>NC_091472.1:140621400-143121400 GCF_036971445.1 Narcine bancroftii | reverse complement strand
TGAGGCAGGGAATCAGAGTTGGGGATTCAGAGGCGGGGAATCAGATATGGGGAAACAGAGGCGGGGAATCAGAGGCGGGCAAACAGAGGCGGGGAATTAGATATGGGGAATCAGAGGTAGGGAATCAGAGGTGGTGAATCAGTGATGGGGAATCACAGGCGGGGAATCAGAGGCAGGGAATAGAACGCGGGGAATCAGAGGCAGGGAATCAGAGCTGGGGAATCAGAGGAGGGGATTCATAGTTGGGAATCAGAGGCGGGAATCAGATATGGGGAAACAGAGGCGGGGAATCAGAGGCGGTGAAACAGAGGCGGGGAATCAGATATGGGGAATCGGATGCAGGGAATCAGAGGCGGGGAATCAGAGCTGGGGAATGAGAGGCGGGGAATCAGAGTTGGGGCATCAGAGGTGGGGAATTAGATATAGGGAAACAGAGGCGGGGAATCAGAGGCGGGGAAACAGAGGCGGGGAATCAGATATGGGGAATCAGAGGTGGGGAATCAGAGGCAGGGAATCAGATGTGCGGAATCAGAGATGGGGAATAAGAGGCAGGGAATCAGAATCAGAAGCGGGGAATCAGAGGCCGGGAATCAGAGGCCGGGAATCAGATGCTGGGAATAAGAGGCCGGGAATCAGAGGTGGGGAATCAGATATGGGGAATCAGAGGTGGCGAATCAAAGGCGGTGAATCAGAGATGGGGAATCAGAGGCGGGGAATCAGAGGCAGGGAATCAGATGCGGGGAATCAGAGGCGGGGAATCAGAGCTGGCGAATCAGAGGCTGGGAATCAGAGGTGGGCAATCAGAGGCGGGGAATCAGATATGGGGAATCAGAGGCGGGGAATCAGAGGCGGGGAAACAGAGGCGGGGAATCAAATATAGGGAATCAGAGGTGGGGAATCAGAGGTTGTGAATCAGAGATGGGGAATCAAGGCGGGGAATCAGAGGCAGGGAATCAGACGCGGGGAATCAGAGGCGGGGATTCAGAGCTGGGGAATCAGAGGCGGGGAATCAGAGTTGGGGAATCAGAGGCAGGGAATCAGATATGGGGAATCAGAGGCGGGGAATCAGAGGCGGGGAAACAGAGGCCGGGAATCAGATGTGGGGAATCAGAGGTGGGGAATCAGGGGCAGGGAATCAGTGGCAGGGAATCAGAGGCGGGGAATCAGAGGCGGGGAATCAAAGGCAGGGAATCAGACACGGGGAATCAGAGGCGGGGAATCAGAGATGGGGAATCAGAGGCGGGGAATCAGAGGCAGGGAATCGGATGCCGGGAATCAGAGTCGGGGAATCAGAGCTGGGGAATCAGAGGCGGGGAATCAGAGTTGGGGAATCAGAGGCGGGGAAACAGACGCGGGGAATCAGAGGCGGGGATTCAGAGCTGGGGAATCAGAGGCGGGGAATCAGAGTTGGGGAATCAGAGGCGGGGAATCAGATATGGGGAATCAGAGGCGGGGTATCAGAGGCGGGGAAACAGAGGCAGGGAATCAGATATGGGGAATCAGAGGTGGGGTATCAGGGGCAGGGAATCAGTGGCAGGGAATCAGAGGCGGGGAATCAGAGACGGGGAATCAGAGGCAGGGAATCAGACACGGGGAATCAGATATGGGGAAACAGAGGCGGGGAATCAGAGGCGGGCAAACAGAGGCGGGGAATTAGATATGGGGAATCAGAGGTGGGGAATCAGAGGTGGTGAATCAGAGATGGGGAATCACAGGCGGGGAAACAGAGGCAGGGAATAGAACGCGGGGAATCAGAGGCGGGGAATCAGAGCTGGGGAATCAGAGGCGGGGAATCATAGTTGGGAATCAGAGGCGGGGAATCAGATATGGGGAAACAGAGGCGGGGAATCAAAGGCGGGGAAACAGAGGCGGGGAATCAGATATGGGGAATCGGATGCGGGGAATCAGAGGCGGGGAATCAGAGCTGGGGAATCAGAGGCGGGGTATCAGAGTTGGGGCATCTGAGGTGGGGAATTAGATATGGGGAAACAGAGGCGGGGAATCAGAGGCGGGGAAACAGAGGCGAGGAATCAGATATGGGGAATCAGAGGTGGGGAATCAGAGGCAGGGAATCAGATGTGCGGAATCAGAGATGGGGAATCAGAGGCAGGGAATCAGAATCAGAAGCGGGGAATCAGAGGCCGGGAATCAGAGGCCGGGATTCAGATGCCGGGAATAAGAGGCCGGGAATCAGAGGTGGGGAATCAGAGTCCGGGAATCAGAGATTGGGATTCAGAGGCGGGGAATGATATATGGGGAATCAGAGGCGGGGAATCAGAGGCGGGGTAACAGAGGTGGGGAATCAGATATGGGGAATCAGAGGTGGCGAATCAAAGGCGGTGAATCAGAGATGGGGAATCAGAGGCGGGGAATCAGAGGCAGGGAATCAAACACGGGGAATCAGAGGCGGGGAATCAGAGCTGGGGAATCAGAGGCGGGGAATCAGAGTTGGGGAATCAGAGGCGGGGAATCAGATATGGGGAAACAGGGGCGGGGAATCAGAGGCAGGGAAACAGAGGCGGGGAATCAGATATGGGGAATCAGGGGTGGGGAATCAGAGGTTGGGAATCAGAGGCAGGGAATCAGAGGCGTGGAAACAGAGGCGGGGATTCAGATATGGGGAATCAGAGGTGGGGAATCAGGGGCGTGGAATCAGAGGCAGGGAATTAGATGTGGTGAATCAGAGATGGGGAATCAGAGGCAGGGAATCAGAATCAGAAGCGGGGTATCAGTGGCCGGGAATCAGAGGAAGGTAATCAGAGCAGGGAATCAAACACGGGGAATCAGAGGCTGGGAATCAGAGCTGGGGAATCAGAGGCGGGGAATCAGAGCTGGGGAATCACAGGCGGGGAATCAGAGATGGGGAATCAAGGGGGGAATCAGAGGCAGGGAATCAGATGCGGTGAATCAGAGGCGGGGAATCATAGCTGGCCAATCAGAGGCGGGGAATCAGAGGTGGGCAATCAGAGGATGGGAATCAGATATGGGGAATCAGAGGCAGGGAATCAGAGCTGGGGAATCACAGGCGGGGAATCAGAGTTGGGGAGTCAGAGGCGGGGAATCAGATATGGGGAAACAGAGGCGGGGAATCAGAGGCGGGGAAACAGAGGCGGGGAATCAGATATGGGGAATCAGAGGTGGGGAATCAGAGGTTGGGAATCAGAGGCAGGGAATCGGAGATGGGGAATCAGAGGCAGGGAATCAGAGGCGGGGAATCAGAGGCGGGGAATCAGAGGCCGGGAATCAGATATGGGGAAACTGAGGCGGGGAATCCGAGGCGGGGAAACAGAGGCGGGGAATCAGATATGGGGAATCAGAGGTGGGGAATCAGAGGTTGGGAATCAGAAGCAGGGAATCAGAGGCGGGGAATCAGAGGCGGGGAATCAGAGGCAGGGAATCCGATGTGCTGAATCAGAGATGGGGAATCAGAGGCAGGGAATCAGAGGCGGGGAATCAGAGGCGGAGAATCAGAGGCCGGGAATCAGATATGGGGAAACAGAGGCGGGGAATCAGAGGCGGGGAAACAGAGGCGGGGAATCAGATATGGGGAATCAGAGGTGGGGAATCAGAGGTTGGGAATCAGAGGCAGGGAATCAGAGGCTGGGAATCAGATGCAGGGAATCAGATGCGGGAAATCAGAGGCGGGGAATCAGAGCTGGGGAATCAGAGGTGGGGAATCAGAGTTGGGGAATCAGAGTCGGGGACTTAGATATGGGGAAACAGGCGGGTAATCAGAGGCGGGGAAACAGACGCGGGGAATCAGAGGCGGGGATTCAGAGCTGGGGAATCAGAGGCGGGGAATCAGAGTTGGGGAATCAGAGGCGGGGAATCAGATATGGGGAATCAGAGGCGGGGAATCAGAGGCGGGGAAACAGAGGCAGGGAATCAGATATGGGGAATCAGAGGTGGGGTATCAGGGGCAGGGAATCAGTGGCAGGGAATCAGAGGCGGGGAATCAGAGGCGGGGAATCAGAGGCAGGGAATCAGACACGGGGAATCAGATATGGGGAAACAGAGGCGGGGAATCAGAGGCGGGCAAACAGAGGCGGGGAATTAGATATGGGGAATCAGAGGTGGGGAATCAGAGGTGGTGAATCAGAGATGGGGAATCACAGGCGGGGAATCAGAGGCAGGGAATAGAACGCGGGGAATCAGAGGCGGGGAATAAGAGCTGGGGAATCAGAGGCGGGGTATCATAGTTGGGAATCAGAGGCGGGGAATCAGATATGGGGAAACAGAGGCGGGGAATCAAAGGCGGGGAAACAGAGGCGGGGAATCAGATATGGGGAATCGGATGCGGGGAATCAGAGGCGGGGAATCAGAGCTGGGGAATCAGAGGCGGGGTATCAGAGTTGGGGCATCTGAGGTGGGGAATTAGATATGGGGAAACAGAGGCGGGGAATCAGAGGCGGGGAAACAGAGGCGAGGAATCAGATATGGGGAATCAGAGGTGGGGAATCAGAGGCAGGGAATCAGATGTGCGGAATCAGAGATGGGGAATCAGAGGCAGGGAATCAGAATCAGAAGCGGGGAATCAGAGGCCGGAAATCAGAGGCCGGGATTCAGATGCCGGGAATAAGAGGCCGGGAATCAGAGGTGGGGAATCAGAGTCCGGGAATCAGAGATTGGGATTCAGAGGCGGGGAATGATATATGGGGAATCAGAGGCGGGGAATCAGAGGCGGGGTAACAGAGGTGGGGAATCAGATATGGGGAATCAGAGGTCGCGAATCAAAGGCGGTGAATCAGAGATGGGGAATCAGAGGCGGGGAATCAGAGGCAGGGAATCAAACACGGGGAATCAGAGGCGGGGAATCAGAGCTGGGGAATCAGAGGCGGGGAATCAGAGTTGGGGAATCAGAGGCGGGGAATCAGATATGGGGAAACAGGGGCGGGGAATCAGAGGCAGGGAAACAGAGGCGGGGAATCAGATATGGGGAATCAGGGGTGGGGAATCAGAGGTTGGGAATCAGAGGCAGGGAATCAGAGGCGTGGAAACAGAGGCGGGGATTCAGATATGGGGAATCAGAGGTGGGGAATCAGGGGCGTGGAATCAGAGGCAGGGAATTAGATGTGGTGAATCAGAGATGGGGAATCAGAGGCAGGGAATCAGAATCAGAAGCGGGGTATCAGTGGCCGGGAATCAGAGGAAGGTAATCAGAGGCAGGGGATCAAACACGGGGAATCAGAGGCTGGGAATCAGAGCTGGGGAATCAGAGGCGGGGAATCAGAGCTGGGGAATCACAGGCGGGGAATCAGAGATGGGGAATCAAGGGGGGAATCAGAGGCAGGGAATCAGATGCGGGGAATCAGAGGCGGGGAATCAGAGCTGGCGAATCAGAGGCGGGGAATCAGAGGTGGGCAATCAGAGGATGGGAATCAGACATGGGGAATCAGAGGCAGGGAATCAGAGCTGGGGAATCACAGGCGGGGAATCAGAGTTGGGGAGTCAGAGGCGGGGAATCAGATATGGGGAAACAGAGGCGGGGAATCAGAGGCGGGGAAACAGAGGTGGGGAATCAGATATGGGGAATCAGAGGTGGGGAATCAGAGGTTGGGAATCAGAGGCAGGGAATCGGAGATGGGGAATCAGAGGCAGGGAATCAGAGGCGGGGAATCAGAGGCGGGGAATCAGAGGCCGGGAATCAGATATGGGGAAACTGAGGCGGGGAATCCGAGGCGGGGAAACAGAGGCGGGGAATCAGATATGGGGAATCAGAGGTGGGGAATCAGAGGTTGGGATTCAGAGGCAGGGAATCAGAGGCTTGGAATCAGATGCATGGAATCAGATGCGGGGAATCAGAGGCGGGGAATCAGAGCTGGGGAATCAGAGGTGGGGAATCAGATTTGGGGAATCAGAGGTGGGGACTTAGATATTGGGAAACAGAGGCGGGGAATGAGAGGCGGGGAAACAGAGGCGGGGAATCAGATATGGGGATTCAGAGGTGGGGAATCAGAGGCAGGGAATCAGATGTGCGGAATCAGAGATGGGGAATCAGATGCAGGGAATCAGAATCAGAAGCAGGGAATCAGAGGCCGGGAATCAGAGGCCGGAATCAGATGATGGGAATCAGAGGCCTGGAATCAGAGGCGGGGATTCAGAGCTGGGGAATCAGAAGCGGGGAATCAGAGTTGGGGAATCAGAGGCGGGGAATCAGATATGGGGAATCAGAGGCAGGGAATCAGAGGCGGGGAATCAGAGGCAGGGAATCAGACGCGGGGAATCTGAGGCGGGGAATCAGAGCTGGGGAATCAGAGGTGGGGAATCAGAGTTGGGGAATCAGAGGCAGGGAATTGGATGTGCGGAATCAGAGATGGGGAATCAGAGGTGGGGAATCAGAGGCGGTGAATCAGAGATGGGGAATCAGAGGCGGGGAATCAGAGGCAGGAAATCAGACACGGGGATTCAGAGGCTGGGAATCAGACGGGGGGAATCAAAGGCGGGGAATCAGAGCTGGGGAATCTGAGGCAGGGAATCAGAGTTGGGGATTCAGAGGCGGGGAATCAGATATGGGGAAACAGAGGCGGGGAATCAGAGGCGGGCAAACAGAGGCGGGGAATTAGATATGGGGAATCAGAGGTAGGGAATCAGAGGTGGTGAATCAGTGATGGGGAATCACAGGCGGGGAATCAGAGGCAGGGAATAGAACGCGGGGAATCAGAGGCAGGGAATCAGAGCTGGGGAATCAGAGGCGGGGAATCATAGTTGGGAATCAGAGGCGGGAATCAGATATGGGGAAACAGAGGCGGGGAATCAGAGGCGGGGAATCAGAGGCGGGGAATCAGAGTTGGGGCATCAGAGGTGGGGAATTAGATATAGGGAAACAGAGGCGGGGAATCAGAGGCGGGGAAACAGAGGCGGGGAATCAGATATGGGGAATCAGAGGTGGGGAATCAGAGGCAGGGAATCAGATGTGCGGAATCAGAGATGGGGAATCAGAGGCAGGGAATCAGAAGCAGGGAATCAGAGGCCGGGAATCAGAGGCCGGGAATCAGATGCTGGGAATAAGAGGCCGGGAATCAGAGGAGGGGAATCAGAGTCCGGGAATCAGAGATGGGGATTCAGAGGCGGGGAATGAGATATGGAGAATCAGAGGCGGGGAATCAGAGGTGGGGAAACAGAGGTGGGGAATCAGATATGGGGAATCAGAGGTGGCGAATCAAAGGCGGTGAATCAGAGATGGGGAATCAGAGGCGGGGAATCAGAGGCGGGGAATCAGAGTTGGGGAATCAGAGGCAGGGAATCAGATATGGGGAATCAGAGGCGGGGAATCAGAGGCCGGGAATCAGATATGGGGAAACAGAGGCGGGGAATCCGAGGCGGGGATACAGAGGTGGGGAATCAGATATGGGGAATCAGAGGTGGGGAATCAGAGGTTGGGAATCAGAGGCAGGGAATCAGAGGCGGGGAATCAGATATGGGGAATCAGAGGTGGGGAATCAGAGGCAGGGAATCAGATGTGCGGAATCAGAGATGGGGAATCAGAGGCAGGGAATCAGAATCAGAAGCAGGGAATCAGAGGCCGGGAATCAGAGGCCGGAATCAGATGCTGGGAATCAGAGGCCTGGAATCAGAGGCGGGGAATAAGAGGCAGGGAATCAGATGCGGGGAATCAGAGGTGGGGAATCAGAGCTGGGGAATCAGAGGCGGGGTATTAGAGTTGGGGAATCAGAGGCGGGGAATCAGATATGGGGAAACAGAGGTGGGGAATCAGAGGCGGGGAAACAGAGGCTGGGAATCAGATATGGGGAATCAGAGGTGGGGCATCAGAGGTTGTGAATCACAGATGGGGAATCAGAGGCGGGGAATCAGAGGCAGGGAATCAGACGCGGGGAATCAGAGGCGGGGATTCAGAGCTGGGGAATCAGAAGCGGGGAATCAGAGTTGGGGAATCAGAGGCGGGGAATCAGATATGGGGAATCAGAGGCAGGGAATTGGATGTGCGGAATCAGAGAGGGGGAATCAGAGGTGGGGAATCAGAGGCGGTGAATCAGAGATGGGGAATCAGAGGCGGGGAATCAGAGGCAGGAAATCAGACACGGGGATTCAGAGGCTGGGAATCAGACGGGGGGAATCAAAGGCGGGGAATCAGAGCTGGGGAATCTGAGGCAGGGAATCAGAGTTGGGGATTCAGAGGCGGGGAATCAGATATGGGGAAACAGAGGCGGGGAATCAGAGGCGGGCAAACAGAGCCGGGGAATTAGATATGGGGAATCAGAGGTAGGGAATCAGAGGTGGTGAATCAGTGATGGGGAATCACAGGCGGGGAATCAGAGGCAGGGAATAGAACGCGGGGAATCAGAGGCAGGGAATCAGAGCTGGGGAATCAGAGGAGGGGATTCATAGTTGGGAATCAGAGGCGGGAATCAGATATGGGGAAACAGAGGCGGGGAATCAGAGGCGGTGAAACAGAGGCGGGGAATCAGATATGGGGAATCGGATGCAGGGAATCAGAGGCGGGGAATCAGAGCTGGGGAATGAGAGGCGGGGAATCAGAGTTGGGGCATCAGAGGTGGGGAATTAAATGTAGGGAAACAGAGGCGGGGAATCAGAGGCGGGGAAACAGAGGCGGGGAATCAGATATGGGGAATCAGAGGTGGGGAATCAGAGGCAGGGAATCAGATGTGCGGAATCAGAGATGGGGAATAAGAGGCAGGGAATCAGAATCAGAAGCGGGGAATCAGAGGCTGGGAATCAGAGGCCGGGAATCAGATGCTGGGAATAAGAGGCCGGGAATCAGAGGTGGGGATTCAGATATGGGGAATCAGAGGTGGCGAATCAAAGGCGGTGAATCAGAGATGGGGAATCAGAGGCGGGGAATCAGAGGCAGGGAATCAGATGCGGGGAATCAGAGGCGGGGAATCAGAGCTGGCGAATCAGAGGCTGGGAATCAGAGGTGGGCAATCAGAGGCGGGGAATCAGATATGGGGAATCAGAGGCGGGGAATCAGAGGCGGGGAAACAGAGGCGGGGAATCAAATATAGGGAATCAGAGGTGGGGAATCAGAGGTTGTGAATCATAGATGGGGAATCAAGGCGGGGAATCAGAGGCAGGGAATCAGACGCGGGGAATCAGAGGCGGGGATTCAGAGCTGGGGAATCAGAGGCGGGGAATCAGAGTTGGGGAATCAGAGGCAGGGAATCAGATATGGGGAATCAGAGGCGGGGAATCAGAGGCGGGGAAACAGAGGCCGGGAATCAGATGTGGGGAATCAGAGGTGGGGAATCAGGGGCAGGGAATCAGTGGCAGGGAATCAGAGGCGGGGAATCAGAGGCGGGGAATCAAAGGCAGGGAATCAGACACGGGGAATCAGAGGCGGGGAATCAGAGATGGGGAATCAGAGGCGGGGAATCAGAGGCAGGGAATCGGATGCCGGGAATCAGAGTCGGGGAATCAGAGCTGGGGAATCAGAGGCGGGGAATCAGAGTTGGGGAATCAGAGGCGGGGAATCAGATATGGGGAAATAGAGGCGGGGAATCAGATATGGGGAATCAGAGGTGTGGAATCAGAGGTTGGGAATCAGAGGCAGGGAATCAGAGTCGGGGAAACAGAGGCGGGGAATCAGATATGGGGAATCAGAGGTGGCGAATCAAAGGCGGTGAAAAAGAGATGGGGAATCAGGGCAGGGAATCAGAGGCAGGGAATCAAACACGGGGAATCAGAGCTGAGGAATCAGAGGCGGGGAATCAGAGTTGGGAATCAGAGGCGGGGTATCAGAGGCGGGGTAACAGAGGCGGGGAATCAGATATGGGGAATCAGAGGTGGGGAATCCGAGGTTGGGAATCAGAGGCAGGGAATCAGAGGCGGAAAATCAGAGGCGGGGAATCAGAGGAAGGGAATCAGATGTGCGGAATCGGAGATGGGGAATCAGGGGCAGGGAATCAGAGGCGGGGAATCAGAGGCGGGGAATCAGAGGCCGGGAATCAGATATGGGGAAACAGAGGCGGGGAATCCGAGGCGGGGAAACAGAGGCAGGGAATCAGATATGGGGAATCAGAGGTGGGGAATCAGAGGTTGGGAATCAGAGGCAGGGAATCAGAGGCTTGGAATCAGATGCAGGGAATCAGATGCGGGGAATCAGAGGCGGGGAATCAGAGATGGGGAATCAGAGGCAGGGAATCAGATGTGCGGAATCAGAGATGGGGAATCAGAGGCAGGGAATCAGAATCAGAAGCAGGGAATCAGAGGCCGGGAATCAAAGGCCGGAATCAGATGCTGGGAATCAGAGGCCTGGAATCAGAGGCGGGGAATCAGAGGCAGGGAATCAGATGCGGGGAATCAGAGGCGGGGAATCAGAGCTGGGGAATCAGAGGCGGGGATTCAGAGTTGGGGAATCAGATATGGGGAATCAGAGGTGGGGAATCAGAGGTTGGGAATCAGAAGCAGGGAATCAGAGGCGGGGAATCAGAGGCGGGGAATCAGAGGCAGGGAATCCGATGTGCGGAATCGGAGATGGGGAATCAGAGGCACGGAATCAGCGGCGGGGAATCAGAGGCGGAGAATCAGAGGCCGGGAATCAGATATGGGGAAACAGAGGCGGGGAATCAGAGGCGGGGAAACAGAGGCGGGGAATCAGATATGGGGAATCAGAGGTGGGGAATCAGAGGTTGGGAATCAGAGGCAGGGAATCAGAGGCTGGGAATCAGATGCAGGGAATCAGATGCGGGAAATCAGAGGCGGGGAATCAGAGATGGGGAATCAGAGGTGGGGAATCAGAGTTGGGGAATCAGAGTCGGGGACTTAGATATGGGGAAACAGAGGCGGGGAATCAGAGGCGGGGAAACTCACGCAGGGAATCAGAGGCGGGGATTCAGAGCTGGGGAATCAGAGGCGGGGAATCAGAGTTGGGGAATCAGAGGCGGGGAATCAGATATGGGGAATCAGAGGCGGGGAATCAGAGGCGGGGAAACAGAGGCAGGGAATCAGATATGGGGAATCAGAGGTGGGGTATCAGGGGCAGGGAATCAGTGGCAGGGAATCAGAGGCGGGGAATAAGAGGCGGGGAATCAGAGGCAGGGAATCAGACACGGGGAATCAGATATGGGGAAACAGAGGCGGGGAATCAGAGGCGGGCAAACAGAGGCGGGGAATTAGATATGGGGAATCAGAGGTGGGGAATCAGAGGTGGTGAATTAGAGATGGGGAATCACAGGCGGGGAATCAGAGGCAGGGAATAGAACGCGGGGAATCAGAGGCGGGGAATCAGAGCTGGTGAATCAGAGGCGGGGAATCATAGTTGGGAATCAGAGGCGGGGAATCAGATATGGGGAAACAGAGGCGGGGAATCAAAGGCGGGGAAACAGAGGCGGGGAATCAGATATGGGGAATCGGATGCGGGGAATCAGAGGCGGGGAATCAGAGCTGGGGAATCAGAGGCGGGGTATCAGAGTTGGGGCATCTGAGGTGGGGAATTAGATATGGGGAAACAGAGGCGGGGAATCAGAGGTGGGGAAACAGAGGCGAGGAATCAGATATGGGGAATCAGAGGTGGGGAATCAGAGGCAGGGAATCAGATGTGCGGAATCAGAGATGGGGAATCAGAGGCAGGGAATCAGAATCAGAAGCGGGGAATCAGAGGCCGGGAATCAGAGGCCGGGATACAGATGCCGGGAATAAGAGGCCGGGAATCAGAGGTGGGGAATCAGAGTCCGGGAATCAGAGATGGGGATTCAGAGGCGGGGAATGATATATGGGGAATCAGAGGCGGGGAATCAGAGGCGGGGTAACAGAGGTGGGGAATCAGATATGGGGAATCAGAGGTGGCGAATCAAAGGCGGTGAATCAGAGATGGGGAATCAGAGGCGGGGAATCAGAGGCAGGGAATCAAACACGGGGAATCAGAGGCGGGGAATCAGAGCTGGGGAATCAGAGGCGGGGAATCAGAGTTGGGGAATCAGAGGCGGGGAATCAGATATGGGGAAACAGGGGCGGGGAATCAGAGGCAGGGAAACAGAGGCGGGGAATCAGATATGGGGAATCAGGGGTGGGGAATCAGGGGCGTGGAATCAGAGGCAGGGAATTAGATGTGGTGAATCAGAGATGGGGAATCAGAGGCAGGGAATCAGAAACAGAAGCGGGGTATCAGTGGCCGGGAATCAGAGGAAGGTAATCAAAGGCAGGGGATCAAACACGGGGAATCAGAGGCTGGGAATCAGAGCTGGGGAATCAGAGGCGGGGAATCAGAGCTGGGGAATCACAGGCGGGGAATCAGAGATGGGGAATCAAGGGGGGAATCAGAGGCAGGGAATCAGATGCGGGGAATCAGAGGCGGGGAATCATAGCTGGCGAATCAGAGGCGGGGAATCAGAGGTGGGCAATCAGAGGATGGGAATCAGATATGGGGAATCAGAGGCGGGGAATCAGAGCTGGGGAATCACAGGCGGGGAATCAGAGTTGGGGAATCAGAGGCGGGGAATCAGATATGGGGAAACAGAGGCGGGGAATCAGAGGCGGTGAAACAGAGGCAGGGAATCAGATATTGGGAATCAGAGGTGGGGAATCAGAGGCAGGGAATCAGATGCGGGGAATCAGAGGAGGGGAATCAGAGCTGGGGAATCAGAGGCGGGGTATTAGAGTTGGGGAATCAGAGGCGGGGAATCAGACGCAGGGAATCAGAGGGGGGGAATCATAGCTGGCGAATCAGAGGCGGGGAATCAGAGGTGGGCAATCAGAGGCCGGGAATCAGAGGTGGTGAATCAGAGATGGGGAATGAGAGGCGGGGAATCAGTGGCAGGGAATCAGATATGGGGAATCAGAGGCGTGGAATCAGAGGCAGGGAATCAGACACGGGGAATCAGACACGGGGAATCAGAGGTGGGGAATCAGAGATGGGGAATCAGAGGCGGTGAATCAGAGATGGGGAATCAGAGGCGGGGAATCAGAGGCAGGAAATCAGACACGGGGATTCAGAGGCTGGGAATCAGACGGGGGGAATCAAAGGCGGGGAATCAGAGCTGGGGAATCAGAGGCAGGGAATCAGAGGCGGGGAATCAGATATGGGGAATCAGAGGCTGGTATTCAGAGGCGGGGAATCAGAGGCAGGGAATCAGACACGGGGAATCAGAGGTGGGGAATCAGAGATGGGGAATCAGAGGCGGGGAATCAGAGTTGGGGAATCAGAGGCAGGGAATCGGATGTGCGGAATCAGAGATGGGGAATCAGAGGTGGGGAATCAGAGGCGGTGAATCAGAGATGGGGAATCAGAGGCGGGGAATCAGAGGCAGGAAATCAGACACGGGGATTCAGAGGCTGGGAATCAGACGGGGGGAATCAAAGGCGGGGAATCAGAGCTGGGGAATCAAAGGCAGGGAATCAGAGTTGGGGATTCAGAGACGGGGAATCAGATATGGGGAAACAGAGGCGGGGAATCAGAGGCGGGCAAACAGAGGCGGGGAATTAGATATGGGGAATCAGATGTGGGGAATCAGAGGTGGTGAATCAGTGATGGGGAATCACAGGCGGGGAATCAGAGGCAGGGAATAGAACGCAGGGAATCAGAGGCAGGGAATCAGAGCTGGGGAATCAGAGGCGGGGAATCATAGTTGGGAATCACAGGCGGGGAATCATATATGGGGAAACAGAGGCGGGGAATCAGAGGCGGGGAAACAGAGGCGGGGAATCAGATATGGGGAATCGGATGCGGGGAATCAGAGGCGGGGAATCAGAGCTGGGGAATCAGAGGCGGGGAATCAGAGTTGGGGCATCAGAGGTGGGGAATTAGATATAGGGAAACAGAGGCGGGGAATCAGAGGCGGGGAAACAGAGGCGGGGAATCAGATATGGGGAATCAGAGGTGGGGAATCAGAGGCAGGGAATCAGATGTGCGGAATCAGAGATGGGGAATCAGAGGCAGGGAATCAGAATCAGAAGCGGGGAATCAGAGGCCGGGAATCAGAGGCCGGGAATCAGATGCTGGGAATAAGAGGCCGGGAATCAGAGGTGGGGAATCAGAGTCCGGGAATCAGAGGCCGGGAATCAGATATGGGGAAACAGAGGCGGGGAATCCGAGGCGGGGAAACAGAGGCGGGGAATCAGATATGGGGAATCAGAGGTGGGGAATCAGAGGTTGGGAATCAGAGGCAGGGAATCAGATGCGGGGAATCAGAGGCGGGGAATCAGAGCTGGGGAATCAGAGGTGGGGAATCAGATTTGGGGAATCAGAGGCGGGGACTTAGATATTGGGAAACAGAGGCGGGGAATCAGAGGCGGGGAAACCCAGGTGGGGAATCAGATATGGGGAATCAGAGGTGGGGAATCAGAGGCAAGGAATCAGATGTGCGGAATCAGAGATGGGGAATCAGAGGCAGGGAATCAGAATCAGAAGCAGGGAATCAGAGGCCGGGAATCAAAGGCCGGAATCAGATGCTGGGAATCAGAGGCCTGGAATCAGAGGCGGGGAATCAGAGGCAGGGAATCAGATGCGGGGAATCAGAGGCGGGGAATCAGAGCTGGGGAATCAGAGGCGGGTATTCAGAGTTGGGGAATCAGAGGCGGGGAATCAGAGGCGGGGAAACAGAGTCGGGGAATCAGATATGGGGAATCAGAGGTGGGGAATCAGAGGTTGGGAATCAGAAGCAGGGAATCAGAGGCGGGGAATCAGAGGCGGGGAATCAGAGGCAGGGAATCCGATATGCGGAATCGGAGATGGGGAATCAGAGGCAGGGAATCAGCGGCGGGGAATCAGAGGCGGAGAATCAGAGGCCGGGAATCAGATATGGGGAAACAGAGGCGGGGAATCAGAGGCGGGGAAACAGAGGCCGGGAATCAGATATGGGGAATCAGAGGTGGGGAATCAGAGGTTGGGAATCAGAGGCAGGGAATCAGAGGCTGGGAATCAGATGCAGGGAATCAGATGCGGGAAATCAGAGGCGGGGAATCAGAGCTGGGGAATCAGAGGTGGGGAATCAGAGTTGGGGAATCAGAGTCGGGGACTTAGATATGGGGAAACAGAGGCGGGGAATCAGAGGCGGGGAAACTGACGCGGGGAATCAGAGGCGGGGATTCAGAGCTGGGGAATCAGAGGCGGGGAATCAGAGTTGGGGAATCAGAGGCGGGGAATCAGATATGGGGAATCAGAGGCGGGGAATCAGAGGCGGGGAAACAGAGGCAGGGAATCAGATATGGGGAATCAGAGGTGGGGTATCAGGGGCAGGGAATCAGTGGCAGGGAATCAGAGGCGGGGAATCAGAGGCGGGGAATCAAAGGCAGGGAATCAGACACGGGGAATCAGATATGGGGAAACAGAAGCGGGGAATCAGAAGCGGGCAAACAGAGGCGGGGAATTAGATATGGGGAATCAGAGGTGGGGAATCAGAGGTGGTGAATCAGAGATGGGGAATCGGATGCGGGGAATCAGAGGCGGGGAATCAGAGCTGGGGAATCAGAGGCGGGGTATCAGAGTTGGGGCATCTGAGGTGGGGAATTAGATATGGGGAAACAGAGGCGGGGAATCAGAGGTGGGGAAACAGAGGCGAGGAATCAGATATGGGGAATCAGAGGTGGGGAATCAGAGGCAGGGAATCAGATGTGCGGAATCAGAGATGGGGAATCAGAGGCAGGGAATCAGAATCAGAAGCGGGGAATCAGAGGCCGGGAATCTGAGGCCGGGATACAGATGCCGGGAATAAGAGGCCGGGAATCAGAGGTGGGGAATCAGAGTCCGGGAATCAGAGATGGGGATTCTGAGGCGGGGAATGATATATGGGGAATCAGAGGCGGGGAATCAGAGGCGGGGTAACAGAGGTGGGGAATCAGATATGGGGAATCAGAGGTGGCGAATCAAAGGCGGTGAATCAGAGATGGGGAATCAGAGGCGGGGAATCAGAGGCGGGGAATCAGAGTTGGGGAATCAGAGGCGGGGAATCAGATATGGGGAAACAGGGGCGGGGAATCAGAGGCAGGGAAACAGAGGCGGGGAATCAGATATGGGGAATCAGGGGTGGGGAATCAGGGGCGTGGAATCAGAGGCAGGGAATTAGATGTGGTGAATCAGAGATGGGGAATCAGAGGCAGGGAATCAGAAACAGAAGCAGGGTATCAGTGGCCGGGAATCAGAGGAAGGTAATCAGAGGCAGGTGATCAAACACGGGGAATCAGAGGCTGGGAATCAGAGCTGGGGAATCAGAGGCGGGGAATCAGAGCTGGGGAATCACAGGCGGGGAATCAGAGATGGGGAATCAAGGGGGGAATCAGAGGCAGGGAATCAGATGCGGGGAATCAGAGGCGGGGAATCATAGCTGGCGAATCAGAGGCGGGGAATCAGAGGTGGGCAATCAGAGGATGGGAATCAGATATGGGGAATCAGAGGCGGGGAATCAGAGCTGGGGAATCAGAGGCGGGGAATCAGAGTTGGGGAATCAGAGGCGGGGAATCAGATATGGGGAAACAGAGGCGGGGAATCAGAGGCGGTGAAACAGAGGCGGGGAATCAGATATTGGGAATCAGAGGTGGGGAATCAGAGGCAGGGAATCAGATGCGGGGAATCAGAGGAGGGGAATCAGAGCTGGGGAATCAGAGGCGGGGTATTAGAGTTGGGGAATCAGAGGCGGGGAATCAGACGCAGGGAATCAGAGGGTGGGAATCATAGCTGGCGAATCAGAGGCGGGGAATCAGAGGTGGGCAATCAGAGGCCGGGAATCAGAGGTGGTGAATCAGAGATGGGGAATGAGAGGCGGGGAATCAGTGGCAGGGAATCAGATATGGGGAATCAGAGGCGTGGAATCAGAGGCAGGGAATCAGACACGGGGAATCAGACACGGGGAATCAGAGGTGGGGAATCAGAGATGGGGAATCAGAGGCGGTGAATCAGAGATGGGGAATCAGAGGCGGGGAATCAGAGGCAGGAAATCAGACACGGGGATTCAGAGGCTGGGAATCAGACGGGGGGAATCAAAGGCGGGGAATCAGAGCTGGGGAATCAGAGGCAGGGAATCAGAGGCGGGGAATCAGATATGGGGAATCAGAGGCTGGTATTCAGAGGCGGGGAATCAGAGGCAGGGAATCAGACACGGGGAATCAGAGGTGGGGAATCAGAGATGGGGAATCAGAGGCGGGGAATCAGAGTTGGGGAATCAGAGGCAGGGAATCGGATGTGCGGAATCAGAGATGGGGAATCAGAGGTGGGGAATCAGAGGCGGTGAATCAGAGATGGGGAATCAGAGGCGGGGAATCAGAGGCAGGAAATCAGACACGGGGATTCAGAGGCTGGGAATCAGACGGGGGGAATCAAAGGCGGGGAATCAGAGCTGGGGAATCAGAGGCAGGGAATCAGAGTTGGGGATTCAGAGACGGGGAATCAGATATGGGGAAACAGAGGCGGGGAATCAGAGGCGGGCAAACAGAGGCGGGGAATTAGATATGGGGAATCAGATGTGGGGAATCAGAGGTGGTGAATCAGTGATGGGGAATCACAGGCGGGGAATCAGAGGCAGGGAATAGAACGCAGGGAATCAGAGGCAGGGAATCAGAGCTGGGGAATCAGAGGCGGGGAATCATAGTTGGGAATCACAGGCGGGGAATCAGATATGGGGAAACAGAGGCGGGGAATCAGAGGCGGGGAAACAGAGGCGGGGAATCAGATATGGGGAATCGGATGCGGGGAATCAGAGGCGGGGAATCAGAGCTGGGGAATCAGAGGCGGGGAATCAGAGTTGGGGCATCAGAGGTGGGGAATTAGATATAGGGAAACAGAGGCGGGGAATCAGAGGCGGGGAAACAGAGGCGGGGAATCAGATATGGGGAATCAGAGGTGGGGCATCAGAGGCAGGGAATCAGATGTGCGGAATCAGAGATGGGGAATCAGAGGCAGGGAATCAGAATCAGAAGCGGGGAATCAGAGGCCGGGAATCAGAGGCCGGGAATCAGATGCTGGGAATAAGAGGCCGGGAATCAGAGGTGGGGAATCAGAGTCCGGGAATCAGAGGCCGGGAATCAGATATGGGGAAACAGAGGCGGGGAATCCGAGGCGGGGAAACAGAGGCGGGGAATCAGATATGGGGAATCAGAGGTGGGGAATCAGAGGTTGGGAATCAGAGGCAGGGAATCAGATGCGGGGAATCAGAGGCGGGGAATCAGAGCTGGGGAATCAGAGGTGGGGAATCAGATTTGGGGAATCAGAGGCGGGGACTTAGATATTGGGAAACAGAGGCGGGGAATCAGAGGCGGGGAAACCCAGGTGGGGAATCAGATATGGGGAATCAGAGGTGGGGAATCAGAGGCAGGGAATTGGATGTGCGGAATCAGAGAGGGGGAATCAGAGGTGGGGAATCAGAGGCGGTGAATCAGAGATGGGGAATCAGAGGCGGGGAATCAGAGGCAGGAAATCAGACACGGGGATTCAGAGGCTGGGAATCAGACGGGGGGAATCAAAGGCGGGGAATCAGAGCTGGGGAATCTGAGGCAGGGAATCAGAGTTGGGGATTCAGAGGCGGGGAATCAGATATGGGGAAACAGAGGCGGGGAATCAGAGGCGGGCAAACAGAGGCGGGGAATTAGATATGGGGAATCAGAGGTAGGGAATCAGAGGTGGTGAATCAGTGATGGGGAATCACAGGCGGGGAATCAGAGGCAGGGAATAGAACGCGGGGAATCAGAGGCAGGGAATCAGAGCTGGGGAATCAGAGGAGGGGATTCATAGTTGGGAATCAGAGGCGGGAATCAGATATGGGGAAACAGAGGCGGGGAATCAGAGGCGGTGAAACAGAGGCGGGGAATCAGATATGGGGAATCGGATGCAGGGAATCAGAGGCGGGGAATCAGAGCTGGGGAATGAGAGGCGGGGAATCAGAGTTGGGGCATCAGAGGTGGGGAATTAAATGTAGGGAAACAGAGGCGGGGAATCAGAGGCGGGGAAACAGAGGCGGGGAATCAGATATGGGGAATCAGAGGTGGGGAATCAGAGGCAGGGAATCAGATGTGCGGAATCAGAGATGGGGAATAAGAGGCAGGGAATCAGAATCAGAAGCGGGGAATCAGAGGCTGGGAATCAGAGGCCGGGAATCAGATGCTGGGAATAAGAGGCCGGGAATCAGAGGTGGGGAATCATATATGGGGAATCAGAGGTGGCGAATCAAAGGCGGTGAATCAGAGATGGGGAATCAGAGGCGGGGAATCAGAGGCAGGGAATCAGATGCGGGGAATCAGAGGCGGGGAATCAGAGCTGGCGAATCAGAGGCTGGGAATCAGAGGTGGGCAATCAGAGGCGGGGAATCAGATATGGGGAATCAGAGGCGGGGAATCAGAGGCGGGGAAACAGAGGCGGGGAATCAAATATAGGGAATCAGAGGTGGGGAATCAGAGGTTGTGAATCAGAGATGGGGAATCAAGGCGGGGAATCAGAGGCAGGGAATCAGACGCGGGGAATCAGAGGCGGGGATTCAGAGCTGGGGAATCAGAGGCGGGGAATCAGAGTTGGGGAATCAGAGGCAGGGAATCAGATATGGGGAATCAGAGGCGGGGAATCAGAGGCGGGGAAACAGAGGCCGGGAATCAGATGTGGGGAATCAGAGGTGGGGAATCAGGGGCAGGGAATCAGTGGCAGGGAATCAGAGGCGGGGAATCAGAGGCGGGGAATCAAAGGCAGGGAATCAGACACGGGGAATCAGAGGCGGGGAATCAGAGATGGGGAATCAGAGGCGGGGAATCAGAGGCAGGGAATCGGATGCCGGGAATCAGAGTCGGGGAATCAGAGCTGGGGAATCAGAGGCGGGGAATCAGAGTTGGGTTATCAGAGGCGGGGAATCAGATATGGGGAAATAGAGGCGGGGAATCAGATATGGGGAATCAGAGGTGTGGAATCAGAGGTTGGGAATCAGAGGCAGGGAATCAGAGTCGGGGAAACAGAGGCGGGGAATCAGATATGGGGAATCAGAGGTGGCGAATCAAAGGCGGTGAAAAAGAGATGGGGAATCAGGGCAGGGAATCAGAGGCAGGGAATCAAACACGGGGAATCAGAGCTGAGGTATCAGAGGCGGGGAATCAGAGTTGGGAATCAGAGGCGGGGTATCAGAGGCGGGGTAACAGAGGCGGGGAATCAGATATGGGGAATCAGAGGTGGGGAATCCGAGGTTGGGAATCAGAGGCAGGGAATCAGAGGCGGAAAATCAGAGGCGGGGAATCAGAGGAAGGGAATCAGATGTGCGGAATCGGAGATGGGGAATCAGGGGCAGGGAATCAGAGGCGGGGAATCAGAGGCGGGGAATCAGAGGCCGGGAATCAGATATGGGGAAACAGAGGCGGGGAATCCGAGGCGGGGAAACAGAGGCAGGGAATCAGATATGGGGAATCAGAGGTGGGGAATCAGAGGTTGGGAATCAGAGGCAGGGAATCAGAGGCTTGGAATCAGATGCAGGGAATCAGATGCGGGGAATCAGAGGCGGGGAATCAGAGATGGGGAATCAGAGGCAGGGAATCAGATGTGCGGAATCAGAGATGGGGAATCAGAGGCAGGGAATCAGAATCAGAAGCAGGGAATCAGAGGCCGGGAATCAAAGGCCGGAATCAGATGCTGGGAATCAGAGGCCTGGAATCAGAGGCGGGGAATCAGAGGCAGGGAATCAGATGCGGGGAATCAGAGGCGGGGAATCAGAGCTGGGGAATCAGAGGCGGGGATTCAGAGTTGGGGAATCAGAGGCGGGGAATCAGAGGCGGGGAAACAGAGGCGGGGAATCAGATATGGGGAATCAGAGGTGGGGAATCAGAGGTTGGGAATCAGAAGCAGGGAATCAGAGGCGGGGAATCAGAGGCGGGGAATCAGAGGCAGGGAATCCGATGTGCGGAATCGGAGATGGGGAATCAGAGGCACGGAATCAGCGGCGGGGAATCAGAGGCGGAGAATCAGAGGCCGGGAATCAGATATGGGGAAACAGAGGCGGGGAATCAGAGGCGGGGAAACAGAGGCGGGGAATCAGATATGGGGAATCAGAGGTGGGGAATCAGAGGTTGGGAATCAGAGGCAGGGAATCAGAGGCTGGGAATCAGATGCAGGGAATCAGATGCGGGAAATCAGAGGCGGGGAATCAGAGATGGGGAATCAGAGGTGGGGAATCAGAGTTGGGGAATCAGAGTCGGGGACTTAGATATGGGGAAACAGAGGCGGGGAATCAGAGGCGGGGAAACTCACGCGGGGAATCAGAGGCGGGGATTCAGAGCTGGGGAATCAGAGGCGGGGAATCAGAGTTGGGGAATCAGAGGCGGGGAATCAGATATGGGGAATCAGAGGCGGGGAATCAGAGGCGGGGAAACAGAGGCAGGGAATCAGATATGGGGAATCAGAGGTGGGGTACCAGGGGCAGGGAATCAGTGGCAGGGAATCAGAGGCGGGGAATAAGAGGCGGGGAATCAGAGGCAGGGAATCAGACACGGGGAATCAGATATGGGGAAACAGAGGCGGGGAATCAGAGGCGGGCAAACAGAGGCGGGGAATTAGATATGGGGAATCAGAGGTGGGGAATCAGAGGTGGTGAATTAGAGATGGGGAATCACAGGCGGGGAATCAGAGGCAGGGAATAGAACGCGGGGAATCAGAGGCGGGGAATCAGAGCTGGTGAATCAGAGGCGGGGAATCATAGTTGGGAATCAGAGGCGGGGAATCAGATATGGGGAAACAGAGGCGGGGAATCAAAGGCGGGGAAACAGAGGCGGGGAATCAGATATGGGGAATCGGATGCGGGGAATCAGAGGCGGGGAATCAGAGCTGGGGAATCAGAGGCGGGGTATCAGAGTTGGGGCATCTGAGGTGGGGAATTAGATATGGGGAAACAGAGGCGGGGAATCAGAGGTGGGGAAACAGAGGCGAGGAATCAGATATGGGGAATCAGAGGTGGGGAATCAGAGGCAGGGAATCAGATGTGCGGAATCAGAGATGGGGAATCAGAGGCAGGGAATCAGAATCAGAAGCGGGGAATCAGAGGCCGGGAATCAGAGGCCGGGATACAGATGCCGGGAATAAGAGGCCGGGAATCAGAGGTGGGGAATCAGAGTCCGGGAATCAGAGATGGGGATTCAGAGGCGGGGAATGATATATGGGGAATCAGAGGCGGGGAATCAGAGGCGGGGTAACAGAGGTGGGGAATCAGATATGGGGAATCAGAGGTGGCGAATCAAAGGCGGTGAATCAGAGATGGGGAATCAGAGGCGGGGAATCAGAGGCAGGGAATCAAACACGGGGAATCAGAGGCGGGGAATCAGAGCTGGGGAATCAGAGGCGGGGAATCAGAGTTGGGGAATCAGAGGCGGGGAATCAGATATGGGGAAACAGGGGCGGGGAATCAGAGGCAGGGAAACAGAGGCGGGGAATCAGATATGGGGAATCAGGGGTGGGGAATCAGGGGCGTGGAATCAGAGGCAGGGAATTAGATGTGGTGAATCAGAGATGGGGAATCAGAGGCAGGGAATCAGAAACAGAAGCGGGGTATCAGTGGCCGGGAATCAGAGGAAGGTAATCAGAGGCAGGGGATCAAACACGGGGAATCAGAGGCTGGGAATCAGAGCTGGGGAATCAGAGGCGGGGAATCAGAGCTGGGGAATCACAGGCGGGGAATCAGAGATGGGGAATCAAGGGGGGAATCAGAGGCAGGGAATCAGATGCGGGGAATCAGAGGCGGGGAATCATAGCTGGCGAATCAGAGGCGGGGAATCAGAGGTGGGCAATCAGAGGATGGGAATCAGATATGGGGAATCAGAGGCGGGGAATCAGAGCTGGGGAATCACAGGCGGGGAATCAGAGTTGGGGAATCAGAGGCGGGGAATCAGATATGGGGAAACAGAGGCGGGGAATCAGAGGCGGTGAAACAGAGGCAGGGAATCAGATATTGGGAATCAGAGGTGGGGAATCAGAGGCAGGGAATCAGATGCGGGGAATCAGAGGAGGGGAATCAGAGCTGGGGAATCAGAGGCGGGGTATTAGAGTTGGGGAATCAGAGGCGGGGAATCAGACGCAGGGAATCAGAGGGGGGGAATCATAGCTGGCGAATCAGAGGCGGGGAATCAGAGGTGGGCAATCAGAGGCCGGGAATCAGAGGTGGTGAATCAGAGATGGGGAATGAGAGGCGGGGAATCAGTGGCAGGGAATCAGATATGGGGAATCAGAGGCGTGGAATCAGAGGCAGGGAATCAGACACGGGGAATCAGACACGGGGAATCAGAGGTGGGGAATCAGAGATGGGGAATCAGAGGCGGTGAATCAGAGATGGGGAATCAGAGGCGGGGAATCAGAGGCAGGAAATCAGACACGGGGATTCAGAGGCTGGGAATCAGACGGGGGGAATCAAAGGCGGGGAATCAGAGCTGGGGAATCAGAGGCAGGGAATCAGAGGCGGGGAATCAGATATGGGGAATCAGAGGCTGGTATTCAGAGGCGGGGAATCAGAGGCAGGGAATCAGACACGGGGAATCAGAGGTGGGGAATCAGAGATGGGGAATCAGAGGCGGGGAATCAGAGTTGGGGAATCAGAGGCAGGGAATCGGATGTGCGGAATCAGAGATGGGGAATCAGAGGTGGGGGATCAGAGGCGGTGAATCAGAGATGGGGAATCAGAGGCGGGGAATCAGAGGCAGGAAATCAGACACGGGGATTCAGAGGCTGGGAATCAGACGGGGGGAATCAAAGGCGGGGAATCAGAGCTGGGGAATCAGAGGCAGGGAATCAGAGTTGGGGATTCAGAGACGGGGAATCAGATATGGGGAAACAGAGGCGGGGAATCAGAGGCGGGCAAACAGAGGCGGGGAATTAGATATGGGGAATCAGATGTGGGGAATCAGAGGTGGTGAATCAGTGATGGGGAATCACAGGCGGGGAATCAGAGGCAGGGAATAGAACGCAGGGAATCAGAGGCAGGGAATCAGAGCTGGGGAATCAGAGGCGGGGAATCATAGTTGGGAATCACAGGCGGGGAATCAGATATGGGGAAACAGAGGCGGGGAATCAGAGGCGGGGAAACAGAGGCGGGGAATCAGATATGGGGAATCGGATGCGGGGAATCAGAGGCGGGGAATCAGAGCTGGGGAATCAGAGGCGGGGAATCAGAGTTGGGGCATCAGAGGTGGGGAATTAGATATAGGGAAACAGAGGCGGGGAATCAGAGGCGGGGAAACAGAGGCGGGGAATCAGATATGGGGAATCAGAGGTGGGGAATCAGAGGCAGGGAATCAGATGTGCGGAATCAGAGATGGGGAATCAGAGGCAGGGAATCAGAATCAGAAGCGGGGAATCAGAGGCCGGGAATCAGAGGCCGGGAATCAGATGCTGGGAATAAGAGGCCGGGAATCAGAGGTGGGGAATCAGAGTCCGGGAATCAGAGGCCGGGAATCAGATATGGGGAAACAGAGGCGGGGAATCCGAGGCGGGGAAACAGAGGCGGGGAATCAGATATGGGGAATAAGAGGTGGGGAATCAGAGGTTGGGAATCAGAGGCAGGGAATCACATGCGGGGAATCAGAGGCGGGGAATCAGAGCTGGGGAATCAGAGGTGGGGAATCAGATTTGGGGAATCAGAGGCGGGGACTTAGATATTGGGAAACAGAGGCGGGGAATCAGAGGCGGGGAAACCCAGGTGGGGAATCAGATATGGGGAATCAGAGGTGGGGAATCAGAGGCAAGGAATCAGATGTGCGGAATCAGAGATGGGGAATCAGAGGCAGGGAATCAGAATCAGAAGCAGGGAATCAGAGGCCGGGAATCAAAGGCCGGAATCAGATGCTGGGAATCAGAGGCCTGGAATCAGAGGCGGGGAATCAGAGGCAGGGAATCAGATGCGGGGAATCAGAGGCGGGGAATCAGAGCTGGGGAATCAGAGGCGGGTATTCAGAGTTGGGGAATCAGAGGCGGGGAATCAGAGGCGGGGAAACAGAGTCGGGGAATCAGATATGGGGAATCAGAGGTGGGGAATCAGAGGTTGGGAATCAGAAGCAGGGAATCAGAGGCGGGGAATCAGAGGCGGGGAATCAGAGGCAGGGAATCCGATATGCGGAATCGGAGATGGGGAATCAGAGGCAGGGAATCAGCGGCGGGGAATCAGAGGCGGAGAATCAGAGGCCGGGAATCAGATATGGGGAAACAGAGGCGGGGAATCAGAGGCGGGGAAACAGAGGCGGGGAATCAGATATGGGGAATCAGAGGTGGGGAATCAGAGGTTGGGAATCAGAGGCAGGGAATCAGAGGCTGGGAATCAGATGCAGGGAATCAGATGCGGGAAATCAGAGGTGGGGAATCAGAGCTGGGGAATCAGAGGTGGGGAATCAGAGTTGGGGAATCAGAGTCGGGGACTTAGATATGGGGAAACAGAGGCGGGGAATCAGAGGCGGGGAAACTGACGCGGGGAATCAGAGGCGGGGATTCAGAGCTGGGGAATCAGAGGCGGGGAATCAGAGTTGGGGAATCAGAGGCGGGGAATCAGATATGGGGAATCAGAGGCGGGGAATCAGAGGTGGGGAAACAGAGGCAGGGAATCAGATATGGGGAATCAGAGGTGGGGTATCAGGGGCAGGGAATCAGTGGCAGGGAATCAGAGGCGGGGAATCAGAGGCGGGGAATCAGAGGCAGGGAATCAGACACGGGGAATCAGATATGGGGAAACAGAAGCGGGGAATCAGAGGCGGGCAAACAGAGGCGGGGAATTAGATATGGGGAATCAGAGGTGGGGAATCAGAGGTGGTGAATCAGAGATGGGCAATCGGATGCGGGGAATCAGAGGCGGGGAATCAGAGCTGGGGAATCAGAGGCGGGGTATCAGAGTTGGGGCATCTGAGGTGGGGAATTAGATATGGGGAAACAGAGGCGGGGAATCAGAGGTGGGGAAACAGAGGCGAGGAATCAGATATGGGGAATCAGAGGTGGGGAATCAGAGGCAGGGAATCAGATGTGCGGAATCAGAGATGGGGAATCAGAGGCAGGGAATCAAAATCAGAAGCGGGGAATCAGAGGCCGGGAATCAGAGGCCGGGATACAGATGACGGGAATAAGAGGCCGGGAATCAGAGGTGGGGAATCAGAGTCCGGGAATCAGAGATGGGGATTCAGAGGCGGGGAATGATATATGCGGAATCAGAGGCGGGGAATCAGAGGCGGGGTAACAGAGGTGGGGAATCAGATATGGGGAATCAGAGGTGGCGAATCAAAGGCGGTGAATCAGAGATGGGGAATCAGAGGCGGGGAATCAGAGGCGGGGAATCAGAGTTGGGGAATCAGAGGCGGGGAATCAGATATGGGGAAACAGGGGCGGGGAATCAGAGGCAGGGAAACAGAGGCGGGGAATCAGATATGGGGAATCAGGGGTGGGGAATCAGGGGCGTGGAATCAGAGGCAGGGAATTAGATGTGGTGAATCAGAGATGGGGAATCAGAGGCAGGGAATCAGAAACAGAAGCGGGGTATCAGTGGCCGGGAATCAGAGGAAGGTAATCAGAGGCAGGGGATCAAACACGGGGAATCAGAGGCTGGGAATCAGAGCTGGGGAATCAGAGGCGGGGAATCAGAGCTGGGGAATCACAGGCGGGGAATCAGAGATGGGGAATCAAGGGGGGAATCAGAGGCAGGGAATCAGATGCGGGGAATCAGAGGCGGGGAATCATAGCTGGCGAATCAGAGGCGGGGAATCAGAGGTGGGCAATCAGAGGATGGGAATCAGATATGGGGAATCAGAGGCGGGGAATCAGAGCTGGGGAATCACAGGCGGGGAATCAGAGTTGGGGAATCAGAGGCGGGGAATCAGATATGGGGAAACAGAGGCGGGGAATCAGAGGCGGTGAAACAGAGGCGGGGAATCAGATATTGGGAATCAGAGGTGGGGAATCAGAGGCAGGGAATCAGATGCGGGGAATCAGAGGAGGGGAATCAGAGCTGGGGAATCAGAGGCGGGGTATTAGAGTTGGGGAATCAGAGGCGGGGAATCAGACGCAGGGAATCAGAGGGGGGGAATCATAGCTGGCGAATCAGAGGCGGGGAATCAGAGGTGGGCAATCAGAGGCCGGGAATCAGAGGTGGTGAATCAGAGATGGGGAATGAGAGGCGGGGAATCAGTGGCAGGGAATCAGATATGGGGAATCAGAGGCGTGGAATCAGAGGCAGGGAATCAGACACGGGGAATCAGACACGGGGAATCAGAGGTGGGGAATCAGAGATGGGGAATCAGAGGCGGTGAATCAGAGATGGGGAATCAGAGGCGGGGAATCAGAGGCAGGAAATCAGACACGGGGATTCAGAGGCTGGGAATCAGACGGGGGGAATCAAAGGCGGGGAATCAGAGCTGGGGAATCAGAGGCAGGGAATCAGAGGCGGGGAATCAGATATGGGGAATCAGAGGCTGGTATTCAGAGGCGGGGAATCAGAGATGGGGAATCAGAGGCGGGGAATCAGAGTTGGGGAATCAGAGGCAGGGAATCGGATGTGCGGAATCAGAGATGGGGAATCAGAGGTGGGGAATCAGAGGCGGTGAATCAGAGATGGGGAATCAGAGGCGGGGAATCAGAGGCAGGAAATCAGACACGGGGATTCAGAGGCTGGAAATCAGACGGGGGGAATCAAAGGCGGGGAATCAGAGCTGGGGAATCAGAGGCAGGGAATCAGAGTTGGGGATTCAGAGACGGGGAATCAGATATGGGGAAACAGAGGCGGGGAATCAGAGGCGGGCAAACAGAGGCGGGGAATTAGATATGGGGAATCAGATGTGGGGAATCAGAGGTGGTGAATCAGTGATGGGGAATCACAGGCGGGGAATCAGAGGCAGGGAATAGAACGCAGGGAATCAGAGGCAGGGAATCAGAGCTGGGGAATCAGAGGCGGGGAATCATAGTTGGGAATCACAGGCGGGGAATCAGATATGGGGAAACAGAGGCGGGGAATCAGAGGCGGGGAAACAGAGGCGGGGAATCAGATATGGGGAATCGGATGCGGGGAATCAGAGGCGGGGAATCAGAGCTGGGGAATCAGAGGCGGGGAATCAGAGTTGGGGCATCAGAGGTGGGGAATTAGATATAGGGAAACAGAGGCGGGGAATCAGAGGCGGGGAAACAGAGGCGGGGAATCAGATATGGGGAATCAGAGGTGGGGAATCAGAGGCAGGGAATCAGATGTGCGGAATCAGAGATGGGGAATCAGAGGCAGGGAATCAGAATCAGAAGCGGGGAATCAGAGGCCGGGAATCAGAGGCCGGGAATCAGATGCTGGGAATAAGAGGCCGGGAATCAGAGGTGGGGAATCAGAGTCCGGGAATCAGAGGCCGGGAATCAGATATGGGGAAACAGAGGCGGGGAATCCGAGGCGGGGAAACAGAGGCGGGGAATCAGATATGGGGAATCAGAGGTGGGGAATCAGAGGTTGGGAATCAGAGGCAGGGAATCAGATGCGGGGAATCAGAGGCGGGGAATCAGAGCTGGGGAATCAGAGGTGGGGAATCAGATTTGGGGAATCAGAGGCGGGGACTTAGATATTGGGAAACAGAGGCGGGGAATCAGAGGCGGGGAAACCCAGGTGGGGAATCAGATATGGGGAATCAGAGGTGGGGAATCAGAGGCAAGGAATCAGATGTGCGGAATCAGAGATGGGGAATCAGAGGCAGGGAATCAGAATCAGAAGCAGGGAATCAGAGGCCGGGAATCAAAGGCCGGAATCAGATGCTGGGAATCAGAGGCCTGGAATCAGAGGCGGGGAATCAGAGGCAGGGAATCAGATGCGGGGAATCAGAGGCGGGGAATCAGAGCTGGGGAATCAGAGGCGGGTATTCAGAGTTGGGGAATCAGAGGCGGGGAATCAGAGGCGGGGAAACAGAGTCGGGGAATCAGATATGGGGAATCAGAGGTGGGGAATCAGAGGTTGGGAATCAGAAGCAGGGAATCAGAGGCGGGGAATCAGAGGCGGGGAATCAGAGGCAGGGAATCCGATATGCGGAATCGGAGATGGGGAATCAGAGGCAGGGAATCAGCGGCGGGGAATCAGAGGCGGAGAATCAGAGGCCGGGAATCAGATATGGGGAAACAGAGGCGGGGAATCAGAGGCGGGGAAACAGAGGCGGGGAATTAGATATGGGGAATCAGAGGTGGGGAATCAGAGGTTGGGAATCAGAGGCAGGGAATCAGAGGCTGGGAATCAGATGCAGGGAATCAGATGCGGGAAATCAGAGGCGGGGAATCAGAGCTGGGGAATCAGAGGTGGGGAATCAGAGTTGGGGAATCAGAGTCGGGGACTTAGATATGGGGAAACAGAGGCGGGGAATCAGAGGCGGGGAAACTGACGCGGGGAATCAGAGGCGGGGATTCAGAGCTGGGGAATCAGAGGCGGGGAATCAGAGTTGGGGAATCAGAGGCGGGGAATCAGATATGGGGAATCAGAGGCGGGGAATCAGAGGCGGGGAAACAGAGGCAGGGAATCAGATATGGGGAATCAGAGGTGGGGTATCAGGGGCAGGGAATCAGTGGCAGGGAATCAGAGGCGGGGAATCAGAGGCGGGGAATCAGAGGCAGGGAATCAGACACGGGGAATCAGATATGGGGAAACAGAAGCGGGGAATCAGAGGCGGGCAAACAGAGGCGGGGAATTAGATATGGGGAATCAGAGGTGGGGAATCAGAGGTGGTGAATCAGAGATGGGGAATCACAGGCGGGGAATCAGAGGCAGGGAATAGAACGCGGGGAATCAGAGGCGGGGAATCAGAGCTGGGGAATCAGAGGCGGGGAATCATAGTTGGGAATCAGAGGCGGGGAATCAGATATGGGGAAACAGAGGCGGGGAATCAAAGGCGGGGAAACAGAGGCGGGGAATCAGATATGGGGAATCGGATGCGGGGAATCAGAGGCGGGGAATCAGAGCTGGGGAATCAGAGGCGGGGTATCAGAGTTGGGGCATCTGAGGTGGGGAATTAGATATGGGGAAACAGAGGCGGGGAATCAGAGGCGGGGAAACAGAGGTGAGGAATCAGATATGGGGAATCAGAGGTGGGGAATCAGAGGCAGGGAATCAGATGTGCGGAATCAGAGATGGGGAATCAGAGGCAGGGAATCAGAATCAGAAGCGGGGAATCAGAGGCCGGGAATCAGAGGCCGGGATTCAGATGCCGGGAATAAGAGGCCGGGAATCAGAGGTGGGGAATCAGAGTCCGGGAATCAGAGATGGGGATTCAGAGGCGGGGAATGATATATGGGGAATCAGAGGCGGGGAATCAGAGGCGGGGTAACAGAGGTGGGGAATCAGATATGGGGAATCAGAGGTGGCGAATCAAAGGCGGTGAATCAGAGATGGGGAATCAGAGGCGGGGAATCAGAGGCAGGGAATCAAACACGGGGAATCAGAGGCAGGGAATCAGAGCTGGGGAATCAGAGGCGGGGAATCAGAGTTGGGGAATCAGAGGCGGGGAATCAGATATGGGGAAACAGGGGCGGGGAATCAGAGGCAGGGAAACAGAGGCGGGGAATCAGATATGGGGAATCAGGGGTGGGGAATCAGGGGCGTGGAATCAGAGGCAGGGAATTAGATGTGGTGAATCAGAGATGGGGAATCAGAGGCAGGGAATCAGAAACAGAAGCGGGGTATCAGTGGCCGGGAATCAGAGGAAGGTAATCAGAGGCAGGGGATCAAACACGGGGAATCAGAGGCTGGGAATCAGAGCTGGGGAATCAGAGGCGGGGAATCAGAGTTGGGAAATCAGAGGCGGGGAATCAGATATGGGGAAATAGAGGCGGCGAATCAGATATGGGGAATCAGAGGTGTGGAATCAGAGGTTGGGAATCAGAGGCAGGGAATCAGAGTCGGGGAAACAGAGGCGGGGAATCAGATATGGGGAATCAGAGGTGGCGAATCAAAGGCGGTGAAACAGAGATGGGGAATCAGGGCAGGGAATCAGAGGCAGGGAATCAAACACGGGGAATCAGAGCTGGGGAATCAGAGGCGGGGAATCAGAGTTGGGAATCAGAGGCAGGGTATCAGAGGCGGGGAAACAGAGGCGGGGAATCAGATATGGGGAATCAGAGGTGGGGAATCCGAGGTTGGGAATCAGAGGCAGGGAATCAGAGGCGGAAAATCAGAGGCGGGGAATAAGAGGAAGGGAATCAGATGTGCGGAATCGGAGATGGGGAATCAGAGGCAGGGAATCAGAGGCGGGGAATCAGAGTCGGGGAATCAGAGGCCGGGAATCAGATATGGGGAAACAGAGGCGGGGAATCCGAGGCGGGGAAACAGAGGCGGGGAATCAGATATGGGGAATCAGAGGTGGGGAATCAGAGGTTGGGAATCAGAGGGAGGGAATCAGAGGCTTGGAATCAGATGCAGGGAATCAGATGCGGGGAATCAGAGGCGGGGAATCAGAGCTGGGGAATCAGAGGTGGGGAATCAGATTTGGGGAATCAGAGGCGGGGACTTAGATATTGGGAAACAGAGGCGGGGAATCAGAGGCGGGGAAACCCAGGTGGGGAATCAGATATGGGGAATCAGAGGTGGGGAATCAGAGGCAAGGAATCAGATGTGCGGAATCAGAGATGGGGAATCAGAGGCAGGGAATCAGAATCAGAAGCAGGGAATCAGAGGCCGGGAATCAAAGGCCGGAATCAGATGCTGGGAATCAGAGGCCTGGAATCAGAGGCGGGGAATCAGAGGCAGGGAATCAGATGCGGGGAATCAGAGGCGGGGAATCAGAGCTGGGGAATCAGAGGCGGGGATTCAGAGTTGGGGAATCAGAGGCGGGGAATCAGAGGCGGGGAAACAGAGGCGGGGAATCAGATATGGGGAATCAGAGGTGGGGAATCAGAGGTTGGGAATCAGAAGCAGGGAATCAGAGGCGGGGAATCAGAGGCGGGGAATCAGAGGCAGGGAATCCGATGTGCGGAATCGGAGATGGGGAATCAGAGGCAGGGAATCAGCGGCGGGGAATCAGAGGCGGAGAATCAGATGCAGGGAATCAGATGCGGGAAATCAGAGGCGGGGAATCAGAGCTGGGGAATCAGAGGTGGGGAATCAGAGTTGGGGAATCAGAGTCGGGGACTTAGATATGGGGAAACAGAGGCGGGGAATCAGAGGCGGGGAAACTGACGCGGGGAATCAGAGGCGGGGATTCAGAGCTGGGGAATCAGAGGCGGGGAATCAGAGTTGGGGAATCAGACACGGGGAATCAGATATGGGGAAACAGAGGCGGGGAGTCAGAGGCGGGCAAACAGAGGCGGGGAATTAGATATGGGGAATCAGAGGCGGTGAATCAGAGATGGGGAATCAGAGGCGGGGAATCAGAGGCAGGGAATCAAACACGGGGAATCAGAGGCGGGGAATCAGAGCTGGGGAATCAGAGGCGGGGAATCATAGTTGGGAATCAGAGGCGGGGAATCAGATATGGGGAAACAGAGGCGGGGAATCAAAGGCGGGGAAACAGAGGCGGGGAATCAGATATGGGGAATCGGATGCGGGGAATCAGAGGCGGGGAATCAGAGCTGGGGAATCAGAGGCGGGGTATCAGAGTTGGGGCATCTGAGGTGGGGAATTAGATATGGGGAAACAGAGGCGGGGAATCAGAGGCGGGGAAACAGAGGCGAGGAATCAGATATGGGGAATCAGAGGTGGGGAATCAGAGGCAGGGAATCAGATGTGCGGAATCAGAGATGGGGAATCAGAGGCAGGGAATCAGAATCAGAAGCGGGGAATCAGAGGCCGGGAATCAGAGGCCGGGATTCAGATGCCGGGAATAAGAGGCCGGGAATCAGAGGTGGGGAATCAGAGTCCGGGAATCAGAGATGGGGATTCAGAGGCGGGGAATGATATATGGGGAATCAGAGGCGGGGAATCAGAGGCGGGGTAACAGAGGTGGGGAATCAGATATGGGGAATCAGAGGTGGCGAATCAAAGGCGGTGAATCAGAGATGGGGAATCAGAGGCGGGGAATCAGAGGCAGGGAATCAAACACGGGGAATCAGAGGCGGGGAATCAGAGCTGGGGAATCAGAGGCGGGGAATCAGAGTTGGGGAATCAGAGGCGGGGAATCAGATATGGGGAAACAGGGGCGGGGAATCAGAGGCAGGGAAACAGAGGCGGGGAATCAGATATGGGGAATCAGGGTTGGGGAATCAGGGGCATGGAATCAGAGGCAGGGAATTAGATGTGGTGAATCAGAGATGGGGAATCAGAGGCAGGGAATCAGAATCAGAAGCGGGGTATCAGTGGCCGGGAATCAGAGGAAGGTAATCAGAGGCAGGGGATCAAACACGGGGAATCAGAGGCTGGGAATCAGAGCTGGGGAATCAGAGGCGGGGAATCAGAGCTGGGGAATCACAGGCGGGGAATCAGAGATGGGGAATCAAGGGGGGAATCAGAGGCAGGGAATCAGATGCGGGGAATCAGAGGCGGGGAATCATAGCTGGCAAATCAGAGGCGGGGAATCAGAGGTGGGCAATCAGAGGATGGGAATCAGATATGGGGAATCAGAGGCGGGGAATCAGAGCTGGGGAATCACAGGCGGGGAATCAGAGTTGGGGAATCAGAGGCGGGGAATCAGATATGGGGAAACAGAGGCGGGGAATCAGAGGCGGTGAAACAGAGGCGGGGAATCAGATATTGGGAATCAGAGGTGGGGAATCAGAGGTTGGGAATCAGAGGCCTGGAATCAGAGGCGGGGAATCAGAGGCAGGGAATCAGATGCGGGGAATCAGAGGAGGGGAATCAGAGCTGGGGAATCAGAGGCGGGGTATTAGAGTTGGGGAATCAGAGGCGGGGAATCAGACGCGGGGAATCAGAGGGGGGGAATCATAGCTGGCGAATCAGAGGCGGGGAATCAGAGGTGGGCAATCAGAGGCCGGGAATCAGAGGTGGTGAATCAGAGATGGGGAATGAGAGGCGGGGAATCAGTGGCAGGGAATCAGATATGGGGAATCAGAGGCGTGGAATCAGAGGCAGGGAATCAGACACGGGGAATCAGACACGGGGAATCAGAGGTGGGGAATCAGAGATGGGGAATCAGAGGCGGTGAATCAGAGATGGGGAATCAGAGGCGGGGAATCAGAGGCAGGAAATCAGACACGGGGATTCAGAGGCTGGGAATCAGACGGGGGGAATCAAAGGCGGGGAATCAGAGCTGGGGAATCAGAGGCAGGGAATCAGAGGCGGGGAATCAGATATGGGGAATCAGAGGCTGGTATTCAGAGGCGGGGAATCAGAGGCAGGGAATCAGACACGGGGAATCAGAGGTGGGGAATCAGAGATGGGGAATCAGAGGCGGGGAATCAGAGTTGGGGAATCAGAGGCAGGGAATCGGATGTGCGGAATCAGAGATGGGGAATCAGAGGTGGGGAATCAGAGGCGGTGAATCAGAGATGGGGAATCAGAGGCGGGGAATCAGAGGCAGGAAATCAGACATGGGGATTCAGAGGCTGGGAATCAGACGGGGGGAATCAAAGGCGGGGAATCAGAGCTGGGGAATCAGAGGCAGGGAATCAGAGTTGTGGATTCAGAGACGGGGAATCAGATATGGGGAAACAGAGGCGGGGAATCAGAGGCGGGCAAACAGAGGCGGGGAATTAGATATGGGGAATCAGATGTGGGGAATCAGAGGTGGTGAATCAGTGATGGGGAATCACAGGCGGGGAATCAGAGGCAGGGAATAGAACGCAGGGAATCAGAGGCAGGGAATCAGAGCTGGGGAATCAGAGGCGGGGAATCATAGTTGGGAATCAGAGGCGGGGAATCAGATATGGGGAAACAGAGGCGGGGAATCAGAGGCGGGGAAACAGAGGCGGGGAATCAGATATGGGGAATCGGATGCGGGGAATCAGAGGCGGGGAATCAGAGCTGGGGAATCAGAGGCGGGGAATCAGAGTTGGGGCATCAGAGGTGGGGAATTAGATATAGGGAAACAGAGGCGGGGAATCAGAGGCGGGGAAACAGAGGCGGGGAATCAGATATGGGGAATCAGAGGTGGGGAATCAGAGGCAGGGAATCAGATGTGCGGAATCAGAGATGGGGAATCAGAGGCAGGGAATCAGAATCAGAAGCGGGGAATCAGAGGCCGGGAATCAGAGGCCGGGAATCAGATGCTGGGAATAAGAGGCCGGGAATCAGAGGTGGGAATCAGAGTCCGGGAATCTGAGATGGGGATTCAGAGGCGGGGAATGAGATATGGAGAATCAGAGGCGGGGAATCAGAGGCCGGGAAACAGAGGTGGGGAATCAGATATGGGGAATCAGAGGTGGCGAATCAAAGGCGGTGAATCAGAGATGGGGAATCAGAGGCGGGGAATCAGAGGCAGGGATTCAGATGCGGGGAATCAGAGGCGGGGAATCAGAGCTGGTGAATCAGAGGCGGGGAATCAGAGGTGGGCAATCAGAGCCGGGGAATCAGATATGGGGAATCAGAGGCGGGGAATCAGAGATGGGGAATCAGAGGCGGTGAATCAGAGATGGGGAATCAGAGGCGGGGAATCAGAGGCAGGAAATCAGACACGGGGATTCAGAGGCTGGGAATCAGACGGGGGGAATCAAAGGCGGGGAATCAGAGCTGGGGAATCAGAGGCAGGGAATCAGAGGCGGGGAATCAGATATGGGGAATCAGAGGCTGGTATTCAGAGGCGGGGAATCAGAGGCAGGGAATCAGACACGGGGAATCAGAGGTGGGGAATCAGAGATGGGGAATCAGAGGCGGGGAATCAGAGTTGGGGAATCAGAGGCAGGGAATCGGATGTGCGGAATCAGAGATGGGGAATCAGAGGTGGGGAATCAGAGGCGGTGAATCAGAGATGGGGAATCAGAGGCGGGGAATCAGAGGCAGGAAATCAGACATGGGGATTCAGAGGCTGGGAATCAGACGGGGGGAATCAAAGGCGGGGAATCAGAGCTGGGGAATCAGAGGCAGGGAATCAGAGTTGTGGATTCAGAGACGGGGAATCAGATATGGGGAAACAGAGGCGGGGAATCAGAGGCGGGCAAACAGAGGCGGGGAATTAGATATGGGGAATCAGATGTGGGGAATCAGAGGTGGTGAATCAGTGATGGGGAATCACAGGCGGGGAATCAGAGGCAGGGAATAGAACGCAGGGAATCAGAGGCAGGGAATCAGAGCTGGGGAATCAGAGGCGGGGAATCATAGTTGGGAATCAGAGGCGGGGAATCAGATATGGGGAAACAGAGGCGGGGAATCAGAGGCGGGGAAACAGAGGCGGGGAATCAGATATGGGGAATCGGATGCGGGGAATCAGAGGCGGGGAATCAGAGCTGGGGAATCAGAGGCGGGGAATCAGAGTTGGGGCATCAGAGGTGGGGAATTAGATATAGGGAAACAGAGGCGGGGAATCAGAGGCGGGGAAACAGAGGCGGGGTATCAGATATGGGGAATCAGAGGTGGGGAATCAGAGGCAGGGAATCAGATGTGCGGAATCAGAGATGGGGAATCAGAGGCAGGGAATCAGAATCAGAAGCGGGGAATCAGAGGCCGGGAATCAGAGGCCGGGAATCAGATGCTGGGAATAAGAGGCCGGGAATCAGAGGTGGGAATCAGAGTCCGGGAATCTGAGATGGGGATTCAGAGGCGGGGAATGAGATATGGAGAATCAGAGGCGGGGAATCAGAGGCCGGGAAACAGAGGTGGGGAATCAGATATGGGGAATCAGAGGTGGCGAATCAAAGGCGGTGAATCAGAGATGGGGAATCAGAGGCGGGGAATCAGAGGCAGGGATTCAGATGCGGGGAATCAGAGGCGGGGAATCAGAGCTGGTGAATCAGAGGCGGGGAATCAGAGGTGGGCAATCAGAGCCGGGGAATCAGATATGGGGAATCAGAGGCGGGGAATAGGAGGCGGGGAAACAGAGGTTGGGAATCAGATATGGGGAAACAGAGGTAGCGAATCAAAGGCGGTGAATCAGAGATGGGGAATCAGAGGCGGGGAATCAGAGCTGGGGAATCAGAGGCGGGGAAGCAGAGTAGGAGAATCAGAGGTGGGGAATCAGATATGGGGAAACAGGGGCGGGGAATCAGAGGCGGGGAAACAGAGGCGGGGAATCAGATATGTGGAATCAGAGGTGTGGAATCAGAGGTTGGGAATCAGAGGCGGGGAAACAGAGGAGGGGAATCAGATATGGGGAATCAGAGGTGGCGAATTAAAGGCGGTGAATCAGAGATGGGGAATCAGGGCAGGGAATCAGAGGCAGGGAATCAAACACGGGGAATCAGAGGCGTGGAATCAGAGCTGGGGAATCAGAGGCGGGGATTCAGAGTTGGGGAATCAGAGGCGGGGAATCAGAGGCGGGGAAACAGAGGCGGGGAATCAGATATGGGGAATCAGAGGTGGGGAATCAGAGGTTGGGAATCAGAAGCAGGGAATCAGAGGCGGGGAATCAGAGGCGGGGAATCAGAGGCAGGAAATCCGATGTGCGGAATCGGAGATGGGGAATCAGAGGCAGGGAATCAGAGGCGGGGAATCAGAGGCGGGGAATCAGAGGCCGGGAATCAGATATGGGGAAACAGAGGCGGGGAATCAGAGGTGGGGAAACAGAGGCGGGGAATCAGATATGGGGAATCAGAGGTGGGGAATCAGAGGTTGGGAATCAGAGGCAGGGAATCAGAGGCTGGGAATCAGATGCAGGGAATCAGATGCGGGGAATCAGAGGCGGGGAATCAGAGCTGGGGAATCAGAGGTGGGGAATCAGAGTTGGGGAATCAGAGTCGGGGACTTAGATATGGGGAAACAGAGGCAGGGAATCAGAGGCGGGGAAACAGACGCGGGGAATCAGAGGCGGGTATCAGAGCTGGGGAATCAGAGGCGGGGAATCAGAGTTGGGGAATCAGAGGCGGGGAATCAGAGGCGGGGAATCAGAGGCGGGGAATCAGAGGCGGGGAAACAGAGGCAGGGAATCAGTTATGGGGAATCAGAGGTGGGGTATCAGGGGCAGGGAATCAGTGGCAGGGAATCAGAGGCGGGGAATCAGAGGCGGGGAATCAGAGGCAGGGAATCAGACACGGGGAATCAGATATGGGGAAACAGAGGCGGGGAATCAGAGGCGGGCAAACAAAGGCGGGGAATTAGATAAGGGGAATCAGAGGTGGGGAATCAGAGGTGGTGAATCAGAGATGGGGAATCACAGGCGGGGAATCAGAGGCAGGGAATCAGATGTGCGGAATCAGAGATGGGGAATCAGAGGCAGGGAATCAGAATCAGAAGCAGGGAATCAGAGGCCGGGAATCAGAGGCCGGAATCAGATGATGGGAATCAGAGGCCTGGAATCAGAGGCGGGGATTCAGAGCTGGGGAATCAGAAGCGGGGAATCAGAGTTGGGGAATCAGAGGCGGGGAATCAGATATGGGGAATCAGAGGCAGGGAATCAGAGGCGGGGAATCAGAGGCAGGGAATCAGACGCGGGGAATCTGAGGCGGGGAATCAGAGCTGGGGAATCTGAGGTGGGGAATCAGAGTTGGGGAATCAGAGGCAGGGAATTGGATGTGCGGAATCAGAGATGGGGAATCAGAGGTGGGGAATCAGAGGCGGTGAATCAGAGATGGGGAATCAGAGGCGGGGAATCAGAGGCAGGAAATCAGACACGGGGATTCAGAGGCTGGGAACCAGACGGGGGGAATCAAAGGCGGGGAATCAGAGCTGTGGAATCTGAGGCAGGGAATCAGAGTTGGGGATTCAGAGGCGGGGAATCAGATATGGGGAATCAGAGGTAGGGAATCAGAGGTGGTGAATCAGTGATGGGGAATCACAGGCGGGGAATCAGAGGCAGGGAATAGAACGCGGGGAATCAGAGGCAGGGAATCAGAGCTGGGGAATCAGAGGCGGGGAATCATAGTTGGGAATCAGAGGCGGGAATCAGATATGGGGAAACAGAGGCGGGGAATCAGAGGCGGGGAAACAGAGGCGGGGAATCAGATATGGGGAATCGGATGCAGGGAATCAGAGGCGGGGAATCAGAGCTGGGGAATCAGAGGCGGGGAATCAGAGTTGGGGCATCAGAGGTGGGGAATTAGATATAGGGAAACAGAGGCGGGGAATCAGAGGCGGGGAAACAGAGGCGGGGAATCAGATATGGGGAATCAGAGGTGGGGAATCAGAGGCAGGGAATCAGATGTGCGGAATCAGAGTGGGGGAATCAGAGGCAGGGAATTGGATGTGCGGAATCAGAGATGGGGAATCAGAGGTGGGGAATCAGAGGCGGTGAATCAGAGATGGGGAATCAGAGGCGGGGAATCAGAGGCAGGAAATCAGACACGGGGATTCAGAGGCTGGGAATCAGACGGGGGGAATCAAAGGCGGGGAATCAGAGCTGGGGAATCTGAGGCAGGGAATCAGAGTTGGGGATTCAGAGGCGGGGAATCAGATATGGGGAAACAGAGGCGGGGAATCAGAGGCGGGCAAACAGAGGCGGGGAATTAGATATGGGGAATCAGAGCTAGGGAATCAGAGGTGGTGAATCAGTGATGGGGAATCACAGGCGGGGAATCAGAGGCAGGGAATAGAACGCGGGGAATCAGAGGCAGGGAATCAGAGCTGGGGAATCAGAGGCGGGGAATCATAGTTGGGAATCAGAGGCGGGAATCAGATATGGGGAAACAGAGGCGGGGAATCAGAGGCGGGGAAACAGAGGCGGGGAATCAGATATGGGGAATCGGATGCAGGGAATCAGAGGCGGGGAATCAGAGCTGGGGAATCAGAGGCGGGGAATCAGAGTTGGGGCATCAGAGGTGGGGAATTAGATATAGGGAAACAGAGGCGGGGAATCAGAGGCGGGGAAACAGAGGCGGGGAATCAGATATGGGGAATCAGAGGTGGGGAATCAGAGGCAGGGAATCAGATGTGCGGAATCAGAGATGGGGAATCAGAGGCAGGGAATCAGAAGCGGGGAATCAGAGGCCGGGAATCAGAGGCCGGGAATCAGATGCTGGGAATAAGAGGCCGGGAATCAGAGGAGGGGAATCAGAGTCCGGGAATCAGAGATGGGGATTCAGAGGCGGGGAATGAGATATGGAGAATCAGAGGCGGGGAATCAGAGGTGGGGAAACAGAGGTGGGGAATCAGATATGGGGAATCAGAGGTGGCGAATCAAAGGCGGTGAATCAGAGATGGGGAATCAGAGGCGGGGAATCAGAGGCAGGGAATCAGATGCGGGGAATCAGAGGCGGGGAATCAGAGCTGGCGAATCAGAGGCTGGGAATCAGAGGTGGGCAATCAGAGGCGGGGAATCAGATATGGGGAATCAGAGGCGGGGAATAAGAGGCGGGGAAACAGAGGCGGGGAATCATATATAGGGAATCAGAGGTGGGGAATCAGAGGTTGTGAATCAGAGATGGGGAATCAAGGCGGGGAATCAGAGGCAGGGAATCAGACGCGGGGAATCAGAGGCGGGGATTCAGAGCTGGGGAATCAGAGGCGGGGAATCAGAGTTGGGGAATCAGAGGCAGGGAATCAGATATGGGGAATCAGAGGCGGGGAATCAGAGGCCGGGAATCAGATATGGGGAAACAGAGGCGGGGAATCCGAGGCGGGGAAACAGAGGAGGGGAATCAGATATGGGGAATCAGAGGTGGGGAATCAGAGGTTGGGAATCAGAGGCAGGGAATCAGATGCGGGGAATCAGATATGGGGAATCAGAGGTGGGGAATCAGAGGCAGGGAATCAGATGTGCGGAATCAGAGATGGGGAATCAGAGGCAGGGAATCAGAATCAGAAGCAGGGAATCAGAGGCCGGGAATCAGAGGCCGGAATCAGATGCTGGGAATCAGAGGCCTGGAATCAGAGGCGGGGAATAAGAGGCAGGGAATCAGATGCGGGGAATCAGAGGTGGGGAATCAGAGCTGGGGAATCAGAGGCGGGGTATTAGAGTTGGGGAATCAGAGGCGGGGAATCAGATATGGGGAAACAGAGGTGGGGAATCAGAGGCGGGGAAACAGAGGCTGGGAATCAGATATGGGGAATCAGAGGTGGGGCATCAGAGGGTGTGAATCACAGCTGGGGAATCAGAGGCGGGGAATCAGAGGCAGGGAATCAGACGCGGGGAATCAGAGGCGGGGATTCAGAGCTGGGGAATCAGAAGCGGGGAATCAGAGTTGGGGAATCAGAGGCGGGGAATCAGATATGGGGAATCAGAGGCAGGGAATTGGATGTGCGGAATCATAGAGGGGGAATCAGAGGTGGGGAATCAAAGGCGGTGAATCAGAGATGGGGAATCAGAGGCGGGGAATCAGAGGCAGGAAATCAGACACGGGGATTCAGAGGCTGGGAATCAGACGGGGGGAATCAAAGGCGGGGAATCAGAGCTGGGGAATCTGAGGCAGGGAATCAGAGTTGGGGATTCAGAGGCGGGGAATCAGATATGGGGAAACAGAGGCGGGGAATCAGAGGCGGGCAAACAGAGGCGGGGAATTAGATATGGGGAATCAGAGGTAGGGAATCAGAGGTGGTGAATCAGTGATGGGGAATCACAGGCGGGGAATCAGAGGCAGGGAATAGAACGCGGGGAATCAGAGGCAGGGAATCAGAGCAGGGGAATCAGAGGAGGGGATTCATAGTTGGGAATCAGAGGCGGGAATCAGATATGGGGAAACAGAGGCGGGGAATCAGAGGCGGTGAAACAGAGGCGGGGAATCAGATATGGGGAATCGGATGCAGGGAATCAGAGGCGGGGAATCAGAGCTGGGGCATCAGAGGTGGGGAATTAGATATAGGGAAACTGAGGCGGGGAATCAGAGGCGGGGAAACAGAGGCGGGGAATCAGATATGGGGAATCAGAGGTGGGGAATCAGAGACAGGGAATCAGATATGCGGAATCAGAGATGGGGAATAAGAGGCAGGGAATCAGAATCAGAAGCGGGGAATCAGAGGCCGGGAATCAGAGGCCGGGAATCAGATGCTGGGAATCAGAGGTGGCGAATTAAAGGCGGTGAATCAGAGATGGGGAATCAGGGCAGGGAATCAGAGGCAGGGAATCAAACAGGGGCAATCAGAGGCGTGGAATCAGAGCTGGGGAATCAGAGGCGGGGATTCAGAGTTGGGGAATCAGAGGCGGGGAATCAGAGGCGGGGAAACAGAGGCGGGGAATCAGATATGGGGAATCAGAGGTGGGGAATCAGAGGTTGGGAATCAGAAGCAGGGAATCAGAGGCGGGGAATCAGAGGCGGGGAATCAGAGGCAGGAAATCCGATGTGCGGAATCGGAGATGGGGAATCAGAGGCAGGGAATCAGAGGCGGGGAATCAGAGGCGGGGAATCAGAGGCCGGGAATCAGATATGGGGAAACAGAGGCGGGGAATCAGAGGTGGGGAAACAGAGGCGGGGAATCAGATATGGGAAATCAGAGGTGGGGAATCAGAGGTTGGGAATCAGAGGCAGGGAATCAGAGCCTGGGAATCAGATGCAGGGAATCAGATGCGGGGAATCAGAGGCGGGGAATCAGAGCTGGGGCATCAGAGGTGGGGAATCAGAGTTGGGGAATCAGAGTCGGGGACTTAGATATGGGGAAACAGAGGCAGGGAATCAGAGGCGGGGAAACAGACGCGGGGAATCAGAGGCGGGTATCAGAGCTGGGGAATCAGAGGCGGGGTATCAGAGTTGGGGAATCAGAGGCGGGGAATCAGAGGCGGGGAATCAGACGCGGGGATTCAGAGGCGGGGAAACAGAGGCAGGGAATCAGATATGGGGAATCAGAGGTGGGGTATCAGGGGCAGGGAATCAGTGGCAGGGAATCAGAAGCGGGGAATCAGAGGCGGGGAATCAGAGGCAGGGAATCAGACACGGGGAATCAGATATGGGGAAACAGAGGCGGGGAATCAGAGGCGGGCAAACAGAGGCGGGGAATTAGATAAGGGGAATCAGAGGTGGGGAATCAGAGGTGGTGAATCAGAGATGGGGAATCACAGGCGGGGAATCAGAGGCAGGGAATCAGATGTGCGAAATCAGAGATGGGGAATAAGAGGCAGGGAATCAGATGTGGGGAATCAGAGGCGGGGAATCCGAGGCGGGGAATCAGAGGCGGGGAATCAGATATGGGGAATCAGAGGTGGGGAATAAGAGGTTGGGAATCAGAGGCAGGGAATCAGAGGCGGGGAATCAGATATGGGGAATCAGAGGTGGGGAATCAGAGGCAGGGAATCAGATGTGCGGAATCAGAGATGGGGAATCAGAGGCAGGGAATCAGAATCAGAAGCAGGGAATCAGAGGCCAGGAATCAGAGGCCGGAATCAGATGCTGGGAATCAGAGGCCTGGAATCAGAGGCGGGGAATAAGAGGCAGGGAATCAGATGCGGGGAATCAGAGGTGGGGAATCAGAGCTGGGGAATCAGAGGCGGGGTATTAGAGTTGGGGAATCAGAGGCGGGGAATCAGATATGGGGAAACAGAGGTGGGGAATCAGAGGCGGGGAAACAGAGGCAGGGAATCAGATATGGGGAATCAGAGGTGGGGCATCAGAGGTTGTGAATCACAGATGGGGAATCAGAGGCGGGGAATCAGAGGCAGGGAATCAGACGCGGGGAATCAGAGGCGGGGTTTCAGAGCTGGGGAATCAGAAGCGGGGAATCAGAGTTGGGGAATCAGAGGCGGGGAATCAGATATGGGGAATCAGAGGCAGGGAATCAGAGGCGGGGAATCAGAGGCAGGGAATCAGACGCGGGGAATCTGAGGCGGGGAATCAGAGCTGGGGAATCAGAGGTGGGGAATCAGAGTTGGGGAATCAGAGGCAGGGAATTGGATGTGCGGAATCAGAGAGGGGGAATCAGAGGTGGGGAATCAGAGGCGGTGAATCAGAGATGGGGAATCAGAGGCGGGGAATCAGAGGCAGGAAATCAGACACGGGGATTCAGAGGCTGGGAATCAGACGGGGGGAATCAAAGGCGGGGAATCAGAGCTGGGGAATCTGAGGCAGGGAATCAGAGTTGGGGATTCAGAGGCGGGGAATCAGATATGGGGAAACAGAGGCGGGGAATCAGAGGCGGGCAAACAGAGGCGGGGAATTAGATATGGGGAATCAGAGGTAGGGAATCAGAGGTGGTGAATCAGTGATGGGGAATCACAGGCGGGGAATCAGAGGCAGGGAATAGAACGCGGGGAATCAGAGGCAGGGAATCAGAGCTGGGGAATCAGAGGAGGGGATTCATAGTTGGGAATCAGAGGCGGGAATCAGATATGGGGAAACAGAGGCGGGGAATCAGAGGCGGTGAAACAGAGGCGGGGAATCAGATATGGGGAATCGGATGCAGGGAATCAGAGGCGGGGAATCAGAGCTGCGGAATCAGAGGCGGGGAATCAGAGTTGGGGCATCAGAGGTGGGGATTTAGATATAGGGAAACAGAGGCGGGGAATCAGAGGCGGAGAAACAGAGGCGGGGAATCAGATATGGGGAATCAGAGGTGGGGAATCAGAGGCAGGGAATCAGATGTGCGGAATCAGAGATGGGGAATAAGAGGCAGGGAATCAGAATCAGAAGCGGGGAATCAGAGGCCGGGAATCAGAGGCCGGGAATCAGATGCTGGGAATAAGAGGCCGGGAATCAGAGGTGGGGAATCAGATATGGGGAATCAGAGGTGGCGAATCAAAGGCGGTGAATCAGAGATGGGGAATCAGAGGCGGGGAATCAGAGGCAGGGAATCAGATGCGGGGAATCAGAGGAGGGGAATCAGAGCTGGCGAATCAGAGGCTGGGAATCAGAGGTGGGCAATCAGAGGCGGGGAATCAGATATGGGGAATCAGAGGCGGGGAATCAGAGGCGGGGAAACAGAGGCGGGGAATCAAATATAGGGAATCAGAGGTGGGGAATCAGAGGTTGTGAATCAGAGATGGGGAATCAAGGCGGGGAATCACAGGCAGGGAATCAGACGCGGGGAATCAGAGGCGGGGAATCAGAGGCGGGGAAACAGAGGCCGGGAATCAGATGTGGGGAATCAGAGGTGGGGAATCAGGGGCAGGGAATCAGTGGCAGGGAATCAGAGGCGGGGAATCAGAGGCGGGGAATCAAAGGCAGGGAATCAGACACGGGGAATCAGAGGCGGGGAATCAGAGATGGGGAATCAGAGGCGGGGAATCAGGGGCAGGGAATCGGATGCCGGGAATCAGAGTCGGGGAATCAGAGCTGGGGAATCAGAGGCGGGGAATCAGAGTTGGGGAATCAGAGGCGGGGAATCAGATATGGGGAAATAGAGGCGGGGAATCAGATATGGGGAATCAGAGGTGTGGAATCAGAGGTTGGGAATCAGAGGCAGGGAATCAGAGTCGGGGAAACAGAGGCGGGGAATCAGATATGGGGAATCAGAGGTGGCGAATCAAAGGCGGTGAAACAGAGATGGGGAATCAGGGCAGGGAATCAGAGGCAGGGAATCAAACACGGGGAATCAGAGCTGGGGAATCAGAGGCGGGGAATCAGAGTTGGGAATCAGAGGCGGGGAATCAGAGGCGGGGAAACAGAGGCGGGGAATCAGATATGGGGAATCAGAGGTGGGGAATCCGAGGTTGGGAATCAGAGGCAGGGAATCAGAGGCGGAAAATCAGAGGCGGGGAATCAGAGGAAGGGAATCAGATGTGCGGAATCGGAGATGGGGAATCAGAGGCAGGGAATCAGAGGCGGGGAATCAGAGGCGGGGAATCAGAGGCCGGGAATCAGATATGGGGAAACAGAGGCGGGGAATCCGAGGCGGGGAAACAGAGGCGGGGAATCAGATATGGGGAATCAGAGGTGGGGAATCAGAGGTTGGGAATCAGAGGCAGGGAATCAGAGGCTTGGAATCAGATGCAGGGAATCAGATGCGGGGAATCAGAGGCGGGGAATCAGAGCTGGGGAATCAGAGGTGGGGAATCAGATTTGGGGAATCAGAGGCGGGGACTTAGATATTGGGAAACAGAGGCGGGGAATCAGAGGCGGGGAAACCCAGGTGGGGAATCATATATGGGGAATCAGAGGTGGGGAATCAGAGGCAAGGAATCAGATGTGCGGAATCAGAGATGGGGAATCAGAGGCAGGGAATCAGAATCAGAAGCAGGGAATCAGAGGCCGGGAATCAAAGGCCGGAACCAGATGCTGGGAATCAGAGGCGTGGAATCAGAGGCGGGGAATCAGAGGGAGGGAATCAGATGCGGGGAATCAGAGGCGGGGAATCAGAGCTGGGGAATCAGAGGAGGGGATTCAGAGTTGGGGAATCAGAGGCGGGGAATCAGAGGCGGGGAAACAGAGGCGGGGAATCAGATATGGGGAATCAGAGGTGGGGAATCAGAGGTTGGGAATCAGAAGCAGGGAATCAGAGGCGGGGAATCAGAGGCGGGGAATCAGAGGCAGGGAATCCGATGTGCGGAATCGGAGATGGGGAATCAGAGGCAGGGAATCAGAGGCGGGGAATCAGAGGCGGAGAGTCAGAGGCCGGGAATCAGATATGGGGAAACAGAGGCGGGGAATCAGAGGCGGGGAAACAGAGGCGGGGAATCAGATATGGGGAATCAGAGGTGGGGAATCAGAGGTTGGGAATCAGAGGCAGGGAATCAGAGGCTGGGAATCAGATGCAGGGAATCAGATGCGGGAAATCAGAGGCGGGGAATCAGAGCTGGGGAATCAGAGGTGGGGAATCAGAGTTGGGGAATCAGAGTCGGGGACTTAGATATGGGGAAACAGAGGCGGGTAATCAGAGGCGGGGAAACAGACGCGGGGAATCAGAGGCGGGGATTCAGAGCTGGGGAATCAGAGGCGGGGAATCAGAGTTGGGGAATCAGAGGCGGGGAATCAGATATGGGGAATCAGAGGCGGGGAATCAGAGGCGGGGAAACAGAGGCAGGGAATCAGATATGGGGAATCAGAGGTGGGGTATCAGGGGCAGGGAATCAGTGGCAGGGAATCAGAGGCGGGGAATCAGAGGCGGGGAATCAGAGGCAGGGAATCAGACACGGGGAATCAGATATGGGGAAACAGAGGCGGGGAATCAGAGGCGGGCAAACAGAGGCGGGGAATTAGATATGGGGAATCAGAGGTGGGGAATCAGAGGTGGTGAATCAGAGATGGGGAATCACAGGCGGGGAATCAGAGGCAGGGAATAGAACGCGGGGAATCAGAGGCGGGGAATCAGAGCTGGGGAATCAGAGGCGGGGAATCATAGTTGGGAATCAGAGGCGGGGAATCAGATATGGGGAAACAGAGGCGGGGAATCAAAGGCGGGGAAACAGAGGCGGGGAATCAGATATGGGGAATCGGATGCGGGGAATCAGAGGCGGGGAATCAGAGCTGGGGAATCAGAGGCGGGGTATCAGAGTTGGGGCATCTGAGGTGGGGAATTAGATATGGGGAAACAGAGGCGGGGAATCAGAGGCGGGGAAACAGAGGCGAGGAATCAGATATCGGGAATCAGAGGTGGGGAATCAGAGGCAGGGAATCAGATGTGCGGAATCAGAGATGGGGAATCAGAGGCAGGGAATCAGAATCAGAAGCGGGGAATCAGAGGCCGGGAATCAGAGGCCGGGATTCAGATGCCGGGAATAAGAGGCCGGGAATCAGAGGTGGGGAATCAGAGTCCGGGAATCAGAGATTGGGATTCAGAGGCGGGGAATGATATATGGGGAATCAGAGGCGGGGAATCAGAGGCGGGGTAACAGAGGTGGGGAATCAGATATGGGGAATCAGAGGTCGCGAATCAAAGGCGGTGAATCAGAGATGGGGAATCAGAGGCGGGGAATCAGAGGCAGGGAATCAAACACGGGGAATCAGAGGCGGGGAATCAGAGCTGGGGAATCAGAGGCGGGGAATCAGAGTTGGGGAATCAGAGGCGGGGAATCAGATATGGGGAAACAGGGGCGGGGAATCAGAGGCAGGGAAACAGAGGCGGGGAATCAGATATGGGGAATCAGGGGTGGGGAATCAGAGGTTGGGAATCAGAGGCAGGGAATCAGAGGCGTGGAAACAGAGGCGGGGATTCAGATATGGGGAATCAGAGGTGGGGAATCAGGGGCGTGGAATCAGAGGCAGGGAATTAGATGTGGTGAATCAGAGATGGGGAATCAGAGGCAGGGAATCAGAATCAGAAGCGGGGTATCAGTGGCCGGGAATCAGAGGAAGGTAATCAGAGGCAGGGGATCAAACACGGGGAATCAGAGGCTGGGAATCAGAGCTGGGGAATCAGAGGCGGGGAATCAGAGCTGGGGAATCACAGGCGGGGAATCAGAGATGGGGAATCAAGGGGGGAATCAGAGGCAGGGAATCAGATGCGGGGAATCAGAGGCGGGGAATCATAGCTGGCGAATCAGAGGCGGGGAATCAGAGGTGGGCAATCAGAGGATGGGAATCAGACATGGGGAATCAGAGGCAGGGAATCAGAGCTGGGGAATCACAGGCGGGGAATCAGAGTTGGGGAGTCAGAGGCGGGGAATCAGATATGGGGAAACAGAGGCGGGGAATCAGAGGCGGGGAAACAGAGGCGGGGAATCAGATATGGGGAATCAGAGGTGGGGAATCAGAGGTTGGGAATCAGAGGCAGGGAATCGGAGATGGGGAATCAGAGGCAGGGAATCAGAGGCGGGGAATCAGAGGCGGGGAATCAGAGGCCGGGAATCAGATATGGGGAAACTGAGGCGGGGAATCCGAGGCGGGGAAACAGAGGCGGGGAATCAGATATGGGGAATCAGAGGTGGGGAATCAGAGGTTGGGATTCAGAGGCAGGGAATCAGAGGCTTGGAATCAGATGCATGGAATCAGATGCGGGGAATCAGAGGCGGGGAATCAGAGCTGGGGAATCAGAGGTGGGGAATCAGATTTGGGGAATCAGAGGTGGGGACTTAGATATTGGGAAACAGAGGCGGGGAATGAGAGGCGGGGAAACAGAGGCGGGGAATCAGATATGGGGATTCAGAGGTGGGGAATCAGAGGCAGGGAATCAGATGTGCGGAATCAGAGATGGGGAATCAGATGCAGGGAATCAGAATCAGAAGCAGGGAATCAGAGGCCGGGAATCAGAGGCCGGAATCAGATGATGGGAATCAGAGGCCTGGAATCAGAGGCGGGGATTCAGAGCTGGGGAATCAGAAGCGGGGAATCAGAGTTGGGGAATCAGAGGCGGGGAATCAGATATGGGGAATCAGAGGCAGGGAATCAGAGGCGGGGAATCAGAGGCAGGGAATCAGACGCGGGGAATCTGAGGCGGGGAATCAGAGCTGGGGAATCAGAGGTGGGGAATCAGAGTTGGGGAATCAGAGGCAGGGAATTGGATGTGCGGAATCAGAGATGGGGAATCAGAGGTGGGGAATCAGAGGCGGTGAATCAGAGATGGGGAATCAGAGGCGGGGAATCAGAGGCAGGAAATCAGACACGGGGATTCAGAGGCTGGGAATCAGACGGGGGGAATCAAAGGCGGGGAATCAGAGCTGGGGAATCTGAGGCAGGGAATCAGAGTTGGGGATTCAGAGGCGGGGAATCAGATATGGGGAAACAGAGGCGGGGAATCAGAGGCGGGCAAACAGAGGCGGGGAATTAGATATGGGGAATCAGAGGTAGGGAATCAGAGGTGGTGAATCAGTGATGGGGAATCACAGGCGGGGAATCAGAGGCAGGGAATAGAACGCGGGGAATCAGAGGCAGGGAATCAGAGCTGGGGAATCAGAGGCGGGGAATCATAGTTGGGAATCAGAGGCGGGAATCAGATATGGGGAAACAGAGGCGGGGAATCAGAGGCGGGGAATCAGAGGCGGGGAATCAGAGTTGGGGCATCAGAGGTGGGGAATTAGATATAGGGAAACAGAGGCGGGGAATCAGAGGCGGGGAAACAGAGGCGGGGAATCAGATATGGGGAATCAGAGGTGGGGAATCAGAGGCAGGGAATCAGATGTGCGGAATCAGAGATGGGGAATCAGAGGCAGGGAATCAGAAGCAGGGAATCAGAGGCCGGGAATCAGAGGCCGGGAATCAGATGCTGGGAATAAGAGGCCGGGAATCAGAGGAGGGGAATCAGAGTCCGGGAATCAGAGATGGGGATTCAGAGGCGGGGAATGAGATATGGAGAATAAGAGGCGGGGAATCAGAGGTGGGGAAACAGAGGTGGTGAATCAGATATGGGGAATCAGAGGTGGCGAATCAAAGGCGATGAATCAGAGATGGGGAATCAGAGGCGGGGAATCAGAGGCGGGGAATCAGAGTTGGGGAATCAGAGGCAGGGAATCAGATATGGGGAATCAGAGGCGGGGAATCAGAGGCCGGGAATCAGATATGGGGAAACAGAGGCGGGGAATCCGAGGCGGGGATACAGAGGTGGGGAATCAGATATGGGGAATCAGAGGTGGGGAATCAGAGGTTGGGAATCAGAGGCAGGGAATCAGAGGCGGGGAATCAGATATGGGGAATCAGAGGTGGGGAATCAGAGGCAGGGAATCAGATGTGCGGAATCAGAGATGGGGAATCAGAGGCAGGGAATCAGAATCAGAAGCAGGGAATCAGAGGCCGGGAATCAGAGGCCGGAATCAGATGCTGGGAATCAGAGGCCTGGAATCAGAGGCGGGGAATAAGAGGCAGGGAATCAGATGCGGGGAATCAGAGGTGGGGAATCAGAGCTGGGGAATCAGAGGCGGGGTATTAGAGTTGGGGAATCAGAGGCGGGGAATCAGATATGGGGAAACAGAGCTGGGGAATCAGAGGAGGGGATTCATAGTTGGGAATCAGAGGCGGGAATCAGATATGGGGAAACAGAGGCGGGGACTCAGAGGCGGTGAAACAGAGGCGGGGAATCAGATATGGGGAATCGGATGCAGGGAATCAGAGGCGGGGAATCAGAGCTGGGGAATCAGAGGCGGGGAATCAGAGTTGGGGCATCAGAGGTGGGGAATTAGATATAGGGAAACAGAGGCGGGGAATCAGAGGCGGGGAAACAGAGGCGGGGAATCAGATATGGGGAATCAGAGGTGGGGAATCAGAGGCAGGGAATCAGATGTGCGGAATCAGAGATGGGGAATAAGAGGCAGGGAATCAGAATCAGAAGCGGGGAATCAGAGGCCGGGAATCAGATGCTGGGAATAAGAGGCCGGGAATCAGAGGTGGGGAATCAGATATGGGGAATCAGAGGTGGCGAATCAAAGGCGGTGAATCAGAGATGGGGAATCAGAGGCGGGGAATCAGAGGCAGGAAATCAGATGCGGGGAATCAGAGGAGGGGAATCAGAGCTGGCGAATCAGAGGCTGGGAATCAGAGGTGGGCAATCAGAGGCGGGGAATCAGATATGGGGAATCAGAGGCGGGGAATCAGAGGCGGGGAAACAGAGGCGGGGAATCAAATATAGGGAATCAGAGGTGGGGTATCAGAGGTTGTGAATCAGAGATGGGGAATCAAGGCGGGGATTCAGAGCTGGGGAATCAGAGGCGGGGAATCAGAGTTGGGGAATCAGAGGCAGGGAATCAGATATGGGGAATCAGAGGCGGGGAATCAGAGGCGGGGAAACAGAGGCCGGGAATCAGATGTGGGGAATCAGAGGTGGGGAATCAGGGGCAGGGAATCAGTGGCAGGGAATCAGATATGGGGAATCAGAGGTGGGGTATCAGGGGCAGGGAATCAGTGGCAGGGAATCAGAGGCGGGGAATCAGAGGCGGGGAATCAGAGGCAGGGAATCAGACACGGGGAATCAGATATGGGGAAACAGAGGCGGGGAATCAGAGGCGGGCAAACAGAGGCGGGGAATTAGATATGGGGAATCAGAGGTGGGGAATCAGAGGTGGTGAATCAGAGATGGGGAATCACAGGCGGGGAATCAGAGGCAGGGAATAGAACGCGGGGAATCAGAGGCGGGGAATCAGAGCTGGGGAATCAGAGGCGGGGAATCATAGTTGGGAATCAGAGGCGGGGAATCAGATATGGGGAAACAGAGGCGGGGAATCAAAGGCGGGGAAACAGAGGCGGGGAATCAGATATGGGGAATCGGATGCGGGGAATCAGAGGCAGGGAATCAGAGGCCGGGAATCAGATGTGGGGAATCAGAGGTGGGGAATCAGGGGCAGGGAATCAGTGGCAGGGAATCAGATATGGGGAATCAGAGGCGGGGAATCAAAGGCAGGGAATCAGACACGGGGAATCAGAGGCGGGGAATCAGAGATGGGGAATCAGAGGCGGGGAATCAGAGGCAGGGAATCGGATGCCGGGAATCAGAGTCGGGGAATCAGAGCTGGGGAATCAGAGGCGGGGAATCAGAGTTGGGGAATCAGAGGCGGGGAATCAGATATGGGGAAATAGAGGCGGGGAATCAGATATGGGGAATCAGAGGTGTGGAATCAGAGGTTGGGAATCAGAGGCAGGGAATCAGAGTCGGGGAAACAGAGGCGGGGAATCAGATATGGGGAATCAGAGGTGGCGAATCAAAGGCGGTGAAACAGAGATGGGGAATCAGGGCAGGGAATCAGAGGCAGGGAATTAAACACGGGGAATCAGAGCTGGGGAATCAGAGGCGGGGAATCAGAGTTGGGAATCAGAGGCGGGGAATCAGAGGCGGGGAAACAGAGGCGGGGAATCAGATATGGGGAATCAGAGGTGGGGAATCCGAGGTTGGGAATCAGAGGCAGGGAATCAGAGGCGGAAAATCAGAGGCGGGGAATCAGAGGAAGGGAATCAGATGTGCGGAATCGGAGATGGGGAATCAGAGGCAGGGAATCAGAGGCGGGGAATCAGAGGCGGGGAATCAGAGGCCGGGAATCAGATATGGGGAAACAGAGGCGGGGAATCCGAGGCAGGGAAACAGAGGCGGGGAATCAGATATGGGGAATCAGAGGTGGGGAATCAGAGGTTGGGAATCAGAGGCAGGGAATCAGAGGCTTGGAATCAGATGCAGGGAATCAGATGCGGGGAATCAGAGGCGGGGAATCAGAGCTGGGGAATCAGAGGTGGGGAATCAGATTTGGGGAATCAGAGGCGGGGACTTAGATATTGGGAAACAGAGGCGGGGAATCAGAGGCGGGGAAACCCAGGTGGGGAATCAGATATGGGGAATCAGAGGTGGGGAATCAGAGGCAAGGAATCAGATGTGCGGAATCAGAGATGGGGAATCAGAGGCAGGGAATCAGAATCAGAAGCAGGGAATCAGAGGCCGGGAATCAAAGGCCGGAATCAGATGCTGGGAATCAGAGGCCTGGAATCAGAGGCGGGGAATCAGAGGCAGGGAATCAGATGCGGGGAATCAGAGGCGGGGAATCAGAGCTGGGGAATCAGAGGCAGGGATTCAGAGTTGGGGCATCAGAGGTGGGGAATTAGATATAGGGAAACAGAGGCGGGGAATCAGAGGCGGGGAAACAGAGGCGGGGAATCAGATATGGGGAATCAGAGGTGGGGAATCAGAGGCAGGGAATCAGATGTGCGGAATCAGAGATGGGGAATAAGAGGCAGGGAATCAGAATCAGAAGCGGGGAATCAGAGGCCGGGAATCAGAGGCCGGGAATCAGATGCTGGGAATAAGAGGCCGGGAATCAGAGGTGGGGAATCAGATATGGGGAATCAGAGGTGGCGAATCAAAGGCGGTGAATCAGAGATGGGGAATCAGAGGCGGGGAATCAGAGGCAGGGAATCAGATGCGGGGAATCAGAGGAGGGGAATCAGAGCTGGCGAATCAGAGGCTGGGAATCAGAGGTGGGCAATCAGAGGCGGGGAATCAGATATGGGGAATCAGAGGCGTGGAATCAGAGGCGGGGAAACAGAGGCGGGGAATCAAATATAGGGAATCAGAGGTGGGGAATCAGAGGTTGTGAATCAGAGATGGGGAATCAAGGCGGGGATTCAGAGCTGGGGAATGAGAGGCGGGGAATCAGAGTTGGGGAATCAGAGGCAGGGAATCAGATATGGGGAATCAGAGGCGGGGAATCAGAGGCGGGGAAACAGAGGCCGGGAATCAGATGTGGGGAATCAGAGGTGGGGAATCAGGGGCAGGGAATCAGTGGCAGGGAATCAGAGGCGGGGAATCAGAGGCGGGGAATCAAAGGCAGGGAATCAGACACGGGGAATCAGAGGCGGGGAATCAGAGATGGGGAATCAGAGGCGGGGAATCAGAGGCAGAGAATCGGATGCCGGGAATCAGAGTCGGGGAATCAGAGCTGGGGAATCAGAGGCGGGGAATCAGAGTTGGGGAATCAGAGGCGGGGAATCAGATATGGGGAAATAGAGGCGGGGAATCAGATATGGGGAATCAGAGGTGTGGAATCAGAGGTTGGGAATCAGAGGCAGGGAATCAGAGTCGGGGAAACAGAGGCGGGGAATCAGATATGGGGAATCAGAGGTGGCGAATCAAAGGCGGAGAAACAGAGATGGGGAATCAGGGCAGGGAATCAGAGGCAGGGAATTAAACACGGGGAATCAGAGCTGGGGAATCAGAGGCGGGGAATCAGAGTTGGGAATCAGAGGCGGGGAATCAGAGGCGGGGAAACAGAGGCGGGGAATCAGGTATGGGGAATCAGAGGTGGGGAATCCGAGGTTGGGAATCAGAGGCAGGGAATCAGAGGCGGAAAATCAGAGGCGGGGAATCAGAGGAAGGGAATCAGATGTGCGGAATCGGAGATGGGGAATCAGAGGCAGGGAATCAGAGGCGGGGAATCAGAGGCGGGGAATCAGAGGCCGGGAATCAGATATGGGGAAACAGAGGCGGGGAATCCGAGGCAGGGAAACAGAGGCGGGGAATCAGATATGGGGAATCAGAGGTGGGGAATCAGAGGTTGGGAATCAGAGGCAGGGAATCAGAGGCTTGGAATCAGATGCAGGGAATCAGATGCGGGGAATCAGAGGCGGGGAATCAGAGCTGGGGAATCAGAGGTGGGGAATCAGATTTGGGGAATCAGAGGCGGGGACTTAGATATTGGGAAACAGAGGCGGGGAATCAGAGGCGGGGAAACCCAGGTGGGGAATCAGATATGGGGAATCAGAGGTGGGGAATCAGAGGCAAGGAATCAGATGTGCGGAATCAGAGATGGGGAATCAGAGGCAGGGAATCAGAATCAGAAGCAGGGAATCAGAGGCCGGGAATCAAAGGCCGGAATCAGATGCTGGGAATCAGAGGCCTGGAATCAGAGGCGGGGAATCAGAGGCAGGGAATCAGATGCGGGGAATCAGAGGCGGGGAATCAGAGCTGGGGAATCAGAGGCGGGGATTCAGAGTTGGGGAATCAGAGGCGGGGAATCAGAGGCGGGGAAACAGAGGCGGGGAATCAGATATGGGGAATCAGAGGTGGGGAATCAGAGGTTGGGAATCAGAAGCAGGGAATCAGAGGCGGGGAATCAGAGGCGGGGAATCAGAGGCAGGGAATCCGATGTGGTGAATCAGAGATGGGGAATCAGAGGCAGGGAATCAGAATCAGAAGCGGGGTATCAGTGGCCGGGAATCAGAGGAAGGTAATCAGAGGCAGGGGATCAAACACGGGGAATCAGAGGCTGGGAATCAGAGCTGGGGAATCAGAGGCGGGGAATCAGAGCTGGGGAATCACAGGCGGGGAATCAGAGATGGGGAATCAAGGGGGGAATCAGAGGCAGGGAATCAGATGCGGGGAATCAGAGGCGGGGAATCATAGCTGGCGAATCAGAGGCGGGGAATCAGAGGTGGGCAATCAGAGGATGGGAATCAGATATGGGGAATCAGAGGCAGGGAATCAGAGCTGGGGAATCACAGGCGGGGAATCAGAGTTGGGGAGTCAGAGGCGGGGAATCAGATATGGGGAAACAGAGGCGGGGAATCAGAGGCGGGGAAACAGAGGCGGGGAATCAGATATGGGGAATCAGAGGTGGGGAATCAGAGGTTGGGAATCAGAGGCAGGGAATCGGAGATGGGGAATCAGAGGCAGGGAATCAGAGGCGGGGAATCAGAGGCGGGGAATCAGAGGCCGGGAATCAGATATGGGGAAACTGAGGCGGGGAATCCGAGGCGGGGAAACAGAGGCGGGGAATCAGATATGGGGAATCAGAGGTGGGGAATCAGAGGTTGGGATTCAGAGGCAGGGAATCAGAGGCTTGGAATCAGATGCATGGAATCAGATGCGGGGAATCAGAGGCGGGGAATCAGAGCTGGGGAATCAGAGGTGGGGAATCAGATTTGGGGAATCAGAGGTGGGGACTTAGATATTGGGAAACAGAGGCGGGGAATGAGAGGCGGGGAAACAGAGGCGGGGAATCAGATATGGGGATTCAGAGGTGGGGAATCAGAGGCAGGGAATCAGATGTGCGGAATCAGAGATGGGGAATCAGATGCAGGGAATCAGAATCAGAAGCAGGGAATCAGAGGCCGGGAATCAGAGGCCGGAATCAGATGATGGGAATCAGAGGCCTGGAATCAGAGGCGGGGATTCAGAGCTGGGGAATCAGAAGCGGGGAATCAGAGTTGGGGAATCAGAGGCGGGGAATCAGATATGGGGAATCAGAGGCAGGGAATCAGAGGCGGGGAATCAGAGGCAGGGAATCAGACGCGGGGAATCTGAGGCGGGGAATCAGAGCTGGGGAATCAGAGGTGGGGAATCAGAGTTGGGGAATCAGAGGCAGGGAATTGGATGTGCGGAATCAGAGATGGGGAATCAGAGGTGGGGAATCAGAGGCGGTGAATCAGAGATGGGGAATCAGAGGCGGGGAATCAGAGGCAGGAAATCAGACACGGGGATTCAGAGGCTGGGAATCAGACGGGGGGAATCAAAGGCGGGGAATCAGAGCTGGGGAATCTGAGGCAGGGAATCAGAGTTGGGGATTCAGAGGCGGGGAATCAGATATGGGGAAACAGAGGCGGGGAATCAGAGGCGGGCAAACAGAGGCGGGGAATTAGATATGGGGAATCAGAGGTAGGGAATCAGAGGTGGTGAATCAGTGATGGGGAATCACAGGCGGGGAATCAGAGGCAGGGAATAGAACGCGGGGAATCAGAGGCAGGGAATCAGAGCTGGGGAATCAGAGGCGGGGAATCATAGTTGGGAATCAGAGGCGGGAATCAGATATGGGGAAACAGAGGCGGGGAATCAGAGGCGGGGAATCAGAGGCGGGGAATCAGAGTTGGGGCATCAGAGGTGGGGAATTAGATATAGGGAAACAGAGGCGGGGAATCAGAGGCGGGGAAACAGAGGCGGGGAATCAGATATGGGGAATCAGAGGTGGGGAATCAGAGGCAGGGAATCAGATGTGCGGAATCAGAGATGGGGAATCAGAGGCAGGGAATCAGAAGCAGGGAATCAGAGGCCGGGAATCAGAGGCCGGGAATCAGATGCTGGGAATAAGAGGCCGGGAATCAGAGGAGGGGAATCAGAGTCCGGGAATCAGAGATGGGGATTCAGAGGCGGGGAATGAGATATGGAGAATCAGAGGCGGGGAATCAGAGGTGGGGAAACAGAGGTGGGGAATCAGATATGGGGAATCAGAGGTGGCGAATCAAAGGCGGTGAATCAGAGATGGGGAATCAGAGGCGGGGAATCAGAGGCGGGGAATCAGAGTTGGGGAATCAGAGGCAGGGAATCAGATATGGGGAATCAGAGGCGGGGAATCAGAGGCCGGGAATCAGATATGGGGAAACAGAGGCGGGGAATCCGAGGCGGGGATACAGAGGTGGGGAATCAGATATGGGGAATCAGAGGTGGGGAATCAGAGGTTGGGAATCAGAGGCAGGGAATCAGAGGCGGGGAATCAGATATGGGGAATCAGAGGTGGGGAATCAGAGGCAGGGAATCAGATGTGCGGAATCAGAGATGGGGAATCAGAGGCAGGGAATCAGAATCAGAAGCAGGGAATCAGAGGCCGGGAATCAGAGGCCGGAATCAGATGCTGGGAATCAGAGGCCTGGAATCAGAGGCGGGGAATAAGAGGCAGGGAATCAGATGCGGGGAATCAGAGGTGGGGAATCAGAGCTGGGGAATCAGAGGCGGGGTATTAGAGTTGGGGAATCAGAGGCGGGGAATCAGATATGGGGAAACAGAGGTGGGGAATCAGAGGCGGGGAAACAGAGGCTGGGAATCAGATATGGGGAATCAGAGGTGGGGCATCAGAGGTTGTGAATCACAGATGGGGAATCAGAGGCGGGGAATCAGAGGCAGGGAATCAGACGCGGGGAATCAGAGGCGGGGATTCAGAGCTGGGGAATCAGAAGCGGGGAATCAGAGTTGGGGAATCAGAGGCGGGGAATCAGATATGGGGAATCAGAGGCAGGGAATTGGATGTGCGGAATCAGAGAGGGGGAATCAGAGGTGGGGAATCAGAGGCGGTGAATCAGAGATGGGGAATCAGAGGCGGGGAATCAGAGGCAGGAAATCAGACACGGGGATTCAGAGGCTGGGAATCAGACGGGGGGAATCAAAGGCGGGGAATCAGAGCTGGGGAATCTGAGGCAGGGAATCAGAGTTGGGGATTCAGAGGCGGGGAATCAGATATGGGGAAACAGAGGCGGGGAATCAGAGGCGGGCAAACAGAGGCGGGGAATTAGATATGGGGAATCAGAGGTAGGGAATCAGAGGTGGTGAATCAGTGATGGGGAATCACAGGCGGGGAATCAGAGGCAGGGAATAGAACGCGGGGAATCAGAGGCAGGGAATCAGAGCTGGGGAATCAGAGGAGGGGATTCATAGTTGGGAATCAGATGCGGGAATCAGATGTGGGGAAACAGAGGCGGGGAATCAGAGGCGGTGAAACAGAGGCGGGGAATCAGATATGGGGAATCGGATGCAGGGAATCAGAGGCGGGGAATCAGAGCTGGGGAATGAGAGGCGGGGAATCAGAGTTGGGGCATCAGAGGTGGGGAATTAGATGTAGGGAAACAGAGGCGGGGAATCAGAGGCGGGGAAACAGAGGCGGGGAATCAGATATGGGGAATCAGAGGTGGGGAATCAAAGGCAGGGAATCAGAGCTGGCGAATCAGAGGCTGGGAATCAGAGGTGGGCAATCAGAGGCGGGGAATCAGATATGGGGAATCAGAGGCGGGGAATCAGAGGCGGGGAAACAGAGGCGGGGAATCAAATATAGGGAATCAGAGGTGGGGAATCAGAGGTTGTGAATCAGAGATGGGGAATCAAGGCGGGGATTCAGAGCTGGGGAATCAGAGGCGGGGAATCAGAGTTGGGGAATCAGAGGCAGGGAATCAGATATGGGGAATCAGAGGCGGGGAATCAGAGGCGGGGAAACAGAGGCCGGGAATCAGATGTGGGGAATCAGAGGTGGGGAATCAGGGGCAGGGAATCAGTGGCAGGGAATCAGATATGGGGAATCAGAGGTGGGGTATCAGGGGCAGGGAATCAGTGGCAGGGAATCAGAGGCGGGGAATCAGAGGCGGGGAATCAGAGGCAGGGAATCAGACACGGGGAATCAGATATGGGGAAACAGAGGCGGGGAATCAGAGGCGGGCAAACAGAGGCGGGGAATTAGATATGGGGAATCAGAGGTGGGGAATCAGAGGTGGTGAATCAGAGATGGGGAATCACAGGCGGGGAATCAGAGGCAGGGAATAGAACGCGGGGAATCAGAGGCGGGGAATCAGAGCTGGGGAATCAGAGGCGGGGAATCATAGTTGGGAATCAGAGGCGGGGAATCAGATATGGGGAAACAGAGGCGGGGAATCAAAGGCGGGGAAACAGAGGCGGGGAATCAGATATGGGGAATCGGATGCGGGGAATCAGAGGCGGGGAATCAGAGGCCGGGAATCAGATGTGGGGAATCAGAGGTGGGGAATCAGGGGCAGGGAATCAGTGGCAGGGAATCAGATATGGGGAATCAGAGGCGGGGAATCAAAGGCAGGGAATCAGACACGGGGAATCAGAGGCGGGGAATCAGAGATGGGGAATCAGAGGCGGGGAATCAGAGGCAGGGAATCGGATGCCGGGAATCAGAGTCGGGGAATCAGAGCTGGGGAATCAGAGGCGGGGAATCAGAGTTGGGGAATCAGAGGCGGGGAATCAGATATGGGGAAATAGAGGCGGGGAATCAGATATGGGGAATCAGAGGTGTGGAATCAGAGGTTGGGAATCAGAGGCAGGGAATCAGAGTCGGGGAAACAGAGGCGGGGAATCAGATATGGGGAATCAGAGGTGGCGAATCAAAGGCGGTGAAACAGAGATGGGGAATCAGGGCAGGGAATCAGAGGCAGGGAATTAAACACGGGGAATCAGAGCTGGGGAATCAGAGGCGGGGAATCAGAGTTGGGAATCAGAGGCGGGGAATCAGAGGCGGGGAAACAGAGGCGGGGAATCAGATATGGGGAATCAGAGGTGGGGAATCCGAGGTTGGGAATCAGAGGCAGGGAATCAGAGGCGGAAAATCAGAGGCGGGGAATCAGAGGAAGGGAATCAGATGTGCGGAATCGGAGATGGGGAATCAGAGGCAGGGAATCAGAGGCGGGGAATCAGAGGCGGGGAATCAGAGGCCGGGAATCAGATATGGGGAAACAGAGGCGGGGAATCCGAGGCAGGGAAACAGAGGCGGGGAATCAGATATGGGGAATCAGAGGTGGGGAATCAGAGGTTGGGAATCAGAGGCAGGGAATCAGAGGCTTGGAATCAGATGCAGGGAATCAGATGCGGGGAATCAGAGGCGGGGAATCAGAGCTGGGGAATCAGAGCTGGGGAATCAGATTTGGGGAATTCAGAGGCGGGGACTTAGATATTGGGAAACAGAGGCGGGGAATCAGAGGCGGGGAAACCCAGGTGGGGAATCAGATATGGGGAATCAGAGGTGGGGAATCAGAGGCAAGGAATCAGATGTGCGGAATCAGAGATGGGGAATCAGAGGCAGGGAATCAGAATCAGAAGCAGGGAATCAGAGGCCGGGAATCAAAGGACGGAATCAGATGCTGGGAATCAGAGGCCTGGAATCAGAGGCGGGGAATCAGAGGCAGGGAATCAGATGCGGGGAATCAGAGGCGGGGAATCAGAGCTGGGGAATCAGAGGCAGGGATTCAGAGTTGGGGCATCAGAGGTGGGGAATTAGATATAGGGAAACAGAGGCGGGGAATCAGAGGCGGGGAAACAGAGGCGGGGAATCAGATATGGGGAATCAGAGGTGGGGAATCAGAGGCAGGGAATCAGATGTGCGGAATCAGAGATGGGGAATAAGAGGCAGGGAATCAGAATCAGAAGCGGGGAATCAGAGGCCGGGAATCAGAGGCCGGGAATCAGATGCTGGGAATAAGAGGCCGGGAATCAGAGGTGGGGAATCAGATATGGGGAATCAGAGGTGGCGAATCAAAGGCGGTGAATCAGAGATGGGGAATCAGAGGCGGGGAATCAGAGGCAGGGAATCAGATGCGGGGAATCAGAGGAGGGGAATCAGAGCTGGCGAATCAGAGGCTGGGAATCAGAGGTGGGCAATCAGAGGCGGGGAATCAGATATGGGGAATCAGAGGCGGGGAATCAGAGGCGGGGAAACAGAGGCGGGGAATCAAATATAGGGAATCAGAGGTGGGGAATCAGAGGTTGTGAATCAGAGATGGGGAATCAAGGCGGGGATTCAGAGCTGGGGAATCAGAGGCGGGGAATCAGAGTTGGGGAATCAGAGGCAGGGAATCAGATATGGGGAATCAGAGGCGGGGAATCAGAGGCGGGGAAACAGAGGCCGGGAATCAGATGTGGGGAATCAGAGGTGAGGAATCAGGGGCAGGGAATCAGTGGCAGGGAATCAGAGGCGGGGAATCAGAGGCGGGGAATCAAAGGCAGGGAATCAGACACGGGGAATCAGAGGCGGGGAATCAGAGATGGGGAATCAGAGGCGGGGAATCAGAGGCAGGGAATCGGATGCCGGGAATCAGAGTCGGGGAATCAGAGCTGGGGAATCAGAGGCGGGGAATCAGAGTTGGGGAATCAGAGGCGGGGAATCAGATATGGGGAAATAGAGGCGGGGAATCAGATATGGGGAATCAGAGGTGTGGAATCAGAGGTTGGGAATCAGAGGCAGGGAATCAGAGTCGGGGAAACAGAGGCGGGGAATCAGATATGGGGAATCAGAGGTGGCGAATCAAAGGCGGAGAAACAGAGATGGGGAATCAGGGCAGGGAATCAGAGGCAGGGAATTAAACACGGGGAATCAGAGCTGGGGAATCAGAGGCGGGGAATCAGAGTTGGGAATCAGAGGCGGGGAATCAGAGGCGGGGAAACAGAGGCGGGGAATCAGATATGGGGAATCAGAGGTGGGGAATCCGAGGTTGGGAATCAGAGGCAGGGAATCAGAGGCGGAAAATCAGAGGCGGGGAATCAGAGGAAGGGAATCAGATGTGCGGAATCGGAGATGGGGAATCAGAGGCAGGGAATCAGAGGCGGGGAATCAGAGGCGGGGAATCAGAGGCCGGGAATCAGATATGGGGAAACAGAGGCGGGGAATCCGAGGCAGGGAAACAGAGGCGGGGAATCAGATATGGGGAATCAGAGGTGGGGAATCAGAGGTTGGGAATCAGAGGCAGGGAATCAGAGGCTTGGAATCAGATGCAGGGAATCAGATGCGGGGAATCAGAGGCGGGGAATCAGAGCTGGGGAATCAGAGGTGGGGAATCAGATTTGGGGAATCAGAGGCGGGGACTTAGATATTGGGAAACAGAGGCGGGGAATCAGAGGCGGGGAAACCCAGGTGGGGAATCAGATATGGGGAATCAGAGGTGGGGAATCAGAGGCAAGGAATCAGATGTGCGGAATCAGAGATGGGGAATCAGAGGCAGGGAATCAGAGGCAGGGAATCAGATGCGGGGAATCAGAGGAGGGGAATCAGAGCTGGCGAATCAGAGGCTGGGAATCAGAGGTGGGCAATCAGAGGCGGGGAATCAGATATGGGGAATCAGAGGCGGGGAATCAGAGGCGGGGAAACAGAGGCGGGGAATCAAATATAGGGAATCAGAGGTGGGGAATCAGAGGTTGTGAATCAGAGATGGGGAATCAAGGCGGGGATTCAGAGCTGGGGAATCAGAGGCGGGGAATCAGAGTTGGGGAATCAGAGGCAGGGAATCAGATATGGGGAATCAGAGGCGGGGAATCAGAGGCGGGGAAACAGAGGCCGGGAATCAGATGTGGGGAATCAGAGGTGAGGAATCAGGGGCAGGGAATCAGTGGCAGGGAATCAGAGGCGGGGAATCAGAGGCGGGGAATCAAAGGCAGGGAATCAGACACGGGGAATCAGAGGCGGGGAATCAGAGATGGGGAATCAGAGGCGGGGAATCAGAGGCAGGGAATCGGATGCCGGGAATCAGAGTCGGGGAATCAGAGCTGGGGAATCAGAGGCGGGGAATCAGAGTTGGGGAATCAGAGGCGGGGAATCAGATATGGGGAAATAGAGGCGGGGAATCAGATATGGGGAATCAGAGGTGTGGAATCAGAGGTTGGGAATCAGAGGCAGGGAATCAGAGTCGGGGAAACAGAGGCGGGGAATCAGATATGGGGAATCAGAGGTGGCGAATAAAAGGCGGAGAAACAGAGATGGGGAATCAGGGCAGGGAATCAGAGGCAGGGAATTAAACACGGGGAATCAGAGCTGGGGAATCAGAGGCGGGGAATCAGAGTTGGGAATCAGAGGCGGGGAATCAGAGGCGGGGAAACAGAGGCGGGGAATCAGATATGGGGAATCAGAGGTGGGGAATCCGAGGTTGGGAATCAGAGGCAGGGAATCAGAGGCTTGGAATCAGATGCAGGGAATCAGATGCGGGGAATCAGAGGCGGGGAATCAGAGCTGGGGAATCAGAGGTGGGGAATCAGATTTGGGGAATCAGAGGCGGGGACTTAGATATTGGGAAACAGAGGCGGGGAATCAGAGGCGGGGAAACCCAGGTGGGGAATCAGATATGGGGAATCAGAGGTGGGGAATCAGAGGCAAGGAATCAGATGTGCGGAATCAGAGATGGGGAATCAGAGGCAGGGAATCAGAATCAGAAGCAGGGAATCAGAGGCCGGGAATCAAAGGACGGAATCAGATGCTGGGAATCAGAGGCCTGGAATCAGAGGCGGGGAATCAGAGGCAGGGAATCAGATGCGGGGAATCAGAGGCGGGGAATCAGAGCTGGGGAATCAGAGGCAGGGATTCAGAGTTGGGGCATCAGAGGTGGGGAATTAGATATAGGGAAACAGAGGCGGGGAATCAGAGGCGGGGAAACAGAGGCGGGGAATCAGATATGGGGAATCAGAGGTGGGGAATCAGAGGCAGGGAATCAGATGTGCGGAATCAGAGATGGGGAATAAGAGGCAGGGAATCAGAATCAGAAGCGGGGAATCAGAGGCCGGGAATCAGAGGCCGGGAATCAGATGCTGGGAATAAGAGGCCGGGAATCAGAGGTGGGGAATCAGATATGGGGAATCAGAGGTGGCGAATCAAAGGCGGTGAATCAGAGATGGGGAATCAGAGGCGGGGAATCAGAGGCAGGGAATCAGATGCGGGGAATCAGAGGAGGGGAATCAGAGCTGGCGAATCAGAGGCTGGGAATCAGAGGTGGGCAATCAGAGGCGGGGAATCAGATATGGGGAATCAGAGGCGGGGAATCAGAGGCGGGGAAACAGAGGCGGGGAATCAAATATAGGGAATCAGAGGTGGGGAATCAGAGGTTGTGAATCAGAGATGGGGAATCAAGGCGGGGATTCAGAGCTGGGGAATCAGAGGCGGGGAATCAGAGTTGGGGAATCAGAGGCAGGGAATCAGATATGGGGAATCAGAGGCGGGGAATCAGAGGCGGGGAAACAGAGGCCGGGAATCAGATGTGGGGAATCAGAGGTGAGGAATCAGGGGCAGGGAATCAGTGGCAGGGAATCAGAGGCGGGGAATCAGAGGCGGGGAATCAAAGGCAGGGAATCAGACACGGGGAATCAGAGGCGGGGAATCAGAGATGGGGAATCAGAGGCGGGGAATCAGAGGCAGGGAATCGGATGCCGGGAATCAGAGTCGGGGAATCAGAGCTGGGGAATCAGAGGCGGGGAATCAGAGTTGGGGAATCAGAGGCGGGGAATCAGATATGGGGAAATAGAGGCGGGGAATCAGATATGGGGAATCAGAGGTGTGGAATCAGAGGTTGGGAATCAGAGGCAGGGAATCAGAGTCGGGGAAACAGAGGCGGGGAATCAGATATGGGGAATCAGAGGTGGCGAATCAAAGGCGGAGAAACAGAGATGGGGAATCAGGGCAGGGAATCAGAGGCAGGGAATTAAACACGGGGAATCAGAGCTGGGGAATCAGAGGCGGGGAATCAGAGTTGGGAATCAGAGGCGGGGAATCAGAGGCGGGGAAACAGAGGCGGGGAATCAGATATGGGGAATCAGAGGTGGGGAATCCGAGGTTGGGAATCAGAGGCAGGGAATCAGAGGCGGAAAATCAGAGGCGGGGAATCAGAGGAAGGGAATCAGATGTGCGGAATCGGAGATGGGGAATCAGAGGCAGGGAATCAGAGGCGGGGAATCAGAGGCGGGGAATCAGAGGCCGGGAATCAGATATGGGGAAACAGAGGCGGGGAATCCGAGGCAGGGAAACAGAGGCGGGGAATCAGATATGGGGAATCAGAGGTGGGGAATCAGAGGTTGGGAATCAGAGGCAGGGAATCAGAGGCTTGGAATCAGATGCAGGGAATCAGATGCGGGGAATCAGAGGCGGGGAATCAGAGCTGGGGAATCAGAGGTGGGGAATCAGATTTGGGGAATCAGAGGCGGGGACTTAGATATTGGGAAACAGAGGCGGGGAATCAGAGGCGGGGAAACCCAGGTGGGGAATCAGATATGGGGAATCAGAGGTGGGGAATCAGAGGCAAGGAATCAGATGTGCGGAATCAGAGATGGGGAATCAGAGGCAGGGAATCAGAGGCAGGGAATCAGATGCGGGGAATCAGAGGAGGGGAATCAGAGCTGGCGAATCAGAGGCTGGGAATCAGAGGTGGGCAATCAGAGGCGGGGAATCAGATATGGGGAATCAGAGGCGGGGAATCAGAGGCGGGGAAACAGAGGCGGGGAATCAAATATAGGGAATCAGAGGTGGGGAATCAGAGGTTGTGAATCAGAGATGGGGAATCAAGGCGGGGATTCAGAGCTGGGGAATCAGAGGCGGGGAATCAGAGTTGGGGAATCAGAGGCAGGGAATCAGATATGGGGAATCAGAGGCGGGGAATCAGAGGCGGGGAAACAGAGGCCGGGAATCAGATGTGGGGAATCAGAGGTGAGGAATCAGGGGCAGGGAATCAGTGGCAGGGAATCAGAGGCGGGGAATCAGAGGCGGGGAATCAAAGGCAGGGAATCAGACACGGGGAATCAGAGGCGGGGAATCAGAGATGGGGAATCAGAGGCGGGGAATCAGAGGCAGGGAATCGGATGCCGGGAATCAGAGTCGGGGAATCAGAGCTGGGGAATCAGAGGCGGGGAATCAGAGTTGGGGAATCAGAGGCGGGGAATCAGATATGGGGAAATAGAGGCGGGGAATCAGATATGGGGAATCAGAGGTGTGGAATCAGAGGTTGGGAATCAGAGGCAGGGAATCAGAGTCGGGGAAACAGAGGCGGGGAATCAGATATGGGGAATCAGAGGTGGCGAATAAAAGGCGGAGAAACAGAGATGGGGAATCAGGGCAGGGAATCAGAGGCAGGGAATTAAACACGGGGAATCAGAGCTGGGGAATCAGAGGCGGGGAATCAGAGTTGGGAATCAGAGGCGGGGAATCAGAGGCGGGGAAACAGAGGCGGGGAATCAGATATGGGGAATCAGAGGTGGGGAATCCGAGGTTGGGAATCAGAGGCAGGGAATCAGAGGCGGAAAATCAGAGGCGGGGAATCAGAGGAAGGGAATCAGATGTGCGGAATCGGAGATGGGGAATCAGAGGCAGGGAATCAGAGGCGGGGAATCAGAGGCGGGGAATCAGAGGCCGGGAATCAGATATGGGGAAACAGAGGCGGGGAATCCGAGGCAGGGAAACAGAGGCGGGGAATCAGATATGGGGAATCAGAGGTGGGGAATCAGAGGTTGGGAATCAGAGGCAGGGAATCAGAGGCTTGGAATCAGATGCAGGGAATCAGATGCGGGGAATCAGAGGCGGGGAATCAGAGCTGGGGAATCAGAGGTGGGGAATCAGATTTGGGGAATCAGAGGCGGGGACTTAGATATTGGGAAACAGAGGCGGGGAATCAGAGGCGGGGAAACCCAGGTGGGGAATCAGATATGGGGAATCAGAGGTGGGGAATCAGAGGCAAGGAATCAGATGTGCGGAATCAGAGATGGGGAATCAGAGGCAGGGAATCAGAATCAGAAGCAGGGAATCAGAGGCCGGGAATCAAAGGCCGGAATCAGATGCTGGGAATCAGAGGCCTGGAATCAGAGGCGGGGAATCAGAGGCAGGGAATCTAATGCGGGGAATCAGAGGCGGGGAATCAGAGCTGGGGAATCAGAGGCGGGGATTCAGAGTTGGGGAATCAGAGGCGGGGAATCAGAGGCGGGGAAACAGAGGCGGGGAATCAGATATGGGGAATCAGAGGTGGGGAATCAGAGGTTGGGAATCAGAAGCAGGGAATCAGAGGCGGGGAATCAGAGGCGGGGAATCAGAGGCAGAGAATCCGATGTGCGGAATCGGAGATGGGGAATCAGAGGCAGGGAATCAGAGGCGGGGAATCAGAGGCGGAGAATCAGAGGCCGGGAATCAGATATGGGGAAACAGAGGCGGGGAATCAGAGGCGGGGAAACAGAGGCGGGGAATCAGATATGGGGAATCAGAGGTGGGGAATCAGAGGTTGGGAATCAGAGGCAGGGAATCAGAGGCTGGGAATCAGATGCAGGGAATCAGATGCGGGAAATCAGAGGCGGGGAATCAGAGCTGGGGAATCAGAGGTGGGGAATCAGAGTTGGGGAATCAGAGTCGGGGACTTAGATATGGGGAAACAGAGGCGGGTAATCAGAGGCGGGGAAACAGACGCGGGGAATCAGAGGCGGGGATTCAGAGCTGGGGAATCAGAGGCGGGGAATCAGAGTTGGGGAATCAGAGGCGGGGAATCAGATATGGGGAATCAGAGGCGGGGAATCAGAGGCGGGTAAACAGAGGCAGGGAATCAGATATGGGGAATCAGAGGTGGGGTATCAGGGGCAGGGAATCAGTGGCAGGGAATCAGAGGCGGGGAATCAGAGGCGGGGAATCAGAGGCAGGGAATCAGACACGGGGAATCAGATATGGGGAAACAGAGGCGGGGAATCAGAGGTGGGCAAACAGAGGCGGGGAATTAGATATGGGGAATCAGAGGTGGGGAATCAGAGGTGGTGAATCAGAGATGGGGAATCACAGGCGGGGAATCAGAGGCAGGGAATAGAACGCGGGGAATCAGAGGCGGGGAATCAGAGCTGGGGAATCAGAGGCGGGGAATCATAGTTGGGAATCAGAGGCGGGGAATCAGATATGGGGAAACAGAGGCGGGGAATCAAAGGCGGGGAAACAGAGGCGGGGAATCAGATATGGGGAATCGGATGCGGGGAATCAGAGGCGGGGAATCAGAGCTGGGGAATCAGAGGCGGGGTATCAGAGTTGGGGCATCTGAGGTGGGGAATTAGATATGGGGAAACAGAGGCGGGGAATCAGAGGCGGGGAAACAGAGGCGAGGAATCAGATATGGGGAATCAGAGGTGGGGAATCAGAGGCAGGGAATCAGATGTGCGGAATCAGAGATGGGGAATCAGAGGCAGGGAATCAGAATCAGAAGCGGGGAATCAGAGGCCGGGAATCAGAGGCCGGGATTCAGATGCCGGGAATAAGAGGCCGGGAATCAGAGGTGGGGAATCAGAGTCCGGGAATCAGAGATTGGGATTCAGAGGCGGGGAATGATATATGGGGAATCAGAGGCGGGGAATCAGAGGCGGGGTAACAGAGGTGGGGAATCAGATATGGGGAATCAGAGGTCGCGAATCAAAGGCGGTGAATCAGAGATGGGGAATCAGAGGCGGGGAATCAGAGGCAGGGAATCAAACACGGGGAATCAGAGGCGGGGAATCAGAGCTGGGGAATCAGAGGCGGGGAATCAGAGTTGGGGAATCAGAGGCGGGGAATCAGATATGGGGAAACAGGGGCGGGGAATCAGAGGCAGGGAAACAGAGGCGGGGAATCAGATATGGGGAATCAGGGGTGGGGAATCAGAGGTTGGGAATCAGAGGCAGGGAATCAGAGGCGTGGAAACAGAGGCGGGGATTCAGATATGGGGAATCAGAGGTGGGGAATCAGGGGCGTGGAATCAGAGGCAGGGAATTAGATGTGGTGAATCAGAGATGGGGAATCAGAGGCAGGGAATCAGAATCAGAAGCGGGGTATCAGTGGCCGGGAATCAGAGGAAGGTAATCAGAGGCAGGGGATCAAACACGGGGAATCAGAGGCTGGGAATCAGAGCTGGGGAATCAGAGGCGGGGAATCAGAGCTGGGGAATCACAGGCGGGGAATCAGAGATGGGGAATCAAGGGGGGAATCAGAGGCAGGGAATCAGATGCGGGGAATCAGAGGCGGGGAATCATAGCTGGCGAATCAGAGGCGGGGAATCAGAGGTGGGCAATCAGAGGATGGGAATCAGATATGGGGAATCAGAGGCAGGGAATCAGAGCTGGGGAATCACAGGCGGGGAATCAGAGTTGGGGAGTCAGAGGCGGGGAATCAGATATGGGGAAACAGAGGCGGGGAATCAGAGGCGGGGAAACAGAGGCGGGGAATCAGATATGGGGAATCAGAGGTGGGGAATCAGAGGTTGGGAATCAGAGGCAGGGAATCGGAGATGGGGAATCAGAGGCAGGGAATCAGAGGCGGGGAATCAGAGGCGGGGAATCAGACGCCGGGAATCAGATATGGGGAAACTGAGGCGGGGAATCCGAGGCGGGGAAACAGAGGCGGGGAATCAGATATGGGGAATCAGAGGTGGGGAATCAGAGGTTGGGATTCAGAGGCAGGGAATCAGAGGCTTGGAATCAGATGCATGGAATCAGATGCGGGGAATCAGAGGCGGGGAATCAGAGCTGGGGAATCAGAGGTGGGGAAACAGATTTGGGGAATCAGAGGTGGGGACTTAGATATTGGGAAACAGAGGCGGGGAATGAGAGGCGGGGAAACAGAGGCGGGGAATCAGATATGGGGATTCAGAGGTGGGGAATCAGAGGCAGGGAATCAGATGTGCGGAATCAGAGATGGGGAATCAGATGCAGGGAATCAGAATCAGAAGCAGGGAATCAGAGGCCGGGAATCAGAGGCCGGAATCAGATGATGGGAATCAGAGGCCTGGAATCAGAGGCGGGGATTCAGAGCTGGGGAATCAGAAGCGGGGAATCAGAGTTGGGGAATCAGAGGCGGGGAATCAGATATGGGGAATCAGAGGCAGGGAATCAGAGGCGGGGAATCAGAGGCAGGGAATCAGACGCGGGGAATCTGAGGCGGGGAATCAGAGCTGGGGAATCAGAGGTGGGGAATCAGAGTTGGGGAATCAGAGGCAGGGAATTGGATGTGCGGAATCAGAGATGGGGAATCAGAGGTGGGGAATCAGAGGCGGTGAATCAGAGATGGGGAATCAGAGGCGGGGAATCAGAGGCAGGAAATCAGACACGGGGATTCAGAAGCTGGGAATCAGACGGGGGGAATCAAAGGCGGGGAATCAGAGCTGGGGAATCTGAGGCAGGGAATCAGAGTTGGGGATTCAGAGGCGGGGAATCAGATATGGGGAAACAGAGGCGGGGAATCAGAGGCGGGCAAACAGAGGCGGGGAATTAGATATGGGGAATCAGAGGTAGGGAATCAGAGGTGGTGAATCAGTGATGGGGAATCACAGGCGGGGAATCAGAGGCAGGGAATAGAACGCGGGGAATCAGAGGCAGGGAATCAGAGCTGGGGAATCAGAGGCGGGGAATCATAGTTGGGAATCAGAGGCGGGAATCAGATATGGGGAAACAGAGGCGGGGAATCAGAGGCGGGGAATCAGAGGCGGGGAATCAGAGTTGGGGCATCAGAGGTGGGGAATTAGATATAGGGAAACAGAGGCGGGGAATCAGAGGCGGGGAAACAGAGGCGGGGAATCAGATATGGGGAATCAGAGGTGGGGAATCAGAGGCAGGGAATCAGATGTGCGGAATCAGAGATGGGGAATCAGAGGCAGGGAATCAGAAGCAGGGAATCAGAGGCCGGGAATCAGAGGCCGGGAATCAGATGCTGGGAATAAGAGGCCGGGAATCAGAGGAGGGGAATCAGAGTCCGGGAATCATAGATGGGGATTCAGAGGCGGGGAATGAGATATGGAGAATCAGAGGCGGGGAATCAGAGGTGGGGAAACAGAGGTGGGGAATCAGATATGGGGAATCAGAGGTGGCGAATCAAAGGCGGTGAATCAGAGATGGGGAATCAGAGGCGGGGAATCAGAGGCGGGGAATCAGAGTTGGGGAATCAGAGGCAGGGAATCAGATATGGGGAATCAGAGGCGGGGAATCAGAGGCCGGGAATCAGATATGGGGAAACAGAGGCGGGGAATCCGAGGCGGGGATACAGAGGTGGGGAATCAGATATGGGGAATCAGAGGTGGGGAATCAGAGGTTGGGAATCAGAGGCAGGGAATCAGAGGCGGGGAATCAGATATGGGGAATCAGAGGTGGGGAATCAGAGGCAGGGAATCAGATGTGCGGAATCAGAGATGGGGAATCAGAGGCAGGGAATCAGAATCAGAAGCAGGGAATCAGAGGCCGGGAATCAGAGGCCGGAATCAGATGCTGGGAATCAGAGGCCTGGAATCAGAGGCGGGGAATAAGAGGCAGGGAATCAGATGCGGGGAATCAGAGGTGGGGAATCAGAGCTGGGGAATCAGAGGCGGGGTATTAGAGTTGGGGAATCAGAGGCGGGGAATCAGATATGGGGAAACAGAGGTGCGGAATCAGAGGCGGGGAAACAGAGGCTGGGAATCAGATATGGGGAATCAGAGGTGGGGCATCAGAGGTTGTGAATCACAGATGGGGAATCAGAGGCGGGGAATCAGAGGCAGGGAATCAGATGCGGGGAATCAGAGGCGGGGATTCAGAGCTGGGGAATCAGAAGCGGGGAATCAGAGTTGGGGAATCAGAGGCGGGGAATCAGATATGGGGAATCAGAGGCAGGGAATTGGATGTGCGGAATCAGAGAGGGGGAATCAGAGGTGGGGAATCAGAGGCGGTGAATCAGAGATGGGGAATCAGAGGCGGGGAATCAGAGGCAGGAAATCAGACACGGGGATTCAGAGGCTGGGAATCAGACGGGGGGAATCAAAGGCGGGGAATCAGAGCTGGGGAATCTGAGGCAGGGAATCAGAGTTGGGGATTCAGAGGCGGGGAATCAGATATGGGGAAACAGAGGCGGGGAATCAGAGGCGGGCAAACAGAGGCGGGGAATTAGATATGGGGAATCAGAGGTAGGGAATCAGAGGTGGTGAATCAGTGATGGGGAATCACAGGCGGGGAATCAGAGGCAGGGAATAGAACGCGGGGAATCAGAGGCAGGGAATCAGAGCTGGGGAATCAGAGGAGGGGATTCATAGTTGGGAATCAGAGGCGGGAATCAGATATGGGGAAACAGAGGCGGGGAATCAGAGGCGGTGAAACAGAGGCGGGGAATCAGATATGGGGAATCGGATGCAGGGAATCAGAGGCGGGGAATCAGAGCTGGGGAATGAGAGGCGGGGAATCAGAGTTGGGGCATCAGAGGTGGGGAATTAGATGTAGGGAAACAGAGGCGGGGAATCAGAGGCGGGGAAACAGAGGCGGGGAATCAGATATGGGGAATCAGAGGTGGGGAATCAGAGGCAGGGAATCAGACGTGCGGAATCAGAGATGGGGAATAAGAGGCAGGGAATCAGAATCAGAAGCGGGGAATCAGAGGCTGGGAATCAGAGGCCGGGAATCAGATGCTGGGAATAAGAGGCCGCGAATCAGAGGTGGGGAATCAGATATGGGGAATCAGAGGTGGCGAATCAAAGGCGGTGAATCAGAGATGGGGAATCAGAGGCGGGGAATCAGAGGCAGGGAATCAGATGCGGGGAATCAGAGGCGGGGAATCAGAGCTGGCGAATCAGAGGCTGGGAATCAGAGGTGGGCAATCAGAGGCGGGGAATCAGATATGGGGAATCAGAGGCGGGGAATCAGAGGCGGGGAAACAGAGGCGGGGAATCAAATATAGGGAATCAGAGGTGGGGAATCAGAGGTTGTGAATCAGAGATGGGGAATCAAGGCGGGGAATCAGAGGCAGGGAATCAGACGCGGGGAATCAGAGGCGGGGATTCAGAGCTGGGGAATCAGAGGCGGGGAATCAGAGTTGGGGAATCAGAGGCAGGGAATCAGATATGGGGAATCAGAGGCGGGGAATCAGAGGCGGGGAAACAGAGGCCGGGAATCAGATGTGGGGAATCAGAGGTGGGGAGTCAGGGGCAGGGAATCAGTGGCTTGGAATCAGAGGCGGGGAATCAGAGGCGGGGAATCAAAGGCAGGGAATCAGACACGGGGAATCAGAGGCGGGGAATCAGAGATGGGGAATCAGAGGCGGGGAATCAGAGGCAGGGAATCGGATGCCGGGAATCAGAGTCGGGGAATCAGAGCTGGGGAATCAGAGGCGGGGAATCAGAGTTGGGGAATCAGAGGCGGGGAATCAGATATGGGGAAATAGAGGCGGGGAATCAGATATGGGGAATCAGAGGTGTGGAATCAGAGGTTGGGAATCAGAGGCAGGGAATCAGAGTCGGGGAAACAGAGGCGGGGAATCAGATATGGGGAATCAGAGGTGGCGAATCAAAGGCAGTGAAAAAGAGATGGGGAATCAGGGCAGGGAATCAGAGGCAGGGAATCAAACACGGGGAATCAGAGCTGAGGAATCAGAGGCGGGGAATCAGAGTTGGGAATCAGAGGCGGGGTATCAGAGGCGGGGAAACAGAGGCGGGGAATCAGATATGGGGAATCAGAGGTGGGGAATCCGAGGTTGGGAATCAGAGGCAGGGAATCAGAGGCGGAAAATCAGAGGCGGGGAATCAGAGGAAGGGAATCAGATGTGCGGAATCGGAGATGGGGAATCAGAGGCAGGGAATCAGAGGCGGGGAATCAGAGGCGGGGAATCAGAGGCCGGGAATCAGATATGGGGAAACAGAGGCGGGGAATCCGAGGCGGGGAAACAGAGGCGGGGAATCAGATATGGGGAATCAGAGGTGGGGAATCAGAGGTTGGGAATCAGAGGCAGGGAATCAGAGGCTTGGAATCAGATGCAGGGAATCAGATGCGGGGAATCAGAGGCGGGGAATCAGAGATGGGGAATCAGAGGCAGGGAATCAGATGTGCGGAATCAGAGATGGGGAATCAGAGGCAGGGAATCAGAATCAGAAGCAGGGAATCAGAGGCCGGGAATCAAAGGCCGGAATCAGATGCTGGGAATCAGAGGCCTGGAATCAGAGGCGGGGAATCAGAGGCAGGGAATCAGATGCGGGGAATCAGAGGCGGGGAATCAGAGCTGGGGAATCAGAGGCGGGGATTCAGAGTTGGGGAATCAGAGGCGGGGAATCAGAGGCGGGGAAACAGAGGCGGGGAATCAGATATGGGGAATCAGAGGTGGGGAATCAGAGGTTGGGAATCAGAAGCAGGGAATCAGAGGCGGGGAATCAGAGGCGGGGAATCAGAGGCAGGGAATCCGATGTGCGGAATCGGAGATGGGGAATCAGAGGCACGGAATCAGCGGCGGGGAATCAGAGGCGGAGAATCAGAGGCCGGGAATCAGATATGGGGAAACAGAGGCGGGGAATCAGAGGCAGGGAATCAGATGCGGGGAATCAGAGGTGGGGAATCAGAGCTGGGGAATCAGAGGCGGGGTATTAGAGTTGGGGAATCAGAGGCGGGGAATCAGATATGGGGAAACAGAGGTGCGGAATCAGAGGCGGGGAAACAGAGGCTGGGAATCAGATATGGGGAATCAGAGGTGGGGCATCAGAGGTTGTGAATCACAGATGGGGAATCAGAGGCGGGGAATCAGAGGCAGGGAATCAGATGCGGGGAATCAGAGGCGGGGATTCAGAGCTGGGGAATCAGAAGCGGGGAATCAGAGTTGGGGAATCAGAGGCGGGGAATCAGATATGGGGAATCAGAGGCAGGGAATTGGATGTGCGGAATCAGAGAGGGGGAATCAGAGGTGGGGAATCAGAGGCGGTGAATCAGAGATGGGGAATCAGAGGCGGGGAATCAGAGGCAGGAAATCAGACACGGGGATTCAGAGGCTGGGAATCAGACGGGGGGAATCAAAGGCGGGGAATCAGAGCTGGGGAATCTGAGGCAGGGAATCAGAGTTGGGGATTCAGAGGCGGGGAATCAGATATGGGGAAACAGAGGCGGGGAATCAGAGGCGGGCAAACAGAGGCGGGGAATTAGATATGGGGAATCAGAGGTAGGGAATCAGAGGTGGTGAATCAGTGATGGGGAATCACAGGCGGGGAATCAGAGGCAGGGAATAGAACGCGGGGAATCAGAGGCAGGGAATCAGAGCTGGGGAATCAGAGGAGGGGATTCATAGTTGGGAATCAGAGGCGGGAATCAGATATGGGGAAACAGAGGCGGGGAATCAGAGGCGGTGAAACAGAGGCGGGGAATCAGATATGGGGAATCGGATGCAGGGAATCAGAGGCGGGGAATCAGAGCTGGGGAATGAGAGGCGGGGAATCAGAGTTGGGGCATCAGAGGTGGGGAATTAGATGTAGGGAAACAGAGGCGGGGAATCAGAGGCGGGGAAACAGAGGCGGGGAATCAGATATGGGGAATCAGAGGTGGGGAATCAGAGGCAGGGAATCAGATGTGCGGAATCAGAGATGGGGAATAAGAGGCAGGGAATCAGAATCAGAAGCGGGGAATCAGAGGCTGGGAATCAGAGGCCGGGAATCAGATGCTGGGAATAAGAGGCCGCGAATCAGAGGTGGGGAATCAGATATGGGGAATCAGAGGTGGCGAATCAAAGGCGGTGAATCAGAGATGGGGAATCAGAGGCGGGGAATCAGAGGCAGGGAATCAGATGCGGGGAATCAGAGGCGGGGAATCAGAGCTGGCGAATCAGAGGCTGGGAATCAGAGGTGGGCAATCAGAGGCGGGGAATCAGATATGGGGAATCAGAGGCGGGGAATCAGAGGCGGGGAAACAGAGGCGGGGAATCAAATATAGGGAATCAGAGGTGGGGAATCAGAGGTTGTGAATCAGAGATGGGGAATCAAGGCGGGGAATCAGAGGCAGGGAATCAGACGCGGGGAATCAGAGGCGGGGATTCAGAGCTGGGGAATCAGAGGCGGGGAATCAGAGTTGGGGAATCAGAGGCAGGGAATCAGATATGGGGAATCAGAGGCGGGGAATCAGAGGCGGGGAAACAGAGGCCGGGAATCAGATGTGGGGAATCAGAGGTGGGGAATCAGGGGCAGGGAATCAGTGGCTTGGAATCAGAGGCGGGGAATCAGAGGCGGGGAATCAAAGGCAGGGAATCAGACACGGGGAATCAGAGGCGGGGAATCAGAGATGGGGAATCAGAGGCGGGGAATCAGAGGCAGGGAATCGGATGCCGGGAATCAGAGTCGGGGAATCAGAGCTGGGGAATCAGAGGCGGGGAATCAGAGTTGGGGAATCAGAGGCGGGGAATCAGATATGGGGAAATAGAGGCGGGGAATCAGATATGGGGAATCAGAGGTGTGGAATCAGAGGTTGGGAATCAGAGGCAGGGAATCAGAGTCGGGGAAACAGAGGCGGGGAATCAGATATGGGGAATCAGAGGTGGCGAATCAAAGGCGGTGAAAAAGAGATGGGGAATCAGGGCAGGGAATCAGAGGCAGGGAATCAAACACGGGGAATCAGAGCTGAGGAATCAGAGGCGGGGAATCAGAGTTGGGAATCAGAGGCGGGGTATCAGAGGCGGGGAAACAGAGGCGGGGAATCAGATATGGGGAATCAGAGGTGGGGAATCCGAGGTTGGGAATCAGAGGCAGGGAATCAGAGGCGGAAAATCAGAGGCGGGGAATCAGAGGAAGGGAATCAGATGTGCGGAATCGGAGATGGGGAATCAGAGGCAGGGAATCAGAGGCGGGGAATCAGAGGCGGGGAATCAGAGGCCGGGAATCAGATATGGGGAAACAGAGGCGGGGAATCCGAGGCGGGGAAACAGAGGCGGGGAATCAGATATGGGGAATCAGAGGTGGGGAATCAGAGGTTGGGAATCAGAGGCAGGGAATCAGAGGCTTGGAATCAGATGCAGGGAATCAGATGCGGGGAATCAGAGGCGGGGAATCAGAGATGGGGAATCAGAGGCAGGGAATCAGATGTGCGGAATCAGAGATGGGGAATCAGAGGCAGGGAATCAGAATCAGAAGCAGGGAATCAGAGGCCGGGAATCAAAGGCCGGAATCAGATGCTGGGAATCAGAGGCCTGGAATCAGAGGCGGGGAATCAGAGGCAGGGAATCAGATGCGGGGAATCAGAGGCGGGGAATCAGAGCTGGGGAATCAGAGGCGGGGATTCAGAGTTGGGGAATCAGAGGCGGGGAATCAGAGGCGGGGAAACAGAGGCGGGGAATCAGATATGGGGAATCAGAGGTGGGGAATCAGAGGTTGGGAATCAGAAGCAGGGAATCAGAGGCGGGGAATCAGAGGCGGGGAATCAGAGGCAGGGAATCCGATGTGCGGAATCGGAGATGGGGAATCAGAGGCACGGAATCAGCGGCGGGGAATCAGAGGCGGAGAATCAGAGGCCGGGAATCAGATATGGGGAAACAGAGGCGGGGAATCAGAGGCGGGGAAACAGAGGCGGGGAATCAGATATGGGGAATCAGAGGTGGGGAATCAGAGGTTGGGAATCAGAGGCAGGGAATCAGAGGCTGGGAATCAGATGCAGGGAATCAGATGCGGGAAATCAGAGGCGGGGAATCAGAGATGGGGAATCAGAGGTGGGGAATCAGAGTTGGGGAATCAGAGTCGGGGACTTAGATATGGGGAAACAGAGGCGGGGAATCAGAGGCGGGGAAACTCACGCGGGGAATCAGAGGCGGGGATTCAGAGCTGGGGAATCAGAGGCGGGGAATCAGAGTTGGGGAATCAGAGGCGGGGAATCAGATATGGGGAATCAGAGGTGGGGAATCAGAGGTTGGGAATCAGAGGCAGGGAATCAGAGGCTGGGAATCAGATGCAGGGAATCAGATGCGGGAAATCAGAGGCGGGGAATCAGAGATGGGGAATCAGAGGTGGGGAATCAGAGTTGGGGAATCAGAGTCGGGGACTTAGATATGGGGAAACAGAGGCGGGGAATCAGAGGCGGGGAAACTCACGCGGGGAATCAGAGGCGGGGATTCAGAGCTGGGGAATCAGAGGCGGGGAATCAGAGTTGGGGAATCAGAGGCGGGGAATCAGATATGGGGAATCAGAGGCGGGGAATCAGAGGCGGGGAAACAGAGGCAGGGAATCAGATATGGGGAATCAGAGGTGGGGTATCAGGGGCAGGGAATCAGTGGCAGGGAATCAGAGGCGGGGAATAAGAGGCGGGGAATCAGAGGCAGGGAATCAGACACGGGGAATCAGATATGGGGAAACAGAGGCGGGGAATCAGAGGCGGGCAAACAGAGGCGGGGAATTAGATATGGGGAATCAGAGGTGGGGAATCAGAGGTGGTGAATCAGAGATGGGGAATCACAGGCGGGGAATCGGAGGCAGGGAATAGAACGCGGGGAATCAGAGGCGGGGAATCAGAGCTGGTGAATCAGAGGCGGGGAATCATAGTTGGGAATCAGAGGCGGGGAATCAGATATGGGGAAACAGAGGCGGGGAATCAAAGGCGGGGAAACAGAGGCGGGGAATCAGATATGGGGAATCGGATGCGGGGAATCAGAGGCGGGGAATCAGAGCTGGGGAATCAGAGGCTGGGTATCAGAGTTGGGGCATCTGAGGTGGGGAATTAGATATGGGGAAACAGAGGCGGGGAATCAGAGGCGGGGAAACAGAGGCGAGGAATCAGATATGGGGAATCAGAGGTGGGGAATCAGAGGCAGGGAATCAGATGTGCGGAATCAGAGATGGGGAATCAGAGGCAGGGAATCAGAATCAGAAGCGGGGAATCAGAGGCCGGGAATCAGAGGCCGGGATACAGATGCCGGGAATAAGAGGCCGTGAATCAGAGGTGGGGAATCAGAGTCCGGGAATCAGAGATGGGGATTCAGAGGCGGGGAATGATATATGGGGAATCAGAGGCGGGGAATCAGAGGCGGGGTAACAGAGGTGGGGAATCAGATATGGGGAATCAGAGGTGGCGAATCAAAGGCGGTGAATCAGAGATGGGGAATCAGAGGCGGGGAATCAGAGGCAGGGAATCAAACACGGGGAATCAGAGGCGGGGAATCAGAGCTGGGGAATCAGAGGCGGGGAATCAGAGTTGGGGAATCAGAGGCGGGGAATCAGATATGGGGAAACAGGGGCGGGGAATCAGAGGCAGGGAAACAGAGGCGGGGAATCAGATATGGGGAATCAGGGGTGGGGAATCAGGGGCGTGGAATCAGAGGCAGGGAATTAGATGTGGTGAATCAGAGATGGGGAATCAGAGGCAGGGAATCAGAAACAGAAGCGGGGTATCAGTGGCCGGGAATCAGAGGAAGGTAATCAGAGGCAGGGGATCAAACACGGGGAATCAGAGGCTGGGAATCAGAGCTGGGGAATCAGAGGCGGGGAATCAGAGCTGGGGAATCACAGGCGGGGAATCAGAGATGGGGAATCAAGGGGGGAATCAGAGGCAGGGAATCAGATGCGGGGAATCAGAGGCGGGGAATCATAGCTGGCGAATCAGAGGCGGGGAATCAGAGGTGGGCAATCAGAGGATGGGAATCAGATATGGGGAATCAGAGGCGGGGAATCAGAGCTGGGGAATCACAGGCGGGGAATCAGAGTTGGGGAATCAGAGGCGGGGAATCAGATATGGGGAAACAGAGGCGGGGAATCAGAGGCGGTGAAACAGAGGCGGGGAATCAGATATTGGGAATCAGAGGTGGGGAATCAGAGGCAGGGAATCAGATGCGGGGAATCAGAGGAGGGGAATCAGAGCTGGGGAATCAGAGGCGGGGTATTAGAGTTGGGGAATCTGAGGCGGGGAATCAGACGTGGGGAATCAGAGGGGGGGAATCATAGCTGGCGAATCAGAGGCGGGGAATCAGAGGTGGGCAATCAGAGGCCGGGAATAAGAGGTGGTGAATCAGAGATGGGGAATGAGAGGCGGGGAATCAGTGGCAGGGAATCAGATATGGGGAATCAGAGGCGTGGAATCAGAGGCAGGGAATCAGACACGGGGAATCAGACACGGGGAATCAGAGGTGGGGAATCAGAGATGGGGAATCAGAGGCGGTGAATCAGAGATGGGGAATCAGAGGCGGGGAATCAGAGGCAGGAAATCAGACACGGGGATTCAGAGGCTGGGAATCAGACGGGGGGAATCAAAGGCGGGGAATCAGAGCTGGGGAATCAGAGGCAGGGAATCAGAGGCGGGGAATCAGATATGGGGAATCAGAGGCTGGTATTCAGAGGCGGGGAATCAGAGGCAGGGAATCAGACACGGGGAATCAGAGGTGGGGAATCAGAGATGGGGAATCAGAGGCGGGGAATCAGAGTTGGGGAATCAGAGGCAGGGAATCGGATGTGCGGAATCAGAGATGGGGAATCAGAGGTGGGGAATCAGAGGCGGTGAATCAGAGATGGGGAATCAGAGGCGGGGAATCAGAGGCAGGAAATCAGACACGGGGATTCAGAGGCTGGGAATCAGACGGGGGGAATCAAAGGCGGGGAATTAGAGCTGGGGAATCAGAGGCATGGAATCAGAGTTGGGGATTCAGAGACGGGGAATCAGATATGGGGAAACAGAGGCGGGGAATCAGAGGCGGGCAAACAGAGGCGGGGAATTAGATATGGGGAATCAGATGTGGGGAATCAGAGGTGGTGAATCAGTGATGGGGAATCACAGGCGGGGAATCAGAGGCAGGGAATAGAACGCAGGGAATCAGAGGCAGGGAATCAGAGCTGGAGAATCAGAGGCGGGGAATCATAGTTGGGAATCACAGGCGGGGAATCAGATATGGGGAAACAGAGGCGGGGAATCAGAGGCGGGGAAACAGAGGCGGGGAATCAGATATGGGGAATCGGATGCGGGGAATCAGAGGCGGGGAATCAGAGCTGGGGAATCAGAGGCGGGGAATCAGAGTTGGGGCATCAGAGGTGGGGAATTAGATATAGGGAAACAGAGGCGGGGAATCAGAGGCGGGGAAACAGAGGCGGGGAATCAGATATGGGGAATCAGAGGTGGGGAATAAGAGGCAGGGAATCAGATGTGCGGAATCAGAGATGGGGAATCAGAGGCAGGGAATCAGAATCAGAAGCGGGGAATCAGAGGCCGGGAATCAGAGGCCGGGAATCAGATGCTGGGAATAAGAGGCCGGGAATCAGAGGTGGGGAATCAGAGTCCGGGAATCAGAGGCCGGGAATCAGATATGGGGAAACAGAGGCGGGGAATCCGAGGCGGGGAAACAGAGGCGGGGAATCAGATATGGGGAATCAGAGGTGGGGAATCAGAGGTTGGGAATCAGAGGCAGGGAATCAGAGGCTTGGAATCAGATGCAGGGAATCAGATGCGGGGAATCAGAGGCGGGGAATCAGAGCTGGGGAATCAGAGGTGGGGAATCAGATTTGGGGAATCAGAGGCGGGGACTTAGATATTGGGAAACAGAGGCGGGGAATCAGAGGCGGGGAAACCCAGGTGGGGAATCAGATATGGGGAATCAGAGGTGGGGAATCAGAGGCAAGGAATCAGATGTGCGGAATCAGAGATGGGGAATCAGAGGCAGGGAATCAGAATCAGAAGCAGGGAATCAGAGGCCGGGAATCAAAGGCCGGAATCAGATGCTGGGAATCAGAGGCCTGGAATCAGAGGCGGGGAATCAGAGGCAGGGAATCAGATGCGGGGAATCAGAGGCGGGGAATCAGAGCTGGGGAATCAGAGGCGGGTATTCAGAGTTGGGGAATCAGAGGCGGGGAATCAGAGGCGGGGAAACAGAGTCGGGGAATCAGATATGGGGAATCAGAGGTGGGGAATCAGAGGTTGGGAATCAGAAGCAGGGAATCAGAGGCGGGGAATCAGAGGCGGGGAATCAGAGGCAGGGAATCCGATATGCGGAATCGGAGATGGGGAATCAGAGGCAGGGAATCAGCGGCGGGGAATCAGAGGCGGAGAATCAGAGGCCGGGAATCAGATATGGGGAAACAGAGGCGGGGAATCAGAGGCGGGGAAACAGAGGCGGGGAATCAGATATGGGGAATCAGAGGTGGGGAATCAGAGGTTGGGAATCAGAGGCAGGGAATCAGAGGCTGGGAATCAGATGCAGGGAATCAGATGCGGGAAATCAGAGGCGGGGAATCAGAGCTGGGGAATCAGAGGTGGGGAATCAGAGTTGGGGAATCAGAGTCGGGGACTTAGATATGGGGAAACAGAGGCGGGGAATCAGAGGCGGGGAAACTGACGCGGGGAATCAGAGGCGGGGTTTCAGAGCTGGGGAATCAGAGGCGGGGAATCAGAGTTGGGGAATCAGAGGCGGGGAATCAGATATGGGGAATCAGAGGCGGGGAATCAGAGGCGGGGAAACAGAGGCAGGGAATCAGATATGGGGAATCAGAGGTGGGGTATCAGGGGCAGGGAATCAGTGGCAGGGAATCAGAGGCGGGGAATCAGAGGCGGGGAATCAGAGGCAGGGAATCAGACACGGGGAATCAGATATGGGGAAACAGAAGCGGGGAATCAGAGGCGGGCAAACAGAGGCGGGGAATTAGATATGGGGAATCAGAGGTGGGGAATCAGAGGTGGTGAATCAGAGATGGGGAATCACAGGCGGGGAATCAGAGGCAGGGAATAGAACGCGGGGAATCAGAGGCGGGGAATCAGAGCTGGGGAATCAGAGGCGGGGAATCATAGTTGGGAATCAGAGGCGGGGAATCAGATATGGGGAAACAGAGGCGGGGAATCAAAGGCGGGGAAACAGAGGCGGGGAATCAGATATGGGGAATCGGATGCGGGGAATCAGAGGCGGGGAATCAGAGCTGGGGAATCAGAGGCGGGGTATCAGAGTTGGGGCATCTGAGGTGGGGAATTAGATATGGGGAAACAGAGGCGGGGAATCAGAGGCGGGGAAACAGAGGCGAGGAATCAGATATGGGGAATCAGAGGTGGGGAATCAGAGGCAGGGAATCAGATGTGCGGAATCAGAGATGGGGAATCAGAGGCAGGGAATCAGAATCAGAAGCGGGGAATCAGAGGCCGGGAATCAGAGGCCGGGATTCAGATGCCGGGAATAAGAGGCCGGGAATCAGAGGTGGGGAATCAGAGTCCGGGAATCAGAGATGGGGATTCAGAGGCGGGGAATGATATATGGGGAATCAGAGGCGGGGAATCAGAGGCGGGGTAACAGAGGTGGGGAATCAGATATGGGGAATCAGAGGTGGCGAATCAAAGGCGGTGAATCAGAGATGGGGAATCAGAGGCGGGGAATCAGAGGCAGGGAATCAAACACGGGGAATCAGAGGCGGGGAATCAGAGCTGGGGAATCAGAGGCGGGGAATCAGAGTTGGGGAATCAGAGGCGGGGAATCAGATATGGGGAAACAGGGGCGGGGAATCAGAGGCAGGGAAACAGAGGCGGGGAATCAGATATGGGGAATCAGGGGTGGGGAATCAGGGGCGTGGAATCAGAGGCAGGGAATTAGATGTGGTGAATCAGAGATGGGGAATCAGAGGCAGGGAATCAGAAACAGAAGCGGGGTATCAGTGGCCGGGAATCAGAGGAAGGTAATCAGAGGCAGGGGATCAAACACGGGGAATCAGAGGCTGGGAATCAGAGCTGGGGAATCAGAGGCGGGGAATCAGAGCTGGGGAATCACAGGCGGGGAATCAGAGATGGGGAATCAAGGGGGGAATCAGAGGCAGGGAATCAGATGCGGGAAATCAGAGGCGGGGAATCATAGCTGGCGAATCAGAGGCGGGGAATCAGAGGTGGGCAATCAGAGGATGGGAATCAGATATGGGGAAACAGAGGCGGGGAATCAGAGGCGGTGAAACAGAGGCGGGGAATCAGATATTGGGAATCAGAGGTGGGGAATCAGAGGTTGGGAATCAGAGGCCTGGAATCAGAGGCGGGGAATCAGAGGCAGGGAATCAGATGCGGGGAATCAGAGGAGGTGAATCAGAGCTGGGGAATCAGAGGCGGGGTATTAGAGTTGGGGAATCAGAGGCGGGGAATCAGACGCGGGGAATCAGAGGGGGGGAATCATAGCTGGCGAATCAGAGGCGGGGAATCAGAGGTGGGCAATCAGAGGCCGGGAATCAGAGGTGGTGAATCAGAGATGGGGAATGAGAGGCGGGGAATCAGTGGCAGGGAATCAGATATGGGGAATCAGAGGCGTGGAATCAGAGGCAGGGAATCAGACACGGGGAATCAGACACGGGGAATCAGAGGTGGGGAATCAGAGATGGGGAATCAGAGGCGGTGAATCAGAGATGGGGAATCAGAGGCGGGGAATCAGAGGCAGGAAATCAGACACGGGGATTCAGAGGCTGGGAATCAGACGGGGGGAATCAAAGGCGGGGAATCAGAGCTGGGGAATCAGAGGCAGGGAATCAGAGGCGGGGAATCAGATATGGGGAATCAGAGGCTGGTATGCAGAGGCGGGGAATCAGAGGCAGGGAATCAGACACGGGGAATCAGAGGTGGGGAATCAGAGATGGGGAATCAGAGGCGGGGAATCAGAGTTGGGTAATCAGAGGCAGGGAATCGGATGTGCGGAATCAGAGATGGGGAATCAGAGGTGGGGAATCAGAGGCGGTGAATCAGAGATGGGGAATCAGAGGCGGGGAATCAGAGGCAGGAAATCAGACACGGGGATTCAGAGGCTGGGAATCAGACGGGGGGAATCAAAGGCGGGGAATCAGAGCTGGGGAATCAGAGGCAGGGAATCAGAGTTGGGGATTCAGAGACGGGGAATCAGATATGGGGAAACAGAGGCGGGGAATCAGAGGCGGGCAAACAGAGGCGGGGAATTAGATATGGGGAATCAGATGTGGGGAGTCAGAGGTGGTGAATCAGTGATGGGGAATCACAGGCGGGGAATCAGAGGCAGGGAATAGAACGCAGGGAATCAGAGGCAGGGAATCAGAGCTGGGGAATCAGAGGCGGGGAATCATAGTTGGGAATCAGAGGCGGGGAATCAGATATGGGGAAACAGAGGCGGGGAATCAGAGGCGGGGAAACAGAGGCGGGGAATCAGATATGGGGAATCGGATGCGGGGAATCAGAGGCGGGGAATCAGAGCTGGGGAATCAGAGGCGGGGAATCAGAGTTGGGGCATCAGAGGTGGGGAATTAGATATAGGGAAACAGAGGCGGGGAATCAGAGGCGGGGAAACAGAGGCGGGGAATCAGATATGGGGAATCAGAGGTGGGGAATCAGAGGCAGGGAATCAGATGTGCGGAATCAGAGATGGGGAATCAGAGGCAGGGAATTAGAATCAGAAGCGGGGAATCAGAGGCCGGGAATCAGAGGCCGGGAATCAGAGGTGGGGAATCAGAGTCCGGGAATAAGAGATGGGGATTCAGAGGCGGGGAATGAGATATGGAGAATCAGAGGCGGGGAATCAGAGGCCGGGAAACAGAGGTGGGGAATCAGATATGGGGAATCAGAGGTGGCGAATCAAAGGCGGTGAATCAGAGATGGGGAATCAGAGGCGGGGAATCAGAGGCAGGGAATCAGATGCGGGGAATCAGAGGCGGGGAATCAGAGCTGGCGAATCAGAGGCGGGGAATCAGAGGTGGGCAATCAGAGCAGGGAATCAGATATGGGGAATCAGAGGCGGGGAATAAGAGGCGGGGAAACAGAGGTGGGGAATCAGATATGGGGAAACAGAGGTGGCGAATCAAAGGCGGTGAATCAGAGATGGGGAATCAGAGGCGGGGAATCAGAGGCAGGGAATCAAAAACGGGGAATCAGAGGCGGGGAATCAGAGCTGGGGAATCAGAGGCGGGGAAGCAGAGTAGGAGAATCAGAGGTGGGGAATCAGATATGGGGAAACAGGGGCGGGGAATCAGAGGCGGGGAAACAGAGGCGGGGAATCAGATATGGGGAATCAGAGGTGTGGAATCAGAGGTTGGGAATCAGAGGCGGGGAAACAGAGGAGGGGAATCAGATATGGGGAATCAGAGGTGGCGAATTAAAGGCGGTGAATCAGAGATGGGGAATCAGGGCAGGGAATCAGAGGCAGGGAATCAAACACGGGGAATCAGAGGTGTGGAATCAGAGCTGGGGAATCAGAGGCGGGGATTCAGAGTTGGGGAATCAGAGGCGGGGAATCAGAGGCGGGGAAACAGAGGCTGGGAATCAGATATGGGGAATCAGAGGTGGGGAATCAGAGGTTGGGAATCAGAAGCAGGGAATCAGAGGCGGGGAATCAGAGGCGGGGAATCAGAGGCAGGAAATCCGATGTGCGGAATCGGAGATGGGGAATCAGAGGCAGGGAATCAGAGGCGGGGAATCAGAGGCGGGGAATCAGAGGCCGGGAATCAGATATGGGGAAACAGAGGCGGGGAATCAGAGGTGGGGAAACAGAGGCGGGGAATCAGATATGGGGAATCAGAGGTGGGGAATCAGAGGTTGGGAATCAGAGGCAGGGAATCAGAGGCTGGGAATCAGATGCAGGGAATCAGATGCGGGGAATCAGAGGCGGGGAATCAGAGCTGGGGAATCAGAGGTGGGGAATCAGAGTTGGGGAATCAGAGTCGGGGACTTAGATATGGGGAAACAGAGGCAGGGAATCAGAGGCGGGGAAACAGACGCGGGGAATCAGAGGCGGGTATCAGAGCTGGGGAATCAGAGGCGGGGAATCAGAGTTGGGGAATCAGAGGCGGGGAATCGGAGGCGGGGAATCAGAGGCGGGGAATCAGAGGCGGGGAAACAGAGGCAGGGAATCAGATATGGGGAATCAGAGGTGGGGTATCAGGGGCAGGGAATCAGTGGCAGGGAATCAGAGGCGGGGAATCAAAGGCGGGGAATCAGAGGCAGGGAATCAGACACGGGGAATCAGATATGGGGAAACAGAGGCGGGGAATCAGAGGCGGGCAAACAGAGGCGGGGAATTAGATAAGGGGAATCAGAGGTGGGGAATCAGAGGTGGTGAATCAGAGATGGGGAATCACAGGCGGGGAATCAGAGGCAGGGAATCAGATGTGCGGAATCAGAGATGGGGAATCAGAGGCAGGGAATCAGAATCAGAAGCAGGGAATCAGAGGCCGGGAATCAGAGTCCGGAATCAGATGATGGGAATCAGAGGCCTGGAATCAGAGGCGGGGATTCAGAGCTGGGGAATCAGAAGCGGGGAATCAGAGTTGGGGAATCAGAGGCGGGGAATCAGATATGGGGAATCAGAGGCAGGGAATCAGAGGCGGGGAATCAGAGGCAGGGAATCAGACGCGGGGAATCTGAGGCGGGGAATCAGAGCTGGGGAATCAGAGGTGGGGAATCAGAGTTGGGGAATCAGAGGCAGGGAATTGGATGTGCGGAATCAGAGATGGGGAATCAGAGGTGGGGAATCAGAGGCGGTGAATCAGAGATGGGGAATCAGAGGCGGGGAATCAGAGGAAGGAAATCAGACACGGGGATTCAGAGGCTGGGAATCAGACGGGGGGAATCCAAGGCGGGGAATCAGAGCTGGGGAATCTGAGGCAGGGAATCAGAGTTGGGGATTCAGAGGCGGGGAATCAGATATGGGGAAACAGAGGCGGGGAATCAGAGGCGGGCAAACAGAGGCGGGGAATTAGATATGGGGAATCAGAGGTAGGGAATCAGAGGTGGTGAATCAGTGATGGGGAATCACAGGCGGGGAATCAGAGGCAGGGAATAGAACGCGGGGAATCAGAGACAGGGAATCAGAGCTGTGGAATCAGAGGCGGGGAATCATAGTTGGGAATCAGAGGAGGGAATCAGATATGGGGAAACAGAGGCGGGGAATCAGAGGCGGGGAAACAGAGGCGGGGAATCAGATATGGGGAATCGGAGGCAGGGAATCAGAATCAGAAGCGGGGTATCAGTGGCCGGGAATCAGAGGAAGGTAATCAGAGGCAGGGGATCAAACACGGGGAATCAGAGGCTGGGAATCAGAGCTGGGGAATCAGAGGCGGGGAATCAGAGGTGGGCAATCAGAGGATGGGAATCAGAGATGGGGAATCAAGGGGGGAATCAGAGGCAGGGAATCAGATGCGGGGAATCAGAGGCGGGGAATCATAGCTGGCGAATCAGAGGCGGGGAATCAGAGGTGGGCAATCAGAGGCAGGGAATCAGATGCGGGGAATCAGAGGCGGGGAATCAGAGCTGGCGAATCAGAGGCGGGGAATCAGAGGTGGGCAATCAGAGCCGGGGAATCAGATATGGGGAATCAGAGGCGGGGAATAAGAGGCGGGGAAACAGAGGTGGGGAATCAGATATGGGGAAACAGAGGTGGCGAATCAAAGGCGGTGAATCAGAGATGGGGAATCAGAGGCGGGGAATCAGAGGCAGGGAATCAAAAACGGGGAATCAGAGGCGGGGAATCAGAGCTGGGGAATCAGAGGCGGGGAAGCAGAGTAGGAGAATCAGAGGTGGGGAATCAGATATGGGGAAACAGGGGCGGGGAATCAGAGGCGGGGAAACAGAGGCGGGGAATCAGATATGGGGAATCAGAGGTGTGGAATCAGAGGTTGGGAATCAGAGGCGGGGAAACAGAGGAGGGGAATCAGATATGGGGAATCAGAGGTGGCGAATTAAAGGCGGTGAATCAGAGATGGGGAATCAGGGCAGGGAATCAGAGGCAGGGAATCAAACACGGGGAATCAGAGGTGTGGAATCACAGCTGGGGAATCAGAGGCGGGGATTCAGAGTTGGGGAATCAGAGGCGGGGAATCAGAGGCGGGGAAACAGAGGCTGGGAATCAGATATGGGGAATCAGAGGTGGGGAATCAGAGGTTGGGAATCAGAAGCAGGGAATCAGAGGCGGGGAATCAGAGGCGGGGAATCAGAGGCAGGAAATCCGATGTGCGGAATCGGAGATGGGGAATCAGAGGCAGGGAATCAGAGGCGGGGAATCAGAGGCGGGGAATCAGAGGCCGGGAATCAGATATGGGGAAACAGAGGCGGGGAATCAGAGGTGGGGAAACAGAGGCGGGGAATCAGATATGGGGAATCAGAGGTGGGGAATCAGAGGTTGGGAATCAGAGGCAGGGAATCAGAGGCTGGGAATCAGATGCAGGGAATCAGATGCGGGGAATCAGAGGCGGGGAATCAGAGCTGGGGAATCAGAGGTGGGGAATCAGAGTTGGGGAATCAGAGTCGGGGACTTAGATATGGGGAAACAGAGGCAGGGAATCAGAGGCGGGGAAACAGACGCGGGGAATCAGAGGCGGGTATCAGAGCTGGGGAATCAGAGGCGGGGAATAAGAGTTGGGGAATCAGAGGCGGGGAATCAGAGGCGGGGAATCAGAGGCGGGGAATCAGAGGCGGGGAAACAGAGGCAGGGAATCAGATATGGGGAATCAGAGGTGGGGTATCAGGGGCAGGGAATCAGTGGCAGGGAATCAGAGGCGGGGAATCAAAGGCGGGGAATCAGAGGCAGGGAATCAGACACGGGGAATCAGATATGGGGAAACAGAGGCGGGGAATCAGAGGCGGGCAAACAGAGGCGGGGAATTAGATAAGGGGAATCAGAGGTGGGGAATCAGAGGTGGTGAATCAGAGATGGGGAATCACAGGCGGGGAATCAGAGGCAGGGAATCAGATGTGCGGAATCAGAGATGGGGAATCAGAGGCAGGGAATCAGAATCAGAAGCAGGGAATCAGAGGCCGGGAATCAGAGTCCGGAATCAGATGATGGGAATCAGAGGCCTGGAATCAGAGGCGGGGATTCAGAGCTGGGGAATCAGAAGCGGGGAATCAGAGTTGGGGAATCAGAGGCGGGGAATCAGATATGGGGAATCAGAGGCAGGGAATCAGAGGCGGGGAATCAGAGGCAGGGAATCAGACGCGGGGAATCTGAGGCGGGGAATCAGAGCTGGGGAATCAGAGGTGGGGAATCAGAGTTGGGGAATCAGAGGCAGGGAATTGGATGTGCGGAATCAGAGATGGGGAATCAGAGGTGGGGAATCAGAGGCGGTGAATCAGAGATGGGGAATCAGAGGCGGGGAATCAGAGGAAGGAAATCAGACACGGGGATTCAGAGGCTGGGAATCAGACGGGGGGAATCCAAGGCGGAGAATCAGAGCTGGGGAATCTGAGGCAGGGAATCAGAGTTGGGGATTCAGAGGCGGGGAATCAGATATGGGGAAACAGAGGCGGGGAATCAGAGGCGGGCAAACAGAGGCGGGGAATTAGATATGGGGAATCAGAGGTAGGGAATCAGAGGTGGTGAATCAGTGATGGGGAATCACAGGCGGGGAATCAGAAGCAGGGAATAGAACGCGGGGAATCAGAGACAGGGAATCAGAGCTGTGGAATCAGAGGCGGGGAATCATAGTTGGGAATCAGAGGAGGGAATCAGATATGGGGAAACAGAGGCGGGGAATCAGAGGCGGGGAAACAGAGGCGGGGAATCAGATATGGGGAATCGGAGGCAGGGAATCAGAATCAGAAGCGGGGTATCAGTGGCCGGGAATCAGAGGAAGGTAATCAGAGGCAGGGGATCAAACACGGGGAATCAGAGGCTGGGAATCAGAGCTGGGGAATCAGAGGCGGGGAATCAGAGGTGGGCAATCAGAGGATGGGAATCAGAGATGGGGAATCAAGGGGGGAATCAGAGGCAGGGAATCAGATGCGGGGAATCAGAGGCGGGGAATCATAGCTGGCGAATCAGAGGCGGGGAATCAGAGGTGGGCAATCAGAGGATGGGAATCAGATATGGGGAATCAGAGGCAGGGAATCAGAGCTGGGGAATCACAGGCGGGGAATCAGAGTTGGGGAGTCAGAGGCGGGGAATCAGATATGGGGAAACAGAGGCGGGGAATCAGAGGCGGGGAAACAGAGGCGGCGAATCAGATATGGGGAATCAGAGGTGGGGAATCAGAGGTTGGGAATCAGAGGCAGGGAATCGGAGATGGGGAATCAGAGGCAGGGAATCAGAGGCGGGGAATCAGAGGCGGGGAATCAGAGGCCGGGAATCAGATATGGGGAAACTGAAGCGGGGAATCCGAGGCGGGGAAACAGAGGCGGGGAATCAGATATGGGGAATCAGAGGTGGGGAATCAGAGGTTGGGAATCAGAGGCAGGGAATCAGAGGCTTGGAATCAGATGCATGGAATCAGATGCGGCGAATCAGAGGCGGGGAATCAGAGCTGGGGAATCAGAGGTGGGGAATCAGATTTGGGGAATCAGAGGTGGGGACTTAGATATTGGGAAACAGAGGCGGGGAATCAGAGGCGGGGAAACAGAGGCGGGGAATCAGATATGGGGATTCAGAGGTGGGGAATCAGAGGCAGGGAATCAGATGTGCGGAATCAGAGATGGGGAATCAGAGGCAGGGAATCAGAATCAGAAGCAGGGAATCAGAGGCCGGGAATCAGATGCCGGAATCAGATGATGGGAATCAGAGGCCTGGAATCAGAGGCGGGGATTCAGAGCTGGGGAATCAGAAGCGGGGAATCAGAGTTGGGGAATCAGAGGCGGGGAATCAGATATGGGGAATCAGAGGCAGGGAATCAGAGGCGGGGAATCAGAGGCAGGGAATCAGACGCGGGGAATCTGAGGCGGGGAATCAGAGCTGGGGAATCAGAGGTGGGGAATCAGAGTTGGGGAATCAGAGGCAGGGAATTGGATGTGCGGAATCAGAGATGGGGAATCAGAGGTGGGGAATCAGAGGCGGTGAATCAGAGATGGGGTATCAGAGGCGGGGAATCAGAGGCAGGAAATCAGACACGGGGATTCAGAGGCTGGGAATCAGACGGGGGGAATCAAAGGCGGGGAATCAGAGCTGGGGAATCTGAGGCAGGGAATCAGAGTTGGGGATTCAGAGGCGGGGAATCAGATATGGGGAAACAGAGGCGGGGAATCAGAGGCGGGCAAACAGAGGCGGGGAATTAGATATGGGGAATCAGAGGTAGGGAATCAGAGGTGGTGAATCAGTGATGGGGAATCACAGGCGGGGAATCAGAGGCAGGGAATAGAACGCGGGGAATCAGAGGCAGGGAATCAGAGCTGGGGAATCAGAGGCGGGGAATCATAGTTGGGAATCAGAGGCGGGAATCAGATATGGGGAAACAGAGGCGGGGAATCAGAGGCGGGGAAACAGAGGCGGGGAATCAGATATGGGGAATCGGATGCAGGGAATCAGAGGCGGGGAATCAGAGCTGGGGAATCAGAGGCGGGGAATCAGAGTTGGGGCATCAGAGGTGGGGAATTAGATATAGGGAAACAGAGGCGGGGAATCAGAGGCGGGGAAACAGAGGCGGGGAATCAGATATGGGGAATCAGAGGTGGGGAATCAGAGGCAGGGAATCAGATGTGCGGAATCAGAGATGGGGAATCAGAGGCAGGGAATCAGAAGCGGGTAATCAGAGGCCGGGAATCAGAGGCCGGGAATCAGATGCTGGGAATAAGAGGCCGGGAATCAGAGGAGGGGAATCAGAGTCCGGGAATCAGAGATGGGGATTCAGAGGCGGGGAATGAGATATGGAGAATCAGAGGCGGGGAATCAGAGGTGGGGACACAGAGGTGGGGAATCAGATATGGGGAATCAGAGGTGGCGAATCAAAGGCGGTGAATCAGAGATGGGGAATCAGAGGCGGGGAATCAGAGGCAGGGAATCAGATGCGGGGTATCAGAGGCGGGGAATCAGAGCTGGCGAATCAGAGGCTGGGAATCAGAGGTGGGCAATCAGAGGCGGGGAATCAGATATGGGGAATCAGAGGCGGGGAATCAGAGGCGGGGAAACAGAGGCGGGGAATCAAATATAGGGAATCAGAGGTGGGGAATCAGAGGTTGCGAATCAGAGATGGGGAATCAAGGCGGGGAATCAGAGGCAGGGAATCAGACGCGGGGAATCAGAGGCGGGGATTCAGAGCTGGGGAATCAGAGGCGGGGAATCAGAGTTGGGGAATCAGAGGCAGGGAATCAGATATGGGGAATCAGAGGCCGGGAATCAGATATGGGGAAACAGAGGCGGGGAATCCGAGGCTGGGAAACAGAGGCGGGGAATCAGATATGGGGAATCAGAGGTGGGGAATCAGAGGTTGGGAATCAGAGGCAGGGAATCAGAGGCGGGGAATCAGATATGGGGAATCAGAGGTGGGGAATCAGAGGCAGGGAATCAGATGTGCGGAATCAGAGATGGGGAATCAGAGGCAGGGAATCAGAATCAGAAGCAGGGAATCAGAGCTGGGGAATCAGAGGCGGGGAATCAGAGTTGGGGAATCAGAGGCGGGGAATCAGATATGGGGAAACAGGGGCGGGGAATCAGAGGCAGGGAAACAGAGGCGGGGAATCAGATATGGGGAATCAGGGGTGGGGAATCAGGGGCGTGGAATCAGAGGCAGGGAATTAGATGTGGTGAATCAGAGATGGGGAATCAGAGGCAGGGAATCAGAAACAGAAGCGGGGTATCAGTGGCCGGGAATCAGAGGAAGGTTATCAGAGGCAGGGGATCAAACAAGGGGAATCAGAGGCTGGGAATCAGAGCTGGGGAATCAGAGGCGGGGAATCAGAGCTGGGGAATCACAGGCGGGGAATCAGAGATGGGGAATCAAGGGGGGAATCAGAGGCAGGGAATCAGATGCGGGAAATCAGAGGCGGGGAATCATAGCTGGCGAATCAGAGGCGGGGAATCAGAGGTGGGCAATCAGAGGATGGGAATCAGATATGGGGAATCAGAGGCGGGGAATCAGAGGCGGTGAAACAGAGGCGGGGAATCAGATATTGGGAATCAGAGGTGGGGAATCAGAGGTTGGGAATCAGAGGCCTGGAATCAGAGGCGGGGAATCAGAGGCAGGGAATCAGATGCGGGGAATCAGAGGAGGGGAATCAGAGCTGGGGAATCAGAGGCGGGGTATTAGAGTTGGGGAATCAGAGGCGGGGAATCAGACGCGGGGAATCAGAGGGGGGGAATCATAGCTGGCGAATCAGAGGCGGGGAATCAGAGGTGGGCAATCAGAGGCCGGGAATCAGAGGTGGTGAATCAGAGATGGGGAATGAGAGGCGGGGAATCAGTGGCAGGGAATCAGATATGGGGAATCAGAGGCGTGGAATCAGAGGCAGGGAATCAGACACGGGGAATCAGACACGGGGAATCAGAGGTGGGGAATCAGAGATGGGGAATCAGAGAGGGTGAATCAGAGATGGGGAATCAGAGGCGGGGAATCAGAGGCAGGAAATCAGACACGGGGATTCAGAGGCTGGGAATCAGACGGGGGGAATCAAAGGCGGGGAATCAGAGCTGGGGAATCAGAGGCAGGGAATCAGAGGCGGGGAATCAGACATGGGGAATCAGAGGCTGGTATTCAGAGGCGGGGAATCAGAGGCAGGGAATCAGACACGGGGAATCAGAGGTGGGGAATCAGAGATGGGGAATCAGAGGCGGGGAATCAGAGTTGGGGAATCAGAGGCAGGGAATCGGATGTGCGGAATCAGAGATGGGGAATCAGAGGTGGGGAATCAGAGGCGGTGAATCAGAGATGGGGAATCAGAGGCGGGGAATCAGAGGCAGGAAATCAGACACGGGGATTCAGAGGCTGGGAATCAGACGGGGGGAATCAAAGGCGGGGAATCAGAGCTGGGGAATCAGAGGCAGGGAATCAGAGTTGGGGATTCAGAGACGGGGAATCAGATATGGGGAAACAGAGGCGGGGAATCAGAGGCGGGCAAACAGAGGCGGGGAATTAGATATGGGGAATCAGATGTGGGGAGTCAGAGGTGGTGAATCAGTGATGGGGAATCACAGGCGGGGAATCAGAGGCAGGGAATAGAACGCAGGGAATCAGAGGCAGGGAATCAGAGCTGGGGAATCAGAGGCGGGGAATCATAGTTGGGAATCAGAGGCGGGGAATCAGATATGGGGAAACAGAGGCGGGGAATCAGAGGCGGGGAAACAGAGGCGGGGAATCAGATATGGGGAATCGGATGCGGGGAATCAGAGGCGGGGAATCAGAGCTGGGGAATCAGAGGCGGGGAATCAGAGTTGGGGCATCAGAGGTGGGGAATTAGATATAGGGAAACAGAGGCGGGGAATCAGAGGCGGGGAAACAGAGGCGGGGAATCAGATATGGGGAATCAGAGGTGGGGAATCAGAGGCAGGGAATCAGATGTGCGGAATCAGAGATGGGGAATCAGAGGCAGGGAATCAGAATCAGAAGCGGGGAATCAGAGGCCGGGAATCAGAGGCCGGGAATCAGATGCTGGGAATAAGAGGCCGGGAATCAGAGGTGGGGAATCAGAGTCCGGGAATCAGAGATGGGGATTCAGAGGCGGGGAATGAGATATGGAGAATCAGAGGCGGGGAATCAGAGGCCGGGAAACAGAGGTGGGGAATCAGATATGGGGTATCAGAGGTGGCGAATCAAAGGCGGTGAATCAGAGATGGGGAATCAGAGGCGGGGAATCAGAGGCAGGGAATCAGATGCGGGGAATCAGAGGCGGGGAATCAGAGCTGGCGAATCAGAGGCGGGGAATCAGAGGTGGGCAATCAGAGCCGGGGAATCAGATATGGGGAATCAGAGGCGGGGAATAAGAGGCGGGGAAACAGAGGTGGGGAATCAGATATGGGGAAACAGAGGTGGCGAATCAAAGGCGGTGAATCAGAGATGGGGAATCAGAGGCGGGGAATCAGAGGCAGGGAATCAAAAACGGGGAATCAGAGGCGGGGAATCAGAGCTGGGGAATCAGAGGCGGGGAAGCAGAGTAGGAGAATCAGAGGTGGGGAATCAGATATGGGGAAACAGGGGCGGGGAATCAGAGGCGGGGAAACAGAGGCGGGGAATCAGATATGGGGAATCAGAGGTGTGGAATCAGAGGTTGGGAATCAGAGGCGGGGAAACAGAGGAGGGGAATCAGATATGGGGAATCAGAGGTGGCGAATTAAAGGCGGTGAATCAGAGATGGGGAATCAGGGCAGGGAATCAGAGGCAGGGAATCAAACACGGGGAATCAGAGGCGTGGAATCAGAGCTGGGGAATCAGAGGCGGGGATTCAGAGTTGGGGAATCAGAGGCGGGGAATCAGAGGCGGGGAAACAGAGGCTGGGAATCAGATATGGGGAATCAGAGGTGGGGAATCAGAGGTTGGGAATCAGAAGCAGGGAATCAGAGGCGGGGAATCAGAGGCGGGGAATCAGAGGCAGGAAATCCGATGTGCGGAATCGGAGATGGGGAATCAGAGGCAGGGAATCAGAGGCGGGGAATCAGAGGCGGGGAATCAGAGGCCGGGAATCAGATATGGGGAAACAGAGGCGGGGAATCAGAGGTGGGGAAACAGAGGCGGGGAATCAGATGTGGGGAATCAGAGGTGGGGAATCAGAGGTTGGGAATCAGAGGCAGGGAATCAGAGGCTGGGAATCAGATGCAGGGAATCAGATGCGGGGAATCAGAGGCGGGGAATCAGAGCTGGGGAATCAGAGGTGGGGAATCAGAGTTGGGGAATCAGAGTCGGGGACTTAGATATGGGGAAACAGAGGCAGGGAATCAGAGGCGGGGAAACAGACGCGGGGAATCAGAGGCGGGTATCAGAGCTGGGGAATCAGAGGCGGGGAATCAGAGTTGGGGAATCAGAGGCGGGGAATCAGAGGCGGGGAATCAGAGGCGGGGAATCATAGGCGGGGAAACAGAGGCAGGGAATCAGATATGGGGAATCAGAGGTGGGGTATCAGGGGCAGGGAATCAGTGGCAGGGAATCAGAGGCGGGGAATCAAAGGCGGGGAATCAGAGGCAGGGAATCAGACACGGGGAATCAGATATGGGGAAACAGAGGCGGGGAATCAGAGGCGGGCAAACAGAGGCGGGGAATTAGATAAGGGGAATCAGAGGTGGGGAATCAGAGGTGGTGAATCAGAGATGGGGAATCACAGGCGGGGAATCAGAGGCAGGGAATCAGATGTGCGGAATCAGAGATGGGGAATCAGAGGCAGGGAATCAGAATCAGAAGCAGGGAATCAGAGGCCGGGAATCAGAGTCCGGAATCAGATGATGGGAATCAGAGGCCTGGAATCAGAGGCGGGGATTCAGAGCTGGGGAATCAGAAGCGGGGAATCAGAGTTGGGGAATCAGAGGCGGGGAATCAGATATGGGGAATCAGAGGCAGGGAATCAGAGGCGGGGAATCAGAGGCAGGGAATCAGACGCGGGGAATCTGAGGCGGGGAATCAGAGCTGGGGAATCAGAGGTGGGGAATCAGAGTTGGGGAATCAGAGGCAGGGAATTGGATGTGCGGAATCAGAGATGGGGAATCAGAGGTGGGGAATCAGAGGCGGTGAATCAGAGATGGGGAATCAGAGGCGGGGAATCAGAGGAAGGAAATCAGACACGGGGATTCAGAGGCTGGGAATCAGACGGGGGGAATCAAAGGCGGGGAATCAGAGCTGGGGAATCTGAGGCAGGGAATCAGAGTTGGGGATTCAGAGGCGGGGAATCAGATATGGGGAAACAGAGGCGGGGAATCAGAGGCGGGCAAACAGAGGCGGGGAATTAGATATGGGGAATCAGAGGTAGGGAATCAGAGGTGGTGAATCAGTGATGGGGAATCACAGGCGGGGAATCAGAGGCAGGGAATAGAACGCGGGGAATCAGAGGCAGGGAATCAGAGCTGTGGAATCAGAGGTGGGGAATCATAGTTGGGAATCAGAGGAGGGAATCAGATATGGGGAAACAGAGGCGGGGAATCAGAGGCGGGGAAACAGAGGCGGGGAATCAGATATGGGGAATCGGAGGCAGGGAATCAGAATCAGAAGCGGGGTATCAGTGGCCGGGAATCAGAGGAAGGTAATCAGAGGCAGGGGATCAAACACGGGGAATCAGAGGCTGGGAATCAGAGCTGGGGAATCAGAGGCGGGGAATCAGAGGTGGGCAATCAGAGGATGGGAATCAGAGATGGGGAATCAAGGGGGGAATCAGAGGCAGGGAATCAGATGTGGGGAATCAGAGGCGGGGAATCATAGCTGGCGAATCAGAGGCGGGGAATCAGAGGTGGGAAATCAGAGGATGGGAATCAGATATGGGGAATCAGAGGCAGGGAATCAGAGCTGGGGAATCACAGGCGGGGAATCAGAGTTTGGGAGTCAGAGGCGGGGAATCAGATATGGGGAAACAGAGGCGGGGAATCAGAGGCGGGGAAACAGAGGCGGGGAATCAGATATGGGGAATCAGAGGTGGGGAATCAGAGGTTGGGAATCAGAGGCAGGGAATCGGAGATGGGGAATCAGAGGCAGGGAATCAGAGGCGGGGAATCAGAGGCGGGGAATCAGAGGCCGGGAATCAGATATGGGGAAACTGAGGCGGGGAATCCGAGGCGGGGAAACAGAGGCGGGGAATCAGGTATGGGGAATCAGAGGTGGGGAATCAGAGGTTGGGAATCAGAGGCAGGGAATCAGAGGCTTGGAATCAGATGCATGGAATCAGATGCGGCGAATCAGAGGCGGGGAATCAGAGCTGGGGAATCAGAGGTGGCAATCAGATTTGTGGAATCAGAGGTGGGGACTTAGATATTGGGAAACAGAGGCGGGGAATCAGAGGCGGGGAAACAGAGGCGGGGAATCAGATATGGGGATTCAGAGGTGGGGAATCAGAGGCAGGGAATCCGATGTGCGGAATCAGAGATGGGGAATCAGAGGCAGGGAATCAGAATCAGAAGCAGGGAATCAGAGGCCGGGAATCAGAGGCCGGAATCAGATGATGGGAATCAGAGGCCTGGAATCAGAGGCGGGGATTCAGAGCTGGGGAATCAGAAGCGGGGAATCAGAGTTGGGGAATCAGAGGCGGGGAATCAGATATGGGGAATCAGAGGCAGGGAATCAGAGGCGGGGAATCAGAGGCAGGGAATCAGACGCGGGGAATCTGAGGCGGGGAATCAGAGCTGGGGAATCAGAGGTGGGGAATCAGAGTTGGGGAATCAGAGGCAGGGAATTGGATGTGCGGAATCAGAGATGGGGAATCAGAGGTGGGGAATCAGAGGCGGTGAATCAGAGATGGGGAATCAGAGGCGGGGAATCAGAGGCAGGAAATCAGACACGGGGATTCAGAGGCTGGGAATCAGACGGGGGGAATCAAAGGCGGGGAATCAGAGCTGGGGAATCTGAGGCAGGGAATCAGAGTTGGGGATTCAGAGGCGGGGAATCAGATATGGGGAAACAGAAGCGGGGAATCAGAGGCGGGCAAACAGAGGCGGGGAATTAGATATGGGGAATCAGAGGTAGGGAATCAGAGGTGGTGAATCAGTGATGGGGAATCACAGGCGGGGAATCAGAGGCAGGGAATAGAACGCGGGGAATCAGAGGCAGGGAATCAGAGCTGGGGAATCAGAGGCGGGGAATCATAGTTGGGAATCAGAGGCGGGAATCAGATATGGGGAAACAGAGGCGGGGAATCAGAGGCGGGGAAACAGAGGCGGGGAATCAGATATGGGGAATCGGATGCAGGGAATCAGAGGCGGGATGCCGGGAATCAGAGTCGGGGAATCAGAGCTGGGGAATCAGAGGCGGGGAATCAGAGTTGGGGAATCAGAGGCGGGAAATCAGATATGGGGAAATAGAGGCGGGGAATCAGATATGGGGAATCAGAGGTGTGGAATCAGAGGTTGGGAATCAGAGGCAGGGAATCAGAGGCGGGGTAACAGAGGTGGGGAATCAGATATGGGGAATCAGAGGTGGCGAATCAAAGGCGGTGAAACAGAGATGGGGAATCAGGGCAGGGAATCAGAGGCAGGGAATCAAACACGGGGAATCAGAGCTGGGGAATCAGAGGCGGGGAATCAGAGTTGGGAATCAGAGGCGGGGTATCAGAGGCGGGGAAACAGAGGCGGGGAATCAGATATGGGGAATCAGAGGTGGGGAATCCGAGGTTGGGAATCAGAGGCAGGGAATCAGAGGTGGAAAATCAGAGGCGGGGAATCAGAGGAAGGGAATCAGATGTGCGGAATCGGAGATGGGGAATCAGAGGCAGGGAATCAGAGGCGGGGAATCAGAGGCGGGGAATCAGAGGCCGGGAATCAGATATGGGGAAACAGAGGCGGGGAATCCGAGGCGGGGAAACAGAGGCGGGGAATCAGATATGGGGAATCAGAGGTGGGGAATCAGAGGTTGGGAATCAGAGGCAGGGAATCAGAGGCTTGGAATCAGATGCAGGGAATCAGATGCGGGGAATCAGAGGCGGGGAATCAGAGCTGGGGAATCAGAGGTGGGGAATCAGATTTGGGGAATCAGAGGCGGGGACTTAGATATTGGGAAACAGAGGCGGGGAATCAGAGGCGGGGAAACCCAGGTGGGGAATCAGATATGGGGAATCAGAGGTGGGGAATCAGAGGCAAGGAATCAGATGTGCGGAATCAGAGATGGGGAATCAGAGGCAGGGAATCAGAATCAGAAGCAGGGAATCAGAGGCCGGGAATCAAAGGCCGGAATCAGATGCTGGGAATCAGAGGCCTGGAATCAGAGGCGGGGAATCAGAGGCAGGGAATCAGATGCGGGGAATCAGAGGCGGGGAATCAGAGCTGGGGAATCAGAGGCGGGGATTCAGAGTTGGGGAATCAGAGGCGGGGAATCAGAGGCGGGGAAACAGAGGCGGGGAATCCGATGTGCGGAATCGGAGATGGGGAATCAGAGGCAGGGAATCAGCGGCGGGGAATCAGAGGCGGAGAATCAGAGGCCGGGAATCAGATATGGGGAAACAGAGGCGGGGAATCAGAGGCGGGGAAACAGAGGCGGGGAATCAGAGGTTGGGAATAAGAAGCAGGGAATAAGAGGCGGGGAATCAGAGGCGGGGAATCAGAGGCAGGGAATCCGATGTGCGGAATCGGAGATGGGGAATCAGAGGCAGGGAATCAGCGGCGGGGAATCAGAGGCGGAGAATCAGAGGCCGGGAATCAGATATGGGGAAACAGAGGCGGGGAATCAGAGGCGGGGAAACAGAGGCGGGGAATCAGATATGGGGAATCAGAGGTGGAGAATCAGAGGTTGGGAATCAGAGGCAGGGAATCAGAGGCTGGGAATCAGATGCAGGGAATCAGATGCGGGAAATCAGAGGCGGGGAATCAGAGCTGGGGAATCAGAGGTGGGGAATCAGAGTTGGGGAATCAGAGTCGGGGACTTAGATATGGGGAAACAGAGGCGGGGAATCAGAGGCGGGGAAACTGACGCGGGGAATCAGAGGCGGGGATTCAGAGCTGGAGAATCAGAGGCGGGGAATCAGAGTTGGGGAATCAGAGGCGGGGAATCAGATATGGGGAATCAGAGGCGGGGAATCAGAGGCGGGGAAACAGAGGCAGGGAATCAGATATGGGGAATCAGAGGTGGGGTATCAGGGGCAGGGAATCAGTGGCAGGGAATCAGAGGCGGGGAATCAGAGGCGGGGAATCAGAGGCAGGGAATCAGACACGGGGAATCAGATATGGGGAAACAGAGGCGGGGAATCAGAGGCGGGCAAACAGAGGCGGGGAATTAGATATGGGGAATCAGAGGTGGGGAATCAGAGGTGGTGAATCAGAGATGGGGAATCACAGGCGAGGAATCAGAGGCAGGGAATAGAACGCGGGGTATCAGAGGCGGGGAATCAGAGCTGGGGAATCAGAAGCGGGGAATCATAGTTGGGAATCAGAGGCGGGGAATCAGATATGGGGAAACAGAGGCGGGGAATCAAAGGCGGGGAAACAGAGGCGGGGAATCAGATATGGGGAATCGGATGCGGGGAATCAGAGGCGGGGAATCAGAGCTGGGGAATCAGAGGCGGGGTATCAGAGTTGGGGCATCTGAGGTGGGGAATTAGATATGGGGAAACAGAGGCGGGGAATCAGAGGCGGGGAAACAGAGGCGAGGAATCAGATATGGGGAATCAGAGGTGGGGAATCAGAGGCAGGGAATCAGATGTGCGGAATCAGAGATGGGGAATCAGAGGCAGGGAATCAGAATCAGAAGCGGGGAATCAGAGGCCGGGAATCAGAGGCCGGGATTCAGATGCCGGGAATAAGAGGCCGCGAATCAGAGGTGGGGAATCAGAGTCCGGGAATCAGAGATGGGGATTCAGAGGCGGGGAATGATATATGGGGAATCAGAGGCGGGGAATCAGAGGCGGAGTAACAGAGGTGGGGAATCAGATATGGGGAATCAGAGGTGGCGAATCAAAGGCGGTGAATCAGAGATGGGGAATCAGAGGCGGGGAATCAGAGGCAGGGAATCAAACACGGGGAATCAGAGGCGGGGAATCAGAGCTGGGGAATCAGAGGCGGGGAATCAGAGTTGGGGAATCAGAGGCGGGGAATCAGATATGGGGAAACAGGGGCGGGGAATCAGAGGCAGGGAAACAGAGGCGGGGAATCAGATATGGGGAATCAGGGGTGGGGAATCAGGGGCGTGGAATCAGAGGCAGGGAATTAGATGTGGTGAATCAGAGATGGGGAATCAGAGGCAGGGAATCAGAATCAGAAGCGGGGTATCAGTGGCCGGGAATCAAAGGAAGGTAATCAGAGGCAGGGGATCAAACACGGGGAATCAGAGGCTGGGAATCAGAGCTGGGGAATCAGAGGCGGGGAATCAGAGCTGGGGAATCACAGGCGGGGAATCAGAGATGGGGAATCAAGGGGGGAATCAGAGGCAGGGAATCAGATGCGGGGAATCAGAGGCGGGGAATCATAGCTGGCGAATCAGAGGCGGGGAATCAGAGGTGGGCAATCAGAGGATGGGAATCAGATATGGGGAATCAGAGGCGGGGAATCAGAGCTGGGGAATCACAGGCGGGGAATCAGAGTTGGGGAATCAGAGGTGGGGAATCAGATATGGGGAAACAGAGGCGGGGAATCAGAGGCGGTGAAACAGAGGAGGGGAATCAGTTATGGGAATCAGAGGTGGGGAATCAGAGGTTGGGAATCAGAGGCCTGGAATCAGAGGCGGGGAATCAGAGGCAGGGATTCAGATGCGGGGAATCAGAGGAGGGGAATCAGAGCTGGGGAATCAGAGGCGGGGTATTAGAGTTGGGGAATCAGAGGCGGGGAATCAGACGCGGGGAATCAGAGGGGGGGGAATCATAGCTGGCGAATCAGAGGCGGGGAATCAGAGGTGGGCAATCAGAGGCCGGGAATCAGAGGTGGTGAATCAGAGATGGGGAATGAGAGGCGGGGAATCAGTGGCAGGGTATCAGATATGGGGAATCAGAGGCGTGGAATCAGAGGCAGGGAATCAGACACGGGGAATCAGACACGGGGAATCAGAGGTGGGGAATCAGAGATGGGGAATCAGAGGCGGTGAATCAGAGATGGGGAATCAGAGGCGGGGAATCAGAGGCAGGAAATCAGTGGCAGGGAATCAGAGGCGGGGAATCAGAGGCCTGGAATCAGAGGCAGGGAATCAGACACGGGGAATCAGACACGGGGAATCAGAGGTGGGGAATCAGAGATGGGGAAACAGAGGCAGGGAATCAGATATGGGGAATCAGAGGTGGGGTATCAGGGGCAGGGAATCAGTGGCAGGGAATCAGAGGCGGGGAATCAGAGGCGGGGAATCAGAGGCAGGGAATCAGACACGTGGAATCAGATATGGGGAAACAGAGGCGGGGAATCAGAGGCGGGCAAACAGAGGCGGGGAATTAGATATGGGGAATCAGAGGTGGGGAATCAGAGGTGGTGAATCAGAGATGGGGAATCACAGGCGAGGAATCAGAGGCAGGGAATAGAACGCGGGGAATCAGAGGCGGGGAATCAGAGCTGGGGAATCAGAGGCGGGGAATCATACTTGGGAATCAGAGGCGGGGAATCAGATATGGGGAATCGGATGCGGGGAATCAGAGGCGGGGAATCAGAGCTGGGGAATCAGAGGCGGGGTATCAGAGTTGGGGCATCTGAGGTGGGGAATTAGATATGGGGAAACAGAGGCGGGGAATCAGAGGCGGGGAAACAGAGGCGAGGAATCAGATATGGGGAATCAGAGGTGGGGAATCAGAGGCAGGGAATCAGATGTGCGGAATCAGAGATGGGGTATCAGAGGCAGGGAATCAGAATCAGAAGCGGGGAATCAGAGGCCGGGAATCAGAGGCCGGGATTCAGATGCCGGGAATAAGAGGCCGGGAATCAGAGGTGGGGAATCAGAGTCCGGGAATCAGAGATGGGGATTCAGAGGCGGGGAATGATATATGGGGAATCAGAGGCGGGGAATCAGAGGCGGGGTAACAGAGGTGGGGAATCAGATATGGGGAATCAGAGGTGGCGAATCAAAGGCGGTGAATCAGAGATGGGGAATCAGAGGCGTGGAATCAGAGGCAGGGAATCAAACACGGGGAATCAGAGGCGGGGAATCAGAGCTGGGGAATCAGAGGCGGGGAATCAGAGTTGGGGAATCAGAGGCGGGGAATCAGATATGGGGAAACAGGGGCGGGGAATCAGAGGCAGGGAAACAGAGGCGGGGAATCAGATATGGGGAATCAGGGGTGGGGAATCAGGGGCGTGGAATCAGAGGCAGGGAATTAGATGTGGTGAATCAGAGATGGGGAATCAGAGGCAGGGAATCAGAATCAGAAGCGGGGTATCAGTGGCCGGGAATCAGAGGAAGGTAATCAGAGGCAGGGGATCAAACACGGGGAATCAGAGGCTGGGAATCAGAGCTGGGGAATCAGAGGCGGGGAATCAGAGCTGGGGAATCACAGGCGGGGAATCAGAGATGGGGAATCAAGGGGGGAATCAGAGGCAGGGAATCAGATGCGGGGAATCAGAGGCGGGGAATCAGAGGTGGGCAATCAGAGGATGGGAATCAGATATGGGGAATCAGAGGCGGGGAATCAGAGGCGGGGAATCAGAGCTGGGGAATCACAGGCGGGGAATCAGAGTTGGGGAATCAGAGGTGGGGAATCAGATATGGGGAAACAGAGGCGGGGAATCAGAGGCGGTGAAACAGAGGCGGGGAATAAGTTATGGGAATCAGAGGTGGGGAATCAGAGGTTGGGAATCAGAGGCCTGGAATCAGAGGCGGGGAATCAGAGGCAGGGATTCAGATGCGGGGAATCAGAGGAGGGGAATCAGAGCTGGGGAATCAGAGGCGGGGTATCAGAGGCGGGGAATCAGACGCGGGGAATCAGAGGGGGGGAATCATAGCTGGCGAATCAGAGGCGGGGAATCAGAGGTGGGCAATCAGAGGCCGGGAATCAGAGGTGGTGAATCAGAGATGGGGAATGAGAGGCGGGGAATCAGTGGCAGGGAATCAGATATGGGGAATCAGAGGCGTGGAATCAGAGGCAGGGAATCAGACACGGGGAATCAGACACGGGGAATCAGAGGTGGGGAATCAGAGATGGGGAATCAGAGGCGGTGAATCAGAGATGGGGAATCAGAGGTGGGGTATCAGGGGCAGGAAATCAGACACGGGGATTCAGAGGCTGGGAATCAGACAGGGGGAATCAAAGTCTGGGAATAAGAGCTGGGGAATCAGAGGCAGGGAATCAGAGGCGGGGAATCAGATATGGGGAATCAGAGGCGGGGAATCAGAGGCAGGAAATCAGTGGCAGGGAATCAGAGGCGGGGAATCAGAGGCCTGGAATCAGAGGCAGGGAATCAGACACGGGGAATCAGACACGGGGAATCAGAGGTGGGGAATCAGAGATGGGGAAACAGAGGCAGGGAATCAGATATGGGGAATCAGAGGTGGGGTATCAGGGGCAGGGAATCAGTGGCAGGGAATCAGAGGCGGGGAATCAGAGGCGGGGAATCAGAGGCAGGGAATCAGACACGTGGAATCAGATATGGGGAAACAGAGGCGGGGAATCAGAGGCGGGCAAACAGAGGCGGGGAATTAGATATGGGGAATCAGAGGTGGGGAATCAGAGGTGGTGAATCAGAGATGGGGAATCACAGGCGAGGAATCAGAGGCAGGGAATAGAACGCGGGGAATCAGAGGCGGAGAATCAGAGCTGGGGAATCAGAGGCGGGGAATCATAGTTGGGAATCAGAGGCGGGGAATCAGATATGGGGAATCGGATGCGGGGAATCAGAGGCGGGGAATCAGAGCTGGGGAATCAGAGGCGGGGTATCAGAGTTGGGGCATCTGAGGTGGGGAATTAGATATGGGGAAACAGAGGCGGGGAATCAGAGGCGGGGAAACAGAGGCGAGGAATCAGATATGGGGAATCAGAGGTGGGGAATCAGAGGCAGGGAATCATATGTGCGGAATCAGAGATGGGGAATCAGAGGCAGGGAATCAGAATCAGAAGCGGGGAATCAGAGGCCGGGAATCAGAGGCCGGGATTCAGATGCCGGGAATAAGAGGCCGGGAATCAGAGGTGGGGAATCAGAGTCCGGGAATCAGAGATGGGGATTCAGAGGCGGGGAATGATATATGGGGAATCAGAGGCGGGGAATCAGAGGCGGGGTAACAGAGGTGGGGAATCAGATATGGGGAATCAGAGGTGGCGAATCAAAGGCGGTGAATCAGAGATGGGGAATCAGAGGCGGGGAATCAGAGGCAGGGAATCAAACACGGGGAATCAGAGGCGGGGAATCAGAGCTGGGGAATCAGAGGCGGGGAATCAGAGTTGGGGAATCAGAGGCGGGGAATCAGATATGGGGAAACAGGGGCGGGGAATCAGAGGCAGGGAAACAGAGGCGGGGAATCAGATATGGGGAATCAGGGGTGGGGAATCAGGGGCGTGGAATCAGAGGCAGGGAATTAGATGTGGTGAATCAGAGATGGGGAATCAGAGGCAGGGAATCAGAATCAGAAGCGGGGTATCAGTGGCCGGGAATCAGAGGAAGGTAATCAGAGGCAGGGGATCAAACACGGGGAATCAGAGGCTGGGAATCAGAGCTGGGGAATCAGAGGCGGGGAATCAGAGCTGGGGAATCACAGGCGGGGAATCAGATATGGGGAATCAGAGGTGGGGAATCCGAGGTTGGGAATCAGAGGCAGGGAATCAGAGGTGGAAAATCAGAGGCGGGGAATCAGAGGAAGGGAATCAGATGTGCGGAATCGGAGATGGGGAATCAGAGGCAGGGAATCAGAGGCGGGGAATCAGAGGCGGGGAATCAGAGGCCGGGAATCAGATATGGGGAAACAGAGGCGGGGAATCCGAGGCGGGGAAACAGAGGCGGGGAATCAGATATGGGGAATCAGAGGTGGGGAATCAGAGGTTGGGAATCAGAGGCAGGGAATCAGAGGCTTGGAATCAGATGCAGGGAATCAGATGCGGGGAATCAGAGGCGGGGAATCAGAGCTGGGGAATCAGAGGTGGGGAATCAGATTTGGGGAATCAGAGGCGGGGACTTAGATATTGGGAAACAGAGGCGGGGAATCAGAGGCGGGGAAACCCAGGTGGGGAATCAGATATGGGGAATCAGAGGTGGGGAATCAGAGGCAAGGAATCAGATGTGCGGAATCAGAGATGGGGAATCAGAGGCAGGGAATCAGAATCAGAAGCAGGGAATCAGAGGCCGGGAATCAAAGGCCGGAATCAGATGCTGGGAATCAGAGGCCTGGAATCAGAGGCGGGGAATCAGAGGCAGGGAATCAGATGCGGGGAATCAGAGGCGGGGAATCAGAGCTGGGGAATCAGAGGCGGGGATTCAGAGTTGGGGAATCAGAGGCGGGGAATCAGAGGCGGGGAAACAGAGGCGGGGAATCAGATATGGGGAATCAGAGGTGGGGAATCAGAGGTTGGGAATAAGAAGCAGGGAATAAGAGGCGGGGAATCAGAGGCGGGGAATCAGAGGCAGGGAATCCGATGTGCGGAATCGGAGATGGGGAATCAGAGGCAGGGAATCAGCGGCGGGGAATCAGAGGCGGAGAATCAGAGGCCGGGAATCAGATATGGGGAAACAGAGGCGGGGAATCAGAGGCGGGGAAACAGAGGCGGGGAATCAGATATGGGGAATCAGAGGTGGAGAATCAGAGGTTGGGAATCAGAGGCAGGGAATCAGAGGCTGGGAATCAGATGCAGGGAATCAGATGCGGGAAATCAGAGGCGGGGAATCAGAGCTGGGGAATCAGAGGTGGGGAATCAGAGTTGGGGAATCAGAGTCGGGGACTTAGATATGGGGAAACAGAGGCGGGGAATCAGAGGCGGGGAAACTGACGCGGGGAATCAGAGGCGGGGATTCAGAGCTGGAGAATCAGAGGCGGGGAATCAGAGTTGGGCAATCAGAGGCGGGGAATCAGATATGGGGAATCAGAGGCGGGGAATCAGAGGCGGGGAAACAGAGGCAGGGAATCAGATATGGGGAATCAGAGGTGGGGTATCAGGGGCAGGGAATCAGTGGCAGGGAATCAGAGGCGGGGAATCAGAGGCGGGGAATCAGAGGCAGGGAATCAGACACGGGGAATCAGATATGGGGAAACAGAGGCGGGGAATCAGAGGCGGGCAAACAGAGGCGGGGAATTAGATATGGGGAATCAGAGGTGGGGAATCAGAGGTGGTGAATCAGAGATGGGGAATCACAGGCGAGGAATCAGAGGCAGGGAATAGAACGCGGGGTATCAGAGGCGGGGAATCAGAGCTGGGGAATCAGAAGCGGGGAATCATAGTTGGGAATCAGAGGCGGGGAATCAGATATGGGGAAACAGAGGCGGGGAATCAAAGGCGGGGAAACAGAGGCGGGGAATCAGATATGGGGAATCGGATGCGGGGAATCAGAGGCGGGGAATCAGAGCTGGGGAATCAGAGGCGGGGTATCAGAGTTGGGGCATCTGAGGTGGGGAATTAGATATGGGGAAACAGAGGCGGGGAATCAGAGGCGGGGAAACAGAGGCGAGGAATCAGATATGGGGAATCAGAGGTGGGGAATCAGAGGCAGGGAATCAGATGTGCGGAATCAGAGATGGGGAATCAGAGGCAGGGAATCAGAATCAGAAGCGGGGAATCAGAGGCCGGGAATCAGAGGCCGGGATTCAGATGCCGGGAATAAGAGGCCGCGAATCAGAGGTGGGGAATCAGAGTCCGGGAATCAGAGATGGGGATTCAGAGGCGGGGAATGATATATGGGGAATCAGAGGCGGGGAATCAGAGGCGGAGTAACAGAGGTGGGGAATCAGATATGGGGAATCAGAGGTGGCGAATCAAAGGCGGTGAATCAGAGATGGGGAATCAGAGGCGGGGAATCAGAGGCAGGGAATCAAACACGGGGAATCAGAGGCGGGGAATCAGAGCTGGGGAATCAGAGGCGGGGAATCAGAGTTGGGGAATCAGAGGCGGGGAATCAGATATGGGGAAACAGGGGCGGGGAATCAGAGGCAGGGAAACAGAGGCGGGGAATCAGATATGGGGAATCAGGGGTGGGGAATCAGGGGCGTGGAATCAGAGGCAGGGAATTAGATGTGGTGAATCAGAGATGGGGAATCAGAGGCAGGGAATCAGAATCAGAAGCGGGGTATCAGTGGCCGGGAATCAAAGGAAGGTAATCAGAGGCAGGGGATCAAACACGGGGAATCAGAGGCTGGGAATCAGAGCTGGGGAATCAGAGGCGGGGAATCAGAGCTGGGGAATCACAGGCGGGGAATCAGAGATGGGGAATCAAGGGGGGAATCAGAGGCAGGGAATCAGATGCGGGGAATCAGAGGCGGGGAATCATAGCTGGCGAATCAGAGGCGGGGAATCAGAGGTGGGCAATCAGAGGATGGGAATCAGATATGGGGAATCAGAGGCGGGGAATCAGAGCTGGGGAATCACAGGCGGGGAATCAGAGTTGGGGAATCAGAGGTGGGGAATCAGATATGGGGAAACAGAGGCGGGGAATCAGAGGCGGTGAAACAGAGGAGGGGAATCAGTTATGGGAATCAGAGGTGGGGAATCAGAGGTTGGGAATCAGAGGCCTGGAATCAGAGGCGGGGAATCAGAGGCAGGGATTCAGATGCGGGGAATCAGAGGAGGGGAATCAGAGCTGGGGAATCAGAGGCGGGGTATTAGAGTTGGGGAATCAGAGGCGGGGAATCAGACGCGGGGAATCAGAGGGGGGGGAATCATAGCTGGCGAATCAGAGGCGGGGAATCAGAGGTGGGCAATCAGAGGCCGGGAATCAGAGGTGGTGAATCAGAGATGGGGAATGAGAGGCGGGGAATCAGTGGCAGGGTATCAGATATGGGGAATCAGAGGCGTGGAATCAGAGGCAGGGAATCAGACACGGGGAATCAGACACGGGGAATCAGAGGTGGGGAATCAGAGATGGGGAATCAGAGGCGGTGAATCAGAGATGGGGAATCAGAGGCGGGGAATCAGAGGCAGGAAATCAGTGGCAGGGAATCAGAGGCGGGGAATCAGAGGCCTGGAATCAGAGGCAGGGAATCAGACACGGGGAATCAGACACGGGGAATCAGAGGTGGGGAATCAGAGATGGGGAAACAGAGGCAGGGAATCAGATATGGGGAATCAGAGGTGGGGTATCAGGGGCAGGGAATCAGTGGCAGGGAATCAGAGGCGGGGAATCAGATGCGGGGAATCAGAGGCAGGGAATCAGACACGTGGAATCAGATATGGGGAAACAGAGGCGGGGAATCAGAGGCGGGCAAACAGAGGCGGGGAATTAGATATGGGGAATCAGAGGTGGGGAATCAGAGGTGGTGAATCAGAGATGGGGAATCACAGGCGAGGAATCAGAGGCAGGGAATAGAACGCGGGGAATCAGAGGCGGGGAATCAGAGCTGGGGAATCAGAGGCGGGGAATCATAGTTGGGAATCAGAGGCGGGGAATCAGATATGGGGAATCGGATGCGGGGAATCAGAGGCGGGGAATCAGAGCTGGGGAATCAGAGGCGGGGTATCAGAGTTGGGGCATCTGAGGTGGGGAATTAGATATGGGGAAACAGAGGCGGGGAATCAGAGGCGGGGAAACAGAGGCGAGGAATCAGATATGGGGAATCAGAGGTGGGGAATCAGAGGCAGGGAATCAGATGTGCGGAATCAGAGATGGGGTATCAGAGGCAGGGAATCAGAATCAGAAGCGGGGAATCAGAGGCCGGGAATCAGAGGCCGGGATTCAGATGCCGGGAATAAGAGGCCGGGAATCAGAGGTGGGGAATCAGAGTCCGGGAATCAGAGATGGGGATTCAGAGGCGGGGAATGATATATGGGGAATCAGAGGCGGGGAATCAGAGGCGGGGTAACAGAGGTGGGGAATCAGATATGGGGAATCAGAGGTGGCGAATCAAAGGCGGTGAATCAGAGATGGGGAATCAGAGGCGTGGAATCAGAGGCAGGGAATCAAACACGGGGAATCAGAGGCGGGGAATCAGAGCTGGGGAATCAGAGGCGGGGAATCAGAGTTGGGGAATCAGAGGCGGGGAATCAGATATGGGGAAACAGGGGCGGGGAATCAGAGGCAGGGAAACAGAGGCGGGGAATCAGATATGGGGAATCAGGGGTGGGGAATCAGGGGCGTGGAATCAGAGGCAGGGAATTAGATGTGGTGAATCAGAGATGGGGAATCAGAGGCAGGGAATCAGAATCAGAAGCGGGGTATCAGTGGCCGGGAATCAGAGGAAGGTAATCAGAGGCAGGGGATCAAACACGGGGAATCAGAGGCTGGGAATCAGAGCTGGGGAATCAGAGGCGGGGAATCAGAGCTGGGGAATCACAGGCGGGGAATCAGAGATGGGGAATCAAGGGGGGAATCAGAGGCAGGGAATCAGATGCGGGGAATCAGAGGCGGGGAATCAGAGGTGGGCAATCAGAGGATGGGAATCAGATATGGGGAATCAGAGGCGGGGAATCAGAGGCGGGGAATCAGAGCTGGGGAATCACAGGCGGGGAATCAGAGTTGGGGAATCAGAGGTGGGGAATCAGATATGGGGAAACAGAGGCGGGGAATCAGAGGCGGTGAAACAGAGGCGGGGAATAAGTTATGGGAATCAGAGGTGGGGAATCAGAGGTTGGGAATCAGAGGCCTGGAATCAGAGGCGGGGAATCAGAGGCAGGGATTCAGATGCGGGGAATCAGAGGAGGGGAATCAGAGCTGGGGAATCAGAGGCGGGGTATCAGAGGCGGGGAATCAGACGCGGGGAATCAGAGGGGGGGAATCATAGCTGGCGAATCAGAGGCGGGGAATCAGAGGTGGGCAATCAGAGGCCGGGAATCAGAGGTGGTGAATCAGAGATGGGGAATGAGAGGCGGGGAATCAGTGGCAGGGAATCAGATATGGGGAATCAGAGGCGTGGAATCAGAGGCAGGGAATCAGACACGGGGAATCAGACACGGGGAATCAGAGGTGGGGAATCAGAGATGGGGAATCAGAGGCGGTGAATCAGAGATGGGGAATCAGAGGTGGGGTATCAGGGGCAGGAAATCAGACACGGGGATTCAGAGGCTGGGAATCAGACAGGGGGAATCAAAGTCTGGGAATAAGAGCTGGGGAATCAGAGGCAGGGAATCAGAGGCGGGGAATCAGATATGGGGAATCAGAGGCGGGGAATCAGAGGCAGGAAATCAGTGGCAGGGAATCAGAGGCGGGGAATCAGAGGCCTGGAATCAGAGGCAGGGAATCAGACACGGGGAATCAGACACGGGGAATCAGAGGTGGGGAATCAGAGATGGGGAAACAGAGGCAGGGAATCAGATATGGGGAATCAGAGGTGGGGTATCAGGGGCAGGGAATCAGTGGCAGGGAATCAGAGGCGGGGAATCAGAGGCGGGGAATCAGAGGCAGGGAATCAGACACGTGGAATCAGATATGGGGAAACAGAGGCGGGGAATCAGAGGCGGGCAAACAGAGGCGGGGAATTAGATATGGGGAATCAGAGGTGGGGAATCAGAGGTGGTGAATCAGAGATGGGGAATCACAGGCGAGGAATCAGAGGCAGGGAATAGAACGCGGGGAATCAGAGGCGGGGAATCAGAGCTGGGGAATCAGAGGCGGGGAATCATAGTTGGGAATCAGAGGCGGGGAATCAGATATGGGGAATCGGATGCGGGGAATCAGAGGCGGGGAATCAGAGCTGGGGAATCAGAGGCGGGGTATCAGAGTTGGGGCATCTGAGGTGGGGAATTAGATATGGGGAAACAGAGGCGGGGAATCAGAGGCGGGGAAACAGAGGCGAGGAATCAGATATGGGGAATCAGAGGTGGGGAATCAGAGGCAGGGAATCATATGTGCGGAATCAGAGATGGGGAATCAGAGGCAGGGAATCAGAATCAGAAGCGGGGAATCAGAGGCCGGGAATCAGAGGCCGGGATTCAGATGCCGGGAATAAGAGGCCGGGAATCAGAGGTGGGGAATCAGAGTCCGGGAATCAGAGATGGGGATTCAGAGGCGGGGAATGATATATGGGGAATCAGAGGCGGGGAATCAGAGGCGGGGTAACAGAGGTGGGGAATCAGATATGGGGAATCAGAGGTGGCGAATCAAAGGCGGTGAATCAGAGATGGGGAATCAGAGGCGGGGAATCAGAGGCAGGGAATCAAACACGGGGAATCAGAGGCGGGGAATCAGAGCTGGGGAATCAGAGGCGGGGAATCAGAGTTGGGGAATCAGAGGCGGGGAATCAGATATGGGGAAACAGGGGCGGGGAATCAGAGGCAGGGAAACAGAGGCGGGGAATCAGATATGGGGAATCAGGGGTGGGGAATCAGGGGCGTGGAATCAGAGGCAGGGAATTAGATGTGGTGAATCAGAGATGGGGAATCAGAGGCAGGGAATCAGAATCAGAAGCGGGGTATCAGTGGCCGGGAATCAGAGGAAGGTAATCAGAGGCAGGGGATCAAACACGGGGAATCAGAGGCTGGGAATCAGAGCTGGGGAATCAGAGGCGGGGAATCAGAGCTGGGGAATCACAGGCGGGGAATCAGAGATGGGGAATCAAGGGGGGAATCAGAGGCAGGGAATCAGATGCGGGGAATCAGAGGCGGGGAATCATAGCTGGCGAATCAGAGGCGGGGAATCAGAGGTGGGCAATCAGAGGATGGGAATCAGATATGGGGAATCAGAGGCGGGGAATCAGAGGCGGGGAATCAGAGCTGGGGAATCACAGGCGGGGAATCAGAGTTGGGGAATCAGAGGTGGGGAATCAGATATGGGGAAACAGAGGCGGGGAATCAGAGGCGGTGAAACAGAGGCGGGGAATAAGTTATGGGAATCAGAGGTGGGGAATCAGAGGTTGGGAATCAGAGGCCTGGAATCAGAGGCGGGGAATCAGAGGCAGGGATTCAGATGCGGGGAATCAGAGGAGGGGAATCAGAGCTGGGGAATCAGAGGCGGGGTATTAGAGTTGGGGAATCAGAGGCGGGGAATCAGACGTGGGGAATCAGAGGGGGGGAATCATAGCTGGCGAATCAGAGGCGGGGAATCAGAGGTGGGCAATCAGAGGCCGGGAATCAGAGGTGGTGAATCAGAGATGGGGAATGAGAGGCGGGGAATCAGTGGCAGGGAATCAGATATGGGGAATCAGAGGCGTGGAATCAGAGGCAGGGAATCAGACACGGGGAATCAGACACGGGGAATCAGAGGTGGGGAATCAGAGATGGGGAATCAGAGGCGGTGAATCAGAGATGGGGAATCAGAGGTGGGGTATCAGGGGCAGGAAATCAGACACGGGGATTCAGAGGCTGGAAATCAGACAGGGGGAATCAAAGTCTGGGAATAAGAGCTGGGGAATCAGAGGCAAGGAATCAGAGGCGGGGAATCAGATATGGGGAATCAGAGGCTGGTATTCAGAGGCGGGGAATCAGAGGCAGGGAATCAGACACGGGGAATCAGAGGTGGGGAATCAGAGATGGGGAATCAGAGGCGGGGAATCAGAGTTGTGGAATCAGAGGCAGGGAATCGGATGTGCGGAATCAGAGATGGGGAATCAGAGGTGGGGAATCAGAGGCGGTGAATCAGAGATGGGGAATCAGAGGCGGGGAATCAGAGGCAGGAAATCAGACACGGGGATTCAGAGGCTGGGAATCAGACGGGGGGAATCAAAGGCGGGGAATCAGAGCTGGGGAATCAGAGGCAGGGAATCAGAGTTGGGGATTCAGAGACGGGGAATCAGATATGGGGAAACAGAGGCGGGGAATCATAGGCGGGCAAACAGAGGCGGGGAATTAGATATGGGGAATCAGATGTGGGGAATCAGAGGTGGTGAATCAGTGATGGGGAATCACAGGCGGGGAATCAGAGGCAGGGAATAGAACGCAGGGAATCAGAGGCAGGGAATCAGAGCTGGGGAATCAAAGGCGGGGAATCATAGTTGGGAATCAGAGGCGGGGAATCAGATATGGGGAAACAGAGGCGGGGAATCAGAGGCGGGGAAACAGAGGCGGGGAATCAGATATGGGGAATCGGATGCGGGGAATCAGAGGCGGGGAATCAGAGCTGGGGAATCAGAGGCGGGGAATCAGAGTTGGGGCATCAGAGGTGGGGAATTAGATATAGGGAAACAGAGGCGGGGAATCAGAGGCGGGGAAACAGAGGCGGGGAATCAGATATGGGGAATCAGAGGTGGGGAAACAGAGGCAGGGAATCAGATGTGCGGAATCAGAGATGGGGAATCAGAGGCAGGGAATCAGAATCAGAAGCGGGGAATCAGAGGCCGGGAATCAGAGGCCGCGAATCAGATGCTGGGAATAAGAGGCCGGGAATCAGAGGTGGGGAATCAGAGTCCGGGAATCAGAGATGGGGATTCAGAGGCGGGGAATGAGATATGGAGAATCAGAGGCGGGGAATCAGAGGCCGGGAAACAGAGGTGGGGAATCAGATATGGGGAATCAGAGGTGGCGAATCAAAGGCGGTGAATCAGAGATGGGGAATCAGAGGCGGGGAATCAGAGGCAGGGAATCAGATGCGGGGAATCAGAGGCGGGGAATCAGAGCTGGCGAATCAGAGGCGGGGAATCAGAGGTGGGCAATCAGAGCCGGGGATTCAGATATGGGGAATCAGAGGCGGGGAATAAGAGGCGGGGAAACAGAGGTGGGGAATCAGATATGGGGAAACAGAGGTGGCGAATCAAAGGCGGTGAATCAGAGATGGGGAATCAGAGGCGGGGAATCAGAGGCAGGGAATCAAAAACGGGGAATCAGAGGCGGGGAATCAGAGCTGGGGAATCAGAGGCGGGGAAGCAGAGTAGGAGAATCAGAGGTGGGGAATCAGATATGGGGAAACAGGGGCGGGGAATCAGAGGCGGGGAAACAGAGGCGGGGAATCAGATATGGGGAATCAGAGGTGTGGAATCAGAGGTTGGGAATCAGAGGCGGGGAAACAGAGGAGGGGAATCAGATATGGGGAATCAGAGGTGGCGAATTAAAGGCGGTGAATCAGAGATGGGGAATCAGGGCAGGGAATCAGAGGCAGGGAATCAAACACGGGGAATCAGAGGCGTGGAATCAGAGCTGGGGAATCAGAGGCGGGGATTCAGAGTTGGGGAATCAGAGGCGGGGAATCAGAGGCGGGGAAACAGAGGCGGGGAATCAGATATGGGGAATCAGAGGTGGGGAATCAGAGGTTGGGAATCAGAAGCTGGGAATCAGAGGCGGGGAATCAGAGGCGGGGAATCAGAGGCAGGAAATCCGATGTGCGGAATCGGAGATGGGGAATCAGAGGCAGGGAATCAGAGGCGGGGAATCAGAGGCGGGGAATCAGAGGCCGGGAATCAGATATGGGGAAACTGAGGCTGGGAATCCGAGGCGGGGAAACAGAGGCGGGGAATCAGATATGGGGAATCAGAGGTGGGGAATCAGAGGTTGGGAATCAGAGGCAGGGAATCAGAGGCTTGGAATCAGATGCAGGGAATCAGATGCGGGGAATCAGAGGCGGGGAATCAGAGCTGGGGAATCAGAGGTGGGGAATCAGATTTGGGGAATCAGAGGTGGGGACTTAGATATTGGGAAACAAAGGCGGGGAATCAGAGGCGGTGAAACAGAGGCGGGGAATCAGATATGGGGAATCAGAGGTGGGGAATCAGAGGCAGGGAATCAGATGTGCGGAATCAGAGATGTGGAATCAGAGGCAGGGAAACAGAATCAGAAGCAGGGAATCAGAGGCCGGGAATCAGAGGCCGGAATCAGATGCTGGGAATCAGAGGCCTGGAATCAGAGGCGGGGAATCAGAGGCAGGGAATCAGATGCGGGGAATCAGAGGCGGGGAATCAGAGCTGGGGAATCAGAGGCGGGGTATTAGAGTTGGGGAATCAGAGGCGGGGAATCAGATATGGGGAAACAGAGGTAGGGAATCAGAGGCGGGGAAACAGAGGCAGGGAATCAGATTTGGTGAATCAGAGGCGGGGAATCAGAGGTGGGGAATCATAGGCAGGGAATCGGATGTGCGGAATCAGAGATGGGGAATCAGAGGCCGGGAATCAGAGGTGGTGAATCAGAGATGGGGAATCAGAGTCGGGGAATCAGAGGCAGGGTATCAGACGCGGGGAATCAGAGGTGGGCAATCAGAGGCGGGGAATCAGATATGGGGAATCAGAGGCGGGGAATCAGAGGCGGGGAAACAGAGGCGGGGAATCAGATATGGGGAATCAGAGGTGGGGTATCAGAGGTTGTGAATCACAGATGGGGAATCAGAGGCGGGGAATCAGAGGCAGGGAATCAGATGCGGGGAATCAGAGGCGGGGATTCAGAGCTGGGGAATCAGAAGCGGGGAATCAGAGTTGGGGAATCAGAGGCGGGGAATCAGATATGGGGAATCAGAGGCAGGGAATCAGAGGCGGGGAATCAGAGGCAGGGAATCAGACGCGGGGAATCTGAGGCGGGGAATCAGAGCTAGGGAATCAGAGGTGGGGAATCAGAGTTGGGGAATCAGAGGCAGGGAATTGGATGTGCGGAATCAGAGATGGGGAATCAGAGGTGGGGAATCAGAGGCGGTGAATCAGAGATGGGGAATCAGAGGCGGGGAATCAGAGGCAGGAAATCAGACACGGGGATTCAGAGGCTGGGAATCAGACGGGGGGAATCAAAGGCGGGGAATCAGAGCTGGGTAATCTGAGGCAGGGAATCAGAGTTGGGGATTCAGAGGCGGGGAATCAGATATGGGGAAACAGAGGCGGGGAATCAGAGGCGGGCAAACAGAGGCGGGGAATTAGATATGGGGAATCAGAGGTAGGGAATCAGAGGTGGTGAATCAGTGATGGGGAATCACAGGCGGGGAATAAGAGGCAGGGAATAGAACGCGGGGAATCAGAGGCAGGGAATCAGAGCTGGGGAATCAGAGGCGGGGAATCATAGTTGGGAATCAGAGGCGGGAATCAGATATGGGGAAACAGAGGTGGGGAATCAGAGGCGGGGAAACAGAGGCGGGGAATCAGATATGGGGAATGCGATGCAGGGAATCAGAGGCGGGGAATCAGAGCTGGGGAATCAGAGGCGGGGAATCAGAGTTGGGGCATCAGAGGTGGGGAATTAGATATAGGGAAACAGAGGCGGGGAATCAGAGGCGGGGAAACAGAGGCGGGGAATCAGATATGGAGAATCAGAGGTGGGGAATCAGAGGCGGGGAATCAGAGGCAGGGAATCGGATGCCGGGAATCAGAGGCGGGGAATCAGAGCTGGGGAATCAGAGGCGGGGAATCAGAGTTGGGGAATCAGAGGCGGGGAATCAGATATGGGGAAATAGAGGCGGGGAATCAGATATGGGGAATCAGAGGTGTGGAATCAGAGGTTGGGAATCAGAGGCAGGGAATCAGAGGCGGGGAAACAGAGGCGGGAAATCAGATATGGGGAATCAGAGGTGGCGAATCAAAGGCGGTTAAACAGAGATGGGGAATCAGGGCAGGGAATCAGAGGCAGGGAATCAGAGCTGGGGAAACAGAGGCGGGGAATCAGATATGGGGAATCAGAGGTGGGGAATCAGGGGCGGGGAATCAGTGGCAGGGAATCAGAGGCCGGGAATAAAAGGCGGGGAATCAGAGCTGGGGAATCAGAGGCGGGGAATCAGAGTTGGGGAATCAGAGGAGGGGAATCAGATATGGGGAAACAGAGGCCGGGAATCAGAGGCAGGGTAACAGAGGCGGGGAAACAGATATGGGGAATCAGAGGTGGGGAATTAGAGGTTGCGAATCAGAGGCGGGGAAACAGAGGCGGGGAATCAAATATAGGGAATCAGAGGTGGGGAATCAGAGGTTGTGAATCAGAGATGGGGAATCAAGGCGGGGAATCAAGGCGGGGAATCAGAGGCAGGGAATCAGAGCTGGGGAATCAGAGGCGGTGAATCAGAGTTGGGGAATCAGAGGCAGGGAATCAGATATGGGGAATCAGAGGCGGGGAATCAGAGGCGGGGAAACAGAGGCGGGGAATCAGATATGGGGAATCAGAATTGGGGAATCAGGGGCAGGGAATCAGTGGCAGGGAATCAGAGGCGGGGAATCAGAGGCGGGGAATCAGAGGCAGGGAATCAGACACGGGGAATCGGAGGCGGGGAATCAGAGATGGGGAATCAGAGGCGGGGAATCAGAGGCAGGGAATCGGACTCCGGGAATCAGAGTCGGGGAATCAGAGCTGGGGAATCAGAGGCGGGGAATCAGAGTTGGGGAATCAGAGGCGGGGAATCAGATATGGGGAAATAGAGGCGGGGAATCAGATATGGGGAATCAGAGGTGTGGAATCAGAGGTTGGGAATCAGAGGCAGGGAATCAGAGTCGGGGAAACAGAGGCGGGGAATCAGATATGGGGAATCAGAGGTGGCGAATCAAAGGCGGTGAAACAGAGATGGGGAATCAGGGCAGGGAATCAGAGGCAGGGAATCAAACACGGGGAATCAGAGCTGGGCAATCAGAGGCGGCGAATCAGAGTTGGGAATCAGAGGCGGGGAATCAGAGGCGGGGAAACAGAGGCGGGGAATCAGATATGGGGAAACAGAGGTGGGGAATCCGAGGTTGGGAATCAGAGGCAGGGAATCAGAGGCGGGGAATCAGAGGCGGGGAATCAGAGGAAGGGAATCAGATGTGCGGATTCGGAGATGGGGAATCAGAGGCAGGGAATCAGAGGCGGGGAATCAGAGGCGGGGAATCAGAGGCCGGGAATCAGATATGGGGAAACAGAGGCGGGGAATCCGAGGCGGGGAAACAGAGGCGGGGAATCAGATATGGGGAATCAGAGGTGGGGAATCAGAGGTTGGGAATCAGAGGCAGGGAATCAGAGGCTTGGAATCAGATGCAGGGAATCAGATGCGGGGAATCAGAGGCGGGGAATCAGAGCTGGGGAATCAGAGGTGGGGAATCAGATTTGGGGAATCAGAGGCGGGGACTTAGATATTGAGAAACAGAGGCGGGGAATCAGAGGTGGGGAAACCCAGGCGGGGAATCAGATATGGGGAAACAGAGGTGGGGAATCAGAGGCAAGGAATCAGATGTGCGGAATAAGAGATGGAGAATCAGAGGCAGGGAATCAGAATCAGAAGCAGGGAATCAGAGGCCGGGAATAAGAGGCCGGAATCAGATGCTGGGAATCAGAGGCCTGGAATCAGAGGCGGGGAATCAGAGGCAGGGAATCAGATGCGGGGAATCAGAGGCGGGGAATCAGAGCTGGGGAATCAGAGGTGGGGTATTAGAGTTGGGGAATCAGAGGCGGGGAATCAGATATGGGGAAACAGAGGTGGGGAATCAGAGGCGGGGAAACAGAGGCATGGATTCAGATATGGGGAATCAGAGGTGGGGAATCAGAGATGGGGAATCAGAGGCGGTGAATCAGAGATGGGGAATCAGAGGCGGGGAATCAGAGGCAGGAAATCAGACACGGGGATTCAGAGGCTGGGAATCAGACGGGGGGAATCAAAGGCGGGGAATCAGAGCTGGGGAATCAGAGGCAGGGAATCAGAGGCGGGGAATCAGATATGGGGAATCAGAGGCTGGGATTCAGAGGCGGGGAATCAGAGGCAGGTAATCAGACACGGGGAATCAGAGGTGGGGAATCAGAGATGGGGAATCAGAGGTGGGGAATCAGAGGCAGGGAATCAGACGCGATGAATCTGAGGCGGGGAATCAGAGCTGGGGAATCAGAGGTGGGGAATCAGAGTTGGGGAATCAGAGGCAGGGAATCGGATGTGCGGAATCAGAGATGGGGAATCAGATGTGGGGAATCAGAGGAATCAGAGATGGGGAATCAGAGGCGGGGAATCAGAGGCAGGAAATCAGACACGGGGATTCAGAGGCTGGGAATCAGACGGGGGGAATCAAAGGCGGGGAATCAGAGCTGGGGAATCAGAGGCAGGGAATCAGAGTTGGGGATTCAGAGACGGGGAATCAGATATGGGCAAACAGAGGCGGGGAATCAGAGGCGGGCAAACAGAGGCGGGGAATTAGATATAGGGAATCAGAGGTGGGGAATCAGAGGTGGTGAATCAGTGATGGGGAATCACAGGCGGGGAATCAGAGGCAGGGAATAGAACGCAGGGAATCAGACGCAGGGAATCAGAGCTGGGGAATCAGAGGCGGGGAATCATAGTTGGGAATCAGAGGCGGGGAATCAGATATGGGGAAACAGAGGCGGGGAATCAGAGGCGGGGAAACAGAGGCGGGGAATCAGATATGGGGAATCGGATGCGGGGAATCAGAGGCGGGGAATCAGAGCTGGGGAATCAGAGGCGGGGAATCAGAGTTGGGGCATCAGAGGTGGGGAATCAGAGGTGGGGAATCAGAGGCAGGGAATCAGATGTGCGGAATCAGAGATGGGGAATCAGAGGCAGGGAATCAGAATCAGAGGCGGGGAATCAGAGGCCGGGAATCAGAGGCCGGGAATCAGATGCTGGGAATAAGAGGCCGGGAATCAGAGGTGGGGAATCAGAGTCCGGGAATCAGAGATGGGGATTCAGAGGCGGGGAATGAGATATGGAGAATCAGAGGCGGGGAATCAGACGCGGGGAATCAGAGGTGGGCAATCAGAGGCGGGGAATCAGATATGGGGAATCAGAGGCGGGGAATCAGAGGCGGGGAAACAGAGGCAGGGAATCAGATATGGGGAATCAGAGGTGGGGCATCAGAGGTTGTCAATCACAGATGGGGAATCAGAGGCGTGGAATCAGAGGCAGGGAATCAGAGGCGGGGAATCAGAGGCAGGGAATCAGACGCGGGGAATCTGAGGCGGGGAATCAGAGCTGGGGAATCAGAGGTGGGGAATCAGAGTTGGGGAATCAGAGGCAGGGAATTGGATGTGCGGAATCAGAGATGGGGAATCAGAGGTGGGGAATCAGAGGCGGTGAATCAGAGATGGGGAATCAGAGGCGGGGAATCAGAGGCAGGAAATCAGACACGGGGATTCAGAGGCTGGGAATCAGACGGGGGGAATCAAAGGCGGGGAATCAGAGCTGGGGAATCTGAGGCAGGGAATCAGAGTTGGGGTTTCAGAGGCGGGGAATCAGATATGGGGAAACAGAGGCGGGGAATCAGAGGCGGGCAAACAGAGGCGGGGAATTAGATATGGGGAATCAGAGGTAGGGAATCAGAGGTGGTGAATCAGTGATGGGGAATCACAGGCGGGGAATCAGAGGCAGGGAATAGAACGCGGGGAATCAGAGGCAGGGAATCAGAGCTGGGGAATCAGAGGCGGGGAATCATAGTTGGGAATCAGAGGCGGGAATCAGATATGGGGAAACAGAGGTGGGGAATCAGAGGCGGGGAAACAGAGGCGGGGAATCAGATATGGGGAATGCGATGCAGGGAATCAGAGGCGGGGAATCAGAGCTGGGGAATCAGAGGCGGGGAATCAGAGTTGGGGCATCAGAGGTGGGGAATTAGATATAGGGAAACAGAGGCGGGGAATCAGAGGCGGGGAAACAGAGGCGGGGAATCAGATATGGAGAATCAGAGGTGGGGAATCAGAGGCGGGGAATCAGAGGCAGGGAATCGGATGCCGGGAATCAGAGGCGGGAAATCAGAGCTGGGGAATCAGAGGCGGGGAATCAGAGTTGGGGAATCAGAGGCGGGGAATCAGATATGGGGAAATAGAGGCGGGGAATCAGATATGGGGAATCAGAGGTGTGGAATCAGAGGTTGGGAATCAGAGGCAGGGAATCAGAGGCGGGGAAACAGAGGCGGGAAATCAGATATGGGGAATCAGAGGTGGCGAATCAAAGGCGGTTAAACAGAGATGGGGAATCAGGGCAGGGAATCAGAGGCAGGGAATCAGAGCTGGGGAAACAGAGGCGGGGAATCAGATATGGGGAATCAGAGGTGGGGAATCAGGGGCGGGGAATCAGTGGCAGGGAATCAGAGGCCGGGAATAAAAGGCGGGGAATCAGAGCTGGGGAATCAGAGGCGGGGAATCAGAGTTGGGGAATCAGAGGAGGGGAATCAGATATGGGGAAACAGAGGCCGGGAATCAGAGGCAGGGTAACAGAGGCGGGGAAACAGATATGGGGAATCAGAGGTGGGGAATTAGAGGTTGCGAATCAGAGGCGGGGAAACAGAGGCGGGGAATCAAATATAGGGAATCAGAGGTGGGGAATCAGAGGTTGTGAATCAGAGATGGGGAATCAAGGCGGGGAATCAAGGCGGGGAATCAGAGGCAGGGAATCAGAGCTGGGGAATCAGAGGCGGTGAATCAGAGTTGGGGAATCAGAGGCAGGGAATCAGATATGGGGAATCAGAGGCGGGGAATCAGAGGCGGGGAAACAGAGGCGGGGAATCAGATATGGGGAATCAGAATTGGGGAATCAGGGGCAGGGAATCAGTGGCAGGGAATCAGAGGCGGGGAATCAGAGGCGGGGAATCAGAGGCAGGGAATCAGACACGGGGAATCGGAGGCGGGGAATCAGAGATGGGGAATCAGAGGCGGGGAATCAGAGGCAGGGAATCGGACTCCGGGAATCAGAGTCGGGGAATCAGAGCTGGGGAATCAGAGGCGGGGAATCAGAGTTGGGGAATCAGAGGCGGGGAATCAGATATGGGGAAATAGAGGCGGGGAATCAGATATGGGGAATCAGAGGTGTGGAATCAGAGGTTGGGAATCAGAGGCAGGGAATCAGAGTCGGGGAAACAGAGGCGGGGAATCAGATATGGGGAATCAGAGGTGGCGAATCAAAGGCGGTGAAACAGAGATGGGGAATCAGGGCAGGGAATCAGAGGCAGGGAATCAAACACGGGGAATCAGAGCTGGGCAATCAGAGGCGGCGAATCAGAGTTGGGAATCAGAGGCGGGGAATCAGAGGCGGGGAAACAGAGGCGGGGAATCAGATATGGGGAAACAGAGGTGGGGAATCCGAGGTTGGGAATCAGAGGCAGGGAATCAGAGGCGGGGAATCAGAGGCGGGGAATCAGAGGAAGGGAATCAGATGTGCGGATTCGGAGATGGGGAATCAGAGGCAGGGAATCAGAGGCGGGGAATCAGAGGCGGGGAATCAGAGGCCGGGAATCAGATATGGGGAAACAGAGGCGGGGAATCCGAGGCGGGGAAACAGAGGCGGGGAATCAGATATGGGGAATCAGAGGTGGGGAATCAGAGGTTGGGAATCAGAGGCAGGGAATCAGAGGCTTGGAATCAGATGCAGGGAATCAGATGCGGGGAATCAGAGGCGGGGAATCAGAGCTGGGGAATCAGAGGTGGGGAATCAGATTTGGGGAATCAGAGGCGGGGACTTAGATATTGAGAAACAGAGGCGGGGAATCAGAGGTGGGGAAACCCAGGCGGGGAATCAGATATGGGGAAACAGAGGTGGGGAATCAGAGGCAAGGAATCAGATGTGCGGAATAAGAGATGGAGAATCAGAGGCAGGGAATCAGAATCAGAAGCAGGGAATCAGAGGCCGGGAATAAGAGGCCGGAATCAGATGCTGGGAATCAGAGGCCTGGAATCAGAGGCGGGGAATCAGAGGCAGGGAATCAGATGCGGGGAATCAGAGGCGGGGAATCAGAGCTGGGGAATCAGAGGTGGGGTATTAGAGTTGGGGAATCAGAGGCGGGGAATCAGATATGGGGAAACAGAGGTGGGGAATCAGAGGCGGGGAAACAGAGGCATGGATTCAGATATGGGGAATCAGAGGTGGGGAATCAGAGATGGGGAATCAGAGGCGGTGAATCAGAGATGGGGAATCAGAGGCGGGGAATCAGAGGCAGGAAATCAGACACGGGGATTCAGAGGCTGGGAATCAGACGGGGGGAATCAAAGGCGGGGAATCAGAGCTGGGGAATCAGAGGCAGGGAATCAGAGGCGGGGAATCAGATATGGGGAATCAGAGGCTGGGATTCAGAGGCGGGGAATCAGAGGCAGGTAATCAGACACGGGGAATCAGAGGTGGGGAATCAGAGATGGGGAATCAGAGGTGGGGAATCAGAGGCAGGGAATCAGACGCGATGAATCTGAGGCGGGGAATCAGAGCTGGGGAATCAGAGGTGGGGAATCAGAGTTGGGGAATCAGAGGCAGGGAATCGGATGTGCGGAATCAGAGATGGGGAATCAGATGTGGGGAATCAGAGGAATCAGAGATGGGGAATCAGAGGCGGGGAATCAGAGGCAGGAAATCAGACACGGGGATTCAGAGGCTGGGAATCAGACGGGGGGAATCAAAGGCGGGGAATCAGAGCTGGGGAATCAGAGGCAGGGAATCAGAGTTGGGGATTCAGAGACGGGGAATCAGATATGGGGAAACAGAGGCGGGGAATCAGAGGCGGGCAAACAGAGGCGGGGAATTAGATATGGGGAATCAGAGGTGGGGAATCAGAGGTGGTGAATCAGTGATGGGGAATCACAGGCGGGGAATCAGAGGCAGGGAATAGAACGCAGGGAATCAGACGCAGGGAATCAGAGCTGGGGAATCAGAGGCGGGGAATCATAGTTGGGAATCAGAGGCGGGGAATCAGATATGGGGAAACAGAGGCGGGGAATCAGAGGCGGGGAAACAGAGGCGGGGAATCAGATATGGGGAATCGGATGCGGGGAATCAGAGGCGGGGAATCAGAGCTGGGGAATCAGAGGCGGGGAATCAGAGTTGGGGCATCAGAGGTGGGGAATCAGAGGTGGGGAATCAGAGGCAGGGAATCAGATGTGCGGAATCAGAGATGGGGAATCAGAGGCAGGGAATCAGAATCAGAGGCGGGGAATCAGAGGCCGGGAATCAGAGGCCGGGAATCAGATGCTGGGAATAAGAGGCCGGGAATCAGAGGTGGGGAATCAGAGTCCGGGAATCAGAGATGGGGATTCAGAGGCGGGGAATGAGATATGGAGAATCAGAGGCGGGGAATCAGACGCGGGGAATCAGAGGTGGGCAATCAGAGGCGGGGAATCAGATATGGGGAATCAGAGGCGGGGAATCAGAGGCGGGGAAACAGAGGCAGGGAATCAGATATGGGGAATCAGAGGTGGGGCATCAGAGGTTGTCAATCACAGATGGGGAATCAGAGGCGTGGAATCAGAGGCAGGGAATCAGAGGCGGGGAATCAGAGGCAGGGAATCAGACGCGGGGAATCTGAGGCGGGGAATCAGAGCTGGGGAATCAGAGGTGGGGAATCAGAGTTGGGGAATCAGAGGCAGGGAATTGGATGTGCGGAATCAGAGATGGGGAATCAGAGGTGGGGAATCAGAGGCGGTGAATCAGAGATGGGGAATCAGAGGCGGGGAATCAGAGGCAGGAAATCAGACACGGGGATTCAGAGGCTGGGAATCAGACGGGGGGAATCAAAGGCGGGGAATCAGAGCTGGGGAATCTGAGGCAGGGAATCAGAGTTGGGGTTTCAGAGGCGGGGAATCAGATATGGGGAAACAGAGGCGGGGAATCAGAGGCGGGCAAACAGAGGCGGGGAATTAGATATGGGGAATCAGAGGTAGGGAATCAGAGGTGGTGAATCAGTGATGGGGAATCACAGGCGGGAAATCAGAGGCAGGGAATAGAACGCGGGGAATCAGAGGCAGGGAATCAGAGCTGGGGAATCAGAGGCGGGGAATCATAGTTGGGAATCAGAGGCGGGAATCAGATATGGGGAAACAGAGGCGGGGAATCAGAAGCGGGGAAACAGAGGCGGGGAATCAGATATGGGGAATCGGATGCAGGGAATCAGAGGCGGGGAATCAGAGCTGGGGAATCAGAGGCGGGGAATCAGAGTTGGGGCATCAGAGGTGGGGAATTAGATATAGGGAAACAGAGGCGGGGAATCAGAGGCGGGGAAACAGAGGCGGGGAATCAGATATGGGGAATCAGAGGTGGGGAATCAGAGGCAGGGAATCAGATGTGCGGAATCAGAGATGGGGAATCAGAGGCAGGGAATCAGAAGCGGGGAATCAGAGGCCGGGAATCAGAGGCCGGGAATCAGATGCTGGGAATAAGAGGCCGGGAATCAGAGGTGGGGAATCAGAGTCCGGGAATCAGAGATGGGGATTCAGAGGCGGGGAATGAGATATGGAGAATCAGAGGCGGGGAATCAGAGGCGGGGAAACAGAGGTGGGGAATCAGATATGGGGAATCAGAGGTGGCGAATCAAAGGCGGTGAATCAGAGGCTGGGAATCAGAGGTGGGCAATCAGAGGCGGGGAATCAAATATAGGGAATCAGAGGTGGGGAATCAGAGGTTGTGAATCAGAGATGGGGAATCAAGGCGGGGAATCAGAGGCAGGGAATCGGACGCGGGGAATCAGAGGCAGGGATTCAGAGCTGGGGAATCAGAGGCGGGGAATCAGAGTTGGGGAATCAGAGGCAGGGAATCAGATATGGGGAATCAGAGGCGGGGAATCAGAGGCCGGGAATCAGATATGGGGAAACAGAGGCGGGGAATCCGAGGCGGGGAAACAGAGGCGGGGAATCAGATATGGGGAATCAGAGGTGGGGAATCAGAGGTTGGGAATCAGAGGCAGGGAATCAGAGGCTTGGAATCAGATGCAGGGTATCAGATGCGGGGAATCAGAGGCGGGGAATCAGAGCTGGGGAATCAGAGGTGGGGAATCAGATTTGGGGAATCAGAGGTGGGGACTTAGATATTGGGAAACAGAGGCGGGGAATCAGAGGCGGGGAAACAGAGGCGGGGAATCAGATATGGGGAATCAGAGGTGGGGAATCAGAGGCAGGGAATCAGATGTGCGGAATCAGAATTGGGGAATCAGAGGCAGGGAATCAGAATCAGAAGAAGGGAATCAGAGGCCGGGAATCAGAGGCCGGAATCAGATGCTGGGAATCAGAGGCCTGGAATCAGAGGCGGGGAATCAGAGGCAGGGAATCAGATGCGGGGAATCAGAGGCGGGGAATCAGAGCTGGGGAATCAGAGGCGGGGTATTAGAGTTGGGGAATCAGAGGCGGGGAATCAGATATGGGGAAACAGAGGTGTGGAATCAGAGGCGGGGAAACAGAGGCAGGGAATCAGATATGGGGAATCAGAGGTGGGGCATCAGAGGTTGTGAATCACAGATGGGGAATCAGAGGCGGGGAATCAGAGGCAGGGAATCAGACGCGGGGAATCAGAGGCGGGGATTCAGAGCTGGGGAATCAGAAGCGGGGAATCAGAGTTGGGGAATCAGAGGCGGGGAATCAGATATGGGGAATCAGAGGCAGGGAATCGGAGGCGGGGAATCAGAGGCAGGGAATCAGACGCGTGGAATCTGAGGCGGGGAATCAGAGATGGGGAATCAGAGGTGGGGAATCAGAGTTGGGGAATCAGAGGCAGGGAATTGGATGTGCGGAATCAGAGAGGGGGAATCAGAGGTGGGGAATCAGAGGCGGTGAATCAGAGATGGGGAATCAGAGGCGGGGAATCAGAGGCAGGAAATCAGACACGGGGATTCAGAGGCTGGGAATCAGACGGGGGGAATCAAAGGCGGGGAATCAGAGCTGGGGAATCTGAGGCAGGGAATCAGAGTTGGGGATTCAGAGGCGGGGAATCAGATATGGGGAAACAGAGGCGGGGAATCAGAGGCGGGCAAACAGAGGCGGGGAATTAGATATGGGGAATCAGAGGTAGGGAATCAGAGGTGGTGAATCAGTGATGGGGAATCACAGGCGGGGAATCAGAGGCAGGGAACAGAACGCGGGGATTCAGAGGCAGGGAATCAGTGCTGGGGAATCAGAGGAGGGGATTCATAGTTGGGAATCAGAGGCGGGAATCAGATATGGGGAAACAGAGGCGGGGAATCAGAGGCGGTGAAACAGAGGCGGGGAATCAGATATGGGGAATCGGATGCAGGGAATCAGAGGCGGGGAATCAGAGCTGGGGAATCAGATGCGGGGAATCAGAGTTGGGGCATCAGAGGTGGGGAATTAGATATAGGGAAACAGAGGCGGGGAATCAGAGGCGGGGAAACAGAGGCGGGGAATCAGATATGGGGAATCAGAGGTGGGGAATCAGAGGCAGGGAATCAGATGTGCGGAATCAGAGATGGGGAATAAGAGGCAGGGAATCAGAATCAGAAGCGGGGAATCAGAGGCCGGGAATCAGAGGCCGGGAATCAGATGCTGGGAATAAGAGGCCGGGAATCAGAGGTGCGGAATCAGATATGGGGAATCAGAGGTGGCGAATCAAAGGCGGTGAATCAGAGATGGGGAATCAGAGGCGGGGAATCAGAGGCAGGAAATCAGTGGCAGGGAATCAGAGGCGGGGAATCAGAGGCCTGGAATCAGAGGCAGGGAATCAGACACGGGGAATCAGACACGGGGAATCAGAGGTGGGGAATCAGAGATGGGGAAACAGAGGCAGGGAATCAGATATGGGGAATCAGAGGTGGGGTATCAGGGGCAGGGAATCAGTGGCAGGGAATCAGAGGCGGGGAATCAGAGGCGGGGAATCAGAGGCAGGGAATCAGACACGTGGAATCAGATATGGGGAAACAGAGGCGTGGAATCAGAGGCGGGCAAACAGAGGCGGGGAATTAGATATGGGGAATCAGAGGTGGGGAATCAGAGGTGGTGAATCAGAGATGGGGAATCACAGGCGAGGAATCAGAGGCAGGGAATAGAACGCGGGGAATCAGAGGCGGGGAATCAGAGCTGGGGAATCAGAGGCGGGGAATCATAGTTGGGAATCAGAGGCGGGGAATCAGATATGGGGAATCGGATGCGGGGAATCAGAGGCGGGGAATCAGAGCTGGGGAATCAGAGGCGGTGTATCAGAGTTGGGGCATCTGAGGTGGGGAATTAGATATGGGGAAACAGAGGCGGGGAATCAGAGGCGGGGAAACAGAGGCGAGGAATCAGATATGGGGAATCAGAGGTGGGGAATCAGAGGCAGGGAATCAGATGTGCGGAATCAGAGATGGGGAATCAGAGGCAGGGAATCAGAATCAGAAGCGGGGAATCAGAGGCCGGGAATCAGAGGCCGGGATTCAGATGCCGGGAATAAGAGGCCGGGAATCAGAGGTGGGGAATCAGAGTCCGGGAATCAGAGATGGGGATTCAGAGGCGGGGAATGATATATGGGGAATCAGAGGCGGGGAATCAGAGGCGGGGTAACAGAGGTGGGGAATCAGATATGGGGAATCAGAGGTGGCGAATCAAAGGCGGTGAATCAGAGATGGGGAATCAGAGGCGGGGAATCAGAGGCAGGGAATCAAACACGGGGAATCAGAGGCGGGGAATCAGAGCTGGGGAATCAGAGGCGGGGAATCAGAGTTGGGGAATCAGAGGCGGGGAATCAGATATGGGGAAACAGGGGCGGGGAATCAGAGGCAGGGAAACAGAGGCGGGGAATCAGATATGGGGAATCAGGGGTGGGGAATCAGGGGCGTGGAATCAGAAGCAGGGAATTAGATGTGGTGAATCAGAGATGGGGAATCAGAGGCAGGGAATCAGAATCAGAAGCGGGGTATCAGTGGCCGGGAATCAGAGGAAGGTAATCAGAGGCAGGGGATCAAACACGGGGAATCAGAGGCTGGGAATCAGAGCTGGGGAATCAGAGGCGGGGAATCAGAGCTGGGGAATCACAGGCGGGGAATCAGAGATGGGGAATCAAGGGGGGAATCAGAGGCAGGGAATCAGATGCGGGGAATCAGAGGCGGGGAATCATAGCTGGCGAATCAGAGGCGGGGAATCAGAGGTGGGCAATCAGAGGATGGGAATCAGATATGGGGAATCAGAGGCGGGGAATCAGAGGCGGGGAATCAGAGCTGGGGAATCACAGGCGGGGAATCAGAGTTGGGGAATCAGAGGTGGGGAATCAGATATGGGGAAACAGAGGCGGGGAATCAGAGGCGGTGAAACAGAGGCGGGGAATAAGTTATGGGAATCAGAGGTGGGGAATCAGAGGTTGGGAATCAGAGGCCTGGAATCAGAGGCGGGGAATCAGAGGCAGGGATTCAGATGCGGGGAATCAGAGGAGGGGAATCAGAGCTGGGGAATCAGAGGCGGGGTATTAGAGTTGGGGAATCAGAGGCGGGGAATCAGACGCGGGGAATCAGAGGGGGGGAATCATAGCTGGCGAATCAGAGGCGGGGAATCAGAGGTGGGCAATCAGAGGCCGGGAATCAGAGGTGGTGAATCAGAGATGGGGAATGAGAGGCGGGGAATCAGTGGCAGGGAATCAGATATGGGGAATCAGAGGCGTGGAATCAGAGGCAGGGAATCAGACACGGGGAATCAGACACGGGGAATCAGAGGTGGGGAATCAGAGATGGGGAATCAGAGGCGGTGAATCAGAGATGGGGAAACAGAGGTGGGGTATCAGGGGCAGGAAATCAGACACGGGGATTCAGAGGCTGGGAATCAGACAGGGGGAATCAAAGTCTGGGAATAAGAGCTGGGGAATCAGAGGCAGGGAATCAGAGGCGGGGAATCAGATATGGGGAATCAGAGGCTGGTATTCAGAGGCGGGGAATCAGAGGCAGGGAATCAGACACGGGGAATCAGAGGTGGGGAATCAGAGATGGGGAATCAGAGGCGGGGAATCAGAGTTGTGGAATCAGAGGCAGGGAATCGGATGTGCGGAATCAGAGATGGGGAATCAGAGGTGGGGAATCAGAGGCGGTGAATCAGAGATGGGGAATCAGAGGCGGGGAATCAGAGGCAGGAAATCAGACACGGGGATTCAGAGGCTGGGAATCAGACGGGGGGAATCAAAGGCGGGGAATCAGAGCTGGGGAATCAGAGGCAGGGAATCAGAGTTGGGGATTCAGAGACGGGGAATCAGATATGGGGAAACAGAGGCGGGGAATCAGAGGCGGGCAAACAGAGGCGGGGAATTAGATATGGGGAATCAGATGTGGGGAATCAGAGGTGGTGAATCAGTGATGGGGAATCACAGGCGGGGAATCAGAGGCAGGGAATAGAACGCAGGGAATCAGAGGCAGGGAATCAGAGCTGGGGAATCAAAGGCGGGGAATCATAGTTGGGAATCAGAGGCGGGGAATCAGATATGGGGAAACAGAGGCGGGGAATCAGAGGCGGGGAAACAGAGGCGGGGAATCAGATATGGGGAATCGGATGCGGGGAATCAGAGGCGGGGAATCAGAGCTGGGGAATCAGAGGCGGGGAATCAGAGTTGGGGCATCAGAGGTGGGGAATTAGATATAGGGAAACAGAGGCGGGGAATCAGAGGCGGGGAAACAGAGGCGGGGAATCAGATATGGGGAATCAGAGGTGGGGAATCAGAGGCAGGGAATCAGATGTGCGGAATCAGAGATGGGGAATCAGAGGCAGGGAATCAGAATCAGAAGCGGGGAATCAGAGGCCGGGAATCAGAGGCCGCGAATCAGATGCTGGGAATAAGAGGCCGGGAATCAGAGGTGGGGAATCAGAGTCCGGGAATCAGAGATGGGGATTCAGAGGCGGGGAATGAGATATGGAGAATCAGAGGCGGGGAATCAGAGGCCGGGAAACAGAGGTGGGGAATCAGATATGGGGAATCAGAGGTGGCGAATCAAAGGCGGTGAATCAGAGATGGGGAATCAGAGGCGGGGAATCAGAGGCAGGGAATCAGATGCGGGGAATCAGAGGCGGGGAATCAGAGCTGGCGAATCAGAGGCGGGGAATCAGAGGTGGGCAATCAGAGCCGGGGATTCAGATATGGGGAATCAGAGGCGGGGAATAAGAGGCGGGGAAACAGAGGTGGGGAATCAGATATGGGGAAACAGAGGTGGCGAATCAAAGGCGGTGAATCAGAGATGGGGAATCAGAGGCGGGGAATCAGAGGCAGGGAATCAAAAACGGGGAATCAGAGGCGGGGAATCAGAGCTGGGGAATCAGAGGCGGGGAAGCAGAGTAGGAGAATCAGAGGTGGGGAATCAGATATGGGGAAACAGGGGCGGGGAATCAGAGGCGGGGAAACAGAGGCGGGGAATCAGATATGGGGAATCAGAGGTGTGGAATCAGAGGTTGGGAATCAGAGGCGGGGAAACAGAGGAGGGGAATCAGATATGGGGAATCAGAGGTGGCGAATTAAAGGCGGTGAATCAGAGATGGGGAATCAGGGCAGGGAATCAGAGGCAGGGAATCAAACACGGGGAATCAGAGGCGTGGAATCAGAGCTGGGGAATCAGAGGCGGGGATTCAGAGTTGGGGAATCAGAGGCGGGGAATCAGAGGCGGGGAAACAGAGGCGGGGAATCAGATATGGGGAATCAGAGGTGGGGAATCAGAGGTTGGGAATCAGAAGCAGGGAATCAGAGGCGGGGAATCAGAGGCGGGGAATCAGAGGCAGGAAATCCGATGTGCGGAATCGGAGATGGGGAATCAGAGGCAGGGAATCAGAGGCGGGGAATCAGAGGCGGGGAATCAGAGGCCGGGAATCAGATATGGGGAAACTGAGGCTGGGAATCCGAGGCGGGGAAACAGAGGCGGGGAATCAGATATGGGGAATCAGAGGTGGGGAATCAGAGGTTGGGAATCAGAGGCAGGGAATCAGAGGCTTGGAATCAGATGCAGGGAATCAGATGCGGGGAATCAGAGGCGGGGAATCAGAGCTGGGGAATCAGAGGTGGGGAATCAGATTTGGGGAATCAGAGGTGGGGACTTAGATATTGGGAAACAAAGGCGGGGAATCAGAGGCGGTGAAACAGAGGCGGGGAATCAGATATGGGGAATCAGAGGTGGGGAATCAGAGGCAGGGAATCAGATGTGCGGAATCAGAGATGTGGAATCAGAGGCAGGGAAACAGAATCAGAAGCAGGGAATCAGAGGCCGGGAATCAGAGGCCGGAATCAGATGCTGGGAATCAGAGGCCTGGAATCAGAGGCGGGGAATCAGAGGCAGGGAATCAGATGCGGGGAATCAGAGGCGGGGAATCAGAGCTGGGGAATCAGAGGCGGGGTATTAGAGTTGGGGAATCAGAGGCGGGGAATCAGATATGGGGAAACAGAGGTAGGGAATCAGAGGCGGGGAAACAGAGGCAGGGAATCAGATTTGGTGAATCAGAGGCGGGGAATCAGAGGTGGGGAATCATAGGCAGGGAATCGGATGTGCGGAATCAGAGATGGGGAATCAGAGGCCGGGAATCAGAGGTGGTGAATCAGAGATGGGGAATCAGAGTCGGGGAATCAGAGGCAGGGTATCAGACGCGGGGAATCAGAGGTGGGCAATCAGAGGCGGGGAATCAGATATGGGGAATCAGAGGCGGGGAATCAGAGGCGGGGAAACAGAGGCGGGGAATCAGATATGGGGAATCAGAGGTGGGGCATCAGAGGTTGTGAATCACAGATGGGGAATCAGAGGCGGGGAATCAGAGGCAGGGAATCAGATGCGGGGAATCAGAGGCGGGGATTCAGAGCTGGGGAATCAGAAGCGGGGAATCAGAGTTGGGGAATCAGAGGCGGGGAATCAGATATGGGGAATCAGAGGCAGGGAATCAGAGGCGGGGAATCAGAGGCAGGGAATCAGACGCGGGGAATCTGAGGCGGGGAATCAGAGCTAGGGAATCAGAGGTGGGGAATCAGAGTTGGGGAATCAGAGGCAGGGAATTGGATGTGCGGAATCAGAGATGGGGAATCAGAGGTGGGGAATCAGAGGCGGTGAATCAGAGATGGGGAATCAGAGGCGGGGAATCAGAGGCAGGAAATCAGACACGGGGATTCAGAGGCTGGGAATCAGACGGGGGGAATCAAAGGCGGGGAATCAGAGCTGGGTAATCTGAGGCAGGGAATCAGAGTTGGGGATTCAGAGGCGGGGAATCAGATATGGGGAAACAGAGGCGGGGAATCAGAGGCGGGCAAACAGAGGCGGGGAATTAGATATGGGGAATCAGAGGTAGGGAATCAGAGGTGGTGAATCAGTGATGGGGAATCACAGGCGGGGAATAAGAGGCAGGGAATAGAACGCGGGGAATCAGAGGCAGGGAATCAGAGCTGGGGAATCAGAGGCGGGGAATCATAGTTGGGAATCAGAGGCGGGAATCAGATATGGGGAAACAGAGGTGGGGAATCAGAGGCGGGGAAACAGAGGCGGGGAATCAGATATGGGGAATGCGATGCAGGGAATCAGAGGCGGGGAATCAGAGCTGGGGAATCAGAGGCGGGGAATCAGAGTTGGGGCATCAGAGGTGGGGAATTAGATATAGGGAAACAGAGGCGGGGAATCAGAGGCGGGGAAACAGAGGCGGGGAATCAGATATGGAGAATCAGAGGTGGGGAATCAGAGGCGGGGAATCAGAGGCAGGGAATCGGATGCCGGGAATCAGAGGCGGGGAATCAGAGCTGGGGAATCAGAGGCGGGGAATCAGAGTTGGGGAATCAGAGGCGGGGAATCAGATATGGGGAAATAGAGGCGGGGAATCAGATATGGGGAATCAGAGGTGTGGAATCAGAGGTTGGGAATCAGAGGCAGGGAATCAGAGGCGGGGAAACAGAGGCGGGGAATCAGATATGGGGAATCAGAGGTGGCGAATCAAAGGCGGTTAAACAGAGATGGGGAATCAGGGCAGGGAATCAGAGGCAGGGAATCAGAGCTGGGGAAACAGAGGCGGGGAATCAGATATGGGGAATCAGAGGTGGGGAATCAGGGGCGGGGAATCAGTGGCAGGGAATCAGAGGCCGGGAATAAAAGGAGGGGAATCAGAGCTGGGGAATCAGAGGCGGGGAATCAGAGTTGGGGAATCAGAGGAGGGGAATCAGATATGGGGAAACAGAGGCCGGGAATCAGAGGCAGGGTAACAGAGGCGGGGAAACAGATATGGGGAATCAGAGGTGGGGAATTAGAGGTTGCGAATCAGAGGCGGGGAAACAGAGGCGGGGAATCAAATATAGGGAATCAGAGGTGGGGAATCAGAGGTTGTGAATCAGAGATGGGGAATCAAGGCGGGGAATCAAGGCGGGGAATCAGAGGCAGGGAATCAGAGCTGGGGAATCAGAGGCGGTGAATCAGAGTTGGGGAATCAGAGGCAGGGAATCAGATATGGGGAATCAGAGGCGGGGAATCAGAGGCGGGGAAACAGAGGCCGGGAATCAGATATGGGGAATCAGAATTGGGGAATCAGGGGCAGGGAATCAGTGGCAGGGAATCAGAGGCGGGGAATCAGAGGCGGGGAATCAGAGGCAGGGAATCAGACACGGGGAATCGGAGGCGGGGAATCAGAGATGGGGAATCAGAGGCGGGGAATCAGAGGCAGGGAATCGGACTCCGGGAATCAGAGTCGGGGAATCAGAGCTGGGGAATCAGAGGCGGGGAATCAGAGTTGGGGAATCAGAGGCGGGGAATCAGATATGGGGAAATAGAGGCGGGGAATCAGATATGGGGAATCAGAGGTGTGGAATCAGAGGTTGGGAATCAGAGGCAGGGAATCAGAGTCGGGGAAACAGAGGCGGGGAATCAGATATGGGGAATCAGAGGTGGCGAATCAAAGGCGGTGAAACAGAGATGGGGAATCAGGGCAGGGAATCAGAGGCAGGGAATCAAACACGGGGAATCAGAGCTGGGCAATCAGAGGCGGCGAATCAGAGTTGGGAATCAGAGGCGGGGAATCAGAGGCGGGGAAACAGAGGCGGGGAATCAGATATGGGGAAACAGAGGTGGGGAATCCGAGGTTGGGAATCAGAGGCAGGGAATCAGAGGCGGGGAATCAGAGGCGGGGAATCAGAGGAAGGGAATCAGATGTGCGGATTCGGAGATGGGGAATCAGAGGCAGGGAATCAGAGGCGGGGAATCAGAGGCGGGGAATCAGAGGCCGGGAATCAGATATGGGGAAACAGAGGCGGGGAATCCGAGGCGGGGAAACAGAGGCGGGGAATCAGATATGGGGAATCAGAGGTGGGGAATCAGAGGTTGGGAATCAGAGGCAGGGAATCAGAGGCTTGGAATCAGATGCAGGGAATCAGATGCGGGGAATCAGAGGCGGGGAATCAGAGCTGGGGAATCAGAGGTGGGGAATCAGATTTGGGGAATCAGAGGCGGGGACTTAGATATTGAGAAACAGAGGCGGGGAATCAGAGGTGGGGAAACCCAGGCGGGGAATCAGATATGGGGAAACAGAGGTGGGGAATCAGAGGCAAGGAATCAGATGTGCGGAATAAGAGATGGAGAATCAGATGCAGGGAATCAGAATCAGAAGCAGGGAATCAGAGGCCGGGAATAAGAGGCCGGAATCAGATGCTGGGAATCAGAGGCCTGGAATCAGAGGCGGGGAATCAGAGGCAGGGAATCAGATGCGGGGAATCAGAGGCGGGGAATCAGAGCTGGGGAATCAGAGGTGGGGTATTAGAGTTGGGGAATCAGAGGCGGGGAATCAGATATGGGGAAACAGAGGTGGGGAATCAGAGGCGGGGAAACAGAGGCATGGATTCAGATATGGGGAATCAGAGGTGGGGAATCAGAGATGGGGAATCAGAGGCGGTGAATCAGAGATGGGGAATGAGAGGCGGGGAATCAGAGGCAGGAAATCAGACACGGGGATTCAGAGGCTGGGAATCAGACGGGGGGAATCAAAGGCGGGGAATCAGAGCTGGGGAATCAGAGGCAGGGAATCAGAGGCGGGGAATCAGATATGGGGAATCAGAGGCTGGGATTCAGAGGCGGGGAATCAGAGGCAGGTAATCAGACACGGGGAATCAGAGGTGGGGAATCAGAGATGGGGAATCAGAGGTGGGGAATCAGAGGCAGGGAATCAGACGCGATGAATCTGAGGCGGGGAATCAGAGCTGGGGAATCAGAGGTGGGGAATCAGAGTTGGGGAATCAGAGGCAGGGAATCGGATGTGCGGAATCAGAGATGGGGAATCAGATGTGGGGAATCAGAGGAATCAGAGATGGGGAATCAGAGGCGGGGAATCAGAGGCAGGAAATCAGACACGGGGATTCAGAGGCTGGGAATCAGACGGGGGGAATCAAAGGCGGGGAATCAGAGCTGGGGAATCAGAGGCAGGGAATCAGAGTTGGGGATTCAGAGACGGGGAATCAGATATGGGGAAACAGAGGCGGGGAATCAGAGGCGGGCAAACAGAGGCGGGGAATTAGATATGGGGAATCAGAGGTGGGGAATCAGAGGTGGTGAATCAGTGATGGGGAATCACAGGCGGGGAATCAGAGGCAGGGAATAGAACGCAGGGAATCAGACGCAGGGAATCAGAGCTGGGGAATCAGAGGCGGGGAATCATAGTTGGGAATCAGAGGCGGGGAATCAGATATGGGGAAACAGAGGCGGGGAATCAGAGGCGGGGAAACAGAGGCGGGGAATCAGATATGGGGAATCGGATGCGGGGAATCAGAGGCGGGGAATCAGAGCTGGGGAATCAGAGGCGGGGAATCAGAGTTGGGGCATCAGAGGTGGGGAATCAGAGGTGGGGAATCAGAGGCAGGGAATCAGATGTGCGGAATCAGAGATGGGGAATCAGAGGCAGGGAATCAGAATCAGAGGCGGGGAATCAGAGGCCGGGAATCAGAGGCCGGGAATCAGATGCTGGGAATAAGAGGCCGGGAATCAGAGGTGGGGAATCAGAGTCCGGGAATCAGAGATGGGGATTCAGAGGCGGGGAATGAGATATGGAGAATCAGAGGCGGGGAATCAGACGCGGGGAATCAGAGGTGGGCAATCAGAGGCGGGGAATCAGATATGGGGAATCAGAGGCGGGGAATCAGAGGCGGGGAAACAGAGGCAGGGAATCAGATATGGGGAATCAGAGGTGGGGCATCAGAGGTTGTCAATCACAGATGGGGAATCAGAGGCGTGGAATCAGAGGCAGGGAATCAGAGGTGGGGAATCAGAGGCAGGGAATCAGACGCGGGGAATCTGAGGCGGGGAATCAGAGCTGGGGAATCAGAGGTGGGGAATCAGAGTTGGGGAATCAGAGGCAGGGAATTGGATGTGCGGAATCAGAGATGGGGAATCAGAGGTGGGGAATCAGAGGCGGTGAATCAGAGATGGGGAATCAGAGGCGGGGAATCAGAGGCAGGAAATCAGACACGGGGATTCAGAGGCTGGGAATCAGACGGGGGGAATCAAAGGCGGGGAATCAGAGCTGGGGAATCTGAGGCAGGGAATCAGAGTTGGGGTTTCAGAGGCGGGGAATCAGATATGGGGAAACAGAGGCGGGGAATCAGAGGCGGGCAAACAGAGGCGGGGAATTAGATATGGGGAATCAGAGGTAGGGAATCAGAGGTGGTGAATCAGTGATGGGGAATCACAGGCGGGGAATCAGAGGCAGGGAATAGAACGCGGGGAATCAGAGGCAGGGAATCAGAGCTGGGGAATCAGAGGCGGGGAATCATAGTTGGGAATCAGAGGCGGGAATCAGATATGGGGAAACAGAGGCGGGGAATCAGAAGCGGGGAAACAGAAGCGGGGAATCAGATATGGGGAATCGGATGCAGGGAATCAGAGGCGGGGAATCAGAGCTGGGGAATCAGAGGCGGGGAATCAGAGTTGGGGCATCAGAGGTGGGGAATTAGATATAGGGAAACAGAGGCGGGGAATAAGAGGCGGGGAAACAGAGGCGGGGAATCAGATATGGGGAATCAGAGGTGGGGAATCAGAGGCAGGGAATCAGATGTGCGGAATCAGAGATGGGGAATCAGAGGCAGGGAATCAGAAGCGGGGAATCAGAGGCCGGGAATCAGAGGCCGGGAATCAGATGCTGGGAATAAGAGGCCGGGAATCAGAGGTGGGGAATCAGAGTCCGGGAATCAGAGATGGGGATTCAGAGGCGGGGAATGAGATATGGAGAATCAGAGGCGGGGAATCAGAGGCGGGGAAACAGAGGTGGGGAATCAGATATGGGGAATCAGAGGTGGCGAATCAAAGGCGGTGAATCAGAGGCTGGGAATCAGAGGTGGGCAATCAGAGGCGGGGAATCAAATATAGGGAATCAGAGGTGGGGAATCAGAGGTTGTGAATCAGAGATGGGGAATCAAGGCGGGGAATCAGAGGCAGGGAATCGGACGCGGGGAATCAGAGGCAGGGATTCAGAGCTGGGGAATCAGAGGCGGGGAATCAGAGTTGGGGAATCAGAGGCAGGGAATCAGATATGGGGAATCAGAGGCGGGGAATCAGAGGCCGGGAATCAGATATGGGGAAACAGAGGCGGGGAATCCGAGGCGGGGAAACAGAGGCGGGGAATCAGATATGGGGAATCAGAGGTGGGGAATCAGAGGTTGGGAATCAGAGGCAGGGAATCAGAGGCTTGGAATCAGATGCAGTGTATCAGATGCGGGGAATCAGAGGCGGGGAATCAGAGCTGGGGAATCAGAGGTGGGGAATCAGATTTGGGGAATCAGAGGTGGGGACTTAGATATTGGGAAACAGAGGCGGGGAATCAGAGGCGGGGAAACAGAGGCGGGGAATCAGATATGGGGAATCAGAGGTGGGGAATCAGAGGCAGGGAATCAGATGTGCGGAATCAGAATTGGGGAATCAGAGGCAGGGAATCAGAATCAGAAGAAGGGAATCAGAGGCCGGGAATCAGAGGCCGGAATCAGATGCTGGGAATCAGAGGCCTGGAATCAGAGGCGGGGAATCAGAGGCAGGGAATCAGATGTGGGGAATCAGAGGCGGGGAATCAGAGCTGGGGAATCAGAGGCGGGGTATTAGAGTTGGGGAATCAGAGGCGGGGAATCAGATATGGGGAAACAGAGGTGTGGAATCAGAGGCGGGGAAACAGAGGCAGGGAATCAGATATGGGGAATCAGAGGTGGGGCATCAGAGGTTGTGAATCACAGATGGGGAATCAGAGGCGGGGAATCAGAGGCAGGGAATCAGACGCGGGGAATCAGAGGCGGGGATTCAGAGCTGGGGAATCAGAAGCGGGGAATCAGAGTTGGGGAATCAGAGGCGGGGAATCAGATATGGGGAATCAGAGGCAGGGAATCGGAGGCGGGGAATCAGAGGCAGGGAATCAGACGCGTGGAATCTGAGGCGGGGAATCAGAGATGGGGAATCAGAGGTGGGGAATCAGAGTTGGGGAATCAGAGGCAGGGAATTGGATGTGCGGAATCAGAGAGGGGGAATCAGAGGTGGGGAATCAGAGGCGGTGAATCAGAGATGGGGAATCAGAGGCGGGGAATCAGAGGCAGGAAATCAGACACGGGGATTCAGAGGCTGGGAATCAGACGGGGGGAATCAAAGGCGGGGAATCAGAGCTGGGGAATCTGAGGCAGGGAATCAGAGTTGGGGATTCAGAGGCGGGGAATCAGATATGGGGAAACAGAGGCGGGGAATCAGAGGCGGGCAAACAGAGGCGGGGAATTAGATATGGGGAATCAGAGGTAGGGAATCAGAGGTGGTGAATCAGTGATGGGGAATCACAGGCGGGGAATCAGAGGCAGGGAACAGAACGCGGGGATTCAGAGGCAGGGAATCAGTGCTGGGGAATCAGAGGAGGGGATTCATAGTTGGGAATCAGAGGCGGGAATCAGATATGGGGAAACAGAGGCGGGGAATCAGAGGCGGTGAAACAGAGGCGGGGAATCAGATATGGGGAATCGGATGCAGGGAATCAGAGGCGGGGAATCAGAGCTGGGGAATCAGATGCGGGGAATCAGAGTTGGGGCATCAGAGGAGGGGAATTAGATATAGGGAAACAGAGGCGGGGAATCAGAGGCGGGGAAACAGAGGCGGGGAATCAGATATGGGGAATCAGAGGTGGGGAATCAGAGGCAGGGAATCAGATGTGCGGAATCAGAGATGGGGAATAAGAGGCAGGGAATCAGAATCAGAAGCGGGGAATCAGAGGCCGGGAATCAGAGGCCGGGAATCAGATGCTGGGAATAAGAGGCCGGGAATCAGAGGTGCGGAATCAGATATGGGGAATCAGAGGTGGCGAATCAAAGGCGGTGAATCAGAGATGGGGAATCAGAGGCGGGGAATCAGAGGCAGGGAATCAGATGCGGGGAATCAGAGGCGGGGAATCAGAGCTGGCGAATCAGAGGCTGGGAATCAGAGGTGGGCAATCAGAGCCGGGGAATCAGATATGGGGAATCAGAGGCGGGGAATCAGAGGCGGGGAAACAGAGGCGGGGAATCAAATATAGGGAATCAGAGGTGGGGAATCAGAGGTTGTGAATCAGAGAGGGGGAATCAAGGCGGGGAATCAGAGGCAGGGAATCAGACGCGGGGAATCAGAGGCGGGGATTCAGAGCTGGGGAATCAGAGGCGGGGAATCAGAGTTGGGGAATCAGAGGCAGGGAATCAGATATGGGGAATCAGAGGCGGGGAATCAGAGGCGGGGAAACAGAGGCGGGGAATCAGATGTGGGGAATCAGAGGTGGGGAATCAGGGGCAGGGAATCAGTGGCAGGGAATCAGAGGCGGGGAATCAGAGGCGGGGAATCAAAGGCAGGGAATCAGACACGGGGAATCAGAGGCGGGGAATCAGAGATGGGGAATCAGAGGCGGGGAATCAGAGGCAGGGAATCGGATGCCGGGATTCAGAGTCGGGGAATCAGAGCTGGGGAATCAGAGGCGGGGAATCAGAGTTGGGGAATCAGAGGCGGGGAATCAGATATGGGGAAATAGAGGCGGGGAATCAGATATGGGGAATCAGAGGTGTGGAATCAGAGGTTGGGAATCAGAGGCAGGGAATCAGAGTCGGGGAAACAGAGGCGGGGAATCAGATATGGGGAATCAGAGGTGGCGAATCAAAGGCGGTGAAACAGAGATGGGGAATCAGGGCAGGGAATCAGAGGCAGGGAATCAAACATGGGGAATCAGAGCTGGGGAATCAGAGGCGGGGAATCAGAGTTGGGAATCAGAGGCGGGGAATCAGAGGCGGGGAAACAGAGGCGGGGAATCAGATATGGGGAATCAGAGGTGGGGAATCCGAGGTTGGGAATCAGAGGCAGGGAATCAGAGGCGGAAAATCAGAGGCAGGGAATCAGAGGAAGGGAATCAGATGTGCGGAATCGGAGATGGGGAATCAGAGGCAGGGAATCAGAGGCGGGGAATCCGAGGCGGGGAAACAGAGGCGGGGAATCAGATATGGGGAATCAGAGGTGGGGAATCAGAGGTTGGGAATCAGAGGCAGGGAATCAGAGGCTTGGAATCAGATGCAGGGAATCAGATGCGGGGAATCAGAGGCGGGGAATCAGAGCTGGGGAATCAGAGGTGGGGAATCAGATTTGGGGAATCAGAGGCGGGGACTTAGATATTGGGAAACAGAGGCGGGGAATCAGAGGCGGGGAAACCCAGGCGGGGAATCAGATATGGGGAATCAGAGGTGGGGAATCAGAGGCAAGGAATCAGATGTGCGGAATCAGAGATGGGGAATCAGAGGCAGGGAATCAGAATCAGAAGCAGGGAATCAGAGGCCGGGAATCAGAGGCCGGAATCAGATGCTGGGAATCAGAGGCCTGGAATCAGAGGCGGGGAATCAGAGGCAGGGAATCAGATGCGGGGAATCAGAGGCGGGGAATCAGAGCTGGGGAATCAGAGGCGGGGTATTAGAGTTGGGGAATCAGAGGCGGGGAATCAGATATGGGGAAACAGAGGTGGGGAATCAGAGGCGGGGAAACAGAGGCAGGGAATCAGATATGGGGAATCAGAGGCGGGGAATCAGAGGTGGGGAATCATAGGCAGGGAATCGGATGTGCGGAATCAGAGATGGGGAATCAGAGGCTGGGAATCAGAGGTGGTGAATCAGAGATGGGGAATCAGAGGCGGGGAATCAGAGGCAGGGAATCAGACGCGGGGAATCAGAGGTGGGCAATCAGAGGCGGGGAATCAGATATGGGGAATCAGAGGCGGGGAATCAGAGGCGGGGAAACAGAGGCGGGGAATCAGATATGGGGAATCAGAGGTGGGGCATCAGAGGTTGTGAATCACAGATGGGGAATCAGAGGCGGGGAATCAGAGGCAGGGAATCAGACGCGGGAATCAGAGGCGGGGATTCAGAGCTGGGGAATCAGAGGCTGGGAATCAGAGTTGGGGAATCAGAGGCGGGGAATCAGATATGGGGAATCAGAGGCAGGGAATCAGAGGCGGGAAAACAGAGGCGGGGAATCAGATATGGGGAATCAGAGGCGGGGAATCAGAGGCAGGGAATCAGACACGGGGAATCAGAGGCGGGGAATCAGAGATGGGGAATCAGAGGCAGGGAATCAGAGGCAGGGAATCGGATGCCGGGAATCAGAGGCGGGAAATCAGAGCTGGGGAATCAGAGGCGGGGAATCAGAGTTGGGGAATCAGAGGCGGCGAAGCAGATATGGGGAAATAGAGGCGGGGAATCAGATATGGGGAATCAGAGGCGGGGAATCAGATATGGGGAATCAGAGGCTGGGAATCAGAGGGGGGGAAACAGAGGCGGGGAATAAGATATGGGGAATCAGAGGTGGGGAATCAGGGGCGGGGAATCAGTGGCAGGGAATCAGAGGCGGGGAATCAGAGGCGGGGAATCAAAGGAAGGGAATCAGACACGGGGAATCAGAGGTGGGGAATCAGAGATGTGGAATCAGAGGCGGGGAATCACAGGCAGGGAATCAGACGCGGGGAATCAGAGGCGGGGAATCAGAGCTGGGGAATCAGAGGTGGGGAATCAGAGTCGGGGAATCATAGGCAGGGAATCGGTTGTGCGGAATCAGAGATGGGGAATCAGATGTGGGGAATCAGAGGCAGTGAATCAGAGGCGGGGAAGCAGAGGCGGGGAATCAAATATAGGGAATCAGAGGTGGGGAATCAGAGGTTGTGAATCAGAGATGGGGAATCAAGGCGGGGAATCAGAGGCAGGGAATCAGACGCGGGGAATCAGAGGCGGGGATTCAGAGCTGGGGAATCAGAGGCGGTGATTCAGAGTTGGGGAATCAGAGGCAGGGAATCAGATATGGGAAATCAGAGGTGGGGAATCAGAGGCGGGGAAACAGAGGTGGGGAATCAGATATGGGGAATCAGAATTTGGGAATCAGGGGCAGGGAATCAGTGGCAGGGAATCAGAGGCGGGGAATCAGAGGTGGGGAATCAGAGGCAGGGAATCAGACACGGGGAATCAGAGGCGGGGAATCAGAGATGGGGAATCAGAGGCGGGGAATCAGAGGCAGGGAATCGGACTCCGGGAATCAGAGTCGGGGAATCAGAGCTGGGGAATCAGAGGCGGGGAATCAGAGTTGGGGAATCAGAGGCGGGGAATCAGATATGGGGAAATAGAGGCGGGGAATCAGATATGGGGTATCAGAGGTGTGGAATCAGAGGTTGGGAATCAGAGGCAGGGAATCAGAGTCGGGGAAACAGAGGCGGGTAATCAGATATGGGGAATCAGAGGTGGCGAATCAAAGGCGGTGAAACAGAGATGGGGAATCAGGGCAGGGAATCAGAGGCAGGGAATCAAACACGGGGAATCAGAGCTGGGGAATCAGAGGCGGGGAATCAGAGTTGGGAATCAGAGGCGGGGAATCAGAGGCGGGGAAACAGAGGCGGGGAATCAGATATGGGGAATCAGAGGCGGGGAATCAGAGGCGGGGAATCAGAGGCGGGGAATCAGAGGAAGGGAATCAGATGTGCGGAATCAGAGATGGGGAATCAGAGGCAGGGAATCAGAGGCGGGGAATCAGAGGCGGGGAATCAGAGGCAGGGAATCAGATATGGGGAAACAGAGGCGGGGAATCCGAGGCGGGGAAACAGAGGCGGGGAATCAGATATGGGGAATCAGAGGTGGGGAATCAGAGGTTGGGAATCAGAGGCAGGGAATCAGAGGCTTGGAATCAGATGCAGGGAATCAGATGCGGGGAATCAGAGGCGGGGAATCAGAGCTGGGGAATCAGAGGTGGGGAATCAGATTTGGGGAATCAGAGGCGGGGACTTAGATATTGGGAAACAGAGGCGGGGAATCAGAGGCGGGGAAACCCAGGCGGGGAATCAGATATGGGGAATCAGAGGTGGGGAATCAGAGGCAAGGAATCAGATGTGCGGAATCAGAGATGGGGAATCAGAGGCAGGGAATCAGAATCAGAAGCAGGGAATCAGAGGCCGGGAATTAGAGGCCGGAATCAGATGCTGGGAATCAGAGGCCTGGAATCAGAGGCGGGGAATCAGAGGCAGGGAATCAGATGCGGGGAATCAGAGGCGGGGAATCAGAGCTGGGGAATCAGAGGTGGGGTATTAGAGTTGGGGAATCAGAGGCGGGGAATCAGATATGGGGAAACAGAGGTGGGGAATCAGAGGCGGGGAAACAGAGGCAGGGAATCAGATATGGGGAATCAGAGGCGGGGAATCAGAGGTGGGGAATCATAGGCAGGGAATCGGATGTGCGGAATCGGAGATGGGGAATCAGAGGCAGGGAATCAGAGGTGTGGAATCAGAGGTTGGGAATCAGAGGCAGGGAGTCAGAGTCGGGGAAACAGAGGCGGGGAATCAGATATGGGGAATCAGAGGTGGCGAATCAAAGGCGGTGAAACAGAGATGGGGAATCAGGGCAGGGAATCAGAGGCAGGGAATCAAACATGGGGAATCAGAGCTGGGGAATCAGAGGCGGGGAATCAGAGTTGGGAATCAGAGGCGGGGAATCAGAGGCGGGGAAACAGAGGCGGGGAATCAGATATGGGGAATCAGAGGTGGGGAATCCGAGGTTGGGAATCAGAGGCAGGGAATCAGAGGCGGAAAATCAGAGGCAGGGAATCAGAGGAAGGGAATCAGATGTGCGGAATCGGAGATGGGGAATCAGAGGCAGGGAATCAGAGGCGGGGAATCCGAGGCGGGGAAACAGAGGCGGGGAATCAGATATGGGGAATCAGAGGTGGGGAATCAGAGGTTGGGAATCAGAGGCAGGGAATCAGAGGCTTGGAATCAGATGCAGGGAATCAGATGCGGGGAATCAGAGGCGGGGAATCAGAGCTGGGGAATCAGAGGTGGGGAATCAGATTTGGGGAATCAGAGGCGGGGACTTAGATATTGGGAAACAGAGGCGGGGAATCAGAGGCGGGGAAACCCAGGCGGGGAATCAGATATGGGGAATCAGAGGTGGGGAATCAGAGGCAAGGAATCAGATGTGCGGAATCAGAGATGGGGAATCAGAGGCAGGGAATCAGAATCAGAAGCAGGGAATCAGAGGCCGGGAATCAGAGGCCGGAATCAGATGCTGGGAATCAGAGGCCTGGAATCAGAGGCGGGGAATCAGAGGCAGGGAATCAGATGCGGGGAATCAGAGGCGGGGAATCAGAGCTGGGGAATCAGAGGCGGGGTATTAGAGTTGGGGAATCAGAGGCGGGGAATCAGATATGGGGAAACAGAGGTGGGGAATCAGAGGCGGGGAAACAGAGGCAGGGAATCAGATATGGGGAATCAGAGGCGGGGAATCAGAGGTGGGGAATCATAGGCAGGGAATCGGATGTGCGGAATCAGAGATGGGGAATCAGAGGCTGGGAATCAGAGGTGGTGAATCAGAGATGGGGAATCAGAGGCGGGGAATCAGAGGCAGGGAATCAGACGCGGGGAATCAGAGGTGGGCAATCAGAGGCGGGGAATCAGATATGGGGAATCAGAGGCGGGGAATCAGAGGCGGGGAAACAGAGGCGGGGAATCAGATATGGGGAATCAGAGGTGGGGCATCAGAGGTTGTGAATCACAGATGGGGAATCAGAGGCGGGGAATCAGAGGCAGGGAATCAGACGCGGGAATCAGAGGCGGGGATTCAGAGCTGGGGAATCAGAGGCTGGGAATCAGAGTTGGGGAATCAGAGGCGGGGAATCAGATATGGGGAATCAGAGGCAGGGAATCAGAGGCGGGAAAACAGAGGCGGGGAATCAGATATGGGGAATCAGAGGCGGGGAATCAGAGGCAGGGAATCAGACACGGGGAATCAGAGGCGGGGAATCAGAGATGGGGAATCAGAGGCAGGGAATCAGAGGCAGGGAATCGGATGCCGGGAATCAGAGGCGGGAAATCAGAGCTGGGGAATCAGAGGCGGGGAATCAGAGTTGGGGAATCAGAGGCGGCGAAGCAGATATGGGGAAATAGAGGCGGGGAATCAGATATGGGGAATCAGAGGCGGGGAATCAGATATGGGGAATCAGAGGCTGGGAATCAGAGGGGGGGAAACAGAGGCGGGGAATAAGATATGGGGAATCAGAGGTGGGGAATCAGGGGCGGGGAATCAGTGGCAGGGAATCAGAGGCGGGGAATCAGAGGCGGGGAATCAAAGGAAGGGAATCAGACACGGGGAATCAGAGGTGGGGAATCAGAGATGTGGAATCAGAGGCGGGGAATCACAGGCAGGGAATCAGACGCGGGGAATCAGAGGCGGGGAATCAGAGCTGGGGAATCAGAGGTGGGGAATCAGAGTCGGGGAATCATAGGCAGGGAATCGGTTCTGCGGAATCAGAGATGGGGAATCAGATGTGGGGAATCAGAGGCAGTGAATCAGAGGCGGGGAAGCAGAGGCGGGGAATCAAATATAGGGAATCAGAGGTGGGGAATCAGAGGCAGGGAATCAGAGGCAGGGAATCGGATGCCGGGAATCAGAGGCGGGAAATCAGAGCTGGGGAATCAGAGGCGGGGAATCAGAGATGGGGAATCAAGGCGGGGAATCAGAGGCAGGGAATCAGACGCGGGGAATCAGAGGCGGGGATTCAGAGCTGGGGAATCAGAGGCGGTGATTCAGAGTTGGGGAATCAGAGGCAGGGAATCAGATATGGGAAATCAGAGGTGGGGAATCAGAGGCGGGGAAACAGAGGTGGGGAATCAGATATGGGGAATCAGAATTTGGGAATCAGGGGCAGGGAATCAGTGGCAGGGAATCAGAGGCGGGGAATCAGAGGTGGGGAATCAGAGGCAGGGAATCAGACACGGGGAATCAGAGGCGGGGAATCAGAGATGGGGAATCAGAGGCGGGGAATCAGAGGCAGGGAATCGGACTCCGGGAATCAGAGTCGGGGAATCAGAGCTGGGGAATCAGAGGCGGGGAATCAGAGTTGGGGAATCAGAGGCGGGGAATCAGATATGGGGAAATAGAGGCGGGGAATCAGATATGGGGTATCAGAGGTGTGGAATCAGAGGTTGGGAATCAGAGGCAGGGAATCAGAGTCGGGGAAACAGAGGCGGGTAATCAGATATGGGGAATCAGAGGTGGCGAATCAAAGGCGGTGAAACAGAGATGGGGAATCAGGGCAGGGAATCAGAGGCAGGGAATCAAACACGGGGAATCAGAGCTGGGGAATCAGAGGCGGGGAATCAGAGTTGGGAATCAGAGGCGGGGAATCAGAGGCGGGGAAACAGAGGCGGGGAATCAGATATGGGGAATCAGAGGCGGGGAATCAGAGGCGGGGAATCAGAGGCGGGGAATCAGAGGAAGGGAATCAGATGTGCGGAATCAGAGATGGGGAATCAGAGGCAGGGAATCAGAGGCGGGGAATCAGAGGCGGGGAATCAGAGGCAGGGAATCAGATATGGGGAAACAGAGGCGGGGAATCCGAGGCGGGGAAACAGAGGCGGGGAATCAGATATGGGGAATCAGAGGTGGGGAATCAGAGGTTGGGAATCAGAGGCAGGGAATCAGAGGCTTGGAATCAGATGCAGGGAATCAGATGCGGGGAATCAGAGGCGGGGAATCAGAGCTGGGGAATCAGAGGTGGGGAATCAGATTTGGGGAATCAGAGGCGGGGACTTAGATATTGGGAAACAGAGGCGGGGAATCAGAGGCGGGGAAACCCAGGCGGGGAATCAGATATGGGGAATCAGAGGTGGGGAATCAGAGGCAAGGAATCAGATGTGCGGAATCAGAGATGGGGAATCAGAGGCAGGGAATCAGAATCAGAAGCAGGGAATCAGAGGCCGGGAATTAGAGGCCGGAATCAGATGCTGGGAATCAGAGGCCTGGAATCAGAGGCGGGGAATCAGAGGCAGGGAATCAGATGCGGGGAATCAGAGGCGGGGAATCAGAGCTGGGGAATCAGAGGTGGGGTATTAGAGTTGGGGAATCAGAGGCGGGGAATCAGATATGGGGAAACAGAGGTGGGGAATCAGAGGCGGGGAAACAGAGGCAGGGAATCAGATATGGGGAATCAGAGGCGGGGAATCAGAGGTGGGGAATCATAGGCAGGGAATCGGATGTGCGGAATCAGAGATGGGGAATCAGAGGCTGGGAATCAGAGGTGGTGAATCAGAGATGGGGAATCAGAGGCAGGGAATCAGAGGCAGGGAATCAGACGCGGGGAATCAGAGGTGGGCAATCAGAGGCGGGGAATCAGATATGGGGAATCAGAGGCGGGGAATCAGAGGCGGGGAAACAGAGGCGGGGAATCAGATATGGGGAATCAGAGGTGGGGCATCAGAGGTTGTGAATCACAGATGGGGAATCAGAGGCGGGGAATCAGAGGCAGGGAATCAGACACGGGGAATCAGAGGCGGGGATTCAGAGCTGGGGAATCAGAGGCGGGGAATCAGAGTTGGGGAATCAGAGGCGGGGAATCAGATATGGGGAATCAGAGGCAGGGAATCAGAGGCGGGAAAACAGAGGCGGGGAATCAGATATGGGGAATCAGAGGCGGGGAATCAGAGGCAGGGAATCAGACACGGGGAATCAGAGGCGGGGAATCAGAGATGGGGAATCAGAGGCGGGGAATCAGAGGCAGGGAATCGGATGCCGGGAATCAGAGGCGGGAAATCAGTGCTGGGGAATCTGAGGCGGGGAATCAGAGGCAAGGAATCAGATGTGCGGATTCAGAGATGGGGAATCAGAGGCAGGGAATCAGAATCAGAAGCAGGGAATCAGAGGCCGGGAATCAGAGGAGCATCAGAGGAGCATCAGAGGAGCATCAGAGGAGCATCAGAGGAGCATCAGAGGAGCATCAGAGGAGCATCAGAGGAGCATCAGAGGAGCATCAGAGGAGCATCAGAGGAGCATCAGAGGAGCATCAGAGGAGCATCAGAGGAGCCTCAGAGGAGCATCAGAGGAGTATCAGAGGAGCATCAGATGAGCATCAGAGGAGCATCAGAGGAGCATCAGAGGACCATCAGAGGAGCATCAGAGGAGCATCAGAGGAGCATCAGAGGAGCATCAGAGGAGCATGATTGGAGCATCATTGGAGCATCAGAGGAGCATCAGAGGAGCATCAGAGGAGCAACAGAGGAGCATCAGAGGAGCATCAGAGGAGCATCAGAGGAGCATCAGAGGAGCATCAGCGGAGCATCAGAGGAGAATCAGAGGAGCATCAGAGGAGCATCACAGAGGCATCAGAGGAGCATCAGAGGAGCATCAGAGGAGCATCAGAGGAGCATCAGAGGAGCCTCAGAGGAGCATCAGAGGAGTATCAGAGGAGTATCAGATGAGCATCAGAGGAGCATCAGAGGAGCATCATAGGAGCATCAGAGGAGCATCAGAGGAGCATCAGAGGTGCATCAGAGGAGCATCAGAGGAGCATCAGAGGAGCATCAGAGGAGCATCTGAGGAGCATCATTGGAGCATCAGAGGAGCATCAGAGGAGCATCAGAGGAGCAACAGAGGAGCATCAGAGGAGCATCAGAGGAGCATCAGAGGAGCATCAGAGGAGCATCAGAGGTGCATCAGAGGAGCATCTGAGGAGCATCAGAGGAGCATCACAGGAGCATCAGAGGAGCATCAGAGGAGCATCAGAGGAGCATCAGAGGAGCATCAGAGGAGCCTCAGAGGAGCATCAGAGGAGTATCAGAGGAGCATCAGATGAGCATCAGAGGAGCATCAGATGAGCATCAGAGGAGCAGCAGAGGAGCATCAGAGGAGCATCACAGGAGCATCAGAGGAGCATCAGAGGAGCATCAGAGGAGCATCAGAGGTGGATCAGAGGAGCATCAGAGGAGCATCAGAGGAGCATCAGAGGAGCATCAGAGGAGAATCAGAGAGGCATCAGATGAGCATCAGAGGAGCAGCAGAGGAGCATCAGAGGAGCATCACAGGAGCATCAGAGGAGCATCAGAGGAGTATCAGAGGAGCATCAGAGGAGCATCAGAGGAGCATCAGAGGAGCATCAGAGGAGCATCAGAGGAGCCTCAGAGGAGCATCAGAGGAGCATCAGAGGAGCATCAGAGGAGCATCAGAGGTGGATCAGAGGAGCATCAGATGAGCATCAGAGGAGCAGCAGAGGAGCATCAGAGGAGCATCACAGGAGCATCAGAGGAGCATCAGAGGAGTATCAGAGGAGCATCAGAGGAGCATCAGAGGAGCATCAGAGGAGCATCAGAGGAGCATCAGAGGAGCCTCAGAGGAGCATCAGAGGAGCATCAGAGGAGCATCAGAGGAGCATCAGAGGAGAATCAGATCAGCATCAGAGGAGCAACAGAGGAGCATCAGAGGAGCATCACAGGAGCATCAGAGGAGCATCAGAGGAGCATAAGAGGAGCATCACAGGAGCATCAGAGGAGCATCAGAGGAGCATCAGAGGAGCATCAGAGGAGCATCAGAGGAGCATCAGAGGAGCCTCAGAGGAGCATCAGAGGAGCATCAGAGGAGCATCAGAGGAGCATCAGAGGGGGATCAGAGGAGCATCAGAGGAGCAGGAGCAGGAGCAGGAGCAGGAGCAGGAGCAGGAGCAGGAGCATCAGAGGTCATCAGAGGAGCATCAGAGGAGCAGGAGCAGGAGCAGGAGCATCAGAGGAGCATCAGAGGAGCATCAGAGGAGCGTCAGAGGAGCATCGGAGGAGCATCAGAAGAGCATCAGAGGAGCATCAGAGGAGCATCAGAGGAGCATCAGTGGAGCATCAGAGGAGCATCAGTGGAGCATCAGAGGAGGATCAGAGGAGCATCAGAGGAGCATCAGAGGAGCATCAGAGGAGCATCAGAGGAGCATCAGAGGAGCATCAGAGGAGCATCAGAGGAGCAGGAGCAGGAGCAGGAGCAGGAGCAGGAGCAGGAGCAGGAGCAGGAGCAGGAGCAGGAGCAGGAGCAGGAGCAGGAGCAGGAGCAGGAGCATCAGAGGAGCATCAGAGGAGCATCAGTGGAGCATCAGAGGAGGATCAGAGGAGCATCAGAGGAGCATCAGAGGAGCATCAGAGGAGCATCAGAGGAGCATCAGAGGAGCATCAGAGGAGCATCAGAGGAGCATCAGAGGAGCATCAGAGGAGCATCAGAGGAGCATCAGAGGAGAATCAGAGGAGCATCAGATGAGCATCAGAGGAGAATCAGAGGAGCATCAGATGAGCATCAGAGGAGCAGCAGAGGAGCATCAGAGGAGCATCACAGGAGCATCAGAGGAGCATCAGAGGAGCATCAGAGGAGCATCAGAGGTGGATCAGAGGAGCATCAGAGGAGCATCAGAGGAGCATCAGAGGAGCATCAGAGGAGAATCAGAGGAGCATCAGATGAGCATCAGAGGAGCAGCAGAGGAGCATCAGAGGAGCATCACAGGAGCATCAGAGGAGCATCAGAGGAGTATCAGAGGAGCATCAGAGGAGCATCAGAGGAGCATCAGAGGAGCATCAGAGGAGCATCAGAGGAGCCTCAGAGGAGCATCAGAGGAGCATCAGAGGAGCATCAGAGGAGCATCAGAGGAGGATCAGAGGAGCATCAGAGGAGCATCAGAGGAGCATCAGAGGAGCATCAGAGGAGCATCAGAGGAGCATCAGAGGAGAATCAGATCAGCATCAGAGGAGCAGCAGAGGAGCATCACAGGAGCATCAGAGGAGCATCAGAGGAGCATCAGAGGAGCATCACAGGAGCATCACAGGAGCATCAGAGGAGCATCAGAGGAGCATCAGAGGAGCATCAGAGGAGCATCAGAGGAGCATCAGAGGAGCATCAGAGGAGCATCAGAGGAGCATCAGAGGAGCATCAGAGGAGCATCAGAGGAGCATCAGAGGAGCATCAGTGGAGCATCAGAGGAGGATCAGAGGATCATCGGAGGAGCATCAGAGGAGCATCAGAGGAGCATCAGCGGAGCATCAGAGGAGAATCAGAGGAGCATCAGAGGAGCATCACAGAGGCATCAGAGGAGCATCAGATGAGCATCAGAGGAGCATCAGAGGAGCATCTAAGGAGCATCAGAGGAGTATCAGAGGAGCATCAGAGGAGCATCAGAGGTGCATCAGAGGAGCATCAGAGGTGCAGGAGCAGGAGCAGCAGCAGGAGCAGGAACAGGAGCAGGAGCAGGAGCAGGAGCAGGAGCAGGAGCAGGAGCAGGAGCAGGAGCAGGAGCAGGAGCAGGAGCAGGAGCAGGAGCAGGGGCAGGAGCATGAGCAGGAGCAGGAGCAGGAGCAGGAGCAGGAGCAGGAGCAGGAGCAGGAGCAGGAGCAGGAGCAGGAGCAGGAGCAGGAGCAGGAGCATCAAAGGAGCATCAGAGGAGCATCAGAGGAACATCAGAGGAGCATCAGAGGAGCATCAGAGGAGCATCAGAGGAGCATCAGAGGAGCATCAGAGGAGCATCAGAGGAGCATCAGAGGAGAATCAGAGGAGCATTACAGGAGCCTCACAGGAGCATCAGAGGAGCATCAGTGGAGCATCAGAGGAGGATCAGAGGATCATCAGAGGAGCATCAGAGGAGCATCAGAGGAGCATCAGCGGAGCATCAGAGGAGCATCAGAGGAGCATCACAGAGGCATCAGAGGAGCATCAGAGGAGCATCAGAGGAGCATCAGAGGAGCATCTAAGGAGCATCAGAGGAGTATCAGAGGAGCATCAGAGGAGCATCAGAGGTGCATCAGAGAAGCATCAGAGGTGCAGGAGCAGGAGAAGCAGCAGGAGCAGGAACAGGAGCAGGAGCAGGAGCAGGAGCAGGAGCAGGAGCAGGAGCAGGAGCAGGAGCAGGAGCAGGAGCAGGAGCAGGAGCAGGAGCATCAGAGGAGCATCAGAGGAGCATCAGAGGAGCATCAGAGGAGCATCAGCGGAGCATCAGAGGAGAATCAGAGGAGCATCAGAGGAGCATCACAGAGGCATCAGAGGAGCATCAGAGGAGCATCAGAGGAGCATCAGAGGAGCATCTAAGGATCATCAGAGGAGCATCAGAGGAGCATCATAGGAGCATCAGAGGAGCATCAGAGGAGCATCAGAGGAGTATCAGGAGGATCAGAGGAGCATCAGAGGAGCATCAGAGGAGCCTCAGAGGAGCATCAGAGGAGCATCAGAGGAGCATCAGAGGAGCATCAGAGGAACATCAGAGGAACAGCAGAGGAGCATCACAGGAGCATCAGAGGAGCATCACAGGAGCATCAGAGGAGCATCAGAGGAGCATCAGAGGAGCATCAGAAGAGAATCAGAGGAGCCTCAGAAGTGCCTCAGAGGAGCATCAGAGGAGCATCAGAGGAGCATCAGAGGAGCATCAGAGGAGCATCAGAGGAGCATCAGAGGAGCATCAGAGGAGGATCAGAGGAGCATCAGAGGAGCATCAGAGGAGCATCAGAGGAGGATCACAGGAGCATCACAGGAGCATCACAGGAGCATCAGAGGAGCATCAGAGGAGCATCAGAGGAGCATCAGAGGAGCCTCAGAGGAGCATCAGAGGAGCATCAGAGGAGCATCAGAGGAGCATCAGAGGAGCATCAGAGGAGCAGCAGAGGAGGATCAGAGGAGCATCAGAGGAGCATCAGAGGAGCATCAGAGGAGCATCAGAGGAGCATCAGAGGAGCATCAGAGGAGCATCAGAGTAGCATCAGAGGAGCATCAGAGGAGCATCAGAGGAGCATCAGAGGAGCATCAGAGGAGCATCAGAGGAGGATCAGAGGAGCATAAGAGGAGCATCAGAGGAGCATCAGAGGAGCATCAGAGGAGAATCAGAGGAGCATCAGATGAGCATCAGAGGAGCAGCAGAGGAGCATCAGAGGAGCATCACAGGAGCATCAGAGGAGCATCAGAGGAGCATCAGAGGAGCATCAGAGGTGGATCAGAGGAGCATCAGAGGAGCATCAGAGGAGCATCAGAGGAGCATCAGAGGAGAATCAGAGGAGCATCAGATGAGCATCAGAGGAGCAGCAGAGGAGCATCAGAGGAGCATCACAGGAGCATCAGAGGAGCATCAGAGGAGTATCAGAGGAGCATCAGAGGAGCATCAGAGGAGCATCAGAGGAGCATCAGAGGAGCATCAGAGGAGCCTCAGAGGAGCATCAGAGGAGCATCAGAGGAGCATCAGAGGAGCATCAGAGGAGGATCAGAGGAGCATCAGAGGAGCATCAGAGGAGCATCAGAGGAGCATCAGAGGAGCATCAGAGGAGCATCAGAGGAGAATCAGATCAGCATCAGAGGAGCAGCAGAGGAGCATCAGAGGAGCATCACAGGAGCATCAGAGGAGCATCAGAGGAGCATAAGAGGAGCATCACAGGAGCATCAGAGGAGCATCAGAGGAGCATCAGAGGAGCATCAGAGGAGCATCAGAGGAGCATCAGAGGAGCCTCAGTGGAGCATCAGAGGAGCATCAGAGGAGCATCAGAGGAGCATCAGAGGAGGATCAGAGGAGCATCAGAGGAGCATCAGAGGAGCAGGAGCAGGAGCAGGAGCAGGAGCAGGAGCAGGAGCAGGAGCAGGAGCATCAGAGGTCATCAGAGGAGCATCAGAGGAGCAGGAGCAGGAGCAGGAGCATCAGAGGAGCATCAGAGGAGCATCAGAGGAGCGTCAGAGGAGCATCAGAGGAGCATCAGAGAAGCATCAGTGGAGCATCAGAGGAGCATCAGAGGAGCATCAGTGGAGCATCAGAGGAGCATCAGTGGAGCATCAGAGGAGGATCAGAGGAGCATCAGAGGAGCATCAGAGGAGCATCAGAGGAGCATCAGAGGAGCATCAGAGGAGCATCAGAGGAGCATCAGAGGAGCATCAGAGGAGCAGGAGCAGGAGCAGGAGCAGGAGCAGGAGCAGGAGCAGGAGCAGGAGCAGGAGCATCAGAGGAGCATCAGAGGAGCATCAGAGGAGCATCAGAGGAGCATCAGTGGAGCATCAGAGGAGGATCAGAGGAGCATCAGAGGAGCATCAGAGGAGCATCAGAGGAGCATCAGAGGAGCATCAGAGGAGCATCAGAGGAGCATCAGAGGAGCATCAGAGGAGGATCAGAAGAGCATCAGAGGAGCATCAGAGGAGCATCAGAGGAGCATCAGAGGAGCATCAGAGGAGCATCAGAGGAGGATCAGAGGAGCATCAGAGGAGCATCAGAGGAGCATCAGAGGAGCATCAGAGGAGCATCAGAGGAGCATCTGAGGAGCATCAGAGGAGTATCAGAGGAGCATCAGAGGAGCATCTGAGGAGATTCAGAGGAGTATCAGAGGAGCATCAGAGGAGCATCAGAGGTGCATCAGAGGAGCATCAGAGGTGCATCAGAGGAGCATCAGAGGAGCATCAGAGGAGCATCAGAGGAGCATCTGAGGAGCATCAGAGGAGTATCAGAGGAGCATCAGAGGAGCATCAGAGGAGCATCAGAGGAGCATCTGAGGAGCATCAGAGGAGTATCAGAGGAGCATCAGAGGAGCATCAGAGGTGCATCAGAGGAGCATCAGAGGTGCAGGAGCAGGAGCAGGAGCAGGAACAGGAGCAGGAGCAGGAGCAGGAGCAGGAGCAGGAGCAGGAGCAGGAGCAGGAGCAGGAGCAGGAGCAGGAGCAGGAGCAGGAGCAGGAGCAGGAGCAGGAGCAGGAGCAGGAGCAGGAGCAGGAGCAGGAGCAGGAGCAGGAGCAGGAGCAGGAGCAGGAGCAGGAGCAGGAGCAGGAGCATCAGAGAAGCATCAGAGGAGCATCAGAGGAGCATCAGAGGAGCATCAGAGGAGCATCAGAGGAGCATCAGAGGAGCAGCACAGGAGCATCAGAGGAGGATCACAGGAGCATCAGAGGAGCATCAGAGGAGCATCAGAGGAGCATCAGAGGAGCATCAGAGGAGCATCAGAGGAGCCTCAGAGGAGCATCAGAGGAGTATCAGAGGAGCATCAGATGAGCATCAGAGGAGCATCAGAGGAGTATCAGAGGAGGATCAGAGGAGCATCAGAGGAGCATCAGAGGAGCATCAGAGGAGCATCAGAGGAGCATCAGAGGAGCATCAGAGGAGCATCAGAGGAGCATCAGAGGAGCATCAGAGGAGCATCAGAGGAGCATCAGAGGAGCCTCAGAGGAGCCTCAGAGGAGCCTCAGAGGAGCATCAGAGGAGCATCAGAGGAGCATCAGAGGAGCATCAGCGGAGCATCAGAAGAGCATCAGTGGAGCATCAGAGGAGCATCAGAGGAGCATCAGGGGAGCATCAGAGGAGCAACAGAGGAGCATCACAGGAGCATCAGAGGAGCATCAGAGGAGCATCAGTGGAGCATCAGAGGAGCATCAGAGGAACATCAGAGGAGCATCAGAGGAGCATCAGAGGAGCATCAGAGGAGCAGGAGCAGGAGCAGGAGCAGGAGCAGTAGCAGGAGCAGGAGCAGGAGCAGGAGCAGGAGCAGGAGCAGGAGCAGGAGCATCAGAGGAGCATCAGATGAGCAGGAGCAGGAGCAGGAGCAGGAACAGGAGCATGAGCAGGAGCAGGAGCAGGAGCAGGAGCAGGAGCATCAGAGGATCATAGGAAGAGCATCAGAGGAGCATCAGAGGAGCATCAGAGGAGCATCAGAGGAGCATCAGAGGAGCATCAGAGGAGGATCAGAGGAGCATCAGAGGAGCATCAGAGGAGCATCAGAGGAGCATCAGAGGAGCATCAGAGGAGCTTCAGAGGAGCATCAGAGGAGCTTCAGAGGAGCATCAGAGGAGCCTCAGAGGAGCATCAGAGGAGCATCAGAGGAGCATCAGAGGAGCATCAGAGGAGCATCTAAGGAGCATCAGAGGAGTATCAGAGGAGCATCAGAGGAGCATCAGAGGTGCATCAGAGGAGCATCAGAGGTGCAGGAGCAGGAGCAGCAGCAGGAGCAGGAACAGGAGCAGGAGCAGGAGCAGGAGCAGGAGCAGGAGCAGGAGCAGGAGCAGGAGCAGGAGCAGGAGCAGGAGCAAGAGCAGGAGCAGGAGCATCAGAGGAGCATCAGAGGAGCATCAGAGGAGCATCAGAGGAGCATCAGAGGAGCATCAGAGGAGCATCAGAGGAGCATCAGAGGAGCATCAGAGGAGCATCAGAGGAGCATCAGAGGAGCATCAGAGGAGTATCAGAGGAGCATCAGAGGAGCATCATAGGAGCCTCAGAGGAGCATCAGAGGAGCATCAGAGGAGTATCAGAGGAGCATCAGAGGAGGATCAGAGGAGCATCAGAGGAGTATCAGAGGAGCCTCAGAGGAGCATCAGAGGAGCATCAGAGGAGCATCAGAGGAGCATCAGAGGAACATCAGAGGAACAGCAGAGGAGCATCACAGGAGCATCAGAGGAGCATCACAGGAGCATCAGAGGAGCATCAGAGGTGCATCAGAGGAGCATCAGAAGAGAATCAGAGGAGCCTCAGAGGTGCCTCAGAGGAGCATCAGAGGAGCATCAGAGGAGCATCAGAGGAGCATCAGAGGAGCATCAGAGGAGCATCAGAGGAGCATCAGAGGAGGATCAGAGGAGCATCAGAGGAGCATCAGAGGAGCATCAGAGGAGGATCACAGGAGCATCAGAGGAGCATCAGAGGAGCATCAGAGGAGCATCAGAGGAGCATCAGAGGAGCATCAGAGGAGCATCAGAGGAGCATCAGAGGAGCCTCAGAGGAGCATCAGAGGAGCATCAGAGGAGCATCAGAGGAGCATCAGAGGAGCATCAGAGGAGCAGCAGAGGAGGATCAGAGGAGCATCAGAGGAGCATCAGAGGAGCATCAGAGGAGCATCAGAGTAGCATCAGAGGAGCAGGAGCAGGAGCAGGAGCAGGAGCAGGAGCAGGAGCAGGAGCAGGAGCAGGAGCATCAGAGGAGCATCAGAGGAGCATCAGAGGAGCATCAGAGGAGCATCAGTGGAGCATCAGAGGAGCATCAGAGGAGCATCAGAGGAGCATCAGAGGAGCATCAGAGGAGCATCAGAGGAGCATCAGAGGAGCATCAGAGGAGCATCAGAGGAGGATCAGAGGAGCATCAGAGGAGCATCAGAGGAGCATCAGAGGAGCATCAGAGGAGCATCAGAGGAGCATCAGAGGAGGATCAGAGGAGCATCAGAGGAGCATCAGAGGAGCATCAGAGGAACATCAGAGGAGCATCTGAGGAGCATCTGAGGAGCATCAGAGGATTATCAGAGGAGCATCAGAGGAGCATCTGAGGAGCATCAGAGGAGATTCAGAGGAGCATCAGAGGAGCATCAGAGGTGCATCAGAGGAGCATCAGAGGTGCATCAGAGGAGCATCAGAGGAGCATCAGAGGAGCATCAGAGGAGCATCTGAGGAGCATCAGAGGAGTATCAGAGGAGCATCAGAGGAGCATCAGAGGAGCATCAGAGGAGCATCTGAGGAGCATCAGAGGACTATCAGAGGAGCATCAGAGGAGCATCAGAGGTGCATCAGAGGAGCATCAGAGGTGCAGGAGCAGGAGCAGGAGCAGGAACAGGAGCAGGAGCAGGAGCAGGAGCAGGAGCAGGAGCAGGAGCAGGAGCAGGAGCAGGAGCAGGAGCAGGAGCAGGAGCCGGAGCAGGAGCAGGAGCAGGAGCAGGAGCAGGAGCAGGAGCAGGAGCAGGAGCATCAGAGGAGCATCAGAGGAGCATCAGAGGAGCATCAGAGGAGCATCAGAGGAGCATCAGAGGAGCATCAGAGGAGCAGCACAGGAGCATCAGAGGAGGATCACAGGAGCATCAGAGGAGCATCAGAGGAGCATCAGAGGAGCATCAGAGGAGCATCAGAGGAGCATCAGAGGAGCATCAGAGGAGCAGCACAGGAGCATCAGAGGAGGATCACAGGAGCATCAGAGGAGCATCAGAGGAGCATCAGAGGAGCATCAGAGGAGCATCAGAGGAGCCTCAGAGGAGCATCAGAGGAGTATCAGAGGAGCATCAGATGAGCATCAGAGGAGCATCAGAGGAGCATCAGAGGAGGATCAGAGGAGCATCAGAGGAGCATCAGAGGAGCATCAGAGGAGCATCAGAGGAGCATCAGAGGAGCATCAGAGGAGCATCAGAGGAGCATCAGTGGAGCATCAGAGGAGCATCAGAGGAACATCAGAGGAGCATCAGAGGAGCATCAGAGGAGCATCAGAGGAGCAGGAGCAGGAGCAGGAGCAGGAGCAGGAGCATCAGAGGAGCATCAGATGAGCAGGAGCAGGAGCAGGAGCAGGAGCAGGAGCAGGAGCAGGAGCAGGAGCAGGAGCAGGAGCAGGAGCATCAGAGGATCATAGGAAGAGCATCAGAGGAGAATCAGAGGAGCATCAGAGGAGCATCAGAAAAGCATCAGAGGAGCATCAGAGGAGGATCAGAGGAGCATCAGAGGAGCATCAGAGGAGCATCAGAGGAGCATCAGAGGAGCATCAGAGGAGCTTCAGAGGAGCATCAGAGGAGCTTCAGAGGAGCATCAGAGGAGCATCAGAGGAGCATCAGAGGAGCATCAGAGGAGCATCAGAGGAGCATCAGAGGAGCATCAGAGGAGCCTCAGAGGAGCATCAGAGGAGCATCAGAGGAGCATCAGAGGAGCATCAGAGGAGCATCAGAGGAGCAGCAGACGAGCATCAGAGGAGGATCAGAGGAGCATCAGAGGTGCATCAGAGGAGCCTCAGAGGAGCATCAGAGGAGCAGCAGAGGAGCATCAGAGGAGGATCACAGGAGCATCAGAGGAGCATCACAGGAGCATCAGAGGAGCATCAGAGGAGGATCAGAGGAGCATCAGAGGAGCATCAGAGGAGCATCAGAGGAGCATCAGAGGAGCATCAGAGGAGCCTCAGAGGAGCATCAGAGGAGCATCAGAGGAGCATCAGAGGAGAATCAGAGGAACAGCGAGGAGCATCAGATGAGCATCAGAGGAGCATCACAGGAGCATCAGAGGAGCATCAGAGGAGCATCACAGGAGCATCAGAGGAGCATCATTGGAGCATCAGTGGAGCATCAGAGGAACAGCAGAGGAGCATCAGATGAGCATCAGAGGAGCATCACAGGAGCATCAGAGGAGCATCTGAGGAGCATCAGAGGAGTATCAGAGGAGCATCAGAGGAGCATCAGAGGTGCATCAGAGGAGCATCAGAGGTGCATCAGAGGAGCATCAGAGGAGCATCAGAGGAGCATCAGAGGAGCATCTGAGGAGCATCAGAGGAGTATCAGAGGAGCATCAGAGGAGCATCAGAGGAGCATCAGAGGAGCATCTGAGGAGCATCAGAGGAGTATCAGAGGAGCATCAGAGGAGCATCAGAGGTGCATCAGAGGAGCATCAGAGGTGCAGGAGCAGGAGCAGGAGCAGGAACAGGAGCAGGAGCAGGAGCAGGAGCAGGAGCAGGAGCAGGAGCAGGAGCAGGAGCAGGAGCAGGAGCAGGAGCAGGAGCAGGAGCAGGAGCAGGAGCAGGAGCAGGAGCAGGAGCAGGAGCAGGAGCAGGAGCAGGAGCAGGAGCAGGAGCAGGAGCAGGAGCAGGAGCAGGAGCAGGAGCAGGAGCAGGAGCAGGAGCAGGAGCAGGAGCATCAGAGAAGCATCAGAGGAGCATCAGAGGAGCATCAGAGGAGCATCAGAGGAGCATCAGAGGAGCATCAGAGGAGCAGCACAGGAGCATCAGAGGAGGATCACAGGAGCATCAGAGGAGCATCAGAGGAGCATCAGAGGAGCATCAGAGGAGCATCAGAGGAGCATCAGAGGAGCCTCAGAGGAGCATCAGAGGAGTATCAGAGGAGCATCAGATGAGCATCAGAGGAGCATCAGAGGAGTATCAGAGGAGGATCAGAGGAGCATCAGAGGAGCATCAGAGGAGCATCAGAGGAGCATCAGAGGAGCATCAGAGGAGCATCAGAGGAGCATCAGAGGAGCATCAGAGGAGCATCAGAGGAGCATCAGAGGAGCATCAGAGGAGCATCAGAGGAGCATCAGAGGAGCCTCAGAGGAGCCTCAGAGGAGCCTCAGAGGAGCATCAGAGGAGCATCAGAGGAGCATCAGAGGAGCATCAGAGGAGCATCAGAAGAGCATCAGTGGAGCATCAGAGGAGCATCAGAGGAGCATCAGGGGAGCATCAGAGGAGCAACAGAGGAGCATCACAGGAGCATCAGAGGAGCATCAGAGGAGCATCAGAGGAGCATCAGTGGAGCATCAGAGGAGCATCAGAGGAACATCAGAGGAGCATCAGAGGAGCATCAGAGGAGCATCAGAGGAGCAGGAGCAGGAGCAGGAGCAGGAGCAGGAGCAGGAGCAGGAGCAGGAGCAGGAGCAGGAGCAGGAGCAGGAGCATCAGAGGAGCATCAGATGTGCAGGAGCAGGTGCAGGAGCAGGAACAGGAGCATGAGCAGGAGCAGGAGCAGGAGCAGGAGCAGGAGCATCAGAGGATCATAGGAAGAGCATCAGAGGAGCATCAGAGGAGCATCAGAGGAGCATCAGAGGAGGATCAGAGGAGCATCAGAGGAGCATCAGAGGAGCATCAGAGGAGCATCAGAGGAGCATCAGAGGAGCTTCAAAGGAGCATCAGAGGAGCTTCAGAGGAGCATCAGAGGAGCCTCAGAGGAGCATCAGAGGAGCATCAGAGGAGCATCAGAGGAGCATCAGAGGAGCATCAGAGGAGCATCTAAGGAGCATCAGAGGAGTATCAGAGGAGCATCAGAGGAGCATCAGAGGTGCATCAGAGGAGCATCAGAGGTGCAGGAGCAGGAGCAGCAGCAGGAGCAGGAACAGGAGCAGGAGCAGGAGCAGGAGCAGGAGCAGGAGCAGGAGCAGGAGCAGGAGCAGGAGTAGGAGCAGGAGCAAGAGCAGGAGCAGGAGCATCAAAGGAGCATCAGAGGAGCATCAGAGGAGCATCAGAGGAGGATCAGAGGAGCATCAGAGGAGCATCAGAGGAGCATCAGAGGAGCATCAGAGGAGCATCAGAGGAGCATCAGAGGAGCATCAGAGGAGTATCAGAGGAGCATCAGAGGAGCATCATAGGAGCCTCAGAGGAGCATCAGAGGAGCATCAGAGGAGTATCAGAGGAGCATCAGAGGAGGATCAGAGGAGCATCAGAGGAGTATCAGAGGAGCCTCAGAGGAGCATCAGAGGAGCATCAGAGGAGCATCAGAGGAGCATCAGAGGAACATCAGAGGAACAGCAGAGGAGCATCACAGGAGCATCAGAGGAGCATCACAGGAGCATCAGAGGAGCATCAGAGGTGCATCAGAGGAGCATCAGAAGAGAATCAGAGGAGCCTCAGAGGTGCCTCAGAGGAGCATCAGAGGAGCATCAGAGGAGCATCAGAGGAGCATCAGAGGAGCATCAGAGGAGCATCAGAGGAGCATCAGAGGAGGATCAGAGGAGCATCAGAGGAGCATCAGAGGAGCATCAGAGGAGGATCACAGGAGCATCAGAGGAGCATCACAGGAGCATCAGAGGAGCATCAGAGGAGCATCAGAGGAGCATCAGAGGAGCATCAGAGGAGCATCAGAGGAGCATCAGAGGAGCCTCAGAGGAGCATCAGAGGAGCATCAGAGGAGCATCAGAGGAGCATCAGAGGAGCATCAGAGGAGCAGCAGAGGAGGATCAGAGGAGCATCAGAGGAGCATCAGAGGAGCATCAGAGGAGCATCAGAGTAGCATCAGAGGAGCATCAGAGGAGCAGGAGCAGGAGCAGGAGCAGGAGCAGGAGCAGGAGCAGGAGCAGGAGCAGGAGCATCAGAGGAGCATCAGAGGAGCATCAGAGGAGCATCAGAGGAGCATCAGTGGAGCATCAGAGGAGCATCAGAGGAGCATCAGAGGAGCATCAGAGGAGCATCAGAGGAGCATCAGAGGAGCATCAGAGGAGCATCAGAGGAGGATCAGAGGAGCATCAGAGGAGCATCAGAGGAGCATCAGAGGAGCATCAGAGGAGCATCAGAGGAGCATCAGAGGAGCATCAGAGGAGCATCAGAGGAGCATCAGAGGAGCATCAGAGGAGCATCAGAGGAGCATCAGAGGAGCATCAGAGGAGCATCAGAGGAGCATCAGAGTAGCATCAGAGGAGCATCAGAGGAGCAGGAGCAGGAGCAGGAGCAGGAGCAGGAGCAGGAGCAGGAGCAGGAGCAGGAGCATCAGAGGAGCATCAGAGGAGCATCAGAGGAGCATCAGAGGAGCATCAGTGGAGCATCAGAGGAGCATCAGAGGAGCATCAGAGGAGCATCAGAGGAGCATCAGAGGATCATCAGAGGAGCATCAGAGGAACATCAGAGGAGCATCTGAGGAGCATCAGAAGATTATCAGAGGAGCATCAGAGGAGCATCTGAGGAGCATCAGAGGAGATTCAGAGGAGCATCAGAGGAGCATCAGAGGTGCATCAGAGGAGCATCAGAGGTGCATCAGAGGAGCATCAGAGGAGCATCAGAGGAGCATCAGAGGAGCATCTGAGGAGCATCAGAGGAGTATCAGAGGAGCATCAGAGGAGCATCAGAGGAGCATCAGAGGAGCATCTGAGGAGCATCAGAGGACTATCAGAGGAGCATCAGAGGAGCATCAGAGGTGCATCAGAGGAGCATCAGAGGTGCAGGAGCAGGAGCAGGAGCAGGAACAGGAGCAGGAGCAGGAGCAGGAGCAGGAGCAGGAGCAGGAGCAGGAGCAGGAGCAGGAGCAGGAGCAGGAGCAGGAGCCGGAGCAGGAGCAGGAGCAGGAGCAGGAGCAGGAGCAGGAGCAGGAGCAGGAGCATCAGAGGAGCATCAGAGGAGCATCAGAGGAGCATCAGAGGAGCATCAGAGGAGCATCAGAGGAGCATCAGAGGAGCAGCACAGGAGCATCAGAGGAGGATCACAGGAGCATCAGAGGAGCATCAGAGGAGCATCAGAGGAGCATCAGAGGAGCATCAGAGGAGCCTCAGAGGAGCATCAGAGGAGTATCAGAGGAGCATCAGATGAGCATCAGAGGAGCATCAGAGGAGCATCAGAGGAGGATCAGAGGAGCATCAGAGGAGCATCAGAGGAGCATCAGAGGAGCATCAGAGGAGCATCAGAGGAGCATCAGAGGAGCATCAGAGGAGCATCAGAGGAGCATCAGAGGAGCATCAGAGGAGCATCAGAGGAGCATCAGAGGAGCATCAGAGGAGCATTAGAGGAGCATCAGAGGAGCCTCAGAGGAGCCTCAGAGGAGCCTCAGAGGAGCATCAGAGGAGCATCAGAGGAGCATCAGAGGAGCATCAGAAGAGCATCAGTGGAGCATCAGAGGAGCATCAGAGGAGCATCAGGGGAGCATCAGAGGAGCAACAGAGGAGCATCAGAGGAGCATCAGAGGAGCATCAGAGGAGCATCAGAGGAGCATCAGTGGAGCATCAGAGGAGCATCAGAGGAACATCAGAGGAGCATCAGAGGAGCATCAGAGGAGCATCAGAGGAGCAGGAGCAGGAGCAGGAGCAGGAGCAGGAGCATCAGAGGAGCATCAGATGAGCAGGAGCAGGAGCAGGAGCAGGAGCAGGAGCAGGAGCAGGAGCAGGAGCAGGAGCAGGAGCAGGAGCATCAGAGGATCATAGGAAGAGCATCAGAGGAGAATCAGAGGAGCATCAGAGGAGCATCAGAGGAGCATCAGAGGAGCATCAGAGGAGGATCAGAGGAGCATCAGAGGAGCATCAGAGGAGCATCAGAGGAGCATCAGAGGAGCTTCAGAGGAGCATCAGAGGAGCTTCAGAGGAGCATCAGAGGAGCATCAGAGGAGCATCAGAGGAGCATCAGAGGAGCATCAGAGGAGGATCAGAGGAGCATCAGAGGAGCATCAGAGGAGCCTCAGAGGAGCATCAGAGGAGCATCAGAGGAGCATCAGAGGAGCATCAGAGGAGCATCAGAGGAGCAGCAGACGAGCATCAGAGGAGGATCAGAGGAGCATCAGAGGTGCATCAGAGGAGCCTCAGAGGAGCATCAGAGGAGCAGCAGAGGAGCATCAGAGGAGGATCACAGGAGCATCAGAGGAGCATCACAGGAGCATCAGAGGAGCATCAGAGGAGGATCAGAGGAGCATCAGAGGAGCATCAGAGGAGCATCAGAGGAGCATCAGAGGAGCATCAGAGGAGCCTCAGAGGAGCATCACAGGAGCATCAGAGGAGCATCATTGGAGCATCAGAGGAGCATCAGAGGAGCATCAGAGGAGCATCAGAGGAGGATCAGAGGAGCATCAGAGGAGCATCAGAGGAGCATCAGAGGAGCATCAGAGGAGCATCAGAGGAGCATCAGAGGAGCATCAGATGAGCATCAGAGGAGCATCACAGGAGCATCAGAGGAGCATCAGAGGAGCATCACAGGAGCATCAGAGGAGCATCATTGGAGCATCAGTGGAGCATCAGAGGAACAGCAGAGGAGCATCAGATGAGCATCAGAGGAGCATCACAGGAGCATCAGAGGAGCATCAGAGGAGCATCACAGGAGCATCAGAGGAGCATCATTGGAGCATCAGAGGAGCATCAGAGGAGCATCAGAGGAGCATCAGAGGAGCATCAGAGGAGCATCAGAGGAGGATCAGAGGAGCATCAGAGGAGCATCAGAGGAGCATCAGAGGAGCATCAGAGGAGCATCAGAGGAGCATCAGAGGAGCATCAGAGGAGCATCAGAGGAGGATCAGAGGAGCATAAGAGGAGCATCAGAGGAGCCTCAGAGGAGCATCAGAGGAGCATCAGAGGAGCATCAGAGGAGCATCAGAGGAGCAGCAGAGGAGCATCAGAGGAGGATCACAGAAGCATCAGAGGAGCATCACAGGATCATCAGAGGAGCATAAGAGGAGCATCAGAGGAGCATCAGAGGAGCATCAGAGGAGCATCAGAGGAGCCTCAGAGGAGCATCAGAGGAGCATCAGAGGAGCATCAGAAGAGCATCAGAGGAGCATCAGAGGAGCATCAGAGGAGGATCAGAGGAGCATCAGAGGAGCATCAGAGGAGCATCAGAGGAGCATCAGAGGAGCATCAGAGGAGCATCAGAGTAGCATCAGAGGAGCATCAGAGGAGCATCAGAGGAGCATCAGAGGAGCATCAGAGAGGCATCAGAGGAGCATCAGAGGAGGATCAGAGGAGCATCAGAGGAGCATCAGAGGAGCATCAGAGGAGCATCAGAGGAGCATCAGAGGAGCATCAGATGAGCATCAGAGGAGCAGCAGAGGAGCATCAGAGGAGCATCACAGGAGCATCAGAGGAGCATCAGAGGAGCATCAGAGGAGCATCAGAGGAGAATCAGAGGAGCATCAGAGGAGCATCAGAGGAGCCTCAGAGGAGCCTCAGAGGAGCCTCAGAGGAGCCTCAGAGGAGCATTAGAGGAGCATCAGAGGAGCATCAGAGGAGCATCAGAGGAGCATCAGAGGAGCATCAGAGGAGCATCAGAGGAGGATCAGAGTAGGATCAGAGGAGCATCAGAGCAGCATCAGAGGAGCTTCAGAGGAGCATCAGAGGAGCATCACAGGAGATTCACAGGAGCATCACAGGAGCATCAGACGTGCATCATTGGAGCATCAGAGGAGCATCAGAGGAGCATCAGAGGAGCATCAGAGGAGCATCAGAGGAGCATCAGAGGAGCATCAGAGGAGCATCAGTGGAGCATCAGAGGAGCAACAGAGGAGCATCAGAGGAGCATCAGAGGAGCAGGAGCAGGAGCAGGAGCAGGAGCAGGAGCAGGAGCAGGAGCAGGTGCAGGAGCAGGAGCATCAGAGGAGCATCAGAGGAGCAGGAGCAGGAGCAGGAGCAGGAGCAGGAGCAGGAGCAGGAGCAGGAGCAGGTGCAGGAGCAGGAGCATCAGAGGAGCATCAGAGGAGCAGGAGCAGGAGCAGGAGCAGGAGCAGGAGCAGGAGCAGGAGCAGGAGCAGGAGCAGGAGCATCAGATGTCATCAGAGGAGCATCAGAGGAGCAGGAGTAGGAGAAGGAGCATCAGAGGAGCATCAGAGGAGCATCAGAGGAGCATCAGAGGAGCAGGAGCAGGAGCAGGAGCAGGAGCAGGAGCATCAGAGGAGCATCAGATGAGCAGGAGCAGGAGCAGGAGCAGGAGCAGGAGCAGGAGCAGGAGCAGGAGCAGGAGCAGGAGCATCAGAGGATCATAGGAAGAGCATCAGAGGAGAATCAGAGGAGCATCAGAGGAGCATCAGAGGAGCATCAGAGGAGCATCAGAGGAGGATCAGAGGAGCATCAGAGGAGCATCAGAGGAGCATCAGAGGAGCATCAGAGGAGCATCAGAGGAGCTTCAGAGGAGCATCAGAGGAGCTTCAGAGGAGCATCAGAGGAGCATCAGAGGAGCATCAGAGGAGCATCAGAGGAGCATCAGAGGAGGATCAGAGGAGCATCAGAGGAGCATCAGAGGAGCCTCAGAGGAGCATCAGAGGAGCATCAGAGGAGCATCAGAGGAGCATCAGAGGAGCATCAGAGGAGCAGCAGACGAGCATCAGAGGAGGATCAGAGGAGCATCAGAGGTGCATCAGAGGAGCCTCAGAGGAGCATCAGAGGAGCAGCAGAGGAGCATCAGAGGAGGATCACAGGAGCATCAGAGGAGCATCACAGGAGCATCAGAGGAGCATCAGAGGAGGATCAGAGGAGCATCAGAGGAGCATCAGAGGAGCATCAGAGGAGCATCAGAGGAGCATCAGAGGAGCCTCAGAGGAGCATCACAGGAGCATCAGAGGAGCATCATTGGAGCATCAGAGGAGCATCAGAGGAGCATCAGAGGAGCATCAGAGGAGGATCAGAGGAGCATCAGAGGAGCATCAGAGGAGCATCAGAGGAGCATCAGAGGAGCATCAGAGGAGCATCAGAGGAGCATCAGATGAGCATCAGAGGAGCATCACAGGAGCATCAGAGGAGCATCAGAGGAGCATCACAGGAGCATCAGAGGAGCATCATTGGAGCATCAGTGGACCATCAGAGGAACAGCAGAGGAGCATCAGATGAGCATCAGAGGAGCATCACAGGAGCATCAGAGGAGCATCAGAGGAGCATCACAGGAGCATCAGAGGAGCATCATTGGAGCATCAGAGGAGCATCAGAGGAGCATCAGAGGAGCATCAGAGGAGCATCAGAGGAGCATCAGAGGAGGATCAGAGGAGCATCAGAGGAGCATCAGAGGAGCATCAGAGGAGCATCAGAGGAGCATCAGAGGAGCATCAGAGGAGCATCAGAGGAGCATCAGAGGAGCATCAGAGGAGCATCAGAGGAGCATCAGAGGAGCATCAGAGGAGCAGCAGAGGAGCATCAGAGGAGGATCACAGAAGCATCAGAGGAGCATCACAGGATCATCAGAGGAGCATCAGAGGAGCATCAGAGGAGCATCAGAGGAGCATCAGAGGAGCATCAGAGGAGCCTCAGAGGAGCATCAGAGGAGCATCAGAGGAGCATCAGAAGAGCATCAGAGGAGCATCAGAGGAGCATCAGAGGAGGATCAGAGGAGCATCAGAGGAGCATCAGAGGAGCATCAGAGGAGCATCAGAGGAGCATCAGAGGAGCATCAGAGTAGCATCAGAGGAGCATCAGAGGAGCATCAGAGGAGCATCAGAGGAGCATCAGAGGAGCATCAGAGAGGCATCAGAGGAGCATCAGAGGAGGATCAGAGGAGCATCAGAGGAGCATCAGAGGAGCATCAGAGGAGCATCAGAGGAGCATCAGAGGAGCATCAGATGAGCATCAGAGGAGCAGCAGAGGAGCATCAGAGGAGCATCACAGGAGCATCAGAGGAGCATCAGAGGAGCATCAGAGGAGCATCAGAGGAGAATCAGAGGAGCATCAGAGGAGCATCAGAGGAGCCTCAGAGGAGCCTCAGAGGAGCCTCAGAGGAGCCTCAGAGGAGCATTAGAGGAGCATCAGAGGAGCATCAGAGGAGCATCAGAGGAGCATCAGAGAAGCATCAGAGGAGCATCAGAGGAGGATCAGAGTAGGATCAGAGGAGCATCAGAGCAGCATCAGAGGAGCTTCAGAGGAGCATCAGAGGAGCATCACAGGAGATTCACAGGAGCATCACAGGAGCATCAGAGGTGCATCATTGGAGCATCAGAGGAGCATCAGAGGAGCATCAGAGGAGCATCAGAGGAGCATCAGAGGAGCATCAGAGGAGCATCAGAGGAGCATCAGAGGAGCATCAGTGGAGCATCAGAGGAGCAACAGAGGAGCATCAGAGGAGCATCAGAGGAGCAGGAGCAGGAGCAGGAGCAGGAGCAGGAGCAGGAGCAGGAGCAGGTGCAGGAGCAGGAGCATCAGAGGAGCATCAGAGGAGCAGGAGCAGGAGCAGGAGCAGGAGCAGGAGCAGGAGCAGGAGCAGGAGCAGGTGCAGGAGCAGGAGCATCAGAGGAGCATCAGAGGAGCAGGAGCAGGAGCAGGAGCAGGAGCAGGAGCAGGAGCAGGAGCAGGAGCAGGAGCAGGAGCATCAGATGTCATCAGAGGAGCATCAGAGGAGCAGGAGTAGGAGAAGGAGCATCAGAGGAGCATCAGAGGAGCATCAGAGGAGCATCAGAGGAGCATCAGAGGAGCATCAGAGGAGCATCAGAGGAGCATCAGAGGAGCATCAGAGGAGCATCAGTGGAGCATCAGAGGAGCATCAGTGGAGCATCAGAGGAGCATCAGAGGAGCATCAGAGGAGCATCAGAGGAGCATCAGAGGAGCATCAGAGGAGCATCAGAGGAGCATCAGAGGAGGATCAGAGGAGCATCAGTGGAGCATCAGAGGAGCATCAGAGGAGCATCAGAGGAGCATCAGAGGAGCATCAGAGGAGCATCAGAGGAGCATCAGAGGAGGATCAGAGGAGCATCAGAGGAGCATTAGAGGAGCATCAGAGGAGGATCACAGGAGCATCAGAGGAGCATCAGAGGAGCATCAGAGGAGCATCAGAGGAGCATCAGAGGAGCATCAGAGGAGCATCAGAGGAGCCTCTGAGGAGCATCAGAGGAGCATCAGAGGAGCATCAAAGGAGCATCAGAGGAGCATCAGAGGAGGATCAGAGGAGCATCAGAGGAGCATCAGAGGAGCATCAGAGGAGCATCAGAGGAGCATCAGAGGAGCATCAGAGGAGCATCAGAGTAGCATCAGAGTAGCATCAGAGGAGCATCAGAGGAGCATCAGAGGAGCATCAGAGGAGCATCAGAGGAGCATCAGAGGAGGATCAGAGGAGCATAAGAAGAGCATCAGAGGAGCATCAGAGGAGCATCAGAGGAGCATCAGATGAGCATCAGAGGAGCAGCAGAGGAGCATCAGTGGAGCATCAGAGGAGCATCAGAGGAGCATCAGAGGAGCATCAGAGGAGCATCAGAGGAGCATCAGAGGAGGATCAGAGGAGCATCAGACAGCATCAGAGGAGCATCAGAGGAGCATCAGAGGAGAATCAGAGGAGCATCAGATGAGCATCAGAAGAGCAGCAGAGGAGCATCAGAGGAGCATCACAGGAGCATCAGAGGAGCATCAGAGGAGCATCAGAGGAGCATCAGAGGAGCATCGGAGGAGCATCAGAGGAGCCTCAGAGGAGCATCAGAGGAGCATCAGAGGAGCATCAGAGGAGCATCAGAGGAGCATCAGAGGAGCATCAGAGGAGCATCAGAGGAGCATCAGAGGAGCATCAGAGGAGCATCAGAGGAGCATCAGAGGAGAATCAGATGAGCATCAGAGGAGCAGCAGAGGAGCATCAGAGGAGCATCACAGGAGCATCAGAGGATCATCAGAGGAGCATCAGAGGAGCATCAGAGGAGCATCAGAGGAGCCTCAGAGGAGCATCAGAGGAGCCTCAGAGGAGCCTCAGAGGAGCCTCAGAGGAGCATCAGAGGAGCATCAGAGGAGCATCAGAGGAGCATCAGAGGAGCATCATAGGAGGATCAGAGGAGGATCAGAAGAGCATCAGAGGAGCATCAGAGGAGCATCAGAGGAGCATCAGAGGAGCATCAGAGGAGCATCAGAGGAGCATCACAGGAGCATCAGTGGAGCATCATTGGAGCATCATTGGAGCATCAGAGGAGCATCAGAGGAGCATCAGAGGAGCATCAGAGGAGCATCAGAGGTGCATCAGAGGAGCATCTGAGGAGCATCAGAGGAGCATCATAGGAGCATCAGAGGAGCATCAGAGGTGCATCAGAGGAGCATCTGAGGAGCATCAGTGGAGCATCAGAGGAGCATCAGAGGAGCATCAGAGGTGCATCAGAGGAGCATCGAGCAGGAGCAGGAGCATCAGAGGTGCAGGAGCAGGAGCCGGAGCAGGAGCCGGAGCAGGAGCCGGAGCAGGAGCAGGAGCAGGAGCAGGAGCAGGAGCAGGAGCAGGAGCAGGGGCAGGAGCAGGAGCAGGAGCAGGAGCAGGAGCAGGAGCAGGAGCAGGAGCAGGAGCAGGAGCAGGAGCAGGAGCAGGAGCAGGAGCAGGAGCAGGAGCAGGAGCATCAGAGGAGCATCAGAGGAGCATCAGAGGAACATCAGAGGAGCATCAGAGGAGCATCAGAGGAGCATCAGAGGAGCATCAGAGGAGCATCAGAGGAGCATCAGAGGAGCATCAGAGGAGAATCAGAGGAGCATTACAGGAGCATCACAGGAGCATCAGAGGAGCATCAGTGGAACATCAGAGGAGGATCAGAGGATCATCAGAGGAGCATCAGAGGAGCATCAGAGGAGCATCAGCGGAGCATCAGAGGAGAATCAGAAGAGCATCAGAGGAGCATCACAGAGGCATCAGAGGAGCATCAGAGGAGCATCAGAGGAGCATCAGAGGAGCATCTAAGGAGCATCAGAGGAGTATCAGAGGAGCATCAGAGGAGCATCAGAGGTGCATCAGAGGAGCATCAGAGGTGCAGGAGCAGGAGCAGCAGCAGGAGCAGGAACAGGAGCAGGAGCAGGAGCAGGAGCAGGAGCAGGAGCAGGAGCAGGAGCAGGAGCAGGAGCAGGAGCAGGAGCAGGAGCAGGAGCAGGAGCAGGAGCAGGAGCAGGAGCAGGAGCAGGAGCAGGAGCATCAGAGGAGCATCAGAGGAGCATCAGAGGAGCATCAGAGGAGCATCAGAGGAGCATCAGAGGAGCATCAGAGGAGCATCAGAGGAGCATCAGAGGAGCATCAGAGGAGCATCATAGGAGCATCAGAGGAGCATCAGAGGAGCATCAGAGGAGCATCAGAGGAGGATCAGAGGAGCATCAGAGGAGCATCAGAGGAGCCTCAAGAGGAGCATCAGAGGAGCATCAGAGGAGCATCAGAGGAGCATCAGAGGAACAGCAGAGGAACAGCAGAGGAGCATCACAGGAGCATCAGAGGAGCATCACAGGAGCATCAGAGGAGCATCAGAGGAGCATCAGAGGAGCATCAGAAGAGAATCAGAGGAGCCTCAGCGGTGCCTCAGAGGAGCATCAGAGGAGCATCAGAGGAGCATCAGAGGAGCATCAGAGGAGCATCAGAGGAGGATCAGAGGAGCATCAGAGGAGCATCAGATGAGCATCAGAGGAGGATCACAGGAGCATCAGAGGAGCATCAGAGGAGCATAAGAGGCGCATCAGAGGAGCATCAGAGGAGCATCAGAGGAGCATCAGAGGAGCATCAGAGGAGCCTCAGAGGAGCATCAGAGGAGCATCAGAGGAGCATCAGAGGAGCATCAGAGGAGCATCAGAGGAGAATCAGAGGAGCATCAGATGAGCATCAGAGGAGCAGCAGAGGAGCATCAGAGGAGCATCACAGGAGCATCAGAGGAGCATCAGAGGAGCATCAGAGGAGCATCAGAGGAGCATCAGAGGAGCATCAGAGGAGCATCAGAGGAGCCTCTGAGGAGCATCAGAGGAGCATCAGAGGAGCATCAAAGGAGCATCAGAGGAGCATCAGAGGAGGATCAGAGGAGCATCAGAGGAGCATCAGAGGAGCATCAGAGGAGCATCAGAGGAGCATCAGAGGAGCATCAGAGGAGCATCAGAGTAGCATCAGAGTAGCATCAGAGGAGCATCAGAGGAGCATCAGAGGAGCATCAGAGGAGCATCAGAGGAGCATCAGAGGAGGATCAGAGGAGCATAAGAAGAGCATCAGAGGAGCATCAGAGGAGCATCAGAGGAGCATCAGATGAGCATCAGAGGAGCAGCAGAGGAGCATCAGTGGAGCATCAGAGGAGCATCAGAGGAGCATCAGAGGAGCATCAGAGGAGCATCAGAGGAGCATCAGAGGAGGATCAGAGGAGCATCAGACAGCATCAGAGGAGCATCAGAGGAGCATCAGAGGAGAATCAGAGGAGCATCAGATGAGCATCAGAAGAGCAGCAGAGGAGCATCAGAGGAGCTTCACAGGAGCATCAGAGGAGCATCAGAGGAGCATCAGAGGAGCATCAGAGGAGCATCAGAGGAGCATCAGAGGAGCCTCAGAGGAGCATCAGAGGAGCATCAGAGGAGCATCAGAGGAGCATCAGAGGAGCATCAGAGGAGCATCAGAGGAGCATCAGAGGAGCATCAGAGGAGCATCAGATGAGCATCAGAGGAGCAGCAGAGGAGCATCAGAGGAGAATCACAGGAGCATCAGAGGATCATCAGAGGAGCATCAGAGGAGCATCAGAGGAGCATCAGAGGAGCCTCAGAGGAGCATCAGAGGAGCCTCAGAGGAGCCTCAGAGGAGCCTCAGAGGAGCATCAGAGGAGCATCAGAGGAGCATCAGAGGAGCATCAGAGGAGCATCATAGGAGGATCAGAGGAGGATCAGAAGAGCATCAGAGGAGCATCAGAGGAGCATCAGAGGAGCATCAGAGGAGCATCAGAGGAGCATCAGAGGAGCATCACAGGAGCATCAGTGGAGCATCATTGGAGCATCATTGGAGCATCAGAGGAGCATCAGAGGAGCATCAGAGGAGCAACAGAGGAGCATCAGAGGAGCATCAGAGGAGCATCAGAGGAGCATCAGAGGAGCATCAGAGGTGCATCAGAGGAGCATCTGAGGAGCATCAGTGGAGCATCAGAGGAGCATCAGAGGAGCATCAGAGGTGCATCAGAGGAGCATCGAGCAGGAGCAGGAGCATCAGAGGTGCAGGAGCAGGAGCCGGAGCAGGAGCCGGAGCAGGAGCCGGAGCAGGAGCAGGAGCAGGAGCAGGAGCAGGAGCAGGAGCAGGAGCAGGGGCAGGAGCAGGAGCAGGAGCAGGAGCAGGAGCAGGAGCAGGAGAAGGAGCAGGAGCAGGAGCAGGAGCAGGAGCAGGAGCAGGAGCAGGAGCAGGAGCAGGAGCATCAGAGGAGCATCAGAGGAGCATCAGAGGAACATCAGAGGAGCATCAGAGGAGCATCAGAGGAGCATCAGAGGAGCAGCAGAGGAGCATCAGAGGAGCATCACAGGAGCATCAGAGGATCATCAGAGGAGCATCAGAGGAGCATCAGAGGAGCATCAGAGGAGCCTCAGAGGAGCATCAGAGGAGCCTCAGAGGAGCCTCAGAGGAGCCTCAGAGGAGCATCAGAGGAGCATCAGAGGAGCATCAGAGGAGCATCAGAGGAGCATCATAGGAGGATCAGAGGAGGATCAGAAGAGCATCAGAGGAGCATCAGAGGAGCATCAGAGGAGCATCAGAGGAGCATCAGAGGAGCATCACAGGAGCATCAGTGGAGCATCATTGGAGCATCATTGGAGCATCAGAGGAGCATCAGAGGAGCATCAGAGGAGCAACAGAGGAGCATCAGAGGAGCATCAGAGGAGTATCAGAGGAGCATCAGAGGAGCATCAGAGGTGCATCAGAGGAGCATCTGAGGAGCATCAGAGGAGCATCATAGGAGCATCAGAGGAGCATCAGAGGTGCATCAGAGGAGCATCTGAGGAGCATCAGTGGAGCATCAGAGGAGCATCAGAGGAGCATCAGAGGTGCATCAGAGGAGCATCGAGCAGGAGCAGGAGCATCAGAGGTGCAGGAGCAGGAGCCGGAGCAGGAGCCGGAGCAGGAGCCGGAGCAGGAGCAGGAGCAGGAGCAGGAGCAGGAGCAGGAGCAGGAGCAGGGGCAGTAGCAGGAGCAGGAGCAGGAGCAGGAGCAGGAGCAGGAGCAGGAGCAGGAGCAGGAGCAGGAGCAGGAGCAGGAGCAGGAGCAGGAGCAGGAGCAGGAGCATCAGAGGAGCATCAGAGGAGCATCAGAGGAACATCAGAGGAGCATCAGAGGAGCATCAGAGGAGCATCAGAGGAGCATCAGAGGAGCATCAGAGGAGCATCAGAGGAGCATCAGAGGAGAATCAGAGGAGCATTACAGGAGCATCACAGGAGCATCAGAGGAGCATCAGTGGAACATCAGAGGAGGATCAGAGGATCATCAGAGGAGCATCAGAGGAGCATCAGAGGAGCATCAGCGGAGCATCAGAGGAGAATCAGAGGAGCATCAGAGGAGCATCACAGAGGCATCAGAGGAGCATCAGAGGAGCATCAGAGGAGCATCAGAGGAGCATCTAAGGAGCATCAGAGGAGTATCAGAGGAGCATCAGAGGAGCATCAGAGGTGCATCAGAGGAGCATCAGAGGTGCAGGAGCAGGAGCAGCAGCAGGAGCAGGAACAGGAGCAGGAGCAGGAGCAGGAGCAGGAGCAGGAGCAGGAGCAGGAGCAGGAGCAGGAGCAGGAGCAGGAGCAGGAGCAGGAGCAGGAGCAGGAGCAGGAGCAGGAGCAGGAGCAGGAGCAGGAGCATCAGAGGAGCATCAGAGCAGCATCAGAGGAGCATCAGAGGAGCATCAGAGGAGCATCAGAGGAGCATCAGAGGAGCATCAGAGGAGCATCAGAGGAGCATCAGAGGAGCATCAGAGGAGCATCATAGGAGCATCAGAGGAGCATCAGAGGAGCATCAGAGGAGCATCAGAGGAGGATCAGAGGAGCATCAGAGGAGCATCAGAGGAGCCTCAAGAGGAGCATCAGAGGAGCATCAGAGGAGCATCAGAGGAGCATCAGAGGAACAGCAGAGGAACAGCAGAGGAGCATCACAGGAGCATCAGAGGAGCATCACAGGAGCATCAGAGGAGCATCAGAGGAGCATCAGAGGAGCATCAGAAGAGAATCAGAGGAGCCTCAGCGGTGCCTCAGAGGAGCATCAGAGGAGCATCAGAGGAGCATCAGAGGAGCATCAGAGGAGCATCAGAGGAGGATCAGAGGAGCATCAGAGGAGCATCAGAGGAGCATCAGAGGAGGATCACAGGAGCATCAGAGGAGCATCAGAGGAGCATCAGAGGAGCATCAGAGGAGCATCAGAGGAGCATCAGAGGAGCATCAGAGGAGCCTCAGAGGAGCATCAGAGGAGCATAAGAGGAGCATCAGAGGAGCATCAGAGGAGCATCAGAGGAGAATCAGAGGAGCATCAGATGAGCATCAGAGGAGCAGCAGAGGAGCATCAGAGGAGCATCACAGGAGCATCAGAGGAGCATCAGAGGAGCATCAGAGGAGCATCAGAGGAGCATCAGAGGAGCATCAGAGGAGCCTCAGAGGAGCATCAGAGGAGCATCAGAGGAGCATCAGAGGAGCATCAGAGGAGGATCAGAGGAGCATCAGAGGAGCATCAGAGGAGCATCAGAGGAGCATCAGAGGAGCATCAGAGGAGCATCAGAGGAGGATCAGAGGAGCATCAGAGGAGCATCAGAGGAGACTCAGAGGAGCATCAGAGGAGCATCAGAGGAGCATCAGAGGAGCATCAGAGGAGGATCAGAGGAGGATCAGAGGAGCATCAGAGCAGCATCAGAGGAGCATCAGAGGAGCATCAGAGGAGCATCAGAGGAGCATCACAGGAGCATCACAGGAGCATCACAGGAGCATCAGAGGTGCATCATTGGAGCATCAGAGGAGCATCAGAGGAGCATCAGAGGAGCATCAGAGGAGCATCAGAGGAGCATCAGAGGAGCATCAGAGGAGCATCAGAGGAGCATCAGAGGAGCATCAGAGGAGCATCAGTGGAGCATCAGAGGAGCATCAGAGGAGCATCAGAGGAGCATCAGAGGAGCATCAGAGGAGCAGGAGCAGGAGCAGGAGCAGGAGCAGGAGCAGGAGCAGGAGCAGGTGCAGGAGCAGGAGCATCAGAGGAGCATCAGAGGAGCAGGAGCAGGAGCAGGAGCAGGAGCAGGAGCAGGAGCAGGAGCAGGAGCAGGTGGAGCAGGAGCATCAGAGGAGCATCAGAGGAGCAGGAGCAGGAGCAGGAGCAGGAGCAGGAGCAGGAGCAGGAGCAGGAGCAGGAGCATCAGATGTCATCAGAGGAGCATCAGAGGAGCAGGAGTAGGAGAAGGAGCATCAGAGGAGCATCAGAGGAGCATCAGAGGAGCATCAGAGGAGCATCAGAGGAGCATCAGAGGAGCATCAGAGGAGCATCAGAGGAGCATCAGAGGAGCATCAGTGGAGCATCAGAGGAGCATCAGTGGAGCATCAGAGGAGCATCAGAGGAGCATCAGAGGAGCATCAGAGGAGCATCAGAGGAGCATCAGAGGAGCATCAGAGGAGCATCAGAGGAGGATCAGAGGAGCATCAGTGGAGCATCAGAGGAGCATCAGAGGAGCATCAGAGGAGCATCAGAGGAGCATCAGAGGAGGATCAGAGGAGCATCAGAGGAGCATTAGAGGAGCATCAGAGGAGGATCACAGGAGCATCAGAGGAGCATCAGAGGAGCATCAGAGGAGCATCAGAGGAGCATCAGAGGAGCCTCTGAGGAGCATCAGAGGAGCATCAGAGGAGCATCAAAGGAGCATCAGAGGAGCATCAGAGGAGGATCAGAGGAGCATCAGAGGAGCATCAGAGGAGCATCAGAGGAGCATCAGAGGAGCATCAGAGGAGCATCAGAGGAGCATCAGAGGAGCATCAGAGTAGCATCAGAGTAGCATCAGAGGAGCATCAGAGGAGCATCAGAGGAGCATCAGAGGAGCATCAGAGGAGCATCAGAGGAGGATCAGAGGAGCATAAGAAGAGCATCAGAGGAGCATCAGAGGAGCATCAGAGGAGCATCAGAGGAGCATCAGATGAGCATCAGAGGAGCAGCAGAGGAGCATCAGTGGAGCATAAGAGGAGCATCAGAGGAGCATCAGAGGAGCATCAGAGGAGCATCAGAGGAGCATCAGAGGAGGATCAGAGGAGCATCAGACAGCATCAGAGGAGCATCAGAGGAGCATCAGAGGAGAATCAGAGGAGCATCAGATGAGCATCAGAGGAGCAGCAGAGGAGCATCAGAGGAGCATCAGAGGAGCATCAGAGGAGCATCAGAGGAGCATCAGAGGAGCATCAGAGGAGCATCAGAGGAGCATCAGAGGAGCCTCAGAGGAGCATCAGAGGAGCATCAGAGGAGCATCAGAGGAGCATCAGAGGAGCATCAGAGGAGCATCAGAGGAGCATCAGAGGAGGATCAGAGGAGCATCAGAGGAGCATCAGAGGAGCATCAGAGGAGCATCAGAGGAGAATCAGAGGAGCATCAGAGGAGCAGCAGAGGAGCATCAGAGGAGAATCACAGGAACATCAGAGGAGCATCAGAGGAGCATCAGAGGAGCATCAGAGGAGCATCAGAGGAGCCTCAGAGGAGCATCAGAGGAGCCTCAGAGGAGCCTCAGAGGAGCCTCAGAGGAGCATCAGAGGAGCATCAGAGGAGCATCAGAGGAGCATCAGAGGAGCATCAGAGGAGGATCAGAGGAGGATCAGAAGAGCATCAGAGGAGCATCAGAGGAGCATCAGAGGAGCATCAGAGGAGCATCAGAGGAGCATCAGAGGAGCATCACAGGAGCATCAGTGGAGCATCATTGGAGCATCATTGGAGCATCAGAGGAGCATCAGAGGAGCATCAAAGGAGCAACAGAGGAGCATCAGAGGAGCATCAGAGGAGCATCAGAGGAGCATCAGAGGAGCATCAGAGGTGCATCAGAGGAGCATCTGAGGAGCATCAGAGGAGCATCATAGGAGCATCAGAGGAGCATCAGAGGAGCATCAGAGGAGCATCAGAGGAGCATCAGAGGTGCATCAGAGGAGCATCTGAGGAGCATCAGAGGAGCATCATAGGAGCATCAGAGGAGCATCTGAGGAGCATCAGAGGAGTATCAGAGGAGCATCAGAGGAGCATCAGAGGTGCATCAGAGGAGCATCAGAGGTGCAGGAGCAGGAGCAGCAGCAGGAGCAGGAACAGGAGCAGGAGCAGGAGCAGGAGCAGGAGCAGGAGCAGGAGCAGGAGCAGGAGCAGGAGCAGGAGCAGGAGCAGGAGCAGGAGCAGGAGCAGGAGCAGGAGCAGGAGCAGGAGCAGGAGCAGGAGCAGGAGCATCAGAGGAGCATCAGAGGAGCATCAGAGGAGCATCAGAGGAGCATCAGAGGAGCATCAGAGGAGGATCAGAGGAGCATCAGAGGAGCATCAGAGGAGCATCAGAGGAGCATCAGAGGAGCATCAGAGGAGCATCAGAGGAGCATCAGAGGAGCATCAGAGGAGCATCAGAGGAGCATCAGAGGAGCATCAGAGGAGGATCAGAGGAGTATCAGAGGAGCATCAGAGGAGCCTCAAGAGGAGCATCAGAGGAGCATCAGAGGAGCATCAGAGGAGCATCAGAGGAACAGCAGAGGAACAGCAGAGGAGCATCACAGGAGCATCAGAGGAGCATCACAGGAGCATCAGAGGAGCATCAGAGGAGCATCAGAGGAGCATCAGAGGAGCATCATAGGAGCATCAGAGGAGCATCAGAGGAGCATCAGAGGAGCATCAGAGGAGGATCAGAGGAGCATCAGAGGAGCATCAGAGGAGCCTCAAGAGGAGCATCAGAGGAGCATCAGAGGAGCATCAGAGGAGCATCAGAGGAACAGCAGAGGAACAGCAGAGGAGCATCACAGGAGCATCAGAGGAGCATCACAGGAGCATCAGAGGAGCATCACAGGAGCATCAGAGGAGCATCAGAGGAGCATCAGAGGAGCATCAGAAGAGAATCAGAGGAGCCTCAGCGGTGCCTCAGAGGAGCATCAGAGGAGCATCAGAGGAGCATCAGAGGAGCATCAGAGGAGCATCAGAGGAGGATCAGAGGAGCATCAGAGGAGCATCAGAGGAGCATCAGAGGAGGATCACAGGAGCATCAGAGGAGCATCAGAGGAGCATCAGAGGAGCATCAGAGGAGCATCAGAGGAGCATCAGAGGAGCATCAGAGGAGCCTCAGAGGAGCATCAGAGGAGCATAAGAGGAGCATCAGAGGAGCATCAGAGGAGCATCAGAGGAGAATCAGAGGAGCATCAGATGAGCATCAGAGGAGCAGCAGAGGAGCATCAGAGGAGCATCACAGGAGCATCAGAGGAGCATCAGAGGAGCATCAGAGGAGCATCAGAGGAGCATCAGAGGAGCATCAGAGGAGCCTCAGAGGAGCATCAGAGGAGCATCAGAGGAGCATCAGAGGAGCATCAGAGGAGGATCAGAGGAGCATCAGAGGAGCATCAGAGGAGCATCAGAGGAGCATCAGAGGAGCATCAGAGGAGCATCAGAGGAGGATCAGAGGAGCATCAGAGGAGCATCAGAGGAGCCTCAGAGGAGCATCAGAGGAGCATCAGAGGAGCATCAGAGGAGCATCAGAGGAGGATCAGAGGAGGATCAGAGGAGCATCAGAGCAGCATCAGAGGAGCATCAGAGGAGCATCAGAGGAGCATCAGAGGAGAATCAGAGGAGCATCAGATGAGCATCAGAGGAGCAGCAGAGGAGCATCAGAGGAGGATCAGAGGAGCATCAGAGGAGCATCAGAGGAGCATCAGAGGAGCATCAGAGGAGCATCAGAAGAGCATCAGAGGAGCATCAGAGGAGCATCAGAGGAGCATCAGAGGAGCATCAGATGAGCATCAGAGGAGCAGCAGAGGAGCATCAGAGGAGCATCACAGGAGCATCAGAGGAGCATCAGAGGAGCATCAGAGGAGCATCAGAGGAGCATCAGAGGAGCATCAGAGGAGCCTCAGAGGAGCATCAGAGGAGCATCAGAGGAGCATCAGAGGAGCATCAGAGGAGCATCAGAGGAGCATCAGAGGAGCATCAGAGGAGCATCAGAGGAGGATCAGAGGAGCATCAGAGGAGCATCAGAGGAGCATCAGAGGAGCATCAGAGGAGCATCAGAGGAGCATCAGAGGAGCATCAGAGGAGCATCAGGGGAGCATCAGAGGAGCATCAGAGGAGGATCAGAGGAGCATCAGAGGAGCATCAGAGGAGCCTCAAGAGGAGCATCAGAGGAGCATCAGAGGAGCATCAGAGGAGCATCAGAGGAACAGCAGAGGAACAGCAGAGGAGCATCACAGGAGCATCAGAGGAGCATCACAGGAGCATCAGAGGAGCATCAGAGGAGCATCAGAGGAGCATCAGAAGAGAATCAGAGGAGCCTCAGAGGTGCCTCAGAGGAGCATCAGAGGAGCATCAGAGGAGCATCAGAGGAGCATCAGAGGAGAATCAGAGGAGCATCAGATGAGCATCAGAGGAGCAGCAGAGGAGCATCAGAGGAGCATCACAGGAGCATCAGAGGAGCATCAGAGGAGCATCAGAGGAGCATCAGAGGAGCCTCAGACGAGCATCAGAGGAGCATCAGAGGAGCATCAGAGGAGCATCAGAGGAGCATCAGAGGAGCATCAGAGGAGCATCAGAGGAGCATCAGAGGAGGATCAGAGGAGCATCAGAGGAGCATCAGAGGAGCATCAGAGGAGCATCAGAGGAGCATCAGAGGAGCATCAGAGGAGCATCAGAGGAGCATCAGGGGAGCATCAGAGGAGCATCAGAGGAGGATCAGAGGAGCATCAGAGGAGCATCAGAGGAGCCTCAAGAGGAGCATCAGAGGAGCATCAGAGGAGCATCAGAGGAGCATCAGAGGAACAGCAGAGGAACAGCAGAGGAGCATCACAGGAGCATCAGAGGAGCATCACAGGAGCATCAGAGGAGCATCAGAGGAGCATCAGAGGAGCATCAGAAGAGAATCAGAGGAGCCTCAGAGGTGCCTCAGAGGAGCATCAGAGGAGCATCAGAGGAGCATCAGAGGAGAATCAGAGGAGCATCAGATGAGCATCAGAGGAGCAGCAGAGGAGCATCAGAGGAGCATCACAGGAGCATCAGAGGAGCATCAGAGGAGCATCAGAGGAGCATCAGAGGAGCATCAGAGGAGCATCAGAGGAGCCTCAGAGGAGCATCAGAGGAGCATCAGAGGAGCATCAGAGGAGCATCAGAGGAGGATCAGAGGAGCATCAGAGGAGCATCAGAGGAGCATCAGAGGAGCATCAGAGGAGCATCAGAGGAGCATCAGAGGAGGATCAGAGGAGCATCAGAGGAGCATCAGAGGAGAATCAGAGGAGCATCAGATGAGCATCAGAGGAGCAGCAGAGGAGCATCAGAGGAGCATCACAGGAGCATCAGAGGAGCATCAGAGGAGCATCAGAGGAGCATCAGAGGAGCATCAGAGGAGCATCAGAGGAGCCTCAGAGGAGCATCAGAGGAGCATCAGAGGAGCATCAGAGGAGCATCAGAGGAGGATCAGAGGAGCATCAGAGGAGCATCAGAGGAGCATCAGAGGAGCATCAGAGGAGCATCAGAGGAGCATCAGAGGAGCATCAGAGGAGGATCAGAGGTGCAGGAGCAGGAGCAGCAGCAGGAGCAGGAACAGGAGCAGGAGCAGGAGCAGGAGCAGAAGCAGGAGCAGGAGCAGGAGCAGGAGCAGGAGCAGGAGCAGGAGCAGGAGCAGGAGCAGGAGCAGGAGCAGGAGCAGGAGCAGGAGCATCAGAGGAGCATCAGAGGAGCATCAGAGGAGGATCAGAGGAGCATCAGAGGAGCATCAGAGGAGCATCAGAGGAGCATCAGAGGAGGATCAGAGGAGCATCAGAGGAGCATCAGAGGAGCATCAGAGGAGCATCAGAGGAGCATCAGAGGAGCATCAGAGGAGCATCAGAGGAGCATCATAGGAGCATCAGAGGAGCATCAGAGGAGCATCAGAGGAGCATCAGAGGAGGATCAGAGGAGCATCAGAGGAGCATCAGAGGAGCCTCAAGAGGAGCATCAGAGGAGCATCAGAGGAGCATCAGAGGAGCATCAGAGGAGCATCAGAGGAACAGCAGAGGAACAGCAGAGGAGCATCACAGGAGCATCAGAGGAGCATAGCAGGAGCATCAGAGGAGCATCAGAGGAGCATCAGAGGAGCATCAGAAGAGAATCAGAGGAGCCTCAGAGGTGCCTCAGAGGAGCATCAGAGGAGCATCAGAGGAGCATCAGAGGAGCATCAGAGGAGAATCAGAGGAGCATCAGATGAGCATCAGAGGAGCAGCAGAGGAGCATCAGAGGAGGATCAGAGGAGCATCAGAGGAGCATCAGAGGAGCATCAGAGGAGCATCAGAGGAGCATCAGAGGAGCATCAGAGGAGCATCAGAGGAGCATCAGAGGAGCATCAGAGGAGCATCAGAGGAGCATCAGAGGAGAATCAGAGGAGCATCAGATGAGCATCAGAGGAGCAGCAGAGGAGCATCAGAGGAGCATCACAGGAGCATCAGAGGAGCATCAGAGGAGCATCAGAGGAGCATCAGAGGACCATCAGAGGAGCATCAGAGGAGCCTCAGAGGAGCATCAGAGGAGCATCAGAGGAGCATCAGAGGAGCATCAGAGGAGCATCAGAGGAGCATCAGAGGAGGATCAGAGGAGCATCAGAGGAGCATCATAGGAGCATCAGAGGAGCATCAGAGGAGCATCAGAGGAGCATCAGAGGAGGATCAGAGGAGCATCAGAGGAGCATCAGAGGAGCCTCAAGAGGAGCATCAGAGGAGCATCAGAGGAGCATCACAGGAGCATCAGAGGAACAGCAGAGGAACAGCAGAGGAGCATCACAGGAGCATCAGAGGAGCATCACAGGAGCATCAGAGGAGCATCAGAGGAGCATCAGAGGAGCATCAGAAGAGAATCAGAGGAGCCTCAGAGGTGCCTCAGAGGAGCATCAGAGGAGCATTAGAGGAGCATCAGAGGAGCATAAGAGGAGAATCAGAGGAGCATCAGATGAGCATCAGAGGAGCAGCAGAGGAGCATCAGAGGAGCATCACAGGAGCATCAGAGGAGCATCAGAGGAGCATCAGAGGAGCATCAGAGGAGCATCAGAGGAGCATCAGAGGAGCCTCAGAGGAGCATCAGAGGAGCATCAGAGGAGCATCAGAGGAGCATCAGAGGAGGATCAGAGGAGCATCAGAGGAGCATCAGAGGAGCATCAGAGGAGCATCAGAGGAGCATCAGAGGAGCATCAGAGGAGCATCAGAGGAGGATCAGAGGAGCATCAGAGGAGCATCAGAGGAGCCTCAGAGGAGAATCAGAGGAGCATCAGAGGAGCATCAGAGGAGCATCAGAGGAGCATCAGAGGAGCATCAGAAGAGCATCAGAGGAGCATCAGAGGAGGATCAGAGGAGCATCAGAGGAGCATCAGAGGAGCATCAGAGGAGCATCAGAGGAGCATCAGAGTAGCATCAGAGGAGCATCAGAGGAGCATCAAAGGAGCATCAGAGAAGCATCAGAGGAGCATCAGAGGAGCATCAGAGAGGCATCAGAGGAGCATCAGAGGAGGATCAGAGGAGCATCAGAGGAGCATCAGAGGAGCATCAGAGGAGCATCAGAGGAGCATCAGAGGAGCATCAGAGGAGCATCAGAGGAGCAGCAGAGGAGCATCAGAGGAGCATCACAGGAGCATCAGAGGAGCATCAGAGGAGCATCAGAGGAGCCTCAGAGGAGAATCAGAGGAGCATCAGAGGAGCATCAGAGGAGCCTCAGAGGAGCCTCAGAGGAGCCTCAGAGGAGCCTCAGAGGAGCATCAGAGGAGCATCAGAGGAGCATCAGAGGAGCATCAGAGGAGCATCAGAGGAGCATCAGAGGAGCATCAGAGGAGGATCAGAGGAGGATCAGAGGAGCATCAGAGCAGCATCAGAGGAGCATCAGAGGAGCATCAGAGGAGCATCAGTGGAGCATCAGAGGAGCATCAGAGGAGCCTCAAGAGGAGCATCAGAGGAGCATCAGAGGAGCATCAGAGGAGCATCAGAGGAACAGCAGAGGAACAGCAGAGGAGCATCACAGGAGCATCAGAGGAGCATCACAGGAGCATCAGAGGAGCATCAGAGGAGCATCAGAGGAGCATCAGAAGAGAATCAGAGGAGCCTCAGAGGTGCCTCAGAGGAGCATCAGAGGAGCATCAGAGGAGCATCAGAGGAGCATCAGAGGAGCATCAGAGGAGGATCAGAGGAGCATCAGAGGAGCATCAGAGGAGCATCAGAGGAGGATCACAGGAGCATCAGAGGAGCATCAGAGGAGCATCAGAGGAGCATCAGAGGAGCATCAGAGGAGCATCAGAGGAGCATCAGAGGAGCATCAGAGGAGCCTCAGAGGAGCATCAGAGGAGCATCAGAGGAGCATCAGAGGAGCATCAGAGGAGCATCAGAGGAGAATCAGAGGAGCATCAGATGAGCATCAGAGGAGCAGCAGAGGAGCATCAGAGGAGCATCACAGGAGCATCAGATGAGCATCAGAGGAGCATCAGAGGAGCATCAGAGGAGCATCAGAGGAGCATCAGAGGAGCCTCAGAGGAGCATCAGAGGAGCATCAGAGGAGCATCAGAGGAGCATCAGAGGAGGATCAGAGGAGCATCAGAGGAGCATCAGAGGAGCATCAGAGGAGCATCAGAGGAGCATCAGAGGAGGATCAGAGGAGCATCAGAGGAGCATCAGAGGAGCCTCAGAGGAGCATCAGAGGAGCATCAGAGGAGCATCAGAGGAGCATCAGAGGAGCAGCAGAGGAGCCTCAGAGGAGGATCACAGGAGCATCAGAGGAGCATCACAGGATCATCAGAGGAGCATCAGAGGAGCATCAGAGGAGCATCAGAGGAGCATCAGAGGAGCCTCAGAGGAGCATCAGAGGAGCATCAGAGGAGCATCAGAGGAGCATCAGAGTAGCATCAGAGGAGCATCAGAGGAGCATCAGAGGAGCATCAGAGGAGCATCAGAGGAGCATCAGAGGAGCATCAGAGAGGCATCAGAGGAGCATCAGAGGAGGATCAGAGGAGCATCAGAGGAGCATCAGAGGAGCATCAGAGGAGCATCAGAGGAGCATCAGAGGAGCATCAGAGGAGCATCAGAGGAGCAGCAGAGGAGCATCAGAGGAGCATCACAGGAGCATCAGAGGAGCATCAGAGGAGCATCAGAGGAGCCTCAGAGGAGAATCAGAGGAGCATCAGAGGAGCATCAGAGGAGCCTCAGAGGAGCAGGAGCAGGAGCAGGAGCAGGAGCAGGAGCAGGAGCAGGAGCAGGAGCAGGTGCAGGAGCAGGAGCATCAGAGGAGCATCAGAGGAGCAGGAGCAGGAGCAGGAGCAGGAGCAGGAGCAGGAGCAGGAGCAGGAGCAGGTGCAGGAGCAGGAGCATCAGAGGAGCATCAGAGGAGCAGGAGCAGGAGCAGGAGCAGGAGCAGGAGCAGGAGCAGGAGCAGGAGCAGGACCATCAGAGGAGCATCAGAGGAGCAGGAGCAGGAGCAGGAGCAGGAGCAGGAGCATCAGATGTCATCAGAGGAGCATCAGAGGAGCAGGAGTAGGAGAATGAGCAACAGAGGAGCATCAGAGGAGCATCAGAGGAGCATCAGAGGAGCATCAGAGGAGCATCAGAGGAGCATCAGAGGAGCATCAGTGGAGCATCAGAGGAGCATCAGTGGAGCATCAGAGGAGCATCAGAGGAGCATCAGAGGAGCATCAGAGGAGCATCAGAGGAGCATCAGAGGAGGATCAGAGGAGCATCAGAGGAGGATCAGAGGAGCATCAGTGGAGCATCAGAGGAGCATCAGAGGAGCATCAGAGGAGCATCAGAGGAGCATCAGAGGAGCATCAGAGGAGCATCAGAGGAGGATCAGAGGAGCATCAGAGGAGCATTAGAGGAGCATCAGAGGAGGATCACAGGAGCATCAGAGGAGCATCAGAGGAGCATCAGAGGAGCATCAGAGGAGCATCAGAGGAGCATCAGAGGAGCATCAGAGGAGCCTCTGAGGAGCATCAGAGGAGCATCAGAGGAGCATCAAAGGAGCATCAGAGGAGCATCAGTGGAGGATCAGAGGAGCATCAGAGGAGCATCAGAGGAGCATCAGAGGAGCATCAGAGGAGCATCAGAGGAGCATCAGAGGAGCATCAGAGTAGCATCAGAGGAGCATCAGAGGAGCATCAGAGGAGCATCAGAGGAGCATCAGAGGAGCATCAGAGGAGGATCAGAGGAGCATAAGAAGAGCATCAGAGGAGCATCAGAGGAGCATCAGAGGAGCATCAGAGGAGCATCAGATGAGCATCAGAGGAGCAGCAGAGGAGCATCAGTGGAGCATCAGAGGAGCATCAGAGGAGCATCAGAGGAGCATCAGAGGAGCGTCAGAGTAGCATCAGAGGAGCATCAGAGGAGCATCAGAGGAGCATCAGAGGAGCATCAGAGGAGCATCAGAGGAGCATCAGAGAGGCATCAGAGGAGCATCAGAGGAGGATCAGAGGAGCATCAGAGGAGCATCAGAGGAGCATCAGAGGAGCATCAGAGGAGCATCAGAGGAGCATCAGAGGAGCATCAGAGGAGCAGCAGAGGAGCATCAGAGGAGCATCACAGGAGCATCAGAGGAGCATCAGAGGAGCATCAGAGGAGCCTCAGAGGAGAATCAGAGGAGCAGGAGCAGGAGCAGGAGCAGGAGCAGGAGCAGGAGCAGGAGCAGGAGCAGGTGCAGGAGCAGGAGCATCAGAGGAGCATCAGAGGAGCAGGAGCAGGAGCAGGAGCAGGAGCAGGAGCAGGAGCAGGAGCAGGAGCAGGAGCAGGTGCAGGAGCAGGAGCATCAGAGGAGCATCAGAGGAGCAGGAGCAGGAGCAGGAGCAGGAGCAGGAGCAGGAGCAAGAGCAGGAGCAGGACCATCAGAGGAGCATCAGAGGAGCAGGAGCAGGAGCAGGAGCAGGAGCAGGAGCATCAGATGTCATCAGAGGAGCATCAGAGGAGCAGGAGTAGGAGAATGAGCATCAGAGGAGCATCAGAGGAGCATCAGAGGAGCATCAGAGGAGCATCAGAGGAGCATCAGAGGAGCATCAGAGGAGCATCAGAGGAGCATCAGTGGAGCATCAGAGGAGCATCAGTGGAGCATCAGAGGAGCATCAGAGGAGCATCAGAGGAGCATCAGAGGAGCATCAGAGGAGCATCAGAGGAGCATCAGAGGAGCATCAGAGGAGGATCAGAGGAGCATCAGTGGAGCATCAGAGGAGCATCAGAGGAGCATCAGAGGAGCATCAGAGGAGCATCAGAGGAGCATCAGAGGAGCATCAGAGGAGGATCAGAGGAGCATCAGAGGAGCATTAGAGGAGCATCAGAGGAGGATCACAGGAGCATCAGAGGAGCATCAGAGGAGCATCAGAGGAGCATCAGAGGAGCATCAGAGGAGCATCAGAGGAGCATCAGAGGAGCATCAGAGGACCCTCTGAGGAGCATCAGAGGAGCATCAGAGGAGCATCAAAGGAGTATCAGAGGAGCATCAGAGGAGGATCAGAGGAGCATCAGAGGAGCATCAGAGGAGCATCAGAGGAGCATCAGAGGAGCATCAGAGGAGCGTCAGAGGAGCATCAGAGTAGCATCAGAGTAGCATCAGAGGAGCATCAGAGGAGCATCAGAGGAGCATCAGAGGAGCATCAGAGGAGCATCAGAGGAGGATCAGAGGAGCATAAGAAGAGCATCAGAGGAGCATCAGAGGAGCATCAGAGGAGCATCAGAGGAGCATCAGATGAGCATCAGAGGAGCAGCAGAGGAGCATCAGTGGAGCATCAGAGGAGCATCAGAGGAGCATCAGAGGAGCATCAGAGGAGCATCAGAGGAGCATCAGAGGAGGATCAGAGGAGCATCAGACAGCATCAGAGGAGCATCAGAGGAGCATCAGAGGAGCATCAGAGGAGCATCAGATGAGCATCAGAGGAGCAGCAGAGGAGCATCAGAGGAGCATCACAGGAGCATCAGAGGAGCATCAGAGGAGCATCAGAGGAGCATCAGAGGAGCATCAGAGGAGCATCAGAGGAGCCTCAGAGGAGCATCAGAGGAGCATCAGAGGAGCATCAGAGGAGCATCAGAGGAGCATCAGAGGAGCATCAGAGGAGCATCAGAGGAGGATCAGAGGAGCATCAGAGGAGCATCAGAGGAGCATCAGAGGAGCATCAGAGGAGAATCAGATGAGCATCAGAGGAGCATCAGAGGAGCATCAGAGGAGCATCAGAGGAGAATCAGATGAGCATCAGAGGAGCAGCAGAGGAGCATCAGAGGAGCATCACAGGAGCATCAGAGGAGCATCAGAGGAGCCTCAGAGGAGCCTCAGAGGAGCCTCAGAGGAGCCTCAGAGGAGCATCAGAGGAGCATCAGAGGAGCATCAGAGGAGCATCAGAGGAGCATCAGAGGAGGATCAGAGGAGGATCAGAGGAGCATCAGAGGAGCATCAGAGGAGCATCAGAGGAGCATCAGAGGAGCATCAGAGGAGCATCAGAGGGGCATCAGAGGAGCATCACAGGAGCATCAGTGGAGCATCATTGGAGCATCATTGGAGCATCAGAGGAGCATCAGAGGAGCATCAGAGGAGCAACAGAGGAGCATCAGAGGAGCATCAGAGGAGCATCAGAGGAGCATCAGAGGAGAATCAGAGGTGCATCAGAGGAGCATCTGAGGAGCATCAGAGGAGCATCATAGGAGCATCAGAGGAGCATCAGAGGTGCATCAGAGGAGCATCTGAGGAGCATCAGTGGAGCATCAGAGGAGCATCAGAGGAGCATCAGAGGTGCATCAGAGGAGCATCGAGCAGGAGCAGGAGCATCAGAGGTGCAGGAGCAGGAGCCGGAGCAGGAGCCGGGGCAGGAGCCGGAGCAGGAGCAGGAGCAGGAGCAGGAGCAGGAGCAGGAGCAGGAGCAGGGGCAGGAGCAGGAGCAGGAGCAGGAGCAGGAGCAGGAGCAGGAGCAGGAGCAGGAGCAGGAGCAGGAGCAGGAGCAGGAGCAGGAGCAGGAGCAGGAGCATCAGAGGAGCATCAGAGGAGCATCAGAGGAACATCAGAGGAGCATCAGAGGAGCATCAGAGGAGCATCAGAGGAGCATCAGAGGAGCATCAGAGGAGCATCAGAGGAGCATCAGAGGAGAATCAGAGGAGCATTACAGGAGCATCACAGGAGCATCAGAGGAGCATCAGTGGAACATCAGAGGAGGATCAGAGGATCATCAGAGGAGCATCAGAGGAGCATCAGAGGAGCATCAGCGGAGCATCAGAGGAGAATCAGAGGAGCATCAGAGGAGCATCACAGAGGCATCAGAGGAGCATCAGAGGAGCATCAGAGGAGCATCAGAGGAGCATCTAAGGAGCATCAGAGGAGTATCAGAGGAGCATCAGAGGAGCATCAGAGGTGCATCAGAGGAGCATCAGAGGTGCAGGAGCAGGAGCAGCAGCAGGAGCAGGAACAGGAGCAGGAGCAGGAGCAGGAGCAGGAGCAGGAGCAGGAGCAGGAGCAGGAGCAGGAGCAGGAGCAGGAGCAGGAGCAGGAGCAGGAGCAGGAGCAGGAGCAGGAGCAGGAGCAGGAGCAGGAGCAGGAGCAGGAGCATCAGAGGAGCATCAGAGGAGCATCAGAGGAGCATCAGAGGAGCATCAGAGGAGCATCAGAGGAGGATCAGAGGAGGATCAGAGGAGCATCAGAGGAGCATCAGAGGAGCATCAGAGGAGAATCAGAGGAGCATCAGAGGAGCATCAGAGGAGCATCAGAGGAGCATCATAGGAGCATCAGAGGAGCATCAGAGGAGCATCAGAGGAGCATCAGAGGAGGATCAGAGGAGCATCAGAGGAGCATCAGAGGAGCCTCAAGAGGAGAATCAGAGGAGCATCAGAGGAGCATCAGAGGAGCATCAGAGGAACAGCAGAGGAACAGCAGAGGAGCATCACAGGAGCATCAGAGGAGCATCACAGGAGCATCAGAGGAGCATCAGAGGAGCATCAGAGGAGCATCAGAAGAGAATCAGAGGAGCCTCAGAGGTGCCTCAGAGGAGCATCAGAGGAGCATCAGAGGAGCATCAGAGGAGCATCAGAGGAGCATCAGAGGAGGATCAAAAGAGCATCAGAGGAGCATCAGAGGAGCATCAGAGGAGGATCACAGGAGCATCAGAGGAGCATCACAGGAGCATCAGAGGAGCATCAGAGGATCATCAGAGGAGCATCAGAGGAGCATCAGAGGAGCATCAGAGGAGCATCAGAGGAGCATCAGAGGAGCATCAGAGGAGCATCAGAGGAGGATCAGAGGAGCATAAGAGGAGCATCAGAGGAGCATCAGAGGAGCATCAGAGGAGAATCAGAGGAGAATCATATGAGCATCAGAGGAGCAGCAGAGGAGCATCAGAGGAGCATCACAGGAGCATCAGATGAGCATCAGAGGAGCATCAGACGAGCATCAGAGGTGGATCAGAGGAGCATCAGAGGAGCATCAGAGGAGCATCAGAGGAGCATCAGAGGAGAATCAGAGGAGCATCAGATGAGCATCAGAGGAGCAGCAGAGGAGCATCAGAGGAGCATCACAGGAGCATCAGAGGAGCATCAGAGGAGTATCAGAGGAGCATCAGAGGAGCATCAGAGGAGCATCAGAGGAGCATCAGAGGAGCATCAGAGGAGCCTCAGAGGAGCATCAGAGGAGCATCAGAGGAGCATCAGAGTAGCATCAGAGGAGGATCAGAGGAGCATCAGAGGAGCATCAGAGGAGCATCAGAGGAGCATCAGAGGAGCATCACAGGAGAATCAGATCAGCATCAGAGGAGCAGCAGAGGAGCATCAGAGGAGCATCACAGGAGCATCAGAGGAGCATCAGAGGAGCATCAGAGGAGCATCACAGGAGCATCAGAGGAGCATCAGAGGAGGATCAGAGGAGCATCAGAGGAGCATCCGAGGAGCCTCAGAGGAGCATCAGAGGAGCATCAGAGGAGCATCAGAGGAGCATCAGAGGAGGATCAGAGGAGCATCAGAGGAGCATCAGAGGAGCAGGAGCAGGAGCAGGAGCAGGGGCAGGAGCAGGAGCATCAGAGGTCATCAGAGGAGCATCAGAGGAGCAGGTGCAGGAGCAGGAGCATCAGAGGAGCATCAGAGGAGTTTCAGAGGAGCGTCAGAGGAGCATCAGAGGAGCATCAGAGGAGCATCAGAGGAGCATCAGAGGAGCATCAGAGGAGCATCAGTGGAGCATCAGAGGAGCATCAGTGGAGCATCAGAGGAGGATCAGAGGAGCATCAGAGGAGCATCAGAGGAGCATCAGTGGAGCATCAGAGGAGCATCAGAGGAGCATCAGAGGAGCATCAGAGGAGCAGGAGCAGGAGCAGGAGCAGGAGCAGGAGCAGGAGCATCAGAGGAGCATCAGAGGAGCATCAGAGGAGCATCAGAGGAGCATCAGTGGAGCATCAGAGGAGGATCAGAGGAGCATCAGAGGAGCATCAGAGGAGCATCAGAGGAGCATCAGAGGAGCATCAGAGGAGCATCAGAGGAGCATCAGAGGAGCATCAGAGGAGCATCAGAGGAGGATCAGAGGAGCATCAGAGGAGCATTAGAGGAGCATCAGAGGAGCATCAGAGGAGCATCAGAGGAGCATCAGAGGAGCATCAGAGGAGCATCAGAGGAGCATCAGAGGAGCATCAGAGGAGCCTCAGAGGAGCATCAGAGGAGCATCAGAGGAGCATCATAGGAGCATCAGAGGAACAGCAGAGGAGCATCAGAGGAGCATCACAGGAGCATCAGAGGAGCATCAGAGGAGCATCAGAGGAGCATCAGATGAGCATCAGAGGAGCATCAGAGGAGAATCAGAGGAGCATCAGAGGAGACTCAGAGGAGCCTCAGAGGAGCCTCAGAGGAGCATCAGAGGAGCATCAGAGGAGCATCAGAGGAGCATCAGAGGAGCATCAGATGAGCATCAGAGGAGGATTAGAGGAGCATCAGAGGAGCATCAGAGGAGCATCATAGGAGCAACAGAGGAGCATCAGAGGAGCATCAGAGAAGCATCAGAGGAGCATCAGAGGAGCATCAGAGGAGCATCAGAGGAGGATCAGAGGAGCATCAGAGGAGCATCAGAGGAGCCTCAGAGGAGCATCAGAGGAGCATCAGAGGAGCATCAGAGGAGCATCAGAGGAGCAGCACAGGAGCATCAGAGGAGGATCACAGGAGCATCAGAGGAGCATCAGAGGAGAATCAGAGGAGCATCAGTGGAGCATCAGAGGAGCATCAGAGGAGCCTCAGAGGAGCATCAGAGGAGTATCAGAAGAGCATCAGATGAGCATCAGAGGAGCATCAGAGGAGCATCAGAGGAGGATCAGAGGAGCATCAGAGGAGCATCAGAGGAGCATCAGAGGAGCATCAGAGGAGCATCAGAGGAGCATCAGAGGAGCATCAGAGGAGCATCAGAGGAGCATCAGAGGAGCCTCAGAGGAGCATCAGAGGAGCATCAGAGGAGCATCAGAGGAGCATCAGAGGAGCATCAGAGGAGCATCAGAGGAACATCAGAGGAGCATCAGAGGAGCATCAGAGGAGCATCAGAGGAGCAGGAGCAGGAGCAGGAGCAGGAGCAGGAGCAGGAGCAGGAGCAGGAGCAGGAGCAGGAGCAGGAGCATCAGAGGAGCATCAGATGAGCAGGAGCAGGAGCAGGAGCAGGAGCAGGAGCATCAGAGGAGTATCAGAGGAGCATCAGTGGAGCAGGAGCAGGAGCAGGAGCATCAGAGGAGCCTCAGAGGAGCATCAGAGGAGCATCAGAGGAGCATCAGAGGAGCATCAGAGGAGCATCAGAGGAGCATCAGAGGAGCCCCAGAGGAGCCTCAGAGGAGCCTCAGAGGAGCATCAGAGGAGCATCAGAGGAGCATCAGAGGAGCATCAGAGGAGCATCAGAGGAGCCTCAGAGGAGCATCAGAGGAGCATCAGAGGAGCATCAGAGGAGCATCAGAGGAGAATCAGAGGAGCATCAGAGGAGCATCAGAGGATCATCAGAGGAGCAACAGAGGAGCATTAGAGGAGCATTAGAGGAGCATCAGAGGAGCATCAGAGGAGGATCAGAAGAGCATCAGAGGAGCATCAGAGGAGCATCAGAGGAGCATCAGAGGAGCATCAGAGGAGGATCAGAGGAGGATCAGAGGAGCATGAGAGGAGCATGAGAGGAGCATCAGAGGAGCATCAGAGGAGCATCAGTGGAGCATCAGAGGAGCATCAAAGGAGCATCAGAGGAGCATCACAGGAGCATCAGAGGAGCATCATTGGAGCATCATTGGAGCATCAGAGGAGCATCAGAGGAGCATCAGAGGAGCATCAGAGGAGCAACAGAGGAGCATCAGAGGAGCATCAGAGGAGCATCAGAGGAGCATCAGAGGTGCATCAGAGGAGCATCTGAGGAGCATCAGTGGAGCATCAGAGGAGCATCAGAGGAGCATCAGAGGTGCATCAGAGGAGCATCTGAGGAGCATCAGAGGAGCATCAGAGGAGCATTAGAGGAGCATCAGAGGTGCATCAGAGGAGCATCGAGCAGGAGCAGGAGCATCAGAGGTGCAGGAGCAGGAGCCGGAGCAGGAGCAGGAGCAGGAGCAGGAGCAGGAGCAGGAGCAGTAGCAGGAGCAGGAGCAGGGGCAGGAGCAGGAGCAGGAGCAGGAGCAGGAGCAGGAGCAGGAGCAGGAGCAGGAGCAGGAGCAGGAGCAGGAGCAGGAGCAGGAGCAGGAGCAGGAGCAGGAGCAGGAGCAGGAGCAGGAGCAGGAGCAGGAGCATCAGAGGAGCATCACAGGAGCATCAGAGGAACATCAGAGGAGCATCAGAGGAGCATCAGAGGAGCATCAGAGGAGCATCAGAGGAGCATCAGAGGAGCATCAGAGGAGCATCAGAGGAGAATCAGAGAAGCATCACAGGAGCATCACAGGAGCATCACAGGAGCATCAGTGGAGCATCAGAGGAGGATCAGAGGATCATCAGAGGAGCATCAGAGGAGCATCAGAGGAGCATCAGCGGAGCATCAGAGGAGAATCAGAGGAGCATCAGAGGAGCATCACAGAGGCATCAGATTAGCAACAGAGAGGCATTAGAGGAGCATCAGAGGAGCATCTAAGGAGCATCAGAGGAGTATCAGAGGAGCATCAGAGGAGCATCAGACGTGCATCAAAGGAGCATCAGAGGTGCAGGAGCAGGAGCAGGAGCAGGAGCAGGAGCAGGAACAGGAGCAGGAGCAGGAGCAGGAGCAGGAGCAGGAGCAGGAGCAGGAGCAGGAGCAGGAGCAGGAGCAGGAGCAGGAGCAGGAGCAGGAGCAGGAGCATCAGAGGAGCATCAGAGGAGCATCAGAGGAGCATGAGAGGAGCATCAGAGGAGCATCAGAGGAGCATCAGAGGAGCATCAGAGGAGGATCAGAGTAGCATCAGAGGAGCATCAGAGGAGCATCAGAGGAGCATCAGAGGAGCATCAGAGGAGCATCAGAGGAGCATCATAGGAGCATCAGAGGAGCATCAGATGAGGATCAGAGGAGCATCAGAGGAGCATCAGAGGAGCCTCAGAGGAGCATCAGAGGAGCATCAGAGGAGCATCAGAGGAACAGCAGAGGAACAGCAGAGGAGCATCACAGGAGCATCAGAGGAGCATCACAGGAGCATCACAGGAGCATCAGAGGAGCATCAGAGGAGCATCAGAGGAGCATCAGAAGAGAATCAGAGGAGCCTCAGAGGAGCCTCAGAGGAGCATCAGAGGAGCATCAGAGGAGCATCAGAGGAGCATCAGAGGAGCATCAGAGGAGCATCAGAGGAGCATCAGAGGAGGATCAGAGGAGCATCAGAGGAGCATCAGAGGAGCATCAGTGGAGGATCACAGGAGCATCAGAGGAGCATCACAGGAGCATCAGAGGAGCATCAGAGGAGCATCAGAGGAGCATCAGAGGAGCATCAGAGGAGCCTCAGAGGAGCATCAGAGGAGCATCAGAGGAGCATCAGAGGAGCATCAGAGGAGCCTCAGAGGAGCATCAGAGGAGCATCAGAGGAGCCTCAGAGGAGCCTCAGAGGAGCCTCAGAGGAGCCTCAGAGGAGCATCAGAGGAGCATCAGAGGAGCATCAGAGGAGCATCAGAGGAGCATACGAAGAGAATCAGTGGAGCATCAGAGGAGCATCAGAGGAGCATCAGGGGAGCATCAGAGGAGCAACAGAGGAGCATCAGAGGAGCATCAGAGGAGCATCAGAGGAGCATCAGAGGAGCATCAGTGGAGCATCAGAGGAGCATCAGAGGAACATCAGAGGAGCATCAGAGGAGCATCAGAGGAGCATCAGAGGAGCAGGAGCAGGAGCAGGAGCAGGAGCAGGAGCAGGAGCAGGAGCAGGAGCAGGAGCAGGAGCAGGAGCAGGAGCAGGAGCAGGAGCATCAGAGGAGCATCAGATGAGCAGGAGCAGGAGCAGGAGCAGGAGCATCAGAGGAGTATCGGAGGAGCATCAGTGGAGCAGGAGCAGGAGCAGGAGCATCAGAGGAGCATCAGAGGAGCATCAGAGGAGCATCAGGGGAGCATCAGAGGAGCATCAGAGGAGCATCAGAGGAGCATCAGAGGAGCATCAGAGGAGCATCAGAGGAGCCTCAGAGGAGCATCAGAGGAGCATCAGAGGAGCATCAGAGGAGCATCAGAGGAGCATCAGAGGATCATCAGAGGAGCATCACAGGAGCATCAGAGGAGCATCATTGGAGCATCATTGGAGCATCAGAGGAGCATCAGAGGAGCATCAGAGGAGCATCAGAGGAGCATCAGAGGAGCATCAGAGGAGCATCAGAGGAGCATCAGAGGAGCATCAGAGGAGCATCAGAGGAGCATCAGAGGAGCATCAGAGGTGCATCAGAGGAGCATCTGAGGAGCATCAGAGGAGCATCAGAGGAGCATCAGAGGAGCATCAGAGGTGCATCAGAGGAGCATCTGAGGAGCATCAGAGGAGCATCAGAGGAGCATCAGAGGAGCATCAGAGGTGCATCAGAGGAGCATCGAGCAGGAGCAGGAGCATCAGAGGTGCAGGAGCAGGAGCCGGAGCAGGAGCAGGAGCAGGAGCAGGAGCAGGAGCAGGAGCAGTAGCAGGAGAAGGGGCAGGGGCAGGAGCAGGAGCAGGAGCAGGAGCAGGAGCAGGAGCAGGAGCAGGAGCAGGAGCAGGAGCAGGAGCAGGAGCAGGAGCAGGAGCAGGAGCAGGAGCAGGAGCAGGAGCAGGAGTAGGAGCAGGAGCAGGAGCAGGAGCATCAGAGGAGCATCAGAGGAACATCAGAGGAGCATCAGAGGAGCATCAGAGGAGCATCAGAGGAGCATCAGAGGAGCATCAGAGGAGCATCAGAGGAGCATCAGAGGAGAATCAGAGAAGCATCACAGGAGCATCACAGGAGCATCAGAGGAGCATCAGTGGAGCATCAGAGGAGGATCAGAGGATCATCAGAGGAGCATCAGAGGAGCATCAGAGGAGCATCAGCGGAGCATCAGAGGAGAATCAGAGGAGCATCAGAGGAGCATCACAGAGGCATCAGAGGAGCAACAGAGGAGCATCAGAGGAGCATCAGAGGAGCATCTAAGGAGCATCAGAGGAGTATCACAGGAGCATCAGAGGAGCATCAGAGGTGCATCAGAGGAGCATCAGAGGTGCAGGAGCAGGAGCAGGAGCAGGAGCAGGAACAGGAGCAGGAGCAGGAGCAGGAGCAGGAGCAGGAGCAGGAGCAGGAGCAGGAGCAGGAGCAGGAGCAGGAGCAGGAGCAGGAGCAGGAGCAGGAGCAGGAGCAGGAGCAGGAGCAGGAGCAGGAGCAGGAGCAGGAGCAGGAGCAGGAGCATCAGAGGAGCATCAGAGGAGCATCAGAGGAGCATCAGCGGAGCATCAGAGGAGCATCAGAGGAGCATCAGCGGAGCATCAGAGGAGAATCAGAGGAGCATCAGAGGAGCATCACAGAGGCATCAGAGGAGCAACAGAGGAGCATCAGAGGAGCATCAGAGGAGCATCTAAGGAGCATCAGAGGAGCATCAGCGGAGCATCAGAGGAGCATCAGAGGAGCATCAGAGGAGCATCAGATGAGGATCAGAGGAGCATCAGAGGAGCATCAGAGGAGCCTCAGAGGAGCATCAGAGGAGCATCAGAGGAGCATCAGAGGAACAGCAGAGGAACAGCAGAGGAACATCACAGGAGCATCAGAGGAGCATCACAGGAGCATCACAGGAGCATCAGAGGAGCATCAGAGGAGCATCAGAGGAGCATCAGAAGAGAATCAGAGGAGCCTCAGAGGAGCCTCAGAGGAGCATCAGAGGAGCATCAGAGGAGCATCAGAGGAGCATCAGAGGAGCATCAGAGGAGCATCAGAGGAGGATCAGAGGAGCATCAGAGGAGCATCAGAGGAGCATCAGAGGAGGATCAGAGGAGCATCAGAGGAGCATCAGAGGAGCATCAGAGGAGCATCAGAGGAGCATCAGAGGAGCATCAGAGGAGCCTAAGAGGAGCATCAGAGGAGCATCAGAGGAGCATCAGAGGATCATCAGAGGAGCATCAGAGGAGCATCAGAGGAGGATCAGAGGAGCATCAGAGGAGCATCAGAGGAGCATCAGAGGAGCATCAGAGGAGCATCAGAGGAGCATCAGAGGAGCATCAGAGTAGCATCAGAGTAGCATCAGAGGAGCATCAGAGGAGCATCAGAGGAGCATCAGAGGAGCATCAGAGGAGCATCAGATGAGCATCAGAGGAGGATCAGAGGAGCATAAGAGGAGCATCAGAGGAGCATCAGAGGAGCATCAGAGGAGAATCAGAGGAGCATCAGATGAGCATCAGAGGAGCAGCAGAGGAGCATCAGAGGAGCATCACAGGAGCATCAGAGGAGCATCAGAGGAGCATCAGAGGAGCATCAGAGGAGCATCAGAGGTGGATCAGAGGAGCATCAGAGGAGCATCAGAGGAGCATCAGAGGAGAATCAGAGGAGCATCAGATGAGCATCAGAGGAGCAGCAGAGGAGCATCAGAGGAGCATCACAGGAGCATCAGAGGAGCATCAGAGGAGTATCAGAGGAGCATCAGAGGAGCATCAGAGGAGCATCAGAGGAGCATCTGCGGAGCATCAGAGGAGCATCAGAGGAGCATCAGAGGAGCATCAGAGGAGAATCAGATCAGCATCAGAGGAGCAGCAGAGGAGCATCAGAGGAGCATCACAGGAGCATCAGAGGAGCATCAGAGGAGCATCAGAGGAGCATCACAGGAGCATCAGAGGAGCATCAGAGGAGCATCAGAGGAGCCTCAGAGGAGCCTCAGAGGAGCATCAGAGGAGCATCAGAGGAGCATCAGAGGAGGATCAGAGGAGGATCAGAGGAGCATCAGAGGAGCATCAGAGGACCATCAGAGGAGCATCAGAGGAGCATCAGTGGAGCATCAGAGGAGCATCAGAGGAGCATCAGAGGAGCAGGAGCAGGAGCAGGAGCAGGATCAGGAGCAGGAGCATCAGAGGTCATCAGAGGAGCATCAGAGGAGCAGGAGCAGGAGCAGGAGCATCAGAGGAGCATCAGAGGAGCATCAGTGGAGCATCAGAGGAGCATCAGAGGAGCATCAGAGGAGCATCAGAGGAGCATCAGTGGAGCATCAGAGGATCATCAGTGGAGCATCAGAGGAGGATCAGAGGAGCATCAGAGGAGCATCAGAGGAGCATCAGAGGAGCATCAGAGGAGCATCAGAGGAGCATCAGAGGAGCATCAGAGGAGCATCAGAGGAGCATCAGAGGAGCATCAGAGGAGCCTCAGAGGAGCATCAGAGGAGCATCAGAGGAGCATCAGAGGAGCATCAGAGGAGCATCAGAGGAGCATCAGAGGAGGATCAGAGGAGCATCAGAGGAGCATCAGAGGAGCAGGAGTAGGAGCATGAGCATCAGAGGAGCATCAGAGGAGCATCAGAGGAGCATCAGAGGAGCATCAGAGGAGCATCAGAGGAGCATCTGAGGAGCATCAGAGGAGTATCAGAGGAGCATCAGAGGAGCATCAGAGGTGCATCAGAGGAGCATCAGAGGAGCATCAGAGGAGCATCAGAGGAGCATCAGAGGAGCATCTGAGGAGCATCAGAGGAGTATCAGAGGAGCATCAGAGGAGCATCAGAGGTGCATCAGAGGAGCATCAGAGGAGCATCAGAGGAGCATCAGAGGAGTATCAGAGGTGCATCAGAGGAGCATCAGAGGTGCAGGAGCAGGAGCAGGAGCAGGAACAGGAGCAGGAGCAGGAGCAGGAGCAGGAGCAGGAGCAGGAGCAGGAGCAGGAGCAGGAGCAGGAGCAGGAGCAGGAGCAGGAGCAGGAGCAGGAGCAGGAGCAGGAGCATCAGAGGAGCATAGGAGGAGCATCAGAGGAGCATCAGAGGAGCATCAGAGGAGTATCAGAGGTGCATCAGAGGAGCATCAGAGGTGCAGAAGCAGGAGCAGGAGCAGGAACAGGAGCAGGAGCAGGAGCAGGAGCAGGAGCAGGAGCAGGAGCAGGAGCAGGAGCAGGAGCAGGAGCAGGAGCAGGAGCAGGAGCAGGAGCAGGAGCAGGAGCATCAGAGGAGCATAAGAGGAGCATCAGAGTTGGGGAATCAGAGGCGGGGAATCAGATATGGGGAAACAGAGGCGGGGAATCAGAGGCCGGGAATCAGATATGGGGAAACAGAGGCGGGGAATCCGAGGCGGGGAAAGAGAGGCGGGGAATCAGATATGGGGAATCAGAGGTGGGGATTCAGAGGTTGGGAATCAGAGGCAGGGAATCAGAGGCTTGGAATCAGATGCAGGGAATCAGATGCGGGGAATCAGAGGCGGGGAATCAGAGCTGGGGAATCAGAGGTGGGGAATCAGATTTGGGGAATCAGAGGCGGGGACTTAGATATTGGGAAACAGAGGCGGGGAATCAGAGGCGGGGAAACCCAGGCGGGGAATCAGATATGGGGAATCAGAGGTGGGGAATCAGAGGCAAGGAATCAGATGTGCGGAATCAGAGATAGGGAATCAGAGGCAGGGAATCAGAATCAGAAGCAGGGAATCAGAGGCCGGGAATCAGAGGCCGGAATCAGATGCTGGGAATCAGAGGCCTGGAATCAGAGGCGGGGAATCAGAGGCAGGGAATCAGATGCGGGGAATCAGAGGCGGGGAATCAGAGCTGGGGAATCAGAGGCGGGGTATTAGAGTTGGGGAATCAGAGGCGGGGAATCAGATATTGGGAAACAGAGGTGGGGAATCAGAGGCGGGGAAACAGAGGCAGGGAATCAGATATGGGGAATCAGAGGCGGGGAATCAGAGGTGGGGAATCATAGGCAGGGAATCGGATGTGCGGAATCAGAGATGGGGAATCAGAGGCCGGGAATCAGAGGTGGTGAATCAGAGATGGGGAATCAGAGGCGGGGAATCAGAGGCAGGGAATCAGACGCGGGGAATCAGAGGAGGGGATTCAGAGCTGGGGAATCAGAGGCAGGGAATCAGACACGGGGAATCTGAGGCGGGGAATCAGAGGCGGGGAATCAGAGGCGGGGAATCAGAGGCAGGGAATCGGATGCCGGGAATCAGAGGCGGGAAATCAGAGCTGGGGAATCAGAGGCGGGGATTCAGAGTTGGGGAATCAGAGGCGGCGAAGCAGATATGGGGAAATAGAGGCGGGCAATCAGATATGGGGAATCAGAGGCGGGGAATCATATATGGGGAATCAGAGGCTGGGAATCAGAGGGGGGGAAACAGAGGCGGGGAATAAGATATGGGGAATCAGATGTGGGGAATCAGGGGCGGGGAATCAGTGGCAGGGAATCAGAGGCGGGGAATCAGAGGCGGGGAATCAAAGGAAGGGAATCAGACACGGGGAATCAGAGGTGGGGAATCAGAGATGGGGAATCAGAGGCGGGGAATCACAGGCAGGGAATCAGACGCGGGGAATCAGAGGCGGGGAATCAGAGCTGGGGAATCAGAGGCGGCGAAGCAGATATGGGGAAATAGAGGCGGGGAATCAGATATGGGGAATCAGAGGCGGGGAATCAGATATGGGGAATCAGAGGCTGGGAATCAGAGGGGGGGAAACAGAGGCGGGGAATCAGATATGGGGAATCAGAGGCTGGGAATCAGAGGGGGGGAAACAGAGGCGGGGAATAAGATATGGGGAATCAAAGGCGGGGAATCAGAGCTGGTGAATCAGAGGCAGGGAATCAGAGTTGGGGATTCAGAGGCGGGGAATCAGATATGGGGAAACAGAGGCGGGGAATGAGAGGCGGGCAAGCAGAGGCGGGGAATTAGATATGGGGAATCAGAGGTGGGGAATCAGAGGTGGTGAATCAGAGATGGGGAATCACAGGCGGGGAATCAGAGGCAGCGAATAGAACGCGGGGAATCAGAGGCAGGGAATCAGAGCTGGGGAATCAGAGGCGGGGAATCAGATATGGGGAAACAGAGGCGGGGAATCAGAGGCGGGGAAACAGAGGCGGGGAATCAGACATGGGGAATCGGATGCGGGGAATCAGAGGCGGGGAATCAGAGCTGGGAGCATCAGAGGTGGGGAATTAGATATGGGGAAACAGAGGCGGGGAATCAGAGGCGGGGAAACAGAGGCGGGGAATCAGATATGGGGAATCAGAGGTGGGGAATCAGAGGCAGGGAATCAGATGTGCGGAATCAGAGATGGGGAATCAGAGGCAGGGAATCAGAATCAGAAGCGGGGAATCAGAGGCCGGGAATCAGAGGCCGGGAATCAGATGCTGGGAATAAGAGGCCGGGAATCAGAGGTGGGTTATCAGAGTCCGGGAATCAGAGATGGGGATTCAGAGGCGGGGAATGAGATATGGAGAATCAGAGGCGGGGAATCAGAGGCGGGGAAACAGAGGTGGGGAATCAGATATGGGGAATCAGAGGTGGCGAATCAAAGGCGGTGAATCAGAGATGGGGAATCAGAGGCGGGGAATCAGAGGCAGGGAATCAGATGCGGGGATTCAGAGGCGGGGAATCAGAGCTGGCGAATCAGAGGCGGGGAATCAGAGGTGGGCAATCAGAGCCGGGGAATCAGATATGGGGAATCAGAGGCGGGGAATCAGAGGCGGGGAAACAGAGGCGGGGAATCAGATATGGGGAATCAGAGGTGGGGAATCAGAGGTTGTGAATCAGAGGGAGGGAATCAGACGCGGGGAATCAGAGGCGGGGATTCAGAGCTGGGGAATCAGAGGCGGGGAATCAGAGTTGTGGAATCAGAGGCAGGGAATCAGATATGGGGAATCAGAGGCGGGGAATCAGAGGCGGAGAAACAGAGGCGGGGAATCAGATATGGGGAATCAGAGGTGGGGAATCAGGGGCAGGGAATCAGTGGCAGGGAATCAGAGGCGGGGAATCTGAGGCGGGGAATCAGAGGCAGGGAATCAGACACGGGGAATCAGAGGCGGGGAATCAGAGATGGCGAATCAGAGGCGGGGAATCAGAGGCAGGGAATCGGACGCCGGGAATCAGAGGCGGGGAATCAGAGCTGGGGAATCAGAGGCGGGGAATCAGAGTTGGGGAATCAGAGGCGGGGAATCAGATATGGGGAAATAGAGGCGGGGAATCAGATATGGGGAATCAGAGGTGTGGAATCAGAGGTTGGGAATCAGAGGCAGGGAATCAGAGGCGGGGAAACAGAGGCGGGGAATCAGATATGGGGAATCAGAGGTGGCGAATCAAAGGCGGTGAAACAGAGATGGGGAATCAGGGCAGGGAATCAGAGGCAGGGAATCAGAGCTGGGGAAACAGAGGCGGGGAATCAGATATGGGGAATCAGAGGAGGGGAATCAGGGGCGGGGAATCAGTGGCAGGGAATCAGAGCTGGGGAATCAGAGGTGGGGAATCAGAGCTGGGGAAACAGAGGCGGGGAATCAGATATGGGGAATCAGAGGTGGGGAATCAGGGGCGGGGAATCAGTGGCAGGGAATCAGAGGCCGGGAATAAAAGGCGGGGAATCAGAGCTGGGGAATCAGAGGCGGGGAATCAGAGTTGGGGAATCAGAGGAGGGGAATCAGATATGGGGAAACAGAGGCCGGGAATCAGAGGCAGGGAAACAGAGGCGGGGAATCAGATATGGGGAATCAGAGGTGGGGAATTAGAGGTTGCGTATCAGAGGCGGGGTATCAGAGGCGGGGAATCAGAGGCAGGGAATCGGATGTGCGGAATCAGAGATGGGGAATCAGAGGTGGGGATTCAGAGGTGGTGAATCAGAGAAGGGGAATCAGAGGCTGGGAATTAGAGGCAGGGAATCAGACGCAGGGAATCAGAGGCGGGGAATCATAGCTTGCGAATTAGAGGAGGGGAATCAGAGTTGGGGAATCAGAGATGGGGATTCAGAGGCGGGGAATGAGATATGGAGAATCAGAGGCGGGAATCAGAGGCGGGGAAACAGAGGTGGGGAATCAGATATGGGGAATCAGAGGTGGCGAATCAAAGGCGGTGAATCAGAGATGGGGAATCAGAGGCGGGGAATCAGAGGCAGGGAATCAGATGCGGGGATTCAGAGGCGGGGAATCAGAGCTGGCGAATCAGAGGCGGGGAATCAGAGGTGGGCAATCAGAGCCGGGGAATCAGATATGGGGAATCAGAGGCGGGGAATCAGAGGCGGGGAAACAGAGGCGGGGAATCAGATATGGGGAATCAGAGGTGGGGAATCAGATGTTGTGAATCAGAGGGAGGGAATCAGACGCGGGGAATCAGAGGCGGGGATTCAGAGCTGGGGAATCAGAGGCGGGGAATCAGAGTTGTGGAATCAGAGGCAGGGAATCAGATATGGGGAATCAGAGGCGGGGAATCAGAGGCGGAGAAACAGAGGCGGGGAATCAGATATGGGGAATCAGAGGTGGGGAATCAGGGGCAGGGAATCAGTGGCAGGGAATCAGAGGCGGGGAATCTGATGCGGGGAATCAGAGGCAGGGAATCAGACACGGGGAATCAGAGGCGGGGAATCAGAGATGGCGAATCAGAGGCGGGGAATCAGAGGCAGGGAATCGGATGCCGGGAATCAGAGGCGGGGAATCAGAGCTGGGGAATCAGAGGCGGGGAATCAGAGTTGGGGAATCAGAGGCGGGGAATCAGATATGGGGAAATAGAGGCGGGGAATCAGATATGGGGAATCAGAGGTGTGGAATCAGAGGTTGGGAATCAGAGGCAGGGAATCAGAGGCGGGGAAACAGAGGCGGGGAATCAGATATGGGGAATCAGAGGTGGCGAATCAAAGGCGGTGAAACAGAGATGGGGAATCAGGGCAGGGAATCAGAGGCAGGGAATCAGAGCTGGGGAAACAGAGGCGGGGAATCAGATATGGGGAATCAGAGGTGGGGAATCAGGGGCGGGGAATCAGTGGCAGGGAATCAGAGCTGGGGAATCAGAGGTGGGGAATCAGAGCTGGGGAAACAGAGGCGGGGAATCAGATATGGGGAATCAGAGGTGGGGAATCAGGGGCGGGGAATCAGTGGCAGGGAATCAGAGGCCGGGAATAAAAGGCGGGGAATCAGAGCTGGGGAATCAGAGGCGGGGAATCAGAGTTGGGGAATCAGAGGAGGGGAATCAGATATGGGGAAACAGAGGCCGGGAATCAGAGGCAGGGAAACAGAGGCGGGGAATCAGATATGGGGAAACAGAGGCGGGGAATCAGAGGAGGGGAAACAGAGGCGGGGAATCAGATATGGGGAATCAGAGGTGGGGAATCAGAGGCAGGGAATCAGATGTGCGGAATCAGAGATGGGGAATCAGAGGCAGGGAATCAGAATCAGAAGCAGGGAATCAGTGGCAGGGAATCAGAGGCCGGGAATAAAAGGCGGGGAATCAGAGGCAGGGAATCGGATGTGCGGAATCAGAGATGGGGAATCAGAGGTGGGGATTCAGAGGTGGTGAATCAGAGAAGGGGAATCAGAGGCGGGGAATCAGAGGCAGGGAATCGGATGTGCGGAATCAGAGATGAGGTATCAGAGGTGGGGATTCAGAGTTGGTGAATCAGAGAAGGGGAATCAGAGGCTGGGAATCAGAGGCAGGGAATCAGACGCAGGGAATAAGAGGCGGGGAATCATAGCTGGCGAATTAGAGGAGGGGAATCAGAGTTGGGGAATCAGAGGCGGGGAATCATATATGGGGAATCAGAGGTGGGGAATCAGGGGCAGGGAATCAGTGGCAGGGAATCAGAGGCGGGGAATCATAGCTGGCGAATTAGAGGAAGGGAATCAGAGTTGGGGAAACAGAGGCGGGGAATCAGATATGGGGAATCAGAGGTGGGGAATCAGGGGCAGGGAATCAGCGGCAGGGAATCAGACGCGGGGAATCAGAGGCGGGGAATCAGAGGCAGGGAATCAGACACGGGGAATCAGAGGCGGGGAATCAGAGATGGGGAATCAGAGGCTGGGAATCAGAGGCAGGGAATCAGTGGCCGGGAATCAGATGCTGGGAATTAGAGGCCGGGAATCAGAGGTGGGGAAACAGAGGCGGGGAATCAGATATGGGGAATCAGAGGTGGGGAATCAGGGGCGGGGAATCAGTGGCAGGGAATCAGAGGCCGGGAATAAAAGACGGGGAATCAAAGCTGGGGAATCAGAGGCGGGGAATCAGAGTTGGGGAATCAGAGGAGGGGAATCATATATGGGGAAACAGAGGCCGGGAATCAGAGGCAGGGAAACAGAGGCGGGGAATCAGATATGGGGAATCAGAGGTGGGGAATTAGAGGTTGTGAATCAGAGGCGGGGAATCAGAGGCGGGGAATCAGAGGCAGGGAATCGGATGTGCGGAATCAGAGATGGGGAATCAGAGGTGGGGATTCAGAGGTGGTGAATCAGAGAAGGGGAATCAGAGGCTGGGAATCAGAGGCATGGAATCAGACGCAGGGAATCAGAGGCGGGGAATCATAGCTGGCGAATTAGAGGAGGGGAATCAGATTTGGGGAATCAGAGGCGGGGAATCAGATATGGGGAAACAGAGGCGGGAAATCAGAGGCGGGGAAACAGAGGCGGGGAATCAGATATGGGGAATCAGAGGTGGGGAATCAGAGGCAGGGAATCAGATGTGCGGAATCAGAGATGGGGAATCAGAGGCAGGGAATCAGAATCAGAAGCAGGGAATCAGAGGCCGGGAATCAGAGGCCGGAATCAGATGCTGGGAATCAGAGGCCTGGAATCAGAGGCGGGGAATCAGAGGCAGGGAATCAGATGCGGGGAATCAGAGGCGGGGAATCAGAGCTGGGGAATCAGAGGCAGGGTATTAGAGTTGGGGAATCAGAGGCGGGGAATCAGATATGGGGAAACAGAGGTGGGGAATCAGAAGCGGGGAAACAGAGGCAGGGAATCAGATATGGGGAATCAGAGGCGGGGAATCAGAGGTGGGGAATCATAGGCAGGGAATCGGATGTGCGGAATCAGAGATGGGGTGTCAGAGGTGGGGAATCAGAGGTGGTGAGTCAGAGATGGGGAATCAGTGGCGGGGAATCAGAGGCAGGGAATCAGAAACGGGGAATCAGAGGCGGGCAATCATAACTGGCGAATCAGCGGAGGGGAATCAGTGGTGGGGAATCAGAGGCGGGGAATCAGATATGGTGATTCAGAGGTGGGGAATCAGAGGCGGGGAAACAGAGGCCGGGAATCAGATATGTTGTATCAGAGGTGGGGAATCAGAGGCGGGAAATCAGAGCTGGGGAATCTGAGGCGAGGAAATCAGAGTTGGGGAATCAGAGTCCGGGAATCAGAGATGGGAAATCAGAGGAGGGGAATCAAATATGGGGAATCAGAGGCGGGGAATCAGAGTTGGGGAATCAGAATCCGGGAATCAGAGATGGGGAATCAGAGGCGGGGAATCAAATATGGGGAATAAGAGGCGGGGAATCAGAGGCGGGGAAACAGAGGCGGTGAATCAGATATGGGCAATCAGAGGTGGCGAATCAGAGGTAGAGAATCAGAGATGGGGAAGCAGAGGTGGGGAATCAGAGGCGGGAAATCAGAGCTGGGGAATCAGAGGCGGGGAATCAGAGTTGGGGAATCAGAGTCCGGGAATCAGAGATGGGGAATCAGAGGCGGGGAATCAAATATGGGGAATCAGAGGCGGGGAATCAGAGGCGGGGAAACAGAGGCGGTGAATCAGATATGGGGAATCAGAGGTGGCGAATCAGAAGTTGAGAATCAGAGATGGGGAAGCAGAGGTGGGGAATCAGATGTGATGAATTAGAGATGGGGAATCAGAGGCGGGGTATCAGAGGCGGCCAATCAGAGGCGGGGAATCAGAGGCGTGGAATCAGATATGGGAAATCAGAGGTGGGGAATCAGAGGCGGGGAAACAGAGGCGGGGAATCAGATATGGGGTATCAGAGGTGGGGAATTAGGGGCGGGGAATCAGTGGCAGGGAATCAGAGGAGGGGATTCAGAGGCGGGGAATCAGAGGCAGGGAATCAGACACTGGGAATCAGAGGCGGTGAATCAGGGATGGGGAATGAGAGGCCGGGAAACAGAGGTGGGGAATCAGAGACCGGGAATCAGAGATGGGGAATCAGAGGCGGGGAATTAGATATGGGGAATCAGAGGCGGGGAATCAGAAGCGGGGAAACAGAGGCGGTGAATGAGATATTCGGAATCAGAGGTTGCGAATCAGAGGTAGAGAATCAGAGATGGGGAAGCAGAGGTGGGGAATCAGATGTGATGAATTAGAGATGGGGAATCAGAGGCGGGGTATCAGAGGTGCCAATCAGAGGCAGTGAAACAGAGGCGGGGATCAGATATGGGGAAACAGAGGCGGGGAATCAGATATGGGGATTCAGAGGTGGGTAATAACAGGTTGCGAATCAGAGGCAGGGAATCAGAGGCGGGGGAATCAGAGGCGGGGAATCAGAGGCAGGGAATCGGATGTGCAGAATCAGAGATGGGGAATCAGAGGTGGGGAATCAGAGGTGGTGAATCAGAGATGGGGAATCAAAGGCGTGGAATCAGAGGCAGGGTCAGACACGGGGAATCAGAGGCGGGGAATCAGATGCGGGGAACCAGAGGAGGGGAATCATAGCTGGCGAATCAGAGGCGGGGAATCGGAGGTGGGGAATCATAGGCGGGGAATCAGATATGGGGAATCAGAGGTGGGGAATCAGGGGCGGGGAATCAGTGGCAGGGAATCAGAGCTGGGGAATCAGAGGTGGGGAATCAGAGCTGGGGAAACAGAGGCGGGGAATCAGATATGGGGAATCAGAGGTGGGGAATCAGGGGCGGGGAATCAGTGGCAGGGAATCAGAGGCCGGGAATAAAAGGCGGGGAATCAGAGCTGGGGAATCAGAGGCGGGGAATCAGAGTTGGGGAATCAGAGGAGGGGAATCAGATATGGGGAAACAGAGGCCGGGAATCAGAGGCAGGGAAACAGAGGCGGGGAATCAGATATGGGGAAACAGAGGCGGGGAATCAGAGGAGGGGAAACAGAGGCGGGGAATCAGATATGGGGAATCAGAGGTGGGGAATCAGAGGCAGGGAATCAGATGTGCGGAATCAGAGATGGGGAATCAGAGGCAGGGAATCAGAATCAGAAGCAGGGAATCAGTGGCAGGGAATCAGAGGCCGGGAATAAAAGGCGGGGAATGAGAGGCAGGGAATCGGATGTGCGGAATCAGAGATGGGGAATCAGAGGTGGGGATTCAGAGGTGGTGAATCAGAGAAGGGGAATCAGAGGCTGGGAATCAGAGGCAGGGTATCAGATGCAGGGAATCAGAGGCGGGGAATCATAGCTGGCGAATTAGAGGAAGGGAATCAGAGTTGGGGAATCAGAGGCGGGGAATCAGATATGGGGAAACAGAGGCGGGGAATCAGAGGTGGGGAAAAAGAGGCGGGGAATCAGAGATGGGGAATCAGAGGTGGGGAATCAGGGGCAGGGAATCAGTGGCAGGGAATCAGACGCGGGGAATCAGAGGCGGGGAATCAGAGGCGGGGAATCAGAGGCGGGGAATCAGAGGCAGGGAATCGGATGTGCGGAATCAGAGATGAGGTATCAGAGGTGGGGATTCAGAGGTGGTGAATCAGAGAAGGGGAATCAGAGGCTGGGAATCAGAGGCAGGGAATCAGACGCAGGGAATAAGAGGCGGGGAATCATAGCTGGCGAATTAGAGGAGGGGAATCAGAGTTGGGGAATCAGAGGCGGGGAATCATATATGGGGAATCAGAGGTGGGGAATCAGGGGCAGGGAATCAGTGGCAGGGAATCAGAGGCGGGGAATCATAGCTGGCGAATTAGAGGAAGGGAATCAGAGTTGGGGAAACAGAGGCGGGGAATCAGATATGGGGAATCAGAGGTGGGGAATCAGGGGCAGGGAATCAGTGGCAGGGAATCAGACGCGGGGAATCAGAGGCGGGGAGTCAGAGGCAGGGAATCAGACACGGGGAATCAGAGGCGGGGAATCAGAGATGGGGAATCAGAGGCGGGGAATCAGAGTTGGGGAATCAGAGGCGGGGAATCATATATGGGGAATCAGAGGTGGGGAATCAGGGGCAGGGAATCAGTGGCAGGGAATCAGACGCGGGGAATCAGAGGCGGGGAGTCAGAGGCAGGGAATCAGACACGGGGAATCAGAGGCCGGGAATAAAAGACGGGGAATCAAAGCTGGGGAATCAGAGGCGGGGAATCAGAGTTGGGGAATCAGAGGAGGGGAATCAGATATGGGGAAACAGAGGCCGGGAATCAGAGGCAGGGAAACAGAGGCGGGGAATCAGATATGGGGAGTCAGAGGTGGGGAATTAGAGGTTGTGAATCAGAGGCGGGGAATCAGAGGCGGGGAATCAGAGGCAGGGAGTCGGATGTGCGGAATCAGAGATGGGGAATCAGAGGTGGGGATTCAGAGGTGGTGAATCAGAGAAGGGGAATCAGAGGCTGGGAATCAGAGGCATGGAATCAGACGCAGGGAATCAGAGGCGGGGAATCATAGCTGGCGAATTAGAGGAGGGGAATCAGATTTGGGGAATCAGAGGCGGGGAATCAGATATGGGGAAACAGAGGCGGGAAATCAGAGGCGGGGAAACAGAGGCGGGGAATCAGATATGGGGAATCAGAGGTGGGGAATCAGAGGCAGGGAATCAGATGTGCGGAAAAAGAGATGGGGAATCAGAGGCAGGGAATCAGAATCAGAAGCAGGGAATCAGAGGCCGGGAATCAGAGGCCGGAATCAGATGCTGGGAATCAGAGGCCTGGAATCAGAGGCGGGGAATCAGAGGCAGGGAATCAGATGCGGGGAATCAGAGGCGGGGAATCAGAGCTGGGGAATCAGAGGCAGGGTATTAGAGTTGGGGAATCAGAGGCGGGGAATCAGATATGGGGAAACAGAGGTGGGGAATCAGAAGCGGGGAAACAGAGGCAGGGAATCAGATATGGGGAATCAGAGGCGGGGAATCAGAGGTGGGGAATCATAGGCAGGGAATCGGATGTGCGGAATCAGAGATGGGGTGTCAGAGGTGGGGAATCAGAGGTGGTGAGTCAGAGATGGGGAATCAGAGGCGGGGAATCAGAGGCAGGGAATCAGAAACGGGGAATCAGAGGCGGGCAATCATAACTGGCGAATCAGCGGAGGGGAATCAGTGGTGGGGAATCAGAGGCGGGGAATCAGATATGGTGAATCAGAGGTGGGGAATCAGAGGCGGGGAAACAGAGGCCGGGAATCAGATATGTTGTATCAGAGGTGGGGAATCAGAGGCGGGAAATCAGAGCTGGGGAATCAGAGGCGGGGAAATCAGAGTTGGGGAATCAGAGTCCGGGAATCAGAGATGGGAAATCAGAGGAGGGGAATCAAATATGGGGAATCAGAGGCGGGGAATCAGAGTTGGGGAATCAGAGTCCGGGAATCAGAGATGGGGAATCAGAGGCGGGGAATCAAATATGGGGAATAAGAGGCGGGGAATCAGAGGCGGGGAAACAGAGGCGGTGAATCAGATATGGGCAATCAGAGGTGGCGAATCAGAGGTAGAGAATCAGAGATGGGGAAGCAGAGGTGGGGAATCAGAGGCGGGAAATCAGAGCTGGGGAATCAGAGGCGGGGAATCAGAGTTGGGGAATCAGAGTCCGGGAATCAGAGATGGGGAATCAGAGGCGGGGAATCAAATATGGGGAATCAGAGGCGGCGAATCAGAGGCGGGGAAACAGAGGCGGTGAATCAGATATGGGGAATCAGAGGTGGCGAATCAGAGGTTGAGAATCAGAGATGGGGAAGCAGAGGTGGGGAATCAGATGTGATGAATTAGAGATGGGGAATCAGAGGCGGGGTATCAGAGGCGGCCAATCAGAGGCGGGGAATCAGAGGCGTGGAATCAGATATGGGAAATCAGAGGTGGGGAATCAGAGGCGGGGAAACAGAGGCGGGGAATCAGATATGGGGTATCAGAGGTGGGGAATCAGGGGCGGGGAATCAGTGGCAGGGAATCAGAGGAGGGGATTCAGAGGCGGGGAATCAGAGGCAGGGAATCAGACACTGGGAATCAGAGGCGGTGAATCAGGGATGGGGAATGAGAGGCCGGGAAACAGAGGTGGGGAATCAGAGACCGGGAATCAGAGATGGGGAATCAGAGGAGGGGAATTAGATATGGGGAATCAGAGGCGGGGAATCAGAAGCGGGGAAACAGAGGCGGTGAATGAGATATTCGGAATCAGAGGTTGCGAATCAGAGGTAGAGAATCAGAGATGGGGAAGCAGAGGTGGGGAATCAGATGTGATGAATTAGAGATGGGGAATCAGAGGCGGGGTATCAGATATGGGGAATCAGAGGTGGGGAATCAGGGGCGGGGAATCAGTGGCAGGGAATCAGAGGCCGGGAATAAAAGACGGGGAATCAAAGCTGGGGAATCAGAGGCGGGGAATCAGAGTTGGGGAATCAGAGGAGGGGAATCAGATATGGGGAATCAGAGGTGGGGAATCAGGGGCGGGGAATCAGTGGCAGGGAATCAGAGGCCGGGAATAAAAGACGGGGAATCAAAGCTGGGGAATCAGAGGCGGGGAATCAGAGTTGGGGAATCAGAGGAGGGGAATCATATATGGGGAAACAGAGGCCGGGAATCAGAGGCAGGGAAACAGAGGCGGGGAATCAGATATGGGGAATCAGAGGTGGGGAATTAGAGGTTGTGAATCAGAGGCGGGGAATCAGAGGCGGGGAATCAGAGGCAGGGAATCGGATGTGCGGAATCAGAGATGGGGAATCAGAGGTGGGGATTCAGAGGTGGTGAATCAGAGAAGGGGAATCAGAGGCTGGGAATCAGAGGCATGGAATCAGACGCAGGGAATCAGAGGCGGGGAATCATAGCTGGCGAATTAGAGGAGGGGAATCAGATTTGGGGAATCAGAGGCGGGGAATCAGATATGGGGAAACAGAGGCGGGAAATCAGAGGCGGGGAAACAGAGGCGGGGAATCAGATATGGGGAATCAGAGGTGGGGAATCAGAGGCAGGGAATCAGATGTGCGGAATCAGAGATGGGGAATCAGAGGCAGGGAATCAGAATCAGAAGCAGGGAATCAGAGGCCGGGAATCAGAGGCCGGAATCAGATGCTGGGAATCAGAGGCCTGGAATCAGAGGCGGGGAATCAGAGGCAGGGAATCAGATGCGGGGAATCAGAGGCGGGGAATCAGAGCTGGGGAATCAGAGGCAGGGTATTAGAGTTGGGGAATCAGAGGCGGGGAATCAGATATGGGGAAACAGAGGTGGGGAATCAGAAGCGGGGAAACAGAGGCAGGGAATCAGATATGGGGAATCAGAGGCGGGGAATCAGAGGTGGGGAATCATAGGCAGGGAATCGGATGTGCGGAATCAGAGATGGGGTGTCAGAGGTGGGGAATCAGAGGTGGTGAGTCAGAGATGGGGAATCAGAGGCGGGGAATCAGAGGCAGGGAATCAGAAACGGGGAATCAGAGGCGGGCAATCATAACTGGCGAATCAGCGGAGGGGAATCAGTGGTGGGGAATCAGAGGCGGGGAATCAGATATGGTGAATCAGAGGTGGGGAATCAGAGGCGGGGAAACAGAGGCCGGGAATCAGATATGTTGTATCAGAGGTGGGGAATCAGAGGCGGGAAATCAGAGCTGGGGAATCTGAGGCGAGGAAATCAGAGTTGGGGAATCAGAGTCCGGGAATCAGAGATGGGAAATCAGAGGAGGGGAATCAAATATGGGGAATCAGAGCCGGGGAATCAGAGTTGGGGAATCAGAATCCGGGAATCAGAGATGGGGAATCAGAGGCGGGGAATCAAATATGGGGAATAAGAGGCGGGGAATCAGAGGCGGGGAAACAGAGGCGGTGAATCAGATATGGGCAATCAGAGGTGGCGAATCAGAGGTAGAGAATCAGAGATGGGGAAGCAGAGGTGGGGAATCAGAGGCGGGAAATCAGAGCTGGGGAATCAGAGGCGGGGAATCAGAGTTGGGGAATCAGAGTCCGGGAATCAGAGATGGGGAATCAGAGGCGGGGAATCAAATATGGGGAATCAGAGGCGGGGAATCAGAGGCGGGGAAACAGAGGCGGTGAATCAGATATGGGGAATCAGAGGTGGCGAATCAGAGGTTGAGAATCAGAGATGGGGAAGCAGAGGTGGGGAATCAGATGTGATGAATTAGAGATGGGGAATCAGAGGCGGGGTATCAGAGGCGGCCAATCAGAGGCGGGGAATCAGAGGCGTGGAATCAGATATGGGAAATCAGAGGTGGGGAATCAGAGGCGGGGAAACAGAGGCGGGGAATCAGATATGGGGTATCAGAGGTGGGGAATTAGGGGCGGGGAATCAGTGGCAGGGAATCAGAGGAGGGGATTCAGAGGCGGGGAATCAGAGGCAGGGAATCAGACACTGGGAATCAGAGGCGGTGAATCAGGGATGGGGAATGAGAGGCCGAAAAACAGAGGTGGGGAATCAGAGACCGGGAATCAGAGATGGGGAATCAGAGGCGGGGAATTAGATATGGGGAATCAGAGGCGGGGAATCAGAAGCGGGGAAACAGAGGCGGTGAATGAGATATTCGGAATCAGAGGTTGCGAATCAGAGGTAGAGAATCAGAGATGGGGAAGCAGAGGTGGGGAATCAGATGTGATGAATTAGAGATGGGGAATCAGAGGCGGGGTATCAGAGGTGCCAATCAGAGGCAGTGAAACAGAGGCGGGGATCAGATATGGGGAAACAGAGGCGGGGAATCAGATATGGGGATTCAGAGGTGGGTAATAACAGGTTGCGAATCAGAGGCAGGGAATCAGAGGCGGGGAATCAGAGGCGGGGAATCAGAGGCAGGGAATCGGATGTGCAGAATCAGAGATGGGGAATCAGAGGTGGGGAATCAGAGGTGGTGAATCAGAGATGGGGAATCAAAGGCGTGGAATCAGAGGCAGGGTCAGACACGGGGAATCAGAGGCGGGGAATCAGATGCGGGGAACCAGAGGAGGGGAATCATAGCTGGCGAATCAGAGGCGGGGAATCGGAGGTGGGGAATCATAGGCGGGGAATCAGATATGGGGAATCAGAGGTGGGGAATCAGGGGCGGGGAATCAGTGGCAGGGAATCAGAGCTGGGGAATCAGAGGTGGGGAATCAGAGCTGGGGAAACAGAGGCGGGGAATCAGATATGGGGAATCAGAGGTGGGGAATCAGGGGCGGGGAATCAGTGGCAGGGAATCAGAGGCCGGGAATAAAAGGCGGGGAATCAGAGCTGGGGAATCAGAGGCGGGGAATCAGAGTTGGGGAATCAGAGGAGGGGAATCAGATATGGGGAAACAGAGGCCGGGAATCAGAGGCAGGGAAACAGAGGCGGGGAATCAGATATGGGGAAACAGAGGCGGGGAATCAGAGGAGGGGAAACAGAGGCGGGGAATCAGATATGGGGAATCAGAGGTGGGGAATCAGAGGCAGGGAATCAGATGTGCGGAATCAGAGATGGGGAATCAGAGGCAGGGAATCAGAATCAGAAGCAGGGAATCAGTGGCAGGGAATCAGAGGCCGGGAATAAAAGGCGGGGAATGAGAGGCAGGGAATCGGATGTGCGGAATCAGAGATGGGGAATCAGAGGTGGGGATTCAGAGGTGGTGAATCAGAGAAGGGGAATCAGAGGCTGGGAATCAGAGGCAGGGTATCAGATGCAGGGAATCAGAGGCGGGGAATCATAGCTGGCGAATTAGAGGAAGGGAATCAGAGTTGGGGAATCAGAGGCGGGGAATCAGATATGGGGAAACAGAGGCGGGGAATCAGAGGTGGGGAAAAAGAGGCGGGGAATCAGAGATGGGGAATCAGAGGTGGGGAATCAGGGGCAGGGAATCAGTGGCAGGGAATCAGACGCGGGGAATCAGAGGCGGGGAATCAGAGGCGGGGAATCAGAGGCGGGGAATCAGAGGCAGGGAATCGGATGTGCGGAATCAGAGATGAGGTATCAGAGGTGGGGATTCAGAGGTGGTGAATCAGAGAAGGGGAATCAGAGGCTGGGAATCAGAGGCAGGGAATCAGACGCAGGGAATAAGAGGCGGGGAATCATAGCTGGCGAATTAGAGGAGGGGAATCAGAGTTGGGGAATCAGAGGCGGGGAATCATATATGGGGAATCAGAGGTGGGGAATCAGGGGCAGGGAATCAGTGGCAGGGAATCAGAGGCGGGGAATCATAGCTGGCGAATTAGAGGAAGGGAATCAGAGTTGGGGAAACAGAGGCGGGGAATCAGATATGGGGAATCAGAGGTGGGGAATCAGGGGCAGGGAATCAGTGGCAGGGAATCAGACGCGGGGAATCAGAGGCGGGGAGTCAGAGGCAGGGAATCAGACACGGGGAATCAGAGGCGGGGAATCAGAGATGGGGAATCAGAGGCGGGGAATCAGAGTTGGGGAATCAGAGGCGGGGAATCATATATGGGGAATCAGAGGTGGGGAATCAGGGGCAGGGAATCAGTGGCAGGGAATCAGAGGCGGGGAATCATAGCTGGCGAATTAGAGGAAGGGAATCAGAGTTGGGGAAACAGAGGCGGGGAATCAGATATGGGGAATCAGAGGTGGGGAAACAGAGGCGGGGAATCAGATATGGGGAATCAGAGGTGGGGAATCAGGGGCGGGGAATCAGTGGCAGGGAATCAGAGGCCGGGAATAAAAGACGGGGAATCAAAGCTGGGGAATCAGAGGCGGGGAATCAGAGTTGGGGAATCAGAGGAGGGGAATCAGATATGGGGAAACAGAGGCCGGGAATCAGAGGCAGGGAAACAGAGGCGGGGAATCAGATATGGGGAGTCAGAGGTGGGGAATTAGAGGTTGTGAATCAGAGGCGGGGAATCAGAGGCGGGGAATCAGAGGCAGGGAGTCGGATGTGCGGAATCAGAGATGGGGAATCAGAGGTGGGGATTCAGAGGTGGTGAATCAGAGAAGGGGAATCAGAGGCTGGGAATCAGAGGCATGGAATCAGACGCAGGGAATCAGAGGCGGGGAATCATAGCTGGCGAATTAGAGGAGGGGAATCAGATTTGGGGAATCAGAGGCGGGGAATCAGATATGGGGAAACAGAGGCGGGAAATCAGAGGCGGGGAAACAGAGGCGGGGAATCAGATATGGGGAATCAGAGGTGGGGAATCAGAGGCAGGGAATCAGATGTGCGGAAAAAGAGATGGGGAATCAGAGGCAGGGAATCAGAATCAGAAGCAGGGAATCAGAGGCCGGGAATCAGAGGCCGGAATCAGATGCTGGGAATCAGAGGCCTGGAATCAGAGGCGGGGAATCAGAGGCAGGGAATCAGATGCGGGGAATCAGAGGCGGGGAATCAGAGCTGGGGAATCAGAGGCAGGGTATTAGAGTTGGGGAATCAGAGGCGGGGAATCAGATATGGGGAAACAGAGGTGGGGAATCAGAAGCGGGGAAACAGAGGCAGGGAATCAGATATGGGGAATCAGAGGCGGGGAATCAGAGGTGGGGAATCATAGGCAGGGAATCGGATGTGCGGAATCAGAGATGGGGTGTCAGAGGTGGGGAATCAGAGGTGGTGAGTCAGAGATGGGGAATCAGAGGCGGGGAATCAGAGGCAGGGAATCAGAAACGGGGAATCAGAGGCGGGCAATCATAACTGGCGAATCAGCGGAGGGGAATCAGTGGTGGGGAATCAGAGGCGGGGAATCAGATATGGTGAATCAGAGGTGGGGAATCAGAGGCGGGGAAACAGAGGCCGGGAATCAGATATGTTGTATCAGAGGTGGGGAATCAGAGGCGGGAAATCAGAGCTGGGGAATCAGAGGCGGGGAAATCAGAGTTGGGGAATCAGAGTCCGGGAATCAGAGATGGGAAATCAGAGGAGGGGAATCAAATATGGGGAATCAGAGGCGGGGAATCAGAGTTGGGGAATCAGAGTCCGGGAATCAGAGATGGGGAATCAGAGGCGGGGAATCAAATATGGGGAATAAGAGGCGGGGAATCAGAGGCGGGGAAACAGAGGCGGTGAATCAGATATGGGCAATCAGAGGTGGCGAATCAGAGGTAGAGAATCAGAGATGGGGAAGCAGAGGTGGGGAATCAGAGGCGGGAAATCAGAGCTGGGGAATCAGAGGCGGGGAATCAGAGTTGGGGAATCAGAGTCCGGGAATCAGAGATGGGGAATCAGAGGCGGGGAATCAAATATGGGGAATCAGAGGCGGCGAATCAGAGGCGGGGAAACAGAGGCGGTGAATCAGATATGGGGAATCAGAGGTGGCGAATCAGAGGTTGAGAATCAGAGATGGGGAAGCAGAGGTGGGGAATCAGATGTGATGAATTAGAGATGGGGAATCAGAGGCGGGGTATCAGAGGCGGCCAATCAGAGGCGGGGAATCAGAGGCGTGGAATCAGATATGGGAAATCAGAGGTGGGGAATCAGAGGCGGGGAAACAGAGGCGGGGAATCAGATATGGGGTATCAGAGGTGGGGAATCAGGGGCGGGGAATCAGTGGCAGGGAATCAGAGGAGGGGATTCAGAGGCGGGGAATCAGAGGCAGGGAATCAGACACTGGGAATCAGAGGCGGTGAATCAGGGATGGGGAATGAGAGGCCGGGAAACAGAGGTGGGGAATCAGAGACCGGGAATCAGAGATGGGGAATCAGAGGAGGGGAATTAGATATGGGGAATCAGAGGCGGGGAATCAGAAGCGGGGAAACAGAGGCGGTGAATGAGATATTCGGAATCAGAGGTTGCGAATCAGAGGTAGAGAATCAGAGATGGGGAAGCAGAGGTGGGGAATCAGATGTGATGAATTAGAGATGGGGAATCAGAGGCGGGGTATCAGAGGTGCCAATCAGAGGCAGTGAAACAGAGGCGGGGAATCAGATATGGGGAAACAGAGGCGGGGAATCAGATATGGGGATTCAGAGGTGGGTAATAACAGGTTGCGAATCAGAGGCAGGGAATCAGAGGCGGGGAATCAGAGGCGGGGAATCAGAGGCAGGGAATCGGATGTGCAGAATCAGAGATGGATAATCAGAGGTGGGGAATCAGAGGTGGTGAATCAGAGATGGGGAATCAAAGGCGTGGAATCAGAGGCAGGGTCAGACACGGGGAATCAGAGGCGGGGAATCAGATGCGGGGAACCAGAGGAGGGGAATCATAGCTGGCGAATCAGAGGCGGGGAATCGGAGGTGGGGAATCATAGGCGGGGAATCAGATATGGGGAATCAGAGGTGGGGAATCAGAGGCGGGGAAACAGAGGCGGGGAATCAGATATGTTGGATCAGAGGTGGGGAATCAGAGGCGGGGAATCAGAGCTGGGGAATCAGAGGCGGGGAATCAGAGTTGGGGAATCAGAGGCAGGGAATCAGATATGGGGAATCAGAGGTGGGGAATCAGAGGCGGGGAAACAGAGGCGGGGAATCAGATATGGGGTATCAGAGGTGGGGAATCAGGGGCGGGGAATCAGTGGCAGGGAATCAGAGGAGGGGATTCAGAGGCGGGGAATCAGAGGCAGGGAATCAGACACTGGGAGTCAGAGGCGGTGAATCAGGGATTGGGAATCAGAGGCCGGGAAACAGAGGTGGGGAATCAGAGACCGGGAATCAGAGATGGGGAATCAGAGGCGGGGAATCAGATATGGGGAATCAGAGGCGGGGAATCAGAGGCAGGGAAACAGAGGCGGTGAATCAGATATTGGGAATCAGAGGTGGCGAATCAGAGGTAGAGAATCGGAGATGGGGAAGCAGAGGTGGGGAATCAGATGTGATGAATTAGAGATGGGGAATCAGAGGCGGGGTATCAGAGGTGCCAATCAGAGGCGGGGAAACAGAGGCAGGGAATCAGCTATGGGGAATCAGAGGTGGGGAATAAGAGGTTGCGAATCAGAGGCAGGGAATCAGAGGCGGGGAATCAGAGGCGGGGAATCAGAGGCAGGGAATCGGATGTGCGGAATCAGAGATGGGGTATCAGAGGTGGGGAATCAGAGGTGGTGAGTCAGACATGGGGAATCAGAGGCGGGGAATCAGAGGCAGGGAATCAGAAACGGGGAATCAGAGGCGGGCAATCATAACTGGCGAATCAGAGGAGGGGAATCAGTGGTGGGGAATCAGAGGCGGGGAATCAGATATGGTGAATCAGAGGTGGGGAATCAGAGGCGGGGAAACAGAGGCCGGGAATCAGATATGTTTTATCACAGGTGGGGAATCAGAGGCGGGAAATCAGAGCTGGGGATTCAGAGGCGGGGAAATCAGAGTTGGGGAATCAGAGTCCAGGAATCAGAGATGGGAAATCAGAGGAGGGGAATCAAATATGGGGAATCAGAGGCGGGGAATCAGAGTTGGGGAATGAGTCCGGGAATCAGAGATGGGGAATCAGAGGCGGGGAATCAAATATGGGGAATCAGAGGCGGGGAATCAGATGCGGGGAAACAGAGGCGGTGAATCAGATATGGGCAATCAGAGGTGGCGAATCAGAGGTAGAGAATCAGAGATGGGGAAGAAGAGGTGGGGAATCAGATGTGATGAATTAGAGATGGGGAATCAGAGGCGGGGTATCAGAGGCGGGGAATCAGAGTTGGGGAATCAGAGGAGGGGAATCAGATATGGGGAAACAGAGGCCGGGAATCAGAGGCAGGGAAACAGATGTGCGGAATCAGAGATGGGGAATCAGAGGCAGGGAATCAGAATCAGAAGCGGGGAATCAGAGGCCGGGAATCAGAGGCCGGGAATCAGATGCTGGGAGCATCAGAGGTGGGGAATTAGATATGGGGAAACAGAGGCGGGGAATCAGAGGCGTGGAAACAGAGGCGGGGAATCAGATATGGGGAATCAGAGGTGGGGAATCAGAGGCAGGGAATCAGATGTGCGGAATCAGAGATGGGGAATCAGAGGCAGGGAATCAGAATCAGAAGCGGGGAATCAGAGGCCGGGAATCAGAGGCCGGGAATCAGATGCTGGGAATAAGAGGCCGGGAATCAGAGGTGGGTTATCAGAGGTGGGGAATCAGATTTGGGGAATCAGAGGTGGCGAATCAAAGGCGGTAAATCAGAGATGGGGAATCAGAGGCGGGGAATCAGAGGCAGGGAATCAGATGCGGGGATTCAGAGGCGGGGAATCAGAGCTGGCGAATCAGAGGCGGGGAATCAGAGGTGGGCAATCAGAGCCGGGGAATCAGATATGGGGAATCAGAGGCGGGGAATCAGAGGCGGGGAAACAGAGGCGGGGAATCAGATATGGGGAATCAGAGGTGGGGAATCAGAGGTTGTGAATCAGAGGGAGGGAATCAGACGCGGGGAATCAGAGGCGGGGATTCAGAGCTGGGGAATCAGAGGCGGGGAATCAGAGTTGTGGAATCAGAGGCAGGGAATCAGATATGGGGAATCAGAGGCGGGGAATCAGAGGCGGAGAAACAGAGGCGGGGAATCAGATATGGGGAATCAGAGGTGGGGAATCAGGGGCAGGGAATCAGTGGCAGGGAATCAGAGGCGGGGAATCTGAGGCGGGGAATCAGAGGCAGGGAATCAGACACGGGGAATCAGAGGCGGGGAATCAGAGATGGCGAATCAGAGGCGGGGAATCAGAGGCAGGGAATCGGACGCCGGGAATCAGAGGCGGGGAATCAGAGCTGGGGAATCAGAGGCGGGGAATCAGAGTTGGGGAATCAGAGGCGGGGAATCAGATATGGGGAAATAGAGGCGGGGAATCAGATATGGGGAATCAGAGGTGTGGAATCAGAGGTTGGGAATCAGAGGCAGGGAATCAGAGGCGAGGAAACAGAGGCGGGGAATCAGATATGGGGAATCAGAGGTGGCGAATCAAAGGCGGTGAAACAGAGATGGGGAATCAGGGCAGGGAATCAGAGGCAGGGAATCAGAGCTGGGGAAACAGAGGCGGGGAATCAGATATTGGGAATCAGAGGAGGGGAATCAGGGGCGGGGAATCAGTGGCAGGGAATCAGAGCTGGGGAATCAGAGGTGGGGAATCAGAGCTGGGGAAACAGAGGCGGGGAATCAGATATGGGGAATCAGAGGTGGGGAATCAGGGGCGGGGAATCAGTGGCAGGGAATCAGAGGCCGGGAGTAAAAGGCGGGGAATCAGAGCTGGGGAATCAGAGGCGGGGAATCAGAGTTGGGGAATCAGAGGAGGGGAATCAGATATGGGGAAACAGAGGCCGGGAATCAGAGGCAGGGAAACAGAGGCGGGTAATCAGATATGGGGAATCAGAGGTGGGGAATTAGAGGTTGCGTATCAGAGGCGGGGTATCAGAGGCGGGGAATCAGAGGCAGGGAATCGGATGTGCGGAATCAGAGATGGGGAATCAGAGGTGGGGATTCAGAGGTGGTGAATCAGAGAAGGGGAATCAGAGGCTGGGAATCAGAGGCAGGGAATCAGACGCAGGGAATCAGAGGCGGGGAATCATAGCTTGCGAATTAGAGGAGGGGAATCAGAGTTGGGCAATCAGAGATGGGGATTCAGAGGCGGGGAATGAGATATGGAGAATCAGAGGCGGGGAATCAGAGGCGGGGAAACAGAGGTGGGGAATCAGATATGGGGAATCAGAGGTGGCGAATCAAAGGCGGTGAATCAGAGATGGGGAATCAGAGGCGGGGAATCAGAGGCAGGGAATCAGATGCGGGGATTCAGAGGCGGGGAATCAGAGCTGGCGAATCAGAGGCGGGGAATCAGAGGTGGGCAATCAGAGCCGGGGAATCAGATATGGGGAATCAGAGGCGGGGAATCAGAGGCGGGGAAACAGAGGCGGGGAATCAGATATGGGGAATCAGAGGTGGGGAATCAGAGGTTGTGAATCAGAGGGAGGGAATCAGACGCGGGGAATCAGAGGCGGGGATTCAGAGCTGGGGAATCAGAGGCGGGGAATCAGAGTTGTGGAATCAGAGGCAGGGAATCAGATATGGGGAATCAGAGGCGGGGAATCAGAGGCGGAGAAACAGAGGCGGGGAATCAGATATGGGGAATCAGAGGTGGGGAATCAGGGGCAGGGAATCAGTGGCAGGGAATCAGAGGCGGGGAATCTGAGGCGGGGAATCAGAGGCAGGGAATCAGACACGGGGAATCAGAGGCGGGGAATCAGAGATGGCGAATCAGAGGCGGGGAATCAGAGGCAGGGAATCGGATGCCGGGAATCAGAGGCGGGGAATCAGAGCTGGGGAATCAGAGGCGGGGAATCAGAGTTGGGGAATCAGAGGCGGGGAATCAGATATGGGGAAATAGAGGCGGGGAATCAGATATGGGGAATCAGAGGTGTGGAATCAGAGGTTGGGAATCAGAGGCAGGGAATCAGAGGCGGGGAAACAGAGGCGGGGAATCAGATATGGGGAATCAGAGGTGGCGAACCAAAGGCGGTGAAACAGAGATGGGGAATCAGGGCAGGGAATCAGAGGCAGGGAATCAGAGCTGGGGAAACAGAGGCGGGGAATCAGATATGGGCAATCAGAGGTGGGGAATCAGGGGCGGGGAATCAGTGGCAGGGAATCAGAGCTGGGGAATCAGAGGTGGGGAATCAGAGCTGGGGAAACAGAGGCGGGGAATCAGATATGGGGAATCAGAGGTGGGGAATCAGGGGCGGGGAATCAGTGGCAGGGAATCGGAGGCCGGGAATAAAAGGCGGGGAATCAGAGCTGGGGAATCAGAGGCGGGGAATCAGAGTTGGGGAATCAGAGGAGGGGAATCAGATATGGGGAAACAGAGGACGGGAATCAGAGGCAGGGAAACAGAGGCGGGGAATCAGATATGGGGAAACAGAGGCGGGGAATCAGAGGAGGGGAAACAGAGGCGGGGAATCAGATATGGGGAATCAGAGGTGGGGAATCAGAGGCAGGGAATCAGATGTGCGGAATCAGAGATGGGGAATCAGAGGCAGGGAATCAGAATCAGAAGCAGGGAATCAGTGGCAGGGAATCAGAGGCCGGGAATAAAAGGCGGGGAATCAGAGGCAGGGAATCGGATGTGCGGAATCAGAGATGGGGAATCAGAGGTGGGGATTCAGAGGTGGTGAATCAGAGAAGGGGAATCAGAGGCTGGGAATCAGAGGCAGGGTATCAGATGCAGGGAATCAGAGGCGGGGAATCATAGCTGGCGAATTAGAGGAAGGGAATCAGAGTTGGGGAATCAGAGGCGGGGAATCAGATATGGTGAATCAGAGGTGGGGAATCAGAGGCGGGGAAACAGAGGCCGGGAATCAGATATGTTTTATCACAGGTGGGGAATCAGAGGCGGGAAATCAGAGCTGGGGATTCAGAGGCGGGGAAATCAGAGTTGGGGAATCAGAGTCCAGGAATCAGAGATGGGAAATCAGAGGAGGGGAATCAAATATGGGGAATCAGAGGCGGGGAATCAGAGTTGGGGAATGAGTCCGGGAATCAGAGATGGGGAATCAGAGGCGGGGAATCAAATATGGGGAATCAGAGGCGGGGAATCAGATGCGGGGAAACAGAGGCGGTGAATCAGATATGGGCAATCAGAGGTGGCGAATCAGAGGTAGAGAATCAGAGATGGGGAAGAAGAGGTGGGGAATCAGATGTGATGAATTAGAGATGGGGAATCAGAGGCGGGGTATCAGAGGCGGGGAATCAGAGTTGGGGAATCAGAGGAGGGGAATCAGATATGGGGAAACAGAGGCCGGGAATCAGAGGCAGGGAAACAGATGTGCGGAATCAGAGATGGGGAATCAGAGGCAGGGAATCAGAATCAGAAGCGGGGAATCAGAGGCCGGGAATCAGAGGCCGGGAATCAGATGCTGGGAGCATCAGAGGTGGGGAATTAGATATGGGGAAACAGAGGCGGGGAATCAGAGGCGTGGAAACAGAGGCGGGGAATCAGATATGGGGAATCAGAGGTGGGGAATCAGAGGCAGGGAATCAGATGTGCGGAATCAGAGATGGGGAATCAGAGGCAGGGAATCAGAATCAGAAGCGGGGAATCAGAGGCCGGGAATCAGAGGCCGGGAATCAGATGCTGGGAATAAGAGGCCGGGAATCAGAGGTGGGTTATCAGAGGTGGGGAATCAGATTTGGGGAATCAGAGGTGGCGAATCAAAGGCGGTAAATCAGAGATGGGGAATCAGAGGCGGGGAATCAGAGGCAGGGAATCAGATGCGGGGATTCAGAGGCGGGGAATCAGAGCTGGCGAATCAGAGGCGGGGAATCAGAGGTGGGCAATCAGAGCCGGGGAATCAGATATGGGGAATCAGAGGCGGGGAATCAGAGGCGGGGAAACAGAGGCGGGGAATCAGATATGGGGAATCAGAGGTGGGGAATCAGAGGTTGTGAATCAGAGGGAGGGAATCAGACGCGGGGAATCAGAGGCGGGGATTCAGAGCTGGGGAATCAGAGGCGGGGAATCAGAGTTGTGGAATCAGAGGCAGGGAATCAGATATGGGGAATCAGAGGCGGGGAATCAGAGGCGGAGAAACAGAGGCGGGGAATCAGATATGGGGAATCAGAGGTGGGGAATCAGGGGCAGGGAATCAGTGGCAGGGAATCAGAGGCGGGGAATCTGAGGCGGGGAATCAGAGGCAGGGAATCAGACACGGGGAATCAGAGGCGGGGAATCAGAGATGGCGAATCAGAGGCGGGGAATCAGAGGCAGGGAATCGGACGCCGGGAATCAGAGGCGGGGAATCAGAGCTGGGGAATCAGAGGCGGGGAATCAGAGTTGGGGAATCAGAGGCGGGGAATCAGATATGGGGAAATAGAGGCGGGGAATCAGATATGGGGAATCAGAGGTGTGGAATCAGAGGTTGGGAATCAGAGGCAGGGAATCAGAGGCGAGGAAACAGAGGCGGGGAATCAGATATGGGGAATCAGAGGTGGCGAATCAAAGGCGGTGAAACAGAGATGGGGAATCAGGGCAGGGAATCAGAGGCAGGGAATCAGAGCTGGGGAAACAGAGGCGGGGAATCAGATATTGGGAATCAGAGGAGGGGAATCAGGGGCGGGGAATCAGTGGCAGGGAATCAGAGCTGGGGAATCAGAGGTGGGGAATCAGAGCTGGGGAAACAGAGGCGGGGAATCAGATATGGGGAATCAGAGGTGGGGAATCAGGGGCGGGGAATCAGTGGCAGGGAATCAGAGGCCGGGAATAAAAGGCGGGGAATCAGAGCTGGGGAATCAGAGGCGGGGAATCAGAGTTGGGGAATCAGAGGAGGGGAATCAGATATGGGGAAACAGAGGCCGGGAATCAGAGGCAGGGAAACAGAGGCGGGTAATCAGATATGGGGAATCAGAGGTGGGGAATTAGAGGTTGCGTATCAGAGGCGGGGTATCAGAGGCGGGGAATCAGAGGCAGGGAATCGGATGTGCGGAATCAGAGATGGGGAATCAGAGGTGGGGATTCAGAGGTGGTGAATCAGAGAAGGGGAATCAGAGGCTGGGAATCAGAGGCAGGGAATCAGACGCAGGGAATCAGAGGCGGGGAATCATAGCTTGCGAATTAGAGGAGGGGAATCAGAGTTGGGCAATCAGAGATGGGGATTCAGAGGCGGGGAATGAGATATGGAGAATCAGAGGCGGGGAATCAGAGGCGGGGAAACAGAGGTGCGGAATCAGATATGGGGAATCAGAGGTGGCGAATCAAAGGCGGTGAATCAGAGATGGGGAATCAGAGGCGGGGAATCAGAGGCAGGGAATCAGATGCGGGGATTCAGAGGCGGGGAATCAGAGCTGGCGAATCAGAGGCGGGGAATCAGAGGTGGGCAATCAGAGCCGGGGAATCAGATATGGGGAATCAGAGGCGGGGAATCAGAGGCGGGGAAACAGAGGCGGGGAATCAGATATGGGGAATCAGAGGTGGGGAATCAGAGGTTGTGAATCAGAGGGAGGGAATCAGACGCGGGGAATCAGAGGCGGGGATTCAGAGCTGGGGAATCAGAGGCGGGGAATCAGAGTTGTGGAATCAGAGGCAGGGAATCAGATATGGGGAATCAGAGGCGGGGAATCAGAGGCGGAGAAACAGAGGCGGGGAATCAGATATGGGGAATCAGAGGTGGGGAATCAGGGGCAGGGAATCAGTGGCAGGGAATCAGAGGCGGGGAATCTGAGGCGGGGAATCAGAGGCAGGGAATCAGACACGGGGAATCAGAGGCGGGGAATCAGAGATGGCGAATCAGAGGCGGGGAATCAGAGGCAGGGAATCGGATGCCGGGAATCAGAGGCGGGGAATCAGAGCTGGGGAATCAGAGGCGGGGAATCAGAGGTGGGGAATCAGAGGCGGGGAATCAGATATGGGGAAATAGAGGCGGGGAATCAGATATGGGGAATCAGAGGTGTGGAATCAGAGGTTGGGAATCAGAGGCAGGGAATCAGAGGCGGGGAAACAGAGGCGGGGAATCAGATATGGGGAATCAGAGGTGGCGAATCAAAGGCGGTGAAACAGAGATGGGGAATCAGGGCAGGGAATCAGAGGCAGGGAATCAGAGCTGGGGAAACAGAGGCGGGGAATCAGATATGGGCAATCAGAGGTGGGGAATCAGGGGCGGGGAATCAGTGGCAGGGAATCAGAGGCAGGGAATCGGATGTGCGGAATCAGAGATGGGGAATCAGAGGTGGGGATTCAGAGGTGGTGAATCAGAGAAGGGGAATCAGAGGCTGGGAATCAGAGGCAGGGAATCAGACGCAGGGAATCAGAGGCGGGGAATCATAGCTTGCGAATTAGAGGAGGGGAATCAGAGTTGGGCAATCAGAGATGGGGATTCAGAGGCGGGGAATGAGATATGGAGAATCAGAGGCGGGGAATCAGAGGCGGGGAAACAGAGGTGGGGAATCAGATATGGGGAATCAGAGGTGGCGAATCAAAGGCGGTGAATCAGAGATGGGGAATCAGAGGCGGGGAATCAGAGGCAGGGAATCAGATGCGGGGATTCAGAGGCGGGGAATCAGAGCTGGCGAATCAGAGGCGGGGAATCAGAGGTGGGCAATCAGAGCCGGGGAATCAGATATGGGGAATCAGAGGCGGGGAATCAGAGGCGGGGAAACAGAGGCGGGGAATCAGATATGGGGAATCAGAGGTGGGGAATCAGAGGTTGTGAATCAGAGGGAGGGAATCAGACGCGGGGAATCAGAGGCGGGGATTCAGAGCTGGGGAATCAGAGGCGGGGAATCAGAGTTGTGGAATCAGAGGCAGGGAATCAGATATGGGGAATCAGAGGCGGGGAATCAGAGGCGGAGAAACAGAGGCGGGGAATCAGATATGGGGAATCCGAGGTGGGGAATCAGGGGCAGGGAATCAGTGGCAGGGAATCAGAGGCGGGGAATCTGAGGCGGGGAATCAGAGGCAGGGAATCAGACACGGGGAATCAGAGGCGGGGAATCAGAGATGGCGAATCAGAGGCGGGGAATCAGAGGCAGGGAATCGGATGCCGGGAATCAGAGGCGGGGAATCAGAGCTGGGGAATCAGAGGCGGGGAATCAGAGTTGGGGAATCAGAGGCGGGGAATCAGATATGGGGAAATAGAGGCGGGGAATCAGATATGGGGAATCAGAGGTGTGGAATCAGAGGTTGGGAATCAGAGGCAGGGAATCAGAGGCGGGGAAACAGAGGCGGGGAATCAGATATGGGGAATCAGAGGTGGCGAATCAAAGGCGGTGAAACAGAGATGGGGAATCAGGGCAGGGAATCAGAGGCAGGGAATCAGAGCTGGGGAAACAGAGGCGGGGAATCAGATATGGGCAATCAGAGGTGGGGAATCAGGGGCGGGGAATCAGTGGCAGGGAATCAGAGCTGGGGAATCAGAGGTGGGGAATCAGAGCTGGGGAAACAGAGGCGGGGAATCAGATATGGGGAATCAGAGGTGGGGAATCAGGGGCGGGGAATCAGTGGCAGGGAATCGGAGGCCGGGAATAAAAGGCGGGGAATCAGAGCTGGGGAATCAGAGGCGGGGAATCAGAGTTGGGGAATCAGAGGAGGGGAATCAGATATGGGGAAACAGAGGACGGGAATCAGAGGCAGGGAAACAGAGGCGGGGAATCAGATATGGGGAAACAGAGGCGGGGAATCAGAGGAGGGGAAACAGAGGCGGGGAATCAGATATGGGGAATCAGAGGTGGGGAATCAGAGGCAGGGAATCAGATGTGCGGAATCAGAGATGGGGAATCAGAGGCAGGGAATCAGAATCAGAAGCAGGGAATCAGTGGCAGGGAATCAGAGGCCGGGAATAAAAGGCGGGGAATCAGAGGCAGGGAATCGGATGTGCGGAATCAGAGATGGGGAATCAGAGGTGGGGATTCAGAGGTGGTGAATCAGAGAAGGGGAATCAGAGGCTGGGAATCAGAGGCAGGGTATCAGATGCAGGGAATCAGAGGCGGGGAATCATAGCTGGCGAATTAGAGGAAGGGAATCAGAGTTGGGGAATCAGAGGCGGGGAATCAGATATGGGGAAACAGAGGCGGGGAATCAGAGGTGGGGAAAAAGAGGCGGGGAATCAGAGATGGGGAATCAGAGGTGGGGAATCAGGGGCAGGGAATCAGTGGCAGGGAATCAGACGCGGGGAATCAGATGCGGGGAATCAGAGGCGGGGAATCAGAGGCGGGGAATCAGAGGCAGGGAATCGGATGTGCGGAATCAGAGATGAGGTATCAGAGGTGGGGATTCAGAGGTGGTGAATCAGAGAAGGGGAATCAGAGGCTGGGAATCAGAGGCAGGGAATCAGACGCAGGGAATAAGAGGCGGGGAATCATAGCTGGCGAATTAGAGGAGGGGAATCAGAGTTGGGGAATCAGAGGCGGGGAATTATATATGGGGAATCAGAGGTGGGGAATCAGGGGCAGGGAATCAGTGGCAGGGAATCAGAGGCGGGGAATCATAGCTGGCGAATTAGAGGAAGGGAATCAGAGTTGGGGAAACAGAGGCGGGGAATCAGATATGGGGAATCAGAGGTGGGGAATCAGGGGCAGGGAATCAGTGGCAGGGAATCAGAGGCGGGGAAACAGATATGGGGAATCAGAGGTGTGGAATCAGACACGGGGAATCAGAGGCGGGGAATCAGAGATGGGGAATCAGAGGCGGGGAATCAGAGGCAGGGAATAAAAGACGGGGAATCAAAGCTGGGGAATCAGAGGCGGGGAATCAGAGTTGGGGAAGCAGAGGAGGGGAATCAGATATGGGGAAACAGAGGCCGGGAATCAGAGGCAGGGAAACAGAGGCGGGGAATCAGATATGGGGAATCAGAGGTGGGGAATTAGAGGTTGTGAATCAGAGGCGGGGAATCAGAGTTGGGGAATCAGAGGAGGGGAATCAGATATGGGGAAACAGAGGCCGGGAATCAGAGGCAGGGAAACAGAGGCGGGGAATCAGATATGGGGAATCAGAGGTGGGGAATTAGAGGTTGTGAATCAGAGGCGGGGAATCAGAGGCGGGGAATCAGAGGCAGGGAATCGGATGTGCGGAATCAGAGATGGGGAATCAGAGGTGGGGATTCAGAGGTGGTGAATCAGAGAAGGGGAATCAGAGGCTGGGAATCAGAGGCATGGAATCAGACGCAGGGAATCAGAGGCGGGGAATCATAGCTGGCGAATTAGAGGAGGGGAATCAGATTTGGGGAATCAGAGGCGGGGAATCAGATGCGGGGAACCAGAGGAGGGGAATCATAGCTGGCGAATCAGAGGCGGGGAATCGGAGGTGGGGAATCATAGGCGGGGAATCAGATATGGGGAATCAGAGGTGGGGAATCAGAGGCGGGGAAACAGAGGCGGGGAATCAGATATGTTGGATCAGAGGTGGGGAATCAGAGGCGGGGAATCAGAGCTGGGGAATCCTAGGCGGGGAATCAGAGTTGGGGAATCAGAGGCAGGGAATCAGATATGGGGAATCAGAGGTGGGGAATCAGAGGCGGGGAAACAGAGGCGGGGAATCAGATATGGGGTATCAGAGGTGGGGAATCAGGGGCGGGGAATCAGTGGCAGGGAATCAGAGGAGGGGATTCAGAGGCGGGGAATCAGAGGCAGGGAATCAGACACTGGGAGTCAGAGGCGGTGAATCAGGGATTGGGAATCAGAGGCCGGGAAACAGAGGTGGGGAATCAGAGACCGGGAATCAGAGATGGGGAATCAGAGGCGGGGAATCAGATATGGGGAATCAGAGGCGGGGAATCAGAGGCAGGGAAACAGAGGCGGTGAATCAGATATTGGGAATCAGAGGTGGCGAATCAGAGGTAGAGAATCGGAGATGGGGAAGCAGAGGTGGGGAATCAGATGTGATGAATTAGAGATGGGGAATCAGAGGCGGGGTATCAGAGGTGCCAATCAGAGGCGGGGAAACAGAGGCAGGGAATCAGCTATGGGGAATCAGAGGTGGGGAATAAGAGGTTGCGAATCAGAGGCAGGGAATCAGAGGCGGGGAATCAGAGGCGGGGAATCAGAGGCAGGGAATCGGATGTGCGGAATCAGAGATGGGGTATCAGAGGTGGGGAATCAGAGGTGGTGAGTCAGACATGGGGAATCAGAGGCGGGGAATCAGAGGCAGGGAATCAGAAACGGGGAATCAGAGGCGGGAAATCATAACTGGCGAATCAGAGGAGGGGAATCAGTGGTGGGGAATCAGAGGCGGGGAAACTGATATGGTGAATCAGAGGTGGGGAATCAGAGGCGGGGAAACAGAGGCCGGGAATCAGATATGTTTTATCACAGGTGGGGAATCAGAGGCGGGAAATCAGAGCTGGGGATACAGAGGCGGGGAAATCAGAGTTGGGGAATCAGAGTCCAGGAATCAGAGATGGGAAATCAGAGGAGGGGAATCAAATATGGGGAATCAGAGGCGGGGAATCAGAGTTGGGGAATGAGTCCGGGAATCAGAGATGGGGAATCAGAGTCGGGGAATCAAATATGGGGAATCAGAGGCGGGGAATCAGATGCGGGGAAACAGAGGCGGTGAATCAGATATGGGCAATCAGAGGTGGCGAATCAGAGGTAGAGAATCAGAGATGGGGAAGAAGAGGTGGGGAATCAGATGTGATGAATTAGAGATGGGGAATCAGAGGCGGGGTATCAGAGGCGGGGAATCAGAGTTGGGGAATCAGAGGAGGGGAATCAGATATGGGGAAACAGAGGCCGGGAATCAGAGGCAGGGAAACAGATGTGCGGAATCAGAGATGGGGAATCAGAGGCAGGGAATCAGAATCAGAAGCGGGGAATCAGAGGCCGGGAATCAGAGGCCGGGAATCAGATGCTGGGAGCATCAGAGGTGGGGAATTAGATATGGGGAAACAGAGGCGGGGAATCAGAGGCGGGGAAACAGAGGCGGGGAATCAGATATGGGGAATCAGAGGTGGGGAATCAGAGGCAGGGAATCAGATGTGCGGAATCAGAGATGGGGAATCAGAGGCAGGGAATCAGAATCAGAAGCGGGGAATCAGAGGCCGGGAATCAGAGGCCGGGAATCAGATGCTGGGAATAAGAGGCCGGGAATCAGAGGTGGGTTATCAGAGTCCGGGAATCAGAGATGGGGATTCAGAGGCGGGGAATGAGATATGGAGAATCAGAGGCGGGGAATCAGAGGCGGGGAAACAGAGGTGGGGAATCAGATATGGGGAATCAGAGGTGGCGAATCAAAGGCGGTAAATCAGAGATGGGGAATCAGAGGCGGGGAATCAGAGGCAGGGAATCAGATGCGGGGATTCAGAGGCGGGGAATCAGAGCTGGCGAATCAGAGGCGGGGAATCAGAGGTGGGCAATCAGAGCCGGGGAATCAGATATGGGGAATCAGAGGCGGGGAATCAGAGGCGGGGAAACAGAGGCGGGGAATCAGATATGGGGAATCAGAGGTGGGGAATCAGAGGTTGTGAATCAGAGGGAGGGAATCAGACGCGGGGAATCAGAGGCGGGGATTCAGAGCTGGGGAATCAGAGGCGGGGAATCAGAGTTGTGGAATCAGAGGCAGGGAATCAGATATGGGGAATCAGAGGCGGGGAATCAGAGGCGGAGAAACAGAGGCGGGGAATCAGATATGGGGAATCAGAGGTGGGGAATCAGGGGCAGGGAATCAGTGGCAGGGAATCAGAGGCGGGGAATCTGAGGCGGGGAATCAGAGGCAGGGAATCAGACACGGGGAATCAGAGGCGGGGAATCAGAGATGGCGAATCAGAGGCGGGGAATCAGAGGCAGGGAATCGGACGCCGGGAATCAGAGGCGGGGAATCAGAGCTGGGGAATCAGAGGCGGGGAATCAGAGTTGGGGAATCAGAGGCGGGGAATCAGATATGGGGAAATAGAGGCGGGGAATCAGATATGGGGAATCAGAGGTGTGGAATCAGAGGTTGGGAATCAGAGGCAGGGAATCAGAGGCGGGGAAACAGAGGCGGGGAATCAGATATGGGGAATCAGAGGTGGCGAATCAAAGGCGGTGAAACAGAGATGGGGAATCAGGGCAGGGAATCAGAGGCAGGGAATCAGAGCTGGGGAAACAGAGGCGGGGAATCAGATATGGGGAATCAGAGGAGGGGAATCAGGGGCGGGGAATCAGTGGCAGGGAATCAGAGCTGGGGAATCAGAGGTGGGGAATCAGAGCTGGGGAAACAGAGGCGGGGAATCAGAGGCAGGGAATCAGAGGTGGGGAATCAGGGGCGGGGAATCAGTGGCAGGGAATCAGAGGCCGGGAATAAAAGGCGGGGAATCAGAGCTGGGGAATCAGAGGCGGGGAATCAGAGTTGGGGAATCAGAGGAGGGGAATCAGATATGGGGAAACAGAGGCCGGGAATCAGAGGCAGGGAAACAGAGGCGGGGAATCAGATATGGGGAATCAGAGGTGGGGAATTAGAGGTTGCGTATCAGAGGCGGGGTATCAGAGGCGGGGAATCAGAGGCAGGGAATCGGATGTGCGGAATCAGAGATGGGGAATCAGAGGTGGGGATTCAGAGGTGGTGAATCAGAGAAGGGGAATCAGAGGCTGGGAATCAGAGGCAGGGAATCAGACGCAGGGAATCAGAGGCGGGGAATCATAGCTTGCGAATTAGAGGAGGGGAATCAGAGTTGGGGAATCAGAGATGGGGATTCAGAGGCGGGGAATGAGATATGGAGAATCAGAGGCGGGGAATCAGAGGCGGGGAAACAGAGGTGGGGAATCAGATATGGGGAATCAGAGGTGGCGAATCAAAGGCGGTGAATCAGAGATGGGGAATCAGAGGCGGGGAATCAGAGGCAGGGAATCAGATGCGGGGATTCAGAGGCGGGGAATCTGAGCTGGCGAATCAGAGGCGGGGAATCAGAGGTGGGCAATCAGAGCCGGGGAATCAGATATGGGGAATCAGAGGCGGGGAATCAGAGGCGGGGAAACAGAGGCGGGGAATCAGATATGGGGAATCAGAGGTGGGGAATCAGAGGTTGTGAATCAGAGGGAGGGAATCAGACGCGGGGAATCAGAGGCGGGGATTCAGAGCTGGGGAATCAGAGGCGGGGAATCAGAATTGTGGAATCAGAGGCAGGGAATCAGATATGGGGAATCAGAGGCGGGGAATCAGAGGCGGAGAAACAGAGGCGGGGAATCAGATATGGGGAATCAGAGGTGGGGAATCAGGGGCAGGGAATCAGTGGCAGGGAATCAGAGGCGGGGAATCTGAGGCGGGGAATCAGAGGCAGGGAATCAGACACGGGGAATCAGAGGCGGGGAATCAGAGATGGCGAATCAGAGGCGGGGAATCAGAGGCAGGGAATCGGATGCCGGGAATCAGAGGCGGGGAATCAGAGCTGGGGAATCAGAGGCGGGGAATCAGAGTTGGGGAATCAGAGGCGGGGAATCAGATATGGGGAAATAGAGGCGGGGAATCAGATATTGGGAATCAGAGGTGTGGAATCAGAGGTTGGGAATCAGAGGCAGGGAATCAGAGGCGGGGAAACAGAGGCGGGGAATCAGATATGGGGAATCAGAGGTGGCGAATCAAAGGCGGTGAAACAGAGATGGGGAATCAGGGCAGGGAATCAGAGGCAGGGAATCAGAGCTGGGGAAACAGAGGCGGGGAATCAGATATGGGCAATCAGAGGTGGGGAATCAGGGGCGGGGAATCAGTGGCAGGGAATCAGAGCTGGGGAATCTGAGGTGGGGAATCAGAGCTGGGGAAACAGAGGCGGGGAATCAGATATGGGGAATCAGAGGTGGGGAATCAGGGGCGGGGAATCAGTGGCAGGGAATCAGAGGCCGGGAATAAAAGGCGGGGAATCAGAGCTGGGGAATCAGAGGCGGGGAATCAGAGTTGGGGAATCAGAGGAGGGGAATCAGATATGGGGAAACAGAGGCCGGGAATCAGAGGCAGGGAAACAGACGCGGGGAATCAGATATGGGGAAACAGAGGCGGGGAATCAGAGGAGGGGAAACAGAGGCGGGGAATCAGATATGGGGAATCAGAGGTGGGGAATCAGAGGCAGGGAATCAGATGTGCGGAATCAGAGATGGGGAATCAGAGGCAGGGAATCAGAATCAGAAGCAGGGAATCAGTGGCAGGGAATCAGAGGCCGGGAATAAAAGGCGGGGAATCAGAGGCAGGGAATCGGATGTGCGGAATCAGAGATGGGGAATCAGAGGTGGGGATTCAGAGGTGGTGAATCAGAGAAGGGGAATCAGAGGCTGGGAATCAGAGGCAGGGTATCAGATGCAGGGAATCAGAGGCGGGGAATCATAGCTGGCGAATTAGAGGAAGGGAATCAGAGTTGGGGAATCAGAGGCGGGGAATCAGATATGGGGAAACAGAGGCGGGGAATCAGAGGTGGGGAAAAAGAGGCGGGGAATCAGAGATGGGGAATCAGAGGTGGGGAATCAGGGGCAGGGAATCAGTGGCAGGGAATCAGACGCGGGGAATCAGAGGCGGGGAATCAGAGGCGGGGAATCAGAGGCAGGGAATCGGATGTGCGGAATCAGAGATGAGGTATCAGAGGTGGGGATTCAGAGGTGGTGAATCAGAGAAGGGGAATCAGAGGCTGGGAATCAGAGGCAGGGAATCAGACGCAGGGAATAAGAGGCGGGGAATCATAGCTGGCGAATTAGAGGAGGGGAATCAGAGTTGGGGAATCAGAGGCGGGGAATCATATATGGGGAATCAGAGGTGGGGAATCAGGGGCAGGGAATCAGTGGCAGGGAATCAGAGGCGGGGAATCATAGCTGGCGAATTAGAGGAAGGGAATCAGAGTTGGGGAAACAGAGGCGGGGAATCAGATATGGGGAATCAGAGGTGGGGAATCAGGGGCAGGGAATCAGTGGCAGGGAATCAGACGCGGGGAATCAGAGGCGGGGAATCAGAGGCAGGGAATCAGACACGGGGAATCAGAGGCGGGGAATCAGAGATGGGGAATCAGAGGCGGGGAATCAGAGGCAGGGAATCAGTGGCCGGGAATCAGATGCTGGGAATTAGAGGCCGGGAATCAGAGGTGGGGAAACAGAGGCGGGGAATCAGATATGGGGAATCAGAGGTGGGGAATCAGGGACGGGGAATCAGTGGCAGGGAATCAGAGGCCGGGAATAAAAGACGGGGAATCAAAGCTGGGGAATCAGAGGCGGGGAATCAGAGTTGGGGAAGCAGAGGAGGGGAATCAGATATGGGGAAACAGAGGCCGGGAATCAGAGGCAGGGAAACAGAGGCGGGGAATCAGATATGGGGAATCAGAGGTGGGGAATTAGAGGTTGTGAATCAGAGGCGGGGAATCAGAGGCGGGGAATCAGAGGCAGGGAATCGGATGTGCGGAATCAGAGATGGGGAATCAGAGGTGGGGATTCAGAGGTGGTGAATCAGAGAAGGGGAATCAGAGGCTGGGAATCAGAGGCATGGAATCAGACGCAGGGAATCAGAGGCGGGGAATCATAGCTGGCGAATTAGAGGAGGGGAATCAGATTTGGGGAATCAGAGGCGGGGAATCAGATATGGGGAAACAGAGGTGGGAAATCAGAGGCGGGGAAACAGAGGCGGGGAATCAGATATGGGGAATCAGAGGTGGGGAATCAGAGGCAGGGAATCAGATGTGCGGAATCAGAGATGGGGAATCAGAGGCAGGGAATCAGAATCAGAAGCAGGGAATCAGAGGCCGGGAATCAGAGGCCGGAATCAGATGCTGGGAATCAGAGGCCTGGAATCAGAGGCGGGGAATCAGAGGCAGGGAATCAGATGCGGGGAATCAGAGGCGGGGAATCAGAGCTGGGGAATCAGAGGCAGGGTATTAGAGTTGGGGAATCAGAGGCAGGGAATCAGATATGGGGAAACAGAGGTGGGGAATCAGAAGCGGGGAAACAGAGGCAGGGAATCAGATATGGGGAATCAGAGGCGGGGAATCAGAGGTGGGGAATCATAGGCAGGGAATCGGATGTGCGGAATCAGAGATGGGGTGTCAGAGGTGGGGAATCAGAGGTGGTGAGTCAGAGATGGGGAATCAGAGGCGGGGAATCAGAGGCAGGGAATCAGAAACGGGGAATCAGAGGCGGGCAATCATAACTGGCGAATCAGCGGAGGGGAATCAGTGGTGGGGAATCAGAGGCGGGGAATCAGATATGGTGAATCAGAGGTGGGGAATCAGAGGCGGGGAAACAGAGGCCGGGAATCAGATATGTTGTATCAGAGGTGGGGAATCAGAGGCGGGAAATCAGAGCTGGGGAATCAGAGGCGGGGAAATCAGAGTTGGGGAATCAGAGTCCGGGAATCAGAGATGGGAAATCAGAGGAGGGGAATCAAATATGGGGAATCAGAGGCGGGGAATCAGAGTTGGGGAATCAGAGTCCGGGAATCAGAGATGGGGAATCAGAGGCGGGGAATCAAATATGGGGAATAAGAGGCGGGGAATCAGAGGCGGGGAAACAGAGGCGGTGAATCAGATATGGGCAATCAGAGGTGGCGAATCAGAGGTAGAGAATCAGAGATGGGGAAGCAGAGGTGGGGAATCAGAGGCGGGGAATCAGAGTTGGGGAATCAGAGTCCGGGAATCAGAGATGGGGAATCAGAGGCGGGGAATCAAATATGGGGAATCAGAGGCGGGGAATCAGAGGCGGGGAAACAGAGGCGGTGAATCAGATATGGGGAATCAGAGGTGGCGAATCAGAGGTTGAGAATCAGAGATGGGGAAGCAGAGGTGGGGAATCAGATGTGATGAATTAGAGATGGGGAATCAGAGGCGGGGTATCAGAGGCGGCCAATCAGAGGCGGGGAATCAGAGGCGTGGAATCAGATATGGGAAATCAGAGGTGGGGAATCAGAGGCGGGGAAACAGAGGCGGGGAATCATAGCTGGCGAATTAGAGGAGGGGAATCAGAGTTGGGGAATCAGAGGCGGGGAATCATATATGGGGAATCAGAGGTGGGGAATCAGGGGCAGGGAATCAGTGGCAGGGAATCAGAGGCGGGGAATCATAGCTGGCGAATTAGAGGAAGGGAATCAGAGTTGGGGAAACAGAGGCGGGGAATCAGATATGGGGAATCAGAGGTGGGGAATCAGGGGCAGGGAATCAGTGGCAGGGAATCAGACGCGGGGAATCAGAGGCGGGGAATCAGAGGCAGGGAATGAGACACGGGGAATCAGAGGCGGGGAATCAGAGATGGGGAATCAGAGGTGGGGAATCAGAGGTAGGGAATCAGTGGCCGGGAATCAGATGCTGGGAATTAGAGGCCGGGAATCAGAGGTGGGGAAACAGAGGCGGGGAATCAGATATGGGGAATCAGAGGTGGGGAATCAGGGACGGGGAATCAGTGGCAGGGAATCAGAGGCCGGGAATAAAAGACGGGGAATCAAAGCTGGGGAATCAGAGGCGGGGAATCAGAGTTGGGGAAGCAGAGGAGGGGAATCAGATATGGGGAAACAGAGGCCGGGAATCAGAGGCAGGGAAACAGAGGCGGGGAATCAGATATGGGGAATCAGAGGTGGGGAATTAGAGGTTGTGAATCAGAGGCGGGGAATCAGAGGCGGGGAATCAGAGGCAGGGAATCGGATGTGCGGAATCAGAGATGGGGAATCAGAGGTGGGGATTCAGAGGTGGTGAATCAGAGAAGGGGAATCAGAGGCTGGGAATCAGAGGCATGGAATCAGACGCAGGGAATCAGAGGCGGGGAATCATAGCTGGCGAATTAGAGGAGGGGAATCAGATTTGGGGAATCAGAGGCGGGGAATCAGATATGGGGAAACAGAGGTGGGAAATCAGAGGCGGGGAAACAGAGGCGGGGAATCAGATATGGGGAATCAGAGGTGGGGAATCAGAGGCAGGGAATCAGATGTGCGGAATCAGAGATGGGGAATCAGAGGCAGGGAATCAGAATCAGAAGCAGGGAATCAGAGGCCGGGAATCAGAGGCCGGAATCAGATGCTGGGAATCAGAGGCCTGGAATCAGAGGCGGGGAATCAGAGGCAGGGAATCAGATGCGGGGAATCAGAGGCGGGGAATCAGAGCTGGGGAATCAGAGGCAGGGTATTAGAGTTGGGGAATCAGAGGCAGGGAATCAGATATGGGGAAACAGAGGTGGGGAATCAGAAGCGGGGAAACAGAGGCAGGGAATCAGATATGGGGAATCAGAGGCGGGGAATCAGAGGTGGGGAATCATAGGCAGGGAATCGGATGTGCGGAATCAGAGATGGGGTGTCAGAGGTGGGGAATCAGAGGTGGTGAGTCAGAGATGGGGAATCAGAGGCGGGGAATCAGAGGCAGGGAATCAGAAACGGGGAATCAGAGGCGGGCAATCATAACTGGCGAATCAGCGGAGGGGAATCAGTGGTGGGGAATCAGAGGCGGGGAATCAGATATGGTGAATCAGAGGTGGGGAATCAGAGGCGGGGAAACAGAGGCCGGGAATCAGATATGTTGTATCAGAGGTGGGGAATCAGAGGCGGGAAATCAGAGCTGGGGAATCAGAGGCGGGGAAATCAGAGTTGGGGAATCAGAGTCCGGGAATCAGAGATGGGAAATCAGAGGAGGGGAATCAAATATGGGGAATCAGAGGCGGGGAATCAGAGTTGGGGAATCAGAGTCCGGGAATCAGAGATGGGGAATCAGAGGCGGGGAATCAAATATGGGGAATAAGAGGCGGGGAATCAGAGGCGGGGAAACAGAGGCGGTGAATCAGATATGGGCAATCAGAGGTGGCGAATCAGAGGTAGAGAATCAGAGATGGGGAAGCAGAGGTGGGGAATCAGAGGCGGGGAATCAGAGTTGGGGAATCAGAGTCCGGGAATCAGAGATGGGGAATCAGAGGCGGGGAATCAAATATGGGGAATCAGAGGCGGGGAATCAGAGGCGGGGAAACAGAGGCGGTGAATCAGATATGGGGAATCAGAGGTGGCGAATCAGAGGTTGAGAATCAGAGATGGGGAAGCAGAGGTGGGGAATCAGATGTGATGAATTAGAGATGGGGAATCAGAGGCGGGGTATCAGAGGCGGCCAATCAGAGGCGGGGAATCAGAGGCGTGGAATCAGATATGGGAAATCAGAGGTGGGGAATCAGAGGCGGGGAAACAGAGGCGGGGAATCAGATATGGGGTATCAGAGGTGGGGAATCAGGGGCGGGGAATCAGTGGCAGGGAATCAGAGGAGGGGATTCAGAGGCGGGGAATCAGAGGCAGGGAATCAGACACTGGGAATCAGAGGCGGTGAATCAGGGATGGGGAATGAGAGGCCGGGAAACAGAGGTGGGGAATCAGAGACCGGGAATCAGAGATGGGGAATCAGAGGCGGGGAATTAGATATGGGGAATCAGAGGCGGGGAATCAGAAGCGGGGAAACAGAGGCGGTGAATGAGATATTCGGAATCAGAGGTTGCGAATCAGAGGTAGAGAATCAGAGATGGGGAAGCAGAGGTGGGGAATCAGATGTGATGAATTAGAGATGGGGAATCAGAGGCGGGGTATCAGAGGTGCCAATCAGAGGCAGTGAAACAGAGGCGGGGAATCAGATATGGGGAAACAGAGGCGGGGAATCAGATATGGGGATTCAGAGGTGGGTAATAACAGGTTGCGAATCAGAGGCAGGGAATCAGAGGCGGGGAATCAGAGGCGGGGAATCAGAGGCAGGGAATCGGATGTGCAGAATCAGAGATGGGGAATCAGAGGTGGGGAATCAGAGGTGGTGAATCAGAGATGGGGAATCAAAGGCGTGGAATCAGAGGCAGGGTCAGACACGGGGAATCAGAGGCGGGGAATCAGATGCGGGGAACCAGAGGAGGGGAATCATAGCTGGCGAATCAGAGGCGGGGAATCGGAGGTGGGGAATCATAGGCGGGGAATCAGATATGGGGAATCAGAGGTGGGGAATCAGAGGCGGGGAAACAGAGGCGGGGAATCAGATATGTTGGATCAGAGGTGGGGAATCAGAGGCGGGGAATCAGAGCTGGGGAATCAGAGGCGGGGAATCAGAGTTGGGGAATCAGAGGCAGGGAATCAGATATGGGGAATCAGAGGTGGGGAATCAGAGGCGGGGAAACAGAGGCGGGGAATCAGATATGGGGTATCAGAGGTGGGGAATCAGGGGCGGGGAATCAGTGGCAGGGAATCAGAGGAGGGGATTCAGAGGCAGGGAATCAGAGGCAGGGAATCAGACACTGGGAGTCAGAGTCGGTGAATCAGGGATTGGGAATCAGAGGCCGGGAAACAGAGGTGGGGAATCAGAGACCAGGAATCAGAGATGGGGAATCAGAGGCGGGGAATCAGATATGGGGAATCAGAGGCGGGGAATCAGAGGCAGGGAAACAGAGGCGGTGAATCAGATATTGGGAATCAGAGGTGGCGAATCAGAGGTAGAGAATCGGAGATGGGGAAGCAGAGGTGGGGAATCAGATGTGATGAATTAGAGATGGGGAATCAGAGGCGGGGTATCAGAGGTGCCAATCAGAGGCGGGGAAACAGAGGCAGGGAATCAGCTATGGGGAATCAGAGGTGGGGAATAAGAGGTTGCGAATCAGAGGCAGGGAATCAGAGGCGGGGAATCAGAGGCGGGGAATCAGAGGCAGGGAATCGGATGTGTGGAATCAGAGATGGGGTATCAGAGGTGGGGAATCAGAGGTGGTGAGTCAGACATGGGGAATCAGAGGCGGGGAATCAGAGGCAGGGAATCAGAAACGGGGAATCAGAGGCGGGCAATCATAACTGGCGAATCAGAGGAGGGGAATCAGTGGTGGGGAATCAGAGGCGGGGAATCAGATATGGTGAATCAGAGGTGGGGAATCAGAGGCGGGGAAACAGAGGCCGGGAATCAGATATGTTTTATCACAGGTGGGGAATCAGAGGCGGGAAATCAGAGCTGGGGATTCAGAGGCGGGGAAATCAGAGTTGGGGAATCAGAGTCCGGGAATCAGAGATGGGAAATCAGAGGAGGGGAATCAAATATGGGGAATCAGAGGCGGGGAATCAGAGTTGGGGAATGAGTCCGGGAATCAGAGATGGGGAATCTGAGGCGGGGAATCAAATATGGGGAATCAGACGCGGGGAATCAGATGCGGGGAAACAGAGGCGGTGAATCAGATATGGGCAATCAGAGGTGGCGAATCAGAGGTAGAGAATCAGAGATGGGGAAGAAGAGGTGGGGAATCAGATGTGATGAATTAGAGATGGGGAATCAGAGGCGGGGTATCAGAGGCGGGGAATCAGAGTTGGGGAATCAGAGGAGGGGAATCAGATATGGGGAAACAGAGGCCGGGAATCAGAGGCGGGGAATCAGAGGCGGGGAATCAGAGGCAGGGAATCCGATGTGCGGAATCGGAGATGGGGAATCAGAGGCAGGGAATCAGAGGCGGGGAATCAGAGGCGGAGAATCAGAGGCCGGGAATCAGATATGGGGAAACAGAGGCGGGGAATCAGAAGCGGGGAAACAGAGGTGGAGAATCAGAGAAGGGGAATCAGAGGCGGGGAATCAGATGCAGGGAATCAGATGCAGGGAATCAGAGGCGGGGAATCATAGCTGGCGAATCAGAGGAGGGGAATCAGAGTTGGGGAATCAGAGGCGGGGAATCAGATATGGGGAAACAGAGGCGGGGAATCAGAGGCGGGGAAACAGAGGCGGGGAATCAGATATGGGGATTCAGAGGTGGGGAATCAGAGGTTGGGAATCAGAAGCAGGGAATCAGAGGCGGGGAATCAGAGGCAGGGAATCAGATGCGGGGAATCAGAGGCAGGGAATCAGAGCTGGGGAATCAGAGGCGGGGAATCAGAGTTGGGGAATCAGAGGCGTGGAATTAGATATGGCGAAACAGAGGCGGGGAATCAGAGATGGGGAAACAGAGGCGGGGAATCAGATATGGGGAATCAGCGGTGGCGAATTAAAGGCGGTGTATCAGAGATGGGGAATCAGGGCAGGGAATCAGAGGCAGGGAATCAAACACGGGGAATCAGAGGCGGGGAATCAGAGCTGGGGAATCAGAGGCGGGGATTCAGAGTTGTGGAATCAGAGGCGGGGAAACAGAGGCGGGGAATCAGATATGGGGAATCAGAGGTGGGGAATCAGAGGTTGGGAATCAGAAGCAGGGAATCAGAGGCAGGGAATCAGAGGCGGGGAATCAGAGGCGGAGAATCAGAGGCCGGGAATCAGATATGGGGAAACAGAGGCGGGGAATCAGAAGCGGGGAAACAGAGGTGGGGAATCAGATATGGGGAATCAGAGGTGGGGAATCAGAGGTTGGGAATAAGAGGCAGGGAATCAGAGGCTGGGAATCAGATGCAGGGAATCAGATGCGGGGAATCAGAGGCGGGGAATCAGAGCTGGGGAATCAGAGGTGGGGAATCAGAGTTGGGGAATCACAGTCGGGGACTTAGATATGGGGAAACAGAGGCGGGGAATCAGAGGCGGGGAAACAGACGCAGGGAATCAGAGGCGGGGATTCAGAGCTGGGGAATCAGAGGCGGGGAATCAGAGTTGGGGAATCAGAGGCGGGGAATCAGATATGGGGAATCAGAGGCGGGGAATCAGAGGCGGGGAAACAGAGGCAGGGAATCAGATATGGGGAATCAGAGGTGGGGTATCAGGGGCAGGGAATCAGTGGCAGGGAATCAGAGGCGGGGAATCAGATGCGGGGAATCAGAGGCAGGGAATCAGACACGGGGAATCAGATATGGGGAAACGGCGGGGAATCAGAGGCAGGGAATCAGAGCTGGGGAATCAGAGGCTGGGAATCAGAGTTGTGGAATCAGAGGCGTGGAATTAGATATGGCGAAACAGAGGCGGGGAATCAGAGACGGGGAAACAGAGGCGGGGAATCAGATATGGGGAATCAGCGGTGGCGAATTAAAGGCGGTGTATCAGAGATGGGGAATCAGGGCAGGGAATCAGAGGCAGGGAATCAAACACGGGGAATCAGAGGCGGGGAATCAGAGCTGGGGAATCAGAGGCGGGGATTCAGAGTTGGGGAATCAGAGGAGGGGAAACAGAGGCGGGGAATCAGATATGGGGAATCAGAGGTGGGGAATCAGAGGTTGGGAATCAGAAGCAGGGAATCAGAGGCGGGGAATCAGAGGCGGGGAATCAGAGGCAGGGAATCCGATGTGCGGAATCGGAGATGGGGAATCAGAGGCAGGGAATCAGAGGCGGGGAATCAGAGGCGGAGAATCAGAGGCCGGGAATCAGATATGGGGAAACAGAGGCGGGGAATCAGAAGCGGGGAAACAGAGGTGGGGAATCAGATATGGGGAATCAGAGGTGGGGAATCAGAGGTTGGGAATAAGAGGCAGGGAATCAGAGGCTGGGAATCAGATGCAGGGAATCAGATGCGGGGAATCAGAGGCGGGGAATCAGAGCTGGGGAATCAGAGGTGGGGAATCAGAGTTGGGGAATCAGAGTCGGGGACTTAGATATGGGGAAACAGAGGCGGGGAATCAGAGGCGGGGAAACAGACGCAGGGAATCAGAGGCGGGGATTCAGAGCTGGGGAATCAGAGGCGGGGAATCAGAGTTGGGGAATCAGAGGCGGGGAATCAGATATGGGGAATCAGAGGCGGGGAATCAGAGGCGGGGAAACAGAGGCAGGGAATCAGATATGGGGAATCAGAGGTGGGGTATCAGGGGCAGGGAATCAGTGGCAGGGAATCAGAGGCGGGGAATCAGAGGCGGGGAATCAGAGGCAGGGAATCAGACACGGGGAATCAGATATGGGGAAACGGCGGGGAATCAGAGGCGGGCAAACAGAGGCGGGGAATTAGATATGGGGAATCAGAGGTGGGGAATCAGAGGTGGTGAATCAGAGATGGGGAATCACAGGCGGGGAATCAGAGGCAGGGAATAGAACGCGGGGAATCAGAGGCGGGGAATCAGAGCTGGGGAATCAGAGGCGGGGAATCATAGTTGGGAATCAGAGGCGGGGAGTCAGATATGGGGAAACAGAGGCGGGGAATCAAAGGCGGGGAAACATAGGCGGGGAATCAGATATGGGGAATCGGATGCGGGGAATCAGAGGCGGGGAATCAGAGCTGGGGAATCAGAGGCGGGGTATCAGAGTTGGGGCATCTGAGGTGGGGAATTAGATATGGGGAAACAGAGGCGGGGAATCAGAGGCGGGGAAACAGAGGCGGGGAATCAGATATGGGGAATCAGAGGTGGGGAATCAGAGGCAGGGAATCAGATGTGCGGAATCAGAGACCGGGAATCAGAGATGGGGAATCAGAGGCGGGGAATCAGATATGGGGAATCAGAGGCGGTGAATGAGATATTCGGAATCAGAGGTTGCGAATCAGAGGTAGAGAATCAGAGATGGGGAAGCAGAGGTGGGGAATCAGATGTGATGAATTAGAGATGGGGAATCAGAGGCGGGGTATCAGAGGTGCCAATCAGAGGCAGTGAAACAGAGGCGGGGAATCAGATATGGGGAAACAGAGGCGGGGAATCAGATATGGGGATTCAGAGGTGGGTAATAACAGGTTGCGAATCAGAGGCAGGGAATCAGAGGCGGGGAATCAGAGGCGGGGAATCAGAGGCAGGGAATCGGATGTGCAGAATCAGAGATGGGGAATCAGAGGTGGGGAATCAGAGGTGGTGAATCAGAGATGGGGAATCAAAGGCGTGGAATCAGAGGCAGGGTCAGACACGGGGAATCAGAGGCGGGGAATCAGATGCGGGGAACCAGAGGAGGGGAATCATAGCTGGCGAATCAGAGGCGGGGAATCGGAGGTGGGGAATCATTGGCGGGGAATCAGATATGGGGAATCAGAGGTGGGGAATCAGAGGCGGGGAAACAGAGGCGGGGAATCAGATATGTTGGATCAGAGGTGGGGAATCAGAGGCGGGGAATCAGAGCTGGGGAATCAGAGGCGGGGAATCAGAGTTGGGGAATCAGAGGCAGGGAATCAGATATGGGGAATCAGAGGTGGGGAATCAGAGGCGGGGAAACAGAGGCGGGGAATCAGATATGGGGTATCAGAGGTGGGGAATCAGGGGCGGGGAATCAGTGGCAGGGAATCAGAGGAGGGGATTCAGAGGCGGGGAATCAGAGGCAGGGAATCAGACACTGGGAGTCAGAGGCGGTGAATCAGGGATTGGGAATCAGAGGCCGGGAAACAGAGGTGGGGAATCAGAGACCGGGAATCAGAGATGGGGAATCAGAGGCGGGGAATCAGATATGGGGAATCAGAGGCGGGGAATCAGAGGCAGGGAAACAGAGGCGGTGAATCAGATATTGGGAATCAGAGGTGGCGAATCAGAGGTAGAGAATCGGAGATGGGGAAGCAGAGGTGGGGAATCAGATGTGATGAATTAGAGATGGGGAATCAGAGGCGGGGTATCAGAGGTGCCAATCAGAGGCGGGGAAACAGAGGCAGGGAATCAGCTATGGGGAATCAGAGGTGGGGAATAAGAGGTTGCGAATCAGAGGCAGGGAATCAGAGGCGGGGAATCAGAGGCGGGGAATCAGAGGCAGGGAATCGGATGTGCGGAATCAGAGATGTGGTATCAGAGGTGGGGAATCAGAGGTGGTGAGTCAGACATGGGGAATCAGAGGCGGGGAATCAGAGGCAGGGAATCAGAAACGGGGAATCAGAGGCGGGCAATCATAACTGGCGAATCAGAGGAGGGGAATCAGTGGTGGGGAATCAGAGGCGGGGAATCAGATATGGTGAATCAGAGGTGGGGAATCAGAGGCGGGGAAACAGAGGCCGGGAATCAGATATGTTTTATCACAGGTGGGGAATCAGAGGCGGGAAATCCGAGCTGGGGATTCAGAGGCGGGGAAATCAGAGTTGGGGAATCAGAGTCCGGGAATCAGAGATGGGAAATCAGAGGAGGGGAATCAAATATGGGGAATCAGAGGCGGGGAATCAGAGTTGGGGAATGAGTCCGGGAATCAGAGATGGGGAATCAGAGGCGGGGAATCAAATATGGGGAATCAGAGGCGGGGAATCAGATGCGGGGAAACAGAGGCGGTGAATCAGATATGGGCAATCAGAGGTGGCGAATCAGAGGTAGAGAATCAGAGATGGGGAAGAAGAGGTGGGGAATCAGATGTGATGAATTAGAGATGGGGAATCAGAGGCGGGGTATCAGAGGCGGGGAATCAGAGTTGGGGAATCAGAGGAGGGGAATCAGATATGGGGAAACAGAGGCCGGGAATCAGAGGCAGGGAAACAGAGGCGGGGAATCAGATATGGGGAATCAGAGGTGGGGAATTAGAGGTTGCGAATCAGAGGCAGGAAATCAGAGGCGGGGAATCAGAGGCGGGGAATCAGAGGCAGGGAATCGGATGAGCTGAATCAGAGATGGGGAATCAGAGGTGGGGAATCAGAGGTGGAGAATCAGAGAAGGGGAATCAGAGGCGGGGAATCAGATGCAGGGAATCAGATGCAGGGAATCAGAGGCGGGGAATCATAGCTGGCGAATCAGAGGAGGGGAATCAGAGTTGGGGAATCAGAGGCGGGGTATCAGATATGGGGAAACAGAGGCGGGGAATCAGAGGCGGGGAAACAGAGGCGGGGAATCAGATATGGGGATTCAGAGGTGGGGAATCAGAGGTTGGGAATCAGAAGCAGGGAATCAGAGGCGGGGAATCAGAGGCAGGGAATCAGATGCGGGGAATCAGAGGCAGGGAATCAGAGCTGGGGAATCAGAGGCGGGGAATCAGAGTTGGGGAATCAGAGGCGTGGAATTAGATATGGCAAAACAGAGGCGGGGAATCAGAGACGGGGAAACAGAGGCGGGGAATCAGATATGGGGAATCAGCGGTGGCGAATTAAAGGCGGTGTATCAGAGATGGGGAATCAGGGCAGGGAATCAGAGGCAGGGAATCAAACACGGGGAATCAGAGGCGGGGAATCAGAGCTGGGGAATCAGAGGCGGGGATTCAGAGTTGGGGAATCAGAGGCGGGGAAACAGAGGCGGGGAATCAGATATGGGGAATCAGAGGTGGGGAATCAGAGGTTGGGAATCAGAAGCAGGGAATCAGAGGCGGGGAATCAGAGGCGGGGAATCAGAGGCAGGGAATCCGATGTGCGGAATCGGAGATGGGGAATCAGAGGCAGGGAATCAGAGGCGGGGAATCAGAGGCGGAGAATCAGAGGCCGGGAATCAGATATGGGGAAACAGAGGCGGGGAATCAGAAGCGGGGAAACAGAGGTGGGGAATCAGATATGGGGAATCAGAGGTGGGGAATCAGAGGTTGGGAATAAGAGGCAGGGAATCAGAGGCTGGGAATCAGATGCAGGGAATCAGATGCGGGGAATCAGAGGCGGGGAATCAGAGCTGGGGAATCAGAGGTGGGGAATCAGAGTTGGGGAATCAGAGTCGGGGACTTAGATATGGGGAAACAGAGGCGGGGAATCAGAGGCGGGGAAACAGACGCAGGGAATCAGAGGCGGGGATTCAGAGCTGGGGAATCAGAGGCGGGGAATCAGAGTTGGGGAATCAGAGGCGGGGAATCAGATATGGGGAATCAGAGGCGGGGAATCAGAGGCGGGGAAACAGAGGCAGGGAATCAGATATGGGGAATCAGAGGTGGGGTATCAGGGGCAGGGAATCAGTGGCAGGGAATCAGAGGCGGGGAATCAGAGGCGGGGAATCAGAGGCAGGGAATCAGACACGGGGAATCAGATATGGGGAAACGGCGGGGAATCAGAGGCAGGGAATCAGAGCTGGGGAATCAGAGGCGGGGAATCAGAGTTGGGGAATCAGAGGCGTGGAATTAGATATGGCGAAACAGAGGCGGGGAATCAGTAACGGGGAAACAGAGGCGGGGAATCAGATATGGGGAATCAGCGGTGGCGAATTAAAGGCGGTGTATCAGAGATGGGGAATCAGGGCAGGGAATCAGAGGCAGGGAATCAAACACGGGGAATCAGAGGCGGGGAATCAGAGCTGGGGAATCAGAGGCGGGGATTCAGAGTTGGGGAATCAGAGGAGGGGAAACAGAGGCGGGGAATTAGATATGGGGTATCAGAGGTGGGGAATCAGAGGTTGGGAATCAGAAGCAGGGAATCAGAGGTGGGGAATCAGAGGCGGGGAATCAGAGGCAGGGAATCCGATGTGCGGAATCGGAGATGGGGAATCAGAGGCAGGGAATCAGAGGCGGGGAATCAGAGGCGGAGAATAAGAGGCCGGGAATCAGATATGGGGAAACAGAGGCGGGGAATCAGAAGCGGGGAAACAGAGGTGGGGAATCAGATATGGGGAATCAGAGGTGGGGAATCAGAGGTTGGGAATAAGAGGCAGGGAATCAGAGGCTGGGAATCAGATGCAGGGAATCAGATGCGGGGAATCAGAGGCGGGGAATCAGAGCTGGGGAATCAGAGGTGGGGAATCAGAGTTGTGGAATCAGAGTCGGGGACTTAGATATGGGGAAACAGAGGCGGGGAATCAGAGGCGGGGAAACAGACGCAGGGAATCAGAGGCGGGGATTCAGAGCTGGGGAATCTGAGGCGGAGAATCAGAGTTGGGGAATCAGAGGCGGGGAGTCAGATATGGGGAATCAGAGGCGGGGAATCAGAGGCGGGGAAACAGAGGCAGGGAATCAGATATGGGGAATCAGAGGTGGGGTATCAGGGGCAGGGAATCAGTGGCAGGGAATCAGAGGCGGGGAATCAGAGGCGGGGAATCAGAGGCAGGGAATCAGACACGGGGAATCAGATATGGGGAAACGGCGGGGAATCAGAGGCGGGCAAACAGAGGCGGGGAATTAGATATGGGGAATCAGAGGTGGGGAATCAGAGGTGGTGAATCAGAGATGGGGAATCACAGGCGGGGAATCAGAGGCAGGGAATAGAACGCGGGGAATCAGAGGCGGGGAATCAGAGCTGGGGAATCAGAGGCGGGGAATCATAGTTGGGAATCAGAGGCGGGGAGTCAGATATGGGGAAACAGAGGCGGGGAATCAAAGGCGGGGAAACAGAGGCGGGGAATCAGATATGGGGAATCGGATGCGGGGAATCAGAGGCGGGGAATCAGAGCTGGGGAATCAGAGGCGGGGTATCAGAGTTGGGGCATCTGAGGTGGGGAATTAGATATGGGGAAACAGAGGCGGGGAATCAGAGGTGGGGAAACAGAGGCGGGGAATCAGATATGGGGAATCAGAGGTGGGGAATCAGAGGCAGGGAATCAGATGTGCGGAATCAGAGATGGGGAATCAGAGGCAGGGAATCAGAATCAGAAGTGGGGAATCAGAGGCCGGGAATCAGAGGCCGGGATTCAGATGCCGGGAAGAAGAGGCCGGGAATCAGAGGTGGGGAATCAGAGTCCGGGAATCAGAGATGGGGATTCAGAGGCGGGGAATGATATATGGGGAATCAGAGGCGGGGAATCAGAGGCGGGGTAACAGAGGTGGGGAATCAGATATGGGGAATCAGAGGTGGCGAATCAAAGGCGGTGAATCAGAGATGGGGAATCAGAGGCGGGGAATCAGAGGCAGGGAATCAAACACGGGGAATCAGAGGCGGGGAATCAGAGCTGGGGAATCAGAGGCGGGGAATCAGAGTTGGGGAATCAGAGGCGGGGAATCAGATATGGGGAAACAGGGGCGGGGAATCAGAGGCAGGGAAACAGAGGCGGAGAATCAGATATGGGGAATCAGGGGTGAGGAATCAGAGGTTGGGAATCAGAGGCAGGGAATCAGAGGCGTGGAAACAGAGGCGGGGATTCAGATGTGGTGAATCAGAGATGGGGAATCAGAGGCAGGGAATCAGAATCAGAAGCGGGGTATCAGTGGCCGGGAATCAGAGGAAGGTAATCAGAGGCAGGGGATCAAACACGGGGAATCAGAGGCTGGGAATCAGAGCTGGGGAATCAGAGGCGGGGAATCAGAGCTGGGGAATCACAGGCGGGGAATCAGAGATGGGGAATCAGAGGCGGGGAATCAGAGGCAGGGAATCAGATGCGGGGAATCAGAGGCGGGGAATCAGAGCTGGCGAATCAGAGGCGGGGAATCAGAGGTGGGCAATCAGAGGATGGGAATCAGATATGGGGAATCAGAGGCGGGGAATCAGAGCTGGGGAATCACAGGCGGGGAAACAGAGGCGGGGAATCAGAGGCGGTGAAACAGAGGCGGGGAATCAGATATTGGGAATCAGAGGTGGGGTATCAGAGGTTGGGAATCAGAGGCCTGGAATTTGAGGCGTGGAATCAGAGGCAGGGAATCAGATGCGGGGAATCAGAGGAGGGGAATCAGAGCTGGGGAATCAGAGGCGGGGTATTAGAGTTGGGGAATCAGAGGCGGGGAATGAGACGCGGGGAATCAGAGGGGGGGAATCATAGCTGGCGAATCAGAGGCGGGGAATCAGAGGTGGGCAATCAGAGGCCGGGAATCAGAGGTGGTGAATCAGAGATGGGGAATCAGAGGCGGGGAATCAGTGGCAGGGAATCAGATATGGGGAATCAGAGGCGTGGAATCAGAGGCAGGGAATCAGACACGGGGAATCAGACACGGGGAATCAGAGGTGGGGAATCAGAGATGGGGAATCAGAGGCGGTGAATCAGAGATGGGGAATCAGAGGCGGGGAATCAGAGGCAGGAAATCAGACATGGGGATTCAGAGGCTGGGAATCAGACGGGGGGAATCAAAGGCGGGGAATCAGAGCTGGGGAATCAGAGGCAGGGAATCAGAGGCGGGGAATCAGATATGGGGAATCAGAGGCTGGTATTCAGAGGCGGGGAATCAGAGGCAGGGAATCAAATACGGGGAATCAGAGGTGGGGAATCAGAGATGGGGAATCAGAGGCGGGGAATCAGAGTTGGGGAATCAGAGGCAGGGAATCGGATGTGCGGAATCAGACATGGGGAATCAGAGGTGGGGAATCAGAGGCGGTGAATCAGAGATGGGGAATCAGAGGCGGGGAATCAGAGGCAGGAATTCAGACACGGGGATTCAGAGGCTGGGAATCAAACGGGGGGAATCAAAGGCGGGGAATCAGAGCTGGGGAATCAGAGGCAGGGATCAGAGTTGGGGATTCAGAGACGGGGAATCAGATATGGGGAAACAGAGGCGGGGAATCAGAGGCGGGCAAACAGAGGCGGGGAATTAGATATGCGGAATCAGATGTGGGGAATCAGAGGTGGTGAATCAGTGATGGGGAATCACAGGCGGGGAATCAGAGGCAGGGAATAGAACGCAGGGAATCAGAGGCGGGGAATCAGATATGGGGAAACAGAGGCGGGGAATCAGAGGCGGGGAAACAGAGGCGGGGAATCACATATGGGGAATCGGATGCGGGGAATCAGAGGTGGGGAATCAGAGCTGGGGAATCAGAGGCGGGGAATCAGAGTTGGGGCATCAGAGGTGGGGAATTAGATATAGGGAAACAGAGGCGGGGAATCAGAGGCGGGGAAACAGAGGCGGGGAATCAGATATGGGGAATCAGAGGTGGGGAATCAGAGGCAGGGAATCAGATGTGCGGAATCAGAGATGGGGAATCAGAGGCAGGGAATCAGAATCAGAAGCGGGGAATCAGAGGCCGGGAATCAGAGGCCTTGAATCAGATGCTGGGAATAAGAGGCCGGGAATCAGAGGTGGGGAATCAGAGTCCGGGAATCAGAGATGGGGATTCAGAGGCGGGGAATGAGATATGGAGAATCAGAGGCGGGGAATCAGAGGCCGGGAAACAGAGGTGGGGAATCAGATATGGGGAATCAGAGGTGGCGAATCAAAGGCGGTGAATCAGAGATGGGGAATCAGAGGCGGGGATTCAGAGGCAGGGAATCAGATGCGGGGAATCAGAGGCGGGGAATCAGAGCTGGCGAATCAGAGGCGGGGAATCAGAGGTGGGCAATCAGAGCCGGGGAATCAGATATGGGGAATCAGAGGCGGGGAATCAGAGGCGGGGAAACAGAGGTGGGGAATCAGTTATGGGGAAACAGAGGTGGCGAATCAAAGGCGGTGAATCAGAGATGGGGAATCAGAGGCGGGGAATCAGAGGCAGGGAATCAAAAACGGGGAATCAGAGGCGGGGAATCAGAGCTGGGGAATCAGAGGCGGGGAAGCAGAGTAGGAGAGTCAGAGGTGGGGAATCAGATATGGGGAAACAGGGGCGGGGAATCAGAGGCATGGAAACAGAGGCGGGGAATCAGATATGGGGAATCAGAGGTGTGGAATCAGAGGTTGGGAATCAGAGGCGGGGAAACAGAGGAGGGGAATCAGATATGGGGAATCAGAGGTGGCGAATTAAAGGCGGTGAATCAGAGATGGGGAATCATGGCAGGGAATCAGAGGCAGGGAATCAAACACGGGGAATCAGAGGCGTGGAATCAGTGCTGGGGAATCAGAGGTGGGGATTCAGAGTTGGGGAATCAGAGGCGGGGAATCAGAGGCGGGGAAACAGAGGCGGGGAATCAGATATGGGGAATCAGAGGTGGGGAATCAGAGGTTGGGAATCAGAAGCAGGGAATCAGAGGCGGGGAATCAGAGGCGGGGAATCAGAGGCAGGAAATCCGATGTGCGGAATCGGAGATGGGGAATCAGAGGCAGGGAATCAGAGGCGGGGAAGCAGAGGCGGGGAATCAGAGGCCGGGAATCAGATATGGGGAAACAGAGGCGGGGAATCAGAGGCGGGGAAACAGAGGCGGGGAATCAGATATGGGGAATCAGAGGTGGGGAATCAGGGGCGGGGAATCAGTGGCAGGGAATCAGAGCTGGGGAATCAGAGGTGGGGAATCAGAGCTGGGGAAACAGAGGCGGGGAATCAGATATGGGGAATCAGAGGTGGGGAATCAGGGGCGGGGAATCAGTGGCAGGGAATCAGAGGCCGGGAATAAAAGGCGGGGAATCAGAGCTGGGGAATCAGAGGCGGGGAATCAGAGTTGTGGAATCAGAGGAGGGGAATCAGATATGGGGAAACAGAGGCCGGGAATCAGAGGCAGGGAAACAGAGGCGGGGAATCAGATATGGGGAATCAGAGGTGGGGAATTAGAGGTTGCGAATCAGAGGCGGGGAATCAGAGGCGGGGAATCAGAGGCAGGGAATCGGATGTGCGGAATCAGAGATGGGGAATCAGAGGTGGGGATTCAGTGGTGGTGAATCAGAGAAGGGGAATCAGAGGCTGGGAATCAGAGGCAGGGAATCAGACGCAGGAAATCAGAGGCGTGGAATCTTAGCTGGCGAATTAGAGGAGGGGAATCAGAGTTGGGGAATCAGAGGCGGGGAATCAGATATGGGGAAACAGAGGCGGGGAATCAGAGGCGGGGAAACAGAGGCGGGGAATCAGATATGGGGAATCAGAGGTGGGGAATCAGAGGCAGGGAATCAGATGTGCGGAATCAGAGATGGGGAATCAGAGGCAGGGAATCAGAATCAGAAGCAGGGAGTCAGAGGCTGGGAATCAGAGGCCGGAATCAGATGCTGGGATCAGAGGCCTGGAATCAGAGGCGGGGAATCAGAGGCAGGGAATCAGATGCGGGAAATCAGAGGCCTGGAATCTGAGGCGGGGAATCAGAGGCAGGGAATCAGATGCGGGGAATCAGAGGTGGGGAATCAGAGCTGGGGAATCAGAGGCAGGGTATTAGAGTTGGGGAATCAGAGGCGGGGAATCAGATATGGGGAAACAGAGGTGGGGAATCAGAGGCGGGGAAACAGAGGCAGGGAATCAGATATGGGGAATCAGAGGCGGGGAATCAGAGGTGGGGAATCATAGGCAGGGAATCGGATGTGCGGAATCAGAGATGGGGAATCAGAGGCCGGGAATCAGAGGTGGTGAATCAGATATGGGGAATCAGAGGCGGGGAATCAGAGGCAGGGAATCAGACGCGGGGAATCAGAGGTGGGCAATCAGAGGCGGGGAATCAGATATGGGGAATCAGAGGCGGGGAATCAGAGGCGGGGAAACAGAGGCGGGGAATCAGATATGGGGAATCAGAGGTGGGGCATCAGAGGTTGTGAATCACAGATGGGGAATTAGAGGCGGGGAATCAGAGGCAGGGAATCAGACGCGGGGAATCAGAGGCGGGGATTCAGAGCTGGGGAATCAGAAGCGGGGAATCAGAGTTGGGGAATCAGAGGCGGGGAATCAGATATGGGGAATCAGAGGCAGGGAATCAGAGGCGGGGAATCAGAGGCAGGGAATCAGATGCGGGGAATCTGAGGCGGGGAATCAGAGCTGGGGAATCAGAGGTGGGGAATCAGAGTTGGGGAATCAGAGGCAGGGAATTGGATGTGCGGAATCAGAGATGGGGAATCAGAGGTGGGGAATCAGAGGCGGTGAATCAGAGATGCGGAATCAGAGGCGGGGAATCAGAGGCAGGAAATCAGACACGGGGATTCAGAGGCTGGGAATCAGACGGGGGGAATCAAAGGCGGGGAATCAGAGCTGGGGAATCTGAGGCAGGGAATCAGAGTTGGGGATTCAGAGGCGGGGAATCAGATATGGGGAATCAGAGGCGGGGAATCAGAGGCGGGAAAACAGAGGCGGGGAATTAGATATGGGGAATCAGAGGTGGGGAATCAGAGGTGGTGAATCAGTGATGGGGAATCACAGGCGGGGAATCAGAGGCAGGGAATAGAACGCGGGGAATCAGAGGCAGGGAATCAGAGCTGGGGAATCAGAGGCGGGGAATCATAGTTGGGAATCAGAGGCGGGGAATCAGATATGGGGAAACAGAGGCGGGGAATCAGTGGCGGGGAAACAGAGGCGGGGAATCAGATATGGGGAATCGGATGCAGGGAATCAGAGGCGGGGAATAAGAGCTGGGGAATCAGAGGTGGGGCATCAGAAGTTGTGAATCACAGATGGGGAATTAGAGGCGGGGAATCAGAGGCAGGGAATCAGACGAGGGGAATCAGAGGCGGGGATTCAGAGCTGGGGAATCAGAAGCGGGGAATCAGAGTTGGGGAATCAGAGGCGGGGAATCAGATATGGGGAATCAGAGGCAGGGAATCAGAGGCGGGGAATCAGAGGCAGGGAATCAGACGCGGGGAATCTGAGGCGGGGAATTAGAGCTGGGGAATCAGAGGTGGGGAATCAGAGTTGGGGAATCAGAGGCAGGGAATTGGATGTGCGGAATCAGAGATGGGGAATCAGAGGTGGGGAATCAGAGGCGGTGAATCAGAGATGGGGAATCAGAGCTGGGGAATCTGAGGCAGGGAATCAGAGTTGGGGATTCAGAGGCGGGGAATCAGATATGGGGAAACAGAGGCGGGGAATCAGAGGTGGGAAAACAGAGGCGGGGAATTAGATATGGGGAATCAGAGGTGGGGAATCAGAGGTGGTGAATCAGAGATGGGGAATCAGAGGCGGGGAATCAGAGGCAGGGAATCGGACGCCGGGAATCAGAGGCGGGGAATCAGAGCTGGGGAATCAGAGGCGGGGAATCAGAGTTGGGGAATCAGAGGCGGGGAATCAGATATGGGGAAATAGAGGCGGGGAATCAGATATGGGGAATCAGAGGTGTGGAATCAGAGGTTGGGAATCAGAGGCAGGGAATCAGAGGCGGGGAAACAGAGGCGGGGAATCAGATATGGGGAATCAGAGGTGGCGAATCAAAGGCGGTGAAACAGAGATGTGGAATCAGGGCAGGGAATCAGAGGCAGGGAATCAGAGCTGGGGAATCAGAGGTGGGGAATCAGAGCTGGGGAAACAGAGGCGGGGAATCAGATATGGGGAATCAGAGGTGGGGAATCAGGGGCAGGGCATCAGTGGCAGGGAATCAGAGGCCGGGAATAAAAGGCGGGGAATCAGAGCTGGGGAATCAGAGGCGGGGAATCAGAGTTGGGGAATCAGAGGAGGGGAATCAGATATGGGGAAACAGAGGCCGGGAATCAGAGGCAGGGAAACAGAGGTGGGGATTCAGAGGTGGTGAATCAGAGAAGGGGAATCAGAGGCTGGGAATCAGAGGCAGGGAATCAGACGCAGGGAATCAGAGGCGGGGAATCATAGCTGGCGAATTAGAGGAGGGCAATCAGAGTTGGGGAATCAGAGGCGGGGAATCAGATATGGGGAAACAGAGGCGGGGAATCAGAGGCGGGGAAACAGAGGCGGGGAATCAGATATGGGGAATCAGAGGTGGGGAATCAGAGGCAGGGAATCAGATGTGCGGAATCAGAGATGGGGAATCAGAGGCAGGGAATCAGAATCAGAAGCAGGGAATCAGAGGCCGGGAATCAGAGGCCGGAATCAGATGCTGGGAATCAGAGGCCTGGAATCAGAGGCGGGGAATCAGAGGCAGGGAATCAGATGCGGGAAATCAGACGCCTGGAATCAGAGGCGGGGAATCAGAGGCAGGGAATCAGATGCGGGGAATCAGAGGCGGGGAATCAGAGCTGGGGAATCAGAGGCAGGGTATTAGAGTTGGGGAATCAGAGGCGGGGAATCAGATATGGGGAAACAGAGGTGGGGAATCAGAGGCGGGGAAACAGAGGCAGGGAATCAGATATGGGGAATCAGAGGCGGGGAATCAGAGGTGGGGAATCATAGGCAGGGAATCGGATGTGCTGAATCAGAGATGGGGAATCAGAGGCCGGGAATCAGAGGTGGTGAATCAGATATGGGGAATCAGAGGCGGGGAATCAGAGGCAGGGAATCAGACGCGGGGAATCAGAGGTGGGCAATCAGAGGCGGGGAATCAGATATGGGGAATCAGAGGCGGGGAATCAGAGGCGGGGAAACAGAGGCGGGGAATCAGATATGGGGAATCAGAGGTGGGGCATCAGAGGTTGTGAATCACAGATGGGGAATTAGAGGCGGGGAATCAGAGGCAGGGAATCAGACGCGGGGAATCAGAGGCGGGGATTCAGAGCTGGGGAAATAGAAGCGGGGAATCAGAGTTGGTGAATCAGAGGCGGGGAATCAGATATGGGGAATCAGAGGCAGGGAATCAGAGGCGGGGAATCAGAGGCAGGGAATCAGACGCGGGGAATCTGAGGTGGGGAATCAGAGCTGGGGAATCAGAGGTGGGGAATCAGAGTTGGGGAATGAGAGGCAGGGAATTGGATGTGCGGAATCAGAGATGGGGAATCAGAGGTGGGGAATCAGAGGCGGTGAATCAGAGATGGGGAATCAGAGGCGGGGAATCAGAGGCAGGAAATCAGACACGGGGATTCAGAGGCTGGGAATCAGACGGGGGGAATCAAAGGCAGGGAATCAGAGCTGGGGAATCTGAGGCAGGGAATCAAAGTTGGGGATTCAGAGGCGGGGAATCAGATATGGGGAAACAGAGGCGGGGAATCAGAGGCGGGAAAACAGAGGCGGGGAATCAGTGGAGGGGAAACAGAGGCGGGGAATCAGTGGAGGGGAAACAGAGGCGGGGAATCAGATATGGGGAATCGGATGCAGGGAATCAGAGGCGGGGAATCAGAGTTTGGGCATCAGAGGTGGGGAATTAGATATAGGGAAACAGAGGCGGGGAATCAGAGGCGGGGAAACAGAGGCGGGGAAACAGAGGCGGGGAATCAGATATGGGGAATCAGAGGTGGGGAATCCGAGGTTGGGAATCAGAGGCAGGGAATCAGAGGCGGGGAATCAGAGGCGGGGAATCAGAGGAAGGGAATCAGATGTGCGGAATCGGAGATGGGGAATCAGAGGCAGGGAATCAGAGGCGGGGAATCAGAGGCGTGGAATCAGAGGCCGGGAATCAGATATGGGGAAACAGAGGCGGGGAATCCGAGGCGGGGAAACAGAGGCGGGGAATCAGATATGGGGAATCAGAGGTGGGGAATCAGAGGTTGGGAATCAGAGGCAGGGAATCAGAGGCTTGGAATCAGATGCAGGGAATCAGATGCGGGGAATCAGTGGCGGGGAATCAGAGCTGGGGAATCAGAGGTGGGGAATCAGATTTGGGGAATCAGAGGCGGGGACTTAGATATTGGGAAACAGAGGCGGGGAATCAGAGGCGGGGAAACCCAGGCGGGGAATCAGATATGGGGAATCAGAGGTGGGGAATCAGAGGCAAGGAATCAGATGTGCGGAATCAGAGATGGGGAATCAGAGGCAGGGAATCAGAATCAGAAGCAGGGAATCAGAGGCCGGGAATCAGAGGCCGGAATCAGAGGCGGGGAATCAGCGGCAGGGAATCAGATGCGGGGAATCAGAGGCGGGGAATCAGAGCTGGGGAATCAGAGGCGGGGTATTAGAGTTGGGGAATCAGAGGCGGGGAATCAGATATGGGGAAACAGAGGTGGGGAATCAGAGGCGGGGAAACAGAGGCAGGGAATCAGATATGGGGAATCAGAGGCGGGGAATCAGAGGTGGGGAATCATAGGCAGGGAATCGGATGTGCGGAATCAGAGATGGGGAATCAGAGGCCGGGAATCAGAGGTGGTGAATCAGAGATGGGGAATCAGAGGCGTGGAATCAGAGGCAGGGAATCAGACGCGGGGAATCAGAGGTGGGCAATCAGAGGCGGGGAATCAGATATGGGGAATCAGAGGCGGGGAATCAGAGGCGGGGAAACAGAGGCGGGGAATTGGATATGGGGAATCAGAGGTGGGGCATCAGAGGTTGTGAATCACAGATGGGGAATCAGAGGCGGGGAATCAGAGGCAGGGAATCAGACGCGGGGAATCAGAGGCGGGGATTCAGAGCTGGGGAATCAGAGGCGGGGAATCAGAGTTGGGGAATCAGAGGCGGGGAATCAGATATGGGGAATCAGAGGCAGGGAATCAGAGGCGGGAAAACAGAGGCGGGGAATCAGATATGGGGAATCAGAGGCGGGGAATCAGAGGCAGGGAATCAGACACGGGGAATCAGAGGCGGGGAATCAGAGATGGGGAATCAGAGGCGGGGAATCAGAGGCAGGGAATCGGATGCCGGGAATCAGAGGCGGGAAATCAGAGCTGGGGAATCAGAGGCGGGGAATCAGAGTTGGGGAATCAGAGGCGGCGAAGCAGATATGGGGAAATAGAGGCGGGGAATCAGATATGGGGAATCAGAGGCAGGGAATCAGATATGGGGAATCAGAGGCTGGGAATCAGAGGGGGGGAAACATTGGCGGGGAATAAGATATGGGGAATCAGAGGTGGGGAATCAGGGGCGGGGAATCAGTGGCAGGGAATCAGAGGCGGGGAATCAGAGGCGGGGAATCAAAGGAAGGGAATCAGACACGGGGAATCAGAGGTGGGGAATCAGAGATGGGGAATCAGAGGCGGGGAATCACAGGCAGGGAATCAGACGCGGGGAATCAGATGCGGGGAATCAGAGCTGGGGAATCAGAGGTGTGGAATCAGAGTCGGGGAATCAGAGGCAGGGAATCGGTTGTGCGGAATCAGAGATGGGGAATCAGATGTGGGGAATCAGAGGCAGTGAATCAGAGATGGGGAATCAGAGGCGGGGAATCAGAGGCAAGAAATCAGACGGGGATTCAGAGGCTGGGAATCAGACGGGGGGAATCAAAGGCGGGGAATCAGAGCTGGTGAATCAGAGGCAGGGAATCAGAGTTGGGGATTCAGAGGCGGGGAATCAGATATGGGGAAACAGAGGCGGGGAATGAGAGGCGGGCAAGCAGAGGCGGGGAATTAGATATGGGGAATCAGAGGTGGGGAATCAGAGGTGGTGAATCAGAGATGGGGAATCACAGGAGGGGAATCAGAGGCAGCGAATAGAACGCGGGGAATCAGAGGCAGGGAATCAGAGCTGGGGAATCAGAGGCGGGGAATCAGATATGGGGAAACAGAGGCGGGGAATCAGAGGCGGGGAAACAGAGGCGGGGAATCAGACATGGGGAATCGGTTGCGGGGAATCAGAGGCGGGGAATCAGAGCTGGGGAATCAGAGGCGGGGAATCAGAGTTGGGGCATCAGAGGTGGGGAATTAGATATGGGGAAACAGAGGCGGGGAATCAGAGGCGGGGAAACAGAGGCGGGGAATCAGATATGGGGAATCAGAGGTGGGGAATCAGAGGCAGGGAATCAAATGTGCGGAATCAGAGATGGGGAATCAGAGGCAGGGAATCAGAATCAGAAGCGGGGAATCAGAGGCCGGGAATCAGAGGCCGGGAATCAGATGCTGGGAATAAGAGGCCGGGAATCAGAGGTGGGGAATCAGAGTCCGGGAATCAGAGATGGGGATTCAGAGGCGGGGAATGAGATATGGAGAATCAGAGGCGGGGAATCAGAGGCGGGGAAACAGAGGTGGGGAATCAGATATGGAGAATCAGAGGTGGGGAATCAAAGGCGGTGAATCAGAGATGGGGAATCAGAGGCGGGGAATCAGAGGCAGGGAATCAGATGCGGGGATTCAGAGGCGGGGAATCAGAGCTGGCGAATCAGAGGCGGGGAATCAGAGGTGGGCAATCAGAGCCGGGGAATCAGATATGGGGAATCAGAGGCGGGGAATCAGAGGCGGGGAAACAGAGGCGGGGAATCAGATATGGGGAATCAGAGGTGGGGAATCAGAGGTTGTGAATCAGAGATGGGGAATCAAGGCGGTGAATCAGAGGGAGGGAATCAGACGCGGGGAATCAGAGGCGGGGTTTCAGAGCTGGGGAATCAGAGGCGGGGAATCAGAGTTGTGGAATCAGAGGCAGGGAATCAGATATGGGGAATCAGAGGCGGGGAATCAGAGGCGGGGAAACAGAGGCGGGGAATCAGATATGGGGAATCAGAGGTGGGGAATCAGGGGCAGGGAATCAGTGGCAGGGAATCAGAGGCGGGGAATCTGAGGTGGGGAATCAGAGGCAGGGAATCAGACACGGGGAATCAGAGGCGGGGAATCAGAGATGGCGAATCAGAGGCGGGGAATCAGAGGCAGGGAATCGGACGCCGGGAATCAGAGGCGGGGAATCAGAGTTGGGGAATCAGAGGCGGGGAATCAGAGTTGGTGAATCAGAGGCGGGGAATCAGATATGGGGAAATAGAGGCGGGGAATCAGATATGGGGAATCAGAGGTGTGGAATCAGAGGTTGGGAATCAGAGGCAGGGAATCAGAGGCGGGGAAACAGAGGCGGGGAATCAGATATGGGGAATCAGAGGTGGCGAATCAAAGGCGGTGAAACAGAGATGGGGAATCAGGGCAGGGAATCAGAGGCAGGGAATCAGAGCTGGGGAAACAGAGGCGGGGAATCAGATATGGGGAATCAGAGGTGGGGAATCAGGGGCGGGGAATCAGTGGCAGGGAATCAGAGCTGGGGAATCAGAGGTGGGGAATCAGAGCTGGGGAAACAGAGGCGGGTAATCAGATATGGGGAATCAGAGGCAGGGAATCAGACACGGGGAATCAGAGGCGGGGAATCAGAGATGGCGAATCAGAGGCGGGGAATCAGAGGCAGGGAATCGGACGCCGGGAATCAGAGGCGGGGAATCAGAGTTGGGGAATCAGAGGCGGGGAATCAGAGTTGGGGAATCAGAGGCGGGGAATCAGATATGGGGAAATAGAGGCGGGGAATCAGATATGGGGAATCAGAGGTGTGGAATCAGAGGTTGGGAATCAGAGGCAGGGAATCAGAGGCGGGGAAACAGAGGCGGGGAATCAGATATGGGGAATCAGAGGTGGCGAATCAAAGGTGGTGAAACAGAGATGGGGAATCAGGGCAGGGAATCAGAGGCAGGGAATCAGAGCTGGGGAAACAGAGGCGGGGAATCAGATATGGGGAATCAGAGGTGGGGAATCAGGTGCGGGGAATCAGTGGCAGGGAATCAGAGCTGGGGAATCAGAGGTGGGGAATCAGAGCTGGGGAAACAGAGGCGGGGAATCAGATATGGGGAATCAGAGGTGGGGAATCAGGGGCGGGGAATCAGTGGCAGGGAATCAGAGGCCGGGAATAAAAGGCGGGGAATCAGAGGAGGGGAATCAGATATGGGGAAACAGAGGCCGGGAATCAGAGGCAGGGAAACAGAGGCGGGGAATCAGATATGGGGAATCAGAGGTGGGGAATTAGAGGTTGCGAATCAGAGGCGGGGAATCAGAGGCTGGGAATCAGAGGCAGGGAATCGGATGTGCGGAATCAGAGATGGGGAATCAGAGGTGGGGATTCAGAGGTGGTGAATCAGAGAAGGGGAATCAGAGGCTGCGAATCAGAGGCAGGGAATCAGACGCAGGGAATCAGAGGCGGGGAATCATAGCTGGCGAATTAGAGGAGGGGAATCAGAGTTGGGGAATCAGAGGCGGGGAATCAGATATCGGGAAACAGAGGCGGGGAATCAGAGGTGGGGAAACAGAGGCGGGGAATCAGATATGGGGAATCAGAGGTGGGGAATCAGAGGCAGGGAATCAGATGTGCGGAATCAGAGATGGGGAATCAGAGGCAGGGAATCAGAATCAGAAGCAGGGAATCAGTGGCAGGGAATCAGAGGCCGGGAATAAAAGGCGGGGAATCAGAGGCAGGGAATCGGATGTGCGGAATCAGAGATGGGGAATCAGAGGTGGGGATTCAGAGGTGGTGAATCAGAGAAGGGGAATCAGAGGCTGGGAATCAGAGGCAGGGAATCAGATGCAGGGAATCAGAGGCGGGGAATCATAGCTGGCGAATTAGAGGAGGGGAATCAGAGTTGGGGAATCAGAGGCGGGGAATCAGATATGGGGAAACAGAGGCGGGGAATCAGAGGTGGGGAAACAGAGGCGGGGAATCAGATATGGGGAATCAGAGGTGGGGAATCAGGGGCAGGGAATCAGTGGCAGGGAATCAGACGCGGGGAATCAGAGGCGGGGAATCAGAGGCGGGGAATCAGAGGCGGGGAATCAGAGGCAGGGAATCGGATGTACGGAATCAGAGATGGGGAATCAGAGGTGGGGATTCAGAGGTGGTGAATCAGAGAAGGGGAATCAGAGGCTGGCAATCAGAGGCAGGGTATCAGATGCAGGGAATCAGAGGCGGGGAATCATAGCTGGCGAATTAGAGGAGGGGAATCAGAGTTGGGGAATCAGAGGCGGGGAATCATATATGGGGAATCAGAGGTGGGGAATCAGGGGCAGGGAATCAGTGGCAGGGAATCAGAGGCGGGGAATCATAGCTGGCGAAATAGAGGACGGGAATCAGAGTTGGGGAAACAGAGGCGGGGAATCAGATATGGGGAATCAGAGGTGGGGAATCAGGGGCAGGGAATCAGTGGCAGGGAATCAGACGCGGGGAATCAGAGACGGGGAATCAGAGGCAGGGAATCAGACACGGGGAATCAGAGGCGGGGAATCAGAGATGGGGAATCAGAGGCGGGGAATCAGAGGCAGGGAATCAGAGGCCGGGAATCAGATGCTGGGAATAAGAGGCCGGGAATCAGAGGTGGGGAAACAGAGGCGGGGAATCAGATATGGGGAATCAGAGGTGGGGAATCAGAGGCGGGGAATCAGTGGCAGGGAATCAGAGGCCGGGAATAAAAGGCGGGGAATCAAAGCTGGGGAATCAGAGGCGGGGAATCAGAGTTGGGGAATCAGAGGAGGGGAATCAGATATGGGGAAACAGAGGCCGGGAATCAGAGGCAGGGAAACAGAGGCGGGGAATCAGATATGGGAAATCAGAGGTGGGGAATTAGAGGTTGCGAATCAGAGGCGGGATATCAGAGGCGGGGAATCAGAGGCAGGGAATCGGATGTGCGGAATCAGATATGGGGAATCAGAGTTGGGGATTCAGAGGCGGGGAATCAGATATGGGGAAACAGAGGCGGGGAATGAGAGGCGGGCAAGCAGAGGCGGGGAATTAGATATGGGGAATCAGAGGTGGGGAATCAGAGGTGGTGAATCAGAGATGGGGAATCACAGGAGGGGAATCAGAGGCAGCGAATAGAACGCGGGGAATCAGAGGCAGGGAATCAGAGCTGGGGAATCAGAGTCGGGGAATCAGATATGGGGAAACAGAGGCGGGGAATCAGAGGCGGGGAAACAGAGGCGGGGAATCAGACATGGGGAATCGGTTGCGGGGAATCAGAGGCGGGGAATCAGAGCTGGGGAATCAGAGGCGGGGAATCAGAGTTGGGGCATCAGAGGTGGGGAATTAGATATGGGGAAACAGAGGCGGGGAATCAGAGGCGGGGAAACAGAGGCGGGGAATCAGATATGGGGAATCAGAGGTGGGGAATCAGAGGCAGGGAATCAAATGTGCGGAATCAGAGATGGGGAATCAGAGGCAGGGAATCAGAATCAGAAGCGGGGAATCAGAGGCCGGGAATCAGAGGCCGGGAATCAGATGCTGGGAATAAGAGGCCGGGAATCAGAGGTGGGGAATCAGAGTCCGGGAATCAGAGATGGGGATTCAGAGGCGGGGAATGAGATATGGAGAATCAGAGGCGGGGAATCAGAGGCGGGGAAACAGAGGTGGGGAATCAGATATGGAGAATCAGAGGTGGGGAATCAAAGGCGGTGAATCAGAGATGGGGAATCAGAGGCGGGGAATCAGAGGCAGGGAATCAGATGCGGGGATTCAGAGGCGGGGAATCAGAGCTGGCGAATCAGAGGCGGGGAATCAGAGGTGGGCAATCAGAGCCGGGGAATCAGATATGGGGAATCAGAGGCGGGGAATCAGAGGCGGGGAAACAGAGGCGGGGAATCAGATATGGGGAATCAGAGGTGGGGAATCAGAGGTTGTGAATCAGAGATGGGGAATCAAGGCGGGGAATCAGAGGGAGGGAATCAGACGCGGGGAATCAGAGGCGGGGTTTCAGAGCTGGGGAATCAGAGGCGGGGAATCAGAGTTGTGGAATCAGAGGCAGGGAATCAGATATGGGGAATCAGAGGCGGGGAATCAGAGGCGGGGAAACAGAGGCGGGGAATCAGATATGGGGAATCAGAGGTGGGGAATCAGGGGCAGGGAATCAGTGGCAGGGAATCAGAGGCGGGGAATCTGAGGTGGGGAATCAGAGGCAGGGAATCAGACACGGGGAATCAGAGGCGGGGAATCAGAGATGGCGAATCAGAGGCGGGGAATCAGAGGCAGGGAATTGGACGCCGGGAATCAGAGGCGGGGAATCAGAGTTGGGGAATCAGAGGCGGGGAATCAGAGTTGGTGAATCAGAGGCGGGGAATCAGATATGGGGAAATAGAGGCGGGGAATCAGATATGGGGAATCAGAGGTGTGGAATCAGAGGTTGGGAATCAGAGGCAGGGAATCAGAGGCGGGGAAACAGAGGCGGGGAATCAGATATGGGGAATCAGAGGTGGCGAATCAAAGGCGGTGAAACAGAGATGGGGAATCAGGGCAGGGAATCAGAGGCAGGGAATCAGAGCTGGGGAAACAGAGGCGGGGAATCAGATATGGGGAATCAGAGGTGGGGAATCAGGGGCGGGGAATCAGTGGCAGGGAATCAGAGCTGGGGAATCAGAGGTGGGGAATCAGAGCTGGGGAAACAGAGGCGGGTAATCAGATATGGGGAATCAGAGGCAGGGAATCAGACACGGGGAATCAGAGGCGGGGAATCAGAGATGGCGAATCAGAGGCGGGGAATCAGAGGCAGGGAATCGGACGCCGGGAATCAGAGGCGGGGAATCAGAGTTGGGGAATCAGAGGCGGGGAATCAGAGTTGGGGAATCAGAGGCGGGGAATCAGATATGGGGAAATAGAGGCGGGGAATCAGATATGGGGAATCAGAGGTGTGGAATCAGAGGTTGGGAATCAGAGGCAGGGAATCAGAGGCAGGGAAACAGAGGCGGGGAATCAGATATGGGGAATCAGAGGTGGCGAATCAAAGGCGGTGAAACAGAGATGGGGAATCAGGGCAGGGAATCAGAGGCAGGGAATCAGAGCTGGGGAAACAGAGGCGGGGAATCAGATATGGGGAATCAGAGGTGGGGAATCAGGGGCGGGGAATCAGTGGCAGGGAATCAGAGCTGGGGAATCAGAGGTGGGGAATCAGAGCTGGGGAAACAGAGGCGGGGAATCAGATATGGGGAATCAGAGGTGGGGAATCAGGGGCGGGGAATCAGTGGCAGGGAATCAGAGGCCGGGAATAAAAGGCGGGGAATCAGAGGAGGGGAATCAGATATGGGGAAACAGAGGCCGGGAATCAGAGGCAGGGAAACAGAGGCGGGGAATCAGATATGGGGAATCAGAGGTGGGGAATTAGAGGTTGCGAATCAGAGGCGGGGAATCAGAGGCTGGGAATCAGAGGCAGGGAATCGGATGTGCGGAATCAGAGATGGGGAATCAGAGGTGGGGATTCAGAGGTGGTGAATCAGAGAAGGGGAATCAGAGGCTGGGAATCAGAGGCAGGGAATCAGACGCAGGGAATCAGAGGCGGGGAATCATAGCTGGCGAATTAGAGGAGGGGAATCAGAGTTGGGGAATCAGAGGCGGGGAATCAGATATCGGGAAACAGAGGCGGGGAATCAGAGGTGGGGAAACAGAGGCGGGGAATCAGATATGGGGAATCAGAGGTGGGGAATCAGAGGCAGGGAATCAGATGTGCGGAATCAGAGATGGGGAATCAGAGGCAGGGAATCAGAATCAGAAGCAGGGAATCAGTGGCAGGGAATCAGAGGCCGGGAATAAAAGGCGGGGAATCAGAGGTAGGGAATCGGATGTGCGGAATCAGAGATGGGGAATCAGAGGTGGGGATTCAGTGGTGGTGAATCAGAGAAGGGGAATCAGAGGCTGGGAATCAGAGGCAGGGAATCAGATGCAGGGAATCAGAGGTGGGGAATCAGGGGCAGGGAATCAGTGGCAGGGAATCAGACGCGGGGAATCAGAGGCGGGGAATCAGAGGCGGGGAATCAGAGGCGGGGAATCAGAGGCAGGGAATCGGATGTACGGAATCAGAGATGGGGAATCAGAGGTGGGGATTCAGAGGTGGTGAATCAGAGAAGGGGAATCAGAGGCTGGGAATCAGAGGCAGGGAATCAGACGCAGGGAATCAGAGGCGGGGAATAATAGCTGGCGAATTAGAGGAGGGGAATCAGAGTTGGGGAATCAGAGGCGGGGAATCATATATGGGGAGTCAGAGGTGGGGAATCAGGGGCAGGGAATCAGTGGCAGGGAATCAGAGGCGGGGAATCATAGCTGGCGAAATAGAGGAAGGGAATCAGAGTTGGGGAAACAGAGGCGGGGAATCAGATATGGGGAATCAGAGGTGGGGAATCAGGGGCAGGGAATCAGTGGCAGGGAATCAGACGCGGGGAATCAGAGACGGGGAATCAGAGGCAGGGAATCAGACACGGGGAATCAGAGGCGGGGAATCAGAGATGGGGAATCAGAGGCGGGGAATCAGAGGCAGGGAATCAGAGGCCGGGAATCAGATGCTGGGAATAAGAGGCCGGGAATCAGAGGTGGGGAAACAGAGGCGGGGAATCAGATATGGGGAATCAGAGGTGGGGAATCAGAGGCGGGGAATCAGTGGCAGGGAATCAGAGGCCGGGAATAAAAGGCGGGGAATCAAAGCTGGGGAATCAGAGGCGGGGAATCAGAGTTGGGGAATCAGAGGAGGGGAATCAGATATGGGGAAACAGAGGCCGGGAATCAGAGGCAGGGAAACAGAGGCGGGGAATCAGATATGGGAAATCAGAGGTGGGGAATTAGAGGTTGCGAATCAGAGGCGGGATATCAGAGGCGGGGAATCAGAGGCAGGGAATCGGATGTGCGGAATCAGATATTGGGAATCAGAGGTGGGGATTCAGAGGCAGGGAATCAGATGTGCGGAATCAGAGATGGGGAATCAGAGGCAGGGAATCAGAATCAGAAGCGGGGAATCAGAGGCCGGGAATCAGAGGCCGGGAATCAGATTCTGGGAATAAGAGGCCGGGAATCAGAGGTGGGGAATCAGAGTCCGGGAATCAGAGATGGGGATTCAGAGGCGGGGAATGAGATATGGAGAATCAGAGGCGGGGAATCAGAGGCGGGGAAACAGAGGTGGGGAATCAGATATGGAGAATCAGAGGTGGGGAATCAAAGGCGGTGAATCAGAGATGGGGAATCAGAGGCGGGGAATCAGAGGCAGGGAATCAGATGCGGGGATTCAGAGGCGGGGAATCAGAGCTTGCGAATCAGAGGCGGGGAATCAGAGGTGGGCAATCAGAGCCGGGGAGTCAGATATGGGGAATCAGAGGCGGGGAATCAGAGGCGGGGAAACAGAGGCGGGGAATCAGATATGGGGAATCAGAGGTGGGGAATCAGAGGTTGTGAATCAGAGATGGGGAATCAAGGCGGGGAATCAGAGGGAGGGAATCAGACGCGGGGAATCAGAGGCGGGGTTTCAGAGCTGGGGAATCAGAGGCGGGGAATCAGAGTTGTGGAATCAGAGGCAGGGAATCAGATATGGGGAATCAGAGGCGGGGAATCAGAGGCGGGGAAACAGAGGCGGGGAATCAGATATGGGGAATCAGAGGTGGGGAATAAGGGGCAGGGAATCAGTGGCAGGGAATCAGAGGCGGGGAATCTGAGGCGGGGAATCAGAGGCAGGGAATCTGACACGGGGAATCAGAGGCGGGGAATCAGAGATGGTGAATCAGAGGCGGGGAATCAGAGGCAGGGAATCGGACGCCGGGAATCAGAGGCGGGGAATCAGAGTTGGGGAATCAGAGGCGGGGAATCAGAGTTGGTGAATCAGAGGCGGGGAATCAGATATGGGGAAATAGAGGCGGGGAATCAGATATGGGGAATCAGAGGTGTGGAATCAGAGGTTGGGAATCAGAGGCAGGGAATCAGAGGCGGGGAAACAGAGGCGGGGAATCAGATATGGGGAATCAGAGGTGGCGAATCAAAGGCGGTGAAACAGAGATGGGGAATCAGGGCAGGGAATCAGAGGCAGGGAATCAGAGCTGGGGAAACAGAGGCCGGGAATCAGATATGGGGAATCAGAGGTGGGGAATCAGGGGCGGGGAATCAGAGGCAGGGAATCAAACACGGGGAATCAGAGGCGGGGAATCAGAGCTGGGGAATCAGAGGCGGGGATTCAGAGTTGTGGAATCAGAGGCGGGGAAACAGAGGCGGGGAATCAGATATGGGGAATCAGAGGTGGGGAATCAGAGGTTGGGAATCAGAAGCAGGGAATCAGAGGCAGGGAATCAGAGGCGGGGAATCAGAGGCGGAGAATCAGAGGCCGGGAATCAGATATGGGGAAACAGAGGCGGGGAATCAGAAGCGGGGAAACAGAGGTGGGGAATCAGATATGGGGAATCAGAGGTGGGGAATCAGAGGTTGGGAATAAGAGGCAGGGAATCAGAGGCTGGGAATCAGATGCAGGGAATCAGATGCGGGGAATCAGAGGCGGGGAATCAGAGCTGGGGAATCAGAGGTGGGGAATCAGAGTTGGGGAATCACAGTCGGGGACTTAGATATGGGGAAACAGAGGCGGGGAATCAGAGGCGGGGAAACAGACGCAGGGAATCAGAGGCGGGGATTCAGAGCTGGGGAATCAGAGGCGGGGAATCAGAGTTGGGGAATCAGAGGCGGGGAATCAGATATGGGGAATCAGAGGCGGGGAATCAGAGGCGGGGTAACAGAGGCAGGGAATCAGATATGGGGAATCAGAGGTGGGGTATCAGGGGCAGGGAATCAGTGGCAGGGAATCAGAGGCGGGGAATCAGATGCGGGGAATCAGAGGCAGGGAATCAGACACGGGGAATCAGATATGGGGAAACGGCGGGGAATCAGAGGCAGGGAATCAGAGCTGGGGAATCAGAGGCTGGGAATCAGAGTTGTGGAATCAGAGGCGTGGAATTAGATATGGCGAAACAGAGGCGGGGAATCAGAGACGGGGAAACAGAGGCGGGGAATCAGATATGGGGAATCAGCGGTGGCGAATTAAAGGCGGTGTATCAGAGATGGGGAATCAGGGCAGGGAATCAGAGGCAGGGAATCAAACACGGGGAATCAGAGGCGGGGAATCAGAGCTGGGGAATCAGAGGCGGGGATTCAGAGTTGGGGAATCAGAGGAGGGGAAACAGAGGCGGGGAATCAGATATGGGGAATCAGAGGTGGGGAATCAGAGGTTGGGAATCAGAAGCAGGGAATCAGAGGCGGGGAATCAGAGGCGGGGAATCAGAGGCAGGGAATCAGAGGAGGGGAATCAGAGGCGGGGAATCAGAGGGGGGAATCAGAGGCGGGGTATCAGAGGAGGGAAATCAGAGGCGGGGAATCAGAGGGGGGAATCAGAGGCGGGGAATCAGAGGCGTGGAATCAGAGGCGGGGAATCAGAGGCGGGGAATCAGAAGTGGGGAATCAGATGTGGGGAATCAGAGGCAGGGAATCAGAGGCAGGGAATCAGAGGCGGGCAATCAGAAGTGGGGAATCAGAGGCGGGGAATCAGTGGCGGGGAATCAGAGGCGGTGAATCAGAGGCGTGGAATCAGAGGCGGGGAATCAGAGGCGGGGAATCAGAAGTGGGGAATCAGATGTGGGGAATCAGAGGCAGGGAATCAGAGGCAGGGAATCAGAGGCGGGCAATCAGAAGTGGGGAATCAGACGCGGGGAATCAGAGGCGGTGAATCAGAGGCGGTGAATCAGAGGCGGGGAATCAGAGGCGGGGAATCAGAGGCGGGGAATCAGAAGTGGGGAATCAGACGTGGGGAATAAGAGGCGGGGAATCAGAGGCGGGGAATCAGAGGCGGGGAATCAGAGGCGGGCAATCAGATGCAGGGAATCTGAGGCAGGGAATAAGAGGCAGGGAATCAGAGGCAGGGAATCTGAGGCAGGGAATCTGTGGTGGGGAATCAGAGGCGGGAAAACAGGCGGGTAAACAGAGGCGGGTAAACATAGGCGGGGAATCAGAGGCAGGGAATCAGAGTCGGGGAATCAGAGACGGGGATTCAGAGGCGGGGAATCAGAGGTGGGGTATCAGAGGCGGGTAATCAGAGGCGTGGTATCAGAGGTGGGGAATCAGAGGCGGGGAATCAGAGGTGGGGAATCAGAGGCGGGGAATCAGAGGCGGGGAATCAGATGCGGACCATCAGAGGCGGGGAATCAGAGGCGGGGTATCTGAGGAGGTGTATCTGAGGAGGGGAATCAGAGGCGGGGAATCAGAGGCGGGGAATCAGAGGCGGGGAATCAGAGGCGTGGAATCAGAGGCGGGGAATCAGAGGCGGGGAATCAGAAGTGGGGAATCAGAGGTGGGGAATCAGAGGCGGGAAATCAGAGGCAGGGAATCAGAGGCGGGCAATCAGAGGCGGGGAATCAGATGCGGTGAATCAGAGGCGGTGAATCAGAGGCGGGGAATCAGAGGCGGGGAATCAGAGACGGGGAATCAGTAGTGGGGAAGCAGAGGTGGGGAATCAGAGGTGGGGAATCAGAGGCGCGGAATCAGAGGCGGGGAATCAGAGGCGGGGAATCAGAGGCAGGGAATCAGAGGTGGGCAATCAGATGCAGGGAATCAGAGGCAGGGAATCAGAGGCAGGGAATCAGAGGCAGGGAATCTGAGACAGCGAATATGAGGTGGTGAATCAGAGGCGGGGAAACAGGCGGGTAAACAGAGGTGGGGAATCAGAGGCAGGGAATCAGAGGCGGGGAATCAGAGGCAGGGAATTAGATGAAGGGAATCTGATGCAGGGAATCTGAGGCAGGGAATCTGAGGCAGGGAATCTGTGGGAGGGAATCTGATGCGGGTTATCAGAAGGGGGAAATGAGATGTGGGAAACGAGATGCAGAGAAAGAGGCAAAGAAATAGAGGCAGGGAATGAGAGGCAGGGAATCAGAGGCGGGGAATCAGAGGCAGGGAATCAGAGGCGGGGAATCAATCAGAGGCGGGGAATAAGAGGCGGGGAATCAGAGGCAGGGAATCAGAGGCAGGGGATCAGAGTCAGGGAATCTGAGATGGCGAATATGAGGTGGTGAATCAGAGGCGGGGAAACAGGCGGGTAAACAGAGGCGGGGAATCAGAGGCAGGGAATCAGAGGCGGGGAATCAGAGGCAGGGAATCAGATGAAGGGAAACTGATGCAGGGAATCTGAGGCAGGGGATCTGAGGCAGGGAATCTGTGGCAGGGAATCTGATGCGGGTTATCAGAAGGGGGAAATGAGATGTGAGAAAAGAGATGCAGAGAAAGAGGCACGGAAATAGAGGCAGGGAAAGAGAGGCAGGGAATCAGAGGCGGGGAATCAGAGACGGGGAATCAGATGCGCATCATCAGAGGCGGGGAATCAGAGGCGGGGAATCATAGGTGGGGTATCAGAGGCGGGGAAAGATATGTGGGGAAACGTAGGCCAGGAAAGTTGAGCGGAAAGGGAGGCAGGGAATCAGAGGCAGGGAATCAGAAGCAGGGAATCTGAGGCAGGGAATCTGAGGTGGGGAATCAGAGGCGGGGAAACAGGCGGGTAAACAGAGGCGGGTAATCATAGACGGGGAATAAGAGGCGGGGAATCAGAGGCGGGGAATCAGAGGTGGGGAATCAGAGGCGGGGATTCAGAGGCGGGGAATCAGAGGCGGGGAATCAGATGCGGGGAATCAGAGGCGGGGAATCAGAGGCGGGGAATCAGAGGAGTGGAATCAGAGACGGGGAATCAGAGGCGGGGAATCAGAAGTGGGGAATCAGAGGTGGGGAATCAGAGGCGGGAAATCAGAGGCAGGGAATCAGAGGCGGGCAATCAGAGGTGGGGAATCAGAGGCGGGGAATCAGATGCAGGGAATCAGAGGCGGTGAATCAGAGGCGGGGAATCAGAGGCGGGGAATCAGAGACGGGGAATCAGAAGTGGGGAAGCAGAGGTGGGGAATCAGAGGCAGGGAATCTGATGCGGGTTATCAGAAGGGGGAAATGAGATGTGAGAAAAGAGATGCAGAGAAAGAGGCACGGAAATAGAGGCAGGGAAAGAGATCCAGGGTATCAGAGGCGGGTAATCAGAGGTGTGGAGTCAGAGGCGGTGAATCAGCGACACAGAAAGAGAGGCGTGGAATCAGAGGTGCGGAATGAGAGCCGGTGAATCTGAGCCGGGAAATCAGAAGCAGAGCAACAGAGGCGGTGAAACATGGGTGCGGATTCGGACGCGGGGAATCAGAAGTGGGGACTCAGAGGCAGGGAATCAGAGGCAGGGAATCAGAGGAGGGTTATCAGAGGCAGGGAATCAGAGGCGGGGAATCAGAGGCGAGGAATCAGAGGCGGGGAATCAGAGGCGGGTAATCAGAGGCTGAAAATCAGAGGCGGAGAAACAGAGGCAGGCAATCAGATGCAGGGAATCAGTGGCAGGGAATCAGAGGCAGAGAATCAGAGGCAGGGAATCTGAGGCAGGGACTCAGAGGTGGGGAATCAGCCGTGGGGAATCAGAGGCAGGGAATCAGATGAAGGGAATCTGATGCAGGGAATCTGAGGCAGGGTATCTGAGGCAGGGAATCTGTGGCAGGGAATCTGATGCGGGTTATCAGAAGGGGGAAATGAGTTGTGGGAAACGAGATGCAGAGAAAGAGGCACGGAAATAGAGGCAGGGAATGAGAGGCAGGGTATCAGAGGCGGGTAATCAGAGGTGTGGAGTCAGAGGCGGTGAATCAGCGACACAGAAAGAGAGGCGTGGAATCAGAGGTGCGGAATGAGAGCCGGTGAATCTGAGCCGGGAAATCAGAAGCAGAGCAACAGAGGCGGTGAAACATGGGTGCGGAATTGGACGCGGGGAATCAGAAGTGGGGACACAGAGGCAGGGAATGAGAGGCAGGGAATCAGAGGAGTGTTATCAGAGGCAGGGAATCAGAGGCGGAGAATCAGAGGCGAGGAATCAGAGGCGGGGAATCAGAGGCGGGGAATCAGAGGCGGAAAATCAGAGGCGGAGAAACAGAGGCAGGCAATCAGATGCAGGGAATCAGAAGCAGGGAATCAGAGGCAGAGAATCAGAGGCAGGGAATCTGAGGCAGGGACACAGAGGTGGGGAATCAGAGGTGGGGAATCAGAGGCAGGGAATCAGATGAAGAGAATCTGATGCAGGGAATCTGAGGCAGGGAATCTGTGGCAGGGAATCTGTGGCAGGGAATCTGATGAGGGTTATCAGAAGGGGGAAATGAGATGTGGGAAACGAGATGCAGAGAAAGAGGCACGGAAATAGAGGCAGGGAAAGAGAGGCAGGGAATCAGAGGCGGGGAATCAGAGACGGGGAATCAGATGCGGTGAATCAGAGGCGGTGAATCAGAGGCGGGGAATCAGAGGCGGGGAATCAGAGACGGGGAATCAGTAGTGGGGAAGCAGAGGTGGGGAATCAGAGGTGGGGAATCAGAGGCGCGGAATCAGAGGCGGGGAATCAGAGGCGGGGAATCAGAGGCAGGGAATCAGAGGTGGGCAATCAGATGCAGGGAATCAGAGGCAGGGAATCAGAGGCAGGGAATCAGAGGCAGGGAATCTGAGACAGCGAATATGAGGTGGTGAATCAGAGGCGGGGAAACAGGCGGGTAAACAGAGGTGGGGAATCAGAGGCAGGGAATCAGAGGCAGGGAATCAGAGGCGGGCAATCAGAGGTGGGGAATCAGAGGCGGGGAATCAGATGCAGGGAATCAGAGGCGGTGAATCAGAGGCGGGGAATCAGAGGCGGGGAATCAGAGACGGGGAATCAGAAGTGGCGAAGCAGAGGTGGGGAATCAGAGGCAGGGAATCAGAGGCAGGGAATCAGAGGCATGGAATCTGAGGCATGGAATCTGAGGTGGGGAATCAGAGGCGGGAAAACAGGCGGGTAAACAGAGGCGGGTAAACATAGGCGGGGAATCAGAGGCGGTGAATCAGAGGCGGGGAGTCAGAGGCGGGGAATCAGAGGCGGGGAATCAGAGGCGGGGAATCTGAGGCGGGGAATCAGATGCAGGGAATCAGAGGCGGGGAATCAGAGGCGGGGTATCAAAGGCGGGGAATCAGATGCGGGGAATCAGAGGCGGGGAATCAGAGGCGGGGAATCAGAAGTGGGGTATCTGAGGAGGGGAATCAGAGTTGGGGCATCAGAGGTGGGGAATTAGATATAGGGAAACAGAGGCGGGGAATCAGAGGTGGGGAAACAGAGGCGGGGAATCAGATATGGGGAATCAGAGGTGGGGAATCAGAGGCAGGGAATCAGATGTGCGGAATCAGAGATGGGGAATCAGAGGCAGGGAATCAGAATCAGAAGCAGGGAATCAGTGGCAGGGAATCAGAGGCCGGGAATAAAAGGCGGGGAATCAGAGGTAGGGAATCGGATGTGCGGAATCAGAGATGGGGAATCAGAGGTGGGGATTCAGTGGTGGTGAATCAGAGAAGGGGAATCAGAGGCTGGGAATCAGAGGCAGGGAATCAGATGCAGGGAATCAGAGGTGGGGAATCAGGGGCAGGGAATCAGTGGCAGGGAATCAGACGCGGGGAATCAGAGGCGGGGAATCAGAGGCGGGGAATCAGAGGCGGGGAATCAGAGGCAGGGAATCGGATGTACGGAATCAGAGATGGGGAATCAGAGGTGGGGATTCAGAGGTGGTGAATCAGAGAAGGGGAATCAGAGGCTGGGAATCAGAGGCAGGGAATCAGACGCAGGGAATCAGAGGCGGGGAATAATAGCTGGCGAATTAGAGGAGGGGAATCAGAGTTGGGGAATCAGAGGCGGGGAATCATATATGGGGAGTCAGAGGTGGGGAATCAGGGGCAGGGAATCAGTGGCAGGGAATCAGAGGCGGGGAATCATAGCTGGCGAAATAGAGGAAGGGAATCAGAGTTGGGGAAACAGAGGCGGGGAATCAGATATGGGGAATCAGAGGTGGGGAATCAGGGGCAGGGAATCAGTGGCAGGGAATCAGACGCGGGGAATCAGAGACGGGGAATCAGAGGCAGGGAATCAGACACGGGGAATCAGAGGCGGGGAATCAGAGATGGGGAATCAGAGGCGGGGAATCAGAGGCAGGGAATCAGAGGCCGGGAATCAGATGCTGGGAATAAGAGGCCGGGAATCAGAGGTGGGGAAACAGAGGCGGGGAATCAGATATGGGGAATCAGAGGTGGGGAATCAGAGGCGGGGAATCAGTGGCAGGGAATCAGAGGCCGGGAATAAAAGGCGGGGAATCAAAGCTGGGGAATCAGAGGCGGGGAATCAGAGTTGGGGAATCAGAGGAGGGGAATCAGATATGGGGAAACAGAGGCCGGGAATCAGAGGCAGGGAAACAGAGGCGGGGAATCAGATATGGGAAATCAGAGGTGGGGAATTAGAGGTTGCGAATCAGAGGCGGGATATCAGAGGCGGGGAATCAGAGGCAGGGAATCGGATGTGCGGAATCAGATATTGGGAATCAGAGGTGGGGATTCAGAGGCAGGGAATCAGATGTGCGGAATCAGAGATGGGGAATCAGAGGCAGGGAATCAGAATCAGAAGCGGGGAATCAGAGGCCGGGAATCAGAGGCCGGGAATCAGATTCTGGGAATAAGAGGCCGGGAATCAGAGGTGGGGAATCAGAGTCCGGGAATCAGAGATGGGGATTCAGAGGCGGGGAATGAGATATGGAGAATCAGAGGCGGGGAATCAGAGGCGGGGAAACAGAGGTGGGGAATCAGATATGGAGAATCAGAGGTGGGGAATCAAAGGCGGTGAATCAGAGATGGGGAATCAGAGGCGGGGAATCAGAGGCAGGGAATCAGATGCGGGGATTCAGAGGCGGGGAATCAGAGCTTGCGAATCAGAGGCGGGGAATCAGAGGTGGGCAATCAGAGCCGGGGAGTCAGATATGGGGAATCAGAGGCGGGGAATCAGAGGCGGGGAAACAGAGGCGGGGAATCAGATATGGGGAATCAGAGGTGGGGAATCAGAGGTTGTGAATCAGAGATGGGGAATCAAGGCGGGGAATCAGAGGGAGGGAATCAGACGCGGGGAATCAGAGGCGGGGTTTCAGAGCTGGGGAATCAGAGGCGGGGAATCAGAGTTGTGGAATCAGAGGCAGGGAATCAGATATGGGGAATCAGAGGCGGGGAATCAGAGGCGGGGAAACAGAGGCGGGGAATCAGATATGGGGAATCAGAGGTGGGGAATAAGGGGCAGGGAATCAGTGGCAGGGAATCAGAGGCGGGGAATCTGAGGCGGGGAATCAGAGGCAGGGAATCTGACACGGGGAATCAGAGGCGGGGAATCAGAGATGGTGAATCAGAGGCGGGGAATCAGAGGCAGGGAATCGGACGCCGGGAATCAGAGGCGGGGAATCAGAGTTGGGGAATCAGAGGCGGGGAATCAGAGTTGGTGAATCAGAGGCGGGGAATCAGATATGGGGAAATAGAGGCGGGGAATCAGATATGGGGAATCAGAGGTGTGGAATCAGAGGTTGGGAATCAGAGGCAGGGAATCAGAGGCGGGGAAACAGAGGCGGGGAATCAGATATGGGGAATCAGAGGTGGCGAATCAAAGGCGGTGAAACAGAGATGGGGAATCAGGGCAGGGAATCAGAGGCAGGGAATCAGAGCTGGGGAAACAGAGGCCGGGAATCAGATATGGGGAATCAGAGGTGGGGAATCAGGGGCGGGGAATCAGAGGCAGGGAATCAAACACGGGGAATCAGAGGCGGGGAATCAGAGCTGGGGAATCAGAGGCGGGGATTCAGAGTTGTGGAATCAGAGGCGGGGAAACAGAGGCGGGGAATCAGATATGGGGAATCAGAGGTGGGGAATCAGAGGTTGGGAATCAGAAGCAGGGAATCAGAGGCAGGGAATCAGAGGCGGGGAATCAGAGGCGGAGAATCAGAGGCCGGGAATCAGATATGGGGAAACAGAGGCGGGGAATCAGAAGCGGGGAAACAGAGGTGGGGAATCAGATATGGGGAATCAGAGGTGGGGAATCAGAGGTTGGGAATAAGAGGCAGGGAATCAGAGGCTGGGAATCAGATGCAGGGAATCAGATGCGGGGAATCAGAGGCGGGGAATCAGAGCTGGGGAATCAGAGGTGGGGAATCAGAGTTGGGGAATCACAGTCGGGGACTTAGATATGGGGAAACAGAGGCGGGGAATCAGAGGCGGGGAAACAGACGCAGGGAATCAGAGGCGGGGATTCAGAGCTGGGGAATCAGAGGCGGGGAATCAGAGTTGGGGAATCAGAGGCGGGGAATCAGATATGGGGAATCAGAGGCGGGGAATCAGAGGCGGGGTAACAGAGGCAGGGAATCAGATATGGGGAATCAGAGGTGGGGTATCAGGGGCAGGGAATCAGTGGCAGGGAATCAGAGGCGGGGAATCAGATGCGGGGAATCAGAGGCAGGGAATCAGACACGGGGAATCAGATATGGGGAAACGGCGGGGAATCAGAGGCAGGGAATCAGAGCTGGGGAATCAGAGGCTGGGAATCAGAGTTGTGGAATCAGAGGCGTGGAATTAGATATGGCGAAACAGAGGCGGGGAATCAGAGACGGGGAAACAGAGGCGGGGAATCAGATATGGGGAATCAGCGGTGGCGAATTAAAGGCGGTGTATCAGAGATGGGGAATCAGGGCAGGGAATCAGAGGCAGGGAATCAAACACGGGGAATCAGAGGCGGGGAATCAGAGCTGGGGAATCAGAGGCGGGGATTCAGAGTTGGGGAATCAGAGGAGGGGAAACAGAGGCGGGGAATCAGATATGGGGAATCAGAGGTGGGGAATCAGAGGTTGGGAATCAGAAGCAGGGAATCAGAGGCGGGGAATCAGAGGCGGGGAATCAGAGGCAGGGAATCCGATGTGCGGAATCGGAGATGGGGAATCAGAGGCAGGGAATCAGAGGCGGGGAATCAGAGGCGGAGAATCAGAGGCCGGGAATCAGATATGGGGAAACAGAGGCGGGGAATCAGAAGCGGGGAAACAGAGGTGGGGAATCAGATATGGGGAATCAGAGGTGGGGAATCAGAGGTTGGGAATAAGAGGCAGGGAATCAGAGGCTGGGAATCAGATGCAGGGAATCAGATGCGGGGAATCAGAGGCGGGGAATCAGAGCTGGGGAATCAGAGGTGGGGAATCAGAGTTGGGGAATCAGAGTCGGGGACTTAGATATGGGGAAACAGAGGCGGGGAATCAGAGGCGGGGAAACAGACGCAGGGAATCAGAGGCGGGGATTCAGAGCTGGGGAATCAGAGGCGGGGAATCAGAGTTGGGGAATCAGAGGCGGGGAATCAGATATGGGGAATCAGAGGCGGGGAATCAGAGGCGGGGAAACAGAGGCAGGGAATCAGATATGGGGAATCAGAGGTGGGGTATCAGGGGCAGGGAATCAGTGGCAGGGAATCAGAGGCGGGGAATCAGAGGCGGGGAATCAGAGGCAGGGAATCAGACACGGGGAATCAGATATGGGGAAACGGCGGGGAATCAGAGGCGGGCAAACAGAGGCGGGGAATTAGATATGGGGAATCAGAGGTGGGGAATCAGAGGTGGTGAATCAGAGATGGGGAATCACAGGCGGGGAATCAGAGGCAGGGAATAGAACGCGGGGAATCAGAGGCGGGGAATCAGAGCTGGGGAATCAGAGGCGGGGAATCATAGTTGGGAATCAGAGGCGGGGAGTCAGATATGGGGAAACAGAGGCGGGGAATCAAAGGCGGGGAAACATAGGCGGGGAATCAGATATGGGGAATCGGATGCGGGGAATCAGAGGCGGGGAATCAGAGCTGGGGAATCAGAGGCGGGGTATCAGAGTTGGGGCATCTGAGGTGGGGAATTAGATATGGGGAAACAGAGGCGGGGAATCAGAGGCGGGGAAACAGAGGCGGGGAATCAGATATGGGGAATCAGAGGTGGGGAATCAGAGGCAGGGAATCAGATGTGCGGAATCAGAGACCGGGAATCAGAGATGGGGAATCAGAGGCGGGGAATCAGATATGGGGAATCAGAGGCGGTGAATGAGATATTCGGAATCAGAGGTTGCGAATCAGAGGTAGAGAATCAGAGATGGGGAAGCAGAGGTGGGGAATCAGATGTGATGAATTAGAGATGGGGAATCAGAGGCGGGGTATCAGAGGTGCCAATCAGAGGCAGTGAAACAGAGGCGGGGAATCAGATATGGGGAAACAGAGGCGGGGAATCAGATATGGGGATTCAGAGGTGGGTAATAACAGGTTGCGAATCAGAGGCAGGGAATCAGAGGCGGGGAATCAGAGGCGGGGAATCAGAGGCAGGGAATCGGATGTGCAGAATCAGAGATGGGGAATCAGAGGTGGGGAATCAGAGGTGGTGAATCAGAGATGGGGAATCAAAGGCGTGGAATCAGAGGCAGGGTCAGACACGGGGAATCAGAGGCGGGGAATCAGATGCGGGGAACCAGAGGAGGGGAATCATAGCTGGCGAATCAGAGGCGGGGAATCGGAGGTGGGGAATCATAGGCGGGGAATCAGATATGGGGAATCAGAGGTGGGGAATCAGAGGCGGGGAAACAGAGGCGGGGAATCAGATATGTTGGATCAGAGGTGGGGAATCAGAGGCGGGGAATCAGAGCTGGGGAATCAGAGGCGGGGAATCAGAGTTGGGGAATCAGAGGCAGGGAATCAGATATGGGGAATCAGAGGTGGGGAATCAGAGGCGGGGAAACAGAGGCGGGGAATCAGATATGGGGTATCAGAGGTGGGGAATCAGGGGCGGGGAATCAGTGGCAGGGAATCAGAGGAGGGGATTCAGAGGCGGGGAATCAGAGGCAGGGAATCAGACACTGGGAGTCAGAGGCGGTGAATCAGGGATTGGGAATCAGAGGCCGGGAAACAGAGGTGGGGAATCAGAGACCGGGAATCAGAGATGGGGAATCAGAGGCGGGGAATCAGATATGGGGAATCAGAGGCGGGGAATCAGAGGCAGGGAAACAGAGGCGGTGAATCAGATATTGGGAATCAGAGGTGGCGAATCAGAGGTAGAGAATCGGAGATGGGGAAGCAGAGGTGGGGAATCAGATGTGATGAATTAGAGATGGGGAATCAGAGGCGGGGTATCAGAGGTGCCAATCAGAGGCGGGGAAACAGAGGCAGGGAATCAGCTATGGGGAATCAGAGGTGGGGAATAAGAGGTTGCGAATCAGAGGCAGGGAATCAGAGGCGGGGAATCAGAGGCGGGGAATCAGAGGCAGGGAATCGGATGTGCGGAATCAGAGATGTGGTATCAGAGGTGGGGAATCAGAGGTGGTGAGTCAGACATGGGGAATCAGAGGCGGGGAATCAGAGGCAGGGAATCTGAAACGGGGAATCAGAGGCGGGCAATCATAACTGGCGAATCAGAGGAGGGGAATCAGTGGTGGGGAATCAGAGGCGGGGAATCAGATATGGTGAATCAGAGGTGGGGAATCAGAGGCGGGGAAACAGAGGCCGGGAATCAGATATGTTTTATCACAGGTGGGGAATCAGAGGCGGGAAATCCGAGCTGGGGATTCAGAGGCGGGGAAATCAGAGTTGGGGAATCAGAGTCCGGGAATCAGAGATGGGAAATCAGAGGAGGGGAATCAAATATGGGGAATCAGAGGCGGGGAATCAGAGTTGGGGAATGAGTCCGGGAATCAGAGATGGGGAATCAGAGGCGGGGAATCAAATATGGGGAATCAGAGGCGGGGAATCAGATGCGGGGAAACAGAGGCGGTGAATCAGATATGGGCAATCAGAGGTGGCGAATCAGAGGTAGAGAATCAGAGATGGGGAAGAAGAGGTGGGGAATCAGATGTGATGAATTAGAGATGGGGAATCAGAGGCGGGGTATCAGAGGCGGGGAATCAGAGTTGGGGAATCAGAGGAGGGGAATCAGATATGGGGAAACAGAGGCCGGGAATCAGAGGCAGGGAAACAGAGGCGGGGAATCAGATATGGGGAATCAGAGGTGGGGAATTAGAGGTTGCGAATCAGAGGCAGGAAATCAGAGGCGGGGAATCAGAGGCGGGGAATCAGAGGCAGGGAATCGGATGAGCTGAATCAGAGATGGGGAATCAGAGGTGGGGAATCAGAGGTGGAGAATCAGAGAAGGGGAATCAGAGGCGGGGAATCAGATGCAGGGAATCAGATGCAGGGAATCAGAGGCGGGGAATCATAGCTGGCGAATCAGAGGAGGGGAATCAGAGTTGGGGAATCAGAGGCGGGGTATCAGATATGGGGAAACAGAGGCGGGGAATCAGAGGCGGGGAAACAGAGGCGGGGAATCAGATATGGGGATTCAGAGGTGGGGAATCAGAGGTTGGGAATCAGAAGCAGGGAATCAGAGGCGGGGAATCAGAGGCAGGGAATCAGATGCGGGGAATCAGAGGCAGGGAATCAGAGCTGGGGAATCAGAGGCGGGGAATCAGAGTTGGGGAATCAGAGGCGTGGAATTAGATATGGCAAAACAGAGGCGGGGAATCAGAGACGGGGAAACAGAGGCGGGGAATCAGATATGGGGAATCAGCGGTGGCGAATTAAAGGCGGTGTATCAGAGATGGGGAATCAGGGCAGGGAATCAGAGGCAGGGAATCAAACACGGGGAATCAGAGGCGGGGAATCAGAGCTGGGGAATCAGAGGCGGGGATTCAGAGTTGGGGAATCAGAGGCGGGGAAACAGAGGCGGGGAATCAGATATGGGGAATCAGAGGTGGGGAATCAGAGGTTGGGAATCAGAAGCAGGGAATCAGAGGCGGGGAATCAGAGGCGGGGAATCAGAGGCAGGGAATCCGATGTGCGGAATCGGAGATGGGGAATCAGAGGCAGGGAATCAGAGGCGGGGAATCAGAGGCGGAGAATCAGAGGCCGGGAATCAGATATGGGGAAACAGAGGCGGGGAATCAGAAGCGGGGAAACAGAGGTGGGGAATCAGATATGGGGAATCAGAGGTGGGGAATCAGAGGTTGGGAATAAGAGGCAGGGAATCAGAGGCTGGGAATCAGATGCAGGGAATCAGATGCGGGGAATCAGAGGCGGGGAATCAGAGCTGGGGAATCAGAGGTGGGGAATCAGAGTTGGGGAATCAGAGTCGGGGACTTAGATATGGGGAAACAGAGGCGGGGAATCAGAGGCGGGGAAACAGACGCAGGGAATCAGAGGCGGGGATTCAGAGCTGGGGAATCAGAGGCGGGGAATCAGAGTTGGGGAATCAGAGGCGGGGAATCAGATATGGGGAATCAGAGGCGGGGAATCAGAGGCGGGGAAACAGAGGCAGGGAATCAGATATGGGGAATCAGAGGTGGGGTATCAGGGGCAGGGAATCAGTGGCAGGGAATCAGAGGCGGGGAATCAGAGGCGGGGAATCAGAGGCAGGGAATCAGACACGGGGAATCAGATATGGGGAAACGGCGGGGAATCAGAGGCAGGGAATCAGAGCTGGGGAATCAGAGGCGGGGAATCAGAGTTGGGGAATCAGAGGCGTGGAATTAGATATGGCGAAACAGAGGCGGGGAATCAGTAACGGGGAAACAGAGGCGGGGAATCAGATATGGGGAATCAGCGGTGGCGAATTAAAGGCGGTGTATCAGAGATGGGGAATCAGGGCAGGGAATCAGAGGCAGGGAATCAAACACGGGGAATCAGAGGCGGGGAATCAGAGCTGGGGAATCAGAGGCGGGGATTCAGAGTTGGGGAATCAGAGGAGGGGAAACAGAGGCGGGGAATCAGATATGGGGTATCAGAGGTGGGGAATCAGAGGTTGGGAATCAGAAGCAGGGAATCAGAGGTGGGGAATCAGAGGCGGGGAATCAGAGGCAGGGAATCCGATGTGCGGAATCGGAGATGGGGAATCAGAGGCAGGGAATCAGAGGCGGGGAATCAGAGGCGGAGAATAAGAGGCCGGGAATCAGATATGGGGAAACAGAGGCGGGGAATCAGAAGCGGGGAAACAGAGGTGGGGAATCAGATATGGGGAATCAGAGGTGGGGAATCAGAGGTTGGGAATAAGAGGCAGGGAATCAGAGGCTGGGAATCAGATGCAGGGAATCAGATGCGGGGAATCAGAGGCGGGGAATCAGAGCTGGGGAATCAGAGGTGGGGAATCAGAGTTGTGGAATCAGAGTCGGGGACTTAGATATGGGGAAACAGAGGCGGGGAATCAGAGGCGGGGAAACAGACGCAGGGAATCAGAGGCGGGGATTCAGAGCTGGGGAATCTGAGGCGGAGAATCAGAGTTGGGGAATCAGAGGCGGGGAGTCAGATATGGGGAATCAGAGGCGGGGAATCAGAGGCGGGGAAACAGAGGCAGGGAATCAGATATGGGGAATCAGAGGTGGGGTATCAGGGGCAGGGAATCAGTGGCAGGGAATCAGAGGCGGGGAATCAGAGGCGGGGAATCAGAGGCAGGGAATCAGACACGGGGAATCAGATATGGGGAAACGGCGGGGAATCAGAGGCGGGCAAACAGAGGCGGGGAATTAGATATGGGGAATCAGAGGTGGGGAATCAGAGGTGGTGAATCAGAGATGGGGAATCACAGGCGGGGAATCAGAGGCAGGGAATAGAACGCGGGGAATCAGAGGCGGGGAATCAGAGCTGGGGAATCAGAGGCGGGGAATCATAGTTGGGAATCAGAGGCGGGGAGTCAGATATGGGGAAACAGAGGCGGGGAATCAAAGGCGGGGAAACAGAGGCGGGGAATCAGATATGGGGAATCGGATGCGGGGAATCAGAGGCGGGGAATCAGAGCTGGGGAATCAGAGGCGGGGTATCAGAGTTGGGGCATCTGAGGTGGGGAATTAGATATGGGGAAACAGAGGCGGGGAATCAGAGGTGGGGAAACAGAGGCGGGGAATCAGATATGGGGAATCAGAGGTGGGGAATCAGAGGCAGGGAATCAGATGTGCGGAATCAGAGATGGGGAATCAGAGGCAGGGAATCAGAATCAGAAGTGGGGAATCAGAGGCCGGGAATCAGAGGCCGGGATTCAGATGCCGGGAAGAAGAGGCCGGGAATCAGAGGTGGGGAATCAGAGTCCGGGAATCAGAGATGGGGATTCAGAGGCGGGGAATGATATATGGGGAATCAGAGGCGGGGAATCAGAGGCGGGGTAACAGAGGTGGGGAATCAGATATGGGGAATCAGAGGTGGCGAATCAAAGGCGGTGAATCAGAGATGGGGAATCAGAGGCGGGGAATCAGAGGCAGGGAATCAAACACGGGGAATCAGAGGCGGGGAATCAGAGCTGGGGAATCAGAGGCGGGGAATCAGAGTTGGGGAATCAGAGGCGGGGAATCAGATATGGGGAAACAGGGGCGGGGAATCAGAGGCAGGGAAACAGAGGCGGAGAATCAGATATGGGGAATCAGGGGTGAGGAATCAGAGGTTGGGAATCAGAGGCAGGGAATCAGAGGCGTGGAAACAGAGGCGGGGATTCAGATGTGGTGAATCAGAGATGGGGAATCAGAGGCAGGGAATCAGAATCAGAAGCGGGGTATCAGTGGCCGGGAATCAGAGGAAGGTAATCAGAGGCAGGGGATCAAACACGGGGAATCAGAGGCTGGGAATCAGAGCTGGGGAATCAGAGGCGGGGAATCAGAGCTGGGGAATCACAGGCGGGGAATCAGAGATGGGGAATCAGAGGCGGGGAATCAGAGGCAGGGAATCAGATGCGGGGAATCAGAGGCGGGGAATCAGAGCTGGCGAATCAGAGGCGGGGAATCAGAGGTGGGCAATCAGAGGATGGGAATCAGATATGGGGAATCAGAGGCGGGGAATCAGAGCTGGGGAATCACAGGCGGGGAAACAGAGGCGGGGAATCAGAGGCGGTGAAACAGAGGCGGGGAATCAGATATTGGGAATCAGAGGTGGGGTATCAGAGGTTGGGAATCAGAGGCCTGGAATTTGAGGCGTGGAATCAGAGGCAGGGAATCAGATGCGGGGAATCAGAGGAGGGGAATCAGAGCTGGGGAATCAGAGGCGGGGTATTAGAGTTGGGGAATCAGAGGCGGGGAATGAGACGCGGGGAATCAGAGGGGGGGAATCATAGCTGGCGAATCAGAGGCGGGGAATCAGAGGTGGGCAATCAGAGGCCGGGAATCAGAGGTGGTGAATCAGAGATGGGGAATCAGAGGCGGGGAATCAGTGGCAGGGAATCAGATATGGGGAATCAGAGGCGTGGAATCAGAGGCAGGGAATCAGACACGGGGAATCAGACACGGGGAATCAGAGGTGGGGAATCAGAGATGGGGAATCAGAGGCGGTGAATCAGAGATGGGGAATCAGAGGCGGGGAATCAGAGGCAGGAAATCAGACATGGGGATTCAGAGGCTGGGAATCAGACGGGGGGAATCAAAGGCGGGGAATCAGAGCTGGGGAATCAGAGGCAGGGAATCAGAGGCGGGGAATCAGATATGGGGAATCAGAGGCTGGTATTCAGAGGCGGGGAATCAGAGGCAGGGAATCAAATACGGGGAATCAGAGGTGGGGAATCAGAGATGGGGAATCAGAGGCGGGGAATCAGAGTTGGGGAATCAGAGGCAGGGAATCGGATGTGCGGAATCAGACATGGGGAATCAGAGGTGGGGAATCAGAGGCGGTGAATCAGAGATGGGGAATCAGAGGCGGGGAATCAGAGGCAGGAATTCAGACACGGGGATTCAGAGGCTGGGAATCAAACGGGGGGAATCAAAGGCGGGGAATCAGAGCTGGGGAATCAGAGGCAGGGATCAGAGTTGGGGATTCAGAGACGGGGAATCAGATATGGGGAAACAGAGGCGGGGAATCAGAGGCGGGCAAACAGAGGCGGGGAATTAGATATGCGGAATCAGATGTGGGGAATCAGAGGTGGTGAATCAGTGATGGGGAATCACAGGCGGGGAATCAGAGGCAGGGAATAGAACGCAGGGAATCAGAGGCGGGGAATCAGATATGGGGAAACAGAGGCGGGGAATCAGAGGCGGGGAAACAGAGGCGGGGAATCACATATGGGGAATCGGATGCGGGGAATCAGAGGTGGGGAATCAGAGCTGGGGAATCAGAGGCGGGGAATCAGAGTTGGGGCATCAGAGGTGGGGAATTAGATATAGGGAAACAGAGGCGGGGAATCAGAGGCGGGGAAACAGAGGCGGGGAATCAGATATGGGGAATCAGAGGTGGGGAATCAGAGGCAGGGAATCAGATGTGCGGAATCAGAGATGGGGAATCAGAGGCAGGGAATCAGAATCAGAAGCGGGGAATCAGAGGCTGGGAATCAGAGGCCTTGAATCAGATGCTGGGAATAAGAGGCCGGGAATCAGAGGTGGGGAATCAGAGTCCGGGAATCAGAGATGGGGATTCAGAGGCGGGGAATGAGATATGGAGAATCAGAGGCGGGGAATCAGAGGCCGGGAAACAGAGGTGGGGAATCAGATATGGGGAATCAGAGGTGGCGAATCAAAGGCGGTGAATCAGAGATGGGGAATCAGAGGCGGGGATTCAGAGGCAGGGAATCAGATGCGGGGAATCAGAGGCGGGGAATCAGAGCTGGCGAATCAGAGGCGGGGAATCAGAGGTGGGCAATCAGAGCCGGGGAATCAGATATGGGGAATCAGAGGCGGGGAATCAGAGGCGGGGAAACAGAGGTGGGGAATCAGTTATGGGGAAACAGAGGTGGCGAATCAAAGGCGGTGAATCAGAGATGGGGAATCAGAGGCGGGGAATCAGAGGCAGGGAATCAAAAACGGGGAATCAGAGGCGGGGAATCAGAGCTGGGGAATCAGAGGCGGGGAAGCAGAGTAGGAGAGTCAGAGGTGGGGAATCAGATATGGGGAAACAGGGGCGGGGAATCAGAGGCATGGAAACAGAGGCGGGGAATCAGATATGGGGAATCAGAGGTGTGGAATCAGAGGTTGGGAATCAGAGGCGGGGAAACAGAGGAGGGGAATCAGATATGGGGAATCAGAGGTGGCGAATTAAAGGCGGTGAATCAGAGATGGGGAATCATGGCAGGGAATCAGAGGCAGGGAATCAAACACGGGGAATCAGAGGCGTGGAATCAGTGCTGGGGAATCAGAGGTGGGGATTCAGAGTTGGGGAATCAGAGGCGGGGAATCAGAGGCGGGGAAACAGAGGCGGGGAATCAGATATGGGGAATCAGAGGTGGGGAATCAGAGGTTGGGAATCAGAAGCAGGGAATCAGAGGCGGGGAATCAGAGGCGGGGAATCAGAGGCAGGAAATCCGATGTGCGGAATCGGAGATGGGGAATCAGAGGCAGGGAATCAGAGGCGGGGAAGCAGAGGCGGGGAATCAGAGGCCGGGAATCAGATATGGGGAAACAGAGGCGGGGAATCAGAGGCGGGGAAACAGAGGCGGGGAATCAGATATGGGGAATCAGAGGTGGGGAATCAGGGGCGGGGAATCAGTGGCAGGGAATCAGAGCTGGGGAATCAGAGGTGGGGAATCAGAGCTGGGGAAACAGAGGCGGGGAATCAGATATGGGGAATCAGAGGTGGGGAATCAGGGGCGGGGAATCAGTGGCAGGGAATCAGAGGCCGGGAATAAAAGGCGGGGAATCAGAGCTGGGGAATCAGAGGCGGGGAATCAGAGTTGTGGAATCAGAGGAGGGGAATCAGATATGGGGAAACAGAGGCCGGGAATCAGAGGCAGGGAAACAGAGGCGGGGAATCAGATATGGGGAATCAGAGGTGGGGAATTAGAGGTTGCGAATCAGAGGCGGGGAATCAGAGGCGGGGAATCAGAGGCAGGGAATCGGATGTGCGGAATCAGAGATGGGGAATCAGAGGTGGGGATTCAGTGGTGGTGAATCAGAGAAGGGGAATCAGAGGCTGGGAATCAGAGGCAGGGAATCAGACGCAGGAAATCAGAGGCGTGGAATCTTAGCTGGCGAATTAGAGGAGGGGAATCAGAGTTGGGGAATCAGAGGCGGGGAATCAGATATGGGGAAACAGAGGCGGGGAATCAGAGGCGGGGAAACAGAGGCGGGGAATCAGATATGGGGAATCAGAGGTGGGGAATCAGAGGCAGGGAATCAGATGTGCGGAATCAGAGATGGGGAATCAGAGGCAGGGAATCAGAATCAGAAGCAGGGAGTCAGAGGCTGGGAATCAGAGGCCGGAATCAGATGCTGGGATCAGAGGCCTGGAATCAGAGGCGGGGAATCAGAGGCAGGGAATCAGATGCGGGAAATCAGAGGCCTGGAATCTGAGGCGGGGAATCAGAGGCAGGGAATCAGATGCGGGGAATCAGAGGTGGGGAATCAGAGCTGGGGAATCAGAGGCAGGGTATTAGAGTTGGGGAATCAGAGGCGGGGAATCAGATATGGGGAAACAGAGGTGGGGAATCAGAGGCGGGGAAACAGAGGCAGGGAATCAGATATGGGGAATCAGAGGCGGGGAATCAGAGGTGGGGAATCATAGGCAGGGAATCGGATGTGCGGAATCAGAGATGGGGAATCAGAGGCCGGGAATCAGAGGTGGTGAATCAGATATGGGGAATCAGAGGCGGGGAATCAGAGGCAGGGAATCAGACGCGGGGAATCAGAGGTGGGCAATCAGAGGCGGGGAATCAGATATGGGGAATCAGAGGCGGGGAATCAGAGGCGGGGAAACAGAGGCGGGGAATCAGATATGGGGAATCAGAGGTGGGGCATCAGAGGTTGTGAATCACAGATGGGGAATTAGAGGCGGGGAATCAGAGGCAGGGAATCAGACGCGGGGAATCAGAGGCGGGGATTCAGAGCTGGGGAATCAGAAGCGGGGAATCAGAGTTGGGGAATCAGAGGCGGGGAATCAGATATGGGGAATCAGAGGCAGGGAATCAGAGGCGGGGAATCAGAGGCAGGGAATCAGATGCGGGGAATCTGAGGCGGGGAATCAGAGCTGGGGAATCAGAGGTGGGGAATCAGAGTTGGGGAATCAGAGGCAGGGAATTGGATGTGCGGAATCAGAGATGGGGAATCAGAGGTGGGGAATCAGAGGCGGTGAATCAGAGATGCGGAATCAGAGGCGGGGAATCAGAGGCAGGAAATCAGACACGGGGATTCAGAGGCTGGGAATCAGACGGGGGGAATCAAAGGCGGGGAATCAGAGCTGGGGAATCTGAGGCAGGGAATCAGAGTTAGGGATTCAGAGGCGGGGAATCAGATATGGGGAATCAGAGGCGGGGAATCAGAGGCGGGAAAACAGAGGCGGGGAATTAGATATGGGGAATCAGAGGTGGGGAATCAGAGGTGGTGAATCAGTGATGGGGAATCACAGGCGGGGAATCAGAGGCAGGGAATAGAACGCGGGGAATCAGAGGCAGAGAATCAGAGCTGGGGAATCAGAGGCGGGGAATCATAGTTGGGAATCAGAGGCGGGGAATCAGATATGGGGAAACAGAGGCGGGGAATCAGTGGCGGGGAAACAGAGGCGGGGAATCAGATATGGGGAATCGGATGCAGGGAATCAGAGGCGGGGAATCAGAGCTGGGGAATCAGAGGTGGGGCATCAGAAGTTGTGAATCACAGATGGGGAATTAGAGGCGGGGAATCAGAGGCAGGGAATCAGACGAGGGGAATCAGAGGCGGGGATTCAGAGCTGGGGAATCAGAAGCGGGGAATCAGAGTTGGGGAATCAGAGGCGGGGAATCAGATATGGGGAATCAGAGGCAGGGAATCAGAGGCGGGGAATCAGAGGCAGGGAATCAGACGCGGGGAATCTGAGGCGGGGAATTAGAGCTGGGGAATCAGAGGTGGGGAATCAGAGTTGGGGAATCAGAGGCAGGGAATTGGATGTGCGGAATCAGAGATGGGGAATCAGAGGTGGGGAATCAGAGGCGGTGAATCAGAGATGCGGAATCAGAGGCGGGGAATCAGAGGCAGGAAATCAGACACGGGGATTCAGAGGCTGGGAATCAGACGGGGGGAATCAAAGGCGGGGAATCAGAGCTGGGGAATCTGAGGCAGGGAATCAGAGTTAGGGATTCAGAGGCGGGGAATCAGATATGGGGAATCAGAGGCGGGGAATCAGAGGCGGGAAAACAGAGGCGGGGAATTAGATATGGGGAATCAGAGGTGGGGAATCAGAGGTGGTGAATCAGTGATGGGGAATCACAGGCGGGGAATCAGAGGCAGGGAATAGAACGCGGGGAATCAGAGGCAGAGAATCAGAGCTGGGGAATCAGAGGCGGGGAATCATAGTTGGGAATCAGAGGCGGGGAATCAGATATGGGGAAACAGAGGCGGGGAATCAGTGGCGGGGAAACAGAGGCGGGGAATCAGATATGGGGAATCGGATGCAGGGAATCAGAGGCGGGGAATCAGAGCTGGGGAATCAGAGGTGGGGCATCAGAAGTTGTGAATCACAGATGGGGAATTAGAGGCGGGGAATCAGAGGCAGGGAATCAGACGAGGGGAATCAGAGGCGGGGATTCAGAGCTGGGGAATCAGAAGCGGGGAATCAGAGTTGGGGAATCAGAGGCGGGGAATCAGATATGGGGAATCAGAGGCAGGGAATCAGAGGCGGGGAATCAGAGGCAGGGAATCAGACGCGGGGAATCTGAGGCGGGGAATTAGAGCTGGGGAATCAGAGGTGGGGAATCAGAGTTGGGGAATCAGAGGCAGGGAATTGGATGTGCGGAATCAGAGATGGGGAATCAGAGGTGGGGAATCAGAGGCGGTGAATCAGAGATGGGGAATCAGAGCTGGGGAATCTGAGGCAGGGAATCAGAGTTGGGGATTCAGAGGCGGGGAATCAGATATGGGGAAACAGAGGCGGGGAATCAGAGGTGGGAAAACAGAGGCGGGGAATTAGATATGGGGAATCAGAGGTGGGGAATCAGAGGTGGTGAATCAGAGATGGGGAATCAGAGGCGGGGAATCAGAGGCAGGGAATCGGACGCCGGGAATCAGAGGCGGGGAATCAGAGCTGGGGAATCAGAGGCGGGGAATCAGAGTTGGGGAATCAGAGGCGGGGAATCAGATATGGGGAAATAGAGGCGGGGAATCAGATATGGGGAATCAGAGGTGTGGAATCAGAGGTTGGGAATCAGAGGCAGGGAATCAGAGGCGGGGAAACAGAGGCGGGGAATCAGATATGGGGAATCAGAGGTGGCGAATCAAAGGCGGTGAAACAGAGATGGGGAATCAGGGCAGGGAATCAGAGGCAGGGAATCAGAGCTGGGGAATCAGAGGTGGGGAATCAGAGCTGGGGAAACAGAGGCGGGGAATCAGATATGGGGAATCAGAGGTGGGGAATCAGGGGCAGGGCATCAGTGGCAGGGAATCAGAGGCCGGGAATAAAAGGCGGGGAATCAGAGCTGGGGAATCAGAGGCGGGGAATCAGAGTTGGGGAATCAGAGGAGGGGAATCAGATATGGGGAAACAGAGGCCGGGAATCAGTGGCAGGGAAACAGAGGTGGGGATTCAGAGGTGGTGAATCAGAGAAGGGGAATCAGAGGCTGGGAATCAGAGGCAGGGAATCAGACGCAGGGAATCAGAGGCGGGGAATCATAGCTGGCGAATTAGAGGAGGGCAATCAGAGTTGGGGAATCAGAGGCGGGGAATCAGATATGGGGAAACAGAGGCGGGGAATCAGAGGCGGGGAAACAGAGGCGGGGAATCAGATATGGGGAATCAGAGGTGGGGAATCAGAGGCAGGGAATCAGATGTGCGGAATCAGAGATGGGGAATCAGAGGCAGGGAATCAGAATCAGAAGCAGGGAATCAGAGGCCGGGAATCAGAGGCCGGAATCAGATGCTGGGAATCAGAGGCCTGGAATCAGAGGCGGGGAATCAGAGGCAGGGAATCAGATGCGGGAAATCAGACGCCTGGAATCAGAGGCGGGGAATCAGAGGCAGGGAATCAGATGCGGGGAATCAGAGGCGGGGAATCAGAGCTGGGGAATCAGAGGCAGGGTATTAGAGTTGGGGAATCAGAGGCGGGGAATCAGATATGGGGAAACAGAGGTGGGGAATCAGAGGCGGGGAAACAGAGGCAGGGAATCAGATATGGGGAATCAGAGGCGGGGAATCAGAGGTGGGGAATCATAGGCAGGGAATCGGATGTGCTGAATCAGAGATGGGGAATCAGAGGCCGGGAATCAGAGGTGGTGAATCAGATATGGGGAATCAGAGGCGGGGAATCAGAGGCAGGGAATCAGACGCGGGGAATCAGAGGTGGGCAATCAGAGGCGGGGAATCAGATATGGGGAATCAGAGGCGGGGAATCAGAGGCGGGGAAACAGAGGCGGGGAATCAGATATGGGGAATCAGAGGTGGGGCATCAGAGGTTGTGAATCACAGATGGGGAATTAGAGGCGGGGAATCAGAGGCAGGGAATCAGACGCGGGGAATCAGAGGCGGGGATTCAGAGCTGGGGAAATAGAAGCGGGGAATCAGAGTTGGTGAATCAGAGGCGGGGAATCAGATATGGGGAATCAGAGGCAGGGAATCAGAGGCGGGGAATCAGAGGCAGGGAATCAGACGCGGGGAATCTGAGGTGGGGAATCAGAGCTGGGGAATCAGAGGTGGGGAATCAGAGTTGGGGAATGAGAGGCAGGGAATTGGATGTGCGGAATCAGAGATGGGGAATCAGAGGTGGGGAATCAGAGGCGGTGAATCAGAGATGGGGAATCAGAGGCGGGGAATCAGAGGCAGGAAATCAGACACGGGGATTCAGAGGCTGGGAATCAGACGGGGGGAATCAAAGGCAGGGAATCAGAGCTGTGGAATCTGAGGCAGGGAATCAAAGTTGGGGATTCAGAGGCGGGGAATCAGATATGGGGAAACAGAGGCGGGGAATCAGAGGCGGGAAAACAGAGGCGGGGAATCAGTGGAGGGGAAACAGAGGCGGGGAATCAGATATGGGGAATCGGATGCAGGGAATCAGAGGCGGGGAATCAGAGCTGGGGAATCAGAGGCGGGGAATCAGAGTTTGGGCATCAGAGGTGGGGAATTAGATATAGGGAAACAGAGGCGGGGAATCAGAGGCGGGGAAACAGAGGCGGGGAAACAGAAGCGGGGAATCAGATATGGGGAATCAGAGGTGGGGAATCCGAGGTTGGGAATCAGAGGCAGGGAATCAGAGGCGGGGAATCAGAGGCGGGGAATCAGAGGAAGGGAATCAGATGTGCGGAATCGGAGATGGGGAATCAGAGGCAGGGAATCAGAGGCGGGGAATCAGAGGCGTGGAATCAGAGGCCGGGAATCAGATATGGGGAAACAGAGGCGGGGAATCCGAGGCGGGGAAACAGAGGCGGGGAATCAGATATGGGGAATCAGAGGTGGGGAATCAGAGGTTGGGAATCAGAGGCAGGGAATCAGAGGCTTGGAATCAGATGCAGGGAATCAGATGCGGGGAATCAGTGGCGGGGAATCAGAGCTGGGGAATCAGAGGTGGGGAATCAGATTTGGGGAATCAGAGGCGGGGACTTAGATATTGGGAAACAGAGGCGGGGAATCAGAGGCGGGGAAACCCAGGCGGGGAATCAGATATGGGGAATCAGAGGTGGGGAATCAGAGGCAAGGAATCAGATGTGCGGAATCAGAGATGGGGAATCAGAGGCAGGGAATCAGAATCAGAAGCAGGGAATCAGAGGCCGGGAATCAGAGGCCGGAATCAGAGGCGGGGAATCAGCGGCAGGGAATCAGATGCGGGGAATCAGAGGCGGGGAATCAGAGCTGGGGAATCAGAGGCGGGGTATTAGAGTTGGGGAATCAGAGGCGGGGAATCAGATATGGGGAAACAGAGGTGGGGAATCAGAGGCGGGGAAACAGAGGCAGGGAATCAGATATGGGGAATCAGAGGCGGGGAATCAGAGGTGGGGAATCATAGGCAGGGAATCGGATGTGCGGAATCAGAGATGGGGAATCAGAGGCCGGGAATCAGAGGTGGTGAATCAGAGATGGGGAATCAGAGGCGTGGAATCAGAGGCAGGGAATCAGACGCGGGGAATCAGAGGTGGGCAATCAGAGGCGGGGAATCAGATATGGGGAATCAGAGGCGGGGAATCAGAGGCGGGGAAACAGAGGCGGGGAATTGGATATGGGGAATCAGAGGTGGGGCATCAGAGGTTGTGAATCACAGATGGGGAATCAGAGGCGGGGAATCAGAGGCAGGGAATCAGACGCGGGGAATCAGAGGCGGGGATTCAGAGCTGGGGAATCAGAGGCGGGGAATCAGAGTTGGGGAATCAGAGGCGGGGAATCAGATATGGGGAATCAGAGGCAGGGAATCAGAGGCGGGAAAACAGAGGCGGGGAATCAGATATGGGGAATCAGAGGCGGGGAATCAGAGGCAGGGAATCAGACACGGGGAATCAGAGGCGGGGAATCAGAGATGGGGAATCAGAGGCGGGGAATCAGAGGCAGGGAATCGGATGCCGGGAATCAGAGGCGGGAAATCAGACCTGGGGAATCAGAGGCGGGGAATCAGAGTTGGGGAATCAGAGGCGGCGAAGCAGATATGGGGAAATAGAGGCGGGGAATCAGATATGGGGAATCAGAGGCAGGGAATCAGATATGGGGAATCAGAGGCTGGGAATCAGAGGGGGGGAAACATTGGCGGGGAATAAGATATGGGGAATCAGAGGTGGGGAATCAGGGGCGGGGAATCAGTGGCAGGGAATCAGAGGCGGGGAATCAGAGGCGGGGAATCAAAGGAAGGGAATCAGACACGGGGAATCAGAGGTGGGGAATCAGAGATGGGGAATCAGAGGCGGGGAATCACAGGCAGGGAATCAGACGCGGGGAATCAGATGCGGGGAATCAGAGCTGGGGAATCAGAGGTGTGGAATCAGAGTCGGGGAATCAGAGGCAGGGAATCGGTTGTGCGGAATCAGAGATGGGGAATCAGATGTGGGGAATCAGAGGCAGTGAATCAGAGATGGGGAATCAGAGGCGGGGAATCAGAGGCAAGAAATCAGACGGGGATTCAGAGGCTGGGAATCAGACGGGGGGAATCAAAGGCGGGGAATCAGAGCTGGTGAATCAGAGGCAGGGAATCAGAGTTGGGGATTCAGAGGCGGGGAATCAGATATGGGGAAACAGAGGCGGGGAATGAGAGGCGGGCAAGCAGAGGCGGGGAATTAGATATGGGGAATCAGAGGTGGGGAATCAGAGGTGGTGAATCAGAGATGGGGAATCACAGGAGGGGAATCAGAGGCAGCGAATAGAACGCGGGGAATCAGAGGCAGGGAATCAGAGCTGGGGAATCAGAGGCGGGGAATCAGATATGGGGAAACAGAGGCGGGGAATCAGAGGCGGGGAAACAGAGGCGGGGAATCAGACATGGGGAATCGGTTGCGGGGAATCAGAGGCGGGGAATCAGAGCTGGGGAATCAGAGGCGGGGAATCAGAGTTGGGGCATCAGAGGTGGGGAATTAGATATGGGGAAACAGAGGCGGGGAATCAGAGGCGGGGAAACAGAGGCGGGGAATCAGATATGGGGAATCAGAGGTGGGGAATCAGAGGCAGGGAATCAAATGTGCGGAATCAGAGATGGGGAATCAGAGGCAGGGAATCAGAATCAGAAGCGGGGAATCAGAGGCCGGGAATCAGAGGCCGGGAATCAGATGCTGGGAATAAGAGGCCGGGAATCAGAGGTGGGGAATCAGAGTCCGGGAATCAGAGATGGGGATTCAGAGGCGGGGAATGAGATATGGAGAATCAGAGGCGGGGAATCAGAGGCGGGGAAACAGAGGTGGGGAATCAGATATGGAGAATCAGAGGTGGGGAATCAAAGGCGGTGAATCAGAGATGGGGAATCAGAGGCGGGGAATCAGAGGCAGGGAATCAGATGCGGGGATTCAGAGGCGGGGAATCAGAGCTGGCGAATCAGAGGCGGGGAATCAGAGGTGGGCAATCAGAGCCGGGGAATCAGATATGGGGAATCAGAGGCGGGGAATCAGAGGCGGGGAAACAGAGGCGGGGAATCAGATATGGGGAATCAGAGGTGGGGAATCAGAGGTTGTGAATCAGAGATGGGGAATCAAGGCGGTGAATCAGAGGGAGGGAATCAGACGCGGGGAATCAGAGGCGGGGTTTCAGAGCTGGGGAATCAGAGGCGGGGAATCAGAGTTGTGGAATCAGAGGCAGGGAATCAGATATGGGGAATCAGAGGCGGGGAATCAGAGGCGGGGAAACAGAGGCGGGGAATCAGATATGGGGAATCAGAGGTGGGGAATCAGGGGCAGGGAATCAGTGGCAGGGAATCAGAGGCGGGGAATCTGAGGTGGGGAATCAGAGGCAGGGAATCAGACACGGGGAATCAGAGGCGGGGAATCAGAGATGGCGAATCAGAGGCGGGGAATCAGAGGCAGGGAATCGGACGCCGGGAATCAGAGGCGGGGAATCAGAGTTGGGGAATCAGAGGCGGGGAATCAAAGTTGGTGAATCAGAGGCGGGGAATCAGATATGGGGAAATAGAGGCGGGGAATCAGATATGGGGAATCAGAGGTGTGGAATCAGAGGTTGGGAATCAGAGGCAGGGAATCAGAGGCGGGGAAACAGAGGCGGGGAATCAGATATGGGGAATCAGAGGTGGCGAATCAAAGGCGGTGAAACAGAGATGGGGAATCAGGGCAGGGAATCAGAGGCAGGGAATCAGAGCTGGGGAAACAGAGGCGGGGAATCAGATATGGGGAATCAGAGGTGGGGAATCAGGGGCGGGGAATCAGTGGCAGGGAATCAGAGCTGGGGAATCAGAGGTGGGGAATCAGAGCTGGGGAAACAGAGGCGGGTAATCAGATATGGGGAATCAGAGGCAGGGAATCAGACACGGGGAATCAGAGGCGGGGAATCAGAGATGGCGAATCAGAGGCGGGGAATCAGAGGCAGGGAATCGGACGCCGGGAATCAGAGGCGGGGAATCAGAGTTGGGGAATCAGAGGCGGGGAATCAGAGTTGGGGAATCAGAGGCGGGGAATCAGATATGGGGAAATAGAGGCGGGGAATCAGATATGGGGAATCAGAGGTGTGGAATCAGAGGTTGGGAATCAGAGGCAGGGAATCAGAGGCGGGGAAACAGAGGCGGGGAATCAGATATGGGGAATCAGAGGTGGCGAATCAAAGGTGGTGAAACAGAGATGGGGAATCAGGGCAGGGAATCAGAGGCAGGGAATCAGAGCTGGGGAAACAGAGGCGGGGAATCAGATATGGGGAATCAGAGGTGGGGAATCAGGTGCGGGGAATCAGTGGCAGGGAATCAGAGCTGGGGAATCAGAGGTGGGGAATCAGAGCTGGGGAAACAGAGGCGGGGAATCAGATATGGGGAATCAGAGGTGGGGAATCAGGGGCGGGGAATCAGTGGCAGGGAATCAGAGGCCGGGAATAAAAGGCGGGGAATCAGAGGAGGGGAATCAGATATGGGGAAACAGAGGCCGGGAATCAGAGGCAGGGAAACAGAGGCGGGGAATCAGATATGGGGAATCAGAGGTGGGGAATTAGAGGTTGCGAATCAGAGGCGGGGAATCAGAGGCTGGGAATCAGAGGCAGGGAATCGGATGTGCGGAATCAGAGATGGGGAATCAGAGGTGGGGATTCAGAGGTGGTGAATCAGAGAAGGGGAATCAGAGGCTGCGAATCAGAGGCAGGGAATCAGACGCAGGGAATCAGAGGCGGGGAATCATAGCTGGCGAATTAGAGGAGGGGAATCAGAGTTGGGGAATCAGAGGCGGGGAATCAGATATCGGGAAACAGAGGCGGGGAATCAGAGGTGGGGAAACAGAGGCGGGGAATCAGATATGGGGAATCAGAGGTGGGGAATCAGAGGCAGGGAATCAGATGTGCGGAATCAGAGATGGGGAATCAGAGGCAGGGAATCAGAATCAGAAGCAGGGAATCAGTGGCAGGGAATCAGAGGCCGGGAATAAAAGGCGGGGAATCAGAGGCAGGGAATCGGATGTGCGGAATCAGAGATGGGGAATCAGAGGTGGGGATTCAGAGGTGGTGAATCAGAGAAGGGGAATCAGAGGCTGGGAATCAGAGGCAGGGAATCAGATGCAGGGAATCAGAGGCGGGGAATCATAGCTGGCGAATTAGAGGAGGGGAATCAGAGTTGGGGAATCAGAGGCGGGGAATCAGATATGGGGAAACAGAGGCGGGGAATCAGAGGTGGGGAAACAGAGGCGGGGAATCAGATATGGGGAATCAGAGGTGGGGAATCAGGGGCAGGGAATCAGTGGCAGGGAATCAGACGCGGGGAATCAGAGGCGGGGAATCAGAGGCGGGGAATCAGAGGCGGGGAATCAGAGGCAGGGAATCGGATGTACGGAATCAGAGATGGGGAATCAGAGGTGGGGATTCAGAGGTGGTGAATCAGAGAAGGGGAATCAGAGGCTGGCAATCAGAGGCAGGGTATCAGATGCAGGGAATCAGAGGCGGGGAATCATAGCTGGCGAATTAGAGGAGGGGAATCAGAGTTGGGGAATCAGAGGCGGGGAATCATATATGGGGAATCAGAGGTGGGGAATCAGGGGCAGGGAATCAGTGGCAGGGAATCAGAGGCGGGGAATCATAGCTGGCGAAATAGAGGACGGGAATCAGAGTTGGGGAAACAGAGGCGGGGAATCAGATATGGGGAATCAGAGGTGGGGAATCAGGGGCAGGGAATCAGTGGCAGGGAATCAGACGCGGGGAATCAGAGACGGGGAATCAGAGGCAGGGAATCAGACACGGGGAATCAGAGGCGGGGAATCAGAGATGGGGAATCAGAGGCGGGGAATCAGAGGCAGGGAATCAGAGGCCGGGAATCAGATGCTGGGAATAAGAGGCCGGGAATCAGAGGTGGGGAAACAGAGGCGGGGAATCAGATATGGGGAATCAGAGGTGGGGAATCAGAGGCGGGGAATCAGTGGCAGGGAATCAGAGGCCGGGAATAAAAGGCGGGGAATCAAAGCTGGGGAATCAGAGGCGGGGAATCAGAGTTGGGGAATCAGAGGAGGGGAATCAGACATGGGGAAACAGAGGCCGGGAATCAGAGGCAGGGAAACAGAGGCGGGGAATCAGATATGGGAAATCAGAGGTGGGGAATTAGAGGTTGCGAATCAGAGGCGGGATATCAGAGGCGGGGAATCAGAGGCAGGGAATCGGATGTGCGGAATCAGATATGGGGAATCAGAGTTGGGGATTCAGAGGCGGGGAATCAGATATGGGGAAACAGAGGCGGGGAATGAGAGGCGGGCAAGCAGAGGCGGGGAATTAGATATGGGGAATCAGAGGTGGGGAATCAGAGGTGGTGAATCAGAGATGGGGAATCACAGGAGGGGAATCAGAGGCAGCGAATAGAACGCGGGGAATCAGAGGCAGGGAATCAGAGCTGGGGAATCAGAGTCGGGGAATCAGATATGGGGAAACAGAGGCGGGGAATCAGAGGCGGGGAAACAGAGGCGGGGAATCAGACATGGGGAATCGGTTGCGGGGAATCAGAGGCGGGGAATCAGAGCTGGGGAATCAGAGGCGGGGAATCAGAGTTGGGGCATCAGAGGTGGGGAATTAGATATGGGGAAACAGAGGCGGGGAATCAGAGGCGGGGAAACAGAGGCGGGGAATCAGATATGGGGAATCAGAGGTGGGGAATCAGAGGCAGGGAATCAAATGTGCGGAATCAGAGATGGGGAATCAGAGGCAGGGAATCAGAATCAGAAGCGGGGAATCAGAGGCCGGGAATCAGAGGCCGGGAATCAGATGCTGGGAATAAGAGGCCGGGAATCAGAGGTGGGGAATCAGAGTCCGGGAATCAGAGATGGGGATTCAGAGGCGGGGAATGAGATATGGAGAATCAGAGGCGGGGAATCAGAGGCGGGGAAACAGAGGTGGGGAATCAGATATGGAGAATCAGAGGTGGGGAATCAAAGGCGGTGAATCAGAGATGGGGAATCAGAGGCGGGGAATCAGAGGCAGGGAATCAGATGCGGGGATTCAGAGGCGGGGAATCAGAGCTGGCGAATCAGAGGCGGGGAATCAGAGGTGGGCAATCAGAGCCGGGGAATCAGATATGGGGAATCAGAGGCGGGGAATCAGAGGCGGGGAAACAGAGGCGGGGAATCAGATATGGGGAATCAGAGGTGGGGAATCAGAGGTTGTGAATCAGAGATGGGGAATCAAGGCGGGGAATCAGAGGGAGGGAATCAGACGCGGGGAATCAGAGGCGGGGTTTCAGAGCTGGGGAATCAGAGGCGGGGAATCAGAGTTGTGGAATCAGAGGCAGGGAATCAGATATGGGGAATCAGAGGCGGGGAATCAGAGGCGGGGAAACAGAGGCGGGGAATCAGATATGGGGAATCAGAGGTGGGGAATCAGGGGCAGGGAATCAGTGGCAGGGAATCAGAGGCGGGGAATCTGAGGTGGGGAATCAGAGGCAGGGAATCAGACACGGGGAATCAGAGGCGGGGAATCAGAGATGGCGAATCAGAGGCGGGGAATCAGAGGCAGGGAATTGGACGCCGGGAATCAGAGGCGGGGAATCAGAGTTGGGGAATCAGAGGCGGGGAATCAGAGTTGGTGAATCAGAGGCGGGGAATCAGATATGGGGAAATAGAGGCGGGGAATCAGATATGGGGAATCAGAGGTGTGGAATCAGAGGTTGGGAATCAGAGGCAGGGAATCAGAGGCGGGGAAACAGAGGCGGGGAATCAGATATGGGGAATCAGAGGTGGCGAATCAAAGGCGGTGAAACAGAGATGGGGAATCAGGGCAGGGAATCAGAGGCAGGGAATCAGAGCTGGGGAAACAGAGGCGGGGAATCAGATATGGGGAATCAGAGGTGGGGAATCAGGGGCGGGGAATCAGTGGCAGGGAATCAGAGCTGGGGAATCAGAGGTGGGGAATCAGAGCTGGGGAAACAGAGGCGGGTAATCAGATATGGGGAATCAGAGGCAGGGAATCAGACACGGGGAATCAGAGGCGGGGAATCAGAGATGGCGAATCAGAGGCGGGGAATCAGAGGCAGGGAATCGGACGCCGGGAATCAGAGGCGGGGAATCAGAGTTGGGGAATCAGAGGCGGGGAATCAGAGTTGGGGAATCAGAGGCGGGGAATCAGATATGGGGAAATAGAGGCGGGGAATCAGATATGGGGAATCAGAGGTGTGGAATCAGAGGTTGGGAATCAGAGGCAGGGAATCAGAGGCGGGGAAACAGAGGCGGGGAATCAGATATGGGGAATCAGAGGTGGCGAATCAAAGGCGGTGAAACAGAGATGGGGAATCAGGGCAGGGAATCAGAGGCAGGGAATCAGAGCTGGGGAAACAGAGGCGGGGAATCAGATATGGGGAATCAGAGGTGGGGAATCAGGGGCGGGGAATCAGTGGCAGGGAATCAGAGCTGGGGAATCAGAGGTGGGGAATCAGAGCTGGGGAAACAGAGGCGGGGAATCAGATATGGGGAATCAGAGGTGGGGAATCAGGGGCGGGGAATCAGTGGCAGGGAATCAGAGGCCGGGAATAAAAGGCGGGGAATCAGAGGAGGGGAATCAGATATGGGGAAACAGAGGCCGGGAATCAGAGGCAGGGAAACAGAGGCGGGGAATCAGATATGGGGAATCAGAGGTGGGGAATTAGAGGTTGCGAATCAGAGGCGGGGAATCAGAGGCTGGGAATCAGAGGCAGGGAATCGGATGTGCGGAATCAGAGATGGGGAATCAGAGGTGGGGATTCAGAGGTGGTGAATCAGAGAAGGGGAATCAGAGGCTGGGAATCAGAGGCAGGGAATCAGACGCAGGGAATCAGAGGCGGGGAATCATAGCTGGCGAATTAGAGGAGGGGAATCAGAGTTGGGGAATCAGAGGCGGGGAATCAGATATCGGGAAACAGAGGCGGGGAATCAGAGGTGGGGAAACAGAGGCGGGGAATCAGATATGGGGAATCAGAGGTGGGGAATCAGAGGCAGGGAATCAGATGTGCGGAATCAGAGATGGGGAATCAGAGGCAGGGAATCAGAATCAGAAGCAGGGAATCAGTGGCAGGGAATCAGAGGCCGGGAATAAAAGGCGGGGAATCAGAGGTAGGGAATCGGATGTGCGGAATCAGAGATGGGGAATCAGAGGTGGGGATTCAGTGGTGGTGAATCAGAGAAGGGGAATCAGAGGCTGGGAATCAGAGGCAGGGAATCAGATGCAGGGAATCAGAGGTGGGGAATCAGGGGCAGGGAATCAGTGGCAGGGAATCAGACGCGGGGAATCAGAGGCGGGGAATCAGAGGCGGGGAATCAGAGGCGGGGAATCAGAGGCAGGGAATCGGATGTACGGAATCAGAGATGGGGAATCAGAGGTGGGGATTCAGAGGTGGTGAATCAGAGAAGGGGAATCAGAGGCTGGGAATCAGAGGCAGGGAATCAGACGCAGGGAATCAGAGGCGGGGAATAATAGCTGGCGAATTAGAGGAGGGGAATCAGAGTTGGGGAATCAGAGGCGGGGAATCATATATGGGGAGTCAGAGGTGGGGAATCAGGGGCAGGGAATCAGTGGCAGGGAATCAGAGGCGGGGAATCATAGCTGGCGAAATAGAGGAAGGGAATCAGAGTTGGGGAAACAGAGGCGGGGAATCAGATATGGGGAATCAGAGGTGGGGAATCAGGGGCAGGGAATCAGTGGCAGGGAATCAGACGCGGGGAATCAGAGACGGGGAATCAGAGGCAGGGAATCAGACACGGGGAATCAGAGGCGGGGAATCAGAGATGGGGAATCAGAGGCGGGGAATCAGAGGCAGGGAATCAGAGGCCGGGAATCAGATGCTGGGAATAAGAGGCCGGGAATCAGAGGTGGGGAAACAGAGGCGGGGAATCAGATATGGGGAATCAGAGGTGGGGAATCAGAGGCGGGGAATCAGTGGCAGGGAATCAGAGGCCGGGAATAAAAGGCGGGGAATCAAAGCTGGGGAATCAGAGGCGGGGAATCAGAGTTGGGGAATCAGAGGAGGGGAATCAGATATGGGGAAACAGAGGCCGGGAATCAGAGGCAGGGAAACAGAGGCGGGGAATCAGATATGGGAAATCAGAGGTGGGGAATTAGAGGTTGCGAATCAGAGGCGGGATATCAGAGGCGGGGAATCAGAGGCAGGGAATCGGATGTGCGGAATCAGATATGGGGAATCAGAGGTGGGGATTCAGAGGCAGGGAATCAGATGTGCGGAATCAGAGATGGGGAATCAGAGGCAGGGAATCAGAATCAGAAGCGGGGAATCAGAGGCCGGGAATCAGAGGCCGGGAATCAGATTCTGGGAATAAGAGGCCGGGAATCAGAGGTGGGGAATCAGAGTCCGGGAATCAGAGATGGGGATTCAGAGGCGGGGAATGAGATATGGAGAATCAGAGGCGGGGAATCAGAGGCGGGGAAACAGAGGTGGGGAATCAGATATGGAGAATCAGAGGTGGGGAATCAAAGGCGGTGAATCAGAGATGGGGAATCAGAGGCGGGGAATCAGAGGCAGGGAATCAGATGCGGGGATTCAGAGGCGGGGAATCAGAGCTTGCGAATCAGAGGCGGGGAATCAGAGGTGGGCAATCAGAGCCGGGGAGTCAGATATGGGGAATCAGAGGCGGGGAATCAGAGGCGGGGAAACAGAGGCGGGGAATCAGATATGGGGAATCAGAGGTGGGGAATCAGAGGTTGTGAATCAGAGATGGGGAATCAAGGCGGGGAATCAGAGGGAGGGAATCAGACGCGGGGAATCAGAGGCGGGGTTTCAGAGCTGGGGAATCAGAGGCGGGGAATCAGAGTTGTGGAATCAGAGGCAGGGAATCAGATATGGGGAATCAGAGGCGGGGAATCAGAGGCGGGGAAACAGAGGCGGGGAATCAGATATGGGGAATCAGAGGTGGGGAATAAGGGGCAGGGAATCAGTGGCAGGGAATCAGAGGCGGGGAATCTGAGGCGGGGAATCAGAGGCAGGGAATCTGACACGGGGAATCAGAGGCGGGGAATCAGAGATGGTGAATCAGAGGCGGGGAATCAGAGGCAGGGAATCGGACGCCGGGAATCAGAGGCGGGGAATCAGAGTTGGGGAATCAGAGGCGGGGAATCAGAGTTGGTGAATCAGAGGCGGGGAATCAGATATGGGGAAATAGAGGCGGGGAATCAGATATGGGGAATCAGAGGTGTGGAATCAGAGGTTGGGAATCAGAGGCAGGGAATCAGAGGCGGGGAAACAGAGGCGGGGAATCAGATATGGGGAATCAGAGGTGGCGAATCAAAGGCGGTGAAACAGAGATGGGGAATCAGGGCAGGGAATCAGAGGCAGGGAATCAGAGCTGGGGAAACAGAGGCCGGGAAACAGATATGGGGAATCAGAGGTGGGGAATCAGGGGCGGGGAATCAGTGGCAGGGAATCAGAGCTGGGGAATCAGAGGTGGGGAATCAGAGCTGGGGAAACAGAGGCGGGGAATCAGATATGGGGAATCAGAGGCAGGGAATCAGACACGGGGAATCAGAGGCGGGGAATCAGAGATGGCGAATCAGAGGCGGGGAATCAGAGGCAGGGAATCGGACGCCGGGAATCAGAGGCGGGGAATCAGAGTTGGGGAATCAGAGGCGGGGAATCAGAGTTGGGGAATCAGAGGCGGGGAATCAGATATGGGGACATAGAGGCGGGGAATCAGATATGGGGAATCAGAGGTGTGGAATCAGAGGTTGGGAATCAGAGGCAGGGAATCAGAGGCGGGGAAACAGAGGCGGGGAATCAGATATGGGGAATCAGAGGTGGCGAATCAAAGGCGGTGAAACAGAGATGGGGAATCAGGGCAGGGAATCAGAGGCAGGGAATCAGAGCTGGGGAAACAGAGGCGGGGAATCAGATATGGGGAATCAGAGGTGGGGAATCAGGGGCGGGGAATCAGTGGCAGGGAATCAGAGGCCGGGAATAAAAGGCGGGGAATCAGAGCTGGGGAATCAGAGGCGGGGAATCAGAGTTGGGGAATCAGAGGAGGGGAATCAGATATGGGGAAACAGAGGCCGGGAATCAGAGGCAGGGAAACAGAGGCGGGGAATCAGATATGGGGAATCAGAGGTGGGGAATTAGTGGTTGCGAATCAGAGGCGGGGAATCAGAGGCTGTGAATCAGAGGCAGGGAATCGGATGTGCGGAATCAGAGATGGGGAATCAGAGGTGGGGATTCAGAGGTGGTGAATCAGAGAAGGGGAATAAGAGGCTGGGAATCAGAGGCAGGGAATCAGACGCAGGGAATCAGAGGCGGGGAATCATAGCTGGCGAATTAGAGGAGGGGAATCAGAGTTGGGGAATCAGAGGCGGGGAATCAGATATCGGGAAACAGAGGCGGGGAATCAGAGGCGGGGAAACAGAGGCGGGGAATCAGATATGGGGAATCAGAGGTGGGGAATCAGAGGCAGGGAATCAGATGTGCGGAATCAGAGATGGGGAATCAGAGGCAGGGAATCAGAATCAGAAGCAGGGAATCATTGGCAGGGAATCAGAGGCCGGGAATAAAAGGCGGGGAATCAGAGGCAGGGAATCGGATGTGCGGAATCGGAGATGGGGAATCAGAGGTGGGGATTCAGAGGTGGTGAATCAGAGAAGGGGAATCAGAGGCTGGGAATCAGAGGCAGGGAATCAGATGCAGGGAATCAGAGGCGGGGAATCAAAGCTGGGGAATCAGAGGCGGGGAATGAGAGTTGGGGAATCAGAGGAGGGGAATCAGATATGGGGAAACAGAGGCCGGGAATCAGAGGCAGGGAAACAGAGGCGGGGAATCAGATATGGGAAATCAGAGGTGGGGAATTAGAGGTTGCGAATCAGAGGCGGGATATCAGAGGCGGGGAATCAGAGGCAGGGAATCGGATGTGCGGAATCAGATATGGGGAATCAGAGGTGGGGATTCAGAGGCAGGGAATCAGATGTGCGGAATCAGAGATGGGGAATCAGAGGCAGGGAATCTGAATCAGAAGCGGGGAATCAGAGGCCGGGAATCAGAGGCCGGGAATCAGATTCTGGGAATAAGAGGCCGGGAATCAGAGGTGGGGAATCAGAGTCCGGGAATCAGAGATGGGGATTCAGAGGCGGGGAATGAGATATGGAGAATCAGAGGCGGGGAATCAGAGGCGGGGAAACAGAGGTGGGGAATCAGATATGGAGAATCAGAGGTGGGAAATCAAAGGCGGTGAATCAGAGATGGGGAATCAGAGGCGGGGAATCAGAGGCAGGGAATCAGATGCGGGGATTCAGAGGCGGGGAATCAGAGCTTGCGAATCAGAGGCGGGGAATCAGAGGTGGGCAATCAGAGCCGGGGAATCAGATATGGGGAATCAGAGGCGGGGAATCAGAGGCGGGGAAACAGAGGCGGGGAATCAGATATGGGGATTCAGAGGTGGGGAATCAGAGGTTGTGAATCAGAGATGGGGAATCAAGGCGGGGAATCAGAGGGAGGGAATCAGACGCGGGGAATCAGAGGCGGGGTTTCAGAGCTGGGGAATCAGAGGCGGGGAATCAGAGTTGTGGAATCAGAGGCAGGGAATCAGATATGGGGAATCAGAGGCGGGGAATCAGAGGCGGGGAAACAGAGGCGGGGAATCAGATATGGGGAATCAGAGGTGGGGAATCAGGGGCAGGGAATCAGTGGCAGGGAATCAGAGGCGGGGAATCTGAGGCGGGGAATCAGAGGCAGGGAATCTGACACGGGGAATCAGAGGCGGGGAATCAGAGATGGCGAATCAGAGGCGGGGAATCAGAGGCAGGGAATCGGACGCCGGGAATCAGAGGCGGGGAATCAGAGTTGGGGAATCAGAGGCGGGGAATCAGAGTTGGTGAATCAGAGGCGGGGAATCAGATATGGGGAAATAGAGGCGGGGAATCAGATATGGGGAATCAGAGGTGTGGAATCAGAGGTTGGGAATCAGAGGCAGGGAATCAGAGGCGGGGAAACAGAGGCGGGGAATCAGATATGGGGAATCAGAGGTGGCGAATCAAAGGCGGTGAAACAGAGATGGGGAATCAGAGGCAGGGAATCAGAGCTGGGGAAACAGAGGCGGGGAATCAGATATGGGGAATCAGAGGTGGGGAATCAGGGGCGGGGAATCTGTGGCAGGGAATCAGAGCTGGGGAATCAGAGGTGGGGAATCAGAGCTGGGGAAACAGAGGCGGGGAATCAGATATGGGGAATCAGAGGCAGGGAATCAGACACGGGGAATCAGAGGCGGGGAATCAGAGATGGCGAATCAGAGGCGGGGAATCAGAGGCAGGGAATCGGACGCCGGGAATCAGAGGCGGGGAATCAGAGTTGGGGAATCAGAGGCGGGGAATCAGAGTTGGGGAATCAGAGGCGGGGAATCAGATATGGGGAAATAGAGGCGGGGAATCAGATATGGGGAATCAGAGGTGGGGATTCAGAGGCAGGGAATCAGATGTGCGGAATCAGAGATGGGGAATCAGAGGCAGGGAATCAGAATCAGAAGCGGGGAATCAGAGGCCGGGAATCAGAGGCCGGGAATCAGATTCTGGGAATAAGAGGCCGGGAATCAGAGGTGGGGAATCAGAGTCCGGGAATCAGAGATGGGGATTCAGAGGCGGGGAATGAGATATGGAGAATCAGAGGCGGGGAATCAGAGGCGGGGAAACAGAGGTGGGGAATCAGATATGGAGAATCAGAGGTGGGGAATCAAAGGCGGTGAATCAGAGATGGGGAATCAGAGGCGGGGAATCAGAGGCAGGGAATCAGATGCGGGGATTCAGAGGCGGGGAATCAGAGCTTGCGAATCAGAGGCGGGGAATCAGAGGTGGGCAATCAGAGCCGGGGAATCAGATATGGGGAATCAGAGGCGGGGAATCAGAGGCGGGGAAACAGAGGCGGGGAATCAGATATGGGGAATCAGAGGTGGGGAATCAGAGGTTGTGAATCAGAGATGGGGAATCAAGGCGGGGAATCAGAGGGAGGGAATCAGACGCGGGGAATCAGAGGCGGGGTTTCAGAGCTGGGGAATCAGAGGCGGGGAATCAGAGTTGTGGAATCAGAGGCAGGGAATCAGATATGGGGAATCAGAGGCGGGGAATCAGAGGCGGGGAAACAGAGGCGGGGAATCAGATATGGGGAATCAGAGGTGGGGAATAAGGGGCAGGGAATCAGTGGCAGGGAATCAGAGGCGGGGAATCTGAGGCGGGGAATCAGAGGCAGGGAATCTGACACGGGGAATCAGAGGCGGGGAATCAGAGATGGCGAATCAGAGGCGGGGAATCAGAGGCAGGGAATCGGACGCCGGGAATCAGAGGCGGGGAATCAGAGTTGGGGAATCAGAGGCGGGGAATCAGAGTTGGTGAATCAGAGGTGGGGAATCAGATATGGGGAAATAGAGGCGGGGAATCAGATGTGGGGAATCAGAGGTGTGGAATCAGAGGTTGGGAATCAGAGGCAGGGAATCAGAGGCGGGGAAACAGAGGCGGGGAATCAGATATGGGGAATCAGAGGTGGCGAATCAAAGGCGGTGAAACAGAGATGGGGAATCAGGGCAGGGAATCAGAGGCAGGGAATCAGAGCTGGGGAAACAGAGGCGGGGAATCAGATATGGGGAATCAGAGGTGGGGAATCAGGGGCGGGGAATCAGTGGCAGGGAATCAGAGCTGGGGAATCAGAGGTGGGGAATCAGAGCTGGGGAAACAGAGGTGGGGAATCAGATATGGGGAATCAGAGGCAGGGAATCAGACACGGGGAATCAGAGGCGGGGAATCAGAGATGGCGAATCAGAGGCGGGGAATCAGAGGCAGGGAATCGGACGCCGGGAATCAGAGGCGGGGAATCAGAGTTGGGGAATCAGAGGCGGGGAATCAGAGTTGGGGAATCAGAGGCGGGGTATCAGATATGGGGACATAGAGGCGGGGAATCAGATATGGGGAATCAGAGGTGTGGAATCAGAGGTTGGGAATCAGAGGCAGGGAATCAGAGGCGGGGAAACAGAGGCGGGGAATCAGATATGGGGAATCAGAGGTGGCGAATCAAAGGCGGTGAAACAGAGATGGGGAATCAGGGCAGGGAATCAGAGGCAGGGAATCAGAGCTGGGGAAACAGAGGCGGGGAATCAGATATGGGGAATCAGAGGTGGGGAATCAGGGGCGGGGAATCAGTGGCAGGGAATCAGAGCTGGGGGATCAGAGGTGGGGAATCAGAGCTGGGGAAACAGAGGCGGGGAATCAGATATGGGGAATCAGAGGTGGGGAATCAGGGGCGGGGAATCAGTGGCAGGGAATCAGAGGCCGGGAATAAAAGGCGGGGAATCAGAGCTGGGGAATCAGAGGCGGGGAATCAGAGTTGGGGAATCAGAGGAGGGGAATCAGATATGGGGAAACAGAGGCCGGGAATCAGAGGCAGGGAAACAGAGGCGGGGAATCAGATATGGGGAATCAGAGGTGGGGAATTAGTGGTTGCGAATCAGAGGCGGGGAATCAGAGGCTGGGAATCAGAGGCAGGGAATCGGATGTGCGGAATCAGAGATGGGGAATCAGAGGTGGGGATTCAGAGGTGGTGAATCAGAGAAGGGGAATAAGAGGCTGGGAATCAGAGGCAGGGAATCAGACGCAGGGAATCAGAGGCGGGGAATCATAGCTGGCGAATTAGAGGAGGGGAATCAGAGTTGGGGAATCAGAGGCGGGGAATCAGATATCGGGAAACAGAGGCGGGGAATCAGAGGCGGGGAAACAGAGGCGGGGAATCAGATATGGGGAATCAGAGGTGGGGAATCAGAGGCAGGGAATCAGATGTGCGGAATCAGAGATGGGGAATCAGAGGCAGGGAATCAGAATCAGAAGCAGGGAATCAGTGGCAGGGAATCAGAGGCCGGGAATAAAAGGCGGGGAATCAGAGGCAGGGAATCGGATGTGCGGAATCGGAGATGGGGAATCAGAGGTGGGGATTCAGAGGTGGTGAATCAGAGAAGGGGAATCAGAGGCTGGGAATCAGAGGCAGGGAATCAGATGCAGGGAATCAGAGGCGGGGAATCAAAGCTGGGGAATCAGAGGCGGGGAATGAGAGTTGGGGAATCAGAGGAGGGGAATCAGATATGGGGAAACAGAGGCCGGGAATCAGAGGCAGGGAAACAGAGGCGGGGAATCAGATATGGGAAATCAGAGGTGGGGAATTAGAGGTTGCGAATCAGAGGCGGGATATCAGAGGCGGGGAATCAGAGGCAGGGAATCGGATGTGCGGAATCAGATATGGGGAATCAGAGGTGGGGATTCAGAGGCAGGGAATCAGATGTGCGGAATCAGAGATGGGGAATCAGAGGCAGGGAATCTGAATCAGAAGCGGGGAATCAGAGGCCGGGAATCAGAGGCCGGGAATCAGATTCTGGGAATAAGAGGCCGGGAATCAGAGGTGGGGAATCAGAGTCCGGGAATCAGAGATGGGGATTCAGAGGCGGGGAATGAGATATGGAGAATCAGAGGCGGGGAATCAGAGGCGGGGAAACAGAGGTGGGGAATCAGATATGGAGAATCAGAGGTGGGAAATCAAAGGCGGTGAATCAGAGATGGGGAATCAGAGGCGGGGAATCAGAGGCAGGGAATCAGATGCGGGGATTCAGAGGCGGGGAATCAGAGCTTGCGAATCAGAGGCGGGGAATCAGAGGTGGGCAATCAGAGCCGGGGAATCAGATATGGGGAATCAGAGGCGGACAATCAGAAGGGGGGAATCAGAGGCGGGGAATCAGAGGCGGTGAATCAGAGGCTTGGAATAAGAGGCGGGGAATCAGAGGCGGGGAATCAGAAGTGGGGAATCAGAGGTGGGGAATCAGAGGCGGGGAATCAGAGGCAGGGAATCAGAGGCGGGCAATCAGATGCGGGGTATCAGAGGCAGGGAATCAGAGGCAGGGAATCAGAGGCAGGGAATCTGAGGCAGGGAATATGTGGTGGGGAATCAGAGGCGGGAAAACAGGCGGGTAAACAGAGGCGGGTAAACATCGTCGGGGAATCAGAGGCGGTTAATCAGAGTCGGGGAATCAGAGACGGGGAATCAGAGGCGGGGAATCAGAGGCGGAGAATCTGAGGCGGGGAATCAGATGCAGGGAATGAGAGGCGGGGAATCAGAGGCGGGGTATCAGAGGTGGGGAATCAGAGGTGGGGAATCAGAGGCGGGGAATCAGAGACGTGGAATCAGAGGCGGGGAATCAGAGGCGGGGAATCAGAAGTGGGGAATCAGAGGTGGGGAGTCAGTGGTGCGGAATCAGAGGCGGGGAATCAGAGGCGGGGAATCAGAGGCAGGCAATCAGAGGCGGGCAATCAGATGCAGGGAATCAGAGGCAGGGAATCAGAGGCAGGGAATCAGAGGCATGGAATCTGAGACGGCGAATATGAGGTGGTGAATCAGAGGCGGGGAAACAGGCGGGTAAACAGAGGCGGGGAATCAGACGCAGGGAATCAGAGGCGGGGAATCAGAGGCAGGGAATCGGATGAAGGGAATCTGTGGCAGGGAATCTGATGCGGGGAATCAGAGGCGGGGAATCAGAGATGGCGAATCAGAGGCGGGGAAACAGAGGCAGGGAATCGGACGCCGGGAATCAGAGGCGGGGAATCAGAGTTGGGGAATCAGAGGCGGGGAATCAGAGTTGGTGAATCAGAGGCGGGGAATCAGATATGGGGAAATAGAGGCGGGGAATCAGATATGGGGAATCAGAGGTGTGGAATCAGAGGTTGGGAATCAGAGGCAGGGAATCAGAGGCGGGGAAACAGAGGCGGGGAATCAGATATGGGGAATCAGAGGTGGCGAATCAAAGGCGGTGAAACAGAGATGGGGAATCAGAGGCAGGGAATCAGAGCTGGGGAAACAGAGGCGGGGAATCAGATATGGGGAATCAGAGGTGGGGAATCAGGGGCGGGGAATCTGTGGCAGGGAATCAGAGCTGGGGAATCAGAGGTGGGGAATCAGAGCTGGGGAAACAGAGGCGGGGAATCAGATATGGGGAATCAGAGGCAGGGAATCAGACACGGGGAATCAGAGGCGGGGAATCAGAGATGGCGAATCAGAGGCGGGGAATCAGAGGCAGGGAATCGGACGCCGGGAATCAGAGGCGGGGAATCAGAGTTGGGGAATCAGAGGCGGGGAATCAGAGTTGGGGAATCAGAGGCGGGGAATCAGATATGGGGAAATAGAGGCGGGGAATCAGATATGGGGAATCAGAGGTGGGGATTCAGAGGCAGGGAATCAGATGTGCGGAATCAGAGATGGGGAATCAGAGGCAGGGAATCAGAATCAGAAGCGGGGAATCAGAGGCCGGGAATCAGAGGCCGGGAATCAGATTCTGGGAATAAGAGGCCGGGAATCAGAGGTGGGGAATCAGAGTCCGGGAATCAGAGATGGGGATTCAGAGGCGGGGAATGAGATATGGAGAATCAGAGGCGGGGAATCAGAGGCGGGGAAACAGAGGTGGGGAATCAGATATGGAGAATCAGAGGTGGGGAATCAAAGGCGGTGAATCAGAGATGGGGAATCAGAGGCGGGGAATCAGAGGCAGGGAATCAGATGCGGGGATTCAGAGGCGGGGAATCAGAGCTTGCGAATCAGAGGCGGGGAATCAGAGGTGGGCAATCAGAGCCGGGGAATCAGATATGGGGAATCAGAGGCGGGGAATCAGAGGCGGGGAAACAGAGGCGGGGAATCAGATATGGGGAATCAGAGGTGGGGAATCAGAGGTTGTGAATCAGAGATGGGGAATCAAGGCGGGGAATCAGAGGGAGGGAATCAGACGCGGGGAATCAGAGGCGGGGTTTCAGAGCTGGGGAATCAGAGGCGGGGAATCAGAGTTGTGGAATCAGAGGCAGGGAATCAGATATGGGGAATCAGAGGCGGGGAATCAGAGGCGGGGAAACAGAGGCGGGGAATCAGATATGGGGAATCAGAGGTGGGGAATAAGGGGCAGGGAATCAGTGGCAGGGAATCAGAGGCGGGGAATCTGAGGCGGGGAATCAGAGGCAGGGAATCTGACACGGGGAATCAGAGGCGGGGAATCAGAGATGGCGAATCAGAGGCGGGGAATCAGAGGCAGGGAATCGGACGCCGGGAATCAGAGGCGGGGAATCAGAGTTGGGGAATCAGAGGCGGGGAATCAGAGTTGGTGAATCAGAGGTGGGGAATCAGATATGGGGAAATAGAGGCGGGGAATCAGATATGGGGAATCAGAGGTGTGGAATCAGAGGTTGGGAATCAGAGGCAGGGAATCAGAGGCGGGGAAACAGAGGCGGGGAATCAGATATGGGGAATCAGAGGTGGCGAATCAAAGGCGGTGAAACAGAGATGGGGAATCAGGGCAGGGAATCAGAGGCAGGGAATCAGAGCTGGGGAAACAGAGGCGGGGAATCAGATATGGGGAATCAGAGGTGGGGAATCAGGGGCGGGGAATCAGTGGCAGGGAATCAGAGCTGGGGAATCAGAGGTGGGGAATCAGAGCTGGGGAAACAGAGGTGGGGAATCAGATATGGGGAATCAGAGGCAGGGAATCAGACACGGGGAATCAGAGGCGGGGAATCAGAGATGGCGAATCAGAGGCGGGGAATCAGAGGCAGGGAATCGGACGCCGGGAATCAGAGGCGGGGAATCAGAGTTGGGGAATCAGAGGCGGGGAATCAGAGTTGGGGAATCAGAGGCGGGGAATCAGATATGGGGACATAGAGGCGGGGAATCAGATATGGGGAATCAGAGGTGTGGAATCAGAGGTTGGGAATCAGAGGCAGGGAATCAGAGGCGGGGAAACAGAGGCGGGGAATCAGATATGGGGAATCAGAGGTGGCGAATCAAAGGCGGTGAAACAGAGATGGGGAATCAGGGCAGGGAATCAGAGGCAGGGAATCAGAGCTGGGGAAACAGAGGCGGGGAATCAGATATGGGGAATCAGAGGTGGGGAATCAGGGGCGGGGAATCAGTGGCAGGGAATCAGAGCTGGGGGATCAGAGGTGGGGAATCAGAGCTGGGGAAACAGAGGCGGGGAATCAGATATGGGGAATCAGAGGTGGGGAATCAGGGGCGGGGAATCAGTGGCAGGGAATCAGAGGCCGGGAATAAAAGGCGGGGAATCAGAGCTGGGGAATCAGAGGCGGGGAATCAGAGTTGGGGAATCAGAGGAGGGGAATCAGATATGGGGAAACAGAGGCCGGGAATCAGAGGCAGGGAAACAGAGGCGGGGAATCAGATATGGGGAATCAGAGGTGGGGAATTAGTGGTTGCGAATCAGAGGCGGGGAATCAGAGGCTGGGAATCAGAGGCAGGGAATCGGATGTGCGGAATCAGAGATGGGGAATCAGAGGTGGGGATTCAGAGGTGGTGAATCAGAGAAGGGGAATAAGAGGCTGGGAATCAGAGGCAGGGAATCAGACGCAGGGAATCAGAGGCGGGGAATCATAGCTGGCGAATTAGAGGAGGGGAATCAGAGTTGGGGAATCAGAGGCGGGGAATCAGATATCGGGAAACAGAGGCGGGGAATCAGAGGCGGGGAAACAGAGGCGGGGAATCAGATATGGGGAATCAGAGGTGGGGAATCAGAGGCAGGGAATCAGATGTGCGGAATCAGAGATGGGGAATCAGAGGCAGGGAATCAGAATCAGAAGCAGGGAATCAGTGGCAGGGAATCAGAGGCCGGGAATAAAAGGCGGGGAATCAGAGGCAGGGAATCGGATGTGCGGAATCGGAGATGGGGAATCAGAGGTGGGGATTCAGAGGTGGTGAATCAGAGAAGGGGAATCAGAGGCTGGGAATCAGAGGCAGGGAATCAGATGCAGGGAATCAGAGGCGGGGAATCAAAGCTGGGGAATCAGAGGCGGGGAATGAGAGTTGGGGAATCAGAGGAGGGGAATCAGATATGGGGAAACAGAGGCCGGGAATCAGAGGCAGGGAAACAGAGGCGGGGAATCAGATATGGGAAATCAGAGGTGGGGAATTAGAGGTTGCGAATCAGAGGCGGGATATCAGAGGCGGGGAATCAGAGGCAGGGAATCGGATGTGCGGAATCAGATATGGGGAATCAGAGGTGGGGATTCAGAGGCAGGGAATCAGATGTGCGGAATCAGAGATGGGGAATCAGAGGCAGGGAATCTGAATCAGAAGCGGGGAATCAGAGGCCGGGAATCAGAGGCCGGGAATCAGATTCTGGGAATAAGAGGCCGGGAATCAGAGGTGGGGAATCAGAGTCCGGGAATCAGAGATGGGGATTCAGAGGCGGGGAATGAGATATGGAGAATCAGAGGCGGGGAATCAGAGGCGGGGAAACAGAGGTGGGGAATCAGATATGGAGAATCAGAGGTGGGAAATCAAAGGCGGTGAATCAGAGATGGGGAATCAGAGGCGGGGAATCAGAGGCAGGGAATCAGATGCGGGGATTCAGAGGCGGGGAATCAGAGCTTGCGAATCAGAGGCGGGGAATCAGAGGTGGGCAATCAGAGCCGGGGAATCAGATATGGGGAATCAGAGGCGGGGAATCAGAGGCGGGGAAACAGAGGCGGGGAATCAGATATGGGGATTCAGAGGTGGGGAATCAGAGGTTGTGAATCAGAGATGGGGAATCAAGGCGGGGAATCAGAGGGAGGGAATCAGACGCGGGGAATCAGAGGCGGGGTTTCAGAGCTGGGGAATCAGAGGCGGGGAATCAGAGTTGTGGAATCAGAGGCAGGGAATCAGATATGGGGAATCAGAGGCGGGGAATCAGAGGCGGGGAAACAGAGGCGGGGAATCAGATATGGGGAATCAGAGGTGGGGAATCAGGGGCAGGGAATCAGTGGCAGGGAATCAGAGGCGGGGAATCTGAGGCGGGGAATCAGAGGCAGGGAATCTGACATGGGGAATCAGAGGCGGGGAATCAGAGATGGCGAATCAGAGGCGGGGAATCAGAGGCAGGGAATCGGACGCCGGGAATCAGAGGCGGGGAATCAGAGTTGGGGAATCAGAGGCGGGGAATCAGAGTTGGTGAATCAGAGGCGGGGAATCAGATATGGGGAAATAGAGGCGGGGAATCAGATATGGGGAATCAGAGGTGTGGAATCAGAGGTTGGGAATCAGAGGCAGGGAATCAGAGGCGGGGAAACAGAGGCGGGGAATCAGATATGGGGAATCAGAGGTGGCGAATCAAAGGCGGTGAAACAGAGATGGGGAATCAGAGGCAGGGAATCAGAGCTGGGGAAACAGAGGCGGGGAATCAGATATGGGGAATCAGAGGTGGGGAATCAGGGGCGGGGAATCAGTGGCAGGGAATCAGAGCTGGGGAATCAGAGGTGGGGAATCAGAGCTGGGGAAACAGAGGCGGGGAATCAGATATGGGGAATCAGAGGCAGGGAATCAGACACGGGGAATCAGAGGCGGGGAATCAGAGATGGCGAATCAGAGGCGGGGAATCAGAGGCAGGGAATCGGACGCCGGGAATCAGAGGCGGGGAATCAGAGTTGGGGAATCAGAGGCGGGGAATCAGAGTTGGGGAATCAGAGGCGGGGAATCAGATATGGGGAAATAGAGGCGGGGAATCAGATATGGGGAATCAGAGGTGTGGAATCAGAGGTTGGGAATCAGAGGCAGGGAATCAGAGGCGGGGAAACAGAGGCGGGGAATCAGATATGGGGAATCAGAGGTGGCGAATCAAAGGCGGTGAAACAGAGATGGGGAATCAGGGCAGGGAATCAGAGGCAGGGAATCAGAGCTGGGGAAACAGAGGCGGGGAATCAGATATGGGGAATCAGAGGTGGGGAATCAGGGGCGGGGAATCAGTGGCAGGGAATCAGAGCTGGGGAATCAGAGGTGGGGAATCAGAGCTGGGGAAACAGAGGCGGGGAATCAGATATGGGGAATCAGAGGTGGGGAATCAGGGGCGGGGAATCAGTGGCAGGGAATCAGAGGCCGGGAATAAAAGGCGGGGAATCAGAGGAGGGGAATCAGATATGGGGAAACAGAGGCCGGGAATCAGAGGCAGGGAAACAGAGGCGGGGAATCAGATATGGGGAATCAGAGGTGGGGAATTAGAGGTTGCGAATCAGAGGCGGGGAATCAGAGGCTGGGAATCAGAGGCAGGGAATCGGATGTGCGGAATCAGAGATGGGGAATCAGAGGTGGGGATTCAGAGGTGGTGAATCAGAGAAGGGGAATCAGAGGCTGGGAATCAGAGGCAGGGAATCAGACGCAGGGAATCAGAGGCGGGGAATCATAGCTGGCGAATTAGAGGAGGGGAATCAGAGTTGGGGAATCAGAGGCGGGGAATCAGATATCGGGAAACAGAGGCGGGGAATCAGAGGTGGGGAAACAGAGGCGGGGAATCAGATATGGGGAATCAGAGGTGGGGAATCAGAGGCAGGGAATCAGATGTGCGGAATCAGAGATGGGGAATCAGAGGCAGGGAATCAGAATCAGAAGCAGGGAATCAGTGGCAGGGAATCAGAGGCCGGGAATAAAAGGCGGGGAATCAGAGGCAGGGAATCGGATGTGCGGAATCAGAGATGGGGAATCAGAGGTGGGGATTCAGAGGTGGTGAATCAGAGAAGGGGAATCAGAGTTGGGGAATCAGAGGCGGGGAATCAGATATGGGGAAACAGAGGCGGGGAATCAGAGGTGGGGAAACAGAGGCGGGGAATCAGATATGGGGAATCAGAGGTGGGGAATCAGGGGCAGGGAATCAGTGGCAGGGAATCAGACGCGGGGAATCAGAGGCGGGGAATCAGAGGCGGGGAATCAGAGGCGGGGAATCAGAGGCGGGGAATCAGAGGCAGGGAATCGGATGTACGGAATCAGAGATGGGGAATCAGAGGTGGGGATTCAGAGGTGGTGAATCAGAGAAGGGGAATCAGAGGCTGGGAATCAGAGGCAGGGAATCAGACGCAGGGAATCAGAGGCGGGGAATCATAGCTGGCGAATTAGAGGAGGGGAATCAGAGTTGGGGAATCAGAGGCGGGGAATCATATATGGGGAATCAGAGGTGGGGAATCAGGGGCAGGGAATCAGTGGCAGGGAATCAGAGGCGGGGAATCATAGCTGGCGAAATAGAGGAAGGGAATCAGAGTTGGGGAAACAGAGGCGGGGAATCAGATATGGGGAATCAGAGGTGGGGAATCAGGGGCAGGGAATCAGTGGCAGGGAATCAGACGCGGGGAATCAGAGACGGGGAATCAGAGGCAGGGAATCAGACACGGGGAATCAGAGGCGGGGAATCAGAGATGGGGAATCAGAGGCGGGGAATCAGAGGCAGGGAATCAGAGGCCGGGAATCAGATGCTGGGAATAAGAGGCCGGGAATCAGAGGTGGGGAAACAGAGGCGGGGAATCAGATATGGGGAATCAGAGGTGGGGAATCAGAGGCGGGGAATCAGTGGCAGGGAATCAGAGGCCGGGAATAAAAGGCGGGGAATCAAAGCTGGGGAATCAGAGGCGGGGAATCAGAGTTGGGGAATCAGAGGAGGGGAATCAGATATGGGGAAACAGAGGCCGGGAATCAGAGGCAGGGAAACAGAGGCGGGGAATCAGATATGGGAAATCAGAGGTGGGGAATTAGTGGTTGCGAATCAGAGGCGGGATATCAGAGGCGGGGAATCAGAGGCAGGGAATCGGATGTGCGGAATCAGATATGGGGAATCAGAGGTGGGGATTCAGAGGCAGGGAATCAGATGTGCGGAATCAGAGATGGGGAATCAGAGGCAGGGAATCAGAATCAGAAGCGGGGAATCAGAGGCCGGGAATCAGAGGCCGGGAATCAGATTCTGGGAATAAGAGGCCGGGAATCAGAGGTGGGGAATCAGAGTCCGGGAATCAGAGATGGGGATTCAGAGGCGGGGAATGAGATATGGAGAATCAGAGGCGGGGAATCAGAGGCGGGGAAACAGAGGTGGGGAATCAGATATGGAGAATCAGAGGTGGGGAATCAAAGGCGGTGAATCAGAGATGGGGAATCAGAGGCGGGGAATCAGAGGCAGGGAATCAGATGCGGGGATTCAGAGGCGGGGAATCAGAGCTTGCGAATCAGAGGCGGGGAATCAGAGGTGGGCAATCAGAGCCGGGGAATCAGATATGGGGAATCAGAGGCGGGGAATCAGAGGCGGGGAAACAGAGGCGGGGAATCAGATATGGGGAATCAGAGGTGGGGAATCAGAGGTTGTGAATCAGAGATGGGGAATCAAGGCGGGGAATCAGAGGGAGGGAATCAGACGCGGGGAATCAGAGGCGGGGTTTCAGAGCTGGGGAATCAGAGGCGGGGAATCAGAGTTGTGGAATCAGAGGCAGGGAATCAGAGGCGGGGAATCAGAGGCGGGGAATCAGAGGCGGGGAAACAGAGGCGGGGAATCAGATATGGGGAATCAGAGGTGGGGAATCAGGGGCAGGGAATCAGTGGCAGGGAATCAGAGGCGGGGAATCTGAGGCGGGGAATCAGAGGCAGGGAATCTGACACGGGGAATCAGAGGCGGGGAATCAGAGATGGCGAATCAGAGGCGGGGAATCAGAGGCAGGGAATCGGACGCCGGGAATCAGAGGCGGGGAATCAGAGTTGGGGAATCAGAGGCGGGGAATCAGAGTTGGTGAATCAGAGGCGGGGAATCAGATATGGGGAAATAGTGGCGGGGAATCAGATATGGGGAATCAGAGGTGTGGAATCAGAGGTTGGGAATCAGAGGCAGGGAATCAGAGGCGGGGAAACAGAGGCGGGGAATCAGATATGGGGAATCAGAGGTGGCGAATCACAGGCGGTGAAACAGAGATGGGGAATCAGGGCAGGAAATCAGAGGCAGGGAATCAGAGCTGGGGAAACAGAGGCGGGGAATCAGATATGGGGAATCAGAGGTGGGGAATCAGGGGCGGGGAATCAGTGGCAGGGAATCAGAGCTGGGGAATCAGAGGTGGGGAATCAGAGCTGGGGAAACAGAGGCGGGGAATCAGATATGGGGAATCAGAGGCAGGGAATCAGACACGGGGAATCAGAGGCGGGGAATCAGAGATGGCGAATCAGAGGCGGGGAATCAGAGGCAGGGAATCGGACGCCGGGAATCAGAGGCGGGGAATCAGAGTTGGGGAATCAGAGGCGGGGAATCAGAGTTGGGGAATCAGAGGCGGGGAATCAGATATGGGGACATAGAGGCGGGGAATCAGATATGGGGAATCAGAGGTGTGGAATCAGAGGTTGGGAATCAGAGGCAGGGAATCAGAGGCGGGGAAACAGAGGCGGGGAATCAGATATGGGGAATCAGAGGTGGCGAATCAAAGTCGGTGAAACAGAGATGGGGAATCAGGGCAGGGAATCAGAGGCAGGGAATCAGAGCTGGGGAAACAGAGGCGGGGAATCAGATATGGGGAATCAGAGGTGGGGAATCAGGGGCGGGGAATCAGTGGCAGGGAATCAGAGCTGGGGGATCAGAGGTGGGGAATCAGAGCTGGGGAAACAGAGGCGGGGAATCAGAGTTGTGGAATCAGAGGCAGGGAATCAGATATGGGGAATCAGAGGCGGGGAATCAGAGGCGGGGAAACAGAGGCGGGGAATCAGATATGGGGAATCAGAGGTGGGGAATCAGGGGCAGGGAATCAGTGGCAGGGAATCAGAGGCGGGGAATCTGAGGCGGGGAATCAGAGGCAGGGAATCTGACATGGGGAATCAGAGGCGGGGAATCAGAGATGGCGAATCAGAGGCGGGGAATCAGAGGCAGGGAATCGGACGCCGGGAATCAGAGGCGGGGAATCAGAGTTGGGGAATCAGAGGCGGGGAATCAGAGTTGGTGAATCAGAGGCGGGGAATCAGATATGGGGAAATAGAGGCGGGGAATCAGATATGGGGAATCAGAGGTGTGGAATCAGAGGTTGGGAATCAGAGGCAGGGAATCAGAGGCGGGGAAACAGAGGCGGGGAATCAGATATGGGGAATCAGAGGTGGCGAATCAAAGGCGGTGAAACAGAGATGGGGAATCAGAGGCAGGGAATCAGAGCTGGGGAAACAGAGGCGGGGAATCAGATATGGGGAATCAGAGGTGGGGAATCAGGGGCGGGGAATCAGTGGCAGGGAATCAGAGCTGGGGAATCAGAGGTGGGGAATCAGAGCTGGGGAAACAGAGGCGGGGAATCAGATATGGGGAATCAGAGGCAGGGAATCAGACACGGGGAATCAGAGGCGGGGAATCAGAGATGGCGAATCAGAGGCGGGGAATCAGAGGCAGGGAATCGGACGCCGGGAATCAGAGGCGGGGAATCAGAGTTGGGGAATCAGAGGCGGGGAATCAGAGTTGGGGAATCAGAGGCGGGGAATCAGATATGGGGAAATAGAGGCGGGGAATCAGATATGGGGAATCAGAGGTGTGGAATCAGAGGTTGGGAATCAGAGGCAGGGAATCAGAGGCGGGGAAACAGAGGCGGGGAATCAGATATGGGGAATCAGAGGTGGCGAATCAAAGGCGGTGAAACAGAGATGGGGAATCAGGGCAGGGAATCAGAGGCAGGGAATCAGAGCTGGGGAAACAGAGGCGGGGAATCAGATATGGGGAATCAGAGGTGGGGAATCAGGGGCGGGGAATCAGTGGCAGGGAATCAGAGCTGGGGAATCAGAGGTGGGGAATCAGAGCTGGGGAAACAGAGGCGGGGAATCAGATATGGGGAATCAGAGGTGGGGAATCAGGGGCGGGGAATCAGTGGCAGGGAATCAGAGGCCGGGAATAAAAGGCGGGGAATCAGAGGAGGGGAATCAGATATGGGGAAACAGAGGCCGGGAATCAGAGGCAGGGAAACAGAGGCGGGGAATCAGATATGGGGAATCAGAGGTGGGGAATTAGAGGTTGCGAATCAGAGGCGGGGAATCAGAGGCTGGGAATCAGAGGCAGGGAATCGGATGTGCGGAATCAGAGATGGGGAATCAGAGGTGGGGATTCAGAGGTGGTGAATCAGAGAAGGGGAATCAGAGGCTGGGAATCAGAGGCAGGGAATCAGACGCAGGGAATCAGAGGCGGGGAATCATAGCTGGCGAATTAGAGGAGGGGAATCAGAGTTGGGGAATCAGAGGCGGGGAATCAGATATCGGGAAACAGAGGCGGGGAATCAGAGGTGGGGAAACAGAGGCGGGGAATCAGATATGGGGAATCAGAGGTGGGGAATCAGAGGCAGGGAATCAGATGTGCGGAATCAGAGATGGGGAATCAGAGGCAGGGAATCAGAATCAGAAGCAGGGAATCAGTGGCAGGGAATCAGAGGCCGGGAATAAAAGGCGGGGAATCAGAGGCAGGGAATCGGATGTGCGGAATCAGAGATGGGGAATCAGAGGTGGGGATTCAGAGGTGGTGAATCAGAGAAGGGGAATCAGAGTTGGGGAATCAGAGGCGGGGAATCAGATATGGGGAAACAGAGGCGGGGAATCAGAGGTGGGGAAACAGAGGCGGGGAATCAGATATGGGGAATCAGAGGTGGGGAATCAGGGGCAGGGAATCAGTGGCAGGGAATCAGACGCGGGGAATCAGAGGCGGGGAATCAGAGGCGGGGAATCAGAGGCGGGGAATCAGAGGCAGGGAATCGGATGTACGGAATCAGAGATGGGGAATCAGAGGTGGGGATTCAGAGGTGGTGAATCAGAGAAGGGGAATCAGAGGCTGGGAATCAGAGGCAGGGAATCAGACGCAGGGAATCAGAGGCGGGGAATCATAGCTGGCGAATTAGAGGAGGGGAATCAGAGTTGGGGAATCAGAGGCGGGGAATCATATATGGGGAATCAGAGGTGGGGAATCAGGGGCAGGGAATCAGTGGCAGGGAATCAGAGGCGGGGAATCATAGCTGGCGAAATAGAGGAAGGGAATCAGAGTTGGGGAAACAGAGGCGGGGAATCAGATATGGGGAATCAGAGGTGGGGAATCAGGGGCAGGGAATCAGTGGCAGGGAATCAGACGCGGGGAATCAGAGACGGGGAATCAGAGGCAGGGAATCAGACACGGGGAATCAGAGGCGGGGAATCAGAGATGGGGAATCAGAGGCGGGGAATCAGAGGCAGGGAATCAGAGGCCGGGAATCAGATGCTGGGAATAAGAGGCCGGGAATCAGAGGTGGGGAAACAGAGGCGGGGAATCAGATATGGGGAATCAGAGGTGGGGAATCAGAGGCGGGGAATCAGTGGCAGGGAATCAGAGGCCGGGAATAAAAGGCGGGGAATCAAAGCTGGGGAATCAGAGGCGGGGAATCAGAGTTGGGGAATCAGAGGAGGGGAATCAGATATGGGGAAACAGAGGCCGGGAATCAGAGGCAGGGAAACAGAGGCGGGGAATCAGATATGGGAAATCAGAGGTGGGGAATTAGTGGTTGCGAATCAGAGGCGGGATATCAGAGGCGGGGAATCAGAGGCAGGGAATCGGATGTGCGGAATCAGATATGGGGAATCAGAGGTGGGGATTCAGAGGCAGGGAATCAGATGTGCGGAATCAGAGATGGGGAATCAGAGGCAGGGAATCAGAATCAGAAGCGGGGAATCAGAGGCCGGGAATCAGAGGCCGGGAATCAGATTCTGGGAATAAGAGGCCGGGAATCAGAGGTGGGGAATCAGAGTCCGGGAATCAGAGATGGGGATTCAGAGGCGGGGAATGAGATATGGAGAATCAGAGGCGGGGAATCAGAGGCGGGGAAACAGAGGTGGGGAATCAGATATGGAGAATCAGAGGTGGGGAATCAAAGGCGGTGAATCAGAGATGGGGAATCAGAGGCGGGGAATCAGAGGCAGGGAATCAGATGCGGGGATTCAGAGGCGGGGAATCAGAGCTTGCGAATCAGAGGCGGGGAATCAGAGGTGGGCAATCAGAGCCGGGGAATCAGATATGGGGAATCAGAGGCGGGGAATCAGAGGCGGGGAAACAGAGGCGGGGAATCAGATATGGGGAATCAGAGGTGGGGAATCAGAGGTTGTGAATCAGAGATGGGGAATCAAGGCGGGGAATCAGAGGGAGGGAATCAGACGCGGGGAATCAGAGGCGGGGTTTCAGAGCTGGGGAATCAGAGGCGGGGAATCAGAGTTGTGGAATCAGAGGCAGGGAATCAGAGGCGGGGAATCAGAGGCGGGGAATCAGAGGCGGGGAAACAGAGGCGGGGAATCAGATATGGGGAATCAGAGGTGGGGAATCAGGGGCAGGGAATCAGTGGCAGGGAATCAGAGGCGGGGAATCTGAGGCGGGGAATCAGAGGCAGGGAATCTGACACGGGGAATCAGAGGCGGGGAATCAGAGATGGCGAATCAGAGGCGGGGAATCAGAGGCAGGGAATCGGACGCCGGGAATCAGAGGCGGGGAATCAGAGTTGGGGAATCAGAGGCGGGGAATCAGAGTTGGTGAATCAGAGGCGGGGAATCAGATATGGGGAAATAGTGGCGGGGAATCAGATATGGGGAATCAGAGGTGTGGAATCAGAGGTTGGGAATCAGAGGCAGGGAATCAGAGGCGGGGAAACAGAGGCGGGGAATCAGATATGGGGAATCAGAGGTGGCGAATCACAGGCGGTGAAACAGAGATGGGGAATCAGGGCAGGAAATCAGAGGCAGGGAATCAGAGCTGGGGAAACAGAGGCGGGGAATCAGATATGGGGAATCAGAGGTGGGGAATCAGGGGCGGGGAATCAGTGGCAGGGAATCAGAGCTGGGGAATCAGAGGTGGGGAATCAGAGCTGGGGAAACAGAGGCGGGGAATCAGATATGGGGAATCAGAGGCAGGGAATCAGACACGGGGAATCAGAGGCGGGGAATCAGAGATGGCGAATCAGAGGCGGGGAATCAGAGGCAGGGAATCGGACGCCGGGAATCAGAGGCGGGGAATCAGAGTTGGGGAATCAGAGGCGGGGAATCAGAGTTGGGGAATCAGAGGCGGGGAATCAGATATGGGGACATAGAGGCGGGGAATCAGATATGGGGAATCAGAGGTGTGGAATCAGAGGTTGGGAATCAGAGGCAGGGAATCAGAGGCGGGGAAACAGAGGCGGGGAATCAGATATGGGGAATCAGAGGTGGCGAATCAAAGTCGGTGAAACAGAGATGGGGAATCAGGGCAGGGAATCAGAGGCAGGGAATCAGAGCTGGGGAAACAGAGGCGGGGAATCAGATATGGGGAATCAGAGGTGGGGAATCAGGGGCGGGGAATCAGTGGCAGGGAATCAGAGCTGGGGGATCAGAGGTGGGGAATCAGAGCTGGGGAAACAGAGGCGGGGAATCAGATATGGGGAATCAGAGGTGGGGAATCAGGGGCGGGGAATCAGTGGCAGGGAATCAGAGGCCGGGAATAAAAGGCGGGGATTCAGAGCTGGGGAATCAGAGGCGGGGAATCAGAGTTGGGGAATCAGAGGAGGGGAATCAGATATGGGGAAACAGAGGCCGGGAATCAGAGGCAGGGAAACAGAGGCGGGGAATCAGATATGGGGAATCAGAGGTGGGGAATTAGTGGTTGCGAATCAGAGGCGGGGAATCAGAGGCTGGGAATCAGAGGCAGGGAATCGGATGTGCGGAATCAGAGATGGGGAATCAGAGGTGGGGATTCAGAGGTGGTGAATCAGAGAAGGGGAATAAGAGGCTGGGAATCAGAGGCAGGGAATCAGACGCAGGGAATCAGAGGCGGGGAATCATAGCTGGCGAATTAGAGGAGGGGAATCAGAGTTGGGGAATCAGAGGCGGGGAATCAGATATCGGGAAACAGAGGCGGGGAATCAGAGGCGGGGAAACAGAGGCGGGGAATCAGATATGGGGAATCAGAGGTGGGGAATCAGAGGCAGGGAATCAGATGTGCGGAATCAGAGATGGGGAATCAGAGGCAGGGAATCAGAATCAGAAGCAGGGAATCAGTGGCAGGGAATCAGAGGCCGGGAATAAAAGGCGGGGAATCAGAGGCAGGGAATCGGATGTGCGGAATCGGAGATGGGGAATCAGAGGTGGGGATTCAGAGGTGGTGAATCAGAGAAGGGGAATCAGAGGCTGGGAATCAGAGGCAGGGAATCAGATGCAGGGAATCAGAGGCGGGGAATCAAAGCTGGGGAATCAGAGGCGGGGAATCAGATTTGGGGAATCAGAGGAGGGGAATCAGATATGGGGAAACAGAGGCCGGGAATCAGAGGCAGGGAAACAGAGGCGGGGAATCAGATATGGGAAATCAGAGGTGGGGAATTAGAGGTTGCGAATCAGAGGCGGGATATCAGAGGCGGGGAATCAGAGGCAGGGAATCGGATGTGCGGAATCAGATATGGGGAATCAGAGGTGGGGATTCAGAGGCAGGGAATCAGATGTGCGGAATCAGAGATGGGGAATCAGAGGCAGGGAATCTGAATCAGAAGCGGGGAATCAGAGGCCGGGAATCAGAGGCCGGGAATCAGATTCTGGGAATAAGAGGCCGGGAATCAGAGGTGGGGAATCAGAGTCCGGGAATCAGAGATGGGGATTCAGAGGCGGGGAATGAGATATGGAGAATCAGAGACGGGGAATCAGAGGCGGGGAAACAGAGGTGGGGAATCAGATATGGAGAATCAGAGGTGGGGAATCAAAGGCGGTGAATCAGAGATTTGGAATCAGAGGCGGGGAATCAGAGGCAGGGAATCAGATGCGGGGATTCAGAGGCGGGGAATCAGAGCTTGCGAATCAGAGGCGGGGAATCAGAGGTGGGCAATCAGAGCCGGGGAATCAGATATGGGGAATCAGAGGCGGGGAATCAGAGGCGGGGAAACAGAGGCGGGGAATCAGATATGGGGAATCAGAGGTGGGGAATCAGAGGTTGTGAATCAGAGATGGGGAATCAAGGCGGGGAATCAGAGGGAGGGAATCAGACGTGGGGAATCAGAGGCGGGGTTTCAGAGCTGGGGAATCAGAGGCGGGGAATCAGAGTTGTGGAATCAGAGGCAGGGAATCAGATATGGGGAATCAGAGGTGGGGAGTCAGAGGCGGGGAAACAGAGGCGGGGAATCAGATATGGGGAATCAGAGGTGGGGAATCAGGGGCAGGGAATCAGTGGCAGGGAATCAGAGGCGGGGAATCTGAGGCGGGGAATCAGAGGCAGGGAATCAGACACGGGGAATCAGAGGCGTGGAATCAGAGATGGCGAATCAGAGGCGGGGAATCAGAGGCAGGGAATCGGACGCCGGGAATCAGAGGCGGGGAATCAGAGTTGGGGAATCAGAGGCGGGGAATCAGAGTTGGTGAATCAGAGGCGGGGAATCAGATATGGGGAAATAGAGGCGGGGAATCAGATATGGGGAATCAGAGGTGTGGAATCAGAGGTTGGGAATCAGAGGCAGGGAATCAGAGGCGGGGAAACAGAGGCGGGGAATCAGATATGGGGAATCAGAGGTGGCGAATCAAAGGCGGTGAAACAGAGATGGGGAATCAGGGCAGGGAATCAGAGGCAGGGAATCAGAGCTGGGGAAACAGAGGCGGGGAATCAGATATGGTGAATCAGAGGTGGGGAATCAGGGGCGGGGAATCAGTGGCAGGGAATCAGAGCTGGGGAATCAGAGGTGGGGAATCAGAGCTGGGGAAACAGAGGCGGGGAATCAGATATGGGGAATTAGAGGCAGGGAATCAGACACGGGGAATCAGAGGCGGGGAATCAGAGATGGCGAATCAGAGGCGGGGAATCAGAGGCAGGGAATCGGACGCCGGGAATCAGAGGCGGGGAATCAGAGTTGGGGAATCAGAGGCGGGGAATCAGAGTTGGGGAATCAGAGGCGGGGAATCAGATATGGGGACATAGAGGCGGGGAATCAGATATGGGGAATCAGAGGTGTGGAATCAGAGGTTGGGAATCAGAGGCAGGGAATCAGAGGCGGGGAAACAGAGGCGGGGAATCAGATATGGGGAATCAGAGGTGGCGAATCAAAGGCGGTGAAACAGAGATGGGGAATCAGGGCAGGGAATCAGAGGCAGGGAATCAGAGCTGGGGAAACAGAGGCGGGGAATCAGATATGGGGAATCAGAGGTGGGGAATCAGGGGCGGGGAATCAGTGGCAGGGAATCTGAGCTGGGGGATCAGAGGTGGGGAATCAGAGCTGGGGAAACAGAGGCGGGGAATCAGATATGGGGAATCAGAGGTGGGGAATCAGGGGCGGGGAATCAGTGGCAGGGAATCAGAGGCCGGGAATAAAAGGCGGGGAATCAGAGCTGGGGAATCAGAGGCGGGGAATCAGAGTTGGGGAATCAGAGGAGGGGAATCAGATATGGGGAAACAGAGGCCGGGAATCAGAGGCAGGGAAACAGAGGCGGGGAATCAGATATGGGGAATCAGAGGTGGGGAATTAGAGGTTGCGAATCAGAGGCGGGGAATCAGAGGCTGGGAATCAGAGGCAGGGAATCGGATGTGCGGAATCAGAGATGGGGAATCAGAGGTGGGGATTCAGAGGTGGTGAATCAGAGAAGGGGAATCAGAGGCTGGGAATCAGAGGCAGGGAATCAGACGCAGGGAATCAGAGGCGGGTAATCATAGCTGGCGAATTAGAGGAGGGGAATCAGAGTTGGGGAATCAGAGGCGGGGAATCAGATATCGGGAAACAGAGGCGGGGAATCAGAGGCGGGGAAACAGAGGCGGGGAATCAGATATGGGGAATCAGAGGTGGGGAATCAGAGGCAGGGAATTAGATGTGCGGAATCAGAGATGGGGAATAAGAGGCAGGGAATCAGAATCAGAAGCAGGGAATCAGTGGCAGGGAATCAGAGGCCGGGAATAAAAGGCGGGGAATCAGAGGCAGGGAATCGGATGTGCGGAATCAGAGATGGGGAATCAGAGGTGGGGATTCAGAGGTGGTGAATCAGAGAAGGGGAATCAGAGGCTGGGAATCAGAGGCAGGGAATCAGATGCAGGGAATCAGAGGCGGGGAATCATAGCTGGCGAATTAGAGGAGGGGAATCAGAGTTGGGGAATCAGAGGCGGGGAATCAGATATGGGGAAACAGAGGCGGGGAATCAGAGGTGGGGAAACAGAGGCGGGGAATCAGATATGGGGAATCAGAGGTGGGGAATCAGGGGCAGGGAATCAGTGGCAGGGAATCAGACGCGGGGAATCAGAGGCGGGGAATCAGAGGCAGGGAATCAGAGGCGGGGAATCAGAGGCAGGGAATCGGATGTGCGGAATCAGAGATGAGGAATCAGAGGTGGGGATTCAGAGGTGGTGAATCAGAGAAGGGGAATCAGAGGCTGGGAATCAGAGGCAGGGAATCAGACGCAGGGAATCAGAGGCGGGGAATCATAGCTGGCGAATTAGAGGAGGGGAATCAGAGTTGGGGAATCAGAGGCGGGGAATCATATATGGGGAATCAGAGGTGGGGAATCAGGGGCAGGGAATCAGTGGCAGGGAATCAGAGGCGGGGAATCATAGCTGGCGAATTAGAGGAAGGGAATCAGAGTTGGGGAAACAGAGGCGGGGAATCAGATATGGGGAATCAGAGGTGGGGAATCAGGGGCAGGGAATCAGTGGCAGGGAATCAGACGCGGGGAATCAGAGACGGGGAATCAGAGGCAGGGAATCAGACACGGGGAATCAGAGGCGGGGAATCAGAGATGGGGAATCAGAGGCGGGGAATCAGAGGCAGGGAATCAGAGGCCGGGAATCAGATGCTGGGAATAAGAAGCCGGGAATCAGAGGTGGGGAAACAGAGGCGGGGAATCAGATATGGGGAATCAGAGGTGGGGAATCAGAGGCGGGGAATCAGTGGCAGGGAATCAGAGGCCGGGAATAAAAGGCGGGGAATCAAAGCTGGGGAATCAGAGGCGGGGAATCAGAGTTGGGGAATCAGAGGAGGGGAATCAGATATGGGGAAACAGAGGCCGGGAATCAGAGGCAGGGAAACAGAGGCGGGGAATCAGATATGGGAAATCAGAGGTGGGGAATTAGAGGTTGCGAATCAGAGGCGGGATATCAGAGGCGGGGAATCAGAGGCAGGGAATCGGATGTGCGGAATCAGAGATGGGGAATCAGAGGTGGGGATTCAGAGGTGGTGAATCAGAGAAGGGGAATCAGAGGCTGGAAATCAGAGGCAGGGAATCAGACGCAGGGAATCAGAGGAGGTGAATCATAGCTGGCGAATTAGAGGAGGGGAATCAGAGTTGGGGAATCAGAGGCGGGGAATCAGATATGGGGAAACAGAGGCGGGGAATCAGAGGCGGGGAAACAGAGGCGGGGAATCAGATATGGGGAATCAGAGTTGGGGAATCAGAGGCAGGGAATCAGATGTGCGGAATCAGAGATGGGGAATCAGAGGCAGGGAATCAGAATCACAAGCAGGGAATCAGAGGCCGGGAATCAGAGGCCGGAATCAGATGCTGGCAATCAGAGGCCTGGAATCAGAGGCGGGGAATCAGAGGCAGGGAATCAGATGCGGGGAATCAGAGGCGGGGAACCAGAGCTGGGGAATCAGAGGTAGGGTATTAGAGTTGGGGAATCAGAGGCGGGGAATCAGATATGGGGAAACAGAGGTGGGGAATCAGAGGCGGGGAAACAGAGGCAGGGTATCAGATATGGGGAATCAGAGGCGGGGAATCAGAGGTGGGGAATCATAGGCAGGGAATCGGATGTGCGGAATCAGAGATGGGGAATCAGAGGCCGGGAATCAGAGGTGGTGAATCAGATATGGGGAATCAGAGGCGGGGAATCAGAGGCAGGGAATCAGACGCGGGGAATCAGAGGTGGGCAATCAGAGGCGGGGAATCAGATATGGGGAAACAGAGGCGGGGAATCAGAGGCGGGAAAACAGAGGCGGGGAATTAGATATGGGGAATCAGAGGTGGGGAATCAGAGGTGGTGAATCAGTGATGGGGAATCACAGGTGGGGAATCAGAGGCAGGGAATAGAACGCGGGGAATCAGAGGCAGGGAATCAGAGCTGGGGAATCAGAGGCGGGGAATCATAGTTGGGAATCAGAGGCGGGGAATCAGATATGGGGAAACAGAGGCGGGGAATCAGAGGCGGGGAAACAGAGGCGGGGAATCAGATATGGGGAATCGGATGCAGGGAATCAGAGGCGGGGAATCAGAGCTGGGGAATCAGAGGCGGGGAATCAGAGTTGGGGCATCAGAGGTGGGGAATTAGATATAGGGAAACAGAGGCGGGGAATCAGATATGGGGAAACAGAGGCGGGGAATCAGAGGCGGGGAAACAGAGGCGGGGAATCAGATATGGGGAAATAGAGGCGGGGAATCAGATATGGGGAATCAGAGGTGTGGAATCAGAGGTTGGGAATCAGAGGCAGGGAATCAGAGGCGGGGAAACAGAGGCGGGGAATCAGATATGGGGAATCAGAGGTGGCGAATCAAAGGCGGTGAAACAGAGATGGGGAATCAGGGCAGGGAATCAGAGGCAGGGAATCAGAGCTGGGGAAACAGAGGCGGGGAATCAGATATGGGGAATCAGAGGTGGGGAATCAGGGGCGGGGAATCAGTGGCAGGGAATCAGAGCTGGGGAATCAGAGGTGGGGAATCAGAGCTGGGGAAACAGAGGCGGGGAATCAGATATGGGGAATCAGAGGCAGGGAATCAGACACGGGGAATCAGAGGCGGGGAATCAGAGATGGCGAATCAGAGGCGGGGAATCAGAGGCAGGGAATCGGACGCCGGGAATCAGAGGCGGGGAATCAGAGTTGGGGAATCAGAGGCGGGGAATCAGAGTTGGTGAATCAGAGGCGGGGAATCAGATATGGGGAAATAGAGGCGGGGAATCAGATATGGGGAATCAGAGGTGTGGAATCAGAGGTTGGGAATCAGAGGCAGGGAATCAGAGGCGGGGAAACAGAGGCGGGGAATCAGATATGGGGAATCAGAGGTGGCGAATCAAAGGCGGTGAAACAGAGATGGGGAATCAGGGCAGGGAATCAGAGGCAGGGAATCAGAGCTGGGGAAACAGAGGCGGGGAATCAGATATGGGGAATCAGAGGTGGGGAATCAGGGGCGGGGAATCAGTGGCAGGGAATCAGAGCTGGGGAATCAGAGGTGGGGAATCAGAGCTGGGGAAACAGAGGCGGGTAATCAGATATGGGGAATCAGAGGCAGGGAATCAGACACGGGGAATCAGTGGCAGGGAATCAGAGGCCGGGAATAAAAGGCGGGGAATCAGAGGAGGGGAATCAGATATGGGGAAACAGAGGCCGGGAATCAGAGGCAGGGAAACAGAGGCGGGGAATCAGATATGGGGAATCAGAGGTGGGGAATTAGAGGTTGCGAATCAGAGGCGGGGAATCAGAGGCTGGGAATCAGAGGCAGGGAATCGGATGTGCGGAATCAGAGATGGGGAATCAGAGGTGGGGATTCAGAGGTGGTGAATCAGAGAAGGGGAATCAGAGGCTGGGAATCAGAGGCAGGGAATGAGACGCAGGGAATCAGAGGCGGGGAATCATAGCTGGCGAATTAGAGGAGGGGAATCAGAGTTGGGGAATCAGAGGCGGGGAATCAGATATCGGGAAACAGAGGCGGGGAATCAGAGGTGGGGAAACAGAGGCGGGGAATCAGATATGGGGAATCAGAGGTGGGGAATCAGAGGCAGGGAATCAGATGTGCGGAATCAGAGATGGGGAATCAGAGGCAGGGAATCAGAATCAGAAGCAGGGAATCAGTGGCAGGGAATCAGAGGCCGGGAATAAAAGGCGGGGAATCAGAGGCAGGGAATCGGATGTGCGGAATCAGAGATGGGGAATCAGAGGTGGGGATTCAGTGGTGGTGAATCAGAGAAGGGGAATCAGAGGCTGGGAATCAGAGGCAGGGAATCAGATGCAGGGAATCAGAGGTGGGGAATCAGGGGCAGGGAATCAGTGGCAGGGAATCAGACGCGGGGAATCAGAGGCGGGGAATCAGAGGCGGGGAATCGGATGTACGGAATCAGAGATGGGGAATCAGAGGTGGGGATTCAGAGGTGGTGAATCAGAGAAGGGGAATCAGAGGCTGGGAATCAGAGGCAGGGAATCAGACGCAGGGAATCAGAGGCGGGGAATCATAGCTGGCGAAATAGAGGAGGGGAATCAGAGTTGGGGAATCAGAGGCGGGGAATCATATATGGGGAATCAGAGGTGGGGAATCAGGGGCAGGGAATCAGTGGCAGGGAATCAGAGGCGGGGAATCATAGCTGGCGAAATAGAGGAAGGGAATCAGAGTTGGGGAAACAGAGGCGGGGAATCAGATATGGGGAATCAGAGGTGGGGAATCAGGGGCAGGGAATCAGTGGCAGGGAATCAGACGCGGGGAATCAGAGACGGGGAATCAGAGGCAGGGAATCAGACACGGGGAATCAGAGGCGGGGAATCAGAGATGGGGAATCAGAGGCGGGGAATCAGAGGCAGGGAATCAGAGGCTGGGAATCAGATGCTGGGAATAAGAGGCCGGGAATCAGAGGTGGGGAAACAGAGGCAGGGAATCAGATATGGGGAATCAGAGGTGGGGAATCAGAGGCGGGGAATCAGTGGCAGGGAATCAGAGGCCGGGAATAAAAGGCGGGGAATCAAAGCTGGGGAATCAGAGGCGGGGAATCAGAGTTGGGGAATCAGAGGAGGGGAATCAGATATGGGGAAACAGAGGCCGGGAATCAGAGGCAGGGAAACAGAGGCGGGGAATCAGATATGGGAAATCAGAGGTGGGGAATTAGAGGTTGCGAATCAGAGGCGGGATATCAGCGGCGGGGAATCAGAGGCAGGGAATCGGATGTGCGGAATCAGATATGGGGAATCAGAGGTGGGGATTCAGAGGCAGGGAATCAGATGTGCGGAATCAGAGATGGGGAATCAGAGGCAGGGAATCAGAATCAGAAGCGGGGAATCAGAGGCCGGGAATCAGAGGCCGGGAATCAGATTCTGGGAATAAGAGGCCGGGAATCAGAGGTGGGGAATCAGAGTCCGGGAATCAGAGATGGGGATTCAGAGGCGGGGAATGAGATATGGAGAATCAGAGGCGGGGAATCAGAGGCCGGGAAACAGAGGTGGGGAATCAGATATGGAGAATCAGAGGTGGGGAATCAAAGGCGGTGAATCAGAGATGGGGAATCAGAGGCGGGGAATCAGAGGCAGGGAATCAGATGCGGGGATTCAGAGGCGGGGAATCAGAGCTTGCGAATCAGAGGCGGGGAATCAGAGGTGGGCAATCAGAGCCGGGGAATCAGAGATGGGGAATCAAGGCGGGGAATCAGAGGGAGGGAATCAGACGCGGGGAATCAGAGGCGGGGTTTCAGAGCTGGGGAATCAGAGGCGGGGAATCAGAGTTGTGGAATCAGAGGCAGGGAATCAGATATGGGGAATCAGAGGCGGGGAATCAGAGGCGGGGAAACAGAGGCGGGGAATCAGATATGGGGAATCAGAGGTGGGGAATAAGGGGCAGGGAATCAGTGGCAGGGAATCAGAGGCGGGGAATCTGAGGCAGGGAATCAGAGGCAGGGAATCTGACACGGGGAATCAGAGGCGGGGAATCAGAGATGGCGAATCAGAGGCGGGGAATCAGAGGCAGGGAATCGGACGCCGGGAATCAGATATGGGGAAATAGAGGCGGGGAATCAGATATGGGGAATCAGAGGTGTGGAATCAGAGGTTGGGAATCAGAGGCAGGGAATCAGAGGCGGGGAAACAGAGGCGGGGAATCAGATATGGGGAATCAGAGGTGGCGAATCAAAGGCGGTGAAACAGAGATGGGGAATCAGGGCAGGGAATCAGAGGCAGGGAATCAGAGCTGGGGAAACAGAGGCGGGGAATCAGATATGGGGAATCAGAGGTGGGGAATCAGGGGCGGGGAATCAGTTGCAGGGAATCAGAGCTGGGGAATCAGAGGTGGGGAATCAGAGCTGGGGAAACCGAGGCGGGGAATCAGATATGGGGAATCAGAGGCAGGGAATCAGACACGGGGAATCAGAGGCGGGGAATCAGAGATGGCGAATCAGAGGCGGGGAATCAGAGGCAGGGAATCGGACGCCGGGAATCAGAGGCGGGGAATCAGAGTTGGGGAATCAGAGGCGGGGAATCAGAGTTGGTGAATCAGAGGCGGGGAATCAGATATGGGGACATAGAGGCGGGGAATCAGATATGGGGAATCAGAGGTGTGGAATCAGAGGTTGGGAATCAGAGGCAGGGAATCAGAGGCGGGGAAACAGAGGCGGGGAATCAGATATGGGGAATCAGAGGTGGCGAATCAAAGGCGGTGAAACAGAGATGGGGAATCAGGGCAGGGAATCAGAGGCAGGGAATCAGAGCTGGGGAAACAGAGGCGGGGAATCAGATATGGGGAATCAGAGGTGGGGAATCAGGGGCGGGGAATCAGTGGCAGGGAATCAGAGCTGGGGGATCAGAGGTGGGGAATCAGAGCTGGGGAAACAGAGGCGGGGAATCAGATATGGGGAATCAGAGGTGGGGAATCAGGGGCGGGGAATCAGTGGCAGGGAATCAGAGGCCGGGAATAAAAGGCGGGGAATCAGAGCTGGGGAATCAGAGGCGGGGAATCAGAGTTGGGGAATCAGAGGAGGGGAATCAGATATGGGGAAACAGAGGCCGGGAATCAGAGGCAGGGAAACAGAGGCGGGGAATCAGATATGGGGAATCAGAGGTGGGGAATTAGTGATTGCGAATCAGAGGCGGGGAATCAGAGGCTGGGAATCAGAGGCAGGGAATCGGATGTGCGGAATCAGAGATGGGGAATCAGAGGTGGGGATTCAGAGGTGGTGAATCAGAGAAGGGGAATAAGAGGCTGGGAATCAGAGGCAGGGAATCAGACGCAGGGAATCAGAGGCGGGGAATCATAGCTGGCGAATTAGAGGAGGGGAATCAGAGTTGGGGAATCAGAGGCGGGGAATCAGATATCGGGAAACAGAGGCGGGGAATCAGAGGCGGGGAAACAGAGGCGGGGAATCAGATATGGGGAATCAGAGGTGGGGAATCAGAGGCAGGGAATCAGATGTGCGGAATCAGAGATGGGGAATCAGAGGCAGGGAATCAGAATCAGAAGCAGGGAATCAGTGGCAGGGAATCAGAGGCCGGGAATAAAAGGCGGGGAATCAGAGGCAGGGAATCGGATGTGCGGAATCGGAGATGGGGAATCAGAGGTGGGGATTCAGAGGTGGTGAATCAGAGAAGGGGAATCAGAGGCTGGGAATCAGAGGCAGGGAATCAGATGCAGGGAATCAGAGGCGGGGAATCAAAGCTGGGGAATCAGAGGCGGGGAATCAGAGTTGGGGAATCAGAGGAGGGGAATCAGATATGGGGAAACAGAGGCCGGGAATCAGAGTCAGGGAAACAGAGGCGGGGAATCAGATATGGGAAATCAGAGGTGGGGAATTAGAGGTTGCGAATCAGAGGCGGGATATCAGAGGCGGGGAATCAGAGGCAGGGAATCGGATGTGCGGAATCAGATATGGGGAATCAGAGGTGGGGATTCAGAGGCAGGGAATCAGATGTGCGGAATCAGAGATGGGGAATCAGAGGCAGGGAATCTGAATCAGAAGCGGGGAATCAGAGGCCGGGAATCAGAGGCCGGGAATCAGATTCTGGGAATAAGAGGCCGGGAATCAGAGGTGGGGAATCAGAGTCCGGGAATCAGAGATGGGGATTCAGAGGCGGGGAATGAGATATGGAGAATCAGAGGCGGGGAATCAGAGGCGGGGAAACAGAGGTGGGGAATCAGATATGGAGAATCAGAGGTGGGGAATCAGAGGTTGTGAATCAGAGATGGGGAATCAAGGCGGGGAATCAGAGGGAGGGAATCAGACGCGGGGAATCAGAGGCGGGGTTTCAGAGCTGGGGAATCAGAGGCGGGGAATCAGAGTTGTGGAATCAGAGGCAGGGAATCAGATATGGGGAATCAGAGGCGGGGAATCAGAGGCGGGGAAACAGAGGCGGGGAATCAGATATGGGGAATCAGAGGTGGGGAATCAGAGGTTGTGAATCAGAGATGGGGAATCAAGGCGGGGAATCAGAGGGAGGGAATCAGACGCGGGGAATCAGAGGCGGGGTTTCAGAGCTGGGGAATCAGAGGCGGGGAATCAGAGTTGTGGAATCAGAGGCAGGGAATCAGATATGGGGAATCAGAGGCGGGGAATCAGAGGCGGGGAAACAGAGGCGGGGAATCAGATATGGGGAATCAGAGGTGGGGAATAAGGGGCAGGGAATCAGTGGCAGGGAATCAGAGGCGGGGAATCTGAGGCAGGGAATCAGAGGCAGGGAATCTGACACGGGGAATCAGAGGCGGGGAATCAGAGATGGCGAATCAGAGGCGGGGAATCAGAGGCAGGGAATCGGACGCCGGGAATCAGATATGGGGAAATAGAGGCGGGGAATCAGATATGGGGAATCAGAGGTGTGGAATCAGAGGTTGGGAATCAGAGGCAGGGAATCAGAGGCGGGGAAACAGAGGCGGGGAATCAGATATGGGGAATCAGAGGTGGCGAATCAAAGGCGGTGAAACAGAGATGGGGAATCAGGGCAGGGAATCAGAGGCAGGGAATCAGAGCTGGGGAAACAGAGGCGGGGAATCAGATATGGGGAATCAGAGGTGGGGAATCAGGGGCGGGGAATCAGTTGCAGGGAATCAGAGCTGGGGAATCAGAGGTGGGGAATCAGAGCTGGGGAAACCGAGGCGGGGAATCAGATATGGGGAATCAGAGGCAGGGAATCAGACACGGGGAATCAGAGGCGGGGAATCAGAGATGGCGAATCAGAGGCGGGGAATCAGAGGCAGGGAATCGGACGCCGGGAATCAGAGGCGGGGAATCAGAGTTGGGGAATCAGAGGCGGGGAATCAGAGTTGGTGAATCAGAGGCGGGGAATCAGATATGGGGACATAGAGGCGGGGAATCAGATATGGGGAATCAGAGGTGTGGAATCAGAGGTTGGGAATCAGAGGCAGGGAATCAGAGGCGGGGAAACAGAGGCGGGGAATCAGATATGGGGAATCAGAGGTGGCGAATCAAAGGCGGTGAAACAGAGATGGGGAATCAGGGCAGGGAATCAGAGGCAGGGAATCAGAGCTGGGGAAACAGAGGCGGGGAATCAGATATGGGGAATCAGAGGTGGGGAATCAGGGGCGGGGAATCAGTGGCAGGGAATCAGAGCTGGGGGATCAGAGGTGGGGAATCAGAGCTGGGGAAACAGAGGCGGGGAATCAGATATGGGGAATCAGAGGTGGGGAATCAGGGGCGGGGAATCAGTGGCAGGGAATCAGAGGCCGGGAATAAAAGGCGGGGAATCAGAGCTGGGGAATCAGAGGCGGGGAATCAGAGTTGGGGAATCAGAGGAGGGGAATCAGATATGGGGAAACAGAGGCCGGGAATCAGAGGCAGGGAAACAGAGGCGGGGAATCAGATATGGGGAATCAGAGGTGGGGAATTAGTGATTGCGAATCAGAGGCGGGGAATCAGAGGCTGGGAATCAGAGGCAGGGAATCGGATGTGCGGAATCAGAGATGGGGAATCAGAGGTGGGGATTCAGAGGTGGTGAATCAGAGAAGGGGAATAAGAGGCTGGGAATCAGAGGCAGGGAATCAGACGCAGGGAATCAGAGGCGGGGAATCATAGCTGGCGAATTAGAGGAGGGGAATCAGAGTTGGGGAATCAGAGGCGGGGAATCAGATATCGGGAAACAGAGGCGGGGAATCAGAGGCGGGGAAACAGAGGCGGGGAATCAGATATGGGGAATCAGAGGTGGGGAATCAGAGGCAGGGAATCAGATGTGCGGAATCAGAGATGGGGAATCAGAGGCAGGGAATCAGAATCAGAAGCAGGGAATCAGTGGCAGGGAATCAGAGGTCGGGAATAAAAGGCGGGGAATCAGAGGCAGGGAATCGGATGTGCGGAATCGGAGATGGGGAATCAGAGGTGGGGATTCAGAGGTGGTGAATCAGAGAAGGGGAATCAGAGGCTGGGAATCAGAGGCAGGGAATCAGATGCAGGGAATCAGAGGCGGGGAATCAAAGCTGGGGAATCAGAGGCGGGGAATCAGAGTTGGGGAATCAGAGGAGGGGAATCAGATATGGGGAAACAGAGGCCGGGAATCAGAGTCAGGGAAACAGAGGCGGGGAATCAGATATGGGAAATCAGAGGTGGGGAATTAGAGGTTGCGAATCAGAGGCGGGATATCAGAGGCGGGGAATCAGAGGCAGGGAATCGGATGTGCGGAATCAGATATGGGGAATCAGAGGTGGGGATTCAGAGGCAGGGAATCAGATGTGCGGAATCAGAGATGGGGAATCAGAGGCAGGGAATCTGAATCAGAAGCGGGGAATCAGAGGCCGGGAATCAGAGGCCGGGAATCAGATTCTGGGAATAAGAGGCCGGGAATCAGAGGTGGGGAATCAGAGTCCGGGAATCAGAGATGGGGATTCAGAGGCGGGGAATGAGATATGGAGAATCAGAGGCGGGGAATCAGAGGCGGGGAAACAGAGGTGGGGAATCAGATATGGAGAATCAGAGGTGGGAAATCAAAGGCGGTGAATCAGAGATGGGGAATCAGAGGCGGGGAATCAGAGGCAGGGAATCAGATGCGGGGATTCAGAGGCGGGGAATCAGAGCTTGCGAATCAGAGGCGGCGAATCAGAGGTGGGCAATCAGAGCCGGGGAATCAGATATGGGGAATCAGAGGCGGGGAATCAGAGGCGGGGAAACAGAGGCGGAGAATCAGATATGGGGATTCAGAGGTGGGGAATCAGAGGTTGTGAATCAGAGATGGGGAATCAAGGCGGGGAATCAGAGGGAGGGAATCAGACGCGGGGAATCAGAGGCGGGGTTTCAGAGCTGGGGAATCAGAGGCGGGGAATCAGAGTTGTGGAATCAGAGGCAGGGAATCAGATATGGGGAATCAGAGGCGGGGAATCAGAGGCGGGGAAACAGAGGCGGGGAATCAGATATGGGGAATCAGAGGTGGGGAATCAGGGGCAGGGAATCAGTGGCAGGGAATCAGAGGCGGGGAATCTGAGGCGGGGAATCAGAGGCAGGGAATCTGACACGGGGAATCAGAGGCGGGGAATCAGAGATGGCGAATCAGAGGCGGGGAATCAGAGGCAGGGAATCGGACGCCGGGAATCAGAGGCGGGGAATCAGAGTTGGTGAATCAGAGGCGGGGAATCAGAGTTGGTGAATCAGAGGCGGGGAATCAGATATGGGGAAATAGAGGCGGGGAATCAGATATGGGGAATCAGAGGTGTGGAATCAGAGGTTGGGAATCAGAGGCAGGGAATCAGAGGCGGGGAAACAGAGGCGGGGAATCAGATATGGGGAATCAGAGGTGGCGAATCAAAGGCGGTGAAACAGAGATGGGGAATCAGAGGCAGGGAATCAGAGCTGGGGAAACAGAGGCGGGGAATCAGATATGGGGAATCAGAGGTGGGGAATCAGGGGCGGGGAATCAGTGGCAGGGAATCAGAGCTGGGGAATCAGAGGTTGGGAATCAGAGCTGGGGAAACAGAGGCGGGGAATCAGATATGGGGAATCAGAGGCAGGGAATCAGACACGGGGAATCAGAGGCGGGGAATCAGAGATGGCGAATCAGAGGCGGGGAATCAGAGGCAGGGAATCGGACGCCGGGAATCAGAGGCGGGGAATCAGAGTTGGGGAATCAGAGGCGGGGAATCAGAGTTGGGGAATCAGAGGCGGGGAATCAGATATGGGGAAATAGAGGCGGGGAATCAGATATGGGGAATCAGAGGTGTGGAATCAGAGGTTGGGAATCAGAGGCAGGGAATCAGAGGCGGGGAAACAGAGGCGGGGAATCAGATATGGGGAATCAGAGGTGGCGAATCAAAGGCGGTGAAACAGAGATGGGGAATCAGGGCAGGGAATCAGAGGCAGGGAATCAGAGCTGGGGAAACAGAGGCGGGGAATCAGATATGGGGAATCAGAGGTGGGGAATCAGGGGCGGGGAATCAGTGGCAGGGAATCAGAGCTGGGGAATCAGAGGTGGGGAATCAGAGCTGGGGAAACAGAGGCGGGGAATCAGATATGGGGAATCAGAGGTGGGGAATCAGGGGCGGGGAATCAGTGGCAGGGAATCAGAGGCCGGGAATAAAAGGCGGGGAATCAGAGGAGGGGAATCAGATATGGGGAAACAGAGGCCGGGAATCAGAGGCAGGGAAACAGAAGCGGGGAATCAGATATGGGGAATCAGAGGTGGGGAATTAGAGGTTGCGAATCAGAGGCGGGGAATCAGAGGCTGGGAATCAGAGGCAGGGAATCGGATGTGCGGAATCAGAGAAGGGGAATCAGAGGTGGGGATTCAGAGGTGGTGAATCAGAGAAGGGGAATCAGAGGCTGGGAATCAGAGGCAGGGAATCAGACGCAGGGAATCAGAGGCGGGGAATCATAGCTGGCGAATTAGAGGAGGGGAATCAGAGTTGGGGAATCAGAGGCGGGGAATCAGATATCGGGAAACAGAGGCGGGGAATCAGAGGTGGGGAAACAGAGGCGGGGAATCAGATATGGGGAATCAGAGGTGGGGAATCAGAGGCAGGGAATCAGATGTGCGGAATCAGAGATGGGGAATCAGAGGCAGGGAATCAGAATCAGAAGCAGGGAATCAGTGGCAGGGAATCAGAGGCCGGGAATAAAAGGCGGGGAATCAGAGGCAGGGAATCGGATGTGCCGAATCAGAGATGGGGAATCAGAGGTGGGGATTCAGAGGTGGTGAATCAGAGAAGGGGAATCAGAGGCTGGGAATCAGAGGCAGGGAATCAGATGCAGGGAATCAGAGGCGGGGAATCATAGCTGGCGAATTAGAGGAGGGGAATCAGAGTTGGGGAATCAGAGGCGGGGAATCAGATATGGGGAAACAGAGGCGGGGAATCAGAGGTGGGGAAACAGAGGCGGGGAATCAGATATGGGGAATCAGAGGTGGGGAATCAGGGGCAGGGAATCAGTGGCAGGGAATCAGACGCGGGGAATCAGAGGCGGGGAATCAGAGGCGGGGAATCAGAGGCGGGGAATCAGAGGCAGGGAATCGGATGTACGGAATCAGAGATGGGGAATCAGAGGTGGGGATTCAGAGGTGGTGAATCAGAGAAGGGGAATCAGAGGCTGGGAATCAGAGGCAGGGAATCAGACGCAGGGAATCAGAGGCGGGGAATCATAGCTGGCGAATTAGAGGAGGGGAATCAGAGTTGGGGAATCAGAGGCGGAGAATCATATATGGGGAATCAGAGGTGGGGAATCAGGGGCAGGGAATCAGTGGCAGGGAATCAGAGGCGGGGAATCATAGCTGGCGAAATAGAGGAAGGGAATCAGAGTTGGGGAAACAGAGGCGGGGAATCAGATATGGGGAATCAGAGGTGGGGAATCAGGGGCAGGGAATCAGTGGCAGGGAATCAGACGCGGGGAATCAGAGACGGGGAATCAGAGGCAGGGAATCAGACACGGGGAATCAGAGGCGGGGAATCAGAGATGGGGAATCAGAGGCGGGGAATCAGAGGCAGGGAATCAGAGGCCGGGAATCAGATGCTGGGAATAAGAGGCCGGGAATCAGAGGTGGGGAAACAGAGGCGGGGAATCAGATATGGGGAATCAGAGGTGGGGAATCAGAGGCGGGGAATCAGTGGCAGGGAATCAGAGGCCGGGAATAAAAGGCGGGGAATCAAAGCTGGGGAATCAGAGGCGGAGAATCAGAGTTGGGGAATCAGAGGAGGGGAATCAGATATGGGGAAACAGAGGCCGGGAATCAGAGGCAGGGAAACAGAGGCGGGGAATCAGATATGGGAAATCAGAGGTGGGGAATTAGAGGTTGCGAATCAGAGGCGGGATATCAGAGGCGGGGAATCAGAGGCAGGGAATCGGATGTGCGGAATCAGATATGGGGAATCAGAGGTGGGGATTCAGAGGCAGGGAATCAGATGTGCGGAATCAGAGATGGGGAATCAGAGGCAGGGAATCAGAATCAGAAGCGGGGAATCAGAGGCCGGGAATCAGAGGCCGGGAATCAGATTCTGGGAATAAGAGGCCGGGAATCAGAGGTGGGGAATCAGAGTCCGGGAATCAGAGATGGGGATTCAGAGGCGGGGAATGAGATATGGAGAATCAGAGGCGGGGAATCAGAGGCGGGGAAACAGAGGTGGGGAATCAGATATGGAGAATCAGAGGTGGGGAATCAAAGGCGGTGAATCAGAGATGGGAAATCAGAGGCGGGGAATCAGAGGCAGGGAATCAGATGCGGGGATTCAGAGGCGGGGAATCAGAGCTTGCGAATCAGAGGCGGGGAATCAGAGGTGGGCAATCAGAGCCGGGGAATCAGATATGGGGAATCAGAGGCGGGGAATCAGAGGCGGGGAAACAGAGGCGGGGAATCAGATATGGGGAATCAGAGGTGGGGAATCAGAGGTTGTGAATCAGAGATGGGGAATCAAGGCGGGGAATCAGAGGGAGGGAATCAGACGCGGGGAATCAGAGGCGGGGTTTCAGAGCTGGGGAATCAGAGGCGGGGAATCAGAGTTGTGGAATCAGAGGCAGGGAATCAGAGGCGGGGAATCAGAGGCGGGGAATCAGAGGCGGGGAAACAGAGGCGGGGAATCAGATATGGGGAATCAGAGGTGGGGAATCAGGGGCAGGGAATCAGTGGCAGGGAATCAGAGGCGGGGAATCTGAGGCGGGGAATCAGAGGCAGGGAATCTGACACGGGGAATCAGAGGCGGGGAATCAGAGATGGCGAATCAGAGGCGGGGAATCAGAGGCAGGGAATCGGACGCCGGGAATCAGAGGCGGGGAATCAGAGTTGGGGAATCAGAGGCGGGGAATCAGAGTTGGTGAATCAGAGGCGGGGAATCAGATATGGGGAAATAGAGGCGGGGAATCAGATATGGGGAATCAGAGGTGTGGAATCAGAGGTTGGGAATCAGAGGCAGGGAATCAGAGGCGGGGAAACAGAGGCGGGGAATCAGATATGGGGAATCAGAGGTGGCGAATCAAAGGCGGTGAAACAGAGATGGGGAATCAGGGCAGGAAATCGGAGGCAGGGAATCAGAGCTGGGGAAACAGAGGCGGGGAATCAGATATGGGGAATCAGAGGTGGGGAATCAGGGGCGGGGAATCAGTGGCAGGGAATCAGAGCTGGGGAATCAGAGGTGGGGAATCAGAGCTGGGGAAACAGAGGCGGGGAATCAGATATGGGGAATCAGAGGCAGGGAATCAGACACGGGGAATCAGAGGCGGGGAGTCAGAGATGGCGAATCAGAGGCGGGGAATCAGAGGCAGGGAATCGGACGCCGGGAATCAGAGGCGGGGAATCAGAGTTGGGGAATCAGAGGCGGGGAATCAGAGTTGGGGAATCAGAGGCGGGGAATCAGATATGGGGACATAGAGGCGGGGAATCAGATATGGGGAATCAGAGGTGTGGAATCAGAGGTTGGGAATCAGAGGCAGGGAATCAGAGGCGGGGAAACAGAGGCGGGGAATCAGATATGGGGAATCAGAGGTGGCGAATCAAAGGCGGTGAAACAGAGATGGGGAATCAGGGCAGGGAATCAGAGGCAGGGAATCAGAGCTGGGGAAACAGAGGCGGGGAATCAGATATGGGGAATCAGAGGTGGGGAATCAGGGGCGGGGAATCAGTGGCAGGGAATCAGAGCTGGGGGATCAGAGGTGGGGAATCAGAGCTGGGGAAACAGAGGCGGGGAATCAGATATGGGGAATCAGAGGTGGGGAATCAGGGGCGGGGAATCAGTGGCAGGGAATCAGAGGCCGGGAATAAAAGGCGGGGAATCAGAGCTGGGGAATCAGAGGCGGGGAATCAGAGTTGGGGAATCACAGGAGGGGAATCAGATATGGGGAAACAGAGGCCGGGAATCAGAGGCAGGGAAACAGAGGCGGGGAATCAGATATGGGGAATCAGAGGGTGGGAATTAGTGGTTGCGAATCAGAGGCGGGGAATCAGAGGCTGGGAATCAGAGGCAGGGAATCGGATGTGCGGAATCAGAGATGGGGAATCAGAGGTGGGGATTCAGAGGTGGTGAATCAGAGAAGGGGAATAAGAGGCTGGGAATCAGAGGCAGGGAATCAGACGCAGGGAATCAGAGGCGGGGAATCATAGCTGGCGAATTAGAGGAGGGGAATCAGAGTTGGGGAATCAGAGGCGGGGAATCAGATATCGGGAAACAGAGGCGGGGAATCAGAGGCGGGGAAACAGAGGCGGGGAATCAGATATGGGGAATCAGAGGTGGGGAATCAGAGGCAGGGAATCAGATGTGCGGAATCAGAGATGGGGAATCAGAGGCAGGGAATCAGAATCAGAAGCAGGGAATCAGTGGCAGGGAATCAGAGGCCGGGAATAAAAGGCGGGGAATCAGAGGCAGGGAATCGGATGTGCGGAATCGGAGATGGGGAATCAGAGGTGGGGATTCAGAGGTGGTGAATCAGAGAAGGGGAATCAGAGGCTGGGAATCAGAGGCAGGGAATCAGATGCAGGGAATCAGAGGCGGGGAATCAAAGCTGGGGAATCAGAGGCGGGGAATCAGATTTGGGGAATCAGAGGAGGGGAATCAGATATGGGGAAACAGAGGCCGGGAATCAGAGGCAGGGAAACAGAGGCGGGTAATCAGATATGGGAAATCAGAGGTGGGGAATTAGAGGTTGCGAATCAGAGGCGGGATATCAGAGGCGGGGAATCAGAGGCAGGGAATCGGATGTGCGGAATCAGATATGGGGAATCAGAGGTGGGGATTCAGAGGCAGGGAATCAGATGTGCGGAATCAGAGATGGGGAATCAGAGGCAGGGAATCTGAATCAGAAGCGGGGAATCAGAGGCCGGGAATCAGAGGCCGGGAATCAGATTCTGGGAATAAGAGGCCGGGAATCAGAGGTGGGGAATCAGAGTCCGGGAATCAGAGATGGGGATTCAGAGGCGGGGAATGAGATATGGAGAATCAGAGACGGGGAATCAGAGGCGGGGAAACATATATGGGGAATCAGAGGTGGGGAATCAGGGGCAGGGAATCAGTGGCAGGGAATCAGAGGCGGGGAATCATAGCTGGCGAAATAGAGGAAGGGAATCAGAGTTGGGGAAACAGAGGCGGGGAATCAGATATGGGGAATCAGAGGCGGGGAATCAGGGGCAGGGAATCAGTGGCAGGGAATCAGACACGGGGAATCAGAGACGGGGAATCAGAGGCAGGGAATCAGACACGGGGAATCAGAGGCGGGGAATCAGAGATGGGGAATCAGAGGCGGGGAATCAGAGGCAGGGAATCAGAGGCCGGGAATCAGATGCTGGGAATAAGAGGCCGGGAATCAGAGGTGGGGAAACAGAGGCGGGGAATCAGATATGGGGAATCAGAGGTGGGGAATCAGAGGCGGGGAATCAGTGGCAGGGAATCAGAGGCCGGGAATAAAAGGCGGGGAATCAAAGCTGGGGAATCAGAGGCGGGGAATCAGAGTTGGGGAATCAGAGGAGGGGAATCAGATATGGGGAAACAGAGGCCGGGAATCAGAGGCAGGGAAACAGAGGCGGGGAATCAGATATGGGAAATCAGAGGTGGGGAATTAGAGGTTGCGAATCAGAGGCGGGATATCAGAGGCGGGGAATCAGAGGCAGGGAATCGGATGTGCGGAATCAGATATGGGGAATCAGAGGTGGGGATTCAGAGGCAGGGAATCAGATGTGCGGAATCAGAGATGGGGAATCAGAGGCAGGGAATCAGAATCAGAAGCGGGGAATCAGAGGCCGGGAATCAGAGGCCGGGAATCAGATTCTGGGAATAAGAGGCCGGGAATCAGACGTGGGGAATCAGAGTCCGGGAATCAGAGATGGGGATTCAGAGGCGGGGAATGAGATATGGAGAATCAGAGGCGGGGAATCAGAGGCGGGGAAACAGAGGTGGGGAATCAGATATGGAGAATCAGAGGTGGGGAATCAAAGGCGGTGAATCAGAGATGGGGAATCAGAGGCGGGGAATCAGAGGCAGGGAATCAGATGCGGGGATTCAGAGGCGGGGAATCAGAGCTTGCGAATCAGAGGCGGGGAATCAGAGGTGGGCAATCAGAGCCGGGGAATCAGATATGGGGAATCAGAGGCGGGGAATCAGAGGCGGGGAAACAGAGGCGGGGAATCAGATATGGGGAATCAGAGGTGGGGAATCAGAGGTTGTGAATCAGAGATGGGGAATCAAGGCGGGGAATCAGAGGGAGGGAATCAGACGCGGGGAATCAGAGGCGGGGTTTCAGAGCTGGGGAATCAGAGGCGGGGAATCAGAGTTGTGGAATCAGAGGCAGGGAATCAGAGGCGGGGAATCAGAGGCGGGGAATCAGAGGCGGGGAAACAGAGGCGGGGAATCAGATATGGGGAATCAGAGGTGGGGAATCAGGGGCATGGAATCAGTGGCAGGGAATCAGAGGCGGGGAATCTGAGGCGGGGAATCAGAGGCAGGGAATCTGACACGGGGAATCAGAGGCGGGGAATCAGAGATGGCGAATCAGAGGCGGGGAATCAGAGGCAGGGAATCGGACGCCGGGAATCAGAGGCGGGGAATCAGAGTTGGGGAATCAGAGGCGGGGAATCAGAGTTGGTGAATCAGAGGCGGGGAATCAGATATGGGGAAATAGAGGCGGGGAATCAGATATGGGGAATCAGAGGTGTGGAATCAGAGGTTGGGAATCAGAGGCAGGGAATCAGAGGCGGGGAAACAGAGGCGGGGAATCAGATATGGGGAATCAGAGGTGGCGAATCAAAGGCGGTGAAACAGAGATGGGGAATCAGGGCAGGAAATCAGAGGCAGGGAATCAGAGCTGGGGAAACAGAGGCGGGGAATCAGATATGGGGAATCAGAGGTGGGGAATCAGGGGCGGGGAATCAGTGGCAGGGAATCAGAGCTGGGGAATCAGAGGTGGGGAATCAGAGCTGGGGAAACAGAGGCGGGGAATCAGATATGGGGAATCAGAGGCGGGGAATCAGAGGCAGGGAATCGGACGCCGGGAATCAGAGGCGGGGAATCAGAGTTGGGGAATCAGAGGCGGGGAATCAGAGTTGGGGAATCAGAGGCGGGGAATCAGATATGGGGACATAGAGGCGGGGAATCAGATATGGGGAATCAGAGGTGTGGAATCAGAGGTTGGGAATCAGAGGCAGGGAATCAGAGGCGGGGAAACAGAGGCGGGGAATCAGATATGGGGAATCAGAGGTGGCGAATCAAAGGCGGTGAAACAGAGATGGGGAATCAGGGCAGGGAATCAGAGGCAGGGAATCAGAGCTGGGGAAACAGAGGCGGGGAATCAGATATGGGGAATCAGAGGTGGGGAATCAGGGGCGGGGAATCAGTGGCAGGGAATCAGAGCTGGGGGATCAGAGGTGGGGAATCAGAGCTGGGGAAACAGAGGCGGGGAATCAGATATGGGGAATCAGAGGTGGGGAATCAGGGGCGGGGAATCAGTGGCAGGGAATCAGAGGCCGGGAATAAAAGGCGGGGAATCAGAGCTGGGGAATCAGAGGCGGGGAATCAGAGTTGTGGAATCAGAGGAGGGGAATCAGATATGGGGAAACAGAGGCCGGGAATCAGAGGCAGGGAAACAGAGGCGGGGAATCAGATATGGGGAATCAGAGGTGGGGAATTAGTGGTTGCGAATCAGAGGCGGGGAATCAGAGGCTGGGAATCAGAGGCAGGGAATCGGATGTGCGGAATCAGAGATGGGGAATCAGAGGTGGGGATTCAGAGGTGGTGAATCAGAGAAGGGGAATAAGAGGCTGGGAATCAGAGGCAGGGAATCAGACGCAGGGAATCAGAGGCGGGGAATCATAGCTGGCGAATTAGAGGAGGGGAATCAGAGTTGGGGAATCAGAGGCGGGGAATCAGATATCGGGAAACAGAGGCGGGGAATCAGAGGCGGGGAAACAGAGGCGGGGAATCAGATATGGGGAATCAGAGGTGGGGAATCAGAGGCAGGGAATCAGATGTGCGGAATCAGAGATGGGGAATCAGAGGCAGGGAATCAGAATCAGAAGCAGGGAATCAGTGGCAGGGAATCAGAGGCCGGGAATAAAAGGCGGGGAATCAGAGGCAGGGAATCGGATGTGCGGAATCGGAGATGGGGAATCAGAGGTGGGGATTCAGAGGTGGTGAATCAGAGAAGGGGAATCAGAGGCTGGGAATCAGAGGCAGGGAATCAGATGCAGGGAATCAGAGGCGGGGAATCAAAGCTGGGGAATCAGAGGCGGGGAATCAGATTTGGGGAATCAGAGGAGGGGAATCAGATATGGGGAAACAGAGGCCGGGAATCAGAGGCAGGGAAACAGAGGCGGGGAATCAGATATGGGAAATCAGAGGTGGGGAATTAGAGGTTGCGAATCAGAGGCGGGATATCAGAGGCGGGGAATCAGAGGCAGGGAATCGGATGTGCGGAATCAGATATGGGGTATCAGAGGTGGGGATTCAGAGGCAGGGAATCAGATGTGCGGAATCAGAGATGGGGAATCAGAGGCAGGGAATCTGAATCAGAAGCGGGGAATCAGAGGCCGGGAATCAGAGGCCGGGAATCAGATTCTGGGAATAAGAGGCCGGGAATCAGAGGTGGGGAATCAGAGTCCGGTAATCAGAGATGGGGATTCAGAGGCGGGGAATGAGATATGGAGAATCAGAGACGGGGAATCAGAGGCGGGGAAACAGAGGTGGGGAATCAGATATGGAGAATCAGAGGTGGGGAATCAAAGGCGGTGAATCAGAGATGGGGAATCAGAGGCGGGGAATCAGAGGCAGGGAATCAGATGCGGGGATTCAGAGGCGGGGAATCAGAGCTTGCGAATCAGAGGCGGGGAATCAGAGGTGGGCAATCAGAGCCGGGGAATCAGATATGGGGAATCAGAGGCGGGGAATCAGAGGCGGGGAAACAGAGGCGGGGAATCAGATATGGGGAATCAGAGGTGGGGAATCAGAGGTTGTGAATCAGAGATGGGGAATCAAGGCGGGGAATCAGAGGGAGGGAATCAGACGCGGGGAATCAGAGGCGGGGTTTCAGAGCTGGGGAATCAGAGGCGGGGAATCAGAGTTGTGGAATCAGAGGCAGGGAATCAGATATGGGGAATCAGAGGCGGGGAATCAGAGGCGGGGAAACAGAGGCGGGGAATCAGATATGGGGAATCAGAGGTGGGGAATCAGGGGCAGGGAATCAGTGGCAGGGAATCAGAGGCGGGGAATCTGAGGCGGGGAATCAGAGGCAGGGAATCAGACACGGGGAATAAGAGGCGTGGAATCAGAGATGGCGAATCAGAGGCGGGGAATCAGAGGCAGGGAATCGGACGCCGGGAATCAGAGGCGGGGAATCAGAGTTGGGGAATCAGAGGCGGGGAATCAGAGTTGGTGAATCAGAGGCGGGGAATCAGATATGGGGAAATAGAGGCGGGGAATCAGATATGGGGAATCAGAGGTGTGGAATCAGAGGTTGGGAATAAGAGGCAGGGAATCAGAGGCGGGGAAACAGAGGCGGGGAATCAGATATGGGGAATCAGAGGTGGCGAATCAAAGGCGGTGAAACAGAGATGGGGAATCAGGGCAGGGAATCAGAGGCAGGGAATCAGAGCTGGGGAAACAGAGGCGGGGAATCAGATATGGGGAATCAGAGGTGGGGAATCAGGGGCGGGGAATCAGTGGCAGGGAATCAGAGCTGGGGAATCAGAGGTGGGGAATCAGAGCTGGGGAAACAGAGGCGGGGAATCAGATATGGGGAATCAGAGGCAGGGAATCAGACACGGGGAATCAGAGGCGGGGAATCAGAGATGGCGAATCAGAGGCGGGGAATCAGAGGCAGGGAATCGGACGCCGGGAATCAGAGGCGGGGAATCAGAGTTGGGGAATCAGAGGCGGGGAATCAGAGGCGGGGAATCAGATATGGGGACATAGAGGCGGGGAATCAGATATGGGGAATCAGAGGTGTGGAATCAGAGGTTGGGAATCAGAGGCAGGGAATCAGAGGCGGGGAAACAGAGGCGGGGAATCAGATATGGGGAATCAGAGGTGGCGAATCAAAGGCGGTGAAACAGAGATGGGGAATCAGGGCAGGGAATCAGAGGCAGGGAATCAGAGCTGGGGAAACAGAGGCGGGGAATCAGATATGGGGAATCAGAGGTGGGGAATCAGGGGCGGGGAATCAGTGGCAGGGAATCTGAGCTGGGGGATCAGAGGTGGGGAATCAGAGCTGGGGAAACACAGGCGGGGAATCAGATATGGGGTATCAGAGGTGGGGAATCAGGGGCGGGGAATCAGTGGCAGGGAATCAGAGGCCGGGAATAAAAGGCGGGGAATCAGAGCTGGGGAATCAGAGGCGGGGAATCAGAGTTGGGGAATCAGAGGAGGGGAATCAGATATGGGGAAACAGAGGCCGGGAATCAGAGGCAGGGAAACAGAGGCGGGGAATCAGATATGGGGAATCAGAGGTGGGGAATTAGAGGTTGCGAATCAGAGGCGGGGAATCAGAGGCTGGGAATCAGAGGCAGGGAATCGGATGTGCGGAATCAGAGATGGGGAATCAGAGGTGGGGATTCAGAGGTGGTGAATCAGAGAAGGGGAATCAGAGGCTGGGAATCAGAGGCAGGGAATCAGACGCAGGGAATCAGAGGCGGGGAATCATAGCTGGCGAATTAGAGGAGGGGAATCAGAGTTGGGGAATCAGAGGCGGGGAATCAGATATCGGGAAACAGAGGCGGGGAATCAGAGGCGGGGAAACAGAGGCGGGGAATCAGATATGGGGAATCAGAGGTGGGGAATCAGAGGCAGGGAATTAGATGTGCGGAATCAGAGATGGGGAATAAGAGGCAGGGAATCAGAATCAGAAGCAGGGAATCAGTGGCAGGGAATCAGAGGCCGGGAATAAAAGGCGGGGAATCAGAGGCAGGGAATCGGATGTGCGGAATCAGAGATGGGGAATCAGAGGTGGGGATTCAGAGGTGGTGAATCAGAGAAGGGGAATCAGAGGCTGGGAATCAGAGGCAGGGAATCAGATGCAGGGAATCAGAGGCGGGGAATCATAGCTGGCGAATTAGAGGAGGGGAATCAGAGTTGGGGAATCAGAGGCGGGGAATCAGATATGGGGAAACAGAGGCGGGGAATCAGAGGTGGGGAAACAGAGGCGGGGAATCAGATATGGGGAATCAGAGGTGGGGAATCAGGGGCAGGGAATCAGACGCGGGGAAACAGAGGCGGGGAATCAGAGGCAGGGAATCAGAGGCGGGGAATCAGAGGCAGGGAATCGGATGTGCGGAATCAGAGATGGGGAATCAGAGGTGGGGATTCAGAGGTGGTGAATCAGAGAAGGGGAATCAGAGGCTGGGAATCAGAGGCAGGGAATCAGACGCAGGGAATCAGAGGCGGGGAATCATAGCTGGCGAATTAGAGGAGGGGAATCAGAGTTGGGGAATCAGAGGCGGGGAATCATATATGGGGAATCAGAGGTGGGGAATCAGGGGCAGGGAATCAGTGGCAGGGAATCAGAGGCGGGGAATCATAGCTGGCGAATTAGAGGAAGGGAATCAGAGTTGGGGAAACAGAGGCGGGGAATCAGATATGGGGAATCAGAGGTGGGGAATCAGGGGCAGGGAATCAGTGGCAGGGAATCAGACGCGGGGAATCAGAGACGGGGAATCAGAGGCAGGGAATCAGACACGGGGAATCAGAGGCGGGGAATCAGAGATGGGGAATCAGAGGCGGGGAATCAGAGGCAGGGAATCAGAGGCCGGGAATCAGATGCTGGGAATAAGAGGCCGGGAATCAGAGGTGGGGAAACAGAGGCGGGGAATCAGATATGGGGAATCAGAGGTGGGGAATCAGAGGCGGGGAATCAGTGGCAGGGAATCAGAGGCCGGGAATAAAAGGCGGGGAATCAAAGCTGGGGAATCAGAGGCGGGGAATCAGAGTTGGGGAATCAGAGGAGGGGAATCAGATATGGGGAAACAGAGGCCGGGAATCAGAGGCAGGGAAACAGAGGCGGGGAATCAGATATGGGAAATCAGAGGTGGGGAATTAGAGGTTGCGAATCAGAGGCGGGATATCAGAGGCGGGGAATCAGAGGCAGGGAATCGGATGTGCGGAATCAGAGATGGGGAATCAGAGGTGGGGATTCAGAGGTGGTGAATCAGAGAAGGGGAATCAGAGGCTGGAAATCAGAGGCAGGGAATCAGACGCAGGGAATCAGAGGCGGGGAATCATAGCTGGCGAATTAGAGGAGGGGAATCAGAGTTGGGGAATCAGAGGCGGGGAATCAGATATGGGGAAACAGAGGCGGGGAATCAGAGGCGGGGAAACAGAGGCGGGGAATCAGATATGGGGAATCAGAGGTGGGGAATCAGAGGCAGGGAATCAGATGTGCGGAATCAGAGATGGGGAATCAGAGGCAGGGAATCGGAATCAGAAGCAGGGAATCAGAGGCCGGGAATCAGAGGCCGGAATCAGATGCTGGGAATCAGAGGCCTGGAATCAGAGGCGGGGAATCAGAGGCAGGGAATCAGATGCGGGGAATCAGAGGCGGGGAACCAGAGCTGGGGAATCAGAGGCAGGGTATTAGAGTTGGGGAATTAGAGGCGGGGAATCAGATATGGGGAAACAGAGGTGGGGAATCAGAGGCGGGGAAACAGAGGCAGGGAATCAGATATGGGGAATCAGAGGCGGGGAATCAGAGGTGGGGAATCATAGGCAGGGAATCGGATGTGCGGAATCAGAGATGGGGAATCAGAGGCCGGGAATCAGAGGTGGTGAATCAGATATGGGGAATCAGAGGCGGGGAATCAGAGGCAGGGAATCAGACGCGGGGAATCAGAGGTGGGCAATCAGAGGCGGGGAATCAGATATGGGGAAACAGAGGCGGGGAATCAGAGGCGGGAAAACAGAGGCGGGGAATTAGATATGGGGAATCAGAGGTGGGGAATCAGAGGTGGTGAATCAGTGATGGGGAATCACAGGTGGGGAATCAGAGGCAGGGAATAGAACGCGGGGAATCAGAGGCAGGGAATCAGAGCTGGGGAATCAGAGGCGGGGAATCATAGTTGGGAATCAGAGGCGGGGAATCAGATATGGGGAAACAGAGGCGGGGAATCAGAGGCGGGGAAACAGAGGCGGGGAATCAGATATGGGGAATCGGATGCAGGGAATCACAGGCGGGGAATCAGAGCTGGGGAATCAGAGGCGGGGAATCAGAGTTGGGGCATCAGAGGTGGGGAATTAGATATAGGGAAACAGAGGCGGGGAATCAGATATGGGGAAACAGAGGCGGGGAATCAGAGGCGGGGAAACAGAGGCGGGGAATCAGATATGGGGAAATAGAGGCGGGGAATCAGATATGGGGAATCAGAGGTGTGGAATCAGAGGTTGGGAATCAGAGGCAGGGAATCAGAGGCGGGGAAACAGAGGCGGGGAATCAGATATGGGGAATCAGAGGTGGCGAATCAAAGGCGGTGAAACAGAGATGGGGAATCAGGGCAGGGAATCAGAGGCAGGGAATCAGAGCTGGGGAAACAGAGGCGGGGAATCAGATATGGGGAATCAGAGGTGGGGAATCAGGGGCGGGGAATCAGTGGCAGGGAATCAGAGCTGGGGAATCAGAGGTGGGGAATCAGAGCTGGGGAAACAGAGGCGGGGAATCAGATATGGGGAATCAGAGGCAGGGAATCAGACACGGGGAATCAGAGGCGGGGAATCAGAGATGGCGAATCAGAGGCGGGGAATCAGAGGCAGGGAATCGGACGCCGGGAATCAGAGGCGGGGAATCAGAGTTGGGGAATCAGAGGCGGGGAATCAGAGTTGGGGAATCAGAGGCGGGGAATCAGATATGGGGACATAGAGGCGGGGAATCAGATATGGGGAATCAGAGGTGTGGAATCAGAGGTTGGGAATCAGAGGCAGGGAATCAGAGGCGGGGAAACAGAGGCGGGGAATCAGATATGGGGAATCAGAGGTGGCGAATCAAAGGCGGTGAAACAGAGATGGGGAATCAGGGCAGGGAATCAGAGGCAGGGAATCAGAGCTGGGGAAACAGAGGCGGGGAATCAGATATGGGGAATCAGAGGTGGGGAATCAGGGGCGGGGAATCAGTGGCAGGGAATCAGAGCTGGGGGATCAGAGGTGGGGAATCAGAGCTGGGGAAACAGAGGCGGGGAATCAGATATGGGGAATCAGAGGTGGGGAATCAGGGGCGGGGAATCAGTGGCAGGGAATCAGAGGCCGGGAATAAAAGGCAGGGAATCAGAGCTGGGGAATCTGAGGCGGGGAATCAGAGTTGGGGAATCAGAGGAGGGGAATCAGATATGGGGAAACAGAGGCCGGGAATCAGAGGCAGGGAAACAGAGGCGGGGAATCAGATATGGGGAATCAGAGGTGGGGAATTAGTGGTTGCGAATCAGAGGCGGGGAATCAGAGGCTGGGAATCAGAGGCAGGGAATCGGATGTGCGGAATCAGAGATGGGGAATCAGAGGTGGGGATTCAGAGGTGGTGAATCAGAGAAGGGGAATAAGAGGCTGGGAATCAGAGGCAGGGAATCAGACGCAGGGAATCAGAGGCGGGGAATCATAGCTGGCGAATTAGAGGAGGGGAATCAGAGTTGGGGAATCAGAGGCGGGGAATCAGATATCGGGAAACAGAGGCGGGGAATCAGAGGCGGGGAAACAGAGGCGGGGAATCAGATATGGGGAATCAGAGGTGGGGAATCAGAGGCAGGGAATCAGATGTGCGGAATCAGAGATGGGGAATCAGAGGCAGGGAATCAGAATCAGAAGCAGGGAATCAGTGGCAGGGAATCAGAGGCCGGGAATAAAAGGCGGGGAATCAGAGGCAGGGAATCGGATGTGCGGAATCAGAGATGGGGAATCAGAGGTGGGGATTCAGAGGTGGTGAATCAGAGAAGGGGAATCAGAGGCTGGGAATCAGAGGCAGGGAATCAGATGCAGGGAATCAGAGGCGGGGAATCAAAGCTGGGGAATCAGAGGCGGGGAATCAGAGTTGGGGAATCAGAGGAGGGGAATCAGATATGGGGAAACAGAGGCCGGGAATCAGAGGCAGGGAAACAGAGGCGGGGAATCAGATATGGGAAATCAGAGGTGGGGAATTAGAGGTTGCGAATCAGAGGCGGGATATCAGAGGCGGGGAATCAAAGGCAGGGAATCGGATGTGCGGAATCAGATATGGGGAATCAGAGGTGGGGATTCAGAGGCAGGGAATCAGATGTGCGGAATCAGAGATGGGGAATCAGAGGCAGGGAATCTGAATCAGAAGCGGGGAATCAGAGGCCGGGAATCAGAGGCCGGGAATCAGATTCTGGGAATAAGAGGCCGGGAATCAGAGGTGGGGAATCAGAGTCCGGGAATCAGAGATGGGGATTCAGAGGCGGGGAATGAGATATGGAGAATCAGAGGCGGGGAATCAGAGGCGGGGAAACAGAGGTGGGGAATCAGATATGGAGAATCAGAGGTGGGGAATCAAAGGCGGTGAATCAGAGATGGGGAATCAGAGGCGGGGAATCAGAGGCAGGGAATCAGATGCGGGGATTCAGAGGCGGGGAATCAGAGCTTGCGAATCAGAGGCGAGGAATCAGAGGTGGGCAGTCAGAGCCGGGGAATCAGATATGGGGAATCAGAGGCGGGAAATCAGAGGCGGGGAAACAGAGGCGGGGAATCAGATATGGGGAATCAGAGGTGGGGAATCAGAGGTTGTGAATCAGAGATGGGGAATCAAGGCGGGGAATCAGAGGGAGGGAATCAGACGCGGGGAATCAGAGGCGGGGTTTCAGAGCTGGGGAATCAGAGGCGGGGAATCAGAGTTATGGAATCAGAGGCAGGGAATCAGATATGGGGAATCAGAGGCGGGGAATCAGAGGCGGGGAAACAGAGGCGGGGAATCAGATATGGGGAATCAGAGGTGGGGAATCAGGGGCAGGGAATCAGTGGCAGGGAATCAGAGGCGGGGAATCTGAGGCGGGGAATCAGAGGCAGGGAATCAGACACGGGGAATCAGAGGCGGGGAATCAGAGATGGCGAATCAGAGGCGGGGAATCAGAGGCAGGGAATCGGACGCCGGGAATCAGAGGCGGGGAATCAGAGTTGGGGAATCAGAGGCGGGGAATCAGAGTTGGTGAATCAGAGGCGGGGAATCAGATATGGGGAAATAGAGGCGGGGAATCAGATATGGGGAATCAGAGGTGTGGAATCAGAGGTTGGGAATCAGAGGCAGGGAATCAGAGGCGGGGAAACAGAGGCGGGGAATCAGATATGGGGAATCAGAGGTGGCGAATCAAAGGCGGTGAAACAGAGATGGGGAATCAGGGCAGGGAATCAGAGGCAGGGAATCAGAGCTGGGGAAACAGAGGCGGGGAATCAGATATGGGGAATCAAAGGTGGGGAATCAGGGGCGGGGAATCAGTGGCAGGGAATCAGAGCTGGGGAATCAGAGGTGGGGAATAAGAGCTGGGGAAACAGAGGCGGGGAATCAGATATGGGGAATCAGAGGCAGGGAATCAGACACGGGGAATCAGAGGCGGGGAATCAGAGATGGCGAATCAGAGGCGGGGAATCAGAGGCAGGGAATCGGACGCCGGGAATCAGAGGCGGTGAATCAGAGTTGGGGAATCAGAGGCGGGGAATCAGAGTTGGGGAATCAGAGGCGGGGAATCAGATATGGGGACATAGAGGCGGGGAATCAGATATGGGGAATCAGAGGTGTGGAATCAGAGGTTGGGAATCAGAGGCAGGGAATCAGAGGCGGGGAAACAGAGGCGGGGAATCAGATATGGGGAATCAGAGGTGGCGAATCAAAGGCGGTGAAACAGAGATGGGGAATCAGGGCAGGGAATCAGAGGCAGGGAATCAGAGCTGGGGAAACAGAGGCGGGGAATCAGATATGGGGAAACAGAGGCGGGGAATCAGAGGCGGGGAAACAGAGGCGGGGAATCAGATATGGGGAATCAGAGGTGGGGAATCAGAGGCAGGGAATCAGATGTGCGGAATCAGAGATGGGGAATCAGAGGCAGGGAATCAGAATCAGAAGCAGGGAATCAGTGGCAGGGAATCAGAGGCCGGGAATAAAAGGCGGGGAATCAGAGGCAGGGAATCGGATGTGCGGAATCAGAGATGGGGAATCAGAGGTGGGGATTCAGAGGTGGTGAATCAGAGAAGGGGAATCAGAGGTTGGGAATCAGAGGCAGGGAATCAGATGCAGGGAATCAGAGGCGGGGAATCATAGCTGGCGAATTAGAGGAGGGGAATCAGAGTTGGGGAATCAGAGGCGGGGAATCAGATATGGGGAAACAGAGGCGGGGAATCAGAGGTGGGGAAACAGAGGCGGGGAATCAGATATGGGGAATCAGAGGTGGGGAATCAGGGGCAGGGAATCAGTGGCAGGGAATCAGACGCGGGGAATCAGAGGCGGGGAATCAGAGGCAGGGAATCAGAGGCGGGGAATCAGAGGCGGGGAATCAGATATGGGGACATAGAGGCGGGGAATCAGATATGGGGAATCAGAGGTGTGGAATCAGAGGTTGGGAATAAGAGGCAGGGAATCAGAGGCGGGGAAACAGAGGCGGGGAATCAGATATGGGGAATCAGAGGTGGCGAATCAAAGGCGGTGAAACAGAGATGGGGAATCAGGGCAGGGAATCAGAGGCAGGGAATCAGAGCTGGGGAAACAGAGGCGGGGAATCAGATATGGGGAATCAGAGGTGGGGAATCAGGGGCGGGGAATCAGTGGCAGGGAATCAGAGCTGGGGAATCAGAGGTGGGGAATCAGAGCTGGGGAAACAGAGGCGGGGAATCAGATATGGGGAATCAGAGGCAGGGAATCAGACACGGGGAATCAGAGGCGGGGAATCAGAGATGGCGAATCAGAGGCGGGGAATCAGAGGCAGGGAATCGGACGCCGGGAATCAGAGGCGGGGAATCAGAGTTGGGGAATCAGAGGCGGGGAATCAGAGGCGGGGAATCAGATATGGGGACATAGAGGCGGGGAATCAGATATGGGGAATCAGAGGTGTGGAATCAGAGGTTGGGAATCAGAGGCAGGGAATCAGAGGCGGGGAAACAGAGGCGGGGAATCAGATATGGGGAATCAGAGGTGGCGAATCAAAGGCGGTGAAACAGAGATGGGGAATCAGGGCAGGGAATCAGAGGCAGGGAATCAGAGCTGGGGAAACAGAGGCGGGGAATCAGATATGGGGAATCAGAGGTGGGGAATCAGGGGCGGGGAATCAGTGGCAGGGAATCTGAGCTGGGGGATCAGAGGTGGGGAATCAGAGCTGGGGAAACACAGGCGGGGAATCAGATATGGGGTATCAGAGGTGGGGAATCAGGGGCGGGGAATCAGTGGCAGGGAATCAGAGGCCGGGAATAAAAGGCGGGGAATCAGAGCTGGGGAATCAGAGGCGGGGAATCAGAGTTGGGGAATCAGAGGAGGGGAATCAGATATGGGGAAACAGAGGCCGGGAATCAGAGGCAGGGAAACAGAGGCGGGGAATCAGATATGGGGAATCAGAGGTGGGGAATTAGAGGTTGCGAATCAGAGGCGGGGAATCAGAGGCTGGGAATCAGAGGCAGGGAATCGGATGTGCGGAATCAGAGATGGGGAATCAGAGGTGGGGATTCAGAGGTGGTGAATCAGAGAAGGGGAATCAGAGGCTGGGAATCAGAGGCAGGGAATCAGACGCAGGGAATCAGAGGCGGGGAATCATAGCTGGCGAATTAGAGGAGGGGAATCAGAGTTGGGGAATCAGAGGCGGGGAATCAGATATCGGGAAACAGAGGCGGGGAATCAGAGGCGGGGAAACAGAGGCGGGGAATCAGATATGGGGAATCAGAGGTGGGGAATCAGAGGCAGGGAATTAGATGTGCGGAATCAGAGATGGGGAATAAGAGGCAGGGAATCAGAATCAGAAGCAGGGAATCAGTGGCAGGGAATCAGAGGCCGGGAATAAAAGGCGGGGAATCAGAGGCAGGGAATCGGATGTGCGGAATCAGAGATGGGGAATCAGAGGTGGGGATTCAGAGGTGGTGAATCAGAGAAGGGGAATCAGTGGCAGGGAATCAGAGCTGGGGGATCAGAGGTGGGGAATCAGAGCTGGGGAAACAGAGGCGGGGAATCAGATATGGGGAATCAGAGGTGGGGAATCAGGGGCGGGGAATCAGTGGCAGGGAATCAGAGGCCGGGAATAAAAGGCGGGGAATCAGAGCTGGGGAATCTGAGGCGGGGAATCAGAGTTGGGGAATCAGAGGAGGGGAATCAGATATGGGGAAACAGAGGCCGGGAATCAGAGGCAGGGAAACAGAGGCGGGGAATCAGATATGGGGAATCAGAGGTGGGGAATTAGTGGTTGCGAATCAGAGGCGGGGAATCAGAGGCTGGGAATCAGAGGCAGGGAATCGGATGTGCGGAATCAGAGATGGGGAATCAGAGGTGGGGATTCAGAGGTGGTGAATCAGAGAAGGGGAATAAGAGGCTGGGAATCAGAGGCAGGGAATCAGACGCAGGGAATCAGAGGCGGGGAATCATAGCTGGCGAATTAGAGGAGGGGAATCAGAGTTGGGGAATCAGAGGCGGGGAATCAGATATCGGGAAACAGAGGCGGGGAATCAGAGGCGGGGAAACAGAGGCGGGGAATCAGATATGGGGAATCAGAGGTGGGGAATCAGAGGCAGGGAATCAGATGTGCGGAATCAGAGATGGGGAATCAGAGGCAGGGAATCAGAATCAGAAGCAGGGAATCAGTGGCAGGGAATCAGAGGCCGGGAATAAAAGGCGGGGAATCAGAGGCAGGGAATCGGATGTGCGGAATCAGAGATGGGGAATCAGAGGTGGGGATTCAGAGGTGGTGAATCAGAGAAGGGGAATCAGAGGCTGGGAATCAGAGGCAGGGAATCAGATGCAGGGAATCAGAGGCGGGGAATCAAAGCTGGGGAATCAGAGGCGGGGAATCAGATATGGGAAATCAGAGGTGGGGAATTAGAGGTTGCGAATCAGAGGCGGGATATCAGAGGCGGGGAATCAAAGGCAGGGAATCGGATGTGCGGAATCAGATATGGGGAATCAGAGGTGGGGATTCAGAGGCAGGGAATCAGATGTGCGGAATCAGAGATGGGGAATCAGAGGCAGGGAATCTGAATCAGAAGCGGGGAATCAGAGGCCGGGAATCAGAGGCCGGGAATCAGATTCTGGGAATAAGAGGCCGGGAATCAGAGGTGGGGAATCAGAGTCCGGGAATCAGAGATGGGGATTCAGAGGCGGGGAATGAGATATGGAGAATCAGAGGCGGGGAATCAGAGGCGGGGAAACAGAGGTGGGGAATCAGATATGGAGAATCAGAGGTGGGGAATCGAAGGCGGTGAATCAGAGATGGGGAATCAGAGGCGGGGAATCAGAGGCAGGGAATCAGATGCGGGGATTCAGAGGCGGGGAATCAGAGCTTGCGAATCAGAGGCGAGGAATCAGAGGTGGGCAGTCAGAGCCGGGGAATCAGATATGGGGAATCAGAGGCGGGAAATCAGAGGCGGGGAAACAGAGGCGGGGAATCAGATATGGGGAATCAGAGGTGGGGAATCAGAGGTTGTGAATCAGAGATGGGGAATCAAGGCGGGGAATCAGAGGGAGGGAATCAGACGCGGGGAATCAGAGGCGGGGTTTCAGAGCTGGGGAATCAGAGGCGGGGAATCAGAGTTGTGGAATCAGAGGCAGGGAATCAGATATGGGGAATCAGAGGCGGGGAATCAGAGGCGGGGAAACAGAGGCGGGGAATCAGATATGGGGAATCAGAGGTGGGGAATCAGGGGCAGGGAATCAGTGGCAGGGAATCAGAGGCGGGGAATCTGAGGCGGGGAATCAGAGGCAGGGAATCAGACACGGGGAATCAGAGGCGGGGAATCAGAGATGGCGAATCAGAGGCGGGGAATCAGAGGCAGGGAATCGGACGCCGGGAATCAGAGGCGGGGAATCAGAGTTGGGGAATCAGAGGCGGGGAATCAGAGTTGGTGAATCAGAGGCGGGGAATCAGATATGGGGAAATAGAGGCGGGGAATCAGATATGGGGAATCAGAGGTGTGGAATCAGAGGTTGGGAATCAGAGGCAGGGAATCAGAGGCGGGGAAACAGAGGCGGGGAATCAGATATGGGGAATCAGAGGTGGCGAATCAAAGGCGGTGAAACAGAGATGGGGAATCAGGGCAGGGAATCAGAGGCAGGGAATCAGAGCTGGGGAAACAGAGGCGGGGAATCAGATATGGGGAATCAAAGGTGGGGAATCAGGGGCGGGGAATCAGTGGCAGGGAATCAGAGCTGGGGAATCAGAGGTGGGGAATAAGAGCTGGGGAAACAGAGGCGGGGAATCAGATATGGGGAATCAGAGGCAGGGAATCAGACACGGGGAATCAGAGGCGGGGAATCAGAGATGGCGAATCAGAGGCGGGGAATCAGAGGCAGGGAATCGGACGCCGGGAATCAGAGGCGGTGAATCAGAGTTGGGGAATCAGAGGCGGGGAATCAGAGTTGGGGAATCAGAGGCGGGGAATCAGATATGGGGACATAGAGGCGGGGAATCAGATATGGGGAATCAGAGGTGTGGAATCAGAGGTTGGGAATCAGAGGCAGGGAATCAGAGGCGGGGAAACAGAGGCGGGGAATCAGATATGGGGAATCAGAGGTGGCGAATCAAAGGCGGTGAAACAGAGATGGGGAATCAGGGCAGGGAATCAGAGGCAGGGAATCAGAGCTGGGGAAACAGAGGCGGGGAATCAGATATGGGGAATCAGAGGTGGGGAATCAGGGGCGGGGAATCAGTGGCAGGGAATCAGAGCTGGGGGATCAGAGGTGGGGAATCAGAGCTGGGGAAACAGAGGCGGGGAATCAGATATCGGGAAACAGAGGCGGGGAATCAGAGGCGGGGAAACAGAGGCGGGGAATCAGATATGGGGAATCAGAGGTGGGGAATCAGAGGCAGGGAATCAGATGTGCGGAATCAGAGATGGGGAATCAGAGGCAGGGAATCAGAATCAGAAGCAGGGAATCAGTGGCAGGGAATCAGAGGCCGGGAATAAAAGGCGGGGAATCAGAGGCAGGGAATCGGATGTGCGGAATCAGAGATGGGGAATCAGAGGTGGGGATTCAGAGGTGGTGAATCAGAGAAGGGGAATCAGAGGTTGGGAATCAGAGGCAGGGAATCAGATGCAGGGAATCAGAGGCGGGGAATCATAGCTGGCGAATTAGAGGAGGGGAATCAGAGTTGGGGAATCAGAGGCGGGGAATCAGATATGGGGAAACAGAGGCGGGGAATCAGAGGTGGGGAAACAGAGGCGGGGAATCAGATATGGGGAATCAGAGGTGGGGAATCAGGGGCAGGGAATCAGTGGCAGGGAATCAGACGCGGGGAATCAGAGGCGGGGAATCAGAGGCAGGGAATCAGAGGCGGGGAATCAGAGGCAGGGAATCGGATGTGCGGAATCAGAGATGGGGAATCAGAGGTGGGGATTCAGAGGTGGTGAATCAGAGAAGGGGAATCAGAGGCTGGGAATCAGAGGCAGGGAATCAGACGCAGGGAATCAGAGGCGGGGAATCATAGCTGGCGAATTAGAGGAGGGGAATCAGAGTTGGGGAATCAGAGGCGGGGAATCATATATGGGGAATCAGAGGTGGGGAATCAGGGGCAGGGAATCAGTGGCAGGGAATCAGAGGCGGGGAATCATAGCTGGCGAATTAGAGGAAGGGAATCAGAGTTGGGGAAACAGAGGCGGGGAATCAGATATGGGGAATCAGAGGTGGGGAATCAGGGGCAGGGAATCAGTGGCAGGGAATCAGACGCGGGGAATCAGAGACGGGGAATCAGAGGCAGGGAATCAGACACGGGGAATCAGAGGCGGGGAATCAGAGATGGGGAATCAGAGGCGGGGAATCAGAGGCAGGGAATCAGAGGCCGGGAATCAGATGCTGGGAATAAGAGGCCGGGAATCAGAGGTGGGGAAACAGAGGCGGGGAATCAGATATGGGGAATCAGAGGTGGGGAATCAGAGGCGGGGAATCAGTGGCAGGGAATCAGAGGCCGGGAATAAAAGGCGGGGAATCAAAGCTGGGTTATCAGAGGCGGGGAATCAGAGTTGGGGAATCAGAGGAGGGGAATCAGATATGGGGAAACAGAGGCCGGGAATCAGAGGCAGGGAAACAGAGGCGGGGAATCAGATATGGGAAATCAGAGGTGGGGAATTAGAGGTTGCGAATCAGAGGCGGGATATCAGAGGCGGGGAATCAGAGGCAGGGAATCGGATGTGCGGAATCAGAGATGGGGAATCAGAGGTGGGGATTCAGAGGTGGTGAATCAGAGAAGGGGAATCAGAGGCTGGGAATCAGAGGCAGGGAATCAGACGCAGGGAATCAGAGGCGGGGAATCATAGCTTGCGAATTAGAGGAGGGGAATCAGAGTTGGGGAATCAGAGGCGGGGAATCAGATATGGGGAAACAGAGGCGGGGAATCAGAGGCGGGGAAACAGAGGCGGGGAATCAGATATGGGGAATCAGAGGTGGGGAATCAGAGGCAGGGAATCAGATGTGCGGAATCAGAGATGGGGAATCAGAGGCAGGGAATCAGAATCAGAAGCAGGGAATCAGAGGCCGGGAATCAGAGGCCGGAATCAGATGCTGGGAATCAGAGGCCTGGAATCAGAGGCGGGGAATCAGAGGCAGGGAATCAGATGCGGGGAATCAAAGGCGGGGAACCAGAGCTGGGGAATCAGAGGCAGGGTATTAGAGTTGGGGAATCAGAGGCGGGGAATCAGATATGGGGAAACAGAGGTGGGGAATCAGAGGCGGGGAAACAGAGGCAGGGAATCAGATATGGGGAATCAGAGGCGGGGAATCAGAGGTGGGGAATCATAGGCAGGGAATCGGATGTGCGGAATCAGAGATGGGGAATCAGAGGCCGGGAATCAGAGGTGGTGAATCAGATATGGGGAATCAGAGGCGGGGAATCAGAGGCAGGGAATCAGACGCGGGGAATCAGAGGTGGGCAATCAGAGGCGGGGAATCAGATATGGGGAAACAGAGGCGGGGAATCAGAGGCGGGAAAACAGAGGCGGGGAATTAGATATGGGGAATCAGAGGTGGGGAATCAGAGGTGGTGAATCAGTGATGGGGAATCACAGGCGGGGAATCAGAGGCAGGGAATAGAACGCGGGGAATCAGAGGCAGGGAATCAGAGCTGGGGAATCAGAGGCGGGGAATCATAGTTGGGAATCAGAGGCGGGGAATCAGATATGGGGAAACAGAGGCGGGGAATCAGAGGCGGGGAAACAGAGGCGGGGAATCAGATGTGGGGAATCGGATGCAGGGAATCAGAGGCGGGGAATCAGAGCTGGGGAATCAGAGGCGGGGAATCAGAGTTGGGGCATCAGAGGTGGGGAATTAGATATAGGGAAACAGAGGCGGGGAATCAGATATGGGGAAACAGAGGCGGGGAATCAGAGGCGGGGAAACAGAGGCGGGGAATCAGATATGGGGAAATAGAGGCGGGGAATCAGATATGGGGAATCAGAGGTGTGGAATCAGAGGTTGGGAATCAGAGGCAGGGAATCAGAGGCGGGGAAACAGAGGCGGGGAATCAGATATGGGGAATCAGAGGTGGCGAATCAAAGGCGGTGAAACAGAGATGGGGAATCAGGGCAGGGAATCAGAGGCAGGGAATCAGAGCTGGGGAAACAGAGGCGGGTAATCAGATATGGGGAATAAGAGGTGGGGAATCAGGGCCGGGGAATCAGTGGCAGGGAATCAGAGCTGGGGAATCAGAGGTGGGGAATCAGAGCTGGGGAAACAGAGGCGGGGAATCAGATATGGGGAATCAGAGGCAGGGAATCAGACACGGGGAATCAGAGGCGGGGAATCAGAGATGGCGAATCAGAGGCGGGGAATCAGAGGCAGGGAATCGGACGCCGGGAATCAGAGGCGGGGAATCAGAGTTGGGGAATCAGAGGCGGGGAATCAGAGTTGGGGAATCAGAGGCGGGGAATCAGATATGGGGAAATAGAGGCGGGGAATCAGATATGGGGAATCAGAGGTGTGGAATCAGAGGTTGGGAATCAGAGGCAGGGAATCAGAGGCGGGGAAACAGAGGCGGGGAATCAGATATGGGGAATCAGAGGTGGCGAATCAAAGGCGGTGAAACAGAGATGGGGAATCAGGGCAGGGAATCAGATGTGCGGAATCAGAGATGGGGAATCAGAGGCAGGGAATCAGAATCAGAAGCGGGGAATCAGAGGCCGGGAATCAGAGGCCGGGAATCAGATTCTGGGAATAAGAGGCCGGGAATCAGAGGTGGGGAATCAGAGTCCGGGAATCAGAGATGGGGATTCAGAGGCGGGGAATGAGATATGGAGAATCAGAGGCGGGGAATCAGAGGCGGGGAAACAGAGGTGGGGAATCAGATATGGAGAATCAGAGGTGGGGAATCAAAGGCGGTGAATCAGAGATGGGGAATCAGAGGCGGGGAATCAGAGGCAGGGAATCAGATGCGGGGATTCAGAGGCGGGGAATCAGAGCTTGCGAATCAGAGGCAAGGAATCAGAGGTGGGCAATCAGAGCCGGGGAATCAGATATGGGGAATCAGAGGTGGGGAATCAGAGGTTGTGAATCAGAGATGGGGAATCAAGGCGGGGAATCAGAGGGAGGGAATCAGACGCGGGGAATCAGAGGTGGGGTTTCAGAGCTGGGGAATCAGAGGCGGGGAATCAGAGTTGTGGAATCAGAGGCAGGGAATCAGATATGGGGAATCAGAGGCGGGGAATCAGAGGCGGGGAAACAGAGGCGGGGAATCAGATATGGGGAATCAGAGGTGGGGAATCAGGGGCAGGGAATCAGTGGCAGGGAATCAGAGGCGGGGAATCTGAGGCGGGGAATCAGAGGCAGGGAATCAGACACGGGGAATCAGAGGCGGGGAATCAGAGATGGCGAATCAGAGGCGGGGAATCAGAGGCAGGGAATCGGACGCCGGGAATCAGAGGCGGGGAATCAGAGTTGGGGAATCAGAGGCGGGGAATCAGAGTTGGTGAATCAGAGGCGGGGAATCAGATATGGGGAAATAGAGGCGGGGAATCAGATATGGGGAATCAGAGGTGTGGAATCAGAGGTTGGGAATCAGAGGCAGGGAATCAGAGGCGGGGAAACAGAGGCGGGGAATCAGATATGGGGAATCAGAGGTGGCGAATCAAAGGCGGTGAAACAGAGATGGGGAATCAGGGCAGGGAATCAGAGGCAGGGAATCAGAGCTGGGCAAACAGAGGCGGGGAATCAGATATGGGGAATCAAAGGTGGGGAATCAGGGGCGGGGAATCAGTGGCAGGGAATCAGAGCTGGGGAATCAGAGGTGGGGAATCAGAGCTGGGGAAACAGAGGCGGGGAATCAGATATGGGGAATCAGAGGCAGGGAATCAGACACGGGGAATCAGAGGCGGGGAATCAGAGATGGCGAATCAGAGGCGGGGAATCAGAGGCAGGGAATCAGAGGCGGGGAAACAGAGGCGGGGAATCAGATATGGGGAATCGGATGCAGGGAATCAGAGGCGGGGAATCAGAGCTGGGGAATCAGAGGCGGGGAATCAGAGTTGGGGCATCAGAGGTGGGGAATTAGATATGGGGAAACAGAGGCGGGGAATCAGAGTCGGGGAAACAGAGGCGGGGAATCAGACGCGGGGAAATAGAGGCGGGGAATCAGATATGGGGAATCAGAGGTGTGGAATCAGAGGTTGGGAATCAGAGGCAGGGAATCAGAGGCGGGGAAACAGAGGCGGGGAATCAGATATGGGGAATCAGAGGTGGCGAATCAAAGGCGGTGAAACAGAGATGTGGAATCAGGGCAGGGAATCAGAGGCAGGGAATCAGAGCTGGGGAAACAGAGGCGGGTAATCAGATATGGGGAATAAGAGGTGGGGAATCAGGGCCGGGGAATCAGTGGCAGGGAATCAGAGCTGGGTAATCAGATATGGGGAATAAGAGGTGGGGAATCAGGGCCGGGGAATCAGTGGCAGGGAATCAGAGCTGGGGAATCAGAGGTGGGGAATCAGAGCTGGGGAAACAGAGGCGGGGAATCAGATATGGGGAATCAGAGGCAGGGAATCAGACACGGGGAATCAGAGGCGGGGAATCAGAGATGGCGAATCAGAGGCGGGGAATCAGAGGCAGGGAATCGGACGCCGGGAATCAGAGGCGGGGAATCAGAGTTGGGGAATCATAGGCGGGGAATCAGAGTTGGGGAATCAGAGGCGGGGAATCAGATATGGGGAAATAGAGGCGGGGAATCAGATATGGGGAATCGGAGGTGTGCAATCAGAGGTGGGGAATCAGAGTCCGGGAATCAGAGATGGGGATTCAGAGGCGGGGAATGAGATATGGAGAATCAGAGGCGGGGAATCAGAGGCGGGGAAACAGAGGTGGGGAATCAGATATGGAGAATCAGAGGTGGGGAATCAAAGGCGGTGAATCAGAGATGGGGAATCAGAGGCGGGGAATCAGAGGCAGGGAATCAGATGCGGGGATTCAGAGGCGGGGAATCAGAGCTTGCGAATCAGAGGCGAGGAATCAGAGGTGGGCAATCAGAGCCGGGGAATCAGATATGGGGAATCAGAGGCGGGGAATCAGAGGCGGGGAAACAGAGGCGGGGAATCAGATATGGGGAATCAGAGGTGGGAAATCAGAGGTTGTGAATCAGAGATGGGGAATCAAGGCGGGGAATCAGAGGGAGGGAATCAGACGCGGGGAATCAGAGGCGGGGTTTCAGAGCTGGGGAATCAGAGGCGGGGAATCAGAGTTGTGGAATCAGAGGCAGGGAATCAGATATGGGGAATCAGAGGCGGGGAATCAGAGGCGGGGAAACAGAGGCGGGGAATCAGATATGGGGAATCAGAGGTGGGGAATCAGGGGCAGGGAATCAGTGGCAGGGAATCAGAGGCGGGGAATCTGAGGCGGGGAATCAGAGGCAGGGAATCAGACACGGGGAATCAGAGGCGGGGAATCAGAGATGGCGAATCAGAGGCGGGGAATCAGAGGCAGGGAATCGGACGCCGGGAATCAGAGGCGGGGAATCAGAGTTGGGGAATCAGAGGCGGGGAATCAGAGTTGGTGAATCAGAGGCGGGGAATCAGATATGGGGAAATAGAGGCGGGGAATCAGATATGGGGAATCAGAGGTGTGGAATCAGAGGTTGGGAATCAGAGGCAGGGAATCAGAGGCGGGGAAACAGAGGCGGGGAATCAGATATGGGGAATCAGAGGTGGCGAATCAAAGGCGGTGAAACAGAGATGGGGAATCAGGGCAGGGAATCAGAGGCAGGGAATCAGAGCTGGGCAAACAGAGGCGGGGAATCAGATATGGGGAATCAAAGGTGGGGAATCAGGGGCGGGGAATCAGTGGCAGGGAATCAGAGCTGGGGAATCAGAGGTGGGGAATCAGAGCTGGGGAAACAGAGGCGGGGAATCAGATATGGGGAATCAGAGGCAGGGAATCAGACACGGGGAATCAGAGGCGGGGAATCAGAGATGGCGAATCAGAGGCGGGGAATCAGAGGCAGGGAATCGGACGCCGGGAATCAGAGGCGGGGAATCAGAGTTGGGGAATCAGAGGCGGGGAATCAGAGTTGGGGAATCAGAGGCGGGGAATCAGATATGGGGACATAGAGGCGGGGAATCAGATATGGGGAATCAGAGGTGTGGAATCAGAGGTTGGGAATCAGAGGCAGGGAATCAGAGGCGGGGAAACAGAGGCGGGGAATCAGATATGGGGAATCAAAGGTGGCGAATCAAAGGCGGTGAAACAGAGATGGGGAATCAGGGCAGGGAATCAGAGGCAGGGAATCAGAGCTGGGGAAACAGAGGCGGGGAATCAGATATGGGGAATCAGAGGTGGGGAATCAGGGGCGGGGAATCAGTGGCAGGGAATCAGAGCTGGGGGATCAGAGGTGGGGAATCAGAGCTGGGGAAACAGAGGCGGGGAATCAGATATCGGGAAACAGAGGCGGGGAATCAGAGGCGGGGAAACAGAGGCGGGGAATCAGATATGGGGAATCAGAGGTGGGGAATCAGAGGCAGGGAATCAGATGTGCGGAATCAGAGATGGGGAATCAGAGGCAGGGAATCAGAATCAGAAGCAGGGAATCAGTGGCAGGGAATCAGAGGCCGGGAATAAAAGGCGGGGAATCAGAGGCAGGGAATCGGATGTGCGGAATCAGAGATGGGGAATCAGAGGTGGGGATTCAGAGGTGGTGAATCAGAGAAGGGGAATCAGAGGTTGGGAATCAGAGGCAGGGAATCAGATGCGGGGAATCAGAGGCGGGGAATCATAGCTGGCGAATTAGAGGAGGGGAATCAGAGTTGGGGAATCAGAGGCGGGGAATCAGATATGGGGAAACAGAGGCGGGGAATCAGAGGTGGGGAAACAGAGGCGGGGAATCAGATATGGGGAATCAGAGGTGGGGAATCAGGGGCAGGGAATCAGTGGCAGGGAATCAGACGCGGGGAATCAGAGGCGGGGAATCAGAGGCAGGGAATCAGAGGCGGGGAATCAGAGGCAGGGAATCGGATGTGCGGAATCAGAGATGGGGAATCAGAGGTGGGGATTCAGAGGTGGTGAATCAGAGAAGAGGAATCAGAGGCTGGGAATCAGAGGCAGGGAATCAGACGCAGGGAATCAGAGGCGGGGAATCATAGCTGGCGAATTAGAGGAGGGGAATCAGAGTTGGGGAATCAGAGGCGGGGAATCATATATGGGGAATCAGAGGTGGGGAATCAGGGGCAGGGAATCAGTGGCAGGGAATCAGAGGCGGGGAATCATAGCTGGCGAATTAGAGGAAGGGAATCAGAGTTGGGGAAACAGAGGCGGGGAATCAGATATGGGGAATCAGAGGTGGGGAATCAGGGGCAGGGAATCAGTGGCAGGGAATCAGACGCGGGGAATCAGAGACGGGGAATCAGAGGCAGGGAATCAGACACGGGGAATCAGAGGCGGGGAATCAGAGATGGGGAATCAGAGGCGGGGAATCAGAGGCAGGGAATCAGAGGCCGGGAATCAGATGCTGGGAATAAGAGGCCGGGAATCAGAGGTGGGGAAACAGAGGCGGGGAATCAGATATGGGGAATCAGAGGTGGGGAATCAGAGGCGGGGAATCAGTGGCAGGGAATCAGAGGCCGGGAATAAAAGGCGGGGAATCAAAGCTGGGGAATCAGAGGCGGGGAATCAGAGTTGGGGAATCAGAGGAGGGGAATCAGATATGGGGAAACAGAGGCCGGGAATCAGAGGCAGGGAAACAGAGGCGGGGAATCAGATATGGGAAATCAGAGGTGGGGAATTAGAGGTTGCGAATCAGAGGCGGGATATCAGAGACGGGGAATCAGAGGCAGGGAATCGGATGTGCGGAATCAGAGATGGGGAATCAGAGGTGGGGATTCAGAGGTGGTGAATCAGAGAAGGGGAATCAGAGGCCTGGAATCAGAGGCAGGGAATCAGACGCAGGGAATCAGAGGCGGGGAATCATAGCTTGCGAATTAGAGGAGGGGAATCAGAGTTGGGGAATCAGAGGCGGGGAATCAGATATGGGGAAACAGAGGCGGGGAATCAGAGGTGGGGAAACAGAGGCGGGGAATCAGATATGGGGAATCAGAGGTGGGGAATCAGAGGCAGGGAATCAGATGTGCGGAATCAGAGATGGGGAATCAGAGGCAGGGAATCAGAATCAGAAGCAGGGAATCAGAGGCCGGGAATCAGAGGCCGGAATCAGATGCTGGGAATCAGAGGCCTGGAATCAGAGGCGGGGAATCAGAGGCAGGGAATCAGATGCGGGGAATCAGAGGCGGGGAACCAGAGCTGGGGAATCAGAGGCAGGGTATTAGAGTTGGGGAATCAGAGGCGGGGAATCAGATATGGGGAAACAGAGGTGGGGAATCAGAGGTGGGGAAACAGAGGCAGGGAATCAGATATGGGGAATCAGATATGGGGAATCAGAGGCGGGGAATCAGAGGCAGGGAATCAGACGCGGGGAATCAGAGGTGGGCAATCAGAGGCGGGGAATCAGATATGGGGAAACAGAGGCGGGGAATCAGAGGCGGGAAAACAGAGGCGGGGAATTAGATATGGGGAATCAGAGGTGGGGAATCAGAGGTGGTGAATCAGTGATGGGGAATCACAGGCGGGGAATCAGAGGCAGGGAATAGAACGCGGGGAATCAGAGGCAGGGAATCAGAGCTGGGGAATCAGAGGCGGGGAATCATAGTTGGGAATCAGAGGCGGGGAATCAGATATGGGGAAACAGAGGCGGGGAATCAGAGGCGGGGAAACAGAGGCGGGGAATCAGATATGGGGAATCGGATGCAGGGAATCAGAGGCGGGGAATCAGAGCTGGGGAATCAGAGGCGGGGAATCAGAGTTGGGGCATCAGAGGTGGGGAATTAGATATAGGGAAACAGAGGCGGGGAATCAGATATGGGGAAACAGAGGCGGGGAATCAGAGGCGGGGAAACAGAGGCGGGGAATCAGATATGGGGAAATAGAGGCGGGGAATCAGATATGGGGAATCAGAGGTGTGGAATCAGAGGTTGGGAATCAGAGGCAGGGAATCAGAGGCGGGGAAACAGAGGCGGGGAATCAGATATGGGGAATCAGAGGTGGCGAATCAAAGGCGGTGAAACAGAGATGGGGAATCAGGGCAGGGAATCAGAGGCAGGGAATCAGAGCTGGGGAAACAGAGGCGGGTAATCAGATATGGGGAATAAGAGGTGGGGAATCAGGGCCGGGGAATCAGTGGCAGGGAATCAGAGCTGGGGAATCAGAGGTGGGGAATCAGAGCTGGGGAAACAGAGGCGGGGAATCAGATATGGGGAATCAGAGGCAGGGAATCAGACACGGGGAATCAGAGGCGGGGAATCAGAGATGGCGAATCAAAGGCGGGGAATCAGAGGCAGGGAATCGGACGCCGGGAATCAGAGGCGGGGAATCAGAGTTGGGGAATCAGAGGCGGGGAATCAGAGTTGGGGAATCAGAGGCGGGGAATCAGATATGGGGAAATAGAGGCGGGGAATCAGATATGGGGAATCAGAGGTGTGGAATCAGAGGTTGGGAATCAGAGGCAGGGAATCAGAGGCGGGGAAACAGAGGCGGGGAATCAGATATGGGGAATCAGAGGTGGCGAATCAAAGGCGGTGAAACAGATGGGGAATCAGGGCAGGGAATCAGAGGCAGGGAATCAGAGCTGGGGAAACAGAGGCGGGGAATCAGATATGGGGAATCAGAGGTGGGGAATCAGGGGCGGGGAATCAGTGGCAGGGAATCAGAGCTGGGGAATCAGAGGTGGGGAATCAGAGCTGGGGAAACAGAGGCGGGGAATCAGAGCTGGGGAAACAGAGGCGGGGAATCAGACACGGGGAATCAGAGGCGGGGAATCAGAGATGGCGAATCAGAGGCGGGGAATCAGAGGCAGGGAATCGGACGCCGGGAATCAGAGGCGGGGAATCAGAGTTGGGGAATCAGAGGCGGGGAATCAGAGTTGGGGAATCAGAGGCGGGGAATCAGATATGGGGAAATAGAGGCGGTGAATCAGATATGGGGAATCAGAGGTGTGGAATCAGAGGTTGGGAATCAGAGGCAGGGAATCAGAGGCGGGGAAACAGAGGCGGGGAATCAGATATGGGGAATCAGAGGTGGCGAATCAAAGGCGGTGAAACAGAGATGGGGAATCAGGGCAGGGAATCAGAGGCAGGGAATCAGAGCTGGGGAAACAGAGGCGGGGAATCAGATATGGGGAATCAGAGGTGGGGAATCACGGGCGGGGAATCAGTGGCAGGGAATCAGAGCTGGGGAATCAGAGGTGGGGAATAAGAGCTGGGGAAACAGAGGCGGGGAATCAGATATGGGGAATCAGACGAGGGGAATCAGATATGGGGAAACAGAGGCCGGGAATCAGAGGCAGGGAAACAGAGGCGGGGAATCAGATATGGGGAATCAGAGGTGGGGAATTAGAGGTTGCGAATCAGAGGCGGTGAATCAGAGGCTGGGAATCAAAGGCAGGGAATCGGATGTGCGGAATCAGAGATGGGGAATCAGAGGTGGGGATTCAGAGGTGGTGAATCAGAGAAGGGGAATCAGAGGCTGGGAATCAGAGGCAGGGAATCAGACGCAGGGAATCAGAGGCGGGGAATCATAGCTGGCGAATTAGAGGAGGGGAATCAGAGTTGGGGAATCAGAGGCGGGGAATCAGATATCGGGAAACAGAGGCGGGGAATCAGAGGCGGGGAAACAGAGGCGGGGAATCAGATATGGGGAATCAGAGGTGGGGAATCAGAGGCAGGGAATCAGATGTGCGGAATCAGAGATGGGGAATCAGAGGCAGGGAATCAGAATCAGAAGCAGGGAATCAGTGGCAGGGAATCAGAGGCCGGGAATAAAAGGCGGGGAATCAGAGGCAGGGAATCGGATGTGCAGAATCAGAGATGGGGAATCAGAGGTGGGGATTCAGAGGTGGTGAATCAGAGAAGGGGAATCAGAGGCTGGGAATCAGAGGCAGGGAATCAGATGCAGGGAATCAGAGGCGGGGAATCATAGCTGGCGAATTAGAGGAGGGGAATCAGAGTTGGGGAATCAGAGGCGGGGAATCAGATATGGGGAAACAGAGGCGGGGAATCAGAGGTGGGGAAACAGAGGCGGGGAATCAGATATGGGGAATCAGAGGTGGGGAATCAGGGGCAGGGAATCAGTGGCAGGGAATCAGACGCGGGGAATCAGAGGCGGGGAATCAGAGGCGGGGAATCAGAGGCGGGGAATCAGAGGCAGGGAATCGGATGTGCGGAATCAGAGATGGGGAATCAGAGGTGGGGATTCAGAGGTGGTGAATCAGAGAAGGGGAATCAGAGGCTGGGAATCAGAGGCAGGGAATCAGACGCAGGGAATCAGAGGCGGGGAATCATAGCTGGCGAATTAGAGGAGGGGAATCAGAGTTGGGGAATCAGAGGCGGGGAATCATATATGGGGAATCAGAGGTGGGGAATCAGGAGCAGGGAATCAGTGGCAGGGAATCAGAGGCGGGGAATCATAGCTGGCGAATTAGAGGAAGGGAATCAGAGTTGGGGAAACAGAGGCGGGGAATCAGATATGTGGAATCAGAGGTGGGGAATCAGGGGCAGGGAATCAGTGGCAGGGAATCAGACGCGGGGAATCAGAGACGGGGAATCAGAGGCAGGGAATCAGACACGGGGAATCAGAGGCGGGGAATCAGAGATGGGGAATCAGAGGCGGGGAATCAGAGGCAGGGAATCAGAGGCCGGGAATCAGATGCTGGGAATAAGAGGCCGGGAATCAGAGGTGGGGAAACAGAGGCGGGGAATCAGATATGGGGAATCAGAGGTGGGGAATCAGAGGCGGGGAATCAGTGGCAGGGAATCAGAGGCCGGGAATAAAAGGCGGGGAATCAAAGCTGGGGAATCAGAGGCGGGGAATCAGAGTTGGGGAATCAGAGGAGGGGAATCAGATATGGGGAAACAGAGGCCGGGAATCAGAGGCAGGGAAACAGAGGCGGGGAATCAGATATGGGAAATCAGAGGTGGGGAATTAGAGGTTGCGAATCAGAGGCGGGATATCAGAGGCGGGGAATCAGAGGCAGGGAATCGGATGTGCGGAATCAGAGATGGGGAATCAGAGGTGGGGATTCAGAGGTGGTGAATCAGAGAAGGGGAATCAGAGGCTGGGAATCAGAGGCAGGGAATCAGACGCAGGGAATCAGAGGCGGGGAATCATAGCTGGCGAATTAGAGGAGGGGAATCAGAGTTGGGGAATCAGAGGCGAAAATCAGATATGGGGAAACAGAGGCCGGGAATCAGAGGCGGGGAAACAGAGGCGGGGAATCAGATATGGGGAATCAGAGGTGGGGAATCAGAGGCAAGGAATCAGATGTGCGGAATCAGAGATGGGGAATCAGAGGCAGGGAATCAGAATCAGAAGCAGGGAATCAGAGGCCGGGAATCAGAGGCTGGAATCAGATGCTGGGTATCAGAGGCCTGGAATCAGAGGCGGGGAATCAGAGGCAGGGAATCAGATGCGGGGAATCAGAGGCGGGGAATCAGAGCTGGGGAATCAGAGGCAGGGTATTAGAGTTGGGGAATCAGAGGCGGGGAATCAGATATGGGGAAACAGTGGTGGGGAATCAGAGGCGGGGAAACAGAGGCAGGGAATCAGATATGGGGAATCAGAGGTGGGGAATCAGAGGTGGGGAATCATAGGCAGGGAATCGGATGTGCGGAATCAGAGATGGGGAATCAGAGGCCGGGAATCAGAGGTGGTGAATCAGATATGGGGAATCAGAGGCGGGGAATCAGAGGCAGGGAATCAGACGCGGGGAATCAGAGGTGGGCAATCAGAGGCGGGGAATCAGATATGGGGAATCAGAGGTGGGGAATCAGAGGCGGGGAAACAGGCGGGGAATCAGATATGGGGAATCAGAGGTGGGGCATCAGAGGTCTTGAATCACAGATGGGGAATTAGAGGCGGGGAATCAGAGGCAGGGAATCAGACGCTGGGAATCAGAGGCGGGGATTCAGAGCTGGGGAATCAGAAGCGGGGAATCAGAGTTGGGGAATCAGAGGCGGGGAATCAGATATGGGGAATCAGAGGCAGGGAATCAGAGGCGGGGAATCAGAGGCAGGGAATCAGACGTGGGGAATCTGAGGCGGGGAATCAGAGCTGGGGAATCAGAGGTGGGGAATCAGAGTTGGGGAATCAGAGGCAGGGAATTGGATGTGCGGAATCAGAGATGGCGAATCAGAGGTGGGGAATCAGAGGCGGTGAATCAGAGATGGGGAATCAGAGGCGGGGAATCAGAGGCAGGAAATCAGACACGGGGATTCAGAGGCTGGGAATCAGACGGGGGGAATCAAAGGCGGGGAATCAGAGCTGGGGAATCTGAGGCAGGGAATCAGAGTTGGGGATTCAGAGGCGGGGAATCAGATATGGGGAAACAGAGGCGGGGAATCAGAGGCGGGAAAACAGAGGCGGGGAATTAGATATGGGGAATCAGAGGTGGGGAATCAGAGGTGGTGAATCAGTGATGGGGAATCACAGGCGGGGAATCAGAGGCAGGGAATAGAACGCGGGGAATCAGAGGCAGGGTATCAGAGCTGGGGAATCAGAGGCGGGGAATCATAGTTGGGAATCAGAGGCGGGGAGTCAGATATGGGGAAACAGAGGCGGGGAATCAGAGGCGGGGAAACAGAGGCGGGGAATCAGATATGGGGAATCGGATGCAGGGAATCAGAGGCGGGGAATCAGAGCTGGGGAATCAGAGGCGGGGAATCAGAATTGGGGCATCAGAGGTGGGGAAACAGAGGCGGGGAATCAGATATGGGGATTCAGAGGTGGGGAATCAGAGGTTGGGAATCAGAGGCAGGGAATCAGAGGCGGGGAATCAGAGGCAGGGAATCAGATGCGGGGAATCAGAGGCTGGGAATCAGATGCAGGGAATCAGATGCGGGGAATCAGAGGCGGGGAATCAGAGCTGGGGAATCAGAGGTGGGGAATCAGAGTTGGGGAATCAGAGTCGGGGACTTAGATATGGGGAAACAGAGGCAGGGAATCAGAGGCTGGGAAACAGAGGCGGGGAATCAGATATGGGGATTCAGAGGTGGGGAATCAGAGGTTGGGAATCAGAGGCAGGGAATCAGAGGCGGGGAATCAGAGGCAGGGAATCAGATGCGGGGAATCAGAGGCAGGGAATCAGAGCTGGGGAATCAGAGGCGGGGAATCAGAGTTGGGGAATCAGAGGCGTGGAATTAGATATGGCGAAACAGAGGCAGGGAATCAGATATGGGGAAACAGAGGCGGGGAATCAGAGGCGGGGAAACAGAGGCGGGAAATCAGATATGGGGATTCAGAGGTGGGGAATCAGAGGTTGGAAATCAGAGGCAGGGAATCAGAGGCGGGGAATCAGAGGCAGGGAATCAGATGCGGGGTATCAGAGGCAGGGAATCAGAGCTGGGGAATCAGAGGCGGGGAATCAGAGTTGGGGAATCAGAGGCGTGGAATTAGATATGGCGAAACAGAGGCGGGGAATCAGAGACGGGGAAACAGAGGCGGGGAATCAGAGCTGGGGAATCAGAAGCGGGGAATCAGAGGCGGGGAATCAGAGGCCGGGAATCACAGGCCGGGAATCAGAGGCCGGGAATCAGAGTCCGGGATTCAGAGATGGGCAATCAGAGGCGGGGAATCCGATGTGGGGAATCAGAGGCGGGGAATCAGAAGTGGGGAAACATAGGCAGGGAATCATATGGGGAATCAGAGGTGGCGAATCAGAGGCAGTGTATCAGAGATGGGGAAGCAGAGGTGGGGAATCAGATGTGATGAATCAGAGCTGGGGAATCAGAGGCCGGGATTAAGAGTTGGGGAATCAGAGGCGTGGAATCAGATATGGGGAAACAGAGGCGTGGAATCAGAGGCGGGGAAACAGACGCGGGGAATCAGATATGGGGAATCAGGGGTGGGGAATCAGAGGTTGGGAATCAGAGGCAGGGAATCAGAGGCGGGGAATCAAAGCTTGGGAATCAGAGGTGGGGAATCAGAGGCGGGGAATCAGACGCAGGGAATCAGAGGTGGTGAATCAGAGATGGGGAATCAGAGGCGGGGAATCAGAGGCAGGGAATCAGACGCGGGGAATCAGAGGCGGGGAATCATAGCTGGCGAATCAGAGGTGGGGAATCAGAGTTGGGGAATCAGAGGCAGGGAATCAGATATGGGGAATCAGAGGCGGGGAATCAGAGGCGGGGAATCAGAGGCGGGGAAACTGAGGCAGGGAATCAAATATGGGGAATCAGACACGGGGAATCAGAGGCGGGGATTCAGAGATGAGGAATCAGAGGCAGGGCATCAGAGGCAGGGAATCAGACACGGGGTATCAGAGGCGGGGATTCAGAGTTGGGGAATCAGAGGCGGCGAATCAGATATGGGGAAACAGAGACGGGGAATCAGAGGCGGGGAAACAGAGGCGGAGGATCAGATATAGGGAATCAGAGGTGGGGAATCATAGGTTGGGAATCAGGGGCAGGTAATCAGACGTGGGGAATCAGAGGCGGGGAATCAGAGGCAGGGAATCGGATGTGCGGAATCAGAGATGGGGAATCAGAGGTGGGGAATCAGAGTCCGGGAATCAGATATGGGGAAACAGAGGCCGGGAATCAGAGGCGGGGAAACAGAGGCGGGGAATCCGATATGGGGAATCAGAGGTGGGGAATCAGAGGTTGGGAATCAGAGGCGGGGAATCAGAGGAGGCGAATCAGAGGCGGGGAATCAGAGGCAGGGAATCAGAGGCAGGGAATCAGATGTGGGGAATCAGAGATGGGGAATCAGAGGCAGGGAATCAGAATCAGAAGCGGGGAATCAGAGGCCGGGAATCAGAGGCCCGGAATCAGAGGCCGGGAATCAGAGGTGGGGAATCAGAGTCCGGGATTCAAAGGCGGGGAAACTGAGGCGGGGAATCAGATATGGGGAATCAGAGGCGGGGAATCAGAGGCGGGGTTTCAGAGGGGGCGAATCAGAGGCAGGGAAACAGAGGCGGGGAATCAGATATGGGGAATCAGATGTGGGGAATCAGGGGCGGGGAATCAGTGGCAGTGAATCAGAGGCCGGGAATCAGAGGCCGGGAATCAGATGCTGGGAATAAGAGGACTGGGAATCAGAGGTGTGGAAACAGAGTCCGTGAATCAGAGATGGGGAATCAGAGGCGGGGAATGAGATATGGGGAATCATAGGCGGGGAATCAGAGGCGGGGAAATAGAGGCGGGGAATCAGAGGCAGGGAATCAAACACGGGGAATCAGAGCTGGGGAATCAGATGCGGGGAATCAGAGTTGGGGAATCAGAGGCGGGGAATCAGATATGGGGAAACAGAGGCGGGGAATCAGAGGCAGGGAAAGAGAGGCGGGGAATCAGATATGGGGAATCAGAGGTGGGGAATCAGAGGTTGGGAATAAGAGGCAGGGAATCAGAGGCGGGAAATCATAGCTGGTGAATCAGAGGCGGGGAATCAGAATTGGGGAATCAGAGATGGGGAATCAGCGATGGGGAATCAGAGGCGGGCAATCAGAGGCGGGGAAGCTGAGGCGGGGAATCAGACATGCGGAATTAGAGGTGGGGAATCAGAGATTGTGAATCAGAGATGGGGCATCAGAGGCAGGGAATCAGACGCGAGGAATCAGAGACAGGGAATCAGAGCTGGGGAATCAGAGGCGGGGAATCAGAGATGGGGAATCAGAGGCGGGGAATCAGAGTTGGGGAATCAGAGGCGGTTAATCAGATATCGGGAATCAGAGGCGGGGAATCAGAGGCGGGGAAACAGAGGCGGGGAATCAGAGGCAGGGAATCAGAGGCAGGGAATCAGACACGGGGAATCAGAGGCGGGGAATCATAGATGGGGAATCAGAGGCGGGGCATCAGAGGCAGGGAATCAGACGCGAGGAATCAGAGGCGGGGAATCAGAGCTGGGGAATCGAAGGCGGGAAATCAGAGTTGGGGAATCAGAGGCGGGGAATCAGATATGGGGAATCAGAGGCGGGGAATCAGAAGCGGGGAAACAGAGGCCGGGAATCAGATAAGGGGATTCAGAGGTGGGGAATCAGAGGTTGGGAATCAGAGGCAGGGAATCAGACGCGGGGAATCAGAGGCGGGGAATCAGAGGCAGGGAATCGGATGTGCGGAATCAGAGATGGGGAATCAGAGGTGGGGAATCAGAGGCCGGGAATCAGATATGGGTAAACAGAGGCGGGGAATCAGAGGCGGTGAAACAGAGGCGGGGAATCAGATATGGGGAATCAGAGGTGGGGAATCAGAGGTTGGGAATCAGAGGCGGGGAATCAGAGGCGGGGAATCAGAGACAGGGAATCAGAGGCAGGGAATCAGATGTGGCGAATCAGAGATGGGGAATCAGAGGCAGGGAATCAGAATCAGAAGCGGGGAATCAGAGGCGGGGAATCAGAGGCAGGGAATCACAGGCCGGGAATCAGAGGCCGGGAATCAGAAGTGGGGAAACATAGGCAGGGAATCATATGGGGAATCAGAGGTGGCGAATCAGAGGCAGTGTATCAGAGATGGGGAAGCAGAGGTGGGGAATCAGATGTGATGAATCAGAGCTGGGGAATCAGAGGCCGGGATTCAGAGTTGGGGAATCAGAGGCGGGTAATCAGATATGGGGAAACAGAGGCGTGGAATCAGAGGCGGGGAAACAGACGCAGGGAATCAGATATGGGGAATCAGAGGTGGGGAATCAGAGGTTGGGAATCAGAGGCAGGGAATCAGAGGCGGGGAATCAAAGCTGGTGAATCAGAGGCGGGGAATCAGAGGTGGTGAATCAGAGTCGGGGAATCAGATATGGGGAATCAGAGGCGGGGAATCAGAGGCGGGGAAACTGAGGCGGGGAATCAGACATGCGGAATCAGAGGTGGGAATCAGAGGTTGTGAATCAGAGATGGGGAATCAGAGGCGGGGAATCAGAGGCAGGGATCAGACGTGGGGAATCAGAGGCGGGGAATCAGAGCTGGGGAATCAGAGGCGGGGAAACAGAGGCGGGGAATCAGATATGGGGAATCAGAGGTGGGGAATCAGAGGCAGGGAATATGACGCGTGGAATCAGAGGCGGGGAATCAGAGGCAGGGAATCGGATGTGCGGAATCAGAGATGGGGAATCAGAGGTGGGGAATCAGATGCTGGAATAAGAGGACTGGGAATCAGAGGTGTGGAAAGAGAGTTCGGGAAGCAGAGATGTGGAATCAGAGGCGGGGAATGAGATATGGGGAATCAGAGGTGGGGAAACAGATGCGGGGAATCAGAGGCAGGGAATCAAACACGGGGAATCATAGGTGGGGAATCAGAGGCGGGGAATCAGAGTTGGGGAATCAGAGGCGGGGAATTAGATATGGGGAAACAGAGGTGGGGAATCAGAGGCAGGGAAACAGAGGCGGGGAATCAGAGCTGGGGAATCAGAGGCGGGGAATCAGAGTTGGGGAATCAGAGGCGGGGAAACAGATATGTGGAATCAGAGGCGGGGAATCAGAGGCGGGGAAACAGAGGCGGGGAATCAGATATGGGGAATCAGAGGTGGGGAATCAGAGGCAGGGAATATGACGCGTGGAATCAGAGGCGGGGAATCAGAGGCAGGGAATCGGATGTGCGGAATCAGAGATGGGGAATCAGAGGTGGGGAATCAGTGTCCGGGAATCAGATATGGGGAAACAGAGGCGGGGAATCAGAGGCGGGGAAACAGAGGTGGGGAATCAGATATGGGGAATCAGAGGCAGGGAATCTGAGGCAGGGAATCAGATGTGGGGAATCAGAGATGGGGAATCAGAGGCAGGGAATCAGAATCAGAAGTGGGGAATCAGAGGCCGGGAATCAGAGGCCGGGAATCAGACCCTGGAATCAGAGGTGGGGAATCAGAGTCCGGGATTCAAAGGCAGGGAAACAGAGGCGGGGAATCAGATATGGGGAATCAGAGGCGGGGAAGCAGAGGCGGGGTATCAGAGGGGGCGAATCAGAGGCAGGGAAACAGAGGCGGGGAATCAGATATGGGGAATCAGATGTGGGGAATCAGGGGCGGGGAATCAGTGGCAGGGAATCAGAGGCCGGGAATCAGAGGCCGGGAATCAGATGCTGGAATAAGAGGACTGGGAATCAGAGGTGTGGAAAGAGAGTCCGGGAAGCAGAGATGTGGAATCAGAGGCGGGGAATGAGATATGGGGAATCAGAGGCGTGGAAACAGATGCGGGGAATCAGAGGCAGGGAATCAAACACGGGGAATCATAGGTGGGGAATCAGAGGCGGGGAATCAGAGTTGGGGAATCAGAGGCGGGGAATCAGATATGGGGAAACAGAGGTGGGGAATCAGAGGCAGGGAAACAGAGGCGGGGAATCAGATATGGGGAATCAGAGGTGGGGAATCAGAGGTTGGGAATAAGAGGCAGGGAATCAGAGGCGGGAAATCAGAGCTGGGGAATCAGAGGCGTGGAATCAGAATTGGGGAATCAGAGATGGGGAATCAGCGATGGGCAATCAGAGGCAGGGAATCAGACGCGGGGAATCAGAGGTGGTGAATCAGAGATGGGGAATCAGAGGCGGGGAATCAGAGGCAGGGAATCAGACGCGGGGAACCAGAGGCGGGGAATCATAGCTGGTGAATCAGAGGCGGGGAATCAGAGGTGGGGAATCAGAGGCGCGGAATCATATATGGGGAATCAGAGGCGGGCAATCAGAGGCGGGGAAGCTGAGGCGGGGAATCAGACATGCGGAATTAGAGGTGGGGAATCAGAGGTTGTGAATCAGAGATGGGGCATCAGAGGCAGGGAATCAGACGTGAGGAATCAGAGACAGGGAATCAGAGCTGGGGAATCAGAGGCGGGAAATCAGAGTTGGGGAATCAGAGGCGGGGAATCAGAGATGGGGAATCAGAGGCCGGGAATCAGAGGTGGGGAATCAGAGTCCGGGAATCAGAGATGGGGAATCAGATGCGGGGAATCAGATATTGGGAATCAGAGGCGGGGAATCAGAGGTGGGGAAACAGAGGCGGGGAATCAGGGGCGGGGAATCTGTGCCAGGGAATCAGAGGAGGGGAATCAGAGGCGGGGAATCAGAGGTGGGAAATCAGGGGCGGGGAATCTGTGGCAGGGAATCAGAGGAGGGGAATCAGAGGAGGGGAATCAGAGGCAGGGAATGATACACGGGGAATCAGAGGCGGGGAATCAGAGATGGGGAATCAGAGGCCGTGAATCAGAGGTGGGGAATCAGAGTCCTGGAAAAAGAGGCGGGGAAACAGAGGCGGGGAATCAGATATGGGGAGTCAGAGGCGGGGAATCAGAGGCGGGGAAACAGAGGCGGGGAATCAGATATAGGGAATCAGAGGAGGCGAATCAGAGGCAGTGAATTGGAGATGGGGAATCAGAGGCAGGGTATCAGAGGTGGCCAATCAGAGGCGGGGAAACAGAGGCGGGGAATCAGATATGGGGAATCAGAGGTGGGGAATCAGGGGCGGGAAATCAGTGGCAGGGAATCAGAGGCTGGGAATCAGAGGCCGGGAATCAGATGCCAGGAATAAGAGGACTGGGAATCAGAGGTGGGGAATCAGAGTCCGGGAATCAGAGTTGGGGAATCAGAGGCGGTTAATCAGATATCGGGAATCAGAGGCGGGGAATCAGAGGCGGGGAAACAGAGGCGGGGAATCAGAGGCGGGGAATCAGAGGCAGGGAATCAGACACGGGGAATCAGAGGCGGGGAATCATAGATGGGGAATCAGAGGCGGGGCATCAGAGGCAGGGAATCAGACGCAAGGAATCAGAGGCGGGGAATCAGAGCTGGGGAATCGGAGGCGGGAAATCAGAGTTGGGGAATCAGAGGCGGGGAATCAGATATGGGGAATCAGAGGCGGGGAATCAGAAGCGGGGAAACAGAGGCGGGGATTCAGATAAGGGGATTCAGAGGTGGGGAATCAGAGGTCGGGAATCAGAGGCAGGGAATCAGACGCGGGGAATCAGAGGCGGGGAATCAGAGGCAGGGAATCGGATGTGCGGAATCAGAGATGGGGAATCAGAGGTGGGGAATCAGAGTCCGGGAATCAGATATGGGTAAACAGAGGCGGGGAATCAGAGGCGGTGAAACAGAGGCGGGGAATCAGATATGGGGAATCAGAGGTGGGGAATCAGAGGTTGGGAATCAGAGGCGGGGAATCAGAGGCAAGGAATCAGAGACAGGGAATCAGAGGCAGGGAATCAGATGTGGGGAATCAGAGATGGGGAATCAGAGGCAGGGAATCAGAATCAGAAGCGGGGAATCAGAGGCAGGGAATATGACGCGTGGAATCAGAGGCGGGGAATCAGAGGCAGGGAATCGGATGTGCGGAATCAGAGATGGGGAATCAGAGGTGGGGAATCAGATGCTGGAATAAGAGGACTGGGAATCAGAGGTGTGGAAAGAGAGTTCGGGAAGCAGAGATGTGGAATCAGAGGCGGGGAATGAGATATGGGGAATCAGAGGTGGGGAAACAGATGCGGGGAATCAGAGGCAGGGAATCAAACACGGGGAATCATAGGTGGGGAATCAGAGGCGGGGAATCAGAGTTGGGGAATCAGAGGCGGGGAATTAGATATGGGGAAACAGAGGTGGGGAATCAGAGGCAGGGAAACAGAGGCGGGGAATCAGAGCTGGGGAATCAGAGGCGGGGAATCAGAGTTGGGGAATCAGAGGCGGGGAAACAGATATGTGGAATCAGAGGCGGGGAATCAGAGGCGGGGAAACAGAGGCGGGGAATCAGATATGGGGAATCAGAGGTGGGGAATCAGAGGCAGGGAATATGACGCGTGGAATCAGAGGCGGGGAATCAGAGGCAGGGAATCGGATGTGCGGAATCAGAGATGGGGAATCAGAGGTGGGGAATCAGTGTCCGGGAATCAGATATGGGGAAACAGAGGCGGGGAATCAGAGGCGGGGAAACAGAGGTGGGGAATCAGATATGGGGAATCAGAGGCAGGGAATCTGAGGCAGGGAATCAGATGTGGGGAATCAGAGATGGGGAATCAGAGGCAGGGAATCAGAATCAGAAGTGGGGAATCAGAGGCCGGGAATCAGAGGCCGGGAATCAGACCCTGGAATCAGAGGTGGGGAATCAGAGTCCGGGATTCAAAGGCAGGGAAACAGAGGCGGGGAATCAGATATGGGGAATCAGAGGCGGGGAAGCAGAGGCGGGGTATCAGAGGGGGCGAATCAGAGGCAGGGAAACAGAGGCGGGGAATCAGATATGGGGAATCAGATGTGGGGAATCAGGGGCGGGGAATCAGTGGCAGGGAATCAGAGGCCGGGAATCAGAGGCCGGGAATCAGATGCTGGAATAAGAGGACTGGGAATCAGAGGTGTGGAAAGAGAGTCCGGGAAGCAGAGATGTGGAATCAGAGGCGGGGAATGAGATATGGGGAATCAGAGGCGGGGAAACAGATGCGGGGAATCAGAGGCAGGGAATCAAACACGGGGAATCATAGGTGGGGAATCAGAGGCGGGGAATCAGAGTTGGGGAATCAGAGGCGGGGAATCAGATATGGGGAAACAGAGGTGGGGAATCAGAGGCAGGGAAACAGAGGCGGGGAATCAGATATGGGGAATCAGAGGTGGGGAATCAGAGGTTGGGAATAAGAGGCAGGGAATCAGAGGCGGGAAATCAGAGCTGGGGAATCAGAGGCGTGGAATCAGAATTGGGGAATCAGAGATGGGGAATCAGCGATGGGCAATCAGAGGCAGGGAATCAGACGCGGGGAATCAGAGGTGGTGAATCAGAGATGGGGAATCAGAGGCGGGGAATCAGAGGCAGGGAATCAGACGCGGGGAACCAGAGGCGGGGAATCATAGCTGGTGAATCAGAGGCGGGGAATCAGAGGTGGGGAATCAGAGGCGCGGAATCATATATGGGGAATCAGAGGCGGGCAATCAGAGGCGGGGAAGCTGAGGCGGGGAATCAGACATGCGGAATTAGAGGTGGGGAATCAGAGGTTGTGAATCAGAGATGGGGCATCAGAGGCAGGGAATCAGACGTGAGGAATCAGAGACAGGGAATCAGAGCTGGGGAATCAGAGGCGGGAAATCAGAGTTGGGGAATCAGAGGCGGGGAATCAGAGATGGGGAATCAGAGGCCGGGAATCAGAGGTGGGGAATCAGAGTCCGGGAATCAGAGATGGGGAATCAGATGCGGGGAATCAGATATTGGGAATCAGAGGCGGGGAATCAGAGGTGGGGAAACAGAGGCGGGGAATCAGGGGCGGGGAATCTGTGCCAGGGAATCAGAGGAGGGGAATCAGAGGCGGGGAATCAGAGGTGGGAAATCAGGGGCGGGGAATCTGTGGCAGGGAATCAGAGGAGGGGAATCAGAGGAGGGGAATCAGAGGCAGGGAATGATACACGGGGAATCAGAGGCGGGGAATCAGAGATGGGGAATCAGAGGCCGTGAATCAGAGGTGGGGAATCAGAGTCCTGGAAAAAGAGGCGGGGAAACAGAGGCGGGGAATCAGATATGGGGAGTCAGAGGCGGGGAATCAGAGGCGGGGAAACAGAGGCGGGGAATCAGATATAGGGAATCAGAGGAGGCGAATCAGAGGCAGTGAATTGGAGATGGGGAATCAGAGGCAGGGTATCAGAGGTGGCCAATCAGAGGCGGGGAAACAGAGGCGGGGAATCAGATATGGGGAATCAGAGGTGGGGAATCAGGGGCGGGAAATCAGTGGCAGGGAATCAGAGGCTGGGAATCAGAGGCCGGGAATCAGATGCCAGGAATAAGAGGACTGGGAATCAGAGGTGGGGAATCAGAGTCCGGGAATCAGAGTTGGGGAATCAGAGGCGGTTAATCAGATATCGGGAATCAGAGGCGGGGAATCAGAGGCGGGGAAACAGAGGCGGGGAATCAGAGGCGGGGAATCAGAGGCAGGGAATCAGACACGGGGAATCAGAGGCGGGGAATCATAGATGGGGAATCAGAGGCGGGGCATCAGAGGCAGGGAATCAGACGCAAGGAATCAGAGGCGGGGAATCAGAGCTGGGGAATCGGAGGCGGGAAATCAGAGTTGGGGAATCAGAGGCGGGGAATCAGATATGGGGAATCAGAGGCGGGGAATCAGAAGCGGGGAAACAGAGGCGGGGATTCAGATAAGGGGATTCAGAGGTGGGGAATCAGAGGTCGGGAATCAGAGGCAGGGAATCAGACGCGGGGAATCAGAGGCGGGGAATCAGAGGCAGGGAATCGGATGTGCGGAATCAGAGATGGGGAATCAGAGGTGGGGAATCAGAGTCCGGGAATCAGATATGGGTAAACAGAGGCGGGGAATCAGAGGCGGTGAAACAGAGGCGGGGAATCAGATATGGGGAATCAGAGGTGGGGAATCAGAGGTTGGGAATCAGAGGCGGGGAATCAGAGGCAAGGAATCAGAGACAGGGAATCAGAGGCAGGGAATCAGATGTGGGGAATCAGAGATGGGGAATCAGAGGCAGGGAATCAGAATCAGAAGCGGGGAATCAGAGGCAGGGAATCAGAGGCCGGGAATCACAGGCCGGGAATCAGAGGCCGGGAATCAGAGTCCGGGATTCAGAGATGGGCAATCAGAGGCGGGGAATCCGATATGGGGAATCAGAGGCGGGGAATCAGAAGTGGGGAAACATAGGCAGGGAATCATATGGGGAATCAGAGGTGGCGAATCAGAGGCAGTGTATCAGAGATGGGGAAGCAGAGGTGGGGAATCAGATGTGATGAATCAGAGCTGGGGAATCAGAGGCCGGGATTCAGAGTTGGGGAATCAGAGGCGGGGAATCAGATATGTGGAAACAGAGGCGTGGAATCAGAGGCGGGGAAACAGACGCGGGGAATCAGATATGGGGAATCAGAGGTGGGGAATCAGAGGTTGGGAATCAGAGGCAGGGAATCAGAGGCGGGGAATCAAAGCTTGGGAATCAGAGGTGGGGAATCAGAGGCGGGGAATCAGACGCAGGGAATCAGAGGTGGTGAATCAGAGATGGGGAATCAGAGGCGGGGAATCAGAGGCAGGGAATCAGACGCGGGGAATCAGAGGCGGGGAATCATAGCTGGCGAATCAGAGGTGGGGAATCAGAGTTGGGGAATCAGAGGCAGGGAATCAGATATGGGGAATCAGAGGCGGGGAATCAGAGGCGGGGAAACTGAGGCAGGGAATCAGATATGGGGAATCAGACGCAGGGAATCAGACACGGCGAATCAGAGGCGGGGATTCAGAGATGAGGAATCAGAGGCAGGGCATCAGAGGCAGGGAATCAGACGCGGGGTATCAGAGGCGGGGTATCAGAGTTGGGGAATCAGAGGCGGCGAATCATTTATGGGGAAACAGAGACGGGGAATCAGAGGCGGGGAAACAGAGGCGGAGGATCAGATATAGGGAATCAGAGGTGGGGAATCATAGGTTGGGAATCAGAGGCAGGGAATCAGACGTGGGGAATCAGAGGCGGGGAATCAGAGGCAGGGAATCGGATGTGCGGAATCAGAGATGGGGAATCAGAGGTGGGGAATCAGAGGCGGGGAATCAGAGGCGGGGAAACAGAGGCGGGGAATCCGATATGGGGAATCAGAGGTGGGGAATCAGAGGTTGGGAATCAGAGGCGGGGAATCAGAGGAGGGGAATCAGAGGCGGGGAATCAGAGGCAGGGAATCAGAGGCAGGGAATCAGATGTGGGGAATCAGAGATGGGGAATCAGAGGCAGGGAATCAGAATCAGAAGCGGGGAATCAGAGGCCGGGAATCAGAGGCCCGGAATCAGAGGCCAGGAATCAGAGGTGAGGAATCAGAGTCCGGGATTCAAAGGCGGGGAAACTGAGGCGGGGAATCAGATATGGGGAATCAGAGGCGGGGAATCAGAGGCGGGGTTTCAGTTGGGGCGAATCAGAGGCAGGGAAACAGAGGCGGGGAATCAGATATGGGGAATCAGATGTGGGGAATCAGGGGCGGGGAATCAGTGGCAGTGAATCAGAGGCCGGGAATCAGAGGCCGGGAATCAGATGCTGGGAATAAGAGGACTGGGAATCAGAGGTGTGGAAACAGAGTCCGTGAATCAGAGATGGGGAATCAGAGGCGGGGAATGAGATATGGGGAATCATAGGCGGGGAAATTTGAGGCGGGGAAATAGAGGCGGGGAATCAGAGGCAGGGAATCAAACACGGGGAATCAGAGCTGGGGAATCAGAGGCGGGGAATCAGAGTTGGGGAATCAGAGGCGGAAAATCAGAGATGGGGAATCAGAGGCGGGGAATCAGAATTGGGGAATCAGAGATGGGGAATCAGCGATGGGGAATCAGAGGCGGGGAATCAGATGCGGGGAATCAGAGGTGTTGATTCAGAGATGGGGAATCAGAGGCGGGGAATCAGAGGCAGGGTATCAGACGCGGGGAACCAGAGGCGGGGAATCATAGCTGGTGAATCAGAGGCGGGGAATCAGAGGTGGTGAATCAGAGGCGGGGAATCAGAGATGGGGAATCAGAGGCGGGGAATCAGAGTTGGGGAATCAGAGGCGGTTAATCAGATATCGGGAATCAGAGGCGGGGAATCAGAGGCGGGGAAACAGAGGCAGGGAATCAGAGGCGGGGAATCAGAGGCAGGGAATCAGACACGGGGAATCAGAGGCGGGGAATCATAGATGGGGAATCAGAAGCGGGGCATCAGAGGCAGGGAATCAGACGCGAGGAATCAGAGGCGGGGAATCAGAGCTGGGGAATCGGAGGCGGGAAATCAGAGTTGGGGAATCAGAGGCGGGGAATCAGATATGGGGAATCAGAGGCGGGGAATCAGAAGCGGGGAAACAGAGGCGGGGAATCAGATAAGGGGATTCAGAGGTGGGGAATCAGAGGTTGGGAATCAGAGGCAGGGAATCAGACGCGGGGAATCAGAGGCGGGGAATCAGAGGCAGGGAATCGGATGTGCGGAATCAGAGATGGGGAATCAGAGGTGGGGAATCAGAGTCCGGGAATCAGATATGGGTAAACAGAGGCGGGGAATCAGAGGCGGTGAAACAGAGGCTGGGAATCAGATATGGGGAATCAGAGGTGGGGAATCAGAGGTTGGGAATCAGAGGCGGGGAATCAGAGGCGGGGAATCAGAGACAGGGAATCAGAGGCAGGGAATCAGATGTGGGGAATTAGAGATGGGGAATCAGAGGCAGGGAATCAGAATCAGAAGCGGGGAATCAGAGGCGGGGAATCAGAGGCCGGGAATCACAGGCCGGGAATCAGAGGCCGGGAATCAGAGGCGGGGAATCATAGCTGGCGAATCAGAGGTGGGGAATCAGAGTTGGGGAATCAGAGGCGGGGAATCAGAAGTGGGGAAACATAGGCAGGGAATCATATGGGGAATCAGAGGTGGCGAATCAGAGGCAGTGTATCAGAGATGGGGAAGCAGAGGTGGGGAATCAGATGTGATGAATCAGAGCTGGGGAATCAGAGGCCGGGATTAAGAGTTGGGGAATCAGAGGCGGGGAATCAGATCTGGGGAAACAGAGGCGTGGAATCAGAGGCGGGGAAACAGACGCGGGGAATCAGATATGGGGAATCAGAGGTGGGGAATCAGAGGTTGGGAATCAGAGGCAGGGAATCAGAGACGGGGAATCAAAGCTTGGGAATCAGAGGTGGGGAATCAGAGGCGGGGAATCAGACGCAGGGAATCAGAGGTGGTGAATCAGAGATGGGGAATCAGAGGCGGGGAATCAGAGGCAGGGAATCAGATGCGGGGAATCAGAGGCGGGGAATCATAGCTGGCGAATCAGAGGTGGGGAATCTGAGTTGTGGAATCAGAGGCAGGGAATCAGATATGGGGAATCAGAGGCGGGGAATCAGAGGCGGGGAAACTGAGGCAGGGAATCAGATATGGGGAATCAGACGAAGGGAATCAGACACGGCGAATCAGAGGCGGGGATTCAGAGATGAGGAATCAGAGGCAGGGCATCAGAGGCAGGGAATCAGACGCGGGATATCAGAGGCGGGGAATCAGAGTTGGGGAATCAGAGGCGGCGAATCAGATATGGGGAAACAGAGACGGGGAATCAGAGGCGGGGAAACAGAGGCGGAGGATCAGATATAGGGAATCAGAGGTGGGGAATCATAGGTTGGGAATCAGAGGCAGGGAATCAGACGTGGGGAATCAGAGGCGGGGAATCAGAGGCAGGGAATCGGATGTGCGGAATCAGAGATGGGGAATAAGAGGTGGGGAATCAGAGTCCGGGAATCAGATATGGGGAAACAGAGGCGGGGAATCAGAGGCGGGGAAACAGAGGCGGGTAATCCGATATGGGGAATCAGAGGTGGGGAATCAGAGGTTGGGAATCAGAGGCGGGGAATCAGAGGAGGGGAATCAGAGGCGGGGAATCAGAGGCAGGGAATCAGAGGCAGGGAATCAGATGTGGGGAATCAGAGATGGGGAATCAGAGGCAGGGAATCAGAATCAGAAGCGGGGAATCAGAGGCCGGGAATCAGAGGCCCGGAATCAGAGGCCGGGAATCAGAGGTGGGGAATCAGAGTCCGGGATTCAAAGGCGGGGAAACTGAGGCGGGGAATCAGATATGGGGAATCAGAGGCGGGGAATCAGAGGCGGGGTTTCAGAGGGGGCGAATCAGAGGCAGGTAAACAGAGGCGGGGAATTATTTATGGGGAATCAGACGTGGGGAATCAGGGGCGGGGAATCAGTGGCAGTGAATCAGAGGCCGGGAATCAGAGGCCGGGAATCAGATGCTGGGAATAAGAGGACTGGGAATCAGAGGTGTGGAAACAGAGTCCGTGAATCAGAGATGGGGAATCAGAGGCGGCGAATGAGATATGGGGAATCATAGGCGGGGAATCAGAGGAGGGGAAATAGAGGCGGGGAATCAGAGGCAGGGAATCAAACACGGGGAATCAGAGCTGGGGAATCAGAGGCGGGGAATCAGAGTTGGGGAATCAGAGGCGGGGAATCAGATATGGGGAATCAGAGGTGGGGAATCAGAGGTTGGGAATAAGAGGCAGGGAATCAGAGGCGGGAAATCAGAGCTGGGGAATCAGAGGCGGGGAATCAGAATTGGGGAATCAGAGATGGGGAATCAGCGATGGGGAATCAGAGGCGGGGAATCAGACGCAGGGAATCAGAGGTGTTGAATCAGAGATGGGGAATCAGAGGCGGGGAATCAGAGGCAGGGTATCAGACGCGGGGAACCAGAGGCGGGGAATCATAGCTGGTGAATCAGAGGCGGGGAATCAGAGGTGGTGAATCAGAGGCGGGGAATCAGATATAGGGAATCAGAGGCGGGGAATCAGAGGCGGGGAAACTGAGGCGGGGAATCAGACATGCGGAATCAGAGGTGGGGAATCAGAGGTGGGGAATCAGAGGTTTTGAATCAGAGATGGGGAATCAGACGCGGGGAATCAGAGGCGGGGAATCAGAGCTGGGGAATCAGAGGCGGGGAATCAGAGTTGGGGAATCATAGGCGGGGAATCATATATGGGGAATCAGAGGCGGGGAATCAGAGGCGGGGAAACAGAGGCGGGGAATCAGATATGGGGAATCAGAGGTGGGGAATCAGAGGTTGGGAATCAGAGGCAGGGAATCAGACGCGGGGAATCAGAGGCGGGGAATCAGAGGCAGGGAAACGGAGATGGGGAATCAGAGGCGGGGCATCAGAGGCAGGGAATCAGACGCGAGGAATCAGAGGCGGGGAATCAGAGCTGGGGAATCAGAGGCGGGAAATCAGAGTTGGGGAATCAGAGGCGGGGAATCAGATATGGGGAAACAGAGGCGGGGAATCAGAAGCGGGGAAACAGAGTCGGGGAATCAGATATGGAGAATCAGAGGTGGGGAATCAGAGGTTGGGTATCAGAGGCAGGGAATCAGACGCGGGGAATCAGAGGCGGGGAATCAGAGGCAGAGAATCGGAAGTACGGAATCAGAGATGGCGAATCAGAGGTGGGGAATCAGAGTCCGGGAATCAGATATGGGGAAACAGAGGCGGGGAATCAGAGGCGGTGAAACAGAGGCGGGGAATCAGATATGGGGAATCAGAGGTGGGGAATCAGAGGTTGGGAATCAGAGGCGGGGAATCAGAGGCGGGGAATCAGAGACAGGGAATCAGAGGCAGGGAATCAGATGTGGGGAATCAGAGATGGGGAATCAGAGGCAGGGAATCAGAATCAGAAGCGGGAAATCAGAGGCGGGGAATCAGAGGCCGGGAATCAGAGGCCGGGAATCAGAGGCCGGGAATCAGAGTCCGGGATTCAGAGATGGGGAAACAGAGGCGGGGAATCCGATATGGGGAATCAGAGGTGGGGAATCATAGGTTGGGAATCAGAGGCAGGGAATCAGACGTGGGGAATCAGAGGCGGGGAATCAGAGGCAGGGAATCGGATGTGCGGAATCAGAGATGGGGAATAAGAGGTGGGGAATCAGAGTCCGGGAATCAGATATGGGGAAACACAGGCGGGGAATCAGAGGCGGGGAAACAGAGGCGGGTAATCCGATATGGGGAATCAGAGGTGGGGAATCAGAGGTTGGGAATCAGAGGCGGGGAATCAGAGGCAGGGAATCAGAGGCAGGGAATCAGATGTGGGGAATCAGAGATGGGGAATCAGAGGCAGGGAATCAGAATCAGAAGCGGGGAATCAGAGGCCGGGAATCAGAGGCCCGGAATCAGAGGCCGGGAATCAGAGTTGGGGAATCAGAGTCCGGGATTCGAAGGCGGGGAAACTGAGGCGGGCAATCAGATATGGGGAATCAGAGGCGGGGAATCAGAGGCGGGGTTTCAGAGGGGGCGAATCAGAGGCAGGTAAACAGAGGCGGGGAATTATTTATGGGGAATCAGATGTGGGGAATCAGGGGCGGGGAATCAGAGGTGGGGAATCAGAAGTGGGGAATCAGAGGTGGGGAATCAGAGCCGGGGAATCTGAATCAGCGTATCAGAGGCGGGGCAATCAGAGGTGGGGAATCAGAGGCGGGGAATCAGAGGCGGGGAATCAGAGGCGGGGAATCAGACGCGGGGAATCAGAGGCGGGGAATCAGAAGTGGGGAATCAGAGGTGGGGAATCAGAGGCGGGGAATCAGAGGCAGGTAATCAGAGGCGGGCAATCAGATGCAGGGAATCAGAGGCAGGGAATCAGAGGCAGGGAATCTGAGGCAGGGAATCTGAGGCAGGGAATCTGAGGTGGGCAATCAGAGGTGGGAAAACAGGCGGGTAAACAGAGGCGGGTAAACATAGGCGGGGAATCAGAGGCGGGGAATCAGAGGCGGGTAATCAGAGGCGGGGAATCAGAGTCGGGGAATCAGAGGCGGGGAATCTGAGGCGGGGAATCAGATGCAGGGAATCAGAGGCGGGGAATCAGAGGCGGGGTATCAGAGGCGGGGAATCAGAGGCGCGGAATCAGAGGCGGGGAATCAGAGGCGTGGAATCAGAGACGGGGAATCAGAGGCGGGGAATCAGAAGTGGGGAATCAGAGGTGGGAAATCAGAGGCTGGGAATCAGAGGCGGGGTATCAGAGGCGGGGAATCAGAGGCAGGGTATCAGAGGCGGGCAATCAGATGCAGGGAATCAGAGGCAGGGAATCTGAGGCAGGGAATCAGAGGCAGGGAACCTGAGATGGCGAATATGAGGTGGTGAATCAGAGGCGGGGAAACAGTCGGGTAAACAGAGGCGGGGAATCAGAGGCAGGGAATCAGCCGTGGGGAATCAGAGGCAGGGAATCAGATGAAGGGAATCTGATGCAGGGAATCTGAGGCAGGGTATCTGAGGCAGGGAATCTGTGGCAGGGAATCTGATGCGGGTTATCAGAAGGGGGAAATGAGATGTGGGAAACGAGATGCAGAGAAAGAGGCACGGAAATAGAGGCAGGGAAAGAGAGGCAGGGTATCAGAGGCGGGTAATCAGAGGCGTGGAATCAGAGGCGGGGAAACAGAGACACAGAAAGAGAGGCGTGGAATCAGAGGTGCGGAATCAGAGCCGGTGAATCTGAGCCGGGAAATCAGAAGCAGAGCAACAGAGGTGGTGAAACATGGGTGCAGAATCGGACACGGGGAATCAGAGGTGGGGACTCAGAGGCCGGGAATCAGAGGCAGGGAATCAGAGGCAGGTTATCAGAGGCAGGGAATCAGAGGTGGGAAATCAGAGGCGGGGAATCAGAGGCGGCGAATCAGAGGCGGGGAATCAGAGGCGGGGAATCAGAGGCGGAGAATCAGAGGCGGGCAATCAGATGCAGGAAATCAGAGGCAGGGAATCAGAGGCAGGGAATCAGAGGCAGGGAATCTGAGGCAGGGAATCAGAGGTGGGGAATCAGAGGCGGGGAATCAGAGGCAGGGAATCAGATGAAGGGAATCTGATGCAGGGAATCTGAGGCAGGGAATCTGAGGCAGGGAATCTGTGGCAGGGAATCTGATGCGGGTTATCAGAAGGGGGAAATGAGATGTGGGAAACGAGATGCAGAGAAAGAGGCACGGAAATAGAGGCAGGGAAAGACAGGCAGGGAATCAGAGGCGGGGAATCAGAGGTGGGGAATCAGAGGCTGGGAATCAGAGGCGGGGAATCAGAGGGGGGAATCAGAGGTGGGGAATCAGAGGCAGGGAATCAGAGGCAGGGAATCAGAGGCGGGAAATAAGAGGCGGCGAATCTGAGGCGTGGAATCAGAGGTGGGGAAAGAGATGTGGGGAAACGTAGGCCAGGAAAGTTGCACGGAAAGGGAGGCGGTGAATCAGAGGCGGGGAATCAGAGGCGGGGAATCAGAGGCGGGGAATCAGAGGCGTGGAATCAGAGGTGGGGAAAGAGATGTGGGGAATCAGGCGGGTAAACAGAAGCGGGTAAACATAGCTGCATAAATAGAGGCAGCGAAAGAGATGGGCGAAACATAGTGGTTGGAACTTGTGTGTTGAAAATTAGGTTCACAGAACAGATCAAACAGAGTTGTTGAAATTGAGGGAGGGAAAGAGAGGCACAGAAAGAGTGGAGGGGAAAGAGTGCAGGCAAAATAGAGGCGCAGAGACAGAGGTGGGGAATCAGAGGCGGGGAATCAGATGAAGGGAATCTGATGCAGGGAATCTGAGGCAGGGAATCTGAGGCAGGGAATCGGAGGCAGGGAATCTGAGGCAGGGAATCAGTAAAAAGTTATCAGAGGCAGGGTATCAGAGGCGGAGAATCAGAGGTGGGGATTCAGAAGTGGGGAATCAGAGGCGTGGAATCAGAGGCGGGGAATCAGAGCTGGGGAATCAGAAGTGGGGAATCAGAGGTGGGGAATCAGAGGCGGGGAATCAGAGGCGTGGAATCAGAGGCGGGCAATCAGAAGTGGGGAATCAGAGGTGGGGAATCAGAGGCGGGGAATCAGAGGCGGTGAATCAGAGGCGGGGAATCAGAGGCGGGGAATCAGAGGCGGGGAATCAGAAGTGGGGAATCAGAGGTGGGGAATCAGAGGCGGGGAATCAGAGGCGGGGAATCAGAGGCGGGCAATCAGATGCAGGGAATCAGAGGCAGGGAATCAGACGCAGGGAATCAAATGAAGGGAATCTGATGCAGGGAATCTGAGGCAGGGAATCTGAGGCAGGGAACCTGAGATGGCGAATATGAGGTGGTGAATCAGAGGCGGGGAAACAGTCGGGTAAACAGAGGCGGGGAATCAGAGGCAGGGAATCAGATGAAGGGAATCTGATGCAGTGAATCTGAGGCAGGGAATCTGAGGCGGGGAAACAGGCGGGTAAACAGAGGCGGGTAAACATAGGCGGGGAATCAGAGGCGGGGAATCAGAGGCGGGGAATCAGAGGCGGGGAATCAGAGGCGGGGAATCAGAGGCGGGGAATCAGATGCGGGGAATCAGATGCGGGGAATCAGAGGTGGGGAATCAGAAGCGGGGTATCAGAGGAGGGGAATCAGAGGCGGGGAATCAGAGGTGGGGAATCAGAGGCGGGGAATCAGAGGCGTGGAATCAGAGGCGGGAATTCAGAGGCGGGGAAAGATATGTGGGGAAACGTAGGCCAGGAAAGTTGAGCGGAAATGGAGGCAGTGAATCAGAGGTGGGGAATCAGAGGCGGGGAATCAGAGGCTGGGAATCAGAGGCGGGGAATCAGAGGCGGGGAATCAGAAGTGGGGAATCAGAGGTGGGGAATCAGAGGCGGGGAATCAGAGGTGGGGAATCAGAGGCGGGGAATCAGAGGCAGGGAATCAGAGGCGGGCAATCAGATGCAGGGAATCAGAGGCAGGGAATCAGAGGCGGGCAATCAGATGCAGGGAATCTGAGGCAGGGAATCTGATGCAGGGAATCTGAGGCAGGGAATCTGAGGCAGGGAATCTGTGGCAGAAAATCTGATGCGTGTTATCAGAAGGGGGAAATGAGATGTGGGAAACGAGATGCAGAGAAAGAGGCACGGAAATAGAGGCAGGGAAAGAGAGGCAGGGTATCAGAGGCGGGTAATCAGAGGCGTGGAATCAGAGGCGGGGAATCAGAGACACAGAAAGAGAGGCGTGGAATCAGAGGTGCGGAATCAGAGCCGGTGAATCTGAGCCGGGAAATCAGAAGCATAGCAACAGAGGCGGTGAAACATGGGTGCGGAATAGGACGCGGGGAATCAGAGGTGGGGACTCAGAGGCAGGGAATCAGAGGCAGGGAATCAGAGGCAGGTTATCAGAGGCAGGGAATCTGATGCGGGGAATCAGAGGCGGGGAATCAGAGGCGGGGAATCAGAGGCGGGGAATCAGAGGCGGGGAATCAGAGGCGGAGAATCATAGGCGGGCAATCAGATGCAGGAAATCAGAGGCAGGGAATCAGAGGCAGGGAATCAGAGGCAGGGAATCTGAGGCAGGGAGTCAGAGGTGGGGAATCAGAGGCGGGGAATCAGAGGCAGGGAATCTGTGGCAGGGAATCTGCTGAGGGTTATCAGAAGGGGGAAATGAGATTTGGGAAACGAGATGCAGAGAAAGAGGCACGGAAATAGAGGCAGGGAAAGAGAGGCAGCGAATCAGAGGCGGGGAATCAGAGGTGGGGAATCAGAGGCGGGGAATCAGAGGGGGGAATCGGAGGCAGGGAATCAGAGGCGGGGAATCAGAGGCAGGGAATCAGAGGCGGGAAATCAGAGACGGCGAATCTGAGGCGTGGAATCAGAGGTGGGGAAAGAGATGTGGGGAAACGTAGGCCAGGAAAGTTGCGCGGAAAGGGAGGCGGTGAATCAGAGGCGGCGAATTAGAGGCGGGGAATCAGAGGCAGGGAATCAGAGGGGGGCAATCAGAGGCGGCGAATCAGAGGCGTGGAATCAGAGGTGTGGAAAGAGATGTGGGGAAACAGGCGGGTAAACAGAAGCGGGTAAACATAGGTGCATAAATAGAGGCGGCGAAAGAGATGGGCGAAACATAGTGGTTGGAACTTGTATGTTGAAATTGAGTTACACAGAACAGATCAAACAGAGTTGTTGAAATTGAGGGAGGGAAAGAGAGGCACGGAAAGAGTGGAGGGGAAAGAGTGCAGGCAAAATAGAGGCGTAGAGACAGAGGTGGCGAATCAGTGGCGGGGAATCAGAGGCGTGGAATCAGAGGCAGGGAATCAGATGAAGGTAATCTGATGCAGGGAATCTGAGGCAGGGAATCTGAGGCAGGGAATCGGAGGCAGGGAATCTGATGTGGGGAATCAGAGGCGGGGAATCAGAGGCGGGGAATCAGAGGGGGGATTCAGAGGCGGGGAATCAGAGGCGGGGAATCAGAGGCGGGGAATCAGAGGGGGGAATCTGAGGTGGGGAATCAGAGGCGGGGAATCAGAGGCGGGGAATCAGAGGCAGGGAATCAGAGGCAGGGAATCAGATGAAGGGAATCTGATGCAGGGAATCTGAGGCAGGGAATCTGAGGCGGGGAAACAGGCGGGTAAACAGAGGCGGGTAAACATAGGCGGGGAATCAGAGGCGGGGAATCAGAGGCGGGGAATCAGAAGCGGGGAATCAGAGGCGGGGAATCAGAGGCGGGGAATCAGATGCGGGGAATCAGATGCGGGGAATCAGAGGTGGGGAATCAGAAGCGGGGTATCAGAGGAGGGGAATCAGAGGCGGGGAATCAGAGGCGGGGAATCAGAGGCGGGGAATCAGAGGCGTGGAATCAGAGGCGGGAATTCAGAGGCGGGGAAAGATATGTGGGGAAACGTAGGCCAGGAAAGTTGAGCGGAAATGGAGGCAGTGAATCAGAGGTGGGGAATCAGAGGCGGGGAATCAGAGGCGGGGAATCAGAGGCGGGGAATCAGAGGCGTGGAATCAGAGGCGGGGAATCAGAGGCGGGGAATCAGAAGTGGGGAATCAGAGGTGGGGAATCAGAGGCGGGGAATCAGAGGCGGTGAATCAGAGGCGGGGAATCAGACGCGGGGAATCAGAAGCGGGGAATCAGAAGTGGGGAATCAGAGGTGGGGAATCAGAGGCGGGGAATCAGAATCAGCGAATCAGAGGCGGGGCAATCAGAGGTGGGGAATCAGAGGCGGGGAATCAGAGGCGGGGAATCAGAGGCGGTGAATCAGAGGCGGGGAATCAGAGGCGGGGAATCAGACGCGGGGAATCAGAGGCGGGGAATCAGAAGTGGGGAATCAGAGGTGGGGAATCAGAGGCGGGGAATCAGAAGCAGGGAATCAGAGGCAGGGAATCTGAGGCAGGGAATCTGAGGCAGGGAATCTGAGGTGGGCAATCAGAGGCGGGAAAACAGGCGGGTAAACAGAGGCGGGTAAACATAGGCGGGGAATCAGAGGCGGGGAATCAGAGGCAGGGAATCAGATGAAGGGAATCTGATGCAGGGAATCTGAGGCAGGGAATCTGAGGCAGGGAATCTGTGGCAGGGAATCTGATGCGGGTTATCAGAAGGGGGAAATGAGATGTGGGAAACGAGATGCAGAGAAAGAGGCACGGAAATAGAGGCAGGGAAAGAGAGGCAGGGTATCAGAGGCGGGTAATCAGAGGCGTGGAATCAGAGTCGGGGAATCAGAGGCGGGAAATCAGAGAGGGGAATCAGAGGCAGGGAATCAGATGAAGGGAATCTAATGCAGGGAATCTGAGGCAGGGAATCTGAGGCAGGGAATCGGAGGCAGGGAATCTGAAGCAGGGAATCAGTAAAAAGTTATCAGAGGCAGGGTATCAGAGGCGGAGAATCAGAGGTGGGGAATCAGAAGTGGGGAATCAGAGGTGGGGAATCAGAGGCGTGGAATCAGAGGCGGGGAATCAGAGGTGGGGAATCAGAAGTGGGGAATCAGAGGTGGGGAATCAGAGGCGGGGAATCAGAGGCGTGGAATCAGAGGCGGGCAATCAGAAGTGGGGAATCAGAGGCGGGGAATCAGAGGCGGGGAATCAGAGGCGGTGAATCAGATGCGGGGAATCAGAGGCGGGGAATCAGAGGCGGGGAATCAGAGGCGGGCAATCAGATGCAGGGAATCAGAGGCAGGGAATCAGAGGCAGGGAACCAGACGCAGGGAATCAAATGAAGGGAATCTGATGCAGGGAATCTGAGGCAGGGAATCTGAGGGAGGGAATCTGTGGTGGGGAATCAGTGGCGGAAATACAGGCGGTTAAACAGAGGCGGGTAAACATAGGCGGGGATTCAGAGGCGTGGAATCAGAGGCGGGAAATCAGAGGCGGGGAAAGATATGTGGGGAAAAGTAGGCCAGGAAAGTTGAGCGGAAAGGGAGGCATTGAATCAGAGGTGGGGAATCAGAGGCGGGGAATCAGAGGCGGGGAATCAGAGGCGGGGAATCAGAGGCAGGGAATCAGAAGCGGGTAATCAGAGGTTGGGAATCAGAGGCGGGGAATCAGAGGCGGAGAATCAGAGGCGGGCAATCAGATGCAGGGAATCAGAGGCAGGGAATCAGAGGCAGGGAATCAGAGGCAGGGAATCTGAGGCAGGGAATCTGAGGTGGGGAATCAGAGGCGGGGAAACAGGTGGGTAAACAGAGGCGGGTAAACATAGGCGGGGAATCAGAGGCGCGGAATCAGAGGTGGGGAATCAGAGGCAGGGAATCAGAGGCGGGGAATCAGAGGCGGGGAATCAGATGCGGGGAATCAGAGGTGGGGAATCAGAGGCGGGGTATCAGAGGAGGGGAATCAGAGGCGGGGAATCAGAGGCGGGGAATCAGAGGCGGGGAATCAGAGGCGTGCAATCAGAGGCGGGGAATCAGAGGTGGGGAATCAGAAGTGGGGAATCAGAGGTGGGGAATCAGAGCCGGGGAATCTGAATCAGCGAATCAGAGGCGGGGCAATCAGAGGTGGGGAATCAGAGGCGGGGAATCAGAGGTGGGGAATCAGAGGAGGTGAATCAGAGGCGGGGAATCAGACGCGGGGAATCAGAGGCGGGGAATCAGAAGTGGGGAATCAGAGGTGGGGAATCAGAGGCGGGGAATCAGAGGCAGGTAATCAGAGGCGGGCAATCAGATGCAGGGAATCAGAGGCAGGGAATCAGAGGCAGGGAATCTGAGGCAGGGAATCTGAGGCAGGGAATCTGAGGTGGGCAATCAGAGGTGGGAAAACAGGCGGGTAAACAGAGGCGGGTAAACATAGGCGGGGAATCAGAGGCGGGGAATCAGAGGCGGGGAATCAGAGGCGGGGAATCAGAGTCGGGGAATCAGAGGCGGGGAATCTGAGGCGGGGAATCAGATGCAGGGAATCAGAGGCGGGGAATCAGAGGCGGGGTATCAGAGGCGGGGAATCAGAGGCGCGGAATCAGAGGCGGGGAATCAGAGGCGTGGAATCAGAGACGGGGAATCAGAGGCGGGGAATCAGAAGTGGGGAATCAGAGGTGGGAAATCAGAGGCTGGGAATCAGAGGCGGGGTATCAGAGGCGGGGAATCAGAGGCAGGGTATCAGAGGCGGGCAATCAGATGCAGGGAATCAGAGGCAGGGAATCAGAGGCAGGGAATCAGAGGCAGGGAACCTGAGATGGCGAATATGAGGTGGTGAATCAGAGGCGGGGAAACAGTCGGGTAAACAGAGGCGGGGAATCAGAGGCAGGGAATCAGCCGTGGGGAATCAGAGGCAGGGAATCAGATGAAGGGAATCTGATGCAGGGAATCTGAGGCAGGGTATCTGAGGCAGGGAATCTGTGGCAGGGAATCTGATGCGGGTTATCAGAAGGGGGAAATGAGATGTGGGAAACGAGATGCAGAGAAAGAGGCACGGAAATAGAGGCAGGGAAAGAGAGGCAGGGTATCAGAGGCGGGTAATCAGAGGCGTGGAATCAGAGGCGGGGAATCAGAGACACAGAAAGAGAGGCGTGGAATCAGAGGTGCGGAATCAGAGCCGGTGAATCTGAGCCGGGAAATCAGAAGCAGAGCAACAGAGGTGGTGAAACATGGGTGCGGAATCGGACACGGGGAATCAGAGGTGGGGACTCAGAGGCCGGGAATCAGAGGCAGGGAATCAGAGGCAGGTTATCAGAGGCAGGGAATCAGAGGTGGGAAATCAGAGGCGGGGAATCAGAGGCGGCGAATCAGAGGCGGGGAATCAGAGGCGGGGAATCAGAGGCGGAGAATCAGAGGCGGGCAATCAGATGCAGGAAATCAGAGGCAGGGAATCAGAGGCAGGGAATCAGAGGCAGGGAATCTGAGGCAGGGAATCAGAGGTGGGGAATCAGAGGCGGGGAATCAGAGGCAGGGAATCAGATGAAGGGAATCTGATGCAGGGAATCTGAGGCAGGGAATCTGAGGCAGGGAATCTGTGGCAGGGAATCTGATGCGGGTTATCAGAAGGGGGAAATGAGATGTGGGAAACGAGATGCAGAGAAAGAGGCACGGAAATAGAGGCAGGGAAAGACAGGCAGGGAATCAGAGGCGGGGAATCAGAGGTGGGGAATCAGAGGCTGGGAATCAGAGGCGGGGAATCAGAGGGGGAAATCAGAGGTGGGGAATCAGAGGCAGGGAATCAGAGGCAGGGAATCAGAGGCGGGAAATCAGAGGCGGCGAATCTGAGGCATGGAATCAGAGGTGGGGAAAGAGATGTGGGGAAACGTAGGCCAGGAAAGTTGCACGGAAAGGAAGGCGGTGAATCAGAGGCGGGGAATCAGAGGCGGGGAATCAGAGGCGGGGAATCAGAGGCGTGGAATCAGAGGTGGGGAAAGAGATGTGGGGAATCAGGCGGGTAAACAGAAGCGGGTAAACATAGCTGCATAAATAGAGGCAGCGAAAGAGATGGGCGAAACATAGTGGTTGGAACTTGTGTGTTGAAAATTAGGTACACAGAACAGATCAAACAGAGTTGCTGAAATTGAGGGAGGGAAAGAGAGGCACAGAAAGAGTGGAGGGGAAAGAGTGCAGGCAAAATAGAGGCGTAGAGACAGAGGTGGGGAATCAGAGGCGGGGAATCAGATGAAGGGAATCTGATGCAGGGAATCTGAGGCAGGGAATCTGAGGCAGGGAATCGGAGGCAGGGAATCTGAGGCAGGGAATCAGTAAAAAGTTATCAGAGGCAGGGTATCAGAGGCGGAGAATCAGAGGTGGGGATTCAGAAGTGGGGAATCAGAGGCGTGGAATCAGAGGCGGGGAATCAGAGGTGGGGAATCAGAAGTGGGGAATCAGAGGTGGGGAATCAGAGGCGGGGAATCAGAGGCGTGGAATCAGAGGCGGGCAATCAGAAGTGGGGAATCAGAGGTGGGGAATCAGAGGCGGGGAATCAGAGGCGGTGAATCAGAGGCGGGGAATCAGAGGCGGGGAATCAGAGGCGGGGAATCAGAAGTGGGGAATCAGAGGTGGGGAATCAGAGGCGGGGAATCAGAGGCGGGGAATCAGAGGCGGGCAATCAGATGCAGGGAATCAGAGGCAGGGAATCAGACGCAGGGAATCAAATGAAGGGAATCTGATGCAGGGAATCTGAGGCAGGGAATCTGAGGCAGGGAACCTGAGATGGCGAATATGAGGTGGTGAATCAGAGGCGGGGAAACAGTCGGGTAAACAGAGGCGGGGAATCAGAGGCAGGGAATCAGATGAAGGGAATCTGATGCAGTGAATCTGAGGCAGGGAATCTGAGGCGGGGAAACAGGCGGGTAAACAGAGGCGGGTAAACATAGGCGGGGAATCAGAGGCGGGGAATCAGAGGCGGGGAATCAGAGGCGGGGAATCAGAGGCGGGGAATCAGAGGCGGGGAATCAGATGCGGGGAATCAGATGCGGGGAATCAGAGGTGGGGAATCAGAAGCGGGGTATCAGAGGAGGGGAATCAGAGGCGGGGAATCAGAGGTGGGGAATCAGAGGCGGGGAATCAGAGGCGTGGAATCAGAGGCGGGAATTCAGAGGTGGGGAAAGATATGTGGGGAAACGTAGGCCAGGAAAGTTGAGCGGAAATGGAGGCAGTGAATCAGAGGTGGGGAATCAGAGGCGGGGAATCAGAGGCGGGGAATCAGAGGCGGGGAATCAGAGGCGGGGAATCAGAAGTGGGGAATCAGAGGTGGGGAATCAGAGGCGGGGAATCAGAGGTGGGGAATCAGAGGCGGGGAATCAGAGGCAGGGAATCAAAGGCGGGCAATCAGATGCAGGGAATCAGAGGCAGGGAATCAGAGGCGGGCAATCAGATGCAGGGAATCTGAGGCAGGGAATCTGATGCAGGGAATCTGAGGCAGGGAATCTGAGGCAGGGAATCTGTGGCAGAAAATCTGATGCGGGTTATCAGAAGGGGGAAATGAGATGTGGGAAACGAGATGCAGAGAAAGAGGCACGGAAATAGAGGCAGGGAAAGAGAGGCAGGGTATCAGAGGCGGGTAATCAGAGGCGTGGAATCAGAGGCGGGGAATCAGAGACACAGAAAGAGAGGCGTGGAATCAGAGGTGCGGAATCAGAGCCGGTGAATCTGAGCCGGGAAATCAGAAGCATAGCAACAGAGGCGGTGAAACATGGGTGCGGAATAGGACGCGGGGAATCAGAGGTGGGGACTCAGAGGCAGGGAATCAGAGGCAGGGAATCAGAGGCAGGTTATCAGAGGCAGGGAATCTGATGCGGGGAATCAGAGGCGGGGAATCAGAGGCGGGGAATCAGAGGCGGGGAATCAGAGGCGGGGAATCAGAGGCGGAGAATCATAGGCGGGCAATCAGATGCAGGAAATCAGAGGCAGGGAATCAGAGGCAGGGAATCAGAGGCAGGGAATCTGAGGCAGGGAGTCAGAGGTGGGGAATCAGAGGCGGGGAATCAGAGGCAGGGAATCAGATGAAGGGAATCTGATGCAGGGAATCTGAGGCAGGGAATCTGAGGCAGGGAATCTGTGGCAGGGAATCTGATGAGGGTTATCAGAAGGGGGAAATGAGATTTGGGAAACGAGATGCAGAGAAAGAGGCACGGAAATAGAGGCAGGGAAAGAGAGGCAGCGAATCAGAGGCGGGGAATCAGAGGTGGGGAATCAGAGGCGGGGAATCAGAGGGGGGAATCAGAGGCAGGGAATCAGAGGCGGGGAATCAGAGGCAGGGAATCAGAGGCGGGAAATCAGAGACGGCGAATCTGAGGCGTGGAATCAGAGGTGGGGAAAGAGATGTGGGGAAACGTAGGCCAGGAAAGTTGCGCGGAAAGGGAGGCGGTGAATCAGAGGCGGCGAATTAGAGGCGGGGAATCAGAGGCAGGGAATCAGAGGGGGGCAATCAGAGGCGGCGAATCAGAGGCGTGGAATCAGAGGTGTGGAAAGAGATGTGGGGAAACAGGCGGGTAAACAGAAGCGGGTAAACATAGGTGCATAAATAGAGGCGGCGAAAGAGATGGGCGAAACATAGTGGTTGGAACTTGTATGTTGAAAATGAGTTACACAGAACAGATCAAACAGAGTTGTTGAAATTGAGGGAGGGAAAGAGAGGCACGGAAAGAGTGGAGGGGAAAGAGTGCAGGCAAAATAGAGGCGTAGAGACAGAGGTGGCGAATCAGTGGCGGGGAATCAGAGGCGTGGAATCAGAGGCAGGGAATCAGATGAAGGGAATCTGATGCAGGGAATCTGAGGCAGGGAATCTGAGGCAGGGAATCGGAGGCAGGGAATCTGATGTGGGGAATCAGAGGCGGGGAATCAGAGGCGGGGAATCAGAGGGGGGATTCAGAGGCGGGGAATCAGAGGCGGGGAATCAGAGGCGGGGAATCAGAGGGGGGAATCTGAGGTGGGGAATCAGAGGCGGGGAATCAGAGGCGGGGAATCAGAGGCAGGGAATCAGAGGCAGGGAATCAGATGAAGGGAATCGGATGCAGGGAATCTGAGGCAGGGAATCTGAGGCGGGGAAACAGGCGGGTAAACAGAGGCGGGTAAACATAGGCGGGGAATCAGAGGCGGGGAATCAGAGGCGGGGAATCAGAAGCGGGGAATCAGAGGCGGGGAATCAGAGGCGGGGAATCAGATGCGGGGAATCAGATGCGGGGAATCAGAGGTGGGGAATCAGAAGCGGGGTATCAGAGGAGGGGAATCAGAGGCGGGGAATCAGAGGCGGGGAATCAGAGGCGGGGAATCAGAGGCGTGGAATCAGAGGCGGGAATTCAGAGGCGGGGAAAGATATGTGGGGAAACGTAGGCCAGGAAAGTTGAGCGGAAATGGAGGCGGTGAATCAGAGGTGGGGAATCAGAGGCGGGGAATCAGAGGCGGGGAATCAGAGGCGGGGAATCAGAGGCGGGGAATCAGAAGTGGGGAATCAGAGGTGGGGAATCAGAGGCGGGGAATCAGAGGCGGGGAATCAGAGGCGGGGAATCAGAGGCAGGGAATCAGAGGCGGGCAATCAGATGCAGGGAATCAGAGGCAGGGAATCAGAGGCAGGGAATCAGAGGCAGGGAATCTGAGGGGGCGAATATGAGGTAGTGAATCAGAGGCGGGGAAACAGGCGGGTAAACAGAGGCTGGGAATCAGAGGCAGGGAATCAGCCGCGGTTAATCAGAGGCAGGGAATCAGATGAAGGGAATCTGATGCAGGGAATCTTAGGCAGGGAATCTGAGGCAGGGAATCTGTGGCAGAAAATCTGATGCGGGTTATCAGAAGGGGGAAATGAGATGTGGGAAACGAGATGCAGAGAAAGAGGCACGGAAATAGAGGCAGGGAAAGAGAGGCAGGGTATCAGAGGCGGGTAATCAGAGGCGTGGAATCAGAGGCGGGGAATCAGAGACACAGAAAGAGAGGCGTGGAATCAGAGGTGCGGAATCAGAGCCGGTGAATCTGAGCCGGGAAATCAGAAGCATAGCAACAGAGGCGGTGAAACATGGGTGCGGAATCGGACGCGGGGAATCAGAGGTGGGGACTCAGAGGCAGGGAATCAGAGGCAGGGAATCAGAGGCAGGTTATCAGAGGGTGGGAATCAGATGCGGGGAATCAGAGGCGTGGAATCAGAGGCGGAGAATGAGAGGTGGGGAATCAGAGGCGGGGAATCAGAGGCGGAGAATCATAGGCGGGCAATCAGATTCAGGAAATCAGAGGCAGGGAATCAGAGGCAGGGAATCAGAGGCAGGGAATCTGAGGCAGGGAGTCAGAGGTGGGGAATCAGAGGCGGGGAAACAGAGGCAGGGAATCAGATGAAGGGACTCTGATGCAGGGAATCTGAGGCAGGGAATCAGATGAAGGGACTCTGATGCAGGGAATCTGAGGCAGGGAATCTGAGGCAGGGAATCTGTGGCAGGGAATCTGATGAGGGTTATCAGAAGGGGGAAATGAGATTTGGGAAACGAGATGCAGAGAAAGAGGCACGGAAATAGAGGCAGGGAAAGAGAGGCAGGGAATCAGAGGCGGGGAATCAGAGGTGGGGAATCAGAGGCGGGGAATCAGAGGCGGGGAATCAGAGGGGGGAATCAGAGGCGGGGAATCAGAGGCGGGGAATCAGAGGCAGGGAATCAGAGGCGGGAAATCAGAGACGGCGAATCTGAGGCGTGGAATCAGAGGTGGGGAAAGAGATGTGGGGAAACGTAGGCCAGGAAAGATGCACGGAAAGGGAGGCGGTGAATCAGAGGCGGGGAATCAGAGGCGGGGAATCAGAGGCAGGGAATCAGAGGGGGGCAATCAGAGGCGGCGAATCAGAGGCGTGGAATCAGAGGTGGGGAAAGAGATGTGGGGAAACAGGCGGGTAAACAGAAGCGGGTAAACATAGGTGCATAAATAGAGGCGGCGAAAGAGATGGGCGAAACATAGTGGTTGGAACTTGTATGTTGAAAATGAGTTACACAGAACAGATCAAACAGAGTTGTTGAAATTGAGGGAGGGAAAGAGAGGCACGGAAAGAGTGGAGGGGAAAGAGTGCAGGCAAAAGAGAGGCGTAGAGACAGTGGTGGGGAATCAGAGGCGGGGAATCAGAGGCGGGGAATCAGAGGCAGGGAATCAGAGGCGGGGAAAGATATGTGGGGAAACGTAGGCCAGGAAAGTTGAGCGGAAAGGGAGGCAGTGAATCAGAGGTGGGGAATGAGAGGCGGGGAATCAGAGGCGGGAAATCAGAGGCGGGGAATCAGAGGCGGCGAATCAGAAGCGGGGAATCAGAGGTGGGGAATCAGAGGCGGGGTATCAGAGGTTGAGAATCAGAGATGGGCATTCAGATGCAGGGAATCAGAGGCAGGGAATCAGAGGCAGGGAATCAGAGTCACGGAATCTGAGGTAGGGAATCTGAGGTGGGGAATCAGAGGCGGGGAAACAGGCGGGTAAACAGAGGCGGGTATACATAGGCGGGGAATCAGAGGCAGGGAATCAGAGGCGGGGAATCAGAGGCGGTGAATCAGAGGCGGGGAATCAGAGGCGGGGAATCAGATGCGGGGAATCAGAGGCGGGGAATCAGAGGTGGGGTATTAGATGAGGGGAATCAGAGGCGGGGAATCAGAGGCGGGGAATCAGAGGCGGGGAATCAGAGGCGTGGAATCAGAGGCGGGGAATCAGAGGCGGGGAATCAGAAGTGGGGAATCAGATGTGGGGAATCAGAGGCGGGGAATCAGAGGTGGGCAATCAGAGGCGGGGAATCAGATATGGGGAATCAGAGGCGGGGAATCAGAGGCGGGGAAACAGAGGCGGGGAATCAAATATAGGGAATCAGAGGTGGGGAATCAGAGGTTGTGAATCAGAGATGGGGAATCAAGGCGGGGGATCAGAGGCAGGGAATCAGACACGGGGAATCAGAGGCGGGGATTCAGAGCTGGGGAATCAGAGGCGGGGAATCAGAGTTGGGGAATCAGAGGCAGGGAATCAGATATGGGGAATCAGAGGCGGGGAATCAGAGGCGGGGAAACAGAGGTGGGGAATCAGATATGGGGAATCAGAGGTGGGGAATCAGGGGAAGGGATTCAGTGTCAGGGAATCAGAGGCGGGGAATCAGAGTCCGGGAATCAGAGATGGGGATTCAGAGGCGGGGAATGAGATATGGAGAATCAGAGATGGGGAATCAGAGGCGGGGAATCAGAGGCAGGGAATCGGACGCCGGGAATCAGAGTCGGGGAATCAGAGCTGGGGAATCAGAGGCGGGGTATCAGAGTTGGGGAATCAGAGGCGGGGATTCAGATATGGGGAAATAGAGGCGGGGAATCAGATATGGGGAATCAGAGGTGTGGAATCAGAGGTTGGGAATCAGATATGGGGAAACAGAGGCGGGGAATCAGAGGCGGGGAATCAGAGGCAGGGAATCAGAGGCGGGGAAAGATATGTGGGGAAACGTAGGCCAGGAAAGTTGAGCGGAAAGGGAGGCAGTGAATCAGAGGTGGGGAATCATAGGCGGGGAATCAGAGGCGGGGAATCTGAGGCGGGGAATCAGAGGCGGGGAATCAGAAGCGGGGAAACAGAGGTGGGGAATCAGAGGCGGGGTATCAGAGGTTGAGAATCAGAGATGGGCATTCAGATGCAGGGAATCAGAGGCAGGGAATCAGAGGCGGGGAAACAGGCGGGTAAACAGAGGCGGGTAAACATAGGCGGGGAATCAGAGGCAGGGAATCAGAGGCGGGGAATCAGAGGCGGTGAATCAGAGGCGGGGAATCAGAGGCGGGGAATAAGATGCGGGGAATCAGAGGCGGGGAATCAGAGGTGGGGTATTAGATGAGGGGAATAAGAGGCGGGGAATCAGAGGCGGGGAATCAGAGGCGGGGAATCAGAGGCGTGGAATCAGAGGCGGGGAATCAGAGGCGGGGAATCAGAAGTGGGGAATCAGATGTGGGGAATCAGAGGCGGGGAATCAGAGGCAGGGAATCAGAGGCGGGCAATCAGAAGTGGGGAATCAGAGGCGGGGAATCAGAGGCGGGGAAACAGAGGCGGTGAATCAGAGGCGGGGAATCAGAAGTGGGGAATCAGAGGCAGGGAATCTGAGGCAGGGAATCTGTGTTGGGGAACCAGAGGCGGGAAAACAGGCGAGTAAACAGAGGCGGGTAAACATAGGTGGGGAATCAGAGGCGGGGAATCAGAGCCGGGAAATCAGAGGCGGGGAATCTGAGGCGGGGAATCAGATGCAGGGAATCAGATGCGGGACATCAGAGGTGCGGTATCAGAGGCGGTGAATTAGAGGCGGGGAATCAGAGGCGGGGAATCAGAGGCGTGGAATCAGAGGCGGGGAATCAGAGGCGGTGAATCAGAGGCGGGGAATCACAGGCGGGGAATCAGAGGGGGGGAATCAGAGGCGTGGAATCAGATGCGGTGAATCAGTGGCAGAGAATCAGAGGCGGGGTATTAGACGAGGGGAATCGGAGATGGGGAATCAGAGGCAGGGAATCAGAGGCGGGGAATCAGAGGCGGGGAATCAGAGGCCGGGAATCAGATATGGGGAAACAGAGGCGGGGAATCCGAGACGGGGAAACAGAGGCGGGGAATCAGATATGGGGAATCAGAGGTGGGGAATCAGAGGTTGGGAATCAGAGGCAGGGAATCAGAGGCTTGGAATCAGATGCAGGGAATCAGATTCGGGGAATCAGAGGCGGGGAATCAGAGCTGGGGAATTAGAGGTGGGGAATCAGATTTGGGGAATCAGAGGCGGGGACTTAGATATTGGGAAACAGAGGCGGGGAATCAGAGGCGGGGAAACCCAGGCGGGGAATCAGATATGGGGAATCAGAGGTGGGGAATCAGAGGCAAGGAATCAGATGTGCGGAATCAGAGATGGGGAATCAGAGGCAGGGAATCAGAATCAGAAGCAGGGAATCAGAGGCCGGGAATCAGAGGCCGGAATCAGATGCTGGGAATCAGAGGCCTGGAATCAGAGGCGGGGAATCAGAGGCAGGGAATCAGATGCGGGGAATCAGAGGCGGGGAATCAGGGCTGGGGAATCAGAGGCGGGGTATTAGAGTTGGGGAATCAGAGGCGGGGAATCAGATATGGGGATACAGAGGTGGGGAATCAGAGGCGCGGAAACAGAGGCAGGGAATCAGATATGGGGAATCAGAGGTTGGGAATCAGAGATGGGGAATCAGAGGCGGTGAATCAGAGATGGGGAATCAGAGGCGGGGAATCAGAGGCAGGAAATCAGACACGGGGATTCAGAGGCTGGGAATCAGACGGGGGGAATCAAAGGCGGGGAATCAGAGGCTGGGATTCAGAGGCGGGGAATCAGAGGCAGGGAATCAGAGGCGGGGAATCAGAGGCTGGGATTCAGAGGCGGGGAATCAGAGGCAGGGAATCAGACACGGGGAATCAGAGGTGGGGAATCAGAGATGGGGAATCAGAGGCGGGGAATCAGAGGCAGGGAATCAGACGCGGGGAATCTGAGGCGGGGAATCAGAGCTGAGGAATCAGAGGTGGGGAATCAGAGTTGGGGAATCAGAGGCAGGGAATCGGATGTGCGGAATCAGAGATGGGGAATCAGATGTGGGGAATCAGAGGAATCAGAGATGGGGAATCAGAGGCGGGGAATCAGAGGCAGGAAATCAGACACGGGTATTCAGAGGCTGGGAATCAGACGGGGGGAATCAAAGGCGGGGAATCAGAGCTGGGGAATCAGAGGCAGGGAATCAGAGTTGGGGATTCAGAGACGGGGAATCAGATATGGGGAAACAGAGGCGGGGAATCAGAGGTGGGCAAACAGAGGCGGGGAATTAGATATGGGGAATCAGAGGTGGGGAATCAGAGGTGGTGAATCAGTGATGGGGAATCACAGGCGGGGAATCAGAGGCAGGGAATAGAACGCAGGGAATCAGACGCAGGGAATCAGAGCTGGGGAATCAGAGGCGGGGAATCATAGTTGGGAATCAGAGGCGGGGAATCAGATATGGGGAAACAGAGGCGGGGAATCAGAGGCGGGGAAACAGAGGCGGGGAATAAGATATGGGGAATTGGATGCGGGGAATCAGAGGCGGGGAATCAGAGCTGGGGAATCAGAGGCGGGGAATCAGAGTTGGGGCATCAGAGGTGGGGAATTAGATATAGGGAAACAGAGGCGGGGAATCAGAGGCGGGGAAACAGAGGCGGGGAATAAGAAATGGGGAATCAGAGGTGGGGAATCAGAGGCAGGGAATCAGATGAGCGGAATCAGAGATGGGGAATCAGAGGCAGGGAATCAGAATCAGAAGCGGGGAATCAGAGGCCGGGAATCAGAGGCCGGGAATCAGATGCTGGGAATAAGAGGCCGGGAATCAGAGGTGGGGAATCAGAGTCCGGGAATCAGAGATGGGGATTCAGAGGCGGGGAATGAGATATGGAGAATCAGAGGCGGCGAATCAGAGGCCGGGAAACAGAGGTGGGGAATCAGATATGGTGAATCAGAGGTGGCGAATCAAAGGCGGTGTATCAGAGATGGGGAATCAGAGGCGGGGAATCAGAGGCAGGGAATCAGAGCTGGGGAATTCGAGGTGGGGAATCAGATTTGGGGAATCAGAGGCGGGGACTTAGATATTGGGAAACAGAGGCGGGGAATCAGAGGCGGGGAAACCCAGGCGGGGAATCAGATATGGGGAATCAGAGGTGGGGAATCAGAGGCAAGGAATCAGATGTGCGGAATCAGAGATGGGGAATCAGAGGCAGGGAATCAGAATCAGAAGCAGGGAATCAGAGGCCGGGAATCAGAGGCCGGAATCAGATGCTGGGAATCAGAGGCCTGGAATCAGAGGCGGGGAATCAGAGGCAGGGAATCAGATGCGGGGAATCAGAGGCGGGGAATCAGGGCTGGGGAATCAGAGGCGGGGTATTAGAGTTGGGGAATCAGAGGCGGGGAATCAGATATGGGGATACAGAGGTGGGGAATCAGAGGCGCGGAAACAGAGGCAGGGAATCAGATATGGGGAATCAGAGGTGGGGAATCAGAGATGGGGAATCAGAGGCGGTGAATCAGAGATGGGGAATCAGAGGCGGGGAATCAGAGGCAGGAAATCAGACACGGGGATTCAGAGGCTGGGAATCAGACGGGGGGAATCAAAGGCGGGGAATCAGAGGCTGGGATTCAGAGGCGGGGAATCAGAGGCAGGGAATCAGAGGCGGGGAATCAGAGGCTGGGATTCAGAGGCGGGGAATCAGAGGCAGGGAATCAGACACGGGGAATCAGAGGTGGGGAATCAGAGATGGGGAATCAGAGGCGGGGAATCAGAGGCAGGGAATCAGACGCGGGGAATCTGAGGCGGGGAATCAGAGCTGAGGAATCAGAGGTGGGGAATCAGAGTTGGGGAATCAGAGGCAGGGAATCGGATGTGCGGAATCAGAGATGGGGAATCAGATGTGGGGAATCAGAGGAATCAGAGATGGGGAATCAGAGGCGGGGAATCAGAGGCAGGAAATCAGACACGGGTATTCAGAGGCTGGGAATCAGACGGGGGGAATCAAAGGCGGGGAATCAGAGCTGGGGAATCAGAGGCAGGGAATCAGAGTTGGGGATTCAGAGACGGGGAATCAGATATGGGGAAACAGAGGCGGGGAATCAGAGGTGGGCAAACAGAGGCGGGGAATTAGATATGGGGAATCAGAGGTGGGGAATCAGAGGTGGTGAATCAGTGATGGGGAATCACAGGCGGGGAATCAGAGGCAGGGAATAGAACGCAGGGAATCAGACGCAGGGAATCAGAGCTGGGGAATCAGAGGCGGGGAATCATAGTTGGGAATCAGAGGCGGGGAATCAGATATGGGGAAACAGAGGCGGGGAATCAGAGGCGGGGAAACAGAGGCGGGGAATAAGATATGGGGAATTGGATGCGGGGAATCAGAGGCGGGGAATCAGAGCTGGGGAATCAGAGGCGGGGAATCAGAGTTGGGGCATCAGAGGTGGGGAATTAGATATAGGGAAACAGAGGCGGGGAATCAGAGGCGGGGAAACAGAGGCGGGGAATAAGAAATGGGGAATCAGAGGTGGGGAATCAGAGGCAGGGAATCAGATGAGCGGAATCAGAGATGGGGAATCAGAGGCAGGGAATCAGAATCAGAAGCGGGGAATCAGAGGCCGGGAATCAGAGGCCGGGAATCAGATGCTGGGAATAAGAGGCCGGGAATCAGAGGTGGGGAATCAGAGTCCGGGAATCAGAGATGGGGATTCAGAGGCGGGGAATGAGATATGGAGAATCAGAGGCGGGGAATCAGAGGCCGGGAAACAGAGGTGGGGAATCAGATATGGTGAATCAGAGGTGGCGAATCAAAGGCGGTGTATCAGAGATGGGGAATCAGAGGCGGGGAATCAGAGGCAGGGAATCAGATGCGGGGAATCAGAGGCGGGGAATCAGAGCTGGCGAATCAGAGGCGGGGAATCAGAGGTGGGCAATCAGAGGCGGGGAATCAGATATGGGGAATCAGAGGCGGGGAATCAGAGGCGGGGAAACAGAGGCGGGGAATCAGAGGTGCGGAATCAGAGGCGGGGAATCAGAGGCGGGGAATCAGAGGCGGGGAATCAGAGGCGGGGAATCAGATGCGGGGAATCAGATGCGGGGAATCAGAGGTAGGGAATCAGAAGCGGGGTATCAGAGGAGGGGAATCTGAGGCGGGGAATCAGAGGTGGGGAATCAGAGGCGGGGAATCAGAGGCGTGGAATCAGAGGCGGGAATTCAGAGGTGGGGAAAGATATGTGGGGAAACGTAGGCCAGGAAAGTTGAGCGGAAATGGAGGCAGTGAATCAGAGGTGGGGAATCAGAGGCGGGGAATCAGAGGCGGGGAATCAGAGGCGGGGAATCAGAGGCGGGGAATCAGAAGTGGGGAATCAGAGGTGGGGAATCAGAGGCGGGGAATCAGAGGTGGGGAATCAGAGGTGGGGAATCAGAGGCAGGGAATCAAAGGCGGGCAATCAGATGCAGGGAATCAGAGGCAGGGAATCAGAGGCGGGCAATCAGATGCAGGGAATCTGAGGCAGGGAATCTGATGCAGGGAATCTGAGGCAGGGAATCTGAGGCAGGGAATCTGTGGCAGAAAATCTGATGCGGGTTATCAGAAGGGGGAAATGAGATGTGGGAAACGAGATGCAGAGAAAGAGGCACGGAAATAGAGGCAGGGAAAGAGAGGCAGGGTATCAGAGGCGGGTAATCAGAGGCGTGGAATCAGAGGCGGGGAATCAGAGACACAGAAAGAGAGGCGTGGAATCAGAGGTGCGGAATCAGAGCCGGTGAATCTGAGCCGGGAAATCAGAAGCATAGCAACAGAGGCGGTGAAACATGGGTGCGCAATAGGACGCGGGGAATCAGAGGTGGGGACTCAGAGGCAGGGAATCAGAGGCAGGGAATCAGAGGCAGGTTATCAGAGGCAGGGAATCTGATGCGGGGAATCAGAGGCGGGGAATCAGAGGCGGGGAATCAGAGGCGGGGAATCAGAGGCGGGGAATCAGAGGCGGAGAATCATAGGCGGGCAATCAGATGCAGGAAATCAGAGGCAGGGAATCAGAGGCAGGGAATCAGAGGCAGGGAATCTGAGGCAGGGAGTCAGAGGTGGGGAATCAGAGGCGGGGAATCAGAGGCAGGGAATCAGATGAAGGGAATCTGATGCAGGGAATCTGAGGCAGGGAATCTGAGGCAGGGAATCTGTGGCAGGGAATCTGATGAGGGTTATCAGAAGGGGGAAATGAGATTTGGGAAACGAGATGCAGAGAAAGAGGCACGGAAATAGAGGCAGGGAAAGAGAGGCAGCGAATCAGAGGCGGGGAATCAGAGGTGGGGAATCAGAGGCGGGGAATCAGAGGGGGGAATCAGAGGCAGGGAATCAGAGGCGGGGAATCAGAGGCAGGGAATCAGAGGCGGGAAATCAGAGACGGCGAATCTGAGGCGTGGAATCAGAGGTGGGGAAAGAGATGTGGGGAAACGTAGGCCAGGAAAGTTGCGCGGAAAGGGAGGCGGTGAATCAGAGGCGGCGAATTAGAGGCGGGGAATCAGAGGCAGGGAATCAGAGGCGGGAAATCAGAGACGGCGAATCTGAGGCGTGGAATCAGAGGTGGGGAAAGAGATGTGGGGAAACGTAGGCCAGGAAAGATGCGCGGAAAGGGAGGCGGTGAATCAGAGGCGGCGAATTAGAGGCGGGGAATCAGAGGCAGGGAATCAGAGGGGGGCAATCAGAGGCGGCGAATCAGAGGCGTGGAATCAGAGGTGTGGAAAGAGATGTGGGGAAACAGGCGGGTAAACAGAAGCGGGTAAACATAGGTGCATAAATAGAGGCGGCGAAAGAGATGGGCGAAACATAGTGGTTGGAACTTGTATGTTGAAAATGAGTTACACAGAACAGATCAAACAGAGTTGTTGAAATTGAGGGAGGGAAAGAGAGGCACGGAAAGAGTGGAGGGGAAAGAGTGCAGGCAAAATAGAGGCGTAGAGACAGAGGTGGCGAATCAGTGGCGGGGAATCAGAGGCGTGGAATCAGAGGCAGGGAATCAGATGAAGGGAATCTGATGCAGGGAATCTGAGGCAGGGAATCTGAGGCAGGGAATCGGAGGCAGGGAATCTGATGTGGGGAATCAGAGGCGGGGAATCAGAGGCGGGGAATCAGAGGGGGGATTCAGAGGCGGGGAATCAGAGGCGGGGAATCAGAGGCGGGGAATCAGAGGGGGGAATCTGAGGTGGGGAATCAGAGGCGGGGAATCAGAGGCGGGGAATCAGAGGCAGGGAATCAGAGGCAGGGAATCAGATGAAGGGAATCTGATGCAGGGAATCTGAGGCAGGGAATCTGAGGCGGGGAAACAGGCGGGTAAACAGAGGCGGGTAAACATAGGCGGGGAATCAGAGGCGGGGAATCAGAGGCGGGGAATCAGAAGCGGGGAATCAGAGGCGGTGAATCAGAGGCGGGGAATCAGATGCGGGGAATCAGATGCGGGGAATCAGAGGTGGGGAATCAGAAGCGGGGTATCAGAGGAGGGGAATCAGAGGCGGGGAATCAGAGGCGGGGAATCAGAGGCGGGGAATCAGAGGCGTGGAATCAGAGGCGGGAATTCAGAGGCGGGGAAAGATATGTGGGGAAACGTAGGCCAGGAAAGTTGAGCGGAAATGGAGGCAGTGAATCAGAGGTGGGGAATCAGAGGCGGGGAATCAGAGGCGGGGAATCAGAGGCGGGGAATCAGAGGCGGGGAATCAGAAGTTGGGAATCAGAGGTGGGGAATCAGAGGCGGGGAATCAGAGGCGGGGAATCAGAGGCGGGGAATCAGAGGCAGGGAATCAGAGGCGGGCAATCAGATGCAGGGAATCAGAGGCAGGGAATCAGAGGCAGGGAATCAGAGGCAGGGAATCTGAGGGGGCGAATATGAGGTAGTGAATCAGAGGCGGGGAAACAGGCGGGTAAACAGAGGCTGGGAATCAGAGGCAGGGAATCAGCCGCGGGGAATCAGAGGCAGGGAATCAGATGAAGGGAATCTGATGCAGGGAATCTTAGGCAGGGAATCTGAGGCAGGGAATCTGTGGCAGAAAATCTGATGCGGGTTATCAGAAGGGGGAAATGAGATGTGGGAAACGAGATGCAGAGAAAGAGGCACGGAAATAGAGGCAGGGAAAGAGAGGCAGGGTATCAGAGGCGGGTAATCAGAGGCGTGGAATCAGAGGCGGGGAATCAGAGACACAGAAAGAGAGGCGTGGAATCAGAGGTGCGGAATCAGAGCCGGTGAATCTGAGCCGGGAAATCAGAAGCATAGCAACAGAGGCGGTGAAACATGGGTGCGGAATCGGACGCGGGGAATCAGAGGTGGGGACTCAGAGGCAGGGAATCAGAGGCAGGGAATCAGAGGCAGGTTATCAGAGGGTGGGAATCAGATGCGGGGAATCAGAGGCGTGGAATCAGAGGCGGAGAATGAGAGGTGGGGAATCAGAGGCGGGGAATCAGAGGCGGAGAATAATAGGCGGGCAATCAGATTCAGGAAATCAGAGGCAGGGAATCAGAGGCAGGGAATCAGAGGCAGGGAATCTGAGGCAGGGAGTCAGAGGTGGGGAATCAGAGGCGGGGAATCAGAGGCAGGGAATCAGATGAAGGGACTCTGATGCAGGGAATCTGAGGCAGGGAATCAGATGAAGGGACTCTGATGCAGGGAATCTGAGGCAGGGAATCTGAGGCAGGGAATCTGTGGCAGGGAATCTGATGAGGGTTATCAGAAGGGGGAAATGAGATTTGGGAAACGAGATGCAGAGAAAGAGGCACGGAAATAGAGGCAGTGAAAGAGAGGCAGGGAATCAGAGGCGGGGAATCAGAGGTGGGGAATCAGAGGCGGGGAATCAGAGGCGGGGAATCAGAGGGGGGAATCAGAGGTGTGGAATCAGAGGTTGGGAATCAGAGGAAGGGAATCAGAGTCGGGGAAACAGAGGCGGGGAATCAGATATGTGGAATCAGAGGTGGCGAATCAAAGGCGGTGAAACAGAGATGGGGAATCAGGGCAGGGAATCAGAGGCAGGGAATCAAACACGGGGAATCAGAGCTGGGGAATCAGAGGCGGGGAATCAGAGTTGGGAATCAGAGGCGGGGAATCAGAGGCGGGGAATCAGAGGCGGGGAATCAGAGGCGGGGAATCAGAGGGGGGAATCAGAAGCGGGGAATCAGAGGCGGGGAATCAGAGGCAGGGAATCAGAGGCGGGAAATCAGAGACGGCGAATCTGAGGCGTGGAATCAGAGGTGGGGAAAGAGATGTGGGGAAACGTAGGCCAGGAAAGATGCACGGAAAGGGAGGCGGTGAATCAGAGGCGGGGAATCAGAGGCGCGGAATCAGAGGCAGGGAATCAGAGGGGGGCAATCAGAGGCGGCGAATCAGAGGCGTGGAATCAGAGGTGGGGAAAGAGATGTGGGGAAACAGGCGGGTAAACAGAAGCGGGTAAACATAGGTGCATAAATAGAGGCGGCGAAAGAGATGGGCGAAACATAGTGGTTGGAACTTGTATGTTGAAAATGAGTTACACAGAACAGATCAAACAGAGTTGTTGAAATTGAGGGAGGGAAAGAGAGGCACGGAAAGAGTGGAGGGGAAAGAGTGCAGGCAAAAGAGAGGCGTAGAGACAGTGGTGGGGAATCAGAGGCGGGGAATCAGAGGCGGGGAATCAGAGGCAGGGAATCAGAGGCGGGGAAAGATATGTGGGGAAACGTAGGCCAGGAAAGTTGAGCGGAAAGGGAGGCAGTGAATCAGAGGTGGGGAATCAGAGGCGGGGAATCAGAGGCGGGGAATCTGAGGCGGGGAATCAGAGGCGGGGAATCAGAAGCGGGGAAACAGAGGTGGGGAATCAGAGGCGGGGTATCAGAGGTTGAGAATCAGAGATGGGCATTCAGATGCAGGGAATCAGAGGCAGGGAATCAGAGGCGGGGAAACAGGCGGGTAAACAGAGGCGGGTAAACATAGGCGGGGAATCAGAGGCAGGGAATCAGAGGCGGGGAATCAGAGGCGGTGAATCAGAGGCGGGGAATCAGAGGCGGGGAATAAGATGCGGGGAATCAGAGGCGGGGAATCAGAGGTGGGGTATTAGATGAGGGGAATCAGAGGCGGGGAATCAGAGGCGGGGAATCAGAGGCGGGGAATCAGAGGCGTGGAATCAGAGGCGGGGAATCAGAGGCGGGGAATCAGAAGTGGGGAATCAGATGTGGGGAATCAGAGGCGGGGAATCAGAGGCAGGGAATCAGAGGCGGGCAATCAGAAGTGGGGAATCAGAGGCGGGGAATCAGAGGCGGGGAAACAGAGGCGGTGAATCAGAGGCGGGGAATCAGAAGTGGGGAATCAGAGGCAGGGAATCTGAGGCAGGGAATCAGTGTTGGGGAACCAGAGGCGGGAAAACAGGCGAGTAAACAGAGGCGGGTAAACATAGGTGGGGAATCAGAGGCGGGGAATCAGAGCCGGGAAATCAGAGGCGGGGAATCTGAGGCGGGGAATCAGATGCAGGGAATCAGATGCGGGACATCAGAGGTGCGGTATCAGAGGCGGGGAATTAGAGGCGGGGAATCAGAGGCGGGGAATCAGAGGCGGGGAATCAGAGGCGGGGAATCACAGGCGGGGAATCAGAGGGGGGGAATCAGAGGCGTGGAATCAGATGCGGTGAATCAGTGGCAGAGAATCAGAGGCGGGGAATCAGAGGCGGGGAATCAGAGGCCGGGAATCAGATATGGGGAAACAGAGGCGGGGAATCCGAGACGGGGAAACAGAGGCGGGGAATCAGATATGGGGAATCAGAGGTGGGGAATCAGAGGTTGGGAATCAGAGGCAGGGAATCAGAGGCTTGGAATCAGATGCAGGGAATCAGATGCGGGGAATCAGAGGCGGGGAATCAGAGCTGGGGAATTAGAGGTGGGGAATCAGATTTGGGGAATCAGAGGCGGGGACTTAGATATTGGGAAACAGAGGCGGGGAATCAGAGGCGGGGAAACCCAGGCGGGGAATCAGATATGGGGAATCAGAGGTGGGGAATCAGAGGCAAGGAATCAGATGTGCGGAATCAGAGATGGGGAATCAGAGGCAGGGAATCAGAATCAGAAGCAGGGAACCAGAGGCCGGGAATCAGAGGCCGGAATCAGATGCTGGGAATCAGAGGCCTGGAATCAGAGGCGGGGAATCAGAGGCAGGGAATCAGATGCGGGGAATCAGAGGCGGGGAATCAGGGCTGGGGAATCAGAGGCGGGGTATTAGAGTTGGGGAATCAGAGGCGGGGAATCAGATATGGGGATACAGAGGTGGGGAATCAGAGGCGGGGAAACAGAGGCAGGGAATCAGATATGGGGAATCAGAGGTGGGGAATCAGAGATGGGGAATCAGAGGCGGTGAATCAGAGATGGGGAATCAGAGGCGGGGAATCAGAGGCAGGAAATCAGACACGGGGATTCAGAGGCTGGGAATCAGACGGGGGGAATCAAAGGCGGGGAATCAGAGGCTGGGATTCAGAGGCGGGGAATCAGAGGCAGGGAATCAGAGGCGGGGAATCAGAGGCTGGGATTCAGAGGCGGGGAATCAGAGGCAGGGAATCAGACACGGGGAATCAGAGGTGGGGAATCAGAGATGGGGAATCAGAGGCGGGGAATCAGAGGCAGGGAATCAGACGCGGGGAATCTGAGGCGGGGAATCAGAGCTGAGGAATCAGAGGTGGGGAATCAGAGTTGGGGAATCAGAGGCAGGGAATCGGATGTGCGGAATCAGAGATGGGGAATCAGATGTGGGGAATCAGAGGAATCAGAGATGGGGAATCAGAGGCGGGGAATCAGAGGCAGGAAATCAGACACGGGTATTCAGAGGCTGGGAATCAGACGGGGGGAATCAAAGGCGGGGAATCAGAGCTGGGGAATCAGAGGCAGGGAATCAGAGTTGGGGATTCAGAGACGGGGAATCAGATATGGGGAAACAGAGGCGGGGAATCAGAGGTGGGCAAACAGAGGCGGGGAATTAGATATGGGGAATCAGAGGTGGGGAATCAGAGGTGGTGAATCAGTGATGGGGAATCACAGGCGGGGAATCAGAGGCAGGGAATAGAACGCAGGGAATCAGACGCAGGGAATCAGAGCTGGGGAATCAGAGGCGGGGAATCATAGTTGGGAATCAGAGGCGGGGAATCAGATATGGGGAAACAGAGGCGGGGAATCAGAGGCGGGGAAACAGAGGCGGGGAATAAGATATGGGGAATTGGATGCGGGGAATCAGAGGCGGGGAATCAGAGCTGGGGAATCAGAGGCGGGGAATCAGAGTTGGGGCATCAGAGGTGGGGAATTAGATATAGGGAAACAGAGGCGGGGAATCAGAGGCGGGGAAACAGAGGCGGGGAATAAGAAATGGAGAATCAGAGGTGGGGAATCAGAGGCAGGGAATCAGATGTGCGGAATCAGAGATGGGGAATCAGAGGCAGGGAATCAGAATCAGAAGCGGGGAATCAGAGGCCGGGAATCAGAGGCCGGGAATCAGATGCTGGGAATAAGAGGCCGGGAATCAGAGATGGGGAATCAGAGTCCGGGAATCAGAGATGGGGATTCAGAGGCGGGGAATGAGATATGGAGAATCAGAGGCGGGGAATCAGAGGCCGGGAAACAGAGGTGGGGAATCAGATATGGGGAATCAGAGGTGGCGAATCAAAGGCGGTGTATCAGAGATGGGGAATCAGAGGCGGGGAATCAGAGGCAGGGAATCAGATGCGGGGAATCAGAGGCAGGGAATCAGAGCTGGCGAATCAGAGGCGGGGAATCAGAGGTGGGCAATCAGAGGCGGGGAATCAGATATGGGGAATCAGAGGCGGGGAATCAGAGGCGGGGAAACAGAGGCGGGGAATCAGAGGTGCGGAGTCAGAGGCGGGGAATCAGAGGCGGGGAATCAGAGGCGGGGAATCAGAGGCGGGGAATCAGATGCGGGGAATCAGATGCGGGGAATCAGAGGTGGGGAATCAGAAGCGGGGTATCAGAGGAGGGGAATCAGAGGCGTGGAATCAGAGGCGGGAATTCAGAGGTGGGGAAAGATATGTGGGGAAACGTAGGCCAGGAAAGTTGAGCGGAAATGGAGGCAGTGAATCAGAGGTGGGGAATCAGAGGCGGGGAATCAGAGGCGGGGAATCAGAGGCGGGGAATCAGAGGCGGGGAATCAGAGGTGGGGAATCAGAGGCGGGGAATCAGAGGCAGGGAATCAAAGGCGGGCAATCAGATGCAGGGAATCAGAGGCAGGGAATCAGAGGCGGGCAATCAGATGCAGGGAATCTGAGGCAGGGAATCTGATGCAGGGAATCTGAGGCAGGGAATCTGAGGCAGGGAATCTGTGGCAGAAAATCTGATGCGGGTTATCAGAAGGGGGAAATGAGATGTGGGAAACGAGATGCAGAGAAAGAGGCACGGAAATAGAGGCAGGGAAAGAGAGGCAGGGTATCAGAGGCGGGTAATCAGAGGCGTGGAATCAGAGGCGGGGAATCAGAGACACAGAAAGAGAGGCGTGGAATCAGAGGTGCGGAATCAGAGCCGGTGAATCTGAGCCGGGAAATCAGAAGCATAGCAACAGAGGCGGTGAAACATGGGTGCGGAATAGGACGCGGGGAATCAGAGGTGGGGACTCAGAGGCAGGGAATCAGAGGCAGGGAATCAGAGGCAGGTTATCAGAGGCAGGGAATCTGATGCGGGGAATCAGAGGCGGGGAATCAGAGGCGGGGAATCAGAGGCGGGGAATCAGAGGTGGGGAATCAGAGGCGGGGAATCAGAGGCAGGGAATCAGATGAAGGGAATCTGATGCAGGGAATCTGAGGCAGGGAATCTGAGGCAGGGAATCTGTGGCAGGGAATCTGATGAGGGTTATCAGAAGGGGGAAATGAGATTTGGGAAACGAGATGCAGAGAAAGAGGCACGGAAATAGAGGCAGGGAAAGAGAGGCAGCGAATCAGAGGCGGGGAATCAGAGGTGGGGAATCAGAGGCGGGGAATCAGAGGGGGGAATCAGAGGCAGGGAATCAGAGGCGGGGAATCAGAGGCAGTGAATCAGAGGCGGGAAATCAGAGACGGCGAATCTGAGGCGTGGAATCAGAGGTGGGGAAAGAGATGTGGGGAAACGTAGGCCAGGAAAGTTGCGCGGAAAGGGAGGCGGTGAATCAGAGGCGGCGAATTAGAGGCGGGGAATCAGAGGCAGGGAATCAGAGGCGGGGAATCAGAGGCAGGGAATCAGAGGCGGGAAATCAGAGACGGCGAATCTGAGGCGTGGAATCAGAAGTGGGGAAAGAGATGTGGGGAAACGTAGGCCAGGAAAGTTGCGCGGAAAGGGAGGCGGTGAATCAGAGGCGGCGAATTAGAGGCGGGGAATCAGAGGCAGGGAATCAGAGGGGGGCAATCAGAGGCGGCGAATCAGAGGCGTGGAATCAGAGGTGTGGAAAGAGATGTGGGGAAACAGGCGGGTAAACAGAAGCGGGTAAACATAGGTGCATAAATAGAGGCGGCGAAAGAGATGGGCGAAACATAGTGGTTGGAACTTGTATGTTGAAAATGAGTTACACAGAACAGATCAAACAGAGTTGTTGAAATTGAGGGAGGGAAAGAGAGGCACGGAAAGAGTGGAGGGGAAAGAGTGCAGGCAAAATAGAGGCGTAGAGACAGAGGTGGCGAATCAGTGGCGGGGAATCAGAGGCGTGGAATCAGAGGCAGGGAATCAGATGAAGGGAATCTGATGCAGGGAATCTGAGGCAGGGAATCTGAGGCAGGGAATCGGAGGCAGGGAATCTGATGTGGGGAATCAGAGGCGGGGAATCAGAGGCGGGGAATCAGAGGGGGGATTCAGAGGCGGGGAATCAGAGGCGGGGAATCAGAGGCGGGGAATCAGAGGGGGGAATCTGAGGTGGGGAATCAGAGGCGGGGAATCAGAGGCGGGGAATCAGAGGCAGGGAATCAGAGGCAGGGAATCAGATGAAGGGAATCTGATGCAGGGAATCTGAGGCAGGGAATCTGAGGCGGGGAAACAGGCGGGTAAACAGAGGCGGGTAAACATAGGCGGGGAATCAGAGGCGGGGAATCAGAGGCGGGGAATCAGAAGCGGGGAATCAGAGGCGGGGAATCAGAGGCGGGGAATCAGATGCGGGGAATCAGATGCGGGGAATCAGAGGTGGGGAATCAGAAGCGGGGTATCAGAGGAGGGGAATCAGAGGCGGGGAATCAGAGGCGGGGAATCAGAGGCGGGGAATCAGAGGCGTGGAATCAGAGGCGGGAATTCAGAGGCGGGGAAAGATATGTGGGGAAACGTAGGCCAGGAAAGTTGAGCGGAAATGGAGGCAGTGAATCAGAGGTGGGGAATCAGAGGCGGGGAATCAGAGGCGGGGAATCAGAGGCGGGGAATCAGAGGCGGGGAATCAGAAGTGGGGAATCAGAGGTGGGGAATCAGAGGCGGGGAATCAGAGGCGGGGAATCAGAGGCGGGGAATCAGAGGCAGGGAATCAGAGGCGGGCAATCAGATGCAGGGAATCAGAGGCAGGGAATCAGAGGCAGGGAATCAGAGGCAGGGAATCTGAGGGGGCGAATATGAGGTAGTGAATCAGAGGCGGGGAAACAGGCGGGTAAACAGAGGCTGGGAATCAGAGGCAGGGAATCAGCCGCGGGGAATCAGAGGCAGGGAATCAGATGAAGGGAATCTGATGCAGGGAATCTTAGGCAGGGAATCTGAGGCAGGGAATCTGTGGCAGAAAATCTGATGCGGGTTATCAGAAGGGGGAAATGAGATGTGGGAAACGAGATGCAGAGAAAGAGGCACGGAAATAGAGGCAGGGAAAGAGAGGCAGGGTATCAGAGCGGGTAATCAGAGGCGTGGAATCAGAGGCGGGGAATCAGAGACACAGAAAGAGAGGCGTGGAATCAGAGGTGCGGAATCAGAGGCGGTGAATCTGAGCCGGGAAATCAGAAGCATAGCAACAGAGGCGGTGAAACATGGGTGCGGAATCGGACGCGGGGAATCAGAGGTGGGGACTCAGAGGCAGGGAATCAGAGGCAGGGAATCAGAGGCAGGTTATCAGAGGGTGGGAATCAGATGCGGGGAATCAGAGGCGTGGAATCAGAGGCGGAGAATGAGAGGTGGGGAATCAGAGGCGGGGAATCAGAGGCGGAGAATCATAGGCGGGCAATCAGATTCAGGAAATCAGAGGCAGGGAATCAGAGGCAGGGAGTCAGAGGTGGGGAATCAGAGGCGGGGAATCAGAGGCAGGGAATCAGATGAAGGGACTCTGATGCAGGGAATCTGAGGCAGGGAATCAGATGAAGGGACTCTGATGCAGGGAATCTGAGGCAGGGAATCTGAGGCAGGGAATCTGTGGCAGGGAATCTGATGAGGGTTATCAGAAGGGGGAAATGAGATTTGGGAAACGAGATGCAGAGAAAGAGGCACGGAAATAGAGGCAGGGAAAGAGAGGCAGGGAATCAGAGGCGGGGAATCAGAGGTGGGGAATCAGAGGCGGGGAATCAGAGGCGGGGAATCAGAGGGGGGAATCAGAGGCGGGGAATCAGAGGCGGGGAATCAGAGGCAGGGAATCAGAGGCGGGAAATCAGAGACGGCGAATCTGAGGCGTGGAATCAGAGGTGGGGAAAGAGATGTGGGGAAACGTAGGCCAGGAAAGATGCACGGAAAGGGAGGCGGTGAATCAGAGGCGGTGAATCAGAGGCGGGGAATCAGAGGCAGGGAATCAGAGGGGGGCAATCAGAGGCGGCGAATCAGAGGCGTGGAATCAGAGGTGGGGAAAGAGATGTGGGGAAACAGGCGGGTAAACAGAAGCGGGTAAACATAGGTGCATAAATAGAGGCGGCGAAAGAGATGGGCGAAACATAGTGGTTGGAACTTGTATGTTGAAAATGAGTTACACAGAACAGATCAAACAGAGTTGTTGAAATTGAGGGAGGGAAAGAGAGGCACGGAAAGAGTGGAGGGGAAAGAGTGCAGGCAAAAGAGAGGCGTAGAGACAGTGGTGGGGAATCAGAGGCGGGGAATCAGAGGCGGGGAATCAGAGGCAGGGAATCAGAGGCGGGGAAAGATATGTGGGGAAACGTAGGCCAGGAAAGTTTAGCGGAAAGGGAGGCAGTGAATCAGAGGTGGGGAATCAGAGGCGGGGAATCAGAGGCGGGAAATCAGAGGCGGGGAATCAGAGGCGGCGAATCAGAAGCGGGGAATCAGAGGTGGGGAATCAGAGGCGGTGTATCAGAGGTTGAGAATCAGAGATGGGCATTCAGATGCAGGGAATCAGAGGCAGGGAATCAGAGGCAGGGAATCAGAGTCACGGAATCTGAGGTAGGGAATCTGAGGTGGGGAATCAGAGGCGGGGAAACAGGCGGGTAAACAGAGGCGGGTAAACATAGGCGGGGAATCAGAGGCAGGGAATCAGAGGCGGGGAATCAGAGGAGGTGAATCAGAGGCGGGGAATCAGAGGCGGGGAATCAGATGCGGGGAATCAGAGGCGGGGAATCAGAGGTGGGGTATTAGATGAGGGGAATCAGAGGCGGGGAATCAGAGGCGGGGAATCAGAGGCGGGGAATCAGAGGCGTGGAATCAGAGGCGGGGAATCAGAGGCGGGGAAACAGAGGCGGGGAATCAGAAGTGGGGAATCAGATGTGGGGAATCAGAGGCGGGGAATCAGAGGTGGGCAATCAGAGGCGGGGAATCAGATATGGGGAATCAGAGGCGGGGAATCAGAGGCGGGGAAACAGAGGCGGGGAATCAAATATAGGGAATCAGAGGTGGGGAATCAGAGGTTGTGAATCAGAGATGGGGAATCAAGGCGGGGGATCAGAGGCAGGGAATCAGACACGGGGAATCAGAGGCGGGGATTCAGAGCTGGGGAATCAGAGGCGGGGAATCAGAGTTGGGGAATCAGAGGCAGGGAATCAGATATGGGGAATCAGAGGCGGGGAATCAGAGGCGGGGAAACAGAGGCGGGGAATCAGATATGGGGAATCAGAGGTGGGGAATCAGGGGAAGGGATTCAGTGTCAGGGAATCAGAGGCGGGGAATCAGAGTCCGGGAATCAGAGATGGGGATTCAGAGGCGGGGAATGAGATATGGAGAATCAGAGATGGGGAATCAGAGGCGGGGAATCAGAGGCAGGGAATCGGACGCCGGGAATCAGAGTCGGGGAATCAGAGCTGGGGAATCAGAGGCGGGGAATCAGAGTTGGGGAATCAGAGGCGGGGATTCAGATATGGGGAAATAGAGGCGGGGAATCAGATATGGGGAATCAGAGGTGTGGAATCAGAGGTTGGGAATCAGAGGAAGGGAATCAGAGTCGGGGAAACAGAGGCGGGGAATCAGATATGTGGAATCAGAGGTGGCGAATCAAAGGCGGTGAAACAGAGATGGGGAATCAGGGCAGGGAATCAGAGGCAGCGAATCAAACACGGGGAATCAGAGCTGGGGAATCAGAGGCGGGGAATCAGAGTTGGGAATCAGAGGCGGGGAATCAGAGGCGGGGAATCAGAGGCGGGGAATCAGAGGCGGGGAATCAGAGGGGGGAATCAAAAGCGGGGAATCAGAGGTGGGGAATCAGAGGCAGGGAATCAGAGGCGGGAAATCAGAGACGGCGAATCTGAGGCGTGGAATCAGAGGTGGGGAAAGAGATGTGGGGAAACAGGCGGGTAAACAGAAGCGGGTAAACATAGGTGCATAAATAGAGGCGGCGAAAGAGATGGGCGAAACATAGTGGTTGGAACTTGTATGTTGAAAATGAGTTACACAGAACAGATCAAACAGAGTTGTTGAAATTGAGGGAGGGAAAGAGAGGCACGGAAAGAGTGGAGGGGAAAGAGTGCAGGCAAAAGAGAGGCGTAGAGACAGTGGTGGGGAATCAGAGGCGGGGAATCAGAGGCGGGGAATCAGAGGCAGGGAATCAGAGGCGGGGAAAGATATGTGGGGAAACGTAGGCCAGGAAAGTTGAGCGGAAAGGGAGGCAGTGAATCAGAGGTGGGGAATCAGAGGCGGGGAATCAGAGGCGGGGAATCTGAGGCGGGGAATCAGAGGCGGGGAATCAGAAGCGGGGAAACAGAGGTGGGGAATCAGAGGCGGGGTATCAGAGGTTGAGAATCAGAGATGGGCATTCAGATGCAGGGAATCAGAGGCAGGGAATCAGAGGCGGGGAAACAGGCGGGTAAACAGAGGTGGGTAAACATAGGCGGGGAATCAGAGGCAGGGAATCAGAGGCGGGGAATCAGAGGCGGTGAATCAGAGGCGGGGAATCAGAGGCGGGGAATAAGATGCGGGGAATCAGAGGCGGGGAATCAGAGGTGGGGTATTAGATGAGGGGAATCAGAGGCGGGGAATCAGAGGCGGGGAATCAGAGGCGTGGAATCAGAGGCGGGGAATCAGAGGCGGGGAATCAGAAGTGGGGAATCAGATGTGGGGAATCAGAGGCGGGGAATCAGAGGCAGGGAATCAGAGGCGGGCAATCAGAAGTGGGGAATCAGAGGCGGGGAATCAGAGGCGGGGAAACAGAGGCGGTGAATCAGAGGCGGGGAATCAGAAGTGGGGAATCAGAGGCAGGGAATCTGAGGCAGGGAATCTGTGTTGGGGAACCAGAGGCGGGAAAACAGGCGAGTAAACAGAGGCGGGTAAACATAGGTGGGGAATCAGAGGCGGGGAATCAGAGCCGGGAAATCAGAGGCGGGGAATCTGAGGCGGGGAATCAGATGCAGGGAATCAGATGCGTGACATCAGAGGTGCGGTATCAGAGGCGGGGAATTAGAGGCGGGGAATCAGAGGCGGGGAATCAGAGGCGTGGAATCAGAGGCGGGGAATCAGAGGCGGGTAAACATAGGCGGGGAATCAGAGGCGGGGAATCAGAGGCGGGGAATCACAGGCGGGGAATCAGAGGGGGGGAATCAGAGGCGTGGAATCAGATGCGGTGAATCAGTGGCAGAGAATCAGAGGCGGGGTATTAGACGAGGGGAATCGGAGATGGGGAATCAGTGGCAGGGAATCAGAGGCGGGGAATCAGAGGCGGGGAATCAGAGGCCGGGAATCAGATATGGGGAAACAGAGGCGGGGAATCCGAGACGGGGAAACAGAGGCGGGGAATCAGATATGGGGAATCAGAGGTGGGGAATCAGAGGTTGGGAATCAGAGGCAGGGAATCAGAGGCTTGGAATCAGATGCAGGGAATCAGATGCGGGGAATCAGAGGCGGGGAATCAGAGCTGGGGAATTAGAGGTGGGGAATCAGATTTGGGGAATCAGAGGCGGGGACTTAGATATTGGGAAACAGAGGCGGGGAATCAGAGGCGGGGAAACCCAGGCGGGGAATCAGATATGGGGAATCAGAGGTGGGGAATCAGAGGCAAGGAATCAGATGTGCGGAATCAGAGATGGGGAATCAGAGGCAGGGAATCAGAATCAGAAGCAGGGAATCAGAGGCCGGGAATCAGAGGCCGGAATCAGATGCTGGGAATCAGAGGCCTGGAATCAGAGGCGGGGAATCAGAGGCAGGGAATCAGATGCGGGGAATCAGAGGCGGGGAATCAGGGCTGGGGAATCAGAGGCGGGGTATTAGAGTTGGGGAATCAGAGGCGTGGAATCAGATATGGGGATACAGAGGTGGGGAATCAGAGGCGGGGAAACAGAGGCAGGGAATCAGATATGGGGAATCAGAGGTGGGGAATCAGAGATGAGGAATCAGAGGCGGTGAATCAGAGATGGGGAATCAGAGGCGGGGAATCAGAGGCAGGAAATCAGACACGGGGATTCAGAGGCTGGGAATCAGACGGGGGGAATCAAAGGCGGGGAATCAGAGGCTGGGATTCAGAGGCGGGGAATCAGAGGCAGGGAATCAGAGGCGGGGAATCAGAGGCTGGGATTCAGAGGCGGGGAATCAGAGGCAGGGAATCAGACACGGGGAATCAGAGGTGGGGAATCAGAGATGGGGAATCAGAGGCGGGGAATCAGAGGCAGGGAATCAGACGCGGGTAATCTGAGGCGGGGAATCAGAGCTGAGGAATCAGAGGTGGGGAATCAGAGTTGGGGAATCAGAGGCAGGGAATCGGATGTGCGGAATCAGAGATGGGGAATCAGATGTGGGGAATCAGAGGAATCAGAGATGGGGAATCAGAGGCGGGGAATCAGAGGCAGGAAATCAGACACGGGTATTCAGAGGCTGGGAATCAGACGGGGGGAATCAAAGGCGGGGAATCAGAGCTGGGGAATCAGAGGCAGGGAATCAGAGTTGGGGATTCAGAGACGGGGAATCAGATATGGGGATACAGAGGCGGGGAATCAGAGGTGGGCAAACAGAGGCGGGGAATTAGATATGGGGAATCAGAGGTGGGGAATCAGAGGTGGTGAATCAGTGATGGGGAATCACAGGCGGGGAATCAGAGGCAGGGAATAGAACGCAGGGAATCAGACGCAGGGAATCAGAGCTGGGGAATCAGAGGCGGGGAATCATAGTTGGGAATCAGAGGCGGGGAATCAGATATGGGGAAACAGAGGCGGGGAATCAGAGGCGGGGAAACAGAGGCGGGGAATAAGATATGGGGAATTGGATGCGGGGAATCAGAGGCGGGGAATCAGAGCTGGGGAATCAGAGGCGGGGAATCAGAGTTGGGGCATCAGAGGTGGGGAATTAGATATAGGGAAACAGAGGCGGGGAATCAGAGGCGGGGAAACAGAGGCGGGGAATAAGAAATGGTGAATCAGAGGTGGGGAATCAGAGGCAGGGAATCAGATGTGCGGAATCAGAGATGGGGAATCAGAGGCATGGAATCAGAATCAGAAGCGGGGAATCAGAGGCCGGGAATCAGAGGCCGGGAATCAGATGCTGGGAATAAGAGGCCGGGAATCAGAGGTGGGGAATCAGAGTCCGGGAATCAGAGATGGGGATTCAGAGGCGGGGAATGAGATATGGAGAATCAGAGGCGGGGAATCAGAGGCCGGGAAACAGAGGTGGGGAATCAGATATGGGGAATCAGAGGTGGCGAATCAAAGGCGGTGTATCAGAGATGGGGAATCAGAGGCGGGGAATCAGAGGCAGGGAATCAGATGCGGGGAATCAGAGGCGGGGAATCAGAGCTGGCGAATCAGAGGCGGGGAATCAGAGGTGGGCAATCAGAGGCGGGGAATCAGATATGGGGAATCAGAGGCGGGGAATCAGAGGCGGGGAAACAGAGGCGGGGAATCAAATATAGGGAATCAGAGGTGGGGAATCAGAGGTTGTGAATCAGAGATGGGGAATCAAGGCGGGGAATCAGAAGCAGGGAATCAGACACGGGGAATCAGAGGCGGGGATTCAGAGCTGGGGAATCAGAGGCGGGGAATCAGAGTTGGGGAATCAGAGGAAGGGAATCAGATATGGGGAATCAGAGGCGGGGAATCAGAGGCGGGGAAACAGAGGCGGGGAATCAGATATGGGGAATCAGAGGTGGGGAATCAGGGGAAGGGATTCAGTGTCAGGGAATCAGAGGCGGGGAATCAGAGGCGGGGAATCAGAGGCAGGGAATCAGACACGGGGAATCAGAGGCGGGGAATCAGAGATGGGGAATCAGAGGCGGGGAATCAGAGGCAGGGAATCGGACGCCGGGAATCAGAGTCGGGGAATCAGAGCTGGGGAATCAGAGGTGGGGAATCAGAGTTGGGGAATCAGAGGCGGGGAATCAGATATGGGGAATCAGAGGTGTGGAATCAGAGGTTGGGAATCAGAGGAAGGGAATCAGAGTCGGGGAAACAGAGGCGGGGAATCAGATATGTGGAATCAGAGGTGGCGAATCAAAGGCGGTGAAACAGAGATGGGGAATCAGGGCAGGGAATCAGAGGCAGGGAATCAAACACGGGGAATCAGAGCTGGGGAATCAGAGGCGGGGAATCAGAGTTGGGAATCAGAGGCGGGGAATCAGAGGCGGGGAAACAGAGGCGGGGAATCAGATATGGGGAATCAGAGGTGGGGAATCAGAGGTTGGGAATCAGAGGCAGGGAATCGGAGATGGGGAATCAGAGGCAGGAATAAGAGGCGGGGAATCAGAGGCGGGGAATCAGAGGCCGGGAATCAGATATGGGGAAACTGAGGCGGGGAATCCGAGGCGGGGAAACAGAGGCGGGGAATCAGATATGGGGAATCAGAGGTGGGGAATCAGAGGTTGGGAATCAGAGGCAGGGAATCAGAGGCTTGGAATCAGATGCAGGGAATCAGATGCGGGGAATCAGAGACGGGGAATCAGAGCTGGGGAATCAGAGGTGGGGAATCAGATTTGGGGAATCAGAGGTGGGGACTTAGATATTGGGAAACAGAGGCGGGGAATCAGAGGCGGGGAAACAGAGGCGGGGAATCAGATATGGGGAATCAGAGGTGGGGAATCAGAGGTAGGGAATCAGATGTGCGGAATCATAGATGGGGAATCAGAGGCAGGGAATCAGAATCAGAAGCAGGGAATCAGAGGCCGGGAATCAGAGGCCGGAATCAGATGATGGGAATCAGAGGCCTGGAATCAGAGGCGGGGAATCAGAGGCAGGGAATCAGATGCGGGGAATCAGAGGCGGGGAATCAGAGCTGGGGAATCAGAGGCGGGGTATGAGAGTTGGGGAATCAGAGGCGGGGAATCATTATGGGGAAACAGAGGTAGGGAATCAGAGGTGGGGAAACAGAGGCAGGGAATCAGATATGGGGATTCAGAGGCGGAGAATCAGAGGTGGGGAATCATAGGCAGGGAATCGGATGTGCGGAATCAGAGATGGGGAATCAGAGGCCGGGAATCAGAGGTGGTGAATCAGAGATGGGGAATCAGAGGCGGGGAATCAGAGGCAGGGTATCAGACGCGGGGAATCAGAGGTGGGCAATCAGAAGCGGGGAATCAGATATGGGGAATCAGAGGCGGGGAATCAGAGGCGGGGAAACAGAGGCGGGGAATCAGATATGGGGAATCAGAGGTGGGGCATCAGAGGTTGTGAATCACAGGTGGGGAATCAGAGAGGGGGAATCAGAGGCAGGGAATCAGATGCGGGGAATCAGAGGCGGGGATTCAGAGCTGGGGAATCAGAAGCGGGGAATCAGAGTTGGGGAATCAGAGGCGGGGAATCAGATATGGGGAATCAGAGGCAGGGAATCAGAGGCGGGGAATCAGAGGCAGGGAATCCGACGCGGGGAATCTGAGGCGGGGAATCAGAGCTGGGGAATCAGAGGTGGGGAATCAGAGTTGGGGAATCAGAGGCAGGGAATTGGATGTGCGGAATCAGAGATGGGGAATCAGAGGTGGGGAATCAGAGGCGGTGAATCAGAGATGGGGAATCAGAGGCGGGGAATCAGAGGCAGGAAATCAGACACGGGGATTCAGAGGCTGGGAATCAGACGGGGGGAATCAAAGGCGGGGAATCAGAGCTGGGGAATCTGAGGCAGGGAATCAGAGTTGGGGATTCAGAGGCGGGGAATCAGATATGGGGAAACAGAGGCGGGGAATCAGTGGCGGGCAAACAGAGGCGGGGAATTAGATATGGGGAATCAGAGGTAGGGAATCAGAGGTGGTGAATCAGTGATGGGGTATCACAGGCGGGAAATCAGAGGCAGGGAATAGAACGCGGGGAATCAGAGGCAGGGAATCAGAGCTGGGAAATCAGAGGAGGGGAATCATAGTTGGGAATCAGAGGCGGGAATCAGATATGGGGAAACAGAGGCGGGGAATCAGAGGCGGGGAAACAGAGACGGGGAATCAGATATGGGGAATCGGATGCAGGGAATCAGAGGCGGGGAATCAGAGCTGGGGAATCAGAGGCGGGGAATCAGAGTTGGGGCATCAGAGGTGGTGAATTAGATATAGGGAAACAGAGGCGGGGAATCAGAGGCGGGGAAACAGAGGCGGGGAATCAGATATGGGGAATCAGAGGTGGGGAATCAGAGGCAGGGAATCAGATGTGCGGAATCAGAGATGGGGAATCAGAGGCAGGGAATCAGAAGCGGGGAATCAGAGGCCGGGAATCAGAGGCCGGGAATCAGATGATGGGAATAAGAGGCCGGGAATCAGAGGAGGGGAATCAGAGTCCAGGAATCGGAGATGGGGATTCAGAGGCGGGGAATGAGATATGGAGAATCAGAGGCGGGGAATCAGAGGCGGGGAAACAGAGGTGGGGAATCAGATATGGGGAATCAGAGGTGGCGAATCAAAGGCGGTGAATCAGAGATGGGGAATCAGAGGCGGGGAATCAGAGGCAGGGAATCAGATGCGGGGAATCAGAGGCGGGGAATCAGAGCTGGCGAATCAGAGGCTGGGAATCAGAGGTGGGCAATCAGAGGCGGGGAATCAGATATGGGGAATCAGAGGAGGGGAATCAGAGGCGGGGAAACAGAGGCGGGGAATCAAATATAGGGAATCAGAGGTGGGGAATCAGAGGTTGTGAATCAGAGATGGGGAATCAAAGCGGGGAATCAGAGGCAGGGAATCAGACGCGGGGAATCAGAGGCGGGGATTCAGAGCTGGGGAATCAGAGGTGGGGAATCAGAGTTGGGGAATCAGAGGCAGGGAATCAGATATGGGGAATCAGAGGCGGGGAATCAGAGGCCGGGAATCAGATATGGGGAAACAGAGGCGGGGAATCCGAGGCGGGGAAACAGAGGCGGGGAATCAGATATGGGGAATCAGAGGTGGGGAATCAGAGGTTGGGAATCAGAGGCAGGGAATCAGAGGCTTGGAATCAGATGCAGGGTATCAGATGCGGGGAATCGGAGGCGGGGAATCAGAGCTGGGGAATCAGAGGTGGGGAATCAGAGGCAGGGAATCAGATGTGCGGAATCAGAGATGGGGAATCAGAGGCAGGGAATCAGAATCAGAAGCAGGGAATCAGAGGCCGGGAATCAGAGGCCGGAATCAGATGCTGGGAATCAGAGGCCTGGAATCAGAGGCGGGGAATCAGAGGCAGGGAATCAGATGCGGGGAATCAGAGGCGGGGAATCAGAGCTGGGGAATCAGAGGCGGGGTATTAGAGTTGGGGAATCAGAGGCGGGGAATCAGATATGGGGAAACAGAGGTGGGGAATCAGAGGCGGGGAAACAGTGGCAGGGAATCAGATATGGGGAATCAGAGGTGGGGCATCAGAGGTCGTGAATCACAGATGGGGAATCAGAGGCGGGGAATCAGAGGCAGGGAATCAGACGCGGGGAATCAGAGGCGGGGATTCAGAGCTGGGGAATCAGAAGCGGGGAATCAGAGTTGGGGAATCAGAGGCGGGAATCAGATATGTGGAAACAGAGGCGGGGAATCAGAGGCGGGGAAACAGAGGCGGGGAATCAGATATGGGGAATCGGATGCAGGGAATCAGAGGCGGGGAATCAGAGCTGGGGAATCAGAGGCGGGGAATCAGAGTTGGGGCATCAGAGGTGGTGAATTAGATATAGGGAAACAGAGGCGGGGAATCAGAGGCGGGGAAACAGAGGCGGGGAATCAGATATGGGGATTCAGAGGCGGGGAATCAGAGGTGGGGAATCATAGGCAGGGAATCGGATGTGCGGAATCAGAGATGGGGAATCAGAGGCCGGGAATCAGAGGTGGTGAATCAGAGATGGGGAATCAGAGGCGGGGAATCAGAGGCAGGGTATCAGACGCGGGGAATCAGAGGTGGGCAATCAGAAGCGGGGAATCAGATATGGGGAATCAGAGGCGGGGAATCAGAGGCGGGGAAACAGAGGCGGGGAATCAGATATGGGGAATCAGAGGTGGGGCATCAGAGGTTGTGAATCACAGGTGGGGAATCAGAGAGGGGGAATCAGAGGCAGGGAATCAGATGCGGGGAATCAGAGGCGGGGATTCAGAGCTGGGGAATCAGAAGCGGGGAATCAGAGTTGGGGAATCAGAGGCGGGGAATCAGATATGGGGAATCAGAGGCAGGGAATCAGAGGCGGGGAATCAGAGGCAGGGAATCCGACGCGGGGAATCTGAGGCGGGGAATCAGAGCTGGGGAATCAGAGGTGGGGAATCAGAGTTGGGGAATCAGAGGCAGGGAATTGGATGTGCGGAATCAGAGATGGGGAATCAGAGGTGGGGAATCAGAGGCGGTGAATCAGAGATGGGGAATCAGAGGCGGGGAATCAGAGGCAGGAAATCAGACACGGGGATTCAGAGGCTGGGAATCAGACGGGGGGAATCAAAGGCGGGGAATCAGAGCTGGGGAATCTGAGGCAGGGAATCAGAGTTGGGGATTCAGAGGCGGGGAATCAGATATGGGGAAACAGAGGCGGGGAATCAGAGGCGGGCAAACAGAGGCGGGGAATTAGATATGGGGAATCAGAGGTAGGGAATCAGAGGTGGTGAATCAGTGATGGGGAATCACAGGCGGGAAATCAGAGGCAGGGAATAGAACGCGGGGAATCAGAGGCAGGGAATCAGAGCTGGGAAATCAGAGGAGGGGAATCATAGTTGGGAATCAGAGGCGGGAATCAGATATGGGGAAACAGAGGCGGGGAATCAGAGGCGGGGAAACAGAGACGGGGAATCAGATATGGGGAATCGGATGCAGGGAATCAGAGGCGGGGAATCAGAGCTGGGGAATCAGAGGCGGGGAATCAGAGTTGGGGCATCAGAGGTGGTGAATTAGATATAGGGAAACAGAGGCGGGGAATCAGAGGCGGGGAAACAGAGGCGGGGAATCAGATATGGGGAATCAGAGGTGGGGAATCAGAGGCAGGGAATCAGATGTGCGGAATCAGAGATGGGGAATCAGAGGCAGGGAATCAGAAGCGGGGTATCAGAGGCCGGGAATCAGAGGCCGGGAATCAGATGATGGGAATAAGAGGCCGGGAATCAGAGGAGGGGAATCAGAGTCCAGGAATCGGAGATGGGGATTCAGAGGCGGGGAATGAGATATGGAGAATCAGAGGCGGGGAATCAGAGGCGGGGAAACAGAGGTGGGGAATCAGATATGGGGAATCAGAGGTGGCGAATCAAAGGCGGTGAATCAGAGATGGGGAATCAGAGGCGGGGAATCAGAGGCAGGGAATCAGATGCGGGGAATCAGAGGCGGGGAATCAGAGCTGGCGAATCAGAGGCTGGGAATCAGAGGTGGGCAATCAGAGGCGGGGAATCAGATATGGGGAATCAGAGGAGGGGAATCAGAGGCGGGGAAACAGAGGCGGGGAATCAAATATAGGGAATCAGAGGTGGGGAATCAGAGGTTGTGAATCAGAGATGGGGAATCAAAGCGGGGAATCAGAGGCAGGGAATCAGACGCGGGGAATCAGAGGCGGGGATTCAGAGCTGGGGAATCAGAGGTGGGGAATCAGAGTTGGGGAATCAGAGGCAGGGAATCAGATATGGGGAATCAGAGGCGGGGAATCAGAGGCCGGGAATCAGATATGGGGAAACAGAGGCGGGGAATCCGAGGCGGGGAAACAGAGGCGGGGAATCAGATATGGGGAATCAGAGGTGGGGAATCAGAGGTTGGGAATCAGAGGCAGGGAATCAGAGGCTTGGAATCAGATGCAGGGTATCAGATGCGGGGAATCGGAGGCGGGGAATCAGAGCTGGGGAATCAGAGGTGGGGAATCAGAGGCAGGGAATCAGATGTGCGGAATCAGAGATGGGGAATCAGAGGCAGGGAATCAGAATCAGAAGCAGGGAATCAGAGGCCGGGAATCAGAGGCCGGAATCAGATGCTGGGAATCAGAGGCCTGGAATCAGAGGCGGGGAATCAGAGGCAGGGAATCAGATGCGGGGAATCAGAGGCGGGGAATCAGAGCTGGGGAATCAGAGGCGGGGTATTAGAGTTGGGGAATCAGAGGCGGGGAATCAGATATGGGGAAACAGAGGTGGGGAATCAGAGGCGGCGAAACAGTGGCAGGGAATCAGATATTGGGAATCAGAGGTGGGGCATCAGAGGTTGTGAATCACAGATGGGGAATCAGAGGCGGGGAATCAGAGGCAGGGAATCAGACGCGGGGAATCAGAGGCGGGGATTCAGAGCTGGGGAATCAGAAGCGGGGAATCAGAGTTGGGGAATCAGAGGCGGGAATCAGATATGTGGAAACAGAGGCGGGGAATCAGAGGCGGGGAAACAGAGGCGGGGAATCAGATATGGGGAATCGGATGCAGGGAATCAGAGGCGGGGAATCAGAGCTGGGGAATCAGAGGCGGGGAATCAGAGTTGGGGCATCAGAGGTGGTGAATTAGATATAGGGAAACAGAGGCGGGGAATCAGAGGCGGGGAAACAGAGGCGGGGAATCAGATATGGGGAATCAGAGGTGGGGAATAAGAGGCAGGGAATCAGATGTGCGGAATCAGAGATGGGGAATCAGAGGCAGGGAATCAGAAGCGGGGAATCAGAGGCCGGGAATCAGAGGCCGGGAATCAGATGATGGGAATAAGAGGCTGGGAATCAGAGGAGGGGAATCAGAGTCCGGGAATCAGAGATGGGGATTCAGAGGCGGGGAATGAGATATGGAGAATCAGAGGCGGGGAATCAGAGGCGGGGAAACAGAGGTGGGGAATCAGAAATGGGGAATCAGAGGTGGCGAATCAAAGGCGGTGAATCAGAGATGGGGAATCAGAGGCGGGGAATCAGAGGCAGGGAATCAGATGCGGGGAATCAGAGGCGGGGAATCAGAGCTGGCGAATCAGAGCCTGGGAATCAGAGGTGGGCAATCAGAGGCGGGGAATCAGATATGGGGAATCAGAGGCGGGGAATCAGAGGCGGGGAAACAGAGGCGGGGAATCAAATATAGGGAATCAGAGGTGGGGAATCAGAGGTTGTGAATCAGAGATGGGGAATCAAAGCGGGGAATCAGAGGCAGGGAATCAGACGCGGGGAATCAGAGGCGGGGATTCAGAGCTGGGGAATCAGAGGCGGGGAATCAGAGTTGGGGAATCAGAGGCAGGGAATCAGATATGGGGAATCAGAGGCGGGGAATCAGAGGCCGGGAATCAGATATGGGGAAACAGAGGCGGGGAATCCGAGGCGGGGAAACAGAGGCGGGGAATCAGATATGGGGAATCAGAGGTGGGGAATCAGAGGTTGGGAATCAGAGGCAGGGAATCAGAGGCTTGGAATCAGATGCAGGGTATCAGATGCGGGGAATCAGAGGCGGGGAATCAGAGCTGGGGAATCAGAGGTGGGGAATCAGAGGCAGGGAATCAGATGTGCGGAATCAGAGATGGGGAATCAGAGGCAGGGAATCAGAATCAGAAGCAGGGAATCAGAGGCCGGGAATCAGAGGCCGGAATCAGATGCTGGGAATCAGAGGCCTGGAATCAGAGGCGGGGAATCAGAGGCAGGGAATCAGATGCGGGGAATCAGAGGCGGGGAATCAGAGCTGGGGAATCAGAGGCGGGGTATTAGAGTTGGGGAATCAGAGGCGGGGAATCAGATATGGGGAAACAGAGGTGGGGAATCAGAGGCGGGGAAACAGAAAAAGGGAATCAGATATGGGGAATCAGAGGTGGGGCATCAGAGGTTGTGAATCACAGATGGGGAATCAGAGGCGGGGAATCAGAGGCAGGGAATCAGACGCGGGGAATCAGAGGCGGGGATTCAGAGCTGGGGAATCTGAAGCGGGGAATCAGAGTTGGGGAATCAGAGGCGGGGAATCAGATATGGGGAATCAGAGGCAGGGAATCAGAGGCGGGGAATCAGAGGCAGGGAATCAGACGCGGGGAATCTGAGGCGGGGAATCAGAGCTGGGGAATCAGAGGTGGGGAATCAGAGTTGGGGAATCAGTAGCAGGGAATTGGATGTGCGGAATCAGAGAGGGGGAATCAGAGGTGGGGAATCAGAGGCGGTGAATCAGAGATGGGGAATCAGAGGTGGGGAATCAGAGGCAGGAAATCAGACACGGGGATTCAGAGGCTGGGAATCAGACGGGGGGAATCAAAGGCGGGGAATCAGAGCTGGGGAATCTGAGGCAGGGAATCAGAGTTGGGGATTCAGAGGCGGGGAATCAGATATGGGGAAACAGAGGCGGGGAATCAGAGGCGGGCAAACAGAGGCGGGGAATTAGATATGGGGAATCAGAGGCGGGGAATCAAATGCAGGGAATCGGATGCCGGGAATCAGAGTCGGGGAATCAGAGCTGGGGAATCAGAGGCGGGGAATCAGAGTTGGGGAATCAGAGGCGAGGAATCAGATATGGGGAAATAGAGGCGGGGAATCAGATATGGGGAATCAGAGGTGTGGAATCAGAGGTTGGGAATCAGAGGCAGGGAATCAGAGTCGGGGAAACAGAGGCGGGGAATCAGATATGGGGAATCAGAGGTGGCGAATCAAAGGCGGTGAAACAGAGATGGGGAATCAGGGCAGGGAATCAGAGGCAGGGAATCAAACGCGGGGAATCAGATATGGGGAATCAGAGGTGGGGCATCAGAGGTTGTGAATCACAGATGGGGAATCAGAGGCGGGGAATCAGAGGCAGGGAATCAGACGCGGGGAATCAGAGGCGGGGATTCAGAGCTGGGGAATCAGAAGCGGGGAATCAGAGTTGGGGAATCAGAGGCGGGAATCAGATATGTGGAAACAGAGGCGGGGAATCAGAGGCGGGGAAACAGAGGCGGGGAATCAGATATGGGGAATCGGATGCAGGGAATCAGAGGCGGGGAATCAGAGCTGGGGAATCAGAGGCGGGGAATCAGAGTTGGGGCATCAGAGGTGGTGAATTAGATATAGGGAAACAGAGGCGGGGAATCAGAGGCGGGGAAACAGAGGCGGGGAATCAGATATGGGGATTCAGAGGCGGGGAATCAGAGGTGGGGAATCATAGGCAGGGAATCGGATGTGCGGAATCAGAGATGGGGAATCAGAGGCCGGGAATCAGAGGTGGTGAATCAGAGATGGGGAATCAGAGGCGGGGAATCAGAGGCAGGGTATCAGACGCGGGGAATCAGAGGTGGGCAATCAGAAGCGGGGAATCAGATATGGGGAATCAGAGGCGGGGAATCAGAGGCGGGGAAACAGAGGCGGGGAATCAGATATGGGGAATCAGAGGTGGGGCATCAGAGGTTGTGAATCACAGGTGGGGAATCAGAGAGGGGGAATCAGAGGCAGGGAATCAGATGCGGGGAATCAGAGGCGGGGATTCAGAGCTGGGGAATCAGAAGCGGGGAATCAGAGTTGGGGAATCAGAGGCGGGGAATCAGATATGGGGAATCAGAGGCAGGGAATCAGAGGCGGGGAATCAGAGGCAGGGAATCCGACGCGGGGAATCTGAGGCGGGGAATCAGAGCTGGGGAATCAGAGGTGGGGAATCAGAGTTGGGGAATCAGAGGCAGGGAATTGGATGTGCGGAATCAGAGATGGGGAATCAGAGGTGGGGAATCAGAGGCGGTGAATCAGAGATGGGGAATCAGAGGCGGGGAATCAGAGGCAGGAAATCAGACACGGGGATTCAGAGGCTGGGAATCAGACGGGGGGAATCAAAGGCGGGGAATCAGAGCTGGGGAATCTGAGGCAGGGAATCAGAGTTGGGGATTCAGAGGCGGGGAATCAGATATGGGGAAACAGAGGCGGGGAATCAGGGGCGGGCAAACAGAGGCGGGGAATTAGATATGGGGAATCAGAGGTAGGGAATCAGAGGTGGTGAATCAGTGATGGGGAATCACAGGCGGGAAATCAGAGGCAGGGAATCAGAGCTGGGAAATCAGAGGAGGGGAATCATAGTTGGGAATCAGAGGCGGGAATCAGATATGGGGAAACAGAGGCGGGGAATCAGAGGCGGGGAAACAGAGACGGGGAATCAGATATGGGGAATCGGATGCAGGGAATCAGAGGCGGGGAATCAGAGCTGGGGAATCAGAGGCGGGGAATCAGAGTTGGGGCATCAGAGGTGGTGAATTAGATATAGGGAAACAGAGGCGGGGAATCAGAGGCGGGGAAACAGAGGCGGGGAATCAGATATGGGGAATCAGAGGTGGGGAATCAGAGGCAGGGAATCAGATGTGCGGAATCAGAGATGGGGAATCAGAGGCAGGGAATCAGAAGCGGGGAATCAGAGGCCGGGAATCAGAGGCCGGGAATCAGATGATGGGAATAAGAGGCCGGGAATCAGAGGAGGGGAATCAGAGTCCAGGAATCGGAGATGGGGATTCAGAGGCGGGGAATGAGATATGGAGAATCAGAGGCGGGGAATCAGAGGCGGGGAAACAGAGGTGGGGAATCAGATATGGGGAATCAGAGGTGGCGAATCAAAGGCGGTGAATCAGAGATGGGGAATCAGAGGCGGGGAATCAGAGGCAGGGAATCAGATGCGGGGAATCAGAGGCGGGGAATCAGAGCTGGCGAATCAGAGGCTGGGAATCAGAGGTGGGCAATCAGAGGCGGGGAATCAGATATGGGGAATCAGAGGAGGGGAATCAGAGGCGGGGAAACAGAGGCGGGGAATCAAATATAGGGAATCAGAGGTGGGGAATCAGAGGTTGTGAATCAGAGATGGGGAATCAAAGCGGGGAATCAGAGGCAGGGAATCAGACGCGGGGAATCAGAGGCGGGGATTCAGAGCTGGGGAATCAGAGGTGGGGAATCAGAGTTGGGGAATCAGAGGCAGGGAATCAGATATGGGGAATCAGAGGCGGGGAATCAGAGGCCGGGAATCAGATATGGGGAAACAGAGGCGGGGAATCCGAGGCGGGGAAACAGAGGCGGGGAATCAGATATGGGGAATCAGAGGTGGGGAATCAGAGGTTGGGAATCAGAGGCAGGGAATCAGAGGCTTGGAATCAGATGCAGGGTATCAGATGCGGGGAATCGGAGGCGGGGAATCAGAGCTGGGGAATCAGAGGTGGGGAATCAGAGGCAGGGAATCAGATGTGCGGAATCAGAGATGGGGAATCAGAGGCAGGGAATCAGAATCAGAAGCAGGGAATCAGAGGCCGGGAATCAGAGGCCGGAATCAGATGCTGGGAATCAGAGGCCTGGAATCAGAGGCGGGGAATCAGAGGCAGGGAATCAGATGCGGGGAATCAGAGGCGGGGAATCAGAGCTGGGGAATCAGAGGCGGGGTATTAGAGTTGGGGAATCAGAGGCGGGGAATCAGATATGGGGAAACAGAGGTGGGGAATCAGAGGCGGCGAAACAGTGGCAGGGAATCAGATATTGGGAATCAGAGGTGGGGCATCAGAGGTTGTGAATCACAGATGGGGAATCAGAGGCGGGGAATCAGAGGCAGGGAATGAGACGCGGGGAATCAGAGGCGGGGATTCAGAGCTGGGGAATCAGAAGCGGGGAATCAGAGTTGGGGAATCAGAGGCGGGAATCAGATATGTGGAAACAGAGGCGGGGAATCAGAGGCGGGGAAACAGAGGCGGGGAATCAGATATGGGGAATCGGATGCAGGGAATCAGAGGCGGGGAATCAGAGCTGGGGAATCAGAGGCGGGGAATCAGAGTTGGGGCATCAGAGGTGGTGAATTAGATATAGGGAAACAGAGGCGGGGAATCAGAGGCGGGGAAACAGAGGCGGGGAATCAGATATGGGGAATCAGAGGTGGGGAATCAGAGGCAGGGAATCAGATGTGCGGAATCAGAGATGGGGAATCAGAGGCAGGGAATCAGAAGCGGGGAATCAGAGGCCGGGAATCAGAGGCCGGGAATCAGATGATGGGAATAAGAGGCCGGGAATCAGAGGAGGGGAATCAGAGTCCGGGAATCAGAGATGGGGATTCAGAGGCGGGGAATGAGATATGGAGAATCAGAGGCGGGGAATCAGAGGCGGGGAAACAGAGGTGGGGAATCAGAAATGGGGAATAGGAGGTGGCGAATCAAAGGCGGTGAATCAGAGATGGGGAATCAGAGGCGGGGAATCAGAGGCAGGGAATCAGATGCGGGGAATCAGAGGCGGGGAATCAGAGCTGGCGAATCAGAGCCTGGGAATCAGAGGTGGGCAATCAGAGGCGGGGAATCAGATATGGGGAATCAGAGGCGGGGAATCAGAGGCGGGGAAACAGATGCGGGGAATCAAATATAGGGAATCAGAGGTGGGGAATCAGAGGTTGTGAATCAGAGATGGGGAATCAGAGGCGGGGAATCAGAGGCCGGGAATCAGATATGGGGAAACAGAGGCGGGGAATCCGAGGCGGGGAAACAGAGGCGGGGAATCAGATATGGGGAATCAGAGGTGGGGAATCAGAGGTTGGGAATCAGAGGCAGGGAATCAGAGGCTTGGAATCAGATGCAGGGTATCAGATGCGGGGAATCGGAGGCGGGGAATCAGAGCTGGGGAATCAGAGGTGGGGAATCAGAGGCAGGGAATCAGATGTGCGGAATCAGAGATGGGGAATCAGAGGCAGGGAATCAGAATCAGAAGCAGGGAATCAGAGGCCGGGAATCAGAGGCCGGAATCAGATGCTGGGAATCAGAGGCCTGGAATCAGAGGCGGGGAATCAGAGGCAGGGAATCAGATGCGGGGAATCAGAGGCGGGGAATCAGAGCTGGGGAATCAGAGGCAGGGTATTAGAGTTGGGGAATCAGAGGCGGGGAATCAGATATGGGGAAACAGAGGTGGGGAATCAGAGGCGGCGAAACAGTGGCAGGGAATCAGATATTGGGAATCAGAGGTGGGGCATCAGAGGTTGTGAATCACAGATGGGGAATCAGAGGCGGGGAATCAGAGGCAGGGAATGAGACGCGGGGAATCAGAGGCGGGGATTCAGAGCTGGGGAATCAGAAGCGGGGAATCAGAGTTGGGGAATCAGAGGCGGGAATCAGATATGTGGAAACAGAGGCGGGGAATCAGAGGCGGGGAAACAGAGGCGGGGAATCAGATATGGGGAATCGGATGCAGGGAATCAGAGGCGGGGAATCAGAGCTGGGGAATCAGAGGCGGGGAATCAGAGTTGGGGCATCAGAGGTGGTGAATTAGATATAGGGAAACAGAGGCGGGGAATCAGAGGCGGGGAAACAGAGGCGGGGAATCAGATATGGGGAATCAGAGGTGGGGAATCAGAGGCAGGGAATCAGATGTGCGGAATCAGAGATGGGGAATCAGAGGCAGGGAATCAGAAGCGGGGAATCAGAGGCCGGGAATCAGAGGCCGGGAATCAGATGATGGGAATAAGAGGCCGGGAATCAGAGGAGGGGAATCAGAGTCCGGGAATCAGAGATGGGGATTCAGAGGCGGGGAATGAGATATGGAGAATCAGAGGCGGGGAATCAGAGGCGGGGAAACAGAGGTGGGGAATCAGAAATGGGGAATCAGAGGTGGCGAATCAAAGGCGGTGAATCAGAGATGGGGAATCAGAGGCGGGGAATCAGAGGCAGGGAATCAGATGCGGGGAATCAGAGGCGGGGAATCAGAGCTGGCGAATCAGAGCCTGGGAATCAGAGGTGGGCAATCAGAGGCGGGGAATCAGATATGGGGAATCAGAGGCGGGGAATCAGAGGCGGGGAAACAGATGCGGGGAATCAAATATAGGGAATCAGAGGTGGGGAATCAGAGGTTGTGAATCAGAGATGGGGAATCAAAGCGGGGAATCAGAGGCAGGGAATCAGACGCGGGGAATCAGAGGCGGGGATTCAGAGCTGGGGAATCAGAGGCGGGGAATCAGAGTTGGGGAATCAGAGGCAGGGAATCAGATATGGGGAATCAGAGGCGGGGAATCAGAGGCCGGGAATCAGATATGGGGAAACAGAGGCGGGGAATCCGAGGCGGGGAAACAGAGGCGGGGAATCAGATATGGGGAATCAGAGGTGGGGAATCAGAGGTTGGGAATCAGAGGCAGGGAATCAGAGGCTTGGAATCAGATGCAGGGTATCAGATGCGGGGAATCAGAGGCGGGGAATCAGAGCTGGGGAATCAGAGGTGGGGAATCAGAGGCAGGGAATCAGATGTGCGGAATCAGAGATGGGGAATCAGAGGCAGGGAATCAGAATCAGAAGCAGGGAATCAGAGGCCGGGAATCAGAGGCCGGAATCAGATGCTGGGAATCAGAGGCCTGGAATCAGAGGCGGGGAATCAGAGGCAGGGAATCAGATGCGGGGAATCAGAGGCGGGGAATCAGAGCTGGGGAATCAGAGGCGGGGTATTAGAGTTGGGGAATCAGAGGCGGGGAATCAGATATGGGGAAACAGAGGTGGGGAATCAGAGGCGGGGAAACAGAAAAAGGGAATCAGATATGGGGAATCAGAGGTGGGGCATCAGAGGTTGTGAATCACAGATGGGGAATCAGAGGCGGGGAATCAGAGGCAGGGAATCAGACGCGGGGAATCAGAGGCGGGGATTCAGAGCTGGGGAATCTGAAGCGGGGAATCAGAGTTGGGGAATCAGAGGCGGGGAATCAGATATGGGGAATCAGAGGCAGGGAATCAGAGGCGGGGAATCAGAGGCAGGGAATCAGACGCGGGGAATCTGAGGCGGGGAATCAGAGCTGGGGAATCAGAGGTGGGGAATCAGAGTTGGGGAATCAGTAGCAGGGAATTGGATGTGCGGAATCAGAGAGGGGGAATCAGAGGTGGGGAATCAGAGGCGGTGAATCAGAGATGGGGAATCAGAGGCGGGGAATCAGAGGCAGGAAATCAGACACGGGGATTCAGAGGCTGGGAATCAGACGGGGGGAATCAAAGGCGGGGAATCAGAGCTGGGGAATCTGAGGCAGGGAATCAGAGTTGGGGATTCAGAGGCGGGGAATCAGATATGGGGAAAAAGAGGCGGGGAATCAGAGGCGGGCAAACAGAGGCGGGGAATTAGATATGGGGAATCAGAGGCGGGGAATCAAATGCAGGGAATCGGATGCCGGGAATCAGAGTCGGGGAATCAGAGCTGGGGAATCAGAGGCGGGGAATCAGAGTTGGGGAATCAGAGGCGAGGAATCAGATATGGGGAAATAGAGGCGGGGAATCAGATATGGGGAATCAGAGGTGTGGAATCAGAGGTTGGGAATCAGAGGCAGGGAATCAGAGTCGGGGAAACAGAGGCGGGGAATCAGATATGGGGAATCAGAGGTGGCGAATCAAAGGCGGTGAAACAGAGATGGGGAATCAGGGCAGGGAATCAGAGGCAGGGAATCAAACGCGGGGAATCAGAGCTGGGGAATCAGAGGCGGGTTATCAGAGTTGGGAATCAGAGGCGGGGAATCAGAGGCGGGGAAACAGAGGCGGGGAATCAGATATGGGGAATCAGAGGTGGGGAATCCGAGGTTGGGAATCAGAGGCAGAGAATCAGAGGCGGAAAATCAGAGGCGGGGAATCAGAGGAAGGGAATCAGATGTGCGGAATCGGAGATGGGGAATCAGAGGCAGGGAATCAGAGGCGGGGAATCAGAGGCGGGGAATCAGAGGCCGGGAATCAGATATGGGTAAACAGAGGCGGGGAATCCGAGGCGGGGAAACAGAGGCGGGGAATCAGTTATGGGGAATCAGAGGTGGGGAATCAGAGGTTGGTAATCAGAGGCAGGGAATCAGAGGCTTGGAATCAGATGCAGGGAATCAGATGCGGGGAATCAGAGGCGGGGAATCAGAGCTGGGGAATCAGAGGTGGGGAATCAGATTTGGGGAATCAGAGGCGGGGACTTAGATATTGGGAAACAGAGGCGGGGAATCAGAGACGGGGAAACCCAGGCGGGGAATCAGATATGGGGAATCAGAGGTGGGGAATCAGAGGCAAGGAATCAGATGTGCGGAATCAGAGATGGGGAATCAGAGGCAGGGAATCAGAATCAGAAGCAGGGAATCAGAGGCCGGGAATCAGAGGCCGGAATCAGATGCTGGGAATCAGAGGCCTGGAATCAGAGGCGGGGAATCAGAGGCAGGGAATCAGATGCGGTGAATCGGAGGCGGGGAATCAGAGCTGGTGAATCAGAGGCGGGGATTCAGAGGCAGGAAATCAGACACGGGGATTCAGAGGCTGGGAATCAGACGGGGGGAATCAAAGGCGGGGAATCAGAGCTGGGGAATCTGAGGCAGGGAATCAGAGTTGGGGATTCAGAGGCGGGGAATCAGATATGGGGAAACAGAGGCGGGGAATCAGAGGCGGGCAAACAGAGGCGGGGAATTAGATATGGGGAATCAGAGGTAGGGAATCAGAGGTGGTGAATCAGTGATGGGGTATCACAGGCGGGGAATCAGAGGCAGGGAATAGAACGCGGGGAATCAGAGGCAGGGAATCAGAGCTGGGAAATCAGAGGAGGGGAATCATAGTTGGGAATCAGAGGCGGGAATCAGATATGGGGAAACAGAGGCGGGGAATCAGAGGCGGGGAAACAGAGACGGGGAATCAGATATGGGGAATCGGATGCAGGGAATCAGAGGCGGGGAATCAGAGCTGGGGAATCAGAGGCGGGGAATCAGAGTTGGGGCATCAGAGGTGGTGAATTAGATATAGGGAAACAGAGGCGGGGAATCAGAGGCGGGGAAACAGAGGCGGGGAATCAGATATGGGGAATCAGAGGTGGGGAATCAGAGGCAGGGAATCAGATGTGCGGAATCAGAGATGGGGAATCAGAGGCAGGGAATCAGAAGCGGGGAATCAGAGGCCGGGAATCAGAGGCCGGGAATCAGATGATGGGAATAAGAGGCCGGGAATCAGAGGAGGGGAATCAGAGTCCGGGAATCAGAGATGGGGATTCAGAGGCGGGGAATGAGATATGGAGAATCAGAGGCGGGGAATCAGAGGCGGGGAAACAGAGGTGGGGAATCAGATATGGGGAATCAGAGGTGGCGAATCAAAGGCGGTGAATCAGAGATGGGGAATCAGAGGCGGGGAATCAGAGGCAGGGAATCAGATGCGGGGAATCAGAGGCGGGGAATCAGAGCTGGCGAATCAGAGGCTGGGAATCAGAGGTGGGCAATCAGAGGCGGGGAATCAGATATGGGGAATCAGAGGCGGGGAATCAGAGGCGGGGAAACAGAGGCGGGGAATCAAATATAGGGAATCAGAGGTGGGGAATCAGAGGTTGTGAATCAGAGATGGGGAATCAAAGCGGGGAATCAGAGGCAGGGAATCAGACGCGGGGAATCAGAGGCGGGGATTCAGAGCTGGGGAATCAGAGGCGGGGAATCAGAGTTGGGGAATCAGAGGCAGGGAATCAGATATGGGGAATCAGAGGCGGGGAATCAGAGGCCGGGAATCAGATATGGGGAAACAGAGACGGGGAATCCGAGGCGGGGAAACAGAGGCGGGGAATCAGATATGGGGAATCAGAGGTGGGGAATCAGAGGTTGGGAATCAGAGGCAGGGAATCAGAGGCTTGGAATCAGATGCAGGGTATCAGATGCGGGGAATCAGAGGCGGGGAATCAGAGCTGGGGAATCAGAGGTGGGGAATCAGAGGCAGGGAATCAGATGTGCGGAATCAGAGATGGGGAATCAGAGGCAGGGAATCAGAATCAGAAGCAGGGAATCAGAGGCCGGGAATCAGAGGCCGGAATCAGATGCTGGGAATCAGAGGCCTGGAATCAGAGGCGGGGAATCAGAGGCAGGGAATCAGATGCGGGGAATCAAAGGCGGGGAATCAGAGCTGGGGAATCAGAGGCGGGGTATTAGAGTTGGGGAATCAGAGGCGGGGAATCAGATATGGGGAAACAGAGGTGGGGAATCAGAGGCGGGGAAACAGAGGCAGGGAATCAGATATGGGGAATCAGAGGTGGGGCATCAGAAGTTGTGAATCACAGATGGGGAATCAGAGGCGGGGAATCAGAGGCAGGGAATCAGACGCGGGGAATCAGAGGCGGGGATTCAGAGCTGGGGAATCAGAAGCGGGGAATCAGAGTTGGGGAATCAGAGGCGGGAATCAGATATGTGGAAACAGAGGCGGGGAATCAGAGGCGGGGAAACAGAGGCGGGGAATCAGATATGGGGAATCGGATGCAGGGAATCAGAGGCGGGGAATCAGAGCTGGGGAATCAGAGGCGGGGAATCAGAGTTGGGGCATCAGAGGTGGTGAATTAGATATAGGGAAACAGAGGCGGGGAATCAGAGGCGGGGAAACAGAGGCGGGGAATCAGATATGGGGAATCAGAGGTGGGGAATCAGAGGCAGGGAATCAGATGTGCGGAATCAGAGATGGGGAATCAGAGGCAGGGAATCAGAAGCGGGGAATCAGAGGCCGGGAATCAGAGGCCGGGAATCAGATGATGGGAATAAGAGGCCGGGAATCAGAGGAGGGGAATCAGAGTCCGGGAATCAGAGATGGGGATTCAGAGGCGGGGAATGAGATATGGAGAATCAGAGGCGGGGAATCAGAGGCGGGGAAACAGAGGTGGGGAATCAGATATGGGGAATCAGAGGTGGCGAATCAAAGGCGGTGAATCAGAGATGGGGAATCAGAGGTGGGGAATCAGAGGCAGGGAATCAGATGCGGGGAATCAGAGGCGGGGAATCAGAGCTGGCGAATCAGAGGCTGGGAATCAGAGGTGGGCAATCAGAGGCGGGGAATCAGATATGGGGAATCAGAGGCGGGGAATCAGAGGCGGGGAAACAGAGGCGGGGAATCAAATATAGGGAATCAGAGGTGGGGAATCAGAGGTTGTGAATCAGAGATGGGGAATCAAAGCTTGGAATCAGAGGCAGGGAATCAGACGCGGGGAATCAGAGGCGGGGATTCAGAGCTGGGGAATCAGAGGCGGGGAATCAGAGTTGGGGAATCAGAGGCAGGGAATCAGATATGGGGAATCAGAGGCGGGGAATCAGAGGCCGGGAATCAGATATGGGGAAACAGAGGCGGGGAATCCGAGGCGGGGAAACAGAGGCGGGGAACCAGATATGGGGAATCAGAGGTGGGGAATCAGAGGTTGGGAATCAGAGGCAGGGAATCAGAGGCTTGGAATCAGATGCAGGGTATCAGATGCGGGGAATCAGAGGCGGGGAATCAGAGCTGGGGAATCAGAGGTGGGGAATCAGAGGCAGGGAATCAGATGTGCGGAATCAGAGATGGGGAATCAGAGGCAGGGAATCAGAATCAGAAGCAGGGAATCAGAGGCCGGGAATCAGAGGCCGGAATCAGAGGTTGTGAATCACAGATGGGGAATCAGAGGCGGGGAATCAGAGGCAGGGAATCAGACGCGGGGAATCAGAGGCGGGGATTCAGAGCTGGGGAATCTGAAGCGGGGAAACAGAGTTGGGGAATCAGAGGCGGGGAATCAGATATGGGGAATCAGAGGCAGGGAATCAGAGGCGGGGAATCAGAGGCAGGGAATCAGACGCGGGGAATCTGAGGCGGGGAATCAGAGCTGGGGAATCAGAGGTGGGGAATCAGAGTTGGGGAATCAGTAGCAGGGAATTGGATGTGCGGAATCAGAGAGGGGGAATCAGAGGTGGGGAATCAGAGGCGGTGAATCAGAGATGGGGAATCAGAGGCGGGGAATCAGAGGCAGGAAATCAGACACGGGGATTCAGAGGCTGGGAATCAGACGGGGGGAATCAAAGGCGGGGAATCAGAGGCGGGCAAACAGAGGCGGGGAATTAGATATGGGGAATCAGAGGTAGGGAATCAGAGGTGGTGAATCAGTGATGGGGAATCACAGGCGGGGAATCAGAGGCAGGGAATAGAACGCGGGGAATCAGAGGCAGGGAATCAGAGCTGGGGAATCAGAGGACGGGATTCATAGTTGGGAATCAGAGGCGGGAATCAGATATGGGGAAACAGAGGCGGGGAATCAGAGGCGGTGAAACAGAGGCGGGGAATCAGATATGGGGAATCGGATGCAGGGAATCAGAGGCGGGGAATCAGAGCTGGGGAATCAGAGGCGGGGAATCAGAGTTGGGGCATCAGAGGTGGGGAATTAGATATAGGGAAACAGAGGCGGGGAATCAGAGGCGGGGAAACAGAGGCGGGGAATCAGATATGGGGAATCAGAGGTGGGGAATCAGAGGCAGGGAATCAGATGTGCGGAATCAGAGATGGGGAATAAGAGGCAGGGAATCAGAATCAGAAGCGGGGAATCAGAGGCCAGGAATCAGAGGCCGGGAATCAGATGCTGGGAATAAGAGGCCGGCAATCAGAGGTGGGGAATCAGATATGGGGAATCAGAGGTGGCGAATCAAAGGCGGTGAATCAGAGATGGGGAATCAGAGGCGGGGAATCAGAGGCAGGGAATCAGATGCGGGGAATCAGAGGTGGGGAATCAGAGCTGGCGAATCAGAGGCTGGGAATCAGAGGTGGGCAATCAGAGGCGGGGAATCAGATATGGGGAATCAGAGGCGGGGAATCAGAGGCGGGGAAACAGAGGCGGGGAATCAAATATAGGGAATCAGAGGTGGGGAATCAGAGGTTGTGAATCAGAGATGGGGAATCAAGGCGGGGAATCAGAGGCAGGGAATCAGACGCGGGGAATCAGAGGCGGGGATTCAGAGCTGGGGAATCAGAGGCGGGGAATCAGAGTTGGGGAATCAGAGGCAGGGAATCAGATATGGGGAATCAGAGGCGGGGAATCAGAGGCGGGGAAACAGAGGCGGGGAATCAGATGTGGGGAATCAGAGGTGGGGAATCAGGGGCAGGGAATCAGTGGCAGGGAATCAGAGGCGGGGAATCAGAGGCGGGGAATCAAAGGCAGGGAATCAGACACGGCGAATCAGAGGCGGGGAATCAGAGATGGGGAATCAGAGGCGGGGAATCAGATGCAGGGAATCGGAAGCCGGGAATCAGAGTTGGGGAATCAGAGCTGGGGAATCAGAGGCGGGGAATCAGAGTTGGGGAAATAGAGGCGGGGAATCAGATATGGGGAATCAGAGGTGTGGAATCAGAGGTTGGGAATCAGAGGCAGGGAATCAGAGTCGGGGAAACAGAGGCGGGGAATCAGATATGGGGAATCAGAGGTGGCGAATCAAAGGCGGTGAAACAGAGATGGGGAATCAGGGCAGGGAATCAGAGGCAGGGAATCAAACACGGGGAATCAGAGCTGGGGAATCAGAGGCGGGTTATCAGAGTTGGGAATCAGAGGCGGGGAATCAGAGGCGGGGAAACAGAGGCGGGGAATCAGATATGGGGAATCAGAGGTGGAGAATCCGAGGTTGGGAATCAGAGGCAGAGAATCAGAGGCGGAAAATCAGAGGCGGGGAATCAGAGGAAGGGAATCAGATGTGCGGAATCGGAGATGGGGAATCAGAGGCAGGGAATCAGAGGCGGGGAATCAGAGGCGGGGAATCAGAGGCCGGGAATCAGATATGGGTAAACAGAGGCGGGGAATCCGAGGCGGGGAAACAGAGGCGGGGAATCAGATATGGGGAATCAGAGGTGGGGAATCAGAGGTTGGGAATCAGAGGCAGGGAATCAGAGGCTTGGAATCAGATGCAGGGAATCAGATGCGGGGAATCAGAGGCGGGGAATCAGAGCTGGGGAATCAGAGGTGGGGAATCAGATTTGGGGAATCAGAGGCGGGGACTTAGATATTGGGAAACAGAGGCGGGGAATCAGAGGCGGGGAAACCCAGGCGGGGAATCAGATATGGGGAATCAGAGGTGGGGAATCAGAGGCAAGGAATCAGATGTGCGGAATCAGAGATGGGGAATCAGAGGCAGGGAATCAGAATCAGAAGCAGGGAATCAGAGGCCGGGAATCAGAGGCCGGAATCAGATGCTGGGAATCAGAGGCCTGGAATCAGAGGAGGGGAATCAGAGGCAGGGAATCAGATGCGGGGAATCGGAGGCGGGGAATCAGAGCTGGGGAATCAGAGGGGGGGGATTCAGAGTTGGGGAATCAGAGGCGGGGAATTAGAGGCGGGGAAACAGAGGCGGGGAATCAGATATGGGGAATCTGAGGTGGGGAATCAGAGGTTGGGAATCAGAAGCAGGGAATCAGAGGCGGGGAATCAGAGGAGGGGAATCAGAGGCAGGGAATCCGATGTGCGGAATCGGAGATGGGGAATCAGAGGCAGGGAATCAGAGGCGGGGAATCAGAGGCGGAGAATCAGAGGCCGGGAATCAGATATGGGGAAACAGAGGCGGGGAATCAGAGGCGGGGAAACAGAGGCGGGGAATCAGATATGGGGAATCAGAGGTGGGGAATCAGAGGTGGGGAATCAGAGTTGGGGAATCAGAGGCGGGGAATCAGATATGGGGAATCAGAGGTGTGGAATCAGAGGTTGGGAATCAGAGGAAGGGAATCAGAGTCGGGGAAACAGAGGCGGGGAATCAGATATGTGGAATCAGAGGTGGCGAATCAAAGGCGGTGAAACAGAGATGGGGAATCAGGGCAGGGAATCAGAGGCAGGGAATCAAACACGGGGAATCAGAGCTGGGGAATCAGAGGCGGGGAATCAGAGTTGGGAATCAGAGGCGGGGAATCAGAGGCGGGGAAACAGAGGCGGGGAATCAGATATGGGGAATCAGAGGTGGGGAATCAGAGGTTGGGAATCAGAGGCAGGGAATCGGAGATGGGGAATCAGAGGCAGGAATAAGAGGCGGGGAATCAGAGGCGGGGAATCAGAGGCCGGGAATCAGATATGGGGAAACTGAGGCGGGGAATCCGAGGCGGGGAAACAGAGGCGGGGAATCAGATATGGGGAATCAGAGGTGGGGAATCAGAGGTTGGGAATCAGAGGCAGGGAATCAGAGGTTTGGAATCAGATGCAGGGAATCAGATGCGGGGAATCAGAGGCGGGGAATCAGAGCTGGGGAATCAGAGGTGGGGAATCAGATTTGGGGAATCAGAGGTGGGGACTTAGATATTGGGAAACAGAGGCGGGGAATCAGAGGCGGGGAAACAGAGGCGGGGAATCAGATATGGGGAATCAGAGGTGGGGAATCAGAGGTAGGGAATCAGATGTGCGGAATCAGAGATGGGGAATCAGAGGCAGGGAATCAGAATCAGAAGCAGGGAATCAGAGGCCGGGAATCAGAGGCCGGAATCTGATGATGGGAATCAGAGGCCTGGAATCAGAGGCGGGGATTCAGAGGCAGGGAATCAGATGCGGGGAATCAGAGGCGGGGAATCAGAGCTGGGGAATCAGAGGCGGGGTATGAGAGTTGGGGAATCAGAGGCGGGGAATCATTATGGGGAAACAGAGGTAGGGAATCAGAGGTGGGGAAACAGAGGCACGGAATCAGATATGGGGATTCAGAGGCGGGGAATCAGAGGTGGGGAATCATAGGCAGGGAATCGGATGTGCGGAATCAGAGATGGGGAATCAGAGGCCGGGAATCAGAGGTGGTGAATCAGAGATGGGGAATCAGAGGCGGGGAATCAGAGGCAGGGTATCAGACGCGGGGAATCAGAGGTGGGCAATCAGAAGCGGGGAATCAGATATGGGGAATCAGAGGCGGGGAATCAGAGGCGGGGAAACAGAGGCGGGGAATCAGATATTGGGAATCAGAGGTGGGGCATCAGAGGTTGTGAATGACAGGTGGGGAATCAGAGGCGGGGAATCAGAGGCAGGGAATCAGATGCGGGGAATCAGAGGCGGGGATTCAGAGCTGGGGAATCAGAAGCGGGGAATCAGAGTTGGGGAATCAGAGGCGGGGAATCAGATATGGGGAATCAGAGGCAGGGAATCAGAGGCGGGGAATCAGAGGCAGGGAATCAGATGCGGGGAATCTGAGGCGGGGAATCAGAGCTGGGGAATCAGAGGTGGGGAATCAGAGTTGGGGAATCAGAGGCAGGGAATTGGATGTGCGGAATCAGAGATGGGGAATCAGAGGTGGGGAATCAGAGGCGGTGAATCAGAGATGGGGAATCAGAGGCGGGGAATCAGAGGCAGGAAATCAGACACGGGGATTCAGAGGCTGGGAATCAGACGGGGGGAATCAAAGGCGGGGAATCAGAGCTGGGGAATCTGAGGCAGGGAATCAGAGTTGGGGATTCAGAGGCGGGGAATCAGATATGGGGAAACAGAGGCGGGGAATCAGAGGCGGGGAAACAGAGGCGGGGAATCAGATATGGGGAATCAGAGGTGGGGAATCAGAGGTTGGGAATCAGAGGCAGGGAATCGGAGATGGGGAATCAGAGGCAGGAATAAGAGGCGGGGAATCAGAGGTGGGGAATCAGAGGCCGGGAATCAGATATGGGGAAACTGAGGCGGGGAATCCGAGGCGGGGAAACAGAGGCGGGGAATCAGATATGGGGAATCAGAGGTGGGGAATCAGAGGTTGGGAATCAGAGGCAGGGAATCAGAGGCTTGGAATCAGATGCAGGGAATCAGATGCGGGGAATCAGAGGCGGGGAATCAGAGCTGGGGAATCAGAGGTGGGGAATCAGATTTGGGGAATCAGAGGTGGGGACTTAGATATTGGGAAACAGAGGCGGGGAATCAGAGGCGGGGAAACAGAGGCGGGGAATCAGATATGGGGAATCAGAGGTGGGGAATCAGAGGTAGGGAATCAGATGTGCGGAATCAGAGATGGGGAATCAGAGGCAGGGAATCAGAATCAGAAGCAGGGAATCAGAGGCCGGGAATCAGAGGCCGGAATCAGATGATGGGAATCAGAGGCCTGGAATCAGAGGCGGGGAATCAGAGGCAGGGAATCAGATGCGGGGAATCAGAGGCGGGGAATCAGAGCTGGGGAATCAGAGGCGGGGTATGAGAGTTGGGGAATCAGAGGCGGGGAATCATTATGGGGAAACAGAGGTAGGGAATCAGAGGTGGGGAAACAGAGGCACGGAATCAGATATGGGGATTCAGAGGCGGGGAATCAGAGGTGGGGAATCATAGGCAGGGAATCGGATGTGCGGAATCAGAGATGGGGAATCAGAGGCCGGGAATCAGAGGTGGTGAATCAGAGATGGGGAATCAGAGGCGGGGAATCAGAGGCAGGGTATCAGACGTGGGGAATCAGAGGTGGGCAATCAGAAGCGGGGAATCAGATATGGGGAATCAGAGGCGGGGAATCAGAGGCGGGGAAACAGAGGCGGGGAATCAGATATGGGGAATCAGAGGTGGGGCATCAGAGGTTGTGAATGACAGGTGGGGAATCAGAGGCGGGGAATCAGAGGCAGGGAATCAGATGCGGGGAATCAGAGGCGGGGATTCAGAGCTGGGGAATCAGAAGCGGGGAATCAGAGTTGGGGAATCAGAGGCGGGGAATCAGATATGGGGAATCAGAGGCAGGGAATCAGAGGCGGGGAATCAGAGGCAGGGAATCAGACGCGGGGAATCTGAGGCGGGGAATCAGAGCTGGGGAATCAGAGGTGGGGAATCAGAGTTGGGGAATCAGAGGCAGGGAATTGGATGTGCGGAATCAGAGATGGGGAATCAGAGGTGGGGAATCAGAGGCGGTGAATCAGAGATGGGGAATCAGAGGCGGGGAATCAGAGGCAGGAAATCAGACACGGGGATTCAGAGGCTGGGAATCAGACGGGGGGAATCAAAGGCGGGGAATCAGAGCTGGGGAATCTGAGGCAGGGAATCAGAGTTGGGGATTCAGAGGCGGGGAATCAGATATGGGGAAACAGAGGCGGGGAATCAGAGGCGCGCAAACAGAGGCGGGGAATTAGATATGGGGAATCAGAGGTAGGGAATCAGAGGTGGTGAATCAGTGATGGGGAATCACAGGCGGGGAATCAGAGGCAGGGAATAGAACGCGGGGAATCAGAGGCAGGGAATCAGAGCTGGGAAATCAGAGGAGGGGAATCATAGTTGGGAATCAGAGGCGGGAATCAGATATGGGGAAACAGAGGCGGGGAATCAGAGGCGGGGAAACAGAGACGGGGAATCAGATATGGGGAATTGGATGCAGGGAATCAGAGGCGGGGAATCAGAGCTGGGGAATCAGAGGCGGGGAATCAGAGTTGGGGCATCAGAGGTGGTGAATTAGATATAGGGAAACAGAGGCGGGGAATCAGAGGCGGGGAAACAGAGGCGGGGAATCAGATATGGGGAATCAGAGGTGGGGAATCAGAGGCAGGGAATCAGATGTGCGGAATCAGAGATGGGGAATCAGAGGCAGGGAATCAGAAGCGGGGAATCAGAGGCCAGGAATCAGAGGCCGGGAATCAGATGATGGGAATAAGAGGCCGGGAATCAGAGGAGGGGAATCAGAGTCCGGGAATCAGAGATGGGGATTCAGAGGCGGGGAATGAGATATGGAGAATCAGAGGCGGGGAATCAGAGGCGGGGAAACAGAGGTGGGGAATCAGATATGGGGAATCAGAGGTGGCGAATCAAAGGCGGTGAATCAGCGATGGGGAATCAGAGGCGGGGAATCAGAGGCAGGGAATCAGATGCGAAGAATCAGAGGCGGGGAATCAGAGCTGGCGAATCAGAGGCTGGGAATCAGAGGTGGGCAATCAGAGGCGGGGAATCAGATATGGGGAATCAGAGGCGGGGAATCAGAGGCGGAGAAACAGAGGCGGGGAATCAAATATAGGGAATCAGAGGTGGGGAATCAGAGGTTGTGAATCAGAGATGGGGAATCAAAGCGGGGAATCAGAGGCAGGGAATCAGACGCGGGGAATCAGAGTTGGGGAATCAGAGGCAGGGAATCAGATATGGGGAATCAGAGGCGGGGAATCAGAGGCCGGGAATCAGATATGGGGAAACAGAGGCGGGGAATCCGAGGCGGGGAAACAGAGGCGGGGAATCAGATATGGGGAATCAGAGGTGGGGAATCAGAGGTTGGGAATCAGAGGCAGGGAATCAGAGGCTTGGAATCAGATGCAGGGTATCAGATGCGGGGAATCAGAGGCGGGGAATCAGAGCTGGGGAATCAGAGGTGGGGAATCAGAGGCAGGGAATCAGATGTGCGGAATCAGAGATGGGGAATCAGAGGCAGGGAATCAGAATCAGAAGCAGGGAATCAGAGGCCGGGAATCAGAGGCCGGAATCAGATGCTGGGAATCAGAGGCCTGGAATCAGAGGCGGGGAATCAGAGGCAGGGAATCAGATGCGGGGAATCAGAGGCGGGGAATCAGAGCTGGGGAATCAGAGGCGGGGTATTAGAGTTGGGGAATCAGAGGCGGGGAATCAGATATGGGGAAACAGAGGTGGGGAATCAGAGGCGGGGAAACAGAGGCAGGGAATCAGATATGGGGAATCAGAGGTGGGGCATCAGAGGTTGTGAATCACAGATGGGGAATCAGAGGCGGGGAATCAGAGGCAGGGAATCAGACGCGGGGAATCAGAGGCGGGGATTCAGAGCTGGGGAATCTGAAGCGGGGAAACAGAGTTGGGGAATCAGAGGCGGGGAATCAGATATGGGGAATCAGAGGCAGGGAATCAGAGGCGGGGAATCAGAGGCAGGGAATCAGACGCGGGGAATCTGAGGCGGGGAATCAGAGCTGGGGAATCAGAGGTGGGGAATCAGAGTTGGGGAATCAGTAGCAGGGAATTGGATGTGCGGAATCAGAGAGGGGGAATCAGAGGTGGGGAATCAGAGGCGGTGAATCAGAGATGGGGAATCAGAGGCGGGGAATCAGAGGCAGGAAATCAGACACGGGGATTCAGAGGCTGGGAATCAGACGGGGGGAATCAAAGGCGGGGAATCAGAGGCGGGCAAACAGAGGCGGGGAATTAGATATGGGGAATCAGAGGTAGGGAATCAGAGGTGGTGAATCAGTGATGGGGAATCACAGGCGGGGAATCAGAGGCAGGGAATAGAACGCGGGGAATCAGAGGCAGGGAATCAGAGCTGGGGAATCAGAGGACGGGATTCATAGTTGGGAATCAGAGGCGGGAATCAGATATGGGGAAACAGAGGCGGGGAATCAGAGGCGGTGAAACAGAGGCGGGGAATCAGATATGGGGAATCGGATGCAGGGAATCAGAGGCGGGGAATCAGAGCTGGGGAATCAGAGGCGGGGAATCAGAGTTGGGGCATCAGAGGTGGGGAATTAGATATAGGGAAACAGAGGCGGGGAATCAGAGGCGGGGAAACAGAGGCGGGGAATCAGATATGGGGAATCAGAGGTGGGGAATCAGAGGCAGGGAATCAGATGTGCGGAATCAGAGATGGGGAATAAGAGGCAGGGAATCAGAATCAGAAGCGGGGAATCAGAGGCCAGGAATCAGAGGCCGGGAATCAGATGCTGGGAATAAGAGGCCGGGAATCAGAGGTGGGGAATCAGATATGGGGAATCAGAGGTGGCGAATCAAAGGCGGTGAATCAGAGATGGGGAATCAGAGGCGGGGAATCAGAGGCAGGGAATCAGATGCGGGGAATCAGAGGTGGGGAATCAGAGCTGGCGAATCAGAGGCTGGGAATCAGAGGTGGGCAATCAGAGGCGGGGAATCAGATATGGGGAATCAGAGGCGGGGAATCAGAGGCGGGGAAACAGAGGCGGGGAATCAAATATAGGGAATCAGAGGTGGGGAATCAGAGGTTGTGAATCAGAGATGGGGAATCAAGGCGGGGAATCAGAGGCAGGGAATCAGACGCGGGGAATCAGAGGCGGGGATTCAGAGCTGGGGAATCAGAGGCGGGGAATCAGAGTTGGGGAATCAGAGGCAGGGAATCAGATATGGGGAATCAGAGGCGGGGAATCAGAGGCGGGGAAACAGAGGCGGGGAATCAGATGTGGGGAATCAGAGGTGGGGAATCAGGGGCAGGGAATCAGTGGCAGGGAATCCGAGGCGGGGAATCAGAGGCGGGGAATCAAAGGCAGGGAATCAGACACGGCGAATCAGAGGCGGGGAATCAGAGATGGGGAATCAGAGGCGGGGAATCAGATGCAGGGAATCGGAAGCCGGGAATCAGAGTTGGGGAATCAGAGCTGGGGAATCAGAGGCGGGGAATCAGAGTTGGGGAAATAGAGGCGGGGAATCAGATATGGGGAATCAGAGGTGTGGAATCAGAGGTTGGGAATCAGAGGCAGGGAATCAGAGTCGGGGAAACAGAGGCGGGGAATCAGATATGGGGAATCAGAGGTGGCGAATCAAAGGCGGTGAAACAGAGATGGGGAATCAGGGCAGGGAATCAGAGGCAGGGAATCAAACACGGGGAATCAGAGCTGGGGAATCAGAGGCGGGTTATCAGAGTTGGGAATCAGAGGCGGGGAATCAGAGGCGGGGAAACAGAGGCGGGGAATCAGATATGGGGAATCAGAGGTGGAGAATCCGAGGTTGGGAATCAGAGGCAGAGAATCAGAGGCGGAAAATCAGAGGCGGGGAATCAGAGGAAGGGAATCAGATGTGCGGAATCGGAGATGGGGAATCAGAGGCAGGGAATCAGAGGCGGGGAATCAGAGGCGGGGAATCAGAGGCCGGGAATCAGATATGGGTAAACAGAGGCGGGGAATCCGAGGCGGGGAAACAGAGGCGGGGAATCAGATATGGGGAATCAGAGGTGGGGAATCAGAGGTTGGGAATCAGAGGCAGGGAATCAGAGGCTTGGAATCAGATGCAGGGAATCAGATGCGGGGAATCAGAGGCGGGGAATCAGAGCTGGGGAATCAGAGGTGGGGAATCAGATTTGGGGAATCAGAGGCGGGGACTTAGATATTGGGAAACAGAGGCGGGGAATCAGAGGCGGGGAAACCCAGGCGGGGAATCAGATATGGGGAATCAGAGGTGGGGAATCAGAGGCAAGGAATCAGATGTGCGGAATCAGAGATGGGGAATCAGAGGCAGGGAATCAGAATCAGAAGCAGGGAATCAGAGGCCGGGAATCAGAGGCCGGAATCAGATGCTGGGAATCAGAGGCCTGGAATCAGAGGAGGGGAATCAGAGGCAGGGAATCAGATGCGGGGAATCGGAGGCGGGGAATCAGAGCTGGGGAATCAGAGGGGGGGGATTCAGAGTTGGGGAATCAGAGGCGGGGAATCAGAGGCGGGGAAACAGAGGCGGGGAATCAGATATGGGGAATCTGAGGTGGGGAATCAGAGGTTGGGAATCAGAAGCAGGGAATCAGAGGCGGGGAATCAGAGGAGGGGAATCAGAGGCAGGGAATCCGATGTGCGGAATCGGAGATGGGGAATCAGAGGCAGGGAATCAGAGGCGGGGAATCAGAGGCGGAGAATCAGAGGCCGGGAATCAGATATGGGGAAACAGAGGCGGGGAATCAGAGGCGGGGAAACAGAGGCGGGGAATCAGATATGGGGAATCAGAGGTGGGGAATCAGAGGTGGGGAATCAGAGTTGGGGAATCAGAGGCGGGGAATCAGATATGGGGAATCAGAGGTGTGGAATCAGAGGTTGGGAATCAGAGGAAGGGAATCAGAGTCGGGGAAACAGAGGCGGGGAATCAGATATGTGGAATCAGAGGTGGCGAATCAAAGGCGGTGAAACAGAGATGGGGAATCAGGGCAGGGAATCAGAGGCAGGGAATCAAACACGGGGAATCAGAGCTGGGGAATCAGAGGCGGGGAATCAGAGTTGGGAATCAGAGGCGGGGAATCAGAGGCGGGGAAACAGAGGCGGGGAATCAGATATGGGGAATCAGAGGTGGGGAATCAGAGGTTGGGAATCAGAGGCAGGGAATCGGAGATGGGGAATCAGAGGCAGGAATAAGAGGCGGGGAATCAGAGGCGGGGAATCAGAGGCCGGGAATCAGATATGGGGAAACTGAGGCGGGGAATCCGAGGCGGGGAAACAGAGGCGGGGAATCAGATATGGGGAATCAGAGGTGGGGAATCAGAGGTTGGGAATCAGAGGCAGGGAATCAGAGGCTTGGAATCAGATGCAGGGAATCAGATGCGGGGAATCAGAGGCGGGGAATCAGAGCTGGGGAATCAGAGGTGGGGAATCAGATTTGGGGAATCAGAGGTGGGGACTTAGATATTGGGAAACAGAGGCGGGGAATCAGAGGCGGGGAAACAGAGGCGGGGAATCAGATATGGGGAATCAGAGGTGGGGAATCAGAGGTAGGGAATCAGATGTGCGGAATCAGAGATGGGGAATCAGAGGCAGGGAATCAGAATCAGAAGCAGGGAATCAGAGGCCGGGAATCAGAGGCCGGAATCTGATGATGGGAATCAGAGGCCTGGAATCAGAGGCGGGGATTCAGAGGCAGGGAATCAGATGCGGGGAATCAGAGGCGGGGAATCAGAGCTGGGGAATCAGAGGCGGGGTATGAGAGTTGGGGAATCAGAGGCGGGGAATCATTATGGGGAAACAGAGGTAGGGAATCAGAGGTGGGGAAACAGAGGCACGGAATCAGATATGGGGATTCAGAGGCGGGGAATCAGAGGTGGGGAATCATAGGCAGGGAATCGGATGTGCGGAATCAGAGATGGGGAATCAGAGGCCGGGAATCAGAGGTGGTGAATCAGAGATGGGGAATCAGAGGCGGGGAATCAGAGGCAGGGTATCAGACGCGGGGAATCAGAGGTGGGCAATCAGAAGCGGGGAATCAGATATGGGGAATCAGAGGCGCGGAATCAGAGGCGGGGAAACAGAGGCGGGGAATCAGATATTGGGAATCAGAGGTGGGGCATCAGAGGTTGTGAATGACAGGTGGGGAATCAGAGGCGGGGAATCAGAGGCAGGGAATCAGATGCGGGGAATCAGAGGCGGGGATTCAGAGCTGGGGAATCAGAAGCGGGGAATCAGAGTTGGGGAATCAGAGGCGGGGAATCAGATATGGGGAATCAGAGGCAGGGAATCAGAGGCGGGGAATCAGAGGCAGGGAATCAGATGCGGGGAATCTGAGGCGGGGAATCAGAGCTGGGGAATCAGAGGTGGGGAATCAGAGTTGGGGAATCAGAGGCAGGGAATTGGATGTGCGGAATCAGAGATGGGGAATCAGAGGTGGGGAATCAGAGGCGGTGAATCAGAGATGGGGAATCAGAGGCGGGGAATCAGAGGCAGGAAATCAGACACGGGGATTCAGAGGCTGGGAATCAGACGGGGGGAATCAAAGGCGGGGAATCAGAGCTGGGGAATCTGAGGCAGGGAATCAGAGTTGGGGATTCAGAGGCGGGGAATCAGATATGGGGAAACAGAGGCGGGGAATCAGAGGCGGGGAAACAGAGGCGGGGAATCAGATATGGGGAATCAGAGGTGGGGAATCAGAGGTTGGGAATCAGAGGCAGGGAATCGGAGATGGGGAATCAGAGGCAGGAATAAGAGGCGGGGAATCAGAGGTGGGGAATCAGAGGCCGGGAATCAGATATGGGGAAACTGAGGCGGGGAATCCGAGGCGGGGAAACAGAGGCGGGGAATCAGATATGGGGAATCAGAGGTGGGGAATCAGAGGTTGGGAATCAGAGGCAGGGAATCAGAGGCTTGGAATCAGATGCAGGGAATCAGATGCGGGGAATCAGAGGCGGGGAATCAGAGCTGGGGAATCAGAGGTGGGGAATCAGATTTGGGGAATCAGAGGTGGGGACTTAGATATTGGGAAACAGAGGCGGGGAATCAGAGGCGGGGAAACAGAGGCGGGGAATCAGATATGGGGAATCAGAGGTGGGGAATCAGAGGTAGGGAATCAGATGTGCGGAATCAGAGATGGGGAATCAGAGGCAGGGAATCAGAATCAGAAGCAGGGAATCAGAGGCCGGGAATCAGAGGCCGGAATCAGATGATGGGAATCAGAGGCCTGGAATCAGAGGCGGGGAATCAGAGGCAGGGAATCAGATGCGGGGAATCAGAGGCGGGGAATCAGAGCTGGGGAATCAGAGGCGGGGTATGAGAGTTGGGGAATCAGAGGCGGGGAATCATTATGGGGAAACAGAGGTAGGGAATCAGAGGTGGGGAAACAGAGGCACGGAATCAGATATGGGGATTCAGAGGCGGGGAATCAGAGGTGGGGAATCATAGGCAGGGAATCGGATGTGCGGAATCAGAGATGGGGAATCAGAGGCCGGGAATCAGAGGTGGTGAATCAGAGATGGGGAATCAGAGGCGGGGAATCAGAGGCAGGGTATCAGACGTGGGGAATCAGAGGTGGGCAATCAGAAGCGGGGAATCAGATATGGGGAATCAGAGGCGGGGAATCAGAGGCGGGGAAACAGAGGCGGGGAATCAGATATGGGGAATCAGAGGTGGGGCATCAGAGGTTGTGAATGACAGGTGGGGAATCAGAGGCGGGGAATCAGAGGCAGGGAATCAGATGCGGGGAATCAGAGGCGGGGATTCAGAGCTGGGGAATCAGAAGCGGGGAATCAGAGTTGGGGAATCAGAGGCGGGGAATCAGATATGGGGAATCAGAGGCAGGGAATCAGAGGCGGGGAATCAGAGGCAGGGAATCAGACGCGGGGAATCTGAGGCGGGGAATCAGAGCTGGGGAATCAGAGGTGGGGAATCAGAGTTGGGGAATCAGAGGCAGGGAATTGGATGTGCGGAATCAGAGATGGGGAATCAGAGGTGGGGAATCAGAGGCGGTGAATCAGAGATGGGGAATCAGAGGCGGGGAATCAGAGGCAGGAAATCAGACACGGGGATTCAGAGGCTGGGAATCAGACGGGGGGAATCAAAGGCGGGGAATCAGAGCTGGGGAATCTGAGGCAGGGAATCAGAGTTGGGGATTCAGAGGCGGGGAATCAGATATGGGGAAACAGAGGCGGGGAATCAGAGGCGCGCAAACAGAGGCGGGGAATTAGATATGGGGAATCAGAGGTAGGGAATCAGAGGTGGTGAATCAGTGATGGGGAATCACAGGCGGGGAATCAGAGGCAGGGAATAGAACGCGGGGAATCAGAGGCAGGGAATCAGAGCTGGGAAATCAGAGGAGGGGAATCATAGTTGGGAATCAGAGGCGGGAATCAGATATGGGGAAACAGAGGCGGGGAATCAGAGGCGGGGAAACAGAGACGGGGAATCAGATATGGGGAATTGGATGCAGGGAATCAGAGGCGGGGAATCAGAGCTGGGGAATCAGAGGCGGGGAATCAGAGTTGGGGCATCAGAGGTGGTGAATTAGATATAGGGAAACAGAGGCGGGGAATCAGAGGCGGGGAAACAGAGGCGGGGAATCAGATATGGGGAATCAGAGGTGGGGAATCAGAGGCAGGGAATCAGATGTGCGGAATCAGAGATGGGGAATCAGAGGCAGGGAATCAGAAGCGGGGAATCAGAGGCCGGGAATCAGAGGCCGGGAATCAGATGATGGGAATAAGAGGCCGGGAATCAGAGGAGGGGAATCAGAGTCCGGGAATCAGAGATGGGGATTCAGAGGCGGGGAATGAGATATGGAGAATCAGAGGCGGGGAATCAGAGGCGGGGAAACAGAGGTGGGGAATCAGATATGGGGAATCAGAGGTGGCGAATCAAAGGCGGTGAATCAGCGATGGGGAATCAGAGGCGGGGAATCAGAGGCAGGGAATCAGATGCGAAGAATCAGAGGCGGGGAATCAGAGCTGGCGAATCAGAGGCTGGGAATCAGAGGTGGGCAATCAGAGGCGGGGAATCAGATATGGGGAATCAGAGGCGGGGAATCAGAGGCGGAGAAACAGAGGCGGGGAATCAAATATAGGGAATCAGAGGTGGGGAATCAGAGGTTGTGAATCAGAGATGGGGAATCAAAGCGGGGAATCAGAGGCAGGGAATCAGACGCGGGGAATCAGAGTTGGGGAATCAGAGGCAGGGAATCAGATATGGGGAATCAGAGGCGGGGAATCAGAGGCCGGGAATCAGATATGGGGAAACAGAGGCGGGGAATCCGAGGCGGGGAAACAGAGGCGGGGAATCAGATATGGGGAATCAGAGGTGGGGAATCAGAGGTTGGGAATCAGAGGCAGGGAATCAGAGGCTTGGAATCAGATGCAGGGTATCAGATGCGGGGAATCGGAGGCGGGGAATCAGAGCTGGGGAATCAGAGGTGGGGAATCAGAGGCAGGGAATCAGATGTGCGGAATCAGAGATGGGGAATCAGAGGCAGGGAATCAGAATCAGAAGCAGGGAATCAGAGGCCGGGAATCAGAGGCCGGAATCAGATGCTGGGAATCAGAGGCCTGGAATCAGAGGCGGGGAATCAGAGGCAGGGAATCAGATGCGGGGAATCAGAGGCGGGGAATCAGAGCTGGGGAATCAGAGACGGGGTATTAGAGTTGGGGAATCAGAGGCGGGGAATCAGATATGGGGAAACAGAGGTGGGGAATCAGAGGCGGGGAAACAGAGGCAGGGAATCAGATATGGGGAATCAGAGGTGGGGCATCAGAGGTTGTGAATCACAGATGGGGAATCAGAGGCGGGGAATCAGAGGCAGGGAATCAGACGCAGGGAATCAGAGGCGGGGATTCAGAGCTGGGGAATCAGAAGCGGGGAATCAGAGTTGGGGAATCAGAGGCGGGAATCAGATATGTGGAAACAGAGGCGGGGAATCAGAGGCGGGGAAACAGAGGCGGGGAATCAGATATGGGGAATCGGATGCAGGGAATCAGAGGCGGGGTATCAGAGCTGGGGAATCAGAGGCGGGGAATCAGAGTTGGGGCATCAGAGGTGGTGAATTAGATATAGGGAAACAGAGGCGGGGAATCAGAGGCGGGGAAACAGAGGCGGGGAATCAGATATGGGGAATCAGAGGTGGGGAATCAGAGGCAGGGAATCAGATGTGCGGAATCAGAGATGGGGAATCAGAGGCAGGGAATCAGAAGCGGGGAATCAGAGGCCGGGAATCAGAGGCCGGGAATCAGATGATGGGAATAAGAGGCCGGGAATCAGAGGAGGGGAATCAGAGTCCGGGAATCAGAGATGGGGATTCAGAGGCGGGGAATGAGATATGGAGAATCAGAGGCGGGGAATCAGAGGCGGGGAAACAGAGGTGGGGAATCAGATATGGGGAATCAGAGGTGGCGAATCAAAGGCGGTGAATCAGAGATGGGGAATCAGAGGCGGGGAATCAGAGGCAGGGAATCAGATGCGGGGAATCAGAGGCGGGGTATCAGAGCTGGCGAATCAGAGCCTGGGAATCAGAGGTGGGCAATCAGAGGCGGGGAATCAGATATGGGGAATCAGAGGCGGGGAATCAGAGGCGGGGAAACAGAGGCGGGGAATCAAATATAGGGAATCAGAGGTGGGGAATCAGAGGTTGTGAATCAGAGATGGGGAATCAAAGCGGGGAATCAGAGGCAGGGAATCAGACGCGGGGAATCAGAGGCGGGGATTCAGAGCTGGGGAATCAGAGGCGGGGAATCAGAGTTGGGGAATCAGAGGCAGGGAATCAGATATGGGGAATCAGAGGCGGGGAATCAGAGGCCGGGAATCAGATATGGGGAAACAGAGGCGGGGAATCCGAGGCGGGGAAACAGAGGCGGGGAATCAGATATGGGGAATCAGAGGTGGGGAATCAGAGGTTGGGAATCAGAGGCAGGGAATCAGAGGCTTGGAATCAGATGCAGGGTATCAGATGCGGGGAATCAGAGGCGGGGAATCAGAGCTGGGGAATCAGAGGTGGGGAATCAGAGGCAGGGAATCAGATGTGCGGAATCAGAGATGGGGAATCAGAGGCAGGGAATCAGAATCAGAAGCAGGGAATCAGAGGCCGGGAATCAGAGGCCGGAATCAGATGCTGGGAATCAGAGGCCTGGAATCAGAGGCGGGGAATCAGAGGCAGGGAATCAGATGCGGGGAATCAGAGGCGGGGAATCAGAGCTGGGGAATCAGAGGCGGGGTATTAGAGTTGGGGAATCAGAGGCGGGGAATCAGATATGGGGAAACAGAGGTGGGGAATCAGAGGCGGGGAAACAGAGGCAGGGAATCAGATATGGGGAATCAGAGGTGGGGCATCAGAGGTTGTGAATCACAGATGGGGAATCAGAGGCGGGGAATCAGAGGCAGGGAATCAGACGCGGGGAATCAGAGGCGGGGATTCAGAGCTGGGGAATCTGAAGCGGGGAATCAGAGTTGGGGAATCAGAGGCGGGGAATCAGATATGGGGAATCAGAGGCGGGGAATCAGAGGCCGGGAATCAGATATGGGGAAACAGAGGCGGGGAATCCGAGGCGGGGAAACAGAGGCGGGGAATCAGATATGGGGAATCAGAGGTGGGGAATCAGAGGTTGGGAATCAGAGGCAGGGAATCAGAGGCTTGGAATCAGATGCAGGGTATCAGATGCGGGGAATCAGAGGCGGGGAATCAGAGCTGGGGAATCAGAGGTGGGGAATCAGAGGCAGGGAATCAGATGTGCGGAATCAGAGATGGGGAATCAGAGGCAGGGAATCAGAATCAGAAGCAGGGAATCAGAGGCCGGGAATCAGAGGCCGGAATCAGATGCTGGGAATCAGAGGCCTGGAATCAGAGGCGGGGAATCAGAGGCAGGGAATCAGATGCGGGGAATCAGAGGCGGGGAATCAGAGCTGGGGAATCAGAGGCGGGGTATTAGAGTTGGGGAATCAGAGGCGGGGAATCAGATATGGGGAAACAGAGGTGGGGAATCAGAGGCGGGGAAACAGAGGCAGGGAATCAGATATGGGGAATCAGAGGTGGGGCATCAGAGGTTGTGAATCACAGATGGGGAATCAGAGGCGGGGAATCAGAGGCAGGGAATCAGACGCGGGGAATCAGAGGCGGGGATTCAGAGCTGGGGAATCTGAAGCGGGGAATCAGAGTTGGGGAATCAGAGGCGGGGAATCAGATATGGGGAATCAGAGGCAGGGAATCAGAGGCGGGGAATCAGAGGCAGGGAATCAGACGCGGGGAATCTGAGGCGGGGAATCAGAGCTGGGGAATCAGAGGTGGGGAATCAGAGTTGGGGAATCAGTAGCAGGGAATTGGATGTGCGGAATCAGAGAGGGGGAATCAGAGGTGGGGAATCAGAGGCGGTGAATCAGAGATGGGGAATCAGAGGCGGGGAATCAGAGGCAGGAAATCAGACACGGGGATTCAGAGGCTGGGAATCAGACGGGGGGAATCAAAGGCGGGGAATCAGAGCTGGGGAATCTGAGGCAGGGAATCAGAGTTGGGGATTCAGAGGCGGGGAATCAGATATGGGGAAACAGAGGCGGGGAATCAGAGGCGGGCAAACAGAGGCGGGGAATTAGATATGGGGAATCAGAGGCGGGGAATCAAATGCAGGGAATCGGATGCCGGGAATCAGAGTCGGGGAATCAGAGTTGGGGAATCAGAGGCGGGGAATCAGATATGGGGAAATAGAGGCGGGGACTCAGATATGGGGAATCAGAGGTGTGGAATCAGAGGTTGGGAATCAGAGGCAGGGAATCAGAGTCGGGGAAACAGAGGCGGGGAATCAGATATGGGGAATCAGAGGTGGCGAATCAAAGGCGGTGAAACAGAGATGGGGAATCAGGGCAGGGAAACAGAGGCAGGGAATCAAACGCGGGGAATCAGAGCTGGGGAATCAGAGGCGGGTTATCAGAGTTGGGAATCAGAGGCGGGGAATCAGAGGCGGGGAAACAGAGGCGGGGAATCAGATATGGGGAATCAGAGGTGGGGAAACCGAGGTTGGGAATCAGAGGCAGAGAATCAGAGGCGGAAAATCAGAGGCGGGGAATCAGAGGAAGGGAATCAGATGTGCGGAATCGGAGATGGGGAATCAGAGGCAGGGAATCAGAGGCGGGGAATCAGAGGCGGGGAATCAGAGGCCGGGAATCAGATATGGGTAAACAGAGGCGGGGAATCCGAGGCGGGGAAACAGAGGCGGGGAATCAGATATGGGGAATCAGAGGTGGGGAATCAGAGGTTGGGAATCAGAGGCAGGGAATCAGAGGCTTGGAATCAGATGCAGGGAATCAGATGCGGGGAATCAGAGGCGGGGAATCAGAGCTGGGGAATCAGAGGTGGGGAATCAGATTTGGGGAATCAGAGGCGGGCCTTAGATATTGGGAAACAGAGGCGGGGAATCAGAGGCGGGGAAACCCAGGCGGGGAATCAGATATGGGGAATCAGAGGTGGGGAATCAGAGGCAAGGAATCAGATGTGCGGAATCAGAGATGGGGAATCAGAGGCAGGGAATCAGAATCAGAAGCAGGGAATCAGAGGCCGGGAATCAGAGGCCGGAATCAGATGCTGGGAATCAGAGGCCTGGAATCAGAGGCGGGGAATCAGAGGCAGGGAATCAGATGCGGGGAATCGGAGGCGGGGAATCAGAGCTGGGGAATCAGAGTCGGGGATTCAGAGTTGGGGAATCAGAGGCGGGGAATCAGAGATGGGGAATCAGAGGTGGGGAATCAGAGGCGGTGAATCAGAGATGGGGAATCAGAGGCGGGGAATCAGAGGCAGGAAATCAGACACGGGGATTCAGAGGCTGGGAATCAGACGGGGGGAATCAAAGGCGGGGAATCAGAGCTGGGGAATCTGAGGCAGGGAATCAGAGTTGGGGATTCAGAGGCGGGGAATCAGATATGGGGAAACAGAGGCGGGGAATCAGAGGCGGGCAAACAGAGGCGGGGAATTAGATATGGGGAATCAGAGGTAGGGAATCAGAGGTGGTGAATCAGTGATGGGGAATCACAGGCGGGGAATCAGAGGCAGGGAATAGAACGCGGGGAATCAGAGGCAGGGAATCAGAGCTGGGAAATCAGAGGAGGGGAATCATAGTTGGGAATCAGAGGCGGGAATCAGATATGGGGAAACAGAGGCGGGGAATCAGAGGCGGGGAAACAGAGACGGGGAATCAGATATGGGGAATCGGATGCAGGGAATCAGAGGCGGGGAATCAGAGCTGGGGAATCAGAGGCGGGGAATCAGAGTTGGGGCATCAGAGGTGGTGAATTAGATATAGGGAAACAGAGGCGGGGAATCAGAGGCGGGGAAACAGAGGCGGGGAATCAGATATGGGGAATCAGAGGTGGGGAATCAGAGGCAGGGAATCAGATGTGCGGAATCAGAGATGGGGAATCAGAGGCAGGGAATCAGAAGCGGGGAATCAGAGGCCGGGAATCAGAGGCCGGGAATCAGATGATGGGAATAAGAGGCCGGGAATCATAGGAGGGGAATCAGAGTCCGGGAATCAGAGATGGGGATTCAGAGGCGGGGAATGAGATATGGAGAATCAGAGGCGGGGAATCAGAGGCGGGGAAACAGAGGTGGGGAATCAGATATGGGGAATCAGAGGTGGCGAATCAAAGGCGGTGAATCAGAGATGGGGAATCAGAGGCGGGGAATCAGAGGCAGGGAATCAGATGCGGGGAATCAGAGGCGGGGAATCAGAGCTGGCGAATCAGAGGCTGGGATTCAGAGGTGGGCAATCAGAGGCGGGGAATCAGATATGGGGAATCAGAGGCGGGGAATCAGAGGCGGGGAAACAGAGGCGGGGAATCAAATATAGGGAATCAGAGGTGGGGAATCAGAGGTTGTGAATCAGAGATGGGGAATCAAAGCGGGGAATCAGAGGCAGGGAATCAGACGCGGGGAATCAGAGGCGGGGATTCAGAGCTGGGGAATCAGAGGCGGGGAATCAGAGTTGGGGAATCAGAAGCAGGGAATCAGATATGGGGAATCAGAGGCGGGGAATCAGAGGCCGGGAATCAGATATGGGGAAACAGAGGCGGGGAATCCGAGGCGGGGAAACAGAGGCGGGGAATCAGATATGGGGAATCAGAGGTGGGGAATCAGAGGTTGGGAATCAGAGGCAGGGAATCAGAGGCTTGGAATCAGATGCAGGGTATCAGATGCGGGGAATCAGAGGCGGGGAATCAGAGCTGGGGAATCAGAGGTGGGGAATCAGAGGCAGGGAATCAGATGTGCGGAATCAGAGATGGGGAATCAGAGGCAGGGAATCAGAATCAGAAGCAGGGAATCAGAGGCCGGGAATCAGAGGCCGGAATCAGATGCTGGGAATCAGAGGCCTGGAATCAGAGGCGGGGAATCAGAGGCAGGGAATCAGATGCAGGGAATCAGAGGCGGGGAATCAGAGCTGGGGAATCAGAGGCGGGGTATTAGAGTTGGGGAATCAGAGGCGGGGAATCAGATATGGGGAAACAGAGGTGGGGAATCAGAGGCGGGGAAACAGAGGCAGGGAATCAGATATGGGGAATCAGAGGTGGGGCATCAGAGGTTGTGAATCACAGATGGGGAATCAGAGGCGGGGAATCAGAGGCAGGGAATCAGACGCGGGGAATCAGAGGCGGGGATTCAGAGCTGGGGAATCAGAAGCGGGGAATCAGAGTTGGGGAATCAGAGGCGGGAATCAGATATGTGGAAACAGAGGCGGGGAATCAGAGGCGGGGAAACAGAGGCGGGGAATCAGATATGGGGAATCGGATGCAGGGAATCAGAGGCGGGGAATCAGAGCTGGGGAATCAGAGGCGGGGAATCAGAGTTGGGGCATCAGAGGTGGTGAATTAGATATAGGGAAACAGAGGCGGGGAATCAGAGGCGGGGAAACAGAGGCGGGGAATCAGATATGGGGAATCAGAGGTGGGGAATCAGAGGCAGGGAATCAGATGTGCGGAATCAGAGATGGGGAATCAGAGGCAGGGAATCAGAAGCGGGGAATCAGAGGCCGGGAATCAGAGGCCGGGAATCAGATGATGGGAATAAGAGGCCGGGAATCAGAGGAGGGGAATCAGAGTCCGGGAATCAGAGATGGGGATTCAGAGGCGGGGAATGAGATATGGAGAATCAGAGGCGGGGAATCAGAGGCGGGGAAACAGAGGTGGGGAATCAGATATGGGGAATCAGAGGTGGCGAATCAAAGGCGGTGAATCAGAGATGGGGAATCAGAGGCGGGGAATCAGAGGCAGGGAATCAGATGAGGGGAATCAGAGGCGGGGAATCAGAGCTGGCGAATCAGAGGCTGGGAATCAGAGGTGGGCAATCAGAGGCGGGGAATCAGATATGGGGAATCAGAGGCGGGGAATCAGAGGCGGGGAAACAGAGGCGGGGAATCAAATATAGGGAATCAGAGGTGGGGAATCAGAGGTTGTGAATCAGAGATGGGGAATCAAAGTGGGGAATCAGTGGCAGGGAATCAGACGCGGGGAATCAGAGGCGGGGATTCAGAGCTGGGGAATCAGAGGCGGGGAATCAGAGTTGGGGAATCAGAGGCAGGGAATCAGATATGGGGAATCAGAGGCGGGGAATCAGAGGCCGGGAATCAGATATGGGGAAACCGAGGCGGGGAATCCGAGGCGCGGAAACAGAGGCGGGGAATCAGATATGGGGAATCAGAGGTGGGGAATCAGAGGTTGGGAATCAGAGGCAGGGAATCAGAGGCTTGGAATCAGATGCAGGGTATCAGATGCGGGGAATCAGAGGCGGGGAATCAGAGCTGGGGAATCAGAGGTGGGGAATCAGAGGCAGGGAATCAGATGTGCGGAATCAGAGATGGGGAATCAGAGGCAGGGAATCAGAATCAGAAGCAGGGAATCAGAGGCCGGGAATCAGAGGCCGGAATCAGATGCTGGGAATCAGAGGCCTGGAATCAGAGGCGGGGAATCAGAGGCGGGGAATCAGAGCTGGGGAATCAGAGGCGGGGTATTAGAGTTGGGGAATCAGAGGCGGGGAATCAGATATGGGGAAACAGAGGTGGGTAATCAGAGGCGGGGAAACAGAGGCAGGGAATCAGATATGGGGAATCAGAGGTGGGGCATCAGAGGTTGTGAATCACAGATGGGGAATCAGAGGCGGGGAATCAGAGGCAGGGAATCAGACGCGGGGAATCAGAGGCGGGGATTCAGAGCTGGGGAATCTGAAGCGCGGAATCAGAGTTGGGGAATCAGAGGCGGGGAATCAGATATGGGGAATCAGAGGCAGGGAATCAGAGGCGGGGAATCAGAGGCAGGGAATCAGACGCGGGGAATCTGAGGCGGGGAATCAGATCTGGGGAATCAGAGGTGGGGAATCAGAGTTGGGGAATCAGTAGCAGGGAATTGGATGTGCGGAATCAGAGAGGGGGAATCAGAGGTGGGGAATCAGAGGCGGTGAATCAGAGATGGGGAATCAGAGGCGGGGAATCAGAGGCAGGAAATCAGACACGGGGATTCAGAGGCTGGGAATCAGACGGGGGGAATCAAAGGCGGGGAATCAGAGCTGGGGAATCTGAGGCAGGGAATCAGAGTTGGGGATTCAGATGCGGGGAATCAGATATGGGGAAACAGAGGCGGGGAATCAGAGGCGGGCAAACAGAGGCGGGGAATTAGATATGGGGAATCAGAGGTAGGGAATCAGAGGTGGTGAATCAGTGATGGGGAATCACAGGCGGGGAATCAGAGGCAGGGAATAGAACGCGGGGAATCAGAGGCAGGGAATCAGAGCTGGGGAATCAGAGGACGGGATTCATAGTTGGGAATCAGAGGCGGGAATCAGATATGGGGAAACAGAGGCGGGGAATCAGAGGCGGTCAAACAGAGGCGGGGAATCAGATATGGGGAATCGGATGCAGGGAATCAGAGGCGGGGAATCAGAGCTGGGGAATCAGAGGCGGGGAATCAGAGTTGGGGCATCAGAGGTGGGGAATTAGATATAGGGAAACAGAGGCGGGGAATCAGAGGCGGGGAAACAGAGGCGGGGAATCAGATATGGGGAATCAGAGGTGGGGAATCAGAGGCAGGGAATCAGATGTGCGGAATCAGAGATGGGGAATAATAGGCAGGGAATCAGAATCAGAAGCGGGGAATCAGAGGCCGGGAATCAGAGGCCGGGAATCAGATGCTGGGAATAAGAGGCCGGGAATCAGAGGTGGGGAATCAGATATGGGGAATCAGAGGTGGCGAATCAAAGGCGGTGAATCAGAGATGGGGAATCAGAGGCGGGGAATCAGAGGCAGGGAATCAGATGCGGGGAATCAGAGGCAGGGAATCAGAGCTGGCGAATCAGAGGCTGGGAATCAGAGGTGGGCAATCAGAGGCGGGGAATCAGATATGGGGAATCAGAGGCGGGGAATCAGAGGCGGGGAAACAGAGGCGGGGAATCAAATATAGGGAATCAGAGGTGGGGAATCAGAGGTTGTGAATCAGAGATGGGGAATCAAGGCGGGGAATCAGAGGCAGGGAATCAGACGCGGGGAATCAGAGGCGGGGATTCAGAGCTGGGGAATCAGAGGCGGGGAATCAGAGTTGGGGAATCAGAGGCAGGGAATCAGATATGCGGAATCAGAGGCGGGGAATCAGAGGCGGGGAAACAGAGGCGGGGAATCAGATGTGGGGAATCAGAGGTGGGGAATCAGGGGCAGGGAATCAGTGGCAGGGAATCAGAGGCGGGGAATCAGAGGCGGGGAATCAAAGGCAGGGAATCAGACACGGCGAATCAGAGGCGGGGAATCAGAGATGGGGAATCAGAGGCGGGGAATCAGATGCAGGGAATCGGATGCCGGGAATCAGAGTCGGGGAATCAGAGCTGGGGATTCAGAGGCGGGGAATCAGAGTTGGGGAATCAGAGGCGGGGAATCAGATATGGGGAAATAGAGGCGGGGAATCAGATATGGGGAATCAGAGGTGTGGAATCAGAGGTTGGGAATCAGAGGCAGGGAATCAGAGTCGGGGAAACAGAGGCGGGGAATCAGATATGGGGAATCAGAGGTGGCGAATCAAAGGCGGTGAAACAGAGATGGGGAATCAGGGCAGGGAATCAGAGGCAGGGAATCAAACACGGGGAATCAGAGCTGGGGAATCAGAGGCGGGTTATCAGAGTTGGGAATCAGAGGCGGGGAATCAGAGGCGGGGAAACAGAGGCGGGGAATCAGATATGGGGATTCAGAGGTGGGGAATCGGAGGTTGGGAATCAGAGGCAGAGAATCAGAGGCGGAAAATCAGAGGCGGGGAATCAGAGGAAGGGAATCAGATGTGCGGAATCGGAGATGGGGAATCAGAGGCAGGGAATCAGAGGCGGGGAATCAGAGGCGGGGAATCAGAGGCCGGGAATCAGATATGGGTAAACAGAGGCGGGGAATCCGAGGCGGGGAAACAGAGGCGGGGAATCAGATATGGGGAATCAGAGGTGGGGAATCAGAGGTTGGGAATCAGAGGCAGGGAATCAGAGGCTTGGAATCAGATGCAGGGAATCAGATGCGGGGAATCAGAGGCGGGGAATCAGAGCTGGGGAATCAGAGGTGGGGAATCAGATTTGGGGAATCAGAGGCGGGGACTTAGATATTGGGAAACAGAGGCGGGGAATCAGAGGCGGGGAAACCCAGGCGGGGAATCAGATATGGGGAATCAGAGGTGGGGAATCAGAGGCAAGGAATCAGATGTGCGGAATCAGAGATGGGGAATCAGAGGCAGGGAATCAGAATCAGAAGCAGGGAATCAGAGGCCGGGAATCAGAGGCCGGAATCAGATGCTGGGAATCAGAGGCCTGGAATCAGAGGCGGGGAATCAGAGGCAGGGAATCAGATGCGGGGAATCGGAGGCGGGGAATCAGAGGCGGGGAAACAGAGGCGGGGAATCAGATATGGGGAATCAGAGGTGGGGAATCAGAGGTTGGGAATCAGAAGCAGGGAATCAGAGGCGGGGAATCAGAGGAGGGGAATCAGAGGCAGGGAATCCGATGTGCGGAATCGGAGATGGGGAATCAGAGGCAGGGAATCAGAGGCGGGGAATCAGAGGCGGAGAATCAGAGGCCGGGAATCAGATATGGGGAAACAGAGGCGGGGAATCAGAGGCGGGGAAACAGAGGCGGGGAATCAGATATGGGGAATCAGAGGTGGGGAATCAGAGGTTGGAAATCAGAGGCAGGGAATCAGAGGCTGGGAATCAGATGCAGGGAATCAGATGCGGGGAATCAGAGGCGGGGAATCAGAGCTGGGGAATCAGAGGTGGGGAATCAGAGTTGGGGAATCAGAGTCGGGGACTTAGATATTGGGAAACAGAGGCTGGGAATCAGAGGCGGGGATACAGACGCGGGGAATCAGAGGCGGGGATTCAGAGCTGGGGAATCAGAGGCGGGGAATCAGAGTTGGGGAATCAGAGGCGGGGAATCAGATATGGGGAATCAGAGGCGGGTAATCAGAGGCGGAGAAACAGAGGCAGGGAATCAGATATGGGGAATCAGAGGTGGGGTATCAGGGGCAGGGAATCAGTGGCAGGGAATCAGAGGCGGGGAATCAGAGGCGGGGAATCAGAGGCAGGGAATCAGACACGGGGAATCAGATATGGGGAAACAGAGGCGGGGAATCAGAGGCGGGCAAACAGAGGCGGGGAATTAGATATGGGGAATCAGAGGTGGGGAATCAGAGGTGGTGAAGCAGAGATGGGGAATCACAGGCGGGGAATCAGAGGCAGGGAATAGAACGCGGGGAATCAGAGGCGGGGAATCAGAGCTGGGGAATCAGAGGCGGGGAATCATAGTTGGGAATCAGAGGCGGGGAATCAGATATGGGGAAACAGAGGCGGCGAATCAAAGGCGGGGAAACAGAGGCGGGGAATCAGATATGGGGAATCGGATGCGGGGAATCAGAGGCGGGGAATCAGAGCTGGGGAATCAGAGGCGGGGTATCAGAGTTGGGGCATCTGAGGTGGGGAATTAGATATGGGGAAACAGAGGCGGGGAATCAGAGGCAGTGAAACAGAGGCGAGGAATCAGATATGGGGAATCAGAGGTGGGGAATCAGAGGCAGGGAATCAGATGTGCGGAATCAGAGATGGGGAATCAGAGGCAGGGAATCAGAATCAGAAGCGGGGAATCAGAGGCCGGGAATCAGAGGCCGGGATTCAGATGCCAGGAATAAGAGGCCGGGAATCAGAGGTGGGGAATCAGAGTCCGGGAATCAGAGATGGGGATTCAGAGGCGGGGAATGATATATGGGGAATCAGAGGCGGGGAATCAGAGGCGGGGTAACAGAGGTGGGGAATCAGATATGGGGAATCAGAGGTGGCGAATCAAAGGCGGTGAATCAGAGATGGGGAATCAGAGGCAGGGAATCAGAGGCAGGGAATCAAACACGGGGAATCTGAGGCGGGGAATCAGAGCTGGGGAATCAGAGGCGGGGAATCAGAGTTGGGGAATCAGAGGCGGGGAAACAGATATGGGGAAACAGGGGCGGGGAATCAGAGGCAGGGAAACAGAGGCGGGGAATCAGATATGGGGAATCAGGGGTGGGGAATCAGAGGTTGGGAATCAGAGGCAGGGAATCAGTGGCGTGGAAACAGAGGCGGGGATTCAGATATGGGGAATCAGAGGTGGGGAATCAGGGGCGTGGAATCAGAGGCAGGAAATTAGATGTGGTGAATCAGAGATGGGGAATCAGAGGCAGGGAATCAGAATCAGAAGCGGGGTATCAGTGGCCGGGAATCAGAGGAAGGTAATCAGAGGCAGGGGATCAAACACGGGGAATCAGAGGCTGGGAATCAGAGCTGGGGAATCAGAGGAGGGGAATCAGAGCTGGGGAATCACAGGCGGGGAATCAGAGATGGGGAATCAGAGGCGGGGAATCTGAGGCAGGGAATCAGATGCGGGGAATCAGAGGCGGGGAATCAGAGCTGGCGAATCAGAGGCGGGGAATCAGAGGTGGGCAATCAGAGGATGGGAATCAGATATGGGGAATCAGATGCGGGGAATCAGAGCTGGGGAATCACAGGCGGGGAATCAGAGTTGGGGAATCAGAGGCGGGGAATCAGATATGGGGAAACAGAGGCGGGGAATCAGAGGCGGTGAAACAGAGGCGGGGAATCAGATATTGGGAATCAGAGGTGGGGAATCAGAGGTTGGGAATCAGAGGCCTGGAATCAGAGGCGGGGAATCAGAGGCAGGGAATCAGATGCGGGGAATCAGAGGAGGGGAATCAGAGCTGGGGAATCAGAGGCGGGGTATTAGAGTTGGGGAATCAGAGGCGGGGAATCAGACGCGGGGAATCAGAGGGGGGGAATCATAGCTGGCGAATCAGAGGCGGGGAATCAGAGGTGGGCAATCAGAGGCCGGGAATCAGAGGTGGTGAATCAGAGATGGGGAATCAGAGGCGGGGAATCAGTGGCAGGGAATCAGATATGGGGAATCAGAGGCGTGGAATCAGAGGCAGGGAATCAGACACGGGGAATCAGACACGGGGAATCAGAGGTGGGGAATCAGAGATGGGGAATCAGAGGCGGTGAATCAGAGATGGGGAATCAGAGGCGGGGAATCAGAGGAAGGAAATCAGACACGGGGATTCAGAGGCTGGGAATCAGATGGGGGGAATCAAAGGCGGGGAATCAGAGCTGGGGAATCAGAGGCAGGGAATCAGAGGCGGGGAATCAGATATGGGGAATCAGAGGCTGGTATTCAGAGGCGGGGAATCAGAGGCAGGGAATCAGACACGGGGAATCAGAGGTGGGGAATCAGAGATGGGGAATCAGAGGCGGGGAATCAGAGTTGGGGAATCAGAGGCAGGGAATTGGATGTGCGGAATCAGAGATGGGGAATCAGAGGTGGGGAATCAGAGGCGGTGAATCAGAGATGGGGAATCAGAGGCGGGGAATCAGAGGCAGGAAATCAGACACGGGGATTCAGAGGCTGGGAATCAGACGGGGGGAATCAAAGGCGGGGAATCAGAGCTGGGGAATCAGAGGCAGGGAATCAGAGTTGGGGATTCAGAGACGGGGAATCAGATATGGGGAAACAGAGGCGGGGAATCAGAGGCGGGCAAACAGAGGCGGGGAATTAGATATGGGGAATCAGATGTGGGGAATCAGAGGTGGTGAATCAGTGATGGGGAATCACAGGCGGGGAATCAGAGGCAGGGAATAGAACGCAGGGAATCAGAGGCAGGGAATCAGAGCTGGGGAATCAGAGGCGGGGATTCATAGTTGGGAATCAGAGGCGGGGAATCAGATATGGGGAAACAGAGGCGGGGAATCAGAGGCGGGGAAACAGAGGCGGGGAATCAGATATGGGGAATCGGATGCGGGGAATCAGAGGCGGGGATTCAGAGCTGGGGAATCAGAGGTGGGGAATCAGAGTTGGGGCATCAGAGGTGGGGAATTAGATATAGGGAAACAGAGGCGGGGAATCAGAGGCGGGGAAACAGAGGCGGGGAATCAGATATGGGGAATCAGAGGTGGGGAATCAGAGGCAGGGAAGCAGATGTGCGGAATCAGAGATGGGGAATCAGAGGCAGGGAATCAGAATCAGAAGCGGGGAATCAGAGGCCGGGAATCAGAGGCCGGGAATCAGATGCTGGGAATAAGAGGCCGGGAATCAGAGGTGGCGAATCAGAGTCCGGGAATCAGCGATGGGGATTCAGAGGCGGGGAATGAGATATGGAGAATCAGAGGTGGGGAATCAGAGGCCTGGAAACAGAGGTGGGGAATCAGATATGGGGAATCAGCGGTGGCGAATCAAAGGCGGTGAATCAGAGATGGGGAATCAGAGGCGGGGAATCAGAGGCAGGGAATCAGATGCGGGGAATCAGAGGCGGGGAATCAGAGCTGGCGAATCAGTGGCGGGGAATCAGAGGTGGGCAATCAGAGGCGGGGAATCAGATATGGGGAATCAGAGGCGGGGAATCAGAGGCGGGGAAACAGAGGTGGGGAATCAGATATGGGGAAACAGAGGTGTCGAATCAAAGGCGGTGAATCAGAGATGGGGAATCAGAGGCGGGGAATCAGAGGCAGGGAATCAAAAACGGGGAATCAGAGGCGGGGAATCAGAGCTGGGGAATCAGAGGCGGGGAAGCAGAGTAGGAGAATCAGAGGTGGGGAATCAGATATGGGGAAACAGGGGCGGGGAATCAGAGGCGGGGAAACAGAGGCGGGGAATCAGATATGGGGAATCAGAGGTGTGGAATCAGAGGTTGGGAATCAGAGGCGGGGAAACAGAGGAGGGGAATCAGATATGGGGAATCAGAGGTGGCGAATTAAAGGCGGTGAATCAGAGATGGGGAATCAGGGCAGGGAATCAGAGGCAGGGAATCAAACACGGGGAATCAGAGGCGTGGAATCAGAGCTGGGGATTCAGAGTCGGGTATTCAGAGTTGGGGAATCAGAGGCGGGGAATCAGAGGCGGGGAAACAGAGGCGGGGAATCAGAGGCGGGGATTCAGAGTTGGGGAATCAGAGGTGGGGAATCAGAGGTTGGGAATCAGAAGCAGGGAATCAGAGGCGGGGAATCAGAGGCGGGGAATCAGAGGCAGTAAATCCGATGTGCGGAATCGGAGATGGGGAATCAGAGGCAGGGAATCAGAGGCGGGGAATCAGAGGCGGGGAATCAGAGGCCGGGAATCAGATATGGGGAAACAGAGGCGGGGAATCAGAGGCGGGGAAACGGAGGCGGGGAATCAGATATGGGGAATCAGAGGTGGGGAATCAGAGGTTGGGAATCAGAGGCAGGGAATCAGAGGCTGGGAATCAGATGCAGGGAATCAGATGCGGGGAATCAGAGGCAGTGAAGCAGAGCTGGGGAATCAGAGGTGGGGAATCAGAGTTGGGGAATCAGAGTCGGGGACTTAGATATGGGGAAACAGAGGCAGGGAATCAGAGGCGGGGAAACAGACGCGGGGAATCAGAGGCGGGTATCAGAGCTGGGGAATCAGAGGCGGGGAATCAGAGTTGGGGAATCAGAGGCGGGGAATCAGAGGCGGGGTATCAGAGGTGGGGAATCAGAGGCGGGGAAACAGAGGCAGTGAATCAGATATGGGGAATCAGAGGTGGGGTATCAGGGGCAGGGAATCAGTGGCAGGGAATCAGAGGCGGGGAATCAGAGGCGGGGAATCAGAGGCAGGGAATCAGACACGGGGAATCAGATATGGGGAAACAGAGGCAGGGAATCAGAGGCGGGCAAACAGAGGCGGGGAATTAGATAAGGGGAATCAGAGGTGGGGAATCAGAGGTGGTGAATCAGAGATGGGGAATCACAGGCGGGGAATCAGAGGCAGGGAATAGAACGCGGGGAATCGGAGGCGGGGAATCAGAGCTGGGGAATCAGAGGCGGGGAATCATAGTTGGGAATCAGAGGCGGGGAATCAGATATGGGGAAACAGAGGCGGGGAATCAAAGGCGGGGAAACAGAGGCGGGGAATCAGATATGGGGAATCGGATGCGGGGAATCAGAGGCGGGGAATCAGAGCTGGGGAATCAGAGGCGGGGTATCAGAGTTTTGGCATCAGAGGTGGGGAATTAGATATGGGGAAACAGAGGCGGGGAATCAGAGGCGGGGAAACAGAGGTAGGGAATCAGATATGGGGAATCAGAGGTGGGGAATCAGAGGCAGGGAATCAGATGTGCGGAATCAGAGATGGGGAATCAGAGGCAGGGAATCAGAATCAGAAGCGGGGAATCAGAGGCCGGGAATCAGAGGCCGGGATTCAGATGCCGGGAATCAGAGTCCGGGAATCAGAGATGGGGATTCAGAGGCGGGGAATGATATATGGGGAATCAGAGGCGGGGAATCAGAGGCGGGGTAACAGAGGTGGGGAATCAGATATGGGGAATCAGAGGTGTCGAATCAAAGGTGGTGAATCAGAGATGGGGAATCAGAGGCGGGGAATCAGAGGCAGGGAATAAAACACGGGGAATCAGAGGCGGGGAATCAGAGCTGGGGAATCAGAGGTGGGGATTCAGAGTTGGGGAATCAGAGGCGGGGAATCAGATATGGGGAAACAGGGGCGGAGAATCAGAGGCAGGGAAACAGAGGCGGGGAATCAGATATGGGGAATCAGGGGTGGGGAATCAGAGGTTGGGAATCAGAGGCAGGGAATCAGAGGCGTGGAAACAGAGGCGGGGATTCAGATATGGGGAATCAGAGGTGGGGAATCAGGGGCGTGGAATCAGAGGCAGGGAATTAGATGTGGTGAATCAGAGATGGGGAATCAGAGGCAGGGAATCAGAATCAGAAGCGGGGTATCAGAGGCCGGGAATCAGAGGAAGGTAATCAGAGGCAGGGGATCAAACACGGGGAATCAGAGGCTGGGAATCAGAGCTGGGGAATCACAGGCGGGGAATCAGAGATGGGGAATCAGAGGCGGGGAATCAGAGGCAGGGAATCAGATGCGGGGAATCAGAGGCGGGGAATCAGAGCTGGCGAATCAGAGGCGGGGAATCAGAGGTGGGCAATCAGAGGCCGGGAATCAGAGGTGGTGAATCAGAGATGGGGAATCAGAGGCGGGGAATCAGTGGCAGGGAATCAGATATGGGGAATCAGAGGCGTGGAATCAGAGGCAGGGAATCAGACACGGGGAATCAGACACGGGGAATCAGAGGTGGGGAATCAGAGATGGGGAATCAGAGGCGGTGAATCAGAGATGGGGAATCAGAGGCGGGGAATCAGAGGCAGGAAGTCAGACACGGGGATTCAGAGGCTGGGAATTAGACGGGGGGAATCAAAGGCGGGGAATCAGAGCTGGGGAATCAGAGGCAGGGAATCAGAGGCGGGGAATCAGATATGGGGAATCAGAGGCTGGGATTCAGAGGCGGGGAATCAGAGGCAGGGAATCAGATGTGCGGAATCAGAGATGGGGAATCAGAGGCAGGGAATCAGAAGCGGGGAATCAGAGGCCGGGAATCAGAGGCCGGGAATCAGATGATGGGAATAAGAGGCCGGGAATCAGAGGAGGGGAATCAGAGTCCGGGAATCAGAGATGGGGATTCAGAGGCGGGGAATGAGATATGGAGAATCAGAGGCGGGGAATCAGAGGCGGGGAATCAGAGGTGGGGAATCAGATATTGGGAATCAGAGGTGGCGAATCAAAAGCGGTGAATCAGAGATGGGGAATCAGAGGCGGGGAATCAGAGTCAGGGAATCAGATGCGGGGAATCAGAGGCGGGGAATCCGAGCTGGCGAATCAGAGGCTGGGAATCAGAGGTGGGCAATCAGAGGCGGGGAATCAGATATGGGGAATCAGAAGCGGGGAATCAGAGGCGGGGAAACAGAGGCGGGGAATCAAATATAGGGAATCAGAGGTGGGGAATCAGAGGTTGTGAATCAGAGATGGGGAATCAAAGCGGGGAATCAGAGGCAGGGAATCAGACGCGGGGAATAAGAGGCTGGGATTCAGAGGCGGGGAATCAGAGGCAGGGAATCAGATGTGCGGAATCAGATATGGGGAATCAGAGGTGGGGAATCAGAGGCAGGGAATTAGATGTGCGGAATCAGAGATGGGGAATCAGAGGCAGGGAATCAGAAGCGGGGAATCAGAGGCCGGGAATCAGAGGCCGGGAATCAGATGATGGGAATAAGAGGCCGGGAATCAGAGGAGGGGAATCAGAGTCCGGGAATCAGAGATGGGGATTCAGAGGCGGGGAATGAGATATGGAGAATCAGAGGCGGGGAATCAGAGGCGGGGAAACAGAGGTGGGGAATCAGATATGGGGAATCAGAGGTGGCGAATCAAAGGCGGTGAATCAGAGATGGGGAATCAGAAGCGGGGAATCAGAGGCAGGGAATCAGATGCGGGGAATCAGAGGCGGGGAATCAGAGCTGGCGAATCAGAGGCTGGGAATCAGAGGTGGGCAATCAGAGGCGGGGAATCAGATATGGGGAATCAGAGGCGGGGAATCAGAGGCGGGGAAACAGAGGCGGGGAATCAAATATAGGGAATCAGAGGTGGGGAATCAGAGGTTGTGAATCAGAGATGGGGAATCAAAGCGGGTAATCAGAGGCAGGGAATCAGACGCGGGGAATCAGAGGCGGGGATTCAGAGCTGGGGAATCAGAGGCGGGGAATCAGAGTTGGGGAATAAGAGGCAGGGAATCAGATATGGGGAATCAGAGGCGGGGAATCAGAGGCCGGGAATCAGATATGGGGAAACAGAGGCGGGGAATCCGAGGCGGGGAAACAGAGGCGGGGAATCAGATATGGGGAATCAGAGGTGGGGAATCAGAGGTTGGGAATCAGAGGCAGGGAATCAGAGGCTTGGAATCAGATGCAGGGTATCAGATGTGGGGAATCAGAGGCGGGGAATCAGAGCTGGGGAATCAGAGGTGGGGAATCAGAGGCAGGGAATCAGATGTGCGGAATCAGAGATGGGGAATCAGAGGCAGGGAATCAGAATCAGAAGCAGGGAATCAGAGGCCGGGAATAAGAGGCCGGAATCAGATGCTGGGAATCAGAGGCCTGGAATCAGAGGCGGGGAATCAGAGGCAGGGAATCAGATGCGGGGAATCAGAGGCGGGGAATCAGAGCTGGGGAATCAGAGGTGGGGTATTAGAGTTGGGGAATCAGAGGCGGGGAATCAGATATGGGGAAACAGAGGTGGGGAATCAGAGGCGGGGAAACAGAGGCAGGGAATCAGATATGGGGAATCAGAGGTGGGGCATCAGAGGTTGTGAATCACAGATGGGGAATCAGAGGCGGGGAATCAGAGGCAGGGAATCAGACGCGGGGAATCAGAGGCGGGGATTCAGAGCTGGGGAATCTGAAGCGGGGAATCAGAGTTGGGGAATCAGAGGCGGGGAATCAGATATGGGGAATCAGAGGCAGGGAATCAGAGGCGGGGAATCAGAGGTTGGGAATCAGACGCGGGGAATCTGAGGCGGGGAATCAGAGCTGGGGAATCGGAGGTGGGGAATCAGAGTTGGGGAATCAGTAGCAGGGAATTGGATGTGCGGAATCAGAGAGGGGGAATCAGAGGTATGGAATCAGAGGCGGTGAATCAGAGATGGGGAATCAGAGGCGGGGAATCAGAGGCAGGAAATCAGACACGGGGATTCAGAGGCTGGGAATCAGACAGGGGGAATCAAAGGCGGGGAATCAGAGCTGGGGAATCTGAGGCAGGGAATCAGAGTTGGGGATTCAGAGGCGGGGAATCAGATATGGGGAAACAGAGGCGGGGAATCAGAGGCGGGCAAACAGAGGCGGGGAATTAGATATGGGGAATTAGAGGTAGGGAATCAGAGGTGGTGAATCAGTGATGGGGAATCACAGGCGGGGAATCAGAGGCAGGGAATAGAACGCGGGGAGTCAGAGGCAGGGAATCAGAGCTGGGGAATCAGAGGAGGGGATTCATAGTTGGGAATCAGAGGCGGGAATCAGATATGGGGAAACAGAGGCGGGGAATCAGAGACGGTGAAACAGAGGCGGGGAATCAGATATGGGGAATCGGATGCAGGGAATCAGAGCCGGGGAATCAGAGCTGGGGAATCAGAGGCGGGGAATCAGAGTTGGGGCATCAGAGGTGGGGAATTAGATATAGGGAAACAGAGGCGGGGAATCAGAGGCGGGGAAACAGAGGCGGGGAATCAGATATGGGGAATCAGAGGTGGGGAATCAGAGGCAGGGAATCAGATGTGCGGAATCAGAGATGGGGAATAAGAGGTAGGGAATCAGAATCAGAAGCGGGGAATCAGAGGCCGGGAATCAGAGGCCGGGAATCAGATGCTGGGAATAAGAGGCCGGGAATCAGAGGTGGGGAATCAGATATGGGGAATCAGAGGTGGCGAATCAAAGGCGGTGAATCAGAGATGGGGAATCAGAGGCGGGGAATCAGAGGCAGGGAATCAGATGCGGGGAATCAGAGGCGGGGAATCAGAGCTGGCGAATCAGAGGCTGGGAATCAGAGGTGGGCAATCAGAGGCGGGGAATCAGATATGGGGAATCAGAGGCGGGGAATCAGAGGCGGGGAAACAGAGGCGGGGAATCAAATATAGGGAATCAGAGGTGGGGAATCAGAGGTTGTGAATCAGAGATGGGGAATCAAGGCGGGGAATCAGAGGCAGGGAATCAGACGCGGGGAATCAGAGGCGGGGATTCAGAGCTGGGGAATCAGAGGCGGGGAATCAGAGTTGGGGAATCAGAGGCAGGGAATCAGATATGGGGAATCAGAGGCGGGGAATCAGAGGCGGGGAAACAGAGGCGGGGAATCAGATGTGGGGAATCAGAGGTGGGGAATCAGGGGCAGGGAATCAGTGGCAGGGAATCAGAGGCGGGGAATCAGAGGCGGGGAATCAAAGGCAGGGAATCAGACACGGCGAATCAGAGGCGGGGAATCAGAGATGGGGAATCAGAGGCGGGGAATCAGATGCAGGGAATCGGATGCCGGGAATCAGAGTCGGGGAATCAGAGCTGGGGAATCAGAGGCGGGGAATCAGAGTTGGGGAATCAGAGGCGGGGAATCAGATATGGGGAAATAGAGGCGGGGAATCAGATATGGGGAATCAGAGGTGTGGAATCAGAGGTTGGGAATCAGAGGCAGGGAATCAGAGTCGGGGAAACAGAGGCGGGGAATCAGATATGGGGAATCAGAGGTGGCGAATCAAAGGCGGTGAAACAGAGATGGGGAATCAGGGCAGGGAATCAGAGGCAGGGAATCAAACACGGGGAATCAGAGCTGGGGAATCAGAGGCGGGTTATCAGAGTTGGGAATCAGAGGCGGGGAATCAGAGGCGGGGAAACAGAGGCGGGGAATCAGATATGGGGAATCAGAGGTGGGGAATCCGAGGTTGGGAATCAGAGGCAGAGAATCAGAGGCGGATAATCAGAGGCGGGGAATCAGAGGAAGGGAATCAGATGTGCGGAATCGGAGATGGGGAATCAGAGGCAGGGAATCAGAGGCGGGGAATCAGAGGCGGGGAATCAGAGGCCGGGAATCAGATATGGGTAAACAGAGGCGGGGAATCCGAGGCGGGGAAACAGAGGCGGGGAATCAGATATGGGGAAGCAGAGGTGGGGAATCAGAGGTTGGGAATCAGAGGCAGGGAATCAGAGGCTTGGAATCAGATGCAGGGAATCAGATGCGGGGAATCAGAGGCGGGGAATCAGAGCTGGGGAATCAGAGGTGGGGAATCAGATTTGGGGAATCAGAGGCGGGGACTTAGATATTGGGAAACAGAGGCGGGGAATCAGAGGCGGGGAAACCCAGGCGGGGAATCAGATATGGGGAATCAGAGGTGGGGAATCAGAGGCAAGGAATCAGATGTGCGGAATCAGAGATGGGGAATCAGAGGCAGGGAATCAGAATCAGAAGCAGGGAATCAGAGGCCGGGAATCAGAGGCCGGAATCAGATGCTGGGAATCAGAGGCCCGGAATCAGAGGCGGGGAATCAGAGGCAGGGAATCAGATGCGGGGAATCGGAGGCGGGGAATCAGAGCTGGGGAATCAGAGGGGGGGATTCAGAGTTGGGGAATCAGAGGTGGGGAATCAGAGGCGGGGAAACAGAGGCGGGGAATCAGATATGGGGAATCAGAGGTGGGGAATCAGAGGTTGGGAATCAGAAGCAGGGAATCAGAGGCGGGGAATCAGAGGAGGGGAATCAGAGGCAGGGAATCTGATGTGCGGAATCGGAGATGGGGAATCAGAGGCAGGGAATCAGAGGCGGGGAATCAGAGGCGGAGAATCAGAGGCCGGGAATCAGATATGGGGAAACAGAGGCGGGGAATCAGAGGCGGGGAAACAGAGGCGGGGAATCAGATATGGGGAATCAGAGGTGGGGAATCAGAGGTTGGGAATCAGAGGCAGGGAATCAGAGGCTGGGAATCAGATGCAGGGAATCAGATGCGGGGAATCAGAGGCGGGTAATCAGAGCTGGGGAATCAGAGGTGGGGAATCAGAGTTGGGGAATCAGAGTCGGGGACTTAGATATGGGGAAACAGAGGCGGGGAATCAGAGGCGGGGATACAGACGCGGGGAATCAGAGGCGGGGATTCAGAGCTGGGGAATCAGAGGCGGGGAATCAGAGTTGGGGAATCAGAGGCGGGGAATCAGATATGGGGAATCAGAGGCGGGGAATCAGAGGCGGGGAAACAGAGGCAGGGAATCAGATATGGGGAATCAGAGGTGGGGTATCAGGGGCAGGGAATCAGTGGCAGGGAATCAGAGGCGGGGAATCAGAGGCGGGGAATCAGAGGCAGGGAATCAGACACGGGGAATCAGATATGGGGAAACAGAGGCAGGGAATCAGAGGCGGGCAAACAGAGGCGGGGAATTAGATATGGGGAATCAGACGTGGGGAATCAGAGGTGGTGAATCAGAGATGGGGAATCACAGGCGGGGAATCAGAGGCAGGGAATAGAACGCGGGGAATCAGAGGCGGGGAATCAGAGCTGGGGAATCAGAGGCGGGGAATCATAGTTGGGAATCAGAGGCGGGGAATCAGATATGGGGAAACAGAGGCGGCGAATCAAAGGCGGGGAAACAGAGGCGGGGAATCAGATATGGGGAATCGGATGCGGGGAATCAGAGGCGGGGAATCAGAGCTGGGGAATCAGAAGCGGGGTATCAGAGTTGGGGCATCTGAGGTGGGGAATTAGATATGGGGAAACAGAGGCGGGGAATCAGAGGCGGGGAATCAGAGGCGGTGAAACAGAGGCGGGGAATCAGATATGGGGAATCGGATGCAGGGAATCAGAGGCGGGGAATCAGAGCTGGGGAATCAGAGGCGGGGAATCAGAGTTGGGGCATCAGAGGTGGGGAATTAGATATAGGGAAACAGAGGCGGGTAATCAGAGGCGGGGAAACAGAGGCGGGGAATCAGATATGGGGAATCAGAGTTGGGGAATCAGAGGCAGGGAATCAGATGTGCGGAATCAGAGATGGCGAATAAGAGGCAGGGAATCAGAATCAGAAGCGGGGAATCAGAGGCCGGGAATCAGAGGTGGGGAATCAGATATGGGGAATCAGAGGTGGCGAATCAAAGGCGGTGAATCAGAGATGGGGAATCAGAGGCGGGGAATCAGAGGCAGGGAATCAGATGCGGGGAATCAGAGGCGGGGAATCAGAGCTGGCGAATCAGAGGCTGGGAATCAGAGGTGGCCAATCAGAGGCGGGTAATCAGATATGGGGAATCAGAGGCGGGGAATCAGAGGCGGGGAAACAGAGGCGGGGAATCAAATATAGGGAATCAGAGGTGGGGAATCAGAGGTTGTGAATCAGAGATGGGGAATCAAGGCGGGGAATCAGAGGCAGGGAATCAGACGCGGGGAATCAGAGGCGGGGATTCAGAGCTGGGGAATCAGAGGCGGGGAATCAGAGTTGGGGAATCAGAGGCAGGGAATCAGATATGGGGAATCAGAGGCGGGGAATCAGAGGCGGGGAAACAGAGGCGGGGAATCAGATGTGGGGAATCAGAGGTGGGGAATCATTGGCAGGGAATCAGTGGCAGGGAATCAGAGGCGGGGAATCAGAGGCGGGGAATCAAAGGCAGGGAATCAGACACGGCGAATCAGAGGCGGGGAATCAGAGATGGGGAATCAGAGGCGGGGAATCAGATGCAGGGAATCGGATGCCGGGAATCAGAGTCGGGGAATCAGAGCTGGGGAATCAGAGGCGGGGATTCAGAGTTGGGGAATCAGAGGCGGGGAATCAGATATGGGGAAATAGAGGTGTGGAATCAGAGGTTGGGAATCAGAGGCAGGGAATCAGAGTCGGGGAAACAGAGGCGGGGAATCAGATATGGGGAATCAGAGGTGGCGAATCAAAGGCGGTGAAACAGAGATGGGGAATCAGGGCAGGGAATCAGAGGCAGGGAATCAAACACGGGGAATCAGAGCTGGGGAATCAGAGGCGGGTTATCAGAGTTGGGAATCAGAGGCGGGGAATCAGAGGCGGGGAAACAGAGGCGGGGAATCAGATATGGGGAATCAGAGGTGGGGAATCCGAGGTTGGGAATCATAGGCAGAGAATCAGAGGCGGAAAATCAGAGGCGGGGAATCAGAGGAAGGGAATCAGATGTGCGGAATCGGAAATGGGGAATCAGAGGCAGGGAATCGGAGGCGGGGAATCAGAGGCGGGGAATCAGAGGCCGGGAATCAGATATGGGTAAACAGAGGCGGGGAATCCGAGGCGGGGAAACAGAGGTGGGGAATCAGATTTGGGGAATCAGAGGCGGGGAATCAGAGGTTGGGAAACAGAGGCGGGGAATCAGAGGCGGGGAAACCCAGGCGTGGAATCAGATATGGGGAATCAGTGGAGGGGAATCAGAGGCAAGGAATCAGATGTGCGGAATCAGAGATGGGGAATCAGAGGCAGGGAATCAGAATCAGAAGCAGGGAATCAGAGGCCGGAAATCAGAGGCCGGAATCAGATGCTGGGAATCAGAGGCCTGGAATCAGAGGCGGGGAATCAGAGGCAGGGAATCAGATGCGGGGAATCGGAGGCAGGGAATCAGAGCTGGGGAATCAGAGGGGGGGATTCAGAGTTGGGGAATCAGAGGCGGGGAATCAGAGGCGGGGAAACAGAGGCGGGGAATCAGATATGGGGAATCAGAGGTGGGGAATCAGAGGTTGGGAATCAGAAGCAGGGAATCAGAGGCGGGGAATCAGAGGAGGGGAATCAGAGGCAGGGAATCCGATGTGCGGAATCGGAGATGGGGAATCAGAGGCAGGGAATCAGAGGCGGGGAATCAGAGGCGGAGAATCAGAGGCCGGGAATCAGATATGGGGAAACAGAGGTGGGGAATCAGAGGCGGGGAAACAGAGGCGGGGAATAAGATATGGGGAATCAGAGGTGGGGAATCAGAGGTTGGGAATCAGAGGCAGGGAATCAGAGGCTGGGAATCAGATGCAGGGAATCAGATGCGGGGAATCAGAGGCGGGGAATCAGAGCTGGGGAATCAGAGGTGGGGATTCAGAGTTGGGGAATCAGAGTCGGGGACTTAGATATGGGGAAACAGAGGTGGGGAATCAGAGGCGGGGATACAGACGCGGGGAATCAGAGGCGGGGATTCAGAGCTGGGGAATCAGAGGCGGGGAATCAGAGTTGGGGAATCAGAGGCGGGGAATCAGATATGGGGAATCAGAGGCGGGGAAACAGAGGCAGGGAATCAGATATGGGGAATCAGAGGTGGGGTATCAGGGGCAGGGAATCAGTGGCAGGGAATCAGAGGCGGGGAATCAGAGGCGGGGAATCAGAGGCAGGGAATCAGACACGGGGAATCAGATATGGGGAAACAGAGGCGGGGAATCAGAGGCGGGCAAACAGAGGCGGGGAATTAGATATGGGGAATCAGAGGTGGGGAATCAGAGGTGGTGAATCAGAGATGGGGAATCACAGGCGGGGAATCAGAGGCAGGGAATAGAACGCGTGGAATCAGAGGCGGGGAATCAGAGCTGGGGAATCAGAGGCGGGGAATCATAGTTGGGAATCAGAGGCGGGGAATCAGATATGGGGAAACAGAGGCGGCGAATCAAAGGCGGGGAAACAGAGGCGGGGAATCAGATATGGGGAATCGGATGCGGGGAATCAGAGGCGGGGAATCAGAGCTGGGGAATCAGAGGCGGGGTATCAGAGTTGGGGCATCTGAGGTGGGGAATTAGATATGGGGAAACAGAGGCGGGGAATCAGAGGCGGGGAAACAGAGGCGAGGAATCAGATATGGGGAATCAGAGGTGGGGAATCAGAGGCAGGGAATCAGATGTGCGGAATCAGAGATGGGGAATCAGAGGCAGGGAATCAGAATCAGAAGCGGGGAATCAGAGGCCGGGAATCAGAGGCCGGGATTCAGATGCCGGGAATAAGAGGCCGGGAATCAGAGGTGGGGAATCAGAGTCCGGGAATCAGAGATGGGGATTCAGAGGCGGGGAATGATATATGGGGAATCAGAGGCGGGGAATCAGAGGCGGGGTAACAGAGGTGGGGAATCAGATATGGGGAATCAGAGGTGGCGAATCAAAGGCGGTGAATCAGAGATGGGGAATCAGAGGCGGGGAATCAGAGGCAGGGAATCAAACACGGGGAATCTGAGGCGGGGAATCAGAGCTGGGGAATCAGAGGCGGGGAATCAGAGTTGGGGAATCAGAGGCGGGGAATCAGATATGGGGAAACAGGGGCGGGGAATCAGAGGCAGGGAAACAGAGGCGGGGAATCAGATATGGGGAATCAGGGGTGGGGAATCAGAGGTTGGGAATCAGAGGCAGGGAATCAGTGGCGTGGAAACAGAGGCGGGGATTCAGATATGGGGAATCAGAGGTGGGGAATCATGGGCGTGGAATCAGAGGCAGGAAATTAGATGTGGTGAATCAGAGATGGGGAATCAGAGGCAGGGAATCAGAATCAGAAGCGGGGTATCAGTGGCCGGGAATCAGAGGAAGGTAATCAGAGGCAGGGGATCAAACACGGGGAATCAGAGGCTGGGAATCAGAGCTGGGGAATCAGAGGCGGGGAATCAGAGCTGGGGAATCACAGGCGGGGTATCAGAGATGGGGAATCAGAGGCGGGGAATCAGAGGCAGGGAATCAGATGCGGGGAATCAGAGGCGGGGAATCAGAGCTGGCGAATCAGAGGCGGGGAATCAGAGGTGGGCAATCAGAGGATGGGAATCAGATATGGGGAATCAGATGCGGGGAATCAGACCTGGGGAATCACAGGCGGGGAATCAGAGTTGGGGAATCAGAGGCGGGGAATCAGATATGGGGAAACAGAGGCGGGGAATCAGAGGCGGTGAAACAGAGGCGGGGAATCAGATATTGGGAATCAGAGGTTGGGAATCAGAGGTTGGGAATCAGAGGCCTGGAATCAGAGGCGGGGAATCAGAGGCAGGGAATCAGATGCGGGGAATCAGAGGAGGGGAATCAGAGCTGGGGAATCAGAGGCGGGGTATTAGAGTTGGGGAATCAGAGGCGGGGAATCAGACGCGGGGAATCAGAGGGGGGGAATCATAGCTGGCGAATCAGAGGCGGGGAATCAGAGGTGGGCAATCAGAGGCCGGGAATCAGAGGTGGTGAATCAGAGATGGGGAATCAGAGGCGGGGAATCAGTGGCAGGGAATCAGATATGGGGAATCAGAGGCGTGGAATCAGAGGCAGGGAATCAGACACGGGGAATCAGACACGGGGAATCAGAGGTGGGGAATCAGAGATGGGGAATCAGAGGCGGTGAATCAGAGATGGGGAATCAGAGGCGGGGAATCAGAGGCAGGAAATCAGACACGGGGATTCAGAGGCTGGGAATCAGACGGGGGGAATCAAAGGCGGGGAATCAGAGCTGGGGAATCAGAGGCAGGGAATCAGAGGCGGGGAATCAGATATGGGGAATCAGAGGCTGGTATTCAGAGGCGGGGAATCAGAGGCAGGGAATCAGACACGGGGAATCAGAGGTGGGGAATCAGAGATGGGGAATCAGAGGCGGGGAATCAGAGTTGGGGAATCAGAGGCAGGGAATCGGATGTGCGGAATCAGAGATGGGGAATCAGAGGTGGGGAATCAGAGGCAGGAAATCAGACACGGGGATTCAGAGGCTGGGAATCAGACGGGGGGAATCAAAGGCGGGGAATCAGAGCTGGGGAATCAGAGGCAGGGAATCAGAGTTGGGGATTCAGAGACGGGGAATCAGATATGGGGAAACAGAGGCGGGGAATCAGAGGCGGGCAAACAGAGGCGGGGAATTAGATATGGGGAATCAGATGTGGGGAATCAGAGGTGGTGAATCAGTGATGGGGAATCACAGGCGGGGAATCAGAGGCAGGGAATAGAACGCAGGGAATCAGAGGCAGGGAATCAGAGCTGGGGAATCAGAGGCGGGGATTCATAGTTGGGAATCAGAGGCGGGGAATCAGATATGGGGAAACAGAGGCGGGGAATCAGAGGCGGGGAAACAGAGGCAGGGAATCAGATATGGGGAATCGGATGCGGGGAATCAGAGGCGGGGATTCAGAGCTGGGGAATCAGAGGTGGGGAATCAGAGTTGGGGCATCAGAGGTGGGGAATTAGATATAGGGAAACAGAGGCGGGGAATCAGAGGCGGGGAAACAGAGGCGGGGAATCAGATATGGGGAATCAGACGTGGGGAATCAGATGCAGGGAAGCAGATGTGCGGAATCAGAGATGGGGAATCAGAGGCAGGGAATCAGAATCAGAAGCGGGGAATCAGAGGCCGGGAATCAGAGGCCGGGAATCAGATGCTGGGAATAAGAGGCCGGGAATCAGAGGTGGCGAATCAGAGTCCGGGAATCAGCGATGGGGATTCAGAGGCGGGGAATGAGATATGGAGAATCAGAGGCGGGGAATCAGAGGCCTGGAAACAGAGGTGGGGAATCAGATATGGGGAATCAGAGGTGGCGAATCAAAGGCGGTGAATCAGAGATGGGGAATCAGAGGCGGGGAATCAGAGGCAGGGAATCAGATGCGGGGAATCAGAGGCGGGGAATCAGAGCTGGCGAATCAGAGGCGGGGAATCAGAGGTGGGCAATCAGAGGCGGGGAATCAGATATGGGGAATCAGAGGCGGGGAATCAGAGGCGGGGAAACAGAGGTGGGGAATCAGATATGGGGAAACAGAGGTGGCGAATCAAAGGCGGTGAATCAGAGATGGGGAATCAGAGGCGGGGAATCAGAGGCAGGGAATCAAAAACGGGGAATCAGAGGCGGGGAATCAGAGCTGGGGTATCAGAGGCGGGGAAGCAGAGTAGGAGAATCAGAGGTGGGGAATCAGATATGGGGAAACAGGGGCGGGGAATCAGAGGCGGGGAAACAGAGGCGGGGAATCAGATATGGGGAATCAGAGGTGTGGAATCAGAGGTTGGGAATCAGAGGCGGGGAATCAGAGGAGGGGAATCAGATATGGGGAATCAGAGGTGGCGAATTAAAGGCGGTGAATCAGAGATGGGGAATCAGGGCAGGGAATCAGAGGCAGGGAATCAAACACGGGGAATCAGAGGCGTGGAATCAGAGCTGGGGAATCAGAGTCGGGGATTCAGAGTTGGGGAATCAGAGGCGGGGAATCAGAGGCGGGGAAACAGAGGCGGGGAATCAGAGGCGGGGATTCAGAGTTGGGGAATCAGAGGCGGAGAATCAGAGGCGGGGAAACAGAGGCGGGGAATCAGATATGGGGAATCAGAGGTGGGGAATCAGAGGTTGGGAATCAGAAGCACGGAATCAGAGGCAGGGAATCAGAAGCGGGGAATCAGAGGCAGGAAATCCGATGTGCGGAATCGGAGATGGGGAATCAGAGGCAGGGAATCAGAGGCGGGGAATCAGAGGCGGGGAATCAGAGGCCGGGAATCAGATATGGGGAAACAGAGGCGGGGAATCAGAGGCGGGGAAACAGAGGCGGGGAATCAGATATGGGGAATCAGAGGTGGGGAATCAGAGGTTGGGAATCAGAGGCAGGGAATCAGATGCTGGGAATCAGATGCAGGGAATCAGATGCGGGGAATCAGAGGCGGGGAAGCAGAGCTGGGGAATCAGAGGTGGGGAATCAGAGTTGGGGAATCAGAGTCGGGGACTTAGATATGGGGAAACAGAGGCAGGGAATCAGAGGCGGGGAAACAGACGCGGGGAATCAGAGGCGGGTATCAGAGCTGGGGAATCAGAGGCGGGGAATCAGAGTTGGGGAATCAGAGGCGGGGAATCAGAGGCGGGGTATCAGAGGCGGGGAATCAGAGGCGGGGAAACAGAGGCAGGGAATCAGATATGGGGAATCAGAGGTGGGGTATCAGGGGCAGGGAATCAGTGGCAGGGAATCAGAGGCGGGGAATCAGAGGCGGGGAATCAGAGGCAGGGAATCAGACACGGGGAATCAGATATGGGGAAACAGAGGCGGGGAATCAGAGGCGGGCAAACAGAGGCGGGGAATTAGATAAGGGGAATCAGAGGTGGGGAATCAGAGGTGGTGAATCAGAGATGGGGAATCACAGGCGGGGAATCAGAGGCAGGGAATAGAACGCGGGGAATCGGAGGCGGGGAATCAGAGCTGGGGAATCAGAGGCGGGGAATCATAGTTGGGAATCAGAGGCGGGGAATCAGATATGGGGAAACAGAGGCGGGGAATCAAAGGCGGGGAAACAGAGGCGGGGAATCAGATATGGGGAATCGGATGCGGGGAATCAGAGGCGGGGAATCAGAGCTGGGGAATCAGAGGCGGGGTATCAGAGTTTGGGCATCAGAGGTGGGGAATTAGATATGGGGAAACAGAGGCGGGGAATCAGAGGCGGGGAAACAGAGGTAGGGAATCAGATATGGGGAATCAGAGGTGGGGAATCAGAGGCAGGGAATCAGATGTGCGGAATCAGAGATGGGGAATCAGAGGCAGGGAATCAGAATCAGAAGCGGGGAATCAGAGGCCGGGAATCAGAGGCCGGGATTCAGATGCCGGGAATAAGAGGCCGGGAATCAGAGGTGGGGAATCAGAGTCCGGGAATCAGAGATGGGGATTCAGAGGCGGGGAATGATATATGGGGAATCAGAGGCGGGGAATCAGAGGCGGGGTAACAGAGGTGGGGAATCAGATATGGGGAATCAGAGGTGTCGAATCAAAGGCGGTGAATCAGAGATGGGGAATCAGAGGCGGGGAATCAGAGGCAGGGAATAAAACACGGGGAATCAGAGGCGGGGAATCAGAGCTGGGGAATCAGAGGTGGGGAATCAGAGTTGGGGAATCAGAGGCGGGGAATCAGATATGGGGAAACAGGGGCGGAGAATCAGAGGCAGGGAAACAGAGGCGGGGAATCAGATATGGGGAATCAGGGGTGGGGAATCAGAGGTTGGGAATCAGAGGCAGGGAATTAGATGTGGTGAATCAGAGATGGGGAATCAGAGGCAGGGAATCAGAATCAGAAGCGGGGTATCAGAGGCCGGGAATCAGAGGAAGGTAATCAGAGGCAGGGGATAAAACACGGGGAATCAGAGGCTGGGAATCAGAGCTGGGGAATCACAGGCGGGGAATCAGAGATGGGGAATCAGAGGCGGGGAATCAGAGGCAGGGAATCAGATGCGGGGAATCAGAGGCGGGGAATCAGAGCTGGCGAATCAGAGGCGGGGAATCAGAGGTGGGCAATCAGAGGCCGGGAATCAGAGGTGGTGAATCAGAGATGGGGAATCAGAGGCGTGGAATCAGAGGCAGGGAATCAGACACGGGGAATCAGACACGGGGAATCAGAGGTGGGGAATCAAAGGAAGGGAATCAGATGTGCGGAATCGGAAATGGGGAATCAGAGGCAGGGAATCGGAGGCGGGGAATCAGAGGCGGGGAATCAGAGGAAGGGAATCAGATGTGCGGAATCGGAAATGGGGAATCAGAGGCAGGGAATCGGAGGCGGGGAATCAGAGGCGGGGAATCAGAGGCCGGGAATCAGATATGGGTAAACAGAGGCGGGGAATCCGAGGCGGGGAAACAGAGGTGGGGAATCAGATTTGGGGAATCAGAGGCGGGGAATCAGAGGTTGGGAAACAGAGGCGGGGAATCAGAGGCGGGGAAACCCAGGCGTGGAATCAGATATGGGGAATCAGTGGAGGGGAATCAGAGGCAAGGAATCAGATGTGCGGAATCAGAGATGGGGAATCAGAGGCAGGGAATCAGAATCAGAAGCAGGGAATCAGAGGCCGGAAATCAGAGGCCGGAATCAGATGCTGGGAATCAGAGGCCTGGAATCAGAGGCGGGGAATCAGAGGCAGGGAATCAGATGCGGGGAATCGGAGGCAGGGAATCAGAGCTGGGGAATCAGAGGGGGGGATTCAGAGTTGGGGAATCAGAGGCGGGGAATCAGAGGCGGGGAAACAGAGGCGGGGAATCAGATATGGGGAATCAGAGGTGGGGAATCAGAGGTTGGGAATCAGAAGCAGGGAATCAGAGGCGGGGAATCAGAGGAGGGGAATCAGAGGCAGGGAATCCGATGTGCGGAATCGGAGATGGGGAATCAGAGGCAGGGAATCAGAGGCGGGGAATCAGAGGCGGAGAATCAGAGGCCGGGAATCAGATATGGGGAAACAGAGGCGGGGAATCAGAGGCGGGGAAACAGAGGCGGGGAATAAGATATGGGGAATCAGAGGTGGGGAATCAGAGGTTGGGAATCAGAGGCAGGGAATCAGAGGCTGGGAATCAGATGCAGGGAATCAGATGCGGGGAATCAGAGGCGGGGAATCAGAGCTGGGGAATCAGAGGTGGGGAATCAGAGTTGGGGAATCAGAGTCGGGGACTTAGATATGGGGAAACAGAGGCGGGGAATCAGAGGCGGGGATACAGACGCGGGGAATCAGAGGCGGGGATTCAGAGCTGGGGAATCAGAGGCGGGGAATCAGAGTTGGGGAATCAGAGGCGGGGAATCAGATATGGGGAATCAGAGGCGGGGAATCAGAGGCGGGGAAACAGAGGCAGGGAATCAGATATGGGGAATCAGAGGTGGGGTATCAGGGGCAGGGAATCAGTGGCAGGGAATCAGAGGCGGGGAATCAGAGGCGGGGAATCAGAGGCAGGGAATCAGACACGGGGAATCAGATATGGGGAAACAGAGGCGGGGAATCAGAGGCGGGCAAACAGAGGCGGGGAATTAGATATGGGGAATCAGAGGTGGGGAATCAGAGGTGGTGAATCAGAGATGGGGAATCACAGGCGGGGAATCAGAGGCAGGGAATAGAACGCGTGGAATCAGAGGCGGGGAATCAGAGCTGGGGAATCAGAGGCGGGGAATCATAGTTGGGAATCAGAGGCGGGGAATCAGATATGGGGAAACAGAGGCGGCGAATCAAAGGCGGGGAAACAGAGGCGGGGAATCAGATATGGGGAATCGGATGCGGGGAATCAGAGGCGGGGAATCAGAGCTGGGGAATCAGAGGCGGGGTATCAGAGTTGGGGCATCTGAGGTGGGGAATTAGATATGGGGAAACAGAGGCGGGGAATCAGAGGCGGGGAAACAGAGGCGAGGAATCAGATATGGGGAATCAGAGGTGGGGAATCAGAGGCAGGGAATCAGATGTGCGGAATCAGAGATGGGGAATCAGAGGCAGGGAATCAGAATCAGAAGCGGGGAATCAGAGGCCGGGAATCAGAGGCCGGGATTCAGATGCCGGGAATAAGAGGCCGGGAATCAGAGGTGGGGAATCAGAGTCCGGGAATCAGAGATGGGGATTCAGAGGCGGGGAATGATATATGGGGAATCAGAGGCGGGGAATCAGAGGCGGGGTAACAGAGGTGGGGAATCAGATATGGGGAATCAGAGGTGGCGAATCAAAGGCGGTGAATCAGAGATGGGGAATCAGAGGCGGGGAATCAGAGGCAGGGAATCAAACACGGGGAATCTGAGGCGGGGAATCAGAGCTGGGGAATCAGAGGCGGGGAATCAGAGTTGGGGAATCAGAGGCGGGGAATCAGATATGGGGAAACAGGGGCGGGGAATCAGAGGCAGGGAAACAGAGGCGGGGAATCAGATATGGGGAATCAGGGGTGGGGAATCAGAGGTTGGGAATCAGAGGCAGGGAATCAGTGGCGTGGAAACAGAGGCGGGGATTCAGATATGGGCAATCAGAGGTGGGGAATCATGGGCGTGGAATCAGAGGCAGGAAATTAGATGTGGTGAATCAGAGATGGGGAATCAGAGGCAGGGAATCAGAATCAGAAGCGGGGTATCAGTGGCCGGGAATCAGAGGAAGGTAATCAGAGGCAGGGGATCAAACACGGGGAATCAGAGGCTGGGAATCAGAGCTGGGGAATCAGAGGCGGGGAATCAGAGCTGGGGAATCACAGGCGGGGAATCAGAGATGGGGAATCAGAGGCGGGGAATCAGAGGCAGGGAATCAGATGCGGGGAATCAGAGGCGGGGAATCAGAGCTGGCGAATCAGAGGCGGGGAATCAGAGGTGGGCAATCAGAGGATGGGAATCAGATATGGGGAATCAGATGCGGGGAATCAGACCTGGGGAATCACAGGCGAGGAATCAGAGTTGGGGAATCAGAGGCGGGGAATCAGATATGGGGAAACAGAGGCGGGGAATCAGAGGCGGTGAAACAGAGGCGGGGAATCAGATATTGGGAATCAGAGGTTGGGAATCAGAGGTTGGGAATCAGAGGCCTGGAATCAGAGGCGGGGAATCAGAGGCAGGGAATCAGATGCGGGGAATCAGAGGAGGGGAATCAGAGCTGGGGAATCAGAGGCGGGGTATTAGAGTTGGGGAATCAGAGGCCGGGAATCAGAGGTGGTGAATCAGAGATGGGGAATCAGAGGCGGGGAATCAGTGGCAGGGAATCAGATATGGGGAATCAGAGGCGTGGAATCAGAGGCAGGGAATCAGACACGGGGAATCAGACACGGGGAATCAGAGGTGGGGAATCAGAGATGGGGAATCAGAGGCGGTGAATCAGAGATGGAGAATCAGAGGCGGGGAATCAGAGGCAGGAAATCAGACACGGGGATTCAGAGGCTGGGAATCAGACGGGGGGAATCAAAGGCGGGGAATCAGAGCTGGGGAATCAGAGGCAGGGAATCAGAGGCGGGGAATCAGATATGGGGAATCAGAGGCTGGTATTCAGAGGCGGGGAATCAGAGGCAGGGAATCAGACACGGGGAATCAGAGGTGGGGAATCAGAGATGGGGAATCAGAGGCGGGGAATCAGAGTTGGGGAATCAGAGGCAGGGAATCGGATGTGCGGAATCAGAGATGGGGAATCAGAGGTGGGGAATCAGAGGCGGTGAATCAGAGATGGGGAATCAGAGGCGGGGAATCAGAGGCAGGAAATCAGACACGGGGATTCAGAGGCTGGGAATCAGACGGGGGGAATCAAAGGCGGGGAATCAGAGCTGGGGAATCAGAGGCAGGGAATCAGAGTTGGGGATTCAGAGACGGGGAATCAGATATGGGGAAACAGAGGCGGGGAATCAGAGGCGGGCAAACAGAGGCGGGGAATTAGATATGGGGAATCAGATGTGGGGAATCAGAGGTGGTGAATCAGTGATGGGGAATCACAGGCGGGGAATCAGAGGCAGGGAATAGAACGCAGGGAATCAGAGGCAGGGAATCAGAGCTGGGGAATCAGAGGCGGGGATTCATAGTTTGGAATCAGAGGCGGGGAATCAGATATGGGGAAACAGAGGCGGGGAATCAGAGGCGGGGAAACAGAGGCAGGGAATCAGATATGGGGAATCGGATGCGGGGAATCAGAGGCGGGGATTCAGAGCTGGGGAATCAGAGGTGTGGAATCAGAGTTGGGGCATCAGAGGTGGGGAATTAGATATAGGGAAACAGAGGCGGGGAATCAGAGGCGGGGAAACAGAGGCGGGGAATCAGATATGGGGAATCAGACGTGGGGAATCAGATGCAGGGAAGCAGATGTGCGGAATCAGAGATGGGGAATCAGAGGCAGGGAATCAGAATCAGAAGCGGGGAATCAGAGGCCGGGAATCAGAGGCCGGGAATCAGATGCTGGGAATAAGAGGCCGGGAATCAGAGGTGGCGAATCAGAGTCCGGGAATCAGCGATGGGGATTCAGAGGCGGGGAATGAGATATGGAGAATCAGAGGCGGGGAATCAAAGGCCTGGAAACAGAGGTGGGGAATCAGATATGGGGAATCAGAGGTGGCGAATCAAAGGCGGTGAATCAGAGATGGGGAATCAGAGGCGGGGAATCAGAGGCAGGGAATCAGATGCGGGGAATCAGAGGCGGGGAATCAGAGCTGGCGAATCAGAGGCGGGGAATCAGAGGTGGGCAATCAGAGGCGGGGAATCAGATATGGGGAATCAGAGGCGGGGAATCAGAGGCGGGGAAACAGAGGTGGGGAATCAGATATGGGGAAACAGAGGTGGCGAATCAAAGGCGGTGAATCAGAGATGGGGAATCAGAGGCGGGGAATCAGAGGCAGGGAATCAAAAACGGGGAATCAGAGGCGGGGAATCAGAGCTGGGGTATCAGAGGCGGGGAAGCAGAGTAGGAGAATCAGAGGTGGGGAATCAGATATGGGGAAACAGGGGCGGGGAATCAGAGGCGGGGAAACAGAGGCGGGGAATCAGATATGGGGAATCAGAGGTGTGGAATCAGAGGTTGGGAATCAGAGGCGGGGAAACAGAGGAGGGGAATCAGATATGGGGAATCAGAGGTGGCGAATTAAAGGCGGTGAATCAGAGATGGGGAATCAGGGCAGGGAATCAGAGGCAGGGAATCAAACACGGGGAATCAGAGGCGTGGAATCAGAGCTGGGGAATCAGAGTCGGGGATTCAGAGTTGGGGAATCAGAGGCGGGGAATCAGAGGCGGGGAAACAGAGGCGGGGAATCAGAGGCGGGGATTCAGAGTTGGGGAATCAGAGGCGGAGAATCAGAGGCGGGGAAACAGAGGCGGGGAATCAGATATGGGGAATCAGAGGTGGGGAATCAGAGGTTGGGAATCAGAAGCACGGAATCAGAGGCAGGGAATCAGAAGCGGGGAATCAGAGGCAGGAAATCCGATGTGCGGAATCGGAGATGGGGAATCAGAGGCAGGGAATTAGAGGCGGGGAATCAGAGGCGGGGAATCAGAGGCCGGGAATCAGATATGGGGAAACAGAGGTGGGGAATCAGAGGCGGGGAAACAGAGGCGGGGAATCAGATATGGGGAATCAGAGGTGGGGAATCAGAGGTTGGGAATCAGAGGCAGGGAATCAGATGCTGGGAATCAGATGCAGGGAATCAGATGCGGGGAATCAGAGGCGGGGAAGCAGAGCTGGGGAATCAGAGGTGGGGAATCAGAGTTGGGGAATCAGAGTCGGGGACTTAGATATGGGGAAACAGAGGCAGGGAATCAGAGGCGGGGAAACAGACGCGGGGAATCAGAGGCGGGTATCAGAGCTGGGGAATCAGAGGCGGGGAATCAGAGTTGGGGAATCAGAGGCGGGGAATCAGAGGCGGGGTATCAGAGGCGGGGAATCAGAGGCGGGGAAACAGAGGCAGGGAATCAGATATGGGGAATCAGAGGTGGGGTATCAGGGGCAGGGAATCAGTGGCAGGGAATCAGAGGCGGGGAATCAGAGGCGGGGAATCAGAGGCAGGGAATCAGACACGGGGAATCAGATATGGGGAAACAGAGGCGGGGAATCAGAGGCGGGCAAACAGAGGCGGGGAATTAGATAAGGGGAATCAGAGGTGGGGAATCAGAGGTGGTGAATCAGAGATGGGGAATCACAGGCGGGGAATCAGAGGCAGGGAATAGAACGCGGGGAATCGGAGGCGGGGAATCAGAGCTGGGGAATCAGAGGCAGGGAATCATAGTTGGGAATCAGAGGCGGGGAATCAGATATGGGGAAACAGAGGCGGGGAATCAAAGGCGGGGAAACAGAGGTAGGGAATCAGATATGGGGAATCAGAGGTGGGGAATCAGAGGCAGGGAATCAGATGTGCGGAATCAGAGATGGGGAATCAGAGGCAGGGAATCAGAATCAGAAGCGGGGAATCAGAGGCCGGGAATCAGAGGCCGGGATTCAGATGCCGGGAATAAGAGGCCGGGAATCAGAGGTGGGGAATCAGAGTCCGGGAATCAGAGATGGGGATTCAGAGGCGGGGAATGATATATGGGGAATCAGAGGCGGGGAATCAGAGGCGGGGTAACAGAGGTGGGGAATCAGATATGGGGAATCAGAGGTGTCGAATCAAAGGCGGTGAATCAGAGATGGGGAATCAGAGGCGGGGAATCAGAGGCAGGGAATAAAACACGGGGAATCAGAGGCGGGGAATCAGAGCTGGGGAATCAGAGGTGGGGAATCAGAGTTGGGGAATCAGAGGCGGGGAATCAGATATGGGGAAACAGGGGCGGAGAATCAGAGGCAGGGAAACAGAGGCGGGGAATCAGATATGGGGAATCAGGGGTGGGGAATCAGAGGTTGGGAATCAGAGGCAGGGAATCAGAGGCGTGGAAACAGAGGCGGGGATTCAGATATGGGGAATCAGAGGTGGGGAATCAGGGGCGTGGAATCAGAGGCAGGGAATTAGATGTGGTGAATCAGAGATGGGGAATCAGAGGCAGGGAATCAGAATCAGAAGCGGGGTATCAGAGGCCGGGAATCAGAGGAAGGTAATCAGAGGCAGGGGATAAAACACGGGGAATCAGAGGCTGGGAATCAGAGCTGGGGAATCACAGGCGGGGAATCAGAGATGGGGAATCAGAGGCGGGGAATCAGAGGCAGGGAATCAGATGCGGGGAATCAGAGGCGGGGAATCAGAGCTGGCGAATCAGAGGCGGGGAATCAGAGGTGGGCAATCAGAGGCCGGAAATCAGAGGTGGTGAATCAGAGATGGGGAATCAGAGGCGGGGAATCAGTGGCAGGGAATCAGATATGGGGAATCAGAGGCGTGGAATCAGAGGCAGGGAATCAGACACGGGGAATCAGACACGGGGAATCAGAGGTGGGGAATCAGAGATGGGGAATCAGAGGCGGTGAATCAGAGATGGGGAATCAGAGGCGGGGAATCAGAGGCAGGAAGTCAGACACGGGGATTCAGAGGCTGGGAATTAGACGGGGGGAATCAAAGGCGGGGAATCAGAGCTGGGGAATCAGAGGCAGGGAATCAGAGGCGGGGAATCAGATATGGGGAATCAGAGGCTGGGATTCAGAGGCGGGGAATCAGAGGCAGGGAATCAGACACGGGGAATCAGAGGTGGGGAATCAGAGATGGGGAATCAGAGGCGGGGAATCAGAGGCAGGGAATCAGACGCGGGGAATCTGAGGCGGGGAATCAGAGCTGGGGAATCAGAGGTGGGGAATCAGAGTTGGGGAATCAGAGGCAGGGAATCGGATGTGCGGAATCAGAGATGGGGAATCAGATGTGAGGAATCAGAGGAATCAGAGATGGGGAATCAGAGGCGGGGAATCAGAGGCAGGAAATCAGACACGGGGATTCAGAGGCTGGGAATCAGACGGGAGGAATCAAAGGCGGGGAATCAGAGCTGGGGAATCAGAGGCAGGGAATCAGAGTTGGGGATTCAGAGACGGGGAATCAGATATGGGGAAACAGAGGCGGGGAATCAGAGGCGGGCAAACAGAGGTGGGGAATTAGATTTGGGGAATCAGAGGTGGGGAATCAGAGGTGGTGAATCAGTGATGGGGAATCACAGGCGGGGAATCAGAGGCAGGGAATAGAACGCAGGGAATCAGACGCAGGGAATCAGAGCTGGGGAATCAGAGGCGGGGAATCATAGTTGGGAATCAGAGGCGGGGAATCAGATATGGGGAAACAGAGGCGGGGAATCAGAGGCGGGGAAACAGAGGCGGGGAATCAGATATGGGGAATCGGATGCGGGGAATCAGAGGCGGGGAATCAGAGCTGGTGAAACAGAGGCGGGGAATCAGAGTTGGGGCATCAGAGGTGGGGAATTAGATATAGGGAAACAGAGGTGGGGAATCAGAGGCGGGGAAACAGAGGCGGGGAATCAGATATGGGGAATCAGAGGTGGGGAATCAGAGGCAGGGAATCAGATGTGCGGAATCAGAGATGGGGAATCAGAGGCAGGGAATCAGAATCAGAAGCGGGGAATCAGAGGCCGGGAATCAGAGGCCGGGAATCAGATGCTGGGAATAAGAGGCCGGGAATCAGAGGTGTGGAATCAGAGTCCGGGAATCAGAGATGGGGATTCAGAGGCGGGGAATGAGATATGGAGAATCAGAGGCGGGGAATCAGAGGCCGGGAAACAGAGGTGGGGAATCAGATATGGGGAATCAGAGGTGGCGAATCAAAGGCGGTGAATCAGAGATGGGGAATCAGAGGCGGGGAATCAGAGGCAGGGAATCAGATGCGGGGAATCAGAGGCGGGGAATCAGAGCTGGCGAATCAGAGGCGGGGAATCAGAGGCGGGGAATCAGAGCTGGGGAATCAGAGGCGGGGTATCAGAGTTTGGGCATCAGAGGTGGGGAATTAGATATGGGGAAACAGAGGCGGGGAATCAGAGGCGGGGAAACAGAGGTAGGGAATCAGATATGGGGAATCAGAGGTGGGGAATCAGAGGAAGGGAATCAGATGTGCGGAATCAGAGATGGGGAATCAGAGGCAGGGAATCAGAATCAGAAGCGGGGAATCAGAGGCCGGGAATCAGAGGCCGGGATTCAGATGCCGGGAATAAGAGGCCGGGAATCAGAGGTGGGGAATCAGAGTCCGGGAATCAGAGATGGGGATTCAGAGGCGGGGAATGATATATGGGGAATCAGAGGCGGGGAATCAGAGGCGGGGTAACAGAGGTGGGGAATCAGATATGGGGAATCAGAGGTGTCGAATCAAAGGCGGTGAATCAGAGATGGGGAATCAGAGGCGGGGAATCAGAGGCAGGGAATAAAACACGGGGAATCAGAGGCGGGGAATCAGAGCTGGGGAATCAGAGGTGGGGAATCAGAGTTGGGGAATCAGAGGCGGGGAATCAGATATGGGGAAACAGGGGCGGAGAATCAGAGGCAGGGAAACAGAGGCGGGGAATCAGATATGGGGAATCAGGGGTGGGGAATCAGAGGTTGGGAATCAGAGGCAGGGAATCAGAGGCGTGGAAACAGAGGCGGGGATTCAGATATGGGGAATCAGAGGTGGGGAATCAGGGGCGTGGAATCAGAGACAGGGAATTAGATGTGGTGAATCAGAGATGGGGAATCAGAGGCAGGGAATCAGAATCAGAAGCGGGGTATCAGAGGCCGGGAATCAGAGGAAGGTAATCAGAGGCAGGGGATCAAACACGGGGAATCAGAGGCTGGGAATCAGAGCTGGGGAATCACAGGCGGGGAATCAGAGATGGGGAATCAGAGGCGGGGAATCAGAGGCAGGGAATCAGATGCGGGGAATCAGAGGCGGGGAATCAGAGCTGGCGAATCAGAGGCGGGGAATCAGAGGTGGGCAATCAGAGGCCGGGAATCAGAGGTGGTGAATCAGAGATGGGGAATCAGAGGCGGGGAATCAGTGGCAGGGAATCAGATATGGGGAATCAGAGGCGTGGAATCAGAGGCAGGGAATCAGACACGGGGAATCAGACACGGGGAATCAGAGGTGGGGAATCAGAGATGGGGAATCAGAGGCGGTGAATCAGAGATGGGGAATCAGAGGCGGGGAATCAGAGGCAGGAAGTCAGACACGGGGATTCAGAGGCTGGGAATTAGACGAGGGGAATCAAAGGCGGGGAATCAGAGCTGGGGAATCAGAGGCAGGGAATCAGAGGCGGGGAATCAGATATGGGGAATCAGAGGCTGGGATTCAGAGGCGGGGAATCAGAGGCAGGGAATCAGACACGGGGAATCAGAGGTGGGGAATCAGAGATGGGGAATCAGAGGCGGGGAATCAGAGGCAGGGAATCAGACGCGGGGAATCTGAGGCGGGGAATCAGAGCTGGGGAATCAGAGGTGGGGAATCAGAGTTGGGGAATCAGAGGCAGGGAATCGGATGTGCGGAATCAGAGATGGGGAATCAGATGTGAGGAATCAGAGGAATCAGAGATGGGGAATCAGAGGCGGGGAATCAGAGGCAGGAAATCAGACACGGGGATTCAGAGGCTGGGAATCAGACGGGAGGAATCAAAGGCGGGGAATCAGAGCTGGGGAATCAGAGGCAGGGAATCAGAGTTGGGGATTCAGAGACGGGGAATCAGATATGGGGAAACAGAGGCGGGGAATCAGAGGCGGGCAAACAGAGGCGGGGAATTAGATATGGGGAATCAGAGGTGGGGAATCAGAGGTGGTGAATCAGTGATGGGGAATCACAGGCGGGGAATCAGAGGCAGGGAATAGAACGCAGGGAATCAGACGCAGGGAATCAGAGCTGGGGAATCAGAGGCGGGGAATCATAGTTGGGAATCAGAGGCGGGGAATCAGATATGGGGAAACAGAGGCGGGGAATCAGAGGCGGGGAAACAGAGGCGGGGAATCAGATATGGGGAATCGGATGCGGGGAATCAGAGGCGGGGAATCAGAGCTGGTGAAACAGAGGCGGGGAATCAGAGTTGGGGCATCAGAGGTGGGGAATTAGATATAGGGAAACAGAGGTGGGGAATCAGAGGCGGGGAAACAGAGGCGGGGAATCAGATATGGGGAATCAGAGGTGGGGAATCAGAGGCAGGGAATCAGATGTGCGGAATCAGAGATGGGGAATCAGAGGCAGGGAATCAGAATCAGAAGCGGGGAATCAGAGGCCGGGAATCAGAGGCCGGGAATCAGAGGTGTGGAATCAGAGTCCGGGAATCAGAGATGGGGATTCAGAGGCGGGGAATGAGATATGGAGAATCAGAGGCGGGGAATCAGAGGCCGGGAAACAGAGGTGGGGAATCAGATATGGGGAATCAGAGGTGGCGAATCAAAGGCGGTGAATCAGAGATGGGGAATCAGAGGCGGGGAATCAGAGGCAGGGAATCAGATGCGGGGAATCAGAGGCGGGGAATCAGAGCTGGCGAATCAGAGGCGGGGAATTAGAGGTGGGCAATCAGAGGCGGGGAATCAGATATGGGGAATCAGAGGCGGGGAATCAGAGGCGGGGAAACAGAGGCGGGGAATCAAATATAGGGAATCAGAGGTGGGGAATCAGAGGTTGTGAATCAGAGATGGGGAATCAAGGCGGGGAATCAGAGGCAGGGAATCAGACACGGGGAATCAGAGGCGGGGATTCAGAGCTGGGCAATCAGAGGCGGGGAATCAGAGTTGGGGAATCAGAGGCAGGGAATCAGATATGGGGAATCAGAGGCGGGGAATCAGAGGCGGGGAAACAGAGGCGGGGAATCAGATATGGGGAATCAGAGGTGGGGAATCAGGGGCAGGGAATCAGTGGCAGGGAATCAGAGGCGGGGAATCAGAGGCGGGGAATCAGAGGCAGGGAATCAGACACGGGGAATCAGAGGCGGGGAATCAGAGATGGGGAATCAGAGGCGGGGAATCAGAGGCAGGGAATCAGACGCGGGGAATCTGAGGCGGGGAATCAGAGCTGGGGAATCAGAGGTGGGGAATCAGAGTTGGGGAATCAGAGGCAGGGAATCGGAAGTGCGGAATCAGAGATGGGGAATCAGATGTGGGGAATCAGAGGAATCAGAGATGGGGAATCAGAGGCGGGGAATCAGAGGCAGGAAATCAGACACGGGGATTCAGAGGCTGGGAATCAGACGGGGGGAATCAAAGGCGGGGAATCAGAGCTGGGGAATCAGAGGCAGGGAATCAGAGTTGGGGATTCAGAGACGGGGAATCAGATATGGGGAAACAGAGGCGGGGAATCAGAGGCGGGCAAACAGAGGCGGGGAATTAGATATGGGGAATCAGAGGTGGGGAATCAGAGGTGGTGAATCAGTGATGGGGAATCACAGGCGGGGAATCAGAGGCAGGGAATAGAACGCAGGGAATCAGACGCAGGGAATCAGAGCTGGGGAATCAGAGGCGGGGAATCATAGTTGGGAATCAGACGCGGGGAATCAGATATGGGGAAACAGAGGCGGGGAATCAGAGGCGGGGAAACAGAGGCGGGGAATCAGATATGGGGAATCGGATGCGGGGAATCAGAGGCGGGGAATCAGACGCGGGGAATCTGAGGCGGGGAATCAGAGCTGGGGAATCAGAGGTGGGGAATCAGAGGAAGGTAATCAGAGGCAGGGGATCAAACACGGGGAATCAGAGGCTGGGAATCAGAGCTGGGGAATCACAGGCGGGGAATCAGAGATGGGGAATCAGAGGCGGGGAATCAGAGGCAGGGAATCAGATGCGGGGAATCAGAGGCGGGGAATCAGAGCTGGCGAATCAGAGGCGGGGAATCAGAGGTGGGCAATCAGAGGCCGGGAATCAGAGGTGGTGAATCAGAGATGGGGAATCAGAGGCGGGGAATCAGTGGCAGGGAATCAGATATGGGGAATCAGAGGCGTGGAATCAGAGGCAGGGAATCAGACACGGGGAATCAGACACGGGGAATCAGAGGTGGGGAATCAGAGATGGGGAATCAGAGGCGGTGAATCAGAGATGGGGAATCAGAGGCGGGGAATCAGAGGCAGGAAGTCAGACACGGGGATTCAGAGGCTGGGAATTAGACGGGGGGAATCAAAGGCGGGGAATCAGAGCTGGGGAATCAGAGGCAGGGAATCAGAGGCGGGGAATCAGATATGGGGAATCAGAGGCTGGGATTCAGAGGCGGGGAATCAGAGGCAGGGAATCAGACACGGGGAATCAGAGGTGGGGAATCAGAGATGGGGAATCAGAGGCGGGGAATCAGAGGCAGGGAATCAGAGTTGGGGAATCAGAGGCAGGGAATCGGATGTGCGGAATCAGAGATGGGGAATCAGATGTGAGGAATCAGAGGAATCAGAGATGGGGAATCAGAGGCGGGGAATCAGAGGCAGGAAATCAGACACGGGGATTCAGAGGCTGGGAATCAGACGGGAGGAATCAAAGGCGGGGAATCAGAGCTGGGGAATCAGAGGCAGGGAATCAGAGTTGGGGATTCAGAGACGGGGAATCAGATATGGGGAAACAGAGGCGGGGAATCAGAGGCGGGCAAACAGAGGCGGGGAATTAGATATGGGGAATCAGAGGTGGGGAATCAGAGGTGGTGAATCAGTGATGGGGAATCACAGGCGGGGAATCAGAGGCAGGGAATAGAACGCAGGGAATCAGACGCAGGGAATCAGAGCTGGGGAATCAGAGGCGGGGAATCATAGTTGGGAATCAGAGGCGGGGAATCAGATATGGGGAAACAGAGGCGGGGAATCAGAGGCGGGGAAACAGAGGCGGGGAATCAGATATGGGGAATCGGATGCGGGGAATCAGAGGCGGGGAATCAGAGCTGGTGAAACAGAGGCGGGGAATCAGAGTTGGGGCATCAGAGGTGGGGAATTAGATATAGGGAAACAGAGGTGGGGAATCAGAGGCGGGGAAACAGAGGCGGGGAATCAGATATGGGGAATCAGAGGTGGGGAATCAGAGGCAGGGAATCAGATGTGCGGAATCAGAGATGGGGAATCAGAGGCAGGGAATCAGAATCAGAAGCGGGGAATCAGAGGCCGGGAATCAGAGGCCGGGAATCAGATGCTGGGAATAAGAGGCCGGGAATCAGAGGTGTGGAATCAGAGTCCGGGAATCAGAGATGGGGATTCAGAGGCGGGGAATGAGATATGGAGAATCAGAGGCGGGGAATCAGAGGCCGGGAAACAGAGGTGGGGAATCAGATATGGGGAATCAGAGGTGGCGAATCAAAGGCGGTGAATCAGAGATGGCGAATCAGAGGCGGGGAATCAGAGGCAGGGAATCAGATGCGGGGAATCAGAGGCGGGGAATCAGAGCTGGCGAATCAGAGGCGGGGAATCAGAGGCGGGGAATCAGAGCTGGGGAATCAGAGGCGGGGTATCAGAGTTTGGGCATCAGAGGTGGGGAATTAGATATGGGGAAACAGAGGCGGGGAATCAGAGGCGGGGAAACAGAGGTAGTGAATCAGATATGGGGAATCAGAGGTGGGGAATCAGAGGAAGGGAATCAGATGTGCGGAATCAGAGATGGGGAATCAGAGGCAGGGAATCAGAATCAGAAGCGGGGAATCAGAGGCCGGGAATCAGAGGCCGGGATTCAGATGCCGGGAATAAGAGGCCGGGAATCAGAGGTGGGGAATCAGAGTCCGGGAATCAGAGATGGGGATTCAGAGGCGGGGAATGATATATGGGGAATCAGAGGCGGGGAATCAGAGGCGGGGTAACAGAGGTGGGGAATCAGATATGGGGAATCAGAGGTGTCGAATCAAAGGCGGTGAATCAGAGATGGGGAATCAGAAGCGGGGAATCAGAGGCAGGGAATAAAACACGGGGAATCAGAGGCGGGGAATCAGAGCTGGGGAATCAGAGGTGGGGAATCAGAGTTGGGGAATCAGAGGCGGGGAATCAGATATGGGGAAACAGGGGCGGAGAATCAGAGGCAGGGAAACAGAGGCGGGGAATCAGATATGGGGAATCAGGGGTGGGGAATCAGAGGTTGGGAATCAGAGGCAGGGAATCAGAGGCGTGGAAACAGAGGCGGGGATTCAGATATGGGGAATCAGAGGTGGGGAATCAGGGGCGTGGAATCAGAGGCAGGGAATTAGATGTGGTGAATCAGAGATGGGGAATCAGAGGCAGGGAATCAGAATCAGAAGCGGGGTATCAGAGGCCGGGAATCAGAGGAAGGTAATCAGAGGCAGGGGATCAAACACGGGGAATCAGAGGCTTGGAATCAGAGCTGGGGAATCACAGGCGGGGAATCAGAGATGGGGAATCAGAGGCGGGGAATCAGAGGCAGGGAATCAGATGCGGGGAATCAGAGGCGGGGAATCAGAGCTGGCGAATCAGAGGCGGGGAATCAGAGGTGGGCAATCAGAGGCCGGGAATCAGAGGTGGTGAATCAGAGATGGGGAATCAGAGGCGGGGAATCAGTGGCAGGGAATCAGATATGGGGAATCAGAGGCGTGGAATCAGAGGCAGGGAATCAGACACGGGGAATCAGACACGGGGAATCAGAGGTGGGGAATCAGAGATGGGGAATCAGAGGCGGTGAATCAGAGATGGGGAATCAGAGGCGGGGAATCAGAGGCAGGAAGTCAGACACGGGGATTCAGAGGCTGGGAATTAGACGGGGGGAATCAAAGGCGGGGAATCAGAGCTGGGGAATCAGAGGCAGGGAATCAGAGGCGGGGAATCAGATATGGGGAATCAGAGGCTGGGATTCAGAGGCGGGGAATCAGAGGCAGGGAATCAGACACGGGGAATCAGAGGTGGGGAATCAGAGATGGGGAATCAGAGGCGGGGAATCAGAGGCAGGGAATCAGACGCGGGGAATCTGAGGCGGGGAATCAGAGCTGGGGAATCAGAGGTGGGGAATCAGAGTTGGGGAATCAGAGGCAGGGAATCGGATGTGCGGAATCAGAGATGGGGAATCAGATGTGAGGAATCAGAGGAATCAGAGATGGGGAATCAGAGGCGGGGAATCAGAGGCAGGAAATCAGACACGGGGATTCAGAGGCTGGAAATCAGACGGGAGGATTCAAAGGCGGGGAATCAGAGCTGGGGAATCAGAGGCAGGGAATCAGAGTTGGGGATTCAGAGACGGGGAATCAGATATGGGGAAACAGAGGCGGGGAATCAGAGGCGGGCAAACAGAGGCGGGGAATTAGATATGGGGAATCAGAGGTGGGGAATCAGAGGTGGTGAATCAGTGATGGGGAATCACAGGCGGGGAATCAGAGGCAGGGAATAGAACGCAGGGAATCAGACGCAGGGAATCAGAGCTGGGGAATCAGAGGCGGGGAATCATAGTTGGGAATCAGAGGCGGGGAATCAGATATGGGGAAACAGAGGCGGGGAATCAGAGGCGGGGAAACAGAGGCGGGGAATCAGATATGGGGAATCGGATGCGGGGAATCAGAGGCGGGGAATCAGAGCTGGTGAAACAGAGGCGGGGAATCAGAGTTGGGGCATCAGAGGTGGGGAATTAGATATAGGGAAACAGAGGTGGGGAATCAGAGGCGGGGAAACAGAGGCGGGGAATCAGATATGGGGAATCAGAGGTGGGGAATCAGAGGCAGGGAATCAGATGTGCGGAATCAGAGATGGGGAATCAGAGGCAGGGAAAGCAGAATCAGAAGCGGGGAATCAGAGGCCGGGAATCAGAGGCCGGGAATCAGATGCTGGGAATAAGAGGCCGGGAATCAGAGGTGTGGAATCAGAGTCCGGGAATCAGAGATGGGGATTCAGAGGCGGGGAATGAGATATGGAGAATCAGAGGCGGGGAATCAGAGGCCGGGAAACAGAGGTGGGGAATCAGATATGGGGAATCAGAGGTGGCGAATCAAAGGCGGTGAATCAGAGATGGGGAATCAGAGGCGGGGAATCAGAGGCAGGGAATCAGATGCGGGGAATCAGAGGCGGGGAATCAGAGCTGGCGAATCAGAGGCGGGGAATTAGAGGTGGGCAATCAGAGGCGGGGAATCAGATATGGGGAATCAGAGGCGGGGAATCAGAGGCGGGGAAACAGAGGCGGGGAATCAAATATAGGGAATCAGAGGTGGGGAATCAGAGGTTGTGAATCAGAGATGGGGAATCAAGGCGGGGAATCAGAGGCAGGGAATCAGACACGGGGAATCAGAGGCGGGGATTCAGAGCTGGGGAATCAGAGGCGGGGAATCAGAGTTGGGGAATCAGAGGCAGGGAATCAGATATGGGGAATCAGAGGCGGGGAATCAGAGGCGGGGAAACAGAGGCGGGGAATCAGATATGGGGAATCAGAGGTGGGGAATCAGGGGCAGGGAATCAGTGGCAGGGAATCAGAGGCGGGGAATCAGAGGCGGGGAATCAGAGGCAGGGAATCAGACACGGGGAATCAGAGGCGGGGAATCAGAGATGGGGAATCAGAGGCGGGGAATCAGAGGCAGGGAATCAGACGCGGGGAATCTGAGGCGGGGAATCAGAGCAGGGGAATCAGAGGTGGGGAATCAGAGTTGGGGAATCAGAGGCAGGGAATCGGAAGTGCGGAATCAGAGATGGGGAATCAGATGTGGGGAATCAGAGGAATCAGAGATGGGGAATCAGAGGCGGGGAATCAGAGGCAGGAAATCAGACACGGGGATTCAGAGGCTGGGAATCAGACGGGGGGAATCAAAGGCGGGGAATCAGAGCTGGGGAATCAGAGGCAGGGAATCAGAGTTGGGGATTCAGAGACGGGGAATCAGATATGGGGAAACAGAGGCGGGGAATCAGAGGCGGGCAAACAGAGGCGGGGAATTAGATATGGGGAATCAGAGGTGGGGAATCAGAGGTGGTGAATCAGTGATGGGGAATCACAGGCGGGGAATCAGAGGCAGGGAATAGAACGCAGGGAATCAGACGCAGGGAATCAGAGCTGGGGAATCAGAGGCGGGGAATCATAGTTGGGAATCAGAGGCGGGGAATCAGATATGGGGAAACAGAGGCGGGGAATCAGAGGCGGGGAAACAGAGGCGGGGAATCAGATATGGGGAATCGGATGCGGGGAATCAGAGGCGGGGAATCAGACGCGGGGAATCTGAGGCGGGGAATCAGAGCTGGGGAATCAGAGGTGGGGAATCAGAGTTGGGGAATCAGAGGCAGGGAATCGGATGTGCGGAATCAGAGATGGGGAATCAGATGTGAGGAATCAGAGGAATCAGAGATGGGGAATCAGAGGCGGGGAATCAGAGGCAGGAAATCAGACACGGGGATTCAGAGGCTGGGAATCAGACGGGAGGAATCAAAGGCAGGGAATCAGAGCTGGGGAATCAGAGGCAGGGAATCAGAGTTGGGGATTCAGAGACGGGGAATCAGATATGGGGAAACAGAGGCGGGGAATCAGAGGCGGGCAAACAGAGGCGGGGAATTAGATATGGGGAATCAGAGGTGGGGAATCAGAGGTGGTGAATCAGTGATGGGGAATCACAGGCGGGGAATCAGAGGCATGGAATAGAACGCAGGGAATCAGACGCAGGGAATCAGAGCTGGGGAATCAGAGGCGGGGAATCATAGTTGGGAATCAGAGGCGGGGAATCAGATATGGGGAAACAGAGGCGGGGAATCAGAGGCGGGGAAACAGAGGCGGGGAATCAGATATGGGGAATCGGATGCGGGGAATCAGAGGCGGGGAATCAGAGCTGGTGAAACAGAGGCGGGGAATCAGAGTTGGGGCATCAGAGGTGGGGAATTAGATATAGGGAAACAGAGGTGGGGAATCAGAGGCGGGGAAACAGAGGCGGGGAATCAGATATGGGGAATCAGAGGTGGGGAATCAGAGGCAGGGAATCAGATGTGCGGAATCAGAGATGGGGAATCAGAGGCAGGGAATCAGAATCAGAAGCGGGGAATCAGAGGCCGGGAATCAGAGGCCGGGAATCAGATGCTGGGAATAAGAGGCCGGGAATCAGAGGTGTGGAATCAGAGTCCGGGAATCAGAGATGGGGATTCAGAGGCGGGGAATGAGATATGGAGAATCAGAGGCGGGGAATCAGAGGCCGGGAAACAGAGGTGGGGAATCAGATATGGGGAATCAGAGGTGGCGAATCAAAGGTGGTGAATCAGAGATGGGGAATCAGAGGCGGGGAATCAGAGGCAGGGAATCAGATGCGGGGAATCAGAGGCGGGGAATCAGAGCTGGCGAATCAGAGGCGGGGAATAAGAGGTGGGCAATCAGAGGCGGGGAATCAGATATGGGGAATCAGAGGCGGGGAATCAGAGGCGGGGAAACAGAGGCGGGGAATCAAATATAGGGAATCAGAGGTGGGGAATCAGAGGTTGTGAATCAGAGATGGGGAATCAAGGCGGGGAATCAGAGGCAGGGAATCAGACACGGGGAATCAGAGGCGGGGATTCAGAGCTGGGGAATCAGAGGCGGGGAATCAGAGTTGGGGAATCAGAGGCAGGGAATCAGATATGGGGAATCAGAGGCGGGGAATCAGAGGCGGGGAAACAGAGGCGGGGAATCAGATATGGGGAATCAGATGTGGGGAATCAGGGGCAGGGAATCAGTGGCAGGGAATCAGAGGCGGGGAATCAGAGGCGGGGAATCAGAGGCAGGGAATCAGACACGGGGAATCAGAGGCGGGGAATCAGAGATGGGGAATCAGAGGCGGGGAATCAGAGGCAGGGAATCAGACGCGGGGAATCTGAGGCGGGGAATCAGAGCTGGGGAATCAGAGGTGGGGAATCAGAGTTGGGGAATCAGAGGCAGGGAATCGGATGTGCGGAATCAGAGATGGGGAATCAGATGTGGGGAATCAGAGGAATCAGAGATGGGGAATCAGAGGCGGGGAATCAGAGGCAGGAAATCAGACACGGGGATTCAGAGGCTGGGAATCAGACGGGGGGAATCAAAGGCGGGGAATCAGAGCTGGGGAATCAGAGGCAGGGAATCAGAGTTGGGGATTCAGAGACGGGGAATCAGATATGGGGAAACAGAGGCGGGGAATCAGAGGCGGGCAAACAGAGGCGGGGAATTAGATATGGGGAATCAGAGGTGGGGAATCAGAGGTGGTGAATCAGTGATGGGGAATCACAGGCGGGGAATCAGAGGCAGGGAATAGAACGCAGGGAATCAGACGCAGGGAATCAGAGCTGGGGAATCAGAGGCGGGGAATCATAGTTGGGAATCAGAGGCGGGGAATCAGATATGGGGAAACAGAGGCGGGGAATCAGAGGCGGGGAAACAGAGGCGGGGAATCAGATATGGGGAATCGGATGCGGGGAATCAGAGGCGGGGAATCAGAGCTGGGGAATCAGAGGCGGGGAATCAGAGTTGGGGCATCAGAGGTGGGGAATTAGATATAGGGAAACAGAGGCGGGGAATCAGAGGCGGGGAAACAGAGGCGGGGAATAAGATATGGGGAATCAGAGATGGGGAATCAGAGGCATGGAATCAGATGTGCGGAATCAGAGATGGGGAATCAGAGGCAGGGAATCAGAATCAGAAGCGGGGAATCAGAGGCCGGGAATCAGAGGCCGGGAATCAGATGCTGGGAATAAGAGGCCGGGAATCAGAGGTGGGGAATCAGAGTCCGGGAATCAGAGATGGGGATTCAGAGGCGGGGAATGAGATATGGAGAATCAGAGGCGGGGAATCAGAGGCCGGGAAACAGAGGTGGGGAATCAGATATGGGGAATCAGATGTGGCGAATCAAAGGCGGTGAATCAGAGATGGGGAATCAGAGGCGGGGAATCAGAGGCAGGGAATCAGACGCGGGGAATCTGAGGCGGGGAATCAGAGCTGGGGAATCAGAGGTGGGGAATCAGAGTTGGGGAATCAGAGGCAGGGAATCGGATGTGCGGAATCAGAGATGGGGAATCAGATGTGGGGAATCAGAGGAATCAGAAATGGGGAATCAGAGGCGGGGAATCAGAGGCAGGAAATCAGACACGGGGATTCAGAGGCTGGGAATCAGACGGGGGGAATCAAAGGCGGGGAATCAGAGCTGGGGAATCAGAGGCAGGGAATCAGAGTTGGGGATTCAGAGACGGGGAATCAGATATGGGGAAACAGAGGCGGGGAATCAGAGGCGGGCAAACAGAGGCGGGGAATTAGATATGGGGAATCAGAGGTGGGGAATCAGAGGTGGTGAATCAGTGATGGGGAATCACAGGCGGGGAATCAGAGGCAGGGAATAGAACGCAGGGAATCAGACGCAGGGAATCAGAGCTGGGGAATCAGAGGCGGGGAATCATAGTTGGGAATCAGAGGCGGGGAATCAGATATGGGGAAACAGAGGCGGGGAATCAGAGGCGGGGAAACAGAGGCGGGGAATTAGATATGGGGAATCGGATGCGGGGAATCAGAGGCGGGGAATCAGACGCGGGGAATCTGAGGCGGGGAATCAGAGCTGGGGAATCAGAGGTGGGGAATCAGAGTTGGGGAATCAGAGGCAGGGAATCGGATGTGCGGAATCAGAGAAGGGGAATCAGATGTGAGGAATCAGAGGAATCAGAGATGGGGAATCAGAGGCGGGGAATCAGAGGCAGGAAATCAGACACGGGGATTCAGAGGCTTGGAATCAGACGGGGGAATCAAAGGCGGGGAATCAGAGCTGGGGAATCAGAGGCAGGGAATCAGAGTTGGGGATTCAGAGACGGGGAATCAGATATGGGGAAACAGAGGCGGGGAATCAGAGGCGGGCAAACAGAGGCGGGGAATTAGATATGGGGAATCAGAGGTGGGGAATCAGAGGTGGTGAATCAGTGATGCGGAATCACAGGCGGGGAATCAGAGGCAGGGAATAGAACGCAGGGAATCAGACGCAGGGAATCAGAGCTGGGGAATCAGAGGCGGGGAATCATAGTTGGGAATCAGAGGCGGGGAATCAGATATGGGGAAACAGAGGCGGGGAATCAGAGGCTGGGAAACAGAGGCGGGGAATCAGATATGGGGAATCGGATGCGGGGAATCAGAGGCGGGGAATCAGAGCTGGTGAAACAGAGGCGGGGAATCAGAGTTGGGGCATCAGAGGTGGGGAATTAGATATAGGGAAACAGAGGTGGGGAATCAGAGGCGGGGAAACAGAGGCGGGGAATCAGATATGGGGAATCAGAGGTGGGGAATCAGAGGCAGGGAATCAGATGTGCGGAATCAGAGATGGGGAATCAGAGGCAGGGAATCAGAATCAGAAGCGGGGAATCAGAGGCCGGGAATCAGAGGCCGGGAATCAGATGCTGGGAATAAGAGGCCGGGAATCAGAGGTGTGGAATCAGAGTCCGGGAATCAGAGATGGGGATTCAGAGGCGGGGAATGAGATATGGAGAATCAGAGGCGGGGAATCAGAGGCCGGGAAACAGAGGTGGGGAATCAGATATGGGGAATCAGAGGTGGCGAATCAAAGGTGGTGAATCAGAGATGGGGAATCAGAGGCGGGGAATCAGAGGCAGGGAATCAGATGCGGGGAATCAGAGGCGGGGAATCAGAGCTGGCGAATCAGAGGCGGGGAATCAGAGGTGGGCAATCAGAGGCGGGGAATCAGATATGGGGAATCAGAGGCGCGGAATCAGAGGCGGGGAAACAGAGGCGGGGAATCAAATATAGGGAATCAGAGGTGGGGAATCAGAGGTTGTGAATCAGAGATGGGGAATCAAGGTGGGGAATCAGAGGCAGGGAATCAGACACGGGGAATCAGAGGCGGGGATTCAGAGCTGGGGAATCAGAGGCGGGGAATCAGAGTTGGGGAATCAGAGGCAGGGAATCAGATATGGGGAATCAGAGGCGGGGAATCAGAGGCGGGGAAACAGAGGCGGGGAATCAGATATGCGGAATCAGAGGTGGGGAATCAGGGGCAGGGAATCAGTGGCAGGGAATCAGAGGCGGGGAATCAGAGGCGGGGAATCAGAGGCAGGGAATCAGACACGGGGAATCAGAGGCGGGGAATCAGAGATGGGGAATCAGAGGCGGGGAATCAGAGGCAGGGAATCAGACGCGGGGAATCTGAGGCGGGGAATCAGAGCTGGGGAATCAGAGGTGGGGAATCAGAGTTGGGGAATCAGAGGCGGGGAATCAGAGGCAGGGAATCAGATGAAGGGAATCTGATGCAGGGAATCTGAGGCAGGGAATCTGAGGCAGGGAATCGGAGGCAGGGAATCTGATGTGGGGAATCAGAGGCGGGGAATCAGAGGCGGGGAATCAGAGGGGGGATTCAGAGGCGGGGAATCAGAGGCGGGGAATCAGAGGCGGGGAATCAGAGGGGGGAATCTGAGGTGGGGAATCAGAGGCGGGGAATCAGAGGCGGGGAATCAGAGGCAGGGAATCAGAGGCAGGGAATCAGATGAAGGGAATCTGATGCAGGGAATCTGAGGCAGGGAATCAGAGGTGGGGAATCAGAAGCGGGGTATCAGAGGAGGGGAATCAGAGGCGGGGAATCAGAGGCGGGGAATCAGAGGCGGGGAATCAGAGGCGTGGAATCAGAGGCGGGAATTCAGAGGCGGGGAAAGATATGTGGGGAAACGTAGGCCAGGAAAGTTGAGCGGAAATGGAGGCAGTGAATCAGAGGTGGGGAATCAGAGGCGGGGAATCAGAGGCTGGGAATCAGAGGCGGGGAATCAGAGGCGGGGAATCAGAAGTGGGGAATCAGAGGTGGGGAATCAGAGGCGGGGAATCAGAGGCAGGGAATCAGAGGCGGGCAATCAGATGCAGGGAATCAGAGGCAGGGAATCAGAGGCAGGAAATCAGACACGGGGATTCAGAGGCTGGGAATCAGACGGGGGAATCAAAGGCGGGGAATCAGAGCTGGGGAATCAGAGGCAGGGAATCAGAGTTGGGGATTCAGAGACGGGGAATCAGATATGGGGAAACAGAGGCGGGGAATCAGAGGCGGGCAAACAGAGGCGGGGAATTAGATATGGGGAATCAGAGGTGGGGAATCAGAGGTGGTGAATCAGTGATGGGGAATCACAGGCGGGGAATCAGAGGCAGGGAATAGAACGCAGGGAATCAGACGCAGGGAATCAGAGCTGGGAAATCAGAGGCGGGAATCATAGTTGGGAATCAGAGGCGGGGAATCAGATATGGGGAAACAGAGGCGGGGAATCAGAGGCGGGGAAACAGAGGCGGGGAATCAGATATGGGGAATCGGATGCGGGGAATCAGAGGCGGGGAATCAGAGCTGGGGAATCAGAGGCGGGGAATCAGAGTTGGGGCATCAGAGGTGGGGAATTAGATATAGGGAAACAGAGGCGGGGAATCAGAGGCGGGGAAACAGAGGCGGGGAATAAGATATGGGGAATCAGAGGTGGGGAATCAGAGGCACGGAATCAGATGTGCGGAATCAGAGATGGGGAATCAGAGGCAGGGAATCAGAATCAGAAGCGGGGAATCATAGGCCGGGAATCAGAGGCCGGGAATCAGATGCTGGGAATAAGAGGCCGGGAATCAGAGGTGGGGAATCAGAGTCCGGGAATCAGAGCTGGGGAATCAGAGGTGGGGAATCAGAGTTGGGGAATCAGAGGCAGGGAATCGGATGTGCGGAATCAGAGATGGGGAATCAGATGTGGGGAATCAGAGGAATCAGAGATGGGGAATCAGAGGCGGGGAATCAGAGGCAGGAAATCAGACACGGGGATTCAGAGGCTGGGAATCAGACGGGGGGAATCAAAGGCGGGGAATCAGAGCTGGGGAATCAGAGGCAGGGAATCAGAGTTGGGGATTCAGAGACGGGGAATCAGATATGGGGAAACAGAGGCGGGGAATCAGAGGCGGGCAAACAGAGGCGGGGAATTAGATATGGGGAATCAGAGGTGGGGAATCAGAGGTGGTGAATCAGTGATGGGGAATCACAGGCGGGGAATCAGAGGCAGGGAATAGAACGCAGGGAATCAGACGCAGGGAATCAGAGCTGGGGAATCAGAGGCGGGGAATCATAGTTGGGAATCAGAGGCGGGGAATCAGATATGGGGAAACAGAGGCGGGGAATCAGAGGCGGGGAAACAGAGGCGGGGAATCAGATATGGGGAATCGGATGTGGGGAATCAGAGGCGGGGAATCAGACGCGGGGAATCTGAGGCGGGGAATCAGAGCTGGGGAATCAGAGGTGGGGAATCAGAGTTGGGGAATCAGAGGCAGGGAATCGGATGTGCGGAATCAGAGATGGGGAATCAGATGTGAGGAATCAGAGGAATCAGAGATGGGGAATCAGAGGCGGGGAATCAGAGGCAGGAAATCAGACACGGGGATTCAGAGGCTGGGAATCAGACGGGGGAATCAAAGGCGGGGAATCAGAGCTGGGGAATCAGAGGCAGGGAATCAGAGTTGGGGATTCAGAGACGGGGAATCAGATATGGGGAAACAGAGGCGGGGAATCAGAGGCGGGCAAACAGAGGCGGGGAATTAGATATGGGGAATCAGAGGTGGGGAATCAGAGGTGGTGAATCAGTGATGGGGAATCACAGGCGGGGAATCAGAGGCAGGGAATAGAACGCAGGGAATCAGACGCAGGGAATCAGAGCTGGGGAATCAGAGGCGGGGAATCATAGTTGGGAATCAGAGGCGGGGAATCAGATATGGGGAAACAGAGGCGGGGAATCAGAGGCGGGGAAACAGAGGCGGGGAATCAGATATGGGGAATCGGATGCGGGGAATCAGAGGCGGGGAATCAGAGCTGGTGAAACAGAGGCGGGGAATCAGAGTTGGGGCATCAGAGGTGGGGAATTAGATATAGGGAAACAGAGGTGGGGAATCAGAGGCGGGGAAACAGAGGCGGGGAATCAGATATGGGGAATCAGAGGTGGGGAATCAGAGGCAGGGAATCAGATGTGCGGAATCAGAGATGGGGAATCAGAGGCAGGGAATCAGAATCAGAAGCGGGGAATCAGAGGCCGGGAATCAGAGGCCGGGAATCAGATGCTGGGAATAAGAGGCTGGGAATCAGAGGTGTGGAATCAGAGTCCGGGAATCAGAGATGGGGATTCAGAGGCGGGGAATGAGATATGGAGAATCAGAGGCGGGGAATCAGAGGCCGGGAAACAGAGGTGGGGAATCAGATATGGGGAATCAGAGGTGGCGAATCAAAGGTGGTGAATCAGAGATGGGGAATCAGAGGCGGGGAATCAGAGGCAGGGAATCAGATGCGGGGAATCAGAGGCGGGGAATCAGAGCTGGCGAATCAGAGGCGGGGAATCAGAGGTGGGCAATCAGAGGCGGGGAATCAGATATGGGGAATCAGAGGCGCGGAATCAGAGGCGGGGAAACAGAGGCGGGGAATCAAATATAGGGAATCAGAGGTGGGGAATCAGAGGTTGTGAATCAGAGATGGGGAATCAAGGTGGGGAATCAGAGGCAGGGAATCAGACACGGGGAATCAGAGGCGGGGATTCAGAGCTGGGGAATCAGAGGCGGGGAATCAGAGTTGGGGAATCAGAGGCAGGGAATCAGATATGGGGAATCAGAGGCGGGGAATCAGAGGCGGGGAAACAGAGGCGGGGAATCAGATATGGGGAATCAGAGGTGGGGAATCAGGGGCAGGGAATCAGTGGCAGGGAATCAGAGGCGGGGAATCAGAGGCGGGGAATCAGAGGCAGGGAATCAGACACGGGGAATCAGAGGCGGGGAATCAGAGATGGGGAATCAGAGGCGGGGAATCAGAGGCATGGAATCAGACGCGGGGAATCTGAGGCGGGGAATCAGAGCTGGGGAATCAGAGGTGGGGAATCAGAGTTGGGGAATCAGAGGCGGGGAATCAGAGGCAGGGAATCAGATGAAGTGAATCTGATGCAGGGAATCTGAGGCAGGGAATCTGAGGCAGGGAATCGGAGGCAGGGAATCTGATGTGGGGAATCAGAGGCGGGGAATCAGAGGCGGGGAATCAGAGGGGGGATTCAGAGGCGGGGAATCAGAGGCGGGGAATCAGAGGCGGGGAATCAGAGGGGGGAATCTGAGGTGGGGAATCAGAGGCGGGGAATCAGAGGCGGGGAATCAGAGGCAGGGAATCAGAGGCAGGGAATCAGATGAAGGGAATCTGATGCAGGGAATCTGAGGCAGGGAATCAGAGGTGGGGAATCAGAAGCGGGGTATCAGAGGAGGGGAATCAGAGGCGGGGAATCAGAGGCGGGGAATCAGAGGCGGGGAATCAGAGGCGTGGAATCAGAGGCGGGAATTCAGAGGCGGGGAAAGATATGTGGGGAAACGTAGGCCAGGAAAGTTGAGCGGAAATGGAGGCAGTGAATCAGAGGTGGGGAATCAGAGGCGGGGAATCAGAGGCTGGGAATCAGAGGCGGGGAATCAGAGGTGGGGAATCAGAAGTGGGGAATCAGAGGTGGGGAATCAGAGGCAGGGAATCAGAGGCAGGGAATCAGAGGCGGGCAATCAGATGCAGGGAATCAGAGGCAGGGAATCAGAGGCAGGAAATCAGACACGGGGATTCAGAGGCTGGGAATCAGACGGGGGGAATCAAAGGCGGGGAATCAGAGCTGGGGAATCAGAGGCAGGGAATCAGAGTTGGGGATTCAGAGACGGGGAATCAGATATGGGGAAACAGAGGCGGGGAATCAGAGGCGGGCAAACAGAGGCGGGGAATTAGATATGGGGAATCAGAGGTGGGGAATCAGAGGTGGTGAATCAGTGATGGGGAATCACAGGCGGGGAATCAGAGGCAGGGAATAGAACGCAGGGAATCAGACGCAGGGAATCAGAGCTGGGAAATCAGAGGCGGGGAATCATAGTTGGGAATCAGAGGCGGGGAATCAGATATGGGGAAACAGAGGCGGGGAATCAGAGGCGGGGAAACAGAGGCGGGGAATCAGATATGGGGAATCGGATGCGGGGAATCAGAGGCGGGGAATCAGAGCTGGGGAATCAGAGGCGGGGAATCAGAGTTGGGGCACCAGAGGTGGGGAATAAGATATAGGGAAACAGAGGCGAGGAATCAGAGGCGGGGAAACAGAGGCGGGGAATAAGATATGGGGAATCAGAGGTGGGGAATCAGAGGCACGGAATCAGATGTGCGGAATCAGAGATGGGGAATCAGAGGCAGGGAATCAGAATCAGAAGCGGGGAATCAGAGGCCGGGAATCAGAGGCCGGGAATCAGATGCTGGGAATAAGAGGCCGGGAATCAGAGGTGGGGAATCAGAGTCCGGGAATCAGAGCTGGGGAATCAGAGGTGGGGAATCAGAGTTGGGGAATCAGAGGCAGGGAATCGGATGTGCGGAATCTGAGATGGGGAATCAGATGTGGGGAATCAGAGGAATCAGAGATGGGGAATCAGAGGCGGGGAATCAGAGGCAGGAAATCAGACACGGGGATTCAGAGGCTGGGAATCAGACGGGGGGAATCAAAGGCGGGGAATCAGAGCTGGGGAATCAGAGGCAGGGAATCAGAGTTGGGGATTCAGAGACGGGGAATCAGATATGGGGAAACAGAGGCGGGGAATCAGAGGCGGGCAAACAGAGGCGGGGAATTAGATATGGGGAATCAGAGGTGGGGAATCAGAGGTGGTGAATCAGTGATGGGGAATCACAGGCGGGGAATCAGAGGCAGGGAATAGAACGCAGGGAATCAGACGCAGGGAATCAGAGCTGGGGAATCAGAGGCGGGGAATCATAGTTGGGAATCAGAGGCGGGGAATCAGATATGGGGAAACAGAGGCGGGGAATCAGAGGCGGGGAAACAGAGGCGGGGAATCAGATATGGGGAATCGGATGCGGGGAATCAGAGGCGGGGAATCAGACGCGGGGAATCTGAGGCGGGGAATCAGAGCTGGGGAATCAGAGGTGGGGAATCAGAGTTGGGGAATCAGAGGCAGGGAATCGGATGTGCGGAATCAGAGATGGGGAATCAGATGTGAGGAATCAGAGGAATCAGAGATGGGGAATCAGAGGCGGGGAATCAGAGGCAGGAAATCAGACACGGGGATTCAGAGGCTGGGAATCAGACGGGAGGAATCAAAGGCGGGGAATCAGAGCTGGGGAATCAGAGGCAGGGAATCAGAGTTGGGGATTCAGAGACGGGGAATCAGATATGGGGAAACAGAGGCGGGGAATCAGAGGCGGGCAAACAGAGGCGGGGAATTAGATATGGGGAATCAGAGGTGGGGAATCAGAGGTGGTGAATCAGTGATGGGGAATCACAGGCGGGGAATCAGAGGCAGGGAATAGAACGCAGGGAATCAGACGCAGGGAATCAGAGCTGGGGAATCAGAGGCGGGGAATCATAGTTGGGAATCAGAGGCGGGGAATCAGATATGGGGAAACAGAGGCGGGGAATCAGAGGCGGGGAAACAGAGGCGGGGAATCAGATATGGGGAATCGGATGCGGGGAATCAGAGGCGGGGAATCAGAGCTGGTGAAACAGAGGCGGGGAATCAGAGTTGGGGCATCAGAGGTGGGGAATTAGATATAGGGAAACAGAGGTGGGGAATCAGAGGCGGGGAAACAGAGGCGGGGAATCAGATATGGGGAATCAGAGGTGGGGAATCAGAGGCAGGGAATCAGATGTGCGGAATCAGAGATGGGGAATCAGAGGCAGGGAATCAGAATCAGAAGCGGGGAATCAGAGGCCGGGAATCAGAGGCCGGGAATCAGATGCTGGGAATAAGAGGCCGGGAATCAGAGGTGTGGAATCAGAGTCCGGGAATCAGAGATGGGGATTCAGAGGCGGGGAATGAGATATGGAGAATCAGAGGCGGGGAATCAGAGGCCGGGAAACAGAGGTGGGGAATCAGATATGGGGAATCAGAGGTGGCGAATCAAAGGTGGTGAATCAGAGATGGGGAATCAGAGGCGGGGAATCAGAGGCAGGGAATCAGATGCGGGGAATCAGAGGCGGGGAATCAGAGCTGGCGAATCAGAGGCGGGGAATCAGAGGTGGGCAATCAGAGGCGGGGAATCAGATATGGTGAATCAGAGGCGCGGAATCAGAGGCGGGGAAACAGAGGCGGGGAATCAAATATAGGGAATCAGAGGTGGGGAATCAGAGGTTGTGAATCAGAGATGGGGAATCAAGGTGGGGAATCAGAGGCAGGGAATCAGACACGGGGAATCAGAGGCGGGGATTCAGAGCTGGGGAATCAGAGGCGGGGAATCAGAGTTGGGGAATCAGATATGGGGAATCAGAGGCGGGGAATCAGAGGCGGGGAAACAGAGGCGGGGAATCAGATATGGGGAATCAGAGGTGGGGAATCAGGGGCAGGGAATCAGTGGCAGGGAATCAGAGGCGGGGAATCAGAGGCGGGGAATCAGAGGCAGGGAATCAGACACGGGGAATCAGAGGCGGGGAATCAGAGATGGGGAATCAGAGGCGGGGAATCAGAGGCAGGGAATCAGACGCGGGGAATCTGAGGCGGGGAATCAGAGCTGGGGAATCAGAGGTGGGGAATCAGAGTTGGGGAATCAGAGGCGGGGAATCAGAGGCAGGGAATCAGATGAAGGGAATCTGATGCAGGGAATCTGAGGCAGGGAATCTGAGGCAGGGAATCGGAGGCAGGGAATCTGATGTGGGGAATCAGAGGCGGGGAATCAGAGGCGGGGAATCAGAGGGGGGATTCAGAGGCGGGGAATCAGAGGCGGGGAATCAGAGGCGGGGAATCAGAGGGGGGAATCTGAGGTGGGGAATCAGAGGCGGGGAATCAGAGGCGGGGAATCAGAGGCAGGGAATCAGAGGCAGGGAATCAGATGAAGGGAATCTGATGCAGGGAATCTGAGGCAGGGAATCAGAGGTGGGGAATCAGAAGCGGGGTATCAGAGGAGGGGAATCAGAGGCGGGGAATCAGAGGCGGGGAATCAGAGGCGGGGAATCAGAGGCGTGGAATCAGAGGCGGGAATTCAGAGGCGGGGAAAGATATGTGGGGAAACGTAGGCCAGGAAAGTTGAGCGGAAATGGAGGCAGTGAATCAGAGGTGGGGAATCAGAGGCGGGGAATCAGAGGCTGGGAATCAGAGGCGGGGAATCAGAGGCGGGGAATCAGAAGTGGGGAATCAGAGGTGGGGAATCAGAGGCGGGGAATCAGAGGCAGGGAATCAGAGGCGGGCAATCAGATGCAGGGAATCAGAGGCAGGGAATCAGAGGCAGGAAATCAGACACGGGGATTCAGAGGCTGGGAATCAGACGGGGGGAATCAAAGGCGGGGAATCAGAGCTGGGGAATCAGAGGCAGGGAATCAGAGTTGGGGATTCAGAGACGGGGAATCAGATATGGGGAAACAGAGGCGGGGAATCAGAGGCGGGCAAACAGAGGCGGGGAATTAGATATGGGGAATCAGAGGTGGGGAATCAGAGGTGGTGAATCAGTGATGGGGAATCACAGGCGGGGAATCAGAGGCAGGGAATAGAACGCAGGGAATCAGACGCAGGGAATCAGAGCTGGGAAATCAGAGGCGGGGAATCATAGTTGGGAATCAGAGGCGGGGAATCAGATATGGGGAAACAGAGGCGGGGAATCAGAGGCGGGGAAACAGAGGCGGGGAATCAGATATGGGGAATCGGATGCGGGGAATCAGAGGCGGGGAATCAGAGCTGGGGAATCAGAGGCGGGGAATCAGAGTTGGGGCATCAGAGGTGGGGAATTAGATATAGGGAAACAGAGGCGGGGAATCAGAGGCGGGGAAACAGAGGCGGGGAATAAGATATGGGGAATCAGAGGTGGGGAATCAGAGGCACGGAATCAGATGTGCGGAATCAGAGATGGGGAATCAGAGGCAGGGAATCAGAATCAGAAGCGGGGAATCAGAGGCCGGGAATCAGAGGCCGGGAATCAGATGCTGGGAATAAGAGGCCGGGAATCAGAGGTGGGGAATCAGAGTCCGGGAATCAGAGCTGGGGAATCAGAGGTGGGGAATCAGAGTTGGGGAATCAGAGGCAGGGAATCGGATGTGCGGAATCAGAGATGGGGAATCAGATGTGGGGAATCAGAGGAATCAGAGATGGGGAATCAGAGGCGGGGAATCAGAGGCAGGAAATCAGACACGGGGATTCAGAGGCTGGGAATCAGACGGGGGGAATCAAAGGCGGGGAATCAGAGCTGGGGAATCAGAGGCAGGGAATCAGAGTTGGGGATTCAGAGACGGGGAATCAGATATGGGGAAACAGAGGCGGGGAATCAGAGGCGGGCAAACAGAGGCGGGGAATTAGATATGGGGAATCAGAGGTGGGGAATCAGAGGTGGTGAATCAGTGATGGGGAATCACAGGCGGGGAATCAGAGGCAGGGAATAGAACGCAGGGAATCAGACGCAGGGAATCAGAGCTGGGGAATCAGAGGCGGGGAATCATAGTTGGGAATCAGAGGCGGGGAATCAGATATGGGGAAACAGAGGCGGGGAATCAGAGGCGGGGAAACAGAGGCGGGGAATCGGATATGGGGAATCGGATGCGGGGAATCAGAGGCGGGGAATCAGACGCGGGGAATCTGAGGCGGGGAATCAGAGCTGGGGAATCAGAGGTGGGGAATCAGAGTTGGGGAATCAGAGGCAGGGAATCGGATGTGCGGAATCAGAGATGGGGAATCAGATGTGAGGAATCAGAGGAATCAGAGATGGGGAATCAGAGGCGGGGAATCAGAGGCAGGAAATCAGACACGGGGATTCAGAGGCTGGGAATCAGACGGGGGAATCAAAGGCGGGGAATCAGAGCTGGGGAATCAGAGGCAGGGAATCAGAGTTGGGGATTCAGAGACGGGGAATCAGATATGGGGAAACAGAGGCGGGGAATCAGAGGCGGGCAAACAGAGGCGGGGAATTAGATATGGGGAATCAGAGGTGGGGAATCAGAGGTGGTGAATCAGTGATGGGGAATCACAGGCGGGGAATCAGAGGCAGGGAATAGAACGCAGGGAATCAGACGCAGGGAATCAGAGCTGGGGAATCAGAGGCGGGGAATCATAGTTGGGAATCAGAGGCGGGGAATCAGATATGGGGAAACAGAGGCGGGGAATCAGAGGCGGGGAAACAGAGGCGGGGAATCAGATATGGGGAATCGGATGCGGGGAATCAGAGGCGGGGAATCAGAGCTGGTGAAACAGAGGCGGGGAATCAGAGTTGGGGCATCAGAGGTGGGGAATTAGATATAGGGAAACAGAGGTGGGGAATCAGAGGCGGGGAAACAGAGGCGGGGAATCAGATATGGGGAATCAGAGGTGGGGAATCAGAGGCAGGGAATCAGATGTGCGGAATCAGAGATGGGGAATCAGAGGCAGGGAATCAGAATCAGAAGCGGGGAATCAGAGGCCGGGAATCAGAGGCCGGGAATCAGATGCTGGGAATAAGAGGCTGGGAATCAGAGGTGTGGAATCAGAGTCCGGGAATCAGAGATGGGGATTCAGAGGCGGGGAATGAGATATGGAGAATCAGAGGCGGGGAATCAGAGGCCGGGAAACAGAGGTGGGGAATCAGATATGGGGAATCAGAGGTGGCGAATCAAAGGTGGTGAATCAGAGATGGGGAATCAGAGGCGGGGAATCAGAGGCAGGGAATCAGATGCGGGGAATCAGAGGCGGGGAATCAGAGCTGGCGAATCAGAGGCGGGGAATCAGAGGTGGGCAATCAGAGGCGGGGAATCAGATATGGGGAATCAGAGGCGCGGAATCAGAGGCGGGGAAACAGAGGCGGGGAATCAAATATAGGGAATCAGAGGTGGGGAATCAGAGGTTGTGAATCAGAGATGGGGAATCAAGGTGGGGAATCAGAGGCAGGGAATCAGACACGGGGAATCAGAGGCGGGGATTCAGAGCTGGGGAATCAGAGGCGGGGAATCAGAGTTGGGGAATCAGAGGCAGGGAATCAGATATGGGGAATCAGAGGCGGGGAATCAGAGGCGGGGAAACAGAGGCGGGGAATCAGACATGGGGAATCAGAGGTGGGGAATCAGGGGCAGGGAATCAGTGGCAGGGAATCAGAGGCGGGGAATCAGAGGCGGGGAATCAGAGGCAGGGAATCAGACACGGGGAATCAGAGGCGGGGAATCAGAGATGGGGAATCAGAGGCGGGGAATCAGAGGCAGGGAATCAGACGCGGGGAATCTGAGGCGGGGAATCAGAGCTGGGGAATCAGAGGTGGGGAATCAGAGTTGGGGAATCAGAGGCGGGGAAACAGAGGCAGGGAATCAGATGAAGGGAATCTGATGCAGGGAATCTGAGGCAGGGAATCTGAGGCAGGGAATCGGAGGCAGGGAATCTGATGTGGGGAATCAGAGGCGGGGAATCAGAGGCGGGGAATCAGAGGGGGGATTCAGAGGCGGGGAATCAGAGGCGGGGAATCAGAGGCGGGGAATCAGAGGGGGGAATCTGAGGTGGGGAATCAGAGGCGGGGAATCAGAGGCGGGGAATCAGAGGCAGGGAATCAGAGGCAGGGAATCAGATGAAGGGAATCTGATGCAGGGAATCTGAGGCAGGGAATCAGAGGTGGGGAATCAGAAGCGGGGTATCAGAGGAGGGGAATCAGAGGCGGGGAATCAGAGGCGGGGAATCAGAGGCGGGGAATCAGAGGCGTGGAATCAGAGGCGGGAATTCAGAGGCGGGGAAAGATATGTGGGGAAACGTAGGCCAGGAAAGTTGAGCGGAAATGGAGGCAGTGAATCAGAGGTGGGGAATCAGAGGCGGGGAATCAGAGGCTGGGAATCAGAGGCGGGGAATCAGAGGCGGGGAATCAGAAGTGGGGAATCAGAGGTGGGGAATCAGAGGCGGGGAATCAGAGGCAGGGAATCAGAGGCGGGCAATCAGATGCAGGGAATCAGAGGCAGGGAATCAGAGGCAGGAAATCAGACACGGGGATTCAGAGGCTGGGAATCAGACGGGGGGAATCAAAGGCGGGGAATCAGAGCTGGGGAATCAGAGGCAGGGAATCAGAGTTGGGGATTCAGAGACGGGGAATCAGATATGGGGAAACAGAGGCGGGGAATCAGAGGCGGGCAAACAGAGGCGGGGAATTAGATATGGGGAATCAGAGGTGGGGAATCAGAGGTGGTGAATCAGTGATGGGGAATCACAGGCGGGGAATCAGAGGCAGGGAATAGAACGCAGGGAATCAGACGCAGGGAATCAGAGCTGGGAAATCAGAGGCGGGGAATCATAGTTGGGAATCAGAGGCGGGGAATCAGAGGCGGGGAAACAGAGGCGGGGAATCAGAGGCGGGGAAACAGAGGCGGGGAATCAGATATGGGGAATCGGATGCGGGGAATCAGAGGCGGGGAATCAGAGCTGGGGAATCAGAGGCGGGGAATCAGAGTTGGGGCATCAGAGGTGGGGAATTAGATATAGGGAAACAGAGGCGGGGAATCAGAGGCGGGGAAACAGAGGCGGGGAATAAGATATGGGGAATCAGAGGTGGGGAATCAGAGGCACGGAATCAGATGTGCGGAATCAGAGATGGGGAATCAGAGGCAGGGAATCAGAATCAGAAGCGGGGAATCAGAGGCCGGGAATCAGAGGCCGGGAATCAGATGCTGGGAATAAGAGGCCGGGAATCAGAGGTGGGGAATCAGAGTCCGGGAATCAGAGCTGGGGAATCAGAGGTGGGGAATCAGAGTTGGGGAATCAGAGGCAGGGAATCGGATGTGCGGAATCTGAGATGGGGAATCAGATGTGGGGAATCAGAGGAATCAGAGATGGGGAATCAGAGGCGGGGAATCAGAGGCAGGAAATCAGACACGGGGATTCAGAGGCTGGGAATCAGACGGGGGGAATCAAAGGCGGGGAATCAGAGCTGGGGAATCAGAGGCAGGGAATCAGAGTTGGGGATTCAGAGACGGGGAATCAGATATGGGGAAACAGAGGCGGGGAATCAGAGGCGGGCAAACAGAGGCGGGGAATTAGATATGGGGAATCAGAGGTGGGGAATCAGAGGTGGTGAATCAGTGATGGGGAATCACAGGCGGGGAATCAGAGGCAGGGAATAGAACGCAGGGAATCAGACGCAGGGAATCAGAGCTGGGGAATCAGAGGCGGGGAATCATAGTTGGGAATCAGAGGCGGGGAATCAGATATGGGGAAACAGAGGCGGGGAATCAGAGGCGGGGAAACAGAGGCGGGGAATCAGATATGGGGAATCGGATGCGGGGAATCAGAGGCGGGGAATCAGACGCGGGGAATCTGAGGCGGGGAATCAGAGCTGGGGAATCAGAGGTGGGGAATCAGAGTTGGGGAATCAGAGGCAGGGAATCGGATGTGCGGAATCAGAGATGGGGAATCAGATGTGAGGAATCAGAGGAATCAGAGATGGGGAATCAGAGGCGGGGAATCAGAGGCAGGAAATCAGACACGGGGATTCAGAGGCTGGGAATCAGACGGGAGGAGTCAAAGGCGGGGAATCAGAGCTGGGGAATCAGAGGCAGGGAATCAGAGTTGGGGATTCAGAGACGGGGAATCAGATATGGGGAAACAGAGGCGGGGAATCAGAGGCGGGCAAACAGAGGCGGGGAATTAGATATGGGGAATCAGAGGTGGGGAATCAGAGGTGGTGAATCAGTGATGGGGAATCACAGGCGGGGAATCAGAGGCAGGGAATAGAACGCAGGGAATCAGACGCAGGGAATCAGAGCTGGGGAATCAGAGGCGGGGAATCATAGTTGGGAATCAGAGGCGGGGAATCAGATATGGGGAAACAGAGGCGGGGAATCAGAGGCGGGGAAACAGAGGCGGGGAATCAGATATGGGGAATCGGATGCGGGGAATCAGAGGCGGGGAATCAGAGCTGGTGAAACAGAGGCGGGGAATCAGAGTTGGGGCATCAGAGGTGGGGAATTAGATATAGGGAAACAGAGGTGGGGAATCAGAGGCGGGGAAACAGAGGCGGGGAATCAGATATGGGGAATCAGAGGTGGGGAATCAGAGGCAGGGAATCAGATGTGCGGAATCAGAGATGGGGAATCAGAGGCAGGGAATCAGAATCAGAAGCGGGGAATCAGAGGCCGGGAATCAGAGGCCGGGAATCAGATGCTGGGAATAAGAGGCCGGGAATCAGAGGTGTGGAATCAGAGTCCGGGAATCAGAGATGGGGATTCAGAGGCGGGGAATGAGATATGGAGAATCAGAGGCGGGGAATCAGAGGCCGGGAAACAGAGGTGGGGAATCAGATATGGGGAATCAGAGGTGGCGAATCAAAGGTGGTGAATCAGAGATGGGGAATCAGAGGCGGGGAATCAGAGGAAGGGAATCAGATGCGGGGAATCAGAGGCGGGGAATCAGAGCTGGCGAATCAGAGGCGAGGAATCAGAGGTGGGCAATCAGAGGCGGGGAATCAGATATGGGGAATCAGAGGCGCGGAATCAGAGGCGGGGAAACAGAGGCGGGGAATCAAATATAGGGAATCAGAGGTGGGGAATCAGAGGTTGTGAATCAGAGATGGGGAATCAAGGTGGGGAATCAGAGGCAGGGAATCAGACACGGGGAATCAGAGGCGGGGATTCAGAGCTGGGGAATCAGAGGCGGGGAATCAGAGTTGGGGAATCAGAGGCAGGGAATCAGATATGGGGAATCAGAGGCGGGGAATCAGAGGCGGGGAAACAGAGGCGGGGAATCAGATATGGGGAATCAGAGGCAGGGAATCAGACACGGGGAATCAGAGGCGGGGAATCAGAGATGGGGAATCAGAGGCGGGGAATCAGAGGCAGGGAATCAGACGCGGGGAATCTGAGGCGGGGAATCAGAGCTGGGGAATCAGAGGTGGGGAATCAGAGTTGGGGAATCAGAGGCAGGGAATCGGATGTGCGGAATCAGAGATGGGGAATCAGATGTGGGGAATCAGAGGAATCAGAGATGGGGAATCAGTGGCGGGGAATCAGAGGCAGGAAATCAGACACGGGGATTCAGAGGCTGGGAATCAGACGGGGGGAATCAAAGGCGGGGAATCAGAGCTGGGGAATCAGAGGCAGGGAATCAGAGTTGGGGATTCAGAGACGGGGAATCAGATATGGGGAAACAGAGGCGGGGAATCAGAGGCGGGCAAACAGAGGCAGGGAATTAGATATGGGGAATCAGAGGTGGGGAATCAGAGGTGGTGAATCAGTGATGGGGAATCACAGGCGGGGAATCAGAGGCAGGGAATAGAACGCAGGGAATCAGACGCAGGGAATCAGAGCTGGGGAATCAGAGGCGGGGAATCATAGTTGGGAATCAGAGGCGGGGAATCAGATATGGGGAAACAGAGGCGGGGAATCAGAGGCGGGGAAACAGAGGCGGGGAATCAGATATGGGGAATCGGATGCGGGGAATCAGAGGCGGGGAATCAGAGCTGGGGAATCAGAGGCGGGGAATCAGAGTTGGGGCATCAGAGGTGGGGAATTAGATATAGGGAAACAGAGGCGGGGAATCAGAGGCGGGGAAACAGAGGCGGGGAATAAGATATGGGGAATCAGAGGTGGGGAATCAGAGGCACGGAATCAGATGTGCGGAATCAGAGATGGGGAATCAGACGCAGGGAATCAGAATCAGAAGCGGGGAATCAGAGGCCGGGAATCAGAGGCCGGGAATCAGATGCTGGGAATAAGAGGCCGGGAATCAGAGGTGGGGAATCAGAGTCCGGGAATCAGAGATGGGGATTCAGAGGCGGGGAATGAGATATGGAGAATCAGAGGCGGGGAATCAGAGGCCGGGAAACAGAGGTGGGGAATCAGATATGGGGAATCAGAGGTGGCGAATCAAAGGCGGTGAATCAGAGATGGGGAATCAGAGGCGGGGAATCAGAGGCAGGGAATCAGATGCGGGGAATCAGAGGCGGGGAATCAGAGCTGGCGAATCAGAGGCGGGGAATCAGAGGTGGGCAATCAGAGGCGGGGAATCAGATATGGGGAATCAGAGGCGGGGAATCAGAGGCGGGGAAACAGAGGCGGGGAATCAAATATAGGGAATCAGAGGTGGGGAATCAGAGGTTGTGAATCAGAGATGGGGAATCAAGGCGGGGAATCAGAGGCAGGGAATCAGACACGGGGAATCAGAGGCGGGGATTCAGAGCTGGGGAATCAGAGGCGAGGAATCAGAGTTGGGGAATCAGAGGCAGGGAATCAGATATGGGGAATCAGAGGCGGGGAATCAGAGGCGGGGAAACAGAGGCGGGGAATCAGATATGGGGAATCAGAGGTGGGGAATCAGGGGAAGGGATTCAGTGTCAGGGAATCAGAGGCGGGGAATCAGAGGTGGGGAATCAGAGGCAGGGAATCAGACACGGGGAATCAGAGGCGGGGAATCAGAGATGGGGAATCAGAGGCGGGGAATCAGAGGCAGGGAATCGGACGCCGGGAATCAGAGTCGGGGAATCAGAGCTGGGGAATCAGAGGCGGGGAATCAGAGTTGGGGAATCAGAGGCGGGGATTCAGATATGGGGAAATAGAGGCGGGGAATCAGATATGGGGAATCAGAGGTGTGGAATCAGAGGTTTGGAATCAGAGGAAGGGAATCAGAGTCGGGGAAACAGAGGCGGGGAATCAGATATGTGGAATCAGAGGTGGCGAATCAAAGGCGGTGAAACAGAGATGGGGAATCAGGGCAGGGAATCAGAGGCAGGGAATCAAACACGGGGAATCAGAGCTGGGGAATCAGAGGCGGGGAATCAGAGTTGGGAATCAGAGGCGGGGAATCAGAGGCGGGGAATCAGAGGCGGGGTATCAGAGGCGGGGAATCAGACGGGGGAATCAGAGGCGGGGAATCAGAGGCGGGGAATCAGAGGCAGGGAATCAGAGGCGGGAAATCAGAGACGGCGAATCTGAGGCGTGGAATCAGAGGTGGGGAAAGAGATGTGGGGAAACGTAGGCCAGGAAAGATGCACGGAAAGGGAGGCGGTGAGTCAGAGGCGGGGAATCAGAGGCGGGGAATCAGAGGCAGGGAATCAGAGGGGGGCAATCAGAGGCGGCGAATCAGAGGCGTGGAATCAGAGGTGGGGAAAGAGATGTGGGGAAACAGGCGGGTAAACAGAAGCGGGTAATCATAGGTGCATAAATAGAGGCGGCGAAAGAGATGGGCGAAACATAGTGGTTGGAACTTGTATGTTGAAAATGAGTTACACAGAACAGATCAAACAGAGTTGTTGAAATTGAGGGAGGGAAAGAGAGGCACGGAAAGAGTGGAGGGGAAAGAGTGCAGGCAAAAGAGAGGCGTAGAGACAGTGGTGGGGAATCAGAGGCGGGGAATCAGAGGCGGGGAATCAGAGGCAGGGAATCAGAGGCGGGGAAAGATATGTGGGGAAACGTAGGCCAGGAAAGTTGAGCGGAAAGGGAGGCAGTGAATCAGAGGTGGGGAATCAGAGGCAGGGAATCAGATGCGGGGAATCAGAGGCGGGGAATCAGAGCTGGCGAATCAGAGGCGGGGAATCAGAGGTGGGCAATCAGAGGCGGGGAATCAGATATGGGGAATCAGAGGCGGGGAATCAGAGGCGGGGAAACAGAGGCGGGGAATCAAATATAGGGAATCAGAGGTGGGGAATCAGAGGTTGTGAATCAGAGATGGGGAATCAAGGCGGGGAATCAGAGGCAGGGAATCAGACACGGGGAATCAGAGGCGGGGATTCAGAGCTGGGGAATCAGAGGCGGGGAATCAGAGTTGGGGAATCAGAGGCAGGGAATCAGATATGGGGAATCAGAGGCGGGGAATCAGAGGCGGGGAAACAGAGGCGGGGAATCAGATATGGGGAATCAGAGGTGGGGAATCAGGGGAAGGGATTCAGTGTCAGGGAATCAGAGGCGGGGAATCAGAGGTGGGGAATCAGAGGCAGGGAATCAGACACGGGGAATCAGAGGCGGGGAATCAGAGATGGGGAATCAGAGGCGGGGAATCAGAGGCAGGGAATCGGACGCCGGGAATCAGAGTCGGGGAATCAGAGCTGGGGAATCAGAGGCGGGGAATCAGAGTTGGGGAATCAGAGGCGGGGATTCAGATATGGGGAAATAGAGGCGGGGAATCAGATATGGGGAATCAGAGGTGTGGAATCAGAGGTTGGGAATCAGAGGAAGGGAATCAGAGTCGGGGAAACAGAGGCGGGGAATCAGATATGTGGAATCAGAGGTGGCGAATCAAAGGCGGTGAAACAGAGATGGGGAATCAGGGCAGGGAATCAGAGGCAGGGAATCAAACACGGGGAATCAGAGCTGGGGAATCAGAGGCGGGGAATCAGAGTTGGGAATCAGAGGCGGGGAATCAGAGGCGGGGAATCAGAGGCGGGGTATCAGAGGCGGGGAATCAGACGGGGGAATCAGAGGCGGGGAATCAGAGGCGGGGAATCAGAGGCAGGGAATCAGAGGCGGGAAATCAGAGACGGCGAATCTGAGGCGTGGAATCAGAGGTGGGGAAAGAGATGTGGGGAAACGTAGGCCAGGAAAGATGCACGGAAAGGGAGGCGGTGAGTCAGAGGCGGGGAATCAGAGGCGGGGAATCAGAGGCAGGGAATCAGAGGGGGGCAATCAGAGGCGGCGAATCAGAGGCGTGGAATCAGAGGTGGGGAAAGAGATGTGGGGAAACAGGCGGGTAAACAGAAGCGGGTAATCATAGGTGCATAAATAGAGGCGGCGAAAGAGATGGGCGAAACATAGTGGTTGGAACTTGTATGTTGAAAATGAGTTACACAGAACAGATCAAACAGAGTTGTTGAAATTGAGGGAGGGAAAGAGAGGCACGGAAAGAGTGGAGGGGAAAGAGTGCAGGCAAAAGAGAGGCGTAGAGACAGTGGTGGGGAATCAGAGGCGGGGAATCAGAGGCGGGGAATCAGAGGCAGGGAATCAGAGGCGGGGAAAGATATGTGGGGAAACGTAGGCCAGGAAAGTTGAGCGGAAAGGGAGGCAGTGAATCAGAGGTGGGGAATCAGAGGCGGGGAATCAGAGGCGGGGAATCAGAGGCGGGGAATCAGAGGCGGGGAATCAGAAGCGGGGAATCAGAGGTGGGGAATCAGAGGCGGGGTATCAGAGGTTGAGAATCAGAGATGGGCATTCAGATGCAGGGAATCAGAGGCAGGGAATCAGAGGCAGGGAATCAGAGTCACGGAATCTGAGGTAGGGAATCTGAGGTGGGGAATCAGAGGCGGGGAAACAGGCGGGTAAACAGAGGCGGGTAAACATAGGCGTGGAATCAGAGGCAGGGAATCAGAGGCGGGGAATCAGAGGCGGTGAATCAGAGGCGGGGAATCAGAGGCGGGGAATCAGATGCGGGGAATCAGAGGCGGGGAATCAGAGGTGGGGTATTAGATGAGGGGAATCAGAGGCGGGGAATCAGAGGCGGGTAATCAGAGGCGGGGAATCAGAGGCGTGGAATCAGAGGCGGGGAATCAGAGGCGGGGAATCAGAAGTGGGGAATCAGATGTGGGGAATCAGAGGCGGGGAATCAGAGGCAGGGAATCAGAGGCGGGCAATCAGAAGTGGTGAATCAGAGGCGGGGAATCAAGGTGGGGAATCAGAGGCAGGGAATCAGACACGGGGAATCAGAGGCGGGGATTCAGAGCTGGGGAATCAGAGGCGGGGAATCAGAGTTGGGGAATCAGAGGCAGGGAATCAGATATGGGGAATCAGAGGCGGGGAATCAGAGGCGGGGAAACAGAGGCGGGGAATCAGATATGGGGAATCAGAGGTGGGGAATCAGGGGCAGGGAATCAGTGGCAGGGAATCAGAGGCGGGGAATCAGAGGCGGGGAATCAGAGGCAGGGAATCAGACACGGGGAATCAGAGGCGGGGAATCAGAGATGGGGAATCAGAGGCGGGGAATCAGAGGCATGGAATCAGACGCGGGGAATCTGAGGCGGGGAATCAGAGCTGGGGAATCAGAGGTGGGGAATCAGAGTTGGGGAATCAGAGGCGGGGAATCAGAGGCAGGGAATCAGATGAAGTGAATCTGATGCAGGGAATCTGAGGCAGGGAATCTGAGGCAGGGAATCGGAGGCAGGGAATCTGATGTGGGGAATCAGAGGCGGGGAATCAGAGGCGGGGAATCAGAGGGGGGATTCAGAGGCGGGGAATCAGAGGCGGGGAATCAGAGGCGGGGAATCAGAGGGGGGAATCTGAGGTGGGGAATCAGAGGCGGGGAATCAGAGGCGGGGAATCAGAGGCAGGGAATCAGAGGCAGGGAATCAGATGAAGGGAATCTGATGCAGGGAATCTGAGGCAGGGAATCAGAGGTGGGGAATCAGAAGCGGGGTATCAGAGGAGGGGAATCAGAGGCGGGGAATCAGAGGCGGGGAATCAGAGGCGGGGAATCAGAGGCGTGGAATCAGAGGCGGGAATTCAGAGGCGGGGAAAGATATGTGGGGAAACGTAGGCCAGGAAAGTTGAGCGGAAATGGAGGCAGTGAATCAGAGGTGGGGAATCAGAGGCGGGGAATCAGAGGCTGGGAATCAGAGGCGGGGAATCAGAGGCGGGGAATCAGAAGTGGGGAATCAGAGGTGGGGAATCAGAGGCAGGGAATCAGAGGCAGGGAATCAGAGGCGGGCAATCAGATGCAGGGAATCAGAGGCAGGGAATCAGAGGCAGGAAATCAGACACGGGGATTCAGAGGCTGGGAATCAGACGGGGGGAATCAAAGGCGGGGAATCAGAGCTGGGGAATCAGAGGCAGGGAATCAGAGTTGGGGATTCAGAGACGGGGAATCAGATATGGGGAAACAGAGGCGGGGAATCAGAGGCGGGCAAACAGAGGCGGGGAATTAGATATGGGGAATCAGAGGTGGGGAATCAGAGGTGGTGAATCAGTGATGGGGAATCACAGGCGGGGAATCAGAGGCAGGGAATAGAACGCAGGGAATCAGACGCAGGGAATCAGAGCTGGGAAATCAGAGGCGGGGAATCATAGTTGGGAATCAGAGGCGGGGAATCAGATATGGGGAAACAGAGGCGGGGAATCAGAGGCGGGGAAACAGAGGCGGGGAATCAGATATGGGGAATCGGATGCGGGGAATCAGAGGCGGGGAATCAGAGCTGGGGAATCAGAGGCGGGGAATCAGAGTTGGGGCATCAGAGGTGGGGAATTAGATATAGGGAAACAGAGGCGGGGAATCAGAGGCGGGGAAACAGAGGCGGGGAATAAGATATGGGGAATCAGAGGTGGGGAATCAGAGGCACGGAATCAGATGTGCGGAATCAGAGATGGGGAATCAGAGGCAGGGAATCAGAATCAGAAGCGGGGAATCAGAGGCCGGGAATCAGAGGCCGGGAATCAGATGCTGGGAATAAGAGGCCGGGAATCAGAGGTGGGGAATCAGAGTCCGGGAATCAGAGCTGGGGAATCAGAGGTGGGGAATCAGAGTTGGGGAATCAGAGGCAGGGAATCGGATGTGCGGAATCTGAGATGGGGAATCAGATGTGGGGAATCAGAGGAATCAGAGATGGGGAATCAGAGGCGGGGAATCAGAGGCAGGAAATCAGACACGGGGATTCAGAGGCTGGGAATCAGACGGGGGGAATCAAAGGCGGGGAATCAGAGCTGGGGAATCAGAGGCAGGGAATCAGAGTTGGGGATTCAGAGACGGGGAATCAGATATGGGGAAACAGAGGCGGGGAATCAGAGGCGGGCAAACAGAGGCGGGGAATTAGATATGGGGAATCAGAGGTGGGGAATCAGAGGTGGTGAATCAGTGATGGGGAATCACAGGCGGGGAATCAGAGGCAGGGAATAGAACGCAGGGAATCAGACGCAGGGAATCAGAGCTGGGGAATCAGAGGCGGGGAATCATAGTTGGGAATCAGAGGCGGGGAATCAGATATGGGGAAACAGAGGCGGGGAATCAGAGGCGGGGAAACAGAGGCGGGGAATCAGATATGGGGAATCGGATGCGGGGAATCAGAGGCGGGGAATCAGACGCGGGGAATCTGAGGCGGGGAATCAGAGCTGGGGAATCAGAGGTGGGGAATCAGAGTTGGGGAATCAGAGGCAGGGAATCGGATGTGCGGAATCAGAGATGGGGAATCAGATGTGAGGAATCAGAGGAATCAGAGATGGGGAATCAGAGGCGGGGAATCAGAGGCAGGAAATCAGACACGGGGATTCAGAGGCTGGGAATCAGACGGGAGGAATCAAAGGCGGGGAATCAGAGCTGGGGAATCAGAGGCAGGGAATCAGAGTTGGGGATTCAGAGACGGGGAATCAGATATGGGGAAACAGAGGCGGGGAATCAGAGGCGGGCAAACAGAGGCGGGGAATTAGATATGGGGAATCAGAGGTGGGGAATCAGAGGTGGTGAATCAGTGATGGGGAATCACAGGCGGGGAATCAGAGGCAGGGAATAGAACGCAGGGAATCAGACGCAGGGAATCAGAGCTGGGGAATCAGAGGCGGGGAATCATAGTTGGGAATCAGAGGCGGGGAATCAGATATGGGGAAACAGAGGCGGGGAATCAGAGGCGGGGAAACAGAGGCGGGGAATCAGATATGGGGAATCGGATGCGGGGAATCAGAGGCGGGGAATCAGAGCTGGTGAAACAGAGGCGGGGAATCAGAGTTGGGGCATCAGAGGTGGGGAATTAGATATAGGGAAACAGAGGTGGGGAATCAGAGGCGGGGAAACAGAGGCGGGGAATCAGATATGGGGAATCAGAGGTGGGGAATCAGAGGCAGGGAATCAGATGTGCGGAATCAGAGATGGGGAATCAGAGGCAGGGAATCAGAATCAGAAGCGGGGAATCAGAGGCCGGGAATCAGAGGCCGGGAATCAGATGCTGGGAATAAGAGGCCGGGAATCAGAGGTGTGGAATCAGAGTCCGGGAATCAGAGATGGGGATTCAGAGGCGGGGAATGAGATATGGAGAATCAGAGGCGGGGAATCAGAGGCCGGGAAACAGAGGTGGGGAATCAGATATGGGGAATCAGAGGTGGCGAATCAAAGGTGGTGAATCAGAGATGGGGAATCAGAGGCGGGGAATCAGAGGCAGGGAATCAGATGCGGGGAATCAGAGGCGGGGAATCAGAGCTGGCGAATCAGAGGCGGGGAATCAGAGGTGGGCAATCAGAGGCGGGGAATCAGATATGGTGAATCAGAGGCGCGGAATCAGAGGCGGGGAAACAGAGGCGGGGAATCAAATATAGGGAATCAGAGGTGGGGAATCAGAGGTTGTGAATCAGAGATGGGGAATCAAGGTGGGGAATCAGAGGCAGGGAATCAGACACGGGGAATCAGAGGCGGGGATTCAGAGCTGGGGAATCAGAGGCGGGGAATCAGAGTTGGGGAATCAGAGGCAGGGAATCAGATATGGGGAATCAGAGGCGGGGAATCAGAGGCGGGGAAACAGAGGCGGGGAATCAGATATGGGGAATCAGAGGTGGGGAATCAGGGGCAGGGAATCAGTGGCAGGGAATCAGAGGCGGGGAATCAGAGGCGGGGAATCAGAGGCAGGGAATCAGACACGGGGAATCAGAGGCGGGGAATCAGAGATGGGGAATCAGAGGCGGGGAATCAGAGGCAGGGAATCAGACGCGGGGAATCTGAGGCGGGGAATCAGAGCTGGGGAATCAGAGGTGGGGAATCAGAGTTGGGGAATCAGAGGCGGGGAATCAGAGCTGGGGAATCAGAGGTGGGGAATCAGAGTTGGGGAATCAGAGGCGGGGAATCAGAGGCAGGGAATCAGATGAAGTGAATCTGATGCAGGGAATCTGAGGCAGGGAATCTGAGGCAGGGAATCGGAGGCAGGGAATCTGATGTGGGGAATCAGAGGCGGGGAATCAGAGGCGGGGAATCAGAGGGGGGATTCAGAGGCGGGGAATCAGAGGCGGGGAATCAGAGGCGGGGAATCAGAGGGGGGAATCTGAGGTGGGGAATCAGAGGCGGGGAATCAGAGGCGGGGAATCAGAGGCAGGGAATCAGAGGCAGGGAATCAGATGAAGGGAATCTGATGCAGGGAATCTGAGGCAGGGAATCAGAGGTGGGGAATCAGAAGCGGGGTATCAGAGGAGGGGAATCAGAGGCGGGGAATCAGAGGCGGGGAATCAGAGGCGGGGAATCAGAGGCGTGGAATCAGAGGCGGGAATTCAGAGGCGGGGAAAGATATGTGGGGAAACGTAGGCCAGGAAAGTTGAGCGGAAATGGAGGCAGTGAATCAGAGGTGGGGAATCAGAGGCGGGGAATCAGAGGCTGGGAATCAGAGGCGGGGAATCAGAGGCGGGGAATCAGAAGTGGGGAATCAGAGGTGGGGAATCAGAGGCAGGGAATCAGAGGCAGGGAATCAGAGGCGGGCAATCAGATGCAGGGAATCAGAGGCAGGGAATCAGAGGCAGGAAATCAGACACGGGGATTCAGAGGCTGGGAATCAGACGGGGGGAATCAAAGGCGGGGAATCAGAGCTGGGGAATCAGAGGCAGGGAATCAGAGTTGGGGATTCAGAGACGGGGAATCAGATATGGGGAAACAGAGGCGGGGAATCAGAGGCGGGCAAACAGAGGCGGGGAATTAGATATGGGGAATCAGAGGTGGGGAATCAGAGGTGGTGAATCAGTGATGGGGAATCACAGGCGGGGAATCAGAGGCAGGGAATAGAACGCAGGGAATCAGACGCAGGGAATCAGAGCTGGGAAATCAGAGGCGGGGAATCATAGTTGGGAATCAGAGGCGGGGAATCAGATATGGGGAAACAGAGGCGGGGAATCAGAGGCGGGGAAACAGAGGCGGGGAATCAGATATGGGGAATCGGATGCGGGGAATCAGAGGCGGGGAATCAGAGCTGGGGAATCAGAGGCGGGGAATCAGAGTTGGGGCATCAGAGGTGGGGAATTAGATATAGGGAAACAGAGGCGGGGAATCAGAGGCGGGGAAACAGAGGCGGGGAATAAGATATGGGGAATCAGAGGTGGGGAATCAGAGGCACGGAATCAGATGTGCGGAATCAGAGATGGGGAATCAGAGGCAGGGAATCAGAATCAGAAGCGGGGAATCAGAGGCCGGGAATCAGAGGCCGGGAATCAGATGCTGGGAATAAGAGGCCGGGAATCAGAGGTGGGGAATCAGAGTCCGGGAATCAGAGCTGGGGAATCAGAGGTGGGGAATCAGAGTTGGGGAATCAGAGGCAGGGAATCGGATGTGCGGAATCTGAGATGGGGAATCAGATGTGGGGAATCAGAGGAATCAGAGATGGGGAATCAGAGGCGGGGAATCAGAGGCAGGAAATCAGACACGGGGATTCAGAGGCTGGGAATCAGACGGGGGGAATCAAAGGCGGGGAATCAGAGCTGGGGAATCAGAGGCAGGGAATCAGAGTTGGGGATTCAGAGACGGGGAATCAGATATGGGGAAACAGAGGCGGGGAATCAGAGGCGGGCAAACAGAGGCGGGGAATTAGATATGGGGAATCAGAGGTGGGGAATCAGAGGTGGTGAATCAGTGATGGGGAATCACAGGCGGGGAATCAGAGGCAGGGAATAGAACGCAGGGAATCAGACGCAGGGAATCAGAGCTGGGGAATCAGAGGCGGGGAATCATAGTTGGGAATCAGAGGCGGGGAATCAGATATGGGGAAACAGAGGCGGGGAATCAGAGGCGGGGAAACAGAGGCGGGGAATCAGATATGGGGAATCGGATGCGGGGAATCAGAGGCGGGGAATCAGACGCGGGGAATCTGAGGCGGGGAATCAGAGCTGGGGAATCAGAGGTGGGGAATCAGAGTTGGGGAATCAGAGGCAGGGAATCGGATGTGCGGAATCAGAGATGGGGAATCAGATGTGAGGAATCAGAGGAATCAGAGATGGGGAATCAGAGGCGGGGAATCAGAGGCAGGAAATCAGACACGGGGATTCAGAGGCTGGGAATCAGACGGGAGGAATCAAAGGCGGGGAATCAGAGCTGGGGAATCAGAGGCAGGGAATCAGAGTTGGGGATTCAGAGACGGGGAATCAGATATGGGGAAACAGAGGCGGGGAATCAGAGGCGGGCAAACAGAGGCGGGGAATTAGATATGGGGAATCAGAGGTGGGGAATCAGAGGTGGTGAATCAGTGATGGGGAATCACAGGCGGGGAATCAGAGGCAGGGAATAGAACGCAGGGAATCAGACGCAGGGAATCAGAGCTGGGGAATCAGAGGCGGGGAATCATAGTTGGGAATCAGAGGCGGGGAATCAGATATGGGGAAACAGAGGCGGGGAATCAGAGGCGGGGAAACAGAGGCGGGGAATCAGATATGGGGAATCGGATGCGGGGAATCAGAGGCGGGGAATCAGAGCTGGTGAAACAGAGGCGGGGAATCAGAGTTGGGGCATCAGAGGTGGGGAATTAGATATAGGGAAACAGAGGTGGGGAATCAGAGGCGGGGAAACAGAGGCGGGGAATCAGATATGGGGAATCAGAGGTGGGGAATCAGAGGCAGGGAATCAGATGTGCGGAATCAGAGATGGGGAATCAGAGGCAGGGAATCAGAATCAGAAGCGGGGAATCAGAGGCCGGGAATCAGAGGCCGGGAATCAGATGCTGGGAATAAGAGGCCGGGAATCAGAGGTGTGGAATCAGAGTCCGGGAATCAGAGATGGGGATTCAGAGGCGGGGAATGAGATATGGAGAATCAGAGGCGGGGAATCAGAGGCCGGGAAACAGAGGTGGGGAATCAGATATGGGGAATCAGAGGTGGCGAATCAAAGGTGGTGAATCAGAGATGGGGAATCAGAGGCGGGGAATCAGAGGCAGGGAATCAGATGCGGGGAATCAGAGGCGGGGAATCAGAGCTGGCGAATCAGAGGCGGGGAATCAGAGGTGGGCAATCAGAGGCGGGGAATCAGATATGGTGAATCAGAGGCGCGGAATCAGAGGCGGGGAAACAGAGGCGGGGAATCAAATATAGGGAATCAGAGGTGGGGAATCAGAGGTTGTGAATCAGAGATGGGGAATCAAGGTGGGGAATCAGAGGCAGGGAATCAGACACGGGGAATCAGAGGCGGGGATTCAGAGCTGGGGAATCAGAGGCGGGGAATCAGAGTTGGGGAATCAGAGGCAGGGAATCAGATATGGGGAATCAGAGGCGGGGAATCAGAGGCGGGGAAACAGAGGCGGGGAATCAGATATGGGGAATCAGAGGTGGGGAATCAGGGGCAGGGAATCAGTGGCAGGGAATCAGAGGCGGGGAATCAGAGGCGGGGAATCAGAGGCAGGGAATCAGACACGGGGAATCAGAGGCGGGGAATCAGAGATGGGGAATCAGAGGCGGGGAATCAGAGGCAGGGAATCAGACGCGGGGAATCTGAGGCGGGGAATCAGAGCTGGGGAATCAGAGGTGGGGAATCAGAGTTGGGGAATCAGAGGCGGGGAATCAGAGGCAGGGAATCAGATGAAGGGAATCTGATGCAGGGAATCTGAGGCAGGGAATCTGAGGCAGGGAATCGGAGGCAGGGAATCTGATGTGGGGAATCAGAGGCGGGGAATCAGAGGCGGGGAATCAGAGGGGGGATTCAGAGGCGGGGAATCAGAGGCGGGGAATCAGAGGGGGGAATCTGAGGTGGGGAATCAGAGGCGGGGAATCAGAGGCGGGGAATCAGAGGCAGGGAATCAGAGGCAGGGAATCAGATGAAGGGAATCTGATGCAGGGAATCTGAGGCAGGGAATCAGAGGTGGGGAATCAGAAGCGGGGTATCAGAGGAGGGGAATCAGAGGCGGGGAATCAGAGGCGGGGAATCAGAGGCGGGGAATCAGAGGCGTGGAATCAGAGGCGGGAATTCAGAGGCGGGGAAAGATATGTGGGGAAACGTAGGCCTGGAAAGTTGAGCGGAAATGGAGGCAGTGAATCAGAGGTGGGGAATCAGAGGCGGGGAATCAGAGGCTGGGAATCAGAGGCGGGGAATCAGAGGCGGGGAATCAGAAGTGGGGAATCAGAGGTGGGGAATCAGAGGCGGGGAATCAGAGGCAGGGAATCAGAGGCGGGCAATCAGATGCAGGGAATCAGAGGCAGGGAATCAGAGGCAGGAAATCAGACACGGGGATTCAGAGGCTGGGAATCAGACGGGGGGAATCAAAGGCGGGGAATCAGAGCTGGGGAATCAGAGGCAGGGAATCAGAGTTGGGGATTCAGAGACGGGGAATCAGATATGGGGAAACAGAGGCGGGGAATCAGAGGCGGGCAAACAGAGGCGGGGAATTAGATATGGGGAATCAGAGGTGGGGAATCAGAGGTGGTGAATCAGTGATGGGGAATCACAGGCGGGGAATCAGAGGCAGGGAATAGAACGCAGGGAATCAGACGCAGGGAATCAGAGCTGGGAAATCAGAGGCGGGGAATCATAGTTGGGAATCAGAGGCGGGGAATCAGATATGGGGAAACAGAGGCGGGGAATCAGAGGCGGGGAAACAGAGGCGGGGAATCAGATATGGGGAATCGGATGCGGGGAATCAGAGGCGGGGAATCAGAGCTGGGGAATCAGAGGCGGGGAATCAGAGTTGGGGCATCAGAGGTGGGGAATTAGATATAGGGAAACAGAGGCGGGGAATCAGAGGCGGGGAAACAGAGGCGGGGAATAAGATATGGGGAATCAGAGGTGGGGAATCAGAGGCACGGAATCAGATGTGCGAAATCAGAGATGGGGAATCAGAGGCAGGGAATCAGAATCAGAAGCGGGGAATCAGAGGCCGGGAATCAGAGGCCGGGAATCAGATGCTGGGAATAAGAGGCCGGGAATCAGAGGTGGGGAATCAGAGTCCGGGAATCAGAGCTGGGGAATCAGAGGTGGGGAATCAGAGTTGGGGAATCAGAGGCAGGGAATCGGATGTGCGGAATCAGAGATGGGGAATCAGATGTGGGGAATCAGAGGAATCAGAGATGGGGAATCAGAGGCGGGGAATCAGAGGCAGGAAATCAGACACGGGGATTCAGAGGCTGGGAATCAGACGGGGGGAATCAAAGGCGGGGAATCAGAGCTGGGGAATCAGAGGCAGGGAATCAGAGTTGGGGATTCAGAGACGGGGAATCAGATATGGGGAAACAGAGGCGGGGAATCAGAGGCGGGCAAACAGAGGCGGGGAATTAGATATGGGGAATCAGAGGTGGGGAATCAGAGGTGGTGAATCAGTGATGGGGAATCACAGGCGGGGAATCAGAGGCAGGGAATAGAACGCAGGGAATCAGACGCAGGGAATCAGAGCTGGGGAATCAGAGGCGGGGAATCATAGTTGGGAATCAGAGGCGGGGAATCAGATATGGGGAAACAGAGGCGGGGAATCAGAGGCGGGGAAACAGAGGCGGGGAATCAGATATGGGGAATCGGATGCGGGGAATCAGAGGCGGGGAATCAGACGCGGGGAATCTGAGGCGGGGAATCAGAGCTGGGGAATCAGAGGTGGGGAATCAGAGTTGGGGAATCAGAGGCAGGGAATCGGATGTGCGGAATCAGAGATGGGGAATCAGATGTGAGGAATCAGAGGAATCAGAGATGGGGAATCAGAGGCGGGGAATCAGAGGCAGGAAATCAGACACGGGGATTCAGAGGCTGGGAATCAGACGGGGGAATCAAAGGCGGGGAATCAGAGCTGGGGAATCAGAGGCAGGGAATCAGAGTTGGGGATTCAGAGACGGGGAATCAGATATGGGGAAACAGAGGCGGGGAATCAGAGGCGGGCAAACAGAGGCGGGGAATTAGATATGGGGAATCAGAGGTGGGGAATCAGAGGTGGTGAATCAGTGATGGGGAATCACAGGCGGGGAATCAGAGGCAGGGAATAGAACGCAGGGAATCAGACGCAGGGAATCAGAGCTGGGGAATCAGAGGCGGGGAATCATAGTTGGGAATCAGAGGCGGGGAATCAGATATGGGGAAACAGAGGCGGGGAATCAGAGGCGGGGAAACAGAGGCGGGGAATCAGATATGGGGAATCGGATGCGGGGAATCAGAGGCGGGGAATCAGAGCTGGTGAAACAGAGGCGGGGAATCAGAGTTGGGGCATCAGAGGTGGGGAATTAGATATAGGGAAACAGAGGTGGGGAATCAGAGGCGGGGAAACAGAGGCGGGGAATCAGATATGGGGAATCAGAGGTGGGGAATCAGAGGCAGGGAATCAGATGTGCGGAATCAGAGATGGGGAATCAGAGGCAGGGAATCAGAATCAGAAGCGGGGAATCAGAGGCCGGGAATCAGAGGCCGGGAATCAGATGCTGGGAATAAGAGGCTGGGAATCAGAGGTGTGGAATCAGAGTCCGGGAATCAGAGATGGGGATTCAGAGGCGGGGAATGAGATATGGAGAATCAGAGGCGGGGAATCAGAGGCCGGGAAACAGAGGTGGGGAATCAGATATGGGGAATCAGAGGTGGCGAATCAAAGGTGGTGAATCAGAGATGGGGAATCAGAGGCGGGGAATCAGAGGCAGGGAATCAGATGCGGGGAATCAGAGGCGGGGAATCAGAGCTGGCGAATCAGAGGCGGGGAATCAGAGGTGGGCAATCAGAGGCGGGGAATCAGATATGGGGAATCAGAGGCGCGGAATCAGAGGCGGGGAAACAGAGGCGGGGAATCAAATATAGGGAATCAGAGGTGGGGAATCAGAGGTTGTGAATCAGAGATGGGGAATCAAGGTGGGGAATCAGAGGCAGGGAATCAGACACGGGGAATCAGAGGCGGGGATTCAGAGCTGGGGAATCAGAGGCGGGGAATCAGAGTTGGGGAATCAGAGGCAGGGAATCAGATATGGGGAATCAGAGGCGGGGAATCAGAGGCGGGGAAACAGAGGCGGGGAATCAGACATGGGGAATCAGAGGTGGGGAATCAGGGGCAGGGAATCAGTGGCAGGGAATCAGAGGCAGGGAATCAGAGGCGGGGAATCAGAGGCAGGGAATCAGACACGGGGAATCAGAGGCGGGGAATCAGAGATGGGGAATCAGAGGCGGGGAATCAGAGGCAGGGAATCAGACGCGGGGAATCTGAGGCGGGGAATCAGAGCTGGGGAATCAGAGGTGGGGAATCAGAGTTGGGGAATCAGAGGCGGGGAATCAGAGGCAGGGAATCAGATGAAGGGAATCTGATGCAGGGAATCTGAGGCAGGGAATCTGAGGCAGGGAATCGGAGGCAGGGAATCTGATGTGGGGAATCAGAGGCGGGGAATCAGAGGCGGGGAATCAGAGGGGGGATTCAGAGGCGGGGAATCAGAGGCGGGGAATCAGAGGCGGGGAATCAGAGGGGGGAATCTGAGGTGGGGAATCAGAGGCGGGGAATCAGAGGCGGGGAATCAGAGGCAGGGAATCAGAGGCAGGGAATCAGATGAAGGGAATCTGATGCAGGGAATCTGAGGCAGGGAATCAGAGGTGGGGAATCAGAAGCGGGGTATCAGAGGAGGGGAATCAGAGGCGGGGAATCAGAGGCGGGGAATCAGAGGCGGGGAATCAGAGGCGTGGAATCAGAGGCGGGAATTCAGAGGCGGGGAAAGATATGTGGGGAAACGTAGGCCAGGAAAGTTGAGCGGAAATGGAGGCAGTGAATCAGAGGTGGGGAATCAGAGGCGGGGAATCAGAGGCTGGGAATCAGAGGCGGGGAATCAGAGGCGGGGAATCAGAAGTGGGGAATCAGAGGTGGGGAATCAGAGGCGGGGAATCAGAGGCAGGGAATCAGAGGCGGGCAATCAGATGCAGGGAATCAGAGGCAGGGAATCAGAGGCAGGAAATCAGACACGGGGATTCAGAGGCTGGGAATCAGACGGGGGGAATCAAAGGCGGGGAATCAGAGCTGGGGAATCAGAGGCAGGGAATCAGAGTTGGGGATTCAGAGACGGGGAATCAGATATGGGGAAACAGAGGCGGGGAATCAGAGGCGGGGAAACAGAGGCGGGGAATCAGATATGGGGAATCGGATGCGGGGAATCAGAGGCGGGGAATCAGAGCTGGGGAATCAGAGGCGGGGAATCAGAGTTGGGGCATCAGAGGTGGGGAATTAGATATAGGGAAACAGAGGCGGGGAATCAGAGGCGGGGAAACAGAGGCGGGGAATAAGATATGGGGAATCAGAGGTGGGGAATCAGAGGCACGGAATCAGATGTGCGAAATCAGAGATGGGGAATCAGAGGCAGGGAATCAGAATCAGAAGCGGGGAATCAGAGGCCGGGAATCAGAGGCCGGGAATCAGATGCTGGGAATAAGAGGCCGGGAATCAGAGGTGGGGAATCAGAGTCCGGGAATCAGAGCTGGGGAATCAGAGGTGGGGAATCAGAGTTGGGGAATCAGAGGCAGGGAATCGGATGTGCGGAATCAGAGATGGGGAATCAGATGTGGGGAATCAGAGGAATCAGAGATGGGGAATCAGAGGCGGGGAATCAGAGGCAGGAAATCAGACACGGGGATTCAGAGGCTGGGAATCAGACGGGGGGAATCAAAGGCGGGGAATCAGAGCTGGGGAATCAGAGGCAGGGAATCAGAGTTGGGGATTCAGAGACGGGGAATCAGATATGGGGAAACAGAGGCGGGGAATCAGAGGCGGGCAAACAGAGGCGGGGAATTAGATATGGGGAATCAGAGGTGGGGAATCAGAGGTGGTGAATCAGTGATGGGGAATCACAGGCGGGGAATCAGAGGCAGGGAATAGAACGCAGGGAATCAGACGCAGGGAATCAGAGCTGGGGAATCAGAGGCGGGGAATCATAGTTGGGAATCAGAGGCGGGGAATCAGATATGGGGAAACAGAGGCGGGGAATCAGAGGCGGGGAAACAGAGGCGGGGAATCAGATATGGGGAATCGGATGCGGGGAATCAGAGGCGGGGAATCAGACGCGGGGAATCTGAGGCGGGGAATCAGAGCTGGGGAATCAGAGGTGGGGAATCAGAGTTGGGGAATCAGAGGCAGGGAATCGGATGTGCGGAATCAGAGATGGGGAATCAGATGTGAGGAATCAGAGGAATCAGAGATGGGGAATCAGAGGCGGGGAATCAGAGGCAGGAAATCAGACACGGGGATTCAGAGGCTGGGAATCAGACGGGGGAATCAAAGGCGGGGAATCAGAGCTGGGGAATCAGAGGCAGGGAATCAGAGTTGGGGATTCAGAGACGGGGAATCAGATATGGGGAAACAGAGGCGGGGAATCAGAGGCGGGCAAACAGAGGCGGGGAATTAGATATGGGGAATCAGAGGTGGGGAATCAGAGGTGGTGAATCAGTGATGGGGAATCACAGGCGGGGAATCAGAGGCAGGGAATAGAACGCAGGGAATCAGACGCAGGGAATCAGAGCTGGGGAATCAGAGGCGGGGAATCATAGTTGGGAATCAGAGGCGGGGAATCAGATATGGGGAAACAGAGGCGGGGAATCAGAGGCGGGGAAACAGAGGCGGGGAATCAGATATGGGGAATCGGATGCGGGGAATCAGAGGCGGGGAATCAGAGCTGGTGAAACAGAGGCGGGGAATCAGAGTTGGGGCATCAGAGGTGGGGAATTAGATATAGGGAAACAGAGGTGGGGAATCAGAGGCGGGGAAACAGAGGCGGGGAATCAGATATGGGGAATCAGAGGTGGGGAATCAGAGGCAGGGAATCAGATGTGCGGAATCAGAGATGGGGAATCAGAGGCAGGGAATCAGAATCAGAAGCGGGGAATCAGAGGCCGGGAATCAGAGGCCGGGAATCAGATGCTGGGAATAAGAGGCTGGGAATCAGAGGTGTGGAATCAGAGTCCGGGAATCAGAGATGGGGATTCAGAGGCGGGGAATGAGATATGGAGAATCAGAGGCGGGGAATCAGAGGCCGGGAAACAGAGGTGGGGAATCAGATATGGGGAATCAGAGGTGGCGAATCAAAGGTGGTGAATCAGAGATGGGGAATCAGAGGCGGGGAATCAGAGGCAGGGAATCAGATGCGGGGAATCAGAGGCGGGGAATCAGAGCTGGCGAATCAGAGGCGGGGAATCAGAGGTGGGCAATCAGAGGCGGGGAATCAGATATGGGGAATCAGAGGCGCGGAATCAGAGGCGGGGAAACAGAGGCGGGGAATCAAATATAGGGAATCAGAGGTGGGGAATCAGAGGTTGTGAATCAGAGATGGGGAATCAAGGTGGGGAATCAGAGGCAGGGAATCAGACACGGGGAATCAGAGGCGGGGATTCAGAGCTGGGGAATCAGAGGCGGGGAATCAGAGTTGGGGAATCAGAGGCAGGGAATCAGATATGGGGAATCAGAGGCGGGGAATCAGAGGCGGGGAAACAGAGGCGGGGAATCAGACATGGGGAATCAGAGGTGGGGAATCAGGGGCAGGGAATCAGTGGCAGGGAATCAGAGGCAGGGAATCAGAGGCGGGGAATCAGAGGCAGGGAATCAGACACGGGGAATCAGAGGCGGGGAATCAGAGATGGGGAATCAGAGGCGGGGAATCAGAGGCAGGGAATCAGACGCGGGGAATCTGAGGCGGGGAATCAGAGCTGGGGAATCAGAGGTGGGGAATCAGAGTTGGGGAATCAGAGGCGGGGAATCAGAGGCAGGGAATCAGATGAAGGGAATCTGATGCAGGGAATCTGAGGCAGGGAATCTGAGGCAGGGAATCGGAGGCAGGGAATCTGATGTGGGGAATCAGAGGCGGGGAATCAGAGGCGGGGAATCAGAGGGGGGATTCAGAGGCGGGGAATCAGAGGCGGGGAATCAGAGGCGGGGAATCAGAGGGGGGAATCTGAGGTGGGGAATCAGAGGCGGGGAATCAGAGGCGGGGAATCAGAGGCAGGGAATCAGAGGCAGGGAATCAGATGAAGGGAATCTGATGCAGGGAATCTGAGGCAGGGAATCAGAGGTGGGGAATCAGAAGCGGGGTATCAGAGGAGGGGAATCAGAGGCGGGGAATCAGAGGCGGGGAATCAGAGGCGGGGAATCAGAGGCGTGGAATCAGAGGCGGGAATTCAGAGGCGGGGAAAGATATGTGGGGAAACGTAGGCCAGGAAAGTTGAGCGGAAATGGAGGCAGTGAATCAGAGGTGGGGAATCAGAGGCGGGGAATCAGAGGCTGGGAATCAGAGGCGGGGAATCAGAGGCGGGGAATCAGAAGTGGGGAATCAGAGGTGGGGAATCAGAGGCGGGGAATCAGAGGCAGGGAATCAGAGGCGGGCAATCAGATGCAGGGAATCAGAGGCAGGGAATCAGAGGCAGGAAATCAGACACGGGGATTCAGAGGCTGGGAATCAGACGGGGGGAATCAAAGGCGGGGAATCAGAGCTGGGGAATCAGAGGCAGGGAATCAGAGTTGGGGATTCAGAGACGGGGAATCAGATATGGGGAAACAGAGGCGGGGAATCAGAGGCGGGCAAACAGAGGCGGGGAATTAGATATGGGGAATCAGAGGTGGGGAATCAGAGGTGGTGAATCAGTGATGGGGAATCACAGGCGGGGAATCAGAGGCAGGGAATAGAACGCAGGGAATCAGACGCAGGGAATCAGAGCTGGGAAATCAGAGGCGGGGAATCATAGTTGGGAATCAGAGGCGGGGAATCAGAGGCGGGGAAACAGAGGCGGGGAATCAGAGGCGGGGAAACAGAGGCGGGGAATCAGATATGGGGAATCGGATGCGGGGAATCAGAGGCGGGGAATCAGAGCTGGGGAATCAGAGGCGGGGAATCAGAGTTGGGGCATCAGAGGTGGGGAATTAGATATAGGGAAACAGAGGCGGGGAATCAGAGGCGGGGAAACAGAGGCGGGGAATAAGATATGGGGAATCAGAGGTGGGGAATCAGAGGCACGGAATCAGATGTGCGGAATCAGAGATGGGGAATCAGAGGCAGGGAATCAGAATCAGAAGCGGGGAATCAGAGGCCGGGAATCAGAGGCCGGGAATCAGATGCTGGGAATAAGAGGCCGGGAATCAGAGGTGGGGAATCAGAGTCCGGGAATCAGAGCTGGGGAATCAGAGGTGGGGAATCAGAGTTGGGGAATCAGAGGCAGGGAATCGGATGTGCGGAATCTGAGATGGGGAATCAGATGTGGGGAATCAGAGGAATCAGAGATGGGGAATCAGAGGCGGGGAATCAGAGGCAGGAAATCAGACACGGGGATTCAGAGGCTGGGAATCAGACGGGGGGAATCAAAGGCGGGGAATCAGAGCTGGGGAATCAGAGGCAGGGAATCAGAGTTGGGGATTCAGAGACGGGGAATCAGATATGGGGAAACAGAGGCGGGGAATCAGAGGCGGGCAAACAGAGGCGGGGAATTAGATATGGGGAATCAGAGGTGGGGAATCAGAGGTGGTGAATCAGTGATGGGGAATCACAGGCGGGGAATCAGAGGCAGGGAATAGAACGCAGGGAATCAGACGCAGGGAATCAGAGCTGTGGAATCAGAGGCGGGGAATCATAGTTGGGAATCAGAGGCGGGGAATCAGATATGGGGAAACAGAGGCGGGGAATCAGAGGCGGGGAAACAGAGGCGGGGAATCAGATATGGGGAATCGGATGCGGGGAATCAGAGGCGGGGAATCAGACGCGGGGAATCTGAGGCGGGGAATCAGAGCTGGGGAATCAGAGGTGGGGAATCAGAGTTGGGGAATCAGAGGCAGGGAATCGGATGTGCGGAATCAGAGATGGGGAATCAGATGTGAGGAATCAGAGGAATCAGAGATGGGGAATCAGAGGCGGGGAATCAGAGGCAGGAAATCAGACACGGGGATTCAGAGGCTGGGAATCAGACGGGAGGAGTCAAAGGCGGGGAATCAGAGCTGGGGAATCAGAGGCAGGGAATCAGAGTTGGGGATTCAGAGACGGGGAATCAGATATGGGGAAACAGAGGCGGGGAATCAGAGGCGGGCAAACAGAGGCGGGGAATTAGATATGGGGAATCAGAGGTGGGGAATCAGAGGTGGTGAATCAGTGATGGGGAATCACAGGCGGGGAATCAGAGGCAGGGAATAGAACGCAGGGAATCAGACGCAGGGAATCAGAGCTGGGGAATCAGAGGCGGGGAATCATAGTTGGGAATCAGAGGCGGGGAATCAGATATGGGGAAACAGAGGCGGGGAATCAGAGGCGGGGAAACAGAGGCGGGGAATCAGATATGGGGAATCGGATGCGGGGAATCAGAGGCGGGGAATCAGAGCTGGTGAAACAGAGGCGGGGAATCAGAGTTGGGGCATCAGAGGTGGGGAATTAGATATAGGGAAACAGAGGTGGGGAATCAGAGGCGGGGAAACAGAGGCGGGGAATCAGATATGGGGAATCAGAGGTGGGGAATCAGAGGCAGGGAATCAGATGTGCGGAATCAGAGATGGGGAATCAGAGGCAGGGAATCAGAATCAGAAGCGGGGAATCAGAGGCCGGGAATCAGAGGCCGGGAATCAGATGCTGGGAATAAGAGGCCGGGAATCAGAGGTGTGGAATCAGAGTCCGGGAATCAGAGATGGGGATTCAGAGGCGGGGAATGAGATATGGAGAATCAGAGGCGGGGAATCAGAGGCCGGGAAACAGAGGTGGGGAATCAGATATGGGGAATCAGAGGTGGCGAATCAAAGGTGGTGAATCAGAGATGGGGAATCAGAGGCGGGGAATCAGAGGAAGGGAATCAGATGCGGGGAATCAGAGGCGGGGAATCAGAGCTGGCGAATCAGAGGCGGGGAATCAGAGGTGGGCAATCAGAGGCGGGGAATCAGATATGGGGAATCAGAGGCGCGGAATCAGAGGCGGGGAAACAGAGGCGGGGAATCAAATATAGGGAATCAGAGGTGGGGAATCAGAGGTTGTGAATCAGAGATGGGGAATCAAGGTGGGGAATCAGAGGCAGGGAATCAGACACGGGGAATCAGAGGCGGGGATTCAGAGCTGGGGAATCAGAGGCGGGGAATCAGAGTTGGGGAATCAGAGGCAGGGAATCAGATATGGGGAATCAGAGGCGGGGAATCAGAGGCGGGGAAACAGAGGCGGGGAATCAGATATGGGGAATCAGAGGTGGGGAATCAGGGGCAGGGAATCAGTGGCAGGGAATCAGAGGCGGGGAATCAGAGGCGGGGAATCAGAGGCAGGGAATCAGACACGGGGAATCAGAGGCGGGGAATCAGAGATGGGGAATCAGAGGCGGGGAATCAGAGGCAGGGAATCAGACGCGGGGAATCTGAGGCGGGGAATCAGAGCTGGGGAATCAGAGGTGGGGAATCAGAGTTGGGGAATCAGAGGCAGGGAATCGGATGTGCGGAATCAGAGATGGGGAATCAGATGTGGGGAATCAGAGGAATCAGAGATGGGGAATCAGTGGCGGGGAATCAGAGGCAGGAAATCAGACACGGGGATTCAGAGGCTGGGAATCAGACGGGGGGAATCAAAGGCGGGGAATCAGAGCTGGGGAATCAGAGGCAGGGAATCAGAGTTGGGGATTCAGAGACGGGGAATCAGATATGGGGAAACAGAGGCGGGGAATCAGAGGCGGGCAAACAGAGGCGGGGAATTAGATATGGGGAATCAGAGGTGGGGAATCAGAGGTGGTGAATCAGTGATGGGGAATCACAGGCGGGGAATCAGAGGCAGGGAATAGAACGCAGGGAATCAGACGCAGGGAATCAGAGCTGGGGAATCAGAGGCGGGGAATCATAGTTGGGAATCAGAGGCGGGGAATCAGATATGGGGAAACAGAGGCGGGGAATCAGAGGCGGGGAAACAGAGGCGGGGAATCAGATATGGGGAATCGGATGCGGGGAATCAGAGGCGGGGAATCAGAGCTGGGGAATCAGAGGCGGGGAATCAGAGTTGGGGCATCAGAGGTGGGGAATTAGATATAGGGAAACAGAGGCGGGGAATCAGAGGCGGGGAAACAGAGGCGGGGAATAAGATATGGGGAATCAGAGGTGGGGAATCAGAGGCACGGAATCAGATGTGCGGAATCAGAGATGGGGAATCAGACGCAGGGAATCAGAATCAGAAGCGGGGAATCAGAGGCCGGGAATCAGAGGCCGGGAATCAGATGCTGGGAATAAGAGGCCGGGAATCAGAGGTGGGGAATCAGAGTCCGGGAATCAGAGATGGGGATTCAGAGGCGGGGAATGAGATATGGAGAATCAGAGGCGGGGAATCAGAGGCCGGGAAACAGAGGTGGGGAATCAGATATGGGGAATCAGAGGTGGCGAATCAAAGGCGGTGAATCAGAGATGGGGAATCAGAGGCGGGGAATCAGAGGCAGGGAATCAGATGCGGGGAATCAGAGGCGGGGAATCAGAGCTGGCGAATCAGAGGCGGGGAATCAGAGGTGGGCAATCAGAGGCGGGGAATCAGATATGGGGAATCAGAGGCGGGGAATCAGAGGCGGGGAAACAGAGGCGGGGAATCAAATATAGGGAATCAGAGGTGGGGAATCAGAGGTTGTGAATCAGAGATGGGGAATCAAGGCGGGGAATCAGAGGCAGGGAATCAGACACGGGGAATCAGAGGCGGGGATTCAGAGCTGGGGAATCAGAGGCGAGGAATCAGAGTTGGGGAATCAGAGGCAGGGAATCAGATATGGGGAATCAGAGGCGGGGAATCAGAGGCGGGGAAACAGAGGCGGGGAATCAGATATGGGGAATCAGAGGTGGGGAATCAGGGGAAGGGATTCAGTGTCAGGGAATCAGAGGCGGGGAATCAGAGGTGGGGAATCAGAGGCAGGGAATCAGACACGGGGAATCAGAGGCGGGGAATCAGAGATGGGGAATCAGAGGCGGGGAATCAGAGGCAGGGAATCGGACGCCGGGAATCAGAGTCGGGGAATCAGAGCTGGGGAATCAGAGGCGGGGAATCAGAGTTGGGGAATCAGAGGCGGGGATTCAGATATGGGGAAATAGAGGCGGGGAATCAGATATGGGGAATCAGAGGTGTGGAATCAGAGGTTTGGAATCAGAGGAAGGGAATCAGAGTCGGGGAAACAGAGGCGGGGAATCAGATATGTGGAATCAGAGGTGGCGAATCAAAGGCGGTGAAACAGAGATGGGGAATCAGGGCAGGGAATCAGAGGCAGGGAATCAAACACGGGGAATCAGAGCTGGGGAATCAGAGGCGGGGAATCAGAGTTGGGAATCAGAGGCGGGGAATCAGAGGCGGGGAATCAGAGGCGGGGTATCAGAGGCGGGGAATCAGACGGGGGAATCAGAGGCGGGGAATCAGAGGCGGGGAATCAGAGGCAGGGAATCAGAGGCGGGAAATCAGAGACGGCGAATCTGAGGCGTGGAATCAGAGGTGGGGAAAGAGATGTGGGGAAACGTAGGCCAGGAAAGATGCACGGAAAGGGAGGCGGTGAGTCAGAGGCGGGGAATCAGAGGCGGGGAATCAGAGGCAGGGAATCAGAGGGGGGCAATCAGAGGCGGCGAATCAGAGGCGTGGAATCAGAGGTGGGGAAAGAGATGTGGGGAAACAGGCGGGTAAACAGAAGCGGGTAATCATAGGTGCATAAATAGAGGCGGCGAAAGAGATGGGCGAAACATAGTGGTTGGAACTTGTATGTTGAAAATGAGTTACACAGAACAGATCAAACAGAGTTGTTGAAATTGAGGGAGGGAAAGAGAGGCACGGAAAGAGTGGAGGGGAAAGAGTGCAGGCAAAAGAGAGGCGTAGAGACAGTGGTGGGGAATCAGAGGCGGGGAATCAGAGGCGGGGAATCAGAGGCAGGGAATCAGAGGCGGGGAAAGATATGTGGGGAAACGTAGGCCAGGAAAGTTGAGCGGAAAGGGAGGCAGTGAATCAGAGGTGGGGAATCAAAGGCAGGGAATCAGATGCGGGGAATCAGAGGCGGGGAATCAGAGCTGGCGAATCAGAGGCGGGGAATCAGAGGTGGGCAATCAGAGGCGGGGAATCAGATATGGGGAATCAGAGGCGGGGAATCAGAGGCGGGGAAACAGAGGCGGGGAATCAAATATAGGGAATCAGAGGTGGGGAATCAGAGGTTGTGAATCAGAGATGGGGAATCAAGGCGGGGAATCAGAGGCAGGGAATCAGACACGGGGAATCAGAGGCGGGGATTCAGAGCTGGGGAATCAGAGGCGGGGAATCAGAGTTGGGGAATCAGAGGCAGGGAATCAGATATGGGGAATCAGAGGCGGGGAATCAGAGGCGGGGAAACAGAGGCGGGGAATCAGATATGGGGAATCAGAGGTGGGGAATCAGGGGAAGGGATTCAGTGTCAGGGAATCAGAGGCGGGGAATCAGAGGTGGGGAATCAGAGGCAGGGAATCAGACACGGGGAATCAGAGGCGGGGAATCAGAGATGGGGAATCAGAGGCGGGGAATCAGAGGCAGGGAATCGGACGCCGGGAATCAGAGTCGGGGAATCAGAGCTGGGGAATCAGAGGCGGGGAATCAGAGTTGGGGAATCAGAGGCGGGGATTCAGATATGGGGAAATAGAGGCGGGGAATCAGATATGGGGAATCAGAGGTGTGGAATCAGAGGTTGGGAATCAGAGGAAGGGAATCAGAGTCGGGGAAACAGAGGCGGGGAATCAGATATGTGGAATCAGAGGTGGCGAATCAAAGGCGGTGAAACAGAGATGGGGAATCAGGGCAGGGAATCAGAGGCAGGGAATCAAACACGGGGAATCAGAGCTGGGGAATCAGAGGCGGGGAATCAGAGTTGGGAATCAGAGGCGGGGAATCAGAGGCGGGGAATCAGAGGCGGGGTATCAGAGGCGGGGAATCAGACGGGGGAATCAGAGGCGGGGAATCAGAGGCGGGGAATCAGAGGCAGGGAATCAGAGGCGGGAAATCAGAGACGGCGAATCTGAGGCGTGGAATCAGAGGTGGGGAAAGAGATGTGGGGAAACGTAGGCCAGGAAAGATGCACGGAAAGGGAGGCGGTGAGTCAGAGGCGGGGAATCAGAGGCGGGGAATCAGAGGCAGGGAATCAGAGGGGGGCAATCAGAGGCGGCGAATCAGAGGCGTGGAATCAGAGGTGGGGAAAGAGATGTGGGGAAACAGGCGGGTAAACAGAAGCGGGTAATCATAGGTGCATAAATAGAGGCGGCGAAAGAGATGGGCGAAACATAGTGGTTGGAACTTGTATGTTGAAAATGAGTTACACAGAACAGATCAAACAGAGTTGTTGAAATTGAGGGAGGGAAAGAGAGGCACGGAAAGAGTGGAGGGGAAAGAGTGCAGGCAAAAGAGAGGCGTAGAGACAGTGGTGGGGAATCAGAGGCGGGGAATCAGAGGCGGGGAATCAGAGGCAGGGAATCAGAGGCGGGGAAAGATATGTGGGGAAACGTAGGCCAGGAAAGTTGAGCGGAAAGGGAGGCAGTGAATCAGAGGTGGGGAATCAGAGGCGGGGAATCAGAGGCGGGGAATCAGAGGCGGGGAATCAGAGGCGGGGAATCAGAAGCGGGGAATCAGAGGTGGGGAATCAGAGGCGGGGTATCAGAGGTTGAGAATCAGAGATGGGCATTCAGATGCAGGGAATCAGAGGCAGGGAATCAGAGGCAGGGAATCAGAGTCACGGAATCTGAGGTAGGGAATCTGAGGTGGGGAATCAGAGGCGGGGAAACAGGCGGGTAAACAGAGGCGGGTAAACATAGGCGTGGAATCAGAGGCAGGGAATCAGAGGCGGGGAATCAGAGGCGGTGAATCAGAGGCGGGGAATCAGAGGCGGGGAATCAGATGCGGGGAATCAGAGGCGGGGAATCAGAGGTGGGGTATTAGATGAGGGGAATCAGAGGCGGGGAATCAGAGGCGGGTAATCAGAGGCGGGGAATCAGAGGCGTGGAATCAGAGGCGGGGAATCAGAGGCGGGGAATCAGAAGTGGGGAATCAGATGTGGGGAATCAGAGGCGGGGAATCAGAGGCAGGGAATCAGAGGCGGGCAATCAGAAGTGGTGAATCAGAGGTGGGGAATCAGAGGCGGGGAAACAGAGGCGGTGAATCAGAGGCGGGGAATCAGAAGTGGGGAATCAGAGGTGGGGAATCAGAGGCGGGGAATCAGAGGCGGGGAATCAGAGGCGGGCAATCAGATGCAGGGAATCAGAGGCAGGGAATCAGAGGCAGGGAATCAGAGGCAGGGAATCTGAGGCAGGGAATCTGTGTTGGGGAACCAGAGGCGGGAAAACAGGCGAGTAAACAGAGGCGGGTAAACATAGGTGGGGAATCAGAGGCGGGGAATCAGAGCCGGGAAATCAGAGGCAGGGAATCTGAGGCGGGGAATCAGATGCAGGGAATCAGATGCGGGACATCAGAGGTGCGGTATCAGAGGCGGGGAATTAGAGGCGTGGAATCAGAGGCGGGGAATCAGAGGCGTGGAATCAGAGGCGGGGAATCAGAGGCGGGTAAACATAGGCGGGGAATCAGAGGCGGGGAATCAGAGGCGGGGAATCAGAGGCGGGGAATCAGAGGCGGGGAATCAGAGGCGTGGAATCAGATGCGGTGAATCAGTGGCCGAGATTCAGAGGCGGGGTATTAGACGAGGGGAATCGGAGATGGGGAATCAGAGGCAGGGAATCAGAGGCGGGGAATCAGAGGCGGGGAATCAGAGGCGGGGAATCAGAGGCCGGGAATCAGATATGGGGAAACAGAGGCGGGGATCCGAGGCGGGGAAACAGAGGCGGGGAATCAGATATGGGGAATCAGAGGTGGGGAATCAGAGGTTGGGAATCAGAGGCAGGGAATCAGAGGCTTGGAATCAGATGCAGGGAATCAGATGCGGGGAATCAGAGGCGGGGAATCAGAGCTGGGGAATCAGAGGTGGGGAATCAGATTTGGGGAATCAGAGGCGGGGACTTAGATATTGGGAAACAGAGGCGGGGAATCAGAGGCGGGGAAACCCAGGCGGGGAATCAGATATGGGGAATCAGAGGTGGGGAATCAGAGGCAAGGAATCAGATGTGCGGAATCAGAGATGGGGAATCAGAGGCAGGGAATCAGAATCAGAAGCAGGGAATCAGAGGCCGGGAATCAGAGGCCGGAATCAGATGCTGGGAATCAGAGGCCTGGAATCAGAGGCGGGGAATCAGAGGCAGGGAATCAGATGCGGGGAATCAGAGGCGGGGAATCAGAGCTGGGGAATCAGAGGCGGGGTATTAGAGTTGGGGAATCAGAGGCGGGGAATCAGATATGGGGATACAGAGGTGGGGAATCAGAGGCGGGGAAACAGAGGCAGGGAATCAGATATGGGGAATCAGAGGTGGGGAATCAGAGATGGGGAATCAGAGGCGGTGAATCAGAGATGGGGAATCAGAGGCGGGGAATCAGAGGCAGGAAATCAGACACGGGGATTCAGAGGCTGGGAATCAGACGGGGGGAATCAAAGGCGGGGAATCAGAGCTGGGGAATCAGAGGCAGGGAATCAGAGGCGGGGAATCAGATATGGGGAATCAGAGGCTGGGATTCAGAGGCGGGGAATCAGAGGCAGGGAATCAGACACGGGGAATCAGAGGTGGGGAATCAGAGATGGGGAATCAGAGGCGGGGTATCAGAGTCAGGGAATCAGACGCGGGGAATCTGAGGCGGGGAATCAGAGCTGGGGAATCAGAGGTGGGGAATCAGAGTTGGGGAATCAGAGGCAGGGAATCGGATGTGCGGAATCAGAGATGGGGAATCAGATGTGGGGAATCAGAGGAATCAGAGATGGGGAATCAGAGGCGGGGAATCAGAGGCAGGAAATCAGACACGGGGATTCAGAGGCTGGGAATCAAACGGGGGGAATCAAAGGCGGGGAATCAGAGCTGGGGAATCAGAGGCAGGGAATCAGAGTTGGGGATTCAGAGACGGGGAATCAGATATGGGGAAACAGAGGTGGGGAATCAGAGTTGGGGAATCAGAGGCAGGGAATCGGATGTGCGGAATCAGAGATGGGGAATCAGATGTGGGGAATCAGAGGAATCAGAGATGGGGAATCAGAGGCAGGAAATCAGACACGGGGATTCAGAGGCTGGGAATCAGACGGGGGGAATCAAAGGCGGGGAATCAGAGCTGGGGAATCAGAGGCAGGGAATCAGAGTTGGGGATTCAGAGACGGGGAATCAGATATGGGGAAACAGAGGCGGGGAATCAGAGGCGGGCAAACAGAGGCGGGGAATTAGATATGGGGAATCAGAGGTGGGGAATCAGAGGTGGTGAATCAGTGATGGGGAATCACAGGCGGGGAATCAGAGGCAGGGAATAGAACGCAGGGAATCAGACGCAGGGAATCAGAGCTGGGGAATCAGAGGCGGGGAATCATAGTTGGGAATCAGAGGCGGGGAATCAGATATGGGGAAACAGAGGCGGGGAATCAGAGGCGGGGAAACAGAGGCGGGGAATCAGATATGGGGAATCGGATGCGGGGAATCAGAGGCTGGGAATCAGAGCTGGGGAATCAGAGGCGGGGAATCAGAGTTGGGGCATCAGAGGTGGGGAATTAGATATAGGGAAACAGAGGCGGGGAATCAGAGGCGGGGAAACAGAGGCGGGGAATAAGATATGGGGAATCAGAGGTGGGGAATCAGAGGCAGGGAATCAGATGTGCGGAATCAGAGATGGGGAATCAGAGGCAGGGAATCAGAATCAGAAGCGGGGAATCAGAGGCCGGGAATCAGAGGCCGGGAATCAGATGCTGGGAATAAGAGGCCGGGAATCAGAGGTGGGGAATCAGAGTCCGGGAATCAGAGATGGGGATTCAGAGGCGGGGACTGAGATATGGAGAATCAGAGGCGGGGAATCAGAGGCCGGGAAACAGAGGTGGGGAATCAGATATGGGGAATCAGAGGTGGCGAATCAAAGGCGGTGTATCAGAGATGGGGAATCAGAGGCGGGGAATCAGAGGCAGGGAATCAGATGCGGGGAATCAGAGGCGGGGAATCAGAGCTGGCGAATCAGAGGCGGGGAATCAGAGGTGGGCAATCAGAGGCGGGGAATCATATATGGGGAATCAGAGGCGGGGAATCAGAGGCGGGGAAACAGAGGCGGGGAATCAGATATGGGGAATCAGAGGTGGGGAATCAGGGGAAGGGATTCAGTGTCAGGGAATCAGAGGCGGGGAATCAGAGGCGGGGAATCAGAGGCAGGGAATCAGACACGGGGAATCAGAGGCGGGGAATCAGAGTTGGGGAATCAGAGGCGGGGAATCAGAGGCAGGGAATCGGACGCCGGGAATCAGAGTCGGGGAATCAGAGCTGGGGAATCAGAGGCGGGGAATCAGAGTTGGGGAATCAGAGGCGGGGATTCAGATGTGGGGAAATAGAGGCGGGGAATCAGATATGGGGAATCAGAGGTGTGGAATCAGAGGTTGGGAATCAGAGGAAGGGAATCAGAGTCGGGGAAACAGAGGCGGAGAATCAGATATGTGGAATCAGAGGTGGCGAATCAAAGGCGGTGAAACAGAGATGGGGAATCAGGGCAGGGAATCAGAGGCAGGGAATCAAACACGGGGAATCAGAGCTGGGGAATCAGAGGCGGGGAATCAGAGTTGGGAATCAGAGGCGGGGAATCAGAGGCGGGGAATCAGAGGCGGGGAATCAGAGGCGGGGAATCAGAGGGGGGAATCAGAGGCGTGGAATCAGAGGCGGGGAATCAGAGGCAGGGAATCAGAGGCGGGAAATCAGAGACGGCGAATCTGAGGCGTGGAATCAGAGGTGGGGAAAGAGATGTGGGGAAACGTAGGCCAGGAAAGATGCACGGAAAGGGAGGCGGTGAATCAGAGGCGGGGAATCAGAGGCGGGGAATCAGAGGCAGGGAATCAGAGGGGGGCAATCAGAGGCGGCGAATCAGAGGCGTGGAATCAGAGGTGGGGAAAGAGATGTGGGGAAACAGGCGGGTAAACAGAAGCGGGTAAACATAGGTGCATAAATAGAGGCGGCGAAAGAGATGGGCGAAACATAGTGGTTGGAACTTGTATGTTGAAAATGAGTTACACAGAACAGATCAAACAGAGTTGTTGAAATTGAGGGAGGGAAAGAGAGGCACGGAAAGAGTGGAGGGGAAAGAGTGCAGGCAAAAGAGAGGTGTAGAGACAGTGGTGGGGAATCAGAGGCGGGGAATCAGAGGCGGGGAATCAGAGGCAGGGAATCAGAGGCGGGGAAAGATATGTGGGGAAACATAGGCCAGGAAAGTTGAGCGGAAAGGGAGGCAGTGAATCAGAGGTGGGGAATCAGAGGCGGGGAATCAGAGGCGGGGAATCAGAGGCGGGGAATCAGAGGCGGGGAATCAGAAGCGGGGAATCAGAGGTGGGGAATCAGAGGCGGGGTATCAGAGGTTGAGAATCAGAGATGGGCATTCAGATGCAGGGAATCAGAGGCAGGGAATCAGAGGCAGGGAATCAGAGTCACGGAATCTGAGGTAGGGAATCTGAGGTGGGGAATCAGAGGCGGGGAAACAGGCGGGTAAACAGAGGCGGGTAAACATAGGCGGGGAATCAGAGGCAGGGAATCAGAGGCGGGGAATCAGAGGCGGTGAATCAGAGGCGGGGAATCAGAGGCGGGGAATCAGATGCGGGGAATCAGAGGCGGGGAATCAGAGGTGGGGTATTAGATGAGGGGAATCAGAGGCGGGGAATCAGAGGCGGGGAATCAGAGGCGGGGAATCAGAGGCGTGGAATCAGAGGCGGGGAATCAGAGGCGGGGAATCAGAAGTGGGGAATCAGATGTGGGGAATCAGAGGCGGGGAATCAGAGGCAGGGAATCAGAGGCGGGCAATCAGAAGTGGGGAATCAGAGGCGGGGAATCAGAGGCGGGGAAACAGAGGCGGTGAATCAGAGGCGGGGAATCAGAAGTGGGGAATCAGAGGTGGGGAATCAGAGGCGGGGAATCAGAGGCGGGGAATCAGAGGCGGGCAATCAGATGCAGGGAATCAGAGGCAGGGAATCAGAGGCAGGGAATCAGAGGCAGGGAATCTGAGGCAGGGAATCTGTGTTGGGGAACCAGAGGCGGGAAAACAGGCGAGTAAACAGAGGCGGGTAAACATAGGTGGGGAATCAGAGGCGGGGAATCAGAGCCGGGAAATTAGAGGCGGGGAATCTGAGGCGGGGAATCAGATGCAGGGAATCAGATGCGGGACATCAGAGGTGCGGTATCAGAGGCGGGGAATTAGAGGCGGGGAATCAGAGGCGGGGAATCAGAGGCGTGGAATCAGAGGCGGGGAATCAGAGGCGGGTAAACATAGGCGGGGAATCAGAGGCGGGGAATCAGAGGCGGGGAATCAGAGGCGGGGAATCCGAGGCGGGGAATCAGAGGCGTGGAATCAGATGCGGTGAATCAGAGGCGGGGAATCAGAGGCCGGGAATCAGATATGGGGAAACAGAGGCGGGGAATCCGAGGCGGGGAAACAGAGGCGGGGAATCAGATATGGGGAATCAGAGGTGGGGAATCAGAGGTTGGGAATCAGAGGCAGGGAATCAGAGGCTTGGAATCAGATGCAGGGAATCAGATGCGGGGAATCAGAGGCGGGGAATCAGAGCTGGGGAATCAGAGGTGGGGAATCAGATTTGGGGAATCAGAGGCGGGGACTTAGATATTGGGAAACAGAGGCGGGGAATCAGAGGCGGGGAAACCCAGGCAGGGAATCAGATATGGGGAATCAGAGGTGGGGAATCAGAGGCAAGGAATCAGATGTGCGGAATCAGAGATGGGGAATCAGAGGCAGGGAATCAGAATCAGAAGCAGGGAATCAGAGGCCGGGAATCAGAGGCCGGAATCAGATGCTGGGAATCAGAGGCCTGGCATCAGAGGCGGGGAATCAGAGGCAGGGAATCAGATGCAGGGAATCAGAGGCGGGGAATCAGAGCTGGGGAATCAGAGGCGGGGTATTAGAGTTGGGGAATCAGAGGCGGGGAATCAGATATGGGATACAGAGATGGGGAATCAGAGGCGGGGAAACAGAGGCAGGGAATCAGATATGGGGAATCAGAGGTGGGGAATAAGAGATGGGGAATCAGAGGCGGTGAATCAGAGATGGGGAATCAGAGGCGGGGAATCAGAGGCAGGAAATCAGACACGGGGATTCAGAGGCTGGGAATCAGACGGGGGAATCAAAGGCGGGGAATCAGAGCTGGGGAATCAGAGGCAGGGAATCAGAGGCGGGGAATCAGATATGGGGAATCAGAGGCTGGGATTCAGAGGCGGGGAATCAGAGGCAGGGAATCAGACACGGGGAATCAGAGGTGGGGAATCAGAGATGGGGAATCAGAGGCGGGGAATCAGAGGCAGGGAATCAGACGCGGGGAATCTGAGGCGGGGAATCAGAGCTGGGGAATCAGAGGTGGGGAATCAGAGTTGGGGAATCAGAGGCAGGGAATCGGATGTGCGGAATCAGAGATGGGGAATCAGATGTGGGGAATCAGAGGAATCAGAGATGGGGAATCAGAGGCGGGGAATCAGAGGCAGGAAATCAGACACGGGGATTCAGAGGCTGGGAATCAGACGGGGGGAATCAAAGGCGGGGAATCAGAGCTGGGGAATCAGAGGCAGGGAATCAGAGTTGGGGATTCAGAGACGGGGAATCAGATATGGGGAAACAGAGGTGGGGAATCAGAGTTGGGGAATCAGAGGCAGGGAATCGGATGTGCGGAATCAGAGATGGGGAATCAGATGTGGGGAATCAGAGGAATCAGAGATGGGGAATCAGAGGCGGGGAATCAGAGGCAGGAAATCAGACACGGGGATTCAGAGGCTGGGAATCAGACGGGGGGAATCAAAGGCGGGGAATCAGAGCTGGGGAATCAGAGGCAGGGAATCAGAGTTGGGGATTCAGAGACGGGGAATCAGACATGGGGAAACAGAGGCGGGGAATCAGAGGCGGGCAAACAGAGGCGGGGAATTAGATATGGGGAATCAGAGGTGGGGAATCAGAGGTGGTGAATCAGTGATGGGGAATCACAGGCGGGGAATCAGAGGCAGGGAATAGAACGCAGGGAATCAGACGCAGGGAATCAGAGCTGGGGAATCAGAGGCGGGGAATCATAGTTGGGAATCAGAGGCGGGGAATCAGATATGGGGAAACAGAGGCGGGGAATCAGAGGCGGGGAAACAGAGGCGGGGAATCAGATATGGGGAATCGGATGCGGGGAATCAGAGGCGGGGAATCAGAGCTGGGGAATCAGAGGCGGGGAATCAGAGTTGGGGCATCAGAGGTGGGGAATTAGATATAGGGAAACAGAGGCGGGGAATCAGAGGCGGGGAAACAGAGGCGGGGAATAAGATATGGGGAATCAGAGGTGGGGAATCAGAGGCACGGAATCAGATGTGCGGAATCAGAGATGGGGAATCAGAGTCAGGGAATCAGAATCAGAAGCGGGGAATCAGAGGCCGGGAATCAGAGGCCGGGAATCAGATGCTGGGAATAAGAGGCCGGGAATCAGAGGTGGGGAATCAGAGTCCGGGAATCAGAGATGGGGATTCAGAGGCGGGGAATGAGATATGGAGAATCAGAGGCGGGGAATCAGAGGCCGGGAAACAGAGGTGGGGAATCAGATATGGGGAATCAGAGGTGGCGAATCAAAGGCGGTGAATCAGAGATGGGGAATCAGAGGCGGGGAATCAGAGGCAGGGAATCAGATGCGGGGAATCAGAGGCGGGGAATCAGAGCTGGCGAATCAGAGGCGGGGAATCAGAGGTGGGCAATCAGAGGCGGGGAATCAGATATGGGGAATCAGAGACGGGGAATCAGAGGCGGGGAAACAGAGGCGGGGAATCAAATATAGGGAATCAGAGGTGGGGAATCAGAGGTTGTGAATCAGAGATGGGGAATCAAGGCGGGGAATCAGAGGCAGGGAATCAGACACGGGGAATCAGAGGCGGGGATTCAGAGCTGGGGAATCAGAGGCGGGGAATCAGAGTTGGGGAATCAGAGGCAGGGAATCAGATATGGGGAATCAGAGGCGGGGAATCAGAGGCGGGGAAACAGAGGCGGGGAATCAGATATGGGGAATCAGAGGTGGGGAATCAGGGGAAGGGATTCAGTGTCAGGGAATCAGAGGCGGGGAATCAGAGGCGGGGAATCAGAGGCAGGGAATCAGACACGGGGAATCAGAGGCGGGGAATCAGAGATGGGGAATCAGAGGCGGGGAATCAGAGGCAGGGAATCGGACGCCGGGAATCAGAGTCGGGGAATCAGAGCTGGGGAATCAGAGGCGGGGAATCAGAGTTGGGGAATCAGAGGCGGGGATTCAGATATGGGGAAATAGAGGCGGGGAATCAGATATGGGGAATCAGAGGTGTGGAATCAGAGTTTGGGAATCAGAGGAAGGGAATCAGAGTCGGGGAAACAGAGGCGGGGAATCAGATATGTGGAATCAGAGGTGGCGAATCAAAGGCGGTGAAACAGAGATGGGGAATCAGGGCAGGGAATCAGAGGCAGGGAATCAAACACGGGGAATCAGAGCTGGGGAATCAGAGGCGGGGAATCAGAGTTGGGAATCAGAGGCGGGGAATCAGAGGCGGGGAATCAGAGGCGGGGAATCAGACGGGGGAATCAGAGGCGGGGAATCAGAGGCGGGGAATCAGAGGCAGGGAATCAGAGGCGGGAAATCAGAGACGGCGAATCTGAGGCGTGGAATCAGAGGTGGGGAAAGAGATGTGGGGAAACGTAGGCCAGGAAAGATGCACGGAAAGGGAGGCGGTGAGTCAGAGGCGGGGAATCAGAGGCTGGGAATCAGAGGCAGGGAATCAGAGGGGGGCAATCAGAGGCGGCGAATCAGAGGCGTGGAATCAGAGGTGAGGAAAGAGATGTGGGGAAACAGGCGGGTAAACAGAAGCGGGTAATCATAGGTGCATAAATAGAGGCGGCGAAAGAGATGGGCGAAACATAGTGGTTGGAACTTGTATGTTGAAAATGAGTTACACAGAACAGATCAAACAGAGTTGTTGAAATTGAGGGAGGGAAAGAGAGGCACGGAAAGAGTGGAGGGGAAAGAGTGCAGGCAAAAGAGAGGCGTAGAGACAGTGGTGGGGAATCAGAGGCGGGGAATCAGAGGCGGGGAATCAGAGGCAGGGAATCAGAGGCGGGGAAAGATATGTGGGGAAACGTAGGCCAGGAAAGTTGAGCGGAAAGGGAGGCAGTGAATCAGAGGTGGGGAATCAGAGGCGGGGAATCAGAGGCGGGGAATCAGAGGCGGGGAATCAGAGGCGGGGAATCAGAAGCGGGGAATCAGAGGTGGGGAATCAGAGGCGGGGTATCAGAGGTTGAGAATCAGAGATGGGCATTCAGATGCAGGGAATCAGAGGCAGGGAATCAGAGGCAGGGAATCAGAGTCACGGAATCTGAGGTGGGGAATCTGAGGTGGGGAATCAGAGGCGGGGAAACAGGCGGGTAAACAGAGGCGGGTAAACATAGGCGTGGAATCAGAGGCAGGGAATCAGAGGCGGGGAATCAGAGGCGGTGAATCAGAGGCGGGGAATCAGAGGCGGGGAATCAGATGCGGGGAATCAGAGGCGGGGAATCAGAGGTGGGGTATTAGATGAGGGGAATCAGAGGCGGGGAATCAGAGGCGGGGAATCAGAGGCGGGGAATCAGAGGCGTGGAATCAGAGGCGGGGAATCAGAGGCGGGGAATCAGAAGTGGGGAATCAGATGTGGGGAATCAGAGGCGGGGAATCAGAGGCAGGGAATCAGAGGCGGGCAATCAGAAGTGGGGAATCAGAGGCGGGGAATCAGAGGCGGGGAAACAGAGGCGGTGAATCAGAGGCGGGGAATCAGAAGTGGGGAATCAGAGGTGGGGAATCAGAGGCGGGGAATCAGGGGCAGGGAATCAGTGGCAGGGAATCAGAGGCGGGGAATCAGAGGCGGGGAATCAGAGGCAGGGAATCAGACACGGGGAATCAGAGGCGGGGAATCAGAGATGGGGAATCAGAGGCGGGGAATCAGAGGCAGGGAATCAGACGCGGGGAATCTGAGGCGGGGAATCAGAGCTGGGGAATCAGAGGTGGGGAATCAGAGTTGGGGAATCAGAGGCGGGGAATCAGAGGCAGGGAATCAGATGAAGGGAATCTGATGCAGGGAATCTGAGGCAGGGAATCTGAGGCAGGGAATCGGAGGCAGGGAACTGATGTGGGGAATCAGAGGCGGGGAATCAGAGGCGGGGAATCAGAGGGGGGATTCAGAGGCGGGGAATCAGAGGCGGGGAATCAGAGGCGGGGAATCAGAGGGGGGAATCTGAGGTGGGGAATCAGAGGCGGGGAATCAGAGGCGGGGAATCAGAGGCAGGGAATCAGAGGCAGGGAATCAGATGAAGGGAATCTGATGCAGGGAATCTGAGGCAGGGAATCAGAGGTGGGGAATCAGAAGCGGGGTATCAGAGGAGGGGAATCAGAGGCGGGGAATCAGAGGCGGGGAATCAGAGGCGGGGAATCAGAGGCGTGGAATCAGAGGCGGGAATTCAGAGGCGGGGAAAGATATGTGGGGAAACGTAGGCCAGGAAAGTTGAGCGGAAATGGAGGCAGTGAATCAGAGGTGGGGAATCAGAGGCGGGGAATCAGAGGCTGGGAATCAGAGGCGGGGAATCAGAGGCGGGGAATCAGAAGTGGGGAATCAGAGGTGGGGAATCAGAGGCGGGGAATCAGAGGCAGGGAATCAGAGGCGGGCAATCAGATGCAGGGAATCAGAGGCAGGGAATCAGAGGCAGGAAATCAGACACGGGGATTCAGAGGCTGGGAATCAGACGGGGGGAATCAAAGGCGGGGAATCAGAGCTGGGGAATCAGAGGCAGGGAATCAGAGTTGGGGATTCAGAGACGGGGAATCAGATATGGGGAAACAGAGGCGGGGAATCAGAGGCGGGCAAACAGAGGCGGGGAATTAGATATGGGGAATCAGAGGTGGGGAATCAGAGGTGGTGAATCAGTGATGGGGAATCACAGGCGGGGAATCAGAGGCAGGGAATAGAACGCAGGGAATCAGACGCAGGGAATCAGAGCTGGGAAATCAGAGGCGGGGAATCATAGTTGGGAATCAGAGGCGGGGAATCAGATATGGGGAAACAGAGGCGGGGAATCAGAGGCGGGGAAACAGAGGCGGGGAATCAGATATGGGGAATCGGATGCGGGGAATCAGAGGCGGGGAATCAGAGCTGGGGAATCAGAGGCGGGGAATCAGAGTTGGGGCATCAGAGGTGGGGAATTAGATATAGGGAAACAGAGGCGGGGAATCAGAGGCGGGGAAACAGAGGCGGGGAATAAGATATGGGGAATCAGAGGTGGGGAATCAGAGGCACGGAATCAGATGTGCGGAATCAGAGATGGGGAATCAGAGGCAGGGAATCAGAATCAGAAGCGGGGAATCAGAGGCCGGGAATCAGAGGCCGGGAATCAGATGCTGGGAATAAGAGGCCGGGAATCAGAGGTGGGGAATCAGAGTCCGGGAATCAGAGCTGGGGAATCAGAGGTGGGGAATCAGAGTTGGGGAAACAGAGGCAGGGAATCGGATGTGCGGAATCAGAGATGGGGAATCAGATGTGGGGAATCAGAGGAATCAGAGATGGGGAATCAGAGGCGGGGAATCAGAGGCAGGAAATCAGACACGGGGATTCAGAGGCTGGGAATCAGACGGGGGGAATCAAAGGCGGGGAATCAGAGCTGGGGAATCAGAGGCAGGGAATCAGAGTTGGGGATTCAGAGACGGGGAATCAGATATGGGGAAACAGAGGCGGGGAATCAGAGGCGGGCAAACAGAGGCGGGGAATTAGATATGGGGAATCAGAGGTGGGGAATCAGAGGTGGTGAATCAGTGATGGGGAATCACAGGCGGGGAATCAGAGGCAGGGAATAGAACGCAGGGAATCAGACGCAGGGAATCAGAGCTGGGGAATCAGAGGCGGGGAATCATAGTTGGGAATCAGAGGCGGGGAATCAGATATGGGGAAACAGAGGCGGGGAATCAGAGGCGGGGAAACAGAGGCGGGGAATCAGATATGGGGAATCGGATGCGGGGAATCAGAGGCGGGGAATCAGACGCGGGGAATCTGAGGCGGGGAATCAGAGCTGGGGAATCAGAGGTGGGGAATCAGAGTTGGGGAATCAGAGGCAGGGAATCGGATGTGCGGAATCAGAGATGGGGAATCAGATGTGAGGAATCAGAGGAATCAGAGATGGGGAATCAGAGGCGGGGAATCAGAAGCAGGAAATCAGACACGGGGATTCAGAGGCTGGGAATCAGACGGGGGAATCAAAGGCGGGGAATCAGAGCTGGGGAATCAGAGGCAGGGAATCAGAGTTGGGGATTCAGAGACGGGGAATCAGATATGGGGAAACAGAGGCGGGGAATCAGAGGCGGGCAAACAGAGGCGGGGAATTAGATATGGGGAATCAGAGGTGGGGAATCAGAGGTGGTGAATCAGTGATGGGGAATCACAGGCGGGGAATCAGAGGCAGGGAATAGAACGCAGGGAATCAGACGCAGGGAATCAGAGCTGGGGAATCAGAGGCGGGGAATCATAGTTGGGAATCAGAGGCGGGGAATCAGATATGGGGAAACAGAGGCGGGGAATCAGAGGCGGGGAAACAGAGGCGGGGAATCAGATATGGGGAATCGGATGCGGGGAATCAGAGGCGGGGAATCAGAGCTGGTGAAACAGAGGCGGGGAATCAGAGTTGGGGCATCAGAGGTGGGGAATTAGATATAGGGAAACAGAGGTGGGGAATCAGAGGCGGGGAAACAGAGGCGGGGAATCAGATATGGGGAATCAGAGGTGGGGAATCAGAGGCAGGGAATCAGATGTGCGGAATCAGAGATGGGGAATCAGAGGCACGGAATCAGAATCAGAAGCGGGGAATCAGAGGCCGGGAATCAGAGGCCGGGAATCAGATGCTGGGAATAAGAGGCTGGGAATCAGAGGTGTGGAATCAGAGTCCGGGAATCAGAGATGGGGATTCAGAGGCGGGGAATGAGATATGGAGAATCAGAGGCGGGGAATCAGAGGCCGGGAAACAGAGGTGGGGAATCAGATATGGGGAATCAGAGGTGGCGAATCAAAGGTGGTGAATCAGAGATGGGGAATCAGAGGCGGGGAATCAGAGGCAGGGAATCAGATGCGGGGAATCAGAGGCGGGGAATCAGAGCTGGCGAATCAGAGGCGGGGAATCAGAGGTGGGCAATCAGAGGCGGGGAATCAGATATGGGGAATCAGAGGCGCGGAATCAGAGGTGGGGAATCAGAGGTTGTGAATCAGAGATGGGGAATCAAGGTGGGGAATCAGAGGCAGGGAATCAGACACGGGGAATCAGAGGCGGGGATTCAGAGCTGGGGAATCAGAGGCGGGGAATCAGAGTTGGGGAATCAGAGGCAGGGAATCAGATATGGGGAATCAGAGGCGGGGAATCAGAGGCGGGGAAACAGAGGCGGGGAATCAGATATGGGGAATCAGAGGTGGGGAATCAGGGGCAGGGAATCAGTGGCAGGGAATCAGAGGCGGGGAATCAGAGGCGGGGAATCAGAGGCAGGGAATCAGACACGGGGAATCAGAGGCGGGGAATCAGAGATGGGGAATCAGAGGCGGGGAATCAGAGGCAGGGAATCAGACACGGGGAATCTGAGGCGGGGAATCAGAGCTGGGGAATCAGAGGTGGGGAATCAGAGTTGGGGAATCAGAGGCGGGGAATCAGAGGCAGGGAATCAGATGAAGGGAATCTGATGCAGGGAATCTGAGGCAGGGAATCTGAGGCAGGGAATCGGAGGCAGGGAATCTGATGTGGGGAATCAGAGGCGGGGAATCAGAGGCGGGGAATCAGAGGGGGGATTCAGAGGCGGGGAATCAGAGGCGGGGAATCAGAGGCGGGGAATCAGAGGGGGGAATCTGAGGTGGGGAATCAGAGGCGGGGAATCAGAGGCGGGGAATCAGAGGCAGGGAATCAGAGGCAGGGAATCAGATGAAGGGAATCTGATGCAGGGAATCTGAGGCAGGGAATCAGAGGTGGGGAATCAGAAGCGGGGTATCAGAGGAGGGGAATCAGAGGCGGGGAATCAGAGGCGGGGAATCAGAGGCGGGGAATCAGAGGCGTGGAATCAGAGGCGGGAATTCAGAGGCGGGGAAAGATATGTGGGGAAACGTAGGCCAGGAAAGTTGAGCGGAAATGGAGGCAGTGAATCAGAGGTGGGGAATCAGAGGCGGCGAATCAGAGGCTGGGAATCAGAGGCGGGGAATCAGAGGCGGGGAATCAGAAGTGGGGAATCAGAGGTGGGGAATCAGAGGCGGGGAATCAGAGGCAGGGAATCAGAGGCGGGCAATCAGATGCAGGGAATCAGAGGCAGGGAATCAGAGGCAGGAAATCAGACACGGGGATTCAGAGGCTGGGAATCAGACGGGGGGAATCAAAGGCGGGGAATCAGAGCTGGGGAATCAGACACGGGGAATCAGAGGTGGGGAATCAGAGATGGGGAATCAGAGGCGGGGTATCAGAGTCAGGGAATCAGACGCGGGGAATCTGAGGCGGGGAATCAGAGCTGGGGAATCAGAGGTGGGGAATCAGAGTTGGGGAATCAGAGGCAGGGAATCGGATGTGCGGAATCAGAGATGGGGAATCAGATGTGGGGAATCAGAGGAATCAGAGATGGGGAATCAGAGGCAGGGAATCAGAGGCAGGAAATCAGACACGGGGATTCAGAGGCTGGGAATCAAACGGGGGGAATCAAAGGCGGGGAATCAGAGCTGGGGAATCAGAGGCAGGGAATCAGAGTTGGGGATTCAGAGACGGGGAATCAGATATGGGGAAACAGAGGTGGGGAATCAGAGTTGGGGAATCAGAGGCAGGGAATCGGATGTGCGGAATCAGAGATGGGGAATCAGATGTGGGGAATCAGAGGAATCAGAGATGGGGAATCAGAGGCAGGAAATCAGACACGGGGATTCAGAGGCTGGGAATCAGACGGGGGGAATCAAAGGCGGGGAATCAGAGCTGGGGAATCAGAGGCAGGGAATCAGAGTTGGGGATTCAGAGACGGGGAATCAGATATGGGGAAACAGAGGCGGGGAATCAGAGGCGGGCAAACAGAGGCGGGGAATTAGATATGGGGAATCAGAGGTGGGGAATCAGAGGTGGTGAATCAGTGATGGGGAATCACAGGCGGGGAATCAGAGGCAGGGAATAGAACGCAGGGAATCAGACGCAGGGAATCAGAGCTGGGGAATCAGAGGCGGGGAATCATAGTTGGGAATCAGAGGCGGGGAATCAGATATGGGGAAACAGAGGCGGGGAATCAGAGGCGGGGAAACAGAGGCGGGGAATCAGATATGGGGAATCGGATGCGGGGAATCAGAGGCTGGGAATCAGAGCTGGGGAATCAGAGGCGGGGAATCAGAGTTGGGGCATCAGAGGTGGGGAATTAGATATAGGGAAACAGAGGCGGGGAATCAGAGGCGGGGAAACAGAGGCGGGGAATAAGATATGGGGAATCAGAGGTGGGGAATCAGAGGCAGGGAATCAGATGTGCGGAATCAGAGATGGGGAATCAGAGGCAGGGAATCAGAATCAGAAGCGGGGAATCAGAGGCCGGGAATCAGAGGCCGGGAATCAGATGCTGGGAATAAGAGGCCGGGAATCAGAGGTGGGGAATCAGAGTCCGGGAATCAGAGATGGGGATTCAGAGGCGGGGACTGAGATATGGAGAATCAGAGGCGGGGAATCAGAGGCCGGGAAACAGAGGTGGGGAATCAGATATGGGGAATCAGAGGTGGCGAATCAAAGGCGGTGTATCAGAGATGGGGAATCAGAGGCGGGGAATCAGAGGCAGGGAATCAGATGCGGGGAATCAGAGGCGGGGAATCAGAGCTGGCGAATCAGAGGCGGGGAATCAGAGGTGGGCAATCAGAGGCGGGGAATCAGATATGGGGAATCAGAGGCGGGGAATCAGAGGCGGGGAAACAGAGGCGGGGAATCAGATATGGGGAATCAGAGGTGGGGAATCAGGGGAAGGGATTCAGTGTCAGGGAATCAGAGGCGGGGAATCAGAGGCGGGGAATCAGAGGCAGGGAATCAGACACGGGGAATCAGAGGCGGGGAATCAGAGTTGGGGAATCAGAGGCGGGGAATCAGAGGCAGGGAATCGGACGCCGGGAATCAGAGTCGGGGAATCAGAGCTGGGGAATCAGAGGCGGGGAATCAGAGTTGGGGAATCAGAGGCGGGGATTCAGATGTGGGGAAATAGAGGCGGGGAATCAGATATGGGGAATCAGAGTTGGGGATTCAGAGACGGGGAATCAGATATGGGGAAACAGAGGCGGGGAATCAGAGGCGGGCAAACAGAGGCGGGGAATTAGATATGGGGAATCAGAGGTGGGGAATCAGAGGTGGTGAATCAGTGATGGGGAATCACAGGCGGGGAATCAGAGGCAGGGAATAGAACGCAGGGAATCAGACGCAGGGAATCAGAGCTGGGAAATCAGAGGCGGGGAATCATAGTTGGGAATCAGAGGCGGGGAATCAGATATGGGGAAACAGAGGCGGGGAATCAGAGGCGGGGAAACAGAGGCGGGGAATCAGATATGGGGAATCGGATGCGGGGAATCAGAGGCGGGGAATCAGAGCTGGGGAATCAGAGGCGGGGAATCAGAGTTGGGGCATCAGAGGTGGGGAATTAGATATAGGGAAACAGAGGCGGGGAATCAGAGGCGGGGAAACAGAGGCGGGGAATAAGATATGGGGAATCAGAGGTGGGGAATCAGAGGCACGGAATCAGATGTGCGGAATCAGAGATGGGGAATCAGAGGCAGGGAATCAGAATCAGAAGCGGGGAATCAGAGGCCGGGAATCAGAGGCCGGGAATCAGATGCTGGGAATAAGAGGCCGGGAATCAGAGGTGGGGAATCAGAGTCCGGGAATCAGAGCTGGGGAATCAGAGGTGGGGAATCAGAGTTGGGGAATCAGAGGCAGGGAATCGGATGTGCGGAATCAGAGATGGGGAATCAGATGTGGGGAATCAGAGGAATCAGAGATGGGGAATCAGAGGCGGGGAATCAGAGGCAGGAAATCAGACACGGGGATTCAGAGGCTGGGAATCAGACGGGGGGAATCAAAGGCGGGGAATCAGAGCTGGGGAATCAGAGGCAGGGAATCAGAGTTGGGGATTCAGAGACGGGGAATCAGATATGGGGAAACAGAGGCGGGGAATCAGAGGCGGGCAAACAGAGGCGGGGAATTAGATATGGGGAATCAGAGGTGGGGAATCAGAGGTGGTGAATCAGTGATGGGGAATCACAGGCGGGGAATCAGAGGCAGGGAATAGAACGCAGGGAATCAGACGCAGGGAATCAGAGCTGGGGAATCAGAGGCGGGGAATCATAGTTGGGAATCAGAGGCGGGGAATCAGATATGGGGAAACAGGCGGGGAATCAGAGGCGGGGAAACAGAGGCGGGGAATCAGATATGGGGAATCGGATGCGGGGAATCAGAGGCGGGGAATCAGACGCGGGGAATCTGAGGCGGGGAATCAGAGCTGGGGAATCAGAGGTGGGGAATCAGAGTTGGGGAATCAGAGGCAGGGAATCGGATGTGCGGAATCAGAGATGGGGAATCAGATGTGAGGAATCAGAGGAATCAGAGATGGGGAATCAGAGGCGGGGAATCAGAGGCAGGAAATCAGACACGGGGATTCAGAGGCTGGGAATCAGACGGGAGGAATCAAAGGCGGGGAATCAGAGCTGGGGAATCAGAGGCAGGGAATCAGAGTTGGGGATTCAGAGACGGGGAATCAGATATGGGGAAACAGAGGCGGGGAATCAGAGGCGGGCAAACAGAGGCGGGGAATTAGATATGGGGAATCAGAGGTGGGGAATCAGAGGTGGTGAATCAGTGATGGGGAATCACAGGCGGGGAATCAGAGGCAGGGAATAGAACGCAGGGAATCAGACGCAGGGAATCAGAGCTGGGGAATCAGAGGCGGGGAATCATAGTTGGGAATCAGAGGCGGGGAATCAGATATGGGGAAACAGAGGCGGGGAATCAGAGGCGGGGAAACAGAGGCGGGGAATCAGATATGGGGAATCGGATGCGGGGAATCAGAGGCGGGGAATCAGAGCTGGTGAAACAGAGGCGGGGAATCAGAGTTGGGGCATCAGAGGTGGGGAATTAGATATAGGGAAACAGAGGTGGGGAATCAGAGGCGGGGAAACAGAGGCGGGGAATCAGATATGGGGAATCAGAGGTGGGGAATCAGAGGCAGGGAATCAGATGTGCGGAATCAGAGATGGGGAATCAGAGGCAGGGAATCAGAATCAGAAGCGGGGAATCAGAGACCGGGAATCAGAGGCCGGGAATCAGATGCTGGGAATAAGAGGCCGGGAATCAGAGGTGTGGAATCAGAGTCCGGGAATCAGAGATGGGGATTCAGAGGCGGGGAATGAGATATGGAGAATCAGAGGCGGGGAATCAGAGGCCGGGAAACAGAGGTGGGGAATCAGATATGGGGAATCAGAGGTGGCGAATCAAAGGTGGTGAATCAGAGATGGGGAATCAGAGGCGGGGAATCAGAGGCAGGGAATCAGATGCGGGGAATCAGAGGCGGGGAATCAGAGCTGGCGAATCAGAGGCGGGGAATCAGAGGTGGGCAATCAGAGGCGGGGAATCAGATATGGGGAATCAGAGGCGCGGAATCAGAGGCGGGGAAACAGAGGCGGGGAATCAAATATAGGGAATCAGAGGTGGGGAATCAGAGGTTGTGAATCAGAGATGGGGAATCAAGGTGGGGAATCAGAGGCAGGGAATCAGACACGGGGAATCAGAGGCGGGGATTCAGAGCTGGGGAATCAGAGGCGGGGAATCAGAGTTGGGGAATCAGAGGCAGGGAATCAGATATGGGGAATCAGAGGCGGGGAATCAGAGGCGGGGAAACAGAGGCGGGGAATCAGATATGGGGAATCAGAGGTGGGGAATCAGGGGCAGGGAATCATTGGCAGGGAATCAGAGGCGGGGAATCAGAGGCGGGGAATCAGAGGCAGGGAATCAGACACGGGGAATCAGAGGCGGGGAATCAGAGATGGGGAATCAGAGGTGGGGAATCAGAGGCAGGGAATCAGACGCGGGGAATCTGAGGCGGGGAATCAGAGCTGGGGAATCAGAGGTGGGGAATCAGAGTTGGGGAATCAGAGGCAGGGAATCGGATGTGCGGAATCAGAGATGGGGAATCAGATGTGGGGAATCAGAGGAATCAGAGATGGGGAATCAGAGGCGGGGAATCAGAGGCAGGAAATCAGACACGGGGATTCAGAGGCTGGGAATCAGACGGGGGGAATCAAAGGCGGGGAATCAGAGCTGGGGAATCAGAGGCAGGGAATCAGAGTTGGGGATTCAGAGACGGGGAATCAGATATGGGGAAACAGAGGCGGGGAATCAGAGGCGGGCAAACAGAGGCGGGGAATTAGATATGGGGAATCAGAGGTGGGGAATCAGAGGTGGTGAATCAGTGATGGGGAATCACAGGCGGGGAATCAGAGGCAGGGAATAGAACGCAGGGAATCAGACGCAGGGAATCAGAGCTGGGGAATCAGAGGCGGGGAATCATAGTTGGGAATCAGAGGCGGGGAATCAGATATGGGGAAACAGAGGCGGGGAATCAGAGGCGGGGAAACAGAGGCGGGGAATCAGATATGGGGAATCGGATGCGGGGAATCAGAGGCGGGGAATCAGAGCTGGGGAATCAGAGGCGGGGAATCAGAGTTGGGGCATCAGAGGTGGGGAATTAGATATAGGGAAACAGAGGCGGGGAATCAGAGGCGGGGAAACAGAGGCGGGGAATAAGATATGGGGAATCAGAGGTGGGGAATCAGAGGCACGGAATCAGATGTGCGGAATCAAAGATGGGGAATCAGAGGCAGGGAATCAGAATCAGAAGCGGGGAATCAGAGGCCGGGAATCAGAGGCCGGGAATCAGATGCTGGGAATAAGAGGCCGGGAATCAGAGGTGGGGAATCAGAGTCCGGGAATCAGAGATGGGGATTCAGAGGCGGGGAATGAGATATGGAGAATCAGAGGCGGGGAATCAGAGGCCGGGAAACAGAGGTGGGGAATCAGATATGGGGAATCAGAGGTGGCGAATCAAAGGCGGTGAATCAGAGATGGGGAATCAGAGGCGGGGAATCAGAGGCAGGGAATCAGATGCGGGGAATCAGAGGCGGGGAATCAGAGCTGGCGAATCAGAGGCGGGGAATCAGAGGTGGGCAATCAGAGGCGGGGAATCAGATATGGGGAATCAGAGGCGGGGAATCAGAGGCGGGGAAACAGAGGCGGGGAATCAAATATAGGGAATCAGAGGTGGGGAATCAGAGGTTGTGAATCAGAGATGGGGAATCAAGGCGGGGAATCAGAGGCAGGGAATCAGACACGGGGAATCAGAGGCGGGGATTCAGAGCTGGGGAATCAGAGGCGGGGAATCAGAGTTGGGGAATCAGAGGCAGGGAATCAGATATGGGGAATCAGAGGCGGGGAATCAGAGGCGGGGAAACAGAGGCGGGGAATCAGATATGGGGAATCAGAGGTGGGGAATCAGGGGAAGGGATTCAGTGTCAGGGAATCAGAGGCGGGGAATCAGAGGTGGGGAATCAGAGGCAGGGAATCAGACACGGGGAATCAGAGGCGGGGAATCAGAGATGGGGAATCAGAGGCAGGAAATCAGAGGCAGGGAATCGGACGCCGGGAATCAGAGTCGGGGAATCAGAGCTGGGGAATCAGAGGCGGGGAATCAGAGTTGGGGAATCAGAGGCGGGGATTCAGATATGGGGAAATAGAGGCGGGGAATCAGATATGGGGAATCAGAGGTGGTGAATCAGTGATGGGGAATCACAGGCGGGGAATCAGAGGCAGGGAATAGAACGCAGGGAATCAGACGCAGGGAATCAGAGCTGGGGAATCAGAGGCGGGGAATCATAGTTGGGAATCAGAGGCTGGGAATCAGAAGCAGGAAATCAGACACGGGGATTCAGAGGCTGGGAATCAGACGGGGGAATCAAAGGCGGGGAATCAGAGCTGGGGAATCAGAGGCAGGGAATCAGAGTTGGGGAGTCAGAGACGGGGAATCAGATATGGGGAAACAGAGGCGGGGAATCAGAGGCGGGCAAACAGAGGCGGGGAATTAGATATGGGGAATCAGAGGTGGGGAATCAGAGGTGGTGAATCAGTGATGGGGAATCACAGGCGGGGAATCAGAGGCAGGGAATAGAACGCAGGGAATCAGACGCAGGGAATCAGAGCTGGGGAATCAGAGGCGGGGAATCATAGTTGGGAATCAGAGGCGGGGAATCAGATATGGGGAAACAGAGGCGGGGAATCAGAGGCGGGGAAACAGAGGCGGGGAATCAGATATGGGGAATCGGATGCGGGGAATCAGAGGCGGGGAATCAGAGCTGGTGAAACAGAGGCGGGGAATCAGAGTTGGGGCATCAGAGGTGGGGAATTAGATATAGGGAAACAGAGGTGGGGAATCAGAGGCGGGGAAACAGAGGCGGGGAATCAGATATGGGGAATCAGAGGTGGGGAATCAGAGGCAGGGAATCAGATGTGCGGAATCAGAGATGGGGAATCAGAGGCAGGGAATCAGAATCAGAAGCGGGGAATCAGAGGCCGGGAATCAGAGGCCGGGAATCAGATGCTGGGAATAAGAGGCTGGGAATCAGAGGTGTGGAATCAGAGTCCGGGAATCAGAGATGGGGATTCAGAGGCGGGGAATGAGATATGGAGAATCAGAGGCGGGGAATCAGAGGCCGGGAAACAGAGGTGGGGAATCAGATATGGGGAATCAGAGGTGGCGAATCAAAGGTGGTGAATCAGAGATGGGGAATCAGAGGTGGGGAATCAGAGGCACGGAATCAGATGTGCGGAATCAGAGATGGGGAATCAGAGGCAGGGAATCAGAATCAGAAGCGGGGAATCAGAGGCCGGGAATCAGAGGCCGGGAATCAGATGCTGGGAATAAGAGGCCGGGAATCAGAGGTGGGGAATCAGAGTCCGGGAATCAGAGATGGGGATTCAGAGGCGGGGAATGAGATATGGAGAATCAGAGGCGGGGAATCAGAGGCCGGGAAACAGAGGTGGGGAATCAGATATGGGGAATCAGAGGTGGCGAATCAAAGGCGGTGAATCAGAGATGGGGAATCAGAGGCGGGGAATCAGAGGCAGGGAATCAGATGCGGGGAATCAGAGGCGGGGAATCAGAGCTGGCGAATCAGAGGCGGGGAATCAGAGGTGGGCAATCAGAGGCGGGGAATCAGATATGGGGAATCAGAGGCGGGGAATCAGAGGCGGGGAAACAGAGGCGGGGAATCAAATATAGGGAATCAGAGGTGGGGAATCAGAGGTTGTGAATCAGAGATGGGGAATCAAGGCGGGGAATCAGAGGCAGGGAATCAGACACGGGGAATCAGAGGCGGGGATTCAGAGCTGGGTAATCAGAGGCGGGGAATCAGAGTTGGGGAATCAGAGGCAGGGAATCAGATATGGGGAATCAGAGGCGGGGAATCAGAGGCGGGGAAACAGAGGCGGGGAATCAGATATGGGGAATCAGAGGTGGGGAATCAGGGGAAGGGATTCAGTGTCAGGGAATCAGAGGCGGGGAATCAGAGGTGGGGAATCAGAGGCAGGGAATCAGACACGGGGAATCAGAGGCGGGGAATCAGAGATGGGGAATCAGAGGCAGGAAATCAGAGGCAGGGAATCGGACGCCGGGAATCAGAGTCGGGGAATCAGAGCTGGGGAATCAGAGGCGGGGAATCAGAGTTGGGGAATCAGAGGCGGGGATTCAGATATGGGGAAATAGAGGCGGGGAATCAGATATGGGGAATCAGAGGTGGTGAATCAGTGATGGGGAATCACAGGCGGGGAATCAGAGGCAGGGAATAGAACGCAGGGAATCAGACGCAGGGAATCAGAGCTGGGGAATCAGAGGCGGGGAATCATAGTTGGGAATCAGAGGCTGGGAATCAGAAGCAGGAAATCAGACACGGGGATTCAGAGGCTGGGAATCAGACGGGGGAATCAAAGGCGGGGAATCAGAGCTGGGGAATCAGAGGCAGGGAATCAGAGTTGGGGAGTCAGAGACGGGGAATCAGATATGGGGAAACAGAGGCGGGGAATCAGAGGCGGGCAAACAGAGGCGGGGAATTAGATATGGGGAATCAGAGGTGGGGAATCAGAGGTGGTGAATCAGTGATGGGGAATCACAGGCGGGGAATCAGAGGCAGGGAATAGAACGCAGGGAATCAGACGCAGGGAATCAGAGCTGGGGAATCAGAGGCGGGGAATCATAGTTGGGAATCAGAGGCGGGGAATCAGATATGGGGAAACAGAGGCGGGGAATCAGAGGCGGGGAAACAGAGGCGGGGAATCAGATATGGGGAATCGGATGCGGGGAATCAGAGGCGGGGAATCAGAGCTGGTGAAACAGAGGCGGGGAATCAGAGTTGGGGCATCAGAGGTGGGGAATTAGATATAGGGAAACAGAGGTGGGGAATCAGAGGCGGGGAAACAGAGGCGGGGAATCAGATATGGGGAATCAGAGGTGGGGAATCAGAGGCAGGGAATCAGATGTGCGGAATCAGAGATGGGGAATCAGAGGCAGGGAATCAGAATCAGAAGCGGGGAATCAGAGGCCGGGAATCAGAGGCCGGGAATCAGATGCTGGGAATAAGAGGCTGGGAATCAGAGGTGTGGAATCAGAGTCCGGGAATCAGAGATGGGGATTCAGAGGCGGGGAATGAGATATGGAGAATCAGAGGCGGGGAATCAGAGGCCGGGAAACAGAGGTGGGGAATCAGATATGGGGAATCAGAGGTGGCGAATCAAAGGTGGTGAATCAGAGATGGGGATTCAGAGGCGGGGAATCAGAGGCAGGGAATCAGATGCGGGGAATCAGAGGCGGGGAATCAGAGCTGGCGAATCAGAGGCGGGGAATCAGAGGTGGGCAATCAGAGGCGGGGAATCAGATATGGGGAATCAGAGGCGCGGAATCAGAGGTGGGGAATCAGAGGTTGTGAATCAGAGATGGGGAATCAAGGTGGGGAATCAGAGGCAGGGAATCAGACACGGGGAATCAGAGGCGGGGATTCAGAGCTGGGGAATCAGAGGCGGGGAATCAGAGTTGGGGAATCAGAGGCAGGGAATCAGATATGGGGAATCAGAGGCGGGGAATCAGAGGCGGGGAAACAGAGGCGGGGAATCAGATATGGGGAATCAGAGGTGGGGAATCAGGGGCAGGGAATCAGTGACAGGGAATCAGAGGCGGGGAATCAGAGGCGGGGAATCAGAGGCAGGGAATCAGACACGGGGAATCAGAGGCGGGGAATCAGAGATGGGGAATCAGAGGCGGGGAATCAGAGGCAGGGAATCAGACACGGGGAATCTGAGGCGGGGAATCAGAGCTGGGGAATCAGAGGTGGGGAATCAGAGTTGGGGAATCAGAGGCGGGGAATCAGAGGCAGGGAATCAGATGAAGGGAATCTGATGCAGGGAATCTGAGGCAGGGAATCTGAGGCAGGGAATCGGAGGCAGGGAATCTGATGTGGGGAATCAGAGGCGGGGAATCAGAGGCGGGGAATCAGAGGGGGGATTCAGAGGCGGGGAATCAGAGGCGGGGAATCAGAGGCGGGGAATCAGAGGGGGGAATCTGAGGTGGGGAATCAGAGGCGGGGAATCAGAGGCGGGGAATCAGAGGCAGGGAATCAGAGGCAGGGAATCAGATGAAGGGAATCTGATGCAGGGAATCTGAGGCAGGGAATCAGAGGTGGGGAATCAGAAGCGGGGTATCAGAGGAGGGGAATCAGAGGCGGGGAATCAGAGGCGGGGAATCAGAGGCGGGGAATCAGAGGCGTGGAATCAGAGGCGGGAATTCAGAGGCGGGGAAAGATATGTGGGGAAACGTAGGCCAGGAAAGTTGAGCGGAAATGGAGGCAGTGAATCAGAGGTGGGGAATCAGAGGCGGCGAATCAGAGGCTGGGAATCAGAGGCGGGGAATCAGAGGCGGGGAATCAGAAGTGGGGAATCAGAGGTGGGGAATCAGAGGCGGGGAATCAGAGGCAGGGAATCAGAGGCGGGCAATCAGATGCAGGGAATCAGAGGCAGGGAATCAGAGGCAGGAAATCAGACACGGGGATTCAGAGGCTGGGAATCAGACGGGGGGAATCAAAGGCGGGGAATCAGAGCTGGGGAATCAGAGGCAGGGAATCAGAGTTGGGGATTCAGAGACGGGGAATCAGATATGGGGAAACAGAGGCGGGGAATCAGAGGCGGGCAAACAGAGGCGGGGAATTAGATATGGGGAATCAGAGGTGGGGAATCAGAGGTGGTGAATCAGTGATGGGGAATCACAGGCGGGGAATCAGAGGCAGGGAATAGAACGCAGGGAATCAGACGCAGGGAATCAGAGCTGGGAAATCAGAGGCGGGGAATCATAGTTGGGAATCAGAGGCGGGGAATCAGATATGGGGAAACAGAGGCGGGGAATCAGAGGCGGGGAAACAGAGGCGGGGAATCAGATATGGGGAATCGGATGCGGGGAATCAGAGGCGGGGAATCAGAGCTGGGGAATCAGAGGCGGGGAATCAGAGTTGGGGCATCAGAGGTGGGGAATTAGATATAGGGAAACAGAGGCGGGGAATCAGAGGCGGGGAAACAGAGGCGGGGAATAAGATATGGGGAATCAGAGGTGGGGAATCAGAGGCACGGAATCAGATGTGCGGAATCAGAGATGGGGAATCAGAGGCAGGGAATCAGAATCAGAAGCGGGGAATCAGAGGCCGGGAATCAGAGGCCGGGAATCAGATGCTGGGAATAAGAGGCCGGGAATCAGAGGTGGGGAATCAGAGTCCGGGAATCAGAGCTGGGGAATCAGAGGTGGGGAATCAGAGTTGGGGAATCAGAGGCAGGGAATCGGATGTGCGGAATCAGAGATGGGGAATCAGATGTGGGGAATCAGAGGAATCAGAGATGGGGAATCAGAGGCGGGGAATCAGAGGCAGGAAATCAGACACGGGGATTCAGAGGCTGGGAATCAGACGGGGGGAATCAAAGGCGGGGAATCAGAGCTGGGGAATCAGAGGCAGGGAATCAGAGTTGGGGATTCAGACAAGGGGAATCAGATATGGGGAAACAGAGGCGGGGAATCAGAGGCGGGCAAACAGAGGCGGGGAATTAGATATGGGGAATCAGAGGTGGGGAATCAGAGGTGGTGAATCAGTGATGGGGAATCACAGGCGGGGAATCAGAGGCAGGGAATAGAACGCAGGGAATCAGACGCAGGGAATCAGAGCTGGGGAATCAGAGGCGGGGAATCATAGTTGGGAATCAGAGGCGGGGAATCAGATATGGGGAAACAGGCGGGGAATCAGAGGCGGGGAAACAGAGGCGGGGAATCAGATATGGGGAATCGGATGCGGGGAATCAGAGGCGGGGAATCAGACGCGGGGAATCTGAGGCGGGGAATCAGAGCTGGGGAATCAGAGGTGGGGAATCAGAGTTGGGGAATCAGAGGCAGGGAATCGGATGTGCGGAATCAGAGATGGGGAATCAGATGTGAGGAATCAGAGGAATCAGAGATGGGGAATCAGAGGTGGGGAATTAGAGGCAGGAAATCAGACACGGGGATTCAGAGGCTGGGAATCAGACGGGAGGAATCAAAGGCGGGGAATCAGAGCTGGGGAATCAGAGGCAGGGAATCAGAGTTGGGGATTCAGAGACGGGGAATCAGATATGGGGAAACAGAGGCGGGGAATCAGAGGCGGGCAAACAGAGGCGGGGAATTAGATATGGGGAATCAGAGGTGGGGAATCAGAGGTGGTGAATCAGTGATGGGGAATCACAGGCGGGGAATCAGAGGCAGGGAATAGAACGCAGGGAATCAGACGCAGGGAATCAGAGCTGGGGAATCAGAGGCGGGGAATCATAGTTGGGAATCAGAGGCGGGGAATCAGATATGGGGAAACAGAGGCGGGGAATCAGAGGCGGGGAAACAGAGGCGGGGAATCAGATATGGGGAATCGGATGCGGGGAATCAGAGGCGGGGAATCAGAGCTGGTGAAACAGAGGCGGGGAATCAGAGTTGGGGCATCAGAGGTGGGGAATTAGATATAGGGAAACAGAGGTGGGGAATCAGAGGCGGGGAAACAGAGGCGGGGAATCAGATATGGGGAATCAGAGGTGGGGAATCAGAGGCAGGGAATCAGATTTGCGGAATCAGAGATGGGGAATCAGAGGCAGGGAATCAGAATCAGAAGCGGGGAATCAGAGGCCGGGAATCAGAGGCCGGGAATCAGATGCTGGGAATAAGAGGCCGGGAATCAGAGGTGTGGAATCAGAGTCCGGGAATCAGAGATGGGGATTCAGAGGCGGGGAATGAGATATGGAGAATCAGAGGCGGGGAATCAGAGGCCGGGAAACAGAGGTGGGGAATCAGATATGGGGAATCAGAGGTGGCGAATCAAAGGTGGTGAATCAGAGATGGGGAATCAGAGGCGGGGAATCAGAGGCAGGGAATCAGATGCGGGGAATCAGAGGCGGGGAATCAGAGCTGGCGAATCAGAGGCGGGGAATCAGAGGTGGGCAATCAGAGGCGGGGAATCAGATATGGGGAATCAGAGGCGCGGAATCAGAGGCGGGGAAACAGAGGCGGGGAATCAAATATAGGGAATCAGAGGTGGGGAATCAGAGGTTGTGAATCAGAGATGGGGAATCAAGGTGGGGAATCAGAGGCAGGGAATCAGACACGGGGAATCAGAGGCGGGGATTCAGAGCTGGGGAATCAGAGGCGGGGAATCAGAGTTGGGGAATCAGAGGCAGGGAATCAGATATGGGGAATCAGAGGCGGGGAATCAGAGGCGGGGAAACAGAGGCGGGGAATCAGATATGGGGAATCAGAGGTGGGGAATCAGGGGCAGGGAATCAGTGGCAGGGAATCAGAGGCGGGGAATCAGAGGCGGGGAATCAGAGGCAGGGAATCAGACACGGGGAATCAGAGGCGGGGAATCAGAGATGGGGAATCAGAGGCGGGGAATCAGAGGCAGGGAATCAGACGCGGGGAATCTGAGGCGGGGAATCAGAGCTGGGGAATCAGAGGTGGGGAATCAGAGTTGGGGAATCAGAGGCAGGGAATCGGATGTGCGGAATCAGAGATGGGGAATCAGATGTGGGGAATCAGAGGAATCAGAGATGGGGAATCAGAGGCGGGGAATCAGAGGCAGGAAATCAGACACGGGGATTCAGAGGCTGGGAATCAGACGGGGGGAATCAAAGGCGGGGAATCAGAGCTGGGGAATCAGAGGCAGGGAATCAGAGTTGGGGATTCAGAGACGGGGAATCAGATATGGGGAAACAGAGGCGGGGAATCAGAGGCGGGCAAACAGAGGCGGGGAATTAGATATGGGGAATCAGAGGTGGGGAATCAGAGGTGGTGAATCAGTGATGGGGAATCACAGGCGGGGAATCAGAGGCAGGGAATAGAACGCAGGGAATCAGACGCAGGGAATCAGAGCTGGGGAATCAGAGGCGGGGAATCATAGTTGGGAATCAGAGGCGGGGAATCAGATATGGGGAAACAGAGGCGGGGAATCAGAGGCGGGGAAACAGAGGCGGGGAATCAGATATGGGGAATCGGATGCGGGGAATCAGAGGCGGGGAATCAGAGCTGGGGAATCAGAGGCGGGGAATCAGAGTTGGGGCATCAGAGGTGGGGAATTAGATATAGGGAAACAGAGGCGGGGAATCAGAGGCGGGGAAACAGAGGCGGGGAATAAGATATGGGGAATCAGAGGTGGGGAATCAGAGGCACGGAATCAGATGTGCGGAATCAGAGATGGGGAATCAGAGGCAGGGAATCAGAATCAGAAGCGGGGAATCAGAGGCCGGGAATCAGAGGCCGGGAATCAGATGCTGGGAATAAGAGGCCGGGAATCAGAGGTGGGGAATCAGAGTCCGGGAATCAGAGATGGGGATTCAGAGGCGGGGAATGAGATATGGAGAATCAGAGGCGGGGAATCAGAGGCCGGGAAACAGAGGTGGGGAATCAGATATGGGGAATCAGAGGTGGCGAATCAAAGGCGGTGAATCAGAGATGGGGAATCAGAGGCGGGGAATCAGAGGCAGGGAATCAGATGCGGGGAATCAGAGGCGGGGAATCAGAGCTGGCGAATCAGAGGCGGGGAATCAGAGGTGGGCAATCAGAGGCGGGGAATCAGATATGGGGAATCAGAGGCGGGGAATCAGAGGCGGGGAAACAGAGGCGGGGAATCAAATATAGGGAATCAGAGGTGGGGAATCAGAGGTTGTGAATCAGAGATGGGGAATCAAGGCGGGGAATCAGAGGCAGGGAATCAGACACGGGGAATCAGAGGCGGGGATTCAGAGCTGGGGAATCAGAGGCGGGGAATCAGAGTTGGGGAATCAGAGGCAGGGAATCAGATATGGGGAATCAGAGGCGGGGAATCAGAGGCGGGGAAACAGAGGCGGGGAATCAGATATGGGGAATCAGAGGTGGGGAATCAGGGGAAGGGATTCAGTGTCAGGGAATCAGAGGCGGGGAATCAAGGTGGGGAATCAGAGGCAGGGAATCAGACACGGGGAATCAGAGGCGGGGAATCAGAGATGGGGAATCAGAGGCGGGGAATCAGAGGCAGGGAATCGGACGCCGGGAATCAGAGTCGGGGAATCAGAGCTGGGGAATCAGAGGCGGGGAATCAGAGTTGGGGAATCAGAGGCGGGGATTCAGATATGGGGAAATAGAGGCGGGGAATCAGATATGGGGAATCAGAGGTGTGGAATCAGAGGTTGGGAATCAGAGGAAGGGAATCAGAGTCGGGGAAACAGAGGCGGGGAATCAGATATGTGGAATCAGAGGTGGCGAATCAAAGGCGGTGAAACAGAGATGGGGAATCAGGGCAGGGAATCAGAGGCAGGGAATCAAACACGGGGAATCAGAGCTGGGGAATCAGAGGCGGGGAATCAGAGTTGGGAATCAGAGGCGGGGAATCAGAGGCGGGGAATCAGAGGCGGGGTATCAGAGGCGGGGAATCAGACGGGGGAATCAGAGGCGGGGAATCAGAGGCGGGGAATCAGAGGCAGGGAATCAGAGGCGGGAAATCAGAGACGGCGAATCTGAGGCGTGGAATCAGAGGTGGGGAAAGAGATGTGGGGAAACGTAGGCCAGGAAAGATGCACGGAAAGGGAGGCGGTGAGTCAGAGGCGGGGAATCAGAGGCGGGGAATCAGAGGCAGGGAATCAGAGGGGGGCAATCAGAGGCGGCGAATCAGAGGCGTGGAATCAGAGGTGGGGAAAGAGATGTGGGGAAACAGGCGGGTAAACAGAAGCGGGTAATCATAGGTGCATAAATAGAGGCGGCGAAAGAGATGGGCGAAACATAGTGGTTGGAACTTGTATGTTGAAAATGAGTTACACAGAACAGATCAAACAGAGTTGTTGAAATTGAGGGAGGGAAAGAGAGGCACGGAAAGAGTGGAGGGGAAAGAGTGCAGGCAAAAGAGAGGCGTAGAGACAGTGGTGGGGAATCAGAGGCGGGGAATCAGAGGCGGGGAATCAGAGGCAGGGAATCAGAGGCGGGGAAAGATATGTGGGGAAACGTAGGCCAGGAAAGTTGAGCGGAAAGGTAGGCAGTGAATCAGAGGTGGGGAATCAGAGGCAGGGAATCAGATGCGGGGAATCAGAGGCGGGGAATCAGAGCTGGCGAATCAGAGGCGGGGAATCAGAGGTGGGCAATCAGAGGCGGGGAATCAGATATGGGGAATCAGAGGCGGGGAATCAGAGGCGGGGAAACAGAGGCGGGGAATCAAATATAGGGAATCAGAGGTGGGGAATCAGAGGTTGTGAATCAGAGATGGGGAATCAAGGCGGGGAATCAGAGGCAGGGAATCAGACACGGGGAATCAGAGGCGGGGATTCAGAGCTGGGGAATCAGAGGCGGGGAATCAGAGTTGGGGAATCAGAGGCAGGGAATCAGATATGGGGAATCAGAGGCGGGGAATCAGAGGAAAGGAAACAGAGGCGGGGAATCAGATATGGGGAATCAGAGGTGGGGAATCAGGGGAAGGGATTCAGTGTCAGGGAATCAGAGGCGGGGAATCAGAGGTGGGGAATCAGAGGCAGGGAATCAGACACGGGGAATCAGAGGCGGGGAATCAGAGATGGGGAATCAGAGGCGGGGAATCAGAGGCAGGGAATCGGACGCCGGGAATCAGAGTCGGGGAATCAGAGCTGGGGAATCAGAGGCGGGGAATCAGAGTTGGGGAATCAGAGGCGGGGATTCAGATATGGGGAAATAGAGGCGGGGAATCAGATATGGGGAATCAGAGGTGTGGAATCAGAGGTTGGGAATCAGAGGAAGGGAATCAGAGTCGGGGAAACAGAGGCGGGGAATCAGATATGTGGAATCAGAGGTGGCGAATCAAAGGCGGTGAAACAGAGATGGGGAATCAGGGCAGGGAATCAGAGGCAGGGAATCAAACACGGGGAATCAGAGTTGGGGAATCAGAGGCGGGGATTCAGATATGGGGAAATAGAGGCGGGGAATCAGATATGGGGAATCAGAGGCGGGGAATCAGAGGCGGGGAATCAGAGGCGGGGTATCAGAGGCGGGGAATCAGACGGGGGAATCAGAGGCGGGGAATCAGAGGCGGGGAATCAGAGGCAGGGAATCAGAGGCGGGAAATCAGAGACGGCGAATCTGAGGCGTGGAATCAGAGGTGGGGAAAGAGATGTGGGGAAACGTAGGCCAGGAAAGATGCACGGAAAGGGAGGCGGTGAGTCAGAGGCGGGGAATCAGAGGCGGGGAATCAGAGGCAGGGAATCAGAGGGGGGCAATCAGAGGCGGCGAATCAGAGGCGTGGAATCAGAGGTGGGGAAAGAGATGTGGGGAAACAGGCGGGTAAACAGAAGCGGGTAATCATAAGTGCATAAATAGAGGCGGCGAAAGAGATGGGCGAAACATAGTGGTTGGAACTTGTATGTTGAGAATGAGTTACACAGAACAGATCAAACAGAGTTGTTGAAATTGAGGGAGGGAAAGAGAGGCACGGAAAGAGTGGAGGGGAAAGAGTGCAGGCAAAAGAGAGGCGTAGAGACAGTGGTGGGGAATCAGAGGCGGGGAATCAGAGGCGGGGAATCAGAGGCAGGGAATCAGAGGCGGGGAAAGATATGTGGGGAAACGTAGGCCAGGAAAGTTGAGCGGAAAGGGAGGCAGTGAATCAGAGGTGGGGAATCAGAGGCGGGGAATCAGAGGCGGGGAATCAGAGGCGGGGAATCAGAGGCGGGGAATCAGAAGCGGGGAATCAGAGGTGGGGAATCAGAGGCGGGGTATCAGAGGTTGAGAATCAGAGATGGGCATTCAGATGCAGGGAATCAGAGGCAGGGAATCAGAGGCAGGGAATCAGAGTCACGGAATCTGAGGTAGGGAATCTGAGGTGGGGAATCAGAGGCGGGGAAACAGGCGGGTAAACAGAGGCGGGTAAACATAGGCGTGGAATCAGAGGCAGGGAATCAGAGGCGGGGAATCAGAGGCGGTGAATCAGAGGCGGGGAATCAGAGGCGGGGAATCAGATGCGGGGAATCAGAGGCGGGGAATCAGAGGTGGGGTATTAGATGAGGGGAATCAGAGGCGGGGAATCAGAGGCGGGGAATCAGAGGCGGGGAATCAGAGGCGTGGAATCAGAGGCGGGGAATCAGAGGCGGGGAATCAGAAGTGGGGAATCAGATGTGGGGAATCAGAGGCGGGGAATCAGAGGCAGGGAATCAGAGGCGGGCAATGAGAAGTGGGGAATCAGAGGCGGGGAATCAGAGGCGGGGAAACAGAGGCGGTGAATCAGAGGCGGGGAATCAGAAGTGGGGAATCAGAGGTGGGGAATCAGAGGCGGGGAATCAGAGGCGGGGAATCAGAGGCGGGCAATCAGATGCAGGGAATCAGAGGCAGGGAATCAGAGGCAGGGAATCAGAGGCAGGGAATCTGAGGCAGGGAATCTGTGTTGGGGAACCAGAGGCGGGAAAACAGGCGAGTAAACAGAGGCGGGTAAACATAGGTGGGGAATCAGAGGCGGGGAATCAGAGCCGGGAAATCAGAGGCAGGGAATCTGAGGCGGGGAATCAGATGCAGGGAATCAGATGCGGGACATCAGAGGTGCGGTATCAGAGGCGGGGAATTAGAGGCGTGGAATCAGAGTCGGGGAATCAGAGGCGTGGAATCAGAGGCGGGGAATCAGAGGCGGGTAAACATAGGCGGGGAATCAGAGGCGGGGAATCAGAGGCGGGGAATCAGAGGCGGGGAATCAGAGGCGGGGAATCAGAGGCGTGGAATCAGATGCGGTGAATCAGTGGCCGAGATTCAGAGGCGGGGTATTAGACGAGGGGAATCGGAGATGGGGAATCAGAGGCAGGGAATCAGAGGCGGGGAATCAGAGGCGGGGAATCAGAGGCCGGGAATCAGATATGGGGAAACAGAGGCGGGGATCCGAGGCGGGGAAACAGAGGCGGGGAATCAGATATGGGGAATCAGAGGTGGGGAATCAGAGGTTGGGAATCAGAGGCAGGGAATCAGAGGCTTGGAATCAGATGCAGGGAATCAGATGCGGGGAATCAGAGGCGGGGAATCAGAGCTGGGGAATCAGAGGTGGGGAATCAGATTTGGGGAATCAGAGGCGGGGACGTAGATATTGGGAAACAGAGGCGGGGAATCAGAGGCGGGGAAACCCAGGCGGGGAATCAGATATGGGGAATCAGAGGTGGGGAATCAGAGGCAAGGAATCAGATGTGCGGAATCAGAGATGGGGAATCAGAGGCAGGGAATCAGAATCAGAAGCAGGGAATCAGAGGCCGGGAATCAGAGGCCGGAATCAGATGCTGGGAATCAGAGGCCTGGAATCAGAGGCGGGGAATCAGAGGCAGGGAATCAGATGCGGGGAATCAGAGGCGGGGAATCAGAGCTGGGGAATCAGAGGCGGGGTATTAGAGTTGGGGAATCAGAGGCGGGGAATCAGATATGGGGATACAGAGGTGGGGAATCAGAGGCGGGGAAACAGAGGCAGGGAATCAGATATGGGGAATCAGAGGTGGGGAATCAGAGATGGGGAATCAGAGGCGGTGAATCAGAGATGGGGAATCAGAGGCGGGGAATCAGAGGCAGGAAATCAGACACGGGGATTCAGAGGCTGGGAATCAGACGGGGGGAATCAAAGGCGGGGAATCAGAGCTGGGGAATCAGAGGCAGGGAATCAGAGGCGGGGAATCAGATATGGGGAATCAGAGGCTGGGATTCAGAGGCGGGGAATCAGAGGCAGGGAATCAGACACGGGGAATCAGAGGTGGGGAATCAGAGATGGGGAATCAGAGGCGGGGTATCAGAGTCAGGGAATCAGACGCGGGGAATCTGAGGCGGGGAATCAGAGCTGGGGAATCAGAGGTGGGGAATCAGAGTTGGGGAATCAGAGGCAGGGAATCGGATGTGCGGAATCAGAGATGGGGAATCAGATGTGGGGAATCAGAGGAATCAGAGATGGGGAATCAGAGGCGGGGAATCAGAGGCAGGAAATCAGACACGGGGATTCAGAGGCTGGGAATCAAACGGGGGGAATCAAAGGCGGGGAATCAGAGCTGGGGAATCAGAGGCAGGGAATCAGAGTTGGGGATTCAGAGACGGGGAATCAGATATGGGGAAACAGAGGTGGGGAATCAGAGTTGGGGAATCAGAGGCAGGGAATCGGATGTGCGGAATCAGAGATGGGGAATCAGATGTGGGGAATCAGAGGAATCAGAGATGGGGAATCAGAGGCGGGGAATCAGAGGCAGGAAATCAGACACGGGGATTCAGAGGCTGGGAATCAGACGGGGGGAATCAAAGGCGGGGAATCAGAGCTGGGGAATCAGAGGCAGGGAATCAGAGTTGGGGATTCAGAGACGGGGAATCAGAGGCGGGGAATCAGAGGCAGGGAATCAGACACGGGGAATCAGAGGCGGGGAATCAGAGTTGGGGAATCAGAGGCGGGGAATCAGAGGCAGGGAATCGGACGCCGGGAATCAGAGTCGGGGAATCAGAGCTGGGGAATCAGAGGCGGGGAATCAGAGTTGGGGAATCAGAGGCGGGGATTCAGATGTGGGGAAATAGAGGCGGGGAATCAGATATGGGGAATCAGAGGTGTGGAATCAGAGGTTGGGAATCAGAGGAAGGGAATCAGAGTCGGGGAAACAGAGGCGGAGAATCAGATATGTGGAATCAGAGGTGGCGAATCAAAGGCGGTGAAACAGAGATGGGGAATCAGGGCAGGGAATCAGAGGCAGGGAATCAAACACGGGGAATCAGAGCTGGGGAATCAGAGGCGGGGAATCAGAGTTGGGAATCAGAGGCGGGGAATCAGAGGCGGGGAATCAGAGGCGGGGAATCAGAGGCGGGGAATCAGAGGGGGGAATCAGAGGCGTGGAATCAGAGGCGGGGAATCAGAGGCAGGGAATCAGAGGCGGGAAATAGGAGACGGCGAATCTGAGGCGTGGAATCAGAGGTGGGGAAAGAGATGTGGGGAAACGTAGGCCAGGAAAGATGCACGGAAAGGGAGGCGGTGAATCAGAGGCGGGGAATCAGAGGCGGGGAATCAGAGGCAGGGAATCAGAGGGGGGCAATCAGAGGCGGCGAATCAGAGGCGTGGAATCAGAGGTGGGGAAAGAGATGTGGGGAAACAGGCGGGTAAACAGAAGCGGGTAAACATAGGTGCATAAATAGAGGCGGCGAAAGAGATGGGCGAAACATAGTGGTTGGAACTTGTATGTTGAAAATGAGTTACACAGAACAGATCAAACAGAGTTGTTGAAATTGAGGGAGGGAAAGAGAGGCACGGAAAGAGTGGAGGGGAAAGAGTGCAGGCAAAAGAGAGGCGTAGAGACAGTGGTGGGGAATCAGAGGCGGGGAATCAGAGGCGGGGAATCAGAGGCAGGGAATCAGAGGCGGGGAAAGATATGTGGGGAAACGTAGGCCAGGAAAGTTGAGCGGAAAGGGAGGCAGTGAATCAGAGGTGGGGAATCAGAGGCGGGGAATCAGAGGCGGGGAATCAGAGGCGGGGAATCAGAGGCGGGGAATCAGAAGCGGGGAATCAGAGGTGGGGAATCAGAGGCGGGGTATCAGAGGTTGAGAATCAGAGATGGGCATTCAGATGCAGGGAATCAGAGGCAGGGAATCAGAGGCAGGGAATCAGAGTCACGGAATCTGAGGTAGGGAATCTGAGGTGGGGAATCAGAGGCGGGGAAACAGGCGGGTAAACAGAGGCGGGTAAACATAGGCGGGGAATCAGAGGCAGGGAATCAGAGGCGGGGAATCAGAGGCGGTGAATCAGAGGCGGGGAATCAGAGGCGGGGAATCAGATGCGGGGAATCAGAGGCGGGGAATCAGAGGTGGGGTATTAGATGAGGGGAATCAGAGGCGGGGAATCAGAGGCGGGGAATCAGAGGCGGGGAATCAGAGGCGTGGAATCAGAGGCGGGGAATCAGAGGCGGGGAATCAGAAGTGGGGAATCAGATGTGGGGAATCAGAGGCGGGGAATCAGAGGCAGGGAATCAGAGGCGGGCAATCAGAAGTGGGGAATCAGAGGCGGGGAATCAGAGGCGGCGAAACAGAGGCGGTGAATCAGAGGCGGGGAATCAGAAGTGGGGAATCAGAGGTGGGGAATCAGAGGCGGGGAATCAGAGGCGGGGAATCAGAGGCGGGCAATCAGATGCAGGGAATCAGAGGCAGGGAATCAGAGGCAGGGAATCAGAGGCAGGGAATCTGAGGCAGGGAATCTGTGTTGGGGAACCAGAGGCGGGAAAACAGGCGAGTAAACAGAGGCGGGTAAACATAGGTGGGGAATCAGAGGCGGGGAATCAGAGCCGGGAAATCAGAGGCGGGGAATCTGAGGCGGGGAATCAGATGCAGGGAACCAGATGCGGGACATCAGAGGTGCGGTATCAGAGGCGGGGAATTAGAGGCGGGGAATCAGAGAGCGGGGAATCAGAGGCGTGGAATCAGAGGCGGGGAATCAGAGGCGGGTAAACATAGGCGGGGAATCAGAGGCGGGGAATCAGAGGCGGGGAATCAGAGGCGGGGAATCCGAGGCGGGGAATCAGAGGCGTGGAATCAGATGCGGTGAATCAGTGGCGGAGAATCAGAGGCGTGGTATTAGACGAGGGGAATCGGAGATGGGGAATCAGAGGCAGGGAATCAGAGGCGGGGAATCAGAGGCGGGGAATCAGAGGCCGGGAATCAGATATGGGGAAACAGAGGCGGGGAATCCGAGGCTGGGAAACAGAGGCGGGGAATCAGATATGGGGAATCAGAGGTGGGGAATCAGAGGTTGGGAATCAGAGGCAGGGAATCAGAGGCTTGGAATCAGATGCAGGGAATCAGATGCGGGGAATCAGAGGCGGGGAATCAGAGCTGGGGAATCAGAGGTGGGGAATCAGATTTGGGGAATCAGAGGCGGGGACTTAGATATTGGGAAACAGAGGCGGGGAATCAGAGGCGGGGAAACCCAGGCAGGGAATCAGATATGGGGAATCAGAGGTGGGGAATCAGAGGCAAGGAATCAGATGTGCGGAATCAGAGATGGGGAATCAGAGGCAGGGAATCAGAATCAGAAGCAGGGAATCAGAGGCCGGGAATCAGAGGCCGGAATCAGATGCTGGGAATCAGAGGCCTGGCATCAGAGGCGGGGAATCAGAGGCAGGGAATCAGATGCAGGGAATCAGAGGCGGGGAATCAGAGCTGGGGAATCAGAGGCGGGGTATTAGAGTTGGGGAATCAGAGGCGGGGAATCAGATATGGGATACAGAGGTGGGGAATCAGAGGCGGGGAAACAGAGGCAGGGAATCAGATATGGGGAATCAGAGGTGGGGAATAAGAGATGGGGAATCAGAGGCGGTGAATCAGAGATGGGGAATCAGAGGCGGGGAATCAGAGGCAGGAAATCAGACACGGGGATTCAGAGGCTGGGAATCAGACGGGGGGAATCAAAGGCGGGGAATCAGAGCTGGGGAATCAGAGGCAGGGAATCAGAGGCGGGGAATCAGATATGGGGAATCAGAGGCTGGGATTCAGAGGCGGGGAATCAGAGGCAGGGAATCAGACACGGGGAATCAGAGGTGGGGAATCAGAGATGGGGAATCAGAGGCGGGGAATCAGAGGCAGGGAATCAGACGCGGGGAATCTGAGGCGGGGAATCAGAGCTGGGGAATCAGAGGTGGGGAATCAGAGTTGGGGAATCAGAGGCAGGGAATCGGATGTGCGGAATCAGAGATGGGGAATCAGATGTGGGGAATCAGAGGAATCAGAGATGGGGAATCAGAGGCGGGGAATCAGAGGCAGGAAATCAGACACGGGGATTCAGAGGCTGGGAATCAGACGGGGGGAATCAAAGGCGGGGAATCAGAGCTGGGGAATCAGAGGCAGGGAATCAGAGTTGGGGATTCAGAGACGCGGAATCAGATATGGGGAAACAGAGGTGGGGAATCAGAGTTGGGGAATCAGAGGCAGGGAATCGGATGTGCGGAATCAGAGATGGGGAATCAGATGTGGGGAATCAGAGGAATCAGAGATGGGGAATCAGAGGCGGGGAATCAGAGGCAGGAAATCAGACACGGGGATTCAGAGGCTGGGAATCAGACGGGGGGAATCAAAGGCGGGAAATCAGAGCTGGGGAATCAGAGGCAGGGAATCAGAGTTGGGGATTCAGAGACGGGGAATCAGACATGGGGAAACAGAGGCGGGGAATCAGAGGCGGGCAAACAGAGGCGGGGAATTAGATATGGGGAATCAGAGGTGGGGAATCAGAGGTGGTGAATCAGTGATGGGGAATCACAGGCGGGGAATCAGAGGCAGGGAATAGAACGCAGGGAATCAGACGCAGGGAATCAGAGCTGGGGAATCAGAGGCGGGGAATCATAGTTGGGAATCAGAGGCGGGGAATCAGATATGGGGAAACAGATGCGGGGAATCAGAGGCGGGGAAACAGAGGCAGGGAATCAGATATGGGGAATCGGATGCGGGGAATCAGAGGCGGGGAATCAGAGCTGGGGAATCAGAGGCGGGGAATCAGAGTTGGGGCATCAGAGGCGTGGAATCAGAAGCGGGGAATCAGAGGTGGGGAATCAGAGGCGGGGTATCAGAGTTTGAGAATCAGAGATGGGCATTCAGATGCAGGGAATCAGAGGCAGGGAATCAGAGGCAGGGAATCAGAGTCACGGAATCTGAGGTACGGAATCTGAGGTGGGGAATCAGAGGCGGGGAAACAGGCGGGTAAACAGAGGCGGGTAAACATAGGCGGGGAATCAGAGGCAGGGAATCAGAGGCGGGGAATCAGAGGCGGTGAATCAGAGGCGGGGAATCAGAGGCGGGGAATCAGATGCGGGGAATCAGAGGCGGGGAATCAGAGGTGGGGTATTAGATGAGGGGAATCAGAGGCGGGGAATCAGAGGCGGGGAATCAGAGGCGGGGAATCAGAGGCGTGGAATCAGAGGCGGGGAATCAGAGGCGGGGAATCAGAAGTGGGGAATCAGATGTGGGGAATCAGAGGCGGGGAATCAGAGGCAGGGAATCAGAGGCGGGCAATCAGAAGTGGGGAATCAGAGGCGGGGAATCAGAGGCGGGGAAACAGAGGCGGTGAATCAGAGGCGGGGAATCAGAAGTGGGGAATCAGAGGTGGGGAATCAGAGGCGGGGAATCAGAGGCGGGGAATCAGAGGCGGGCAATCAGATGCAGGGAATCAGAGGCAGGGAATCAGAGGCAGGGAATCAGAGGCAGGGAATCTGAGGCAGGGAATCTGTGTTGGGGAACCAGAGGCGGGAAAACAGGCGAGTAAACAGAGGCGGGTAAACATAGGTGGGGAATCAGAGGCGGGGAATCAGAGCCGGGAAATCAGAGGCGGGGAATCTGAGGCGGGGAATCAGATGCAGGGAATCAGATGCGGGACATCAGAGGTGCGGTATCAGAGGCGGGGAATTAGAGGCGGGGAATCAGAGGCGGGGAATCAGAGGAGTGGAATCAGAGGCGGGGAATCAGAGGCGGGTAAACATAGGCGGGGAATCAGAGGCGGGGAATCAGAGGCGGGGAGTCAGAGGCGGGGAATCCGAGGCGGGGAATCAGAGGCGTGGAATCAGATGCGGTGAATCAGTGGCGGAGAATCAGAGGCGTGGTATTAGACAAGGGGAATCGGAGATGGGGAATCAGAGGCAGGGAATCAGAGGCGGGGAATCAGAGGCGGGGAATCAGAGGCCGGGAATCAGATATGGGGAAACAGAGGCGGGGAATCCGAGGCGGGGAAACAGAGGCGGGGAATCAGATATGGGGAATCAGAGGTGGGGAATCAGAGGTTGGGAATCAGAGGCAGGGAATCAGAGGCTTGGAATCAGATGCAGGGAATCAGATGCGGGGAATCAGAGGCGGGGAATCAGAGCTGGGGAATCAGAGGTGGGGAATCAGATTTGGGGAATCAGAGGCGGGGACTTAGATATTGGGAAACAGAGGCGGGGAATCAGAGGCGGGGAAACCCAGGCGGGGAATCAGATATGGGGAATCAGAGGTGGGGAATCAGAGGCAAGGAATCAGATGTGCGGAATCAGAGATGGGGAATCAGAGGCAGGGAATCAGAATCAGAAGCAGGGAATCAGAGGCCGGGAATCAGAGGCCGGAATCAGATGCTGGGAATCAGAGGCCTGGCATCAGAGGCGGGGAATCAGAGGCAGGGAATCAGATGCAGGGAATCAGAGGCGGGGAATCAGAGCTGGGGAATCAGAGGCGGGGTATTAGAGTTGGGGAATCAGAGGCGGGGAATCAGATATGGGATACAGAGGTGGGGAATCAGAGGCGGGGAAACAGAGGCAGGGAATCAGATATGGGGAATCAGAGGTGGGGAATAAGAGATGGGGAATCAGAGGCGGTGAATCAGAGATGGGGAATCAGAGGCGGGGAATCAGAGGCAGGAAATCAGACACGGGGATTCAGAGGCTGGGAATCAGACGGGGGGAATCAAAGGCGGGGAATCAGAGCTGGGGAATCAGAGGCAGGGAATCAGAGGCGGGGAATCAGATATGGGGAATCAGAGGCTGGGATTCAGAGGCGGGGAATCAGAGGCAGGGAATCAGACACGGGGAATCAGAGGTGGGGAATCAGAGATGGGGAATCAGAGGCGGGGAATCAGAGGCAGGGAATCAGACGCGGGGAATCTGAGGCGGGGAATCAGAGCTGGGGAATCAGAGGTGGGGAATCAGAGTTGGGGAATCAGAGGCAGGGAATCGGATGTGCGGAATCAGAGATGGGGAATCAGATGTGGGGAATCAGAGGAATCAGAGATGGGGAATCAGAGGCGGGGAATCAGAGGCAGGAAATCAGACACGGGGATTCAGAGGCTGGGAATCAGACGGGGGGAATCAAAGGCGGGGAATCAGAGCTGGGGAATCAGAGGCAGGGAATCAGAGTTGGGGATTCAGAGACGGGGAATCAGATATGGGGAAACAGAGGTGGGGAATCAGAGTTGGGGAATCAGAGGCAGGGAATCGGATGTGCGGAATCAGAGATGGGGAATCAGATGTGGGGAATCAGAGGAATCAGAGATGGGGAATCAGAGGCGGGGAATCAGAGGCAGGAAATCAGACACGGGGATTCAGAGGCTGGGAATCAGACGGGGGGAATCAAAGGCGGGGAATCAGAGCTGGGGAATCAGAGGCAGGGAATCAGAGTTGGGGATTCAGAGACGGGGAATCAGACATGGGGAAACAGAGGCGGGGAATCAGAGGCGGGCAAACAGAGGCGGGGAATTAGATATGGGGAATCAGTGGTGGGGAATCAGAGGTGGTGAATCAGTGATGGGGAATCACAGGCGGGGAATCAGAGGCAGGGAATAGAACGCAGGGAATCAGACGCAGGGAATCAGAGCTGGGGAATCAGAGGCGGGGAATCATAGTTGGGAAACAGAGGTGGGGAATCAGATATGGGGAAACAGAGGCGGGGTATCAGAGGCGGGGAAACAGAGGCGGGGAATCAGATATGGGGAATCGGATGCGGGGAATCAGAGGCGGGGAATCAGAGCTGGGGAATCAGAGGCGGGGAATCAGAGTTGGGGCATCAGAGGTGGGGAATTAGATATAGGGAAACAGAGGCGGGGAATCAGAGGCGGGGAAACAGAGGCGGGGAATAAGATATGGGGAATCAGAGGTGGGGAATCAGAGGCACGGAATCAGATGTGCGGAATCAGAGATGGGGAATCAGAGTCAGGGAATCAGAATCAGAAGCGGGGAATCAGAGGCCGGGAATCAGAGGCCGGGAATCAGATGCTGGGAATAAGAGGCCGGGAATCAGAGGTGGGGAATCAGAGTCCGGGAATCAGAGATGGGGATTCAGAGGCGGGGAATGAGATATGGAGAATCAGAGGCGGGGAATCAGAGGCCGGGAAACAGAGGTGGGGAATCAGATATGGGGAATCAGAGGTGGCGAATCAAAGGCGGTGAATCAGAGATGGGTAATCAGAGGCGGGGAATCAGAGGCAGGGAATCAGATGCGGGGAATCAGAGGCGGGGAATCAGAGCTGGCGAATCAGAGGCGGGGAATCAGAGGTGGGCAATCAGAGGCGGGGAATCAGATATGGGGAATCAGAGGCGGGGAATCAGAGGCGGGGAAACAGAGGCGGGGAATCAAATATAGGGAATCAGAGGTGGGGAATCAGAGGTTGTGAATCAGAGATGGGGAATCAAGGCGGGGAATCAGAGGCAGGGAATCAGACACGGGGAATCAGAGGCGGGGATTCAGAGCTGGGGAATCAGAGGCGGGGAATCAGAGTTGGGGAATCAGAGGCAGGGAATCAGATATGGGGAATCAGAGGCGGGGAATCAGAGGCGGGGAAACAGAGGCGGGGAATCAGATATGGGGAATCAGAGGTGGGGAATCAGGGGAAGGGATTCTGTGTCAGGGAATCAGAGGCGGGGAATCAGAGGCGGGGAATCAGAGGCAGGGAATCAGACACGGGGAATCAGAGGCGGGGAATCAGAGATGGGGAATCAGAGGCGGGGAATCAGAGGCAGGGTATCGGACGCCGGGAATCAGAGTCGGGGAATCAGAGCTGGGGAATCAGAGGCGGGGAATCAGAGTTGGGGAATCAGAGGCGGGGATTCAGATATGGGGAAATAGAGGCGGGGAATCAGATATGGGGAATCAGAGGTGTGGAATCAGAGTTTGGGAATCAGAGGAAGGGAATCAGAGTCGGGGAAACAGAGGCGGGGAATCAGATATGTGGAATCAGAGGTGGCGAATCAAAGGCGGTGAAACAGAGATGGGGAATCAGGGCAGGGAATCAGAGGCAGGGAATCAAACACGGGGAATCAGAGCTGGGGAATCAGAGGCGGGGAATCAGAGTTGGGAATCAGAGGCGGGGAATCAGAGGCGGGGAATCAGAGGCGGGGAATCAGAGGCGGGGAATCAGAGGCGGGGAATCAGACGGGGGAATCAGAGGCGGGGAATCAGAGGCGGGGAATCAGAGGCAGGGAATCAGAGGCGGGAAATCAGAGACGGCGAATCTGAGGCGTGGAATCAGAGGTGGGGAAAGAGATGTGGGGAAACGTAGGCCAGGAAAGATGCACGGAAAGGGAGGCGGTGAGTCAGAGGCGGGGAATCAGAGGCGGGGAATCAGAGGCAGGGAATCAGAGGGGGGCAATCAGAGGCGGCGAATCAGAGGCGTGGAATCAGAGGTGGGGAAAGAGATGTGGGGAAACAGGCGGGTAAACAGAAGCGGGTAATCATAGGTGCATAAATAGAGGCGGCGAAAGAGATGGGCGAAACATAGTGGTTGGAACTTGTATGTTGAAAATGAGTTACACAGAACAGATCAAACAGAGTTGTTGAAATTGAGGGAGGGAAAGAGAGGCACGGAAAGAGTGGAGGGGAAAGAGTGCAGGAAAAAGAGAGGCGTAGAGACAGTGGTGGGGAATCAGAGGCGGGGAATCAGAGGCGGGGAATCAGAGGCAGGGAATCAGAGGCGGGGAAAGATATGTGGGGAAACGTAGGCCAGGAAAGTTGAGCGGAAAGGGAGGCAGTGAATCAGAGGTGGGGAATCAGAGGCGGGGAATCAGAGGCGGGGAATCAGAGGCGGGGAATCAGAGGCGGGGAATCAGAAGCGGGGAATCAGAGGTGGGGAATCAGAGGCGGGGTATCAGAGGTTGAGAATCAGAGATGGGCATTCAGATGCAGGGAATCAGAGGCAGGGAATCAGAGGCAGGGAATCAGAGTCACGGAATCTGAGGTAGGGAATCTGAGGTGGGGAATCAGAGGCGGGGAAACAGGCGGGTAAACAGAGGCGGGTAAACATAGGCGTGGAATCAGAGGCAGGGAATCAGAGGCGGGGAATCAGAGGCGGTGAATCAGAGGCGGGGAATCAGAGGCGGGGAATCAGATGCGGGGAATCAGAGGCGGGGAATCAGAGGTGGGGTATTAGATGAGGGGAATCAGAGGCGGGGAATCAGAGGCGGGGAATCAGAGGCGGGGAATCAGAGGCGTGGAATCAGAGGCGGGGAATCAGAGGCGGGGAATCAGAAGTGGGGAATCAGATGTGGGGAATCAGAGGCGGGGAATCAGAGGCAGGGAATCAGAGGCGGGCAATCAGAAGTGGGGAATCAGAGGCGGGGAATCAGAGGCGGGGAAACAGAGGCGGTGAATCAGAGGCGGGGAATCAGAAGTGGGGAATCAGAGGTGGGGAATCAGAGGCGGGGAATCAGAGGCGGGGAATCAGAGGCGGGCAATCAGATGCAGGGAATCAGAGGCAGGGAATCAGAGGCAGGGAATCAGAGGCAGGGAATCTGAGGCAGGGAATCTGTGTTGGGGAACCAGAGGCGGGAAAACAGGCGAGTAAACAGAGGCGGGTAAACATAGGTGGGGAATCAGAGGCGGGGAATCAGAGCCGGGAAATCAGAGGCAGGGAATCTGAGGCGGGGAATCAGATGCAGGGAATCAGATGCGGGACATCAGAGGTGCGGTATCAGAGGCGGGGAATTAGAGGCGGGGAATCAGAGGCGGGGAATCAGAGGCGTGGAATCAGAGGCGGGGAATCAGAGGCGGGTAAACATAGGCGGGGAATCAGAGGCGGGGAATCAGAGGCGGGGAATCAGAGGCGGGGAATCAGAGGCGGGGAATCAGAGGCGTGGAATCAGATGCGGTGAATCAGTGGCGGAGAATCAGAGGCGGGGTATTAGACGAGGGGAATCGGTGATGGGGAATCAGAGGCAGGGAATCAGAGGCGGGGAATCAGAGGCGGGGAATCAGAGGCCGGGAATCAGATATGGGGAAACAGAGGCGGGGAATCCGAGGCGGGGAAACAGAGGCGGGGAATCAGATATGGGGAATCAGAGGTGGGGAATCAGAGGTTGGGAATCAGAGGCAGGGAATCAGAGGCTTGGAATCAGATGCAGGGAATCAGATGCGGGGAATCAGAGGCGGGGAATCAGAGCTGGGGAATCAGAGGTGGGGAATCAGATTTGGGGAATCAGAGGCGGGGACTTAGATATTGGGAAACAGAGGCGGGGAATCAGAGGCGGGGAAACCCAGGCGGGGAATCAGATATGGGGAATCAGAGGTGGGGAATCAGAGGCAAGGAATCAGATGTGCGGAATCAGAGATGGGGAATCAGAGGCAGGGAATCAGAATCAGAAGCAGGGAATCAGAGGCCGGGAATCAGAGGCCGGAATCAGATGCTGGGAATCAGAGGCCTAGAATCAGAGGCGGGGAATCAGAGGCAGGGAATCAGATGCGGGGAATCAGAGGCGGGGAATCAGAGCTGGGGAATCAGAGGCGGGGTATTAGAGTTGTGGAATCAGAGGCGGGGAATCAGATATGGGGATACAGAGGTGGGGAATCAGAGGCGGGGAAACAGAGGCAGGGAATCAGATATGGGGAATCAGAGGTGGGGAATCAGAGATGGGGAATCAGAGGCGGTGAATCAGAGATGGGGAATCAGAGGCGGGGAATCAGAGGCAGGAAATCAGACACGGGGATTCAGAGGCTGGGAATCAGACGGGGGGAATCAAAGGCGGGGAATCAGAGCTGGGGAATCAGAGGCAGGGAATCAGAGGCGGGGAATCAGATATGGGGAATCAGAGGCTGGGATTCAGAGGCGGGGAATCAGAGGCAGGGAATCAGACACGGGGAATCAGAGGTGGGGAATCAGAGATGGGGAATCAGAGGCGGGGAATCAGAGGCAGGGAATCAGACGCGGGGAATCTGAGGCGGGGAATCAGAGCTGGGGAATCAGAGGTGGGGAATCAGAGTTGGGGAATCAGAGGCAGGGAATCGGATGTGCGGAATCAGAGATGGGGAATCAGATGTGGGGAATCAGAGGAAACAGAGATGGGGAATCAGAGGCGGGGAATCAGAGGCAGGAAATCAGACACGGGGATTCAGAGGCTGGGAATCAAACGGGGGGAATCAAAGGCGGGGAATCAGAGCTGGGGAATCAGAGGCAGGGAATCAGAGTTGGGGATTCAGAGACGGGGAATCAGATATGGGGAAACAGAGGTGGGGAATCAGAGTTGGGGAATCAGAGGCAGGGAATCGGATGTGCGGAATCAGAGATGGGGAATCAGATGTGGGGAATCAGAGGAATCAGAGATGGGGAATCAGAGGCGGGGAATCAGAGGCAGGAAATCAGACACGGGGATTCAGAGGCTGGGAATCAGACGGGGGGAATCAAAGGCGGGGAATCAGAGCTGGGGAATCAGAGGCAGGGAATCAGAGTTGGGGATTCAGAGACGGGGAATCAGATATGGGGAAAGAGAGGCGGGGAATCAGAGGCGGGCAAACAGAGGCGGGGAATTAGATATGGGGAATCAGAGGTGGTGAATCAGTGATGGGGAATCACAGGCGGGGAATCAGAGGCAGGGAATAGAACGCAGGGAATCAGACGCAGGGAATCAGAGCTGGGGAATCAGAGGCGGGGAATCATAGTTGGGAATCAGAGGCGGGGAATCAGATATGGGGAAACAGAGGCGGGGAATCAGAGGCGGGGAAACAGAGGCGGGGAATCAGATATGGGGAATCGGATGCGGGGAATCAGAGGCGGGGAATCAGAGCTGGGGAATCAGAGGCGGGGAATCAGAGTTGGGGCATCAGAGGTGGGGAATTAGATATAGGGAAACAGAGGCGGGGAATCAGAGGCGGGGAAACAGAGGCGGGGAATAAGATATGGGGAATCAGAGGTGGGGAATCAGAGGCAGGGAATCAGATGTGCGGAATCAGAGATCGGGAATCAGAGGCAGGGAATCAGAATCAGAAGCGGGGAATCAGAGGCCGGGAATCAGAGGCCGGGAATCAGATGCTGGGAATAAGAGGCCGGGAATCAGAGGTGGGGAATCAGTGTCCGGGAATCAGAGATGGGGATTCAGAGGCGGGGACTGAGATATGGAGAATCAGAGGCGGGGAATCAGAGGCCGGGAAACAGAGGTGGGGAATCAGATATGGGGAATCAGAGGTGGCGAATCAAAGGCGGTGTATCAGAGATGGGGAATCAGAGGCGGGGAATAAGAGGCAGGGAATCAGATGCGGGGAATCAGAGGCGGGGAATCAGAGCTGGCGAATCAGAGGCGGGGAATCAGAGGTGGGCAATCAGAGGCGGGGAATCAGATATGGGGAATCAGAGGCGGGGAATCAGAGGCGGGGAAACAGAGGCGGGGAATCAGATATGGGGAATCAGAGGTGGGGAATCAGGGGAAGGGATTCAGTGTCAGGGAATCAGAGGCGGGGAATCAGAGGCGGGGAATCAGAGGCAGGGAATCAGACACGGGGAATCAGAGGCGGGGAATCAGAGTTGGGGAATCAGAGGCGGGGAATCAGAGGCAGGGAATCGGACGCCGGGAATCAGAGTCGGGGAATCAGAGCTGGGGAATCAGAGGCGGGGAATCAGAGTTGGGGAATCAGAGGCGGGGATTCAGATGTGGGGAAATAGAGGCGGGGAATCAGATATGGGGAATCAGAGGTGTGGAATCAGAGGTTGGGAATCAGAGGAAGGGAATCAGAGTCGGCGAAACAGAGGCGGAGAATCAGATATGTGGAATCAGAGGTGGCGAATAAAAGGCGGTGAAACAGAGATGGGGAATCAGGGCAGGGAATCAGAGGCAGGGAATCAAACACGGGGAATCAGAGCTGGGGAATCAGAGGCGGGGAATCAGAGTTGGGAATCAGAGGCGGGGAATCAGAGGCGGGGAATCAGAGGCGGGGAATCAGAGGTGTGGAATCAGAGTTTGGGAATCAGAGGAAGGGAATCAGAGTCGGGGAAACAGAGGCGGGGAATCAGATATGTGGAATCAGAGGTGGCGAATCAAAGGCGGTGAAACAGAGATGGGGAATCAGGGCAGGGAATCAGAGGCAGGGAATCAAACACGGGGAATCAGAGCTGGGGAATCAGAGGCGGGGAATCAGAGTTGGGAATCAGAGGCGGGGAATCAGAGGCGGGGAATCAGAGGCGGGGAATCAGAGGCGGGGAATCAGAGGCGGGGAATCAGACGGGGGAATCAGAGGCGGGGAATCAGAGGCGGGGAATCAGAGGCAGGGAATCAGAGGCGGGAAATCAGAGACGGCGAATCTGAGGCGTGGAATCAGAGGTGGGGAAAGAGATGTGGGGAAACGTAGGCCAGGAAAGATGCACGGAAAGGGAGGCGGTGAGTCAGAGGCGGGGAATCAGAGTCGGGGAATCAGAGGCAGGGAATCAGAGGGGGGCAATCAGAGGCGGCGAATCAGAGGCGTGGAATCAGAGGTGGGGAAAGAGATGTGGGGAAACAGGCGGGTAAACAGAAGCGGGTAATCATAGGTGCATAAATAGAGGCGGCGAAAGAGATGGGCGAAACATAGTGGTTGGAACTTGTATGTTGAAAATGAGTTACACAGAACAGATCAAACAGAGTTGTTGAAATTGAGGGAGGGAAAGAGAGGCACGGAAAGAGTGGAGGGGAAAGAGTGCAGGCAAAAGAGAGGCGTAGAGACAGTGGTGGGGAATCAGAGGCGGGGAATCAGAGGCGGGGAATCAGAGGCAGGGAATCAGAGGCGGGGAAAGATATGTGGGGAAACGTAGGCCAGGAAAGTTGAGCGGAAAGGGAGGCAGTGAATCAGAGGTGGGGAATCAGAGGCGGGGAATCAGAGGCGGGGAATCAGAGGCGGGGAATCAGAGGCGGGGAATCAGAAGCGGGGAATCAGAGGTGGGGAATCAGAGGCGGGGTATCAGAGGTTGAGAATCAGAGATGGGCATTCAGATGCAGGGAATCAGAGGCAGGGAATCAGAGGCAGGGAATCAGAGTCACGGAATCTGAGGTAGGGAATCTGAGGTGGGGAATCAGAGGCGGGGAAACAGGCGGGTAAACAGAGGTGGGTAAACATAGGCGTGGAATCAGAGGCAGGGAATCAGAGGCGGGGAATCAGAGGCGGTGAATCAGAGGCGGGGAATCAGAGGCGGGGAATCAGATGCGGGGAATCAGAGGCGGGGAATCAGAGGTGGGGTATTAGATGAGGGGAATCAGAGGCGGGGAATCAGAGGCGGGGAATCAGAGGCGGGGAATCAGAGGCGTGGAATCAGAGGCGGGGAATCAGAGGCGGGGAATCAGAAGTGGGGAATCAGATGTGGGGAATCAGAGGCGGGGAATCAGAGGCAGGGAATCAGAGGCGGGCAATCAGAAGTGGGGAATCAGAGGCGGGGAATCAGAGGCGGGGAAACAGAGGCGGTGAATCAGAGGCGGGGAATCAGAAGTGGGGAATCAGAGGTGGGGAATCAGAGGCGGGGAATCAGAGGCGGGGAATCAGAGGCGGGCAATCAGATGCAGGGAATCAGAGGCAGGGAATCAGAGGCAGGGAATCAGAGGCAGTGAATCTGAGGCAGGGAATCTGTGTTGGGGAACCAGAGGCGGGAAAACAGGCGAGTAAACAGAGGCGGGTAAACATAGGTGGGGAATCAGAGACGGGGAATCAGAGCCGGGAAATCAGAGGCAGGGAATCTGAGGCGGGGAATCAGATGCAGGGAATCAGATGCGGGACATCAGAGGTGCGGTATCAGAGGCGGGGAATTAGAGGCGGGGAATCAGAGGCGGGGAATCAGAGGCGTGGAATCAGAGGCGGGGAATCAGAGGCGGGTAAACATAGGCGGGGAATCAGAGGCGGGGAATCAGAGGCGGGGAATCAGAGGCGGGGAATCAGAGGCGGGGAATCAGAGGCGTGGAAACAGAGGCGGGGAATAAGATATGGGGAATCAGAGGTGGGGAATCAGAGGCAGGGAATCAGATGTGCGGAATCAGAGATCGGGAATCAGAGGCAGGGAATCAGAATCAGAAGCGGGGAATCAGAGGCCGGGAATCAGAGGCCGGGAATCAGATGCTGGGAATAAGAGGCCGGGAATCAGAGGTGGGGAATCAGAGTCCGGGAATCAGAGATGGGGATTCAGAGGCGGGGACTGAGATATGGAGAATCAGAGGCGGGGAATCAGAGGCCGGGAAACAGAGGTGGGGAATCAGATATGGGGAATCAGAGGTGGCGAATCAAAGGCGGTGTATCAGAGATGGGGAATCAGAGGCGGGGAATAAGAGGCAGGGAATCAGATGCGGGGAATCAGAGGCGGGGAATCAGAGCTGGCGAATCAGAGGCGGGGAATCAGAGGTGGGCAATCAGAGGCGGGGAATCAGATATGGGGAATCAGAGGCGGGGAATCAGAGGCGGGGAAACAGAGGCGGGGAATCAGATATGGGGAATCAGAGGTGGGGAATCAGGGGAAGGGATTCAGTGTCAGGGAATCAGAGGCGTGGAATCAGAGGCGGGGAATCAGAGGCAGGGAATCAGACACGGGGAATCAGAGGCGGGGAATCAGAGTTGGGGAATCAGAGGCGGGGAATCAGAGGCAGGGAATCGGACGCCGGGAATCAGAGTCGGGGAATCAGAGCTGGGGAATCAGAGGCGGGGAATCAGAGTTGGGGAATCAGAGGCGGGGATTCAGATGTGGGGAAATAGAGGCGGGGAATCAGATATGGGGAATCAGAGGTGTGGAATCAGAGGTTGGGAATCAGAGGAAGGGAATCAGAGTCGGCGAAACAGAGGCGGAGAATCAGATATGTGGAATCAGAGGTGGCGAATAAAAGGCGGTGAAACAGAGATGGGGAATCAGGGCAGGGAATCAGAGGCAGGGAATCAAACACGGGGAATCAGAGCTGGGGAATCAGAGGCGGGGAATCAGAGTTGGGAATCAGAGGCGGGGAATCAGAGGCGGGGAATCAGAGGCGGGGAATCAGAGGCGGGGAATCAGAGGGGGGAATCAGAGGCGTGGAATCAGAGGCGGGGAATCAGAGGCAGGGAATCAGAGGCGGGAAATCAGAGACGGCGAATCTGAGGCGTGGAATCAGAGGTGGGGAAAGAGATGTGGGGAAACGTAGGCCAGGAAAGATGCACGGAAAGGGAGGCGGTGAATCAGAGGCGGGGAATCAGAGGCGGGGAATCAGAGGCAGGGAATCAGAGGGGGGCAATCAGAGGCGGCGAATCAGAGGCGTGGAATCAGAGGTGGGGAAAGAGATGTGGGGAAACAGGCGGGTAAACAGAAGCGGGTAAACATAGGTGCATAAATAGAGGCGGCGAAAGAGATGGGCGAAACATAGTGGTTGGAACTTGTATGTTGAAAATGAGTTACACAGAACAGATCAAACAGAGTTGTTGAAATTGAGGGAGGGAAAGAGAGGCACGGAAAGAGTGGAGGGGAAAGAGTGCAGGCAAAAGAGAGGCGTAGAGACAGTGGTGGGGAATCAGAGGCGGGGAATCAGAGGCGGGGAATCAGAGGCAGGGAATCAGAGGCGGGGAAAGATATGTGGGGAAACGTAGGCCAGGAAAGTTGAGCGGAAAGGGAGGCAGTGAATCAGAGGTGGGGAATCAGAGGCGGGGAATCAGAGGCGGGGAATCAGAGGCGGGGAATCAGAGGCGGGGAAACAGAAGCGGGGAATCAGAGGTGGGGAATCAGAGGCGGGGTATCAGAGGTTGAGAATCAGAGATGGGCATTCAGATGCAGGGAATCAGAGGCAGGGAATCAGAGGCAGGGAATCAGAGTCACGGAATCTGAGGTAGGGAATCTGAGGTGGGGAATCAGAGGCGGGGAAACAGGCGGGTAAACAGAGGCGGGTAAACATAGGCGGGGAATCAGAGGCAGGGAATCAGAGGCGGGGAATCAGAGGCGGTGAATCAGAGGCGGGGAATCAGAGGCGGGGAATCAGATGCGGGGAATCAGAGGCGGGGAATCAGAGGTGGGGTATTAGATGAGGGGAATCAGAGGCGGGGAATCAGAGGCGGGGAATCAGAGGCGGGGAATCAGAGGCGGGGAAACAGAGGCGGGGAATCAGATATGGGGAATCAGAGGTGGGGAATCAGAGGTTGGGAATCAGAGGCAGGGAATCAGAGGCTTGGAATCAGATGCAGGGAATCAGATGCGGGGAATCAGAGGCGGGGAATCAGAGCTGGGGAATCAGAGGTGGGGAAAACAGGCGAGTAAACAGAGGCGGGTAAACATAGGTGGGGAATCAGAGGCGGGGAATCAGAGCCGGGAAATCAGAGGCAGGGAATCTGAGGCGGGGAATCAGATGCAGGGAATCAGATGCGGGACATCAGAGGTGCGGTATCAGAGGCGGGGAATTAGAGGCGGGGAATCAGAGGCGGGGAATCAGAGGCGTGGAATCAGAGGCGGGGAATCAGAGGCGGGTAAACATAGGCGGGGAATCAGAGGCGGGGAATCAGAGGCGGGGAATCAGAGGCGGGGAATCAGAGGCGGGGAATCAGAGGCGTGGAATCAGATGCGGTGAATCAGTGGCGGAGAATCAGAGGCGGGGTATTAGACGAGGGGAATCGGAGATGGGGAATCAGAGGCAGGGAATCAGAGGCGGGGAATCAGAGGCGGGGAATCAGAGGCCGGGAATCAGATATGGGGAAACAGAGGCGGGGAATCCGAGGCGGGGAAACAGAGGCGGGGAATCAGATATGGGGAATCAGAGGTGGGGAATCAGAGGTTGGGAATCAGAGGCAGGGAATCAGAGGCTTGGAATCAGATGCAGGGAATCAGATGCGGGGAATCAGAGGCGGGGAATCAGAGATGGGGAATCAGAGGTGGGGAATCAGATTTGGGGAATCAGAGGCGGGGACTTAGATATTGGGAAACAGAGGCGGGGAATCAGAGGCGGGGAAACCCAGGCGGGGAATCAGATATGGGGAATCAGAGGTGGGGAATCAGAGGCAAGGAATCAGATGTGCGGAATCAGAGATGGGGAATCAGAGGCAGGGAATCAGAATCAGAAGCAGGGAATCAGAGGCCGGGAATCAGAGGCCGGAATCAGATGCTGGGAATCAGAGGCCTGGAATCAGAGGCGGGGAATCAGAGGCAGGGAATCAGATGCGGGGTATCAGAGGCGGGGAATCAGAGCTGGGGAATCAGAGGCGGGGTATTAGAGTTGTGGAATCAGAGGCGGGGAATCAGATATGGGGATACAGAGGTGGGGAATCAGAGGCGGGGAAACAGAGGCAGGGAATCAGATATGGGGAATCAGAGGTGGGGAATCAGAGATGGGGAATCAGAGGCGGTGAATCAGAGATGGGGAATCAGAGGCGGGGAATCAGAGGCAGGAAATCAGACACGGGGATTCAGAGGCTGGGAATCAGACGGGGGGAATCAAAGGCGGGGAATCAGAGCTAGGGAATCAGAGGCAGGGAATCAGAGGCGGGGAATCAGATATGGGGAATCAGAGGCTGGGATTCAGAGGCGGGGAATCAGAGGCAGGGAATCAGACACGGGGAATCAGAGGTGGGGAATCAGAGATGGGGAATCAGAGGCGGGGAATCAGAGGCAGGGAATCAGACGCGGGGAATCTGAGGCGGGGAATCAGAGCTGGGGAATCAGAGGTGGGGAATCAGAGTTGGGGAATCAGAGGCAGGGAATCGGATGTGCGGAATCAGAGATGGGGAATCAGATGTGGGGAATCAGAGGAATCAGAGATGGGGAATCAGAGGCGGGGAATCAGAGGCAGGAAATCAGACACGGGGATTCAGAGGCTGGGAATCGAACGGGGGGAATCAAAGGCGGGGAATCAGAGCTGGGGAATCAGAGGCAGGGAATCAGAGTTGGGGATTCAGAGACGGGGAATCAGATATGGGGAAACAGAGGTGGGGAATCAGAGTTGGGGAATCAGAGGCAGGGAATCGGATGTGCGGAATCAGAGATGGGGAATCAGATGTGGGGAATCAGAGGAATCAGAGATGGGGAATCAGAGGCGGGGAATCAGAGGCAGGAAATCAGACACGGGGATTCAGAGGCTGGGAATCAGACGGGGGGAATCAAAGGCGGGGAATCAGAGCTGGGGAATCAGAGGCAGGGAATCAGAGTTGGGGATTCAGAGACGGGGAATCAGATATGGGGAAACAGAGGCGGGGAATCAGAGGCGGGCAAACAGAGGCGGGGAATTAGATATGGGGAATCAGAGGTGGGGAATCAGAGGTGGTGAATCAGTGATGGGGAATCACAGGCGGGGAATCAGAGGCAGGGAATAGAACGCAGGGAATCAGACGCAGGGAATCAGAGCTGGGGAATCAGAGGCGGGGAATCATAGTTGGGAATCAGAGGCGGGGAATCAGATATGGGGAAACAGAGGCGGGGAATCAGAGGCGGGGAAACAGAGGCGGGGAATCAGATATGGGGAATCGGATGCGGGGAATCAGAGGCGGGGAATCAGAGCTGGGGAATCAGAGGCGGGGAATCAGAGTTGGGGCATCAGAGGTGGGGAATTAGATATAGGGAAACAGAGGCGGGGAATCAGAGGCGGGGAAACAGAGGCGGGGAATAAGATATGGGGAATCAGAGGTGGGGAATCAGAGGCAGGGAATCAGATGTGCGGAATCAGAGATCGGGAATCAGAGGCAGGGAATCAGAATCAGAAGCGGGGAATCAGAGGCCGGGAATCAGAGGCCGGGAATCAGATGCTGGGAATAAGAGGCCGGGAATCAGAGGTGGGGAATCAGAGGCCGGGAAACAGAGGTGGGGAATCAGATATGGGGAATCAGAGGTGGCGAATCAAAGGCGGTGTATCAGAGATGGGGAATCAGAGGCGGGGAATAAGAGGCAGGGAATCAGATGCGGGGAATCAGAGGCGGGGAATCAGAGCTGGCGAATCAGAGGCGGGGAATCAGAGGTGGGCAATCAGAGGCGGGGAATCAGATATGGGGAATCAGAGGCGGGGTATCAGAGGCGGGGAAACAGAGGCGGGGAATCAGATATGGGGAATCAGAGGTGGGGAATCAGGGGAAGGGATTCAGTGTCAGGGAATCAGAGGCGGGGAATCAGAGGCGGGGAATCAGAGGCAGGGAATCAGACACGGGGAATCAGAGGCGGGGAATCAGAGTTGGGGAATCAGAGGCGGGGAATCAGAGGCAGGGAATCGGACGCCGGGAATCAGAGTCGGGGAATCAGAGCTGGGGAATCAGAGGCGGGGAATCAGAGTTGGGGAATCAGAGGCGGGGATTCAGATGTGGGGAAATAGAGGCGGGGAATCAGATATGGGGAATCAGAGGTGTGGAATCAGAGGTTGGGAATCAGAGGAAGGGAATCAGAGTCGGGGAAACAGAGGCGGAGAATCAGATATGTGGAATCAGAGGTGGCGAATCAAAGGCGGTGAAACAGAGATGGGGAATCAGGGCAGGGAATCAGAGGCAGGGAATCAAACACGGGGAATCAGAGCTGGGGAATCAGAGGCGGGGAATCAGAGTTGGGAATCAGAGGCGGGGAATCAGAGGCGGGGAATCAGAGGCGGGGAATCAGAGGCGGGGAATCAGAGGGGGGAATCAGAGGCGTGGAATCAGAGGCGGGGAATCAGAGGCAGGGAATCAGAGGTGGGAAATCAGAGACGGCGAATCTGAGGCGTGGAATCAGAGGTGGGGAAAGAGATGTGGGGAAACGTAGGCCAGGAAAGATGCACGGAAAGGGAGGCGGTGAATCAGAGGCGGGGAATCAGAGGCGGGGAATCAGAGGCAGGGAATCAGAGGGGGGCAATCAGAGGCGGCGAATCAGAGGCGTGGAATCAGAGGTGGGGAAAGAGATGTGGGGAAACAGGCGGGTAAACAGAAGCGGGTAAACATAGGTGCATAAATAGAGGCGGCGAAAGAGATGGGCGAAACATAGTGGTTGGAACTTGTATGTTGAAAATGAGTTACACAGAACAGATCAAACAGAGTTGTTGAAATTGAGGGAGGGAAAGAGAGGCACGGAAAGAGTGGAGGGGAAAGAGTGCAGGCAAAAGAGAGGCGTAGAGACAGTGGTGGGGAATCAGAGGCGGGGAATCAGAGGCGGGGAATCAGAGGCAGGGAATCAGAGGCGGGGAAAGATATGTGGGGAAACGTAGGCCAGGAAAGTTGAGCGGAAAGTGAGGCAGTGAATCAGAGGTGGGGAATCAGAGGCGGGGAATCAGAGGCGGGGAATCAGAGGCGGGGAATCAGAGGCGGGGAAACAGAAGCGGGGAATCAGAGGTGGGGAATCAGAGGCGGGGTATCAGAGGTTGAGAATCAGAGATGGGCATTCAGATGCAGGGAATCAGAGGCAGGGAATCAGAGGCAGGGAATCAGAGTCACGGAATCTGAGGTAGGGAATCTGAGGTGGGGAATCAGAGGCGGGGAAACAGGCGGGTAAACAGAGGCGGGTAAACATAGGCGGGGAATCAGAGGCAGGGAATCAGAGGCGGGGAATCAGAGGCGGTGAATCAAAGGCGGGGAATCAGAGGCGGGGAATCAGATGCGGGGAATCAGAGGCGGGGAATCAGAGGTGGGGTATTAGATGAGGGGAATCAGAGGCGGGGAATCAGAGGCGGGGAATCAGAGGCGGGGAATCAGAGGCGTGGAATCAGAGGCGGTGAATCAGAGGCGGGGAATCAGAAGTGGGGAATCAGAGGTGGGGAATCAGAGGCGGGGAATCAGAGGCGGGGAATCAGAGGCGGGCAATCAGATGCAGGGAATCAGAGGCAGGGAATCAGAGGCAGGGAATCAGAGGCAGGGAATCTGAGGCAGGGAATCTGTGTTGGGGAACCAGAGGCGGGAAAACAGGCGAGTAAACAGAGGCGGGTAAACATAGGTGGGGAATCAGAGGCGGGGAATCAGAGCCGGGAAATCAGAGGCGGGGAATCTGAGGCGGGGAATCAGATGCAGGGAATCAGATGCGGGACATCAGAGGTGCGGTATCAGAGGCGGGGAATTAGAGGCGGGGAATCAGAGGCGGGGAATCAGAGGCGTGGAATCAGAGGCGGGGAATCAGAGGCGGGTAAACATAGGCGGGGAATCAGAGGCGGGGAATCAGAGGCGGGGAATCAGAGGCGGGGAATCCGAGGCGGGGAATCAGAGGCGTGGAATCAGATGCGGTGAATCAGTGGCGGAGAATCAGAGGCGTGGTATTAGACGAGGGGAATCGGAGATGGGGAATCAGAGGCAGGGAATCAGAGGCGGGGAATCAGAGGCGGGGAATCAGAGGCCGGGAATCAGATATGGGGAAACAGAGGCGGGGAATCCGAGGCGGGGAAACAGAGGCGGGGAATCAGATATGGGGAATCAGAGGTGGGGAATCAGAGGTTGGGAATCTGAGGCAGGGAATCAGAGGCTTGGAATCAGATGCAGGGAATCAGATGCGGGGAATCAGAGGCGGGGAATCAGAGCTGGGGAATCAGAGGTGGGGAATCAGATTTGGGGAATCAGAGGCGGGGACTTAGATATTGGGAAACAGAGGCGGGGAATCAGAGGCGGGGAAACCCAGGCGGGGAATCAGATATGGGGAATCAGAGATGGGGAATCAGAGGCAAGGAATCAGATGTGCGGAATCAGAGATGGGGAATCAGAGGCAGGGAATCAGAATCAGAAGCAGGGAATCAGAGGCCGGGAATCAGAGGCCGGAATCAGATGCTGGGAATCAGAGGCCTGGCATCAGAGGCGGGGAATCAGAGGCAGGGAATCAGATGCAGGGAATCAGAGGCGGGGAATCAGAGCTGGGGAAACAGAGGCGGGGTATTAGAGTTGGGGAATCAGAGGCGGGGAATCAGATATGGGATACAGAGGTGGGGAATCAGAGGCGGGGAAACAGAGGCAGGGAATCAGATATGGGGAATCAGAGGTGGGGAATAAGAGATGGGGAATCAGAGGCGGTGAATCAGAGATGGGGAATCAGAGGCGGGGAATCAGAGGCAGGAAATCAGACACGGGGATTCAGAGGCTGGGAATCAGACGGGGGGAATCAAAGGCGGGGAATCAGAGCTGGGGAATCAGAGGCAGGGAATCAGAGGCGGGGAATCAGATATGGGGAATCAGAGGCTGGGATTCAGAGGCGGGGAATCAGAGGCAGGGAATCAGACACGGGGAATCAGAGGTGGGGAATCAGAGATGGGGAATCAGAGGCGGGGAATCAGAGGCAGGGAATCAGACGCGGGGAATCTGAGGCGGGGAATCAGAGCTGGGGAATCAGAGGTGGGGAATCAGAGTTGGGGAATCAGAGGCAGGGAATCGGATGTGCGGAATCAGAGATGGGGAATCAGATGTGGGGAATCAGAGGAATCAGAGATGGGGAATCAGAGGCGGGGAATCAGAGGCAGGAAATCAGACACGGGGATTCAGAGGCTGGGAATCAGACGGGGGGAATCAAAGGCGGGGAATCAGAGCTGGGGAATCAGAGGCAGGGAATCAGAGTTGGGGATTCAGAGATGGGGAATCAGATATGGGGAAACAGAGGTGGGGAATCAGAGTTGGGGAATCAGAGGCAGGGAATCGGATGTGCGGAATCAGAGATGGGGAATCAGATGTGGGGAATCAGAGGAATCAGAGATGGGGAATCAGAGGCGGGGAATCAGAGGCAGGAAATCAGACACGGGGATTCAGAGGCTGGGAATCAGACGGGGGGAATCAAAGGCGGGGAATCAGAGCTGGGGAATCAGAGGCAGGGAATCAGAGTTGGGGATTCAGAGACGGGGAATCAGATATGGGGAAACAGAGGCGGGGAATCAGAGGCGGGCAAACAGAGGCGGGGAATTAGATATGGGGAATCAGAGGAGGGGAATCAGAGGTGGTGAATCAGTGATGGGGAATCACAGGCGGGGAATCAGAGGCAGGGAATAGAACGCAGGGAATCAGACGCAGGGAATCAGAGCTGGGGAATCAGAGGCGGGGAATCATAGTTGGGAATCAGAGGCGTGGAATCAGATATGGGGAAACAGAGGCGGGGAATCAGAGGCGGGGAAACAGAGGCGGGGAATCAGATATGGGGAATCGGATGCGGGGAATCAGAGGCGGGGAATCAGAGCTGGGGAATCAGAGGCGGGGAATCAGAGTTGGGGCATCAGAGGTGGGGAATTAGATATAGGGAAACAGAGGCGGGGAATCAGAGGCGGGGAAACAGAGGCGGGGAATAAGATATGGGGAATCAGAGGTGGGGAATCAGAGGCAGGGAATCAGATGTGCGGAATCAGAGATGGGGAATCAGAGGCAGGGAATCAGAATCAGAAGCGGGGAATCAGAGGCCGGGAATCAGAGGCCGGGAATCAGATGCTGGGAATAAGAGGCCGGGAATCAGAGGTGGGGAATCAGAGTCCGTGAATCAGAGATGGGGATTCAGAGGCGGGGAATGAGATATGGAGAATCAGAGGCGGGGAATCAGAGGCCGGGAAACAGAGGTGGGGAATCAGATATGGGGAATCAGAGGTGGCGAATCAAAGGCGCTGTATCAGAGATGGGGAATCAGAGGCGGGGAATCAGAGGCAGGGAATCAGATGCGGGGAATCAGAGGCGGGGAATCAGAGGTGGGCAATCAGAGGCGGGAATCAGATATGGGGAATCAGAGGCGGGGAATCAGAGGCGGGGAATCAAATATAGGGAATCAGAGGTGGGGAATCAGAGGTTGTGAATCAGATATGGGGAATCAGAGGTGTGGAATCAGAGGTTGGGAATCAGAGGAAGGGAATCAGAGTCGGGGAAACAGAGGCGGAGAATCAGATATGTGGAATCAGAGGTGGCGAATCAAAGGCGGTGAAACAGAGATGGGGAATCAGGGCAGGGAATCAGAGGCAGGGAATCAAACACGGGGAATCAGAGCTGGGGAATCAGAGGCGGGGAATCAGAGTTGGGAATCAGCGGCGGGGAATCAGAGGCGGGGAATCAGAGGCGGGGAATCAGAGGCGGGGAATCAGAGGGGGGAATCAGAGGCGTGGAATCAGAGGCGGGGAATCAGAGGCAGGGAATCAGAGGTGGGAAATCAGAGACGGCGAATCTGAGGCGTGGAATCAGAGGTGGGGAAAGAGATGTGGGGAAACGTAGGCCAGGAAAGATGCACGGAAAGGGAGGCGGTGAATCAGAGGCGGGGAATCAGAGGCGGGGAATCAGAGGCAGGGAATCAGAGGGGGGCAATCAGAGGCGGCGAATCAGAGGCGTGGAATCAGAGGTGGGGAAAGAGATGTGGGGAAACAGGCGGGTAAACAGAAGCGGGTAAACATAGGTGCATAAATAGAGGCGGCGAAAGAGATGGGCGAAACATAGTGGTTGGAACTTGTATGTTGAAAATGAGTTACACAGAACAGATCAAACAGAGTTGTTGAAATTGAGGGAGGGAAAGAGAGGCACGGAAAGAGTGGAGGGGAAAGAGTGCAGGCAAAAGAGAGGCGTAGAGACAGTGGTGGGGAATCAGAGGCGGGGAATCAGAGGCGGGGAATCAGAGGCAGGGAATCAGAGGCGGGGAAAGATATGTGGGGAAACGTAGGCCAGGAAAGTTGAGCGGAAAGTGAGGCAGTGAATCAGAGGTGGGGAATCAGAGGCGGGGAATCAGAGGCGGGGAATCAGAGGCGGGGAATCAGAGGCGGGGAAACAGAAGCGGGGAATCAGAGGTGGGGAATCAGAGGCGGGGTATCAGAGGTTGAGAATCAGAGATGGGCATTCAGATGCAGGGAATCAGAGGCAGGGAATCAGAGGCAGGGAATCAGAGTCACGGAATCTGAGGTAGGGAATCTGAGGTGGGGAATCAGAGGCGGGGAAACAGACGGGTAAACAGAGGCGGGTAAACATAGGCGGGGAATCAGAGGCAGGGAATCAGAGGCGGGGAATCAGAGGCGGTGAATCAAAGGCGGGGAATCAGAGGCGGGGAATCAGATGCGGGGAATCAGAGGCGGGGAATCAGAGGTGGGGTATTAGATGAGGGGAATCAGAGGCGGGGAATCAGAGGCGGGGAATCAGAGGCGGGGAATCAGAGGCGTGGAATCAGAGGCGGTGAATCAGAGGCGGGGAATCAGAAGTGGGGAATCAGAGGTGGGGAATCAGAGGCGGGGAATCAGAGGCGGGGAATCAGAGGCGGGCAATCAGATGCAGGGAATCAGAGGCAGGGAATCAGAGGCAGGGAATCAGAGGCAGGGAATCTGAGGCAGGGAATCTGTGTTGGGGAACCAGAGGCGGGAAAACAGGCGAGTAAACAGAGGCGGGTAAACATAGGTGGGGAATCAGAGGCGGGGAATCAGAGCCGGGAAATCAGAGGCGGGGAATCTGAGGCGGGGAATCAGATGCAGGGAATCAGATGCGGGACATCAGAGGTGCGGTATCAGAGGCGGGGAATTAGAGGCGGGGAATCAGAGGCGGGGAATCAGAGGCGTGGAATCAGAGGCGGGGAATCAGAGGCGGGTAAACATAGGCGGGGAATCAGAGGCGGGGAATCAGAGGCGGGGAATCAGAGGCGGGGAATCCGAGGCGGGGAATCAGAGGCGTGGAATCAGATGCGGTGAATCAGTGGCGGAGAATCAGAGGCGTGGTATTAGACGAGGGGAATCGGAGATGGGGAATCAGAGGCAGGGAATCAGAGGCGGGGAATCAGAGGCGGGGAATCAGAGGCCGGGAATCAGATATGGGGAAACAGAGGCGGGGAATCCGAGGCGGGGAAACAGAGGCGGGGAATCAGATATGGGGAATCAGAGGTGGGGAATCAGAGGTTGGGAATCTGAGGCAGGGAATCAGAGGCTTGGAATCAGATGCAGGGAATCAGATGCGGGGAATCAGAGGCGGGGAATCAGAGCTGGGGAATCAGAGGTGGGGAATCAGATTTGGGGAATCAGAGGCGGGGACTTAGATATTGGGAAACAGAGGCGGGGAATCAGAGGCGGGGAAACCCAGGCGGGGAATCAGATATGGGGAATCAGAGATGGGGAATCAGAGGCAAGGAATCAGATGTGCGGAATCAGAGATGGGGAATCAGAGGCAGGGAATCAGAATCAGAAGCAGGGAATCAGAGGCCGGGAATCAGAGGCCGGAATCAGATGCTGGGAATCAGAGGCCTGGCATCAGAGGCGGGGAATCAGAGGCAGGGAATCAGATGCAGGGAATCAGAGGCGGGGAATCAGAGCTGGGGAAACAGAGGCGGGGTATTAGAGTTGGGGAATCAGAGGCGGGGAATCAGATATGGGATACAGAGGTGGGGAATCAGAGGCGGGGAAACAGAGGCAGGGAATCAGATATGGGGAATCAGAGGTGGGGAATAAGAGATGGGGAATCAGAGGCGGTGAATCAGAGATGGGGAATCAGAGGCGGGGAATCAGATGCAGGAAATCAGACACGGGGATTCAGAGGCTGGGAATCAGACGGGGGGAATCAAAGGCGGGGAATCAGAGCTGGGGAATCAGAGGCAGGGAATCAGAGGCGGGGAATCAGATATGGGGAATCAGAGGCTGGGATTCAGAGGCGGGGAATCAGAGGCAGGGAATCAGACACGGGGAATCAGAGGTGGGGAATCAGAGATGGGGAATCAGAGGCGGGGAATCAGAGGCAGGGAATCAGACGCGGGGAATCTGAGGCGGGGAATCAGAGCTGGGGAATCAGAGGTGGGGAATCAGAGTTGGGGAATCAGAGGCAGGGAATCGGATGTGCGGAATCAGAGATGGGGAATCAGATGTGGGGAATCAGAGGAATCAGAGATGGGGAATCAGAGGCGGGGAATCAGAGGCAGGAAATCAGACACGGGGATTCAGAGGCTGGGAATCAGACGGGGGGAATCAAAGGCGGGGAATCAGAGCTGGGGAATCAGAGGCAGGGAATCAGAGTTGGGGATTCAGAGATGGGGAATCAGATATGGGGAAACAGAGGTGGGGAATCAGAGTTGGGGAATCAGAGGCAGGGAATCGGATGTGCGGAATCAGAGATGGGGAATCAGATGTGGGGAATCAGAGGAATCAGAGATGGGGAATCAGAGGCGGGGAATCAGAGGCAGGAAATCAGACACGGGGATTCAGAGGCTGGGAATCAGACGGGGGGAATCAAAGGCGGGGAATCAGAGCTGGGGAATCAGAGGCAGGGAATCAGAGTTGGGGATTCAGAGACGGGGAATCAGATATGGGGAAACAGAGGCGGGGAATCAGAGGCGGGCAAACAGAGGCGGGGAATTAGATATGGGGAATCAGAGGAGGGGAATCAGAGGTGGTGAATCAGTGATGGGGAATCACAGGCGGGGAATCAGAGGCAGGGAATAGAACGCAGGGAATCAGACGCAGGGAATCAGAGCTGGGGAATCAGAGGCGGGGAATCATAGTTGGGAATCAGAGGCGGGGAATCAGATATGGGGAAACAGAGGCGGGGAATCAGAGGCGGGGAAACAGAGGCGGGGAATCAGATATGGGGAATCGGATGCGGGGAATCAGAGGCGGGGAATCAGAGCTGGGGAATCAGAGGCGGGGAATCAGAGTTGGGGCATCAGAGGTGGGGAATTAGATATAGGGAAACAGAGGCGGGGAATCAGAGGCGGGGAAACAGAGGCGGGGAATAAGATATGGGGAATCAGAGGTGGGGAATCAGAGGCAGGGAATCAGATGTGCGGAATCAGAGATGGGGAATCAGAGGCAGGGAATCAGAATCAGAAGCGGGGAATCAGAGGCCGGGAATCAGAGGCCGGGAATCAGATGCTGGGAATAAGAGGCCGGGAATCAGAGGTGGGGAATCAGAGTCCGGGAATCAGAGATGGGGATTCAGAGGCGGGGAATGAGATATGGAGAATCAGAGGCGGGGAATCAGAGGCCGGGAAACAGAGGTGGGGAATCAGATATGGGGAATCAGAGGTGGCGAATCAAAGGCGCTGTATCAGAGATGGGGAATCAGAGGCGGGGAATCAGAGGCAGGGAATCAGATGCGGGGAATCAGAGGCGGGGAATCAGAGCTGGCGAATCAGAGGCGGGGAATCAGAGGTGGGCAATCAGAGGCGGGAATCAGATATGGGGAATCAGAGGCGGGGAATCAGAGGCGGGGAATCAAATATAGGGAATCAGAGGTGGGGAATCAGAGGTTGTGAATCAGAGATGGGGAATCAAGGCGGGGAATCAGAGGCAGGGAATCAGACACGGGGAATCAGAGGCGGGGATTCAGAGCTGGGGAATCAGAGGCGGGGAATCAGAGTTGGGGAATCAGAGGCAGGGATTCAGATATGGGGAATCAGAGGCGGGGAATCAGAGGCGGGGAAACAGAGGCGGGGAATCAGATATGGGGAATCAGAGGTGGGGAATCAGGGGAAGGGATTCAGTGTCAGGGAATCAGAGGCGGGGAATCAGAGGCGGGGAATCAGAGGCAGGGAATCAGACACGGGGAATCAGAGGCGGGGAATCAGAGATGGGGAATCAGAGGCGGGGAATCAGAGGCAGGGAATCGGACGCCGGGAATCAGAGTCGGGGAATCAGAGCTGGGGAATCAGAGGCGGGGAATCAGAGTTGGGGAATCAGAGGCGGGGATTCAGATATGGGGAAATAGAGGCGGGGAATCAGATATGGGGAATCAGAGGTGTGGAATCAGAGGTTGGGAATCAGAGGAAGGGAATCAGAGTCGGGGAAACAGAGGCGGGGAATCAGATATGTGGAATCAGAGGTGGCGAATCAAAGGCGGTGAAACAGAGATGGGGAATCAGGGCAGGGAATCAGAGGCAGGGAATCAAACACGGGGAATCAGAGCTGGGGAATCAGAGGCGAGGAATCAGAGTTGGGAATCAGAGGCGGGGAATCAGAGGCGGGGAAACAGAGGCGGGGAATCAGATATGGGGAATCAGAGGTGGGGAATCAGAGTTTGGGAATCAGAGGCAGGGAATCGGAGATGGGGAATCAGAGGCAGGGAATCAGAGGCGGGGAATCAGAGGCCGGGAATCAGAGGCCGGGAATCAGATATGGGGAAACTGAGGCGTGGAATCCGAGGCGGGGAAACAGAGGCGGGGAATCAGATATGGGGAATCAGAGATGGGGAATCAGAGGTTGGGAATCAGAGGCAGGGAATCAGAGGACTGCAATCAGATGCAGGGAATCAGATGCGGGGAATCAGAGACGGGGAATCAGAGCTGGGGAATCAGAGGTGGGGAATCAGATTTGGGGAATCAGAGGTGGGGACTTAGATATTGGGAAACAGAGGCAGAGAATCAGAGGCGGGGAAACAGAGGCGGGGAATCAGATATGGGGAATCAGAGGTGGGGAATCAGAGGTAGGGAATCAGATGTGCGGAATCAGAGATGGGGAATCAGAGGCAGGGAATCAGAATCAGAAGCAGGGAATCAGAGGCCGGGAATCAGAGGCCGGAATCAGATGATGGGAATCAGAGGCCTGGAATCAGAGGTGGGGAATCAGAGGCAGGGAATCAGATGCGGGGAATCAGAGGCGGGGAATCAGAGCTGGGGAATCAGAGGCGGGGTATTAGAGTTGGGGAATCAGAGGCGGGGAATCAGATATGGGGAAACAGAGGTAGGGAATCAGAGGTGGGGAAACAGAGGCAGGGAATCAGATATGGGGATTCAGAGGCGGGGAATCAGAGGTGGGGAATCATAGGCAGGGAATCGGATGTGCGGAATCAGAGATGGGGAATCAGAGGCCGGGAATCAGAGGGGGTGAATCAGAGATGGGGAATCAGAGGCGGGGAATCAGAGGCAGGGTATCAGACGCGGGGAATCAGAGTTGGGCAATCAGAGGCGGGGAATCAGATATGGGGAATCAGAGGTGGGGAATCAGAGGCGGGGAAACAGAGGCGGGGAATCAGATATGGGGAATCAGAGGTGGGGCATCAGAGGTTGTGAATCACAGATGGGGAATCAGAGGCGGGGAATCAGAGGCAGGGAATCAGACGCGGGGAATCAGAGGCGGGGATTCAGAGCTGGGGAATCAGAAGCGGGGAATCAGAGTTGGGGAATCAGAGGCGGGGAATCAGATATGGGGAATCAGAGGCAGGGAATCAGAGGCGGGGAATCAGAGGCAGGGAATCAGACGCGGGGAATCTGAGGCGGGGAATCAGAGCTGGGGAATCAGAGCTGGGGAATCAGAGGCAGGGAATTGGATGTGCGGAATCAGAGATGGGGAATCAGAGGTGGGGAATCAGAGGCGGTGAATCAGAGATGGTGAATCAGAGGCGGGGAATCAGAGGCAGGAAATCAGACACGGGGATTCAGAGGCTGGGAATCAGACGGGGGGAATCAAAGGCGGGGAATCAGAGCTGGGGAATCTGAGGCAGGGAATCAGAGTTGGGGATTCAGAGGCGGGGAATCAGATATGGGGAAACAGAGGCGGGGACTCAGAGGCGGGCAAACAGAGGCGGGGAATTAGATATGGGGAATCAGAGGTAGGGAATCAGAGGTGGTGAATCAGTGATGGGGAATCACAGGCGGGGAATCAGAGGCAGGGAATAGAACGCGGGGAATCAGAGGCAGGGAATCAGAGCTGGGGAATCAGAGGCGGTGAATCATAGTTGGGAATCAGAGGCGGGAATCAGATATGGGGAAACAGAGGCAGGGAATCAGAGGCGGGGAAACAGAGGCGGGGAATCAGATATGGGGAATCGGATGCAGGGAATCAGAGGCGGGGAATCAGAGCTGGGGAATCAGAGGCGGGGAATCAGAGTTGGGGCATCAGAGGTGGTGAATTAGATATAGGGAAACAGAGGCGGGGAATCAGAGGCGGGGAAACAGAGGTGGGGAATCAGATATGGGGAATCAGAGGTGGGGATTTAGATATAGGGAAACAGAGGCGGGGATTCAGAGGCGGGGAAACAGAGGCGGGGAATAAGATATGGGGAATCAGAGGTGGGGAATCAGAGGCAGGGAATCAGATGTGCGGAATCAGAGATGGGGAATCAGAGGCAGGTAATCAGAATCAGAAGCGGGGAATCAGAGGCCGGGAATCAGAGGCCGGGAATCAGATGCTGGGAATAAGAGGCCGGGAATCAGAGGTGGGGAATCAGAGTCCGGGAATCAGAGATGGGGATTCAGAGGCGGGGAATGAGATATGGAGAATCAGAGGCGGGGAATCAGAGGCCGGGAAACAGAGGTGGGGAATCAGATATGGGGAATCAGAGGTGGCGAATCAAAGGCGGTGTATCAGAGATGGGGAATCAGAGGCGGGGAATCAGAGGCAGGGAATCAGATGCGGGGAATCAGAGGCGGGGAATCAGAGCTGGCGAATCAGAGGCGGGGAATCAGAGGTGGGCAATCAGAGGCGGGGAATCAGATATGGGGAATCAGAGGCGGGGAATCAGAGGCGGGGAAACAGAGGCGGGGAATCAAATATAGGGAATCAGAGGTGGGGAATCAGAGGTTGTGAATCAGAGATGGGGAATCAAGGCGGGGAATCAGAGGCAGGGAATCAGACACGGGGAATCAGAGGCGGGGATTCAGAGCTGGGGAATCAGAGGCGGGGAATCAGAGTTTGGGAATCAGAGGCAGGGATTCAGATATGGGGAATCAGAGGCGGGGAATCAGAGGCTGGGAAACAGAGGCGGGGAATCAGATATGGGGAATCAGAGGTGGGGAATCAGGGGAAGGGATTCAGTGTCAGGGAATCAGAGGCGGGGAATCAGAGGCGGGGAATCAGAGGCAGGGAATCAGACACGGGGAATCAGAGGCGGGGAATCAGAGATGGGGAATCAGAGGCGGGGAATCAGAGGCAGGGAATCGGACGCCGGGAATCAGAGTCGGGGAATCAGAGCTGGGGAATCAGAGGCGGGGAATCAGAGTTGGGGAATCAGAGGCGGGGATTCAGATATGGGGAAATAGAGGCGGGGAATCAGATATGGGGAATCAGAGGTGTGGAATCAGAGGTTGGGAATCAGAGGAAGGGAATCAGAGTCGGGGAAACAGAGGCGGGGAATCAGATATGTGGAATCAGAGGTGGCGAATCAAAGGCGGTGAAACAGAGATGGGGAATCAGGGCAGGGAATCAGAGGCAGGGAATCAAACACGGGGAATCAGAGCTGGGGAATCAGAGGCGGGGAATCAGAGTTGGGAATCAGAGGCGGGAAATCAGAGGCGGGGAAACAGAGGCGGGGAATCAGATATGGGGAATCAGAGGTGGGGAATCAGAGTTTGGGAATCAGAGGCAGGGAATCGGAGATGGGGAATCAGAGGCAGGGAATCAGAGGCGGGGAATCAGAGGCCGGGAATCAGAGGCCGGGAATCAGATATGGGGAAACTGAGGCAGGGAATCCGAGGCGGGGAAACAGAGGCGGGGAATCAGATATGGGGAATCAGAGGTGGGGAATCAGAGGTTGGGAATCAGAGGCAGGGAATCAGAGGCTTGGAATCAGATGCAGGGAATCAGATGCGGGGAATCAGAGGCGGGGAATCAGAGCTGGGGAATCAGAGGTGGGGAATCAGATTTGGGGAATCAGAGGTGGGGACTTAGATATTGGGAAACAGAGGCGGGGAATCAGAGGCGGGGAAACAGAGGCGGGGAATCAGATATGGGGAATCAGAGGTGGGGAATCAGAGGTAGGGAATCAGATGTGCGGAATCAGAGATGGGGAATCAGAGGCAGGGAATCAGAATCAGAAGCAGGGAATCAGAGGCCGGGAATCAGAGGCCGGAATCAGATGATGGGAATCAGAGGCCTGGAATCAGAGGCGGGGAATCAGAGGCAGGGAATCAGATGCGGGGAATCAGAGGCGGGGAATCAGAGCTGGGGAATCAGAGGCGGGGTATTAGAGTTGGGGAATCAGAGGCGGGGAATCAGATATGGGGAAACAGAGGTAGGGAATCAGAGGTGGGGAATCAGAGGTTGGGAATCAGAGGCAGGGAATCAGAGGCTTGGACTCAGATGCAGGGAATCAGATGCGGGGAATCAGAGGCGGGGAATCAGAGCTGGGGAATCAGAGGTGGGGAATCAGATTTGGGGAATCAGAGGTGGGGACTTAGATATTGGGAAACAGAGGCGGGGAATCAGAGGCGGGGAAACAGAGGCGGGGAATCAGATATGGGGAATCAGAGGTGGGGAATCAGAGGTAGGGAATCAGATGTGCGGAATCAGAGATGGGGAATCAGAGGCAGGGAATCAGAATCAGAAGCAGGGAATCAGAGGCCGGGAATCAGAGGCCGGAATCAGATGATGGGAATCAGAGGCCTGGAATCAGAGGCGGGGAATCAGAGGCAGGGAATCAGATGCGGGGAATCAGAGGCGGGGAATCAGAGCTGGGGAATCAGAGGCGGGGTATTAGAGTTGGGGAATCAGAGGCGGGGAATCAGATATGGGGAAACAGAGGTAGGGAATCAGAGGTGGGGAAACAGAGGCAGGGAATCAGATATGGGGATTCAGAGGCGGGGAATCAGAGGTGGGGAATCATAGGCAGGGAATCGGATGTGCGGAATCAGAGATGGGGAATCAGAGGCCGGGTATCAGAGGGGGTGAATCAGAGATGGGGAATCAGAGGCGGGGAATCAGAGGCAGGGTATCAGACGCGGGGAATCAGAGGTGGCAATCAGAGGCGGGGAATCAGATATGGGGAATCAGAGGTGGGGAATCAGAGGCGGGGAAACAGAGGCGGGGAATCAGATATGGGGAATCAGAGGTGGGGCATCAGAGGATGTGAATCACAGATGGGGAATCAGAGGCGGGGAATCAGAGGCAGGGAATCAGACGCGGGGAATCAGAGGCGGGGATTCAGAGCTGGGGAATCAGAAGCGGGGAATCAGAGTTGGGGAATCAGAGGCGGGGAATCAGATATGGGGAATCAGAGGCAGGGATTCAGAGGTGGAGAATCAGAGGCAGGGAATCAGACGCGGGGAATCTGAGGCGGGGAATCAGAGCTGGGGAATCAGAGGTGGGGAATCAGAGTTGGGGAATCAGAGGCAGGGAATTGGATGTGCGGAATCAGAGATGGGGAATCAGAGGTGGGGAATCAGAGGCGGTGAATCAGAGATGGGGACTCAGAGGCGGGGAATCAGAGGCAGGAAAGCAGACACGGGGATTCAGAGGCTGGGAATCAGACGGGGGGAATCAAAGGCGGGGAATCAGAGCTGGGGAATCTGAGGCAGGGTATCAGAGTTGGGGATTCAGAGGCGGGGAATCAGATATGGGGAAACAGAGGCGGGGAATCAGAGGCGGGCAAACAGAGGCGGGGAATTAGATGTGGGGAATCAGAGGTAGGGATTCAGAGGTGGTGAATCAGTGATGGGGAATCACAGGCGGGGAATAAGAGGAAGGGAATAGAACGCGGGGAATCAGAGGCAGGGAATCAGAGCTGGGGAATCAGAGGCGGGGAATCATAGTTGGGAATCAGAGGCGGGAATCAGATATGGGGAAACAGAGGCGGGGAATCAGAGGCGGGGAAACAGAGGCGGGGAATCAGATATGGGGAATCGGATGCAGGGAATCAGAGGCGGGGAATCAGAGCTGGGGAATCAGAGGCGGGGAATCAGAGTTGGGGCATCAGAGGTGGTGAATTAGATATAGGGAAACAGAGGCGGGGAATCAGAGGCGGGGAAACAGAGGCGGGGAATCAGATATGGGGAATCAGAGGTGGGGAATCAGAGGCAGGGAATCAGATGTGCGGAATCAGAGATGGGGAATCAGAGGCAGGGAATCAGAAGCGGGGAATCAGAGGCCGGGAATCAGAGGCCGGGAATCAGATGATGGGAATAAGAGGCCGGGAATCAGAGGAGGGGAATCAGAGTCAGGGAATCAGAGATGGGGATTCAGAGGCGGGGAATGAGATATGGAGAATCAGAGGCGGGGAATCAGAGGCGGGGAAACAGAGGTGGGGAATCAGATATGGGGAATCAGAGGTGGCGAATCAAAGGCGGTGAATCAGAGATGGGGAATCAGAGGCGGGGAATCAGAGGCAGGGAATCAGATGCGGGGAATCAGAGGCGGGGAATCAGAGCTGGCGAATCAGAGGCTGGGAATCAGAGGTGGGCAATCAGAGGCGGGGAATCAGATATGGGGAATCAGAGGCGGGGAATCAGAGGCGGGGAAACAGATGCGGGGAATCAAATATAGGGAATCAGAGGTGGGGAATCAGAGGTTGTGAATCAGAGATGGGGAATCAAAGCGGGGAATCAGAGGCAGGGAATCAGACGCGGGGAATCAGAGGCGGGGAATCAGAGGTGGGGAATCAGAGGTGGGGAATCATAGGCAGGGAATCGGATGTGCGGAATCAGAGATGGGGAATCAGAGGCCGGGAATCAGAGGGGGTGAATCAGAGATGGGGAATCAGAGGCGGGGAATCAGAGGCAGGGTATCAGACGCGGGGAATCAGAGGTGGCAATCAGAGGCGGGGAATCAGATATGGGGAATCAGAGGTGGGGAATCAGAGGCGGGGAAACAGAGGCGGGGAATCAGATATGGGGAATCAGAGGTGGGGCATCAGAGGTTGTGAATCACAGATGGGGAATCAGAGGCGGGGAATCAGAGGCAGGGAATCAGACGCGGGGAATCAGAGGCGGGGATTCAGAGCTGGGGAATCAGAAGCGGGGAATCAGAGTTGGGGAATCAGAGGCGGGGAATCAGATATGGGGAATCAGAGGCAGGGATTCAGAGGTGGGGAATCAGAGGCAGGGAATCAGACGCGGGGAATCTGAGGCGGGGAATCAGAGCTGGGGAATCAGAGGTGGGGAATCAGAGTTGGGGAATCAGAGGCAGGGAATTGGATGTGCGGAATCAGAGATGGGGAATCAGAGGTGGGGAATCAGAGGCGGTGAATCAGAGATGGGGACTCAGAGGCGGGGAATCAGAGGCAGGAAAGCAGACACGGGGATTCAGAGGCTGGGAATCAGACGGGGGGAATCAAAGGCGGGGAATCAGAGGCGGGGAATTAGATATGGGGAATCAGAGGTAGGGATTCAGAGGTGGTGAATCAGTGATGGGGAATCACAGGCGGGGAATCAGAGGCAGGGAATAGAACGCGGGGAATCAGAGGCAGGGAATAAGAGCTGGGGAATCAGAGGCGGGGAATCATAGTTGGGAATCAGAGGCGGGAATCAGATATGGGGAAACAGAGGCGGGGAATCAGAGGCGGGGAAACAGAGGTGTGGAATCAGAGGTTGGGAATCAGAGGAAGGGAATCAGAGTCGGGGAAACAGAGGCGGGGAATCAGATATGTGGAATCAGAGGTGGCGAATCAAAGGCGGTGAAACAGAGATGGGGAATCAGGGCAGGGAATCAGAGGCAGGGAATCAAACACGGGGAATCAGAGCTGGGGAATCAGAGGCGGGGAATCAGAGTTGGGAATCAGAGGCGGGAAATCAGAGGCGGGGAAACAGAGGCGGGGAATCAGATATGGGGAATCAGAGGTGGGGAATCAGAGTTTGGGAATCAGAGGCAGGGAATCGGAGATGGGGAATCAGAGGCAGGGAATCAGAGGCGGGGAATCAGAGGCCGGGAATCAGAGGCCGGGAATCAGATATGGGGAAACTGAGGCAGGGAATCCGAGGCGGGGAAACAGAGGCGGGGAATCAGATATGGGGAATCAGAGGTGGGGAATCAGAGGTTGGGAATCAGAGGCAGGGAATCAGAGGCTTGGAATCAGATGCAGGGAATCAGATGCGGGGAATCAGAGGCGGGGAATCAGAGCTGGGGAATCAGAGGTGGGGAATCAGATTTGGGGAATCAGAGGTGGGGACTTAGATATTGGGAAACAGAGGCGGGGAATCAGAGGCGGGGAAACAGAGGCGGGGAATCAGATATGGGGAATCAGAGGTGGGGAATCAGAGGTAGGGAATCAGATGTGCGGAATCAGAGATGGGGAATCAGAGGCAGGGAATCAGAATCAGAAGCAGGGAATCAGAGGCCGGGAATCAGAGGCCGGAATCAGATGATGGGAATCAGAGGCCTGGAATCAGAGGCGGGGAATCAGAGGCAGGGAATCAGATGCGGGGAATCAGAGGCGGGGAATCAGAGCTGGGGAATCAGAGGCGGGGTATTAGAGTTGGGGAATCAGAGGCGGGGAATCAGATATGGGGAAACAGAGGTAGGGAATCAGAGGTGGGGAATCAGAGGTTGGGAATCAGAGGCAGGGAATCAGAGGCTTGGACTCAGATGCAGGGAATCAGATGCGGGGAATCAGAGGCGGGGAATCAGAGCTGGGGAATCAGAGGTGGGGAATCAGATTTGGGGAATCAGAGGTGGGGACTTAGATATTGGGAAACAGAGGCGGGGAATCAGAGGCGGGGAAACAGAGGCGGGGAATCAGATATGGGGAATCAGAGGTGGGGAATCAGAGGTAGGGAATCAGATGTGCGGAATCAGAGATGGGGAATCAGAGGCAGGGAATCAGAATCAGAAGCAGGGAATCAGAGGCCGGGAATCAGAGGCCGGAATCAGATGATGGGAATCAGAGGCCTGGAATCAGAGGCGGGGAATCAGAGGCAGGGAATCAGATGCGGGGAATCAGAGGCGGGGAATCAGAGCTGGGGAATCAGAGGCGGGGTATTAGAGTTGGGGAATCAGAGGCGGGGAATCAGATATGGGGAAACAGAGGTAGGGAATCAGAGGTGGGGAAACAGAGGCAGGGAATCAGATATGGGGATTCAGAGGCGGGGAATCAGAGGTGGGGAATCATAGGCAGGGAATCGGATGTGCGGAATCAGAGATGGGGAATCAGAGGCCGGGTATCAGAGGGGGTGAATCAGAGATGGGGAATCAGAGGCGGGGAATCAGAGGCAGGGTATCAGACGCGGGGAATCAGAGGTGGCAATCAGAGGCGGGGAATCAGATATGGGGAATCAGAGGTGGGGAATCAGAGGCGGGGAAACAGAGGCGGGGAATCAGATATGGGGAATCAGAGGTGGGGCATCAGAGGATGTGAATCACAGATGGGGAATCAGAGGCGGGGAATCAGAGGCAGGGAATCAGACGCGGGGAATCAGAGGCGGGGATTCAGAGCTGGGGAATCAGAAGCGGGGAATCAGAGTTGGGGAATCAGAGGCGGGGAATCAGATATGGGGAATCAGAGGCAGGGATTCAGAGGTGGAGAATCAGAGGCAGGGAATCAGACGCGGGGAATCTGAGGCGGGGAATCAGAGCTGGGGAATCAGAGGTGGGGAATCAGAGTTGGGGAATCAGAGGCAGGGAATTGGATGTGCGGAATCAGAGATGGGGAATCAGAGGTGGGGAATCAGAGGCGGTGAATCAGAGATGGGGACTCAGAGGCGGGGAATCAGAGGCAGGAAAGCAGACACGGGGATTCAGAGGCTGGGAATCAGACGGGGGGAATCAAAGGCGGGGAATCAGAGCTGGGGAATCTGAGGCAGGGTATCAGAGTTGGGGATTCAGAGGCGGGGAATCAGATATGGGGAAACAGAGGCGGGGAATCAGAGGCGGGCAAACAGAGGCGGGGAATTAGATGTGGGGAATCAGAGGTAGGGATTCAGAGGTGGTGAATCAGTGATGGGGAATCACAGGCGGGGAATAAGAGGAAGGGAATAGAACGCGGGGAATCAGAGGCAGGGAATCAGAGCTGGGGAATCAGAGGCGGGGAATCATAGTTGGGAATCAGAGGCGGGAATCAGATATGGGGAAACAGAGGCGGGGAATCAGAGGCGGGGAAACAGAGGCGGGGAATCAGATATGGGGAATCGGATGCAGGGAATCAGAGGCGGGGAATCAGAGCTGGGGAATCAGAGGCGGGGAATCAGAGTTGGGGCATCAGAGGTGGTGAATTAGATATAGGGAAACAGAGGCGGGGAATCAGAGGCGGGGAAACAGAGGCGGGGAATCAGATATGGGGAATCAGAGGTGGGGAATCAGAGGCAGGGAATCAGATGTGCGGAATCAGAGATGGGGAATCAGAGGCAGGGAATCAGAAGCGGGGAATCAGAGGCCGGGAATCAGAGGCCGGGAATCAGATGATGGGAATAAGAGGCCGGGAATCAGAGGAGGGGAATCAGAGTCAGGGAATCAGAGATGGGGATTCAGAGGCGGGGAATGAGATATGGAGAATCAGAGGCGGGGAATCAGAGGCGGGGAAACAGAGGTGGGGAATCAGATATGGGGAATCAGAGGTGGCGAATCAAAGGCGGTGAATCAGAGATGGGGAATCAGAGGCGGGGAATCAGAGGCAGGGAATCAGATGCGGGGAATCAGAGGCGGGGAATCAGAGCTGGCGAATCAGAGGCTGGGAATCAGAGGTGGGCAATCAGAGGCGGGGAATCAGATATGGGGAATCAGAGGCGGGGAATCAGAGGCGGGGAAACAGATGCGGGGAATCAAATATAGGGAATCAGAGGTGGGGAATCAGAGGTTGTGAATCAGAGATGGGGAATCAAAGCGGGGAATCAGAGGCAGGGAATCAGACGCGGGGAATCAGAGGCGGGGAATCAGAGGTGGGGAATCAGAGGTGGGGAATCATAGGCAGGGAATCGGATGTGCGGAATCAGAGATGGGGAATCAGAGGCCGGGAATCAGAGGGGGTGAATCAGAGATGGGGAATCAGAGGCGGGGAATCAGAGGCAGGGTATCAGACGCGGGGAATCAGAGGTGGCAATCAGAGGCGGGGAATCAGATATGGGGAATCAGAGGTGGGGAATCAGAGGCGGGGAAACAGAGGCGGGGAATCAGATATGGGGAATCAGAGGTGGGGCATCAGAGGTTGTGAATCACAGATGGGGAATCAGAGGCGGGGAATCAGAGGCAGGGAATCAGACGCGGGGAATCAGAGGCGGGGATTCAGAGCTGGGGAATCAGAAGCGGGGAATCAGAGTTGGGGAATCAGAGGCGGGGAATCAGATATGGGGAATCAGAGGCAGGGATTCAGAGGTGGGGAATCAGAGGCAGGGAATCAGACGCGGGGAATCTGAGGCGGGGAATCAGAGCTGGGGAATCAGAGGTGGGGAATCAGAGTTGGGGAATCAGAGGCAGGGAATTGGATGTGCGGAATCAGAGATGGGGAATCAGAGGTGGGGAATCAGAGGCGGTGAATCAGAGATGGGGACTCAGAGGCGGGGAATCAGAGGCAGGAAAGCAGACACGGGGATTCAGAGGCTGGGAATCAGACGGGGGGAATCAAAGGCGGGGAATCAGAGGCGGGGAATTAGATATGGGGAATCAGAGGTAGGGATTCAGAGGTGGTGAATCAGTGATGGGGAATCACAGGCGGGGAATCAGAGGCAGGGAATAGAACGCGGGGAATCAGAGGCAGGGAATAAGAGCTGGGGAATCAGAGGCGGGGAATCATAGTTGGGAATCAGAGGCGGGAATCAGATATGGGGAAACAGAGGCGGGGAATCAGAGGCGGGGAAACAGAGGCGGGGAATCAGATATGGGGAATCGGATGCAGGGAATCAGAGGCGGGGAATCAGAGCTGGGGAATCAGAGGCGGGGAATCAGAGTTGGGGCATCAGAGGTGGTGAATTAGATATAGGGAAACAGAGGCGGGGAATCAGAGGCGGGGAAACAGAGGCGGGGAATCAGATATGGGGAATCAGAGGTGGGGAATCAGAGGCAGGGAATCAGATGTGCGGAATCAGAGATGGGGAATCAGAGGCAGGGAATCAGAAGCGGGGAATCAGAGGCCGGGAATCAGAGGCCGGGAATCAGATGATGGGAATAAGAGGCCGGGAATCAGAGGAGGGGAATCAGAGTCAGGGAATCAGAGATGGGGATTCAGAGGCGGGGAATGAGATATGGAGAATCAGAGGCGGGGAATCAGAGGCGGGGAAACAGAGGTGGGGAATCAGATATGGGGAATCAGAGGTGGCGAATCAAAGGCGGTGAATCAGAGATGGGGAATCAGAGGCGGGGAATCAGAGGCAGGGAATCAGATGCGGGGAATCAGAGGCGGGGAATCAGAGCTGGCGAATCAGAGGCTGGGAATCAGAGGTGGGCAATCAGAGGCGGGGAATCAGATATGGGGAATCAGAGGCGGGGAATCAGAGGCGGGGAAACAGAGGCGGGGAATCAAATATAGGGAATCAGAGGTGGGGAATCAGAGGTTGTGAATCAGAGATGGGGAATCAAAGCGGGCAATCAGAGGCAGGGAATCAGACGCGGGGAATCAGAGGCGGGGAATCAGAGGTGGGGAATCAGAGGCGGGGTATCAGAGGAGGGGAATCAGAGGTGGGGAATCAGAGGCGTGGAATCAGAGGCGGGGAATCAGAGGTGGGGAATCAGAGGTGGGGAATCAGATATGGGGAATCAGAGGTGGGGAATTAGATATAGGGAAACAGAGGCGGGGAATCAGAGGCGGGGAAACAGAGGCGGGGAATAAGATATGGGGAATCAGAGGTGGGGAATCAGAGGCAGGGAATCAGATGTGCGGAATCAGAGATGGGGAATCAGAGGCAGGTAATCAGAATCAGAAGCGGGGAATCAGAGGCCGGGAATCAGAGGCCGGGAATCAGATGCTGGGAATAAGAGGCCGGGAATCAGAGGTGGGGAATCAGAGTCCGGGAATCAGAGATGGGGATTCAGAGGCGGGGAATGAGATATGGAGAATCAGAGGCGGGGAATCAGAGGCCGGGAAACAGAGGTGGGGAATCAGATATGGGGAATCAGAGGTGGCGAATCAAAGGCGGTGTATCAGAGATGGGGAATCAGAGGCGGGGAATCAGAGGCAGGGAATCAGATGCGGGGAATCAGAGGCGGGGAATCAGAGCTGGCGAATCAGAGGCGGGGAATCAGAGGTGGTCAATCAGAGGCGGGGAATCAGATATGGGGAATCAGAGGCGGGGAATCAGAGGCGGGGAAACAGAGGCGGGGAATCAAATATAGGGAATCAGAGGTGGGGAATCAGAGGTTGTGAATCAGAGATGGGGAATCAAGGCGGGGAATCAGAGGCAGGGAATCAGAGGCAGGGATTCAGATATGGGGAATCAGAGGCGGGGAATCAGAGGCTGGGAAACAGAGGCGGGGAATCAGATATGGGGAATCAGAGGTGGGGAATCAGGGGAAGGGATTCAGTGTCAGGGAATCAGAGGCGGGGAATCAGAGGCGGGGAATCAGAGGCAGGGAATCAGACACGGGGAATCAGAGGCGGGGAATCAGAGATGGGGAATCAGAGGCGGGGAATCAGAGGCAGGGAATCGGACGCCGGGAATCAGAGTCGGGGAATCAGAGCTGGGGAATCAGAGGCGGGGAATCAGAGTTGGGGAATCAGAGTCGGGGAATCAGAGCTGGGGAATCAGAGGCGGGGAATCAGAGTTGGGGAATCAGAGGCGGGGATTCAGATATGGGGAAATAGAGGCGGGGAATCAGATATGGGGAATCAGAGGTGTGGAATCAGAGGTTGGGAATCAGAGGAAGGGAATCAGAGTCGGGGAAACAGAGGCGGGGAATCAGATATGTGGAATCAGAGGTGGCGAATCAAAGGCGGTGAAACAGAGATGGGGAATCAGGGCAGGGAATCAGAGGCAGGGAATCAAACACGGGGAATCAGAGCTGGGGAATCAGAGGCGGGGAATCAGAGTTGGGAATCAGAGGCGGGGAATCAGAGGCGGGGAAACAGAGGCGGGGAATCAGATATGGGGAATCAGAGGTGGGGAATCAGAGTTTGGGAATCAGAGGCAGGGAATCGGAGATGGGGAATCAGAGGCAGGGAATCAGAGGCGGGGAATCAGAGGCCGGGAATCAGAGGCCGGGAATCAGATATGGGGAAACTGAGGCAGGGAATCCGAGGCGGGGAAACAGAGGCGGGGAATCAGATATGGGGAATCAGAGGTGGGGAATCAGAGGTTGGGAATCAGAGGCAGGGAATCAGAGGCTTGGAATCAGATGCAGGGAATCAGATGCGGGGAATCAGAGGCGGGGAATCAGAGCTGGGGAATCAGAGGTGGGGAATCAGATTTGGGGAATCAGAGGTGGGGACTTAGATATTGGGAAACAGAGGCGGGGAATCAGAGGCGGGGAAACAGAGGCGGGGAATCAGATATGGGGAATCAGAGGTGGGGAATCAGAGGTAGGGAATCAGATGTGCGGAATCAGAGATGGGGAATCAGAGGCAGGGAATCAGAATCAGAAGCAGGGAATCGGAGGCCGGGAATCAGAGGCCGGAATCAGATGATGGGAATCTGAGGCCTGGAATCAGAGGCGGGGAATCAGAGGCAGGGAATCAGATGCGGGGAATCAGAGGCGGGGAATCAGAGCTGGGGAATCAGAGGCGGGGTATTAGAGTTGGGGAATCAGAGGCGGGGAATCAGATATGGGGAAACAGAGGTAGGGAATCAGAGGTGGGGAAACAGAGGCAGGGAATCAGATATGGGGATTCAGAGGCGGGGAATCAGAGGTGGGGAATCATAGGCAGGGAATCGGATGTGCGGAATCAGAGATGGGGAATCAGAGGCCGGGAATCAGAGGGGGTGAATCAGAGATGGGGAATCAGAGGCGGGGAATCAGAGGCAGGGTATCAGACGCGGGGAATCAGAGGTGGCAATCAGAGGCGGGGAATCAGATATGGGGAATCAGAGGTGGGGAATCAGAGGCGGGGAAACAGAGGCGGGGAATCAGATATGGGGAATCAGAGGTGGGGCATCAGAGGTTGTGAATCACAGATGGGGAATCAGAGGCGGGGAATCAGAGGCAGGGAATCAGACGCGGGGAATCAGAGGCGGGGATTCAGAGCTGGGGAATCAGAAGCGGGGAATCAGAGTTGGGGAATCAGAGGCGGGGAATCAGATATGGGGAATCAGAGGCAGGGAATCAGAGGTGGGGAATCAGAGGCAGGGAATCAGACGCGGGGAATCTGAGGCGGGGAATCAGAGCTGGGGAATCAGAGGTGGGGAATCAGAGTTGGGGAATCAGAGGCAGGGAATTGGATGTGCGGAATCAGAGATGGGGAATCAGAGGTGGGGAATCAGAGGCGGTGAATCAGAGATGGGGACTCAGAGGCGGGGAATCAGAGGCAGGAAAGCAGACACGGGGATTCAGAGGCTGGGAATCAGACGGGGGGAATCAAAGGCGGGGAATCAGAGCTGGGGAATCTGAGGCAGGGTATCAGAGTTGGGGATTCAGAGGCGGGGAATCAGATATGGGTAAACAGAGGCGGGGAATCAGAGGCGGGCAAACAGAGGCGGGGAATTAGATATGGGGAATCAGAGGTAGGGATTCAGAGGTGGTGAATCAGTGATGGGGAATCACAGGCGGGGAATCAGAGGCAGGGAATAGAACGCGGGGAATCAGAGGCAGGGAATCAGAGCTGGGGAATCAGAGGCGGGGAATCATAGTTGGGAATCAGAGGCGGGAATCAGATATGGGGAAACAGAGGCGGGGAATCAGAGGCGGGGAAACAGAGGCGGGGAATCAGATATGGGGAATCGGATGCAGGGAATCAGAGGCGGGGAATCAGAGCTGGGGAATCAGAGGCGGGGAATCAGAGTTGGGGCATCAGAGGTGGTGAATTAGATATAGGGAAACAGAGGCGGGGAATCAGAGGCGGGGAAACAGAGGCGGGGAATCAGATATGGGGAATCAGAGGTGGGGAATCAGAGGCAGGGAATCAGATGTGCGGAATCAGAGATGGGGAATCAGAGGCAGGGAATCAGAAGCGGGGAATCAGAGGCCGGGAATCAGATGATGGGAATAAGAGGCCGGGAATCAGAGGAGGGGAATCAGAGTCAGGGAATCAGAGATGGGGATTCAGAGGCGGGGAATGAGATATGGAGAATCAGAGGCGGGGAATCAGAGGCGGGGAAACAGAGGTGGGGAATCAGATATGGGGAATCAGAGGTGGCGAATCAAAGGCGGTGAATCAGAGATGGGGAATCAGAGGCGGGGAATCAGAGGCAGGGAATCAGATGCGGGGAATCAGAGGCGGGGAATCAGAGGCGGGGAATCAGAGGAAGGGAATCAGAGGCCGGGAATCAGATGCTGGGAATAAGAGGCCGGGAATCAGAGGTGGGGAAACAGAGGCGGGGAATCAGATATGGGGAATCAGAGGTGGGGAATCAGGGGCGGGGAATCAGTGGCAGGGAATCAGAGGCCGGGAATAAAAGGCGGGGAATCAGAGCTGGGGAATCAGAGGCGGGGAATCAGAGTTGGGGAATCAGAGGAGGGGAATCAGATATGGGGAAACAGAGGCCGGGAATCAGAGGCAGGGAAACAGAGGCGGGGAATCAGATATGGGGAATCAGAGGTGGGGAATTAGAGGTTGCGAATCAGAGGCGGGGAATCAGAGGCGGGGAATCAGAGGCAGGGAATCGGATGTGCGGAATCAGAGATGGGGAATCAGAGGTGGGGATTCAGAGGTGGTGAATCAGAGAAGGGGAATCAGAGGCTGGGAATCAGAGGCAGGGAATCAGACGCAGGGAATCAGAGGTGGGGAATCATAGCTGGCGAATTAGAGGAGGGGAATCAGAGGCGGGGAATCAGATATGGGGAAACAGAGGCGGGGAATCAGAGGCGGGGAAACAGAGGCGGGGAATCAGATATGGGGAATCTGAGGTGGGGAATCAGAGGCAGGGAATCAGATGTGCGGAATCAGAGATGGGGAATCAGAGGCAGGGAATCAGAATCAGAAGCAGGGAATCAGAGGCCGGGAATCAGAGGCCGGAATCAGATGCTGGGAATCAGAGGCCTGGAATCAGAGCTGGGGAATCAGAGGCAGGGTATTAGAGTTGGGGAATCAGAGGCGGGGAATCAGATATGGGGAAACAGAGGTGGGTAATCAGAGGCGGGGAAACAGAGGCAGGGAATCAAATATGGGGAATCAGAGGCGGGGAATCAGAGGTGGGGAATCATAGGCAGGGAATCGGATGTGCGGAATCAGAGATGGGGAATCAGAGGCCGGGAATCAGAGGTGGTGAATCAGATATGGGGAATCAGAGGCGGGGAATCAGAGGCAGGGAATCAGACGCGGGGAATCAGAGGTGGGCAATCAGAGGCGGGGAATCAGATATGGGGAATCAGAGGTGGGGAATCAGAGGCGGGGAAACAGAGGCGGGGAATCAAATATAGGGAATCAGAGGTGGGGAATCAGAGGTTGTGAATCAGAGATGGGGAATCAAGGCGGGGAATCAGAGGCAGGGAATCAGACGCGGGGAATCAGAGGCGGGGATTCAGAGCTGGGGAATCAGAGGCGGGGAATCAGAGTTGGGGAATCAGAGGCAGGGAATCAGATATGGGGAATCAGAGGCGGGGAATCAGAGTTGGGGAATCAGAGGAGGGGAATCAGATATGGGGAAACAGAGGCCGGGAATCAGAGGCAGGGAAACAGAGGCGGGGAATCAGATATGGGGAATCAGAGGTGGGGAATTAGAGGTTGCGTATCAGAGGCAGGGAATCAGAGGCGGGGAATCAGAGGCAGGGAATCGGATGTGCGGAATCAGAGATGGGGAATCAGAGGTGGGGATTCAGAGGCAGGGTATTAGAGTTGGGGAATCAGAGGCGGGGAATCAGATATGGGGAAACAGAGGTGGGGAATCAGAGGCGGGGAAACAGAGGCAGGGAATCAGATATGGGGAATCAGAGGCGGGGAATCAGAGGTGGGGAATCATAGGCAGGGAATTGGATGTGCGGAATCAGAGATGGGGAATCAGAGGCCGGGAATCAGAGGTGGTGAATCAGAGGCGGGGAATCAGAGCTGGGGAATCAGAGGCAGGGTATTAGAGTTGGGGAATCAGAGGCGGGGAATCAGATATGGGGAAACAGAAGTAGGGAATCAGAGGCGGGGAAACAGAGGCAGGGAATCAGATATGGGGAATCGGAGGCGGGGAATCAGAGGTGGGGAATCAGAGGCGGGGAATCAGAGCTGGGGAATCAGAGACAGGGTATTAGAGTTGGGGAATCAGAGGCAGGGTATTAGAGTTGGGGAATCAGAGGCGGGGAATCAGATATGGGGAAACAGAGGTGGGGAATCAGAGGCGGGGAAACAGAGGCAGGGAATCAGATATGGGGAATCAGAGGCCGGGAATCAGATGCGGGGAATCAGAGGCGGGGAATCAGAGCTGGGGAATCATGGGCAGGGAATCGGATGTGCGGAATCAGAGATGGGGAATCAGAGGCCGGGAATCAGAGGTGGTGAATCAGATAAGGGGAATCAGAGGCGGGGAATCAGAGGCAGGGAATCAGATGCGGGGAATCAGAGGCGGGGAATCAGAGCTGGGGAATCAGAGGCAGGGTATTAGAGTTGGGGAATCAGAGGCGGGGAATCAGATATGGGGAAACAGAGGTGGGGAATCAGAGGCGGGGAAACAGAGGCAGGGAATCAGATATTGGGAATCAGAGGCGGGGAATCAGAGGTGGGGAATCATAGGCAGGGAATCGGATGTGCGGAATCAGAGATGGGGAATCAGAGGCCGGGAATCAGAGGTGGTGAATCAGATATGGGGAATCAGAGGCGGGGAATCAGAGGCAGGGAATCAGACGCGGGGAATCAGTGGTGGGCAATCAGAGGCGGGGAATCAGATATGGGGAATCAGAGGTGGGGAATCAGAGGCGGGGAAACAGAGGCGGGGAATCAAATATAGGGAATCAGAGGTGGGGAATCAGAGGTTGTGAATCAGAGATGGGGAATCAAGGCGGGGAATCAGAGGCAGGGAATCAGACGCGGGAATCAGAGGCGGGGATTCAGAGCTGGGGAATCAGAGGCGGGGAATCAGAGTTGGGGAATCAGAGGCAGGGAATCAGATATGGGGAATCAGAGGCGGGGAATCAGAGGCGGGGAAACAGAGGCGGGGAATCAGATATGGGGAATCAGAGGTGGGGAATCAGGGGCAGGGAATCAGTGGCAGGGAATCAGAGGCGGGGAATCAGAGGCGGGGAATCAGAGGCAGGGAATAAGACACGGGGAATCAGAGGCGGGGAATCAGAGATGGGGAATCAGAGGCGGGGAATCAGAGGCAGGGAATCGGATGCCGGGAATCAGAGTCGGGGAATCAGAGCTGGGGAATCAGAGGCGGGGAATCTGAGGCGGGGAATCAGAGGCAGGGAATCAGAGGCCGTGAATCAGATGCTGCGAATAAGAGGCCGGGAATCAGAGGTGGGGAAACAGAGGCGGGGAATCAGATATGGGGAAGCAGAGGTGGGGAATCAGGGGCGGGGAATCAGTGGCAGGGAATCAGAGGCCGGGAATAAAAGGCGGGGAATCAGAGCTGGGGAATCAGAGGCGGGGAATCAGAGTTGGGGAATCAGAGGAGGGGAATCAGATATGGGGAAACAGAGGCCGGGAATCAGAGGCAGGGAAACAGAGGCGGGGAATCAGTTATGGGGAATCAGAGGTGGGGAATTAGAGGTTGCGAATCAGAGGCGGGGAATCAGAGGCGGGGAATCAGAGGCAGGGAATCGGATGTGCGGAATCAGAGATGGGGAATCAGAGGTGGGGATTCAGATGTGGTGAATCAGAGAAGGGGAATCAGAGGCTGGGAATCAGAGGCAGGGAATCAGACGCAGGGAATCAGAGGCGGGGAATCATAGCTGGCGAATTAGAGGAGGGGAATCAGAGTTGGGGAATCAGAGGCGGGGAATCAGATATGGGGAAACAGAGGCGGGGAATCAGAGGCGGGGAAACAGAGGCGGGGAATCAGATATGGGGAATCAGAGGTGGGGAATCAGAGGCAGGGAATCAGATGTGCGGAATCAGAGATGGGGAATCAGAGGCAGGGAATCAGAATCAGAAGCAGGGAATCAGAGGCCGGGAATCAGAGGCCGGAATCAGATGATGGGTATCAGAGGCCTGGAATCAGAGGCGGGGAATCAGAGGCAGGGAATCAGATGCGGGGAATCAGAGGCGGGGAATCAGAGCTGGGGAATCAGAGGCAGGGTATTAGAGTTGGGGAATCAGAGGCGGGGAATCAGATATGGGGAAACAGAGGTGGGGAATCAGAGGCGGGGAAACAGAGGCAGGGAATCAGATATGGGGAATCAGAGGCGGGGAATCAGAGGTGGGGAATCATAGGCAGGGAATCGGAGATGGGGAATCAGAGGCGGGGAATCAGAGGCAGGAAATCAGACACGGGGATTCAGAGGCTGGGAATCAGACGGTGGGAATCAAAGGCGGGGAATCAGAGCTGGGGAATCTGAGGCAGGGAATCAGAGTTGGGGATTCAGAGGCGGGGAATCAGATATGGGGAAACAGAGGCGGGGAATCAGCGGCGGGAAAACAGAGGCGGGGAATTAGATATGGGGAATCAGAGGTGGGGAATCAGAGGTGGTGAATCAGTGATGGGGAATCACAGGCGGGGAATCAGAGGCAGGGAATAGAACGCGGGGAATCAGAGACAGGGAATCAGATCTGGGGAATCAGAGGCGGGGAATCATAGTTGGGAATCAGAGGCGGGGAATCAGATATGGGGAAAAAGAGGCGGGGAATCAGAGGCGGGGAAACAGAGGCGGGGAATCAGATATGGGGAATCGGATGCAGGGAATCAGAGGCGGGGAATCAGAGCTGGGGAATCAGAGGCGGGGAATCAGAGTTGGGGCATCAGAGGTGGGGAATTAGATATAGGGAAACAGAGGCGGGGAATCAGAGGCGGGGAAACAGAGGCGGGGAATCAGATATGGGGAATCAGAGGTGGGGAATCAGAGGCAGGGAATCAGATGTGCGGAATCAGAGATGGGGAATCAGAGGCAGGGAATCAGAATCAGAAGCAGGGAATCAGAGGCCGGGAATCAGAGGCCGGGAATCAGATGCTGGGAATAAGAGGCCGGGAATCAGAGGTGGGGAATCAGAGTCCGGGAATCAGAGATGGGGATTCAGAGGCAGGGAATAAGATATGGAGAATCAGAGGCGGGGAATCAGAGGCGGGGAAACAGAGGTGTGGAATCAGATATGGGGAATCAGAGGTGGCGAATCAAAGGCGGTGAATCAGAGATGGGGAATCAGAGGCGGGGAATCAGAGGCAGGGAATCAGATGCGGGGAATCAGAGGCGGGGAATCGGAGCTGGCGAATCACAGGCGGGGAATCAGAGGTGGGCAATCAGAGGCGGGGAATCAGATATGGGGAATCAGAGGCGGGGTATCAGAGGCGGGGAAACAGAGGCGGGGAATCAAATATAGGGAATCAGAGGTGGGGAATCAGAGGTTGTGAATCAGAGATGGGGAATCAAGGCGGGGAATCAGAGGCAGGGAATCAGACGCGGGGAATCAGAGGCGGGGATTCAGAGCTGGGGAATCAGAGGCGGGGAATCAGAGTTGGGGAATCAGAGGCAGGGAATCAGATATGGGGAATCAGAGGCGGGGAATCAGAGGCGGGGAAACAGAGGTGGGGAATCAGATATGGGGAATCAGAGGTGGGGAATCAGGGGCAGGGAATCAGTGGCAGGGAATCAGAGGCGGGGAATCAGAGGCGGGGAATCAGAGGCAGGGAATAAGACACGGGGAATCAGAGGCGGGGAATCAGAGATGGGAAATCAGAGGCGGGGAATCAGAGGCAGGGAATCGGATGCCGGGAATCAGAGTCGGGGAATCAGAGCTGGGGAATCAGAGGCGGGGAATCAGAGGCGGGGAATCAGAGGAAGGGAATCAGAGGCCGGGAATCAGATGCTGGGAATAAGAGGCCGGGAATCAGAGGTGGGGAAACAGAGGCGGGGAATCAGATATGGGGAATCAGAGGTGGGGAATCAGGGGCGGGGAATCAGTGGCAGGGAATCAGAGGCCGGGAATAAAAGGCGGGGAATCAGAGCTGGGGAATCAGAGGCGGGGAATCAGAGTTGGGGAATCAGAGGAGGGGAATCAGATATGGGGAAACAGAGGCCGGGAATCAGAGGCAGGGAAACAGAGGCGGGGAATCAGATATGGGGAATCAGAGGTGGGGAATTAGAGGTTGCAAATCAGAGGCGGGGAATCAGAGGCGGGGAATCAGAGGCAGGGAATCGGATGTGCGGAATCAGAGATGGGGAATCAGAGGTGGGGATTCAGAGGTGGTGAATCAGAGAAGGGGAATCAGAGGCTGGGAATCAGAGGCAGGGAATCAGACGCAGGGAATCAGAGGTGGGGAATCATAGCTGGCGAATTAGAGGAGGGGAATCAGAGTTGGGGAATCAGAGGCGGGGAATCAGATATGGGGAAACAGAGGCGGGGAATCAGAGGCGGGGAAACAGAGGCGGGGAATCAGATATGGGGAATCTGAGGTGGGGAATCAGAGGCAGGGAATCAGATGTGCGGAATCAGAGATGGGGAATCAGAGGCAGGGAATCAGAATCAGAAGCAGGGAATCAGAGGCCGGGAATCAGAGGCCGGAATCAGATGCTGGGAATCAGAGGCCTGGAATCAGAGGCGGGGAATCAGAGGCAGGGAATCAGATGCGGGGAATCAGAGGCGGGGAATCAGAGCTGGGGAATCAGAGGCAGGGTATTAGAGTTGGGGAATCAGAGGCGGGGAATCAGATATGGGGAATCAGAGGCCGGGAATCAGAGGGGGTGAATCAGAGATGGGGAATCAGAGGCGGGGAATCAGAGGCAGGGTATCAGACGCGGGGAATCAGAGGTGGCAATCAGAGGCGGGGAATCAGATATGGGGAATCAGAGGTGGGGAATCAGAGGCGGGGAAACAGAGGCGGGGAATCAGATATGGGGAATCAGAGGTGGGGCATCAGAGGTTGTGAATCACAGATGGGGAATCAGAGGCGGGGAATCAGAGGCAGGGAATCAGACGCGGGGAATCAGAGGCGGGGATTCAGAGCTGGGGAATCAGAAGCGGGGAATCAGAGTTGGGGAATCAGAGGCGGGGAATCAGATATGGGGAATCAGAGGCAGGGATTCAGAGGTGGGGAATCAGAGGCAGGGAATCAGACGCGGGGAATCTGAGGCGGGGAATCAGAGCTGGGGAATCAGAGGTGGGGAATCAGAGTTGGGGAATCAGAGGCAGGGAATTGGATGTGCGGAATCAGAGATGGGGAATCAGAGGTGGGGAATCAGAGGCGGTGAATCAGAGATGGGGACTCAGAGGCGGGGAATCAGAGGCAGGAAAGCAGACACGGGGATTCAGAGGCTGGGAATCAGACGGGGGGAATCAAAGGCGGGGAATCAGAGCTGGGGAATCTGAGGCAGGGTATCAGAGTTGGGGATTCAGAGGCGGGGAATCAGATATGGGGAAACAGAGGCGGGGAATCAGAGGCGGGCAAACAGAGGCGGGGAATTAGATATGGGGAATCAGAGGTAGGGATTCAGAGGTGGTGAATCAGTGATGGGGAATCACAGGCGGGGAATCAGAGGCAGGGAATAGAACGCGGGGAATCAGAGGCAGGGAATCAGAGCTGGGGAATCAGAGGCGGGGAATCATAGTTGGGAATCAGAGGCGGGAATCAGATATGGGGAAACAGAGGCGGGGAATCAGAGGCGGGGAAACAGAGGCGGGGAATCAGATATGGGGAATCGGATGCAGGGAATCAGAGGCGGGGAATCAGAGCTGGGGAATCAGAGGCGGGGAATCAGAGTTGGGGCATCAGAGGTGGTGAATTAGATATAGGGAAACAGAGGCGGGGAATCAGAGGCGGGGAAACAGAGGCGGGGAATCAGATATGGGGAATCAGAGGTGGGGAATCAGAGGCAGGGAATCAGATGTGCGGAATCAGAGATGGGGAATCAGAGGCAGGGAATCAGAAGCGGGGAATCAGAGGCCGGGAATCAGAGGCCGGGAATCAGATGATGGGAATAAGAGGCCGGGAATCAGAGGAGGGGAATCAGAGTCAGGGAATCAGAGATGGGGATTCAGAGGCGGGGAATGAGATATGGAGAATCAGAGGCGGGGAATCAGAGGCGGGGAAACAGAGGTGGGGAATCAGATATGGGGAATCAGAGGTGGCGAATCAAAGGCGGTGAATCAGAGATGGGGAATCAGAGGCGGGGTATCAGAGGCAGGGAATCAGATGCGGGGAATCAGAGGCGGGGAATCAGAGCTGGCGAATCAGAGGCTGGGAATCAGAGGTGGGCAATCAGAGGCGGGGAATCAGATATGGGGAATCAGAGGCGGGGAATCAGAGGCGGGGAAACAGAGGCGGGGAATCAAATATAGGGAATCAGAGGTTGGGAATCAGAGGTTGTGAATCAGAGATGGGGAATCAAAGCGGGGAATCAGAGGCAGGGAATCAGACGCGGGGAATCAGAGGCGGGGAATCAGAGGTGGGGAATCAGAGGCGGGGTATCAGAGGAGGGGATTCAGAGGTGGGGAATTAGAGGCGTGGAATCAGAGGCGGGGAATCAGAGGTGGGGAATCAGAGGTGGGGAATCAGATATGGGGAATCAGAGGTGGGGAATTAGATATAGGGAAACAGAGGCGGGGAATCAGAGGCGGGGAAACAGAGGCGGGGAATAAGATATGGGGAATCAGAGGTGGGGAATCAGAGGCAGGGAATCAGATGTGCGGAATCAGAGATGGGGAATCAGAGGCAGGTAATCAGAATCAGAAGCGGGGAATCAGAGGCCGGGAATCAGAGGCCGGGAATCAGATGCTGGGAATAAGAGGCCGGGAATCAGAGGTGGGGAATCAGAGTCCGGGAATCAGAGATGGGGATTCAGAGGCGGGGAATGAGATATGGAGAATCAGAGGCGGGGAATCAGATGCCGGGAAACAGAGGTGGGGAATCAGATATGGGGAATCAGAGGTGGCGAATCAAAGGCGGTGTATCAGAGATGGGGAATCAGAGGCGGGGAATCAGAGGCAGGGAATCAGATGCGGGGAATCAGAGGCGGGGAATCAGAGCTGGCGAATCAGAGGCGGGGAATCAGAGGTGGGCAATCAGAGGCGGGGAATCAGATATGGGGAATCAGAGGCGGGGAATCAGAGGAGGGGAAACAGAGGCGGGGAATCAAATATAGGGAATCAGAGGTGGGGAATCAGAGGTTGTGAATCAGAGATGGGGAATCAAGGCGGGGAATCAGAGGCAGGGAATCAGACACGGGGAATCAGAGGCGGGGATTCAGAGCTGGGGAATCAGAGGCGGGGAATCAGAGTTGGGGAATCAGAGGCAGGGATTCAGATATGGGGAATCAGAGGCGGGGAATCAGAGGCTGGGAAACAGAGGCGGGGAATCAGATATGGGGAATCAGAGGTGGGGAATCAGGGGAAGGGATTCAGTGTCAGGGAATCAGAGGCGGGGAATCAGAGGCGGGGAATCAGAGGCAGGGAATCAGACACGGGGAATCAGAGGTGGGGAATCAGAGATGGGGAATCAGAGGCGGGGAATCAGAGGCAGGGAATTGGACGCCGGGAATCAGAGTCGGGGAATCAGAGCTGGGGAATCAGAGGCGGGGAATCAGAGTTGGGGAATCAGAGGCGGGGATTCAGATATGGGGAAATAGAGGCGGGGAATCAGATATGGGGAATCAGAGGTGTGGAATCAGAGGTTGGGAATCAGAGGAAGGGAATCAGAGTCGGGGAAACAGAGGCGGGGAATCAGATATGTGGAATCAGAGGTGGCGAATCAAAGGCGGTGAAACAGAGATGGGGAATCAGGGCAGGGAATCAGAGGCAGGGAATCAAACACGGGGAATCAGAGCTGGGGAATCAGAGGCGGGGAATCAGAGTTGGGAATCAGAGGCGGGGAATCAGAGGCGGGGAAACAGAGGCGGGGAATCAGATATGGGGAATCAGAGGTGGGGAATCAGAGTTTGGGAATCAGAGGCAGGGAATCGGAGATGGGGAATCAGAGGCAGGGAATCAGAGGCGGGGAATCAGAGGCCGGGAATCAGAGGCCGGGAATCAGATATGGGGAAACTGAGGCAGGGAATCCGAGGCGGGGAAACAGAGGCGGGGAATCAGATATGGGGAATCAGAGGTGGGGAATCAGAGGCTTGGAATCAGATGCAGGGAATCAGATGCGGGGAATCAGAGGCGAGGAATCAGAGCTGGGGAATCAGAGGTGGGGAATCAGATTTGGGGAATCAGAGGTGGGGACTTAGATATTGGGAAACAGAGGCGGGGAATCAGAGGCGGTGAAACAGAGGCGGGGAATCAGATATGGGGAATCAGAGGTGGGGAATCAGAGGTAGGGAATCAGATGTGCGGAATCAGAGATGGGGAATCAGAGGCAGGGAATCAGAATCAGAAGCAGGGAATCGGAGGCCGGGAATCAGAGGCCGGAATCAGATGATGGGAATCAGAGGCCTGGAATCAGAGGCGGGGAATCAGAGGCAGGGAATCAGATGCGGGGAATCAGAGGCGGGGAATCAGAGCTGGGGAATCAGAGGCGGGGTATTAGAGTTGGGGAATCAGAGGCGGGGAATCAGATATGGGGAAACAGAGGTAGGGAATCAGAGGTGGGGAAACAGAGGCAGGGAATCAGATATGGGGATTCAGAGGCGGGGAATCAGAGGTGGGGAATCATAGGCAGGGAATCGGATGTGCGGAATCAGAGATGGGGAATCAGAGGCCGGGAATCAGAGGGGGTGAATCAGAGATGGGGAATCAGAGGCGGGGAATCAGAGGCAGGGTATCAGACGCGGGGAATCAGAGGTGGCAATCAGAGGCGGGGAATCAGATATGGGGAATCAGAGGTGGGGAATCAGAGGCGGGGAAACAGAGGCGGGGAATCAGATATGGGGAATCAGAGGTGGGGCATCAGAGGTTGTGAATCACAGATGGGGAATCAGAGGCGGGGAATCAGAGGCAGGGAATCAGACGCGGGGAATCAGAGGCGGGGATTCGGAGCTGGGGAATCAGAAGCGGGGAATCAGAGTTGGGGAATCAGAGGCGGGGAATCAGATATGGGGAATCAGAGGCAGGGAATCAGAGGTGGGGAATCAGAGGCAGGGAATCAGACGCGGGGAATCTGAGGCGGGGAATCAGAGCTGGGGAATCAGAGGTGGGGAATCAGAGTTGGGGAATCAGAGGCAGGGAATTGGATGTGCGGAATCAGAGATGGGGAATCAGAGGTGGGGAATCAGAGGCGGTGAATCAGAGATGGGGACTCAGAGGCGGGGAATCAGAGGCAGGAAAGCAGACACGGGGATTCAGAGGCTGGGAATCAGACGGGGGGAATCAAAGGCGGGGAATCAGAGCTGGGGAATCTGAGGCAGGGTATCAGAGTTGGGGATTCAGAGGCGGGGAATCAGATATGGGGAAACAGAGGCGGGGAATCAGAGGCGGGCAAACAGAGGCGGGGAATTAGATATGGGGAATCAGAGGTAGGGATTCAGAGGTGGTGAATCAGTGATGGGGAATCACAGGCGGGGAATCAGAGGCAGGGAATAGAACGCGGGGAATCAGAGGCAGGGAATCAGAGCTGGGGAATCAGAGGCGGGGAATCATAGTTGGGAATCAGAGGCGGGAATCAGATATGGGGAAACAGAGGCGGGGAATCAGAGGCGGGGAAACAGAGGCGGGGAATCAGATATGGGGAATCGGATGCAGGGAATCAGAGGCGGGGAATCAGAGCTGGGGAATCAGAGGCGGGGAATCAGAGTTGGGGCATCAGAGGTGGTGAATTAGATATAGGGAAACAGAGGCGGGGAATCAGAGGCGGGGAAACAGAGGCGGGGAATCAGATATGGGGAATCAGAGGTGGGGAATCAGAGGCAGGGAATCAGATGTGCGGAATCAGAGATGGGGAATCAGAGGCAGGGAATCAGAAGCGGGGAATCAGAGGCCGGGAATCATATGATGGGAATAAGAGGCCGGGAATCAGAGGAGGGGAATCAGAGTCAGGGAATCAGAGATGGGGATTCAGAGGCGGGGAATGAGATATGGAGAATCAGAGGCGGGGAATCAGAGGCGGGGAAACAGAGGTGGGGAATCAGATATGGGGAATCAGAGGTGGCGAATCAAAGGCGGTGAATCAGAGATGGGGAATCAGAGGCGGGGAATCAGAGGCAGGGAATCAGATGCGGGGAATCAGAGGCGGGGAATCAGAGGCGGGGAATCAGAGGAAGGGAATCAGAGGCCGGGAATCAGATGCTGGGAATAAGAGGCCGGGAATCAGAGGTGGGGAAACAGAGGCGGGGAATCAGATATGGGGAATCAGAGGTGGGGAATCAGGGGCGGGGAATCAGTGGCAGGGAATCAGAGGCCGGGAATAAAAGGCGGGGAATCAGAGCTGGGGAATCAGAGGCGGGGAATCAGAGTTGGGGAATCAGAGGAGGGGAATCAGATATGGGGAAACAGAGGCCGGGAATCAGAGGCAGGGAAACAGAGGCGGGGAATCAGATATGGGGAATCAGAGGTGGGGAATTAGAGGTTGCGAATCAGAGGCGGGGAATCAGAGGCGGGGAATCAGAGGCAGGGAATCGGATGTGCGGAATCAGAGATGGGGAATCAGAGGTGGGGATTCAGAGGTGGTGAATCAGAGAAGGGGAATCAGAGGCTGGGAATCAGAGGCAGGGAATCAGACGCAGGGAATCAGAGGTGGGGAATCATAGCTGGCGAATTAGAGGAGGGGAATCAGAGTTGGGGAATCAGAGGCGGGGAATCAGATATGGGGAAACAGAGGCGGGGAATCAGAGGCGGGGAAACAGAGGCGGGGAATCAGATATGGGGAATCTGAGGTGGGGAATCAGAGGCAGGGAATCAGATGTGCGGAATCAGAGATGGGGAATCAGAGGCAGGGAATCAGAATCAGAAGCAGGGAATCAGAGGCCGGGAATCAGAGGCCGGAATCAGATGCTGGGAATCAGAGGCCTGGAATCAGAGGCGGGGAATCAGAGGCAGGGAATCAGATGCGGGGAATCAGAGGCGGGGAATCAGAGCTGGGGAATCAGAGGCAGGGTATTAGAGTTGGGGAATCAGAGGCGGGGAATCAGATATGGGAAAACAGAGGTGGGTAATCAGAGGCGGGGAAACAGAGGCAGGGAATCAAATATGGGGAATCAGAGGCGGGGAATCAGAGGTGGGGAATCATAGGCAGGGAATCGGATGTGCGGAATCAGAGATGGGGAATCAGAGGCCGGGAATCAGAGGTGGTGAATCAGATATGGGGAATCAGAGGCGGGGAATCAGAGGCAGGGAATCAGACGCGGGGAATCAGAGGTGGGCAATCAGAGGCGGGGAATCAGATATGGGGAATCAGAGGTGGGGAATCAGAGGCGGGGAAACAGAGGCGGGGAATCAAATATAGGGAATCAGAGGTGGGGAATCAGAGGTTGTGAATCAGAGATGGGGAATCAAGGCGGGGAATCAGAGGCAGGGAATCAGACGCGGGGAATCAGAGGCGGGGATTCAGAGCTGGGGAATCAGAGGCGGGGAATCAGAGTTGGGGAATCAGAGGCAGGGAATCAGATATGGGGAATCAGAGGCGGGGAATCAGAGTTGGGGAATCAGAGGAGGGGAATCAGATATGGGGAAACAGAGGCTGGGAATCAGAGGCAGGGAAACAGAGGCGGGGAATCAGATATGGGGAATCAGAGGTGGGGAATTAGAGGTTGCGTATCAGAGGCGGGGAATCAGAGGCGGGGAATCAGAGGCAGGGAATCGGATGTGCGGAATCAGAGATGGGGAATCAGAGGTGGGGAAACAGAGGTGGGGAATCAGAGGCGGGGAAACAGAGGCAGGGAATCAGATATGGGGAATCAGAGGCGGGGAATCAGAGGTGGGGAATCATAGGCAGGGAATCGGATGTGCGGAATCAGAGATGGGGAATCAGAGGCCGGGAATCAGAAGTGGTGAATCAGAGGCGGGGAATCAGAGCTGGGGAATCAGAGGCAGGGTATTAGAGTTGGGGAATCAGAGGCGGGGAATCAGATATGGGGAAACAGAGGTGGGGAATCAGAGGCGGGGAAACAGAGGCAGGGAATCAGATATGGGGAATCAGAGGCCGGGAATCAGATGCGGGGAATCAGAGGCGGGGAATCAGAGCTGGGGAATCATGGGCAGGGAATCGGATGTGCGGAATCAGAGATGGGGAATCAGAGGCCGGGAATCAGAGGTGGTGAATCAGATAAGGGGAATCAGAGGCGGGGAATCAGAGGCAGGGAATCAGATGCGGGGAATCAGAGGCGGGGAATCAGAGCTGGGGAATCAGAGGCAGGGTATTAGAGTTGGGGATTCAGAGGCGGGGAATCAGATATGGGGAAACAGAGGTGGGGAATCAGAGGCGGGGAAACAGAGGCAGGGAATCAGATATTGGGAATCAGAGGCGGGGAATCAGAGGTGGGGAATCATAGGCAGGGAATCGGATGTGCGGAATCAGAGATGGGGAATCAGAGGCCGGGAATCAGAGGTGGTGAATCAGATATGGGGAATCAGAGGCGGGGAATCAGAGGCAGGGAATCAGACGCGGGGAATCAGTGGTGGGCAATCAGAGGCGGGGAATCAGATATGGGGAATCAGAGGTGGGGAATCAGAGGCGGGGAAACAGAGGCGGGGAATCAAATATAGGGAATCAGAGGTGGGGAATCAGAGGTTGTGAATCAGAGATGGGGAATCAAGGCGGGGAATCAGAGGCAGGGAATCAGACGCGGGAATCAGAGGCGGGGATTCAGAGCTGGGGAATCAGAGGCGGGGAATCAGAGTTGGGGAATCAGAGGCAGGGAATCAGATATGGGGAATCAGAGGCGGGGAATCAGAGGCGGGGAAACAGAGGCGGGGAATCAGATATGGGGAATCAGAGGTGGGGAATCAGGGGCAGGGAATCAGTGGCAGGGAATCAGAGGCGGGGAATCAGAGGCGGGGAATCAGAGGCAGGGAATAAGACACGGGGAATCAGAGGCGGGGAATCAGAGATGGGGAATCAGAGGCGGGGAATCAGAGGCAGGGAATCGGATGCCGGGAATCAGAGTCGGGGAATCAGAGCTGGGGAATCAGAGGCGGGGAATCTGAGGCGGGGAATCAGAGGCAGGGAATCAGAGGCCGGGAATCAGATGCTGGGAATAAGAGGCCGGGAATCAGAGGTGGGGAAACAGAGGCGGGGAATCAGATATGGGGAAGCAGAGGTGGGGAATCAGGGGCGGGGAATCAGTGGCAGGGAATCAGAGGCCGGGAATAAAAGGCGGGGAATCAGAGCTGGGGAATCAGAGGCGGGGAATCAGAGTTGGGGAATCAGAGGAGGGGAATCAGATATGGGGAAACAGAGGCCGGGAATCAGAGGCAGGGAAACAGAGGCGGGGAATCAGTTATGGGGAATCAGAGGTGGGGAATTAGAGGTTGCGAATCAGAGGCGGGGAATCAGAGGCGGGGAATCAGAGGCAGGGAATCGGATGTGCGGAATCAGAGATGGGGAATCAGAGGTGGGGATTCAGATGTGGTGAATCAGAGAAGGGGAATCAGAGGCTGGGAATCAGAGGCAGGGAATCAGACGCAGGGAATCAGAGGCGGGGAATCATAGCTGGCGAATTAGAGGAGGGGAATCAGAGTTGGGGAATCAGAGGCGGGGAATCAGATATGGGGAAACAGAGGCGGGGAATCAGAGGCGGGGAAACAGAGGCGGGGAATCAGATATGGGGAATCAGAGGTGGGGAATCAGAGGCAGGGAATCAGATGTGCGGAATCAGAGATGGGGAATCAGAGGCAGGGAATCAGAATCAGAAGCAGGGAATCAGAGGCCGGGAATCAGAGGCCGGAATCAGATGCTGGGAATCAGAGGCCTGGAATCAGAGGCGGGGAATCAGAGGCAGGGAATCAGATGCGGGGAATCAGAGGCGGGGAATCAGAGCTGGGGAATCAGAGGCAGGGTATTAGAGTTGGGGAATCAGAGGCGGGGAATCAGATATGGGGAAACAGAGGTGGGGAATCAGAGGCGGGGAATCAGAGGCAGGAAATCAGACACGGGGATTCAGAGGCTGGGAATCAGACGGTGGGAATCAAAGGCGGGGAATCAGAGCTGGGGAATCTGAGGCAGGGAATCAGAGTTGGGGATTCAGAGGCGGGGAATCAGATATGGGGAAACAGAGGCGGGGAATCAGCGGCGGGAAAACAGAGGCGGGGAATTAGATATGGGGAATCAGAGGTGGGGAATCAGAGGTGGTGAATCAGTGATGGGGAATCACAGGCGGGGAATCAGAGGCAGGGAATAGAACGCGGGGAATCAGAGACAGGGAATCAGATCTGGGGAATCAAAGGCGGGGAATCATAGTTGGGAATCAGAGGCGGGGAATCAGATATGGGGAAAAAGAGGCGGGGAATCAGAGGCGGGGAAACAGAGGCGGGGAATCAGATATGGGGAATCGGATGCAGGGAATCAGAGGCGGGGAAACAGAGCTGGGGAATCAGAGGCGGGGAATCAGAGTTGGGGCATCAGAGGTGGGGAATTAGATATAGGGAAACAGAGGCGGGGAATCAGAGGCGGGGAAACAGAGGCGGGGAATCAGATATGGGGAATCAGAGGTGGGGAATCAGAGGCAGGGAATCAGATGTGCGGAATCAGAGATGGGGAATCAGAGGCAGGGAATCAGAATCAGAAGCAGGGAATCAGAGGCCGGGAATCAGAGGCCGGGAATCAGATGCTGGGAATAAGAGGCCGGGAATCAGAGGTGGGGAATCAGAGTCCGGGAATCAGAGATGGGGATTCAGAGGCAGGGAATAAGATATGGAGAATCAGAGGCGGGGAATCAGAGGCGGGGAAACAGAGGTGTGGAATCAGATATGGGGAATCAGAGGTGGCGAATCAAAGGCGGTGAATCAGAGATGGGGAATCAGAGGCGGGGAATCAGAGGCAGGGAATCAGATGCGGGGAATCAGAGGCGGGGAATCGGAGCTGGCGAATCACAGGCGGGGAATCAGAGGTGGGCAATCAGAGGCGGGGAATCAGATATGGGGAATCAGAGGCGGGGTATCAGAGGCGGGGAAACAGAGGCGGGGAATCAAATATAGGGAATCAGAGGTGGGGAATCAGAGGTTGTGAATCAGAGATGGGGAATCAAGGCGGGGAATCAGAGGCAGGGAATCAGACGCGGGGAATCAGAGGCGGGGATTCAGAGCTGGGGAATCAGAGGCGGGGAATCAGAGTTGGGGAATCAGAGGCAGGGAATCAGATATGGGGAATCAGAGGCGGGGAATCAGAGGCGGGGAAACAGAGGTGGGGAATCAGATATGGGGAATCAGAGGTGGGGAATCAGGGGCAGGGAATCAGTGGCAGGGAATCAGAGGCGGGGAATCAGAGGCGGGGAATCAGAGGCAGGGAATAAGACACGGGGAATCAGAGGCGGGGAATCAGAGATGGGGAATCAGAGGCGGGGAATCAGAGGCAGGGAATCGGATGCCGGGAATCAGAGTCGGGGAATCAGAGCTGGGGAATCAGAGGCGGGGAATCAGAGGCGGGGAATCAGAGGAAGGGAATCAGAGGCCGGGAATCAGATGCTGGGAATAAGAGGCCGGGAATCAGAGGTGGGGAAACAGAGGCGGGGAATCAGATATGGGGAATCAGAGGTGGGGAATCAGGGGCGGGGAATCAGTGGCAGGGAATCAGAGGCCGGGAATAAAAGGCGGGGAATCAGAGCTGGGGAATCAGAGGCGGGGAATCAGAGTTGGGGAATCAGAGGAGGGGAATCAGATATGGGGAAACAGAGGCCGGGAATCAGAGGCAGGGAAACAGAGGCGGGGAATCAGATATGGGGAATCAGAGGTGGGGAATTAGAGGTTGCGAATCAGAGGCGGGGAATCAGAGGCGGGGAATCAGAGGCAGGGAATCGGATGTGCGGAATCAGAGATGGGGAATCAGAGGTGGGGATTCAGAGGTGGTGAATCAGAGAAGGGGAATCAGAGGCTGGGAATCAGAGGCAGGGAATCAGACGCAGGGAATCAGAGGTGGGGAATCATAGCTGGCGAATTAGAGGAGGGGAATCAGAGTTGGGGAATCAGAGGCGGGGAATCAGATATGGGGAAACAGAGGCGGGGAATCAGAGGCGGGGAAACAGAGGCGGGGAATCAGATATGGGGAATCTGAGGTGGGGAATCAGAGGCAGGGAATCAGATGTGCGGAATCAGAGATGGGGAATCAGAGGCAGGGAATCAGAATCAGAAGCAGGGAATCAGAGGCCGGGAATCAGAGGCCGGAATCAGATGCTGGGAATCAGAGGCCTGGAATCAGAGGCGGGGAATCAGAGGCAGGGAATCAGATGCGGGGAATCAGAGGCGGGGAATCAGAGCTGGGGAATCAGAGGCAGGGTATTAGAGTTGGGGAATCAGAGGCGGGGAATCAGATATGGGGAAACAGAGGTGGGTAATCAGAGGCGGGGAAACAGAGGCAGGGAATCAAATATGGGGAATCAGAGGCGGGGAATCAGAGGTGGGGAATCATAGGCAGGGAATCGGATGTGCGGAATCAGAGATGGGGAATCAGAGGCCGGGAATCAGAGGTGGTGATTCAGATATGGGGAATCAGAGGCGGGGAATCAGAGGCAGGGAATCAGACGCGGGGAATCAGAGGTGGGCAATCAGAGGCGGGGAAACAGAGGCGGGGAATCAAATAAAGGGAATCAGAGGTGGGGAATCAGAGGCGGGGAATCAAATATAGGGAATCAGAGGTGGGGAATCAGAGGTTGTGAATCAGAGATGGGGAATCAAGGCGGGGAATCAGAGGCAGGGAATCAGACGCGGGGAATCAGAGGCGGGGATTCAGAGCTGGGGAATCAGAGGCGGGGAATCAGAGTTGGGGAATCAGAGGCAGGGAATCAGATATGGGGAATCAGAGGCGGGGAATCAGAGGCGGGGAAACAGAGGCGGGGAATCAGATATGGGGAATCAGAGGTGGGGAATCAGGGGCAGGGAATCAGTGGCAGGGAATCAGAAGCGGGGAATCAGAGGCGGGGAATCAGAGGCAGGGAATAAGACACGGGGAATCAGAGGCGGGGAATCAGAGATGGGGAAGCAGAGGCGGGGAATCAGAGGCAGGGAATCGGATGCCGGGAATCAGAGTCGGGGAATCAGAGCTGGGGAATCAGAGGCGGGTAATCAGAGGCGGGGAATCAGAGGCAGGGAATCAGAGGCCGGGAATCAGATGCTGGGAATAAGAGGCCGGGAATCAGAGGTGGGGAAACAGAGGCGGGGAATCAGATATGGGGAATCAGAGGTGGGGAATCAGGGGCGGGGAATCAGTGGCAGGGAATCAGAGGCCGGGAATAAAAGGCGGGGAATCAGAGCTGGGGAATCAGAGGCGGGGAATCAGAGTTGGGGAATCAGAGGAGGGGAATCAGATATGGGGAAACAGAGGCCGGGAATCAGATGCAGGGAAACAGAGGCGGGGAATCAGATATGGGGAATCAGAGGTGGGGAATTAGAGGTTGCGTATCAGAGGCGGGGAATCAGAGGCGGGGAATCAGAGGCAGGGAATCGGATGTGCGGAATCAGAGATGGGGAATCAGAGGTGGGGATTCAGAGGTGGTGAATCAGAGAAGGGGAATCAGAGGCTGGGAATCAGAGGCAGGGAATCAGACGCAGGGAATCAGAGGCGGGGAATCATAGCTGGCGAATTAGAGGAGGGGAATCAGAGTTGGGGAATCAGAGGCGGGGAATCAGATATGGGGAAACAGAGGCGGGGAATCAGAGGTGTTGAAACAGAGGCGGGGAATCAGATATGGGGAATCAGAGGTGGGGAATCAGAGGCAGGGAATCAGATGTGCGGAATCAGAGATGGGGAATCAGAGGCAGGGAATCAGAATCAGAAGCAGGGAATCAGAGGCCGGGAATCAGAGGCCGGAATCAGATGCTGGGAATCAGAGGCCTGGAATCAGAGGCGGGGAATCAGAGGCAGGGAATCAGATGCGGGGAATCAGAGGCGGGGAATCAGAGCTGGGGAATCAGAGGCAGGGTATTAGAGTTGGGGAATCAGAGGCGGGGAATCAGATATGGGGAAACAGAGGTGGGGAATCAGAGGCGGGGAAACAGAGGCAGGGAATCAGATATGGGGAATCAGAGGCGGGGAATCAGAGGTGGGGAATCATAGGCAGGGAATCGGATGTGCGGAATCAGAGATGGGGAATCAGAGGCCGGGAATCAGAGGTGGTGAATCAGATAAGGGGAATCAGAGGCGGGGAATCAGAGGAAGGGAATCAGAGGTGGTGATTCAGATATGGGGAATCAGAGGCGGGGAATCAGAGGCAGGGAATCAGACGCGGGGAATCAGAGGTGGGCAATCAGAGGCGGGGAAACAGAGGCGGGGAATCAAATAAAGGGAATCAGAGGTGGGGAATCAGAGGCGGGGAATCAAATATAGGGAATCAGAGGTGGGGAATCAGAGGTTGTGAATCAGAGATGGGGAATCAAGGCGGGGAATCAGAGGCAGGGAATCAGACGCGGGGAATCAGAGGCGGGGATTCAGAGCTGGGGAATCAGAGGCGGGGAATCAGAGTTGGGGAATCAGAGGCAGGGAATCAGATATGGGGAATCAGAGGCGGGGAATCAGAGGCGGGGAAACAGAGGCGGGGAATCAGATATGGGGAATCAGAGGTGGGGAATCAGGGGCAGGGAATCAGTGGCAGGGAATCAGAGGCGGGGAATCAGAGGCGGGGAATCAGAGGCAGGGAATAAGACACGGGGAATCAGAGGCGGGGAATCAGAGATGGGGAAGCAGAGGCGGGGAATCAGAGGCAGGGAATCGGATGCCGGGAATCAGAGTCGGGGAATCAGAGCTGGGGAATCAGAGGCGGGTAATCAGAGGCGGGGAATCAGAGGCAGGGAATCAGAGGCCGGGAATCAGATGCTGGGAATAAGAGGCCGGGAATCAGAGGTGGGGAAACAGAGGCGGGGAATCAGATATGGGGAATCAGAGGTGGGGAATCAGGGGCGGGGAATCAGTGGCAGGGAATCAGAGGCCGGGAATAAAAGGCGGGGAATCAGAGCTGGGGAATCAGAGGCGGGGAATCAGAGTTGGGGAATCAGAGGAGGGGAATCAGATATGGGGAAACAGAGGCCGGGAATCAGATGCAGGGAAACAGAGGCGGGGAATCAGATATGGGGAATCAGAGGTGGGGAATTAGAGGTTGCGTATCAGAGGCGGGGAATCAGAGGCGGGGAATCAGAGGCAGGGAATCGGATGTGCGGAATCAGAGATGGGGAATCAGAGGTGGGGATTCAGAGGTGGTGAATCAGAGAAGGGGAATCAGAGGCTGGGAATCAGAGGCAGGGAATCAGACGCAGGGAATCAGAGGCGGGGAATCATAGCTGGCGAATTAGAGGAGGGGAATCAGAGTTGGGGAATCAGAGGCGGGGAATCAGATATGGGGAAACAGAGGCGGGGAATCAGAGGTGTTGAAACAGAGGCGGGGAATCAGATATGGGGAATCAGAGGTGGGGAATCAGAGGCAGGGAATCAGATGTGCGGAATCAGAGATGGGGAATCAGAGGCAGGGAATCAGAATCAGAAGCAGGGAATCAGAGGCCGGGAATCAGAGGCCGGAATCAGATGCTGGGAATCAGAGGCCTGGAATCAGAGGCGGGGAATCAGAGGCAGGGAATCAGATGCGGGGAATCAGAGGCGGGGAATCAGAGCTGGGGAATCAGAGGCAGGGTATTAGAGTTGGGGAATCAGAGGCGGGGAATCAGATATGGGGAAACAGAGGTGGGGAATCAGAGGCGGGGAAACAGAGGCAGGGAATCAGATATGGGGAATCAGAGGCGGGGAATCAGAGGTGGGGAATCATAGGCAGGGAATCGGATGTGCGGAATCAGAGATGGGGAATCAGAGGCCGGGAATCAGAGGTGGTGAATCAGATAAGGGGAATCAGAGGCGGGGAATCAGAGGAAGGGAATCAGACGCGGGGAATCAGAGGTGGGCAATCAGAGGCGGGGAATCAGATATGGGGAATCAGTGGTGGGGAATCAGAGGCGGGGAAACAGAGGCGGGGAATCAGATATGGGGAATCAGAGGTGGGGCATCAGAGGTTGTGAATCACAGATGGGGAATTAGAGGCTGGGAATCAGAGGCAGGGAATCAGACGCGGGGAATCAGAGGCGGGGATTCTGAGCTGGGGAATCAGAAGCGGGGAATCAGAGTTGGGGAATCAGAGGCGGCGAATCAGATATGGGGAATCAGAGGCAGGGAATCAGAGGCGGGGAATCAGATATGGGGAAACAGAGGCGGGGAATCAGTGGCGGGGAAACAGAGGCGGGGAATCAGATATGGGGAATCGGATGCAGGGAATCAGAGGCGGGGAATCAGAGCTGGGGAATCAGAGGCGGGGAATCAGAGTTGGGGCATCAGAGGTGGGGAATTAGATATAGGGAAACAGAGGCGGGGAATCAGAGGCGGGGAAACAGAGGCGGGGAATCAGATATGGGGAATCAGAGGTGGGGAATCAGAGGCAGGGAATCAGATGTGCGGAATCAGAGATGGGGAATCAGAGGCAGGGAATCAGAATCAGAAGCGGGGAATCAGAGGCCGGGAATCAGAGGCCGGGAATCAGATGCTGGGAATAAGAGGCCGGGAACCAGAGGTGGGGAATTAGAGTCCGGGAATCAGAGATGGGGATTCAGAGGCGGGGAATGAGATATGGAGAATCAGAGGCGGGGAATCAGAGGCGGGGAAACAGAGGTGGGGAATCAGATATGGGGAATCAGAGGTGGCGAATCAAAGGCGGTGAATCAGAGATGGGGAATCAGAGGCGGGGAATCAGAGGCAGGGAATCAGATGCGGGGAATCAGAGGCGGGGAATCAGAGCTGGCGAATCAGAGGCGGGGAATCAGAGGTGGGCAATCAGAGGCGGGGAATCAGATATGGGGAATCAGAGGCGGGGAATCAGAGGCGGGGAAACAGAGGCGGGGAATCAAATATAGGGAATCAGAGGTGGGGAATCAGTGGTTGTGAATCAGAGATGGGGAATCAAGGCGGGGAATCAGAGGCAGGGAATCAGACGCGGGGAATCAGAGGCGGGGATTCAGAGCTGGGGAATCAGAGGCGGGGATTCAGAGTTGGGGAATCAGAGGCAGGGAATCAGATATGGGGAATCAGAGGCGGGGAATCAGAGGCGGGGTAACAGAGGCGGGGAATCAGATATGGGGAATCAGAGGTGGGGAATCAGGGGCAGGGAATCAGTGGCAGGGAATCAGAGGCGGGGAATCAGAGGCGGGGAATCAGAGGCAGGGAATCAGACACGGGGAATCAGAGGCGGGGAATCAGAGATGGGGAATCAGAGGCGGGGAATCAGAGGCAGGGAATCGGATGCCGGGAATCAGAGTCGGGGAATCAGAGCTGGGGAATCAGAGGCGGGGAATCAGAGTTGGGGAATCAGAGGCGGGGAATCAGATATGGGGAAATAGAGGCGGGGAATCGGATATGGGGAATCAGAGGTGTGGAATCAGAGGTTGGGAATCTGAGGCAGGGAATCAGAGGCGGGGAATCAGAGGCGGAGAATCAGAGGAAGGGAATCAGATTGCTGAATCGGAGATGGGGAATCAGAGGCAGGGAATCAGAGGCGGGGAATCAGAGGCGGGGAATCAGAGGCCGGGAATCAGATATGGGGAAACAGAGGCGGGGAATCCGAGGCGGGGAAACAGAGGCGGGGAATCAGATATGGGGAATCAGAGGTGGGGAATCAGAGGTTGGGAATCAGAGGCAGGGAATCAGAGGCTTGGAATCAGATGCAGGGAATCAGATGCGGGGAATCAGAGGCGGGGGATCAGAGCTGGGGAATCAGAGGTGGGGAATCAGATTTGGGGAATCAGAGGCGGGGACTTAGATATTGGGAAACAGAGGCGGGGAATCAGAGGCGGGGAAACAGAGGCGGGGATTCAGATATGGGGAATCAGAGTTGGGGAATCAGAGGAAGGGAATCAGATTTGCGGAATCAGAGATGGGGAATCAGAGGCAGGGAATCAGAATCAGAAGCAGGGAATCAGATGCCGGGAATCAGAGGCCGGAATCAGATGCTGGGAATCAGAGGCCTGGAATCAGAGGCGGGGAATCAGAGGCAGGGAATCAGATGCGGGGAATCAGAGGCGGGGAATCAGAGCTGGCGAATCAGAGGCGGGGTATTAGAGTTGGGGAATCAGAGGCAGGGAATCAGATATGGGGAAACAGAGGTGGGGAATCAGAGGCGGGGAAACAGAGGCAGGGAATCAGATATGGGGAATCAGAGGCGGAGATTCAGAGGTGGGGAATCATAGGCAGGGAATCGGATGTGCGGAATCAGAGATGGGGAATCAGAGGCCGGGAATCAGAGGTGGTGAATCAGATATGGGGAATCAGAGGCGGGGAATCAGAGGCAGGGAATCAGACGTGGGGAATCAGAGGTGGGCAATCAGAGGCGGGGAATCAGATATGGGGAATCAGAGGCGGGGAATCAGAGGCGGGGAAACAGAGGCCGGGAATCAGATATGGGGAATCAGAGGTGGGGCATCAGAGGTTGTGAATCACAGATGGGGAATCAGAGGCGGGGAATGAGAGGCAGGGAATCAGACGTGGGGAATCAGAGGCGGGGATTCAGAGCTGGGGAATCAGAGGTGGGGAATCAGAGTTGGGGAATCAGAGGCGGGGAATCAGATATGGGGAATCAGAGGCAGGGAATCAGAGGCGGGAAAACAGAGGCGGGGAATCAGATATGGGGAATCAGAGGCGGGGAATCAGAGGCAGGGTATCAGACACGGGGAATCAGAGGCGGGGAATCAGAGATGGGGAATCAGAGGCGGGGAATCAGAGGCAGGGAATCGGATGCCGGGAATCAGAGGCGGGAAATCAGAGCTGGGGAATCAGAGGCGGGGAATCAGAGTTGGGGAATCAGAGGCGGCGAAGCAGATATGGGGAAATAGAGGCGGGGAATCAGATATGGGGAATCAGAGGCGTGGAATCAGATATGGGGAATCAGAGGCTGGGAATCAGAGGGGGGGAAACAGATGCGGGGAATAAGATATGGGGAATCAGAGGTGGGGAATCAGGGGCGGGGAATCAGTGGCAGGGAATCAGAGGCGGGGAATCAGATGCGGGGAATCAGAGGCAGGGAATTAGACACGGGGAATCAGAGGTGGGGAATCAGAGATGGGGAATCAGAGGCGGGGAATCACAGGCAGGGAATCGGACGCGGGGAATCAGAGGCGGGGTATCAGAGCTGGGGAATCAGAGGTGGGGAATCAGAGTCGGGGAATCAGAGGCAGGGAATCGGATGTGCGGAATCAGAGATGGGGAATCAGAGGTGGGGAATCAGAGGCAGTGAATCAGAGATGGGGAATCAGAGGCGGGGAATCAGAGGCAGGGAATAGAATGCGGGGAATCAGAGGCAGGGAATCAGAGCTGGGGAATCAGAGGCTGGGAATCAGATATGGGGAAACAGAGGCGGGGAATCAGAGGCGGGGAAACAGAGGCGGGTACACAGACATGGGGAATCGGATGCGGGGAATCAGAGGCGGGGAATCAGAGCTGGGGAATCAGAGGCGGGGAATCAGAGTTGGGGCATCAGAGGTGGGGAATTAGATATGGGGAAACAGAGGCGGGGAATCAGAGGCGGGGAATCAGATGCGGGGAATCAGAGGCAGGGAATTAGACACTGGGAATCAGAGGTGGGGAATCAGAGATGGGGAATCAGAGGCGGGGAATCACAGGCAGGGAATCAGACGCGGGGAATCAGAGGCGGGGTATCAGAGCTGGGGAATCAGAGGTGGGGAAACAGAGGCGGGGAATCAGAGGCGGGCAAACAGAGGCGGGGAATAAGATATGGGGAATCAGAGGTGGGGAATCAGAGGTGGTGAATCAGAGATGGGGAATCACAGGCGGGGAATCAGAGGCAGGGAATAGAACGCGGGGAATCAGAGGCAGGGTATCAGAGCTGGGGAATCAGAGGCGGGGAATCAGATATGGGGAAACAGAGGTGGGGAATCAGAGGTTGGGAATCAGAGGCAGGGAATCAGAGGCTTGGAATCAGATGCAGGGAATCAGATGCGGGGAATCAGAGGCGGGGAATCAGAGCTGGGGAATCAGAGGTGGGGAATCAGATTTGGGGAATCAGAGGCGGGGACTTAGATATTGGGAAACAGAGGCGGGGAATCAGAGGCGGGGAAACAGAGGCGGGGATTCAGATATGGGGAATCAGAGTTGGGGAATCAGAGGAAGGGAATCAGATTTGCGGAATCAGAGATGGGGAATCAGAGGCAGGGAATCAGAATCAGAAGCAGGGAATCAGATGCCGGGAATCAGAGGCCGGCATCAGATGCTGGGAATCAGAGGCCTGGAATCAGAGGCGGGGAATCAGAGGCAGGGAATCAGATGCGGGGAATCAGAGGCGGGGAATCAGAGCTGGCGAATCAGAGGCGGGGTATTAGAGTTGGGGAATCAGAGGCAGGGAATCAGATATGGGGAAACAGAGGTGGGGAATCAGAGGCGGGGAAACAGAGGCAGGGAATCAGATATGGGGAATCAGAGGCGGAGATTCAGAGGTGGGGAATCATAGGCAGGGAATCGGATGTGCGGAATCAGAGATGGGGAATCAGAGGCCGGGAATCAGAGGTGGTGAATCAGAGATGGGGAATCAGAGGCGGGGAATCAGAGGCAGGGAATCAGACGTGGGGAATCAGAGGTGGGCAATCAGAGGCGGGGAATCAGATATGGGGAATCAGAGGCGGGGAATCAGAGGCGGGGAAACAGAGGCCGGGAATCAGATATGGGGAATCAGAGGTGGGGCATCAGAGGTTGTGAATCACAGATGGGGAATCAGAGGCGGGGAATGAGAGGCAGGGAATCAGACGTGGGGAATCAGAGGCGGGGATTCAGAGCTGGGGAATCAGAGGTGGGGAATCAGAGTTGGGGAATCAGAGGCGGGGAATCAGATATGGGGAATCAGAGGCAGGGAATCAGAGGCGGGAAAACAGAGGCGGGGAATCAGATATGGGGAATCAGAGGCGGGGAATCAGAGGCAGGGTATCAGACACGGGGAATCAGAGGCGGGGAATCAGAGATGGGGAATCAGAGGCGGGGAATCAGAGGCAGGGAATCGGATGCCGGGAATCAGAGGCGGGAAATCAGAGCTGGGGAATCAGAGGCGGGGAATCAGAGTTGGGGAATCAGAGGCGGCGAAGCAGATATGGGGAAATAGAGGCGGGGAATCAGATATGGGGAATCAGAGGCGTGGAATCAGATATGGGGAATCAGAGGCTGGGAATCAGAGGGGGGGAAACAGATGCGGGGAATAAGATATGGGGAATCAGAGGTGGGGAATCAGGGGCGGGGAATCAGTGGCAGGGAATCAGAGGCGGGGAATCAGATGCGGGGAATCAGAGGCAGGGAATTAGACACGGGGAATCAGAGGTGGGGAATCAGAGATGGGGAATCAGAGGCGGGGAATCACAGGCAGGGAATCGGACGCGGGGAATCAGAGGCGGGGTATCAGAGCTGGGGAATCAGAGGTGGGGAATCAGAGTCGGGGAATCAGAGGCAGGGAATCGGATGTGCGGAATCAGAGATGGGGAATCAGAGGTGGGGAATCAGAGGCAGTGAATCAGAGATGGGGAATCAGAGGCGGGGAATCAGAGGCAGGGAATAGAATGCGGGGAATCAGAGGCAGGGAATCAGAGCTGGGGAATCAGAGGCTGGGAATCAGATATGGGGAAACAGAGGCGGGGAATCAGAGGCGGGGAAACAGAGGCGGGTACACAGACATGGGGAATCGGATGCGGGGAATCAGAGGCGGGGAATCAGAGCTGGGGAATCAGAGGCGGGGAATCAGAGTTGGGGCATCAGAGGTGGGGAATTAGATATGGGGAAACAGAGGCGGGGAATCAGAGGCGGGGAATCAGATGCGGGGAATCAGAGGCAGGGAATTAGACACGGGGAATCAGAGGTGGGGAATCAGAGATGGGGAATCAGAGGCGGGGAATCACAGGCAGGGAATCAGACGCGGGGAATCAGAGGCGGGGTATCAGAGCTGGGGAATCAGAGGTGGGGAAACAGAGGCGGGGAATCAGAGGCGGGCAAACAGAGGCGGGGAATAAGATATGGGGAATCAGAGGTGGGGAATCAGAGGTGGTGAATCAGAGATGGGGAATCACAGGCGGGGAATCAGAGGCAGGGAATAGAACGCGGGGAATCAGAGGCAGGGTATCAGAGCTGGGGAATCAGAGGCGGGGAATCAGATATGGGGAAACAGAGGCGGGGAATCAGAGGCGGGGAAACAGAGGCGGGTAATCAGACATGGGGAATAGGATGCGGGGAATCAGAGGCGGGGAATCAGAGCTGGGGAATCAGAGGCGGGGAATCAGAGTTGGGGCATCAGAGGTGGGGAATTAGATATGGGGAAACAGAGGCGGGGAATCAGAGGCGGGGAAACAGAGGCGGGGAATCAGATATGGGGAATCAGAGATGGGGAATCAGAGGCAGGGAATCAGAATCAGAAGCGGGGAATCAGAGGCCGGGAATCAGAGGCCGGGAATCAGATGCTTGGAATAAGAGGCCGGGAATCAGAGGTGGGGCATCAGAGTCCGGGAATCAGAGATGGGGATTCAGAGGCTGGGAATGAGATATGGAGAATCAGAGGCGGGGAATCAGAGGCGGGGAAACAGAGGTGGGGAATCAGATATGGGGAATCAGAGGTGGCGAATCAAAGGCGGTGAATCAGAGATGTGGAATCAGAGGCGGGGAATCAGAGGCAGGGAATCAGATGCGGGGATTCAGAGACGGGGAATATGAGCTGGCGAATCAGAGGCGGGGAATCAGAGGTGGGCAATCAGAGCCGGGGAATCAAATATGGGGAATCAGAGGCGGGGAATCAGAGGCGGGGAAACAGAGGCGGGGAATCAGATATGGGGAAGCAGAGGTGGGGAATCAGAGGTTGTGAATCAGAGATGGGGAATCAAGGCGGGGAATCAGAGGCAGGGAATCAGACGCGGGGAATCAGAGGCGGGGATTCAGAGCTGGGGAATCAGAGGCGGGGAATCAGAGTTGGGGAATCAGAGGCAGGGAATCAGATATGGGGAATCAGAGGCGGGGAATCAGAGGCGGGGAAACAGAGGCGGGGAATCAGATATGGGGTATCAGAGGTGGGGAATCAGGGGCAGGGAATCAGTGGCAGGGAATCAGAGGCGGGGAATCAGAGGCGGGGAATCAGAGGCAGGGAATCAGACACGGGGAATCAGAGGCGGGGAATCAGAGATGGGGAATCAGAGGCGGGGAATCAGAGGCAGGGAATCAGACGCCGGGAATCAGAGGCGGGGAATCAGAGCTGGGGAATCAGAGGCGGGGAATCAGAGTTGGGGAATCAGAGGCGGGGAATCAGATATGGGGTAATAGAGGCGGGGAATCAGATATGGGGAATCAGAGGTGTGGAATCAGAGGTTGGGAATCAGAGGCAGGGAATCAGAGGCGGGGAAACAGAGGCGGGGAATCAGATATGGGGAATCAGAGGTGGCGAATCAAAGGCGGTGAAACAGAGATCGGGAATCAGGGCAGGGAATCAGAGGCAGGGAATCACAGCTGGGGAAACAGAGGCGGGGAATCAGATATGGGGAGTCAGAGGTGGGTAATCAGGGGCGGGGAATCAGTGGCAGGGAATCAGAGCTGGGGAATCAGAGGTGGGGAATCAGAGCTGGGGAAACAGAGGCGGGGAATCAGATATGGGGAATCAGAGGTGGGGAATCAGGGGCGGGGAATCAGATATGGGGAATCAGAGGTGGGGAATTAGAGGTTGCGAATCAGAGGCGGGGAATCAGCGGCGGGGAATCAGAGGCAGGGAATCGGATGTGCGGAATCAGAGATGGGGAATCAGAGGTGGGGATTCAGAGGTGGTGAATCAGAGAAGGGGAATCAGATATGGGGAATCAGAGGCGGGGAATCAGAGGCGGGGAAACAGAGGCCGGGAATCAGATATGGGGAATCAGAGGTGGGGCATCAGAGGTTGTGAATCACAGATGGGGAATCAGAGGCGGGGAATGAGAGGCAGGGAATCAGACGTGGGGAATCAGAGGCGGGGATTCAGAGCTGGGGAATCAGAGGTGGGGAATCAGAGTTGGGGAATCAGAGGCGGGGAATCAGATATGGGGAATCAGATGCAGGGAATCAGAGGCGGGAAAACAGAGGCGGGGAATCAGATATGGGGAATCAGAGGCGGGGAATCAGAGGCAGGGTATCAGACACGGGGAATCAGAGGCGGGGAATCAGAGATGGGGAATCAGAGGCGGGGAATCAGAGGCAGGGAATCGGATGCCGGGAATCAGAGGCGGGAAATCAGAGCTGGGGAATCAGAGGCGGGGAATCAGAGTTGGGGAATCAGAGGCGGCGAAGCAGATATGGGGAAATAGAGGCGGGGAATCAGATATGGGGAATCAGAGGCGTGGAATCAGATATGGGGAATCAGAGGCTGGGAATCAGAGGGGGGGAAACAGATGCGGGGAATAAGATATGGGGAATCAGAGGTGGGGAATCAGGGGCGGGGAATCAGTGGCAGGGAATCAGAGGCGGGGAATCAGATGCGGGGAATCAGAGGCAGGGAATTAGACACGGGGAATCAGAGGTGGGGAATCAGAGATGGGGAATCAGAGGCGGGGAATCACAGGCAGGGAATCGGACGCGGGGAATCAGAGGCGGGGTATCAGAGCTGGGGAATCAGAGGTGGGGAATCAGAGTCGGGGAATCAGAGGCAGGGAATCGGATGTGCGGAATCAGAGATGGGGAATCAGAGGTGGGGAATCAGAGGCAGTGAATCAGAGATGGGGAATCAGAGGCGGGGAATCAGAGGCAGGGAATAGAATGCGGGGAATCAGAGGCAGGGAATCAGAGCTGGGGAATCAGAGGCTGGGAATCAGATATGGGGAAACAGAGGCGGGGAATCAGAGGCGGGGAAACAGAGGCGGGTACACAGACATGGGGAATCGGATGCGGGGAATCAGAGGCGGGGAATCAGAGCTGGGGAATCAGAGGCGGGGAATCAGAGTTGGGGCATCAGAGGTGGGGAATTAGATATGGGGAAACAGAGGCGGGGAATCAGAGGCGGGGAATCAGATGCGGGGAATCAGAGGCAGGGAATAAGACACTGGGAATCAGAGGTGGGGAATCAGAGATGGGGAATCAGAGGCGGGGAATCACAGGCAGGGAATCAGACGCGGGGAATCAGAGGCGGGGTATCAGAGCTGGGGAATCAGAGGTGGGGAAACAGAGGCGGGGAATCAGAGGCGGGCAAACAGAGGCGGGGAATAAGATATGGGGAATCAGAGGTGGGGATTCAGAGGTGGTGAATCAGAGATGGGGAATCACAGGCGGGGAATCAGAGGCAGGGAATAGAACGCGGGGAATCAGAGGCAGGGTATCAGAGCTGGGGAATCAGAGGCGGGGAATCAGATATGGGGAAACAGAGGTGGGGAATCAGAGGTTGGGAATCAGAGGCAGGGAATCAGAGGCTTGGAATCAGATGCAGGGAATCAGATGCGGGGAATCAGAGGCGGGGAATCAGAGCTGGGGAATCAGAGGTGGGGAATCAGATTTGGGGAATCAGAGGCGGGGACTTAGATATTGGGAAACAGAGGCGGGGAATCAGAGGCGGGGAAACAGAGGCGGGGATTCAGATATGGGGAATCAGAGTTGGGGAATCAGAGGAAGGGAATCAGATTTGCGGAATCAGAGATGGGGAATCAGAGGCAGGGAATCAGAATCAGAAGCAGGGAATCAGATGCCGGGAATCAGAGGCCGGAATCAGATGCTGGGAATCAGAGGCCTGGAATCAGAGGCGGGGAATCAGAGGCAGGGAATCAGATGCGGGGAATCAGAGGCGGGGAATCAGAGCTGGCGAATCAGAGGCGGGGTATTAGAGTTGGGGAATCAGAGGCGGAGATTCAGAGGTGGGGAATCATAGGCAGGGAATCGGATGTGCGGAATCAGAGATGGGGAATCAGAGGCCGGGAATCAGAGGTGGTGAATCAGAGATGGGGAATCAGAGGCGGGGAATCAGAGGCAGGGAATCAGACGTGGGGAATCAGAGGTGGGCAATCAGAGGCGGGGAATCAGATATGGGGAATCAGAGGCGGGGAATCAGAGGCGGGGAAACAGAGGCCGGGAATCAGATATGGGGAATCAGAGGTGGGGCATCAGAGGTTGTGAATCACAGATGGGGAATCAGAGGCGGGGAATGAGAGGCAGGGAATCAGACGTGGGGAATCAGAGGCGGGGATTCAGAGCTGGGGAATCAGAGGTGGGGAATCAGAGTTGGGGAATCAGAGGCGGGGAATCAGATATGGGGAATCAGAGGCAGGGAATCAGAGGCGGGAAAACAGAGGCGGGGAATCAGATATGGGGAATCAGAGGCGGGGAATCAGAGGCAGGGTATCAGACACGGGGAATCAGAGGCGGGGAATCAGAGATGGGGAATCAGAGGCGGGGAATCAGAGGCAGGGAATCGGATGCCGGGAATCAGAGGCGGGAAATCAGAGCTGGGGAATCAGAGGCGGGGAATCAGAGTTGGGGAATCAGAGGCGGCGAAGCAGATATGGGGAAATAGAGGCGGGGAATCAGATATGGGGAATCAGAGGCGTGGAATCAGATATGGGGAATCAGAGGCTGGGAATCAGAGGGGGGGAAACAGATGCGGGGAATAAGATATGGGGAATCAGAGGTGGGGAATCAGGGGCGGGGAATCAGTGGCAGGGAATCAGAGGCGGGGAATCAGATGCGGGGAATCAGAGGCAGGGAATTAGACACGGGGAATCAGAGGTGGGGAATCAGAGATGGGGAATCAGAGGCGGGGAATCACAGGCAGGGAATCGGACGCGGGGAATCAGAGGCGGGGTATCAGAGCTGGGGAATCAGAGGTGGGGAATCAGAGTCGGGGAATCAGAGGCAGGGAATCGGATGTGCGGAATCAGAGATGGGGAATCAGAGGTGGGGAATCAGAGGCAGTGAATCAGAGATGGGGAATCAGAGGCGGGGAATCAGAGGCAGGGAATAGAATGCGGGGAATCAGAGGCAGGGAATCAGAGCTGGGGAATCAGAGGCTGGGAATCAGATATGGGGAAACAGAGGCGGGGAATCAGAGGCGGGGAAACAGAGGCGGGTACACAAACATGGGGAATCGGATGCGGGGAATCAGAGGCGGGGAATCAGAGCTGGGGAATCAGAGGCGGGGAATCAGAGTTGGGGCATCAGAGGTGGGGAATTAGATATGGGGAAACAGAGGCGGGGAATCAGAGGCGGGGAATCAGATGCGGGGAATCAGAGGCAGGGAATTAGACACGGGGAATCAGAGGTGGGGAATCAGAGATGGGGAATCAGAGGCGGGGAATCACAGGCAGGGAATCAGACGCGGGGAATCAGAGGCGGGGTATCAGAGCTGGGGAATCAGAGGTGGGGAAACAGAGGCGGGGAATCAGAGGCGGGCAAACAGAGGCGGGGAATAAGATATGGGGAATCAGAGGTGGGGAATCAGAGGTGGTGAATCAGAGATGGGGAATCACAGGCGGGGAATCAGAGGCAGGGAATAGAACGCGGGGAATCAGAGGCAGGGTATCAGAGCTGGGGAATCAGAGGCGGGGAATCAGATATGGGGAAACAGAGGCGGGGAATCAGAGGCGGGGAAACAGAGGCGGGTAATCAGACATGGGGAATAGGATGCGGGGAATCAGAGGCGGGGAATCAGAGCTGGGGAATCAGAGGCGGGGAATCAGAGTTGGGGCATCAGAGGTGGGGAATTAGATATGGGGAAACAGAGGCGGGGAATCAGAGGCGGGGAAACAGAGGCGGGGAATCAGATATGGGGAATCAGAGATGGGGAATCAGAGGCAGGGAATCAGAATCAGAAGCGGGGAATCAGAGGCCGGGAATCAGAGGCCGGGAATCAGATGCTTGGAATAAGAGGCCGGGAATCAGAGGTGGGGCATCAGAGTCCGGGAATCAGAGATGGGGATTCAGAGGCTGGGAATGAGATATGGAGAATCAGAGGCGGGGAATCAGAGGCGGGGAAACAGAGGTGGGGAATCAGATATGGGGAATCAGAGGTGGCGAATCAAAGGCGGTGAATCAGAGATGTGGAATCAGAGGCGGGGAATCAGAGGCAGGGAATCAGATGCGGGGATTCAGAGACGGGGAATCAGAGCTGGCGAATCAGAGGCGGGGAATCAGAGGTGGGCAATCAGAGCCGGGGAATCAAATATGGGGAATCAGAGGCGGGGAATCAGAGGCGGGGAAACAGAGGCGGGGAATCAGATATGGGGAAGCAGAGGTGGGGAATCAGAGGTTGTGAATCAGAGATGGGGAATCAAGGCGGGGAATCAGAGGCAGGGAATCAGACGCAGGGAATCAGAGGCGGGGATTCAGAGCTGGGGAATCAGAGGCGGGGAATCAGAGTTGGGGAATCAGAGGCAGGGAATCAGATATGGGGAATCAGAGGCGGGGAATCAGAGGCGGGGAAACAGAGGCGGGGAATCAGATATGGGGTATCAGAGGTGGGGAATCAGGGGCAGGGAATCAGTGGCAGGGAATCAGAGGCGGGGAATCAGAGGCGGGGAATCAGAGGCAGGGAATCAGACACGGGGAATCAGAGGCGGGGAATCAGAGATGGGGAATCAGAGGCGGGGAATCAGAGGCAGGGAATCAGACGCCGGGAATCAGAGGCGGGGAATCAGAGCTGGGGAATCAGAGGCGGGGAATCAGAGTTGGGGAATCAGAGGCGGGGAATCAGATATGGGGTAATAGAGGCGGGGAATCAGATATGGGGAATCAGAGGTGTGGAATCAGAGGTTGGGAATCAGAGGCAGGGAATCAGAGGCGGGGAAACAGAGGCGGGGAATCAGATATGGGGAATCAGAGGTGGCGAATCAAAGGCGGTGAAACAGAGATCGGGAATCAGGGCAGGGAATCAGAGGCAGGGAATCACAGCTGGGGAAACAGAGGCGGGGAATCAGATATGGGGAGTCAGAGGTGGGTAATCAGGGGCGGGGAATCAGTGGCAGGGAATCAGAGCTGGGGAATCAGAGGTGGGGAATCAGAGCTGGGGAAACAGAGGCGGGGAATCAGATATGGGGAATCAGAGGTGGGGAATCAGGGGCGGGGAATCAGATATGGGGAATCAGAGGTGGGGAATTAGAGGTTGCGAATCAGAGGCGGGGAATCAGCGGCGGGGAATCAGAGGCAGGGAATCGGATGTGCGGAATCAGAGATGGGGAATCAGAGGTGGGGATTCAGAGGTGGTGAATCAGAGAAGGGGAATCAGAGGCTGGGAATCAGAGGCAGGGAATCAGATGCAGGGAATCAGAGGCGGGGAATCATAGCTGGCGAATTAGAGGAGGGGAATCAGAGTTGGGGAATCAGAGGCGGGGAATCAGATATGGGGAAACAGAGGCGGGGAATCAGAGGTGTTGAAACAGAGGCGGGGAATCAGATATGGGGAATCAGAGGTGGGGAATCAGGGGCAGGGAATCAGTGGCAGGGAATCAGACGCGGGGAATCAGAGGCGGGGAATCAGAGGCGGGGAATCAGAGGCGGGGAATCAGAGGCAGGGAATCGGATGTGCGGAATCAGAGATGGGGAATCAGAGGTGGGGATTCAGAGGTGGTGAATCAGAGAAGGGGAATCAGAGGCTGGGAATCAGAGGCAGGGAATCAGACGCAGGGAATCAGAGTTGGGGAATGAGAGGCGGGGAATCATATATGGGGAATCAGAGGTGGGGAATCAGGGGCAATTAATCAGTGGCAGGGATTCAGAGGCGGGGAATCATAGCTGGCGAATTAGAGGAGGGGAATCAGAGTTGGGGAAACAGAGGCGGGGAATCAGATATGGGGAATCAGAGGTGGGGAATCAGGGGCAGGGAATCAGTGGCAGGGAATCAGACGCGGGGAATCAGAGGCGGGGAATCAGAGGCAGGGAGTCAGACACGGGGAATCAGAGGCGGGGAATCAGAGATGGGGAATCAGAGGCGGGGAATCAGAGACAGGGAATCGGATGCCGGAAATCAGAGGCGGGAAATCAGAGCTGGGGAATCAGAGGCGGGGAATCAGAGTTGGGGAATCAGAGGCGGCGAAGCCGATATGGGGAAATAGAGGCGGGGAATCAGATATGGGGAATCAGGGGCGGGGAATCAGATATGGGGAATCAGAGGCTGGGAATTAGAGGGGGGGAAACAGAGGCGGGGAATAAGATATGGGGAATCAGAGGTGGGGAATCAGTGGCGGGTAATCAGTGGCAGGGAATCAGAGGCGGGGAATCAGAGGCGGGGATTCAGAGGCAGGGAATCAGACACGGGGAATCAGAGGTGGGGAATCAGAGATGGGGAATCAGAGGCGGGGAAACAGAGGCAGGGAATCAGATATGGGGAATCAGAGGCGGGGATTCAGAGGTGGGGAATCATAGGCAGGGAATCGGATGTGCGGAATCAGAGATGGGGAATCAGAGGCCGGGAATCAGAGGTGGTGAATCAGAGATGGGGAATCAGAGGCGGGGAATCAGAGGCAGGGAATCAGACGTGGGGAATCAGAGGTGGGCAATCAGAGGCGGGGAATCAGATATGGGGAATCAGAGGCGGGGAATCAGAGGCGGGGAAACAGAGGCCGGGAATCAGATATGGGGAATCAGAGGTGGGGCATCAGAGGTTGTGAATCACAGATGGGGAATCAGAGGCGGGGAATGAGAGGCAGGGAATCAGACGCGGGGAATCAGAGGCGGGGATTCAGAGCTGGGGAATCAGAGGTGGGGAATCAGAGTTGGGGAATCAGAGGCGGGGAATCAGATATGGGGAATCAGAGGCAGGGAATCAGAGGCGGGAAAACAGAGGCGGGGAATCAGATATGGGGAATCAGAGGCGGGGAATCAGAGGCAGGGAATCAGACACGGGGAATCAGAGGCGGGGTATCAGAGATGGGGAATCAGAGGCGGGGAATCAGAGGCAGGGAATCGGATGCCGGCAATCAGAGGCGGGAAATCAGAGCTGGGGAATCAGAGGCGGGGAATCAGAGTTGGGGAATCAGAGGCGGCGAAGCAGATATGGGGAAATAGAGGCGGGGAATCAGATATGGGGAATCAGAGGCGTGGAATCAGATATGGGGAATCAGAGGCTGGGAATCAGAGGGGGGGAAACAGAGGCGGGGAATAAGATATGGGGAATCAGAGGTGGGGAATCAGGGGCGGGGAATCAGTGGCAGGGAATCAGAGGCGGGGAATCAGATGCGGGGAATCAGAGGCAGGGGATTAGACACGGGGAATCAGAGGTGGGGAATCAGAGATGGGGAATCAGAGGCGGGGAATCACAGGCAGGGAATCAGACGCGGTGAATCAGAGGCGGGGTATCAGAGCTGGGGAATCAGAGGTGGGGAATCAGAGTCGGGGAATCAGAGGCAGGGAATCGGATGTGCGGAATCAGAGATGGGGAATCAGAGGTGGGGAATCAGAGGCAGTGAATCAGAGATGGAGAATCAGAGGCGGGGAATCAGAGGCAGGGAATAGAATGCGGGGAATCAGAGGCAGGGAATCAGAGCTGGGGAATCAGAGGCGGGGAATCAGATATGGGGAAACAGAGGCGGGGAATCAGAGGCGGGGAATCAGAGGCGGGTAATCAGACATGGGGAATCGGAAGCGGGGAATCAGAGGCGGGGAATCAGAGATGGGGAATCAGAGGCGGGGAATCAGAGTTGGGGCATCAGAGGTGGGGAATTAGATATGGGGAAACAGAGGCGGGGAATCAGAGGCGGGGAATCAGATGCGGGGAATCAGAGGCAGGGAATTAGACACGGGGAATCAGAGGTGGGGAATCAGAGATGGGGAATCAGAGGCGGGGAATCACAGGCAGGGAATCAGACGCGGGGAATCTGAGGCGGGGTATCAGAGCTGGGGAATCAGAGGTGGGGAAACAGAGGCGGGGAATCAGAGGCGGGCAAACAGAGGCGGGGAATTAGATATGGGGAATCAGAGGTGGGGAATCAGAGGTGGTGAATCAGAGATGGGGAATCACAGGCGGGGAATCAGAGGCAGGGAATAGAACGTGGGGAATCAGAGGCAGGGTATCGGAGCCGGGGAATCAGAGGCGGGGAATCAGATATGGGGAAACAGAGGCGGGGAATCAGAGGCGGGGAAACAGAGGCGGGTAATCAGACATGGGGAATCGGATGCGGGGAATCAAAGGCGGGGAATCAGAGATGGGGAATCAGAGGCGGGGAATCAGAGTTGGGGCATCAGAGGTGGGGAATTAGATATGGGGAAACAGAGGCGGGGAATCAGAGGCGGGGAATCAGATGCGGGGAATCAGAGGCAGGGAATTAGACACGGGGAATCAGAGGTGGGGAATCAGAGATGGGGAATCAGAGGCGGGGAATCCCAGGCAGGGAATCAGACGCGGGGAATCTGAGGCGGGGTATCAGAGCTGGGGAATCAGAGGTGGGGAAACAGAGGCGGGGAATCAGAGGCGGGCAAACAGAGGCGGGGAATTAGATATGGGGAATCAGAGGTGGGGAATCAGAGGTGGTGAATCAGAGATGGGGAATCACAGGCGGGGAATCAGAGGCAGGGAATAGAACGCGGGGAATCAGAGGCAGGGTATCAGAGCTGGGGAATCAGAGGTGGGGAATCAGATATGGGGAAACAGAGGCGGGGAATCAGAGGCGGGGAAACAGAGGCGGGTAATCAGACATGGGGAATCGGATGCGGGGAATCAGAGGTGGGGAATCAGAGCTGGGGAATCAGAGGCGGGGAATCAGAGTTGGGGCATCAGAGGTGGGGAATTAGATATGGGGAAACAGAGGCGGGGAATCAGAGGCGGGGAAACAGAGGCGGGGAATCAGATATGGGGAATCAGAGATGGGGAATCAGAGGCAGGGAATCAGAATCAGAAGCGGGGAATCAGAGGCCGGGAATCAGAGGCCGGGAATCAGATGTTTGGAATAAGAGGCCGGGAATCAGAGGTGGGGCATCAGAGTCCGGCAATCAGAGATGGGGATTCAGAGGCGGAGAATGAGATATGGAGAATCAGAGGCGGGGAATCAGAGGCGGGGAAACAGAGGTGGGGAATCAGATATGGGGAATCAGAGGTGGCGAATCAAAGGCGGTGAATCAGAGATGTGGAATCAGAGGCGGGGAATCAGAGGCAGGGAATCAGATGCGGGGATTCAGAGACGGGGAATCAGAGCTGGCGAATCAGAGGCGGGGAATCAGAGGTGGGCAATCAGAGCCGGGGAATCAGATATGGGGAATCAGAGGCGGGGAATCAGAGGCGGGGAAACAGAGGCGGGGAATCAGATATGGGGAATCAGAGGTGGGGAATCAGAGGTTGTGAATCAGAGATGGGGAATCAAGGCGGGGAATCAGAGGCAGGGAATCAGACGCGGGGAATCAGAGGCGGGGATTCAGAGCTGGGGAATCAGAGGCGGGGAATCAGAGTTGGGGAATCAGAGGCAGGGAATCAGATATGGGGAATCAGAGGCGGGGAATCAGAGGCGGGGTAACAGAGGCGGGGAATCAGATATGGGGAATCAGAGGTGGGGAATCAGGGGCAGGGAATCAGTGGCAGGGAATCAGAGGCGGGGAATCAGAGGCGGGGAATCAGAGGCAGGGAATCAGACACGGGGAATCAGAGGCGGGGAATCAGAGATGGGGAATCAGAGGCGGGGAATCAGAGGCAGGGAATCAGACGCCGGGAATCAGAGGCGGGGAATCAGAGCTGGGGAATCAGAGGCGGGGAATCAGAGTTGGGGAATCAGAGGCGGGGAATCAGATATGGGGTAATAGAGGCTGGGAATCAGATATGGGGAATCAGAGGTGTGGAATCAGAGGTTGGGAATCAGAGGCAGGGAATCAGAGGCGGGGAAACAGAGGCGGGGAATCAGATATGGGGAATCAGAGGTGGCGAATCAAAGGCGGTGAAACAGAGATGGGGAATCAGGGCAGGGAATCAGAGGCAGGGAATCACAGCTGGGGAAACAGAGGCGGGGAATCAGATATGGGGAATCAGAGGTGGGGAATCAGGGGCGGGGAATCAGTGGCAGGGAATCAGAGCTGGGGAATCAGAGGTGGGGAATCAGAGCTGGGGAAACAGAGGCGGGGAATCAGATATGGGGAATCAGAGGTGGGGAATCAGGGGCGGGGAATCAGTGGCAGGGAATCAAAGGCCGGGAATAAAAGGCGGGGAATCAGAGCTGGGGAATCAGAGGCGGGGAATCAGAGTTGGGGAATCAGAGGAGGGGAATCAGATATGGGGAAACAGAGACCGGGAATCAGAGGCAGGGAAACAGAGGCGGGGAATCAGATATGGGGAATCAGAGGTGGGGAATTAGAGGTTGCGAATCAGAGGCAGGGAATCAGAGGCGGGGAATCAGAGGCAGGGAATCGGATGTGCGGAATCAGAGATGGGGAATCAGAGGTGGGGATTCAGAGGTGGTGAATCAGTGAAGGGGAATCAGAGGCTGGGAATCAGAGTCAGGGAATCAGATGCAGGGAATCAGAGGCGGGGAATCATAGCTGGCGAATTAGAGGAGGGGAATCAGAGTTGGGGAATCAGAGGCGGGGAATCAGATATGGGGAAACAGAGGCGGGGAATCAGAGGTGTTGAAACAGAGGCGGGGAATCAGATATGGGGAATCAGAGGTGGGGAATCAGGGGCAGGGAATCAGTGGCAGGGAATCAGACGCGGGGAATCAGAGGCGGGGAATCAGAGGCGGGGAATCAGAGGCGGGGAATCAGAGGCAGGGAATCGGATGTGCGGAATCAGAGATGGGGAATCAGAGGTGGGGATTCAGAGGTGGTGAATCAGAGAAGGGGAATCAGAGGCTGGGAATCAGAGGCAGGGAATCAGACGCAGGGAATCAGAGTTGGGGAATCAGAGGTGGGGAATCAGAGGTTGTGAATCAGAGATTGGGAATCAAGGCGGGGAATCAGAGGCAGGGAATCAGACGCGGGGAATCAGAGGCGGGGATTCAGAGCTGGGGAATCAGAGGCGGGGAATCAGAGCTGGGGAATCAGAGGCGGGGAATCAGAGTTGGGGAATCAGAGGCGGGGAATCAGATATGGGGTAATAGAGGCGGGGAATCAGATATGGGGAATCAGAGGTGTGGAATCAGAGGTTGGGAATCAGAGGCAGGGAATCAGAGGCGGGGAAACAGAGGCGGGGAATCAGATATGGGGAATCAGAGGTGGCGAATCAAAGGCGGTGAAACAGAGATGGGGAATCAGGGCAGGGAATCAGAGGCAGGGAATCACAGCTGGGGAAACAGAGGCGGGGAATCAGATATGGGGAATCAGAGGTGGGGAATCAGGGGCGGGGAATCAGTGGCAGGGAATCAGAGCTGGGGAATCAGAGGTGGGGAATCAGAGCTGGGGAAACAGAGGCGGGGATTCAGATATGGGGAATCAGAGGTGGGGAATCAGGGGCGGGGAATCAGTGGCAGGGAATCAGAGGCCGGGAATAAAAGGCGGGGAATCAGAGCTGGGGAATCAGAGGCGGGGAATCAGAGTTGGGGAATCAGAGGAGGGGAATCAGATATGGGGAAACAGAGACCGGGAATCAGAGGCAGGGAAACAGAGGCGGGGAATCAGATATGGGGAATCAGAGGTGGGGAATTAGAGGTTGCGAATCAGAGGCGGGGAATCAGAGGCGGGGAATCAGAGGCAGGGAATCGGATGTGCGGAATCAGCGATGGGGAATCAGAGGTGGGGATTCAGAGGTGGTGAATCAGTGAAGGGGAATCAGAGGCTGGGAATCAGAGTCAGGGAATCAGATGCAGGGAATCAGAGGCGGGGAATCATAGCTGGCGAATTAGAGGAGGGGAATCAGAGTTGGGGAATCAGAGGCGGGGAATCAGATATGGGGAAACAGAGGCGGGGAATCAGAGGTGTTGAAACAGAGGCGGGGAATCAGATATGGGGAATCAGAGGTGGGGAATCAGGGGCAGGGAATCAGTGGCAGGGAATCAGACGCGGGGAATCAGAGGCGGGGAATCAGGGGCGGGGAATCAGAGGCAGGGAATCGGATGTGCGGAATCAGAGATGGGGAATCAGAGGTGGGGATTCAGAGGTGGTGAATCAGAGAAGGGGAATCAGAGGCTGGGAATCAGAGGCAGGGAATCAGACGCAGGGAATCAGAGTTGGGGAATCAGAGGTGGGGAATCAGAGGTTGTGAATCAGAGATGGGGAATCAAGGCGGGGAATCAGAGGCAGGGAATCAGACGCGGGGAATCAGAGGCGGGGATTCAGAGCTGGGGAATCAGAGGCGGGGAATCAGAGTTGGGGAATCAGAGGCAGGGAATCAGATATGGGGAATCAGAGGCGGGGAATCAGAGGCGGGGAAACAGAGGCGGGGAATCAGATATGGGGAATCAGAGGTGGGGAATCAGGGGCAGGGAATCAGTGGCAGGGAATCAGAGGCGGGGAATCAGAGGCGGGGAATCAGAGGCAGGGAATCAGACACGGGGAATCAGAGGCGGGGAATCAGAGATGGGGAATCAGAGGCGGGGAATCAGAGGCAGGGAATCAGACGCCGGGAATCAGAGGCGGGGAATCAGAGCTGGGGAATCAGAGGCGGGGAATCAGAGTTGGGGAATCAGAGGCGGGGAATCAGATATGGGGTAATAGAGGCGGGGAATCAGATATGGGGAATCAGAGGTGTGGAATCAGAGGTTGGGAATCAGAGGCAGGGAATCAGAGGCGGGGAAACAGAGGCGGGGAATCAGATATGGGGAATCAGAGGTGGCGAATCAAAGGCGGTGAAACAGAGATGGGGAATCAGGGCAGGGAATCAGAGGCAGGGAATCACAGCTGGGGAAACAGAGGCGGGGAATCAGATATGGGGAATCAGAGGTGGGGAATCAGGGGTGGGGAATCAGTGGCTGGGAATCAGAGCTGGGGAATCAGAGGTGGGGAATCAGAGGTGTTGAAACAGAGGCGGGGAATCAGATATGGGGAATCAGAGGTGGGGAATCAGGGGCAGGGAATCAGTGGCAGGGAATCAGACGCGGGGAATCAGAGGCGGGGAATCAGAGGCGGGGAATCAGAGGCGGGGAATCAGAGGCAGGGAATTGGATGTGCGGAATCAGAGATGGGGAATCAGAGGTGGGGATTCAGAGGTGGTGAATCAGAGAAGGGGAATCAGAGGCTGGGAATTAGAGGCAGGGAATCAGACGCAGGGAATAAGAGTTGGGGAATGAGAGGCGGGGAATCATATATGGGGAATCAGAGGTGGTGAATCAGAGATGGGGAATCACAGGCGGGGAATCAGAGGCAGGGAATAGAACGCGGGGAATCAGAGGCAGGGTATCAGAGCTGGGGAATCAGAGGCGGGGAATCAGATATGGGGAAACAGAGGCGGGGAATCAGAGGCGGGAAATCAGATGCAGGGAATCAGAGGCGGGGAATCATAGCTGGCGAATTAGAGGAGGGGAATCAGAGATGGGGAATCAGAGGCGGGGAATCAGAGTTGGGGCATCAGAGGTGGGAAATTAGATATGGGGAAACAGAGGCGGGGAATCAGAGGCGGGGAATCAGATGCGGGGAATCAGAGGCAGGGAATTAGACACGGGGAATCAGAGGTGGGGAATCAGAGATGGGGAATCAGAGGCGGGGAATCACAGGCAGGGAATCAGACGCGGGGAATCTGAGGCGGGGTATCAGAGCTGGGGAATCAGAGGTGGGGAAACAGAGGCGGGGAATCAGAAGCGGGCAAACAGAGGCGGGGAATTAGATATGGGGAATCAGAGGTGGGGAATCAGAGGTGGTGAATCAGAGATGGGGAATCACAGGCGGGGAATCAGAGGCAGGGAATAGAACGCGGGGAATCAGAGGCAGGGTATCAGAGCTGGGGAATCAGAGGTGGGGAATCAGATATGGGGAAACAGAGGCGGGGAATCAGAGGCGGGGAAACAGAGGCGGGTAATCAGACATGGGGAATCGGATGCGGGGAATCAGAGCTGGGTAATCAGAGCTGGGGAATCAGAGGCGGGGAATCAGAGTTGGGGCATCAGAGGTGGGGAATTAGATATGGGGAAACAGAGGCGGGGAATCAGAGGCGGGGAAACAGAGGCGGGGAATCAGATATGGGGAATCAGAGATGGGGAATCAGAGGCAGGGAATCAGAATCAGAAGCGGGGAATCAGAGGCCGGGAATCAGAGGCCGGGAATCAGATGCTTGGAATAAGAGGCCGGGAATCAGAGGTGGGGCATCAGAGTCCGGGAATCAGAGATGGGGATTCAGAGGCGGGGAATGAGATATGGAGAATCAGAGGCGGGGAATCAGAGGTGGGGAAACAGAGGTGGGGAATCAGATATGGGGAATCAGAGGTGGCGAATCAAAGGCGGTGAATCAGAGATGTGGAATCAGAGGCGGGGAATCAGAGGCAGGAATCAGATGCGGGGATTCAGAGACGGGGAATCAGAGCTGGCGAATCAGAGGCGGGGAATCAGAGGTGGGCAATCAGAGCCGGGGAATCAGATATGGGGAATCAGAGGCGGGGAATCAGAGGCGGGGAAACAGAGGCGGGGAATCAGATATGGGGAATCAGAGGTGGGGAATCAGAGATGGGGAATCAGAGGCGGGGAATCAGAGGCAGGGAATCAGACGCCGGGAATCAGAGGCGGGGAATCAGAGCTGGGGAATCAGAGGCGGGGAATCAGAGTTGGGGAATCAGAGGCGGGGAATCAGATATGGGGTAATAGAGGCGGGGAATCAGATATGGGGAATCAGAGGTGTGGAATCAGAGGTTGGGAATCAGAGGCAGGGAATCAGAGGCGGGGAAACAGAGGCGGGGAATCAGATATGGGGAATCAGAGGTGGCGAATCAAAGGCGGTGAAACAGAGATGGGGAATCAGGGCAGGGAATCAGAGGCAGGGAATCACAGCTGGGGAAACAGAGGCGGGGAATCAGATATGGGGAATCAGAGGTGGGGAATCAGGGGCGGGGAATCAGTGGCAGGGAATCAGAGCTGGGGAATCAGAGGTGGGGAATCAGAGCTGGGGAAACAGAGGCGGGGAATCAGATATGGGGAATCAGAGGTGGGGAATCAGGGGCGGGGAATCAGTGGCAGGGAATCAGAGGCCGGGAATAAAAGGCGGGGAATCAGAGCTGGGGAATCAGAGGCGGGGAATCAGAGTTGGGGAATCAGAGGAGGGGAATCAGATATGGGGAAACAGAGACCGGGAATCAGAGGCAGGGAAACAGAGGCGGGGAATCAGATATGGGGAATCAGAGGTGGGGAATTAGAGGTTGCGAATCAGAGGCGGGGAATCAGAGGCGGGGAATCAGAGGCAGGGAATCGGATGTGCTGAATCAGAGATGGGGAATCAGAGGTGGGGATTCAGAGGTGGTGAATCAGTGAAGGGGAATCAGAGGCTGGGAATCAGAGGCAGGGAATCAGATGCAGGGAATCAGAGGCGGGGAATCATAGCTGGCGAATTAGAGGAGGGGAATCAGAGTTGGGGAATCAGAGGCGGGGAATCAGATATGGGGAAACAGAGGCGGGGAATCAGAGGTGTTGAAACAGAGGCGGGGAATCAGATATGGGGAATCAGAGGTGGGGAATCAGGGGCAGGGAATCAGTGGCAGGGAATCAGACGCGGGGAATCAGAGGCGGGGAATCAGAGGCGGGGAATCAGAGGCGGGGAATCAGAGGCAGGGAATCGGATGTGCGGATTCAGAGATGGGGAATCAGAGGTGGGGATTCAGAGGTGGTGAATCAGAGAAGGGGAATCAGAGGCTGGGAATCAGAGGCAGGGAATCAGACGCAGGGAATCAGAGTTGGGGAATCAGAGGTGGGGAATCAGAGGTTGTGAATCAGAGATGGGGAATAAAGGCGGGGAATCAGAGGCAGGGAATCAGACGCGGGGAATCAGATGCGGGGATTCAGAGCTGGGGAATCAGAGGCGGGGAATCAGAGTTGGGGAATCAGAGGCAGGGAATCAGATATGGGGAATCAGAGGCGGGGAATCAGAGGCGGGGAAACAGAGGCGGTGAATCAGATATGGGGAATCAGAGGTGGGGAATCAGGGGCAGGGAATCAGTGGCAGGGAATCAGAGGCGGGGAATCAGAGGCGGGGAATCAGAGGCAGGGAATCAGACACTGGGAATCAGAGGCGGGGAATCAGAGATGGGGAATCAGAGGCGGGGAATCAGAGGCAGGGAATCAGACGCCGGGAATCAGAGGCGGGGAATCAGAGCTGGGGAATCAGAGGCGGGGAATCAGAGTTGGGGAATCAGAGGCGGGGAATCAGATATGGGGTAATAGAGGCGGGGAATCAGATATGGGGAATCAGAGGTGTGGAATCAGATGTTGGGAATCAGAGGCAGGGAATCAGAGGCGGGGAAACAGAGGCGGGGAATCAGATATGGGGAATCAGAGATGGCGAATCAAAGGCGGTGAAACAGAGATGGGGAATCAGGGCAGGGAATCAGAGGCAGGGAATCACAGCTGGGGAAACAGAGGCGGGGAATCAGATATGGGGAATCAGAGGTGGGGAATCAGGGGTGGGGAATCAGTGGCAGGGAATCAGAGCTGGGGAATCAGAGGTGGGGAATCAGAGCTGGGGAAACAGAGGCGGGGAATCAGATATGGGGAATCAGAGGTGGGGAATCAGGGGCGGGGAATCAGATATGGGGAATCAGAGGTGGGGAATTAGAGGTTGCGAATCAGAGGCGGGGAATCAGAGGCGGGGAATCAGAGGCAGGGAATCGGATGTGCGGAATCAGAGATGGGGAATCAGAGGTGGGGATTCAGAGGTGGTGAATCAGAGAAGGGGAATCAGAGGCTGGGAATCAGAGGCAGGAAATCAGATGCAGGGAATCAGAGGCGGGGAATCATAGCTGGCGAATTAGAGGAGGGGAATCAGAGTTGGGGAATCAGAGGCGGGGAATCAGATATGAGGAAACAGAGGCGGGGAATCAGAGGTGTTGAAACAGAGGCGGGGAATCAGATATGGGGAATCAGAGCTGGGGAATCAGGGGCAGGGAATCAGTGGCAGGGAATCAGACGCGGGGAATCAGAGGCGGGGAATCAGAGGCGGGGAATCAGAGGCGGGGAATCAGAGGCAGGGAATTGGATGTGCGGAATCAGAGATGGGGAATCAGAGGTGGGGATTCAGAGGTGGTGAATCAGAGAAGGGGAATCAGAGGCTGGGAATCAGAGGCAGGGAATCAGACGCAGGGAATCAGAGTTGGGGAATGAGAGGCGGGGAATCATATATGGGGAATCAGAGGTGGGGAATCAGGGGCAGGGAATCAGTGGCAGGGATTCAGAGGCGGGGAATCATAGCTGGCGAATTAGAGGAGGGGAATCAGAGTTGGGGAAACAGAGGCGGGGAATCAGATATGGGGAATCAGAGGTGGGGAATCAGGGGCAGGGAATCAGTGGCAGGGAATCAGACGCGGGGAATCAGAGGCGGGGAATCAGAGGCAGGGAATCAGACACGGGGAATCAGAGGCGGGGAATCAGAGATGGGGAATCAGAGGCGGGGAATCAGAGGCAGGGAATCGGATGCCGGAAATCAGAGGCGGGAAATCAGAGCTGGGGAATCAGAGGCGGGGAATCAGAGTTGGGGAATCAGAGGCGGCGAAGCAGATATGGGGAAATAGAGGCGGGAAATCAGATATGGGGAATCAGGGGCGGGGAATCAGATATGGGGAATCAGAGGCTGGGAATTAGAGGGGGGGAAACAGAGGCGTGGAATAAGATATGGGGAATCAGAGGTGGGGAATCAGTGGCGGGTAATCAGTGGCAGGGAATCAGAGGCGGGGAATCAGAGGCGGGGATTCAGAGGCAGGGAATCAGACACGGGGAATCAGAGGTGGGGAATCAGAGATGGGGAATCAGAGGCGGGGAAACAGAGGCAGGGAATAAGAGATGGGGAATCAGAGGCGGGTAATCAGAGTTGGGGCATCAGAGGTGGGGAATTAGATATGGGGAAACAGAGGCGGGGAATCAGAGGCGGGGAATCAGATGCGGGGAATCAGAGGCAGGGAATTAGACACGGGGAATCAGAGGTGGGGAATCAGAGATGGGGAATCAGAGGCGGGGAATCACAGGCAGGGAATCAGACGCGGGGAATCTGAGGCGGGGTATCAGAGCTGGGGAATCAGAGGTGGGGAAACAGAGGCGGGGAATCAGAGGCGGGCAAACAGAGGCGGGGAATTAGATATGGGGAATCAGAGGTGGGGAATCAGAGGTGGTGAATCAGAGATGGGGAATCACAGGCGGGGAATCAGAGGCAGGGAATAGAACGCGGGGAATCAGAGGCAGGGTATCAGAGCTGGGGAATCAGAGGCGGGGAATCAGATATGGGGAAACAGAGGCGGGGAATCAGAGGCGGGGAAACAGAGGCGGGTAATCAGACATGGGGAATCGGATGCGGGGAATCAGAGGCGGGGAATCAGAGATAGGGAATCAGAGGCGGGGAATCAGAGTTGGGGCATCAGAGGTGGGGAATTAGATATGGGGAAACAGAGGCGGGGAATCAGAGGCGGGGAATCAGATGCGGGGAATCAGAGGCTGGGAATTAGACACAGGGAATCAGAGGTGGGGAATCAGAGATGGGGAATCAGAGGCGGGGTATCACAGGCAGGGAATCAGACGCGGGGAATCTGAGGCGGGGTATCAGAGCTGGGGAATCAGAGGTGGGGAAACAGAGGCGGGGAATCAGAGGCGGGCAAACAGAGGCGGGGAATTAGATATGGGGAATCAGAGGTGGGGAATCAGAGGTGGTGAATCAGAGATGGGGAATCACAGGCGGGGAATCAGAGGCAGGGAATAGAACGCGGGGAATCAGAGGCAGGGTATCAGAGCTGGGGAATCAGAGGCGGGGAATCAGAGTTGGGGAATCAGAGGTGGGGAATCAGAGGTTGTGAATCAGAGATGGGGAATCAAGGCGGGGAATCAGAGGCAGGGAATCAGACGCGGGGAATCAGAGGCGGGGATTCAGAGCTGGGGAATCAGAGGCGGGGAATCAGAGCTGGGGAATCAGAGGCGGGGAATCAGAGTTGGGGAATCAGAGGCGGGGAATCAGATATGGGGTAATAGAGGCGGGGAATCAGATATGGGGAATCAGAGGTGTGGAATCAGAGGTTGGGAATCAGAGGCAGGGAATCAGAGGCGGGGAAACAGAGGCGGGGAATCAGATATGGGGAATCAGAGGTGGCGAATCAAAGGCGGTGAAACAGAGATGGGGAATCAGGGCAGGGAATCAGAGGCAGGGAATCACAGCTGGGGAAACAGAGGCGGGGAATCAGATATGGGGAATCAGAGGTGGGGAATCAGGGGCGGGGAATCAGTGGCAGGGAATCAGAGCTGGGGAATCAGAGGTTGGGAATCAGAGCTGGGGAAACAGAGGCGGGGAATCAGATATGGGGAATCAGAGGTGGGGAATCAGGGGCGGGGAATCAGTGGCAGGGAATCAGAGGCCGGGAATAAAAGGCGGGGAATCAGAGCTGGGGAATCAGAGGCGGGGAATCAGAGTTGGGGAATCAGAGGAGGGGAATCAGATATGGGGAAACAGAGACCGGGAATCAGAGGCAGGGAAACAGAGGCGGGGAATCAGATATGGGGAATCAGAGGTGGGGAATTAGAGGTTGCGAATCAGAGGCGGGGAATCAGAGGCGGGGAATCAGAGGCAGGGAATCGGATGTGCGGAATCAGAGATGGGGAATCAGAGGTGGGGATTCAGAGGTGGTGAATCAGTGAAGGGGAATCAGAGGCTGGGAATCAGAGTCAGGGAATCAGATGCAGGGAATCAGAGGCGGGGAATCATAGCTGGCGAATTAGAGGAGGGGAATCAGAGTTGGGGAATCAGAGGCGGGGAATCAGATATGGGGAAACAGAGGCGGGGAATCAGAGGTGTTGAAACAGAGGCGGGGAATCAGATATGGGGAATCAGAGGTGGGGAATCAGGGGCAGGGAATCAGTGGCAGGGAATCAGACGCGGGGAATCAGAGGCGGGGAATCAGAGGCGGGGAATCAGAGGCAGGGAATCGGATGTGCGGAATCAGAGATGGGGAATCAGAGGTGGGGATTCAGAGGTGGTGAATCAGAGAAGGGGAATCAGAGGCTGGGAATCAGAGGCAGGGAATCAGACGCAGGGAATCAGAGTTGGGGAATCAGAGGTGGGGAATCAGAGGTTGTGAATCAGAGATGGGGAATCAAGGCGGGGAATCAGAGGCAGGGAATCAGACGCGGGGAATCAGAGGCGGGGATTCAGAGCTGGGGAATCAGAGGCGGGGAATCAGAGTTGGGGAATCAGAGGCAGGGAATCAGATATGGGGAATCAGAGGCGGGGAATCAGAGGCGGGGAAACAGAGGCGGGGAATCAGATATGGGGAATCAGAGGTGGGGAATCAGGGGCAGGGAATCAGTGGCAGGGAATCAGAGGCGGGGAATCAGAGGCGGGGAATCAGAGGCAGGGAATCAGACACGGGGAATCAGAGGCGGGGAATCAGAGATGGGGAATCAGAGGCGGGGAATCAGAGGCAGGGAATCAGACGCCGGGAATCAGAGGCGGGGAATCAGAGCTGGGGAATCAGAGGCGGGGAATCAGAGTTGGGGAATCAGAGGCGGGGAATCAGATATGGGGTAATAGAGGCGGGGAATCAGATATGGGGAATCAGAGGTGTGGAATCAGAGGTTGGGAATCAGAGGCAGGGAATCAGAGGCGGGGAAACAGAGGCGGGGAATCAGATATGGGGAATCAGAGGTGGCGAATCAAAGGCGGTGAAACAGAGATGGGGAATCAGGGCAGGGAATCAGAGGCAGGGAATCACAGCTGGGGAAACAGAGGCGGGGAATCAGATATGGGGAATCAGAGGTGGGGAATCAGGGGTGGGGAATCAGTGGCAGGGAATCAGAGCTGGGGAATCAGAGGTGGGGAATCAGAGGTGTTGAAACAGAGGCGGGGAATCAGATATGGGGAATCAGAGGTGGGGAATCAGGGGCAGGGAATCAGTGGCAGGGAATCAGACGCGGGGAATCAGAGGCGGGGAATCAGAGGCGGGGAATCAGAGGCGGGGAATCAGAGGCAGGGAATTGGATGTGCGGAATCAGAGATGGGGAATCAGAGGTGGGGATTCAGAGGTGGTGAATCAGAGAAGGGGAATCAGAGGCTGGGAATTAGAGGCAGGGAATCAGACGCAGGGAATCAGAGTTGGGGAATGAGAGGCGGGGAATCATATATGGGGAATCAGAGGTGGTGAATCAGAGATGGGGAATCACAGGCGGGGAATCAGAGGCAGGGAATAGAACGCGGGGAATCAGAGGCAGGGTATCAGAGCTGGGGAATCAGAGGCGGGGAATCAGATATGGGGAAACAGAGGCGGGGAATCAGAGGCGGGAAATCAGATGCAGGGAATCAGAGGCGGGGAATCATAGCTGGCGAATTAGAGGAGGGGAATCAGAGATGGGGAATCAGAGGCGGGGAATCAGAGTTGGGGCATCAGAGGTGGGAAATTAGATATGGGGAAACAGAGGCGGGGAATCAGAGGCGGGGAATCAGATGCGGGGAATCAGAGGCAGGGAATTAGACACGGGGAATCAGAGGTGGGGAATCAGAGATGGGGAATCAGAGGCGGGGAATCACAGGCAGGGAATCAGACGCGGGGAATCTGAGGCGGGGTATCAGAGCTGGGGAATCAGAGGTGGGGAAACAGAGGCGGGGAATCAGAAGCGGGCAAACAGAGGCGGGGAATTAGATATGGGGAATCAGAGGTGGGGAATCAGAGGTGGTGAATCAGAGATGGGGAATCACAGGCGGGGAATCAGAGGCAGGGAATAGAACGCGGGGAATCAGAGGCAGGGTATCAGAGCTGGGGAATCAGAGGTGGGGAATCAGATATGGGGAAACAGAGGCGGGGAATCAGAGGCGGGGAAACAGAGGCGGGTAATCAGACATGGGGAATCGGATGCGGGGAATCAGAGCTGGGTAATCAGAGCTGGGGAATCAGAGGCGGGGAATCAGAGTTGGGGCATCAGAGGTGGGGAATTAGATATGGGGAAACAGAGGCGGGGAATCAGAGGCGGGGAAACAGAGGCGGGGAATCAGATATGGGGAATCAGAGATGGGGAATCAGAGGCAGGGAATCAGAATCAGAAGCGGGGAATCAGAGGCCGGGAATCAGAGGCCGGGAATCAGATGCTTGGAATAAGAGGCCGGGAATCAGAGGTGGGGCATCAGAGTCCGGGAATCAGAGATGGGGATTCAGAGGCGGGGAATGAGATATGGAGAATCAGAGGCGGGGAATCAGAGGTGGGGAAACAGAGGTGGGGAATCAGATATGGGGAATCAGAGGTGGCGAATCAAAGGCGGTGAATCAGAGATGTGGAATCAGAGGCGGGGAATCAGAGGCAGGAATCAGATGCGGGGATTCAGAGACGGGGAATCAGAGCTGGCGAATCAGAGGCGGGGAATCAGAGGTGGGCAATCAGAGCCGGGGAATCAGATATGGGGAATCAGAGGCGGGGAATCAGAGGCGGGGAAACAGAGGCGGGGAATCAGATATGGGGAATCAGAGGTGGGGAATCAGAGGTTGTGAATCAGAGATGGGGAATCAAGGCGGGGAATCAGAGGCAGGGAATCAGACGCGGGGAATCAGAGGCGGCGATTCAGAGCTGGGGAATCAGAGGCGGGGAATCAGAGTTGGGGAATCAGAGGCAGGGAATCAGATATGGGGAATCAGAGGCGGGGAATCAGAGGCGGGGAAACAGAGGCGGGGAATCAGATATGGGGAATCAGAGGTGGGGAATCAGGGGCAGGGAATCAGTGGCAGGGAATCAGAGGCGGGGAATCAGAGGCGGGGAATCAGAGGCAGGGAATCAGACACGTGGAATCAGAGGCTGGGAATCAGAGATGGGGAATCAGAGGCGGGGAATCAGAGGCAGGGAATCAGACGCCGGGAATCAGAGGCGGGGAATCAGAGCTGGGGAATCAGAGGCGGGGAATCAGAGTTGGGGAATCAGAGGCGGGGAATCAGATATGGGGTAATAGAGGCGGGGAATCAGATATGGGGAATCAGAGGTGTGGAATCAGAGGTTGGGAATCAGAGGCAGGGAATCAGAGGCGGGGAAACAGAGGCGGGGAATCAGATATGGGGAATCAGAGGTGGCGAATCAAAGGCGGTGAAACAGAGATGGGGAATCAGGGCAGGGAATCAGAGGCAGGGAATCACAGCTGGGGAAACAGAGGCGGGGAATCAGATATGGGGAATCAGAGGTGGGGAATCAGGGGCGGGGAATCAGTGGCAGGGAATCAGAGCTGGGGAATCAGAGGTGGGGAATCAGAGCTGGGGAAACAGAGGCGGGGAATCAGATATGGGGAATCAGAGGTGGGGAATCAGGGGCGGGGAATCAGTGGCAGGGAATCAGAGGCCGGGAATAAAAGGCGGGGAATCAGAGCTGGGGAATCAGAGGCGGGGAATCAGAGTTGGGGAATCAGAGGAGGGGAATCAGATATGGGGAAACAGAGACCGGGAATCAGAGGCAGGGAAACAGAGGCGGGGAATCAGATATGGGGAATCAGAGGTGGGGAATTAGAGGTTGCGAATCAGAGGCGGGGAATCAGAGGCGGGGAATCAGAGGCAGGGAATCGGATGTGCTGAATCAGAGATGGGGAATCAGAGGTGGGGATTCAGAGGTGGTGAATCAGTGAAGGGGAATCAGAGGCTGGGAATCAGAGGCAGGGAATCAGATGCAGGGAATCAGAGGCGGGGAATCATAGCTGGCGAATTAGAGGAGGGGAATCAGAGTTGGGGAATCAGAGGCGGGGAATCAGATATGGGGAAACAGAGGCGGGGAATCAGAGGTGTTGAAACAGAGGCGGGGAATCAGATATGGGGAATCAGAGGTGGGGAATCAGGGGCAGGGAATCAGTGGCAGGGAATCAGACGCGGGGAATCAGAGGCGGGGAATCAGAGGCGGGGAATCAGAGGCGGGGAATCAGAGGCAGGGAATCGGATGTGCGGATTCAGAGATGGGGAATCAGAGGTGGGGATTCAGAGGTGGTGAATCAGAGAAGGGGAATCAGAGGCTGGGAATCAGAGGCAGGGAATCAGACGCAGGGAATCAGAGTTGGGGAATCAGAGGTGGGGAATCAGAGGTTGTGAATCAGAGATGGGGAATCAAGGCGGGGAATCAGAGGCAGGGAATCAGACGCGGGGAATCAGATGCGGGGATTCAGAGCTGGGGAATCAGAGGCGGGGAATCAGAGTTGGGGAATCAGAGGCAGGGAATCAGATATGGGGAATCAGAGGCGGGGAATCAGAGGCGGGGAAACAGAGGCGGTGAATCAGATATGGGGAATCAGAGGTGGGGAATCAGGGGCAGGGAATCAGTGGCAGGGAATCAGAGGCGGGGAATCAGAGGCGGGGAATCAGAGGCAGGGAATCAGACACTGGGAATCAGAGGCGGGGAATCAGAGATGGGGAATCAGAGGCGGGGAATCAGAGGCAGGGAATAAGACGCCGGGAATCAGAGGCGGGGAATCAGAGCTGGGGAATCAGAGGCGGGGAATCAGAGTTGGGGAATCAGAGGCGGGGAATCAGATATGGGGTAATAGAGGCGGGGAATCAGATATGGGGAATCAGAGGTGTGGAATCAGATGTTGGGAATCAGAGGCAGGGAATCAGAGGCGGGGAAACAGAGGCGGGGAATCAGATATGGGGAATCAGAGGTGGCGAATCAAAGGCGGTGAAACAGAGATGGGGAATCAGGGCAGGGAATCAGAGGCAGGGAATCACAGCTGGGGAAACAGAGGCGGGGAATCAGATATGGGGAATCAGAGGTGGGGAATCAGGGGTGGGGAATCAGTGGCAGGGAATCAGAGCTGGGGAATCAGAGGTGGGGAATCAGAGCTGGGGAAACAGAGGCGGGGAATCAGATATGGGGAATCAGAGGTGGGGAATCAGGGGCGGGGAATCAGATATGGGGAATCAGAGGTGGGGAATTAGAGGTTGCGAATCAGAGGCGGGGAATCAGAGGCGGGGAATCAGAGGCAGGGAATCGGATGTGCGGAATCAGAGATGGGGAATCAGAGGTGGGGATTCAGAGGTGGTGAATCAGAGAAGGGGAATCAGAGGCTGGGAATCAGAGGCAGGAAATCAGATGCAGGGAATCAGAGGCGGGGAATCATAGCTGGCGAATTAGAGGAGGGGAATCAGAGTTGGGGAATCAGAGGCGGGGAATCAGATATGAGGAAACAGAGGCGGGGAATCAGAGGTGTTGAAACAGAGGCGGGGAATCAGATATGGGGAATCAGAGCTGGGGAATCAGGGGCAGGGAATCAGTGGCAGGGAATCAGACGCGGGGAATCAGAGGCGGGGAATCAGAGGCGGGGAATCAGAGGCAGGGAATTGGATGTGCGGAATCAGAGATGGGGAATCAGAGGTGGGGATTCAGAGGTGGTGAATCAGAGAAGGGGAATCAGAGGCTGGGAATCAGAGGCAGGGAATCAGACGCAGGGAATCAGAGTTGGGGAATGAGAGGCGGGGAATCATATATGGGGAATCAGAGGTGGGGAATCAGGGGCAGGGAATCAGTGGCAGGGATTCAGAGGCGGGGAATCATAGCTGGCGAATTAGAGGAGGGGAATCAGAGTTGGGGAAACAGAGGCGGGGAATCAGATATGGGGAATCAGAGGTGGGGAATCAGGGGCAGGGAATCAGTGGCAGGGAATCAGACGCGGGGAATCAGAGGCGGGGAATCAGAGGCAGGGAATCAGACACGGGGAATCAGAGGCGGGGAATCAGAGATGGGGAATCAGAGGCGGGGAATCAGAGGCAGGGAATCGGATGCCGGAAATCAGAGGCGGGAAATCAGAGCTGGGGAATCAGAGGCGGGGAATCAGAGTTGGGGAATCAGAGGCGGCGAAGCAGATATGGGGAAATAGAGGCGGGAAATCAGATATGGGGAATCAGGGGCGGGGAATCAGATATGGGGAATCAGAGGCTGGGAATTAGAGGGGGGGAAACAGAGGCGTGGAATAAGATATGGGGAATCAGAGGTGGGGAATCAGTGGCGGGTAATCAGTGGCAGGGAATCAGAGGCGGGGAATCAGAGGCGGGGATTCAGAGGCAGGGAATCAGACACGGGGAATCAGAGGTGGGGAATCAGAGATGGGGAATCAGAGGCGGGGAAACAGAGGCAGGGAATAAGAGATGGGGAATCAGAGGCGGGTAATCAGAGTTGGGGCATCAGAGGTGGGGAATTAGATATGGGGAAACAGAGGCGGGGAATCAGAGGCGGGGAATCAGATGCGGGGAATCAGAGGCAGGGAATTAGACACGGGGAATCAGAGGTGGGGAATCAGAGATGGGGAATCAGAGGCGGGGAATCACAGGCAGGGAATCAGACGCGGGGAATCTGAGGCGGGGTATCAGAGCTGGGGAATCAGAGGTGGGGAAACAGAGGCGGGGAATCAGAGGCGGGCAAACAGAGGCGGGGAATTAGATATGGGGAATCAGAGGTGGGGAATCAGAGGTGGTGAATCAGAGATGGGGAATCACAGGCGGGGAATCAGAGGCAGGGAATAGAACGCGGGGAATCAGAGGCAGGGTATCAGAGCTGGGGAATCAGAGGCGGGGAATCAGATATGGGGAAACAGAGGCGGGGAATCAGAGGCGGGGAAACAGAGGCGGGTAATCAGACATGGGGAATCGGATGCGGGGAATCAGAGGCGGGGAATCAGAGATGGGGAATCAGAGGCGGGGAATCAGAGTTGGGGCATCAGAGGTGGGGAATTAGATATGGGGAAACAGAGGCGGGGAATCAGAGGCGGGGAATCAGATGCGGGGAATCAGAGGCTGGGAATTAGACACAGGGAATCAGAGGTGGGGAATCAGAGATGGGGAATCAGAGGCGGGGTATCACAGGCAGGGAATCAGACGCGGGGAATCTGAGGCGGGGTATCAGAGCTGGGGAATCAGAGGTGGGGAAACAGAGGCGGGGAATCAGAGGCGGGCAAACAGAGGCGGGGAATTAGATATGGGGAATCAGAGGTGGGGAATCAGAGGTGGTGAATCAGAGATGGGGAATCACAGGCGGGGAATCAGAGGCAGGGAATAGAACGCGGGGAATCAGAGGCAGGGTATCAGAGCTGGGGAATCAGAGGCGGGGAATCAGATATGGGGAAACAGAGGCGGGGAATCAGAGGCGGGGAAACAGAGGCGGGTAATCAGACATGGGGAATCGGATGCGGGGAATCAGAGGCGGGGAATCAGAGCTGGGGAATCAGAGGCGGGGAATCAGAATTGGGGCATCAGAGGTGGGGAATTAGATATGGGGAAACAGAGGCGGGGAATCAGAGGCGGGGAAACAGAGGTGGGGAATCAGATATGGGTAATCAGAGATGGGGAATCAGAGGCAGGGAATCAGAATCAGAAGCGGGGAATAAGAGGCCGGGAATCAGAGGCCGGGAATCAGATGCTTGGAATAAGAGGCCGGGAATCAGAGGTGGGGCATCAGAGTCCGGGAATCAGAGATGGGGATTCAGAGGCGGGGAATGAGATATGGAGAATCAGAGGCGGGGAATCAGAGGCGGGGAAACAGAGGTGGGGAATCAGATATGGGGAATCAGAGGTGGTGAATCAAAGGCGGTGAATCAGAGATGTGGAATCAGAGGCGGGGAATCAGAGGCAGGGAATCAGATGCGGGGATTCAGAGACGGGGAATCAGAGCTGGCGAATCATAGGCGGGGAATCAGAGGTGGGCAATCAGAGCCGGGGAATCAGAGGCGGGGAATCAGAGGCGGGGAATCAGAGGCGGGGAAACAGAGGCGGGGAATCAGATATGGGGAATCAGAGGTGGGGAATCAGAGGTTGTGAATCAGAGATGGGGAATCAAGGCGGGGAATCAGAGGCAGGGAATCAGACGCGGGGAATCAGAGGCGGGGATTCAGAGCTGGGGAATCAGAGGCGGGGAATCAGAGTTGGGGAATCAGAGGCAGGGAATCAGATATGGGGAATCAGAGGCGGGGAATCAGAGGCGGGGAAACAGAGGCAGGGAATCAGATATGGGGAATCAGAGGTGGGGAATCAGGGGCAGGGAATCAGTGGCAGGGAATCAGAGGCGGGGAATCAGAGGCGGGGAATCAGAGGCAGGGAATCAGACACGGGGAATCAGAGGCGGGGAATCAGAGATGGGGAATCAGAGGCCGGGAATCAGAGGCAGGGAATCAGACGCCGGGAATCAGAGGCGGGGAATCAGAGCTGGGGAATCAGAGGCGGGGAATCAGAGTTGGGGAATCAGAGGCGGGGAATCAGATATGGGGTAATAGAGGCGGGGAATCAGATATGGGGAATCAGAGGTGTGGAATCAGAGGTTGGGAATCAGAGGCAGGGAATCAGAGGCGGGGAATCAGACGCCGGGAATCAGAGGCGGGGAATCAGAGCTGGGGAATCAGAGGCGGGGAATCAGAGTTGGGGAATCAGAGGCGGGGAATCAGATATGGGGTAATAGAGGCGGGGAATCAGATATGGGGAATCAGAGGTGGCGAATCAAAGGCGGTGAAACAGAGATGGGGAATCAGGGCAGGGAATCAGAGGCAGGGAATCACAGCTGGGGAAACAGAGGCGGGGAATCAGATATGGGGAATCAGAGGTGGGGAATCAGGGGCGGGGAATCAGTGGCAGGGAATCAGAGCTGGGGAATCAGAGCTGGGGAATCAGAGCTGGGGAAACAGAGGCGGGGAATCAGATATGGGGAATCAGAGGTGGGGAATCAGGGGCGGGGAATCAGTGGCAGGGAATCAGAGGCCGGGAATAAAAGGCGGGGAATCAGAGCTGGGGAATCAGAGGCGGGGAATCAGAGTTGGGGAATCAGAGGAGGGGAATCAGATATGGGGAAACAGAGACCGGGAATCAGAGGCAGGGAAACAGAGGCGGGGAATCAGATATGGGGAATCAGAGGTGGGGAATTAGAGGTTGCGAATCAGAGGCGGGGAATCAGAGGCGGGGAATCAGAGGCAGGGAATCGGATGTGCGGAATCAGAGATGGGGAATCAGAGGTGGGGATTCAGAGGTGGTGAATCAGAGAAGGGGAATCAGAGGCTGGGAATCAGAGGCAGGGAATCAGATGCAGGGAATCAGAGGCGGGGAATCATAGCTGGCGAATTAGAGGAGGGGAATCAGAGTTGGGGAATCAGAGGCGGGGAATCAGATATGGGGAAACAGAGGCGGGGAATCAGAGGTGTTGAAACAGAGGCGGGGAATCAGATATGGGGAATCAGAGGTGGGGAATCAGGGGCAGGGAATCAGTGGCATTGAATCAGACGCGGGGAATCAGAGGCGGGGAATCAGAGGTGGGGAATCAGAGGCGGGGAATCAGAGGCAGGGAATCGGATGTGCGGAATCAGAGATGGGGAATCAGAGGTGGGGATTCAGAGGTGGTGAATCAGAGAAGGGGAATCAGAGGCTGGGAATCAGAGGCAGGGAATCAGACGCAGGGAATCAGAGTTGGGGAATCAGAGGCGGGGAATCATATATGGGGAATCAGAGGTGGGGAATCAGGGGCAGGGAATCAGTGGCAGGGATTCAGAGGCGGGGAATCAGACGCGGGGAATCAGAGGCGGGGAATCAGAGCTGGGGAATCAGAGCTGGGGAATCAGAGTCGGGGAATCAGAGGCAGGGAATCGGATGTGCGGAATCAGAGATGGGGAATCAGAGGTGGGGAAACAGAGGCGGTGAATCAGAGATGGGGAATCAGAGGCGGGGAATCAGATATGGGGAATCAGAGGCTGGGAATTAGAGGGGGGGAAACAGAGGCGGGGAATAAGATATGGGGAATCAGAGGTGGGGAATCAGTGGCGGGTAATCAGTGGCAGGGAATCAGAGGCGGGGAATCAGAGGCGGGGATTCAGAGGCAGGGTATCAGACACGGGGAATCAGAGGTGGGGAATCAGAGATGGGGAATCAGAGGCGGGGAATCAGAGGCAGGGAATCAGACGCGGGGAATCAGAGGCGGGGAATCAGAGCTGGGGAATCAGACCTGGGGAATCAGAGTCGGGGAATCAGAGGCAGGGAATCGGATGTGCGGAATCAGAGATGGGGAATCAGAGGTGGGGAAACAGAGGCGGTGAATCAGAGATGGGGAATCAGAGGCGGGGAATCAGAGGCAGGAAATCAGACACGGGGATTCAGAGGCTGGGAATCAGACGGGGGGAATCAAAGGCGGGGAATCAGAGCTGGTGAATCAGAGGCAGGGAATCAGAGTTGGGGATTCAGATGCGGGGAATCAGATATGGGGAAACAGAGGCGGGGAATCAGAGGCGGGCAAACAGAGGCGGGGAATTAGATATGGGGAATCAGAGGTGGGAAATCAGAGGTGGTGAATCAGAGATGGGGAATCACAGGCGGGGAATCAGAGGCAGGGAATAGAACGCGGGGAATCAGAGGCAGTGAATCAGAGCTGGGGAATCAGAGGCGGGGAATCAGATATGGGGAAACAGAGGCGGGGAATCAGAGGCGGGGAATCAGATATGGGGAATCATAGGTGGGGAATCAGAGGCAGGGAATCAGATGTGCGGAATCAGAGATGGGGAATCAGAGGCAGGGAATCAGAATCAGAAGCGGGGAATTAGAGGCCGGGAATCAGAGGCCGGGAATCAGATGCTGGGAATAAGAGGCCGGGAATCAGAGGTGGGGAATCAGAGTCCGGGAATCAGAGATGGGGATTCACAGGCGGGGAATGAGATATGGAGAATCAGAGGCGGGGAATCAGAGGCGGGGAAACAGAGGTGGGGAATCAGATATGGGGAATCAGATATGGGGAATCAGAGGTGGTGAATCAAAGGCGGTGAATCAGAGATGGAGAAACAGAGGCGGGGAATCAGAGGCGTGGAAACAGAGGTGGGGAATCACATATGGGGAATCAGAGGCGGGGAAACAGAGGCAGGGAATCAGATATGGGGAATCAGAGGCGGGGAATCAGAGGTGGGGAATCATAGGCAGGGAATCGGATGTGCGGAATCAGAGATGGGGAATCAGAGGCCGGGAATCAGAGGTGGTGAATCAGAGATGGGGAATCAGAGGCGGTGAATCAGAGGCAGGGAATCAGATGCGAGGAATCAGAGGTGGGCAATCAGAGGCGGGGAATTAGATATGGGGAATCAGAGGCGGGGAATCAGAGGCGGGGAAACAGAGGCGGGGAATCAGATATGGGGAATCAGAGGTGGGGCATCAGAGGTTGTGAATCACAGATGGGGAATCAGAGGCGGGGAATCAGAGGCAGGGAATCAGACGTGGGGAATCAGAGGCGGGGATTCTGAGCTGGGGAATCAGAGGCGGGGAATCAGAGTTGGGGAATCAGAGGTGGGGAATCAGATATGGGGAATCAGACGCAGGGAATCAGAGGCGGGAAAACAGAGGCGGGGAATCAGATATGGGGAATCAGAGGTGGGGAATCAGGGGCAGGGAATCAGTGGCAGGGAATCAGACGCGGGGAATCAGAGGCGGGCAATCAGAGGCAGGGAATCAGACACGGGGAATCAGAGGCGGGGAATCTGAGATGGGGAATCAGAGGCGGGGAATCAGAGGCAGGGAATCGGATGCCGGGAATCAGAGGCGGGAAATCGGAGCTGGGGAATCAGAGGCGGGGAATCAGAGTTGGGGAATCAGAGGCGGCGAAGCAGATATGGGGAAATAGAGGCGGGGAATCAGATATGGGGAATCAGAGGCAGGGAATCAGATATGGGGAATCAGAGGCTGGGAATCAGAGGGGGGGAAACAGAGGCGGGGAATAAGATATGAGGAATCAGAGGTGGGGAATCAGGGGCGGGGAATCAGTGGCAGGGAATCAGAGGCGGGGAATCAGAGGCGGGGAATCAGAGGCAGGGAATCAGACACGGGGAATCAGAGGTGGGGAATCAGAGATGGGGAATCAGAGGCGGGGAATCAGAGGCGGGGAATCAGAGTTGGGGAATCAGAGGAGGGGAATCAGATATGGGGAAACAGAGACCGGGAATCAGAGGCAGGGAAACAGAGGCGGGGAATCAGATATGGGGAATCAGAGGTGGGGAATTAGAGGTTGCGAATCAGAGGCGGGGAATCAGAGGCGGGGAATCAGAGGCGGGGAATCAGAGGCAGGGAATCGGATGTGCGGAATCAGAGATGGGGAATCAGAGGTGGGGATTCAGAGGTGGTGAATCAGAGAAGGGGAATCAGAGGCTGGGAATCAGAGGCAGGGAATCAGATGCAGGGAATCAGAGGCGGGGAATCATAGCTGGCGAATTAGAGGAGGGGAATCAGAGTTGGGGAATCAGAGGCGGGGAATCAGATATGGGGAAACAGAGGCGGGGAATCAGAGGTGTTGAAACAGAGGCGGGGAATCAGATATGGGGAATCAGAGGTGGGGAATCAGGGGCAGGGAATCAGTGGCATTGAATCAGACGCGGGGAATCAGAGGCGGGGAATCAGAGGTGGGGAATCAGAGGCGGGGAATCAGAGGCAGGGAATCGGATGTGCGGAATCAGAGATGGGGAATCAGAGGTGGGGATTCAGAGGTGGTGAATCAGAGAAGGGGAATCAGAGGCTGGGAATCAGAGGCAGGGAATCAGACGCAGGGAATCAGAGTTGGGGAATCAGAGGCGGGGAATCATATATGGGGAATCAGAGGTGGGGAATCAGGGGCAGGGAATCAGTGGCAGGGATTCAGAGGCGGGGAATCAGACGCGGGGAATCAGAGGCGGGGAATCAGAGCTGGGGAATCAGAGCTGGGGAATCAGAGTCGGGGAATCAGAGGCAGGGAATCGGATGTGCGGAATCAGAGATGGGGAATCAGAGGTGGGGAAACAGAGGTGGGGAATCAGATATGGGGAATCAGATATGGGGAATCAGAGGTGGTGAATCAAAGGCGGTGAATCAGAGATGGAGAAACAGAGGCGGGGAATCAGAGGCGTGGAAACAGAGGTGGGGAATCACATATGGGGAATCAGAGGCGGGGAAACAGAGGCAGGGAATCAGATATGGGGAATCAGAGGCGGGGAATCAGAGGTGGGGAATCATAGGCAGGGAATCGGATGTGCGGAATCAGAGATGGGGAATCAGAGGCCGGGAATCAGAGGTGGTGAATCAGAGATGGGGAATCAGAGGCGGTGAATCAGAGGCAGGGAATCAGATGCGAGGAATCAGAGGTGGGCAATCAGAGGCGGGGAATTAGATATGGGGAATCAGAGGCGGGGAATCAGAGGCGGGGAAACAGAGGCGGGGAATCAGATATGGGGAATCAGAGGTGGGGCATCAGAGGTTGTGAATCACAGATGGGGAATCAGAGGCGGGGAATCAGAGGCAGGGAATCAGACGTGGGGAATCAGAGGCGGGGATTCTGAGCTGGGGAATCAGAGGCGGGGAATCAGAGTTGGGGAATCAGAGGTGGGGAATCAGATATGGGGAATCAGACGCAGGGAATCAGAGGCGGGAAAACAGAGGCGGGGAATCAGATATGGGGAATCAGAGGTGGGGAATCAGGGGCAGGGAATCAGTGGCAGGGAATCAGACGCGGGGAATCAGAGGCGGGCAATCAGAGGCAGGGAATCAGACACGGGGAATCAGAGGCGGGGAATCTGAGATGGGGAATCAGAGGCGGGGAATCAGAGGCAGGGAATCGGATGCCGGGAATCAGAGGCGGGAAATCGGAGCTGGGGAATCAGAGGCGGGGAATCAGAGTTGGGGAATCAGAGGCGGCGAAGCAGATATGGGGAAATAGAGGCGGGGAATCAGATATGGGGAATCAGAGGCAGGGAATCAGATATGGGGAATCAGAGGCTGGGAATCAGAGGGGGGGAAACAGAGGCGGGGAATAAGATATGAGGAATCAGAGGTGGGGAATCAGGGGCGGGGAATCAGTGGCAGGGAATCAGAGGCGGGGAATCAGAGGCGGGGAATCAGAGGCAGGGAATCAGACACGGGGAATCAGAGGTGGGGAATCAGAGATGGGGAATCAGAGGCGGGGAATCAGAGGCGGGGAATCAGAGTTGGGGAATCAGAGGAGGGGAATCAGATATGGGGAAACAGAGACCGGGAATCAGAGGCAGGGAAACAGAGGCGGGGAATCAGATATGGGGAATCAGAGGTGGGGAATTAGAGGTTGCGAATCAGAGGCGGGGAATCAGAGGCGGGGAATCAGAGGCGGGGAATCAGAGGCAGGGAATCGGATGTGCGGAATCAGAGATGGGGAATCAGAGGTGGGGATTCAGAGGTGGTGAATCAGAGAAGGGGAATCAGAGGCTGGGAATCAGAGGCAGGGAATCAGATGCAGGGAATCAGAGGCGGGGAATCATAGCTGGCGAATTAGAGGAGGGGAATCAGAGTTGGGGAATCAGAGGCGGGGAATCAGATATGGGGAAACAGAGGCGGGGAATCAGAGGTGTTGAAACAGAGGCGGGGAATCAGATATGGGGAATCAGAGGTGGGGAATCAGGGGCAGGGAATCAGTGGCATTGAATCAGACGCGGGGAATCAGAGGCGGGGAATCAGAGGTGGGGAATCAGAGGCGGGGAATCAGAGGCAGGGAATCGGATGTGCGGAATCAGAGATGGGGAATCAGAGGTGGGGATTCAGAGGTGGTGAATCAGAGAAGGGGAATCAGAGGCTGGGAATCAGAGGCAGGGAATCAGACGCAGGGAATCAGAGTTGGGGAATCAGAGGCGGGGAATCATATATGGGGAATCAGAGGTGGGGAATCAGGGGCAGGGAATCAGTGGCAGGGATTCAGAGGCGGGGAATCAGACGCGGGGAATCAGAGGCGGGGAATCAGAGCTGGGGAATCAGAGCTGGGGAATCAGAGTCGGGGAATCAGAGGCAGGGAATCGGATGTGCGGAATCAGAGATGGGGAATCAGAGGTGGGGAAACAGAGGCGGTGAATCAGAGATGGGGAATCAGAGGCGGGGAATCAGATATGGGGAATCAGAGGCTGGGAATTAGAGGGGGGGAAACAGAGGCGGGGAATAAGATATGGGGAATCAGAGGTGGGGAATCAGTGGCGGGTAATCAGTGGCAGGGAATCAGAGGCGGGGAATCAGAGGCGGGGATTCAGAGGCAGGGAATCAGACACGGGGAATCAGAGGTGGGGAATCAGAGATGGGGAATCAGAGGCGGGGAATCAGAGGCGGGGAATCAGAGCTGGGGAATCAGAGCTGGGGAATCAGAGTCGGGGAATCAGAGGCAGGGAATCGGATGTGCGGAATCAGAGATGGGGAATCAGAGGTGGGGAAACAGAGGCGGTGAATCAGAGATGGGGAATCAGAGGCGGGGAATCAGAGGCAGGAAATCAGACACGGGGATTCAGAGGCTGGGAATCAGACGGGGGGAATCAAAGGCGGGGAATCAGAGCTGGTGAATCAGAGGCAGGGAATCAGAGTTGGGGATTCAGATGCGGGGAATCAGATATGGGGAAACAGAGGCGGGGAATCAGAGGCGGGCAAACAGAGGCGGGGAATTAGATATGGGGAATCAGAGGTGGGGAATCAGAGGTGGTGAATCAGAGATGGGGAATCACAGGCGGGGAATCAGAGGCAGGGAATAGAACGCGGGGAATCAGAGGCAGTGAATCAGAGCTGGGGATTCAGAGGCGGGGAATCAGATATGGGGAAACAGAGGCGGGGAATCAGAGGCGGGGAATCAGAGATGGGGAATCACAGGCGGGGAATCAGAGGCAGGGAATAGAACGCGGGGAATCAGAGGCAGTGAATCAGAGCTGGGGAATCAGAGGCGGGGAATCAGATATGGGGAAACAGAGGCGGGGAATCAGAGGCGGGGAATCAGATATGGGGAATCATAGGTGGGGAATCAGAGGCAGGGAATCAGATGTGCGGAATCAGAGATGGGGAATCAGAGGCAGGGAATCAGAATCAGAAGCGGGGAATTAGAGGCCGGGAATCAGAGGCCGGGAATCAGATGCTGGGAATAAGAGGCCGGGAATCAGAGGTGGGGAATCAGAGTCCGGGAATAAGAGATGGGGATTCAGAGGCGGGGAATGAGATATGGAGAATCAGAGGCGGGGAATCAGAGGCGGGGAAACAGAGGTGGGGAATCAGATATGGGGAATCAGATATGGGGAATCAGAGGTGGTGAATCAAAGGCGGTGAATCAGAGATGGAGAAACAGAGGCGGGGAATCAGAGGCGTGGAAACAGAGGTGGGGAATCACATATGGGGAATCAGAGGCGGGGAAACAGAGGCAGGGAATTAGATATGGGGAATCAGAGGCGGGGAATCAGAGGTGGGGAATCAGAGGCGGGGAATCAGAGGTGGTGAATCAGAGATGGGGAATCACAGGCGGGGAATCAGAGGCAGGGAATAGAACGCGGGGAATCAGAGGCAGGGTATCAGAGCTGGGGAATCAGAGGTGGGGAATCAGATATGGGGAAACAGAGGCGGGGAATCAGAGGCGGGGAAACAGAGGCGGGTAATCAGACATGGGGAATCGGATGCGGGGAATCAGAGCTGGGTAATCAGAGCTGGGGAATCAGAGGCGGGGAATCAGAGTTGGGGCATCAGAGGTGGGGAATTAGATATGGGGAAACAGAGGCGGGGAATCAGAGGCGGGGAAACAGAGGCGGGGAATCAGATATGGGGAATCAGAGATGGGGAATCAGAGGCAGGGAATCAGAATCAGAAGCGGGGAATCAGAGGCCGGGAATCAGAGGCCGGGAATCAGATGCTTGGAATAAGAGGCCGGGAATCAGAGGTGGGGCATCAGAGTCCGGGAATCAGAGATGGGGATTCAGAGGCGGGGAATGAGATATGGAGAATCAGAGGCGGGGAATCAGAGGTGGGGAAACAGAGGTGGGGAATCAGATATGGGGAATCAGAGGTGGCGAATCAAAGGCGGTGAATCAGAGATGTGGAATCAGAGGCGGGGAATCAGAGGCAGGAATCAGATGCGGGGATTCAGAGACGGGGAATCAGAGCTGGCGAATCAGAGGCGGGGAATCAGAGGTGGGCAATCAGAGCCGGGGAATCAGATATGGGGAATCAGAGGCGGGGAATCAGAGGCGGGGAAACAGAGGCGGGGAATCAGATATGGGGAATCAGAGGTGGGGAATCAGAGGTTGTGAATCAGAGATGGGGAATCAAGGCGGGGAATCAGAGGCAGGGAATCAGACGCGGGGAATCAGAGGCGGCGATTCAGAGCTGGGGAATCAGAGGCGGGGAATCAGAGTTGGGGAATCAGAGGCAGGGAATCAGATATGGGGAATCAGAGGCGGGGAATCAGAGGCGGGGAAACAGAGGCGGGGAATCAGATATGGGGAATCAGAGGTGGGGAATCAGGGGCAGGGAATCAGTGGCAGGGAATCAGAGGCGGGGAATCAGAGGCGGGGAATCAGAGGCAGGGAATCAGACACGTGGAATCAGAGGCTGGGAATCAGAGATGGGGAATCAGAGGCGGGGAATCAGAGGCAGGGAATCAGATGCCGGGAATCAGAGGCGGGGAATCAGAGCTGGGGAATCAGAGGCGGGGAATCAGAGTTGGGGAATCAGAGGCGGGGAATCAGATATGGGGTAATAGAGGCGGGGAATCAGATATGGGGAATCAGAGGTGTGGAATCAGAGGTTGGGAATCAGAGGCAGGGAATCAGAGGCGGGGAAACAGAGGCGGGGAATCAGATATGGGGAATCAGAGGTGGCGAATCAAAGGCGGTGAAACAGAGATGGGGAATCAGGGCAGGGAATCAGAGGCAGGGAATCACAGCTGGGGAAACAGAGGCGGGGAATCAGATATGGGGAATCAGAGGTGGGGAATCAGAGGCGGGGAATCAGTGGCAGGGAATCAGAGCTGGGGAATCAGAGGTGGGGAATCAGAGCTGGGGAAACAGAGGCGGGGAATCAGATATGGGGAATCAGAGGTGGGGAATCAGGGGCGGGGAATCAGTGGCAGGGAATCAGAGGCCGGGAATAAAAGGCGGGGAATCAGAGCTGGGGAATCAGAGGCGGGGAATCAGAGTTGGGGAATCAGAGGAGGGGAATCAGATATGGGGAAACAGAGACCGGGAATCAGAGGCAGGGAAACAGAGGCGGGGAATCAGATATGGGGAATCAGAGGTGGGGAATTAGAGGTTGCGAATCAGAGGCGGGGAATCAGAGGCGGGGAATCAGAGGCAGGGAATCGGATGTGCTGAATCAGAGATGGGGAATCAGAGGTGGGGATTCAGAGGTGGTGAATCAGTGAAGGGGAATCAGAGGCTGGGAATCAGAGGCAGGGAATCAGATGCAGGGAATCAGAGGCGGGGAATCATAGCTGGCGAATTAGAGGAGGGGAATCAGAGTTGGGGAATCAGAGGCGGGGAATCAGATATGGGGAAACAGAGGCGGGGAATCAGAGGTGTTGAAACAGAGGCGGGGAATCAGATATGGGGAATCAGAGGTGGGGAATCAGGGGCAGGGAATCAGTGGCAGGGAATCAGACGCGGGGAATCAGAGGCGGGGAATCAGAGGCGGGGAATCAGAGGCGGGGAATCAGAGGCAGGGAATCGGATGTGCGGATTCAGAGATGGGGAATCAGAGGTGGGGATTCAGAGGTGGTGAATCAGAGAAGGGGATTCAGAGGCTGGGAATCAGAGGCAGGGAATCAGACGCAGGGAATCAGAGTTGGGGAATCAGAGGTGGGGAATCAGAGGTTGTGAATCAGAGATGGGGAATCAAGGCGGGGAATCAGAGGCAGGGAATCAGACGCGGGGAATCAGATGCGGGGATTCAGAGCTGGGGAATCAGAGGCGGGGAATCAGAGTTGGGGAATCAGAGGCAGGGAATCAGATATGGGGAATCAGAGGCGGGGAATCAGAGGCGGGGAAACAGAGGCGGTGAATCAGATATGGGGAATCAGAGGTGGGGAATCAGGGGCAGGGAATCAGTGGCAGGGAATCAGAGGCGGGGAATCAGAGGCGGGGAATCAGAGGCAGGGAATCAGACACTGGGAATCAGAGGCGGGGAATCAGAGATGGGGAATCAGAGGCGGGGAATCAGAGGCAGGGAATCAGACGCCGGGAATCAGAGGCGGGGAATCAGAGCTGGGGAATCAGAGGCGGGGAATCAGAGTTGGGGAATCAGAGGCGGGGAATCAGATATGGGGTAATAGAGGCGGGGAATCAGATATGGGGAATCAGAGGTGTGGAATCAGATGTTGGGAATCAGAGGCAGGGAATCAGAGGCGGGGAAACAGAGGCGGGGAATCAGATATGGGGAATCAGAGGTGGCGAATCAAAGGCAGTGAAACAGAGATGGGGAATCAGGGCAGGGAATCAGAGGCAGGGAATCACAGCTGGGGAAACAGAGGCGGGGAATCAGATATGGGGAATCAGAGGTGGGGAATCAGGGGTGGGGAATCAGTGGCAGGGAATCAGAGCTGGGGAATCAGAGGTGGGGAATCAGAGCTGGGGAAACAGAGGCAGGGAATCAGATATGGGGAATCAGAGGTGGGGAATCAGGGGCGGGGAATCAGATATGGGGAATCAGAGGTGGGGAATTAGAGGTTGCGAATCAGAGGCGGGGAATCAGAGGCGGGGAATCAGAGGCAGGGAATCGGATGTGCGGAATCAGAGATGGGGAATCAGAGGTGGGGATTCAGAGGTGGTGAATCAGAGAAGGGGAATCAGAGGCTGGGAATCAGAGGCAGGAAATCAGATGCAGGGAATCAGAGGCGGGGAATCATAGCTGGCGAATTAGAGGAGGGGAATCAGAGTTGGGGAATCAGAGGCGGGGAATCAGATATGAGGAAACAGAGGCGGGGAATCAGAGGTGTTGAAACAGAGGCGGGGAATCAGATATGGGGAATCAGAGCTGGGGAATCAGGGGCAGGGAATCAGTGGCAGGGAATCAGACGCGGGGAATCAGAGGCGGGGAATCAGAGGCGGGGAATCAGAGGCGGGGAATCAGAGGCAGGGAATTGGATGTGCGGAATCAGAGATGGGGAATCAGAGGTGGGGATTCAGAGGTGGTGAATCAGAGAAGGGGAATCAGAGGCTGGGAATCAGAGGCAGGGAATCAGACGCAGGGAATCTGAGTTGGGGAATGAGAGGCGGGGAATCATATATGGGGAATCAGAGGTGGGGAATCAGGGGCAGGGAATCAGTGGCAGGGATTCAGAGGCGGGGAATCATAGCTGGCGAATTAGAGGAGGGGAATCAGAGTTGGGGAAACAGAGGCGGGGAATCAGATATGGGGAATCAGAGGTGGGGAATCAGGGGCAGGGAATCAGTGGCAGGGAATCAGACGCGGGGAATCAGAGGCGGGGAATCAGAGGCAGGGAATCAGACACGGGGAATCAGAGGCGGGGAATCAGAGATGGGGAATCAGAGGCGGGGAATCAGAGGCAGGGAATCGGATGCCGGAAATCAGAGGCGGGAAATCAGAGCTGGGGAATCAGAGGCGGGGAATCAGAGTTGGGGAATCAGAGGCGGCGAAGCAGATATGGGGAAATAGAGGCGGGAAATCAGATATGGGGAATCAGGGGCGGGGAATCAGATATGGGGAATCAGAAGCTGGGAATTAGAGGGGGGGAAACAGAGGCGTGGAATAAGATATGGGGAATCAGAGGTGGGGAATCAGTGGCGGGTAATCAGTGGCAGGGAATCAGAGGCGGGGAATCAGAGGCGGGGATTCAGAGGCAGGGAATCAGACACGGGGAATCAGAGGTGGGGAATCAGAGATGGGGAATCAGAGGCGGGGAAACAGAGGCAGGGAATAAGAGATGGGGAATCAGAGGCGGGTAATCAGAGTTGGGGCATCAGAGGTGGGGAATTAGATATGGGGAAACAGAGGCGGGGAATCAGAGGCGGGGAATCAGATGCGGGGAATCAGAGGCAGGGAATTAGACACGGGGAATCAGAGGTGGGGAATCAGAGATGGGGAATCAGAGGCGGGGAATCACAGGCAGGGAATCAGACGCGGGGAATCTGAGGCGGGGTATCAGAGCTGGGGAATCAGAGGTGGGGAAACAGAGGCGGGGAATCAGAGGCGGGCAAACAGAGGCGGGGAATTAGATATGGGGAATCAGAGGTGGGGAATCAGAGGTGGTGAATCAGAGATGGGGAATCACAGGCGGGGAATCAGAGGCAGGGAATAGAACGCGGGGAATCAGAGGCAGGGTATCAGAGCTGGGGAATCAGAGGCGGGGAATCAGATATGGGGAAACAGAGGCGGGGAATCAGAGGCGGGGAAACAGAGGCGGGTAATCAGACATGGGGAATCGGATGCGGGGAATCAGAGGCGGGGAATCAGAGATGGGGAATCAGAGGCGGGGAATCGGAGTTGGGGCATCAGAGGTGGGGAATTAGATATGGGGAAACAGAGGCGGGGAATCAGAGGCGGGGAATCAGATGCGGGGAATCAGAGGCTGGGAATTAGACACAGGGAATCAGAGGTGGGGAATCAGAGATGGGGAATCAGAGGCGGGGTATCACAGGCAGGGAATCAGACGCGGGGAATCTGAGGCGGGGTATCAGAGCTGGGGAATCAGAGGTGGGGAAACAGAGGCGGGGAATCAGAGGCGGGCAAACAGAGGCGGGGAATTAGATATGGGGAATCAGAGGTGGGGAATCAGAGGTGGTGAATCAGAGATGGGGAATCACAGGCGGGGAATCAGAGGCAGGGAATAGAACGCGGGGAATCAGAGGCAGGGTATCAGAGCTGGGGAATCAGAGGCGGGGAATCAGATATGGGGAAACAGAGGCGGGGAATCAGAGGCGGGGAAACAGAGGCGGGTAATCAGACATGGGGAATCGGATGCGGGGAATCAGAGGCGGGGAATCAGAGCTGGGGAATCAGAGGCGGGGAATCAGAATTGGGGCATCAGAGGTTGGGAATTAGATATGGGGAAACAGAGGCGGGGAATCAGAGGCGGGGAAACAGAGGCGGGGAATCAGATATGGGTAATCAGAGATGGGGAATCAGAGGCAGGGAATCAGAATCAGAAGCGGGGAATAAGAGGCCGGGAATCAGAGGCCGGGAATCAGATGCTTGGAATAAGAGGCCGGGAATCAGAGGTGGGGCATCAGAGTCCGGGAATCAGAGATGGGGATTCAGAGGCGGGGAATGAGATATGGAGAATCAGAGGCGGGGAATCAGAGGCGGGGAAACAGAGGTGGGGAATCAGATATGGGGAATCAGAGGTGGTGAATCAAAGGCGGTGAATCAGAGATGTGGAATCAGAGGCGGGGAATCAGAGGCAGGGAATCAGATGCGGGGATTCAGAGACGGGGAATCAGAGCTGGCGAATCATAGGCGGGGAATCAGAGGTGGGCAATCAGAGCCGGGGAATCAGAGGCGGGGAATCAGAGGCGGGGAATCAGAGGCGGGGAAACAGAGGCGGGGAATCAGATATGGGGAATCAGAGGTGGGGAATCAGAGGTTGTGAATCAGAGATGGGGAATCAAGGCGGGGAATCAGAGGCAGGGAATCAGACGCGGGGAATCAGAGGCGGGGATTCAGAGCTGGGGAATCAGAGGCGGGGAATCAGAGTTGGGGAATCAGAGGCAGGGAATCAGATATGGGGAATCAGAGGCGGGGAATCAGAGGCGGGGAAACAGAGGCAGGGAATCAGATATGGGGAATCAGAGGTGGGGAATCAGGGGCAGGGAATCAGTGGCAGGGAATCAGAGGCGGGGAATCAGAGGCGGGGAATCAGAGGCAGGGAATCAGACACGGGGAATCAGAGGCGGGGAATCAGAGATGGGGAATCAGAGGCCGGGAATCAGAGGCAGGGAATCAGACGCCGGGAATCAGAGGCGGGGAATCAGAGCTGGGGAATCAGAGGCGGGGAATCAGAGTTGGGGAATCAGAGGCGGGGAATCAGATATGGGGTAATAGAGGCGGGGAATCAGATATGGGGAATCAGAGGTGTGGAATCAGAGGTTGGGAATCAGAGGCAGGGAATCAGAGGCGGGGAATCAGACGCCGGGAATCAGAGGCGGGGAATCAGAGCTGGGGAATCAGAGGCGGGGAATCAGAGTTGGGGAATCAGAGGCGGGGAATCAGATATGGGGTAATAGAGGCGGGGAATCAGATATGGGGAATCAGAGGTGGCGAATCAAAGGCGGTGAAACAGAGATGGGGAATCAGGGCAGGGAATCAGAGGCAGGGAATCACAGCTGGGGAAACAGAGGCGGGGAATCAGATATGGGGAATCAGAGGTGGGGAATCAGGGGCGGGGAATCAGTGGCAGGGAATCAGAGCTGGGGAATCAGAGCTGGGGAATCAGAGCTGGGGAAACAGAGGCGGGGAATCAGATATGGGGAATCAGAGGTGGGGAATCAGGGGCGGGGAATCAGTGGCAGGGAATCAGAGGCCGGGAATAAAAGGCGGGGAATCAGAGCTGGGGAATCAGAGGCGGGGAATCAGAGTTGGGGAATCAGAGGAGGGGAATCAGATATGGGGAAACAGAGACCGGGAATCAGAGGCAGGGAAACAGAGGCGGGGAATCAGATATGGGGAATCAGAGGTGGGGAATTAGAGGTTGCGAATCAGAGGCGGGGAATCAGAGGCGGGGAATCAGAGGCAGGGAATCGGATGTGCGGAATCAGAGATGGGGAATCAGAGGTGGGGATTCAGAGGTGGTGAATCAGAGAAGGGGAATCAGAGGCTGGGAATCAGAGGCAGGGAATCAGATGCAGGGAATCAGAGGCGGGGAATCATAGCTGGCGAATTAGAGGAGGGGAATCAGAGTTGGGGAATCAGAGGCGGGGAATCAGATATGGGGAAACAGAGGCGGGGAATCAGAGGTGTTGAAACAGAGGCGGGGAATCAGATATGGGGAATCAGAGGTGGGGAATCAGGGGCAGGGAATCAGTGGCATTGAATCAGACGCGGGGAATCAGAGGCGGGGAATCAGAGGTGGGGAATCAGAGGCGGGGAATCAGAGGCAGGGAATCGGATGTGCGGAATCAGAGATGGGGAATCAGAGGTGGGGATTCAGAGGTGGTGAATCAGAGAAGGGGAATCAGAGGCTGGGAATCAGAGGCAGGGAATCAGACGCAGGGAATCAGAGTTGGGGAATCAGAGGCGGGGAATCATATATGGGGAATCAGAGGTGGGGAATCAGGGGCAGGGAATCAGTGGCAGGGATTCAGAGGCGGGGAATCAGACGCGGGGAATCAGAGGCGGGGAATCAGAGCTGGGGAATCAGAGCTGGGGAATCAGAGTCGGGGAATCAGAGGCAGGGAATCGGATGTGCGGAATCAGAGATGGGGAATCAGAGGTGGGGAAACAGAGGCGGTGAATCAGAGATGGGGAATCAGAGGCGGGGAATCAGATATGGGGAATCAGAGGCTGGGAATTAGAGGGGGGGAAACAGAGGCGGGGAATAAGATATGGGGAATCAGAGGTGGGGAATCAGTGGCGGGTAATCAGTGGCAGGGAATCAGAGGCGGGGAATCAGAGGCGGGGATTCAGAGGCAGGGTATCAGACACGGGGAATCAGAGGTGGGGAATCAGAGATGGGGAATCAGAGGCGGGGAATCAGAGGCAGGGAATCAGACGCGGGGAATCAGAGGCGGGGAATCAGAGCTGGGGAATCAGACCTGGGGAATCAGAGTCGGGGAATCAGAGGCAGGGAATCGGATGTGCGGAATCAGAGATGGGGAATCAGAGGTGGGGAAACAGAGGCGGTGAATCAGAGATGGGGAATCAGAGGCGGGGAATCAGAGGCAGGAAATCAGACACGGGGATTCAGAGGCTGGGAATCAGACGGGGGGAATCAAAGGCGGGGAATCAGAGCTGGTGAATCAGAGGCAGGGAATCAGAGTTGGGGATTCAGATGCGGGGAATCAGATATGGGGAAACAGAGGCGGGGAATCAGAGGCGGGCAAACAGAGGCGGGGAATTAGATATGGGGAATCAGAGGTGGGAAATCAGAGGTGGTGAATCAGAGATGGGGAATCACAGGCGGGGAATCAGAGGCAGGGAATAGAACGCGGGGAATCAGAGGCAGTGAATCAGAGCTGGGGAATCAGAGGCGGGGAATCAGATATGGGGAAACAGAGGCGGGGAATCAGAGGCGGGGAATCAGATATGGGGAATCATAGGTGGGGAATCAGAGGCAGGGAATCAGATGTGCGGAATCAGAGATGGGGAATCAGAGGCAGGGAATCAGAATCAGAAGCGGGGAATTAGAGGCCGGGAATCAGAGGCCGGGAATCAGATGCTGGGAATAAGAGGCCGGGAATCAGAGGTGGGGAATCAGAGTCCGGGAATCAGAGATGGGGATTCACAGGCGGGGAATGAGATATGGAGAATCAGAGGCGGGGAATCAGAGGCGGGGAAACAGAGGTGGGGAATCAGATATGGGGAATCAGATATGGGGAATCAGAGGTGGTGAATCAAAGGCGGTGAATCAGAGATGGAGAAACAGAGGCGGGGAATCAGAGGCGTGGAAACAGAGGTGGGGAATCACATATGGGGAATCAGAGGCGGGGAAACAGAGGCAGGGAATCAGATATGGGGAATCAGAGGCGGGGAATCAGAGGTGGGGAATCATAGGCAGGGAATCGGATGTGCGGAATCAGAGATGGGGAATCAGAGGCCGGGAATCAGAGGTGGTGAATCAGAGATGGGGAATCAGAGGCGGTGAATCAGAGGCAGGGAATCAGATGCGAGGAATCAGAGGTGGGCAATCAGAGGCGGGGAATTAGATATGGGGAATCAGAGGCGGGGAATCAGAGGCGGGGAAACAGAGGCGGGGAATCAGATATGGGGAATCAGAGGTGGGGCATCAGAGGTTGTGAATCACAGATGGGGAATCAGAGGCGGGGAATCAGAGGCAGGGAATCAGACGTGGGGAATCAGAGGCGGGGATTCTGAGCTGGGGAATCAGAGGCGGGGAATCAGAGTTGGGGAATCAGAGGTGGGGAATCAGATATGGGGAATCAGACGCAGGGAATCAGAGGCGGGAAAACAGAGGCGGGGAATCAGATATGGGGAATCAGAGGTGGGGAATCAGGGGCAGGGAATCAGTGGCAGGGAATCAGACGCGGGGAATCAGAGGCGGGCAATCAGAGGCAGGGAATCAGACACGGGGAATCAGAGGCGGGGAATCTGAGATGGGGAATCAGAGGCGGGGAATCAGAGGCAGGGAATCGGATGCCGGGAATCAGAGGCGGGAAATCGGAGCTGGGGAATCAGAGGCGGGGAATCAGAGTTGGGGAATCAGAGGCGGCGAAGCAGATATGGGGAAATAGAGGCGGGGAATCAGAGTTGGGGAATCAGAGGCAGGGAATCAGATATGGGGAATCAGAGGCGGGGAATCAGAGGCGGGGAAACAGAGGCGGTGAATCAGATATGGGGAATCAGAGGTGGGGAATCAGGGGCAGGGAATCAGTGGCAGGGAATCAGAGGCGGGGAATCAGAGGCGGGGAATCAGAGGCAGGGAATCAGACACTGGGAATCAGAGGCGGGGAATCAGAGATGGGGAATCAGAGGCGGGGAATCAGAGGCAGGGAATCAGACGCCGGGAATCAGAGGCGGGGAATCAGAGCTGGGGAATCAGAGGCGGGGAATCAGAGTTGGGGAATCAGAGGCGGGGAATCAGATATGGGGTAATAGAGGCGGGGAATCAGATATGGGGAATCAGAGGTGTGGAATCAGATGTTGGGAATCAGAGGCAGGGAATCAGAGGCGGGGAAACAGAGGCGGGGAATCAGATATGGGGAATCAGAGGTGGCGAATCAAAGGCAGTGAAACAGAGATGGGGAATCAGGGCAGGGAATCAGAGGCAGGGAATCACAGCTGGGGAAACAGAGGCGGGGAATCAGATATGGGGAATCAGAGGTGGGGAATCAGGGGTGGGGAATCAGTGGCAGGGAATCAGAGCTGGGGAATCAGAGGTGGGGAATCAGAGCTGGGGAAACAGAGGCAGGGAATCAGATATGGGGAATCAGAGGTGGGGAATCAGGGGCGGGGAATCAGATATGGGGAATCAGAGGTGGGGAATTAGAGGTTGCGAATCAGAGGCGGGGAATCAGAGGCGGGGAATCAGAGGCAGGGAATCGGATGTGCGGAATCAGAGATGGGGAATCAGAGGTGGGGATTCAGAGGTGGTGAATCAGAGAAGGGGAATCAGAGGCTGGGAATCAGAGGCAGGAAATCAGATGCAGGGAATCAGAGGCGGGGAATCATAGCTGGCGAATTAGAGGAGGGGAATCAGAGTTGGGGAATCAGAGGCGGGGAATCAGATATGAGGAAACAGAGGCGGGGAATCAGAGGTGTTGAAACAGAGGCGGGGAATCAGATATGGGGAATCAGAGCTGGGGAATCAGGGGCAGGGAATCAGTGGCAGGGAATCAGACGCGGGGAATCAGAGGCGGGGAATCAGAGGCGGGGAATCAGAGGCGGGGAATCAGAGGCAGGGAATTGGATGTGCGGAATCAGAGATGGGGAATCAGAGGTGGGGATTCAGAGGTGGTGAATCAGAGAAGGGGAATCAGAGGCTGGGAATCAGAGGCAGGGAATCAGACGCAGGGAATCTGAGTTGGGGAATGAGAGGCGGGGAATCATATATGGGGAATCAGAGGTGGGGAATCAGGGGCAGGGAATCAGTGGCAGGGATTCAGAGGCGGGGAATCATAGCTGGCGAATTAGAGGAGGGGAATCAGAGTTGGGGAAACAGAGGCGGGGAATCAGATATGGGGAATCAGAGGTGGGGAATCAGGGGCAGGGAATCAGTGGCAGGGAATCAGACGCGGGGAATCAGAGGCGGGGAATCAGAGGCAGGGAATCAGACACGGGGAATCAGAGGCGGGGAATCAGAGATGGGGAATCAGAGGCGGGGAATCAGAGGCAGGGAATCGGATGCCGGAAATCAGAGGCGGGAAATCAGAGCTGGGGAATCAGAGGCGGGGAATCAGAGTTGGGGAATCAGAGGCGGCGAAGCAGATATGGGGAAATAGAGGCGGGAAATCAGATATGGGGAATCAGGGGCGGGGAATCAGATATGGGGAATCAGAAGCTGGGAATTAGAGGGGGGGGAAACAGAGGCGTGGAATAAGATATGGGGAATCAGAGGTGGGGAATCAGTGGCGGGTAATCAGTGGCAGGGAATCAGAGGCGGGGAATCAGAGGCGGGGATTCAGAGGCAGGGAATCAGACACGGGGAATCAGAGGTGGGGAATCAGAGATGGGGAATCAGAGGCGGGGAAACAGAGGCAGGGAATAAGAGATGGGGAATCAGAGGCGGGTAATCAGAGTTGGGGCATCAGAGGTGGGGAATTAGATATGGGGAAACAGAGGCGGGGAATCAGAGGCGGGGAATCAGATGCGGGGAATCAGAGGCAGGGAATTAGACACGGGGAATCAGAGGTGGGGAATCAGAGATGGGGAATCAGAGGCGGGGAATCACAGGCAGGGAATCAGACGCGGGGAATCTGAGGCGGGGTATCAGAGCTGGGGAATCAGAGGTGGGGAAACAGAGGCGGGGAATCAGAGGCGGGCAAACAGAGGCGGGGAATTAGATATGGGGAATCAGAGGTGGGGAATCAGAGGTGGTGAATCAGAGATGGGGAATCACAGGCGGGGAATCAGAGGCAGGGAATAGAACGCGGGGAATCAGAGGCAGGGTATCAGAGCTGGGGAATCAGAGGCGGGGAATCAGATATGGGGAAACAGAGGCGGGGAATCAGAGGCGGGGAAACAGAGGCGGGTAATCAGACATGGGGAATCGGATGCGGGGAATCAGAGGCGGGGAATCAGAGATGGGGAATCAGAGGCGGGGAATCGGAGTTGGGGCATCAGAGGTGGGGAATTAGATATGGGGAAACAGAGGCGGGGAATCAGAGGCGGGGAATCAGATGCGGGGAATCAGAGGCTGGGAATTAGACACAGGGAATCAGAGGTGGGGAATCAGAGATGGGGAATCAGAGGCGGGGTATCACAGGCAGGGAATCAGACGCGGGGAATCTGAGGCGGGGTATCAGAGCTGGGGAATCAGAGGTGGGGAAACAGAGGCGGGGAATCAGAGGCGGGCAAACAGAGGCGGGGAATTAGATATGGGGAATCAGAGGTGGGGAATCAGAGGTGGTGAATCAGAGATGGGGAATCACAGGCGGGGAATCAGAGGCAGGGAATAGAACGCGGGGAATCAGAGGCAGGGTATCAGAGCTGGGGAATCAGAGGCGGGGAATCAGATATGGGGAAACAGAGGCGGGGAATCAGAGGCGGGGAAACAGAGGCGGGTAATCAGACATGGGGAATCGGATGCGGGGAATCAGAGGCGGGGAATCAGAGCTGGGGAATCAGAGGCGGGGAATCAGAATTGGGGCATCAGAGGTGGGGAATTAGATATGGGGAAACAGAGGCGGGGAATCAGAGGCGGGGAAACAGAGGCGGGGAATCAGATATGGGTAATCAGAGATGGGGAATCAGAGGCAGGGAATCAGAATCAGAAGCGGGGAATAAGAGGCCGGGAATCAGAGGCCGGGAATCAGATGCTTGGAATAAGAGGCCGGGAATCAGAGGTGGGGCATCAGAGTCCGGGAATCAGAGATGGGGATTCAGAGGCGGGGAATGAGATATGGAGAATCAGAGGCGGGGAATCAGAGGCGGGGAAACAGAGGTGGGGAATCAGATATGGGGAATCAGAGGTGGTGAATCAAAGGCGGTGAATCAGAGATGTGGAATCAGAGGCGGGGAATCAGAGGCAGGGAATCAGATGCGGGGATTCAGAGACGGGGAATCAGAGCTGGCGAATCATAGGCGGGGAATCAGAGGTGGGCAATCAGAGCCGGGGAATCAGAGGCGGGGAATCAGAGGCGGGGAATCAGAGGCGGGGAAACAGAGGCGGGGAATCAGATATGGGGAATCAGAGGTGGGGAATCAGAGGTTGTGAATCAGAGATGGGGAATCAAGGCGGGGAATCAGAGGCAGGGAATCAGACGCGGGGAATCAGAGGCGGGGATTCAGAGCTGGGGAATCAGAGGCGGGGAATCAGAGTTGGGGAATCAGAGGCAGGGAATCAGATATGGGGAATCAGAGGCGGGGAATCAGAGGCGGGGAAACAGAGGCAGGGAATCAGATATGGGGAATCAGAGGTGGGGAATCAGGGGCAGGGAATCAGTGGCAGGGAATCAGAGGCGGGGAATCAGAGGCGGGGAATCAGAGGCAGGGAATCAGACACGGGGAATCAGAGGCGGGGAATCAGAGATGGGGAATCAGAGGCCGGGAATCAGAGGCAGGGAATCAGACGCCGGGAATCAGAGGCGGGGAATCAGAGCTGGGGAATCAGAGGCGGGGAATCAGAGTTGGGGAATCAGAGGCGGGGAATCAGATATGGGGTAATAGAGGCGGGGAATCAGATATGGGGAATCAGAGGTGTGGAATCAGAGGTTGGGAATCAGAGGCAGGGAATCAGAGGCGGGGAATCAGACGCCGGGAATCAGAGGCGGGGAATCAGAGCTGGGGAATCAGAGGCGGGGAATCAGAGTTGGGGAATCAGAGGCGGGGAATCAGATATGGGGTAATAGAGGCGGGGAATCAGATATGGGGAATCAGAGGTGGCGAATCAAAGGCGGTGAAACAGAGATGGGGAATCAGGGCAGGGAATCAGAGGCAGGGAATCACAGCTGGGGAAACAGAGGCGGGGAATCAGATATGGGGAATCAGAGGTGGGGAATCAGGGGCGGGGAATCAGTGGCAGGGAATCAGAGCTGGGGAATCAGAGCTGGGGAATCAGAGCTGGGGAAACAGAGGCGGGGAATCAGATATGGGGAATCAGAGGTGGGGAATCAGGGGCGGGGAATCAGTGGCAGGGAATCAGAGGCCAGGAATAAAAGGCGGGGAATCAGAGCTGGGGAATCAGAGGCGGGGAATCAGAGTTGGGGAATCAGAGGAGGGGAATCAGATATGGGGAAACAGAGACCGGGAATCAGAGGCAGGGAAACAGAGGCGGGGAATCAGATATGGGGAATCAGAGGTGGGGAATTAGAGGTTGCGAATCAGAGGCGGGGAATCAGAGGCGGGGAATCAGAGGCAGGGAATCGGATGTGCGGAATCAGAGATGGGGAATCAGAGGTGGGGATTCAGAGGTGGTGAATCAGAGAAGGGGAATCAGAGGCTGGGAATCAGAGGCAGGGAATCAGATGCAGGGAATCAGAGGCGGGGAATCATAGCTGGCGAATTAGAGGAGGGGAATCAGAGTTGGGGAATCAGAGGCGGGGAATCAGATATGGGGAAACAGAGGCGGGGAATCAGAGGTGTTGAAACAGAGGCGGGGAATCAGATATGGGGAATCAGAGGTGGGGAATCAGGGGCAGGGAATCAGTGGCATTGAATCAGACGCGGGGAATCAGAGGCGGGGAATCAGAGGTGGGGAATCAGAGGCGGGGAATCAGAGGCAGGGAATCGGATGTGCGGAATCAGAGATGGGGAATCAGAGGTGGGGATTCAGAGGTGGTGAATCAGAGAAGGGGAATCAGAGGCTGGGAATCAGAGGCAGGGAATCAGACGCAGGGAATCAGAGTTGGGGAATCAGAGGCGGGGAATCATATATGGGGAATCAGAGGTGGGGAATCAGGGGCAGGGAATCAGTGGCAGGGATTCAGAGGCGGGGAATCAGACGCGGGGAATCAGAGGCGGGGAATCAGAGCTGGGGAATCAGAGCTGGGGAATCAGAGTCGGGGAATCAGAGGCAGGGAATCGGATGTGCGGAATCAGAGATGGGGAATCAGAGGTGGGGAAACAGAGGCGGTGAATCAGAGATGGGGAATCAGAGGCGGGGAATCAGATATGGGGAATCAGAGGCTGGGAATTAGAGGGGGGGAAACAGAGGCGGGGAATAAGATATGGGGAATCAGAGGTGGGGAATCAGTGGCGGGTAATCAGTGGCAGGGAATCAGAGGCGGGGAATCAGAGGCGGGGATTCAGAGGCAGGGTATCAGACACGGGGAATCAGAGGTGGGGAATCAGAGATGGGGAATCAGAGGCGGGGAATCAGAGGCAGGGAATCAGACGCGGGGAATCAGAGGCGGGGAATCAGAGCTGGGGAATCAGACCTGGGGAATCAGAGTCGGGGAATCAGAGGCAGGGAATCGGATGTGCGGAATCAGAGATGGGGAATCAGAGGTGGGGAAACAGAGGCGGTGAATCAGAGATGGGGAATCAGAGGCGGGGAATCAGAGGCAGGAAATCAGACACGGGGATTCAGAGGCTGGGAATCAGACGGGGGGAATCAAAGGCGGGGAATCAGAGCTGGTGAATCAGAGGCAGGGAATCAGAGTTGGGGATTCAGATGCGGGGAATCAGATATGGGGAAACAGAGGCGGGGAATCAGAGGCGGGCAAACAGAGGCGGGGAATTAGATATGGGGAATCAGAGGTGGGAAATCAGAGGTGGTGAATCAGAGATGGGGAATCACAGGCGGGGAATCAGAGGCAGGGAATAGAACGCGGGGAATCAGAGGCAGTGAATCAGAGCTGGGGAATCAGAGGCGGGGAATCAGATATGGGGAAACAGAGGCGGGGAATCAGAGGCGGGGAATCAGATATGGGGAATCATAGGTGGGGAATCAGAGGCAGGGAATCAGATGTGCGGAATCAGAGATGGGGAATCAGAGGCAGGGAATCAGAATCAGAAGCGGGGAATTAGAGGCCGGGAATCAGAGGCCGGGAATCAGATGCTGGGAATAAGAGGCCGGGAATCAGAGGTGGGGAATCAGAGTCCGGGAATCAGAGATGGGGATTCACAGGCGGGGAATGAGATATGGAGAATCAGAGGCGGGGAATCAGAGGCGGGGAAACAGAGGTGGGGAATCAGATATGGGGAATCAGATATGGGGAATCAGAGGTGGTGAATCAAAGGCGGTGAATCAGAGATGGAGAAACAGAGGCGGGGAATCAGAGGCGTGGAAACAGAGGTGGGGAATCACATATGGGGAATCAGAGGCGGGGAAACAGAGGCAGGGAATCAGATATGGGGAATCAGAGGCGGGGAATCAGAGGTGGGGAATCATAGGCAGGGAATCGGATGTGCGGAATCAGAGATGGGGAATCAGAGGCCGGGAATCAGAGGTGGTGAATCAGAGATGGGGAATCAGAGGCGGTGAATCAGAGGCAGGGAATCAGATGCGAGGAATCAGAGGTGGGCAATCAGAGGCGGGGAATTAGATATGGGGAATCAGAGGCGGGGAATCAGAGGCGGGGAAACAGAGGCGGGGAATCAGATATGGGGAATCAGAGGTGGGGCATCAGAGGTTGAGAATCACAGATGGGGAATCAGAGGCGGGGAATCAGAGGCAGGGAATCAGACGTGGGGAATCAGAGGCGGGGATTCTGAGCTGGGGAATCAGAGGCGGGGAATCAGAGTTGGGGAATCAGAGGTGGGGAATCAGATATGGGGAATCAGACGCAGGGAATCAGAGGCGGGAAAACAGAGGCGGGGAATCAGATATGGGGAATCAGAGGTGGGGAATCAGGGGCAGGGAATCAGTGGCAGGGAATCAGACGCGGGGAATCAGAGGCGGGCAATCAGAGGCAGGGAATCAGACACGGGGAATCAGAGGCGGGGAATCTGAGATGGGGAATCAGAGGCGGGGAATCAGAGGCAGGGAATCGGATGCCGGGAATCAGAGGCGGGAAATCGGAGCTGGGGAATCAGAGGCGGGGAATCAGAGTTGGGGAATCAGAGGCGGCGAAGCAGATATGGGGAAATAGAGGCGGGGAATCAGATATGGGGAATCAGAGGCAGGGAATCAGATATGGGGAATCAGAGGCTGGGAATCAGAGGGGGGGAAACAGAGGCGGGGAATAAGATATGAGGAATCAGAGGTGGGGAATCAGGGGCGGGGAATCAGTGGCAGGGAATCAGAGGCGGGGAATCAGAGGCGGGGAATCAGAGGCAGGGAATCAGACACGGGGAATCAGAGGTGGGGAATCAGAGATGGGGAATCAGAGGCGGGGAATCAGAGGCGGGGAATCAGAGTTGGGGAATCAGAGGAGGGGAATCAGATATGGGGAAACAGAGACCGGGAATCAGAGGCAGGGAAACAGAGGCGGGGAATCAGATATGGGGAATCAGAGGTGGGGAATTAGAGGTTGCGAATCAGAGGCGGGGAATCAGAGGCGGGGAATCAGAGGCGGGGAATCAGAGGCAGGGAATCGGATGTGCGGAATCAGAGATGGGGAATCAGAGGTGGGGATTCAGAGGTGGTGAATCAGAGAAGGGGAATCAGAGGCTGGGAATCAGAGGCAGGGAATCAGATGCAGGGAATCAGAGGCGGGGAATCATAGCTGGCGAATTAGAGGAGGGGAATCAGAGTTGGGGAATCAGAGGCGGGGAATCAGATATGGGGAAACAGAGGCGGGGAATCAGAGGTGTTGAAACAGAGGCGGGGAATCAGATATGGGGAATCAGAGGTGGGGAATCAGGGGCAGGGAATCAGTGGCATTGAATCAGACGCGGGGAATCAGAGGCGGGGAATCAGAGGTGGGGAATCAGAGGCGGGGAATCAGAGGCAGGGAATCGGATGTGCGGAATCAGAGATGGGGAATCAGAGGTGGGGATTCAGAGGTGGTGAATCAGAGAAGGGGAGTTAGAGGCTGGGAATCAGAGGCAGGGAATCAGACGCAGGGAATCAGAGTTGGGGAATCAGAGGCGGGGAATCATATATGGGGAATCAGAGGTGGGGAATCAGGGGCAGGGAATCAGTGGCAGGGATTCAGAGGCGGGGAATCAGACGCGGGGAATCAGAGGCGGGGAATCAGAGCTGGGGAATCAGAGCTGGGGAATCAGAGTCGGGGAATCAGAGGCAGGGAATCGGATGTGCGGAATCAGAGATGGGGAATCAGAGGTGGGGAAACAGAGGCGGTGAATCAGAGATGGGGAATCAGAGGCGGGGAATCAGATATGGGGAATCAGAGGCTGGGAATTAGAGGGGGGGAAACAGAGGCGGGGAATAAGATATGGGGAATCAGAGGTGGGGAATCAGTGGCGGGTAATCAGTGGCAGGGAATCAGAGGCGGGGAATCAGAGGCGGGGATTCAGAGGCAGGGAATCAGACACGGGGAATCAGAGGTGGGGAATCAGAGATGGGGAATCAGAGGCGGGGAATCAGAGGCGGGGAATCAGAGCTGGGGAATCAGAGCTGGGGAATCAGAGTCGGGGAATCAGAGGCAGGGAATCGGATGTGCGGAATCAGAGATGGGGAATCAGAGGTGGGGAAACAGAGGCGGTGAATCAGAGATGGGGAATCAGAGGCGGGGAATCAGAGGCAGGAAATCAGACACGGGGATTCAGAGGCTGGGAATCAGACGGGGGGAATCAAAGGCGGGGAATCAGAGCTGGTGAATCAGAGGCAGGGAATCAGAGTTGGGGATTCAGATGCGGGGAATCAGATATGGGGAAACAGAGGCGGGGAATCAGAGGCGGGCAAACAGAGGCGGGGAATTAGATATGGGGAATCAGAGGTGGGGAATCAGAGGTGGTGAATCAGAGATGGGGAATCACAGGCGGGGAATCAGAGGCAGGGAATAGAACGCGGGGAATCAGAGGCAGTGAATCAGAGCTGGGGAATCAGAGGCGGGGAATCAGATATGGGGAAACAGAGGCGGGGAATCAGAGGCGGGGAATCAGATATGGGGAATCATAGGTGGGGAATCAGAGGCAGGGAATCAGATGTGCGGAATCAGAGATGGGGAATCAGAGGCAGGGAATCAGAATCAGAAGCGGGGAATTAGAGGCCGGTAATCAGAGGCCGGGAATCAGATGCTGGGAATAAGAGGCCGGGAATCAGAGGTGTGGAATCAGAGTCCGGGAATAAGAGATGGGGATTCAGAGGCGGGGAATGAGATATGGAGAATCAGAGGCGGGGAATCAGAGGCGGGGAAACAGAGGTGGGGAATCAGATATGGGGAATCAGATATGGGGAATCAGAGGTGGTGAATCAAAGGCGGTGAATCAGAGATGGAGAAACAGAGGCGGGGAATCAGAGGCGTGGAAACAGAGGTGGGGAATCACATATGGGGAATCAGAGGCGGGGAAACAGAGGCAGGGAATCAGATATGGGGAATCAGAGGCGGGGAATCAGAGGTGGGGAATCAGAGGCGGGGAATCAGAGGTGGGGAATCATAGGCAGGGAATCGGATGTGCGGAATCAGAGATGGGGAATCAGAGGCCGGGAATCAGAGGTGGTGAATCAGAGATGGGGAATCAGAGGCGGTGAATCAGAGGCAGGGAATCAGATGCGAGGAATCAGAGGTGGGCAATCAGAGGCGGGGAATCAGATATGGGGAATCAGAGGCGGGGAATCAGAGGCGGGGAAACAGAGACGGGGAATCAGATATGGGGAATCAGAGGTGGGGCATCAGAGGTTGTCAATCACAGATGGGGAATCAGAGGCGGGGAATCAGAGGCAGGGAATCAGACGTGGGGAATCAGAGGCGGGGATTCTGAGCTGGGGAATCAGAGGCGGGGAATCAGAGTTGGGGAATCAGAGGTGGGGAATCAGATATGGGGAATCAGACGCAGGGAATCAGAGGCGGGAAAACAGAGGCGGGGAATCAGATATGGGGAATCAGAGGTGGGGAATCAGGGGCAGGGCATCAGTGGCAGGGAATCAGACGCGGGGAATCAGAGGCGGGCAATCAGAGGCAGGGAATCAGACACGGGGAATCAGAGGCGGGGAATCAGAGATGGGGAATCAGAGGCGGGGAATCAGAGGCAGGGAATCGGATTCCGGGAATCAGAGGCGGGAAATCGGAGCTGGGGAATCAGAGGCGGGGAATCAGAGTTGGGGAATCAGAGGCGGCGAAGCAGATATGGGGAAATAGAGGCGGGGAATCAGATATGGGGAATCAGAGGCAGGGAATCAGATATGGGGAATCAGAGGCTGGGAATCAGAGGGGGGGAAACAGAGGCGGGGAATAAGATATGAGGAATCAGAGGTGGGGAATCAGGGGCGGGGAATCAGTGGCAGGGAATCAGAGGCGGGGAATCAGAGGCGGGGAATCAGAGGCAGGGAATCAGACACGGGGAATCAGAGGTGGGGAATCAGAGATGGGGAATCAGAGGCGGGGAATCAGAGGCAGGGAATCAGACGCGGGGAATCAGAGGCGGGGAATCAGAGCTGGGGAATCAGAGGTGGGGAATCAGAGTCGGGGAATCAGAGGCAGGGAATCGGATGTGCGGAATCAGAAATGGGGAATCAGAGGTGGGGAATCAGAGGCGGTGAATCAGAGATGGGGAATCAGAGGCGGGGAATCTGAGGCAGGAAATCAGACACGGGGATTCAGAGGCTGGGAATCAGACGGGGGGAATCAAAGGCGGGGAATTAGAGCTGGTGAATCAGAGGCAGGGAATCAGAGTTTGGGATTCAGAGGCGGGGAATCAGATATGGGGAAACAGAGGCGGGGAATCAGAGGCGGGCAAACAGAGGCGGGGAATTAAATATGGGGAATCAGAGATGGGGAATCAGAGGTGGTGAATCAGAGATTGGGAATCACAGGCGGGGAATCAGAGGCAGGGAATAGAACGCGGGGAATCAGAGGCAGGGAATCAGAGCTGGGGAATCAGAGGCGGGGAATCAGATATGGGGAAACAGAGGCGGGGAATCAGAGGCGGGGAAACAGAGGCGGGGAATCAGACATGGGGAATCGGATGCGGGGAATCAGAGGCGGGGAATCAGAGCTGGGGAATCAGAGGCGGGGAATCAGAGTTGGGGCATCAGAGGTGGGGAATTAGATATGGGGAAACAGAGGCGGGGAATCAGATATGGTGAATCAGAGGTGGTGAATCAGAGGCAGGGAATCAGATGTGCGGAATCAGAGATGGGGAAACAGAGGCAGGGTATCAGAATCAGAAGCGGGGAATAAGAGGCCGGGAATCAGAGGCCGGGAATCAGATGCTGGGAATAAGAGGCCGGGAATCAGAGGTGGGGAATCAGAGTCCGGGAATCAGAGATGGGGATTCAGAGGCGGGGAATGAGATATGGAGAATCAGAGGCGGGGAATCAGAGGCGGGGAAACAGAGGTGGGGAATCAGATATGGGGAATCAGAGGTGGCGAATCAAAGGCGGTGAATCAGAGATGGGGAATCAGAGGCGGGGAATCAGAGGCAGGGAATCTGATGCGGGGATTCAGAGGCGGGGAATCAGAGCTGGCGAATCAGAGGCGGGGAATCAGAGGTGGGCAATCAGAGCTGGGGAATCAGATATGGGGAATCAGAGGCGGGGAATCAGAGGCGGGGAAACAGAGGCGGTGAATCAGGTATGGGGAATCAGAGGTGGGGAATCAGAGGTTGTGAATCAGAGATGGGGAATCAAGGCGGGGAATCAGAGGCAGATAATCAGACGCGGGGAATCAGAGGCAGTGAATCAGAGCTGGGGAATCAGAGGCGGGGAATCAGATATGGGGAAACAGAGGCGGGGAATCAGAGGCAGGGAAACAGAGGCGGGGAATCAGAAATGGGGAATCGGATGCGGGGAATCAGAGGTGGGGAATCAGAGCTGGGGAATCAGAGGCGGGGAATCAGAGTTGGGGCATCAGAGGTGGGGAATTAGATATGGGGAAACAGAGGCGGGGAATCAGAGGCGGGGAAACAGAGGTGGGGAATCAGATATGGGGAATCATAGGTGGGGAATCAGAGGCAGGGAATCAGATGTGCGGAATCAGAGATGGGGAATCAGAGGCAGGGAATCAGAATCAGAAGCGGGGAATTAGAGGCCGGGAATCAGAGGCCGGGAATCAGATGCTGGGAATAAGAGGCCGGGAATCAGAGGTGGGGAATCAGAGTCCGGGAATCAGAGATGGGGATTCAGAGGCGGGGAATGAGATATGGAGAATCAGAGGCGGGGAATCAGAGGCGGGGAAACAGAGGTGGGGAATCAGATATGGGGAATCAGATATGGGCAATCAGAGGTGGTGAATCAAAGGCGGTGAATCAGAGATGGAGAAACAGAGGCGGGGAATCAGAGGCGTGGAAACAGAGGTGGGGAATCACATATGGGGAATCAGAGGCGGGGAAACAGAGGCAGGGAATCAGATATGGGGAATCAGAGGAGGTGAATCAGAGGTGGGGAATCATAGGCAGGGAATCGGATGTGCGGAATCAGAGATGGGGAATCAGAGGCCGGGAATCAGAGGTGGTGAATCAGAGATGGGGAATCAGAGGCGGTGAATCAGAGGCAGGGAATCAGATGCGAGGAATCAGAGGTGGGCAATCAGAGGCGGGGAATCAGATATGGGGAATCAGAGGCGGGGAATCGGAGGCGGGGAAACAGAGGCGGGGAATCAGATATGGGGAATCAGAGTTGGGGCATCAGAGGTTGTGAATCACAGATGGGGAATCAGAGGCGGGGAATCAGAGGCAGGGAATCAGACGTGGGGAATCAGAGGCGGGGATTCAGAGCTGGGGAATCAGAGGCGGGGAATCAGAGTTGGGGAATCAGAGGTGGGGAATCAGATATGGGGAATCAGACGCAGGGAATCAGAGGCGGGAAAACAGAGGCGGGGAATCAGATATGGGGAATCAGAGGTGGGGAATCAGGGGCAGGGAATCAGTGGCAGGGAATCAGACGCGGGAAATCAGAGGCGGGCAATCAGAGGCAGGGAATCAGACACGGGGAATCAGAGGCGGGGAATCAGAGATGGGGAATCAGAGGAGGGAATCAGAGGCAGGGAATCGGATGCCGGGAATCAGAGGCGGGAAATCAGAGCTGGGGAATCAGAGGCGGGGAATCAGAGTTGGGGAATCAGAGGCGGCGAAGCAGATATGGGGAAATAGAGGCGGGGAATCAGATATGGGGAATCAGAGGCAGGGAATCAGATATGGGGAATCAGAGGCTGGGAATCAGAGGGGGGGAAACAGAGGCGGCGAATAAGATATGGGGAATCAGAGGTGGGGAATCAGGGGCGGGGAATCAGTGGCAGGGAATCAGTGGCGGGGAATCAGAGGCGGGGAATCAGAGGCAGGGAATCAGACACGGGGAATCAGAGGTGGGGAATCAGAGATGGGGAATCAGAGGCGGGGAATCAGAGGCAGGGAATCAGACGCGGGGAATCAGAGGCGGGGAATCAGAGCTGGGGAATCAGAGGTGGGGAATCAGAGTCGGGGAATCAGAGGCAGGGAATCGGATGTGCGGAATCAGAAATGGGGAATCAGAGGTGGGGAATCAGAGGCGGTGAATCAGAGATGGGGAATCAGAGGCGGGGAATCTGAGGCAGGACTCAGACACGGGGATTCAGAGGCGGGGAATCAGATATGGGGAAACAGAGGCGGGGAATCAGAGGCGGGCAAACAGAGGCGGGGAATTAAATATGGGGAATCAGAGGTGGGGAATCAGAGGTGGTGAATCAGAGATTGGGAATCACAGGCGGGGAATCAGAGGCAGGGAATAGAACGCGGGGAATCAGAGGCAGGGAATCAGAGCTGGGGAATCAGAGGCGGGGAATCAGATATGGGGAAACAGAGGCGGGGAATCAGAGGCGGGGAAACAGAGGCGGGGAATCAGACATGGGGAATCGGATGCGGGGAATCAGAGGCGGGGAATCAGAGCTGGGGAATCAGAGGCGGGGAATCAGAGTTGGGGCATCAGAGGTGGGGAATTAGATATGGGGAAACAGAGGCGGGGAATCAGAGGTGGGGAAACAGAGGCGGGGAATCAGATATGGGGAATCAGAGGTGGGGAATCAGAGGCAGGGAATCAGATGTGCGGAATCAGAGATGGGGAATCAGAGGCAGGGCATCAGAATCAGAAGCGGGGAATCAGAGGCCGGGAATCAGAGGCCGGGAATCAGATGCTGGGAATAAGAGGCCGGGAATCAGAGGTGGGGAATCAGAGTCCGGGAATCAGAGATGGGGATTCAGAGGCGGGGAATGAGATATGGAGAATCAGAGGCGGGGAATCAGAGGCGGGGAAACAGAGGTGGGGAATCAGATATGGGGAATCAGAGGTGGCGAATCAAAGGCGGTGAATCAGAGATGGGGAATCAGAGGCGGGGAATCAGAGGCAGGGAATCAGATGCGGGGATTCAGAGGCGGGGAATCAGAGCTGGCGAATCAGAGGTGGGGAATCAGAGGTGGGCAATCAGAGCTGGGGAATCAGATATGGGGAATCAGAGGCGGGGAATCAGAGTCGGGGAATCAGAGTTGGGGAATCAGAGGCAGGGAATCAGATATGAGGAATCAGAGGCGGGGAAACAGAGGAGGGGAATCAGATATGGGGAATCAGAGGTGGGGAATCAGGGGCAGGGAATCAGTGGCAGGGAATCAGAGGCGGGGAAACACAGGCGGGGAATCAGAGGCAGGGAATCAGACACGGGGAATCAGAGGCGGGGAATCAGAGATGGGGAATCAGAGGCGGGGAATCAGAGGCAGTGAATCGGACGCCGGGAATCAGAGGCGGGGAATCAGAGCTGGGGAATCAGAGGCGGGGAATCAGAGTTGGGGAATCAGAGGCGGGGAATCAGATATGGGGAAATAGAGGCGGGGAATCAGATATGGGGAATCAGAGGTGTGGAATCAGAGGTTGGGAATCAGAGGACGGGAATCAGAGGCGGGGAAACAGAGGCGGGGAATCAGATATGGGGAATCAGAGGTGGCGAATCAAAGGCAGTGAAACAGAGATGGGGAATCAGGGCAGGGAATCAGAGGCAGGGAATCAGAGCTAAGGGAAACAGAGGCGGGGAATCAGAGGCGGGGAAACAGAGGCGGGGAATCAGATATGGGGAATCAGAGGTGGGGAATCAGGGGCAGGGAATCAGTGGCAGGGAATCAGAGGCGGGGAATCACAGGCGGGGAATCAGAGGCAGGGAATCAGACACGGGGAATCAGAGGCGGGGAATCAGAGATGGGGAATCAGAGGCGGGGAATCAGAGGCAGGGAATCAGACGCGGGGAATCAGAGGCGGGGATTCAGAGCTGGGGAATCAGAGTCGGGGAATCAGAGTTGGGGAATCAGAGGCAGGGAATCAGATATGGGGAATCAGAGGCGGGGAATCAGAGGCGGGGAAACAGAGGCGGGGAATCAGATATGGGGAATCAGAGGTGGGGAATCAGGGGCAGGGAATCAGTGGCAGGGAATCAGAGGCGGGGAATCACAGGCGGGGAATCAGAGGCAGGGAATCAGACACGGGGAATCAGAGGCGGGGAATCAGAGATGGGGAATCAGAGGTGGGGAATCAGAGGCAGTGAATCGGACGCCGGGAATCAGAGGCGGGGTATCAGAGCTGGGGAATCAGAGGCGGGGAATCAGAGGTGGGGAATCAGAGATGGGGAATCAGAGGCGGGGAATCACAGGCAGGGAATCAGACGCGGGGAATCTGAGGCGGGGTATCAGAGCTGGGGAATCAGATATGGGGAATCAGAGGTGGGGAATCAGGGGCGGGGAATCAGTGGCAGGGAATCAGAGCTGGGGAATCAGAGCTGGGGAATCAGAGCTGGGGAAACAGAGGCGGGGAATCAGATATGGGGAATCAGAGGTGGGGAATCAGGGGCGGGGAATCAGTGGCAGGGAATCAGAGGCCGGGAATAAAAGGCGGGGAATCAGAGCTGGGGAATCAGAGGCGGGGAATCAGAGTTGGGGAATCAGAGGAGGGGAATCAGATATGGGGAAACAGAGACCGGGAATCAGAGGCAGGGAAACAGAGGCGGGGAATCAGATATGGGGAATCAGAGGTGGGGAATTAGAGGTTGCGAATCAGAGGCGGGGAATCAGAGGCGGTGAATCAGAGGCAGGGAATCGGATGTGCGGAATCAGAGATGGGGAATCAGAGGTGGGGATTCAGAGGTGGTGAATCAGAGAAGGGGAATCAGAGGCTGGGAATCAGAGTCAGGGAATCAGATGCAGGGAATCAGAGGCGGGGAATCATAGCTGGCGAATTAGAGGAGGGGAATCAGAGTTGGGGAATCAGAGGCGGGGAATCAGATATGGGGAAACAGAGGCGGGGAATCAGAGGTGTTGAAACAGAGGCGGGGAATCAGATATGGGGAATCAGAGGTGGGGAATCAGGGGCAGGGAATCAGTGGCATTGAATCAGACGCGGGGAATCAGAGGCGGGGAATCAGAGATGGGGAATCAGAGGCGGGGAATCAGAGGCAGGGAATCGGATGTGCGGAATCAGAGATGGGGAATCAGAGGTGGGGATTCAGAGGTGGTGAATCAGAGAAGGGGAATCAGAGGCTGGGAATCAGAGGCAGGGAATCAGAAGCAGGGAATCAGACGCAGGGAATCAGAGTTGGGGAATCAGAGGCGGGGAATCATATATGGGGAATCAGAGGTGGGGAATCAGGGGCAGGGAATCAGTGGCAGGGATTCAGAGGCGGGGAATCAGACGCGGGGAATCAGAGGCGGGGAATCAGAGCTGGGGAATCAGAGCTGGGGAATCAGAGTCGGGGAATCAGAGGCAGGGAATCGGATGTGCGGAATCAGAGATGGGGAATCAGAGGTGGGAAACAGAGGCGGTGAATCAGAGATGGGGAATCAGAGGCGGGGAATCAGATATGGGGAATCAGAGGCTGGGAATTAGAGGGGGGGAAACAGAGGCGGGGAATAAGATATGGGGAATCAGAGGTGGGGAATCAGTGGCGGGTAATCAGTGGCAGGGAATCAGAGGCGGGGAATCAGAGGCGGGGATTCAGAGGCAGGGAATCAGACACGGGGAATCAGAGGTGGGGAATCAGAGATGGGGAATCAGAGGCGGGGAATCAGAGGCAGGGAATCAGACGCGGGGAATCAGAGGCGGGGAATCAGAGCTGGGGAATCAGAGCTGGGGAATCAGAGTCGGGGAATCAGAGGCAGGGAATCGGATGTGCGGAATCAGAGATGGGGAATCAGAGGTGGGGAAACAGAGGCGGTGAATCAGAGATGGGGAATCAGAGGCGGGGAATCAGAGGCAGGAAATCAGACACGGGGATTCAGAGGCTGGGAATCAGACGGGGGGAATCAAAGGCGGGGAATCAGAGCTGGTGAATCAGAGGCAGGGAATCAGAGTTGGGGATTCAGATGCGGGGAATCAGATATGGGGAAACAGAGGCGGGGAATCAGAGGCGGGCAAACAGAGGCGGGGAATTAGATATGGGGAATCAGAGGTGGGGAATCAGAGGTGGTGAATCAGAGATGGGGAATCACAGGCGGGGAATCAGAGGCAGGGAATAGAACGCGGGGAATCAGAGGCAGTGAATCAGAGCTGGGGAATCAGAGGCGGGGAATCAGATATGGGGAAACAGAGGCGGGGAATCAGAGGCGGGGAATCAGATATGGGGAATCATAGGTGGGGAATCAGAGGCAGGGAATCAGATGTGCGGAATCAGAGATGGGGAATCAGAGGCAGGGAATCAGAATCAGAAGCGGGGAATTAGAGGCCGGGAATCAGAGGCCGGGAATCAGATGCTGGGAATAAGAGGCCGGGAATCAGAGGTGGGGAATCAGAGTCCGGGAATCAGAGATGGGGATTCAGAGGCGGGGAATGAGATATGGAGAATCAGAGGCGGGGAATCAGAGGCGGGGAAACAGAGGTGGGGAATCAGATATGGGGAATCAGATATGGGGAATCAGAGGTGGTGAATCAAAGGCGGTGAATCAGAGATGGAGAAACAGAGGCGGGGAATCAGAGGCGTAGAAACAGAGGTGGGGAATCACATATGGGGAATCAGAGGCGGGGAAACAGAGGCAGGGAATCAGATATGGGGAATCAGAGGCGGGGAATCAGAGGTGGGGAATCATAGGCAGGGAATCGGATGTGCGGAATCAGAGATGGGGAATCAGAGGCCGGGAATCAGAGGTGGTGAATCAGAGATGGGGAATCAGAGGCGGTGAATCAGAGGCAGGGAATCAGATGCGAGGAATCAGAGGTGGGCAATCAGAGGCGGGGAATCAGATATGGGGAATCAGAGGCGGGGAATCAGAGGCGGGGAAACAGAGGCGGGGAATCAGATATGGGGAATCAGAGGTGGGGCATCAGAGGTTGTGAATCACAGATGGGGAATCAGAGGCGGGGAATCAGAGGCAGGGAATCAGACGTGGGGAATCAGAGGCGGGGATTCTGAGCTGGGGAATCAGAGGCGGGGAATCAGAGTTGGGGAATCAGAGGTGGGGAATCAGATATGGGGAATCAGACGCAGGGAATCAGAGGCGGGAAAACAGAGGCGGGGAATCAGATATGGGGAATCAGAGGTGGGGAATCAGGGGCAGGGAATCAGTGGCAGGGAATCAGACGCGGGGAATCAGAGGCGGGCAATCAGAGGCAGGGAATCAGACACGGGGAATCAGAGGCGGGGAATCAGAGATGGGGAATCTGAGGCGGGGAATCAGAGGCAGGGAATCGGATGCCGGGAATCAGAGGCGGGAAATCGGAGCTGGGGAATCAGAGGCGGGGAATCAGAATTGGGGAATCAGAGACGGCGAAGCAGATATGGGGAAATAGAGGCGGGGAATCAGATATGGGGAATCAGAGGCTGGGAATCAGAGGGGGGGAAACAGAGGCGGGGAATAAGATATGAGGAATCAGAGGTGGGGAATCAGGGGCGGGGAATCAGTGGCAGGGAATCAGAGGCGGGGAATCAGAGGTGGTGAATCAGAGGCGGGGAATCAGAGGCGGTGAATCAGAGGCAGGGAATCAGATGCGAGGAATCAGAGATGGGGAATCAGAGGTGGGGATTCAGAGGTGGTGAATCAGAGAAGGGGAATCAGAGGCTGGGAATCAGAGGCAGGGAATCAGATGCAGGGAATCAGAGGCGGGGAATCATAGCTGGCGAATTAGAGGAGGGGAATCAGAGTTGGGGAATCAGAGGCGGGGAATCAGATATGGGGAAACAGAGGCGGGGAATCAGAGGTGTTGAAACAGAGGCGGGGAATCAGATATGGGGAATCAGAGGTGGGGAATCAGGGGCAGGGAATCAGTGGAATTGAATCAGACGCGGGGAATCAGAGGCGGGGAATCAGAGGTGGGGAATCAGAGGCGGGGAATCAGAGGCAGGGAATCGGATGTGCGGAATCAGAGATGGGGAATCAGAGGTGGGGATTCAGAGGTGGTGAATCAGAGAAGGGGAATCAGAGGCGGGGTATCACAGGCAGGGAATCAGACGCGGGGAATCTGAGGCGGGGTATCAGAGCTGGGTAATCAGAGGTGGGGAAACAGAGGCGGGGAATCAGAGGCGGGCAAACAGAGGCGGGGAATTAGATATGGGGAATCAGAGGTGGGGAATCAGAGGTGGTGAATCAGAGATGGGGAATCACAGGCGGGGAATCAGAGGCAGGGAATAGAACACGGGGAATCAGAGGCAGGGTATCAGAGCTGGGGAATCAGAGGCGGGGAATTAGACACGGGGAATCAGAGGTGGGGAATCAGAGGCGGGGAAACAGAGGCGGGTAATCAGACATGGGGAATCGGATGCGGGGAATCAGAGGCGGGGAATCAGAGCTGGGGAATCAGAGGCGGGGAATCAGAGTTGGGGCATCAGAGGTGGGGAATTAGATATGGGGAAACAGAGGCGGGGAATCAGAGGCGGGGAAACAGAGGCGGGGAATCAGATATGGGTAATCAGAGATGGGGAATCAGAGGCAGGGAATCAGAATCAGAAGCGGGGAATAAGAGGCCGGGAATCAGAGGCCGGGAATCAGATGCTTGGAATAAGAGGCCGGGAATCAGAGGTGGGGCATCAGAGGTTGTGAATCACAGATGGGGAATCAGAGGCGGGGAATCAGAGGCAGGGAATCAGACGTGGGGAATCAGAGGCGGGGATTCTGAGCTGGGGAATCAGAGGCGGGGAATCAGAGTTGGGGAATCAGAGGTGGGGAATCAGATATGGGGAATCAGACGCAGGGAATCAGAGGCGGGAAAACAGAGGCGGGGAATCAGATATGGGGAATCAGAGGTGGGGAATCAGGGGCAGGGAATCAGTGGCAGGGAATCAGACGCGGGGAATCAGAGGCGGGCAATCAGAGGCAGGGAATCAGACACGGGGAATCAGAGGCGGGGAATCTGAGATGGGGAATCAGAGGCGGGGAATCAGAGGCAGGGAAGCGGATGCCGGGAATCAGAGGCGGGAAATCGGAGCTGGGGAATCAGAGGCGGGGAATCAGAGTTGGGGAATCAGAGGCGGCGAAGCAGATATGGGGAAATAGAGGCGGGGAATCAGATATGGGGAATCAGAGGCTGGGAATCAGAGGGGGGGAAACAGAGGCGGGGAATAAGATATGAGGAATCAGAGGTGGGGAATCAGGGGCGGGGAATCAGTGGCAGGGAATCAGAGGCGGGGAATCAGAGGTGGTGAATCAGAGGCGGGGAATCAGAGGCGGTGAATCAGAGGCAGGGAATCAGATGCGAGGAATCAGAGATGGGGAATCAGAGGTGGGGATTCAGAGGTGGTGAATCAGAGAAGGGGAATCAGAGGCTGGGAATCAGAGGCAGGGAATCAGATGCAGGGAATCAGAGGCGGGGAATCATAGCTGGCGAATTAGAGGAGGGGAATCAGAGTTGGGGAATCAGAGGCGGGGAATCAGATATGGGGAAACAGAGGCGGGGAATCAGAGGTGTTGAAACAGAGGCGGGGAATCAGATATGGGGAATCAGAGGTGGGGAATCAGGGGCAGGGAATCAGTGGAATTGAATCAGACGCGGGGAATCAGAGGCGGGGAATCAGAGGTGGGGAATCAGAGGCGGGGAATCAGAGGCAGGGAATCGGATGTGCGGAATCAGAGATGGGGAATCAGAGGTGGGGATTCAGAGGTGGTGAATCAGAGAAGGGGAATCAGAGGCGGGGTATCACAGGCAGGGAATCAGACGCGGGGAATCTGAGGCGGGGTATCAGAGCTGGGTAATCAGAGGTGGGGAAACAGAGGCGGGGAATCAGAGGCGGGCAAACAGAGGCGGGGAATTAGATATGGGGAATCAGAGGTGGGGAATCAGAGGTGGTGAATCAGAGATGGGGAATCACAGGCGGGGAATCAGAGGCAGGGAATAGAACGCGGGGAATCAGAGGCAGGGTATCAGAGCTGGGGATTCAGAGGCGGGGAATTAGACACGGGGAATCAGAGGTGGGGAATCAGAGGCGGGGAAACAGAGGCGGGTAATCAGACATGGGGAATCGGATGCGGGGAATCAGAGGCGGGGAATCAGAGCTGGGGAATCAGAGGCGGGGAATCAGAGTTGGGGCATCAGAGGTGGGGAATTAGATAAGGGGAAACAGAGGCGGGGAATCAGAGGCGGGGAAACAGAGGCGGGGAATCAGAAATGGGTAATCAGAGATGGGGAATCAGAGGCAGGGAATCAGAATCAGAAGCGGGGAATAAGAGGCCGGGAATCAGAGGCCGGGAATCAGATGCTTGGAATAAGAGGCCGGGAATCAGAGGTGGGGCATCAGAGTCCGGGAATCAGAGATGGGGATTCAGAGGCGGGGAATGAGATATGGAGAATCAGAGGCGGGGAATCAGAGGCGGGGAAACAGAGGTGGGGAATCAGATATGGGGAATCAGAGGTGGCGAATCAAAGGCGGTGAATCAGAGATGTGGAATCAGAGGCGGGGAATCAGAGGCAGGGAATCAGATGCGGGGATTCAGAGACGGGGAATCAGAGCTGGCGAATCATAGGCGGGGAATCAGAGGTGGGCAATCAGAGCCGGGGAATCAGATATGGGGAATCAGAGGCGGGGAATCAGAGGCGGGGAAACAGAGGCGGGGAATCAGATATGGGGAATCAGAGGTGGGGAATCAGAGGTTGTGAATCAGAGATGGGGAATCAAGGCGGGGAATCAGAGGCAGGGAATCAGACGCGGGGAATCAGAGGCGGGGATTCAGAGCTGGGGAATCAGAGGCGGGGAATCAGAGTTGGGGAATCAGAGGCAGGGAATCAGATATGGGGAATCAGAGGCGGGGAATCAGAGGCGGGGAAACAGAGGCAGGGAATCAGATATGGGGAATCAGAGGTGGGGAATCAGGGGCAGGGAATCAGTGGCAGGGAATCAGAGGCGGGGAATCAGAGGCGGGGAATCAGAGGCAGGGAATCAGACACGGGGAATCAGAGGCGGGGAATCAGAGATGGGGAATCAGAGGCCGGGAATCAGAGGCAGGGAATCAGACGCCGGGAATCAGAGGCGGGGAATCAGAGCTGGGGAATCAGAGGCGGGGAATCAGAGTTGGGGAATCAGAGGCGGGGAATCAGATATGGGGTAATAGAGGCGGGGAATCAGATATGGGGAATCAGAGGTGTGGAATCAGAGGTTGGGAATCAGAGGCAGGGAATCAGAGGCGGGGAAACAGAGGCGGGGAATCAGATATGGGGAATCAGAGGTGGCGAATCAAAGGCGGTGAAACAGAGATGGGGAATCAGGGCAGGGAATCAGAGGCAGGGAATCACAGCTGGGGAAACAGAGGCGGGGAATCAGATATGGGGAATCAGAGGTGGGGAATCAGAGGCAGGGAATCAGAATCAGAAGCGGGGAATAAGAGGCCGGGAATCAGAGGCCGGGAATCAGATGCTTGGAATAAGAGGCCGGGAATCAGAGGTGGGGCATCAGAGGTTGTGAATCACAGATGGGGAATCAGAGGCGGGGAATCAGAGGCAGGGAATCAGACGTGGGGAATCAGAGGCGGGGATTCTGAGCTGGGGAATCAGAGGCGGGGAATCAGAGTTGGGGAATCAGAGGTGGGGAATCAGATATGGGGAATCAGACGCAGGGAATCAGAGGCGGGAAAACAGAGGCGGGGAATCAGATATGGGGAATCAGAGGTGGGGAATCAGGGGCAGGGAATCAGTGGCAGGGAATCAGACGCGGGGAATCAGAGGCGGGCAATCAGAGGCAGGGAATCAGACACGGGGAATCAGAGGCGGGGAATCTGAGATGGGGAATCAGAGGCGGGGAATCAGAGGCAGGGAAGCGGATGCCGGGAATCAGAGGCGGGAAATCGGAGCTGGGGAATCAGAGGCGGGGAATCAGAGTTGGGGAATCAGAGGCGGCGAAGCAGATATGGGGAAATAGAGGCGGGGAATCAGATATGGGGAATCAGAGGCTGGGAATCAGAGGGGGGGAAACAGAGGCGGGGAATAAGATATGAGGAATCAGAGGTGGGGAATCAGGGGCGGGGAATCAGTGGCAGGGAATCAGAGGCGGGGAATCAGAGGTGGTGAATCAGAGGCGGGGAATCAGAGGCGGTGAATCAGAGGCAGGGAATCAGATGCGAGGAATCAGAGATGGGGAATCAGAGGTGGGGATTCAGAGGTGGTGAATCAGAGAAGGGGAATCAGAGGCTGGGAATCAGAGGCAGGGAATCAGATGCAGGGAATCAGAGGCGGGGAATCATAGCTGGCGAATTAGAGGAGGGGAATCAGAGTTGGGGAATCAGAGGCGGGGAATCAGATATGGGGAAACAGAGGCGGGGAATCAGAGGTGTTGAAACAGAGGCGGGGAATCAGATATGGGGAATCAGAGGTGGGGAATCAGGGGCAGGGAATCAGTGGAATTGAATCAGACGCGGGGAATCAGAGGCGGGGAATCAGAGGTGGGGAATCAGAGGCGGGGAATCAGAGGCAGGGAATCGGATGTGCGGAATCAGAGATGGGGAATCAGAGGTGGGGATTCAGAGGTGGTGAATCAGAGAAGGGGAATCAGAGGCGGGGTATCACAGGCAGGGAATCAGACGCGGGGAATCTGAGGCGGGGTATCAGAGCTGGGTAATCAGAGGTGGGGAAACAGAGGCGGGGAATCAGAGGCGGGCAAACAGAGGCGGGGAATTAGATATGGGGAATCAGAGGTGGGGAATCAGAGGTGGTGAATCAGAGATGGGGAATCACAGGCGGGGAATCAGAGGCAGGGAATAGAACGCGGGGAATCAGAGGCAGGGTATCAGAGCTGGGGATTCAGAGGCGGGGAATTAGACACGGGGAATCAGAGGTGGGGAATCAGAGGCGGGGAAACAGAGGCGGGTAATCAGACATGGGGAATCGGATGCGGGGAATCAGAGGCGGGGAATCAGAGCTGGGGAATCAGAGGCGGGGAATCAGAGTTGGGGCATCAGAGGTGGGGAATTAGATAAGGGGAAACAGAGGCGGGGAATCAGAGGCGGGGAAACAGAGGCGGGGAATCAGAAATGGGTAATCAGAGATGGGGAATCAGAGGCAGGGAATCAGAATCAGAAGCGGGGAATAAGAGGCCGGGAATCAGAGGCCGGGAATCAGATGCTTGGAATAAGAGGCCGGGAATCAGAGGTGGGGCATCAGAGTCCGGGAATCAGAGATGGGGATTCAGAGGCGGGGAATGAGATATGGAGAATCAGAGGCGGGGAATCAGAGGCGGGGAAACAGAGGTGGGGAATCAGATATGGGGAATCAGAGGTGGCGAATCAAAGGCGGTGAATCAGAGATGTGGAATCAGAGGCGGGGAATCAGAGGCAGGGAATCAGATGCGGGGATTCAGAGACGGGGAATCAGAGCTGGCGAATCATAGGCGGGGAATCAGAGGTGGGCAATCAGAGCCGGGGAATCAGATATGGGGAATCAGAGGCGGGGAATCAGAGGCGGGGAAACAGAGGCGGGGAATCAGATATGGGGAATCAGAGGTGGGGAATCAGAGGTTGTGAATCAGAGATGGGGAATCAAGGCGGGGAATCAGAGGCAGGGAATCAGACGCGGGGAATCAGAGGCGGGGATTCAGAGCTGGGGAATCAGAGGCGGGGAATCAGAGTTGGGGAATCAGAGGCAGGGAATCAGATATGGGGAATCAGAGGCGGGGAATCAGAGGCGGGGAAACAGAGGCAGGGAATCAGATATGGGGAATCAGAGGTGGGGAATCAGGGGCAGGGAATCAGTGGCAGGGAATCAGAGGCGGGGAATCAGAGGCGGGGAATCAGAGGCAGGGAATCAGACACGGGGAATCAGAGGCGGGGAATCAGAGATGGGGAATCAGAGGCCGGGAATCAGAGGCAGGGAATCAGACGCCGGGAATCAGAGGCGGGGAATCAGAGCTGGGGAATCAGAGGCGGGGAATCAGAGTTGGGGAATCAGAGGCGGGGAATCAGATATGGGGTAATAGAGGCGGGGAATCAGATATGGGGAATCAGAGGTGTGGAATCAGAGGTTGGGAATCAGAGGCAGGGAATCAGAGGCGGGGAAACAGAGGCGGGGAATCAGATATGGGGAATCAGAGGTGGCGAATCAAAGGCGGTGAAACAGAGATGGGGAATCAGGGCAGGGAATCAGAGGCAGGGAATCACAGCTGGGGAAACAGAGGCGGGGAATCAGATATGGGGAATCAGAGGTGGGGAATCAGGGGCGGGGAATCAGTGGCAGGGAATCAGAGCTGGGGAATCAGAGCTGGGGAATCAGAGCTGGGGAAACAGAGGCGGGGAATCAGATATGGGGAATCAGAGGTGGGGAATCAGGGGCGGGGAATCAGTGGCAGGGAATCAGAGGCCGGGAATAAAAGGCGGGGAATCAGAGCTGGGGAATCAGAGGCGGGGAATCAGAGTTGGGGAATCAGAGGAGGGGAATCAGATATGGGGAAACAGAGACCGGGAATCAGAGGCAGGGAAACAGAGGCGGGGAATCAGATATGGGGAATCAGAGGTGGGGAATTAGAGGTTGCGAATCAGAGGCGGGGAATCAGAGGCGGGGAATCAGAGGCAGGGAATCGGATGTGCGGAATCAGAGATGGGGAATCAGAGGTGGGGATTCAGAGGTGGTGAATCAGAGAAGGGGAATCAGAGGCTGGGAATCAGAGGCAGGGAATCAGATGCAGGGAATCAGAGGCGGGGAATCATAGCTGGCGAATTAGAGGAGGGGAATCAGAGTTGGGGAATCAGAGGCGGGGAATCAGATATGGGGAAACAGAGGCGGGGAATCAGAGGTGTTGAAACAGAGGCGGGGAATCAGATATGGGGAATCAGAGGTGGGGAATCAGGGGCAGGGAATCAGTGGCATTGAATCAGACGCGGGGAATCAGAGGCGGGGAATCAGAGGTGGGGAATCAGAGGCGGGGAATCAGAGGCAGGGAATCGGATGTGCGGAATCAGAGATGGGGAATCAGAGGTGGGGATTCAGAGGTGGTGAATCAGAGAAGGGGAATCAGAGGCTGGGAATCAGAGGCAGGGAATCAGACGCAGGGAATCAGAGTTGGGGAATCAGAGGCGGGGAATCATATATGGGGAATCAGAGGTGGGGAATCAGGGGCAGGGAATCAGTGGCAGGGATTCAGAGGCGGGGAATCAGACGCGGGGAATCAGAGGCGGGGAATCAGAGCTGGGGAATCAGAGCTGGGGAATCAGAGTCGGGGAATCAGAGGCAGGGAATCGGATGTGCGGAATCAGAGATGGGGAATCAGAGGTGGGGAAACAGAGGCGGTGAATCAGAGATGGGGAATCAGAGGCGGGGAATCAGATATGGGGAATCAGAGGCTGGGAATTAGAGGGGGGGAAACAGAGGCGGGTAATAAGATATGGGGAATCAGAGGTGGGGAATCAGTGGCGGGTAATCAGTGGCAGGGAATCAGAGGCGGGGAACCAGAGGCGGTGATTCAGAGGCAGGGAATCAGACACGGGGAATCAGAGGTGGGGAATCAGAGATGGGGAATCAGAGGCGGGGAATCAGAGGCAGGGAATCAGACGCGGGGAATCAGAGGCGGGGAATCAGAGCTGGGGAATCAGAGCTGGGGAATCAGAGTCGGGGAATCAGAGGCAGGGAATCGGATGTGCGGAATCAGAGATGGGGAATCAGAGGTGGGGAAACAGAGGCGGTGAATCAGAGATGGGGAATCAGAGGCGGGGAATCAGAGGCAGGAAATCAGACACGGGGATTCAGAGGCTGGGAATCAGACGGGGGGAATCAAAGGCGGGGAATCAGAGCTGGTGAATCAGAGGCAGGGAATCAGAGTTGGGGATTCAGATGCGGGGAATCAGATATGGGGAAACAGAGGCGGGGAATCAGAGGCGGGCAAACAGAGGCGGGGAATTAGATATGGGGAATCAGAGGTGGGGAATCAGAGGTGGTGAATCAGAGATGGGGAATCACAGGCGGGGAATCAGAGGCAGGGAATAGAACGCGGGTAATCAGAGGCAGTGAATCAGAGCTGGGGAATCAGAGGCGGGGAATCAGATATGGGGAAACAGAGGCGGGGAATCAGAGGCGGGGAATCAGATATGGGGAATCATAGGTGGGGAATCAGAGGCAGGGAATCAGATGTGCGGAATCAGAGATGGGGAATCAGAGGCAGGGAATCAGAATCAGAAGCGGGGAATTAGAGGCCGGGAATCAGAGGCCGGGAATCAGATGCTGGGAATAAGAGGCCGGGAATCAGAGGTGGGGAATCAGAGTCCGGGAATCAGAGATGGGGATTCAGAGGCGGGGAATGAGATATGGAGAATCAGAGGCGGGGAATCAGAGGCGGGGAAACAGAGGTGGGGAATCAGATATGGGGAATCAGATATGGGGAATCAGAGGTGGTGAATCAAAGGCGGTGAATCAGAGATGGAGAAACAGAGGCGGGGAATCAGAGGCGTAGAAACAGAGGTGGGGAATCACATATGGGGAATCAGAGGCGGGGAAACAGAGGCAGGGAATCAGATATGGGGAATCAGAGGCGGGGAATCAGAGGTGGGGAATCATAGGCAGGGAATCGGATGTGCGGAATCAGAGATGGGGAATCAGAGGCCGGGAATCAGAGGTGGTGAATCAGAGATGGGGAATCAGAGGCGGTGAATCAGAGGCAGGGAATCAGATGCGAGGAATCAGAGGTGGGCAATCAGAGGCGGGGAATCAGATATGGGGAATCAGAGGCGGGGAATCAGAGGCGGGGAAACAGAGGGCGGGAATCAGATATGGGGAATCAGAGGTGGGGCATCAGAGGTTGTGAATCACAGATGGGGAATCAGAGGCGGGGAATCAGAGGCAGGGAATCAGACGTGGGGAATCAGAGGCGGGGATTCTGAGCTGGGGAATCAGAGGCGGGGAATCAGAGTTGGGGAATCAGAGGTGGGGAATCAGATATGGGGAATCAGACGCAGGGAATCAGAGGCGGGAAAACAGAGGCGGGGAATCAGATATGGGGAATCAGAGGTGGGGAATCAGGGGCAGGGAATCAGTGGCAGGGAATCAGACGCGGGGAATCAGAGGCGGGCAATCAGAGGCAGGGAATCAGACACGGGGAATCAGAGGCGGGGAATCTGAGATGGGGAATCAGAGGCGGGGAATCAGAGGCAGGGAATCGGATGCCGGGAATCAGAGGCGGGAAATCGGAGCTGGGGAATCAGAGGCGGGGAATCAGAGTTGGGGAATCAGAGGCGGCGAAGCAGATATGGGGAAATAGAGGCGGGGAATCAGATATGGGGAATCAGAGGCTGGGAATCAGAGGGGGGGAAACAGAGGCGGGGAATAAGATATGAGGAATCAGAGGTGGGGAATCAGGGGCGGGGAATCAGTGGCAGGGAATCAGAGGCGGGGAATCAGAGGTGGTGAATCAGAGGCGGGGTATCAGAGGCGGTGAATCAGAGGCAGGGAATCAGATGCGAGGAATCAGAGATGGGGAATCAGAGGTGGGGATTCAGAGGTGGTGAATCAGAGAAGGGGAATCAGAGGCTGGGAATCAGAGGAAGGGAATCAGATGCAGGGAATCAGAGGCGGGGAATCATAGCTGGCGAATTAGAGGAGGGGAATCAGAGTTGGGGAATCAGAGGCGGGGAATCAGATATGTGGAAACAGAGGCGGGGAATCAGAGGTGTTGAAACAGAGGCGGGGAATCAGATATGGGGAATCAGAGGTGGGGAATCAGGGGCAGGGAATCAGTGGAATTGAATCAGACGCGGGGAATCAGAGGCGGGGAATCAGAGGTGGGGAATCAGAGGCGGGGAATCAGAGGCAGGGAATCGGATGTGCGGAATCAGAGATGGGGAATCAGAGGTGGGGATTCAGAGGTGGTGAATCAGAGAAGGGGAATCAGAGGCTGGGAATCAGAGGCAGGGAATCAGACGCAGGGAATCAGAGTTGGGGAATCAGAGGCGGGGAATCATATATGGGGAATCAGAGGTGGGGAATCAGGGGCAGGGAATCAGTGGCAGGGATTCAGAGGCGGGGAATCAGACGCGGGGAATCAGAGGCGGGGAATCAGAGCTTGGGAATCAGAGCTGGGGAATCAGAGTCGGGGAATCAGAGGCAGGGAATCGGATGTGCGGAATCAGAGATGGGGAATCAGAGATGGGGAATCAGAGGCGGGGAATCAGATATGGGGAATCAGAGGCTGGGAATTAGAGGGGGGAAACAGAGGCGGGGAATAAGATATGGGGAATCAGAGGTGGGGAATCAGTGGCGGGTAATCAGTGGCAGGGAATCAGAGGCGGGGAATCAGAGGCGGGGATTCAGAGGCAGGGAATCAGACACGGGGAATCAGAGGTGGGGAATCAGAGATGGGGAATCAGAGGCGGGGAATCAGAGGCAGGGAATCAGACGCGGGGAATCAGAGGCGGGGAATCAGAGCTGGGGAATCAGAGCTGGGGAATCAGAGTCGGGGAATCAGAGGCAGGGAATCGGATGTGCGGAATCAGAGATGGGGAATCAGAGGTGGGGAAACAGAGGCGGTGAATCAGAGATGGGGAATCAGAGGCGGGGAATCAGAGGCAGGAAATCAGACACGGGGATTCAGAGGCTGGGAATCAGACGGGGGGAATCAAAGGCGGGGAATCAGAGCTGGTGAATCAGAGGCAGGGAATCAGAGTTGGGGATTCAGATGCGGGGAATCAGATATGGGGAAACAGAGGCGGGGAATCAGAGGCAGGCAAACAGAGGCGGGGAATTAGATATGGGGAATCAGAGGTGGGGAATCAGAGGTGGTGAATCAGAGATGGGGAATCACAGGCGGGGAATCAGAGGCAGGGAATAGAACGCGGGGAATCAGAGGCAGTGAATCAGAGCTGGGGAATCAGAGGCGGGGAATCAGATATGGGGAAACAGAGGCGGGGAATCAGAGGCGGGGAATCAGATATGGGGAATCATAGGTGGGGAATCAGAGGCAGGGAATCAGATGTGCGGAATCAGAGATGGGGAATCAGAGGCAGGGAATCAGAATCAGAAGCGGGGAATTAGAGGCCGGGAATCAGAGGCCGGGAATCAGATGCTGGGAATAAGAGGCCGGGAATCAGAGGTGGGGAATCAGAGTCCGGGAATCAGAGATGGGGATTCAGAGGCGGGGAATGAGATATGGAGAATCAGAGGCGGGGAATCAGAGGCGGGGAAACAGAGGTGGGGAATCAGATATGGGGAATCAGATATGGGGAATCAGAGGTGGTGAATCAAAGGCGGTGAATCAGAGATGGAGAAACAGAGGCGGGGAATCAGAGGCGTGGAAACAGAGGTGGGGAATCACATATGGGGAATCAGAGGCGGGGAAACAGAGGCAGGGAATCAGATATGGGGAATCAGAGGCGGGGAATCAGAGGTGGGGAATCATAGGCAGGGAATCGGATGTGCGGAATCAGAGATGGGGAATCAGAGGCCGGGAATCAGAGGTGGTGAATCAGAGATGGGGAATCAGAGGCGGTGAATCAGAGGCAGGGAATCAGATGCGAGGAATCAGAGGTGGGCAATCAGAGGCGGGGAATCAGATATGGGGAATCAGAGGCGGGGAATCAGAGGCGGGGAAACAGAGGCGGGGAATCAGATATGGGGAATCAGAGGTGGGGCATCAGAGGTTGTGAATCACAGATGGGGAATCAGAGGCGGGGAATCAGAGGCAGGGAATCAGACGTGGGGAATCAGAGGCGGGGATTCTGAGCTGGGGAATCAGAGGCGGGGAATCAGAGTTGGGGAATCAGAGGTGGGGAATCAGATATGGGGAATCAGACGCAGGGAATCAGAGGCGGGAAAACAGAGGCGGGGAATCAGATATGGGGAATCAGAGGTGGGGAATCAGGGGCAGGGAATCAGTGGCAGGGAATCAGACGCGGGGAATCAGAGGCGGGCAATCAGAGGCAGGGAATCAGACACGGGGAATCAGAGGCGGGGAATCAGAGATGGGGAATCAGAGGCGGGGAATCAGAGGCAGGGAATCGGATGCCGGGAATCAGAGGCGGGAAATCGGAGCTGGGGAATCAGAGGCGGGGAATCAGAGTTGGGGAATCAGAGGCGGCGAAGCAGATATGGGGAAATAGAGGCGGGGAATCAGATATGGGGAATCAGAGGCAGGGAATCAGATATGGGGAATCAGAGGCTGGGAATCAGAGGGGGGGAAACAGAGGCGGGGAATAAGATATGAGGAATCAGAGGTGGGGAATCAGGGGCGGGGAATCAGTGGCAGGGAATCAGAGGCAGGGAATCAGAGGCGGGGAATCAGAGGCAGGAAATCAGACACGGGGAATCAGAGGTGGGGAATCAGAGATGGGGAATCAGAGGCGGGGAATCAGAGGCAGGGAATCAGACGCGGGGAATCAGAGGCGGGGAATCAGAGCTGGGGAATCAGAGGTGGGGAATCAGAGTCGGGGAATCAGAGGCAGGGAATCGGATGTGCGGAATCAGAAATGGGGAATCAGAGGTGGGGAATCAGAGGCGGTGAATCAGAGATGGGGAATCAGAGGCGGGGAATCTGAGGCAGGAAATCAGACACGGGGATTCAGAGGCTGGGAATCAGACGGGGGGAATCAAAGGCGGGGAATTAGAGCTGGTGAATCAGAGGCAGGGAATCAGAGTTTGGGATTCAGAGGCGGGGAATCAGATATGGGGAAACAGAGGCGGGGAATCAGAGGCGGGCAAACAGAGGCGGGGAATTAAATATGGGGAATCAGAGATGGGGAATCAGAGGTGGTGAATCAGAGATTGGGAATCACAGGCGGGGAATCAGAGGCAGGGAATAGAACGCGGGGAATCAGAGGCAGGGAATCAGAGCTGGGGAATCAGAGGCGGGGAATCAGATATGGGGAAACAGAGGCGGGGAATCAGAGGCGGGGAAACAGAGGCGGGGAATCAGACATGGGGAATCGGATGCGGGGAATCAGAGGCGGGGAATCAGAGCTGGGGAATCAGAGGCGGGGAATCAGAGTTGGGGCATCAGAGGTGGGGAATTAGATATGGGGAAACAGAGGCGGGGAATCAGATATGGTGAATCAGAGGTGGTGAATCAGAGGCAGGGAATCAGATGTGCGGAATCAGAGATGGGGAAACAGAGGCAGGGTATCAGAATCAGAATCGGGGAATAAGAGGCCGGGAATCAGAGGCCGGGAATCAGATGCTGGGAATAAGAGGCCGGGAATCAGAGGTGGGGAATCAGAGTCCGGGAATCAGAGATGGGGATTCAGAGGCGGGGAATGAGATATGGAGAATCAGAGGCGGGGAATCAGAGGCGGGGAAACAGAGGTGGGGAATCAGATATGGGGAATCAGAGGTGGCGAATCAAAGGCGGTGAATCAGAGATGGGGAATCAGAGGCGGGGAATCAGAGGCAGGGAATCTGATGCGGGGATTCAGAGGCGGGGAATCAGAGCTGGCGAATCAGAGGCGGGGAATCAGAGGTGGGCAATCAGAGCTGGGGAATCAGATATGGGGAATCAGAGGCGGGGAATCAGAGGCGGGGAAACAGAGGCGGTGAATCAGGTATGGGGAATCAGAGGTGGGGAATCAGAGGTTGTGAATCAGAGATGGGGAATCAAGGCGGGGAATCAGAGGCAGATAATCAGACGCGGGGAATCAGAGGCAGTGAATCAGAGCTGGGGAATCAGAGGCGGGGAATCAGATATGGGGAAACAGAGGCGGGGAATCAGAGGCAGGGAAACAGAGGCGGGGAATCAGAAATGGGGAATCGGATGCGGGGAATCAGAGGTGGGGAATCAGAGCTGGGGAATCAGAGGCGGGGAATCAGAGTTGGGGTATCAGAGGTGGGGAATTAGATATGGGGAAACAGAGGCGGGGAATCAGAGGCGGGGAAACAGAGGCGGGGAATCAGATATGGGGAATCATAGGTGGGGAATCAGAGGCAGGGAATCAGATGTGCGGAATCAGAGATGGGGAATCAGAGGCAGGGAATCAGAATCAGAAGCGGGGAATTAGAGGCCGGGAATCAGAGGCCGGGAATCAGATGCTGGGAATAAGAGGCCGGGAATCAGAGGTGGGGAATCAGAGTCCGGGAATCAGAGATGGGGATTCAGAGGCGGGGAATGATATATGGAGAATCAGAGGCGGGGAATCAGAGGCGGGGAAACAGAGGTGGGGAATCAGATATGGGGAATCAGATATGGGCAATCAGAGGTGGTGAATCAAAGGCGGTGAATCAGAGATGGAGAAACAGAGGCGGGGAATCAGAGGCGTGGAAACAGAGGTGGGGAATCACATATGGGGAATCAGAGGCGGGGAAACAGAGGCAGGGAATCAGATATGGGGAATCAGAGGAGGGGAATCAGAGGTGGGGAATCATAGGCAGGGAATCGGATGTGCGGAATCAGAGATGGGGAATCAGAGGCCGGGAATCAGAGGTGGTGAATCAGAGATGGGGAATCAGAGGCGGTGAATCAGAGGCAGGGAATCAGATGCGAGGAATCAGAGGTGGGCAATCAGAGGCGGGGAATCAGATATGGGGAATCAGAGGCGGGGAATCAGAGGCGGGGAAACAGAGGCGGGGAATCAGATATGGGGAATCAGAGGTGGGGCATCAGAGGTTGTGAATCACAGATGGGGAATCAGAGGCGGGGAATCAGAGGCAGGGAATCAGACGTGGGGAATCAGAGGCGGGGATTCAGAGCTGGGGAATCAGTGGCGGGGAATCAGAGTTGGGGAATCAGAGGTGGGGAATCAGATATGGGGAATCAGACGCAGGGAATCAGAGGCGGGAAAACAGAGGCGGGGAATCAGATATGGGGAATCAGAGGTGGGGAATCAGGAGCAGGGAATCAGTGGCAGGGAATCAGACGCGGGAAATCAGAGGCGGGCAATCAGAGGCAGGGAATCAGACACGGGGAATCAGAGGCGGGGAATCAGAGATGGGGAATCAGAGGAGGGAATCAGAGGCTGGGAATCGGATGCCGGGAATCAGAGGCGGGAAATCAGAGCTGGGGAATCAGAGGCGGGGAATCAGAGTTGGGGAATCAGAGGCGGCGAAGCAGATATGGGGAAATAGAGGCGGGGAATCAGATATGGGGAATCAGAGGCAGGGAATCAGATATGGGGAATCAGAGGCTGGGAATCAGAGGGGGGGAAACAGAGGCGGGGAATAAGATATGGGGAATCAGAGGTGGGGAATCAGGGGCGGGGAATCAGTGGCAGGGAATCAGAGGCGGGGAATCAGAGGCGGGGAATCAGAGGCAGGGAATCAGACACGGGGAATCAGAGGTGGGGAATCAGAGATGGGGAATCAGAGGCGGGGAATCAGAGGCAGGGAATCAGACGCGGGGAATCAGAGGCGGGGAATCAGAGCTGGGGAATCAGAGGTGGGGAATCAGAGTCGGGGAATCAGAGGCAGGGAATCGGATGTGCGGAATCAGAAATGGGGAATCAGAGGTGGGGAATCAGAGGCGGTGAATCAGAGATGGGGAATCAGAGGCGGGGAATCTGAGGCAGGAATCAGACACGGGGATTCAGAGGCTGGGAATCAGACGGGGGGAATCAAAGGCGGGGAATCAGAGCTGGTGAATCAGAGGCAGGGAATCAGAGTTGGGGATTCAGAGGCGGGGAATCAGATATGGGGAAACAGAGGCGGGGAATCAGAGGCGGGCAAACAGAGGCGGGGAATTAAATATGGGGAATCAGAGGTGGGGAATCAGAGGTGGTGAATCAGAGATTGGGAATCACAGGCGGGGAATCAGAGGCAGGGAATAGAACGCGGGGAATCAGAGGCAGGGAATCAGAGCTGGGGAATCAGAGGCGGGGAATCAGATATGGGGAAACAGAGGCGGGGAATCAGAGGCGGGGAAACAGAGGCGGGGAATCAGACATGGGGAATCGGATGCGGGGAATCAGAGGCGGGGAATCAGAGCTGGGGAATCAGAGGCGGGGAATCAGAGTTGGGGCATCAGAGGTAGGGAATTAGATGTGGGGAAACAGAGGCGGGGAATCAGAGGTGGGGAAACAGAGGCGGGGAATCAGATATGGGGAATCAGAGGTGGGGAATCAGAGGCAGGGAATCAGATGTGCGGAATCAGAGATGGGGAATCAGAGGCAGGGCATCAGAATCAGAAGCGGGGAATCAGAGGCCGGGAATCAGAGGCCGGGAATCAGATGCTGGGAATAAGAGGCCGGGAATCAGAGGTGGGGAATCAGAGTCCGGGAATCAGAGATGGGGATTCAGAGGCGAGGAATGAGATATGGAGAATCAGAGGCGGGGAATCAGAGGCGGGGAAACAGAGGTGGGGAATCAGATATGGGGAATCAGAGGTGGCGAATCAAAGGCGGTGAATCAGAGATGGGGAATCAGAGGCGGGGAATCAGAGGCAGGGAATCAGATGCGGGGATTCAGAGGCGGGGAATCAGAGCTGGCGAATCAGAGGCGGGGAATCAGAGGTGGGCAATCAGAGCTGGGGAATCAGATATGGGGAATCAGAGGCGGGGAATCAGAGTCGGGGAATCAGAGTTGGGGAATCAGAGGCAGGGAATCAGATATGAGGAATCAGAGGCGGGGAAACAGAGGAGGGGAATCAGATATGGGGAATCAGAGGTGGGGAATCAGGGGCAGGGAATCAGTGGCAGGGAATCAGAGGCGGGGAATCACAGGCGGGGAATCAGAGGCAGGGAATCAGACACGGGGAATCAGAGGCGGGGAATCAGAGATGGGGAATCAGAGGCGGGGAATCAGAGGCAGTGAATCGGACGCCGGGAATCAGAGGCGGGGAATCAGAGCTGGGGAATCAGAGGCGGGGAATCAGAGTTGGGGAATCAGAGGCGGGGAATCAGATATGGGGAAATAGAGGCGGGGAATCAGATATGGGGAATCAGAGGTGTGGAATCAGAGGTTGGGAATCAGAGGACGGGAATCAGAGGCGGGGAAACAGAGGCGGGGAATCAGATATGGGGAATCAGAGGTGGCGAATCAAAGGCGGTGAAACAGAGATGGGGAATCAGGGCAGGGAATCAGAGGCAGGGAATCAGAGCTAAGGGAAACAGAGGCGGGGAATCAGAGGCGGGGAAACAGAGGCGGGGAATCAGATATGGGGAATCAGAGGTGGGGAATCAGGGGCAGGGAATCAGTGGCAGGGAATCAGAGGCGGGGAATCACAGGCGGGGAATCATAGGCAGGGAATCAGACACGGGGAATCAGAGGCGGGGAATCAGAGATGGGGAATCAGAGGCGGGGAATCAGAGGCAGGGAATCAGACGCGGGGAATCAGAGGCGGGGATTCAGAGCTGGGGAATCAGAGTCGGGGAATCAGAGTTGGGGAATCAGAGACAGGGAATCAGATATGGGGAATCAGAGGCGGGGAATCAGAGGCGGGGAAACAGAGGCGGGGAATCAGATATGGGGAATCAGAGGTGGGGAATCAGGGGCAGGGAATCAGTGGCAGGGAATCAGAGGCGAGGAATCACAGGCGGGGAATCAGAGGCAGGGAATCAGACACGGGGAATCAGAGGCGGGGAATCAGAGATGGGGAATCAGAGGCGGGGAATCAGAGGCAGTGAATCGGACGCCGGGAATCAGAGGCGGGGTATCAGAGCTGGGGAATCAGAGGCGGGGAATCAGAGTTGGGGAATCAGAGGCGGGGAATCAGATATGGGGAAATAGAGGCGGGGAATCAGATATGGGGAATCAGAGGTGTGGAATCAGAGGTTGGGAATCAGAGGCAGGGAATCAGAGGAGGGGAAACAGAGGCGGGGAATCAGATATGGGGAATCAGAGGTGGGGAATCAGGGGCGGGGAATCAGTGGCAGGGAATCAGAGCTGGGGAATCAGAGGTGGGGAATCAGAGCTGGGGAAACAGAGGCGGGGAATCAGATATGGGGAATCAGAGGTGGGGATTTAGGGGCTGGGAATCAGTGGCAGGGAATCAGAGGCCGGGAATAAAAGGTGGGGAATCAGAGCTGGGGAATCAGAGGCGGGGAATCACAGGCGGGGAATCAGAGGCAGGGAATCAGACACGGGGAATCAGAGGCGGGGAATCAGAGATGGGGAATCAGAGGCGGGGAATCAGAGGCAGTGAATCGGACGCCGGGAATCAGAGGCGGGGTATCAGAGCTGGGGAATGAGATGCGGGGAATCAGAGTTGGGGAATCAGAGGCGGGGAATCAGATATGGGGAAATAGAGGCGGGGAATCAGATATGGGGAATCAGAGGTGTGGAATCAGAGGTTGGGAATCAGAGGCAGGGAATCAGAGGCGGGGAAACAGAGGCGGGGAATCAGATATGGGGAATCAGAGGTGGCGAATCAAAGGCGGTGAAACAGAGATGGGGAATCGGGGTAGGGAATCAGAGGCAGGGAATCAGAGCTAAGGGAAACAGAGGCGGGGAATCAGATATGGGGAATCAGAGGTGGGGAATCAGGGGCAGGGAATCAGTGGCAGGGAATCAGAGCTGGGGAATCAGAGGTGGGGAATCAGAGCTGGGGAAACAGAGGCGGGGAATCAGATATGGGGAATCAGAGGTGGGGATTTAGGGGCTGGGAATCAGTGGCAGGGAATCAGAGGCCGGGAATAAAAGGTGGGGAATCAGAGCTGGGGAATCAGAGGCGGGGAATCAGAGTTGGGGAATCAGAGGAGGGGAATCAGATATGGGGAAACAGAGGCCGGGAATCAGATGCAGGGAAACTGAGGCGGGGAATCAGATATGGGGAATCAGAGGTGGGGAATTAGAGGTTGCGAATCAGAGGCGGGGAATCAGAGGCGGGGAATCAGAGGCAGGGAATCGGATGTGCGGAATCAGAGATGGGTAATCAGAGGTGGGGATTCAGAGGTGGTGAATCAGAGAAGGGGAATCAGAGGCTGGGAATCAGAGGCAGGGAATCAGACGCAGGGAATCAGAGGCGGGGAATCATAGCTGGCGAATTAGAGGAGGGGAATCAGAGTTGGGGAATCAGAGGCGGGGAATCAGATATGGGGAAACAGAGGCGGGGAATCAGAGGCGGGGAAACAGAGGCGGGGAATCAGATATGGGGAATCAGAGGTGGGGAATCAGGGGCAGGGAATCAGTGGCAGGGAATCAGAGTTGGGGATTCAGAGGCGGGGAATCAGATATGGGGAAACAGAGGCGGGGAATCAGAGGCGGGCACACAGAGGCGGGGAATTAGATATGGGGAATCAGAGGTGGGGAATCAGAGGTGGTGAATCAGAGATGGGGAATCACAGGCGGGGAATCAGAGGCCGGGAATAGAACGCGGGGAATCAGAGGCAGTGAATCAGAGCTGGGGAATCAGAGGCGGGGAATCAGATATGGGGAAACATAGGCGGTGAATCAGAGGCGGGGAAACAGAGGCGGGGAATCAGAAATGGGGAATCGGATGCGGGGAATCAGAGGTGGGGAATCAGAGCTGGGGAATCAGAGGCGGGGAATCAGAGTTGGGGCATCAGAGGTGGGGAATAAGATATGGGGAAACAGAGGCGGGGAATCAGAGGCGGGGAAACAGAGGCGGGGAATCAGATATGGGGAATCATAGGTGGGGAATCAGAGGCAGGGAATCAGATGTGCGGAATCAGAGATGGGGAATCAGAGGCAGGGAATCAGAATCAGAAGCGGGGAATTAGAGGCCGGGAATCAGAGGCCGGGAATCAGATGCTGGGAATAAGAGGCCGGGAATCAGAGGTGGGGAATCAGAGTCCGGGAATCAGAGATGGGGATTCAGAGGCGGGGAATGAGATATGGAGAATCAGAGGCGGGGAATCAGAGGCGGGGAAACAGAGGTGGGGAATCAGATATGGGGAATCAGATATGGGGAATCAGAGGTGGTGAATCAAAGGCGGTGAATCAGAGATGGAGAAACAGAGGCGGGGAATCAGAGGCGTGGAAACAGAGGTGGGGAATCACATATGGGGAATCAGAGGCGGGGAAACAGAGGCAGGGAATCAGATATGGGGAATCAGAGGCGGGGAATCAGAGGTGGGGAATCATAGGCAGGGAATCGGATGTGCGGAATCAGAGATGGGGAATCAGAGGCCGGGAATCAGAGGGGGGGAATCAGAGATGGGGAATCAGAGGCGGTGAATCAGAGGCAGGGAATCAGATGCGAGGAATCAGAGGTGGGCAATCAGAGGCGGGGAATCAGATATGGGGAATCAGAGGCGGGGAATCAGAGGCGGGGAACAGAGGCGGGGAATCAGATATGGGGAATCAGAGGTGGGGCATCAGAGGTTGTGAATCACAAATGGGGAATCAGAGGCGGGGAATCAGAGGCAGGGAATCAGACGTGGGGAATCAGAGGCGGGGATTCAGAGCTGGGGAATCAGAGGCGGGGAATCAGAGTTGGGGAATCAGAGGCGGGGAATCAGATATGGGGAATCAGAGGTGGGGAATCAGGGGCAGGGAATCAGTGGCAGGGAATCAGACGCGGGGAATCAGAGGCGGGGAATCAGAGGCAGGGAATCAGACACGGGGAATCAGAGGCGGGGAATCAGAGATGGGGAATCAGAGGCGGGGAATCAGAGGCTGGGAATCGGATGCCGGGAATCAGAGTCGGGAAATCAGAGCTGGGGAATCAGAGGCGGGGAATCATAGTTGGGGAATCAGAGGCGGCGAAGCAGATATGGGGAAATAGAGGCGGGGAATCAGATATGGGGAATCAGAGGCAGGGAATCAGATATGGGGAATCAGAGGCGGGGAATCAGAGGCAGGGAATCAGACGCGGGGAATCAGAGGCGGGGAATCAGAGCTGGGGAATCAGAGGTGGGGAATCAGAGTCGGGGTATCAGAGGCAGGGAATCGGATGTGCGGAATCAGAAATGGGGAATCAGAGGTGGGGAATCAGAGGCGGTGAATCAGAGATGGGGAATCAGAGGAGGGAAATCTGAGGCAGGAAATCAGACACGGGGATTCAGAGGCTGGGAATCAGACGGGGGGAATCAAAGGCGGGGAATCAGAGCTGGTGAATCAGAGGCAGGGAATCAGAGTTGGGGATTCAGAGGCGGGGAATCAGATATGGGGAAACAGAGGCGGGGAATCAGAGGCGGGCAAACAGAGGCGGGGAATTAAATATGGGGAATCAGAGGTGGGGAATCAGAGGTGGTGAATCAGAGATTGGGAATCACAGGCGGGGAATCAGAGGCAGGGAATAGAACGCGGGGAATCAGAGGCAGGGAATCAGAGCTGGGGAATCAGAAGCGGGGAATCAGAGTTGGGGAATCAGAGGCGGCGAATCAGATATGGGGAATCAGAGGCAGGGAATCAGAGGCGGGGAATCAGAGGCAGGGAATCAGACGCGGGGAATCTGAGGCGGGGAATCAGAGCTGGGGAATCAGAGGTGGGGAATAAGAGTTGGGGAATCAGAGGCAGGGAATTGGATGTGCGGAATCAGAGATGGGGAATCAGAGGTGGGGAATCAGAGGCGGTGAATCAGAAATGGGGAATCAGAGGCGGGGAATCAGAGGCAGGAAATCAGACACGGGGATTCAGAGGCTGGGATTCAGACGGTGGGAATCAAAGGCGGGGAATCAGAGCTGGGGAATCTGAGGCAGGGAATCAGAGTTGGGGATTCAGAGGCGGGGAATCAGATATGGGGAAACAGAGGCGGGGAATCAGAGGCGGGAAAACAGAGGCGTGGAATTAGATATGGGGAATCAGAGGTGGGGAATCAGAGGTGTTGAATCAGTGATGGGGAATCACAGGCGGGGAATCAGAGGCAGGGAATAGAACGCGGGGAATCAGAGGCAGGGAATCAGATCTGGGGAATCAGAGGCGGGGAATCATTGTTGGGAATCAGAGGCGGGGAATCAGATATGGGGAAACAGAGGTGGGGAATCAGAGGCGGGGAAACAGAGGCGGGGAATCAGATATGGGGAATCGGATGCAGGGAATCAGAGGCGGGGAATCAGAGCTGGGGAATCAGAGGCGGGGAATCAGAGTTGGGGCATCAGAGGTGGGGAATTAGATATGGGGAAACAGAGGCGGGGAATCAGAGGCGGGGAAACAGAGGCGGGGAATCAGATATGGGGAATCATAGGTGGGGAATCAGAGGCAGGGAATCAGATGTGCGGAATCAGAGATGGGGAATCAGAGGCAGGGAATCAGAATCAGAAGCGGGGAATTAGAGGCCGGGAATCAGAGGCCGGGAATCAGATGCTGGGAATAAGAGGCCGGGAATCAGAGGTGGGGAATCAGAGTCCGGGAATCAGAGGCGGGGAATCAGATATGGGGAAATAGAGGCGGGGAATCAGATATGGGGAATCAGAGGTGTGGAATCAGAGGTTGGGAATCAGAGGCAGGGAATCAGAGGAGGGGAAACAGAGGCGGGGAATCAGATATGGGGAATCAGAGGTGGGGAATCAGGGGCGGGGAATCAGTGGCAGGGAATCAGAGCTGGGGAATCAGAGGTGGGGAATCAGAGCTGGGGAAACAGAGGCGGGGAATCAGATATGGGGAATCAGAGGTGGGGATTTAGGGGCTGGGAATCAGTGGCAGGGAATCAGAGGCCGGGAATAAAAGGTGGGGAATCAGAGCTGGGGAATCAGAGGCGGGGAATCACAGGCGGGGAATCAGAGGCAGGGAATCAGACACGGGGAATCAGAGGCGGGGAATCAGAGATGGGGAATCAGAGGCGGGGAATCAGAGGCAGTGAATCGGACGCCGGGAATCAGAGGCGGGGTATCAGAGCTGGGGAATGAGATGCGGGGAATCAGAGTTGGGGAATCAGAGGCGGGGAATCAGATATGGGGAAATAGAGGCGGGGAATCAGATATGGGGAATCAGAGGTGTGGAATCAGAGGTTGGGAATCAGAGGCAGGGAATCAGAGGCGGGGAAACAGAGGCGGGGAATCAGATATGGGGAATCAGAGGTGGCGAATCAAAGGCGGTGAAACAGAGATGGGGAATCGGGGTAGGGAATCAGAGGCAGGGAATCAGAGCTAAGGGAAACAGAGGCGGGGAATCAGATATGGGGAATCAGAGGTGGGGAATCAGGGGCAGGGAATCAGTGGCAGGGAATCAGAGCTGGGGAATCAGAGGTGGGGAATCAGAGCTGGGGAAACAGAGGCGGGGAATCAGATATGGGGAATCAGAGGTGGGGATTTAGGGGCTGGGAATCAGTGGCAGGGAATCAGAGGCCGGGAATAAAAGGTGGGGAATCAGAGCTGGGGAATCAGAGGCGGGGAATCAGAGTTGGGGAATCAGAGGAGGGGAATCAGATATGGGGAAACAGAGGCCGGGAATCAGATGCAGGGAAACTGAGGCGGGGAATCAGATATGGGGAATCAGAGGTGGGGAATTAGAGGTTGCGAATCAGAGGCGGGGAATCAGAGGCGGGGAATCAGAGGCAGGGAATCGGATGTGCGGAATCAGAGATGGGTAATCAGAGGTGGGGATTCAGAGGTGGTGAATCAGAGAAGGGGAATCAGAGGCTGGGAATCAGAGGCAGGGAATCAGACGCAGGGAATCAGAGGCGGGGAATCATAGCTGGCGAATTAGAGGAGGGGAATCAGAGTTGGGGAATCAGAGGCGGGGAATCAGATATGGGGAAACAGAGGCGGGGAATCAGAGGCGGGGAAACAGAGGCGGGGAATCAGATATGGGGAATCAGAGGTGGGGAATCAGGGGCAGGGAATCAGTGGCAGGGAATCAGAGTTGGGGATTCAGAGGCGGGGAATCAGATATGGGGAAACAGAGGCGGGGAATCAGAGGCGGGCACACAGAGGCGGGGAATTAGATATGGGGAATCAGAGGTGGGGAATCAGAGGTGGTGAATCAGAGATGGGGAATCACAGGCGGGGAATCAGAGGCCGGGAATAGAACGCGGGGAATCAGAGGCAGTGAATCAGAGCTGGGGAATCAGAGGCGGGGAATCAGATATGGGGAAACATAGGCGGTGAATCAGAGGCGGGGAAACAGAGGCGGGGAATCAGAAATGGGGAATCGGATGCGGGGAATCAGAGGTGGGGAATCAGAGCTGGGGAATCAGAGGCGGGGAATCAGAGTTGGGGCATCAGAGGTGGGGAATAAGATATGGGGAAACAGAGGCGGGGAATCAGAGGCGGGGAAACAGAGGCGGGGAATCAGATATGGGGAATCATAGGTGGGGAATCAGAGGCAGGGAATCAGATGTGCGGAATCAGAGATGGGGAATCAGAGGCAGGGAATCAGAATCAGAAGCGGGGAATTAGAGGCCGGGAATCAGAGGCCGGGAATCAGATGCTGGGAATAAGAGGCCGGGAATCAGAGGTGGGGAATCAGAGTCCGGGAATCAGAGATGGGGATTCAGAGGCGGGGAATGAGATATGGAGAATCAGAGGCGGGGAATCAGAGGCGGGGAAACAGAGGTGGGGAATCAGATATGGGGAATCAGATATGGGGAATCAGAGGTGGTGAATCAAAGGCGGTGAATCAGAGATGGAGAAACAGAGGCGGGGAATCAGAGGCGTGGAAACAGAGGTGGGGAATCACATATGGGGAATCAGAGGCGGGGAAACAGAGGCAGGGAATCAGATATGGGGAATCAGAGGCGGGGAATCAGAGGTGGGGAATCATAGGCAGGGAATCGGATGTGCGGAATCAGAGATGGGGAATCAGAGGCCGGGAATCAGAGGGGGGGAATCAGAGATGGGGAATCAGAGGCGGTGAATCAGAGGCAGGGAATCAGATGCGAGGAATCAGAGGTGGGCAATCAGAGGCGGGGAATCAGATATGGGGAATCAGAGGCGGGGAATCAGAGGCGGGGAACAGAGGCGGGGAATCAGATATGGGGAATCAGAGGTGGGGCATCAGAGGTTGTGAATCACAAATGGGGAATCAGAGGCGGGGAATCAGAGGCAGGGAATCAGACGTGGGGAATCAGAGGCGGGGATTCAGAGCTGGGGAATCAGAGGCGGGGAATCAGAGTTGGGGAATCAGAGGCGGGGAATCAGATATGGGGAATCAGAGGTGGGGAATCAGGGGCAGGGAATCAGTGGCAGGGAATCAGACGCGGGGAATCAGAGGCGGGGAATCAGAGGCAGGGAATCAGACACGGGGAATCAGAGGCGGGGAATCAGAGATGGGGAATCAGAGGCGGGGAATCAGAGGCTGGGAATCGGATGCCGGGAATCAGAGTCGGGAAATCAGAGCTGGGGAATCAGAGGCGGGGAATCATAGTTGGGGAATCAGAGGCGGCGAAGCAGATATGGGGAAATAGAGGCGGGGAATCAGATATGGGGAATCAGAGGCAGGGAATCAGATATGGGGAATCAGAGGCGGGGAATCAGAGGCAGGGAATCAGACGCGGGGAATCAGAGGCGGGGAATCAGAGCTGGGGAATCAGAGGTGGGGAATCAGAGTCGGGGTATCAGAGGCAGGGAATCGGATGTGCGGAATCAGAAATGGGGAATCAGAGGTGGGGAATCAGAGGCGGTGAATCAGAGATGGGGAATCAGAGGAGGGAAATCTGAGGCAGGAAATCAGACACGGGGATTCAGAGGCTGGGAATCAGACGGGGGGAATCAAAGGCGGGGAATCAGAGCTGGTGAATCAGAGGCAGGGAATCAGAGTTGGGGATTCAGAGGCGGGGAATCAGATATGGGGAAACAGAGGCGGGGAATCAGAGGCGGGCAAACAGAGGCGGGGAATTAAATATGGGGAATCAGAGGTGGGGAATCAGAGGTGGTGAATCAGAGATTGGGAATCACAGGCGGGGAATCAGAGGCAGGGAATAGAACGCGGGGAATCAGAGGCAGGGAATCAGAGCTGGGGAATCAGAAGCGGGGAATCAGAGTTGGGGAATCAGAGGCGGCGAATCAGATATGGGGAATCAGAGGCAGGGAATCAGAGGCGGGGAATCAGAGGCAGGGAATCAGACGCGGGGAATCTGAGGCGGGGAATCAGAGCTGGGGAATCAGAGGTGGGGAATAAGAGTTGGGGAATCAGAGGCTGGGAATTGGATGTGCGGAATCAGAGATGGGGAATCAGAGGTGGGGAATCAGAGGCGGTGAATCAGAAATGGGGAATCAGAGGCGGGGAATCAGAGGCAGGAAATCAGACACGGGGATTCAGAGGCTGGGATTCAGACGGTGGGAATCAAAGGCGGGGAATCAGAGCTGGGGAATCTGAGGCAGGGAATCAGAGTTGGGGATTCAGAGGCGGGGAATCAGATATGGGGAAACAGAGGCGGGGAATCAGAGGCGGGAAAACAGAGGCGTGGAATTAGATATGGGGAATCAGAGGTGGGGAATCAGAGGTGTTGAATCAGTGATGGGGAATCACAGGCGGGGAATCAGAGGCAGGGAATAGAACGCGGGGAATCAGAGGCAGGGAATCAGATCTGGGGAATCAGAGGCGGGGAATCATTGTTGGGAATCAGAGGCGGGGAATCAGATATGGGGAAACAGAGGTGGGGAATCAGAGGCGGGGAAACAGAGGCGGGGAATCAGATATGGGGAATCGGATGCAGGGAATCAGAGGCGGGGAATCAGAGCTGGGGAATCAGAGGCGGGGAATCAGAGTTGGGGCATCAGAGGTGGGGAATTAGATATGGGGAAACAGAGGCGGGGAATCAGAGGCGGGGAAACAGAGGCGGGGAATCAGATATGGGGAATCATAGGTGGGGAATCAGAGGCAGGGAATCAGATGTGCGGAATCAGAGATGGGGAATCAGAGGCAGGGAATCAGAATCAGAAGCGGGGAATTAGAGGCCGGGAATCAGAGGCCGGGAATCAGATGCTGGGAATAAGAGGCCGGGAATCAGAGGTGGGGAATCAGAGTCCGGGAATCAGAGATGGGGATTCAGAGGCGGGGAATGAGATATGGAGAATCAGAGGCGGGGAATCAGAGGCGGGGAAACAGAGGTGGGGAATCAGATATGGGGAATCAGATATGGGGAATCAGAGGTGGTGAATCAAAGGCGGTGAATCAGAGATGGAGAAACAGAGGCGGGGAATCAGAGGCGTGGAAACAGAGGTGGGGAATCACATATGGGGAATCAGAGGCGGGGAAACAGAGGCAGGGAATCAGATATGGGGAATCAGAGGCGGGGAATCAGAGGTGGGGAATCATAGGCAGGGAATCGGATGTGCGGAATCAGAGATGGGGAATCAGAGGCCGGGAATCAGAGGTGGTGAATCAGAGATGGGGAATCAGAGGCGGTGAATCAGAGGCAGGGAATCAGATGCGAGGAATCAGAGGTGGGCAATCAGAGGCGGGGAATCAGATATGGGGAATCAGAGGCGGGGAATCAGAGGCGGGGAAACAGAGGCGGGGAATCAGATATGGGGAATCAGAGGTGGGGCATCAGAGGTTGTGAATCACAGATGGGGAATCAGAGGCGGGGAATCAGAGGCAGGGAATCAGACGTGGGGAATCAGAGGCGGGGATTCAGAGCTGGGGAATCAGAGGCGGGGAATCAGAGTTGGGGAATCAGAGGTGGGGAATCAGATATGGGGAATCAGACGCAGGGAATCAGAGGCGGGAAAACAGAGGCGGGGAATCAGATATGGGGAATCAGAGGTGGGGAATCAGGGGCAGGGAATCAGTGGCAGGGAATCAGACGCGGGGAATCAGAGGCGGGCAATCAGAGGCAGGGAATCAGACACGGGGAATCAGAGGCGGGGAATCAGAGGCAGGGAATCGGATGCCGGGAATCAGAGGCGGGAAATCGGAGCTGGGGAATCAGAGGCGGGGAATCAGAGTTGGGGAATCAGAGGCGGCGAAGCAGATATGGGGAAATAGAGGCGGGGAATCAGATATGGGGAATCAGAGGCATGGAATCAGATATGGGGAATCAGAGGCTGGGAATCAGAGGGGGGGAAACAGAGGCGGGGAATAAGATATGAGGAATCAGAGGTGGGGAATCAGGGGCGGGGAATCAGTGGCAGGGAATCAGAGGCGGGGAATCAGAGGCGGGGAATCAGAGGCAGGGAATAGAACGCGGGGAATCAGAGGCAGGGAATCAGAGCTGGGGAATCAGAGGCGGGGAATCAGATATGGGGAAACAGAGGCGGGGAATCAGAGGCGGGGAAACAGAGGCGGGGAATCAGACATGGGGAATCGGATGCGGGGAATCAGAGGCGGGGAATCAGAGCTGGGGAATCAGAGGCGGGGAATCAGAGTTGGGGCATCAGAGGTGGGGAATTAGATATGGGGAAACAGAGGCGGGGAATCAGATATGGTGAATCAGAGGTGGTGAATCAGAGGCAGGGAATCAGATGTGCGGAATCAGAGATGGGGAATCAGAGGCAGGGTATCAGAATCAGAAGCGGGGAATAAGAGGCCGGGAATCAGAGGCCGGGAATCAGATGCTGGGAATAAGAGGCCGGGAATCAGAGGTGGGGAATCAGAGTCCGGGAATCAGAGATGGGGATCAGAGGCGGGGAATGAGATATGGAGAATCAGAGGCGGGGAATCAGAGGCGGGGAAACAGAGGTGGGGAATCAGATATGGGGAATCAGAGGTGGCGAATCAAAGGCGGTGAATCAGAGATGGGGAATCGGATGCCGGGAATCAGAGGCGGGAAATCGGAGCTGGGGAATCAGAGGCGGGGAATCAGAATTGGGGAATCAGAGGCGGCGAAGCAGATATGGGGAAATAGAGGCGGGGAATCAGATATGGGGAATCAGAGGCTGGGAATCAGAGGGGGGGAAACAGAGGCGGGGAATAAGATATGAGGAATCAGAGGTGGGGAATCAGGGGCGGGGAATCAGTGGCAGGGAATCAGAGGCGGGGAATCAGAGGTGGTGAATCAGAGGCGGGGAATCAGAGGCGGTGAATCAGAGGCAGGGAATCAGATGCGAGGTATCAGAGATGGGGAATCAGAGGCAGGGAATCGGATGCCGGGAATCAGAGGCGGGAAATCGGAGCTGGGGAATCAGAGGCGGGGAATCAGAGTTGGGGAATCAGAGGCGGCGAAGCAGATATGGGGAAATAGAGGCGGGGAATCAGATATGGGGAATCAGAGGCTGGGAATCAGAGGGGGGGAAACAGAGGCGGGGAATAAGATATGAGGAATCAGAGGTGGGGAATCAGGGGCGGGGAATCAGTGGCAGGGAATCAGAGGCGGGGAATCAGAGGTGGTGAATCAGAGGCGGGGAATCAGAGGCGGTGAATCAGAGGCAGGGAATAAGATGCGAGGAATCAGAGATGGGGAATCAGAGGTGGGGATTCAGAGGTGGTGAATCAGAGAAGGGGAATCAGAGGCTGGGAATCAGAGGCAGGGAATCAGATGCAGGGAATCAGAGGCGGGGAATCATAGCTTGCGAATTAGAGGAGGGGAATCAGAGTTGGGGAATCAGAGGCGGGGAATCAGATATGGGGAAACAGAGGCGGGGAATCAGAGGTGTTGAAACAGAGGCGGGGAATCAGATATGGGGAATCAGAGGTGGGGAATCAGGGGCAGGGAATCAGTGGAATTGAATCAGACGCGGGGAATCAGAGGCGGGGAATCAGAGGTGGGGAATCAGAGGCGGGGAATCAGAGGCAGGGAATCGGATGTGCGGAATCAGAGATGGGGAATCAGAGGTGGGGATTCAGAGGTGGTGAATCAGAGAAGGGGAATCAGAGGCGGGGTATCACAGGCAGGGAATCAGACGCGGGGAATCTGAGGCGGGGTATCAGAGCTGGGTAATCAGAGGTGGGGAAACAGAGGCGGGGAATCAGAGGCGGGCAAACAGAGGCGGGGAATTAGATATGGGGAATCAGAGGTGGGGAATCAGAGGTGGTGAATCAGAGATGGGGAATCACAGGCGGGGAATCAGAGGCAGGGAATAGAACGCGGGGAATCAGAGGCAGGGTATCAGAGCTGGGGATTCAGAGGCGGGGAATTAGACACGGGGAATCAGAGGTGGGGAATCAGAGGCGGGGAAACAGAGGCGGGTAATCAGACATGGGGAATCGGATGCGGGGAATCAGAGGCGGGGAATCAGAGCTGGGGAATCAGAGGCGGGGAATCAGAGGCAGGGAATCGGATGCCGGGAATCAGAGGCGGGAAATCGGAGCTGGGGAATCAGAGGCGGGGAATCAGAGTTGGGGAATCAGAGGCGGCGAAGCAGATATGGGGAAATAGAGGCGGGGAATCAGATATGGGGAATCAGAGGCATGGAATCAGATATGGGGAATCAGAGGCTGGGAATCAGAGGGGGGGAAACAGAGGCGGGGAATAAGATATGAGGAATCAGAGGTGGGGAATCAGGGGCGGGGAATCAGTGGCAGGGAATCAGAGGCGGGGAATCAGAGGCGGGGAATCAGAGGCAGGGAATAGAACGCGGGGAATCAGAGGCAGGGAATCAGAGCTGGGGAATCAGAGGCGGGGAATCAGATATGGGGAAACAGAGGCGGGGAATCAGAGGCGGGGAAACAGAGGCGGGGAATCAGACATGGGGAATCGGATGCGGGGAATCAGAGGCGGGGAATCAGAGCTGGGGAATCAGAGGCGGGGAATCAGAGTTGGGGCATCAGAGGTGGGGAATTAGATATGGGGAAACAGAGGCGGGGAATCAGATATGGTGAATCAGAGGTGGTGAATCAGAGGCAGGGAATCAGATGTGCGGAATCAGAGATGGGGAATCAGAGGCAGGGTATCAGAATCAGAAGCGGGGAATAAGAGGCCGGGAATCAGAGGCCGGGAATCAGATGCTGGGAATAAGAGGCCGGGAATCAGAGGTGGGGAATCAGAGTCCGGGAATCAGAGATGGGGATCAGAGGCGGGGAATGAGATATGGAGAATCAGAGGCGGGGAATCAGAGGCGGGGAAACAGAGGTGGGGAATCAGATATGGGGAATCAGAGGTGGCGAATCAAAGGCGGTGAATCAGAGATGGGGAATCGGATGCCGGGAATCAGAGGCGGGAAATCGGAGCTGGGGAATCAGAGGCGGGGAATCAGAATTGGGGAATCAGAGGCGGCGAAGCAGATATGGGGAAATAGAGGCGGGGAATCAGATATGGGGAATCAGAGGCTGGGAATCAGAGGGGGGGAAACAGAGGCGGGGAATAAGATATGAGGAATCAGAGGTGGGGAATCAGGGGCGGGGAATCAGTGGCAGGGAATCAGAGGCGGGGAATCAGAGGTGGTGAATCAGAGGCGGGGAATCAGAGGCGGTGAATCAGAGGCAGGGAATCAGATGCGAGGTATCAGAGATGGGGAATCAGAGGCAGGGAATCGGATGCCGGGAATCAGAGGCGGGAAATCGGAGCTGGGGAATCAGAGGCGGGGAATCAGAGTTGGGGAATCAGAGGCGGCGAAGCAGATATGGGGAAATAGAGGCGGGGAATCAGATATGGGGAATCAGAGGCTGGGAATCAGAGGGGGGGAAACAGAGGCGGGGAATAAGATATGAGGAATCAGAGGTGGGGAATCAGGGGCGGGGAATCAGTGGCAGGGAATCAGAGGCGGGGAATCAGAGGTGGTGAATCAGAGGCGGGGAATCAGAGGCGGTGAATCAGAGGCAGGGAATAAGATGCGAGGAATCAGAGATGGGGAATCAGAGGTGGGGATTCAGAGGTGGTGAATCAGAGAAGGGGAATCAGAGGCTGGGAATCAGAGGCAGGGAATCAGATGCAGGGAATCAGAGGCGGGGAATCATAGCTTGCGAATTAGAGGAGGGGAATCAGAGTTGGGGAATCAGAGGCGGGGAATCAGATATGGGGAAACAGAGGCGGGGAATCAGAGGTGTTGAAACAGAGGCGGGGAATCAGATATGGGGAATCAGAGGTGGGGAATCAGGGGCAGGGAATCAGTGGAATTGAATCAGACGCGGGGAATAAGAGGCGGGGAATCAGAGGTGGGGAATCAGAGGCGGGGAATCAGAGGCAGGGAATCGGATGTGCGGAATCAGAGATGGGGAATCAGAGGTGGGGATTCAGAGGTGGTGAATCAGAGAAGGGGAATCAGAGGCGGGGTATCACAGGCAGGGAATCAGACGCGGGGAATCTGAGGCGGGGTATCAGAGCTGGGTAATCAGAGGTGGGGAAACAGAGGCGGGGAATCAGAGGCGGGCAAACAGAGGCGGGGAATTAGATATGGGGAATCAGAGGTGGGGAATCAGAGGTGGTGAATCAGAGATGGGGAATCACAGGCGGGGAATCAGAGGCAGGGAATAGAACGCGGGGAATCAGAGGCAGGGTATCAGAGCTGGGGATTCAGAGGCGGGGAATTAGACACGGGGAATCAGAGGTGGGGAATCAGAGGCGGGGAAACAGAGGCGGGTAATCAGACATGGGGAATCGGATGCGGGGAATCAGAGGCGGGGAATCAGAGCTGGGGAATCAGAGGCGGGGAATCAGAGTTGGGGCATCAGAGGTGGGGAATTAGATATGGGGAAACAGAGGCGGGGAATCAGAGGCGGGGAAACAGAGGCGGGGAATCAGATATGGGTAATCAGAGATGGGGAATCAGAGGCAGGGAATCAGAATCAGAAGCGGGGAATAAGAGGCCGGGAATCAGAGGCCGGGAATCAGATGCTTGGAATAAGAGGCCGGGAATCAGAGGTGGGGCATCAGAGTCCGGGAATCAGAGATGGGGATTCAGAGGCGGGGAATGAGATATGGAGAATCAGAGGCGGGGAATCAGAGGCGGGGAAACCGAGGTGGGGAATCAGATATGGGGAATCAGAGGTGGCGAATCAAAGGCGGTGAATCAGAGATGTGGAATCAGAGGCGGGGAATCAGAGGCAGGGAATCAGATGCGGGGATTCAGAGACGGGGAATCAGAGCTGGCGAATCATAGGCGGGGAATCAGAGGTGGGCAATCAGAGCCGGGGAATCAGATATGGGGAATCAGAGGCGGGGAATCAGAGGCGGGGAAACAGAGGCGGGGAATCAGAGGCGGGGAAACAGAGGCGGGGAATCAGACATGGGGAATCGGATGCGGGGAATCAGAGGCGGGGAATCAGAGCTGGGGAATCAGAGGCGGGGAATCAGAGTTGGGGCATCAGAGGTGGGGAATTAGATATGGGGAAACAGAGGCGGGGAATCAGATATGGTGAATCAGAGGTGGTGAATCAGAGGCAGGGAATCAGATGTGCGGAATCAGAGATGGGGAATCAGAGGCAGGGTATCAGAATCAGAAGCGGGGAATAAGAGGCCGGGAATCAGAGGCCGGGAATCAGATGCTGGGAATAAGAGGCCGGGAATCAGAGGTGGGGAATCAGAGTCCGGGAATCAGAGATGGGGATCAGAGGCGGGGAATGAGATATGGAGAATCAGAGGCGGGGAATCAGAGGCGGGGAAACAGAGGTGGGGAATCAGATATGGGGAATCAGAGGTGGCGAATCAAAGGCGGTGAATCAGAGATGGGGAATCGGATGCCGGGAATCAGAGGCGGGAAATCGGAGCTGGGGAATCAGAGGCGGGGAATCAGAATTGGGGAATCAGAGGCGGCGAAGCAGATATGGGGAAATAGAGGCGGGGAATCAGATATGGGGAATCAGAGGCTGGGAATCAGAGGGGGGGAAACAGAGGCGGGGAATAAGATATGAGGAATCAGAGGTGGGGAATCAGGGGCGGGGAATCAGTGGCAGGGAATCAGAGGCGGGGAATCAGAGGTGGTGAATCAGAGGCGGGGAATCAGAGGCGGTGAATCAGAGGCAGGGAATCAGATGCGAGGTATCAGAGATGGGGAATCAGAGGCAGGGAATCGGATGCCGGGAATCAGAGGCGGGAAATCGGAGCTGGGGAATCAGAGGCGGGGAATCAGAGTTGGGGAATCAGAGGCGGCGAAGCAGATATGGGGAAATAGAGGCGGGGAATCAGATATGGGGAATCAGAGGCTGGGAATCAGAGGGGGGGAAACAGAGGCGGGGAATAAGATATGAGGAATCAGAGGTGGGGAATCAGGGGCGGGGAATCAGTGGCAGGGAATCAGAGGCGGGGAATCAGAGGTGGTGAATCAGAGGCGGGGAATCAGAGGCGGTGAATCAGAGGCAGGGAATAAGATGCGAGGAATCAGAGATGGGGAATCAGAGGTGGGGATTCAGAGGTGGTGAATCAGAGAAGGGGAATCAGAGGCTGGGAATCAGAGGCAGGGAATCAGATGCAGGGAATCAGAGGCGGGGAATCATAGCTTGCGAATTAGAGGAGGGGAATCAGAGTTGGGGAATCAGAGGCGGGGAATCAGATATGGGGAAACAGAGGCGGGGAATCAGAGGTGTTGAAACAGAGGCGGGGAATCAGATATGGGGAATCAGAGGTGGGGAATCAGGGGCAGGGAATCAGTGGAATTGAATCAGACGCGGGGAATAAGAGGCGGGGAATCAGAGGTGGGGAATCAGAGGCGGGGAATCAGAGGCAGGGAATCGGATGTGCGGAATCAGAGATGGGGAATCAGAGGTGGGGATTCAGAGGTGGTGAATCAGAGAAGGGGAATCAGAGGCGGGGTATCACAGGCAGGGAATCAGACGCGGGGAATCTGAGGCGGGGTATCAGAGCTGGGTAATCAGAGGTGGGGAAACAGAGGCGGGGAATCAGAGGCGGGCAAACAGAGGCGGGGAATTAGATATGGGGAATCAGAGGTGGGGAATCAGAGGTGGTGAATCAGAGATGGGGAATCACAGGCGGGGAATCAGAGGCAGGGAATAGAACGCGGGGAATCAGAGGCAGGGTATCAGAGCTGGGGATTCAGAGGCGGGGAATTAGACACGGGGAATCAGAGGTGGGGAATCAGAGGCGGGGAAACAGAGGCGGGTAATCAGACATGGGGAATCGGATGCGGGGAATCAGAGGCGGGGAATCAGAGCTGGGGAATCAGAGGCGGGGAATCAGAGTTGGGGCATCAGAGGTGGGGAATTAGATATGGGGAAACAGAGGCGGGGAATCAGAGGCGGGGAAACAGAGGCGGGGAATCAGATATGGGTAATCAGAGATGGGGAATCAGAGGCAGGGAATCAGAATCAGAAGCGGGGAATAAGAGGCCGGGAATCAGAGGCCGGGAATCAGATGCTTGGAATAAGAGGCCGGGAATCAGAGGTGGGGCATCAGAGTCCGGGAATCAGAGATGGGGATTCAGAGGCGGGGAATGAGATATGGAGAATCAGAGGCGGGGAATCAGAGGCGGGGAAACCGAGGTGGGGAATCAGATATGGGGAATCAGAGGTGGCGAATCAAAGGCGGTGAATCAGAGATGTGGAATCAGAGGCGGGGAATCAGAGGCAGGGAATCAGATGCGGGGATTCAGAGACGGGGAATCAGAGCTGGCGAATCATAGGCGGGGAATCAGAGGTGGGCAATCAGAGCCGGGGAATCAGATATGGGGAATCAGAGGCGGGGAATCAGAGGCGGGGAAACAGAGGCGGGGAATCAGATATGGGGAATCAGAGGTGGGGAATCAGAGGTTGTGAATCAGAGATGGGGAATCAAGGCGGGGAATCAGAGGCAGGGAATCAGACGCGGGGAATCAGAGGCGGGGATTCAGAGCTGGGGAATCAGAGGCGGGGAATCAGAGTTGGGGAATCAGAGGCAGGGAATCAGATATGGGGAATCAGAGGCGGGGAATCAGAGGCGGGGAAACAGAGGCAGGGAATCAGATATGGGGAATCAGAGGTGGGGAATCAGGGGCAGGGAATCAGTGGCAGGGAATCAGAGGCGGGGAATCAGAGGCGGGGAATCAGAGGCAGGGAATCAGACACGGGGAATCAGAGGCGGGGAATCAGAGATGGGGAATCAGAGGCCGGGAATCAGAGGCAGGGAATCAGACGCCGGGAATCAGAGGCGGGGAATCAGAGCTGGGGAATCAGAGGCGGGGAATCAGAGTTGGGGAATCAGAGGCGGGGAATCAGATATGGGGTAATAGAGGCGGGGAATCAGATATGGGGAATCAGAGGTGTGGAATCAGAGGTTGGGAATCAGAGGCAGGGAATCAGAGGCGGGGAAACAGAGGCGGGGAATCAGATATGGGGAATCAGAGGTGGCGAATCAAAGGCGGTGAAACAGAGATGGGGAATCAGGGCAGGGAATCAGAGGCAGGGAATCACAGCTGGGGAAACAGAGGCGGGGAATCAGATATGGGGAATCAGAGGTGGGGATTCAGGGGCGGGGAATCAGTGGCAGGGAATCAGAGCTGGGGAATCAGAGCTGGGGAATCAGAGCTGGGGAAACAGAGGCGGGGAATCAGATATGGGGAATCAGAGGTGGGGAATCAGGGGCGGGGAATCAGTGGCAGGGAATCAGAGGCCGGGAATAAAAGGTGGGGAATCAGAGCTGGGGAATCAGAGGCAGGGAATCAGAGTTGGGGAATCAGAGGAGGGGAATCAGATATGGGGAAACAGAGACCGGGAATCAGAGGCAGGGAAACAGAGGCGGGGAATCAGATATGGGGAATCAGAGGTGGGGAATTAGAGGTTGCGAATCAGAGGCGGGGAATCAGAGGCGGGGAATCAGAGGCAGGGAATCGGATGTGCGGAATCAGAGATGGGGAATCAGAGGTGGGGATTCAGAGGTGGTGAATCAGAGAAGGGGAATCAGAGGCTGGGAATCAGAGGCAGGGAATCAGATGCAGGGAATCAGAGGCGGGGAATCATAGCTGGCGAATTAGAGGAGGGGAATCAGAGTTGGGGAATCAGAGGCGGGGAATCAGATATGGGGAAACAGAGGCGGGGAATCAGAGGTGTTGAAACAGAGGCGGGGAATCAGATATGGGGAATCAGAGGTGGGGAATCAGGGGCAGGGAATCAGTGGCATTGAATCAGACGCGGGGAATCAGAGGCGGGGAATCAGAGGTGGGGAATCAGAGGCGGGGAATCAGAGGCAGGGAATCGGATGTGCGGAATCAGAGATGGGGAATCAGAGGTGGGGATTCAGAGGTGGTGAATCAGAGAAGGGGAATCAGAGGCTGGGAATCAGAGGCAGGGAATCAGACGCAGGGAATCAGAGTTGGGGAATCAGAGGCGGGGAATCATATATGGGGAATCAGAGGTGGGGAATCAGGGGCAGGGAATCAGTGGCAGGGATTCAGAGGCGGGGAATCAGACGCGGGGAATCAGAGGCGGGGAATCAGAGCTGGGGAATCAGAGCTGGGGAATCAGAGTCGGGGAATCAGAGGCAGGGAATCGGATGTGCGGAATCAGAGATGGGGAATCAGAGGTGGGGAAACAGAGGCGGTGAATCAGAGATGGGGAATCAGAGGCGGGGAATCAGATATGGGGAATCAGAGGCTGGGAATTAGAGGGGGGGAAACAGAGGCGGGGAATAAGATATGGGGAATCAGAGGTGGGGAATCAGTGGCGGGTAATCAGTGGCAGGGAATCAGAGGCGGGGAATCAGAGGCGGGGATTCAGAGGCAGGGAATCAGACACGGGGAATCAGAGGTGGGGAATCAGAGATGGGGAATCAGAGGCGGGGAATCAGAGGCAGGGAATCAGACGCGGGGAATCAGAGGCGGGGAATCAGAGCTGGGGAATCAGAGCTGGGGAATCAGAGTCGGGGAATCAGAGGCAGGGAATCGGATGTGCGGAATCAGAGATGGGGAATCAGAGGTGGGGAAACAGAGGCGGTGAATCAGAGATGGGGAATCAGAGGCGGGGAATCAGAGGCAGGAAATCAGACACGGGGATTCAGATGCTGGGAATCAGACGGGGGGAATCAAAGGCGGGGAATCAGAGCTGGTGAATCAGAGGCAGGGAATCAGAGTTGGGGATTCAGATGCGGGGAATCAGATATGGGGAAACAGAGGCGGGGAATCAGAGGCGGGCAAACAGAGGCGGGGAATTAGATATGGGGAATCAGAGGTGGGGAATCAGAGGTGGTGAATCAGAGATGGGGAATCACAGGCGGGGAATCAGAGGCAGGGAATAGAACGCGGGGAATCAGAGGCAGTGAATCAGAGCTGGGGAATCAGAGGCGGGGAATCAGATATGGGGAAACAGAGGCGGGGAATCAGAGGCGGGGAATCAGATATGGGGAATCATAGGTGGGGAATCAGAGGCAGGGAATCAGATGTGCGGAATCAGAGATGGGGAATCAGAGGCAGGGAATCAGAATCAGAAGCGGGGAATTAGAGGCCGGGAATCAGAGGCCGGGAATCAGATGCTGGGAATAAGAGGCCGGGAATCAGAGGTGGGGAATCAGAGTCCGGGAATCAGAGATGGGGATTCAGAGGCGGGGAATGAGATATGGAGAATCAGAGGCGGGGAATCAGAGGCGGGGAAACAGAGGTGGGGAATCAGATATGGGGAATCAGATATGGGGAATCAGAGGTGGTGAATCAAAGGCGGTGAATCAGAGATGGAGAAACAGAGGCGGGGAATCAGAGGCGTAGAAACAGAGGTGGGGAATCACATATGGGGAATCAGAGGCGGGGAAACAGAGGCAGGGAATCAGATATGGGGAATCAGAGGCGGGGAATCAGAGGTGGGGAATCATAGGCAGGGAATCGGATGTGCGGAATCAGAGATGGGGAATCAGAGGCCGGGAATCAGAGGTGGTGAATCAGAGATGGGGAATCAGAGGCGGTGAATCAGAGGCAGGGAATCAGATGCGAGGAATCAGAGGTGGGCAATCAGAGGCGGGGAATCAGATATGGGGAATCAGAGGCGGGGAATCAGAGGCGGGGAAACAGAGGCCGGGAATCAGATATGGGGAATCAGAGGTGGGGCATCAGAGGTTGTGAATCACAGATGGGGAATCAGAGGCGGGGAATCAGAGGCAGGGAATCAGACGTGGGGAATCAGAGGCGGGGATTCTGAGCTGGGGAATCAGAGGCGGGGAATCAGAGTTGGGGAATCAGAGGTGGGGAATCAGATATGGGGAATCAGACGCAGGGAATCAGAGGCGGGAAAACAGAGGCGGGGAATCAGATATGGGGAATCAGAGGTGGGGAATCAGGGGCAGGGAATCAGTGGCAGGGAATCAGACGCGGGGAATCAGAGGCGGGCAATCAGAGGCAGGGAATCAGACACGGGGAATCAGAGGCGGGGAATCTGAGATGGGGAATCAGAGGCGGGGAATCAGAGGCAGGGAATCGGATGCCGGGAATCAGAGGCGGGAAATCGGAGCTGGGGAATCAGAGGCGGGGAATCAGAGTTGGGGAATCAGAGGCGGCGAAGCAGATATGGGGAAATAGAGGCGGGGAATCAGATATGGGGAATCAGAGGCTGGGAACCAGAGGGGGGGAAACAGAGGCGGGGAATAAGATATGAGGAATCAGAGGTGGGGAATCAGGGGCGGGGAATCAGTGGCAGGGAATCAGAGGCGGGGAATCAGAGGTGGTGAATCAGAGGCGGGGAATCAGAGGCGGTGAATCAGAGGCAGGGAATCAGATGCGAGGAATCAGAGATGGGGAATCAGAGGTGGGGATTCAGAGGTGGTGAATCAGAGAAGGGGAATCAGAGGCTGGGAATCAGAGGAAGGGAATCAGATGCAGGGAATCAGAGGCGGGGAATCATAGCTGGCGAATTAGAGGAGGGGAATCAGAGTTGGGGAATCAGAGGCGGGGAATCAGATATGTGGAAACAGAGGCGGGGAATCAGAGGTGTTGAAACAGAGGCGGGGAATCAGATATGGGGAATCAGAGGTGGGGAATCAGGGGCAGGGAATCAGTGGAATTGAATCAGACGCGGGGAATCAGAGGCGGGGAATCAGAGGTGGGGAATCAGAGGCGGGGAATCAGAGGCAGGGAATCGGATGTGCGGAATCAGAGATGGGGAATCAGAGGTGGGGATTCAGAGGTGGTGAATCAGAGAAGGGGAATCAGAGGCTGGGAATCAGAGGCAGGGAATCAGACGCAGGGAATCAGAGTTGGGGAATCAGAGGCGGGGAATCATATATGGGGAATCAGAGGTGGGGAATCAGGGGCAGGGAATCAGTGGCAGGGATTCAGAGGCGGGGAATCAGACGCGGGGAATCAGAGGCGGGGAATCAGAGCTGGGGAATCAGAGCTGGGGAATCAGAGTCGGGGAATCAGAGGCAGGGAATCGGATGTGCGGAATCAGAGATGGGGAATCAGAGGTGGGGAAACAGAGGCGGTGAATCAGAGATGGGGAATCAGAGGCGGGGAATCAGATATGGGGAATCAGAGGCTGGGAATTAGAGGGGGGGAAACAGAGGCGGGGAATAAGATATGGGGAATCAGAGGTGGGGAATCAGTGGCGGGTAATCAGTGGCAGGGAATCAGAGGCGGGGAATCAGAGGCGGGGATTCAGAGGCAGGGAATCAGACACGGGGAATCAGAGGTGGGGAATCAGAGATGGGGAATCAGAGGCGGGGAATCAGAGGCAGGGAATCAGACGCGGGGAATCAGAGGTGGGGAATCAGAGCTGGGGATTCAGAGCTGGGGAATCAGAGTCGGGGAATCAGAGGCAGGGAATCGGATGTGCGGAATCAGAGATGGGAAATCAGAGGTGGGGAAACAGAGGCGGTGAATCAGAGATGGGGAATCAGAGGCGGGGAATCAGAGGCAGGAAATCAGACACGGGGATTCAGAGGCTGGGAATCAGACGGGGGGAATCAAAGGCGGGGAATCAGAGCTGGTGAATCAGAGGCAGGGAATCAGAGTTGGGGATTCAGATGCGGGGAATCAGATATGGGGAAACAGAGGCGGGGAATCAGAGGCAGGCAAACAGAGGCGGGGAATTAGATATGGGGAATCAGAGGTGGGGAATCAGAGGTGGTGAATCAGAGATGGGGAATCACAGGCGGGGAATCAGAGGCAGGGAATAGAACGCGGGGAATCAGAGGCAGTGAATCAGAGCTGGGGAATCAGAGGCGGGGAATCAGATATGGGGAAACAGAGGCGGGGAATCAGAGGCGGGGAATCAGATATGGGGAATCATAGGTGGGGAATCAGAGGCAGGGAATCAGATGTGCGGAATCAGAGATGGGGAATCAGAGGCAGGGAATCAGAATCAGAAGCGGGGAATTAGAGGCCGGGAATCAGAGGCCGGGAATCAGATGCTGGGAATAAGAGGCCGGGAATCAGAGGTGGGGAATCAGAGTCCGGGAATCAGAGATGGGGATTCAGAGGCGGGGAATGAGATATGGAGAATCAGAGGCGGGGAATCAGAGGCGGGGAAACAGAGGTGGGGAATCAGATATGGGGAATCAGATATGGGGAATCAGAGGTGGTGATTCAAAGGCGGTGAATCAGAGATGGAGAAACAGAGGCGGGGAATCAGAGGCGTGGAAACAGAGGTGGGGAATCACATATGGGGAATCAGAGGCGGGGAAACAGAGGCAGGGAATCAGATATGGGGAATCAGAGGCGGGGAATCAGAGGTGGGGAATCATAGGCAGGGAATCGGATGTGCGGAATCAGAGATGGGGAATCAGAGGCCGGGAATCAGAGGTGGTGAATCAGAGATGGGGAATCAGAGGCGGTGAATCAGAGGCAGGGAATCAGATGCGAGGAATCAGAGGTGGGCAATCAGAGGCGGGGAATCAGATGTGGGGAATCAGAGGCGGGGAATCAGAGGCGGGGAAACAGAGGCGGGGAATCAGATATGGGGAATCAGAGGTGGGGCATCAGAGGTTGTGAATCACAGATGGGGAATCAGAGGCGGGGAATCAGAGGCAGGGAATCAGACGTGGGGAATCAGAGGCGGGGATTCTGAGCTGGGGAATCAGAGGCGGGGAATCAGAGTTGGGGAATCAGAGGTGGGGAATCAGATATGGGGAATCAGACGCAGGGAATCAGAGGCGGGAAAACAGAGGCGGGGAATCAGATATGGGGAATCAGAGGTGGGGAATCAGGGGCAGGGAATCAGTGGCAGGGAATCAGACGCGGGGAATCAGAGGCGGGCAATCAGAGGCAGGGAATCAGACACGGGGAATCAGAGGCGGGGAATCAGAGATGGGGAATCAGAGGCGGGGAATCAGAGGCAGGGAATCGGATGCCGGGAATCAGAGGCGGGAAATCGGAGCTGGGGAATCAGAGGCGGGGAATCAGAGTTGGGGAATCAGAGGCGGCGAAGCAGATATGGGGAAATAGAGGCGGGGAATCAGATATGGGGAATCAGAGGCAGGGAATCAGATATGGGGAATCAGAGGCTGGGAATCAGAGGGGGGGAAACAGAGGCGGGGAATAAGATATGAGGAATCAGAGGTGGGGAATCAGGGGCGGGGAATCAGTGGCAGGGAATCAGAGGCGGGGAATCAGAGGCGGGGAATCAGAGGCAGGAAATCAGACACGGGGAATCAGAGGTGGGGAATCAGAGATGGGGAATCAGAGGCGGGGAATCAGAGGCAGGGAATCAGACGCGGGGAATCAGAGGCGGGGAATCAGAGCTGGGGAATCAGAGGTGGGGAATCAGAGTCGGGGAATCAGAGGCAGGGAATCGGATGTGCGGAATCAGAAATGGGGAATCAGAGGTGGGGAATCAGAGGCGGTGAATCAGAGATGGGGAATCAGAGGCGGGGAATCTGAGGCAGGAAATCAGACACGGGGATTCAGAGGCTGGGAATCAGACGGGGGGAATCAAAGGCGGGGAATTAGAGCTGGTGAATCAGAGGCAGGGAATCAGAGTTTGGGATTCAGAGGCGGGGAATCAGATATGGGGAAACAGAGGCGGGGAATCAGAGGCGGGCAAACAGAGGCGGGGAATTAAATATGGGGAATCAGAGATGGGGAATCAGAGGTGGTGAATCAGAGATTGGGAATCACAGGCGGGGAATCAGAGGCAGGGAATAGAACGCGGGGAATCAGAGGCAGGGAATCAGAGCTGGGGAATCAGAGGCGGGGAATCAGATATGGGGAAACAGAGGCGGGGAATCAGAGGCGGGGAAACAGAGGCGGGGAATCAGACATGGGGAATCGGATGCGGGGAATCAGAGGCGGGGAATCAGAGCTGGGGAATCAGAGGCGGAGAATCAGAGTTGGGGCATCAGAGGTGGGGAATTAGATATGGGGAAACAGAGGCGGGGAATCAGATATGGTGAATCAGAGGTGGTGAATCAGAGGCAGGGAATCAGATGTGCGGAATCAGAGATGGGGAAACAGAGGCAGGGTATCAGAATCAGAAGCGGGGAATAAGAGGCCGGGAATCAGAGGCCGGGAATCAGATGCTGGGAATAAGAGGCCGGGAATCAGAGGTGGGGAATCAGAGTCCGGGAATCAGAGATGGGGATTCAGAGGCGGGGAATGAGATATGGAGAATCAGAGGCGGGGAATCAGAGGCGGGGAAACAGAGGTGGGGAATCAGATATGGGGAATCAGAGGTGGCGAATCAAAGGCGGTGAATCAGAGATGGGGAATCAGAGGCGGGGAATCAGAGGCAGGGAATCTGATGCGGGGATTCAGAGGCGGGGAATCAGAGCTGGCGAATCAGAGGCGGGGAATCAGAGGTGGGCAATCAGAGCTGGGGAATCAGATATGGGGAATCAGAGGCGGGGAATCAGAGGCGGGGAAACAGAGGCGGTGAATCAGGTATGGGGAATCAGAGGTGGGGAATCAGAGGTTGTGAATCAGAGATGGGGAATCAAGGCGGGGAATCAGAGGCAGATAATCAGACGCGGGGAATCAGAGGCAGTGAATCAGAGCTGGGGAATCAGAGGCGGGGAATCAGATATGGGGAAACAGAGGCGGGGAATCAGAGGCAGGGAAACAGAGGCGGGGAATCAGAAATGGGGAATCGGATGCGGGGAATCAGAGGTGGGGAATCAGAGCTGGGGAATCAGAGGCGGGGAATCAGAGTTGGGGTATCAGAGGTGGGGAATTAGATATGGGGAAACAGAGGCGGGGAATCAGAGGCGGGGAAACAGAGGCGGGGAATCAGATATGGGGAATCATAGGTGGGGAATCAGAGGCAGGGAATCAGATGTGCGGAATCAGAGATGGGGAATCAGAGGCAGGGAATCAGAATCAGAAGCGGGGAATTAGAGGCCGGGAATCAGAGGCCGGGAATCAGATGCTGGGAATAAGAGGCCGGGAATCAGAGGTGGGGAATCAGAGTCCGGGAATCAGAGATGGGGATTCAGAGGCGGGGAATGAGATATGGAGAATCAGAGGCGGGGAATCAGAGGCGGGGAAACAGAGGTGGGGAATCAGATATGGGGAATCAGATATGGGCAATCAGAGGTGGTGAATCAAAGGCGGTGAATCAGAGATGGAGAAACAGAGGCGGGGAATCAGAGGCGTGGAAACAGAGGTGGGGAATCACATATGTGGAATCAGAGGCGGGGAAACAGAGGCAGGGAATCAGATATGGGGAATCAGAGGAGGGGAATCAGAGGTGGGGAATCATAGGCAGGGAATCGGATGTGCGGAATCAGAGATGGGGAATCAGAGTCCGGGAATCAGAGGTGGTGAATCAGAGATGGGGAATCAGAGGCGGTGAATCAGAGGCAGGGAATCAGATGCGAGGAATCAGAGGTGGGCAATCAGAGGCGGGGAATCAGATATGGGGAATCAGAGGCGGGGAATCAGAGGCGGGGAAACAGAGGCGGGGAATCAGATATGGGGAATCAGAGGTGGGGCATCAGAGGTTGTGAATCACAGATGGGGAATCAGAGGCGGGGAATCAGAGGCAGGGAATCAGACGTGGGGAATCAGAGGCGGGGATTCAGAGCTGGGGAATCAGAGGCGGGGAATCAGAGTTGGGGAATCAGAGGTGGGGAATCAGATATGGGGAATCAGACGCAGGGAATCAGAGGCGGGAAAACAGAGGCGGGGAATCAGATATGGGGAATCAGAGGTGGGGAATCAGGAGCAGGGAATCAGTGGCAGGGAATCAGACGCGGGAAATCAGAGGCGGGCAATCAGAGGCAGGGAATCAGACACGGGGAATCAGAGGCGGGGAATCAGAGATGGGGAATCAGAGGAGGGAATCAGAGGCTGGGAATCGGATGCCGGGAATCAGAGGCGGGAAATCAGAGCTGGGGAATCAGAGGCGGGGAATCAGAGTTGGGGAATCAGAGGCGGCGAAGCAGATATGGGGAAATAGAGGCGGGGAATCAGATATGGGGAATCAGAGGCAGGGAATCAGATATGGGGAATCAGAGGCTGGGAATCAGAGGGGGGGAAACAGAGGCGGGGAATAAGATATGGGGAATCAGAGGTGGGGAATCAGGGGCGGGGAATCAGTGGCAGGGAATCAGAGGCGGGGAATCAGAGGCGGGGAATCAGAGGCAGGGAATCAGACACGGGGAATCAGAGGTGGGGAATCAGAGATGGGGAATCAGTGGCGGGGAATCAGAGGCAGGGAATCAGACGCGGGGAATCAGAGGCGGGGAATCAGAGCTGGGGAATCAGAGGTGGGGAATCAGAGTCGGGGAATCAGAGGCAGGGAATCGGATGTGCGGAATCAGAAATGGGGAATCAGAGGTGGGGAATCAGAGGCGGTGAATCAGAGATGGGGAATCAGAGGCGGGGAATCTGAGGCAGGAATCAGACACGGGGATTCAGAGGCTGGGAATCAGACGGGGGGAATCAAAGGCGGGGAATCAGAGCTGGTGAATCAGAGGCAGGGAATCAGAGTTGGGGATTCAGAGGCGGGGAATCAGATATGGGGAAACAGAGGCGGGGAATCAGAGGCGGGCAAACAGAGGCGGGGAATTAAATATGGGGAATCAGAGGTGGGGAATCAGAGGTGGTGAATCAGAGATTGGGAATCACAGGCGGGGAATCAGAGGCAGGGAATAGAACGCGGGGAATCAGAGGCAGGGAATCAGAGCTGGGGAATCAGAGGCGGGGAATCAGATATGGGGAAACAGAGGCGGGGAATCAGAGGCGGGGAAACAGAGGCGGGGAATCAGACATGGGGAATCGGATGCGGGGAATCAGAGGCGGGGAATCAGAGCTGGGGAATCAGAGGCGGGGAATCAGAGTTGGGGCATCAGAGGTAGGGAATTAGATGTGGGGAAACAGAGGCGGGGAATCAGAGGTGGGGAAACAGAGGCGGGGAATCAGATATGGGGAATCAGAGGTGGGGAATCAGAGGCAGGGAATCAGATGTGCGGAATCAGAGATGGGGAATCAGAGGCAGGGCATTAGAATCAGAAGCGGGGAATCAGAGGCCGGGAATCAGAGGCCGGGAATCAGATGCTGGGAATAAGAGGCCGGGAATCAGAGGTGGGGAATCAGAGTCCGGGAATCAGAGATGGGGATTCAGAGGCGGGGAATGAGATATGGAGAATCAGAGGCGGGGAATCAGAGGCGGGGAAACAGAGGTGGGGAATCAGATATGGGGAATCAGAGGTGGCGAATCAAAGGCGGTGAATCAGAGATGGGGAATCAGAGGCGGGGAATCAGAGGCAGGGAATCAGATGCGGGGATTCAGAGGCGGGGAATCAGAGCTGGCGAATCAGAGGCGGGGAATCAGAGGTGGGCAATCAGAGCTGGGGAATCAGATATGGGGAATCAGAGGCGGGGAATCAGAGTCGGGGAATCAGAGTTGGGGAATCAGAGGCAGGGAATCAGATATGAGGAATCAGAGGCGGGGAAACAGAGGAGGGGAATCAGATATGGGGAATCAGAGGTGGGGAATCAGGGGCAGGGAATCAGTGGCAGGGAATCAGAGGCGGGGAATCACAGGCGGGGAATCAGAGGCAGGGAATCAGACACGGGGAATCAGAGGCGGGGAATCAGAGATGGGGAATCAGAGGCGGGGAATCAGAGGCAGTGAATCGGACGCCGGGAATCAGAGGCGGGGAATCAGAGCTGGGGAATCAGAGGCGGGGAATCAGAGTTGGGGAATCAGAGGCGGGGAATCAGATATGGGGAAATAGAGGCGGGGAATCAGATATGGGGAATCAGAGGTGTGGAATCAGAGGTTGGGAATCAGAGGACGGGAATCAGAGGCGGGGAAACAGAGGCGGGGAATCAGATATGGGGAATCAGAGGTGGCGAATCAAAGGCGGTGAAACAGAGATGGGGAATCAGGGCAGGGAATCAGAGGCAGGGAATCAGAGCTAAGGGAAACAGAGGCGGGGAATCAGAGGCGGGGAAACAGAGGCGGGGAATCAGATATGGGGAATCAGAGGTGGGGAATCAGGGGCAGGGAATCAGTGGCAGGGAATCAGAGGCGGGGAATCACAGGCGGGGAATCATAGGCAGGGAATCAGACACGGGGAATCAGAGGCGGGGAATCAGAGATGGGGAATCAGAGGCGGGGAATCAGAGGCAGGGAATCAGACGCGGGGAATCAGAGGCGGGGATTCAGAGCTGGGGAATCAGAGTCGGGGAATCAGAGTTGGGGAATCAGAGACAGGGAATCAGATATGGGGAATCAGAGGCGGGGAATCAGAGGCGGGGAAACAGAGGCGGGGAATCAGATATGGGGAATCAGAGGTGGGGAATCAGGGGCAGGGAATCAGTGGCAGGGAATCAGAGGCGGGGAATCACAGGCGGGGAATCAGAGGCAGGGAATCAGACACGGGGAATCAGAGGCGGGGAATCAGAGATGGGGAATCAGAGGCGGGGAATCAGAGGCAGTGAATCGGACGCCGGGAATCAGAGGCGGGGTATCAGAGCTGGGGAATCAGAGGCGGGGAATCAGAGTTGGGGAATCAGAGGCGGGGAATCAGATATGGGGAAATAGAGGCGGGGAATCAGATATGGGGAATCAGAGGTGTGGAATCAGAGGTTGGGAATCAGAGGCAGGGAATCAGAGGAGGGGAAACAGAGGCGGGGAATCAGATATGGGGAATCAGAGGTGGGGAATCAGGGGCGGGGATTCAGTGGCAGGGAATCAGAGCTGGGGAATCAGAGGTGGGGAATCAGAGCTGGGGAAACAGAGGCGGGGAATCAGATATGGGGAATCAGAGGTGGGGATTTAGGGGCTGGGAATCAGTGGCAGGGAATCAGAGGCCGGGAATAAAAGGTGGGGAATCAGAGCTGGGGAATCAGAGGCGGGGAATCACAGGCGGGGAATCAGAGGCAGGGAATCAGACACGGGGAATCAGAGGCGGGGAATCAGAGATGGGGAATCAGAGGCGGGGAATCAGAGGCAGTGAATCGGACGCCGGGAATCAGAGGCGGGGTATCAGAGCTGGGGAATGAGATGCGGGGAATCAGAGTTGGGGAATCAGAGGCGGGGAATCAGATATGGGGAAATAGAGGCGGGGAATCAGATATGGGGAATCAGAGGTGTGGAATCAGAGGTTGGGAATCAGAGGCAGGGAATCAGAGGCGGGGAAACAGAGGCGGGGAATCAGATATGGGGAATCAGAGGTGGCGAATCAAAGGCGGTGAAACAGAGATGGGGAATCGGGGTAGGGAATCAGAGGCAGGGAATCAGAGCTAAGGGAAACAGAGGCGGGGAATCAGATATGGGGAATCAGAGGTGGGGAATCAGGGGCAGGGAATCAGTGGCAGGGAATCAGAGCTGGGGAATCAGAGGTGGGGAATCAGAGCTGGGGAAACAGAGGCGGGGAATCAGATATGGGGAATCAGAGGTGGGGATTTAGGGGCTGGGAATCAGTGGCAGGGAATCAGAGGCCGGGAATAAAAGGTGGGGAATCAGAGCTGGGGAATGAGAGGCGGGGAATCAGAGTTGGGGAATCAGAGGAGGGGAATCAGATATGGGGAAACAGAGGCCGGGAATCAGATGCAGGGAAACTGAGGCGGGGAATCAGATATGGGGAATCAGAGGTGGGGAATTAGAGGTTGCGAATCAGAGGCGGGGAATCAGAGGCGGGGAATCAGAGGCAGGGAATCGGATGTGCGGAATCAGAGATGGGTAATCAGAGGTGGGGATTCAGAGGTGGTGAATCAGAGAAGGGGAATCAGAGGCTGGGAATCAGAGGCAGGGAATCAGACGCAGGGAATCAGAGGCGGGGAATCATAGCTGGCGAATTAGAGGAGGGGAATCAGAGTTGGGGAATCAGAGGCGGGGAATCAGATATGGGGAAACAGAGGCGGGGAATCAGAGGCGGGGAAACAGAGGCGGGGAATCAGATATGGGGAATCAGAGGTGGGGAATCAGGGGCAGGGAATCAGTGGCAGGGAATCAGAGTTGGGGATTCAGAGGCGGGGAATCAGATATGGGGAAACAGAGGCGGGGAATCAGAGGCGGGCACACAGAGGCGGGGAATTAGATATGGGGAATCAGAGGTGGGGAATCAGAGGTGGTGAATCAGAGATGGGGAATCACATGCGGGGAATCAGAGGCCGGGAATAGAACGCGGGGAATCAGAGGCAGTGAATCAGAGCTGGGGAATCAGAGGCGGGGAATCAGATATGGGGAAACATAGGCGGTGAATCAGAGGCGGGGAAACAGAGGCGGGGAATCAGAAATGGGGAATCGGATGCGGGGAATCAGAGGTGGGGAATCAGAGCTGGGGAATCAGAGGCGGGGAATCAGAGTTGGGGCATCAGAGGTGGGGAATAAGATATGGGGAAACAGAGGCGGGGAATCAGAGGCGGGGAAACAGAGGCGGGGAATCAGATATGGGGAATCATAGGTGGGGAATCAGAGGCAGGGAATCAGATGTGCGGAATCAGAGATGGGGAATCAGAGGCAGGGAATCAGAATCAGAAGCGGGGAATTAGAGGCCGGGAATCAGAGGCCGGGAATCAGATGCTGGGAATAAGAGGCCGGGAATCAGAGGTGGGGAATCAGAGTCCGGGAATCAGAGATGGGGATTCAGAGGCGGGGAATGAGATATGGAGAATCAGAGGCTGGGAATCAGAGGCGGGGAAACAGAGGTGGGGAATCAGATATGGGGAATCAGATATGGGGAATCAGAGGTGGTGAATCAAAGGCGGTGAATCAGAGATGGAGAAACAGAGGCGGGGAATCAGAGGCGTGGAAACAGAGGTGGGGAATCACATATGGGGAATCAGAGGCGGGGAAACAGAGGCAGGGAATCAGATATGGGGAATCAGAGGCGGGGAATCAGAGGTGGGGAATCATAGGCAGGGAATCGGATGTGCGGAATCAGAGATGGGGAATCAGAGGCCGGGAATCAGAGGGGGGGAATCAGAGATGGGGAATCAGAGGCGGTGAATCAGAGGCAGGGAATCAGATGCGAGGAATCAGAGGTGGGCAATCAGAGGCGGGGAATCAGATATGGGGAATCAGAGGCGGGGAATCAGAGGCGGGGAACAGAGGCGGGGAATCAGATATGGGGAATCAGAGGTGGGGCATCAGAGGTTGTGAATCACAAATGGGGAATCAGAGGCGGGGAATCAGAGGCAGGGAATCAGACGTGGGGAATCAGAGGCGGGGATTCAGAGCTGGGGAATCAGAGGCGGGGAATCAGAGTTGGGGAATCAGAGGCGGGGAATCAGATATGGGGAATCAGAGGTGGGGAATCAGGGGCAGGGAATCAGTGGCAGGGAATCAGACGCGGGGAATCAGAGGCGGGGAATCAGAGGCAGGGAATCAGACACGGGGAATCAGAGGCGGGGAATCAGAGATGGGGAATCAGAGGCGGGGAATCAGAGGCAGGGAATCGGATGCCGGGAATCAGAGTCGGGAAATCAGAGCTGGGGAATCAGAGGCGGGGAATCATAGTTGGGGAATCAGAGGCGGCGAAGCAGATATGGGGAAATAGAGGCGGGGAATCAGATATGGGGAATCAGAGGCAGGGAATCAGATATGGGGAATCAGAGGCTGGGAATCAGAGGGGGGGAAACAGAGGCGGGGAATAAGATATGGGGAATCAGAGGTGGGGAATCAGGGGCGGGGAATCAGTGGCAGGGAATCAGAGGCGGGGAATCAGAGGCGGGGAATCAGAGGCAGGGAATCAGACACGGGGAATCAGAGGTGGGGAATCAGAGATGGGGAATCAGAGGCGGGGAATCAGAGGCAGGGAATCAGACGCGGGGAATCAGAGGCGGGGAATCAGAGCTGGGGAATCAGAGGTGGGGAATCAGAGTCGGGGTATCAGAGGCAGGGAATCGGATGTGCGGAATCAGAAATGGGGAATCAGAGGTGGGGAATCAGAGGCGGTGAATCAGAGATGGGGAATCAGAGGAGGGAAATCTGAGGCAGGAAATCAGACACGGGGATTCAGAGGCTGGGAATCAGACGGGGGGAATCAAAGGCGGGGAATCAGAGCTGGTGAATCAGAGGCAGGGAATCAGAGTTGGGGATTCAGAGGCGGGGAATCAGATATGGGGAAACAGAGGCGGGGAATCAGAGGCGGGCAAACAGAGGCGGGGAATTAAATATGGGGAATCAGAGGTGGGGAATCAGAGGTGGTGAATCAGAGATTGGGAATCACAGGCGGGGAATCAGAGGCAGGGAATAGAACGCGGGGAATCAGAGGCAGGGAATCAGAGCTGGGGAATCAGAAGCGGGGAATCAGAGTTGGGGAATCAGAGGCGGCGAATCAGATATGGGGAATCAGAGGCAGGGAATCAGAGGCGGGGAATCAGAGGCAGGGAATCAGACGCGGGGAATCTGAGGCGGGGAATCAGAGCTGGGGAATCAGAGGTGGGGAATAAGAGTTGGGGAATCAGAGGCAGGGAATTGGATGTGCGGAATCAGAGATGGGGAATCAGAGGTGGGGAATCAGAGGCGGTGAATCAGAAATGGGGAATCAGAGGCGGGGAATCAGAGGCAGGAAATCAGACACGGGGATTCAGAGGCTGGGATTCAGACGGTGGGAATCAAAGGCGGGGAATCAGAGCTGGGGAATCTGAGGCAGGGAATCAGAGTTGGGGATTCAGAGGCGGGGAATCAGATATGGGGAAACAGAGGCGGGGAATCAGAGGCGGGAAAACAGAGGCGTGGAATTAGATATGGGGAATCAGAGGTGGGGAATCAGAGGTGTTGAATCAGTGATGGGGAATCACAGGCGGGGAATCAGAGGCAGGGAATAGAACGCGGGGAATCAGAGGCAGGGAATCAGAGCTGGGGAATCAGAGGCGGGGAATCATTGTTGGGAATCAGAGGCGGGGAATCAGATATGGGGAAACAGAGGTGGGGAATCAGAGGCGGGGAAACAGAGGCGGGGAATCAGATATGGGGAATCGGATGCAGGGAATCAGAGGCGGGGAATCAGAGCTGGGGAATCAGAGGCGGGGAATCAGAGTTGGGGCATCAGAGGTGGGGAATTAGATATGGGGAAACAGAGGCGGGGAATCAGAGGCGGGGAAACAGAGGCGGGGAATCAGATATGGGGAATCATAGGTGGGGAATCAGAGGCAGGGAATCAGATGTGCGGAATCAGAGATGGGGAATCAGAGGCAGGGAATCAGAATCAGAAGCGGGGAATTAGAGGCCGGGAATCAGAGGCCGGGAATCAGATGCTGGGAATAAGAGGCCGGGAATCAGAGGTGGGGAATCAGAGTCCGGGAATCAGAGATGGGGATTCAGAGGCGGGGAATGAGATATGGAGAATCAGAGGCGGGGAATCAGAGGCGGGGAAACAGAGGTGGGGAATCAGATATGGGGAATCAGATATGGGGAATCAGAGGTGGTGAATCAAAGGCGGTGAATCAGAGATGGAGAAACAGAGGCGGGGAATCAGGCGTGGAAACAGAGGTGGGGAATCACATATGGGGAATCAGAGGCGGGGAAACAGAGGCAGGGAATCAGATATGGGGAATCAGAGGCGGGGAATCAGAGGTGGGGAATCATAGGCAGGGAATCGGATGTGCGGAATCAGAGATGGGGAATCAGAGGCCGGGAATCAGAGGTGGTGAATCAGAGATGGGGAATCAGAGGCGGTGAATCAGAGGCAGGGAATCAGATGCGAGGAATCAGAGGTGGGCAATCAGAGGCGGGGAATCAGATATGGGGAATCAGAGGCGGGGAATCAGAGGCGGGGAAACAGAGGCGGGGAATCAGATATGGGGAATCAGAGGTGGGGCATCAGAGGTTGTGAATCACAGATGGGGAATCAGAGGCGGGGAATCAGAGGCAGGGAATCAGACGTGGGGAATCAGAGGCGGGGATTCAGAGCTGGGGAATCAGAGGCGGGGAATCAGAGTTGGGGAATCAGAGGTGGGGAATCAGATATGGGGAATCAGACGCAGGGAATCAGAGGCGGGAAAACAGAGGCGGGGAATCAGATATGGGGAATCAGAGGTGGGGAATCAGGGGCAGGGAATCAGTGGCAGGGAATCAGACGCGGGGAATCAGAGGCGGGCAATCAGAGGCAGGGAATCAGACACGGGGAATCAGAGGCGGGGAATCAGAGGCAGGGAATCGGATGCCGGGAATCAGAGGCGGGAAATCGGAGCTGGGGAATCAGAGGCGGGGAATCAGAGTTGGGGAATCAGAGGCGGCGAAGCAGATATGGGGAAATAGAGGCGGGGAATCAGATATGGGGAATCAGAGGCAGGGAATCAGATATGGGGAATCAGAGGCTGGGAATCAGAGGGGGGGAAACAGAGGCGGGGAATAAGATATGAGGAATCAGAGGTGGGGAATCAGGGGCGGGGAATCAGTGGCAGGGAATCAGAGGCGGGGAATCAGAGGCGGGGAATCAGAGGCAGGGAATAGAACGCGGGGAATCAGAGGCAGGGAATCAGAGCTGGGGAATCAGAGGCGGGGAATCAGATATGGGGAAACAGAGGCGGGGAATCAGAGGCGGGGAAACAGAGGCGGGGAATCAGACATGGGGAATCGGATGCGGGGAATCAGAGGCGGGGAATCAGAGCTGGGGAATCAGAGGCGGGGAATCAGAGTTGGGGCATCAGAGGTGGGGAATTAGATATGGGGAAACAGAGGCGGGGAATCAGATATGGTGAATCAGAGGTGGTGAATCAGAGGCAGGGAATCAGATGTGCGGAATCAGAGATGGGGAATCAGAGGCAGGGTATCAGAATCAGAAGCGGGGAATAAGAGGCCGGGAATCAGAGGCCGGGAATCAGATGCTGGGAATAAGAGGCCGGGAATCAGAGGTGGGGAATCAGAGTCCGGGAATCAGAGATGGGGATCAGAGGCGGGGAATGAGATATGGAGAATCAGAGGCGGGGAATCAGAGGCGGGGAAACAGAGGTGGGCAATCAGATATGGGGAATCAGAGGTGGCGAATCAAAGGCGGTGAATCAGAGATGGGGAATCAGAGGCGGGGAATCAGAGGCAGGGAATCTGATGCGGGGATTCAGAGGCGGGGAATCAGAGCTGGCGAATCAGAGGCGGGGAATCAGAGGTGGGCAATCAGAGCTGGGGAATCAGATATGGGGAATCAGAGGCGGGGAATCAGAGGCGGGGAAACAGAGGCGGTGAATCAGGTATGGGGAATCAGAGGTGGGGAATCAGAGGTTGTGAATCAGAGATGGGGAATCAAGGCGGGGAATCAGAGGCAGATAATCAGACGCGGGGAATCAGAGGCAGTGAATCAGAGCTGGGGAATCAGAGGCGGGGAATCAGATATGGGGAAACAGAGGCGGGGAATCAGAGGCAGGGAAACAGAGGCGGGGAATCAGAAATGGGGAATCGGATGCGGGGAATCAGAGGTGGGGAATCAGAGCTGGGGAATCAGAGGCGGGGAATCAGAGTTGGGGCATCAGAGGTGGGGAATTAGATATGGGGAAACAGATATGGGGAATCAGAGGTGGTGAATCAAAGGCGGTGAATCAGAGATGGAGAAACAGAGGCGGGGAATCAGAGGCGTGGAAACAGAGGTGGGGAATCACATATGGGGAATCAGAGGCGGGGAAACAGAGGCAGGGAATCAGATATGGGGAATCAGAGGCGGGGAATCAGAGGTGGGGAATCATAGGCAGGGAATCGGATGTGCGGAATCAGAGATGGGGAATCAGAGGCCGGGAATCAGAGGGGGGGAATCAGAGATGGGGAATCAGAGGCGGTGAATCAGAGGCAGGGAATCAGATGCGAGGAATCAGAGGTGGGCAATCAGAGGCGGGGAATCAGATATGGGGAATCAGAGGCGGGGAATCAGAGGCGGGGAACAGAGGCGGGGAATCAGATATGGGGAATCAGAGGTGGGGCATCAGAGGTTGTGAATCACAAATGGGGAATCAGAGGCGGGGAATCAGAGGCAGGGAATCAGACGTGGGGAATCAGAGGCGGGGATTCAGAGCTGGGGAATCAGAGGCGGGGAATCAGAGTTGGGGAATCAGAGGCGGGGAATCAGATATGGGGAATCAGAGGTGGGGAATCAGGGGCAGGGAATCAGTGGCAGGGAATCAGACGCGGGGAATCAGAGGCGGGGAATCAGAGGCAGGGAATCAGACACGGGGAATCAGAGGCGGGGAATCAGAGATGGGGAATCAGAGGCGGGGAATCAGAGGCAGGGAATCGGATGCCGGGAATCAGAGGCGGGAAATCAGAGCTGGGGAATCAGAGGCGGGGAATCATAGTTGGGGAATCAGAGGCGGCGAAGCAGATATGGGGAAATAGAGGCGGGGAATCAGATATGGGGAATCAGAGGCAGGGAATCAGATATGGGGAATCAGAGGCTGGGAATCAGAGGGGGGGAAACAGAGGCGGGGAATAAGATATGGGGAATCAGAGGTGGGGAATCAGGGGCGGGGAATCAGTGGCAGGGAATCAGAGGCGGGGAATCAGAGGCGGGGAATCAGAGGCAGGGAATCAGACACGGGGAATCAGAGGTGGGGAATCAGAGATGGGGAATCAGAGGCGGGGAATCAGAGGCAGGGAATCAGACGCGGGGAATCAGAGGCGGGGAATCAGAGCTGGGGAATCAGAGGTGGGGAATCAGAGTCGGGGTATCAGAGGCAGGGAATCGGATGTGCGGAATCAGAAATGGGGAATCAGAGGTGGGGAATCAGAGGCGGTGAATCAGAGATGGGGAATCAGAGGAGGGAAATCTGAGGCAGGAAATCAGACACGGGGATTCAGAGGCTGGGAATCAGACGGGGGGAATCAAAGGCGGGGAATCAGAGCTGGTGAATCAGAGGCAGGGAATCAGAGTTGGGGATTCAGAGGCGGGGAATCAGATATGGGGAAACAGAGGCGGGGAATCAGAGGCGGGCAAACAGAGGCGGGGAATTAAATATGGGGAATCAGAGGTGGGGAATCAGAGGTGGTGAATCAGAGATTGGGAATCACAGGCGGGGAATCAGAGGCAGGGAATAGAACGCGGGGAATCAGAGGCAGGGAATCAGAGCTGGGGAATCAGAAGCGGGGAATCAGAGTTGGGGAATCAGAGTCGGCGAATCAGATTTGGGGAATCAGAGGCAGGGAATCAGAGGCGGGGAATCAGAGGCAGGGAATCAGACGCGGGGAATCTGAGGCGGGGAATCAGAGCTGGGGAATCAGAGGTGGGGAATAAGAGTTAGGGAATCAGAGGCAGGGAATTGGATGTGCGGAATCAGAGATGGGGAATCAGAGGTGGGGAATGAGAGGCGGTGAATCAGAAATGGGGAATCAGAGGCGGGGAATCAGAGGCAGGAAATCAGACACGGGGATTCAGAGGCTGGGATTCAGACGGTGGGAATCAAAGGCGGGGAATCAGAGCTGGGGAATCTGAGGCAGGGAATCAGAGTTGGGGATTCAGAGGCGGGGAATCAGATATGGGGAAACAGAGGCGGGGAATCAGAGGCGGGAAAACAGAGGCGTGGAATTAGATATGGGGAATCAGAGGCAGGGCATCAGAATCAGAAGCGGGGAATCAGAGGCCGGGAATCAGAGGCCGGGAATCAGATGCTGGGAATAAGAGGCCGGGAATCAGAGGTGGGGAATCAGAGTCCGGGAATCAGAGATGGGGATTCAGAGGCGGGGAATGAGATATGGAGAATCAGAGGCGGGGAATCAGAGGCGGGGAAACAGAGGTGGGGAATCAGATATGGGGAATCAGAGGTGGCGAATCAAAGGCGGTGAATCAGAGATGGGGAATCAGAGGCGGGGAATCAGAGGCAGGGAATCAGATGCGGGGATTCAGAGGCGGGGAATCAGAGCTGGCGAATCAGAGGCGGGGAATCAGAGGTGGGCAATCAGAGCTGGGGAATCAGATATGGGGAATCAGAGGCGGGGAATCAGAGTCGGGGAATCAGAGTTGGGGAATCAGAGGCAGGGAATCAGATATGAGGAATCAGAGGCGGGGAAACAGAGGAGGGGAATCAGATATGGGGAATCAGAGGTGGGGAATCAGGGGCAGGGAATCAGTGGCAGGGAATCAGAGGCGGGGAATCACAGGCGGGGAATCAGAGGCAGGGAATCAGACACGGGGAATCAGAGGCGGGGAATCAGAGATGGGGAATCAGAGGCGGGGAATCAGAGGCAGTGAATCGGACGCCGGGAATCAGAGGCGGGGAATCAGAGCTGGGGAATCAGAGGCGGGGAATCAGAGTTGGGGAATCAGAGGCGGGGAATCAGATATGGGGAAATAGAGGCGGGGAATCAGATATGGGGAATCAGAGGTGTGGAATCAGAGGTTGGGAATCAGAGGACGGGAATCAGAGGCGGGGAAACAGAGGCGGGGAATCAGATATGGGGAATCAGAGGTGGCGAATCAAAGGCGGTGAAACAGAGATGGGGAATCAGGGCAGGGAATCAGAGGCAGGGAATCAGAGCTAAGGGAAACAGAGGCGGGGAATCAGAGGCGGGGAAACAGAGGCGGGGAATCAGATATGGGGAATCAGAGGTGGGGAATCAGGGGCAGGGAATCAGTGGCAGGGAATCAGAGGCGGGGAATCACAGGCGGGGAATCATAGGCAGGGAATCAGACACGGGGAATCAGAGGCGGGGAATCAGAGATGGGGAATCAGAGGCGGGGAATCAGAGGCAGGGAATCAGACGCGGGGAATCAGAGGCGGGGATTCAGAGCTGGGGAATCAGAGTCGGGGAATCAGAGTTGGGGAATCAGAGACAGGGAATCAGATATGGGGAATCAGAGGCGGGGAATCAGAGGCGGGGAAACAGAGGCGGGGAATCAGATATGGGGAATCAGAGGTGGGGAATCAGGGGCAGGGAATCAGTGGCAGGGAATCAGAGGCGGGGAATCACAGGCGGGGAATCAGAGGCAGGGAATCAGACACGGGGAATCAGAGGCGGGGAATCAGAGATGGGGAATCAGAGGCGGGGAATCAGAGGCAGTGAATCGGACGCCGGGAATCAGAGGCGGGGTATCAGAGCTGGGGAATCAGAGGCGGGGAATCAGAGTTGGGGAATCAGAGGCGGGGAATCAGATATGGGGAAATAGAGGCGGGGAATCAGATATGGGGAATCAGAGGTGTGGAATCAGAGGTTGGGAATCAGAGGCAGGGAATCAGAGGAGGGGAAACAGAGGCGGGGAATCAGATATGGGGAATCAGAGGTGGGGAATCAGGGGCGGGGAATCAGTGGCAGGGAATCAGAGCTGGGGAATCAGAGGTGGGGAATCAGAGCTGGGGAAACAGAGGTGGGGAATCAGATATGGGGAATCAGAGGTGGGGATTTAGGGGCTGGGAATCAGTGGCAGGGAATCAGAGGCCGGGAATAAAAGGTGGGGAATCAGAGCTGGGGAATCAGAGGCGGGGAATCACAGGCGGGGAATCAGAGGCAGGGAATCAGACACGGGGAATCAGAGGCGGGGAATCAGAGATGGGGAATCAGAGGCGGGGAATCAGAGGCAGTGAATCGGACGCCGGGAATCAGAGGCGGGGTATCAGAGCTGGGGAATGAGATGCGGGGAATCAGAGTTGGGGAATCAGAGGCGGGGAATCAGATATGGGGAAATAGAGGCGGGGAATCAGATATGGGGAATCAGAGGTGTGGAATCAGAGGTTGGGAATCAGAGGCAGGGAATCAGAGGCGGGGAAACAGAGGCGGGGAATCAGATATGGGGAATCAGAGGTGGCGAATCAAAGGCGGTGAAACAGAGATGGGGAATCGGGGTAGGGAATCAGAGGCAGGGAATCAGAGCTAAGGGAAACAGAGGCGGGGAATCAGATATGGGGAATCAGAGGTGGGGAATCAGGGGCAGGGAATCAGTGGCAGGGAATCAGAGCTGGGGAATCAGAGGTGGGGAATCAGAGCTGGGGAAACAGAGGCGGGGAATCAGATATGGGGAATCAGAGGTGGGGATTTAGGGGCTGGGAATCAGTGGCAGGGAATCAGAGGCCGGGAAAAAAAGGTGGGGAATCAGAGCTGGGGAATCAGAGGCGGGGAATCAGAGTTGGGGAATCAGAGGAGGGGAATCAGATATGGGGAAACAGAGGCCGGGAATCAGATGCAGGGAAACTGAGGCGGGGAATCAGATATGGGGAATCAGAGGTGGGGAATTAGAGGTTGCGAATCAGAGGCGGGGAATCAGAGGCGGGGAATCAGAGGCAGGGAATCGGATGTGCGGAATCAGAGATGGGTAATCAGAGGTGGGGATTCAGAGGTGGTGAATCAGAGAAGGGGAATCAGAGGCTGGGAATCAGAGGCAGGGAATCAGACGCAGGGAATCAGAGGCGGGGAATCATAGCTGGCGAATTAGAGGAGGGGAATCAGAGTTGGGGAATCAGAGGCGGGGAATCAGATATGGGGAAACAGAGGCGGGGAATCAGAGGCGGGGAAACAGAGGCGGGGAATCAGATATGGGGAATCAGAGGTGGGGAATCAGGGGCAGGGAATCAGTGGCAGGGAATCAGAGTTGGGGATTCAGAGGCGGGGAATCAGATATGGGGAAACAGAGGCGGGGAATCAGAGGCGGGCACACAGAGGCGGGGAATTAGATATGGGGAATCAGAGGTGGGGAATCAGAGGTGGTGAATCAGAGATGGGGAATCACAGGCGGGGAATCAGAGGCCGGGAATAGAACGCGGGGAATCAGAGGCAGTGAATCAGAGCTGGGGAATCAGAGGCGGGGAATCAGATATGGGGAAACATAGGCGGTGAATCAGAGGCGGGGAAACAGAGGCGGGGAATCAGAAATGGGGAATCGGATGCGGGGAATCAGAGGTGGGGAATCAGAGCTGGGGAATCAGAGGCGGGGAATCAGAGTTGGGGCATCAGAGGTGGGGAATAAGATATGGGGAAACAGAGGCGGGGAATCAGAGGCGGGGAAACAGAGGCGGGGAATCAGATATGGGGAATCATAGGTGGGGAATCAGAGGCAGGGAATCAGATGTGCGGAATCAGAGATGGGGAATCAGAGGCAGGGAATCAGAATCAGAAGCGGGGAATTAGAGGCCGGGAATCAGAGGCCGGGAATCAGATGCTGGGAATAAGAGGCCGGGAATCAGAGGTGGGGAATCAGAGTCCGGGAATCAGAGATGGGGATTCAGAGGCGGGGAATCAGAGGCGGGGAAACAGAGGTGGGGAATCAGATATGGGGAATCAGATATGGGGAATCAGAGGTGGTGAATCAAAGGCGGTGAATCAGAGATGGAGAAACAGAGGCGGGGAATCAGAGGCGTGGAAACAGAGGTGGGGAATCACATATGGGGAATCAGAGGCGGGGAAACAGAGGCAGGGAATCAGATATGGGGAATCAGAGGCGGGGAATCAGAGGTGGGGAATCATAGGCAGGGAATCGGATGTGCGGAATCAGAGATGGGGAATCAGAGGCCGGGAATCAGAGGGGGGGAATCAGAGATGGGGAATCAGAGGCGGTGAATCAGAGGCAGGGAATCAGATGCGAGGAATCAGAGGTGGGCAATCAGAGGCGGGGAATCAGATATGGGGAATCAGAGGCGGGGAATCAGAGGCGGGGAACAGAGGCGGGGAATCAGATATGGGGAATCAGAGGTGGGGCATCAGAGGTTGTGAATCACAAATGGGGAATCAGAGGCGGGGAATCAGAGGCAGGGAATCAGACGTGGGGAATCAGAGGCGGGGATTCAGAGCTGGGGAATCAGAGGCGGGGAATCAGAGTTGGGGAATCAGAGGCGGGGAATCAGATATGGGGAATCAGAGGTGGGGAATCAGGGGCAGGGAATCAGTGGCAGGGAATCAGACGCGGGGAATCAGAGGCGGGGAATCAGAGGCAGGGAATCAGACACGGGGAATCAGAGGCGGGGAATAAGAGATGGGGAATCAGAGGCGGGGAATCAGAGGCAGGGAATCGGATGCCGGGAATCAGAGTCGGGAAATCAGAGCTGGGGAATCAGAGGCGGGGAATCATAGTTGGGGAATCAGAGGCGGCGAAGCAGATATGGGGAAATAGAGGCGGGGAATCAGATATGGGGAATCAGAGGCAGGGAATCAGATATGGGGAATCAGAGGCTGGGAATCAGAGGGGGGGAAACAGAGGCGGGGAATAAGATATGGGGAATCAGAGGTGGGGAATCAGGGGCGGGGAATCAGTGGCAGGGAATCAGAGGCGGGGAATCAGAGGCGGGGAATCAGAGGCAGGGAATCAGACACGGGGAATCAGAGGTGGGGAATCAGAGATGGGGAATCAGAGGCGGGGAATCAGAGGCAGGGAATCAGACGCGGGGAATCAGAGGCGGGGAATCAGAGCTGGGGAATCAGAGGTGGGGAATCAGAGTCGGGGTATCAGAGGCAGGGAATCGGATGTGCGGAATCAGAAATGGGGAATCAGAGGTGGGGAATCAGAGGCGGTGAATCAGAGATGGGGAATCAGAGGAGGGAAATCTGAGGCAGGAAATCAGACACGGGGATTCAGAGGCTGGGAATCAGACAGGGGGAATCAAAGGCGGGGAATCAGAGCTGGTGAATCAGAGGCAGGGAATCAGAGTTGGGGATTCAGAGGCGGGGAATCAGATATGGGGAAACAGAGGCGGGGAATCAGAGGCGGGCAAACAGAGGCGGGGAATTAAATATGGGGAATCAGAGGTGGGGAATCAGAGGTGGTGAATCAGAGATTGGGAATCACAGGCGGGGAATCAGAGGCAGGGAATAGAACGCGGGGAATCAGAGGCAGGGAATCAGAGCTGGGGAATCAGAAGCGGGGAATCAGAGTTGGGGAATCAGAGGCGGCGAATCAGATATGGGGAATCAGAGGCAGGGAATCAGAGGCGGGGAATCAGAGGCAGGGAATCAGACGCGGGGAATCTGAGGCGGGGAATCAGAGCTGGGGAATCAGAGGTGGGGAATAAGAGTTGGGGAATCAGAGGCAGGGAATTGGATGTGCGGAATCAGAGATGGGGAATCAGAGGTGGGGAATCAGAGGCGGTGAATCAGAAATGGGGAATCAGAGGCGGGGAATCAGAGGCAGGAAATCAGACACGGGGATTCAGAGGCTGGGATTCAGACGGTGGGAATCAAAGGCGGGGAATCAGAGCTGGGGAATCTGAGGCAGGGAATCAGAGTTGGGGATTCAGAGGCGGGGAATCAGATATGGGGAAACAGAGGCGGGGAATCAGAGGCGGGAAAACAGAGGCGTGGAATTAGATATGGGGAATCAGAGGTGGGGAATCAGAGGTGTTGAATCAGTGATGGGGAATCACAGGCGGGGAATCAGAGGCAGGGAATAGAACGCGGGGAATCAGAGGCAGGGAATCAGAGCTGGGGAATCAGAGGCGGGGAATCATTGTTGGGAATCAGAGGCGGGGAATCAGATATGGGGAAACAGAGGTGGGGAATCAGAGGCGGGGAAACAGAGGCGGGGAATCAGATATGGGGAATCGGATGCAGGGAATCAGAGGCGGGGAATCAGAGCTGGGGAATCAGAGGCGGGGAATCAGAGTTGGGGCATCAGAGGTGGGGAATTAGATATGGGGAAACAGAGGCGGGGAATCAGAGGCGGGGAAACAGAGGCGGGGAATCAGATATGGGGAATCATAGGTGGGGAATCAGAGGCAGGGAATCAGATGTGCGGAATCAGAGATGGGGAATCAGAGGCAGGGAATCAGAATCAGAAGCGGGGAATTAGAGGCCGGGAATCAGAGGCCGGGAATCAGATGCTGGGAATAAGAGGCCGGGAATCAGAGGTGGGGAATCAGAGTCCGGGAATCAGAGATGGGGATTCAGAGGCGGGGAATGAGATATGGAGAATCAGAGGCGGGGAATCAGAGGCGGGGAAACAGAGGTGGGGAATCAGATATGGGGAATCAGATATGGGGAATCAGAGGTGGTGAATCAAAGGCGGTGAATCAGAGATGGAGAAACAGAGGCGGGGAATCAGGCGTGGAAACAGAGGTGGGGAATCACATATGGGGAATCAGAGGCGGGGAAACAGAGGCAGGGAATCAGATATGGGGAATCAGAGGCGGGGAATCAGAGGTGGGGAATCATAGGCAGGGAATCGGATGTGCGGAATCAGAGATGGGGAATCAGAGGCCGGGAATCAGAGGTGGTGAATCAGAGATGGGGAATCAGAGGCGGTGAATCAGAGGCAGGGAATCAGATGCGAGGAATCAGAGGTGGGCAATCAGAGGCGGGGAATCAGATATGGGGAATCAGAGGCGGGGAATCAGAGGCGGGGAAACAGAGGCGGGGAATCAGATATGGGGAATCAGAGGTGGGGCATCAGAGGTTGTGAATCACAGATGGGGAATCAGAGGCGGGGAATCAGAGGCAGGGAATCAGACGTGGGGAATCAGAGGCGGGGATTCAGAGCTGGGGAATCAGAGGCGGGGAATCAGAGTTGGGGAATCAGAGGTGGGGAATCAGATATGGGGAATCAGACGCAGGGAATCAGAGGCGGGAAAACAGAGGCGGGGAATCAGATATGGGGAATCAGAGGTGGGGAATCAGGGGCAGGGAATCAGTGGCAGGGAATCAGACGCGGGGAATCAGAGGCGGGCAATCAGAGGCAGGGAATCAGACACGGGGAATCAGAGGCGGGGAATCAGAGGCAGGGAATCGGATGCCGGGAATCAGAGGCGGGAAATCGGAGCTGGGGAATCAGAGGCGGGGAATCAGAGTTGGGGAATCAGAGGCGGCGAAGCAGATATGGGGAAATAGAGGCGGGGAATCAGATATGGGGAATCAGAGGCAGGGAATCAGATATGGGGAATCAGAGGCTGGGAATCAGAGGGGGGGAAACAGAGGCGGGGAATAAGATATGAGGAATCAGAGGTGGGGAATCAGGGGCGGGGAATCAGTGGCAGGGAATCAGAGGCGGGGAATCAGAGGCGGGGAATCAGAGGCAGGGAATAGAACGCGGGGAATCAGAGGCAGGGAATCAGATATGGGGAAACAGAGGCGGGGAATCAGAGGCGGGGAAACAGAGGCGGGGAATCAGACATGGGGAATCGGATGCGGGGAATCAGAGGCGGGGAATCAGAGCTGGGGAATCAGAGGCGGGGAATCAGAGTTGGGGCATCAGAGGTGGGGAATTAGATATGGGGAAACAGAGGCGGGGAATCAGATATGGTGAATCAGAGGTGGTGAATCAGAGGCAGGGAATCAGATGTGCGGAATCAGAGATGGGGAATCAGAGGCAGGGTATCAGAATCAGAAGCGGGGAATAAGAGGCCGGGAATCAGAGGCCGGGAATCAGATGCTGGGAATAAGAGGCCGGGAATCAGAGGTGGGGAATCAGAGTCCGGGAATCAGAGATGGGGATCAGAGGCGGGGAATGAGATATGGAGAATCAGAGGCGGGGAATCAGAGGCGGGGAAACAGAGGTGGGGAATCAGATATGGGGAATCAGAGGTGGCGAATCAAAGGCGGTGAATCAGAGATGGGGAATCAGAGGCGGGGAATCAGAGGCAGGGAATCTGATGCGGGGATTCAGAGGCGGGGAATCAGAGCTGGCGAATCAGAGGCGGGGAATCAGAGGTGGGCAATCAGAGCTGGGGAATCAGATATGGGGAATCAGAGGCGGGGAATCAGAGGCGGGGAAACAGAGGCGGTGAATCAGGTATGGGGAATCAGAGGTGGGGAATCAGAGGTTGTGAATCAGAGATGGGGAATCAAGGCGGGGAATCAGAGGCAGATAATCAGACGCGGGGAATCAGAGGCAGTGAATCAGAGCTGGGGAATCAGAGGCGGGGAATCAGATATGGGGAAACAGAGGCGGGGAATCAGAGGCAGGGAAACAGAGGCGGGGAATCAGAAATGGGGAATCGGATGCGGGGAATCAGAGGTGGGGAATCAGAGCTGGGGAATCAGAGGCGGGGAATCAGAGTTGGGGCATCAGAGGTGGGGAATTAGATATGGGGAAACAGATATGGGGAATCAGAGGTGGTGAATCAAAGGCGGTGAATCAGAGATGGAGAAACAGAGGCGGGGAATCAGAGGCGTGGAAACAGAGGTGGGGAATCACATATGGGGAATCAGAGGCGGGGAAACAGAGGCAGGGAATCAGATATGGGGAATCAGAGGCGGGGAATCAGAGGTGGGGAATCATAGGCAGGGAATCGGATGTGCGGAATCAGAGATGGGGAATCAGAGGCCGGGAATCAGAGGGGGGGAATCAGAGATGGGGAATCAGAGGCGGTGAATCAGAGGCAGGGAATCAGATGCGAGGAATCAGAGGTGGGCAATCAGAGGCGGGGAATCAGATATGGGGAATCAGAGGCGGGGAATCAGAGGCGGGGAACAGAGGCGGGGAATCAGATATGGGGAATCAGAGGTGGGGCATCAGAGGTTGTGAATCACAAATGGGGAATCAGAGGCGGGGAATCAGAGGCAGGGAATCAGACGTGGGGAATCAGAGGCGGGGATTCAGAGCTGGGGAATCAGAGGCGGGGAATCAGAGTTGGGGAATCAGAGGCGGGGAATCAGATATGGGGAATCAGAGGTGGGGAATCAGGGGCAGGGAATCAGTGGCAGGGAATCAGACGCGGGGAATCAGAGGCGGGGAATCAGAGGCAGGGAATCAGACACGGGGAATCAGAGGCGGGGAATCAGAGATGGGGAATCAGAGGCGGCAAAGCAGATATGGGGAAATAGAGGCGGGGAATCAGATATGGGGAATCAGAGGCAGGGAATCAGATATGGGGAATCAGAGGCTGGGAATCAGAGGGGGGGAAACAGAGGCGGGGAATAAGATATGGGGAATCAGAGGTGGGGAATCAGGGGCGGGGAATCAGTGGCAGGGAATCAGAGGCGGGGAATCAGAGGCGGGGAATCAGAGGCAGGGAATCAGACACGGGGAATCAGAGGTGGGGAATCAGAGATGGGGAATCAGAGGCGGGGAATCAGAGGCAGGGAATCAGACGCGGGGAATCAGAGGCGGGGAATCAGAGCTGGGGAATCAGAGGTGGGGAATCAGAGTCGGGGTATCAGAGGCAGGGAATCGGATGTGCGGAATCAGAAATGGGGAATCAGAGGTGGGGAATCAGAGGCGGTGAATCAGAGATGGGGAATCAGAGGAGGGAAATCTGAGGCAGGAAATCAGACACGGGGATTCAGAGGCTGGGAATCAGACGGGGGGAATCAAAGGCGGGGAATCAGAGCTGGTGAATCAGAGGCAGGGAATCAGAGTTGGGGATTCAGAGGCGGGGAATCAGATATGGGGAAACAGAGGCGGGGAATCAGAGGCGGGCAAACAGAGGCGGGGAATTAAATATGGGGAATCAGAGGTGGGGAATCAGAGGTGGTGAATCAGAGATTGGGAATCACAGGCGGGGAATCAGAGGCAGGGAATAGAACGCGGGGAATCAGAGGCAGGGAATCAGAGCTGGGGAATCAGAAGCGGGGAATCAGAGTTGGGGAATCAGAGGCGGCGAATCAGATATGGGGAATCAGAGGCAGGGAATCAGAGGCGGGGAATCAGAGGCAGGGAATCAGACGCGGGGAATCTGAGGCGGGGAATCAGAGCTGGGGAATCAGAGGTGGGGAATAAGAGTTAGGGAATCAGAGGCAGGGAATTGGATGTGCGGAATCAGAGATGGGGAATCAGAGGTGGGGAATGAGAGGCGGTGAATCAGAAATGGGGAATCAGAGGCGGGGAATCAGAGGCAGGAAATCAGACACGGGGATTCAGAGGCTGGGATTCAGACGGTGGGAATCAAAGGCGGGGAATCAGAGCTGGGGAATCTGAGGCAGGGAATCAGAGTTGGGGATTCAGAGGCGGGGAATCAGATATGGGGAAACAGAGGCGGGGAATCAGAGGCGGGAAAACAGAGGCGTGGAATTAGATATGGGGAATCAGAGGCAGGGCATCAGAATCAGAAGCGGGGAATCAGAGGCCGGGAATCAGAGGCCGGGAATCAGATGCTGGGAATAAGAGGCCGGGAATCAGAGGTGGGGAATCAGAGTCCGGGAATCAGAGATGGGGATTCAGAGGCGGGGAATGAGATATGGAGAATCAGAGGCGGGGAATCAGAGGCGGGGAAACAGAGGTGGGGAATCAGATATGGGGAATCAGAGGTGGCGAATCAAAGGCGGTGAATCAGAGATGGGGAATCAGAGGCGGGGAATCAGAGGCAGGGAATCAGATGCGGGGATTCAGAGGCGGGGAATCAGAGCTGGCGAATCAGAGGCGGGGAATCAGAGGTGGGCAATCAGAGCTGGGGAATCAGATATGGGGAATCAGAGGCGGGGAATCAGAGTCGGGGAATCAGAGTTGGGGAATCAGAGGCAGGGAATCAGATATGGGGAATCAGAGGCGGGGAATCAGAGGCGGGGAAACAGAGGCGGGGAATCAGAGACAGGGAATCAGATATGGGGAATCAGAGGCGGGGAATCAGAGGCGGGGAAACAGAGGCGGGGAAACAGAGGCGGGGAATCAGATATGGGGAATCAGAGGTGGGGAATCAGGGGCAGGGAATCAGTGGCAGGGAATCAGAGGCGGGGAATCACAGGCGGGGAATCAGAGGCAGGGAATCAGACACGGGGAATCAGAGGCGGGGAATCAGAGATGGGGAATCAGAGGCGGGGAATCAGAGGCAGTGAATCGGACGCCGGGAATCAGAGGCGGGGTATCAGAGCTGGGGAATCAGAGGCGGGGAATCAGAGTTGGGGAATCAGAGGCGGGGAATCAGATATGGGGAAATAGAGGCGGGGAATCAGATATGGGGAATCAGAGGTGTGGAATCAGAGGTTGGGAATCAGAGGCAGGGAATCAGAGGAGGGGAAACAGAGGCGGGGAATCAGATATGGGGAATCAGAGGTGGGGAATCAGGGGCGGGGAATCAGTGGCAGGGAATCAGAGCTGGGGAATCAGAGGTGGGGAATCAGAGCTGGGGAAACAGAGGCGGGGAATCAGATATGGGGAATCAGAGGTGGGGATTTAGGGGCTGGGAATCAGTGGCAGGGAATCAGAGGCCGGGAATAAAAGGTGGGGAATCAGAGCTGGGGAATCAGAGGCGGGGAATCACAGGCGGGGAATCAGAGGCAGGGAATCAGACACGGGGAATCAGAGGCGGGGAATCAGAGATGGGGAATCAGAGGCGGGGAATCAGAGGCAGTGAATCGGACGCCGGGAATCAGAGGCGGGGTATCAGAGCTGGGGAATGAGATGCGGGGAATCAGAGTTGGGGAATCAGAGGCGGGGAATCAGATATGGGGAAATAGAGGCGGGGAATCAGATATGGGGAATCAGAGGTGTGGAATCAGAGGTTGGGAATCAGAGGCAGGGAATCAGAGGCGGGGAAACAGAGGCGGGGAATCAGATATGGGGAATCAGAGGTGGCGAATCAAAGGCGGTGAAACAGAGATGGGGAATCGGGGTAGGGAATCAGAGGCAGGGAATCAGAGCTAAGGGAAACAGAGGCGGGGAATCAGATATGGGGAATCAGAGGTGGGGAATCAGGGGCAGGGAATCAGTGGCAGGGAATCAGAGCTGGGGAATCAGAGGTGGGGAATCAGAGCTGGGGAAACAGAGGCGGGGAATCAGATATGGGGAATCAGAGGTGGGGATTTAGGGGCTGGGAATCAGTGGCAGGGAATCAGAGGCCGGGAATAAAAGGTGGGGAATCAGAGCTGGGGAATCAGAGGCGGGGAATCAGAGTTGGGGAATCAGAGGAGGGGAATCAGATATGGGGAAACAGAGGCCGGGAATCAGATGCAGGGAAACTGAGGCGGGGAATCAGATATGGGGAATCAGAGGTGGGGAATTAGAGGTTGCGAATCAGAGGCGGGGAATCAGAGGCGGGGAATCAGAGGCAGGGAATCGGATGTGCGGAATCAGAGATGGGTAATCAGAGGTGGGGATTCAGAGGTGGTGAATCAGAGAAGGGGAATCAGAGGCTGGGAATCAGAGGCAGGGAATCAGACGCAGGGAATCAGAGGCGGGGAATCATAGCTGGCGAATTAGAGGAGGGGAATCAGAGTTGGGGAATCAGAGGCGGGGAATCAGATATGGGGAAACAGAGGCGGGGAATCAGAGGCGGGGAAACAGAGGCGGGGAATCAGATATGGGGAATCAGAGGTGGGGAATCAGGGGCAGGGAATCAGTGGCAGGGAATCAGAGTTGGGGATTCAGAGGCGGGGAATCAGATATGGGGAAACAGAGGCGGGGAATCAGAGGCGGGCACACAGAGGCGGGGAATTAGATATGGGGAATCAGAGGTGGGGAATCAGAGGTGGTGAATCAGAGATGGGGAATCACAGGCGGGGAATCAGAGGCCGGGAATAGAACGCGGGGAATCAGAGGCAGTGAATCAGAGCTGGGGAATCAGAGGCGGGGAATCAGATATGGGGAAACATAGGCGGTGAATCAGAGGCGGGGAAACAGAGGCGGGGAATCAGAAATGGGGAATCGGATGCGGGGAATCAGAGGTGGGGAATCAGAGCTGGGGAATCAGAGGCGGGGAATCAGAGTTGGGGCATCAGAGGTGGGGAATAAGATATGGGGAAACAGAGGCGGGGAATCAGAGGCGGGGAAACAGAGGCGGGGAATCAGATATGGGGAATCATAGGTGGGGAATCAGAGGCAGGGAATCAGATGTGCGGAATCAGAGATGGGGAATCAGAGGCAGGGAATCAGAATCAGAAGCGGGGAATTAGAGGCCGGGAATCAGAGGCCGGGAATCAGATGCTGGGAATAAGAGGCCGGGAATCAGAGGTGGGGAATCAGAGTCCGGGAATCAGAGATGGGGATTCAGAGGCGGGGAATGAGATATGGAGAATCAGAGGCTGGGAATCAGAGGCGGGGAAACAGAGGTGGGGAATCAGATATGGGGAATCAGATATGGGGAATCAGAGGTGGTGAATCAAAGGCGGTGAATCAGAGATGGAGAAACAGAGGCGGGGAATCAGAGGCGTGGAAACAGAGGTGGGGAATCACATATGGGGAATCAGAGGCGGGGAAACAGAGGCAGGGAATCAGATATGGGGAATCAGAGGCGGGGAATCAGAGGTGGGGAATCATAGGCAGGGAATCGGATGTGCGGAATCAGAGATGGGGAATCAGAGGCCGGGAATCAGAGGGGGGGAATCAGAGATGGGGAATCAGAGGCGGTGAATCAGAGGCAGGGAATCAGATGCGAGGAATCAGAGGTGGGCAATCAGAGGCGGGGAATCAGATATGGGGAATCAGAGGCGGGGAATCAGAGGCGGGGAACAGAGGCGGGGAATCAGATATGGGGAATCAGAGGTGGGGCATCAGAGGTTGTGAATCACAAATGGGGAATCAGAGGCGGGGAATCAGAGGCAGGGAATCAGACGTGGGGAATCAGAGGCGGGGATTCAGAGCTGGGGAATCAGAGGCGGGGAATCAGAGTTGGGGAATCAGAGGCGGGGAATCAGATATGGGGAATCAGAGGTGGGGAATCAGGGGCAGGGAATCAGTGGCAGGGAATCAGACGCGGGGAATCAGAGGCGGGGAATCAGAGGCAGGGAATCAGACACGGGGAATCAGAGGCGGGGAATCAGAGATGGGGAATCAGAGGCGGGGAATCAGAGGCAGGGAATCGGATGCCGGGAATCAGAGTCGGGAAATCAGAGCTGGGGAATCAGAGGCGGGGAATCATAGTTGGGGAATCAGAGGCGGCGAAGCAGATATGGGGAAATAGAGGCGGGGAATCAGATATGGGGAATCAGAGGCAGGGAATCAGATATGGGGAATCAGAGGCTGGGAATCAGAGGGGGGGAAACAGAGGCGGGGAATAAGATATGGGGAATCAGAGGTGGGGAATCAGGGGCGGGGAATCAGTGGCAGGGAATCAGAGGCGGGGAATCAGAGGTGGGGAATCAGAGGCAGGGAATCAGACACGGGGAATCAGAGGTGGGGAATCAGAGATGGGGAATCAGAGGCGGGGAATCAGAGGCAGGGAATCAGACGCGGGGAATCAGAGGCGGGGAATCAGAGCTGGGGAATCAGAGGTGGGGAATCAGAGTCGGGGTATCAGAGGCAGGGAATCGGATGTGCGGAATCAGAAATGGGGAATCAGAGGTGGGGAATCAGAGGCGGTGAATCAGAGATGGGGAATCAGAGGAGGGAAATCTGAGGCAGGAAATCAGACACGGGGATTCAGAGGCTGGGAATCAGACGGGGGGAATCAAAGGCGGGGAATCAGAGCTGGTGAATCAGAGGAAGGGAATCAGAGTTGGGGATTCAGAGGCGGGGAATCAGATATGGGGAAACAGAGGCGGGGAATCAGAGGCGGGCAAACAGAGGCGGGGAATTAAATATGGGGAATCAGAGGTGGGGAATCAGAGGTGGTGAATCAGAGATTGGGAATCACAGGCGGGGAATCAGAGGCAGGGAATAGAACGCGGGGAATCAGAGGCAGGGAATCAGAGCTGGGGAATCAGAAGCGGGGAATCAGAGTTGGGGAATCAGAGGCGGCGAATCAGATATGGGGAATCAGAGGCAGGGAATCAGAGGCGGGGAATCAGAGGCAGGGAATCAGACGCGGGGAATCTGAGGCGGGGAATCAGAGCTGGGGAATCAGAGGTGGGGAATAAGAGTTGGGGAATCAGAGGCAGGGAATTGGATGTGCGGAATCAGAGATGGGGAATCAGAGGTGGGGAATCAGAGGCGGTGAATCAGAAATGGGGAATCAGAGGCGGGGAATCAGAGGCAGGAAATCAGACACGGGGATTCAGAGGCTGGGATTCAGACGGTGGGAATCAAAGGCGGGGAATCAGAGCTGGGGAATCTGAGGCAGGGAATCAGAGTTGGGGATTCAGAGGCGGGGAATCAGATATGGGGAAACAGAGGCGGGGAATCAGAGGCGGGAAAACAGAGGCGTGGAATTAGATATGGGGAATCAGAGGTGGGGAATCAGAGGTGTTGAATCAGTGATGGGGAATCACAGGCGGGGAATCAGAGGCAGGGAATAGAACGCGGGGAATCAGAGGCAGGGAATCAGAGCTGGGGAATCAGAGGCGGGGAATCATTGTTGGGAATCAGAGGCGGGGAATCAGATATGGGGAAACAGAGGTGGGGAATCAGAGGCGGGGAAACAGAGGCGGGGAATCAGATATGGGGAATCGGATGCAGGGAATCAGAGGCGGGGAATCAGAGCTGGGGAATCAGAGGCGGGGAATCAGAGTTGGGGCATCAGAGGTGGGGAATTAGATATGGGGAAACAGAGGCGGGGAATCAGAGGCGGGGAAACAGAGGCGGGGAATCAGATATGGGGAATCATAGGTGGGGAATCAGAGGCAGGGAATCAGATGTGCGGAATCAGAGATGGGGAATCAGAGGCAGGGAATCAGAATCAGAAGCGGGGAATTAGAGGCCGGGAATCAGAGGCCGGGAATCAGATGCTGGGAATAAGAGGCCGGGAATCAGAGGTGGGGAATCAGAGTCCGGGAATCAGAGATGGGGATTCAGAGGCGGGGAATGAGATATGGAGAATCAGAGGCGGGGAATCAGAGGCGGGGAAACAGAGGTGGGGAATCAGATATGGGGAATCAGATATGGGGAATCAGAGGTGGTGAATCAAAGGCGGTGAATCAGAGATGGAGAAACAGAGGCGGGGAATCAGGCGTGGAAACAGAGGTGGGGAATCACATATGGGGAATCAGAGGCGGGGAAACAGAGGCAGGGAATCAGATATGGGGAATCAGAGGCGGGGAATCAGAGGTGGGGAATCATAGGCAGGGAATCGGATGTGCGGAATCAGAGATGGGGAATCAGAGGCCGGGAATCAGAGGTGGTGAATCAGAGATGGGGAATCAGAGGCGGTGAATCAGAGGCAGGGAATCAGATGCGAGGAATCAGAGGTGGGCAATCAGAGGCGGGGAATCAGATATGGGGAATCAGAGGCGGGGAATCAGAGGCGGGGAAACAGAGGCGGGGAATCAGATATGGGGAATCAGAGGTGGGGCATCAGAGGTTGTGAATCACAGATGGGGAATCAGAGGCGGGGAATCAGAGGCAGGGAATCAGACGTGGGGAATCAGAGGCGGGGATTCAGAGCTGGGGAATCAGAGGCGGGGAATCAGAGTTGGGGAATCAGAGGTGGGGAATCAGATATGGGGAATCAGACGCAGGGAATCAGAGGCGGGAAAACAGAGGCGGGGAATCAGATATGGGGAATCAGAGGTGGGGAATCAGGGGCAGGGAATCAGTGGCAGGGAATCAGACGCGGGGAATCAGAGGCGGGCAATCAGAGGCAGGGAATCAGACACGGGGAATCAGAGGCGGGGAATCAGAGGCAGGGAATCGGATGCCGGGAATCAGAGGCGGGAAATCGGAGCTGGGGAATCAGAGGCGGGGAATCAGAGTTGGGGAATCAGAGGCGGCGAAGCAGATATGGGGAAATAGAGGCGGGGAATCAGATATGGGGAATCAGAGGCAGGGAATCAGATATGGGGAATCAGAGGCTGGGAATCAGAGGGGGGGAAACAGAGGCGGGGAATAAGATATGAGGAATCAGAGGTGGGGAATCAGGGGCGGGGAATCAGTGGCAGGGAATCAGAGGCGGGGAATCAGAGGCGGGGAATCAGAGGCAGGGAATAGAACGCGGGGAATCAGAGGCAGGGAATCAGAGCTGGGGAATCAGAGGCGGGGAATCAGATATGGGGAAACAGAGGCGGGGAATCAGAGGCGGGGAAACAGAGGCGGGGAATCAGACATGGGGAATCGGATGCGGGGAATCAGAGGCGGGGAATCAGAGCTGGGGAATCAGAGGCGGGGAATCAGAGTTGGGGCATCAGAGGTGGGGAATTAGATATGGGGAAACAGAGGCGGGGAATCAGATATGGTGAATCAGAGGTGGTGAATCAGAGGCAGGGAATCAGATGTGCGGAATCAGAGATGGGGAATCAGAGGCAGGGTATCAGAATCAGAAGCGGGGAATAAGAGGCCGGGAATCAGAGGCCGGGAATCAGATGCTGGGAATAAGAGGCCGGGAATCAGAGGTGGGGAATCAGAGTCCGGGAATCAGAGATGGGGATCAGAGGCGGGGAATGAGATATGGAGAATCAGAGGCGGGGAATCAGAGGCGGGGAAACAGAGGTGGGGAATCAGATATGGGGAATCAGAGGTGGCGAATCAAAGGCGGTGAATCAGAGATGGGGAATCAGAGGCGGGGAATCAGAGGCAGGGAATCTGATGCGGGGATTCAGAGGCGGGGAATCAGAGCTGGCGAATCAGAGGCGGGGAATCAGAGGTGGGCAATCAGAGCTGGGGAATCAGATATGGGGAATCAGAGGCGGGGAATCAGAGGCGGGGAAACAGAGGCGGTGAATCAGGTATGGGGAATCAGAGGTGGGGAATCAGAGGTTGTGAATCAGAGATGGGGAATCAAGGCGGGGAATCAGAGGCAGATAATCAGACGCGGGGAATCAGAGGCAGTGAATCAGAGCTGGGAAATCAGAGGCGGGGAATCAGATATGGGGAAACAGAGGCGGGGAATCAGAGGCAGGGAAACAGAGGCGGGGAATCAGAAATGGGGAATCGGATGCGGGGAATCAGAGGTGGGGAATCAGAGCTGGGGAATCAGAGGCGGGGAATCAGAGTTGGGGCATCAGAGGTGGGGAATTAGATATGGGGAAACAGATATGGGGAATCAGAGGTGGTGAATCAAAGGCGGTGAATCAGAGATGGAGAAACAGAGGCGGGGAATCAGAGGCGTGGAAACAGAGGTGGGGAATCACATATGGGGAATCAGAGGCGGGGAAACAGAGGCAGGGAATCAGATATGGGGAATCAGAGGCGGGGAATCAGAGGTGGGGAATCATAGGCAGGGAATCGGATGTGCGGAATCAGAGATGGGGAATCAGAGGCCGGGAATCAGAGGGGGGGAATCAGAGATGGGGAATCAGAGGCGGTGAATCAGAGGCAGGGAATCAGATGCGAGGAATCAGAGGTGGGCAATCAGAGGCGGGGAATCAGATATGGGGAATCAGAGGCGGGGAATCAGAGGCGGGGAACAGAGGCGGGGAATCAGATATGGGGAATCAGAGGTGGGGCATCAGAGGTTGTGAATCACAAATGGGGAATCAGAGGCGGGGAATCAGAGGCAGGGAATCAGACGTGGGGAATCAGAGGCGGGGATTCAGAGCTGGGGAATCAGAGGCGGGGAATCAGAGTTGGGGAATCAGAGGCGGGGAATCAGATATGGGGAATCAGAGGTGGGGAATCAGGGGCAGGGAATCAGTGGCAGGGAATCAGACGCGGGGAATCAGAGGCGGGGAATCAGAGGCAGGGAATCAGACACGGGGAATCAGAGGCGGGGAATCAGAGATGGGGAATCAGAGGCGGGGAATCAGAGGCAGGGAATCGGATGCCGGGAATCAGAGGCGGGAAATCAGAGCTGGGGAATCAGAGGCGGGGAATCATAGTTGGGGAATCAGAGGCGGCGAAGCAGATATGGGGAAATAGAGGCGGGGAATCAGATATGGGGAATCAGAGGCAGGGAATCAGATATGGGGAATCAGAGGCTGGGAATCAGAGGGGGGGAAACAGAGGCGGGGAATAAGATATGGGGAATCAGAGGTGGGGAATCAGGGGCGGGGAATCAGTGGCAGGGAATCAGAGGCGGGGAATCAGAGGCGGGGAATCAGAGGCAGGGAATCAGACACGGGGAATCAGAGGTGGGGAATCAGAGATGGGGAATCAGAGGCGGGGAATCAGAGGCAGGGAATCAGACGCGGGGAATCAGAGGCGGGGAATCAGAGCTGGGGAATCAGAGGTGGGGAATCAGAGTCGGGGTATCAGAGGCAGGGAATCGGATGTGCGGAATCAGAAATGGGGAATCAGAGGTGGGGAATCAGAGGCGGTGAATCAGAGATGGGGAATCAGAGGAGGGAAATCTGAGGCAGGAAATCAGACACGGGGATTCAGAGGCTGGGAATCAGACGGGGGGAATCAAAGGCGGGGAATCAGAGCTGGTGAATCAGAGGCAGGGAATCAGAGTTGGGGATTCAGAGGCGGGGAATCAGATATGGGGAAACAGAGGCGGGGAATCAGAGGCGGGCAAACAGAGGCGGGGAATTAAATATGGGGAATCAGAGGTGGGGAATCAGAGGTGGTGAATCAGAGATTGGGAATCACAGGCGGGGAATCAGAGGCAGGGAATAGAACGCGGGGAATCAGAGGCAGGGAATCAGAGCTGGGGAATCAGAAGCGGGGAATCAGAGTTGGGGAATCAGAGGCGGCGAATCAGATATGGGGAATCAGAGGCAGGGAATCAGAGGCGGGGAATCAGAGGCAGGGAATCAGACGCGGGGAATCTGAGGCGGGGAATCAGAGCTGGGGAATCAGAGGTGGGGAATAAGAGTTAGGGAATCAGAGGCAGGGAATTGGATGTGCGGAATCAGAGATGGGGAATCAGAGGTGGGGAATGAGAGGCGGTGAATCAGAAATGGGGAATCAGAGGCGGGGAATCAGAGGCAGGAAATCAGACACGGGGATTCAGAGGCTGGGATTCAGACGGTGGGAATCAAAGGCGGGGAATCAGAGCTGGGGAATCTGAGGCAGGGAATCAGAGTTGGGGATTCAGAGGCGGGGAATCAGATATGGGGAAACAGAGGCGGGGAATCAGAGGCGGGAAAACAGAGGCGTGGAATTAGATATGGGGAATCAGAGGTGGGGAATCAGAGGTGGTGAATCAGTGATGGGGAATCACAGGCGGGGAATCAGAGGCAGGGAATACAACGCGGGGAATCAGAGGCAGGGAATCAGAGCTGGGGAATCAGAGGCGGGGAATCATTGTTGGGAATCAGAGGCGGGGAATCAGATATGGGGAAACAGAGGTGGGGAATCAGAGGCGGGGAAACAGAGGCGGGGAATCAGATATGGGGAATCGGATGCAGGGAATCAGAGGCGGGGAATCAGAGCTGGGGAATCAGAGGCGGGGAATCAGAGTTGGGGCATCAGAGGTGGGGAATTAGATATGGGGAAACAGAGGCGGGGAATCAGAGGCGGGGAAACAGAGGCGGGGAATCAGATATGGGGAATCATAGGTGGGGAATCAGAGGCAGGGAATCAGATGTGCGGAATCAGAGATGGGGAATCAGAGGCAGGGAATCAGAATCAGAAGCGGGGAATTAGAGGCCGGGAATCAGAGGCCGGGAATCAGATGCTGGGAATAAGAGGCCGGGAATCAGAGGTGGGGAATCAGAGTCCGGGAATCAGAGATGGGGATTCAGAGGCGGGGAATGAGATATGGAGAATCAGAGGCGGGGAATCAGAGGCGGGGAAACAGAGGTGGGGAATCAGATATGGGGAATCAGATATGGGGAATCAGAGGTGGTGAATCAAAGGCGGTGAATCAGAGATGGAGAAACAGAGGCGGGGAATCAGAGGCGTGGAAACAGAGGTGGGGAATCACATATGGGGAATCAGAGGCGGGGAAACAGAGGCAGGGAATCAGATATGGGGAATCAGAGGCGGGGAATCAGAGGTGGGGAATCATAGGCAGGGAATCGGATGTGCGGAATCAGAGATGGGGAATCAGAGGCCGGGAATCAGAGGTGGTGAATCAGAGATGGGGAATCAGAGGCGGTGAATCAGAGGCAGGGAATCAGATGCGAGGAATCAGAGGTGGGCAATCAGAGGCGGGGAATCAGATATGGGGAATCAGAGGCGGGGAATCAGAGGCGGGGAAACAGAGGCGGGGAATCAGATATGGGGAATCAGAGGTGGGGCATCAGAGGTTGTGAATCACAGATGGGGAATCAGAGGCGGGGAATCAGAGGCAGGGAATCAGACGTGGGGAATCAGAGGCGGGGATTCAGAGCTGGGGAATCAGAGGCGGGGAATCAGAGTTGGGGAATCAGACGTGGGGAATCAGATATGGGGAATCAGACGCAGGGAATCAGAGGCGGGAAAACAGAGGCGGGGAATCAGATATGGGGAATCAGAGGTGGGGAATCAGGGGCAGGGAATCAGTGGCAGGGAATCAGACGCGGGGAATCAGAGGCGGGCAATCAGAGGCAGGGAATCAGACACGGGGAATCAGAGGCGGGGAATCAGAGATGGGGAATCAGAGGCGGGGAATCAGAGGCAGGGAATCGGATGCCGGGAATCAGAGGTGGGAAATCGGAGCTGGGGATTCAGAGGCGGGGAATCAGAGTTGGGGAATCAGAGGCGGCGAAGCAGATATGGGGAAATAGAGGCGGGGAATCAGATATGGGGAATCAGAGGCAGGGAATCAGATATGGGGAATCAGAGGCTGGGAATCAGAGGGGGGGAAACAGAGGCGGGGAATAAGATATGAGGAATCAGAGGCGGGGAATCAGATATGGGGAAACAGAGGCGGGGAATCAGAGGCGGGGAAACAGAGGCGGGGAATCAGACATGGGGAATCGGATGCGGGGAATCAGAGGCGGGGAATCAGAGCTGGGGAATCAGAGGCGGGGAATCAGAGTTGGGGCATCAGAGGTGGGGAATTAGATATGGGGAAACAGAGGCGGGGAATCAGATATGGTGAATCAGAGGTGGTGAATCAAAGGCAGGGAATCAGATGTGCGGAATCAGAGATGGGGAATCAGAGGCAGGGTATCAGAATCAGAAGCGGGGAATAAGAGGCCGGGAATCAGAGGCCGGGAATCAGATGCTGGGAATAAGAGGCCGGGAATCAGAGGTGGGGAATCAGAGTCCGGGAATCAGAGATGGGGATTCAGAGGCGGGGAATGAGATATGGAGAATCAGAGGCGGGGAATCAGAGGCGGGGAAACAGAGGTGGGGAATCAGATATGGGGAATCAGAGGTGGCGAATCAAAGGCGGTGAATCAGAGATGGGGAATCAGAGGCGGGGAATCAGAGGCAGGGAATCTGATGCGGGGATTCAGAGGCGGGGAATCAGAGCTGGCGAATCAGAGGCGGGGAATCAGAGGTGGGCAATCAGAGCTGGGGAATCAGATATGGGGAATCAGAGGCGGGGAATCAGAGGCGGGGAAACAGAGGCGGTGAATCAGGTATGGGGAATCAGAGGTGGGGAATCAGAGGTTGTGAATCAGAGATGGGGAATCAAGGCGGGGAATCAGAGGCAGATAATCAGACGCGGGGAATCAGAGGCAGTGAATCAGAGCTGGGGAATCAGAGGCGGGGAATCAGATATGGGGAAACAGAGGCGGGGAATCAGAGGCAGGGAAACAGAGGCGGGGAATCAGAAATGGGGAATCGGATGCGGGGAATCAGAGGTGGGGAATCAGAGCTGGGGAATCAGAGGCGGGGAATCAGAGTTGGGGCATCAGAGGTGGGGAATTAGATATGGGGAAACAGAGGCGGGGAATCAGAGGCGGGGAAACAGAGGCGGGGAATCAGATATGGGGAATCATAGGTGGGGAATCAGAGGCAGGGAATCAGATGTGCGGAATCAGAGATGGGGAATCAGAGGCAGGGAATCAGAATCAGAAGCGGGGAATTAGAGGCCGGGAATCAGAGGCCGGGAATCAGATGCTGGGAATAAGAGGCCGGGAATCAGAGGTGGGGAATCAGAGTCCGGGAATCAGAGATGGGGATTCAGAGGCGGGGAATGAGATATGGAGAATCAGAGGCGGGGAATCAGAGGCGGGGAAACAGAGGTGGGGAATCAGATATGGGGTATCAGATATGGGCAATCAGAGGTGGTGAATCAAAGGCGGTGAATCAGAGATGGAGAAACAGAGGCGGGGAATCAGAGGCGTGGAAACAGAGGTGGGGAATCACATATGGGGAATCAGAGGCGGGGAAAGAGAGGCAGGGAATCAGATATGGGGAATCAGAGGAGGGGAATCAGAGGTGGGGAATCATAGGCAGGGAATCGGATGTGCGGAATCAGAGATGGGGAATCAGAGGCCGGGAATCAGAGGTGGTGAATCAGAGATGGGGAATCAGAGGCGGTGAATCAGAGGCAGGGAATCAGAAGCGAGGAATCAGAGGTGGGCAATCAGAGGCGGGGAATCAGATATGGGGAATCAGAGGCGGGGAATCAGAGGCGGGGAAACAGAGGCGGGGAATCAGATATGGGGAATCAGAGGTGGGGCATCAGAGGTTGTGAATCACAGATGGGGAATCAGAGGCGGGGAATCAGACGCAGGGAATCAGACGTGGGGAATCAGAGGCGGGGATTCAGAGCTGGGGAATCAGAGGCGGGGAATCAGAGTTGGGGAATCAGAGGTGGGGAATCAGATATGGGGAATCAGACGCAGGGAATCAGAGGCAGGAAAACAGAGGCGGGGAATCAGATATGGGGAATCAGAGGTGGGGAATCAGGGGCAGGGAATCAGTGGCGGGGAATCAGACGCGGGAAATCAGAGGCGGGCAATCAGAGGCAGGGAATCAGACACGGGGAATCAGAGGCGGGGAATCAGAGATGGGGAATCAGAGGAGGGAATCAGAGGCAGGGAATCGGATGCCGGGAATCAGAGGCGGGAAATCAGAGCTGGGGAATCAGAGGCGGGGAATCAGAGTTGGGGAATCAGAGGCGGCGAAGCAGATATGGGGAAATAGAGGCGGGGAATCAGATATGGGGAATCAGAGGCAGGGAATCAGATATGGGGAATCAGAGGCTGGGAATCAGAGGGGGGGAAACAGAGGCGGGGAATAAGATATGGGGAATCAGAGGTGGGGAATCAGGGGCGGGGATTCAGTGGCAGGGAATCAGAGGCGGGGAATCAGAGGCGGTGAATCAGAGGCAGGGAATCAGACACGGGGAATCAGAGGTGGGGAATCAGAGATGGGGAATCAGAGGCGGGGAATCAGAGGCAGGGAATCAGACTCGGGGAATCAGAGGCGGGGAATCAGAGGCGGGGAACCAGAGGTGGGGAATCAGATATGGGGAATCAGAGGTGGCGAATCAAAGGCGGTGAATCAGAGATGGGGAATCAGAGGCGGGGAATCAGAGGCAGGGAATCTGATGCGGGGATTCAGAGGCGGGGAATCAGAGCTGGCGAATCAGAGGCGGGGAATCAGAGGTGGGCAATCAGAGCTGGGGAATCAGATATGGGGAATCAGAGGCGGGGAATCAGAGGCGGGGAAACAGAGGCGGTTAATCAGGTATGGGGAATCAGAGGTGGGGAATCAGAGGTTGTGAATCAGAGATGGGGAATCAAGGCGGGGAATCAGATATGGGGAAACAGAGGCGGGGAATCAGAGGCAGGGAAACAGAGGCGGGGAATCAGAAATGGGGAATCGGATGCGGGGAATCAGAGGTGGGGAATCAGAGCTGGGGAATCAGAGGCGGGGAATCAGAGTTGGGGCATCAGAGGTGGGGAATTAGATATGGGGAAACAGAGGCGGGGAATCAGAGGCGGGGAAACAGAGGCGGGGAATCAGATATGGGGAATCATAGGTGGGGAATCAGAGGCAGGGAATCAGATGTGCGGAATCAGAGATGGGGAATCAGAGGCAGGGAATCAGAATCAGAAGCGGGGAATTAGAGGCCGGGAATCAGAGGCCGGGAATCAGATGCTGGGAATAAGAGGCCGGGAATCAGAGGAGGGGAATCAGAGTCCGGGAATCAGAGATGGGGATTCAGAGGCGGGGAATCAGAGGCGGGGAAACAGAGGTGGGGAATCACATATGGGGAATCAGAGGCGGGGAAAGAGAGGCAGGGAATCAGATATGGGGAATCAGAGGAGGGGAATCAGAGGTGGGGAATCATAGGCAGGGAATCGGATGTGCGGAATCAGAGATGGGGAACCAGAGGCCGGGAATCAGAGGTGGTGAATCAGAGATGGGGAATCAGAGGCGGTGAATCAGAGGCAGGGAATCAGATGCGAGGAATCAGAGGTGGGCAATCAGAGGCGGGGAATCAGATATGGGGAATCAGAGGCGGGGAATCAGAGGCGGGGAAACAGAGGCGGGGAATCAGATATGGGGAATCAGAGGTGGGGCATCAGAGGTTGTGAATCACAGATGGGGAATCAGAGGTGGGGAATAAGAGTTAGGGAATCAGAGGCAGGGAATTGGATGTGCGGAATCAGAGATGGGGAATCAGAGGTGGGGAATGAGAGGCGGTGAATCAGAAATGGGGAATCAGAGGCGGGGAATCAGAGGCAGGAAATCAGACACGGGGATTCAGAGGCTGGGATTCAGACGGTGGGAATCAAAGGCGGGGAATCAGAGCTGGGGAATCTGAGGCAGGGAATCAGAGTTGGGGATTCAGAGGCGGGGAATCAGATATGGGGAAACAGAGGCGGGGAATCAGAGGCGGGAAAACAGAGGCGTGGAATTAGATATGGGGAATCAGAGGTGGGGAATCAGAGGTGGTGAATCAGTGATGGGGAATCACAGGCGGGGAATCAGAGGCAGGGAATACAACGCGGGGAATCAGAGGCAGGGAATCAGAGCTGGGGAATCAGAGGCGGGGAATCATTGTTGGGAATCAGAGGCGGGGAATCAGATATGGGGAAACAGAGGTGGGGAATCAGAGGCGGGGAAACAGAGGCGGGGAATCAGATATGGGGAATCGGATGCAGGGAATCAGAGGCGGGGAATCAGAGCTGGGGAATCAGAGGCGGGGAATCAGAGTTGGGGCATCAGAGGTGGGGAATTAGATATGGGGAAACAGAGGCGGGGAATCAGAGGCGGGGAAACAGAGGCGGGGAATCAGATATGGGGAATCATAGGTGGGGAATCAGAGGCAGGGAATCAGATGTGCGGAATCAGAGATGGGGAATCAGAGGCAGGGAATCAGAATCAGAAGCGGGGAATTAGAGGCCGGGAATCAGAGGCCGGGAATCAGATGCTGGGAATAAGAGGCCGGGAATCAGAGGTGGGGAATCAGAGTCCGGGAATCAGAGATGGGGATTCAGAGGCGGGGAATGAGATATGGAGAATCAGAGGCGGGGAATCAGAGGCGGGGAAACAGAGGTGGGGAATCAGATATGGGGAATCAGATATGGGGAATCAGAGGTGGTGAATCAAAGGCGGTGAATCAGAGATGGAGAAACAGAGGCGGGGAATCAGAGGCGTGGAAACAGAGGTGGGGAATCACATATGGGGAATCAGAGGCGGGGAAACAGAGGCAGGGAATCAGATATGGGGAATCAGAGGCGGGGAATCAGAGGTGGGGAATCATAGGCAGGGAATCGGATGTGCGGAATCAGAGATGGGGAATCAGAGGCCGGGAATCAGAGGTGGTGAATCAGAGATGGGGAATCAGAGGCGGTGAATCAGAGGCAGGGAATCAGATGCGAGGAATCAGAGGTGGGCAATCAGAGGCGGGGAATCAGATATGGGGAATCAGAGGCGGGGAATCAGAGGCGGGGAAACAGAGGCGGGGAATCAGATATGGGGAATCAGAGGTGGGGCATCAGAGGTTGTGAATCACAGATGGGGAATCAGAGGCGGGGAATCAGAGGCAGGGAATCAGACGTGGGGAATCAGAGGCTGGGATTCAGAGCTGGGGAATCAGAGGCGGGGAATCAGAGTTGGGGAATCAGACGTGGGGAATCAGATATGGGGAATCAGACGCAGGGAATCAGAGGCGGGAAAACAGAGGCGGGGAATCAGATATGGGGAATCAGAGGTGGGGAATCAGGGGCAGTGAATCAGTGGCAGGGAATCAGACGCGGGGAATCAGAGGCGGGCAATCAGAGGCAGGGAATTAGACACGGGGAATCAGAGGCGGGGAATCAGAGATGGGGAATCAGAGGCGGGGAATCAGAGGCAGGGAATCGGATGCCGGGAATCAGAGGTGGGAAATCGGAGCTGGGGAATCAGAGGCGGGGAATCAGAGTTGGGGAATCAGAGGCGGCGAAGCAGATATGGGGAAATAGAGGCGGGGAATCAGATATGGGGAATCAGAGGCAGGGAATCAGATATGGGGAATCAGAGGCTGGGAATCAGAGGGGGGGAAACAGAGGCGGGGAATAAGATATGAGGAATCAGAGGCGGGGAATCAGATATGGGGAAACAGAGGCGGGGAATCAGAGGCGGGGAAACAGAGGCGGGGAATCAGACATGGGGAATCGGATGCGGGGAATCAGAGGCGGGGAATCAGAGCTGGGGAATCAGAGGCGGGGAATCAGAGTTGGGGCATCAGAGGTGGGGAATTAGATATGGGGAAACAGAGGCGGGGAATCAGATATGGTGAATCAGAGGTGGTGAATCAAAGGCAGGGAATCAGATGTGCGGAATCAGAGATGGGGAATCAGAGGCAGGGTATCAGAATCAGAAGCGGGGAATAAGAGGCCGGGAATCAGAGGCCGGGAATCAGATGCTGGGAATAAGAGGCCGGGAATCAGAGGTGGGGAATCAGAGTCCGGGAATCAGAGATGGGGATTCAGAGGCGGGGAATGAGATATGGAGAATCAGAGGCGGGGAATCAGAGGCGGGGAAACAGAGGTGGGGAATCAGATATGGGGAATCAGAGGTGGCGAATCAAAGGCGGTGAATCAGAGATGGGGAATCAGAGGCGGGGAATCAGAGGCAGGGAATCTGATGCGGGGATTCAGAGGCGGGGAATCAGAGCTGGCGAATCAGAGGCGGGGAATCAGAGGTGGGCAATCAGAGCTGGGGAATCAGATATGGGGAATCAGAGGCGGGGAATCAGAGGCGGGGAAACAGAGGCGGTGAATCAGGTATGGGGAATCAGAGGTGGGGAATCAGAGGTTGTGAATCAGAGATGGGGAATCAAGGCGGGGAATCAGAGGCAGATAATCAGACGCGGGGAATCAGAGGCAGTGAATCAGAGCTGGGGAATCAGAGGCGGGGAATCAGATATGGGGAAACAGAGGCGGGGAATCAGAGGCAGGGAAACAGAGGCGGGGAATCAGAAATGGGGAATCGGATGCGGGGAATCAGAGGTGGGGAATCAGAGCTGGGGAATCAGAGGCGGGGAATCAGAGTTGGGGCATCAGAGGTGGGGAATTAGATATGGGGAAACAGAGGCGGGGAATCAGAGGCGGGGAAACAGAGGCGGGGAATCAGATATGGGGAATCATAGGTGGGGAATCAGAGGCAGGGAATCAGATGTGCGGAATCAGAGATGGGGAATCAGAGGCAGGGAATCAGAATCAGAAGCGGGGAATTAGAGGCCGGGAATCAGAGGCCGGGAATCAGATGCTGGGAATAAGAGGCCGGGAATCAGAGGTGGGGAATCAGAGTCCGGGAATCAGAGATGGGGATTCAGAGGCGGGGAATGAGATATGGAGAATCAGAGGCGGGGAATCAGAGGCGGGGAAACAGAGGTGGGGAATCAGATATGGGGTATCAGATATGGGCAATCAGAGGTGGTGAATCAAAGGCGGTGAATCAGAGATGGAGAAACAGAGGCGGGGAATCAGAGGCGTGGAAACAGAGGTGGGGAATCACATATGGGGAATCAGAGGCGGGGAAAGAGAGGCAGGGAATCAGATATGGGGAATCAGAGGAGGGGAATCAGAGGTGGGGAATCATAGGCAGGGAATCGGATGTGCGGAATCAGAGATGGGGAATCAGAGGCCGGGAATCAGAGGTGGTGAATCAGAGATGGGGAATCAGAGGCGGTGAATCAGAGGCAGGGAATCAGATGCGAGGAATCAGAGGTGGGCAATCAGAGGCGGGGAATCAGATATGGGGAATCAGAGGCGGGGAATCAGAGGCGGGGAAACAGAGGCGGGGAATCAGATATGGGGAATCAGAGGTGGGGCATCAGAGGTTGTGAATCACAGATGGGGAATCAGAGGCGGGGAATCAGACGCAGGGAATCAGACGTGGGGAATCAGAGGCGGGGATTCAGAGCTGGGGAATCAGAGGCGGGGAATCAGAGTTGGGGAATCAGAGGTGGGGAATCAGATATGGGGAATCAGACGCAGGGAATCAGAGGCAGGAAAACAGAGGCGGGGAATCAGATATGGGGAATCAGAGGTGGGGAATCAGGGGCAGGGAATCAGTGGCAGGGAATCAGACGCGGGAAATCAGAGGCGGGCAATCAGAGGCAGGGAATCAGACACGGGGAATCAGAGGCGGGGAATCAGAGATGGGGAATCAGAGGAGGGAATCAGAGGCAGGGAATCGGATGCCGGGAATCAGAGGCGGGAAATCAGAGCTGGGGAATCAGAGGCGGGGAATCAGAGTTGGGGAATCAGAGGCGGCGAAGCAGATATGGGGAAATAGAGGCGGGGAATCAGATATGGGGAATCAGAGGCAGGGAATCAGATATGGGGAATCAGAGGCTGGGAATCAGAGGGGGGGAAACAGAGGCGGGGAATAAGATATGGGGAATCAGAGGTGGGGAATCAGAGCTGGGGAATCAGAGGCGGGGAATCAGAGTTGGGGCATCAGAGGTGGGGAATTAGATATGGGGAAACAGAGGCGGGGAATCAGAGGCGGGGAAACAGAGGCGGGGAATCAGATATGGGGAATCATAGGTGGGGAATCAGAGGCAGGGAATCAGATGTGCGGAATCAGAGATGGGGAATCAGAGGCAGGGAATCAGAATCAGAAGCGGGGAATTAGAGGCCGGGAATCAGAGGCCGGGAATCAGATGCTGGGAATAAGAGGCCGGGAATCAGAGGAGGGGAATCAGAGTCCGGGAATCAGAGATGGGGATTCAGAGGCGGGGAATCAGAGGCGGGGAAACAGAGGTGGGGAATCACATATGGGGAATCAGAGGCGGGGAAAGAGAGGCAGGGAATCAGATATGGGGAATCAGAGGAGGGGAATCAGAGGTGGGGAATCATAGGCAGGGAATCGGATGTGCGGAATCAGAGATGGGGAACCAGAGGCCGGGAATCAGAGGTGGTGAATCAGAGATGGGGAATCAGAGGCGGTGAATCAGAGGCAGGGAATCAGATGCGAGGAATCAGAGGTGGGCAATCAGAGGCGGGGAATCAGATATGGGGAATCAGAGGCGGGGAATCAGAGGCGGGGAAACAGAGGCGGGGAATCAGATATGGGGAATCAGAGGTGGGGCATCAGAGGTTGTGAATCACAGATGGGGAATCAGAGGTGGGGAATAAGAGTTAGGGAATCAGAGGCAGGGAATTGGATGTGCGGAATCAGAGATGGGGAATCAGAGGTGGGGAATGAGAGGCGGTGAATCAGAAATGGGGAATCAGAGGCGGGGAATCAGAGGCAGGAAATCAGACACGGGGATTCAGAGGCTGGGATTCAGACGGTGGGAATCAAAGGCGGGGAATCAGAGCTGGGGAATCTGAGGCAGGGAATCAGAGTTGGGGATTCAGAGGCGGGGAATCAGATATGGGGAAACAGAGGCGGGGAATCAGAGGCGGGAAAACAGAGGCGTGGAATTAGATATGGGGAATCAGAGGTGGGGAATCAGAGGTGGTGAATCAGTGATGGGGAATCACAGGCGGGGAATCAGAGGCAGGGAATACAACGCGGGGAATCAGAGGCAGGGAATCAGAGCTGGGGAATCAGAGGCGGGGAATCATTGTTGGGAATCAGAGGCGGGGAATCAGATATGGGGAAACAGAGGTGGGGAATCAGAGGCGGGGAAACAGAGGCGGGGAATCAGATATGGGGAATCGGATGCAGGGAATCAGAGGCGGGGAATCAGAGCTGGGGAATCAGAGGCGGGGAATCAGAGTTGGGGCATCAGAGGTGGGGAATTAGATATGGGGAAACAGAGGCGGGGAATCAGAGGCGGGGAAACAGAGGCGGGGAATCAGATATGGGGAATCATAGGTGGGGAATCAGAGGCAGGGAATCAGATGTGCGGAATCAGAGATGGGGAATCAGAGGCAGGGAATCAGAATCAGAAGCGGGGAATTAGAGGCCGGGAATCAGAGGCCGGGAATCAGATGCTGGGAATAAGAGGCCGGGAATCAGAGGTGGGGAATCAGAGTCCGGGAATCAGAGATGGGGATTCAGAGGCGGGGAATGAGATATGGAGAATCAGAGGCGGGGAATCAGAGGCGGGGAAACAGAGGTGGGGAATCAGATATGGGGAATCAGATATGGGGAATCAGAGGTGGTGAATCAAAGGCGGTGAATCAGAGATGGAGAAACAGAGGCGGGGAATCAGAGGCGTGGAAACAGAGGTGGGGAATCACATATGGGGAATCAGAGGCGGGGAAACAGAGGCAGGGAATCAGATATGGGGAATCAGAGGCGGGGAATCAGAGGTGGGGAATCATAGGCAGGGAATCGGATGTGCGGAATCAGAGATGGGGAATCAGAGGCCGGGAATCAGAGGTGGTGAATCAGAGATGGGGAATCAGAGGCGGTGAATCAGAGGCAGGGAATCAGATGCGAGGAATCAGAGGTGGGCAATCAGAGGCGGGGAATCAGATATGGGGAATCAGAGGCGGGGAATCAGAGGCGGGGAAACAGAGGCGGGGAATCAGATATGGGGAATCAGAGGTGGGGCATCAGAGGTTGTGAATCACAGATGGGGAATCAGAGGCGGGGAATCAGAGGCAGGGAATCAGACGTGGGGAATCAGAGGCTGGGATTCAGAGCTGGGGAATCAGAGGCGGGGAATCAGAGTTGGGGAATCAGACGTGGGGAATCAGATATGGGGAATCAGACGCAGGGAATCAGAGGCGGGAAAACAGAGGCGGGGAATCAGATATGGGGAATCAGAGGTGGGGAATCAGGGGCAGTGAATCAGTGGCAGGGAATCAGACGCGGGGAATCAGAGGCGGGCAATCAGAGGCAGGGAATTAGACACGGGGAATCAGAGGCGGGGAATCAGAGATGGGGAATCAGAGGCGGGGAATCAGAGGCAGGGAATCGGATGCCGGGAATCAGAGGTGGGAAATCGGAGCTGGGGAATCAGAGGCGGGGAATCAGAGTTGGGGAATCAGAGGCGGCGAAGCAGATATGGGGAAATAGAGGCGGGGAATCAGATATGGGGAATCAGAGGCAGGGAATCAGATATGGGGAATCAGAGGCTGGGAATCAGAGGGGGGGAAACAGAGGCGGGGAATAAGATATGAGGAATCAGAGGCGGGGAATCAGATATGGGGAAACAGAGGCGGGGAATCAGAGGCGGGGAAACAGAGGCGGGGAATCAGACATGGGGAATCGGATGCGGGGAATCAGAGGCGGGGAATCAGAGCTGGGGAATCAGAGGCGGGGAATCAGAGTTGGGGCATCAGAGGTGGGGAATTAGATATGGGGAAACAGAGGCGGGGAATCAGATATGGTGAATCAGAGGTGGTGAATCAAAGGCAGGGAATCAGATGTGCGGAATCAGAGATGGGGAATCAGAGGCAGGGTATCAGAATCAGAAGCGGGGAATAAGAGGCCGGGAATCAGAGGCCGGGAATCAGATGCTGGGAATAAGAGGCCGGGAATCAGAGGTGGGGAATCAGAGTCCGGGAATCAGAGATGGGGATTCAGAGGCGGGGAATGAGATATGGAGAATCAGAGGCGGGGAATCAGAGGCGGGGAAACAGAGGTGGGGAATCAGATATGGGGAATCAGAGGTGGCGAATCAAAGGCGGTGAATCAGAGATGGGGAATCAGAGGCGGGGAATCAGAGGCAGGGAATCTGATGCGGGGATTCAGAGGCGGGGAATCAGAGCTGGCGAATCAGAGGCGGGGAATCAGAGGTGGGCAATCAGAGCTGGGGAATCAGATATGGGGAATCAGAGGCGGGGAATCAGAGGCGGGGAAACAGAGGCGGTGAATCAGGTATGGGGAATCAGAGGTGGGGAATCAGAGGTTGTGAATCAGAGATGGGGAATCAAGGCGGGGAATCAGAGGCAGATAATCAGACGCGGGGAATCAGAGGCAGTGAATCAGAGCTGGGGAATCAGAGGCGGGGAATCAGATATGGGGAAACAGAGGCGGGGAATCAGAGGCAGGGAAACAGAGGCGGGGAATCAGAAATGGGGAATCGGATGCGGGGAATCAGAGGTGGGGAATCAGAGCTGGGGAATCAGAGGCGGGGAATCAGAGTTGGGGCATCAGAGGTGGGGAATTAGATATGGGGAAACAGAGGCGGGGAATCAGAGGCGGGGAAACAGAGGCGGGGAATCAGATATGGGGAATCATAGGTGGGGAATCAGAGGCAGGGAATCAGATGTGCGGAATCAGAGATGGGGAATCAGAGGCAGGGAATCAGAATCAGAAGCGGGGAATTAGAGGCCGGGAATCAGAGGCCGGGAATCAGATGCTGGGAATAAGAGGCCGGGAATCAGAGGTGGGGAATCAGAGTCCGGGAATCAGAGATGGGGATTCAGAGGCGGGGAATGAGATATGGAGAATCAGAGGCGGGGAATCAGAGGCGGGGAAACAGAGGTGGGGAATCAGATATGGGGTATCAGATATGGGCAATCAGAGGTGGTGAATCAAAGGCGGTGAATCAGAGATGGAGAAACAGAGGCGGGGAATCAGAGGCGTGGAAACAGAGGTGGGGAATCACATATGGGGAATCAGAGGCGGGGAAAGAGAGGCAGGGAATCAGATATGGGGAATCAGAGGAGGGGAATCAGAGGTGGGGAATCATAGGCAGGGAATCGGATGTGCGGAATCAGAGATGGGGAATCAGAGGCCGGGAATCAGAGGTGGTGAATCAGAGATGGGGAATCAGAGGCGGTGAATCAGAGGCAGGGAATCAGATGCGAGGAATCAGAGGTGGGCAATCAGAGGCGGGGAATCAGATATGGGGAATCAGAGGCGGGGAATCAGAGGCGGGGAAACAGAGGCGGGGAATCAGATATGGGGAATCAGAGGTGGGGCATCAGAGGTTGTGAATCACAGATGGGGAATCAGAGGCGGGGAATCAGACGCAGGGAATCAGACGTGGGGAATCAGAGGCGGGGATTCAGAGCTGGGGAATCAGAGGCGGGGAATCAGAGTTGGGGAATCAGAGGTGGGGAATCAGATATGGGGAATCAGACGCAGGGAATCAGAGGCAGGAAAACAGAGGCGGGGAATCAGATATGGGGAATCAGAGGTGGGGAATCAGGGGCAGGGAATCAGTGGCAGGGAATCAGACGCGGGAAATCAGAGGCGGGCAATCAGAGGCAGGGAATCAGACACGGGGAATCAGAGGCGGGGAATCAGAGATGGGGAATCAGAGGAGGGAATCAGAGGCAGGGAATCGGATGCCGGGAATCAGAGGCGGGAAATCAGAGCTGGGGAATCAGAGGCGGGGAATCAGAGTTGGGGAATCAGAGGCGGCGAAGCAGATATGGGGAAATAGAGGCGGGGAATCAGATATGGGGAATCAGAGGCAGGGAATCAGATATGGGGAATCAGAGGCTGGGAATCAGAGGGGGGGAAACAGAGGCGGGGAATAAGATATGGGGAATCAGAGGTGGGGAATCAGGGGCGGGGAATCAGTGGCAGGGAATCAGAGGCGGGGAATCAGAGGCGGGGAATCAGAGGCAGGGAATCAGACACGGGGAATCAGAGGTGGGGAATCAGAGATGGGGAATCAGAGGCGGGGAATCAGAGGCAGGGAATCAGACTCGGGGAATCAGAGGCGGGGAATCAGAGGCGGGGAACCAGAGGTGGGGAATCAGATATGGGGAATCAGAGGTGGCGAATCAAAGGCGGTGAATCAGAGATGGGGAATCAGAGGCGGGGAATCAGAGGCAGGGAATCTGATGCGGGGATTCAGAGGCGGGGAATCAGAGCTGGCGAATCAGAGGCGGGGAATCAGAGGTGGGCAATCAGAGCTGGGGAATCAGATATGGGGAATCAGAGGCGGGGAATCAGAGGCAGGGAAACAGAGGCGGGGAATCAGAAATGGGGAATCGGATGCGGGGAATCAGAGGTGGGGAATCAGAGCTGGGGAATCAGAGGCGGGGAATCAGAGTTGGGGCATCAGAGGTGGGGAATTAGATATGGGGAAACAGAGGCGGGGAATCAGAGGCGGGGAAACAGAGGCGGGGAATCAGATATGGGGAATCATAGGTGGGGAATCAGAGGCAGGGAATCAGATGTGCGGAATCAGAGATGGGGAATCAGAGGCAGGGAATCAGAATCAGAAGCGGGGAATTAGAGGCCGGGAATCAGAGGCCGGGAATCAGATGCTGGGAATAAGAGGCCGGGAATCAGAGGTGGGGAATCAGAGTCCGGGAATCAGAGATGGGGATTCAGAGGCGGGGAATGAGATATGGAGAATCAGAGGTGGGGAATCAGAGGCGGGGAAACAGAGGTGGGGAATCAGATATGGGGTATCAGATATGGGCAATCAGAGGTGGTGAATCAAAGGCGGTGAATCAGAGATGGAGAAACAGAGGCGGGGAATCAGAGGCGTGGAAACAGAGGTGGGGAATCACATATGGGGAATCAGAGGCGGGGAAAGAGAGGCAGGGAATCAGATATGGGGAATCAGAGGAGGGGAATCAGAGGTGGGGAATCATAGGCAGGGAATCGGATGTGCGGAATCAGAGATGGGGAATCAGAGGCCGGGAATCAGAGGTGGTGAATCAGAGATGGGGAATCAGAGGCGGTGAATCAGAGGCAGGGAATCAGATGCGAGGAATCAGAGGTGGGCAATCAGAGGCGGGGAATCAGATATGGGGAATCAGAGGCGGGGAATCAGAGGCGGGGAAACAGAGGCGGGGAATCAGATATGGGGAATCAGAGGTGGGGCATCAGAGGTTGTGAATCACAGATGGGGAATCAGAGGCGGGGAATCAGACGCAGGGAATCAGACGTGGGGAATCAGAGGCGGGGATTCAGAGCTGGGGAATCAGAGGCGGGGAATCAGAGTTGGGGAATCAGAGGTGGGGAATCAGATATGGGGAATCAGACGCAGGGAATCAGAGGCAGGAAAACAGAGGCGGGGAATCAGATATGGGGAATCAGAGGTGGGGAATCAGGGGCAGGGAATCAGTGGCAGGGAATCAGACGCGGGAAATCAGAGGCGGGCAATCAGAGGCAGGGAATCAGACACGGGGAATCAGAGGCGGGGAATCAGAGATGGGGAATCAGAGGAGGGAATCAGAGGCAGGGAATCGGATGCCGGGAATCAGAGGCGGGAAATCAGAGCTGGGGAATCAGAGGCGGGGAATCAGAGTTGGGGAATCAGAGGCGGCGAAGCAGATATGGGGAAATAGAGGCGGGGAATCAGATATGGGGAATCAGAGGCAGGGAATCAGATATGGGGAATCAGAGGCTGGGAATCAGAGGGGGGGAAACAGAGGCGGGGAATAAGATATGGGGAATCAGAGGTGGGGAATCAGGGGCGGGGAATCAGTGGCAGGGAATCAGAGGCGGGGAATCAGAGGCGGGGAATCAGAGGCAGGGAATCAGACACGGGGAATCAGAGGTGGGGAATCAGAGATGGGGAATCAGAGGCGGGGAATCAGAGGCAGGGAATCAGACTCGGGGAATCAGAGGCGGGGAATCAGAGGAGGGGAACCAGAGGTGGGGAATCAGATATGGGGAATCAGAGGTGGGCAATCAGAGCTGGGGAATCAGATATGGGGAATCAGAGGCGGGGAATCAGAGGCAGGGAAACAGAGGCGGGGAATCAGAAATGGGGAATCGGATGCGGGGAATCAGAGGTGGGGAATCAGAGCTGGGGAATCAGAGGCGGGGAATCAGAGTTGGGGCATCAGAGGTGGGGAATTAGATATGGGGAAACAGAGGCGGGGAATCAGAGGCGGGGAAACAGAGGCGGGGAATCAGATATGGGGAATCATAGGTGGGGAATCAGAGGCAGGGAATCAGATGTGCGGAATCAGAGATGGGGAATCAGAGGCAGGGAATCAGAATCAGAAGCGGGGAATTAGAGGCCGGGAATCAGAGGCCGGGAATCAGATGCTGGGAATAAGAGGCCGGGAATCAGAGGTGGGGAATCAGAGTCCGGGAATCAGAGATGGGGATTCAGAGGCGGGGAATGAGATATGGAGAATCAGAGGCGGGGAATCAGAGGCGGGGAAACAGAGGTGGGGAATCAGATATGGGGTATCAGATATGGGCAATCAGAGGTGGTGAATCAAAGGCGGTGAATCAGAGATGGAGAAACAGAGGCGGGGAATCAGAGGCGTGGAAACAGAGGTGGGGAATCACATATGGGGAATCAGAGGCGGGGAAAGAGAGGCAGGGAATCAGATATGGGGAATCAGAGGAGGGGAATCAGAGGTGGGGAATCATAGGCAGGGAATCGGATGTGCGGAATCAGAGATGGGGAATCAGAGGCCGGGAATCAGAGGTGGTGAATCAGAGATGGGGAATCAGAGGCGGTGAATCAGAGGCAGGGAATCAGATGCGAGGAATCAGAGGTGGGCAATCAGAGGCGGGGAATCAGATATGGGGAATCAGAGGCGGGGAATCAGAGGCGGGGAAACAGAGGCGGGGAATCAGATATGGGGAATCAGAGGTGGGGCATCAGAGGTTGTGAATCACAGATGGGGAATCAGAGGCGGGGAATCAGACGCAGGGAATCAGACGTGGGGAATCAGAGGCGGGGATTCAGAGCTGGGGAATCAGAGGCGGGGAATCAGAGTTGGGGAATCAGAGGTGGGGAATCAGATATGGGGAATCAGACGCAGGGAATCAGAGGCAGGAAAACAGAGGCGGGGAATCAGATATGGGGAATCAGAGGTGGGGAATCAGGGGCAGGGAATCAGTGGCAGGGAATCAGACGCGGGAAATCAGAGGCGGGCAATCAGAGGCAGGGAATCAGACACGGGGAATCAGAGGCGGGGAATCAGAGATGGGGAATCAGAGGAGGGAATCAGAGGCAGGGAATCGGATGCCGGGAATCAGAGGCGGGAAATCAGAGCTGGGGAATCAGAGGCGGGGAATCAGAGTTGGGGAATCAGAGGCGGCGAAGCAGATATGGGGAAATAGAGGCGGGGAATCAGATATGGGGAATCAGAGGCAGGGAATCAGATATGGGGAATCAGAGGCTGGGAATCAGAGGGGGGGAAACAGAGGCGGGGAATAAGATATGGGGAATCAGAGGTGGGGAATCAGGGGCGGGGAATCAGTGGCAGGGAATCAGAGGCGGGGAATCAGAGGCGGGGAATCAGAGGCAGGGAATCAGACACGGGGAATCAGAGGTGGGGAATCAGAGATGGGGAATCAGAGGCGGGGAATCAGAGGCAGGGAATCAGACTCGGGGAATCAGAGGCGGGGAATCAGAGGCGGGGAACCAGAGGTGGGGAATCAGAGATGGGGAATCAGAGGCGGTGAATCAGAGGCAGGGAATCAGATGCGAGGAATCAGAGGTGGGCAATCAGAGGCGGGGAATCAGATATGGGGAATCAGAGGCGGGGAATCAGAGGCGGGGAAACAGAGGCGGGGAATCAGATATGGGGAATCAGAGGTGGGGCATCAGAGGTTGTGAATCACAGATGGGGAATCAGAGGCGGGGAATCAGACGCAGGGAATCAGACGTGGGGAATCAGAGGCGGGGATTCAGAGCTGGGGAATCAGAGGCGGGGAATCAGAGTTGGGGAATCAGAGGTGGGGAATCAGATATGGGGAATCAGACGCAGGGAATCAGAGGCAGGAAAACAGAGGCGGGGAATCAGATATGGGGAATCAGAGGTGGGGAATCAGGGGCAGGGAATCAGTGGCAGGGAATCAGACGCGGGAAATCAGAGGCGGGCAATCAGAGGCAGGGAATCAGACACGGGGAATCAGAGGCGGGGAATCAGAGATGGGGAATCAGAGGAGGGAATCAGAGGCAGGGAATCGGATGCCGGGAATCAGAGGCGGGAAATCAGAGCTGGGGAATCAGAGGCGGGGAATCAGAGTTGGGGAATCAGAGGCGGCGAAGCAGATATGGGGAAATAGAGGCGGGGAATCAGATATGGGGAATCAGAGGCAGGGAATCAGATATGGGGAATCAGAGGCTGGGAATCAGAGGGGGGGAAACAGAGGCGGGGAATAAGATATGGGGAATCAGAGGTGGGGAATCAGGGGCGGGGAATCAGTGGCAGGGAATCAGAGGCGGGGAATCAGAGGCGGGGAATCAGAGGCAGGGAATCAGACACGGGGAATCAGAGGTGGGGAATCAGAGATGGGGAATCAGAGGCGGGGAATCAGAGGCAGGGAATCAGACTCGGGGAATCAGAGGCGGGGAATCAGAGGCGGGGAACCAGAGGTGGGGAATCAGATATGGGGAATCAGAGGTGGCGAATCAAAGGCGGTGAATCAGAGATGGGGAATCAGAGGCGGGGAATCAGAGGCAGGGAATCTGATGCGGGGATTCAGAGGCGGGGAATCAGAGCTGGCGAATCAGAGGCGGGGAATCAGAGGTGGGCAATCAGAGCTGGGGAATCAGATATGGGGAATCAGAGGCGGGGAATCAGAGGCGGGGAAACAGAGGCGGTTAATCAGGTATGGGGAATCAGAGGTGGGGAATCAGAGGTTGTGAACCAGAGATGGGGAATCAAGGCGGGGAATCAGATATGGGGAAACAGAGGCGGGGAATCAGAGGCAGGGAAACAGAGGCGGGGAATCAGAAATGGGGAATCGGATGCGGGGAATCAGAGGTGGGGAATCAGAGCTGGGGAATCAGAGGCGGGGAATCAGAGTTGGGGCATCAGAGGTGGGGAATTAGATATGGGGAAACAGAGGCGGGGAATCAGAGGCGGGGAAACAGAGGCGGGGAATCAGATATGGGGAATCATAGGTGGGGAATCAGAGGCAGGGAATCAGATGTGCGGAATCAGAGATGGGGAATCAGAGGCAGGGAATCAGAATCAGAAGCGGGGAATTAGAGGCCGGGAATCAGAGGCCGGGAATCAGATGCTGGGAATAAGAGGCCGGGAATCAGAGGAGGGGAATCAGAGTCCGGGAATCAGAGATGGGGATTCAGAGGCGGGGAATCAGAGGCGGGGAAACAGAGGTGGGGAATCACATATGGGGAATCAGAGGCGGGGAAAGAGAGGCAGGGAATCAGATATGGGGAATCAGAGGAGGGGAATCAGAGGTGGGGAATCATAGGCAGGGAATCGGATGTGCGGAATCAGAGATGGGGAACCAGAGGCCGGGAATCAGAGGTGGTGAATCAGAGATGGGGAATCAGAGGCGGTGAATCAGAGGCAGGGAATCAGATATGGGGAATCAGAGGCGGGGAATCAGAGGCGGGGAAACAGAGGCGGGGAATCAGATATGGGGAATCAGAGGTGGGGCATCAGAGGTTGTGAATCACAGATGGGGAATCAGAGGCGGGGAATCAGACGCAGGGAATCAGACGTGGGGAATCAGAGGCGGGGATTCAGAGCTGGGGAATCAGAGGCGGGGAATCAGAGTTGGCGAATCAGAGGTGGGGAATCAGATATGGGGAATCAGACGCAGGGAATCAGAGGCAGGAAAACAGAGGCGGGGAATCAGATATGGGGAATCAGAGGTGGGGAATCAGGGGCAGGGAATCAGTGGCAGGGAATCAGAGTTGGGGATTCAGAGGCGGGGAATCAGATATGGGGAAACAGAGGCGGGGAATCAGAGGCGGGCAAACAGAGGCGGGGAATTAGGTATGGGGAATCAGAGGTGGGGAATCAGAGGTGGTGAATCAGAGATGGGGAATCACAGGCGGGGAATCAGAGGCCGGGAATAGAACGCGGGGAATCAGAGGCAGTGAATCAGAGCTGGGGAATCAGAGGCGGGGAATCAGATATGGGGAAACAGAGGCGGGGAATCAGAGGCGGGGAAACAGAGGCGGGGAATCAGAAATGGGGAATCGGATGCGGGGAATAAGAGGTGGGGAATCAGAGCTGGGGAATCAGAGGCGGGGAATCAGAGTTGGGGCATCAGAGGTGGGGAATAAGATATGGGGAAACAGAGGCGGGGAATCAGAGGCGGGGAAACAGAGGCGGGGAATCAGATATGGGGAATCATAGGTGGGGAATCAGAGGCAGGGAATCAGATGTGCGGAATCAGAGATGGGGAATCAGAGGCAGGGAATCAGAATCAGAAGCGGGGAATTAGAGGGCGGGAATCAGAGGCCGCGAATCAGATGCTGGGAATAAGAGGCCGGGAATCAGAGGTGGGGAATCAGAGTCCGGGAATCAGAGATGGGGATTCAGAGGCGGGGAATGAGATATGGAGAATCAGAGGCGGGGAATCAGAGGCGGGGAAACAGAGGTGGGGAATCAGATATGGGGAATCAGATATGGGGAATCAGAGGTGGTGAATCAAAGGCGGTGAATCAGAGATAGAGAAACAGAGGCGGGGAATCAGAGGCGTGGAAACAGAGGTGGGGAATCACATATGGGGAATCAGAGGCGGGGAAACAGAGGCAGGGAATCAGATATGGGGAATCAGAGGCGGGGAATCAGTGGTGGGGAATCATAGGCAGGGAATCGGATGTGCGGAATCAGAGATGGGGAATCAGAGGCCGGGAATCAGAGGGGGGGAATCAGAGATGGGGAATCAGAGGCGGTGAATCAGAGGCAGGGAATCAGATGCGAGGAATCAGAGGTGGGTAATCAGAGGCGGGGAATCAGATATGGGGAATCAGAGGCGGGGAATCAGAGGCGGGGAACAGAGGCGGGGAATCAGATATGGGGAATCAGAGGTGGGGCATCAGAGGTTGTGAATCACAAATGGGGAATCAGAGGCGGGGAATCAGAGGCAGGGAATCAGACGTGGGGAATCAGAGGCGGGGATTCAGAGCTGGGGAATCAGAGGCGGGGAATCAGAGTTGGGGAATCAGAGGCGGGGAATCAGATATGGGGAATCAGAGGTGGGGAATCAGGGGCAGGGAATCAGTGGCAGGGAATCAGACGCGGGGAATCAGAGGCGGGGAATCAGAGATGGGGAATCAGAGGCGGGGAATCAGAGGCAGGGAATCGGATGCCGGGAATCAGAGGCGGGAAATCAGAGCTGGGGAATCAGAGGCGGGGAATCATAGTTGGGGAATCAGAGGCGGCGAAGCAGATATGGGGAAATAGAGGCGGGGAATCAGATATGGGGAATCAGAGGCAGGGAATCAGATATGGGGAATCAGAGGCTGGGAATCAGAGGGGGGGAAACAGAGGCGGGGAATAAGATATGGGGAATCAGAGGTGGGGAATCAGGGGCGGGGAATCAGTGGCAGGGAATCAGAGGCGGGGAATCAGAGGCGGGGAATCAGAGGCAGGGAATCAGACACGGGGAATCAGAGGTGGGGAATCAGAGATGGGGAATCAGAGGTGGGGAATCAGAGGCAGGGAATCAGACGCGGGGAATCAGAGGCGGGGAATCAGAGCTGGGGAATCAGAGGTGGGGAATCAGAGTTGGGGTATCAGAGGCAGGGAATCGGATGTGCGGAATCAGAAATGGGGAATCAGAGGTGGGGAATCAGAGGCGGTGAATCAGAGATGGGGAATCAGAGGAGGGAAATCTGAGGCAGGAAATCAGACACGGGGATTCAGAGGCTGGGAATCAGACGGGGGGAATCAAAGGCGGGGAATCAGAGCTGGTGAATCAGAGGCAGGGAATCAGAGTTGGGGATTCAGAGGCGGGGAATCAGATATGGGGAAACAGAGGCGGGGAATCAGAGGCGGGCAAACAGAGGCGGGGAATTAAATATGGGGAATCAGAGGTGGGGAATCAGAGGTGGTGAATCAGAGATTGGGAATCACAGGCGGGGAATCAGAGGCAGGGAATAGAACGCGGGGAATCAGAGGCAGGGAATCAGAGCTGGGGTATCAGAAGCGGGGAATCAGAGTTGGGGAATCAGAGGCGGCGAATCAGATATGGGGAATCAGAGGCAGGGAATCAGAGGCGGGGAATCAGAGGCAGGGAATCAGACGCGGGGAATCTGAGGCGGGGAATCAGAGCTGGGGAATCAGAGGTGGGGAATAAGAGTTGGGGAATCAGAGGCAGGGAATTGGATGTGCGGAATCAGAGATGGGGAATCAGAGGTGGGGAATCAGAGGTGGTGAATCAGAAATGGGGAATCAGAGGCGGGGAATCAGAGGCAGGAAATCAGACACGGGGATTCAGAGGCTGGGATTCAGACGGTGGGAATCAAAGGCGGGGAATCAGAGCTGGGGAATCTGAGGCAGGGAATCAGAGTTGGGGATTCAGAGGCGGGGAATCAGATATGGGGAAACAGAGGCGGGGAATCAGAGGCGGGAAAACAGAGGCGTGGAATTAGATATGGGGAATCAGAGGTGGGGAATCAGAGGTGGTGAATCAGTGATGGGGAATCACAGGCGGGGAATCAGAGGCAGGGAATAGAACGCGGGGAATCAGAGGCAGGGAATCAGAGCTGGGGAATCAGAGGCGGGGAATCATTGTTGGGAATCAGAGGCGGGGAATCAGATATGGGGAAACAGAGGCGGGGAATCAGAGGCGGGGAAACAGAGGCGGGGAATCAGATATGGGGAATCGGATGCAGGGAATCAGAGGCGGGGAATCAGAGCTGGGGAATCAGAGGCGGGGAATCAGAGTTGGGGCATCAGAGGTGGGGAATTAGATATGGGGAAACGGAGGCGGGGAATCAGAGGCGGGGAAACAGAGGCGGGGAATCAGATATGGGGAATCATAGGTGGGGAATCAGAGGCAGGGAATCAGATGTGCGGAATCAGAGATGGGGAATCAGAGGCAGGGAATCAGAATCAGAAGCGGGGAATTAGAGGCCGGGAATCAGAGGCCGGGAATCAGATGCTGGGAATAAGAGGCCGGGAATCAGAGGTGGGGAATCAGAGTCCGGGAATCAGAGATGGGGATTCAGAGGCGGGGAATGAGATATGGAGAATCAGAGGCGGGGAATCAGAGGCGGGGAAACAGAGGTGGGGAATCAGATATGGGGAATCAGATATGGGGAATCAGAGGTGGTGAATCAAAGGCGGTGAATCAGAGATGGAGAAACAGAGGCGGGGAATCAGAGGCGTGGAAACAGAGGTGGGCTATCACATATGGGGAATCAGAGGCGGGGAAACAGAGGCAGGGAATCAGATATGGGGAATCAGAGGCGGGGAATCAGAGGTGGGGAATCATAGGCAGGGAATCGGATGTGCGGAATCAGAGATGGTAAATCAGAGGCCGGGAATCAGAGGTGGTGAATCAGAGATGGGGAATCAGAGGCGGTGAATCAGAGGCAGGGAATCAGATGCGAGGAATCAGAGGTGGGCAATCAGAGGCGGGGAATCAGAGGCGGGGAAACAGAGGCGGGGAATCAGATATGGGGAATCAGAGGTGGGGCATCAGAGGTTGTGAATCACAGATGGGGAATCAGAGGCGGGGAATCAGAGGCAGGGAATCAGACGTGGGGAATCAGAGGCGGGGATTCAGAGCTGGGGAATCAGAGGCGGGGAATCAGAGTTGGGGAATCAGAGGTGGGGAATCAGATATGGGGAATCAGACGCAGGGAATCAGAGGCGGGAAAACAGAGGCGGGGAATCAGATATGGGGAATCAGAGGTGGGGAATCAGGGGCAGGGAATCAGTGGCAGGGAATCAGACGCGGGGAATCAGAGGCGGCCAATCAGAGGCAGGGAATCAGACACGGGGAATCAGAGGCGGGGAATCAGAGATGGGGAATCAGAGGCGGGGAATCAGAGGCAGGGAATCGGATGCCGGGAATCAGAGGCGGGAAATCGGAGCTGGGGAATCAGAGGCGGGGAATCAGAGTTGGGGAATCAGAGGCGGCGAAGCAGATATGGGGAAATAGAGGCGGGGAATCAGATATGGGGAATCAGAGGCAGGGAATCAGATATGGGGAATCAGAGGCTGGGAATCAGAGGGGGGGAAACAGAGGCGGGGAATAAGATATGAGGAATCAGAAGTGGGGAATCAGGGGCGGGGAATCAGTGGCAGGGAATCAGAGGCGGGGAATCAGAGGCGGGGAATCAGAGGCAGGGAATAGAACGCGGGGAATCAGAGGCAGGGAATCAGAGCTGGGGAATCAGAGGCGGGGAATCAGATATGGGGAAACAGAGGCGGGGAATCAGAGGCGGGGAAACAGAGGCGGGGAATCAGACATGGGGAATCGGATGCGGGGAATCAGAGGCGGGGAATCAGAGCTGGGGAATCAGAGGCGGGGAATCAGAGTTGGGGCATCAGAGGTGGGGAATTAGATATGGGGAAACAGAGGCGGGGAATCAGATATGGTGAATCAGAGGTGGTGAATCAGAGGCAGGGAATCAGATGTGCGGAATCAGAGATGGGGAATCAGAGGCAGGGTATCAGAATCAGAAGCGGGGAATAAGAGGCCGGGAATCAGAGGCCGGGAATCAGATGCTGGGAATAAGAGGCCGGGAATCAGAGGTGGGGAATCAGAGTCCGGGAATCAGAGATGGGGATTCAGAGGCGGGGAATGAGATATGGAGAATCAGAGGCGGGGAATCAGAGGCGGGGAAACAGAGGTGGGGAATCAGATATGGGGAATCAGAGGTGGCGAATCAAAGGCGGTGAATCAGAGATGGGGAATCAGAGGCGGGGAATCAGAGGCAGGGAATCTGATGCGGGGATTCAGAGGCGGGGAATCAGAGCTGGCGAATCAGAGGCGGGGAATCAGAGGTGGGCAATCAGAGCTGGGGAATCAGATATGGGGAATCAGAGGCGGGGAATCAGAGGCGGGGAAACAGAGGCGGTGAATCAGGTATGGGGAATCAGAGGTGGGGAATCAGAGGTTGTGAATCAGAGATGGGGAATCAAGGCGGGGAATCAGAGGCAGATAATCAGACGCGGGGAATCAGAGGCAGTGAATCAGAGCTGGGGAATCAGAGGCGGGGAATCAGATATGGGGAAACAGAGGCGGGGTATCAGAGGCAGGGAAACAGATGCGGGGAATCAGAAATGGGGAATCGGATGCGGGGAATCAGAGGTGGGGAATCAGAGCTGGGGAATCAGAGGCGGGGAATCAGAGTTGGGGCATCAGAGGTGGGGAATTAGATATGGGGAAACAGAGGCGGGGAATCAGAGGCGGGGAAACAGAGGCGGGGAATCAGATATGGGGAATCATAGGTGGGGAATCAGAGGCAGGGAATCAGATGTGCGGAATCAGAGATGGGGAATCAGAGGCAGGGAATCAGAATCAGAAGCGGGGAATTAGAGGCCGGGAATCAGAGGCCGGGAATCAGATGCTGGGAATATGAGGCCGGGAATCAGAGGTGGGGAATCAGAGTCCGGGAATCAGAGATGGGGATTCAGAGGCGGGGAATGAGATATGGAGAATCAGAGGCGGGGAATCAGAGGCGGGGAAACAGAGGTGGGGAATCAGATATGGGGAATCAGATATGGGCAATCAGAGGTGGTGAATCAAAGGCGGTGAATGAGAGATGGAGAAACAGAGGCGGGGAATCAGAGGCGTGGAAACAGAGGTGGGGAATCACATATGGGGAATCAGAGGCGGGGAAAGAGAGGCAGGGAATCAGATATGGGGAATCAGAGGAGGGGAATCAGAGGTGGGGAATCATAGGCAGGGAATCGGATGTGCGGAATCAGAGATGGGGAATCAGAGGCCGGGAATCAGAGGTGGTGAATCAGAGATGGGGAATCAGAGGCGGTGAATCAGAGGCAGGGAATCAGATGCGAGGAATCAGAGGTGGGCAATCAGAGGTGGGGAATCAGATATGGGGAATCAGAGGCGGGGAATCAGAGGCGGGGAAACAGAGGCGGGGAATCAGATATGGGGAATCAGAGGTGGGGCATCAGAGGTTGTGAATCACAGATGGGGAATCAGAGGCGGGGAATCAGACGCAGGGAATCAGACGTGGGGAATCAGAGGCGGGGATTCAGAGCTGGGGAATCAGAGGCGGGGAATCAGAGTTGGGGAATCAGAGGTGGGGAATCAGATATGGGGAATCAGACGCAGGGAATCAGAGGCAGGAAAAAAGAGGCGGGGAATCAGATATGGGGAATCAGAGGTGGGGAATCAGGGGCAGGGAATCAGTGGCAGGGAATCAGACGCGGGAAATCAGAGGCGGGCAATCAGAGGCAGGGAATCAGACACGGGGAATCAGAGGCGGGGAATCAGAGATGGGGAATCAGAGGAGGGAATCAGAGGCAGGGAATCGGATGCCGGGAATCAGAGGCGGGAAATCAGAGCTGGGGAATCAGAGGCGGGGAATCAGAGTTGGGGAATCAGAGGCGGCGAAGCAGATATGGGGAAATAGAGGCGGGGAATCAGATATGGCGAATCAGAGGCAGGGAATCAGATATGGGGAATCAGAGGCTGGGAATCAGAGGGGGGGAAACAGAGGCGGGGAATAAGATATGGGGAATCAGAGGTGGGGAATCAGGGGCGGGGAATCAGTGGCAGGGAATCAGAGGCGGGGAATCAGAGGCGGGGAATCAGAGGCAGGGAATCAGACACGGGGAATCAGAGGTGGGGAATCAGAGATGGGGAATCAGAGGCGGGGAATCAGAGGCAGGGAATCAGACGCGGGGAATCAGAGGCGGGGAATCAGAGGCGGGGAAACAGAGGTGGGGAATCAGATATGGGGAATCAGAGGTGGCGAATCAAAGGCGGTGAATCAGAGATGGGGAATCAGAGGCGGGGAATCAGAGGCAGGGAATCTGATGCGGGGATTCAGAGGCGGGGAATCAGAGCTGGCGAATCAGAGGCGGGGAATCAGAGGTGGGCAATCAGAGCTGGGGAATCAGATATGGGGAATCAGAGGCGGGGAATCAGAGGCGGGGAAACAGAGGCGGTGAATCAGGTATGGGGAATCAGAGGTGGGGAATCAGAGGTTGTGAATCAGAGATGGGGAATCAAGGCGGGGAATCAGAGGCAGATAATCAGACGCGGAGAATCAGAGGCAGTGAATCAGAGCTGGGGAATCAGAGGCGGGGAATCAGATATGGGGAAACAGAGGCGGGGAATCAGAGGCAGGGAAACAGAGGCGGGGAATCAGAAATGGGGAATCGGATGCGGGGAATCAGAGGTGGGGAATCAGAGCTGGGGAATCAGAGGCGGGGAATCAGAGTTGGGGCATCAGAGGTGGGGAATTAGATATGGGGAAACAGAGGCGGGGAATCAGAGGCGGGGAAACAGAGGCGGGGAATCAGATATGGGGAATCAGAGGTGGGGCATCAGAGGTTGTGAATCACAGATGGGGAATCAGAGGCGGGGAATCAGACGCAGGGAATCAGACGTGGGGAATCAGAGGCGGGGATTCAGAGCTGGGGAATCAGAGGCGGGGAATCAGAGTTGGGGAATCAGAGGTGGGGAATCAGATATGGGGAATCAGACGCAGGGAATCAGAGGCAGGAAAAAAGAGGCGGGGAATCAGATATGGGGAATCAGAGGTGGGGAATCAGGGGCAGGGAATCAGTGGCAGGGAATCAGACGCGGGAAATCAGAGGCGGGCAATCAGAGGCAGGGAATCAGACACGGGGAATCAGAGGCGGGGAATCAGAGATGGGGAATCAGAGGAGGGAATCAGAGGCAGGGAATCGGATGCCGGGAATCAGAGGCGGGAAATCAGAGCTGGGGAATCAGAGGCGGGGAATCAGAGTTGGGGAATCAGAGGCGGCGAAGCAGATATGGGGAAATAGAGGCGGGGAATCAGATATGGCGAATCAGAGGCAGGGAATCAGATATGGGGAATCAGAGGCTGGGAATCAGAGGGGGGGAAACAGAGGCGGGGAATAAGATATGGGGAATCAGAGGTGGGGAATCAGGGGCGGGGAATCAGTGGCAGGGAATCAGAGGCGGGGAATCAGAGGCGGGGAATCAGAGGCAGGGAATCAGACACGGGGAATCAGAGGTGGGGAATCAGAGATGGGGAATCAGAGGCGGGGAATCAGAGGCAGGGAATCAGACGCGGGGAATCAGAGGCGGGGAATCAGAGGCGGGGAAACAGAGGTGGGGAATCAGATATGGGGAATCAGAGGTGGCGAATCAAAGGCGGTGAATCAGAGATGGGGAATCAGAGGCGGGGAATCAGAGGCAGGGAATCTGATGCGGGGATTCAGAGGCGGGGAATCAGAGCTGGCGAATCAGAGGCGGGGAATCAGAGGTGGGCAATCAGAGCTGGGGAATCAGATATGGGGAATCAGAGGCGGGGAATCAGAGGCGGGGAAACAGAGGCGGTGAATCAGGTATGGGGAATCAGAGGTGGGGAATCAGAGGTTGTGAATCAGAGATGGGGAATCAAGGCGGGGAATCAGAGGCAGATAATCAGACGCGGAGAATCAGAGGCAGTGAATCAGAGCTGGGGAATCAGAGGCGGGGAATCAGATATGGGGAAACAGAGGCGGGGAATCAGAGGCAGGGAAACAGAGGCGGGGAATCAGAAATGGGGAATCGGATGCGGGGAATCAGAGGTGGGGAATCAGAGCTGGGGAATCAGAGGCGGGGAATCAGAGTTGGGGCATCAGAGGTGGGGAATTAGATATGGGGAAACAGAGGCGGGGAATCAGAGGCGGGGAAACAGAGGCGGGGAATCAGATATGGGGAATCATAGGTGGGGAATCAGAGGCAGGGAATCAGATGTGCGGAATCAGAGATGGGGAATCAGAGGCAGGGAATCAGAATCAGAAGCGGGGAATTAGAGGCCGGGAATCAGAGGCCGGGAATCAGATGCTGGGAATAAGAGGCCGGGAATCAGAGGTGGGGAATCAGAGTCCGGGAATCAGAGATGGGGATTCAGAGGCGGGGAATGAGATATGGAGAATCAGAGGCGGGGAATCAGAGGCGGGGAAACAGAGGTGGGGAATCAGATATGGGGAATCAGATATGGGCAATCAGAGGTGGTGAATCAAAGGCGGTGAATCAGAGATGGAGAAACAGAGGCGGGGAATCAGAGGCGTGGAAACAGAGGTGGGGAATCACATATGGGGAATCAGAGGCGGGGAAAGAGAGGCAGGGAATCAGATATGGGGAATCAGAGGAGGGGAATCAGAGGTGGGGAATCATAGGCAGGGAATCGGATGTGCGGAATCAGAGATGGGGAATCAGAGGCCGGGAATCAGAGGTGGTGAATCAGAGATGGGGAATCAGAGGCGGTGAATCAGAGGCAGGGAATCAGATGCGAGGAATCAGAGGTGGGCAATCAGAGGCGGGGAATCAGATATGGGGAATCAGAGGCGGGGAATCAGAGGCGGGGAAACAGAGGCGGGGAATCAGATATGGGGAATCAGAGGTGGGGCATCAGAGGTTGTGAATCACAGATGGGGAATCAGAGGCGGGGAATCAGACGCAGGGAATCAGACGTGGGGAATCAGAGGCGGGGATTCAGAGCTGGGGAATCAGAGGCGGGGAATCAGAGTTGGGGAATCAGAGGTGGGGAATCAGATATGGGGAATCAGACGCAGGGAATCAGAGGCAGGAAAACAGAGGCGGGGAATCAGATATGGGGAATCAGAGGTGGGGAATCAGGGGCAGGGAATCAGTGGCAGGGAATCAGACGCGGGAAATCAGAGGCGGGCAATCAGATGCAGGGAATCAGACACGGGGAATCAGAGGCGGGGAATCAGAGATGGGGAATCAGAGGAGGGAATCAGAGGCAGGGAATCGGATGCCGGGAATCAGAGGCGGGAAATCAGAGCTGGGGAATCAGAGGCGGGGAATCAGAGTTGGGGAATCAGAGGCGGCGAAGCAGATATGGGGAAATAGAGGCGGGGAATCAGATATGGGGAATCAGAGGCAGGGAATCAGATATGGGGAATCAGAGGCTGGGAATCGGAGGGGGGGAAACAGAGGCGGGGAATAAGATATGGGGAATCAGAGGTGGGGAATCAGGGGCGGGGAATCAGTGGCAGGGAATCAGAGGCGGGGAATCAGAGGCGGGGAATCAGAGGCAGGGAATCAGACACGGGGAATCAGAGGTGGGGAATCAGAGATGGGGAATCAGAGGCGGGGAATCAGAGGCAGGGAATCAGACGCGGGGAATCAGAGGCGGGGAATCAGAGCTGGGGAATCAGAGGTGGGGAATCAGAGTCGGGGAATCTGAGGCAGGGAATCGGATGTGCGGAATCAGAAATGGGGAATCAGAGGTGGGGAATCAGAGGCGGAGAATCAGAGATGGGGAATCAGAGGCGGGGAATCTGAGGCAGGAATCAGACACGGGGATTCAGAGGCTGGGAATCAGACGGGGGGAATCAAAGGCGGGGAATCAGAGCTGGTGAATCAGAGGCAGGGAATCAGAGTTGGGGATTCAGAGGCGGGGAATCAGATATGGGGAAACAGAGGCGGGGAATCAGAGGCGGGCAAACAGAGGCGGGGAATTAAATATGGGGAATCAGAGGTGGGGAATCAGAGGTGGTGAAACAGAGATTGGGAATCACAGGCGGGGAATCAGAGGCAGGGAATAGAACGTGGGGAATCAGAGGCAGGGAATCAGAGCTGGGGAATCAGAGGCGGGGAATCAGATATGGGGAAACAGAGGCGGGGAATCAGAGGCGGGGAAACAGAGGCGGGGAATCAGACATGGGGAATCGGATGCGGGGAATCAGAGGCGGGGAATCAGAGCTGGGGAATCAGAGGCGGTGAATCAGAGTTGGGGCATCAGAGGTGGGGAATTAGATATGGGGAAACAGAGGCGGGGAATCAGAGGTGGGGAAACAGAGGCGGGGAATCAGATATTGGGAATCAGAGGTGGGGAATCAGAGGCAGGGAATCAGATGTGCGGAATCAGAGATGGGGAATCAGAGGCAGGGTATCAGAATCAGAAGCGGGGAATCAGAGGCCGGGAATCAGAGGCCGGGAATCAGATGCTGGGAATAAGAGGCCGGGAATCAGAGGTGGGGAATCAGAGTCCGGGAATCAGAGATGGGGATTCAGAGGCGGGGAATGAGATATGGAGAATCAGAGGCGGGGAATCAGAGGCGGGGAAACAGAGGTGGGGAATCAGATATGGGGAATCAGAGGTGACGAATCAAAGGCGGTGAATCAGAGATGGGGAATCAGAGGCGGGGAATCAGAGGCAGGGAATCAGATGCGGGGATTCAGAGGCGGGGAATCAGAGCTGGCGAATCAGAGGCGGGGAATCAGAGGTGGGCAATCAGAGCTGGGGAATCAGATATGGGGAATCAGAGGCGGGGAATCAGAGTCGGGGAATCAGAGTTGGGGAATCAGAGGCAGGGAATCAGATATGGGGAATCAGAGGCGGGGAAACAGAGGAGGGGAATCAGATATGGGGAATCAGAGGTGGGGAATCAGGGGCAGGGAATCAGTGGCAGGGAATCAGAGGCGGGGAATCACAGGCGGGGAATCAGAGGCAGGGAATCAGACACGGGGAATCAGAGGCGGGGAATCAGAGATGGGGAATCAGAGGCGGGGAATCAGAGGCAGTGAATCGGACGCCGGGAATCAGAGGCGGGGAATCAGAGCTGGGGAATCAGAGGCGGGGAATCAGATATGGGGAAATAGAGGCGGGGAATCAGATATGGGGAATCAGAGGTGTGGAATCAGAGGTTGGGAATCAGAGGACGGGAATCAGAGGCGGGGAAACAGAGGCGGGGAATCAGATATGGGGAATCAGAGGTGGCGAATCAAAGGCGGTGAAACAGAGATGGGGAATCAGGGCAGGGAATCAGAGGCAGGGAATCAGAGCTAAGGGAAACAGATGCGGGGAATCAGAGGCGGGGAAACAGAGGCGGGGAATCAGATATGGGGAATCAGAGGTGGGGAATCAGGGGCAGGGAAGCAGTGGCAGGGAATCAGAGGCGGGGAATCACAGGCGGGGAATCAGAGGCAGGGAATCAGACACGGGGAATCAGAGGCGGGGAATCAGAGATGGGGAATCAGAGGCGGGGAATCAGAGGCAGGGAATCAGACGCGGGGAATCAGAGGCGGGGAATCAGAGCTGGGGAATCAGAGTCGGGGAATCAGAGTTGGGGAATCAGAGGCAGGGAATCAGATATGGGGAATCAGATGCGGGGAATCAGAGGCGGGGAAACAGAGGCGGGGAATCAGATATGGGGAATCAGAGGTGGGGAATCAGGGGCAGGGAATCAGTGGCAGGGAATCGGAGGCGGGGAATCACAGGCGGGGAATCAGATGCAGGGAATCAGACACGGGGAATCAGAGGCGGGGAATCAGAGATGGGGAATCAGAGGCTGGGAATCAGAGGCAGGGAATCGGACGCCGGGAATCAGAGGCGGGGTATCAGAGCTGGGGAATCAGAGGCGGGGAATCAGAGTTGGGGAATCAGAGGCGGGGAATCAGATATGGGGAAATAGAGGCGGGGAATCAGATATGGGGAATCAGAGGTGTGGAATCAGAGGTTGGGAATCAGAGGCAGGGAATCAGAGGCGGGGAAACAGAGGCGGGGAATCAGATATGGGGAATCAGAGGTGGCGAATCAAAGGCGGTGAAACAGAGATGGGGAATCAGGGTAGGGAATCAGAGGCAGGGAATCAGAGCTAAGGGAAACAGAGGCGGGGAATCAGATATGGGGAATCAGAGGTGGGGAATCAGGGGCGGGGAATCAGTGGCAGGGAATCAGAGCTCGGGAATCAGAGGTGGGGAATCAGAGCTGGGGAAACAGAGGCGGGGAATCAGATATGGGGAATCAGAGGTGGGGATTTAGGGGCGGGGAATCAGTGGCAGGGAATCAGAGGCCGGGAATAAAAGGTGGGGAATCAGAGCTGGGGAATCAGAGGCGGGGAATCAGAGTTGGGGAATCAGAGGAGGGGAATCAGATATGGGGAAACAGAGGCCGGGAATCAGATGCAGGGAAACTGAGGCGGGGAATCAGATCTGGGGATTCAGAGGTGGGGAATTAGAGGTTGCGAATCAGAGGCGGGGAATCAGAGGCGGGGAATCAGAGGCAGGGAATCGGATGTGCGGAATCAGAGATGGGTAATCAGAGGTGGGGATTCAGAGGTGGTGAATCAGAGAAGGGGAATCAGATGCTGGGAATCAGAGGCAGGGAATCAGACGCAGGGAATCAGAGGCGGGGAATCATAGCTGGCGAATTAGAGGAGGGGAATCAGAGTTGGGGAATCAGAGGCGGGGAATCAGATATGGGGAAACAGAGGCGGGGAATCAGAGGCGGGGAAACAGAGGTGGGGAATCAGATATGGGGAATCAGAGGTGGGGAATCAGGGGCAGGGAATCAGTGGCAGGGAATCAGAGTTGGGGATTCAGAGGCGGGGAATCAGATATGGGGAAACAGAGGCGGGGAATCAGAGGCGGGCAAACAGAGGCGGGGAATTAGATATGGGGAATCAGAGGTGGGGAATCAGAGGTGGTGAATCAGAGATGGGGAATCACAGGCGGGGAATCAGAGGCCGGGAATAGAACGCGGGGAATCAGAGGCAGTGAATCAGAGCTGGGGAATCAGAGGCGGGGAATCAGATATGGGGAAACAGAGGCGGGGATTCAGAGGCGGGGAAACAGAGGCGGGGAATCAGAAATGGGGAATCGGATGCGGGGAATCAGAGCTGGGGAATCAGAGCTGGGGAATCAGAGGCGGGGAATCAGAGTTGGGGCATCAGAGGTGGGGAATAAGATATGGGGAAACAGAGGCGGGGAATCAGAGGCGGGGAAACAGAGGCGGGGAATCAGATATGGGGAATCATAGGTGGGGAATCAGAGGCAGGGAATCAGATGTGCGGAATCAGAGATGGGGAATCGGAGGCAGGGAATCAGAATCAGAAGCGGGGAATTAGAGGCCGGGAATCAGAGGCCGGGAATCAGATGCTGGGAATAAGAGGCCGGGAATCAGAGGTGGGGAATCAGAGTCCGGGAATCAGAGATGGGGATTCAGAGGCGGGGAATGAGATATGGAGAATCAGAGGCGGGGAATCAGAGGCGGGGAAACAGAGGTGGGGAATCAGATATGGGGAATCAGATATGGGGAATCAGAGGTGGTGAATCAAAGGCGGTGAATCAGAGATGGAGAAACAGAGGCGGGGAATCAGAGGCATGGAAACAGAGGTGAGGAATCACATATGGGGAATCAGAGGCGGGGAAACAGAGGCAGGGAATCAGATATGGGGAATCAGAGGCGGGGAATCAGAGGTGGGGAATCATAGGCAGAGAATCGGATGTGCGGAATCAGAGATGGGGAATCAGAGGCCGGGAATCAGAGGGGGGGAATCAGAGATGGGGAATCAGAGGCGGTGAATCAGAGGCAGGGAATCAGATGCGAAGAATCAGAGGTGGGCAATCAGAGGCGGGGAATCAGATATGGGGAATCAGAGGCGGGGAATCAGAGGCGGGGAACAGAGGCGGGGAATCAGATATGGGGAATCAGAGGTGGGGCATCAGAGGTTGTGAATCACAAATGGGGAATCAGAGGCGGGGAATCAGAGGCAGGGAATCAGACGTGGGGAATCAGAGGCGGGGATTCAGAGCTGGGGAATCAGAGGCGGGGAATCAGAGTTGGGGAATCAGAGGCGGGGAATCAGATATGGGGAATCAGAGGTGGGGAATCAGGGGCAGGGAATCAGTGGCAGGGAATCAGACGCGGGGAATCAGAGGCGGGGAATCAGAGGCAGGGAATCAGACACGGGGAATCAGAGGCGGGGAATCAGAGATGGGGAATCAGAGGCGGGGAATCAGAGGCAGGGAATCGGATGCCGGGAATCAGAGGCGGGAAATCAGAGGCAGGGAATCGGATGTGCGGAATCAGAAATGGGGAATCAGAGGTGGGGAATCAGAGGCGGTGAATCAGAGATGGGGAATCAGAGGCGGGGAATCTGAGGCAGGAAATCAGACACGGGGATTCAGAGGCTGGGAATCAGACGGGGGGAATCAAAGGCGGGGAATCAGAGCTGGTGAATCAGAGGCAGGGAATCAGAGTTGGGGATTCAGAGGCGGGGAATCAGATATGGGGAAACAGAGGCGGGGAATCAGAGGCGGGCAAACAGAGGCGGGGAATTAAATATGGGGAATCAGAGGTGGGGAATCAGAGGTGGTGAATCAGAGATTGGGAATCACAGGCGGGGAATCAGAGGCAGGGAATAGAACGCGGGGAATCAGAGGCAGGGTATCAGAGCTGGGGAATCAGAAGCGGGGAATCAGAGTTGGGGAATCAGAGGCGGCGAATCAGATATGGGGAATCAGAGGCAGGGAATCAGAGGCGGGGAATCAGAGGCAGGGAATCAGACGCGGGGAATCTGAGGCGGGGAATCAGAGCTGGGGAATCAGAGGTGGGGAATAAGAGTTGGGGAATCAGAGGCAGGGAATTGGATGTGCGGAATCAGAGATGGGGAATCGGAGGTGGGGAATCAGAGGTGGTGAATCAGAAATGGGGAATCAGAGGCGGGGAATCAGAGGCAGGAAATCAGACACGGGGATTCAGAGGCTGGGAATCAGACGGTGGGAATCAAAGGCGGGGAATCAGAGCTGGGGAATCTGAGGCAGGGAATCAGAGTTGGGGATTCAGAGGCGGGGAATCAGATATGGGGAAACAGAGGCGGGGAATCAGAGGCGGGAAAACTGAGGCGGGGAATCAGATCTGGGGAATCAGAGGTGGGGAATTAGAGGTTGCGAATCAGAGGCGGGGAATCAGAGGCGGGGAATCAGAGGCAGGGAATCGGATGTGCGGAATCAGAGGTGGTGAATCAGAGATGGGGAATCACAGGCGGGGAATAAGAGGCCGGGAATAGAACGCGGGGAATCAGAGGCAGTGAATCAGAGCTGGGGAATCAGAGGCGGGGAATCAGATATGGGGAAACAGAGGCGGGGAATCAGAGGCGGGGAAACAGAGGCGGGGAATCAGAAATGGGGAATCGGATGCGGGGAATCAGAGGTGGGGAATCAGAGCTGGGGAATCAGAGGCGGGGAATCAGAGTTGGGGCATCAGAGGTGGGGAATAAGATATGGGGAAACAGAGGCGGGGAATCAGAGGCGGGGAAACAGAGGCGGGGAATCAGATATGGGGAATCATAGGTGGGGAATCAGAGGCAGGGAATCAGATGTGCGGAATCAGAGATGGGGAATCAGAGGCAGGGAATCGGATGCCGGGAATCAGAGGCGGGAAATCAGAGCTGGGGAATCAGAGGCGGGGAATCATAGTTGGGGAATCAGAGGCGGCGAAGCAGATATGGGGAAATAGAGGCGGGGAATCAGATATGGGGAATCAGAGGCAGGGAATCAGATATGGGGAATCAGAGGCTGGGAATCAGAGGGGGGGAAACAGAGGCGGGGAATAAGATATGGGGAATCAGAGGTGGGGAATCAGGGGCGGGGAATCAGTGGCAGGGAATCAGAGGCGGGGAATCAGAGGCGGGGAATCAGAGGCAGGGAATCAGACACGGGGAATCAGAGGTGGGGAATCAGAGATGGGGAATCAGAGGCGGGGAATCAGAGGCAGGGAATCAGACGCGGGGAATCAGAGGCGGGGAATCAGAGCTGGGGAATCAGAGGTGGGGAATCAGAGTCGGGGAATCAGAGGCAGGGAATCGGATGTGCGGAATCAGAAATGGGGAATCAGAGGTGGGGAATCAGAGGCGGTGAATCAGAGATGGGGAATCAGAGGCGGGGAATCTGAGGCAGGAAATCAGACACGGGGATTCAGAGGCTGGGAATCAGACGGGGGGAATCAAAGGCGGGGAATCAGAGCTGGTGAATCAGAGGCAGGGAATCAGAGTTGGGGATTCAGAGGCGGGGAATCAGATATGGGGAAACAGAGGCGGGGAATCAGAGGCGGGCAAACAGAGGCGGGGAATTAAATATGGGGAATCAGAGGTGGGGAATCAGAGGTGGTGAATCAGAGATTGGGAATCACATGCGGGGAATCAGAGGCAGGGAATAGAACGCGGGGAATCAGAGGCAGGGTATCAGAGCTGGGGAATCAGAAGCGGGGAATCAGAGTTGGGGAATCAGAGGCGGCGAATCAGATATGGGGAATCAGCGGCAGGGAATCAGAGGCGGGGAATCAGAGGCAGGGAATCAGACGCGGGGAATCTGAGGCGGGGAATCAGAGCTGGGGAATCAGAGGTGGGGAATAAGAGTTGGGGAATCAGAGGCAGGGAATTGGATGTGCGGAATCAGAGATGGGGAATCGGAGGTGGGGAATCAGAGGCGGTGAATCAGAAATGGGGAATCAGAGGCGGGGAATCAGAGGCAGGAAATCAGACACGGGGATTCAGAGGCTGGGAATCAGACGGTGGGAATCAAAGGCGGGGAATCAGAGCTGGGGAATCTGAGGCAGGGAATCAGAGTTGGGGATTCAGAGGCGGGGAATCAGATATGGGGAAACAGAGGCGGGGAATCAGAGGCGGGAAAACAGAGGCGTGGAATTAGATATGGGGAATCAGAGGTGGGGAATCAGAGGTGGTGAATCAGTGATGGGGAATAACAGGCGGGGAATCAGAGGCAGGGAATCAGAGCTGGGGAATCAGAGGCGGGGAATCATTGTTGGGAATCAGAGGCGGGGAATCAGATATGGGGAAACAGAGGCGGGGAATCAGAGGCGGGGAAACAGAGGCGGGGAATCAGATATGGGGAATCGGATGCAGGGAATCAGAGGCGGGGAATCAGAGCTGGGGAATCAGAGGCGGGGAATCAGAGTTGGGGCATCAGAGGTGGGGAATTAGATATGGGGAAACAGAGGCGGGGAATCAGAGGCGGGGAAACAGAGGCGGGGAATCAGATGCTGGGAATAAGAGGCCGGGAATCAGAGGTGGGGAATCAGAGTCCGGGAATCAGAGATGGGGATTCAGAGGCGGGGAATGAGATATGGAGAATCAGAGGTGGGGAATCAGAAGCGGGGAAACAGAGGTGGGGAATCAGATATGGGGAATCAGATATGGGGAATCAGAGGTGGTGAATCAAAGGCGGTGAATCAGAGATGGAGAAACAGAGGCGGGGAATCAGAGGCGTGGAAACAGAGGTGGGGAATCACATATGGGGAATCAGAGGCGGGGAAACAGAGGCAGGGAATCAGATATGGGGAATCAGAGGCGGGGAATCAGAGGTGGGGAATCATAGGCAGGGAATCGGATGTGCGGAATCAGAGATGGGGAATCAGAGGCCGGGAATCAGAGGTGGTGAATCAGAGATGGGGAATCAGAGGCAGGGAATCAGATGCGAGGAATCAGAGGTGGGCAATCAGAGGCGGGGAATCAGATATGGGGAATCAGAGGCGGGGAATCAGAGGTGGGGAATCAGAGCTGGGGAATCAGAGGCGGGGAATCAGAGTTGGGGCATCAGAGGTGGGGAATAAGATATGGGGAAACAGAGGCGGGGAATCAGAGGCGGGGAAACAGAGGCGGGGAATCAGATATGGGGAATCATAGGTGGGGAATCAGAGGCAGGGAATCAGATGTGCGGAATCAGAGATGGGGAATCAGAGGCAGGGAATCAGAATCAGAAGCGGGGAATTAGAGGCCGGGAATCAGAGGCCGGGAATCAGATGCTGGGAATAAGAGGCCGGGAATCAGAGGTGGGGAATCAGAGTCCGGGAATCAGAGATGGGGATTCAGAGGCGGGGAATGAGATATGGAGAATCAGAGGCGGGGAATCAGAGGCGGGGAAACAGAGGTGGGGAATCAGATATGGGGAATCAGATATGGGGAATCAGAGGTGGTGAATCAAAGGCGGTGAATCAGAGATGGAGAAACAGAGGCGGGGAATCAGAGGCGTGGAAACAGAGGTGAGGAATCACATATGGGGAATCAGAGGCGGGGAAACAGAGGCAGGGAATCAGATATGGGGAATCAGAGGCGGGGAATCAGAGGTGGGGAATCATAGGCAGGGAATCGGATGTGCGGAATCAGAGATGGGGAATCAGAGGCCGGGAATCAGAGGGGGGGAATCAGAGATGGGGAATCAGAGGCGGTGAATCAGAGGCAGGGAATCAGATGCGAAGAATCAGAGGTGGGCAATCAGAGGCGGGGAATCAGAGGTGGGGAATCAGAGGCGGGGAATCAGAGGCGGGGAACAGAGGCGGGGAATCAGATATGGGGAATCAGAGGTGGGGCATCAGAGGTTGTGAATCACAAATGGGGAATCAGAGGCGGGGAATCAGAGGCAGGGAATCAGACGTGGGGAATCAGAGGCGGGGATTCAGAGCTGGGGAATCAGAGGCGGGGAATCAGAGTTGGGGAATCAGAGGCGGTGAATCAGATATGGGGAATCAGAGGTGGGGAATCAGGGGCAGGGAATCAGTGGCAGGGAATCAGACGCGGAGAATCAGAGGCGGGGAATCAGAGGCAGGGAATCAGACACGGGGAATCAGAGGCGGGGAATCAGAGATGGGGAATCAGAGGCGGGGAATCAGAGGCAGGGAATCGGATGCCGGGAATCAGAGGCGGGAAATCAGAGCTGGGGAATCAGAGGCGGGGAATCATAGTTGGGGAATCAGAGGCAGCGAAGCAGATATGGGGAAATAGAGGCGGGGAATCAGATATGGGGAATCAGAGGCAGGGAATCAGATATGGGGAATCAGAGGCTGGGAATCAGAGGGGGGGAAACAGAGGCGGGGAATAAGATATGGGGAATCAGAGGTGGGGAATCAGGGGCGGGGAATCAGTGGCAGGGAATCAGAGGCGGGGAATCAGAGGCGGGGAATCAGAGGCAGGGAATCAGACACGGGGAATCAGAGGTGGGGAATCAGAGATGGGGAATCAGAGGCGGGGAATCAGAGGCAGGGAATCAGACGCGGGGAATCAGAGGCGGGGAATCAGAGCTGGGGAATCAGAGTTGGGGAATCAGAGTCGGGGAATCAGAGGCAGGGAATCGGATGTGCGGAATCAGAAATGGGGAATCAGAGGTGGGGAATCAGAGGCGGTGAATCAGAGATGGGGAATCAGAGGCGGGGAATCTGAGGCAGGAAATCATACACGGGGATTCAGAGGCTGGGAATCAGACGGGGGGAATCAAAGGCGGGGAATCAGAGCTGGTGAATCAGAGGCAGGGAATCAGAGTTGGGGATTCAGAGGCGGGGAATCAGATATGGGGAAACAGAGGCGGGGAATCAGAGGCGGGCAAACAGAGGCGGGGAATTAAATATGGGGAATCAGAGGTGGGGAATCAGAGGTGGTGAATCAGAGATTGGGAATCACAGGCGGGGAATCAGAGGCAGGGAATAGAACGCGGGGAATCAGAGGCAGGGTATCAGAGCTGGGGAATCAGAAGCGGGGAATCAGAGTTGGGGAATCAGAGGCGGCGAATCAGATATGGGGAATCAGAGGCAGGGAATCAGAGGCGGGGAATCAGAGGCAGGGAATCAGATGCGGGGAATCTGAGGCGGGGAATCAGAGCTGGGGAATCAGAGGTGGGGAATAAGAGTTGGGGAATCAGAGGCAGGGAATTGGATGTGCGGAATCAGAGATGGGGAATCGGAGGTGGGGAATCAGAGGCGGTGAATCAGAAATGGGGAATCAGAGGCGGGGAATCAGAGGCAGGAAATCAGACACGGGGATTCAGAGGCTGGGAATCAGACGGTGGGAATCAAAGGCGGGGAATCAGAGCTGGGGAATCTGAGGCAGGGAATCAGAGTTGGGGATTCAGAGGCGGGGAATCAGATATGGGGAAACAGAGGCGGGGAATCAGAGGCGGGAAAACTGAGGCGGGGAATCAGATCTGGGGAATCAGAGGTGGGGAATTAGAGGTTGCGAATCAGAGGCGGGGAATCAGAGGCGGGGAATCAGAGGCAGGGAATCGGATGTGCGGAATCAGAGGTGGTGAATCAGAGATGGGGAATCACAGGCGGGGAATCAGAGGCCGGGAATAGAACGCGGGGAATCAGAGGCAGTGAATCAGAGCTGGGGAATCAGAGGCGGGGAATCAGATATGGGGAAACAGAGGCGGGGAATCAGAGGCGGGGAAACAGAGGCGGGGAATCAGAAATGGGGAATCGGATGCGGGGAATCAGAGGTGGGGAATCAGAGCTGGGGAATCAGAGGCGGGGAATCAGAGTTGGGGCATCAGAGGTGGGGAATAAGATATGGGGAAACAGAGGCGGGGAATCAGAGGCGGGGAAACAGAGGCGGGGAATCAGATATGGGGAATCATAGGTGGGGAATCAGAGGCAGGGAATCAGATGTGCGGAATCAGAGATGGGGAATCAGAGGCAGGGAATCAGAATCAGAAGCGGGGAATTAGAGGCCGGGAATCAGAGGCCGGGAATCAGATGCTGGGAATAAGAGGCCGGGAATCAGAGGTGGGGAATCAGAGTCCGGGAATCAGAGATGGGGATTCAGAGGCGGGGAATGAGATATGGAGAATCAGAGGCGGGGAATCAGAGGCGGGGAATCAGATATGGGGAATCAGAGGTGGGGCATCAGAGGTTGTGAATCACAAATGGGGAATCAGAGGCGGGGAATCAGAGGCAGGGAATCAGACGTGGGGAATCAGAGGCGGGGATTCAGAGCTGGGGAATCAGAGGCGGGGAATCAGAGTTGGGGAATCAGAGGCGGGGAATAAGATATGGGGAATCAGAGGTGGGGAATCTGGGGCAGGGAATCAGTGGCAGGGAATCAGACGCGGGGAATCAGAGGCGGGGAATCAGAGGCAGGGAATCAGACACGGGGAATCAGAGGCGGGGAATCAGAGATGGGGAATCAGAGGCGGGGAATCAGAGGCAGGGAATCGGATGCCGGGAATCAGAGGCGGGAAATCAGAGCTGGGGAATCAGAGGCGGGGAATCATAGTTGGGGAATCAGAGGCGGCGAAGCAGATATGGGGAAATAGAGGCGGGGAATCAGATATGGGGAATCAGAGGCAGGGAATCAGATATGGGGAATCAGAGGCTGGGAATCAGAGGGGGGGAAACAGAGGCGGGGAATAAGATATGGGGAATCAGAGGTGGGGAATCAGGGGCGGGGAATCAGTGGCAGGGAATCAGAGGCGGGGAATCAGAGGCGGGGAATCAGAGGCAGGGAATCAGACACGGGGAATCAGAGGTGGGGAATCAGAGATGGGGAATCAGAGGCGGGGAATCAGAGGCAGGGAATCAGACGCGGGGAATCAGAGGCGGGGAATCAGAGCTGGGGAATCAGAGGTGGGGAATCAGAGTCGGGGAATCAGAGGCAGGGAATCGGATGTGCGGAATCAGAAATGGGGAATCAGAGGTGGGGAATCAGAGGCGGTGAATCAGATATGGGGAAACAGAGGCGGGGAATCAGAGGCGGGAAAACAGAGGCGGGGAATTAGATATGGGGAATCAGAGGTGGGGAATCAGAGGTGGTGAATCAGTGATGGGGAATCACAGGCGGGGAATCAGAGGCAGGGAATAGAACGCGGGGAATCAGAGGCAGGGAATCAGAGCTGGGGAATCAGAGGCGGGGAATCATTGTTGGGAATCAGAGGCGGGGAATCAGACGCGGGGAATCTGAGGCGGGGAATCAGAGCTGGGGAATCAGAGGTGGGGAATCAGAGTTGGGGAATCAGAGGCAGGGAATTGGATGTGCGGAATCAGAGATGGGGAATCAGAGGTGGGGAATCAGAGGCGGTGAATCAGAAATGGGGAATCAGAGGCGGGGAATCAGAGGCAGGAAATCAGACACGGGGATTCAGAGGCTGGGAATCAGACGGTGGGAATCAAAGGCGGGGAATCAGAGCTGGGGAATCTGAGGCAGGGAATCAGAGTTGGGGATTCAGAGGCGGGGAATCAGATATGGGGAAACAGAGGCGGGGAATCAGAGGCGGGAAAACAGAGGCGGGGAATTAGATATGGGGAATCAGAGGTGGGGAATCAGTGGTGGTGAATCAGTGATGGGGAATCACAGGCGGGGAATCAGAGGCAGGGAATAGAACGCGGGAATCAGAGGCAGGGAATCAGAGCTGGGGAATCAGAGGCGGGGAATCATTCTTGGGAATCAGAGGCGGGGAATCAGATATGGGGAAACAGAGGCGGGGAATCAGAGGCGGGGAAACAGAGGCGGGGAATCAGATATGGGGAATCGGATGCAGGGAATCAGAGGCGGGGAATCAGAGCTGGGGAATCAGAGGCGGGGAATCAGAGTTGGGGCATCAGAGGTGGGGAATTAGATATAGGCAAACAGAGGCGGGGAATCAGAGGCGGGGAAACAGAGGCGGGGAATCAGATATGGGGAATCAGAGGTGGGGAATCAGAGGCAGGGAATCAGATGTGCGGAATCAGAGATGGGGAATCAGAGGCAGGGAATCAGAATCAGAAGCGGGGAATCAGAGGCCGGGAATCAGAGGCCGGGAATCAGATGCTGGGAATAAGAGGCCGGGAATCAGAGGTGGGGAATCAGAGTCCGGGAATCAGAGATGGTGATTCAGAGGCGGGGAATGAGATATGGAGAATCAGAGGCGGGGAATCAGAGGCGGGGAAACAGAGGTGGGGAATCAGATATGGGGAATCAGAGGTGGCGAATCAAAGGCGGTGAATCAGAGATGGGAAATCAGAGGCGGGGAATCAGAGGCAGGGAATCAGATGCGGGGAATCAGAGGCGGGGAATCAGAGCTGGCAAATCAGAGGCGGGGAATCAGAGGTGGGCAATCAGAGGCGGGGAATCAGATATGGGGAATCAGAGGCGGGGAATCAGAGGCGGGGAAACAGAGGCGGGGAATCAAATATAGGGAATCAGAGGTGGGGAATCAGAGGTTGTGAATCAGAGATGGGGAATCAAGGCGGGGAATCAGAGGCAGGGAATCAGACGCGGGGAATCAGAGGCGGGGATTCAGAGCTGGGGAATCAGATGCGGGGAATCAGAGTTGGGGAATCAGAGGCAGGGAATCAGATATGGGGAATCAGAGGCGGGGAATCAGAGGCGGGGAAACAGAGGCGGGGAATCAGATATGGGGAATCAGAGGTGGGGAATCAGGGGCAGGGAATCAGTGGCAGGGAATCAGAGGCGGGGAATCAGAGGCGGGGAATCAGAGGCAGGGAATCAGACACGGGGAATCAGAGGCGGGGAATCAGAGATGGGGAATCAGAGGCGGGGAATCAGAGGCAGGAAATCAGACGCCTGGAATCAGAGGCAGGGAATCAGAGCTGGGGAATCAGAGGCGGGGAATCAGAGTTGGGGAATCAGAGGCGGGGAATCAGATATGGGGTAATAGAGGCGGGGAATCAGATATGGGGAATTAGAGGTGTGGAATCAGAGGTTGGGAATCAGAGGCAGGGAATCAGAGGCGGGGAAACAGAGGCGGGGAATCAGATATGGGGAATCAGAGGTGGCGAATCAAAGGCGGTGAAACAGAGATGGGGAATCAGGGCAGGGAATCAGAGGCAGGAAATCACAGCTGGGGAAACAGAGGCGGGGAATCAGATATGGGGAATCAGAGGTGGAGAATCAGGGGCGGGGAATCAGTGGCAGGGAATCAGAGCTGGGGAATCAGAGGTGGGGAATCAGAGCTGGGGAAACAGAGGCGGGGAATCAGATATGGGGAATCAGAGGTGGGGAATCTGGGGCGAGGAATCAGTGGCAGGGAATCAGAGGCCGGGAACAAAAGGCGGGGAATCAGAGCTGGGGAATCAGAGGCGGGGAATCAGAGTTGGGGAATCAGAGGAGGGGAATCAGATATGGGGAAACAGAGACCGGGAATCAGAGGCAGGGAAACAGAGGCGGGGAATCAGATATGGGGAATCAGCGGTGGGGAATTAGAGGTTGCGAATCAGAGGCGGGGAATCAGAGGCGGGGAATCAGAGGCAGGGAATCGGATGTGCGGAATCAGAGATGGGGAATCAGAGGTGGGGATTCAGAGGTGGTGAATCAGAGAAGGGGAATCAGAGGCTGGGAATCAGAGGTAGGGAATCAGATGCAGGGAATCAGAGGCGGGGAATCATAGCTGGCGAATTAGAGGAGGGGAATCAGAGTTGGGGAATCAGAGGCGGGGAATCAGATATGGGGAATCATAGGTGGGGAATCAGAGGCAGGGAATCAGATGTGCGGAATCAGAGATGGGGAATCAGAGGCAGGGAATCAGAATCAGAAGCGGGGAATTAGAGGCCGGGAATCAGAGGCCGGGAATCAGATGCTGGGAATAAGAGGCCGGGAATCAGAGGTGGGGAATCAGAGTCCGGGAATCAGAGATGGGGATTCAGAGGCGGGGAATGAGATATGGAGAATCAGAGGTGGGGAATCAGAGGAGGGGAAACAGAGGTGGGGAATCAGATATGGGGAATCAGATATGGGGAATCAGAGGTGGTGAATCAAAGGCGGTGAATCAGAGATGGAGAAACAGAGGCGGGGAATCAGAGGCGTGGAAACAGAGGTGGGGAATCACATATGGGGAATCAGAGGCGGGGAAACAGAGGCGGCGAATCAGATATGGGGAATCAGAGGCAGGGAATCAGAGGCGGGGAATCAGAGGCAGGGAATTGGATGTGCGGAATCAGAGATGGGGAATCAGAGGTGGGGAATCAGAGGCGGTGAATCAGAAATGGGGAATCAGAGGCGGGGAATCAGAGGCAGGAAATCAGACACGGGGATTCAGAGGCTGGGAATCAGACGGTGGGAATCAAAGGCGGGGAATCAGAGCTGGGGAATCTGAGGCAGGGAATCAGAGTTGGGGATTCAGAGGCGGGGAATCAGATATGGGGAAACAGAGGCGGGGAATCAGAGGCGGGAAAACAGAGGCGGGGTATTAGATATGGGGAATCAGAGGTGGGGAATCAGAGGTGGTGAATCAGTGATGGGGAATCACAGGCGGGGAATCAGAGGCAGGGAATAGAACGCGGGGAATCAGAGGCAGGGAATCAGAGCTGGGGATTCAGAGGCGGGGAATCATTGTTGGGAATCAGAGGCGGGGAATCAGACGCGGGGAATCTGAGGCGGGGAATCAGAGCTGGGGAATCAGAGGTGGGGAATCAGAGTTGGGGAATCAGAGGCAGGGAATTGGATGTGCGGAATAAGAGATGGGGAATCAGAGGTGGGGAATCAGAGGCGGTGAATCAGAAATGGGGAATCAGAGGCGGGGAATCAGAGGCAGGAAATCAGACACGGGGATTCAGAGGCTGGGAATCAGACGGTGGGAATCAAAGGCGGGGAATCACAGCTGGGGAATCTGAGGCAGGGAATCAGAGTTGGGGATTCAGAGGCGGGGAATCAGATATGGGGAAACAGAGGCGGGGAATCAGAGGCGGGAAAACAGAGGTGGGGAATTAGATATGGGGAATCAGAGGTGGGGAATCAGAGGTGGTGAATCAGTGATGGGGAATCACAGGCGGGGAATCAGAGGCAGGGAATAGAACGCGGGAATCAGAGGCAGGGAATCAGAGCTGGGGAATCAGAGGCGGGGAATCATTGTTGGGAATCAGAGGCGGGGAATCAGATATGGGGAAACAGAGGCGGGGAATCAGAGGCGGGGAAACAGAGGCGGGGAATCAGATATGGGGAATCGGATGCAGCGAATCAGAGGCGGGGAATCAGAGCTGGGGAATCAGAGGCGGGGAATCAGAGTTGGGGCATCAGAGGTGGGGAATTAGATATAGGCAAACAGAGGCGGGGAATCAGAGGCGGGGAAACAGAGGCGGGGAATCAGATATGGGGAATCAGAGGTGGGGAATCAGAGGCAGGGAATCAGATGTGCGGAATAAGAGATGGGGAATCAGAGGCAGGGAATCAGAATCAGAAGCGGGGAATCAGAGGCCGGGAATCAGAGGCCGGGAATCAGATGCTGGGAATAAGAGGCCGGGAATCAGAGGTGGGGAATCAGAGTCCGGGAATCAGAGATGGGGATTCAGAGGCGGGGAATGAGATATGGAGAATCAGAGGCGGGGAATCAGAGGCGGGGAAACAGAGGTGGGGAATCAGATATGGGGAATCAGAGGTGGCGAATCAAAGGCGGTGAATCAGAGATGGGGAATCAGAGGCGGGGAATCAGAGGCAGGGAATCAGATGCGGGGAATCAGAGGCGGGGAATCAGAGCTGGCGAATCAGAGGCGGGGAATCAGAGGTGGGCAATCAGAGGCGGGGAATCAGATATGGGGAATCAGAGGCGGGGAATCAGAGGCGGGGAAACAGTGGCGGGGAATCAAATATAGGGAATCAGAGGTGGGGAATCAGAGGTTGTGAATCAGAGATGGGGAATCAAGGCGGGGAATCAGAGGCAGGGAATCAGACGCGGGGAATCAGAGGCGGGGATTCAGAGCTGGGGAATCAGATGCGGGGAATCAGAGTTGGGGAATCAGAGGCAGGGATTCAGATATGGGGAATCAGAGGCGGGGAATCAGAGGCGGGGAAACAGAGGCGGGGAATCAGATATGGGGAATCAGAGGTGGGGAATCAGGGGCAGGGAATCAGTGGCAGGGAATCAGAGGTGGGGAATCAGAGGCGGGGAATCAGAGGCAGGGAATCAGACACGGGGAATCAGAGGCGGGGAATCAGAGATGGGAAATCAGAGGCGGGGAATCAGAGGCAGGGAATCAGACGCCGGGAATCAGAGGCGGGGAATCAGAGCTGGGGAATCAGAGGCGGGGAATCAGAGTTGGGGAATCAGAGGCGGGGAATCAGATATGGGGTAATAGAGGCGGGGAATCAGATATGGGGAATCAGAGGTGTGGAATCAGAGGTTGGGAATCAGAGGCAGGGAATCAGAGGCGGGGAAACAGAGGCGGGGAATCAGATATGGGGAATCAGAGGTGGCGAATCAAAGGCGGTGAAACAGAGATGGGGAATCAGGGCAGGGAATCAGAGGCAGGGAATCACAGCTGGGGAAACAGAGGCGGGGAATCAGATATGGGGAATCAGAGGTGGGGAATCAGGGGCGGGGAATCAGTGGCAGGGAATCAGAGCTGGGGAATCAGAGGTGGGGAATCAGAGGTGGGGAAACAGAGGCGGGGAATCAGATATGGGGAATCAGAGGTGGGGAATCTGGGGCGAGGAATCAGTGGCAGGGAATCAGAGGCCGGGAATAAAAGGCGGGGAATCAGAGCTGGGGAATCAGAGGCGGGGAATCAGAGTTGGGGAATCAGAGGAGGGGAATCAGATATGGGGAAACAGAGACCGGGAATCAGAGGCAGGGAAACAGAGGCGGTGAATCAGATATGGGGAATCAGAGGTGGGGAATTAGAGGTTGCGAATCAGAGGCGGGGAATCAGAGGCGGGGAATCAGAGGCAGGGAATCGGATGTGCGGAATCAGAGATGTGGAATCAGAGGTGGGGATTCAGAGGTGGTGAATCAGAGAAGGGGAATCAGAGGCTGGGAATCAGAGGTAGGGAATCAGATGCAGGGAATCAGAGGCGGGGAATCATAGCTGGCGAATTAGAGGAGGGGAATCAGAGTTGGGGAATCAGAGGCGGGGAATCAGATATGGGGAATCATAGGTGGGGAATCAGAGGCAGGGAATCAGATGTGCGGAATCAGAGATGGGGAATCAGAGGCAGGGAATCAGAATCAGAAGCGGGGAATTAGAGGCCGGGAATCAGAGGCCGGGAATCAGATGCTGGGAATAAGAGGCCGGGAATCAGAGGTGGGAATCAGAGTCCGGGAATCGGAGATGGGGATTCAGAGGCGGGGAATGAGATATGGAGAATCAGAGGTGGGGAATCAGAGGCGGGGAAACAGAGGTGGGGAATCAGATATGGGGAATCAGATATGGGGAATCAGAGGTGGTGAATCAAAGGCGGTGAATCAGAGATGGAGAAACAGAGGCGGGGAATCAGAGGCGTGGAAACAGAGGTGGGGAATCACATATGGGGAATCAGAGGCGGGGAAACAGAGGCAGGGAATCAGATATGGTGAATCAGAGGCGGGGAATCAGAGGTGGGGAATCATAGGCAGGGAATCGGATGTGTGGAATCAGAGATGGGGAATCAGAGGCCGGGAATCAGAGGTGGTGAATCAGAGATGGGGAATCAGAGGCGGTGAATCAGAGGCAGGGAATCAGATGCGAGGAATCAGAGGTGGGCAATCAGAGGCGGGGAATCAGATATGGGGAATCAGAGGCGGGGAATCAGAGGCGGGGAACAGAGGAGGGGAATCAGATATGGGGAATCAGAGGTGGGGCATCAGAGGTTGTGAATCACAGGTGGGGAATCAGAGGCGGGGAATCAGAGGCAGGGAATCAGACGTGGGGAATCAGAGGCGGGGATTCAGAGCTGGGGAATCAGAGGCGGGGAATCAGAGTTGGGGAATCAGAGGCGGGGAATCAGATATGGGGAATCAGAGGCAGGGAATCAGAGGCGGGAAAACAGAGGCGGGGAATCAGATATGGGGAATCAGAGGTGGGGAATCAGGGGCAGGGAATCAGTGGCAGGGAATCAGACACGGGGAATCAGAGGCGGGGAATCAGAGGCAGGGAATCAGACACGGGGAATCAGAGGCGGGGAATCAGAGATGGGGAATCAGAGGCGGGGAATCAGAGGCAGGGAATCGGATGCCGGGAATCAGAGGCGGGAAATCAGAGCTGGGGAATCAGAGGCGGGGAATCATAGTTGGGGAATCAGAGGCGGCGAAGCAGATATGGGAAAATAGAGGCGGGGAATCAGATATGGGGAATCAGAGGCAGGGAATCAGATATGGGGAATCAGAGGCTGGGAATCAGAGGGGGGGAAACAGAGGCGGGGAATAAGATATGGGGAATCAGAGGTGGGGAATCAGGGGCAGAGAATCAGTGGCAGGGAATCAGAGGCGGGGAATCAGAGGCGGGGAATCAGAGGCAGGGAATCAGACACGGGGAATCAGAGGTGGGGAATCAGAGATGGGGAATCAGAGGCGGGGAATCAGAGGCAGGGAATCAGACGCGGGGAATCAGAGGCGGGGAATCAGAGCTGGGGAATCAGAGGTGGGGAATCAGAGTCGGGGAATCAGAGGCAGGGAATCGGATGTGCGGAATCAGAAATGGGGAATCAGAGGTGGCGAATCAGAGGCGGTGAATCAGAGATGGGGAATCAGAGGCGGGGAATCTGAGGCAGGAAATCAGACACGGGGATTCAGAGGCTGGGAATCAGACGGTGGGAATCAAAGGCGGGGAATCAGAGCTGGTGAATCAGAGGCAGGGAATCAGAGTTGGGGATTCAGAGGCGGGGAATCAGATATGGGGAAACAGAGGCGGGGAATCAGAGGCGGGCAAACAGAGGCGGGGAATTAAATATGGGGAATCAGAGGTGGGGAATCAGAGGTGGTGAATCAGAGATTGGGAATCACAGGCGGGGAATCAGAGGCAGGGAATAGAACGCGGGGAATCAGAGGCAGGGAATCAGAGCTGGGGAATCAGAAGCGGGGAATCAGAGTTGGGGAATCAGAGGCGGCGAATCAGATATGGGGAATCAGAGGCAGGGAATCAGAGGCGGGGAATCAGAGGCAGGGAATCAGTCGCGGGGAATCTGAGGCGTGGAATCAGAGCTGGGGAATCAGAGGTGGGGAATCAGAGTTGGGGAATCAGAGGCAGGGAATTGGATGTGCGGAATCAGAGATGGGGAATCAGAGGTGGGGAATCAGAGGCGGTGAATCAGAAATGGGGAATCAGAGGCGGGGAATCAGAGGCAGGAAATCAGACACGGGGATTCAGAGGCTGGGAATCAGACGGTGGGAATCAAAGGCGGGGAATCAGAGCTGGGGAATCTGAGGCAGGGAATCAGAGTTGGGGATTCAGAGGCGGGGAATCAGATATGGGGAAACAGAGGCGGGGAATCAGAGGCGGGAAAACAGAGGCGGGGAATTAGATATGGGGAATCAGAGGTGGGGAATCAGAGGTGGTGAATCAGTGATGGGGAATCACAGGCGGGGAATCAGAGGCAGGGAATAGAACGCGGGGAATCAGAGGCAGGGAATCAGAGCTGGGGAATCAGAGGCGGGGAATCAATGTTGGGAATCAGAGGCGGGGAATCAGACGCGGGGAATCTGAGGCGGGGAATCAGAGCTGGGGAATCAGAGGTGGGGAATCAGAGTTGAGGAATCAGAGGCAGGGAATTGGATGTGCGGAATCAGAGATGGGGAATCAGAGGTGGGGAATCAGAGGCGGTGAATCAGAAATGGGGAATCAGAGGCGGGGAATCAGAGGCAGGAAATCAGACACGGGGATTCAGAGGCTGGGAATCAGACGGTGGGAATCAAAGGCGGGGAATCAGAGCTGGGGAATCTGAGGCAGGGAATCAGAGTTGGGGATTCAGAGGCGGGGAATCAGATATGGGGAAACAGAGGCGGGGAATCAGAGGCGGGAAAACAGAGGTGGGGAATTAGATATGGGGAATCAGAGGTGGGGAATCAGAGGTGGTGAATCAGTGATGGGGAATCACAGGCGGGGAATCAGAGGCAGGGAATAGAACGCGGGAATCAGAGGCAGGGAATCAGAGCTGGGGAATCAGAGGCGGGGAATCATTGTTGGGAATCAGAGGCGGGGAATCAGATATGGGGAAACAGAGGCGGGGAATCAGAGGCGGGGAAACAGAGGCGGGGAATCAGATATGGGGAATCGGATGCAGGGAATCAGAGGCGGGGAATCAGAGCTGGGGAATCAGAGGCGGGGAATCAGAGTTGGGGCATCAGAGGTGGGGAATTAGATATAGGCAAACAGAGGCGGGGAATCAGAGGCGGGGAAACAGAGGCGGGGAATCAGATATGGGGAATCAGAGGTGGGGAATCAGAGGCAGGGAATCAGATGTGTGGAATCAGAGATGGGGAATCAGAGGCAGGGAATCAGAATCAGAAGCGGGGAATCAGATGCCGGGAATCAGAGGCCGGGAATGAGATGCTGGGAATAAGAGGCCGGGAATCAGAGGTGGGGAATCAGAGTCCGGGAATCAGAGATGGGGATTCAGAGGCGGGGAATGAGATATGGAGAATCAGAGGCGGGGAATCAGAGGCGGGGAAACAGAGGTGGGGAATCAGATATGGGGAATCAGAGGTGGCGAATCAAAGGCGGTGAATCAGAGGTGGGGAATCAGAGGCGGGGAATCAGAGGCAGGGAATCAGATGCGGGGAATCAGAGGCGGGGAATCAGAGCTGGCGAATCAGAGGCGGGGAATCAGAGGTGGGCAATCAGAGGCGGGGAATCAGATATGGGGAATCAGAGGCGGGGAATCAGAGGCGGGGAAACAGAGGCGGGGAATCAAATATAGGGAATCAGAGGTGGGGAATCAGAGGTTGTGAATCAGAGATGGGGAATCAAGGCGGGGAATCAGAGGCAGGGAATCAGACGCGGGGAATCAGAGGCGGGGATTCAGAGCTGGGGAATCAGAGGCGGGGAATCAGAGTTGGGGAATCAGAGGCAGGGAATCAGATATGGGGAATCAGAGGCGGGGAATCAGAGGCAGGGAAACAGAGGCGGGGAATCAGATATGGGGAATCAGAGGTGGGGAATCAGGGGCAGGGAATCAGTGGCAGGGAATCAGAGGCGGGGAATCAGAGGCGGGGAATCAGAGGCAGGGAATCAGACACGGGGAATCAGAGGCGGGGAATCAGAGATGGGGAATCAGAGGCGGGGAATCAGAGGCAGGGAATCAGACGCCGGGAATCAGAGGCGGGGAATCAGAGCTGGGGAATCAGAGGTGGGGAATCAGAGTTGGGGAATCAGAGGCGGGGAATCAGATATGGGGTAATAGAGGCGGGGAATCAGATATGGGGAATCAGAGGTGTGGAATCAGAGGTTGGGAATCAGAGGCAGGGAATCAGAGGCGGGGAAACAGAGGCGGGGAATCAGATATGGGGAATCAGAGGTGGCGAATCAAAGGCGGTGAAACAGAGATGGGGAATCAGGGCAGGGAATCAGAGGCAGGGAATCACAGCTGGGGAAACAGAGGCGGGGAATCAGATATGGGGAATCAGAGGTGGGGAATCAGGGGGGGAATCAGTGGCAGGGAATCAGAGCTGGGGAATCAGAGGTGGGGAATCAGAGCTGGGGAAACAGAGGCGGGGAATCAGATATGGGGAATCAGAGGTGGGGAATCTGGGGCGAGGAATCAGTGGCAGGGAATAAGAGGCCGGGAATAAAAGGCGGGGAATCAGAGCTGGGGAATCAGAGGCGGGGAATCAGAGTTGGGGAATCAGAGGAGGGGAATCAGATATGGGGAAACAGAGACCGGGAATCAGAGGCAGGGAAACAGAGGCGGGGAATCAGATATGGGGAATCAGAGGTGGGGAATTAGAGGTTGCGAATCAGAGGCGGGGAATCAGAGGCGGGGAATCAGAGGCAGGGAATCGGATGTGCGGAATCAGAGATGGGGAATCAGAGGTGGGGATTCAGAGGTGGTGAATCAGAGAAGGGGAATCAGAGGCTGGGAATCAGAGGTAGGGAATCAGATGCAGGGAATCAGAGGCGGGGTATCATAGCTGGCGAATTAGAGGAGGGGAATCAGAGTTGGGGAATCAGAGGCGGGGAATCAGATATGGGGAAACAGAGGCGGGGAATCAGAGGTGTTGAAACAGAGGCCGGGAATCAGATATGGGGAATCAGAGGTGGGGAATCAGGGGCAGGGAATCAGTGGCAGGGAATCAGACGCGGGGAATCAGAGGCGGGGAATCAGAGGCGGGGAATCAGAGGCGGGGAATCAGAGGCAGGGAATCGGATGTGCGGAATCAGAGATGGGGAATCAGAGGTGGGGATTCAGATGTGGTGAATCAGAGAAGGGGAATCAGAGGCTGGGAATCAAAGGCAGGGAATCAGACGCAGGGAATCAGAGTTGGGGAATCAGAGGCGGGGAATCATATATGGGGAATCAGAGGTGGGGAATCAGGGGCAGGGAATCAGTGGCAGGGATTCAGAGGCGGGGAATCATAGCTGGCGAATTAGAGGAGGGGAATCAGAGTTGGGGAAACAGAGGCGGGGAATCAGATATGGGGAATCAGAGGTGGGGAATCAGGGGCAGGGAATCAGTGGCAGGGAATCAGACGCGGGGAATCAGAGGCGGGGAATCAGAGGCAGGGAATCAGACACGGGGAATCAGAGGCGGGGAATCAGAGATGGGGAATCAGAGGCGGGGAATCAGAGGCAGGGAATCGGATGCCGGAAATCAGAGGCGGGAAATCAGAGCTGGGGAATCAAAGGCAGGGAATCAGAGTTGGGGAATCAGAGGCGGCGAAGCAGATATGGGGAAATAGAGGCGGGGAATCAGATATGGGGAATCAGGGGCGGGGAATCAGATATGGGGAATCAGAGGCTGGGAATTAGAGGGGGGGAAACAGAGGCGGGGAATAAGATATGGGGAATCAGAGGTGGGGAATCAGTGGCGGGTAATCAGTGGCAGGGAATCAGAGGCGGGGAATCAGAGGCGGGGATTCAGAGGCAGGGAATCAGACACGGGGAATCAGAGGTGGGGAATCAGAGATGGGGAATCAGAGGCGGGGAATCAGAGGCAGGGAATCAGACGCGGGGAATCAGAGGCGGGGAATCAGAGCTGGGGAATCAGAGGTGGGGATTCAGAGTCGGGGAATCAGAGGCAGGGAATCGGATGTGCGGAATCAGGGATGGGGAATCAGAGGTGGGGAAACAGAGGCGGTGAATCAGAGATGGGGAATCAGAGGCGTGGAATCAGAGGCAGGAAATCAGACACGGGGATTCAGAGGCTGGGAATCAGACGGGGGGAATCAAAGGCGGGGAATCAGAGCTGGTGAATCAGAGGCAGGGAATCAGAGTTGGGGATTCAGAGGCGGGGAATCAGATATGGGGAAACAGAGGCGGGGAATCAGAGGCGGGCAAACAGAGGCGGGGAATTAGATATGGGGAATCAGAGGTGGGGAATCAGAGGTGGTGAATCAGAGATGGGGAATCACAGGCGGGGAATCAGAGGCAGGGAATAGAACGCGGGGAATCAGAGGCAGTGAATCAGAGCTGGGGAATCAGAGGCGGGGAATCAGATATGGGTAAACAGAGGCGGGGAATCAGAGGCAGGGAAACATAGGTGGGGAATCAGAAATGGGGAATCGGATGCGGGGAATCAGAGCTGGGGAATCAGAGCTGGGGAATCAGAGGCGGGGAATCAGAGTTGGGGCATGAGAGGTGGGGAATTAGATATGGGGAAACAGAGGCGGGGAATCAGAGGCGGGGAAACAGAGGCGGGGAATCAGATATGGGGAATCATAGGTGGGGAATCAGAGGCAGGGAATCAGATGTGCGGAATCAGAGATGGGGAATCAGAGGCAGGGAATCAGAATCAGAAGCGGGGAATTAGAGGCCGGGAATCAGAGGCTGGGAATCAGATGCTGGGAATAAGAGGCCGGGAATCAGAGGTGGGGAATCAGAGTCCGGGAATCAGAGATGGGGATTCAGAGGCGGGGAATGAGATATGGAGAATCAGAGGCGGGGAATCAGAGGCGGGGAAACAGAGGTGGGGAATCAGATATGGGGAATCAGATATGGGGAATCAGAGGTGGTGAATCAAAGGCGGTGAATCAGAGATGGAGAAACAGAGGCGGGGAATCAGAGGCGTGGAAACAGAGGTGGGGAATCACATATGGGGAATCAGAGGCGGGGAAACAGAGGCAGGGAATCAGATATGGGGATTCAGAGTCGGGGAATCAGAGGTGGGGAATCATAGGCAGGGAATCGGATGTGCGGATTCAGAGATGGGGAATCAGAGGCGGTGAATCAGAGGCAGGGAATCAGATGCGAGGAATCAGAGGTGGGCAATCAGAGGCGGGGAATCAGATATGGGGAATCAGAGGCGGGGAATCAGAGGCGGGGAAACAGAGGCGGGGAATCAGATATGGGGAATCAGAGGTGGGGCATCAGAGGTTGTGAATCACAGATGGGGAATCAGAGGCGGGGAATCAGAGGCAGGGAATCAGACGTGGGGAATCAGAGGCGGGGATTCAGAGCTGGGGAATCAGAGGCGGGGAATCAGAGTTGGGGAATCAGAGGCGGGGAATCAGATATGGGGAATCAGACGCAGGGAATCAGAGGCGGGAAAACAGAGGCGGGGAATCAGATATGAGGAATCAGAGGTGGGGAATCAGGGGCAGGGAATCAGTGGCAGGGAATCAGACGCGGGAATCAGAGGCGTGGAATCAGAGGCAGGGAATCAGACACGGGGAATCAGAGGCGGGGAATCAGAGATGGGGAATCAGAGGCGTGGAATCAGAGGCAGGGAATCGGATGCCGGGAATCAGAGGCGGGAAATCAGAGCTGGGGAATCAGAGGCGGGGAATCAGAGTTGGGGAATCAGAGGGGGCGAAGCAGATATGGGGAAATAGAGGCGGGGAATCAGATATGGGGAATCAGAGGCAGGGAATCAGATATGGGGAATCAGAGGCTGGGAATCAGAGGGGGGGAAACAGAGGCGGGGAATAAGATATGGGGAATCAGAGGTGGGGAATCAGGGGCGGGGAATCAGTGGCAGGGAATCAGAGGCGGGGAATCAGAGGCGGGGAATCAGAGGCAGGGAATCAGACACGGGGAATCAGAGGTGGGGAATCAGAGATGGGGAATCAGAGGCGGGGAATCAGAGGCAGGGAATCAGACGCGGGGAATCAGAGGCGGGGAATCAGAGCTGGGGAATCAGAGGTGGGGAATCAGAGTCGGGGAATCAGAGGCAGGGAATCGGATGTGCGGAATCAGAAATGGGGAATCAGAGGTGGGGAATCAGAGGCGGTGAATCAGAGATGGGGAATCAGAGGCGGGGAATCTGAGGCAGGAAATCAGACACGGGGATTCAGAGGCTGGGAATCAGACGGGGGGAATCAAAGGCGGGGAATCAGAGCTGGTGAATCAGAGGCAGGGAATCAGAGTTGGGGATTCAGAGGCGGGGAATCAGATATGGGGAAACAGAGGCGGGGAATCAGAGGCGGGCAAACAGAGGCGGGGAATTAAATATGGGGAATCAGAGGTGGGGAATCAGATGTGGTGAATCAGAGATTGGGAATCACAGGCGGGGAATCAGAGGCAGGGAATAGAACGCGGGGAATCAGAGGCAGGGAATCAGAGCTGGGCAATCAGAGGCGGGGAATCAGATATGGCGAAACAGAGGCGGGGAATCAGAGGCGGGGAAACAGAGGCGGGGAATCAGACATGGGGAATCGGATGCGGGGAATCAGAGGCGGGGAATCAGAGCTGGGGAATCAGAGGCGGGGAATCAGAGTTGGGGCATCAGAGGTGGGGAATTAGATATGGGGAAACAGAGGCGGGGAATCAGAGGTGGGGAAACAGAGGCGGGGAATCAGATATGGGGAATCAGAGGTGGGGAATCAGAGGCAGGGAATCAGATGTGCGGAATCAGAGAAGGGGAATCAGAGGCAGGGTATCAGAATCAGAAGCGGGGAATCAGAGGCCGGGAATCAGAGGCCGGGAATCAGATGCTGGGAATAAGAGGCCGGGAATCAGAGGTGGGGAATCAGAGTCCGGGAATCAGAGATGGGGATTCAGAGGCGGGGAATGAGATATGGAGAATCAGAGGCGGGGAATCAGAGGCGGGGAAACAGAGGTGGGGAATCAGATATGGGGAATCAGAGGTGGCGAATCAAAGGCGGTGAATCAGAGATGGGGAATCAGAGGCCGGGAATCAGAGGCAGGGAATCAGATGCGTGGATTCAGAGGCGGGGAATCAGAGCTGGCGAATCAGAGGCGGGGAATCAGAGGTGGGCAATCAGAGCTGGGGAATCAGATATGGGGAATCAGAGGCGGGGAATCAGAGGCGGGGAAACAGAGGCGGTGAATCAGATATGGGGAATCAGAGGTGGGGAATAAGAGGTTGTGAATCAGAGATGGGGAATCAAGGCGGGGAATCAGAGGCAGGGAATCAGACGCGGGGAATCAGAGGCGGGGATTCAGAGCGGGGGAATCAGAGTCGGGGAATCAGAGTTGGGGAATCAGAGGCAGGGAATCAGATATGGGGAATCAGAGGCGGGGAAACAGAGGAGGGGAATCAGAGGCAGGGAATCAGACACGGGGAATCAGAGGCGGGGAATCAGAGATGGGGAATCAGAGGCGGGGAATCAGAGGCAGTGAATCGGACGCCGGGAATCAGAGGCGGGGAATCAGAGCTGGGGAATCAGAGGCGGGGAATCAGAGTTGGGGAATCAGAGGCGGGGAATCAGATATGGGGAAATAGAGGCGGGGAATCAGATATGGGGAATCAGAGGTGTGGAATCAGAGGTTGGGAATCAGAGGACGGGAATCAGAGGCGGGGAAACAGAGGCGGGGAATCAGATATGGGGAATCAGAGGTGGTGAATCAAAGGCGGTGAAACAGAGATGGGGAATCAGGGCAGGGAATCAGAGGCAGGGAATCAGAGCTAAGGGAAACAGAGGCGGGGAATCAGAGGCGGGGAAACAGAGGCGGGGAATCAGATATGGGGAATCAGAGGTGGGGAATCAGGGGCAGGGAATCAGTGGCAGGGAATCAGAGGCGGGGAATCACAGGCGGGGAATCAGAGGCAGGGAATCAGACACGGGGAATCAGAGGCGGGGAATCAGAGATGGGGAATCAGAGGCGGGGAATCAGAGGCAGGGAATCAGACGCGGGGAATCAGAGGCGGGGATTCAGAGCTGGGGAATCAGAGTCGGGGAATCAGTGTTGGGGAATCAGAGGCAGGGAATCAGATATGGGGAATCAGAGGCGGGGAATCAGAGGCAGGGAAACAGAGGCGGGGAATCAGATATGGGGAATCAGAGGTGGGGAATCAGGGGCAGGGAATCAGTGGCAGGGAATCAGAGGCGGGGAATCACAGGCGGGGAATCAGAGGCAGGGAATCAGACACGGGGAATCAGAGGCGGGGTATCAGAGATGGGGAATCAGAGGCGGGGAATCAGAGGCAGTGAATCGGACGCCGGGAATCAGAGGCGGGGTATCAGAGCTGGGAAATCAGAGGCGGGGAATCAGAGTTGGGGAATCAGAGGCGGGGAATCAGATATGGAGAAATAGAGGCGGGGAATCAGATATGGGGAATCAGAGGTGTGGAATCAGAGGTTGGGAATCAGATATGGGGAATCAGAGGTGGCGAATCAAAGGCGGTGAAACAGAGATGGGGAATCAGGGTAGGGAATCAGAGGCAGGGAATCAGAGCTAAGGGAAACAGAGGCGGGGAATCAGATATGGGGAATCAGAGGTGGGGAATCAGGGGCGGGGAATCAGTGGCAGGGAATCAGAGCTGGGGAATCAGAGGTGGGGAATCAGAGCTGGGGAAACAGAGGCGGGGAATCAGATATGGGGAATCAGAGTTGGGGAATCAGAGGCGGGGAATCAGAGGCGGGGAAACAGAGGCGGGGAATCAGATATGGGGAATCAGAGGTGGTGAATCAAAGGCGGTGAAACAGAGATGGGGAATCAGGGCAGGGAATCAGAGGCAGGGAATCAGAGCTAAGGGAAACAGAGGCGGGGAATCAGAGGCGGGGAAACAGAGGCGGGGAATCAGATATGGGGAATCAGAGGTGGGGAATCAGGGGCAGGGAATCAGTGGCAGGGAATCAGAGGGGGGAATCACAGGCGGGGAATCAGAGGCAGGGAATCAGACACGGGGAATCAGAGGCGGGGAATCAGAGATGGGGAATCAGAGGCGGGGAATCAGAGGCAGGGAATCAGACGCGGGGAATCAGAGGCGGGGATTCAGAGCTGGGGAATCAGAGTCGGGGAATCAGTGTTGGGGAATCAGAGGCAGGGAATCAGATATGGGGAATCAGAGGCGGGGAATCAGAGGCAGGGAAACAGAGGCGGGGAATCAGATATGGGGAATCAGAGGTGGGGAATCAGGGGCAGGGAATCAGTGGCAGGTAAATCAGAGGCGGGGAATCACAGGCGGGGAATCAGAGGCAGGGAATCAGACACGGGGAATCAGAGGCGGGGAATCAGAGATGGGGAATCAGAGGCGGGGAATCAGAGGCAGTGAATCGGACGCCGGGAATCAGAGGCGGGGTATCAGAGCTGGGGAATCAGAGGCGGGGAATCAGAGTTGGGGAATCAGAGGCGGGGAATCAGATATGGAGAAATAGAGGCGGGGAATCAGATATGGGGAATCAGAGGTGTGGAATCAGAGGTTGGGAATCAGATATGGGGAATCAGAGGTGGCGAATCAAAGGCGGTGAAACAGAGATGGGGAATCAGGGTAGGGAATCAGAGGCAGGGAATCAGAGCTAAGGGAAACAGAGGCGGGGAATCAGATATGGGGAATCAGAGGTGGGGAATCAGGGGCGGGGAATCAGTGGCAGGGAATCAGAGCTGGGGAATCAGAGGTGGGGAATCAGAGCTGGGGAAACAGAGGCGGGGAATCAGATATGGGGAATCAGAGTTGGGGAATCAGAGGCGGGGAATCAGATATGGGGAAATAGAGGCGGGGAATCAGATATGGGGAATCAGAGGTGTGGAATCAGAGGTTGGGAATCAGAGGACGGGAGTCAGAGGCGGGGAAACAGAGGCGGGGAATCAGATATGGGGAATCAGAGGTGGCGAATCAAAGGCGGTGAAACAGAGATAGGGAATCAGGGCAGGGAATCTGAGGCAGGGAATCAGAGCTAAGGGAAACAGAGGCGGGGAATCAGAGGCGGGGAAACAGAGGCGGGGAATCAGATATGGGGAATCAGAGGTGGGGAATCAGGGGCAGGGAATCAGTGGCAGGGAATCAGAGGCGGGGAATCACAGGCGGGGAATCAGAGGCAGGGAATCAGACACGGGGAATCAGAGGCGGGGAATCAGAGATGGGGAATCAGAGGCGGGGAATCAGAGGCAGGGAATCAGACGCGGGGAATCAGAGGCGGGGATTCAGAGCTGGGGAATCAGAGTCGGGGAATCAGTGTTGGGGAATCAGAGGCAGGGAATCAGATATGGGGAATCAGAGGCGGGGAATCAGAGGCGGGGAAACAGAGGCGGGGAATCAGATATGGGGAATCAGAGGTGGGGAATCAGGGGCAGGGAATCAGTGGCAGGGAATCAGAGGCGGGGAATCACAGGCGGGGAATCAGAGGCAGGGAATCAGACACGGGGAATCAGAGGCGGGGAATCAGAGATGGGGAATCAGAGGCGGGGAATCAGAGGCAGTGAATCGGACGCCGGGAATCAGAGGCGGGGTATCAGAGCTGGGGAATCAGAGGCGGGGAATCAGAGTTGGGGAATCAGAGGCGGGGAATCAGATATGGAGAAATAGAGGCGGGGAATCAGATATGGGGAATCAGAGGTGTGGAATCAGAGGTTGGGAATCAGATATGGGGAATCAGAGGTGGCGAATCAAAGGCGGTGAAACAGAGATGGGGAATCAGGGTAGGGAATCAGAGGCAGGGAATCAGAGCTAAGGGAAACAGAGGCGGGGAATCAGATATGGGGAATCAGAGGTGGGGAATCAGGGGCGGGGAATCAGTGGCAGGGAATCAGAGCTGGGGAATCAGAGGTGGGGAATCAGAGCTGGGGAAACAGAGGCGGGGAATCAGATATGGGGAATCAGAGGTGGGGAATCGGGGGCGGGGAATCAGTGGCAGGGAATCAGAGGCCGGGAATAAAAGGCGGGGAATCAGAGCTGGGGAATCAGAGGCGGGGAATCAGAGTTGGGGAATCAGAGGAGGGGAATCAGATATGGGGAAACAGAGGCCGGGAATCAGATGCAGGGAAACTGAGGCGGGGAATCAGATATGGGGAATCAGAGGTGGGGAATTAGAGGTTGCGAATCAGAGGCGGGGAATCAGAGGCGGGGAATCAGAGGCAGGGAATCGGATGTGCGGAATCAGAGAGGGGTAATCAGAGGTGGGGATTCAGAGGTGGTGAATCAGAGAAGGGGAATCAGAGGCTGGGAATCAGAGGCAGGGAATCAGACGCATGGAATCAGAGGCGGGGAATCATAGATGGCGAATTAGAGGAGGGGAATCAGAGTTGGGGAATCAGAGGCGGGGAATCAGACGCGGGGAATCAGAGGCGGGGAATCAGAGCTGGGGAATCAGAGGTGGGGAATCAGAGTCGGGGAATCAGAGGCAGGGAATCGGATGTGCGGAATCAGAAATGGGGAATCAGAGGTGGGGAATCTGAGGCGGTGAATCAGAGATGGGGAATCAGAGGCGGGGAATCTGAGGCAGGAAATCAGACACGGGGATTCAGAGGCTGGGAATCAGACGGGGGGAATCAAAGGCGGGGAATCAGAGCTGGTGAATCAGAGGCAGGGAATCAGAGTTGGGGATTCAGAGGCGGGGAATCAGATATGGGGAAACAGAGGCGGGGAATCAGAGGCGGGCAAACAGAGGTGGGGAATTAAATATGGGGAATCAGAGGTGGGGAATCAGAGGTGGTGAATCAGAGATTGGGAATCACAGGCGGGGAATCAGAGGCAGGGAATAGAACGCGGGGAATCAGAGGCAGGGAATCAGAGCTGGGGAATCAGAAGCGGGGAATCAGAGTTGGGGAATCAGAGGCGGCGAATCAGATATGGGGAATCAGAGGCAGGGAATCAGAGGCGGGGAATCAGAGGCAGGGAATCAGACGCGGGGAATCTGAGGCGGGGAATCAGAGCTGGGGAATCAGAGGTGGGGAATCAGAGTTGGGGAATCAGAGGCAGGGAATTGGATGTGCGGAATCAGAGATGGGGAATCAGAGGTGGGGAATCAGAGGCGGTGAATCAGAAATGGGGAATCAGAGGCGGGGAATCAGAGGCAGGAAATCAGACATGGGGATTCAGAGGCTGGGAATCAGACGGTGGGAATCAAAGGCGGGGAATCAGAGCTGGGGAATCTGAGGCAGGGAATCAGAGTTGGGGATTCAGAGGCGGGGAATCAGATATGGGGAAACAGAGGCGGGGAATCAGAGGCGGGAAAACAGAGGCGTGGAATTAGATATGGGGAATCAGAGGTGGGGAATCAGAGGTGGTGAATCAGTGATGGGGAATCACAGGCGGGGAATCAGAGGCAGGGAATAGAACGCGGGGAATCAGAGGCAGGGAATCAGAGCTGGGGAATCAGAGGCGGGGAATCATTGTTGGGAATCAGAGGCGGGGAATCAGATATGGGGAAACAGAGGCGGGGAATCAGAGGCGGGGAAACAGAGGCGGGGAATAAGATATGGGGAATCGGATGCAGGGAATCAGAGGCGGGGAATCAGAGCTGGGGAATCAGAGGCGGGGAATCAGAATTGGGGCATCAGAGGTGGGGAATTAGATATGGGGAAACAGAGGCGGGGAATGAGATATGGAGAATCAGAGGTGGGGAATCAGAGGCGGGGAAACAGAGGTGGGGAATCAGATATGGGGAATCAGATATGGGGAATCAGAGGTGGTGAATCAAAGGCGGTGAATCAGAGATGGAGAAACAGAGGCGGGGAATCAGAGGCGTGGAAACAGAGGTGGGGAATCACATATGGGGAATCAGAGGCGGGGAAACAGAGGCAGGGAATCAGATATGGGGAATCAGAGGCGGGGAATCAGAGGTGGGGAATCATAGGCAGGGAATCGGATGTGCGGAATCAGAGATGGGGAATCAGAGGCCGGGAATCAGAGGTGGTGAATCAGAGATGGGGAATCAGAGGCGGTGAATCAGAGGCAGGGAATCAGATGCGAGGAATCAGAGGTGGGCAATCAGAGGCGGGGAATCAGATATGGGGAATCAGAGGCGGGGAATCAGAGGCGGGGAACAGAGGAGCGGAATCAGATATGGGGAATCAGAGGTGGGGCATCAGAGGTTGTGAATCACAGATGGGGAATCAGAGGCGGGGAATCAGAGGCAGGGAATCAGACGTGGGGAATCAGAGGCGGGGATTCAGAGCTGGGGAATCAGAGGCGGGGAATCAGAGTTGGGGAATCAGAGGCGGGGAATCAGATATGGGGAATCAGAGGCAGGGAATCAGAGGCGGGAAAACAGATGCGGGGAATCAGATATGGGGAATCAGAAGTGGGGAATCAGGGGCAGGGAATCAGTGGCAGGGAATCAGACGCGGGGAATCAGAGGCGGGGAATCAGAGGCAGGGAATCAGACACGGGGAATCAGAGGCGGGGAATCAGAGATGGGGAATCAGAGGCGGGGAATCAGAGGCAGGGAATCGGATGCCGGGAATCAGAGGCGGGAAATCAGAGCTGGGGAATCAGAGGCGGGGAATCATAGTTGGGGAATCAGAGGCGGTGAAGCAGATATGGGGAAATAGAGGCGGGGAATCAGATATGGGGAATCAGAGGCAGGGAATCAGATATGGGGAATCAGAGGCTGGGAATCAGAGGGGGGGAAACAGAGGCGGGGAATAAGATATGGGGAATCAGAGGTGGGGAATCAGGGGCGGGGAATCAGTGGCAGGGAATCAGAGGCGGTGAATCAGAGGCGGGGAATCAGAGGCAGGGAATCAGACACGGGGAATCAGAGGTGGGGAATCAGAGATGGGGAATCAGAGGCGGGGAATCAGAGGCAGGGAATCAGACGCGGGGAATCAGAGGCGGGGAATCAGAGCTGGGGAATCAGAGGTGGGGAATCAGAGTCTGGGAATCAGAGGCAGGGAATCGGATGTGCGGAATCAGAAATGGGGAATCAGAGGTGGGGAATCAGAGGCGGTGAATCAGAGATGGGGAATCAGAGGCGGGGAATCTGAGGCAGGAAATCAGACACGGGGATTCAGAGGCTGGGAATCAGACGGTGGGAATCAAAGGCGGGGAATCAGAGCTGGTGAATCAGAGGCAGGGGATCAGAGTTGGGGATTCAGAGGCGGGGAATCAGATATGGGGAAACAGAGGCGGGGAATCAGAGGCGGGCAAACAGAGGCGGGGAATTAAATATGGGGAATCAGAGGTGGGGAATCAGAGGTGGTGAATCAGAGATTGGGAATCACAGGCGGGGAATGAGAGGCAGGGAATAGAACGCGGGGAATCAGAGGCAGGGAATCAGAGCTGGAGAATCAGAAGCGGGGAATCAGAGTTGGGGAATCAGAGGCGGCGAATCAGATATGGGGAATCAGAGGCAGGGAATCAGAGGCGGGGAATCAGAGGCAGGGAATCAGACGCGGGGAATCTGAGGCGGGGAATCAGAGCTGGGGAATCAGAGGTGGGGAATCAGAGTTGGGGAATCAGAGGCAGGGAATTGGATGTGCGGAATCAGAGATGGGGAATCAGAGGTGGGGAATCAGAGGCGGTGAATCAGAAATGGGGAATCAGAGGCGGGGAATCAGAGGCAGGAAATCAGACACGGGGATTCAGAGGCTGGGAATCAGACGGTGGGAATCAAAGGCGGGGAATCAGAGCTGGGGAATCTGAGGCAGGGAATCAGAGTTGGGGATTCAGAGGCGGGGAATCAGATATGGGGAAACAGAGGCGGGGAATCAGAGGCGGGAAAACATAGGCGGGGAATTAGATATGGGGAATCAGAGGTGGGGAATCAGAGGTGGTGAATCAGTGATGGGGAATCACAGGCGGGGAATCAGAGGCAGGGAATAGAACGCGGGGAATCAGAGGCAGGGAATCAGAGCTGGGGAATCAGAGGCGGGGAATCATTGTTGGGAATCAGAGGCGGGGAATCAGACACGGGGAATCTGAGGCGGGGAATCAGAGCTGGGGAATCAGAGGTGGGGAATCAGAGTTGGGGAATCAGAGGCAGGGAATTGGATGTGCGGAATCAGAGATGGGGAATCAGAGGTGGGGAATAAGAGGCGGTGAATCAGAAATGGGGAATCAGAGGCGGGGAATCAGAGGCAGGAAATCAGACACGGGGATTCAGAGGCGGGGAATCAGACGCGGGGAATCAGAGGCGGGGAATCAGAGCTGGGGAATCAGAGGTGGGGAATCAGAGTCGGGGAATCAGAGGCAGGGAATCGGATGTGCGGAATCAGAAATGGGGAATCAGAGGTGGGGAATCTGAGGCGGTGAATCAGAGATGGGGAATCAGAGGCGGGGAATCTGAGGCAGGAAATCAGACACGGGGATTCAGAGGCTGGGAATCAGACGGGGGGAATCAAAGGCGGGGAATCAGAGCTGGTGAATCAGAGGCAGGGAATCAGAGTTGGGGATTCAGAGGCGGGGAATCAGATATGGGGAAACAGAGGCGGGGAATCAGAGGCGGGCAAACAGAGGCGGGGAATTAAATATGGGGAATCAGAGGTGGGGAATCAGAGGTGGTGAATCAGAGATTGGGAATCACAGGCGGGGAATCAGAGGCAGGGAATAGAACGCGGTGAATCAGAGGCAGGGAATCAGAGCTGGGGAATCAGAAGCGGGGAATCAGAGTTGGGGAATCAGAGGCGGCGAATCAGATATGGGGAATCAGAGGCAGGGAATCAGAGGCGGGGAATCAGAGGCAGGGAATCAGACGCGGGGAATCTGAGGCGGGGAATCAGAGCTGGGGAATCAGAGGTGGGGAATCAGAGTTGGGGAATCAGAGGCAGGGAATTGGATGTGCGGAATCAGAGATGGGGAATCAGAGGTGGGGAATCAGAGGCGGTGAATCAGAAATGGGGAATCAGAGGCGGGGAATCAGAGGCAGGAAATCAGACACGGGGATTCAGAGGCTGGGAATCAGACGGTGGGAATCAAAGGCGGGGAATCAGAGCTGGGGAATCTGAGGCAGGGAATCAGAGTTGGGGATTCAGAGGCGGGGAATCAGATATGGGGAAACAGAGGCGGGGAATCAGAGGCGGGAATACAGAGGCGTGGAATTAGATATGGGGAATCAGAGGTGGGGAATCAGAGGTGGTGAATCAGTGATGGGGAATCACAGGCGGGGAATCAGAGGCAGGGAATAGAACGCGGGGAATCAGAGGCAGGGAATCAGAGCTGGGGAATCAGAGGCGGGGAATCATTGTTGGGAATCAGAGGCGGGGAATCAGATATGGGGAAACAGAGGCGGGGAATCAGAGGCGGGGAAACAGAGGCGGGGAATAAGATATGGGGAATCGGATGCAGGGAATCAGAGGCGGGGAATCAGAGCTGGGGAATCAGAGGCGGGGAATCAGAATTGGGGCATCAGAGGTGGGGAATTAGATATGGGGAAACAGAGGCGGGGAATGAGATATGGAGAATCAGAGGTGGGGAATCAGAGGCGGGGAAACAGAGGTGAGGAATCAGATATGGGGAATCAGATATGGGGAATCAGAGGTGGTGAATCAAAGGCGGTGAATCAGAGATGGAGAAACAGAGGCGGGGAATCAGAGGCGTGGAAACAGAGGTGGGGAATCACATATGGGGAATCAGAGGCGGGGAAACAGAGGCAGGGAATCAGATATGGGGAATCAGAGGCGGGGAATCAGAGGTGGGGAATCATAGGCAGGGAATCGGATGTGCGGAATCAGAGATGGGGAATCAGAGGCCGGGAATCAGAGGTGGTGAATCAGAGATGGGGAATAAGAGGCGGTGAATCAGAGGCAGGGAATCAGATGCGAGGAATCAGAGGTGGGCAATCAGAGGCGGGGAATCAGATATGGGGAATCAGAGGCGGGGAATCAGAGGCGGGGAACAGAGGAGGGGAATCAGATATGGGGAATCAGAGGTGGGGCATCAGAGGTTGTGAATCACAGATGGGGAATCAGAGGCGGGGAATCAGAGGCAGGGAATCAGACGTGGGGAATCAGAGGCGGGGATTCAGAGCTGGGGAATCAGAGGCGGGGAATCAGAGTTGGGGAATCAGAGGCGGGGAATCAGATATGGGGAATCAGAGGCAGGGAATCAGAGGCGGGAAAACAGAGGCGGGGAATCAGATATGGGGAATCTGAAGTGGGGAATCAGGGGCAGGGAATCAGTGGCAGGGAATCAGACGTGGGGAATCAGAGGCGGGGAATCTGAGGCAGGGAATCAGACACGGGGATTCAGAGGCGGGGAATCAGAGATGGGGAATCAGAGGCGGGGAATCAGAGGCAGGGAATCGGATGCCGGGAATCAGAGGCGGGAAATCAGAGCTGGGGAATCAGAGGCGGGGAATCATAGTTGGGGAATCAGAGGCGGTGAAGCAGATATGGGGAAATAGAGGCGGGGAATCAGATATGGGGAATCAGAGGCAGGGAATCAGATATGGGGAATCAGAGGCTGGGAATCAGAGGGGGGAAACAGAGGCGGGGAATAAGATATGGGGAATCAGAGGTGGGGAATCAGGGGCGGGGAATCAGTGGCAGGGAATCAGAGGCGGGGAATCAGAGGCGGGGAATCAGAGGCAGGGAATCAGACACGGGGAATCAGAGGTGGGGAATCAGAGATGGGGAATCAGAGGCGGGGAATCAGAGGCAGGGAATCAGACGCGGGGAATCAGAGGCGGGGAATCAGAGCTGGGGAATCAGAGGTGGGGAATCAGAGTCTGGGAATCAGAGGCAGGGAATCGGATGTGCGGAATCAGAAATGGGGAATCAGAGGTGGGGAATCAGAGGCGGTGAATCAGAGATGGGGAATCAGAGGCGGGGAATCTGAGGCAGGAAATCAGACACGGGGATTCAGAGGCTGGGAATCAGACGGTGGGAATCAAAGGCGGGGAATCAGAGCTGGTGAATCAGAGGCAGGGAATCAGAGTTGGGGATTCAGAGGCGGGGAATCAGATATGGGGAAACAGAGGCGGGGAATCAGAGGCGGGCAAACAGAGGCGGGGAATTAAATATGGGGAATCAGAGGTGGGGAATCAGGGGCAGGGAATCAGTGGCAGGGAATCAGACGTGGGGAATCAGAGGCGGGGAATCAGAGGCAGGGAATCAGACACGGGGATTCAGAGGCGGGGAATCAGAGATGGGGAATCAGAGGCGGGGAATCAGAGGCAGGGAATCGGATGCCGGGAATCAGAGGCGGGAAATCAGAGCTGGGGAATCAGAGGCGGGGAATCATAGTTGGGGAATCAGAGGCGGTGAAGCAGATATGGGGAAATAGAGGCGGGGAATCAGATATGGGGAATCAGAGGCAGGGAATCAGATATGGGGAATCAGAGGCTGGGAATCAGAGGGGGGGAAACAGAGGCGGGGAATAAGATATGGGGAATCAGAGGTGGGGAATCAGGGGCGGGGAATCAGTGGCAGGGAATCAGAGGCGGGGAATCAGAGGCGGGGAATCAGAGGCAGGGAATCAGACACGGGGAATCAGAGGTGGGGAATCAGAGATGGGGAATCAGAGGCGGGGAATCAGAGGCAGGGAATCAGACGCGGGGAATCAGAGGCGGGGAATCAGAGCTGGGGAATCAGAGGTGGGGAATCAGAGTCTGGGAATCAGAGGCAGGGAATCGGATGTGCGGAATCAGAAATGGGGAATCAGAGGTGGGGAATCAGAGGCGGTGAATCAGAGATGGGGAATCAGAGGCGGGGAATCTGAGGCAGGAAATCAGACACGGGGATTCAGAGGCTGGGAATCAGACGGTGGGAATCAAAGGCGGGGAATCAGAGCTGGTGAATCAGAGGCAGGGAATCAGAGTTGGGGATTCAGAGGCGGGGAATCAGATATGGGGAAACAGAGGCGGGGAATCAGAGGCGGGCAAACAGAGGCGGGGAATTAAATATGGGGAATCAGTGGTGGGGAATCAGAGGTGGTGAATCAGAGATTGGGAATCACAGGCGGGGAATCAGAGGCAGGGAATAGAACGCGGGGAATCAGAGGCAGGGAATCAGAGCTGGAGAATCAGAAGCGGGGAATCAGAGTTGGGGAATCAGAGGCGGCGAATCAGATATGGGGAATCAGAGGCAGGGAATCAGAGGCGGGGAATCAGAGGCAGGGAATCAGACGCGGGGAATCTGAGGCGGGGAATCAGAGCTGGGGAATCAGAGGTGGGGAATCAGAGTTGGGGAATCAGAGGCAGGGAATTGGATGTGCGGAATCAGAGATGGGGAATCAGAGGTGGGGAATCAGAGGCGGTGAATCAGAAATGGGGAATCAGAGGCGGGGAATCAGAGGCAGGAAATCAGACACGGGGATTCAGAGGCTGGGAATCAGACGGTGGGAATCAAAGGCGGGGAATCAGAGCTGGGGAATCTGAGGCAGGGAATCAGAGTTGGGGATTCAGAGGCGGGGAATCAGATATGGGGAAACAGAGGCGGGGAATCAGAGGCGGGAAAACAGAGGCGGGGAATTAGATATGGGGAATCAGAGGTGGGGAATCAGAGGTGGTGAATCAGTGATGGGGAATCACAGGCGGGGAATCAGAGGCAGGGAATAGAACGCGGGGAATCAGAGGCAGGGAATCAGAGCTGGGGAATCAGAGGCGGGGAATCATTGTTGGGAATCAGAGGCGGGGAATCAGACACGGGGAATCTGAGGCGGGGAATCAGAGCTGGGGAATCAGAGGTGGGGAATCAGAGTTGGGGAATCAGAGGCAGGGAATTGGATGTGCGGAATCAGAGATGGGGAATCAGAGGTGGGGAATCAGAGGCGGTGAATCAGAAATGGGGAATCAGAGGCGAGGAATCAGAGGCAGGAAATCAGACACGGGGATTCAGAGGCTGGGAATCAGACGGTGGGAATCAAAGGCGGGGAATCAGAGCTGGGGAATCTGAGGCAGGGAATCAGAGTTGGGGATTCAGAGGCGGGGAATCAGATATGGGGAAACAGAGGCGGGGAATCAGAGGCGGGAAAACAGAGGCGGGGAATTAGATATGGGGAATCAGAGCTGGGGAATCAGAGGTGGTGAATCAGTGATGGGGAATCACAGGCGGGGAATCAGAGGCAGGGAATAGAACGCGGGAATCAGAGGCAGGGAATCAGAGCTGTGGAATCAGAGGCTGGGAATCATTGTTGGGAATCAGAGGCGGGGAATCAGATATGGGGAAACAGAGGCGGGGAATCAGAGGCGGGGAAACAGAGGCGGGGAATCAGTTATGGGGAATCGGATGCAGGGAATCAGAGGCGGGGAATCAGAGCTGGGGAATCAGAGGCGGGGAATCAGAGTTGGGGCATCAGAGGTGGGGAATTAGATATAGGCAAACAGAGGCGGGGAATCAGAGGCGGGGAAACAGAGGCGGGGAATCAGATATGGGGAATCAGAGGTGGGGAATCAGAGGCAGGGAATCAGATGTGCGGAATCAGAGATGGGGAATCAGAGGCAGGGAATCAGAATCAGAAGCGGGGAATCAGAGGCCGGGAATCAGAGGCCGGGAATTAGATGCTGGGAATAAGAGGCCGGGAATCAGAGGTGGGGAATCAGAGTCCGGGAATCAGAGATGGGGATTCAGAGGCGGGGAATGAGATATGGAGAATCAGAGGCGGGGAATCAGAGGCGGGGAAACAGAGGTGGGGAATCAGATATGGGGAATCAGAGGTGGCGAATCAAAGGCGGTGAATCAGAGATGGGGAATCAGAGGCGGGGAATCAGAGGCAGGGAATCAGATGCGGGGAATCAGAGGCGGGGAATCAGAGCTGGCGAATCAGAGGCGGGGAATCAGAGGTGGGCAATCAGAGGCGGGGAATAAGATATGGGGAATCAGAGGCGGGGAATCAGAGGCTGGGAAACAGAGGCGGGGAATCAAATATAGGGAATCAGAGGTGGGGAATCAGAGGTTGTGAATCAGAGATGGGGAATCAAGGCGGGGAATCAGAGGCAGGGAATCAGACGCGGGGAATCAGAGGCGGGGATTCAGAGCTGGGGAATCAGATGCGGGGAATCAGAGTTGGGGAATCAGAGGCAGGGAATCAGATATGGGGAATCAGAGGCGGGGAATCAGAGGCGGGGAAACAGAGGCGGGGAATCAGATATGGGGAATCAGAGGTGCGGAATCAGGGGCAGGGAATCAGTGGCAGGGAATCAGAGGCGGGGAATCAGAGGCGGGGAATCAGAGGCAGGGAATCAGACACGGGGAATCAGAGGCGGGGAATCAGAGATGGGGAATCAGAGGCGGGGAATCAGAGGCAGGGAATCAGACGCCGGGAATCAGAGGCGGGGAATCAGAGCTGGGGAATCAGAGGCGGGGAATCAGAGTTGGGGAATCAGAGGCGGGGAATCAGATATGGGGTAATAGAGGCGGGGAATCAGATATGGGGAATCAGAGGTGTGGAATCAGAGGTTGGGAATCAGAGGCAGGGAATCAGAGGCGGGGAAGCAGAGGCGGGGAATCAGATATGGGGAATCAGAGGTGGCGAATCAAAGGTGGTGAAACAGAGATGGGGAATCAGGGCAGGGAATCAGAGGCAGGGAATCACAGCTGGGGAAACAGAGGCGGGGAATCAGATATGGGGAATCAGAGGTGGGGAATCAGGGGCGGGGAATCAGTGGCAGGGAATCAGAGCTGGGGAATCAGAGGTGGGGAATCAGAGCTGGGGAAACAGAGGCGGGGAATCAGATATGGGGAATCAGAGGTGGGGAATCTGGGGCGAGGAATCAGTGGCAGGGAATCAGAGGCCGGGAATAAAAGGCGGGGAATCAGAGCTGGGGAATCAGAGGCGGGGAATCAGAGTTGGGGAATCAGAGGAGGGGAATCAGATATGGGGAAACAGAGACCGGGAATCAGAGGCAGGGAAACAGAGGCGGGGAATCAGATATGGGGAATCAGAGGTGGGGAATTAGAGGTTGCGAATCAGAGGCGGGGAATCAGAGGCGGGGAATCAGAGGCAGGGAATCGGATGTGCGGAATCAGAGATGGGGAATCAGAGGTGGGGATTCAGAGGTGGTGAATCAGAGAAGGTGAATCAGAGGCTGGGAATATGAGGTAGGGAATCAGATGCAGGGAATCAGAGGCGGGGAATCATAGCTGGCGAATTAGAGGAGGGGAATCAGAGTTGGGGAATCAGAGGCGGGGAATCAGATATGGGGAAACAGAGGCGGGGAATCAGAGGTGTTGAAACAGAGGCGGGGAATCAGATATGGGGAATCAGAGGTGGGGAATCAGGGGCAGGGAATCAGTGGCAGGGAATCAGACGCGGGGAATCAGAGGCGGGGAATCAGAGGCGGGGAATCAGAGACGGGGAATCAGAGGCAGGGAATCGGATGTGCGGAATCAGAGATGGGGAATCAGAGGTGGGGATTCAGAGGTGTTGAATCAGAGAAGGGGAATCAGAGGCTGGGAATCAGAGGCAGGGAATCAGACGCAGGGAATCAGAGTTGGGTAATCAGAGGCGGGGAATCATATATGGGGAATCAGAGGTGGGGAATCAGGGGCAGGGAATCAGTGGCAGGGATTCAGAGGCGGGGAATCAGAGTCGGGGAATCAGAGGCAGGGAATCGGATGTGCGGAATCAGAAATGGGGAATCAGAGGTGGGGAATCTGAGGCGGTGAATCAGAGATGGGGAATCAGAGGCGGGGAATCTGAGGCAGGAAATCAGACACGGGGATTCAGAGGCTGGGAATCAGACGGGGGGAATCAAAGGCGGGGAATCAGAGCTGGTGAATCAGAGGCAGGGAATCAGAGTTGGGGATTCAGAGGCGGGGAATCAGATATGGGGAAACAGAGGCGGGGAATCAGAGGCGGGCAAACAGAGGCGGGGAATTAAATATGGGGAATCAGAGGTGGGGAATCAGAGGTGGTGAATCAGAGATTGGGAATCACAGGCGGGGAATCAGAGGCAGGGAATAGAACGCGGGGAATCAGAGGCAGGGAATCAGAGCTGGGGAATCAGAAGCGGGGAATCAGAGTTGGGGAATCAGAGGCGGCGAATCAGATATGGGGAATCAGAGGCAGGGAATCAGAGGCGGGGAATCAGAGGCAGGGAATCAGACGCGGGGAATCTGAGGCGGGGAATCAGAGCTGGGGAATCAGAGGTGGGGAATCAGAGTTGGGGAATCAGAGGCAGGGAATTGCATGTGCGGAATCAGAGATGGGGAATCAGAGGTGGGGAATCAGAGGCGGTGAATCAGAAATGGGGAATCAGAGGCGGGGAATCAGAGGCAGGAAATCAGACACGGGGATTCAGAGGCTGGGAATCAGACGGTGGGAATCAAAGGCGGGGAATCAGAGCTGGGGAATCTGAGGCAGGGAATCAGAGTTGGGGATTCAGAGGCGGGGAATCAGATATGGGGAAACAGAGGCGGGGAATCAGAGGCGGGAAAACAGAGGCGTGGAATTAGATATGGGGAATCAGAGGTGGGGAATCAGAGGTGGTGAATCAGTGATGGGGAATCACAGGCGGGGAATCAGAGGCAGGGAATAGAACGCGGGGAATCAGAGGCAGGGAATCAGAGCTGGGGAATCAGAGGCGGGGAATCATTGTTGGGAATCAGAGGCGGGGAATCAGATATGGGGAAACAGAGGCGGGGAATCAGAGGCGGGGAAACAGAGGCGGGGAATAAGATATGGGGAATCGGATGCAGGGAATCAGAGGCGGGGAATCAGAGCTGGGGAATCAGAGGCGGGGAATCAGAATTGGGGCATCAGAGGTGGGGAATTAGATATGGGGAAACAGAGGCGGGGAATGAGATATGGAGAATCAGAGGTGGGGAATCAGAGGCGGGGAAACAGAGGTGGGGAATCAGATATGGGGAATCAGATATGGGGAATCAGAGGTGGTGAAACAAAGGCGGTGAATCAGAGATGGAGAAACAGAGGCGGGGAATCAGAGGCGTGGAAACAGAGGTGGGGAATCACATATGGGGAATCAGAGGCGGGGAAACAGAGGCAGGGAATCAGATATGGGGAATCAGAGGCGGGGAATCAGAGGTGGGGAATCATAGGCAGGGAATCGGATGTGCGGAATCAGAGATGGGGAATCAGAGGCCGGGAATCAGAGGTGGTGAATCAGAGATGGGGAATCAGAGGCGGTGAATCAGAGGCAGGGAATCAGATGCGAGGAATCAGAGGTGGGCAATCAGAGGCGGGGAATCAGATATGGGGAATCAGAGGCGGGGAATCAGAGGCGGGGAACAGAGGAGGGGAATCAGATATGGGGAATCAGAGGTGGGGCATCAGAGGTTGTGAATCACAGATGGGGAATCAGAGGCGGGGAATCAGAGGCAGGGAATCAGACGTGGGGAATCAGAGGCGGGGATTCAGAGCTGGGGAATCAGAGGCGGGGAATCAGAGTTGGGGAATCAGAGGCGGGGAATCAGATATGGGGAATCAGAGGCAGGGAATCAGAGGCGGGAAAACAGAGGCGGGGAATCAGATATGGGGAATCAGAAGTGGGGAATCAGGGGCAGGGAATCAGTGGCAGGGAATCAGACGCGGGGAATCAGAGGCGGGGAATCAGAGGCAGGGAATCAGACACGGGGAATCAGAGGCGGGGAATCAGAGATGGGGAATCAGAGGCGGGGAATCAGAGGCAGGGAATCGGATGCCGGGAATCAGAGGCGGGAAATCAGAGCTGGGGAATCAGAGGCGGGGAATCATAGTTGGGGAATCAGAGGCGGTGAAGCAGATATGGGGAAATAGAGGCGGGGAATCAGATATGGGGAATCAGAGGCAGGGAATCAGAGGTGGGGCATCAGAGGTTGTGAATCACAGATGGGGAATCAGAGGCGGGGAATCAGAGGCAGGGAATCAGACGTGGGGAATCAGGGGCGGGGAATCAGTGGCAGGGAATCAGAGGCGGGGAATCAGAGGCGGGGAATCAGAGGCAGGGAATCAGACACGGGGAATCAGAGGTGGGGAATCAGAGATGGGGAATCAAAGGCGGGGAATCAGAGGCAGGGAATCAGACGCGGGGAATCAGAGGCGGGGAATCAGAGCTGGGGAATCAGAGGTGGGGAATCAGAGTCTGGGAATCAGAGGCAGGGAATCGGATGTGCGGAATCAGAAATGGGGAATCAGAGGTGGGGAATCAGAGGCGGTGAATCAGAGATGGGGAATCAGAGGCGGGGAATCTGAGGCAGGAAATCAGACACGGGGATTCAGAGGCTGGGAATCAGACGGTGGGAATCAAAGGCGGGGAATCAGAGCTGGTGAATCAGAGGCAGGGAATCAGAGTTGGGGATTCAGAGGCGGGGAATCAGATATGGGGAAACAGAGGCGGGGAATCAGAGGCGGGCAAACAGAGGCGGGGAATTAAATATGGGGAATCAGAGGTGGGGAATCAGAGGTGGTGAATCAGAGATTGGGAATCACAGGCGGGGAATCAGAGGCAGGGAATAGAACGCGGGGAATCAGAGGCAGGGAATCAGAGCTGGAGAATCAGAAGCGGGGAATCAGAGTTGGGGAATCAGAGGCGGCGAATCAGATATGGGGAATCAGAGGCAGGGAATCAGAGGCGGGGAATCAGAGGCAGGGAATCAGACGCGGGGAATCTGAGGCGGGGAATCAGAGCTGGGGAATCAGAGGTGGGGAATCAGAGTTGGGGAATCAGAGGCAGGGAATTGGATGTGCGGAATCAGAGATGGGGAATCAGAGGTGGGGAATCAGAGGCGGTGAATCAGAAATGGGGAATCAGAGGCGGGGAATCAGAGGCAGGAAATCAGACACGGGGATTCAGAGGCTGGGAATCAGACGGTGGGAATCAAAGGCGGGGAATCAGAGCTGGGGAATCTGAGGCAGGGAATCAGAGTTGGGGATTCAGAGGCGGGGAATCAGATATGGGGAAACAGAGGCGGGGAATCAGAGGCGGGAAAACAGAGGCGGGGAATTAGATATGGGGAATCAGAGGTGGGGAATCAGAGGTGGTGAATCAGTGATGGGGAATCACAGGCGGGGAATCAGAGGCAGGGAATAGAACGCGGGGAATCAGAGGCAGGGAATCAGAGCTGGGGAATCAGAGGCGGGGAATCATTGTTGGGAATCAGAGGCGGGGAATCAGACACGGGGAATCTGAGGCGGGGAATCAGAGCTGGGGAATCAGAGGTGGGGAATCAGAGTTGGGGAATCAGAGGCAGGGAATTGGATGTGCGGAATCAGAGATGGGGAATCAGAGGTGGGGAATCAGAGGCGGTGAATCAGAAATGGGGAATCAGAGGCGGGGAATCAGAGGCAGGAAATCAGACACGGGGATTCAGAGGCTGGGAATCAGACGGTGGGAATCAAAGGCGGGGAATCAGAGCTGGGGAATCTGAGGCAGGGAATCAGAGTTGGGGATTCAGAGGCGGGGAATCAGATATGGGGAAACAGAGGCGGGGAATCAGAGGCGGGAAAACAGAGGCGGGGAATTAGATATGGGGAATCAGAGCTGGGGAATCAGAGGTGGTGAATCAGTTATGGGGAATCACAGGCGGGGAATCAGAGGCAGGGAATAGAACGCGGGAATCAGAGGCAGGGAATCAGAGCTGTGGAATCAGAGGCGGGGAATCATTGTTGGGAATCAGAGGCGGGGAATCAGATATGGGGAAACAGAGGCGGGGAATCAGAGGCGGGGAAACAGAGGCGGGGAATCAGATATGGGGAATCGGATGCAGGGAATCAGAGGCGGGGAATCAGAGCTGGGGAATCAGAGGCGGGGAATCAGAGTTGGGGCATCAGAGGTGGGGAATTAGATATAGGCAAACAGAGGCGGGGAATCAGAGGCGGGGAAACAGAGGCGGGGAATCAGATATGGGGAATCAGAGGTGGGGAATCAGAGGCAGGGAATCAGATGTGCGGAATCAGAGATGGGGAATCAGAGGCAGGGAATCAGAATCAGAAGCGGGGAATCAGAGGCCGGGAATCAGAGGCCGGGAATCAGATGCTGGGAATAAGAGGCCGGGAATCAGAGGTGGGGAATCAGAGTCCGGGAATCAGAGATGGGGATTCAGAGGCGGGGAATGAGATATGGAGAATCAGAGGCGGGGAATCAGAGGCGGGGAAACAGAGGTGGGGAATCAGATATGGGGAATCAGAGGTGGCGAATCAAAGGCGGTGAATCAGAGATGGGGAATCAGAGGCGGGGAATCAGAGGCAGGGAATCAGATGCGGGGAATCAGAGGCGGGGAATCAGAGCTGGCGAATCAGAGGCGGGGAATCAGAGGTGGGCAATCAGAGGCGGGGAATAAGATATGGGGAATCAGAGGCGGGGAATCAGTGGCGGGGAAACAGAGGCGGGGAATCAAATATAGGGAATCAGAGGTGGGGAATCAGAGGTTGTGAATCAGAGATGGGGAATCAAGGCGGGGAATCAGAGGCAGGGAATCAGACGCGGGGAATCAGAGGCGGGGATTCAGAGCTGGGGAATCAGATGCGGGGAATCAGAGTTGGGGAATCAGAGGCAGGGAATCAGATATGGGGAATCAGAGGCGGGGAATCAGAGGCGGGGAAACAGAGGCGGGGAATCAGATATTGGGAATCAGAGGTGCGGAATCAGTGGCAGGGAATCAGTGGCAGGGAATCAGAGGCGGGGAATCAGAGGCGGGGAATCAGAGGCAGGGAATCAGACACGGGGAATCAGAGGCGGGGAATCAGAGATGGGGAATCAGAGGCGGGGAATCAGAGGCAGGGAATCAGACGCCGGGAATCAGAGGCGGGGAATCAGAGCTGGGGAATCAGAGGCGGGGAATCAGAGTTGGGGAATCAGAGGCGGGGAATCAGATATGGGGTAATAGAGGCGGGGAATCAGATATGGGGAATCAGAGGTGTGGAATCAGAGGTTGGGAATCAGAGGCAGGGAATCAGAGGCGGGGAAGCAGAGGCGGGGAATCAGATATGGGGAATCAGAGGTGGCGAATCAAAGGTGGTGAAACAGAGATGGGGAATCAGGGCAGGGAATCAGAGGCAGGGAATCACAGCTGGGGAAACAGAGGCGGGGAATCAGATATGGGGAATCAGAGGTGGGGAATCAGGGGCGGGGAATCAGTGGCAGGGAATCAGAGCTGGGGAATCAGAGGTGGGGAATCAGAGCTGGGGAAACAGAGGCGGGGAATCAGATATGGGGAATCAGAGGTGGGGAATCTGGGGCGAGGAATCAGTGGCAGGGAATCAGAGGCCGGGAATAAAAGGCGGGGAATCAGAGCTGGGGAATCAGAGGCGGGGAATCAGAGTTGGGGAATCAGAGGAGGGGAATCAGATATGGGGAAACAGAGACCGGGAATCAGAGGCAGGGAAACAGAGGCGGGGAATCAGATATGGGGAATCAGAGGTGGGGAATTAGAGGTTGCGAATCAGAGGCGGGGAATCAGAGGCGGGGAATCAGAGGCAGGGAATCGGATGTGCGGAATCAGAGATGGGGAATCAGAGGTGGGGATTCAGAGGTGGTGAATCAGAGAAGGTGAATCAGAGGCTGGGAATCAGAGGTAGGGAATCAGATGCAGGGAATCAGAGGCGGGGAATCATAGCTGGCGAATTAGAGGAGGGGAATCAGAGTTGGGGAATCAGAGGCGGGGAATCAGATATGGGGAAACAGAGGCGGGGAATCAGAGGTGTTGAAACAGAGGCGGGGAATCAGATATGGGGAATCAGAGGTGGGGAATCAGGGGCAGGGAATCAGTGGCAGGGAAGCAGACGCGGGGAATCAGAGGCGGGGAATCAGAGGCGGGGAATCAGAGACGGGGAATCAGAGGCAGGGACTCGGATGTGCGGAATCAGAGATGGGGAATCAGAGGTGGGGATTCAGAGGTGGTGAATCTGAGAAGGGGAATCAGAGGCTGGGAATCAGAGGCAGGGAATCAGACGCAGGGAATCAGAGTTGGGTAATCAGAGGCGGGGAATCATATATGGGGAATCAGAGGTGGGGAATCAGGGGCAGGGAATCAGTGGCAGGGATTCAGAGGCGGGGAATCATAGCTGGCGAATTAGAGGAGGGGAATCAGAGTTGGGGAAACAGAGGCGGGGAATCAGATATGGGGAATCAGAGGTGGGGAATCAGGGGCAGGGAATCAGTGGCAGGGAATCAGACGCGGGGAATCAGAGGCGGGGAATCAGAGGCAGGGAATCAGACACGGGGAATCAGAGGCGGGGAATCAGAGATGGGGAATCAGAGGCGGGGAATCAGAGGCAGGGAATCGGATGCCGGAAATCAGAGGCGGGAAATCAGAGCTGGGGAATCAGAGGCGGGGAATCAGAGTTGGGGAATCAGAGGCGGCGAAGCAGATATGGGGAAATAGAGGCGGGGAATCAGATATGGGGAATCAGGGGCGGGGAATCAGATATGGGGAATCAGAGGCTGGGAATTAGAGGGGGGGAAACAGAGGCGGGGAATAAGATATGGGGAATCAGAGGTGGGGAATCAGTGGCGGGTAATCAGTGGCAGGGAATCAGAGGCGGGGAATCAGAGGCGGGGATTCAGAGGCAGGGAATCAGACATGGGGAATCAGAGGTGGGGAATCAGAGATGGGGAATCAGAGGCGGGGAATCAGAGGCAGGGAATCAGACGCGGGGAATCAGAGGCGGGGAATCAGAGCTGGGGAATCAGAGGTGGGGTATCAGAGTCGGGGAATCAGAGGCAGGGAATCGGATGTGCGGAATCAGAGATGGGGAATCAGAGGTGGGGAAACAGAGGCGGTGAATCAGAGATGGGGAATCAGAGGCGGGGAATCAGAGGCAGGAAATCAGACACGGGGATTCAGAGGCTGGGAATCAGACGGGGGGAATCAAAGGCGGGGAATCAGAGCTGGTGAATCAGAGGCAGGGAATCAGAGTTGGGGATTCAGAGGCGGGGAATCAGATATGGGGAAACAGAGGCGGGGAATCAGAGGCGGGCAAACAGAGGCGGGGAATTAGATATGGGGAATCAGAGGTGGGGAATCAGAGGTGGGGAATCAGGGGCGGGGAATCAGTGGCAGGGAATCAGAGCTGGGGAATCAGAGTTGGGGAATCAGAGGCAGGGAATTGGATGTGCGGAATCAGAGATGGGGAATCAGAGGTGGGGAATCAGAGGCGGTGAATCAGAAATGGGGAATCAGAGGCGGGGAATCAGAGGCAGGAAATCAGACACGGGGATTCAGAGGCTGGGAATCAGACGGTGGGAATCAAAGGCGGGGAATCAGAGCTGGGGAATCTGAGGCAGGGAATCAGAGTTGGGGATTCAGAGGCGGGGAATCAGATATGGGGAAACAGAGGCGGGGAATCAGAGGCGGGAAAACAGAGGCGGGGAATTAGATATGGGGAATCAGAGCTGGGGAATCAGAGGTGGTGAATCAGTGATGGGGAATCACAGGCGGGGAATCAGAGGCAGGGAATAGAACGCGGGAATCAGAGGCAGGGAATCAGAGCTGTGGAATCAGAGGCGGGGAATCATTGTTGGGAATCAGAGGCGGGGAATCAGATATGGGGAAACAGAGGCGGGGAATCAGAGGCGGGGAAACAGAGGCGGGGAATCAGATATGGGGAATCGGATGCAGGGAATCAGAGGCGGGGAATCAGAGCTGGGGAATCAGAGGCGGGGAATCAGAGTTGGGGCATCAGAGGTGGGGAATTAGATATAGGCAAACAGAGGCGGGGAATCAGAGGCGGGGAAACAGAGGCGGGGAATCAGATATGGGGAATCAGAGGTGGGGAATCAGAGGCAGGGAATCAGATGTGCGGAATCAGAGATGGGGAATCAGAGGCAGGGAATCAGAATCAGAAGCGGGGAATAAGAGGCCGGGAATCAGAGGCCGGGAATCAGATGCTGGGAATAAGAGGCCGGGAATCAGAGGTGGGGAATCAGAGTCCGGGAATCAGAGATAGGGATTCAGAGGCGGGGAATGAGATATGGAGAATCAGAGGCGGGGAATCAGAGGCGGGGAAACAGAGGTGGGGAATCAGATATGGGGAATCAGAGGTGGCGAATCAAAGGCGGTGAATCAGAGATGGGGAATCAGAGGCGGGGAATCAGAGGCAGGGAATCAGATGCGGGGAATCAGAGGCGGGGAATCAGAGCTGGCGAATCAGAGGTGGGGAATCAGAGGTGGGCAATCAGAGGCGGGGAATAAGATATGGGGAATCAGAGGCGGGGAATCAGTGGCGGGGAAACAGAGGCGGGGAATCAAATATAGGGAATCAGAGGTGGGGAATCAGAGGTTGTGAATCAGAGATGGGGAATCAAGGCGGGGAATCAGAGGCAGGGAATCAGACGCGGGGAATCAGAGGCGGGGATTCAGAGCTGGGGAATCAGATGCGGGGAATCAGAGTTGGGGAATCAGAGGCAGGGAATCAGATATGGGGAATCAGAGGCGGGGAATCAGAGGCGGGGAAACAGAGGCGGGGAATCAGATATGGGGAATCAGAGGTGCGGAATCAGGGGCAGGGAATCAGTGGCAGGGAATCAGAGGCGGGGAATCAGAGGCGGGGAGTCAGAGGCAGGGAATCAGACACGGGGAATCAGAGGCGGGGAATCAGAGATGGGGAATCAGAGGCGGGGAATCAGAGGCAGGGAATCAGACGCCGGGAATCAGAGGCGGGGAATCAGAGCTGGGGAATCAGAGGCGGGGAATCAGAGTTGGGGAATCAGAGGCGGGGAATCAGATATGGGGTAATAGAGGCGGGGAATCAGATATGGGGAATCAGAGGTGTGGAATCAGAGGTTGGGAATCAGAGGCAGGGAATCAGAGGCGGGGAAGCAGAGGCGGGGAATCAGATATGGGGAATCAGAGGTGGCGAATCAAAGGTTGTGAAACAGAGATGGGGAATCAGGGCAGGGAATCAGAGGCAGGGAATCACAGCTGGGGAAACAGAGGCGGGGAATCAGATATGGGGAATCAGAGGTGGGGAATCAGGGGCGGGGAATCAGTGGCAGGGAATCAGAGCTGGGGAATCAGAGGTGGGGAATCAGAGCTGGGGAAACAGAGGCGGGGAATCAGATATGGGGAATCAGAGGTGGGGAATCTGGGGCGAGGAATCAGTGGCAGGGAATCAGAGGCCGGGAATAAAAGGCGGGGAATCAGAGCTGGGGAATCAGAGGCGGGGAATCAGAGTTGGGGAATCAGAGGAGGGGAATCAGATATGGGGAAACAGAGACCGGGAATCAGAGGCAGGGAAACAGAGGCGGGGAATCAGATATGGGGAATCAGAGGTGGGGAATTAGAGGTTGCGAATCAGAGGCGGGGAATCAGAGGCGGGGAATCAGAGGCAGGGAATCGGATGTGCGGAATCAGAGATGGGGAATCAGAGGTGGGGATTCAGAGGTGGTGAATCAGAGAAGGTGAATCAGAGGCTGGGAATCAGATGTAGGGAATCAGATGCAGGGAATCAGAGGCGGGGAATCATAGCTGGCGAATTAGAGGAGGGGAATCAGAGTTGGGGAATCAGAGGCGGGGAATCAGATATGGGGAAACAGAGGCGGGGAATCAGAGGTGTTGAAACAGAGGCGGGGAATCAGATATGGGGAATCAGAGGTGGGGAATCAGGGGCAGGGAATCAGTGGCAGGGAAGCAGACGCGGGGAATCAGAGGCGGGGAATCAGAGGCGGGGAATCAGAGACGGGGAATCAGAGGCAGGGAATCGGATGTGCGGAATCAGAGATGGGGAATCAGAGGTGGGGATTCAGAGGTGGTGAATCTGAGAAGGGGAATCAGAGGCTGGGAATCAGAGGCAGGGAATCAGACGCAGGGAATCAGAGTTGGGTAATCAGAGGCGGGGAATCATATATGGGGAATCAGAGGTGGGGAATCAGGGGCAGGGAATCAGTGGCAGGGATTCAGAGGCGGGGAATCATAGCTGGCGAATTAGAGGAGGGGAATCAGAGTTGGGGAAACAGAGGCGGGGAATCAGATATGGGGAATCAGAGGTGGGGAATCAGGGGCAGGGAATCAGTGGCAGGGAATCAGACGCGGGGAATCAGAGGCGGGGAATCAGAGGCAGGGAATCAGACACGGGGAATCAGAGGCGGGGAATCAGAGATGGGGAATCAGAGGCGGGGAATCAGAGGCAGGGAATCGGATGCCGGAAATCAGAGGCGGGAAATCAGAGCTGGGGAATCAGAGGCGGGGAATCAGAGTTGGGGAATCAGAGGCGGCGAAGCAGATATGGGGAAATAGAGGCGGGGAATCAGATATGGGGAATCAGGGGCGGGGAATCAGATATGGGGAATCAGAGGCTGGGAATTAGAGGGGGGGAAACAGAGGCGGGGAATAAGATATGGGGAATCAGAGGTGGGGAATCAGTGGCGGGTAATCAGTGGCAGGGAATCAGAGGCGGGGAATCAGAGGCGGGGATTCAGAGGCAGGGAATCAGACACGGGGAATCAGAGGTGGGGAATCAGAGATGGGGAATCAGAGGCGGGGAATCAGAGGCAGGGAATGAGACGCGGGGAATCAGAGGCGGGGAATCAGAGCTGGGGAATCAGAGGTGGGGTATCAGAGTCGGGGAATCAGAGGCAGGGAATCGGATGTGCGGAATCAGAGATGGGGAATCAGAGGTGGGGAAACAGAGGCGGTGAATCAGAGATGGGGAATCAGAGGCGGGGAATCAGAGGCAGGAAATCAGACACGGGGATTCAGAGGCTGGGAATCAGACGGGGGGAATCAAAGGCGGGGAATCAGAGCTGGTGAATCAGAGGCAGGGAATCAGAGTTGGGGATTCAGAGGCGGGGAATCAGATATGGGGAAACAGAGGCGGGGAATCAGAGGCGGGCAAACAGAGGCGGGGAATTAGATATGGGGAATCAGAGGTGGGGAATCAGAGGTGGTGAATCAGAGATGGGGAATCACTGGCGGGGAATCAGAGGCAGTGAATAGAACGCGGGGAATCAGAGGCAGTGAATCAGAGCTTGGGAATCAGAGGCGGGGAATCAGATATGGGGAAACAGAGGCGGGGAATCAGAGGCAGGGAAACATAGGCGGGGAATCAGAAATGGGGAATCGGATGCGGGGAATCAGAGCTGGGGAATCAGAGCTGGGGAATCAGAGGCGGGGAATCAGAGTTGGGGCATCAGAGGTGGGGAATTAGATATGGGGAAACAGAGGCGGGGAATCAGAGGCGGGGAAACAGAGGCGGGGAATCAGATATGGGGAATCATAGGTGGGGAATCAGAGGCAGGGAATCAGATGTGCGGAATCAGAGATGGGGAATCAGAGGCAGGGAATCAGAATCAGAAGCGGGGAATTAGAGGCCGGGAATCAGAGGCCGGGAATCAGATGCTGGGAATAAGAGGCCGGGAATCAGAGGTGGGGAATCAGTCCGGGAATCAGAGATGGGGATTCAGAGGCGGGGAATGAGATATGGAGAATCAGAGGCGGGGAATCAGAGGCGGGGAAACAGAGGTGGGGAATCAGATATGGGGAATCAGATATGGGGAATCAGAGGTGGTGAATCAAAGGCGGTGAATCAGAGATGGAGAAACAGAGGCGGGGAATCAGAGGCGTGGAAACAGAGGTGGGGAATCACATATGGGGAATCAGAGGCGGGGAAACAGAGGCAGGGAATCAGATATGGGGAATCAGAGGCGGGGAATTAGAGGTGGGGAATCATAGGCAGGGAATCGGATGTGCGGAATCAGAGATGGGGAATCAGAGGCCGGGAATCAGAGGTGGTGAATCAGAGATGGGGAATCAGAGGCGGTGAATCAGAGGCAGGGAATCAGATGCGAGGAATCAGAGGTGGGCAATCAGAGGCGGGGAATCAGATATGGGGAATCAGAGGCGGGGAATCAGAGTCGGGGAAACAGAGGCGGGGAATCAGATATGGGGAATCAGAGGTGGGGCATCAGAGGTTGTGAAACACAGATGGGGAATCAGAGGCGGGGAATCAGAGGCAGGGAATCAGACGTGGGGAATCAGAGGCGGGGATTCAGAGCTGGGGAATCAGAGGCGGGCAATCAGAGTTGGGGAATCAGAGGCAGGGAATCAGATATGGGGAATCAGACGCAGGGAATCTGAGGCGGGAAAACAGAGGCGGGGAATCAGATATGAGGAATCAGAGGTGGGGAATCAGGGGCAGGGAATCAGTGGCAGGGAATCAGACGCGGGAATCAGAGGCGGGGAATCAGAGGCAGGGAATCAGACACGGGGAATCAGAGGCGGGGAATCAGAGATGGGGAATCAGAGGCGGGGAATCAGAGGCAGGGAATCGGATGCCGGGAATCAGAGGCGGGAAATCAGAGCTGGGGAATCAGAGGCGGGGAATCAGAGTTGGGGAATCAGAGGCGGCGAAGCAGATATGGGGAAATAGAGGCGGGGAATCAGATATGGGGAATCAGAGGCAGGGAATCAGATATGGGGAATCAGAGGCTGGGAATCAGAGGGGGGGAAACAGAGGCGGGGAATAAGATATGGGGAATCAGAGGTGGGGAATCAGGGGCGGGGAATCAGTGGCAGGGAATCAGAGGTGGGGAATCAGAGGCGGGGAATCAGAGGCAGGGAATCAGACACGGGGAATCAGAGGTGGGGAATCAGAGATGGGGAATCAGAGGCGGGGAATCAGAGGCAGGGAATCAGACGCGGGGAATCAGAGGCGGGGAATCAGAGCTGGGGAATCAGAGGTGGGGAATCAGAGTCGGGGAATCAGAGGCAGGGAATCGGATGTGCGGAATCAGAAATGGGGAATCAGAGGTGGGGAATCAGAGGCGGTGAATCAGAGATGGGGAATCAGAGGCGGGGAATCTGAGGCAGGAAATCAGACACGGGGATTCAGAGGCTGGGAATCAGACGGGGGGAATCAAAGGCGGGGAATCAGAGCTGGTGAATCAGAGGCAGGGAATCAGAGTTGGGGATTCAGAGGCGGGGAATCAGATAAGGGGAAACAGAGGCGGGGAATCAGAGGCGGGCAAACAGAGGCGGGGAATTAAATATGGGGAATCAGAGGTGCGGAATCAGATGTGGTGAATCAGAGATTGGGAATCACAGGCGGGGAATCAGAGGCAGGGAATAGAACGCGGGGAATCAGAGGCAGGGAATCAGAGCTGGGCAATCAGAGGCGGGGAATCAGATATGGGGAAACAGAGGCGGGGAATCAGAGGCGGGGAAACAGAGGCGGGGAATCAGACATGGGGAATCGGATGCGGGGAATCAGAGGCGGGGAATCAGAGCTGGCGAATCAGAGGCGGGGAATCAGTGTTGGGGCATCAGAGGTGGGGAATTAGATATGGGGAAACAGAGGCGGGGAATCAGAGGCGGGAAAACAGAGGCGGGGAATTAGATATGGGGAATCAGAGGTGGGGAATCAGAGGTGGTGAATCAGTGATGGGGAATCACAGGCGGGGAATCAGAGGCAGGGAATAGAACGCGGGAATCAGAGGCAGGGAATCAGAGCTGTGGAATCAGAGGCGGGGAATCATTGTTGGGAATCAGAGGCGGGGAATCAGATATGGGGAAACAGAGGCGGGGAATCAGAGGCGGGGAAACAGAGGCGGGGAATCAGATATGGGGAATCGGATGCAGGGAATCAGAGGCGGGGAATCAGAGCTGGGGAATCAGAGGCGGGGAATCAGAGTTGGGGCATCAGAGGTGGGGAATTAGATATAGGCAAACAGAGGCGGGGAATCAGAGGCGGGGAAACAGAGGCGGGGAATCAGATATGGGGAATCAGAGGTGGGGAATCAGAGGCAGGGAATCAGATGTGCGGAATCAGAGATGGGGAATCAGAGGCAGGGAATCAGAATCAGAAGCGGGGAATCAGAGGCCGGGAATCAGAGGCCGGGAATCAGATGCTGGGAATAAGAGGCCGGGAATCAGAGGTGGGGAATCAGAGTCCGGGAATCAGAGATGGGGATTCAGAGGCGGGGAATGAGATATGGAGAATCAGAGGCGGGGAATCAGAGGCGGGGAAACAGAGGTGGGGAATCAGATATGGGGAATCAGAGGTGGCGAATCAAAGGCGGTGAATCAGAGATGGGGAATCAGAGGCGGGGAATCAGAGGCAGGGAATCAGATGCGGGGAATCAGAGGCGGGGAATCAGAGCTGGCGAATCAGAGGCGGGGAATCAGAGGTGGGCAATCAGAGGCGGGGAATAAGATATGGGGAATCAGAGGCGGGAAATCAGAGGCGGGGAAACAGAGGCGGGGAATCAAATATAGGGAATCAGAGGTGGGGAATCAGAGGTTGTGAATCAGAGATGGGGAATCAAGGCGGGGAATCAGAGGCAGGGAATCAGACGCGGGGAATCAGAGGCGGGGATTCAGAGCTGGGGAATCAGAGGCGGGGAATCAGAGTTGGGGAATCAGAGGCAGGGAATCAGATATGGGGAATCAGAGGCGGGGAATCAGAGGCGGGGAAACAGAGGCGGGGAATCAGATATGGGGAATCAGAGGTGCGGAATCAGGGGCAGGGAATCAGTGGCAGGGAATCAGAGGCGGGGAATCAGAGGCGGGGAATCAGAGGCAGGGAATCAGACACGGGGAATCAGAGGCGGGGAATCAGAGATGGGGAATCAGAGGCGGGGAATCAGAGGCAGGGAATCAGACGCCGGGAATCAGAGGCGGGGAATCAGAGCTGGGGAATCAGAGGCGGGGAATCAGAGTTGGGGAATCAGAGGCGGGGAATCAGATATGGGGTAATAGAGGCGGGGAATCAGATATGGGGAATCAGAGGTGTGGAATCAGAGGTTGGGAATCAGAGGCAGGGAATCAGAGGCGGGGAAACAGAGGCGGGGAATCAGATATGGGGAATCAGAGGTGGCGAATCAAAGGTGGTGAAACAGAGATGGGGAATCAGGGCAGGGAATCAGAGGCAGGGAATCACAGCTGGGGAAACAGAGGCGGGGAATCAGATATGGGGAATCAGAGGTGGGGAATCAGGGGCGGGGAATCAGTGGCAGGGAATCAGAGCTGGGGAATCAGAGGTGGGGAATCAGAGCTGGGGAAACAGAGGCGGGGAATCAGATATGGGGAATCAGAGGTGGGGAATCTGGGGCGAGGAATCAGTGGCAGGGAATCAGAGGCCGGGAATAAAAGGCGGGGAATCAGAGCTGGGGAATCAGAGGCGGGGAATCAGAGTTGGGGAATCAGAGGAGGGGAATCAGATATGGGGAAACAGAGACCGGGAATCAGAGGCAGGGAAACAGAGGCGGGGAATCAGATATGGGGAATCAGAGGTGGGGAATTAGAGGTTGCGAATCAGAGGCGGGGAATCAGAGGCGGGGAATCAGAGGCAGGGAATCGGATGTGCGGAATCAGAGATGGGGAATCAGAGGTGGGGATTCAGAGGTGGTGAATCAGAGAAGGGGAATCAGAGGCTGGGAATCAGAGGTAGGGAATCAGATGCAGGGAATCAGAGGCGGGGAATCATAGCTGGCGAATTAGAGGAGGGGAATCAGAGTTGGGGAATCAGAGGCGGGGAATCAGATATGGGGAAACAGAGGCGGGGAATCAGAGGTGTTGAAACAGAGGCGGGGAATCAGATATGGGGAATCAGAGGTGGGGAATCAGGGGCAGGGAATCAGTGGCAGGGAATCAGACGCGGGGAATCAGAGGCGGGGAATCAGAGGCGGGGAATCAGAGACGGGGAATCAGAGGCAGGGAATCGGATGTGCGGAATCAGAGATGGGGAATCAGAGGTGGGGATTCAGAGGTGGTGAATCAGAGAAGGGGAATCAGAGGCTGGGAATCAGAGGCAGGGAATCAGACGCAGGGAATCAGAGTTGGGTAATCAGAGGCGGGGAATCATATATGGGGAATCAGAGGTGGGGAATCAGGGGCAGGGAATCAGTGGCAGGGATTCAGAGGCGGGGAATCATAGCTGGCGAATTAGAGGAGGGGAATCAGAGTTGGGGAAACAGAGGCGGGGAATCAGATATGGGGAATCAGAGGTGGGGAATCAGGGGCAGGGAATCAGTGGCAGGGAATCAGACGCGGGGAATCAGAGGCGGGGAATCAGAGGCAGGGAATCAGACACGGGGAATCAGAGGCGGGGAATCAGAGATGGGGAATCAGAGGCGGGGAATCAGAGGCAGGGAATCGGATGCCGGAAATCAGAGGCGGGAAATCAGAGCTGGGGAATCAGAGGCGGGGAATCAGAGTTGGGGAATCAGAGGCGGCGAAGCAGATATGGGGAAATAGAGGCGGGGAATCAGATATGGGGAATCAGGGGCGGGGAATCAGATATGGGGAATCAGAGGCTGGGAATTAGAGGGGGGGAAACAGAGGCGGGGAATAAGATATGGGGAATCAGAGGTGGGGAATCAGTGGCGGGTAATCAGTGGCAGGGAATCAGAGGCGGGGAATCAGAGGCGGGGATTCAGAGGCAGGGAATCAGACACGGGGAATCAGAGGTGGGGAATCAGAGATGGGGAATCAGAGGCGGGGAATCAGAGGCAGGGAATCAGACGCGGGGAATCAGAGGCGGGGAATCAGAGCTGGGGAATCAGAGGTGAGGAATCAGAGTCGGGGAATCAGAGGCAGGGAATCGGATGTGCGGAATCAGAGATGGGGAATCAGAGGTGGGGAAACAGAGGCGGTGAATCAGAGATGGGGAATCAGAGGCGGGGAATCAGAGGCAGGAAATCAGACACGGGGATTCAGAGGCTGGGAATCAGACGGGGGGAATCAAAGGCGGGGAATCAGAGCTGGTGAATCAGAGGCAGGGAATCAAAGTTGGGGATTCAGAGGCGGGGAATCAGATATGGGGAAACAGAGGCGGGGAATCAGAGGCGGGCAAACAGAGGCGGGGAATTAGATATGGGGAATCAGAGGTGGGGAATCAGAGGTGGTGAATCAGAGATGGGGAATCACAGGAGGGGAATCAGAGGCAGTGAATAGAACGCGGGGAATCAGAGGCAGTGAATCAGAGCTGGGGAATCAGAGGCGGGGAATCAGATATGGGGAAACAGAGGCGGGGAATCAGAGGCAGGGAAACATAGGCGGGGAATCAGAAATGGGGAATCGGATGCGGGGAATCGGAGCTGGGGAATCAGAGCTGGGGAATCAGAGGCGGGGAATCAGAGTTGGGGCATCAGAGGTGGGGAATTAGATATGGGGAAACAGAGGCGGGGAATCAGAGGCGGGGAAACAGAGGCGGGGAATCAGAGGCGGGGAAACAGAGGCGGGGAATCAGACATGGGGAATCGGATGCGGGGAATCAGAGGCGGGGAATCAGAGCTGGGGAATCAGAGGCGGGGAATCAGTGTTGGGGCATCAGAGGTGGGGAATTAGATATGGGGAAACAGAGGCGGGGAATCAGAGGCGGGAAAACAGAGGCGGGGAATTAGATATGGGGAATCAGAGGTGGGGAATCAGAGGTGGTGAATCAGTGATGGGGAATCACAGGCGGGGAATCAGAGGCAGGGAATAGAACGCGGGAATCAGAGGCAGGGAATCAGAGCTGTGGAATCAGAGGCGGGGAATCATTGTTGGGAATCAGAGGCGGGGAATCAGATATGGGGAAACAGAGGCGGGGAATCAGAGGCGGGGAAACAGAGGCGGGGAATCAGATATGGGGAATCGGATGCAGGGAATCAGAGGCGGGGAATCAGAGCTGGGGAATCAGAGGCGGGGAATCAGAGTTGGGGCATCAGAGGTGGGGAATTAGATATAGGCAAACAGAGGCGGGGAATCAGAGGCGGGGAAACAGAGGCGGGGAATCAGATATGGGGAATCAGAGGTGGGGAATCAGAGGCAGGGAATCAGATGTGCGGAATCAGAGATGGGGAATCAGAGGCAGGGAATCAGAATCAGAAGCGGGGAATCAGAGGCCGGGAATCAGAGGCCGGGAATCAGATGCTGGGAATAAGAGGCCGGGAATCAGAGGTGGGGAATCAGAGTCCGGGAATCAGAGATGGGGATTCAGAGGCGGGGAATGAGATATGGAGAATCAGAGGCGGGGAATCAGAGGCGGGGAAACAGAGGTGGGGAATCAGATATGGGGAATCAGAGGTGGCGAATCAAAGGCGGTGAATCAGAGATGGGGAATCAGAGGCGGGGAATCAGAGGCAGGGAATCAGATGCGGGGAATCAGAGGCGGGGAATCAGAGCTGGCGAATCAGAGGCGGGGAATCAGAGGTGGGCAATCAGAGGCGGGGAATAAGATATGGGGAATCAGAGGCGGGAAATCAGAGGCGGGGAAACAGAGGCGGGGAATCAAATATAGGGAATCAGAGGTGGGGAATCAGAGGTTGTGAATCAGAGATGGGGAATCAAGGCGGGGAATCAGAGGCAGGGAATCAGACGCGGGGAATCAGAGGCGGGGATTCAGAGCTGGGGAATCAGAGGCGGGGAATCAGAGTTGGGGAATCAGAGGCAGGGAATCAGATATGGGGAATCAGAGGCGGGGAATCAGAGGCGGGGAAACAGAGGCGGGGAATCAGATATGGGGAATCAGAGGTGCGGAATCAGGGGCAGGGAATCAGTGGCAGGGAATCAGAGGCGGGGAATCAGAGGCGGGGAATCAGAGGCAGGGAATCAGACACGGGGAATCAGAGGCGGGGAATCAGAGATGGGGAATCAGAGGCGGGGAATCAGAGGCAGGGAATCAGACGCCGGGAATCAGAGGCGGGGAATCAGAGCTGGGGAATCAGAGGCGGGGAATCAGAGTTGGGGAATCAGAGGCGGGGAATCAGATATGGGGTAATAGAGGCGGGGAATCAGATATGGGGAATCAGAGGTGTGGAATCAGAGGTTGGGAATCAGAGGCAGGGAATCAGAGGCGGGGAAACAGAGGCGGGGAATCAGATATGGGGAATCAGAGGTGGCGAATCAAAGGTGGTGAAACAGAGATGGGGAATCAGGGCAGGGAATCAGAGGCAGGGAATCACAGCTGGGGAAACAGAGGCGGGGAATCAGATATGGGGAATCAGAGGTGGGGAATCAGGGGCGGGGAATCAGTGGCAGGGAATCAGAGCTGGGGAATCAGAGGTGGGGAATCAGAGCTGGGGAAACAGAGGCGGGGAATCAGATATGGGGAATCAGAGGTGGGGAATCTGGGGCGAGGAATCAGTGGCAGGGAATCAGAGGCCGGGAATAAAAGGCGGGGAATCAGAGCTGGGGAATCAGAGGCGGGGAATCAGAGTTGGGGAATCAGAGGAGGGGAATCAGATATGGGGAAACAGAGACCGGGAATCAGAGGCAGGGAAACAGAGGCGGGGAATCAGATATGGGGAATCAGAGGTGGGGAATTAGAGGTTGCGAATCAGAGGCGGGGAATCAGAGGCGGGGAATCAGAGGCAGGGAATCGGATGTGCGGAATCAGAGATGGGGAATCAGAGGTGGGGATTCAGAGGTGGTGAATCAGAGAAGGGGAATCAGAGGCTGGGAATCAGAGGTAGGGAATCAGATGCAGGGAATCAGAGGCGGGGAATCATAGCTGGCGAATTAGAGGAGGGGAATCAGAGTTGGGGAATCAGAGGCGGGGAATCAGATATGGGGAAACAGAGGCGGGGAATCAGAGGTGTTGAAACAGAGGCGGGGAATCAGATATGGGGAATCAGAGGTGGGGAATCAGGGGCAGGGAATCAGTGGCAGGGAATCAGACGCGGGGAATCAGAGGCGGGGAATCAGAGGCGGGGAATCAGAGACGGGGAATCAGAGGCAGGGAATCGGATGTGCGGAATCAGAGATGGGGAATCAGAGGTGGGGATTCAGAGGTGGTGAATCAGAGAAGGGGAATCAGAGGCTGGGAATCAGAGGCAGGGAATCAGACGCAGGGAATCAGAGTTGGGTAATCAGAGGCGGGGAATCATATATGGGGAATCAGAGGTGGGGAATCAGGGGCAGGGAATCAGTGGCAGGGATTCAGAGGCGGGGAATCATAGCTGGCGAATTAGAGGAGGGGAATCAGAGTTGGGGAAACAGAGGCGGGGAATCAGATATGGGGAATCAGAGGTGGGGAATCAGGGGCAGGGAATCAGTGGCAGGGAATCAGACGCGGGGAATCAGAGGCGGGGAATCAGAGGCAGGGAATCAGACACGGGGAATCAGAGGCGGGGAATCAGAGATGGGGAATCAGAGGCGGGGAATCAGAGGCAGGGAATCGGATGCCGGAAATCAGAGGCGGGAAATCAGAGCTGGGGAATCAGAGGCGGGGAATCAGAGTTGGGGAATCAGAGGCGGCGAAGCAGATATGGGGAAATAGAGGCGGGGAATCAGATATGGGGAATCAGGGGCGGGGAATCAGATATGGGGAATCAGAGGCTGGGAATTAGAGGGGGGGAAACAGAGGCGGGGAATAAGATATGGGGAATCAGAGGTGGGGAATCAGTGGCGGGTAATCAGTGGCAGGGAATCAGAGGCGGGGAATCAGAGGCGGGGATTCAGAGGCAGGGAATCAGACACGGGGAATCAGAGGTGGGGAATCAGAGATGGGGAATCAGAGGCGGGGAATCAGAGGCAGGGAATCAGACGCGGGGAATCAGAGGCGGGGAATCAGAGCTGGGGAATCAGAGGTGAGGAATCAGAGTCGGGGAATCAGAGGCAGGGAATCGGATGTGCGGAATCAGAGATGGGGAATCAGAGGTGGGGAAACAGAGGCGGTGAATCAGAGATGGGGAATCAGAGGCGGGGAATCAGAGGCAGGAAATCAGACACGGGGATTCAGAGGCTGGGAATCAGACGGGGGGAATCAAAGGCGGGGAATCAGAGCTGGTGAATCAGAGGCAGGGAATCAAAGTTGGGGATTCAGAGGCGGGGAATCAGATATGGGGAAACAGAGGCGGGGAATCAGAGGCGGGCAAACAGAGGCGGGGAATTAGATATGGGGAATCAGAGGTGGGGAATCAGAGGTGGTGAATCAGAGATGGGGAATCACAGGAGGGGAATCAGAGGCAGTGAATAGAACGCGGGGAATCAGAGGCAGTGAATCAGAGCTGGGGAATCAGAGGCGGGGAATCAGATATGGGGAAACAGAGGCGGGGAATCAGAGGCAGGGAAACATAGGCGGGGAATCAGAAATGGGGAATCGGATGCGGGGAATCGGAGCTGGGGAATCAGAGCTGGGGAATCAGAGGCGGGGAATCAGAGTTGGGGCATCAGAGGTGGGGAATTAGATATGGGGAAACAGAGGCGGGGAATCAGAGGCGGGGAAACAGAGGCGGGGAATCAGATATGGGGAATCATAGGTGGGGAATCAGAGGCAGGGAATCAGATGTGCGGAATCAGAGATGGGGAATCAGAGGCAGGGAATCAGAATCAGAAGCGGGGAATTAGAGGCCGGGAATCAGAGGCCGGGAATCAGATGCTGGGAATAAGAGGCCGGGAATCAGAGGTGGGGAATCAGTCCGGGAATCAGAGATGGGGATTCAGAGGCGGGGAATGAGATATGGAGAATCAGAGGCGGGGAATCAGAGGCGGGGAAACAGAGGTGGGGAATCAGATATGGGGAATCAGATATGGGGAATCAGAGGTGGTGAATCAAAGGCGGTGAATCAGAGATGGAGAAACAGAGGCGGGGAATCAGAGGCGTGGAAACAGAGGTGGGGAATCACATATGGGGAATCAGAGGCGGGGAAACAGAGGCAGGGAATCAGATATGGGGAATCAGAGGCGGGGAATTAGAGGTGGGGAATCATAGGCAGGGAATCGGATGTGCGGAATCAGAGATGGGGAATCAGAGGCCGGGAATCAGAGGTGGTGAATCAGAGATGGGGAATCAGAGGCGGTGAATCAGAGGCAGGGAATCAGATGCGAGGAATCAGAGGTGGGCAATCAGAGGCGGGGAATCAGATATGGGGAATCAGAGGCGGGGAATCAGAGTCGGGGAAACAGAGGCGGGGAATCAGATATGGGGAATCAGAGGTGGGGCATCAGAGGTTGTGAATCACAGATGGGGAATCAGAGGCGGGGAATCAGAGGCAGGGAATCAGACGTGGGGAATCAGAGGCGGGGATTCAGAGCTGGGGAATCAGAGGCGGGCAATCAGAGTTGGGGAATCAGAGGCGGGGAATCAGATATGGGGAATCAGACGCAGGGAATCAGAGGCGGGAAAACAGAGGCGGGGAATCAGATATGAGGAATCAGAGGTGGGGAATCAGGGGCAGGGAATCAGTGGCAGGGAATCAGACGCGGGAATCAGAGGCGGGGAATCAGAGGCAGGGAATCAGACACGGGGAATCAGAGGCGGGGAATCAGAGATGGGGAATCAGAGGCGGGGAATCAGAGGCAGGGAATCGGATGCCGGGAATCAGAGGCGGGAAATCAGAGCTGGGGAATCAGATATGGGGAATCAGAGGCAGGGAATCAGATATGGGGAATCAGAGGCTGGGAATCAGAGGGGGGGAAACAGAGGCGGGGAATAAGATATGGGGAATCAGAGAAGGGGAATCAGAGGCAGGGAATCAGACACGGGGAATCAGAGGTGGGGAATCAGAGATGGGGAATCAGAGGCGGGGAATCAGAGGCAGGGAATCAGACGCGGGGAATCAGAGGCGGGGAATCAGAGCTGGGGAATCAGAGGTGGGGAATCAGAGTCGGGGAATCAGAGGCAGGGAATCGGATGTGCGGAATCAGAAATGGGGAATCAGAGGTGGGGAATCAGAGGCGGTGAATCAGAGATGGGGAATCAGAGGCGGGGAATCTGAGGCAGGAAATCAGACACGGGGATTCAGAGGCTGGGAATCAGACGGGGGGAATCAAAGGCGGGGAATCAGAGCTGGTGAATCAGAGGCAGGGAATCAGAGTTGGGGATTCAGAGGCGGGGAATCAGAGCTGGGGAATCAGAGGCGGGGAATCAGAGTTGGGGCATCAGAGGTGGGGAATTAGATATGGGGAAACAGAGGCGGGGAATCAGAGGTGGGGAAACAGAGGCGGGGAATCAGATATGGGGAATCAGAGGTGGGGAATCAGAGGCAGGGAATCAGATGTGCGGAATCAGAGAAGGGGAATCAGAGGCAGGGTATCAGAATCAGAAGCGGGGAATCAGAGGCCGGGAATCAGAGGCCGGGAATCAGATGCTGGGAATAAGAGGCCGGGAATCAGAGGTGGGGAATCAGAGTCCGGGAATCAGAGATGGGGATTCAGAGGCGGGGAATGAGATATGGAGAATCAGAGGCGGGGAATCAGAGGCGGGGAAACAGAGGTGGGGAATCAGATATGGGGAATCAGAGGTGGCGAATCAAAGGCGGTGAATCAGAGATGGGGAATCAGAGGCGGGGAATCAGGGGAAGGGAATCAGAGCTGGGCAATCAGAGGCGGGGAATCAGATATGGGGAAACAGAGGCGGGGAATCAGAGGCGGGGAAACAGAGGCGGGGAATCAGACATGGGGAATCGGATGCGGGGAATCAGAGGCGGGGAATCAGAGCTGGGGAATCAGAGGCGGGGAATCAGAGTTGGGGCATCAGAGGTGGGGAATTAGATATGGGGAAACAGAGGCGGGGAATCAGAGGTGGGGAAACAGAGGCGGGGAATCAGATATGGGGAATCAGAGGTGGGGAATCAGAGGCAGGGAATCAGATGTGCGGAATCAGAGAAGGGGAATCAGAGGCAGGGTATCAGAATCAGAAGCGGGGAATCAGAGGCCGGGAATCAGAGGCCGGGAATCAGATGCTGGGAATAAGAGGCCGGGAATCAGAGGTGGGGAATCAGAGTCCGGGAATCAGAGATGGGGATTCAGAGGCGGGGAATGAGATATGGAGAATCAGAGGCGGGGAATCAGAGGCGGGGAAACAGAGGTGGGGAATCAGATATGGGGAATCAGAGGTGGCGAATCAAAGGCGGTGAATCAGAGATGGGGAATCAGAGGCGGGGAATCAGGGGAAGGGAATCAGATGCGTGGATTCAGAGGCGGGGAATCAGAGCTGGCGAATCAGAGGCGGGGAATCAGAGGTGGGCAATCAGAGCTGGGGAATCAGATATGGGGAATCAGAGGCGGGGAATCAGAGGCGGGGAAACAGAGGCGGTGAATCAGATATGGGGAATCAGAGGTGGGGAATCAGAGGTTGTGAATCAGAGATGGGGAATCAAGGCGGGGAATCAGAGGCAGGGAATCAGACGCGGGGAATCAGAGGCGGGGATTCAGAGCTGGGGAATCAGAGGCGGGGAATCAGAGTTGGGGAATCAGAGGCAGGGAATCAGATATGGGGAATCAGAGGCGGGGAATCAGAGGCGGGGAAACAGAGGCGGGGAATCAGATATGGGGAATCAGAGGTGCGGAATCAGGGGCAGGGAATCAGTGGCAGGGAATCAGAGGCGGGGAATCAGAGGCGGGGAATCAGAGGCAGGGAATCAGACACGGGGAATCAGAGGCGGGGAATCAGAGATGGGGAATCAGAGGCGGGGAATCAGAGGCAGGGAATCAGACGCCGGGAATCAGAGGCGGGGAATCAGAGCTGGGGAATCAGAGGCGGGGAATCAGAGTTGGGGAATCAGAGGCGGGGAATCAGATATGGGGTAATAGAGGCGGGGAATCAGATATGGGGAATCAGAGGTGTGGAATCAGAGGTTGGGAATCAGAGGCAGGGAATCAGAGGCGGGGAAACAGAGGCGGGGAATCAGATATGGGGAATCAGAGGTGGCGAATCAAAGGTGGTGAAACAGAGATGGGGAATCAGGGCAGGGAATCAGAGGCAGGGAATCACAGCTGGGGAAACAGAGGCGGGGAATCAGATATGGGGAATCAGAGGTGGGGAATCAGGGGCGGGGAATCAGTGGCAGGGAATCAGAGCTGGGGAATCAGAGGTGGGGAATCAGAGCTGGGGAAACAGAGGCGGGGAATCAGATATGGGGAATCAGAGGTGGGGAATCTGGGGCGAGGAATCAGTGGCAGGGAATCAGAGGCCGGGAATAAAAGGCGGGGAATCAGAGCTGGGGAATCAGAGGCGGGGAATCAGAGTTGGGGAATCAGAGGAGGGGAATCAGATATGGGGAAACAGAGACCGGGAATCAGAGGCAGGGAAACAGAGGAGGGGAATCAGATATGGGGAATCAGAGGTGGGGAATTAGAGGTTGCGAATCAGAGGCGGGGAATCAGAGGCGGGGAATCAGAGGCAGGGAATCGGATGTGCGGAATCAGAGATGGGGAATCAGAGGTGGGGATTCAGAGGTGGTGAATCAGAGAAGGGGAATCAGAGGCTGGGAATCAGAGGTAGGGAATCAGATGCAGGGAATCAGAGGCGGGGAATCATAGCTGGCGAATTAGAGGAGGGGAATCAGAGTTGGGGAATCAGAGGCGGGGAATCAGATATGGGGAAACAGAGGCGGGGAATCAGAGGTGTTGAAACAGAGGCGGGGAATCAGATATGGGGAATCAGAGGTGGGGAATCAGGGGCAGGGAATCAGTGGCAGGGAATCAGACGCGGGGAATCAGAGGCGGGGAATCAGAGGCGGGGAATCAGAGACGGGGAATCAGAGGCAGGGAATCGGATGTGCGGAATCAGAGATGGGGAATCAGAGGTGGGGATTCAGAGGTGGTGAATCAGAGAAGGGGAATCAGAGGCTGGGAATCAGAGGCAGGGAATCAGACGCAGGGAATCAGAGTTGGGGAATCAGAGGCGGGGAATCATATATGGGGAATCAGAGGTGGGGAATCAGGGGCAGGGAATCAGTTGCAGGGATTCAGAGGCGGGGAATCATAGCTGGCGAATTAGAGGAGGGGAATCAGAGTTGGGGAAACAGAGGCGGGGAATCAGATATGGGGAATCAGAGGTGGGGAATCAGGGGCAGGGAATCAGTGGCAGGGAATCAGACGCGGGGAATCAGAGGCGGGGAATCAGAGGCAGGGAATCAGACACGGGGAATCAGAGGCGGGGATTCAGAGATGGGGAATCAGAGGCGGGGAATCAGAGGCAGGGAATCGGATGCCGGAAATCAGAGGCGGGAAATCAGAGCTGGGGAATCAGAGGCGGGGAATCAGAGTTGGGGAATCAGAGGCGGCGAAGCAGATATGGGGAAATAGAGGCGGGGAATCAGATATGGGGAATCAGGGGCGGGGAATCAGATATGGGGAATCAGAGGCTGGGAATTAGAGGGGGGGAAACAGAGGCGGGGAATAAGATATGGGGAATCAGAGGTGGGGAATCAGTGGCGGGTAATCAGTGGCAGGGAATCAGAGGCGGGGAATCAGAGGCGGGGATTAAGAGGCAGGGAATCAGACACGGGGAATCAGAGGTGGGGAATCAGAGATGGGGAATCAGAGGCGGGGAATCAGAGGCAGGGAATCAGACGCGGGGAATCAGAGGCGGGGAATCAGAGCTGGGGAATCAGAGGTGGGGAATCAGAGTCGGGGAATCAGAGGCAGGGAATCGGATGTGCGGAATCAGAGATGGGGAATCAGAGGTGGGGAAACAGAGGCGGTGAATCAGAGGCAGGGAATCAGACGCGGGGAATCAGAGGCGGGGAATCAGAGCTGGGGAATCAGAGGTGGGGAATCAGAGTCGGGGAATCAGAGGCAGGGAATCGGATGTGCGGAATCAGAGATGGGGAATCAGAGGTGGGGAAACAGAGGCGGTGAATCAGAGATGGGGAATCAGAGGCGGGGAATCAGAGGCAGGAAATCAGACACGGGGATTCAGAGGCTGGGAATCAGACGGGGGGAATCAAAGGCGGGGAATCAGAGCTGGTGAATCAGAGGCAGGGAATCAGAGTTGGGGATTCAGAGGCGGGGAATCAGATATGGGGAAACAGAGGCGGGGAATCAGAGGCGGGCAAACAGAGGCGGGGAATTAGATATGGGGAATCAGAGGTGGGGAATCAGAGGTGGTGAATCAGAGATGGGGAATCACAGGCGGGGAATCAGAGGCAGTGAATAGAACGCGGGGAATCAGAGGCAGTGAATCAGAGCTGGGGAATCAGAGGCGGGGAATCAGATATGGGGAAACAGAGGCGGGGAATCAGAGGCAGGGAAACATAGGCGGGGAATCAGAAATGGGGAATCGGATGCGGGGAATCAGAGCTGGGGAATCAGAGCTGGGGAATCAGAGGCGGGGAATCAGAGTTGGGGCATCAGAGGTGGGGAATTAGATATGGGGAAACAGAGGCGGGGAATCAGAGGCGGGGAAACAGAGGCGGGGAATCAGATATGTGGAATCATAGGTGGGGAATCAGAGGCAGGGAATCAGATGTGCGGAATCAGAGATGGGGAATCAGAGGCAGGGAATCAGAATCAGAAGCGGGGAATTAGAGGCCGGGAATCAGAGGCCGGGAATCAGATGCTGGGAATAAGAGGCCGGGAATCAGAGCTGGGGAATCAGTCCGGGAATCAGAGATGGGGATTCAGAGGCGGGGAATGAGATATGGAGAATCAGAGGCGGGGAATCAGAGGCGGGGAAACAGAGGTGGGGAATCAGATATGGGGAATCAGATATGGGGAATCAGAGGTGGTGAATCAAAGGCGGTGAATCAGAGATGGAGAAACAGAGGCGGGGAATCAGAGGCGTGGAAACAGAGGTGGGGAATCACATATGGGGAATCAGAGGCGGGGAAACAAAGGCAGGGAATCAGATATGGGGAATCAGAGGCGGGGAATTAGAGGTGGGGAATCATAGGCAGGGAATCGGATGTGCGGAATCAGAGATGGGGAATCAGAGGCCGGGAATCAGAGGTGGTGAATCAGAGATGGGGAATCAGAGGCGGTGAATCAGAGGCAGGGAATCAGATGCGAGGAATCAGAGGTGGGCAATCAGAGGCGGGGAATCAGATATGGGGAATCAGAGGCGGGGAAACAGAGGCGGGGAATCAGATATGGGGAATCAGAGGTGGGGCATCAGAGGTTGTGAATCACAGATGGGGAATCAGAGGCGGGGAATCAGAGGCAGGGAATCAGACGTGGGGAATCAGAGGCGGGGATTCAGAGCTGGGGAATCAGAGGCGGGCAATCAGAGTTGGGGAATCAGAGGCGGGGAGTCAGATATGGGGAATCAGACGCAGGGAATCAGAGGCGGGAAAACAGAGGCGGGGAATCAGATATGAGGAATCAGAGGTGGGGAATCAGGGGCAGGGAATCAGTGGCAGGGAATCAGACGCGGGAATCAGAGGCGGGGAATCAGAGGCAGGGAATCAGACACGGGGAATCAGAGGCGGGGAATCAGAGATGGGGAATCAGAGGCGGGGAATCAGAGGCAGGGAATCGGATGCCGGGAATCAGAGGCGGGAAATCAGAGCTGGGGAATCAGAGGCGGGGAATCAGAGTTGGGGAATCAGAGGCGGCGAAGCAGATATGGGGAAATAGAGGCGGGGAATCAGATATGGGGAATCAGAGGCAGGGAATCAGATATGGGGAATCAGAGGCTGGGAATCAGAGGGGGGGAAACAGAGGCGGGGAATAAGATATGGGGAATCAGAGGTGGGGAATCAGGGGCGGGGAATCAGTGGCAGGGAATCAGAGGCGGGGAATCAGAGGCGGGGAATCAGAGGCAGGGAATCAGACACGGGGAATCAGAGGTGGGGAATCAGAGATGGGGAATCAGAGGCGGGGAATCAGAGGCAGGGAATCAGACGCGGGGAATCAGAGGCGGGGAATCAGAGCTGGGGAATCAGAGGTGGGGAATCAGAGTCGGGGAATCAGAGGCAGGGAATCGGATGTGCGGAATCAGAAATGGGGAATCAGAGGTGGGGAATCAGAAGCGGTGAATCAGAGATGGGGAATCAGAGGCGGGGAATCTGAGGCAGGAAATCAGACACGGGGATTCAGAGGCTGGGAATCAGACGGGGGGAATCAAAGGCGGGGAATCAGAGCTGGTGAATCAGAGGCAGGGAATCAGAGTTGGGGATTCAGAGGCGGGGAATCAGATATGGGGAAACAGAGGCGGGGAATCAGAGGCGGGCAAACAGAGGCGGGGAATTAAATATGGGGAATCAGAGGTGGGGAATCAGATGTGGTGAATCAGAGATTGGGAATCACAGGCGGGGAATCAGAGGCAGGGAATAGAATGCGGGGAATCAGAGGCAGGGAATCAGAGCTGGGCAATCAGAGGCGGGGAATCAGATATGGGGAAACAGAGGCGGGGAATCAGAGGCGGGGAAACAGAGGCGGGGAATCAGACATGGGGAATCGGATGCGGGGAATCAGAGGCGGGGAATCAGAGCTGGGGAATCAGAGGCGGGGAATCAGAGTTGGGGCATCAGAGGTGGGGAATTAGATATGGGGAAACAGAGGCGGGGAATCAGAGGTGGGGAAACAGAGGCGGGGAATCAGATATGGGGAATCAGAGGTGGGGAATCAGAGGCAGGGAATCAGATGTGCGGAATCAGAGAAGGGGAATCAGAGGCAGGGTATCAGAATCAGAAGCGGGGAATCAGAGGCCGGGAATCAGAGGCCGGGAATCAGATGCTGGGAATAAGAGGCCGGGAATCAGAGGTGGGGAATCAGAGTCCGGGAATCAGAGATGGGGATTCAGAGGCGGGGAATGAGATATGGAGAATCAGAGGCGGGGAATCAGAGGTGGGGAAACAGAGGTGGGGAATCAGATATGGGGAATCAGAGGTGGCGAATCAAAGGCGGTGAATCAGAGATGGGGAATCAGAGGCGGGGAATCAGAGGAAGGGAATCAGATGCGTGGATTCAGAGGCGGGGAATCAGAGCTGGCGAATCAGAGGCGGGGAATCAGAGGTGGGCAATCAGAGCTGGGGAATCAGATATGGGGAATCAGAGGCGGGGAATCAGAGGCGGGGAAACAGAGGCGGTGAATCAGATATGGGGAATCAGAGGTGGGGAATCAGAGGTTGTGAATCAGAGATGGGGAATCAAGGCGGGGAATCAGAGGCAGGGAATCAGACGCGGGGAATCAGAGGCGGGGATTCAGAGCTGGGGAATCAGAGTCGGGGAATCAGAGTTGGGGAATCAGAGGCAAGGAATCAGATATGGGGAATCAGAGGCGGGGAAACAGAGGAGGGGAATCAGAGGCAGGGAATCAGACACGGGGAATCAGAGGCGGGGAATCAGAGATGGGGAATCAGAGGCGGGGAATCAGAGGCAGTGAATCGGACGCCGGGAATCAGAGGCGGGGAATCAGAGCTGGGGAATCAGAGGCGGGAAATCAGAGTTGGGGAATCAGAGGCGGGGAATCAGATATGGGGAAATAGAGGCGGGGAATCAGATATGGGGAATCAGAGGTGTGGAATCAGAGGTTGGGAATCAGAGGACGGGAATCAGAGGCGGGGAAACAGAGGCGGGGAATCAGATATGGGGAATCAGAGGTGGCGAATCAAAGGCGGTGAAACAAAGATGGGGAATCAGGGCAGGGAATCAGAGGCAGGGAATCAGAGCTAAGGGAAACAGAGGCGGGGAATCAGAGGCGGGGAAACAGAGGCGGGGAATCAGATATGGGGAATCAGAGGTGGGGAATCAGGGGCAGGGAATCAGTGGCAGGGAATCAGAGGCGGGGAATCACAGGCGGGGAATCAGAGGCAGGGAATCAGACACGGGGAATCAGAGGCGGGGAATCAGAGATGGGGAATCAGAGGCGGGGAATCAGAGGCAGGGAATCAGACGCGGGGAATCAGAGGCGGGGATTCAGAGCTGGGGAATCAGAGTCGGGGAATCAGTGTTGGGGAATCAGAGGCAGGGAATCAGATATGGGGAATCAGAGGCGGGGAATCAGAGGCGGGGAAACAGAGGCGGGGAATCAGATATGGGCAATCAGAGGTGGGGAATCAGGGGCAGGGAATCAGTGGCAGGGAATCAGAGGCGGGGAATCACAGGCGGGGAATCAGAGGCAGGGAATCAGACACGGGGAATCAGAGGCGGGGAATCAGAGATGGGGAATCAGAGGCGGGGAATCAGAGGCAGTGAATCGGACGCCGGGAATCAGAGGCGGGGTATCAGAGCTGGGGAATCAGAGGCGGGGAATCAGAGTTGGGGAATCAGAGGCGGGGAATCAGATATGGAGAAATAGAGGCGGGGAATCAGATATGGGGAATCAGAGGTGTGGAATCAGAGGTTGGGAATCAGATATGGGGAATCAGAGGCGGGGAATCAGAGGCGGGGAAACAGAGGTGGGGAATCAGATATGGGGAATCAGAGGTGGCGAATCAAAGGCGGTGAATCAGAGATGGGGAATCAGAGGCGGGGAATCAGGGGAAGGGAATCAGATGCGTGGATTCAGAGGCGGGGAATCAGAGCTGGCGAATCAGAGGCGGGGAATCAGAGGTGGGCAATCAGAGCTGGGGAATCAGATATGGGGAATCAGAGGCGGGGAATCAGAGGCGGGGAAACAGATGCGGTGAATCAGATATGGGGAATCAGAGGTGGGGAATCAGAGGTTGTGAATCAGAGATGGGGAATCAAGGCGGGGAATCAGAGGCAGGGAATCAGACGCGGGGAATCAGAGGCGGGGATTCAGAGCTGGGGAATCAGAGGCGGGGAATCAGAGTTGGGGAATCAGAGGCAGGGAATCAGATATGGGGAATCAGAGGCGGGGAATCAGAGGCGGGGAAACAGAGGCGGGGAATCAGATATGGGGAATCAGAGGTGCGGAATCAGGGGCAGGGAATCAGTGGCAGGGAATCAGAGGCGGGGAATCAGAGGCGGGGAATCAGAGGCAGGGAAACAGACACGGGGAATCAGAGGCGGGGAATCAGAGATGGGGAATCAGAGGCGGGGAATCAGAGGCAGGGAATCAGACGCCGGGAATCAGAGGCGGGGAATCAGAGCTGGGGAATCAGAGGCGGGGTATCAGAGTTGGGGAATCAGAGGCGGGGAATCAGATATGGGGTAATAGAGGCGGGGAATCAGATATGGGGAATCAGAGGTGTGGAATCAGAGGTTGGGAATCAGAGGCAGGGAATCAGAGGCGGGGAAACAGAGGCGGGGAATCAGATATGGGGAATCAGAGGTGGCGAATCAAAGGTGGTGAAACAGAGATGGGGAATCAGGGCAGGGAATCAGAGGCAGGGAATCACAGCTGGGGAAACAGAGGCGGGGAATCAGATATGGGGAATCAGAGGTGGGGAATCAGGGGCGGGGAATCCGTGGCAGGGAATCAGAGCTGGGGAATCAGAGGTGGGGAATCAGAGCTGGGGAAACAGAGGCGGGGAATCAGATATGGGGAATCAGAGGTGGGGAATCTGGGGCGAGGAATCAGTGGCAGGGAATCAGAGGCCGGGAATAAAAGGCGGGGAATCAGAGCTGGGGAATCAGAGGCGGGGAATCAGAGTTGGGGAATCAGAGGAGGGGAATCAGATATGGGGAAACAGAGACCGGGAATCAGAGGCAGGGAAACAGAGGAGGGGAATCAGATATGGGGAATCAGAGGTGGGGAATTAGAGGTTGCGAATCAGAGGCGGGGAATCAGAGGCGGGGAATCAGAGGCAGGGAATCGGATGTGCGGAATCAGAGATGGGGAATCAGAGGTGGGGATTCAGAGGTGGTGAATCAGAGAAGGGGAATCAGAGGCTGGGAATCAGAGGTAGGGAATCAGATGCAGGGAATCAGAGGCGGGGAATCATAGCTGGCGAATTAGAGGAGGGGAATCAGAGTTGGGGAATCAGAGGCGGGGAATCAGATATGGGGAAACAGAGGCGGGGAATCAGAGGTGTTGAAACAGAGGCGGGGAATCAGATATGGGGAATCAGAGGTGGGGAATCATGGGCAGGGAATCAGTGGCAGGGAATCAGACGCGGGGAATCAGAGGCTGGGAATCAGAGGCGCGGAATCAGAGACGGGGAATCAGAGGCAGGGAATCGGATGTGCGGAATCAGAGATGGGGAATCAGAGGCTGGGAATCAGAGGCAGGGAATCAGACGCAGGGAATCAGAGTTGGGGAATCAGAGGCGGGGAATCATATATGGGGAATCAGAGGTGGGGAATCAGGGGCAGGGAATCAGTTGCAGGGATTCAGAGGCGGGGAATCATAGCTGGCGAATTAGAGGAGGGGAATCAGAGTTGGGGAAACAGAGGCGGGGAATCAGATATGGGGAATCAGAGGTGGGGAATCAGGGGCAGGGAATCAGTGGCAGGGAATCAGACGCGGGGAATCAGAGGCGGGGAATCAGAGGCAGGGAATCAGACACGGGGAATCAGAGGCGGGGAATCAGAGATGGGGAATCAGAGGCGGGGAATCAGAGGCAGGGAATCGGATGCCGGAAATCAGAGGCGGGAAATCAGAGCTGGGGAATCAGAGGCGGGGAATCAGAGTTGGGGAATCAGAGGCGGCGAAGCAGATATGGGGAAATAGAGGCGGGGAATCAGATATGGGGAATCAGGGGCGGGGAATCAGATATGGGGAATCAGAGGCTGGGAATTAGAGGGGGGGAAACAGAGGCGGGGAATAAGATATGGGGAATCAGAGGTGGGGAATCAGTGGCGGGTAATCAGTGGCAGGGAATCAGAGGCGGGGAATCAGAGGCGGGGATTCAGAGGCAGGGAATCAGACACGGGGAATCAGAGGTGGGGAATCAGAGATGGGGAATCAGAGGCGGGGAATCAGAGGCAGGGAATCAGACGCGGGGAATCAGAGGCGGGGAATCAGAGCTGGGGAATCAGAGGTGGGGAATCAGAGTCGGGGAATCAGAGGCAGGGAATCGGATGTGCGGAATCAGAGATGGGGAATCAGAGGTGGGGAAACAGAGGCGGTGAATCAGAGGCAGGGAATCAGACGCGGGGAATCAGAGGCGGGGAATCAGAGCTGGGGAATCAGAGGTGGGGAATCAGAGTCGGGGAATCAGAGGCAGGGAATCGGATGTGCGGAATCAGAGATGGGGAATCAGAGGTGGGGAAACAGAGGCGGTGAATCAGAGATGGGGAATCAGAGGCGGGGAATCAGAGGCAGGAAATCAGACACGGGGATTCAGAGGCTGGGAATCAGACGGGGGGAATCAAAGGCGGGGAATCAGAGCTGGTGAATCAGAGGCAGGGAATCAGAGTTGGGGATTCAGAGGTGGGGAATCAGATATGGGGAAACAGAGGCGGGGAATCAGAGGCGGGCAAACAGAGGCGGGGAATTAGATATGGGGAATCAGAGGTGGGGAATCAGAGGTGGTGAATCAGAGATGGGGAATCACAGGCGGGGAATCAGAGGCAGTGAATAGAACGCGGGGAATCAGAGGCAGTGAATCAGAGCTGGGGAATCAGAGGCGGGGAATCAGATATGGGGAAACAGAGGCGGGGAATCAGAGGCAGGGAAACATAGGCGGGGAATCAGAAATGGGGAATCGGATGCGGGGAATCAGAGCTGGGGAATCAGAGCTGGGGAATCAGAGGCGGGGAATCAGAGTTGGGGCATCAGAGGTGGGGAATTAGATATGGGGAAACAGAGGCGGGGAATCAGAGGCGGGGAAACAGAGGCGGGGAATCAGATATGGGGAATCATAGGTGGGGAATCAGAGGCAGGGAATCAGATGTGCGGAATCAGAGATGGGGAATCAGAGGCAGGGAATCAGAATCAGAAGCGGGGAATTAGAGGCCGGGAATCAGAGGCCGGGAATCAGATGCTGGGAATAAGAGGCCGGGAATCAGAGGTGGGGAATCAGTCCGCGAATCAGAGATGGGGATTCAGAGGCGGGGAATGAGATATGGAGAATCAGAGGCGGGGAATCAGAGGCGGGGAAACAGAGGTGGGGAATCAGATATGGGGAATCAGATATGGGGAATCAGAGGTGGTGAATCAAAGGCGGTGAATCAGAGATGGAGAAACAGAGGCGGGGAATCAGAGGCGTGGAAACAGAGGTGGGGAATCACATATGGGGAATCAGAGGCGGGGAAACAGAGGCAGGGAATCAGATATGGGGAATCAGAGGCGGGGAATTAGAGGTGGGGAATCATAGGCAGGGAATCGGATGTGCGGAATCAGAGATGGGGAATCAGAGGCCGGGAATCAGAGGTGGTGAATCAGAGATGGGGAATCAGAGGCGGTGAATCAGAGGCAGGGAATCAGATGCGAGGAATCAGAGGTGGGCAATCAGAGGCGGGGAATCAGATATGGGGAATCAGAGGCGGGGAAACAGAGGCGGGGAATCAGATATGGGGAATCAGAGGTGGGGCATCAGAGGTTGTGAATCACAGATGGGGAATCAGAGGCGGGGAATCAGAGGCAGGGAATCAGACGTGGGGAATCAGAGGCGGGGATTCAGAGCTGGGGAATCAGAGGCGGGCAATCAGAGTTGGGGAATCAGAGGCGGGGAATCAGATATGGGGAATCAGACGCAGGGAATCAGAGGCGGGAAAACAGAGGCGGGGAATCAGATATGAGGAATCAGAGGTGGGGAATCAGGGGCAGGGAATCAGTGGCAGGGAATCAGACGCGGGAATCAGAGGCGGGGAATCAGAGGCAGGGAATCAGACACGGGGAATCAGAGGCGGGGAATCAGAGATGGGGAATCAGAGGCGGGGAATCAGAGGCAGGGAATCGGATGCCGGGAATCAGAGGCGGGAAATCAGAGCTGGGGAATCAGAGGCGGGGAATCAGAGTTGGGGAATCAGAGGCGGCGAAGCAGATATGGGGAAATAGAGGCGGGGAATCAGATATGGGGAATCAGAGGCAGGGAATCAGATATGGGGAATCAGAGGCTGGGAATCAGAGGGGGGGAAACAGAGGCGGGGAATAAGATATGGGGAATCAGAGGTGGGGAATCAGGGGCGGGGAATCAGTGGCAGGGAATCAGAGGCGGGGAATCAGAGGCGGGGAATCAGAGGCAGGGAATCAGACACGGGGAATCAGAGGTGGGGAATCAGAGATGGGGAATCAGAGGCGGGGAATCAGAGGCAGGGAATCAGACGCGGGGAATCAGAGGCGGGGAATCAGAGCTGGGGAATCAGAGGTGGGGAATCAGAGTCGGGGAATCAGAGGCAGGGAATCGGATGTGCGGAATCAGAAATGGGGAATCAGAGGTGGGGAATCAGAAGCGGTGAATCAGAGATGGGGAATCAGAGGCGGGGAATCTGAGGCAGGAAATCAGACACGGGGATTCAGAGGCTGGGAATCAGACGGGGGGAATCAAAGGCGGGGAATCAGAGCTGGTGAATCAGAGGCAGGGAATCAGAGTTGGGGATTCAGAGGCGGGGAATCAGATATGGGGAAACAGAGGCGGGGAATCAGAGGCGGGCAAACAGAGGCGGGGAATTAAATATGGGGAATCAGAGGTGGGGAATCAGATGTGGTGAATCAGAGATTGGGAATCACAGGCGGGGAATCAGAGGCAGGGAATAGAACGCGGGGAATCAGAGGCAGGGAATCAGAGCTGGGCAATCAGAGGCGGGGAATCAGATATGGGGAAACAGAGGCGGGGAATCAGAGGCGGGGAAACAGAGGCGGGGAATCAGACATGGGGAATCGGATGCGGGGAATCAGAGGCGGGGAATCAGAGCTGGGGAATCAGAGGCGGGGAATCAGAGTTGGGGCATCAGAGGTGGGGAATTAGATATGGGGAAACAGAGGCGGGGAATCAGAGGTGGGGAAACAGAGGCGGGGAATCAGATATGGGGAATCAGAGGTGGGGAATCAGAGGCAGGGAATCAGATGTGCGGAATCAGAGAAGGGGAATCAGAGGCAGGGTATCAGAATCAGAAGCGGGGAATCAGAGGCCGGGAATCAGAGGCCGGGAATCAGATGCTGGGAATAAGAGGCCGGGAATCAGAGGTGGGGAATCAGAGTCCGGGAATCAGAGATGGGGATTCAGAGGCGGGGAATGAGATATGGAGAATCAGAGGCGGGGAATCAGAGGCGGGGAAACAGAGGTGGGGAATCAGATATGGGGAATCAGAGGTGGCGAATCAAAGGCGGTGAATCAGAGATGGGGAATCAGAGGCGGGGAATCAGAGGAAGGGAATCAGATGCGTGGATTCAGAGGCGGGGAATCAGAGCTGGCGAATCAGAGGCGGGGAATCAGAGGTGGGCAATCAGAGCTGGGGAATCAGATATGGGGAATCAGAGGCGGGGAATCAGAGACGGGGAAACAGAGGCGGTGAATCAGATATGGGGAATCAGAGGTGGGGAATCAGAGGTTGTGAATCAGAGATGGGGAATCAAGGCGGGGAATCAGAGGCAGGGAATCAGACGCGGGGAATCAGAGGCGGGGATTCAGAGCTGGGGAATCAGAGTCGGGGAATCAGAGTTGGGGAATCAGAGGCAAGGAATCAGATATGGGGAATCAGAGGCGGGGAAACAGAGGAGGGGAATCAGAGGCAGGGAATCAGACACGGGGAATCAGAGGCGGGGAATCAGAGATGGGGAATCAGAGGCGGGGAATCAGAGGCAGTGAATCGGACGCCGGGAATCAGAGGCGGGGAATCAGAGCTGGGGAATCAGAGGCGGGGAATCAGAGTTGGGGAATCAGAGGCGGGGAATCAGATATGGGGAAATAGAGGCGGGGAATCAGATATGGGGAATCAGAGGTGTGGAATCAGAGGTTGGGAATCAGAGGACGGGAATCAGAGGCGGGGAAACAGAGGCGGGGAATCAGATATGGGGAATCAGAGGTGGCGAATCAAAGGCGGTGAAACAGAGATGGGGAATCAGGGCAGGGAATCAGAGGCAGGGAATCAGAGCTAAGGGAAACAGAGGCGGGGAATCAGAGGCGGGGAAACAGAGGCGGGGAATCAGATATGGGGAATCAGAGGTGGGGAATCAGGGGCAGGGAATCAGTGGCAGGGAATCAGAGGCGGGGAATCACAGGCGGGGAATCAGAGGCAGGGAATCAGACACGGGGAATCAGAGGCGGGGAATCAGAGATGGGGAATCAGAGGCGGGGAATCAGAGGCAGGGAATCAGACGCGGGGAATCAGAGGCGGGGATTCAGAGCTGGGGAATCAGAGTCGGGGAATCAGTGTTGGGGAATCAGAGGCAGGGAATCAGATATGGGGAATCAGAGGCGGGGAATCAGAGGTGGGGAAACAGAGGCGGGGAATCAGATATGGGGAATCAGAGGTGGGGAATCAGGGGCAGGGAATCAGTGGCAGGGAATCAGAGGCGGGGAATCACATGCGGGGAATCAGAGGCAGGGAATCAGACACGGGGAATCAGAGGCGGGGAATCAGAGATGGGGAATCAGAGGCGGGGAATCAGAGGCAGTGAATCGGACGCCGGGAATCAGAGGCGGGGTATCAGAGCTGGGGAATCAGAGGCGGGGAATCAGAGTTGGGGAATCAGAGGCGGGGAATCAGATATGGAGAAATAGAGGCGGGGAATCAGATATGGGGAATCAGAGGTGTGGAATCAGAGGTTGGGAATCAGATATGGGGAATCAGAGGTGGCGAATCAAAGGCAGTGAAACAGAGATGGGGAATCAGGGTAGGGAATCAGAGGCAGGGAATCAGAGCTAAGGGAAACAGAGGCGGGGAATCAGATATGGGGAATCAGAGGTGGGGAATCAGGGGCGGGGAATCAGTGGCAGGGAATCAGAGCTGGGGAATCAGAGGTGGGGAATCAGAGCTGGGGAAACAGAGGCGGGGAATCAGATATGGGGAATCAGAGTTGGGGAATCAGAGGCGGGGAATCAGATATGGGGAAATAGAGGCGGGGAATCAGATATGGGGAATCAGAGGTGTGGAATCAGAGGTTGGGAATCAGAGGACGGGAATCAGAGGCGGGGAAACAGAGGCGGGGAATCAGATATGGGGAATCAGAGGTGGCGAATCAAAGGCGGTGAAACAGAGATGGGGAATCAGGGCAGGGAATCAGAGGCAGGGAATCAGAGCTAAGGGAAACAGAGGCGGGGAATCAGAGGCGGGGAAACAGAGGCGGGGAATCAGATATGGGGAATCAGAGGTGGGGAATCAGGGGCAGGGAATCACTGGCAGGGAATCAGAGGCGGGGAATCACAGGCGGGGAATCAGAGGCAGGGAATCAGACACGGGGAATCAGAGGCGGGGAATCAGAGATGGGGAATCAGAGGCGGGGAATCAGAGGCAGGGAATCAGACGCGGGGAATCAGAGGCGGGGATTCAGAGCTGGGGAATCAGAGTCGGGGAATCAGTGTTTGGGAATCAGAGGCAGGGAATCAGATATGGGGAATCAGAGGCGGGGAATCAGAGGCGGGGAAACAGAGGCGGGGAATCAGATATGGGGAATCAGAGGTGGGGAATCAGGGGCAGGGAATCAGTGGCAGGGAATCAGAGGCGGGGAATCACAGGCGGGGAATCAGAGGCAGGGAATCAGACACGGGGAATCAGAGGCGGGGAATCAGAGATGGGGAATCAGAGGCGGGGAATCAGAGGCAGTGAATCGGACGCCGGGAATCAGAGGCGGGGTATCAGAGCTGGGGAATCAGAGGCGGGGAATCAGAGTTGGGGAATCAGAGGCGGGGAATCAGATATGGAGAAATAGAGGCGGGGAATCAGATATGGGGAATCAGAGGTGTGGAATCAGAGGTTGGGAATCAGATATGGGGAATCAGAGGTGGCGAATCAAAGGCGGTGAAACAGAGATGGGGAATCAGGGTAGGGAATCAGAGGCAGGGAATCAGAGCTAAGGGAAACAGAGGCGGGGAATCAGATATGGGGAATCAGAGGTGGGGAATCAGGGGCGGGGAATCAGTGGCAGGGAATCAGAGCTGGGGAATCAGAGGTGGGGAATCAGAGCTGGGGAAACAGAGGCGGGGAATCAGATATGGGGAATCAGATGTGGGGAATCAGGGGCGGGGAATCAGTGGCAGGGAATCAGAGGCCGGGAATAAAAGGCGGGGAATCAGAGCTGGGGAATCAGAGGCGGGGAATCAGAGTTGGGGAATCAGAGGAGGGGAATCAGATATGGGGAAACAGAGGCCGGGAATCAGATGCAGGGAAACTGAGGCGGGGAATCAGATATGGGGAATCAGAGGTGGGGAATTAGAGGTTGCGAATCAGAGGCGGGGAATCAGAGGCGGGGAATCAGAGGCAGGGAATCGGATGTGCGGAATCAGAGATGGGTAATCAGAGGTGGGGATTCAGAGGTGGTGAATCAGAGAAGGGGAATCAGAGGCTGGGAATCAGAGGCAGGGAATCAGACGCATGGAATCAGAGGCGGGGAATCATAGCTGGCGAATTAGAGGAGGGGAATCAGAGTTGGGGAATCAGAGGCGGGGAATCAGATATGGGGAAACAGAGGCGGGGAATCAGAGGCGGGGAAACAGAGGCGGGGAATCAGATATGGGGAATCAGAGGTGGGGAATCAGGGGCAGGGAATCAGTGGCAGGGAATCAGAGTTGGGGATTCAGAGGCGGGGAATCAGATATGGGGAAACAGAGGCGGGGAATCAGAGGCGGGCAAACAGAGGCGGGGAATTAGATATGGGGAATCAGAGGTGGGGAATCAGAGGTGGTGAATCAGAGATGGGGAATCACAGGCGGGGAATCAGAGGCAGGGAATAGAACGCGGGGAATCAGAGGCAGTGAATCAGAGCTGGGGAATCAGAGGCGGGGAATCAGATATGGGGAAACAGAGGCGGGGAATCAGAGGCGGTGAAACAGAGGCGTGGAATCAGAAATGGGGAATCGGATGCGGGGAATCAGAGGTGGGGAATCAGAGCTGGGGAATCAGAGGCGGGGAATCAGAGTTGGGGCATCAGAAGTGGGGAATTAGATATGGGGAAACAGAGGCGGGGAATCAGAGGCGGGGAAACAGAGGCGGGGAATCAGATATGGGGAATCATAGGTGGGGAATCAGAGGCAGGGAATCAGATGTGCGGAATCAGAGATGGGGAATCAGAGGCAGGGAATCAGAATCAGAAGCGGGGAATTAGAGGCCAGGAATCAGAGGCCGGGAATCAGATGCTGGGAATAAGAGGCCGGGAATCAGAGGTGGGGAATCAGAGTCCGGGAATCAGAGATGGGGATTCAGAGGCGGGGAATGAGATATGGAGAATCAGAGGCGGGGAATCAGAGGCGGGGAAACAGAGGTGGGGAATCAGATATGGGGAATCAGATATGGGGAATCAGAGGTGGTGAATCAAAGGCGGTGAATCAGAGATGGAGAAACAGAGGCGCGGAATCAGAGGCGTGGAAACAGAGGTGGGGAATCACATATGGGGAATCAGAGGCGGGGAAACAGAGGCAGGGAATCAGATATGGGGAATCAGAGGCGGGGAATCAGAGGTGGGGAATCATAGGCAGGGAATCGGATGTGCGGAATCAGAGATGGGGATTCAGAGGCCGGGAATCAGAGGCAGGGAATCAGGCACGGGGAATCAGAGGCGGGAAAACAGAGGCGGGGAATCAGATATGAGGAATCAGAGGTGGGGAATCAGGGGCAGGGAATCAGTGGCAGGGAATCAGACGCGGGAATCAGAGGCGGGGAATCAGAGCCAGGGAATCAGACACGGTTAATCAGAGGCGGGGAATCAGAGATGGGGAATCAGAGGCGGGGAATCAGAGGCAGGGAATCGGATGCCGGGAATCAGAGGCGGGAAATCAGAGCTGGGGAATCAGAGGCGGGGAATCAGAGTTGGGGAATCAGAGGCGGCGAAGCAGATATGGGGAAATAGAGGCGGGGAATCAGATATGGGGAATCAGAGGCAGGGAATCAGATATGGGGAATCAGAGGCTGGGAATCAGAGGGGGGGAAACAGAGGCGGGGAATAAGATATGGGGAATCAGAGGTGGGGAATCAGGGGCGGAGAATCAGTGGCAGGGAATCAGAGGCGGGGAATCAGAGGCGGGGAATCAGAGGCAGGGAATCAGACACGGGGAATCAGAGGTGGGGAATCAGAGATGGGGAATCAGAGCTGGGGAATGAGAGGTGGGGAATCAGAGTCGGGGAATCAGAGGCAGGGAATCGGATGTGCGGAATCAGAAATGTGGAATCAGAGGTGGGGAATCAGAGGCGGTGAATCAGAGATGGGGAATCAGAGGCGGGGAATCTGAGGCAGGAAATCAGACACGGGGATTCAGAGGCTGGGAATCAGACGGGGGGAATCAAAGGCGGGGAATCAGAGCTGGTGAATAAGAGGCAGGGAATCAGAGTTGGGGATTCAGAGGCGGGGAATCAGATATGGGGAAACAGAGCCGGGGAATCAGAGGCGGGCAAACAGAGGCGGGGAATTAAATATGGGGAATCAGAGGTGGGGAATCAGATGTGGTGAATCAGAGATTGGGAATCACAGGCGGGGAATCAGAGGCAGGGAATAGAACGCGGGGAATCAGAGGCAGGGAATCAGAGCTGGGGAATCAGAGGCGGGGAATCAGATATAGGGAAACAGAGGCGGGGAATCAGAGGCGGGGAAACAGAGGCGGGGAATCAGACATGGGGAATCGGATGCGGGGAATCAGAGGCGGGGAATCAGAGCTGGGGAATCAGAGGCGGGGAATCAGAGTTGGGGCATCAGAGGTGGGGAATTAGATATGGGGAAACAGAGGCGGGGAATCAGAGGTGGGGAAACAGAGGCGGGGAATCAGATATGGGGAATCAGAGGTGGGGAATCAGAGGCAGGGAATCAGATGTGCGGAATCAGAGATGGGGAATCAGAGGCAGGGTATCAGAATCAGAAGCGGGGAATCAGAGGCCGGTAATCAGAGGCCGGGTATCAGATGCTGGGATTAAGAGGCCGGGAATCAGAGGTGGGGAATCAGAGTCCGGGAATCAGAGATGGGGATTCAGAGGCGGGGAATGAGATATGGAGAATCAGAGGCGGGGAATCAGAGGCGGGGAAACAGAGGTGGGGAATCAGATATGGGGAATCAGAGGTGGCGAATCAAAGGCGGTGAATCAGAGATGGGGAATCAGAGGCGGGGAATCAGAGGCAGGGAATCAGATGCGTGGATTCAGAGGCGGGGAATCAGAGCTGGCGAATCAGAGGCGGGGAATCAGAGGTGGGCAATCAGAGCTGGGGAATCAGATATGGGGAATCAGAGGCGGGGAATCAGAGGCGGGGAAACAGAGGCGGTGAATCAGATATGGGGAATCAGAGGTGGGGAATCAGAGGTTGTGAATCAGAGATGGGGAATCAAGGCGGGGAATCAGAGGCAGGGAATCAGACGCGGGGAATCAGAGGCGGGGATTCAGAGCTGGGGAATCAGAGTCGGGGAATCAGAGTTGGGGAATCAGAGGCAGGGAATCAGATAGGGGGAATCAGAGGCGGGGAAACAGAGGAGGGGAATCAGAGGCAGGGAATCATCACGGGGAATCAGAGGCGGGGAATCAGAGATGGGGAATCAGAGGCGGGGAATCAGAGGCAGTGAATCGGACGCCGGGAATCAGAGGCGGGGAATCAGAGCTGGGGAATCAGAGGCGGGGAATCAGAGTTGGGGAATCAGAGGCGGGGAATCAGATATGGGGAAATAGATGCGGGGAATCAGATATGGGGAATCAGAGGTGTGGAATCAGAGGTTGGGAATCAGAGGACGGGAATCAGAGGCGGGGAAACAGAGGCGGGGAATCAGATATGGGGAATCAGAGGTGGCGAATCAAAGGCGGTGAAACAGAGATGGGGAATCAGGGCAGGGAATCAGAGGCAGGGAATCAGAGCTAAGGGAAACAGAGGCGGGGAATCAGAGGCGGGGAAACAGAGGCGGGGAATCAGATATGGGGAATCAGAGGTGGGGAATCAGGGGCAGGGAATCAGTGGCAGGGAATCAGAGGCGGGGAATCACAGGCGGGGAATCAGAGGCAGGGAATCAGACACGGGGAATCAGAGGCGGGGAATCAGAGATGGGGAATCAGAGGCGGGGAATCAGAGGCAGGGAATCAGACGCGGGGAATCAGAGGCGGGGATTCAGAGCTGGGGAATCAGAGTCGGGGAATCAGAGTTGGGGAATCAGAGGCAGGGAATCAGATATGGGGAATCAGAGGCGGGGAATCAGAGGCGGGGAAACAGAGGCGGGGAATCAGATATGGGGAATCAGAGGTGGGGAATCAGGGGCAGGGAATCAGTGGCAGGGAATCAGAGGCGGGGAATCACAGGCGGGGAATCAGAGGCAGGGAATCAGACACGGGGAATCAGAGGCGGGGAATCAGAGATGGGGAATCAGAGGCGGGGAATCAGAGGCAGTGAATCGGACGCCGGGAATCAGAGGCGGGGTATCAGAGCTGGGGAATCAGAGGCGGGGAATCAGAGTTGGGGAATCAGAGGCGGGGAATCAGATATGGAGAAATAGAGGCGGGGAATCAGATATGGGGAATCAGAGGTGTGGAATCAGAGGTTGGGAATCAGATATGGGGAATCAGAGGTGGCGAATCAAAGGCGGTGAAACAGAGATGGGGAATCTGGGTAGGGAATCAGAGGCAAGGAATCAGAGCTAAGGGAAACAGAGGCGGGGAATCAGATATGGGGAATCAGAGGTGGGGAATCAGGGGCGGGGAATCAGTGGCAGGGAATCCGAGCTGGGGAATCAGAGGTGGGGAATCAGAGCTGGGAAAACAGAGGCCGGGAATCAGATATGGGGAATCAGAGGTGGGGAATCAGGGGCGGGGAATCAGTGGCAGGGAATCAGAGGCCGGGAATAAAAGGCGGGGAATCAGAGCTGGGGAATCAGAGGCGGGGAATCAGAGTTGGGGAATCAGAGGAGGGGAATCAGATATGGGGAAACAGAGGCCGGGAATCAGATGCAGGGAAACTGAGGCGGGGAATCAGATATGGGGAATCAGAGGTGGGGAATTAGAGGTTGCGAATCAGAGGCGGGGAATCAGAGGCGGGGAATCAGAGGCGGGGAATCATAGCTGGCGAATTAGAGGAGGGGAATCAGAGTTGGGGAATCAGAGGCAGGGAATCAGACGCATGGAATCAGAGGCGGGGAATCATAGCTGGCGAATTAGAGGAGGGGAATCAGAGTTGGGGAATCAGAGGCGGGGAATCAGATATGGGGAAACAGAGGCGGGGAATCAGAGGCGGGGAAACAGAGGCGGGGAATCGGATATGGGGAATCAGAGGTGGGGAATCAGGGGCAGGGAATCAGTGGCAGGGAATCAGAGTTGGGGATTCAGAGGCGGGGAATCAGATATGGGGAAACAGAGGCGGGGAATCAGAGGCGGGCAAACAGAGGTGGGGAATTAGATATGGGGAATCAGAGGTGGGGAATCAGAGGTGGTGAATCAGAGATGGGGAATCACAGGCGGGGAATCAGAGGCAGGGAATAGAACGCGGGGAATCAGAGGCAGTGAATCAGAGCTGGGGAATCAGAGGCGGGGAATCAGATATGGGGAAACAGAGGCGGGGAATCAGAGGCGGGGAAACAGAGGCGGGGAATCAGAAATGGGGAATCGGATGCGGGGAATCAGAGGTGGGGAATCAGAGGTGGGGAATCAGAGGCGGGGAATCAGAGTTGGGGCATCAGAGGTGGGGAATTAGATATGGGGAAACAGAGGCGGGGAATCAGAGGCGGGGAAACAGAGGCGGGGAATCAGATATGGGGAATCATAGGTGGGGAATCAGAGGCAGGGAATCAGATGTGCGGAATCAGAGATGGGGAATCAGAGGCAGGGAATCAGAATCAGAAGCGGGGAATTAGAGGCCGGGAATCAGAGGCCGGGAATCAGATGCTGGGAATAAGAGGCCGGGAATCAGAGGTGGGGAATCAGAGTCCGGGAATCAGAGATGGGGATTCAGAGGCGGGGAATGAGATATGGAGAATCAGAGGCGGGGATTCAGAGGCGGGGAAACAGAGGTGGGGAATCAGATATGGGGAATCAGATATGGGGAATCAGAGGTGGTGAATCAAAGGCGGTGAATCAGAGTTGGAGAAACAGAGGCGGGGAATCAGAGGCGTGGAATCAGAGATGGGGAATCATAGGCAGGGAATCGGATGTGCGGAATCAGAGATGGGGAATCAGAGGCGGGGAAACAGAGGCAGGGAATCAGATATGGGGAATCAGAGGCGGGGAATCAGAGGTGGGGAATCATAGGCAGGGAATCGGATGTGCGGAATCAGAGATGGGGAATCAGAGGCCGGGAATCAGAGGTGGTGAATCAGAGATGGGGAATCAGAGGCGGTGAATCAGAGGCAGGGAATCAGATGCGAGGAATCAGAGGTGGGCAATCAGAGGCGGGGAATCAGATATGGGGAATCAGAGGCGGGGAATCAGAGGCGGGGAACAGAGGCGGGGAATCAGATATGGGGAATCAGAGGTGGGGCATCAGAGGTTGTGAATCACAAATGGGGAATCAGAGGCGGGGAATCAGAGGCAGGGAATCAGACGTGGGGAATCAGAGGCGGGGATTCAGAGCTGGGGAATCAGAGGCGGGGAATCAGAGTTGGGGAATCAGAGGCGGGGAATCAGATATGGGGAATCAGAGGTGGGGAATCAGGGGCAGGGAATCAGTGGCAGGAAATCAGACGCGGGGAATCAGAGGCGGGGAATCAGAGGCAGGGAATCAGACACGGGGAATCAGAGGCGGGGAAGCAGAGATGGGGAATCAGAGGCGGGGAATCAGAGGCAGGGAATCGGATGCCGGGAATCAGAGGCGGGAAATCAGAGCTGGGGAATCAGAGGCGGGGAATCAGATTTGGGGAATCAGAGGCGGCGAAGCAGATATGGGGAAATAGAGGCGGGGAATCAGATATGGGGAATCAGAGGCAGGGAATCAGATATGGGGAATCAGAGGCTGGGAATCAGAGGGGGGGAAACAGAGGCGGGGAATAAGATATGGGGAATCAGAGGTGGGGAATCAGGGGTGCGGATTCAGTGGCAGGGAATCAGAGGCGGGGAATCAGAGGCGGGGAATCAGAGGCAGGGAATCAGACACGGGGAATCAGAGGTGGGGAATCAGAGATGGGGAATCAGAGGCGGGGAATCAGAGGCAGGGAATCAGACGCGGGGAATCAGAGGCGGGGAATCAGAGCTGGGGAATCAGAGGTGGGGAATCAGAGTCGGGGAATCAGAGGCAGGGAATCGGATGTGCGGAATCAGAAATGGGGAATCAGAGGTGGGGAATCAGAGGCGGTGAATCAGAGATGGGGAATCAGAGGCGGGGAATCTGAGGCAGGAAATCAGACACGGGGATTCAGAGGCTGGGAATCAGACGGGGGGAATCAAAGGCGGGGAATCAGAGCTGGTGAATCAGAGGCAGGGAATCAGAGTTGGGGATTCAGAGGCGGGGAATCAGATATGGGGAAACAGAGGCGGGGAATCAGAGGCGGGCAAACAGAGGCGGGGAATTAAATATGGGGAATCAGAGGTGGGGAATCAGAGGTGGTGAATCAGAGATTGGGAGTCACAGGCGGGGAATCAGAGGCAGGGAATAGAACGCGGGGAATCAGAGGCAGGGAATCAGAGCTGGGGAATCAGAAGCGGGGAATCAGAGTTGGGGAATCAGAGGCGGCGAATCAGATATGGGGAATCAGAGGCAGGGAATCAGAGGCGGGGAATCAGAGGCAGGGAATCAGACACGGGGAATCTGAAGCGGGGAATAAGAGCTGGGGAATCAGAGGTGGGGAATCAGAGTTGGGGAATCAGAGGCAGGGAATTGGATGTGCGGAATCAGAGATGGGGAATCAGAGGTGGGGAATCAAAGGCGGTGAATCAGAAATGGGGAATCAGAGGCGGGGAATCAGAGGCAGGAAATCAGACACGGGGATTCAGAGGCTGGGAATCAGACGGTGGGAATCAAAGGCGGGGAATCAGAGCTGGGGAATCTGAGGCAGGGAATCAGAGTTGGGGATTCAGAGGCGGGGAATCAGATATGGGGAAACAGAGGCGGGGAATCAGAGGCGGGAAAACAGAGGCGTGGAATTAGATATGGGGAATCAGAGGTGGGGAATCAGAGGTGGTGAATCAGTGATGGGGAATCACAGGCGGGGAATCAGAGGCAGGGAATAGAACGCGGGGAATCAGAGGCAGGGAATCAGAGCTGGGGAATCAGAGGCGGGGAATCATTGTTGGGAATCAGAGGCGGGGAATCAGATATGGGGAAACAGAGGCGGGGAATCAGAGGCGGGGAAACAGAGGCGGGGAATCAGATATGGGGAATCGGATGCAGGGAATCAGAGGCGGGGAATCAGAGCTGGGGAATCAGAGGCGGGGAATCAGAGTTGGGGCATCAGAGGTGGGGAATTTGATATGGGGAAACAGAGGCGGGGAATCAGAGGCGGGGAAACAGAGGCGGGGAATCAGATATGGGGAATCATAGGTGGGGAATCAGAGGCAGGGAATCAGATGTGCGGAATCAGATATGGGGAATCAGAGGCTGGGAATCAGAGGGGGGGAAACAGAGGCGGGGAATAAGATATGGGGAATCAGAGGTGGGGAATCAGGGGCGGAGAATCAGTGGCAGGGAATCAGAGGCGGGGAATCAGAGGCGGGGAATCAGAGGCAGGGAATCAGACACGGGGAATCAGAGGTGGGGAATCAGAGATGGGGAATCAGAGCTGGGGAATGAGAGGTGGGGAATCAGAGTCGGGGAATCAGAGGCAGGGAATCGGATGTGCGGAATCAGAAATGTGGAATCAGAGGTGGGGAATCAGAGGCGGTGAATCAGAGATGGGGAATCAGAGGCGGGGAATCTGAGGCAGGAAATCAGACACGGGGATTCAGAGGCTGGGAATCAGACGGGGGGAATCAAAGGCGGGGAATCAGAGCTGGTGAATCAGAGGCAGGGAATCAGAGTTGGGGATTCAGAGGCGGGGAATCAGATATGGGGAAACAGAGCCGGGGAATCAGAGGCGGGCAAACAGAGGCGGGGAATTAAATATGGGGAATCAGAGGTGGGGAATCAGATGTGGTGAATCAGAGATTGGGAATCACAGGCGGGGAATCAGAGGCAGGGAATAGAACGCGGGGAATCAGAGGCAGGGAATCAGAGCTGGGGAATCAGAGGCGGGGAATCAGATATAGGGAAACAGAGGCGGGGAATCAGAGGCGGGGAAACAGAGGCGGGGAATCAGACATGGGGAATCGGATGCGGGGAATCAGAGGCGGGGAATCAGAGCTGGGGAATCAGAGGCGGGGAATCAGAGTTGGGGCATCAGAGGTGGGGAATTAGATATGGGGAAACAGAGGCGGGGAATCAGAGGTGGGGAAACAGAGGCGGGGAATCAGATATGGGGAATCAGAGGTGGGGAATCAGAGGCAGGGAATCAGATGTGCGGAATCAGAGATGGGGAATCAGAGGCAGGGTATCAGAATCAGAAGCGGGGAATCAGAGGCCGGTAATCAGAGGCCGGGTATCAGATGCTGGGATTAAGAGGCCGGGAATCAGAGGTGGGGAATCAGAGTCCGGGAATCAGAGATGGGGATTCAGAGGCGGGGAATGAGATATGGAGAATCAGAGGCGGGGAATCAGAGGCGGGGAAACAGAGGTGGGGAATCAGATATGGGGAATCAGAGGTGGCGAATCAAAGGCGGTGAATCAGAGATGGGGAATCAGAGGCGGGGAATCAGAGGCAGGGAATCAGATGCGTGGATTCAGAGGCGGGGAATCAGAGCTGGCGAATCAGAGGCGGGGAATCAGAGGTGGGCAATCAGAGCTGGGGAATCAGATATGGGGAATCAGAGGCGGGGAATCAGAGGCGGGGAAACAGAGGCGGTGAATCAGATATGGGGAATCAGAGGTGGGGAATCAGAGGTTGTGAATCAGAGATGGGGAATCAAGGCGGGGAATCAGAGGCAGGGAATCAGACGCGGGGAATCAGAGGCGGGGATTCAGAGCTGGGGAATCAGAGTCGGGGAATCAGAGTTGGGGAATCAGAGGCAGGGAATCAGATATGGGGAATCAGAGGCGGGGAAACAGAGGAGGGGAATCAGAGGCAGGGAATCAGACACGGGGAATCAGAGGCGGGGAATCAGAGATGGGGAATCAGAGGCGGGGAATCAGAGGCAGTGAATCGGACGCCGGGAATCAGAGGCGGGGAATCAGAGCTGGGGAATCAGAGGCGGGGAATCAGAGTTGGGGAATCAGAGGCGGGGAATCAGATATGGGGAAATAGATGCGGGGAATCAGATATGGGGAATCAGAGGTGTGGAATCAGAGGTTGGGAATCAGAGGACGGGAATCAGAGGCGGGGAAACAGAGGCGGGGAATCAGATATGGGGAATCAGAGGTGGCGAATCAAAGGCGGTGAAACAGAGATGGGGAATCAGGGCAGGGAATCAGAGGCAGGGAATCAGAGCTAAGGGAAACAGAGGCGGGGAATCAGAGGCGGGGAAACAGAGGCGGGGAATCAGATATGGGGAATCAGAGGTGGGGAATCAGGGGCAGGGAATCAGTGGCAGGGAATCAGAGGCGGGGAATCACAGGCGGGGAATCAGAGGCAGGGAATCAGACACGGGGAATCAGAGGCGGGGAATCAGAGATGGGGAATCAGAGGCGGGGAATCAGAGGCAGGGAATCAGACGCGGGGAATCAGAGGCGGGGATTCAGAGCTGGGGAATCAGAGTCGGGGAATCAGAGTTGGGGAATCAGAGGCAGGGAATCAGATATGGGGAATCAGAGGCGGGGAATCAGAGGCGGGGAAACAGAGGCGGGGAATCAGATATGGGGAATCAGAGGTGGGGAATCAGGGGCAGGGAATCAGTGGCAGGGAATCAGAGGCGGGGAATCACAGGCGGGGAATCAGAGGCAGGGAATCAGACACGGGGAATCAGAGGCGGGGAATCAGAGATGGGGAATCAGAGGCGGGGAATCAGAGGCAGTGAATCGGATGCCGGGAATCAGAGGCGGGGTATCAGAGCTGGGGAATCAGAGGCGGGGAATCAGAGTTGGGGAATCAGAGGCGGGGAATCAGATATGGAGAAATAGAGGCGGGGAATCAGATATGGGGAATCAGAGGTGTGGAATCAGAGGTTGGGAATCAGATATGGGGAATCAGAGGTGGCGAATCAAAGGTGGTGAAACAGAGATGGGGAATCAGGGTAGGGAATCAGAGGCAGGGAATCAGAGCTAAGGGAAACAGAGGCGGGGAATCAGATATGGGGAATCAGAGGTGGGGAATCAGGGGCGGGGAATCAGTGGCAGGGAATCCGAGCTGGGGAATCAGAGGTGGGGAATCAGAGCTGGGAAAACAGAGGCCGGGAATCAGATATGGGGAATCAGAGGTGGGGAATCAGGGGCGGGGAATCAGTGGCAGGGAATCAGAGGCCGGGAATAAAAGGCGGGGAATCAGAGCTGGGGAATCAGAGGCGGGGAATCAGAGTTGGGGAATCAGAGGAGGGGAATCAGATATGGGGAAACAGAGGCCGGGAATCAGATGCAGGGAAACTGAGGCGGGGAATCAGATATGGGGAATCAGAGGTGGGGAATTAGAGGTTGCGAATCAGAGGCGGGGAATCAGAGGCGGGGAATCAGAGGCGGGGAATCATAGCTGGCGAATTAGAGGAGGGGAATCAGAGTTGGGGAATCAGAGGCAGGGAATCAGACGCATGGAATCAGAGGCGGGGAATCATAGCTGGCGAATTAGAGGAGGGGAATCAGAGTTGGGGAATCAGAGGCGGGGAATCAGATATGGGGAAACAGAGGCGGGGAATCAGAGGCGGGGAAACAGAGGCGGGGAATCGGATATGGGGAATCAGAGGTGGGGAATCAGGGGCAGGGAATCAGTGGCAGGGAATCAGAGTTGGGGATTCAGAGGCGGGGAATCAGATATGGGGAAACAGAGGCGGGGAATCAGAGGCGGGCAAACAGAGGTGGGGAATTAGATATGGGGAATCAGAGGTGGGGAATCAGAGGTGGTGAATCAGAGATGGGGAATCACAGGCGGGGAATCAGAGGCAGGGAATAGAACGCGGGGAATCAGAGGCAGTGAATCAGAGCTGGGGAATCAGAGGCGGGGAATCAGATATGGGGAAACAGAGGCGGGGAATCAGAGGCGGGGAAACAGAGGCGGGGAATCAGAAATGGGGAATCGGATGCGGGGAATCAGAGGTGGGGAATCAGAGGTGGGGAATCAGAGGCGGGGAATCAGAGTTGGGGCATCAGAGGTGGGGAATTAGATATGGGGAAACAGAGGCGGGGAATCAGAGGCGGGGAAACAGAGGCGGGGAATCAGATATGGGGAATCATAGGTGGGGAATCAGAGGCAGGGAATCAGATGTGCGGAATCAGAGATGGGGAATCAGAGGCAGGGAATCAGAATCAGAAGCGGGGAATTAGAGGCCGGGAATCAGAGGCCGGGAATCAGATGCTGGGAATAAGAGGCCGGGAATCAGAGGTGGGGAATCAGAGTCCGGGAATCAGAGATGGGGATTCAGAGGCGGGGAATGAGATATGGAGAATCAGAGGCGGGGATTCAGAGGCGGGGAAACAGAGGTGGGGAATCAGATATGGGGAATCAGATATGGGGAATCAGAGGTGGTGAATCAAAGGCGGTGAATCAGAGTTGGAGAAACAGAGGCGGGGAATCAGAGGCGTGGAATCAGAGATGGGGAATCATAGGCAGGGAATCGGATGTGCGGAATCAGAGATGGGGAATCAGAGGCGGGGAAACAGAGGCAGGGAATCAGATATGGGGAATCAGAGGCGGGGAATCAGAGGTGGGGAATCATAGGCAGGGAATCGGATGTGCGGAATCAGAGATGGGGAATCAGAGGCCGGGAATCAGAGGTGGTGAATCAGAGATGGGGAATCAGAGGCGGTGAATCAGAGGCAGGGAATCAGATGCGAGGAATCAGAGGTGGGCAATCAGAGGCGGGGAATCAGATATGGGGAATCAGAGGCGGGGAATCAGAGGCGGGGAACAGAGGCGGGGAATCAGATATGGGGAATCAGAGGTGGGGCATCAGAGGTTGTGAATCACAAATGGGGAATCAGAGGCGGGGAATCAGAGGCAGGGAATCAGACGTGGGAATCAGAGGCGGGGATTCAGAGCTGGGGAATCAGAGGCGGGGAATCAGAGTTGGGGAATCAGAGGCGGGGAATCAGATATGGGGAATCAGAGGTGGGGAATCAGGGGCAGGGAATCAGTGGCAGGAAATCAGACGCGGGGAATCAGAGGCGGGGAATCAGAGGCAGGGAATCAGACACGGGGAATCAGAGGCGGGGAAGCAGAGATGGGGAATCAGAGGCGGGGAATCAGAGGCAGGGAATCGGATGCCGGGAATCAGAGGCGGGAAATCAGAGCTGGGGAATCAGAGGCGGGGAATCAGATTTGGGGAATCAGAGGCGGCGAAGCAGATATGGGGAAATAGAGGCGGGGAATCAGATATGGGGAATCAGAGGCAGGGAATCAGATATGGGGAATCAGAGGCTGGGAATCAGAGGGGGGGAAACAGAGGCGGGGAATAAGATATGGGGAATCAGAGGTGGGGAATCAGGGGTGCGGATTCAGTGGCAGGGAATCAGAGGCGGGGAATCAGAGGCGGGGAATCAGAGGCAGGGAATCAGACACGGGGAATCAGAGGTGGGGAATCAGAGATGGGGAATCAGAGGCGGGGAATCAGAGGCAGGGAATCAGACGCGGGGAATCAGAGGCGGGGAATCAGAGCTGGGGAATCAGAGGTGGGGAATCAGAGTCGGGGAATCAGAGGCAGGGAATCGGATGTGCGGAATCAGAAATGGGGAATCAGAGGTGGGGAATCAGAGGCGGTGAATCAGAGATGGGGAATCAGAGGCGGGGAATCTGAGGCAGGAAATCAGACACGGGGATTCAGAGGCTGGGAATCAGACGGGGGGAATCAAAGGCGGGGAATCAGAGCTGGTGAATCAGAGGCAGGGAATCAGAGTTGGGGATTCAGAGGCGGGGAATCAGATATGGGGAAACAGAGGCGGGGAATCAGAGGCGGGCAAACAGAGGCGGGGAATTAAATATGGGGAATCAGAGGTGGGGAATCAGAGGTGGTGAATCAGAGATTGGGAGTCACAGGCGGGGAATCAGAGGCAGGGAATAGAACGCGGGGAATCAGAGGCAGGGAATCAGAGCTGGGGAATCAGAAGCGGGGAATCAGAGTTGGGGAATCAGAGGCGGCGAATCAGATATGGGGAATCAGAGGCAGGGAATCAGAGGCGGGGAATCAGAGGCAGGGAATCAGACACGGGGAATCTGAAGCGGGGAATAAGAGCTGGGGAATCAGAGGTGGGGAATCAGAGTTGGGGAATCAGAGGCAGGGAATTGGATGTGCGGAATCAGAGATGGGGAATCAGAGGTGGGGAATCAAAGGCGGTGAATCAGAAATGGGGAATCAGAGGCGGGGAATCAGAGGCAGGAAATCAGACACGGGGATTCAGAGGCTGGGAATCAGACGGTGGGAATCAAAGGCGGGGAATCAGAGCTGGGGAATCTGAGGCAGGGAATCAGAGTTGGGGATTCAGAGGCGGGGAATCAGATATGGGGAAACAGAGGCGGGGAATCAGAGGCGGGAAAACAGAGGCGTGGAATTAGATATGGGGAATCAGAGGTGGGGAATCAGAGGTGGTGAATCAGTGATGGGGAATCACAGGCGGGGAATCAGAGGCAGGGAATAGAACGCGGGGAATCAGAGGCAGGGAATCAGAGCTGGGGAATCAGAGGCGGGGAATCATTGTTGGGAATCAGAGGCGGGGAATCAGATATGGGGAAACAGAGGCGGGGAATCAGAGGCGGGGAAACAGAGGCGGGGAATCAGATATGGGGAATCGGATGCAGGGAATCAGAGGCGGGGAATCAGAGCTGGGGAATCAGAGGCGGGGAATCAGAGTTGGGGCATCAGAGGTGGGGAATTTGATATGGGGAAACAGAGGCGGGGAATCAGAGGCGGGGAAACAGAGGCGGGGAATCAGATATGGGGAATCATAGGTGGGGAATCAGAGGCAGGGAATCAGATGTGCGGAATCAGAGATGGGGAATCAGAGGCAGGGAATCAGAATCAGAAGCGGGGAATTAGAGGCCGGGAATCAGAGGCCGGGAATCAGATGCTGGGAATAAGAGGCCGGGAATCAGAGGTGGGGAATCAGAGTCCCGGAATCAGAGATGGGGATTCAGAGGCGGGGAATGAGATATGGAGAATCAGAGGCGGGGAATCAGAGGCGGGGAAACAGAGGTGGGGAATCAGATATGGGGAATCAGATATGGGGAATCAGAGGTGGTGAATCAAAGGCGGTGAATCAGAGATGGAGAAACAGAGGCGGGGAATCAGAGGCGTGGAAACAGAGGTGGGGAATCACATATGGGGAATCAGAGGCGGGGAAACAGAGGCAGGGAATCAGATATGGGGAATCAGAGGCGGGGAATCAGAGGTGGGGAATCATAGGCAGGGAATCGGATGTGCGGAATCAGAGATGGGGAATCAGAGATGGGGAATCAGAGTCGGTGAATAAGAGGCAGGGAATCAGATGCGAGGAATCAGAGGTGGGCAATCAGAGGCGGGGAATCAGATATGGGGAATCAGAGGCGGGGAATCAGAGGCGGGGAACAGAGGCGGGGAATCAGATATGGGGAATCAGAGGTGGGGCATCAGAGGTTGTGAATCACAGATGGGGAATCAGAGGCGGGGAATCAGAGGCAGGGAATCAGACGTGGGAAATCAGAGGCGGGGATTCAGAGCTGGGGAATCAGAGGCGGGGAATCAGAGTTGGGGAATCAGAGGCGGGGAATAAGATATGGGGAATCAGAGGCAGGGAATCAGAGGCGGGAAAACAGAGGCGGGGAATCAGATATGGGGAATCAGAGGTGGGGAATCAGGGGCAGGGAATCAGTGGCAGGGAATCAGATGCGGGGAATCAGAGGCGGGGAATCAGAGGCAGGGAATCAGACACGGGGAATCAGAGGCGGGGAATCAGAGATGGGGAATCAGAGGCGGGGAATCAGAGGCAGGGAATCGTATGCCGGGAATCAGAGGCGGGAAATCAGAGCTGGGGAATCAGAGGCGGGGAATCATAGTTGGGGAATCAGAGGCGGCGAAGCAGATATGGGGAAATAGAGGCGGGGAATCAGATATGGGGAATCAGAGGCAGGGAATCAGATATGGGGAATCAGAGGCTGGGAATCAGAGGGGGGGAAACAGAGGCGGGGAATAAGATATGGGGAATCAGAGGTGGGGAATCAGGGGCGGGGAATCAGTGGCAGGGAATCAGAGGCGGGGAATCAGAGGCGGGGAATCAGAGGCAGGGAATCAGACACGGGGAATCAGAGGTGGGGAATCAGAGATGGGGAATCAGAGGCGGGGAATCAGAGGCAGGGAATCAGACGCGGGGAATCAGAGGCGGGGAATCAGAGCTGGGGAATCAGAGGTGGGGAATCAGAGTCGGGGAATCAGAGGCAGGGAATCGGATGTGCAGAATCAGAAATTGGGAATCAGAGGTGGGGAATCAGAGGCGGTGAATCAGAGATGGGGAATCAGAGGCGGGGAATCTGAGGCAGGAAATCAGACACGGGGATTCAGAGGCTGGGAATCAGACGGGGGGAATCAAAGGCGGGGAATCAGAGCTGGTGAATCAGAGGCAGGGAATCAGAGTTGGGGATTCAGAGGCGGGGAATCAGATATGGGGAAACAGAGGCGGGGAATCAGAGGCGGGCAAACAGAGGCGGGGAATTAAATATGGGGAATCAGAGGTGGTGAATCAGAGATTGGGAATCACAGGCGGGGAATCAGAGGCAGGGAATAGAACGCGGGGAATCAGAGGCAGGGAATCAGAGCTGGGGAATCAGAAGCGGGGAATCAGAGTTGGGGAATCAGAGGCGGCGAATCAGATATGGGGAATCAGAGGCAGGGAATCAGAGGCGGGGAATCAGAGGCAGGGAATCAGACGCGGGGAATCTGAGGCGGGGAATCAGAGCTGGGGAATCAGAGGTGGGGAATCAGAGTTGGGGAATCAGAGGCAGGGAATTGGATGTGCGGAATCAGAGATGGGGAATCAGAGGTGGGGAATCAGAGGCGGTGAATCAGAAATGGGGAATCAGAGGCGGGGAATCAGAGGCAGGAAATCAGACACGGGGATTCACAGGCTGGGAATCAGACGGTGGGAATCAAAGGCGGGGAATCAGAGCTGGGGAATCTGAGGCAGGGAATCAGAGTTGGGGATTCAGAGGCGGGGAATCAGATATGGGGAAACAGAGGCGGGGAATCAGAGGCAGGAAAACAGAGGCGGGGAATTAGATATGGGGAATCAGAGGTGGGGAATCAGAGGTTGTGAATCAGTGATGGGGAATCACAGGCGGGGAATCAGAGGCAGGGAATAGAACGCGGGGAATCAGAGGCAGGGAATCAGAGCTGGGGAATCAGAGGCGGGGAATCATTGTTGGGAATCAGAGGCGGGGAATCAGATATGGGGAAACAGAGGCGGGGAATCAGAGGCGGGGAAACATAGGCGGGGAATCAGATATGGGGAATCGGATGCAGGGAATCAGAGGCGGGGAATCAGAGCTGGGGAATCAGAGGCGGGGAATCAGAGTTGGGGCATCAGAGGTGGGGAATTAGATATAGGCAAACAGAGGCGGGGAATCAGAGGCGGGTAAACAGAGGCGGGGAATCAGATATGGGGAATCAGAGGTGGGGAATCAGAGGCAGGGAATCAGATGTGCGGAATCAGAGATGGGGAATCAGAGGCAGGGAATCAGAATCAGAAGCGGGGAATCAGAGGCCGGGAATCAGAGGCCGGGAATCAGATGCTGGGAATAAGAGGCCGGGAATCAGAGGTGGGGAATCAGAGTCCGGTAATCAGAAATGGGGATTCAGAGGCGGGGAATGAGATATGGAGAATCAGAGGCGGGGAATCAGAGGCGGGGAAACAGAGGTGGGGAATCAGATATGGGGAATCAGAGGTGGCGAATCAAAGGCGGTGAATCAGAGATGGGGAATCAGAGGCGGGGAATCAGAGGCAGGGAATCAGATGCGGGGAATCAGAGGCGGGGAATCAGAGCTGGCGAATCAGAGGCGGGGAATCAGAGGTGGGCAATCAGAGGCGGGGAATCAGATATGGGGAATCATAGGCGGGGAATCAGAGGCGGGGAAACAGAGGCGGGGAATCAAATATAGGGAATCAGAGGTGGGGAATCAGAGGTTGTGAATCAGAGATGGGGAATCAAGGCGGGGAATCAGAGGCAGGGAATCAGACGCGGGGAATCAGAGGCGGGGATTCAGAGCTGGGGAATCAGAGGCGGGGAATCAGAGTTGGGGAATCAGAGGCAGGGAATCAGATATGGGGAATCAGAGGCGGGGAATCAGAGGCGGGGAAACAGAGGCGGGGAATCAGATATGGGGAATCAGAGGTGGGGAATCAGGGGCAGGGAATCAGTGGCAGGGAATCAGAGGCGGGGAATCAGAGGCGGGGAATCAGAGGCAGGGAATCAGACACGGGGAATCAGAGGCGGGGAATCAGAGATGGGGAATCAGAGGCGGGGAATCAGAGGCAGGGAATCGGATGCCGGGAATCAGAGTCGGGGAATCAGAGCTGGGGAATCAGAGGCGGGGAATCAGATATGGGGAAATAGAGGCGGGGAATCGGATATGGGGAATCAGAGGTGTGGAATCAGAGGTTGGGAATCAGAGGCAGGGAATCAGAGGCGGGGAATCAGAGGCGGGGAATCAGAGGCAGGGAATCAGATTGCTGAATCGGAGATGGGGAATCAGAGGCAGGGAATCAGAGGCGGGGAATCAGAGGCGGGGAATCAGAGGCCGGGAATCAGATATGGGGAAACAGAGGCGGGGAATCTGAGGCGGCGAAACAGAGGCGGGGAATCAGATATGGGGAATCAGAGGTGGGGAATCAGAGGTTGGGAATCAGAGGCAGGGAATCAGAGGCTTGGAACCAGATGCAGGGAATCAGATGCGGGGAATCAGAGGCGGGGAATCAGAGCTGGGGAATCAGAGGTGGGGAATCAGATTTGGGGAATCAGAGGCGGGGACTTAGATATTGGGAAACAGAGGCGGGGAATCAGAGGCGGGGAAACAGAGGCGGGGAATCAGATATGGGGAATCAGAGGTGGGGAATCAGAGGCAGGGAATCAGATGTGCGGAATCAGAGATGGGGAATCAGAGGCAGGGAATCAGAATCAGAAGCATGGAATCAGAGGCCGGGAATCAGAGGCCGGAATCAGATGCTGGGAATCAGAGGCCTGGAATCAGAGGCGGGGAATCAGAGGCATGGAATCAGATGCGGGGAATCAGAGGCGGGGAATCAGAGCTGGGGAATCAGAGGCGGGGTATTAGAGTTGGGGAATCAGAGGCGGGGAATCAGATATGGGGAAACAGAGGTGGGGAATCAGAGGCGGGGAAACAGAGGCAGGGAATCAAATATAGGGAATCAGAGGTGGGGAATCAGAGGTTGTGAATCAGAGATGGGGAATCAAGGCGGGGAATCAGAGGCAGGGAATCAGACGCGGGGAATCAGAGGCGGGGATTCAGAGCTGGGGAATCAGAGGCGGGGAATCAGAGTTGGGGAATCAGAGGCAGGGAATCAGATATGGGGAATCAGAGGCGGGGAATCAGAGGCGGGGAAACAGAGGCGGGGAATCAGATATGGGGAATCAGAGGTGGGGAATCAGGGGCAGGGAATCAGTGGCAGGGAATCAGAGGCGGGGAATCAGAGGCGGGGAATCAGAGGCAGGGAATCAGACACGGGGAATCAGAGGCGGGGAATCAGAGATGGGGAATCAGAGGCGGGGAATCAGAGGCAGGGAATCGGATGCCGGGAATCAGAGTCGGGGAATCAGAGCTGGGGAATCAGAGGCGGGGAATCAGATATGGGGAAATAGAGGCGGGGAATCGGATATGGGGAATCAGAGGTGTGGAATCAGAGGTTGGGAATCAGAGGCAGGGAATCAGAGGCGGGGAATCAGAGGCGGGGAATCAGAGGCAGGGAATCAGATTGCTGAATCGGAGATGGGGAATCAGAGGCAGGGAATCAGAGGCGGGGAATCAGAGGCGGGGAATCAGAGGCCGGGAATCAGATATGGGGAAACAGAGGCGGGGAATCCGAGGCGGGGAAACAGAGGTGGGGAATCAGATATGGGGAATCAGAGGTGGGGAATCAGAGGTTGGGAATCAGAGGCAGGGAATCAGAGGCTTGGAATCAGATGCAGGGAATCAGATGCGGGGAATCAGAGGCGGGGAATCAGAGCTGTGGAATCAGAGGTGGGGAATCAGATTTGGGGAATCAGAGGCGGGGACTTAGATATTGGGAAACAGAGGCGGGGAATCAGAGGCGGGGAAACAGAGGCGGGGAATCAGATATGGGGAATCAGAGGTGGGGAATCAGAGGCAGGGAATCAGATGTGCGGAATCAGATATGGGGAATCAGAGGCAGGGAATCAGAATCAGAAGCATGGAATCAGAGGCCGGGAATCAGAGGCCGGAATCAGATGCTGGGAATCAGAGGCCTGGAATCAGAGGCGGGGAATCAGAGGCATGGAATCAGATGCGGGGAATCAGAGGCGGGGATTCAGAGCTGGGGAATCAGAGGCGGGGTATTAGAGTTGGGGAATCAGAGGCGGGGAATCAGATATGGGGAAACAGAGGTGGGGAATCAGAGGCGGGGAAACAGAGGCAGGGAATCAGATATGGTGAATCAGAGGCGGGGATTCAGAGGTGGGGAATCATAGGCAGGGAATCGGATGTGCGGAATCAGAGATGGGGAATCAGAGGCCGGGAATCAGAGGTGGTGAATCAGAGATGGGGAATCAGAGGCGGGGAATCAGAGGCAGGGAATCAGACGTGTGGAATCAGAGGTGGGCAATCAGAGGCGGGGAATCAGATATGGGGAATCAGAGGCGGGGAATCAGAGGCGGGGAAACAGAGGCCGGGAATCAGATATGGGGAATCAGAGGTGGGGCATCAGAGGTTGTGAATCACAGATGGGGAATCAGAGGCGGGGAATGAGAGGCAGGGAATCAGACGCGGGGAATCAGAGGCGGGGATTCAGAGCTGGGGAATCAGAGGTGGGGAATCAGAGTTGGGGAATCAGAGGCGGGGAATCAGATATGGGGAATCAGAGGCAGGGAATCAGAGGCGGGAAAATAGAGGCGGGGAATCAGATATGGGGAATCAGAGGCAGGGAATCAGATATGGGGAATCAGAGGCTGGGAATCAGAGGGGGGGGAAACAGAGGCGGGGAATAAGATATGGGGAATCAGAGGTGGGGAATCAGGGGCGGGGAATCAGTGGCAGGGAATCAGAGGCGGGGAATCAGAGGCGGGGAATCAGAGGCAGGGAATCAGACACGGGGAATCAGAGGTGGGGAATCAGAGATGGGGAATCAGAGGCGGGGAATCAGAGGCAGGGAATCAGACGCGGGGAATCAGAGGCGGGGAATCAGAGCTGGGGAATCAGAGGTGGGGAATCAGATTCGGGGAATCAGAGGCAGGGAATCGGAAGTGCGGAATCAGAAATGGGGAATCAGAGGTGGGGAATCAGAGGCGGTGAATCAGAGATGGGGTATCAGAGGCGGGGAATCTGAGGCAGGAAATCAGACACGGGGATTCAGAGGCTGGGAATCAGACGGGGGGAATCAAAGGCGGGGAATCAGAGCTGGTGAATCAGAGGCAGGGAATCAGAGTTGGGGATTCAGAGGCGGGGAATCAGATATGGGGAAACAGAGGCGGGGAATCAGAGGCGGGCAAACAGAGGCGGGGAATTAAATATGGGGAATCAGAGGTGGGGAATCAGAGGTGGTGAATCAGAGATTGGGAATCACAGGCGGGGAATCAGAGGCAGGGAATAGAACGCGGGGAATCAGAGGCAGGGAATCAGAGCTGGGGAATCAGAGGCGGGGAATCAGATATGGGGAAACAGAGGCGGGGAATCAGAGGTGGGGAAACAGAGGCGGGGAATCAGACATGGGGAATCGGATGCGGGGAATCAGAGGCGGGGAATCAGAGATGGGGAATCAGAGGCGGGGAATCAGAGTTGGGGCATCAGAGGTGGGGAATTAGATATGGGGAAACAGAGGCGAGGAATCAGAGGTGGGGAAACAGAGGCGGGGAATCAGATATGGGGAATCAGAGGTGGGGAATCAGAGGCAGGGAATCAGATGTGCGGAATCAGAGATGGGGAATCAGAGGCAGGGTATCAGAATCAGAAGCGGGGAATCAGAGGCCGGGAATCAGAGGCCGGGAATCAGATGCTGGGAATAAGAGGCCAGGAATCAGAGGTGGGGAATCAGAGTCCGGGAATCAGAGATGGGGATTCGGAGGCGGGGAATGAGATATGGAGAATCAGAGGCGGGGAATCAGAGGCGGGGAAACAGAGGTGGGGAATCAGATATGGGGAATCAGAGGTGGCGAATCAAAGGCGGTGAATCAGAGATGGGGAATCAGAGGCGGGGAATCAGAGGCAGGGAATCAGATGCGGGGATTCAGAGGCGGGGAATCAGAGCTGGCGAATCAGAGGCGGGGAATCAGAGGTGGGCAATTAGAGCTGGGGAATCAGATATGGGGAATCAGAGGCGGGGAATCAGAGGCGGGGAAACAGAGGCGGTGAATCAGATATGGGGAATCAGAGGTGGGGAATCAGAGGTTGTGAATCAGAGATGGGGAATCAAGGCGGGGAATCAGAGGCAGGGAATCAGACGCGGGGAATCAGAGGCGGGGATTCAGAGCTGGGGAATCAGAGTCGGGAAATCAGAGTTGGGGAATCAGAGGCAGGGAATCAGATATGGGGAATCAGAGGCGGGGAAACAGAGGAGGGGAATCAGATATGGGGAATCAGAGGTGGGGAATCAGGGGCAGGGAATCAGTGGCAGGGAATCAGAGGCTGGGAATCACAGGCGGGGAATCAGAGGCAGGGAATCAGACACGGGGAATCAGAGGCGGGGAATCAGAGATGGGGAATCAGAGGCGGGGAATTAGAGGCAGTGAATCGGACGCCGGGAATCAGAGGCGGGGAATCAGAGCTGGGGAATCAGAGGCGGGGAATCAGAGTTGGGGAATCAGAGGCGGGGAATCAGATATGGGGAAATAGAGGCGGGGAATCAGATATGGGGAATCAGAGGTGTGGAATCAGAGGTTGGGAATCAGAGGACGGGAATCAGAGGCGGGGAAACAGAGGCGGGGAATCAGATATGGGGAATCAGAGGTGGCGAATCAAAGGCGGTGAAACAGAGATGGGGAATCAGGGCAGGGAATCAGAGGCAGGGAATCAGAGCTAAGGGAAACAGAGGCGGGGAATCAGAGGCGGGGAAACAGAGGCGGGGAATCAGATATGGGGAATCAGAGGTGGGGAATCAGGGGCAGGGAATCAGTGGCAGGGAATCAGAGGCGGGGAAACAGAGGCGGGGAATCAGATATGGGGAATCAGAGGTGGCGAATCAAAGGCGGTGAAACAGAGATGGGGAATCAGGGCAGGGAATCAGAGGCAGGGAATCAGAGCTAAGGGAAACAGAGGCGGGGAATCAGAGGCGGGGAAACAGAGGCGGGGAATTAAATATGGGGAATCAGAGGTGGGGAATCAGAGGTGGTGAATCAGAGATTGGGAATCACAGGCGGGGAATCAGAGGCAGGGAATAGAACGCGGGAAATCAGAGGCAGGGAATCAGAGCTGGGGAATCAGAAGCGGGGAATCAGAGTTGGGGAATCAGAGGCGGCGAATCAGATATGGGGAATCAGAGGCAGGGAATCAGAGGCGGGGAATCAGAGGCAGGGAATCAGACACGGGGAATCTGAAGCGGGGAATAAGAGCTGGGGAATCAGAGGTGGGGAATCAGAGTTGGGGAATCAGAGGCAGGGAATTGGATGTGCGGAATCAGAGATGGGGAATCAGAGGTGGGGAATCAAAGGCGGTGAATCAGAAATGGGGAATCAGAGGCGGGGAATCAGAGGCAGGAAATCAGACACGGGGATTCAGAGGCTGGGAATCAGACGGTGGGAATCAAAGGCGGGGAATCAGAGCTGGGGAATCTGAGGCAGGGAATCAGAGTTGGGGATTCAGAGGCGGGGAATCAGATATGGGGAAACAGAGGCGGGGAATCAGAGGCGGGAAAACAGAGGCGTGGAATTAGATATGGGGAATCAGAGGTGGGGAATCAGAGGTGGTGAATCAGTGATGGGGAATCACAGGCGGGGAATCAGAGGCAGGGAATGGAACGCGGGGAATCAGAGGCAGGGAATCAGAGCTGCGGAATCAGAGGCGGGGAATCATTGTTGGGAATCAGAGGCGGGGAATCAGATATGGGGAAACAGAGGCGGGGAATCAGAGGCGGGGAAACAGAGGCGGGGAATCAGATATGGGGAATCGGATGCAGGGAATCAGAGGCGGGGAATCAGAGCTGGGGAATCAGAGGCGGGGAATCAGAGTTGGGGCATCAGAGGTGGGGAATTTGATATGGGGAAACAGAGGCGGGGAATCAGAGGCGGGGAAACAGAGGCGGGGAATCAGATATGGGGAATCATAGGTGGGGAATCAGAGGCAGGGAATCAGATGTGCGGAATCAGAGATAGGGAATCAGAGGCAGGGAATCAGAATCAGAAGCGGGGAATTAGAGGCCGGGATCAGAGGCCGGGAATCAGATGCTGGGAATAAGAGGCCGGGAATCAGAGGTGGGGAATCAGAGTCCCGGAATCAGAGATGGGGATTCAGAGGCGGGGAATGAGATATGGAGAATCAGAGGCGGGGAATCAGAGGCGGGGAAACAGAGGTGGGGAATCAGATATGGGGAATCAGATATGGGGAATCAGAGGTGGTGAATCAAAGGCGGTGAATCAGAGATGGAGAAACAGAGGCGGGGAATCAGGGGCGTGGAAACAGAGGTGGGGAATCACATATGGGGAGTCAGAGGCGGGGAAACAGAGGCAGGGAATCAGATATGGGGAATCAGAGGCGGGGAATCAGAGGTGGGGAATCATAGGCAGGGAATCGGATGTGCGGAATCAGAGATGGGGAATCAGAGGCCGGGAATCAGAGGTGGTGAATCAGAGATGGGGAATCAGAGGCGGTGAATAAGAGGCAGGGAATCAGATGCGAGGAATCAGAGGTGGGCAATCAGAGGCGGGGATCAGATATGGGGAATCAGAGGCGGGGAATCAGAGGCGGGGAACAGAGGCGGGGAATCAGATATGGGGAATCAGAGGTGGGGCATCAGAGGTTGTGAATCACAGATGGGGAATCAGAGGCGGGGAATCAGAGGCAGGGAATCAGACGTGGGGAATCAAAGGCGGGGATTCAGAGCTGGGGAATCAGAGGCGGGGAATCAGAGTTGGGGAATCAGAGGCGGGGAATCAGATATGGGGAATCAGAGGCAGGGAATCAGAGGCGGGAAAACAGAGGCGGGGAATCAGATATGGGGAATCAGAGGTGGGGAATCAGGGGCAGGGAATCAGTGGCAGGGAATCAGACGCGGGGAATCAGAGGCGGGGAATCAGAGGCAGGGAATCAGACACGGGGAATCAGAGGCGGGGAATCAGAGATGGGGAATCAGAGGCGGGGAATCAGAGGCAGGGAATCGGATGCCGGGAATCAGAGGCGGGAAATCAGAGCTGGGGAATCAGAGGCGGGGAATCATAGTTGGGGAATCAGAGGCGGCGAAGCAGATATGAGGAAATAGAGGCGGGGAATCAGATATGGGGAATCAGAGGCAGGGAATCAGATATGGGGAATCAGAGGCTGGGAATCAGAGGGGGGGAAACAGAGGCGGGGAATAAGATATGGGGAATCAGAGGTGGGGAATCAGGGGCGGGGAATCAGTGGCAGGGAATCAGAGGCGGGGAATCAGAGGCGGGGAATCAGAGGCAGGGAATCAGACACGGGGAATCAGAGGTGGGGAATCAGAGATGGGGAATCAGAGGCGGGGAATCAGAGGCAGGGAATCAGACGCGGGGAATCAGAGGCGGGGAATCAGAGCTGGGGAATCAGAGGTGGGGAATCAGAGTCGGGGAATCAGAGGCAGGGAATCGGATGTGCAGAATCAGAAATTGGGAATCAGAGGTGGGGAATCAGAGGCGGTGAATCAGAGATGGGGAATCAGAGGCGGGGAATCTGAGGCAGGAAATCAGACACGGGGATTCAGAGGCTGGGAATCAGACGGGGGGAATCAAAGGCGGGGAATCAGAGCTGGTGAATCAGAGGCAGGGAATCAGAGTTGGGGATTCAGAGGCGGGGAATCAGATATGGGGAAACAGAGGCGGGGAATCAGAGGCGGGCAAACAGAGGCGGGGAATTAAATATGGGGAATCAGAGGTGGTGAATCAGAGATTGGGAATCACAGGCGGGGAATCAGAGGCAGGGAATAGAACGCGGGGAATCAGAGGCAGGGAATCAGAGCTGGGGAATCAGAAGCGGGGAATCAGAGTTGGGGAATCAGAGGCGGCGAATCAGATATGGGGAATCAGAGGCAGGGAATCAGAGGCGGGGAATCAGAGGCAGGGAATCAGACGCGGGGAATCTGAGGCGGGGAATCAGAGCTGGGGAATCAGAGGTGGGGAATCAGAGTCGGGGAATCAGAGGCAGGGAATCGGATGTGCGGAATCAGAAATGGGGAATCAGAGGTGGGGAATCAGAGGCGGTGAATCAGAGATGGGGAATCAGAGGCGGGGAATCTGAGGCAGGAAATCAGACACGGGGATTCAGAGGCTGGGAATCAGACGGGGGGAATCAAAGGCGGGGAATCAGAGCTGGTGAATCAGAGGCAGGGAATCAGAGTTGGGGATTCAGAGGCGGGGAATCAGATATGGGGAAACAGAGGCGGGGAACCAGAGGCGGGCAAACAGAGGCGGGGAATTAAATATGGGGAATCAGAGGTGGGGAATCAGAGGTGGTGAATCAGAGATTGGGAATCACAGGCGGGGAATCAGAGGCAGGGAATAGAACGCGGGGAATCAGAGGCAGGGAATCAGAGCTGGGGAATCAGAAGCGGGGAATCAGAGTTGGGGAATCAGAGGCGGCGAATCAGATATGGGGAATCAGAGGCAGGGAATCAGAGGCGGGGAATCAGAGGCAGGGAATCAGACGCGGGGAATCTGAGGCGGGGAATCAGAGCTGGGGAATCAGAGGTGGGGAATCAGAGTTGGGGAATCAGAGGCTGGGAATTGGATGTGCGGAATCAGAGATGGGGAATCAGAGGTGGGGAATCAGAGGCGGTGAATCAGAAATGGGGAATCAGAGGCGGGGAATCAGAGGCAGGAAATCAGACACGGGGATTCAGAGGCTGGGAATCAGACGGTGGGAATCAAAGGCGGGGAATCAGAGCTGGGGAATCTGAGTCAGGGAATCAGAGTTGGGGATTCAGAGGCGGGGAATCAGATATGGGGAAACAGAGGCGGGGAATCAGAGGCGGGAAAACAGAGGCGTGGTATTAGATATGGGGAATCAGAGGTCGGGAATCAGAGGTGGTGAATCAGTGATGGGGAATCACAGGCGGGGAATCAGAGGCAGGGAATAGAACGCGGGGAATCAGAGGCAGGGAATCAGAGCTGGGGAATCAGAGGCGGGGAATCATTGTTGGGAATCAGAGGCGGGGAATCAGATATGGGGAAACAGAGGCGGGGAATCAGAGGCGGGGAAACAGAGGCGGGGAATCAGATATGGGGAATCGGATGCAGGGAATCAGAGGCGGGGAATCAGAGCTGGGGAATCAGAGGTGGGGAATCAGAGTTGGGGCATCAGAGGTGGGGAATTAGATATGGGGAAACAGAGGCGGGAATCAGAGGCGGGGAAACAGAGGCGGGGAATCAGATATGGGGAATCATAGGTGGGGAATCAGAGGCAGGGAATCAGATGTGCGGAATCAGAGATGGGGAATCAGAGGCAGGGAATCAGATATGGGGAATCAGAGGCAGGGAATCAGAGGCGGGAAAACAGAGGCAGGGAATCAGATATGGGGAATCAGAGGTGGGGAATCAGGGGCAGGGAATCAGTGGCAGGGAATCAGACGTGGGGAATCAGAGGCGGGGAATCAGAGGCAGGGAATCAGACACGGGGAATCAGAGGCGGGGAATCAGAGATGGGGAATCAGATGCGGGGAATCAGAGGCAGGGAATCGGATGCCGGGAATCAGAGGCGGGAAATCAGAGCTGGGGAATCAGAGGCGGGGAATCATAGTTGGGGAATCAGAGGCGGCGAAGGAGATATGGGGAAATAGAGGCGGGGAATCAGATATGGGGAATCAGAGGCAGGGAATCAGATATGGGGAATCAGAGGCTGGGAATCAGAGGGGGGGAAACAGAGGCTGTGAATAAGATATGGGGAATCAGAGGTGGGGAATCAGGGGCGGGGAATCAGTGGCAGGGAATCAGAGGCGGGGAATCAGAGGCGGGGAATCAGAGGCAGGGAATCAGACACGGGGAATCAGAGGTGGGGAATCAGAGATGGGGAATCAGAGGTGGGGAATTAGAGGCAGGGAATCAGACGCGGGGAATCAGAGGCGGGGAATCAGAGCTGGGGAATCAGAGGTGGGGAATCAGAGTCGTGGAATCGGAGGCAGGGTATCGGATGTGCGGAATCAGAAACGGGGAATAAGAGGTGGGGAATCAGAGGCGGTGAATCAGAGATGGGGAATCAGAGGCGGGGAATCTGAGGCAGGAAATCAGACACGGGGATTCAGAGGCTGGGAATCAGACGGGGGGAATCAAAGGCGGGGAATCAGAGCTGGTGAATCAGAGGCAGGGAATCAGAGTTGGGGATTCAGAGGCGGGGAATCAGATATGGGGAAACAGAGGCGGGGAATCAGAGGCGGGCAAACAGAGGCGGGGAATTAAATATGGGGAATCAGAGGTGGGGAATCAGAGGTGGTGAATCAGAGATTGGGAATCACAGGCGGGGAATCAGAGGCAGGGAATAGAACGCGGGAAATCAGAGCTGGGGAATCAGAAGCGGGGAATCAGAGTTGGGGAATCAGAGGCGGCGAATCAGATATGGGGAATCAGAGGCAGGGAATCAGAGGCGGGGAATCAGAGGCAGGGAATCAGACACGGGGAATCTGAAGCGGGGAATAAGAGCTGGGGAATCAGAGGTGGGGAATCAGAGTTGGGGAATCAGAGGCAGGGAATTGGATGTGCGGAATCAGAGATGGGGAATCAGAGGTGGGGAATCAAAGGCGGTGAATCAGAAATGGGGAATCAGAGGCGGGGAATCAGAGGCAGGAAATCAGACACGGGGATTCAGAGGCTGGGAATCAGACGGTGGGAATCAAAGGCGGGGAATCAGAGCTGGGGAATCTGAGGCAGGGAATCAGAGTTGGGGATTCAGAGGCGGGGAATCAGATATGGGGAAACAGAGGCGGGGAATCAGAGGCGGGAAAACAGAGGCGTGGAATTAGATATGGGGAATCAGAGGTGGGGAATCAGAGGTGGTGAATCAGTGATGGGGAATCACAGGCGGGGAATCAGAGGCAGGGAATAGAACGCGGGGAATCAGAGGCAGGGAATCAGAGCTGGGGAATCAGAGGCGGGGAATCATTGTTGGGAATCAGAGGCGGGGAATCAGATATGGGGAAACAGAGGCGGGGAATCAGAGGCGGGGAAACAGAGGCGGGGAATCAGATATGGGGAATCGGATGCAGGGAATCAGAGGCGGGGAATCAGAGCTGGGGAATCAGAGGCGGGGAATCAGAGTTGGGGCATCAGAGGTGGGGAATTTGATATGGGGAAACAGAGGCGGGGAATCAGAGGCGGGGAAACAGAGGCGGGGAATCAGATATGGGGAATCATAGGTGGGGAATCAGAGGCAGGGAATCAGATGTGCGGAATCAGAGATGGGGAATCAGAGGCAGGGAATCAGAATCAGAAGCGGGGAATTAGAGGCCGGGAATCAGAGGCCGGGAATCAGATGCTGGGAATAAGAGGCCGGGAATCAGAGGTGGGGAATCAGAGTCCCGGAATCAGAGATGGGGATTCAGAGGCGGGGAATGAGATATGGAGAATCAGAGGCGGGGAATCAGAGGCGGGGAAACAGAGGTGGGGAATCAGATATGGGGAATCAGATATGGGGAATCAGAGGTGGTGAATCAAAGGCGGTGAATCAGAGATGGAGAAACAGAGGCGGGGAATCAGAGGCGTGGAAACAGAGGTGGGGAATCACATATGGGGAATCAGAGGCGGGGAAACAGAGGCAGGGAATCAGATATGGGGAATCAGAGGCGGGGAATCAGAGGTGGGGAATCATAGGCAGGGAATCGGATGTGCGGAATCAGAGATGGGGAATCAGAGGCCGGGAATCAGAGGTGGTGAATCAGAGATGGGGAATCAGAGGCGGTGAATAAGAGGCAGGGAATCAGATGCGAGGAATCAGAGGTGGGCAATCAGAGGCGGGGAATCAGATATGGGGAATCAGAGGCGGGGAATCAGAGGCGGGGAACAGAGGCGGGGAATCAGATATGGGGAATCAGAGGTGGGGCATCAGAGGTTGTGAATCACAGATGGGGAATCAGAGGCGGGGAATCAGAGGCAGGGAATCAGACGTGGGTAATCAGAGGCGGGGATTCAGAGCTGGGGAATCAGAGGCGGGGAATCAGAGTTGGGGAATCAGAGGCGGGGAATCAGATATGGGGAATCAGAGGCAGGGAATCAGAGGCGGGAAAACAGAGGCGGGGAATCAGATATGGGGAATCAGAGGTGGGGAATCAGGGGCAGGGAATCAGTGGCAGGGAATCAGACGCGGGGAATCAGAGGCGGGGAATCAGAGGCAGGGAATCAGACACGGGGAATCAGAGGCGGGGAATCAGAGATGGGGAATCAGAGGCGGGGAATCAGAGGCAGGGAATCGAATGCCGGGAATCAGAGGCGGGAAATCAGAGCTGGGGAATCAGAGGCGGGGAATCATAGTTGGGGAATCAGAGGCGGCGAAGCAGATATGGGGAAATAGAGGCGGGGAATCAGATATGGGGAATCAGAGGCAGGGAATCAGATATGGGGTATCAGAGGCTGGGAATCAGAGGGGGGGAAACAGAGGCGGGGAATAAGATATGGGGAATCAGAGGTGGGGAATCAGGGGCGGGGAATCAGTGGCAGGGAATCAGAGGCGGGGAATCAGAGGCGGGGAATCAGAGGCAGGGAATCAGACACGGGGAATCAGAGGTGGGGAATCAGAGATGGGGAATCAGAGGCGGGGAATCAGAGGCAGGGAATCAGACGCGGGGAATCAGAGGCGGGGAATCAGAGCTGGTGAATCAGAGGTGGGGAATCAGAGTCGGGGAATCAGAGGCAGGGAATCGGATGTGCAGAATCAGAAATTGGGAATCAGAGGTGGGGAATCAGAGGCGGTGAATCAGAGATTGGGAATCAGAGGCGGGGAATCTGAGGCAGGAAATCAGACACGGGGATTCAGAGGCTGGGAATCAGATGGGGGGAATCAAAGGCGGGGAATCAGAGCTGGTGAATCAGAGGCAGGGAATCAGAGTTGGGGATTCAGAGGCGGGGAATCAGATATGGGGAAACAGAGGCGGGGAATCAGAGGCGGGCAAACAGAGGCGGGGAATTAAATATGGGGAATCAGAGGTGGTGAATCAGAGATTGGGAATCACAGGCGGGGAATCAGAGGCAGGGAATAGAACGCGGGGAATCAGAGGCAGGGAATCAGAGCTGGGGAATCAGAAGCGGGGAATCAGAGTTGGGGAATCAGAGGCGGCGAATCAGATATGGGGAATCAGAGGCAGGGAATCAGAGGCGGGGAATCAGAGGCAGGGAATCAGACGCGGGGAATCTGAGGCGGGGAATCAGAGCTGGGGAATCAGAGGTGGGGAATCAGAGTTGGGGAATCAGAGGCAGGGAATTGGATGTGCGGAATCAGAGATGGGGAATCAGAGGTGGGGAATCAGAGGCGGTGAATCAGAAATGGGGAATCAGAGGTGGGGAATCAGAGGCAGGAAATCAGACACGGGGATTCACAGGCTGGGAATCAGACGGTGGGAATCAAAGGCGGGGAATCAGAGCTGGGGAATCTGAGGCAGGGAATCAGAGTTGGGGTTTCAGAGGCGGGGAATCAGATATGGGGAAACAGAGGCGGGGAATCAGAAGCAGGAAAACAGAGGCGGGGAATTAGATATGGGGAATCAGAGGTGGGGAATCAGAGGTTGTGAATCAGTGATGGGGAATCACAGGCGGGGAATCAGAGGCAGGGAATAGAACGCGGGGAATCAGAGGCAGGGAATCAGAGCTGGGGAATCAGAGGCGGGGAATCATTGTTGGGAATCAGAGGCGGGGAATCAGATATGGGGAAACAGAGGCGGGGAATCAGAGGCGGGGAAACATAGGCGGGGAATCAGATATGGGGAATCGGATGCAGGGAATCAGAGGCGGGGAATCAGAGCTGGGGAATCAGAGGCGGGGAATCAGAGTTGGGGCATCAGAGGTGGGGAATTAGATATAGGCAAACAGAGGCGGGGAATCAGAGGCGGGTAAACAGAGGCGGGGAATCAGATATGGGGAATCAGAGGTGGGGAATCAGAGGCAGGGAATCAGATGTGCGGAATCAGAGATGGGGAATCAGAGGCAGGGAATCAGAATCAGAAGCGGGGAATCAGAGGCCGGGAATCAGAGGCCGGGAATCAGATGCTGGGAATAAGAGGCCGGGAATCAGAGGTGGGGAATCAGAGTCCGGTAATCAGAAATGGGGATTCAGAGGCGGGGAATGAGATATGGAGAATCAGAGGCGGGGAATCAGAGGCGGGGAAACAGAGGTGGGGAATCAGATATGGGGAATCAGAGGTGGCGAATCAAAGGCGGTGAATCAGAGATGGGGAATCAGAGGCGGGGAATCAGAGGCAGGGAATCAGATGCGGGGAATCAGAGGCGGGGAATCAGAGCTGGCGAATCAGAGGCGGGGAATCAGAGGTGGGCAATCAGAGGCGGGGAATCAGATATGGGGAATCATAGGCGGGGAATCAGAGGCGGGGAAACAGAGGCGGGGAATCAAATATAGGGAATCAGAGGTGGGGAATCAGAGGTTGTGAATTAGAGATGGGGAATCAAGGCGGGGAATCAGAGGCAGGGAATCAGACGCGGGGAATCAGAGGCGGGGATTCAGAGCTGGGGAATCAGAGGCGGGGAATCAGAGTTGGGGAATCAGAGGCAGGGAATCAGATATGGGGAATCAGAGGCGGGGAATCAGAGGTGGGGAAACAGAGGCGGGGAATCAGATATGGGGAATCAGAGGTGGGGAATCAGGGGCAGGGAATCAGTGGCAGGGAATCAGAGGCGGGGAATCAGAGGCGGGGAATCAGAGGCAGGGAATCAGACACGGGGAATCAGAGGCGGGGAATCAGAGATGGGGAATCAGAGGCGGGGAATCAGAGGCAGGGAATCGGATGCCGGGAATCAGAGTCGGGGAATCAGAGCTGGGGAATCAGAGGCGGGGAATCAGATATGGGGAAATAGAGGCGGGGAATCGGATATGGGGAATCAGAGGCGGGGATTCAGAGCTGGGGAATCAGAGGCGGGGAATCAGAGTTGGGGAATCAGAGGCGGGGAATCAGATATGGGGAATCAGAGGCAGGGAATCAGAGGCGGGAAAACAGAGGCGGGGAATCAGATATGGGGAATCAGAGGTGGGGAATCAGGGGCAGGGAATCAGTGGCAGGGAATCAGACGCGGGGAATCAGAGGCGGGGAATCAGAGGCAGGGAATCAGACACGGGGAATCAGAGGCGGGGAATCAGAGATGGGGAATCAGAGGCGGGGAATCAGAGGCAGGGAATCGGATGCCGGGAATCAGAGGCGGGAAATCAGAGCTGGGGAATCAGAGGCGGGGAATCATAGTTGGGGAATCAGAGGCGGCGAAGCAGATATGGGGAAATAGAGGCGGGGAATCAGATATGGGGAATCAGAGGCAGGGAATCAGATATGGGGAATCAGAGGCTGGGAATCAGAGGGGGGGAAACAGAGGCGGGGAATAAGATATGGGGAATCAGAGGTGGGGAATCAGGGGCGGGGAATCAGTGGCAGGGAATCAGATGCGGGGAATCAGAGGCGGGGAATCAGAGCTGGCGAATCAGAGGCGGGGAATCAGAGGTGGGCAATCAGAGGCGGGGAATCAGATATGGGGAATCATAGGCGGGGAATCAGAGGCGGGGAAACAGAGGCGGGGAATCAGAGGCAGGGAATCAGATGCGGGGAATCAGAGGCGGGGAATCAGAGCTGGCGAATCAGAGGCGGGGAATCAGAGGTGGGCAATCAGAGGCGGGGAATCAGATATGGGGAATCATAGGCGGGGAATCAGAGGCGGGGAAACAGAGGCGGGGAATCAAATATAGGGAATCAGAGGTGGGGAATCAGAGGTTGTGAATTAGAGATGGGGAATCAAGGCGGGGAATCAGAGGCAGGGAATCAGACGCGGGGAATCAGAGGCGGGGATTCAGAGCTGGGGAATCAGAGGCGGGGAATCAGAGTTGGGGAATCAGAGGCAGGGAATCAGATATGGGGAATCAGAGGCGGGGAATCAGAGGTGGGGAAACAGAGGCGGGGAATCAGATATGGGGAATCAGAGGTGGGGAATCAGGGGCAGGGAATCAGTGGCAGGGAATCAGAGGCGGGGAATCAGAGGCGGGGAATCAGAGGCAGGGAATCAGACACGGGGAATCAGAGGCGGTGAATCAGAGATGGGGAATCAGAGGCGGGGAATCAGAGGCAGGGAATCGGATGCCGGGAATCAGAGTCGGGGAATCAGAGCTGGGGAATCAGAGGCGGGGAATCAGATATGGGGAAATAGAGGCGGGGAATCGGATATGGGGAATCAGAGGTGTGGAATCAGAGGTTGGGAATCAGAGGCAGGGAATCAGAGGCGGGGAATCAGAGGCGGGGAATCAGAGGCAGGGAATCAGATTGCTGAATCGGAGATGGGGAATCAGAGGCAGGGAATCAGAGGCGGGGAATCAGAGGCGGGGAATCAGAGGCCGGGAATCAGATATGGGGAAACAGAGGCGGGGAATCCGAGGCGGCGAAACAGAGGCGGGGAATCAGATATGGGGAATCAGAGGTGGGGAATCAGAGGTTGGGAATCAGAGGCAGGGAATCAGAGGCTTGGAATCAGATGCAGGGAATCAGATGCGGGGAATCAGAGGCGGGGAATCAGAGCTGGGGAATCAGAGGTGGGGAATCAGATTTGGGGAATCAGAGGCGGGGACTTAGATATTGGGAAACAGAGGCGGGGAATCAGAGGCGGGGAAACAGAGGCGGGGAATCAGATATGGGGAATCAGAGGTGGGGAATCAGAGGCAGGGAATCAGATGTGCGGAATCAGAGATGGGGAATCAGAGGCAGGGAATCAGAATCAGAAGCATGGAATCAGAGGCCAGGAATCAGAGGCCGGAATCAGATGCTGGGAATCAGAGGCCTGGAATCAGAGGCGGGGAATCAGAGGCATGGAATCAGATGCGGGGAATCAGAGGCGGGGAATCAGAGCTGGGGAATCAGAGGCGGGGTATTAGAGTTGGGGAATCAGAGGCGGGGAATCAGATATGGGGAAACAGAGGTGGGGAATCAGAGGCGGGGAAACAGAGGCAGGGAATCAAATATAGGGAATCAGAGGTTGTGAATCAGAGATGGGGAATCAAGGCGGGGAATCAGAGGCAGGGAATCAGACGCGGGGAATCAGAGGCGGGGATTCAGAGCTGGGGAATCAGAGGCGGGGAATCAGAGTTGGGGAATCAGAGGCAGGGAATCAGATATGGGGAATCAGAAGCGGGGAATCAGAGGCGGGGAAACAGAGGCGGGGAATCAGATATGGGGAATCAGAGGTGGGGAATCAGGGGCAGGGAATCAGTGGCAGGGAATCAGAGGCGGGGAATCAGAGGCGGGGAATCAGAGGCAGGGAATCAGACACGGGGAATCAGAGGCGGGGAATCAGAGATGGGGAATCAGAGGCGGGGAATCAGAGGCAGGGAATCGGATGCCGGGAATCAGAGTCGGGGAATCAGAGCTGGGGAATCAGAGGCGGGGAATCAGATATGGGGAAATAGAGGCGGGGAATCGGATATGGGGAATCAGAGGTGTGGAATCAGAGGTTGGGATTCAGAGGCAGGGAATCAGAGGCGGGGAATCAGAGGCGGGGAATCAGAGGCAGGGAATCAGATTGCTGAATCGGAGATGGGGAATCAGAGGCAGGGAATCAGAGGCGGGGAATCAGAGGCGGGGAATCAGAGGCCGGGAATCAGATATGGGGAAACAGAGGCGGGGAATCCGAGGCGGGGAAACAGAGGCGGGGAATCAGATATGGGGAATCAGAGGTGGGGAATCAGAGGTTGGGAATCAGAGGCAGGGAATCAGAGGCTTGGAATCAGATGCAGGGAATCAGATGCGGGGAATCAGAGGCGGGGAATCAGAGCTGGGGAATCAGAGGTGGGGAATCAGATTTGGGGAATCAGAGGCGGGGACTTAGATATTGGGAAACAGAGGCGGGGAATCAGAGGCGGGGAAACAGAGGCGGGGAATCAGATATGGGGAATCAGAGGTGGGGAATCAGAGGCAGGGAATCAGATGTGCGGAATCAGAGATGGGGAATCAGAGGCAGGGAATCAGAATCAGAAGCATGGAATCAGAGGCCGGGAATCAGAGGCCGGAATCAGATGCTGGGAATCAGAGGCCTGGAATCAGAGGCGGGGAATCAGAGGCATGGAATCAGATGCGGGGAATCAGAGGCGGGGATTCAGAGCTGGGGAATCAGAGGCGGGGTATTAGAGTTGGGGAATCAGAGGCGGGGAATCAGATATGGGGAAACAGAGGTGGGGAATCAGAGGCGGGGAAACAGAGGCAGGGAATCAGATATGGTGAATCAGAGGCGGGGATTCAGAGGTGGGGAATCATAGGCAGGGAATCGGATGTGCGGAATCAGAGATGGGGAATCAGAGGCCGGGAATCAGAGGTGGTGAATCAGAGATGGGGAATCAGAGGCGGGGAATCAGAGGCAGGGAATCAGACGTGTGGAATCAGAGGTGGGCAATCAGAGGCGGGGAATCAGATATGGGGAATCAGAGGCGGGGAATCAGAGGCGGGGAAACAGAGGCCGGGAATCAGATATGGGGAATCAGAGGTGGGGCATCAGAGGTTGTGAATCACAGATGGGGAATCAGAGGCGGGGAATGAGAGGCAGGGAATCAGACGCGGGGAATCAGAGGCGGGGATTCAGAGCTGGGGAATCAGAGGTGGGGAATCAGAGTTGGGGAATCAGAGGCGGGGAATCAGATATGGGGAATCAGAGGCAGGGAATCAGAGGCGGGAAAATAGAGGCGGGGAATCAGATATGGGGAATCAGAGGCAGGGAATCAGATATGGGGAATCAGAGGCTGGGAATCAGAGGGGGGGGAAACAGAGGCGGGGAATAAGATATGGGGAATCAGAGGTGGGGAATCAGGGGCGGGGAATCAGTGGCAGGGAATCAGAGGCAGGGAATCAGAGGCGGGGAATCAGAGGCAGGGAATCAGACACGGGGAATCAGAGGTGGGGAATCAGAGATGGGGAATCAGAGGCGGGGAATCAGAGGCAGGGAATCAGACGCGGGGAATCAGAGGCGGGGAATCAGAGCTGGGGAATCAGAGGTGGGGAATCAGATTCGGGGAATCAGAGGCAGGGAATCGGATGTGCGGAATCAGAAATGGGGAATCAGAGGTGGGGAATCAGAGGCGGTGAATCAGAGATGGGGTATCAGAGGCGGGGAATCTGAGGCAGGAAATCAGACACGGGGATTCAGAGGCTGGGAATCAGACGGGGGGAATCAAAGGCGGGGAATCAGAGCTGGTGAATCAGAGGCAGGGAATCAGAGCTGGGGATTCAGAGGCGGGGAATCAGATATGGGGAAACAGAGGCGGGGAATCAGAGGCGGGCAAACAGAGGCGGGGAATTAAATATGGGGAATCAGAGGTGGGGAATCAGAGGTGGTGAATCAGAGATTGGGAATCACAGGCGGGGAATCAGAGGCAGGGAATAGAACGCGGGGAATCAGAGGCAGGGAATCAGAGCTGGGGAATCAGAGGCGGGGAATCAGATATGGGGAAACAGAGGCGGGGAATCAGAGGCGGGGAAACAGAGGCGGGGAATCAGACATGGGGAATCGGATGCGGGGAATCAGAGGCGGGGAATCAGAGATGGGGAATCAGAGGCGGGGAATCAGAGTTGGGGCATCAGAGGTGGGGAATTAGATATGGGGAAACAGAGGCGGGGAATCAGAGGTGGGGAAACAGAGGCGGGGAATCAGATATGGGGAATCAGAGGTGGGGAATCAGAGGCAGGGAATCAGATGTGCGGAATCAGAGATGGGGAATCAGAGGCAGGGTATCAGAATCAGAAGCGGGGAATCAGAGGCCGGGAATCAGAGGCCGGGAATCAGATGCTGGGAATAAGAGGCCAGGAATCAGAGGTGGGGAATCAGAGTCCGGGAATCAGAGATGGGGATTCGGAGGCGGGGAATGAGATATGGAGAATCAGAGGCGGGGAATCAGAGGCGGGGAAACAGAGGTGGGGAATCAGATATGGGGAATCAGAGGTGGCGAATCAAAGGCGGTGAATCAGAGATGGGGAATCAGAGGCGGGGAATCAGAGGCAGGGAATCAGATGCGGGGATTCAGAGGCGGGGAATCAGAGCTGGCGAATCAGAGGCGGGGAATCAGAGGTGGGCAATTAGAGCTGGGGAATCAGATATGGGGAATCAGAGGCGGGGAATCAGAGGCGGGGAAACAGAGGCGGTGAATCAGATATGGGGAATCAGAGGTGGGGAATCAGAGGTTGTGAATCAGAGATGGGGAATCAAGGCGGGGAATCAGAGGCAGGGAATCAGACGCGGGGAATCAGAGGCGGGGATTCAGAGCTGGGGAATCAGAGTCGGGAAATCAGAGTTGGGGAATCAGAGGCAGGGAATCAGATATGGGGAATCAGAGGCGGGGAAACAGAGGAGGGGAATCAGATATGGGGAATCAGAGGTGGGGAATCAGGGGCAGGGAATCAGTGGCAGGGAATCAGAGGCGGGGAATCACAGGCGGGGAATCAGAGGCAGGGAATCAGACACGGGGAATCAGAGGCGGGGAATCAGAGATGGGGAATCAGAGGCGGGGAATTAGAGGCAGTGAATCGGACGCCGGGAATCAGAGGCGGGGAATCAGAGCTGGGGAATCAGAGGCGGGGAATCAGAGTTGGGGAATCAGAGGCGGGGAATCAGATATGGGGAAATAGAGGCGGGGAATCAGATATGGGGAATCAGAGGTGTGGAATCAGAGGTTGGGAATCAGAGGACGGGAATCAGAGGCGGGGAAACAGAGGCGGGGAATCAGATATGGGGAATCAGAGGTGGCGAATCAAAGGCGGTGAAACAGAGATGGGGAATCAGGGCAGGGAATCAGAGGCAGGGAATCAGAGCTAAGGGAAACAGAGGTGGGGAATCAGAGGCGGGGAAACAGAGGCGGGGAATCAGATATGGGGAATCAGAGGTGGGGAATCAGGGGCAGGGAATCAGTGGCAGGGAATCAGAGGCGGGGAATCACAGGCGGGGAATCAGAGGCAGGGAATCAGACACGGGGAATCAGAGGCGGGGAATCAGAGATGGGGAATCAGAAGCGGGGAATCAGAGGCAGGGAATCAGACGCGGGGAATCAGAGGCGGGGATTCAGAGCTGGGGAATCAGAGTCGGGGAATCAGAGTTGGGGAATCAGAGGCAGGGAATCAGTTTTGGGGAATCAGAGGCGGGGAATCAGAGGCGGGGAAACAGAGGCGGGGAATCAGATATGGGGAATCCGAGGTGGGGAATCAGGGGCAGGGAATCAGTGGCAGGGAATCAGAGGCGGGGAATCACAGGCGGGGAATCAGAGGCAGGGAATCAGACACGGGGAATCAGAGGCGGGGAATCAGAGATGGGGAATCAGAGGCTGGGAATCAGAGGCAGTGAATCGGACGCCGGGAATCAGAGGCGGGGTATCAGAGCTGGGGAATCAGAGGCGGGGAATCAGAGTTGGGGAATCAGAGGCGGGGAATCAGATATGGGGAAATAGAGGCGGGGAATCAGAGTTGGGGAATCAGAGGCGGGGAATCAGATATGGGGAAATAGAGGCGGGGAATCAGATATGGGGAATCAGAGGTGTGGAGTCAGAGGTTGGGAATCAGAGGCAGGGAATCAGAGGCGGGGAAACAGAGGCGGGGAATCAGATATGGGGAATCAGAGGTGGCGAATCAAAGGCGGTGAAACAGAGATGGGGAATCAGGGTAGGGAATCAGAGGCAGGGAATCAGAGCTAAGGGAAACAGAGGCGGGGAATCAGATATGGGGAATCAGAGGTGGGGAATCAGGGGCGGGGAATCAGTGGCAGGGAATCAGAGCTGGGGAATCAGAGGTGGGGAATCAGAGCTGGGGAAACAGAGGCAGGGAATCGGATGTGCGGAATCAGAAATGGGGAATCAGAGGTGGGGAATCAGAGCTGGGGAATCAGAGGTGGGGAATCAGATTCGGGGAATCAGAGGCAGGGAATCGGATGTGCGGAATCAGAAATGGGGAATCAGAGGTGGGGAATCAGAGGCGGTGAATCAGAGATGGGGTATCAGAGGCGGGGAATCTGAGGCAGGAAATCAGACACGGGGATTCAGAGGCTGGGAATCAGACGGGGGGAATCAAAGGCGGGGAATCAGAGCTGGTGAATCAGAGGCAGGGAATCAGAGCTGGGGATTCAGAGGCGGGGAATCAGATATGGGGAAACAGAGGCGGGGAATCAGAGGCGGGCAAACAGAGGCGGGGAATTAAATATGGGGAATCAGAGGTGGGGAATCAGAGGTGGTGAATCAGAGATTGGGAATCACAGGCGGGGAATCAGAGGCAGGGAATAGAACGCGGGGAATCAGAGGCAGGGAATCAGAGCTGGGGAATCAGAGGCGGGGAATCAGATATGGGGAAACAGAGGCGGGGAATCAGAGGCGGGGAAACAGAGGCGGGGAATCAGACATGGGGAATCGGATGCGGGGAATCAGAGGCGGGGAATCAGAGATGGGGAATCAGAGGCGGGGAATCAGAGTTGGGGCATCAGAGGTGGGGAATTAGATATGGGGAAACAGAGGCGGGGAATCAGAGGTGGGGAAACAGAGGCGGGGAATCAGATATGGGGAATCAGAGGTGGGGAATCAGAGGCAGGGAATCAGATGTGCGGAATCAGAGATGGGGAATCAGAGGCAGGGTATCAGAATCAGAAGCGGGGAATCAGAGGCCGGGAATCAGAGGCCGGGAATCAGATGCTGGGAATAAGAGGCCAGGAATCAGAGGTGGGGAATCAGAGTCCGGGAATCAGAGATGGGGATTCGGAGGCGGGGAATGAGATATGGAGAATCAGAGGCGGGGAATCAGAGGCGGGGAAACAGAGGTGGGGAATCAGATATGGGGAATCAGAGGTGGCGAATCAAAGGCGGTGAATCAGAGATGGGGAATCAGAGGCGGGGAATCAGAGGCAGGGAATCAGATGCGGGGATTCAGAGGCGGGGAATCAGAGCTGGCGAATCAGAGGCGGGGAATCAGAGGTGGGCAATTAGAGCTGGGGAATCAGATATGGGGAATCAGAGGCGGGGAATCAGAGGCGGGGAAACAGAGGCGGTGAATCAGATATGGGGAATCAGAGGTGGGGAATCAGAGGTTGTGAATCAGAGATGGGGAATCAAGGCGGGGAATCAGAGGCAGGGAATCAGACGCGGGGAATCAGAGGCGGGGATTCAGAGCTGGGGAATCAGAGTCGGGAAATCAGAGTTGGGGAATCAGAGGCAGGGAATCAGATATGGGGAATCAGAGGCGGGGAAACAGAGGAGGGGAATCAGATATGGGGAATCAGAGGTGGGGAATCAGGGGCAGGGAATCAGTGGCAGGGAATCAGAGGCGGGGAATCACAGGCGGGGAATCAGAGGCAGGGAATCAGACACGGGGAATCAGAGGCGGGGAATCAGAGATGGGGAATCAGAGGCGGGGAATTAGAGGCAGTGAATCGGACGCCGGGAATCAGAGGCGGGGAATCAGAGCTGGGGAATCAGAGGCGGGGAATCAGAGTTGGGGAATCAGAGGCGGGGAATCAGATATGGGGAAATAGAGGCGGGGAATCAGATATGGGGAATCAGAGGTGTGGAATCAGAGGTTGGGAATCAGAGGACGGGAATCAGAGGCGGGGAAACAGAGGCGGGGAATCAGATATGGGGAATCAGAGGTGGCGAATCAAAGGCGGTGAAACAGAGATGGGGAATCAGGGCAGGGAATCAGAGGCAGGGAATCAGAGCTAAGGGAAACAGAGGTGGGGAATCAGAGGCGGGGAAACAGAGGCGGGGAATCAGATATGGGGAATCAGAGGTGGGGAATCAGGGGCAGGGAATCAGTGGCAGGGAATCAGAGGCGGGGAATCACAGGCGGGGAATCAGAGGCAGGGAATCAGACACGGGGAATCAGAGGCGGGGAATCAGAGATGGGGAATCAGAAGCGGGGAATCAGAGGCAGGGAATCAGACGCGGGGAATCAGAGGCGGGGATTCAGAGCTGGGGAATCAGAGTCGGGGAATCAGAGTTGGGGAATCAGAGGCAGGGAATCAGTTTTGGGGAATCAGAGGCGGGGAATCAGAGGCGGGGAAACAGAGGCGGGGAATCAGATATGGGGAATCCGAGGTGGGGAATCAGGGGCAGGGAATCAGTGGCAGGGAATCAGAGGCGGGGAATCACAGGCGGGGAATCAGAGGCAGGGAATCAGACACGGGGAATCAGAGGCGGGGAATCAGAGATGGGGAATCAGAGGCTGGGAATCAGAGGCAGTGAATCGGACGCCGGGAATCAGAGGCGGGGTATCAGAGCTGGGGAATCAGAGGCGGGGAATCAGAGTTGGGGAATCAGAGGCGGGGAATCAGATATGGGGAAATAGAGGCGGGGAATCAGAGTTGGGGAATCAGAGGCGGGGAATCAGATATGGGGAAATAGAGGCGGGGAATCAGATATGGGGAATCAGAGGTGTGGAGTCAGAGGTTGGGAATCAGAGGCAGGGAATCAGAGGCGGGGAAACAGAGGCGGGGAATCAGATATGGGGAATCAGAGGTGGCGAATCAAAGGCGGTGAAACAGAGATGGGGAATCAGGGTAGGGAATCAGAGGCAGGGAATCAGAGCTAAGGGAAACAGAGGCGGGGAATCAGATATGGGGAATCAGAGGTGGGGAATCAGGGGCGGGGAATCAGTGGCAGGGAATCAGAGCTGGGGAATCAGAGGTGGGGAATCAGAGCTGGGGAAACAGAGGCGGGGAATCAGATATGGGGAATCAGAGGTGGGGAATCAGGGGCGGGGAATCAGTGGCAGGGAATCAGAGGCCGGGAATAAAAGGCGGGGAATCAGAGCTGGGGAATCAGAGGCGGGGAATCAGAGTTGGGGAATCAGAGGAGGGGAATCAGATATGGGGAAACAGAGGCCGGGAATCAGATGCAGGGAAACTGAGGCGGGGAATCAGATATGGGGAATCAGAGGTGGGGAATTAGAGGTTGCGAATCAGAGGCGGGGAATCAGAGGCGGGGAATCAGAGGCAGGGAATCGGATGTGCGGAATCAGAGATGGGTAATCAGAGGTGGGGATTCAGAGGCAGGGAATCGGATGTGCGGAATCAGAGATGGGTAATCAGAGGTGGGATTCAGAGGTGGTGAATCAGAGAAGGGGAATCAGAGGCTGGGAATCAGAGGCAGGGAATCAGACGCAGGGAATAAGAGGCGGGGAATCATAGCTGGCGAATTAGAGGAGGGGAATCAGAGTTGGGGAATCAGAGACGGGGAATCAGATATGGGGAAACAGAGGCGGGGAATCAGAGGTGGGGAAACAGAGGCGGGGAATCAGATATGGGGAATCAGAGGTGGGGAATCAGGGGCAGGGAATCAGTGGCAGGGAATCAGAGTTGGGGATTCAGAGGCGGGGAATCAGATATGGGGAAACAGAGTTGGGGAATCAGAGGCGGGCAAACAGAGGCGGGGAATTAGATATGGGGAATCAGAGGTGGGGAATCAGAGGTGGTGAATCAGAGATGGGGAATCAGAGGCGGTGAATCAGAGATGGGGAATCAGAGGCGGGGAATCTGAGGCAGGAAATCAGACACGGGGATTCAGAGGCTGGGAATCAGACGGGGGGAATCAAAGGCGGGGAATCAGAGCTGGGGAATCAGAGGCGGGGAATCAGATATGGGGAAACAGAGGCGGGGAATCAGAGGCGGGGAAACAGAGGCGGGGAATCAGAACTGGGGAATCGGATGCGGGGAATCAGAGGTGGGGAATCAGAGCTGGGGAATCAGAGGCGGGGAATCAGAGTTGGAGCATCAGAGGTGGGGAATTACATATGGGGAAACAGAGGCGGGGAATCAGAGGCGGGGAAACAGATGCGGGGAATCAGATATGGGGAATCATAGGTGGGGAATCAGAGGCAGGGAATCAGATGTGCGGAATCAGAGATGGGGAATCAGAGGCAGGGAATCAGAATCAGAAGCGGGGAATTAGAGGCCGGGAATCAGAGGCCGGGAATCAGATGCTGGGAATAAGAGGCCGGGAATCAGAGGTGGGGAATCAGAGTCCGGGAATCAGAGATGGGGATTCAGAGGCGGGGAATGAGATATGGAGAATCAGAGGCGGGGAATCAGAGGCGGGGAAACAGAGGTGGGGAATCAGATATGGGGAATCAGATATGGGGAATCAGAGGTGGTGAATCAAAGGCGGTGAATCAGAGATGGAGAAACAGAGGCGGGGAATCAGAGGCGTGGAAACAGAGGTGGGGAATCACATATGGGGAATCAGAGGCGGGGAAACAGAGGCAGGGAATCAGATATGGGGAATCAGAGGCGGGGAATCAGAGGTGGGGAATCATAGGCAGGGAATCGGATGTGCGGAATCAGAGATGGGGAATCAGAGGCCGGGAATCAGAGGTGGTGAATCAGAGATGGGGAATCAGAGGCGGTGAATCAGAGGCAGGGAATCAGATGCGAGGAATCAGAGGTGGGCAATCAGAGGCGGGGAATCAGATATGGGGAATCAGAGGCGGGGAACAGAGGCGGGGAATCAGATCTGGGGAATCAGAGGTGGGGCATCAGAGGTTGTGAATCACAGATGGGGAATCGGAGGCGGGGAATCAGAGGCAGGGAATCAGACTTGGGGAATCAGAGGCGGGGATTCAGAGCTGGGGAATCAGAGGCGGGGAATCAGAGTTGGGGAATCAGAGGCGGGGAATCAGATATGGGGAATCAGAGGTGGGGAATCAGGGGCAGGGAATCAGTGGCAGGGAATCAGACGCGGGGAATCAGAGGCGGGGAATCAGAGGCAGGGAATCAGACACGGGGAATCAGAGGCGGGGAATCAGAGATGGGGAATCAGAGGCGGGGAATCAGAGGCAGGGAATCGGATGCCGGGAATCAGAGGCGGGAAATCAGAGCTGGGGAATCAGAGGCGGGGAATCATAGTTGGGGAATCAGAGGCGGCGAAGCAGATATGGGGAAATAGAGGCGGGGAATCAGATATGGGGAATCAGAGGCAGGGAATCAGATATGGGGAATCAGAGGCTGGGAATCAGAGGGGGGGAAACAGAGGCGGGGAATAAGATATGGGGAATCAGAGGTGGGGAATCAGGGGCGGGGAATCAGTGGCAGGGAATCAGAGGCGGGGAATCAGAGGCGGGGAATCAGAGGCAGGGAATCAGACACGGGGAATCAGAGGTGGGGAATCAGAGATGGGGAATCAGAGGCGGGGAATCAGAGGCAGGGAATCAGACGCGGGGATTCAGAGGCGGGGAATCAGAGCTGGGGAATCAGAGGTGGGGAATCAGAGTCGGGGAATCAGAGGCAGGGAATCGGATGTGCGGAATCAGAAATGGGGAATCAGAGGTGGGGAATCAGAGGCGGTGAATCAGAGATGGGGAATCAGAGGCGGGGAATCTGAGGCAGGAAATCAGACACGGGGATTCAGAGGCTGGGAATCAGACGGGGGGAATCAAAGGCGGGGAATCAGAGCTGGTGAATCAGAGGCAGGGAATCAGAGTTGGGGATTCAGAGGCGGGGAATCAGATATGGGGAAACAGAGGCGGGGAACCAGAGGCGGGCAAACAGAGGCGGGGAATTAAATATGGGGAATCAGAGGTGGGGAATCAGAGGTGGTGAATCAGAGATTGGGAATCACAGGCGGGGAATCAGAGGCAGGGAATAGAACGCGGGGAATCAGAGGCAGGGAATCAGAGCTGGGGAATCAGAAGCGGGGAATCAGAGTTGGGGAATCAGAGGCGGCGAATCAGATATGGGGAATCAGAGGCAGGGAATCAGAGGCGGGGAATCAGAGGCAGGGAATCAGACGCGGGGAATCTGAGGCGGGGAATCAGAGCTGGGGAATCAGAGGTGGGGAATCAGAGTTGGGGAATCAGAGGCTGGGAATTGGATGTGCGGAATCAGAGATGGGGAATCAGAGGTGGGGAATCAGAGGCGGTGAATCAGAAATGGGGAATCAGAGGCGGGGAATCAGAGGCAGGAAATCAGACACGGGGATTCAGAGGCTGGGAATCAGACGGTGGGAATCAAAGGCGGGGAATCAGAGCTGGGGAATCTGAGTCAGGGAATCAGAGTTGGGGATTCAGAGGCGGGGAATCAGATATGGGGAAACAGAGGCGGGGAATCAGAGGCGGGAAAACAGAGGCGTGGTATTAGATATGGGGAATCAGAGGTCGGGAATCAGAGGTGGTGAATCAGTGATGGGGAATCACAGGCGGGGAATCAGAGGCAGGGAATAGAACGCGGGGAATCAGAGGCAGGGAATCAGAGCTGGGGAATCAGAGGCGGGGAATCATTGTTGGGAATCAGAGGCGGGGAATCAGATATGGGGAAACAGAGGCGGGGAATCAGAGGCGGGGAAACAGAGGCGGGGAATCAGATATGGGGAATCGGATGCAGGGAATCAGAGGCGGGGAATCAGAGCTGGGGAATCAGAGGCGGGGAATCAGAGTTGGGGCATCAGAGGTGGGGAATTAGATATGGGGAAACAGAGGCGGGGAATCAGAGGCGGGGAAACAGAGGCGGGGAATCAGATATGGGGAATCATAGGTGGGGAATCAGAGGCAGGGAATCAGATGTGCGGAATCAGAGATGGGGAATCAGAGGCAGGGAATCAGATATGGGGAATCAGAGGCAGGGAATCAGAGGCGGGAAAACAGAGGCGGGGAATCAGATATGGGGAATCAGAGGTGGGGAATCAGGGGCAGGGAATCAGTGGCAGGGAATCAGACGTGGGGAATCAGAGGCGGGGAATCAGAGGCAGGGAATCAGACACGGGGAATCAGAGGCGGGGAATCAGAGATGGGGAATCAGATGCGGGGAATCAGAGGCAGGGAATCGGATGCCGGGAATCAGAGGCGGGAAATCAGAGCTGGGGAATCAGAGGCGGGGAATCATAGTTGGGGAATCAGAGGCGGCGAAGGAGATATGGGGAAATAGAGGCGGGGAATCAGATATGGGGAATCAGAGGCAGGGAATCAGATATGGGGAATCAGAGGCTGGGAATCAGAGGGGGGGAAACAGAGGCTGGGAATAAGATATGGGGAATCAGAGGTGGGGAATCAGGGGCGGGGAATCAGTGGAAGGGAATCAGAGGCGGGGAATCAGAGGCGGGGAATCAGAGGCAGGGAATCAGACACGGGGAATCAGAGGTGGGGAATCAGAGATGGGGAATCAGGGGTGGGGAATTAGAGGCAGGGAATCAGACGCGGGGAATCAGAGGCGGGGAATCAGAGCTGGGGAATCAGAGGTGGGGAATCAGAGTCGGGGAATCGGAGGCAGGGTATCGGATGTGCGGAATCAGAAACGGGGAATCAGAGGTGGGGAATCAGAGGCGGTGAATCAGAGATGGGGAATCAGAGGCGGGGAATCTGAGGCAGGAAATCAGACACGGGGATTCAGAGGCTGGGAATCAGACGGGGGGAATCAAAGGCGGGGAATCAGAGCTGGTGAATCAGAGGCAGGGAATCAGAGTTGGGGATTCAGAGGCGGGGAATCAGATATGGGGAAACAGAGGCGGGGAATCAGAGGCGGGCAAACAGAGGCGGGGAATTAAATATGGGGAATCAGAGGTGGGGAATCAGAGGTGGTGAATCAGAGATTGGGAATCACAGGCGGGGAATCAGAGGCAGGGAATAGAACGAGGGAAATCAGAGGCAGGGAATCAGAGCTGGGGAATCAGAAGCGGGGAATCAGAGTTGGGGAATCAGAGGCGGCGAATTAGATATGGGGAATCAGAGGCAGGGAATCAGAGGCGGGGAATCAGAGGCAGGGAATCAGACGCGGGGAATCTGAGGCGGGGAATCAGAGCTGGGGAATCAGAGGTGGGGAATCAGAGTTGGGGAATCAGAGGCAGGGAATTGGATGTGCGGAATCAGAGATGGGGAATCAGAGGTGGGGTATCAGAGGCGGTGAATCAGAAATGGGGAATCAGAGGCGGGGAATCAGAGGCAGGAAATCAGACACGGGGATTCAGAGGCTGGGAATCAGACGGTGGGAATCAAAGGCGGGGAATCAGAGCTGGGGAATCTGAGGCAGGGAATCAGAGTTGGGGATTCAGAGGCGGGGAATCAGATATGGGGAAACAGAGGCGGGGAATCAGAGGCGGGAAAACAGAGGCGGGGAATTAGATATGGGGAATCAGAGGTGGGGAATCAGAGGTGGTGAATCAGTGATGGGGAATCACAGGCGGGGAATCAGAGGCAGGGAATAGAACGCGGGGAATCAGAGGCAGGGAATCAGAGCTGGGGAATCAGAGGCGGGGAATCATTGTTGGGAATCAGAGGCGGGGAATCAGATATGGGGAAACAGAGGCGGGGAATCAGAGGCGGGGAAACAGAGGCGGGGAATCAGATATGGGGAATCGGATGCAGGGAATCAGAGGCGGGGAATCAGAGCTGGGGAAACAGAGGCGGGGAATCAGAGTTGGGGCATCAGAGGTGGGGAATTAGATATAGGGAAACAGAGGCGGGGAATCAGAGGCGGGGAAACAGAGGCGGGGAATCAGATATGGGGAATCAGAGGTGGGGAATCAGAGGCAGGGAATCAGATGTGCGGAATCAGAGATGGGGAATCAGAGGCAGGGAATCAGAATCAGAAGCGGGGAATCAGAGGCCGGGAATCAGAGGCCGGGAATCAGATGCTGGGAATAAGAGGCCGGGAATCAGAGGTGGGGAATCAGAGTCCGGGAATCAGAGATGGAAATTCAGAGGCGGGGAATGAGATATGGAGAATCAGAGGCGGGGAATCAGAGGCGGGGAAACAGAGGTGGGGAATCAGATATGGGGAATCAGAGGTGGCGAATCAAAGGCGGTGAATCAGAGATGGGGAATCAGAGGCGGGGAATCAGAGGCAGGGAATCAGATGCGGGGAATCAGAGGCGGGGAATCAGAGCTGGCGAATCAGAGGCGGGGAATCAGAGGTGGGCAATCAGAGGCGGGGAATCAGATATGGGGAATCAGAGGCGGGGAATCAGAGGCGGGGAAACAGAGGCGGGGAATCAAATATAGGGAATCAGAGGTGGGGAATCAGAGGTTGTGAATCAGAGATGGGGAATCAAGGCGGGGAATCAGAGGCAGGGAATCAGATGCGGGGAATCAGAGGCGGGGATTCAGAGCTGGGGAATCAGAGGCGGGGAATCAGAGTTGGGGAATCAGAGGCAGGGAATCAGATATGGGGAATCAGAGGCGGGGAATCAGAGGCGGGGAAACAGAGGCGGGGAATCAGATATGGGGAATCAGAGGTGGGGAATCAGGGGCAGGGAATCAGTGGCAGGGAATCAGAGGCGGGGAATCAGAGGCGGGGAATCAGAGGCAGGGAATCAGACACGGGGAATCAGAGGCGGGGAATCAGAGATGGGGAATCAGAGGCGGGGAATCAGAGGCAGGGAATAGGATGCCGGGAATCAGAGTCGGGGAATCAGAGCTGGGGAATCAGAGGCGGGGAATCAGAGTTGGGGAATCAGAGGCGGGGAATCAGATATGGGGAAATAGAGGCGGGGAAACAGAGGCGGGGAATCAGATATGGGGAATCAGAGGTGGGGAATCAGGGGCAGGGAATCAGTGGCAGGGAATCAGAGGCGGGGAATCAGAGGCGGGGAATCAGAGGTGGGGAATCAGAGGCGGTGAATCAGAGATGGGGAATCAGAGGCGGGGAATCTGAGGCAGGAAATCAGACACGGGGATTCAGAGGCTGGGAATCAGACGGGGGGAATCAAAGGCGGGGAATCAGAGCTGGTGAATCAGAGGCAGGGAATCAGAGTTGGGGATTCAGAGGCGGGGAATCAGATATGGGGAAACAGAGGCGGGGAATCAGAGGCGGGCAAACAGAGGCGGGGAATTAAATATGGGGAATCAGAGGTGGGGAATCAGAGGTGGTGAATCAGAGATTGGGAATCACAGGCGGGGAATCAGAGGCAGGGAATAGAACGAGGGAAATCAGAGGCAGGGAATCAGAGCTGGGGAATCAGAAGCGGGGAATCAGAGTTGGGGAATCAGAGGCGGCGAATCAGATATGGGGAATCAGAGGCAGGGAATCAGAGGCGGGGAATCAGAGGCAGGGAATCAGACGCGGGGAATCTGAGGCGGGGAATCAGAGCTGGGGAATCAGAGGTGGGGAATCAGAGTTGGGGAATCAGAGGCAGGGAATTGGATGTGCGGAATCAGAGATGGGGAATCAGAGGTGGGGTATCAGAGGCGGTGAATCAGAAATGGGGAATCAGAGGCGGGGAATCAGAGGCAGGAAATCAGACACGGGGATTCAGAGGCTGGGAATCAGACGGTGGGAATCAAAGGCGGGGAATCAGAGCTGGGGAATCTGAGGCAGGGAATCAGAGTTGGGGATTCAGAGGCGGGGAATCAGATATGGGGAAACAGAGGCGGGGAATCAGAGGCGGGAAAACAGAGGCGGGGAATTAGATATGGGGAATCAGAGGTGGGGAATCAGAGGTGGTGAATCAGTGATGGGGAATCACAGGCGGGGAATCAGAGGCAGGGAATAGAACGCGGGGAATCAGAGGCAGGGAATCAGAGCTGGGGAATCAGAGGCGGGGAATCATTGTTGGGAATCAGAGGCGGGGAATCAGATATGGGGAAACAGAGGCGGGGAATCAGAGGCGGGGAAACAGAGGCGGGGAATCAGATATGGGGAATCGGATGCAGGGAATCAGAGGCGGGGAATCAGAGCTGGGGAAACAGAGGCGGGGAATCAGAGTTGGGGCATCAGAGGTGGGGAATTAGATATAGGGAAACAGAGGCGGGGAATCAGAGGCGGGGAAACAGAGGCGGGGAATCAGATATGGGGAATCAGAGGTGGGGAATCAGAGGCAGGGAATCAGATGTGCGGAATCAGAGATGGGGAATCAGAGGCAGGGAATCAGAATCAGAAGCGGGGAATCAGAGGCCGGGAATCAGAGGCCGGGAATCAGATGCTGGGAATAAGAGGCCGGGAATCAGAGGTGGGGAATCAGAGTCCGGGAATCAGAGATGGAAATTCAGAGGCGGGGAATGAGATATGGAGAATCAGAGGCGGGGAATCAGAGGCGGGGAAACAGAGGTGGGGAATCAGATATGGGGAATCAGAGGTGGCGAATCAAAGGCGGTGAATCAGAGATGGGGAATCAGAGGCGGGGAATCAGAGGCAGGGAATCAGATGCGGGGAATCAGAGGCGGGGAATCAGAGCTGGCGAATCAGAGGCGGGGAATCAGAGGTGGGCAATCAGAGGCGGGGAATCAGATATGGGGAATCAGAGGCGGGGAATCAGAGGCGGGGAAACAGAGGCGGGGAATCAAATATAGGGAATCAGAGGTGGGGAATCAGAGGTTGTGAATCAGAGATGGGGAATCAAGGCGGGGAATCAGAGGCAGGGAATCAGATGCGGGGAATCAGAGGCGGGGATTCAGAGCTGGGGAATCAGAGGCGGGGAATCAGAGTTGGGGAATCAGAGGCAGGGAATCAGATATGGGGAATCAGAGGCGGGGAATCAGAGGCGGGGAAACAGAGGCGGGGAATCAGATATGGGGAATCAGAGGTGGGGAATCAGGGGCAGGGAATCAGTGGCAGGGAATCAGAGGCGGGGAATCAGAGGCGGGGAATCAGAGGCAGGGAATCAGACACGGGGAATCAGAGGCGGGGAATCAGAGATGGGGAATCAGAGGCGGGGAATCAGAGGCAGGGAATAGGATGCCGGGAATCAGAGTCGGGGAATCAGAGCTGGGGAATCAGAGGCGGGGAATCAGAGTTGGGGAATCAGAGGCGGGGAATCAGATATGGGGAAATAGAGGCGGGGAAACAGAGGCGGGGAATCAGATATGGGGAATCAGAGGTGGGGAATCAGGGGCAGGGAATCAGTGGCAGGGAATCAGAGGCGGGGAATCAGAGGCGGGGAATCAGAGGTGGGGAATCAGAGGCGGTGAATCAGAGATGGGGAATCAGAGGCGGGGAATCTGAGGCAGGAAATCAGACACGGGGATTCAGAGGCTGGGAATCAGACGGGGGGAATCAAAGGCGGGGAATCAGAGCTGGTGAATCAGAGGCAGGGAATCAGAGTTGGGGATTCAGAGGCGGGGAATCAGATATGGGGAAACAGAGGCGGGGAATCAGAGGCGGGCAAACAGAGGCGGGGAATTAAATATGGGGAATCAGAGGTGGGGAATCAGAGGTGGTGAATCAGAGATTGGGAATCACAGGCGGGGAATCAGAGGCAGGGAATAGAACGAGGGAAATCAGAGGCAGGGAATCAGAGCTGGGGAATCAGAAGCGGGGAATCAGAGTTGGGGAATCAGAGGCGGCGAATCAGATATGGGGAATCAGAGGCAGGGAATCAGAGGCGGGGAATCAGAGGCAGGGAATCAGACGCGGGGAATCTGAGGCGGGGAATCAGAGCTGGGGAATCAGAGGTGGGGAATCAGAGTTGGGGAATCAGAGGCAGGGAATTGGATGTGCGGAATCAGAGATGGGGAATCAGAGGTGGGGTATCAGAGGCGGTGAATCAGAAATGGGGAATCAGAGGCGGGGAATCAGAGGCAGGAAATCAGACACGGGGATTCAGAGGCTGGGAATCAGACGGTGGGAATCAAAGGCGGGGAATCAGAGCTGGGGAATCTGAGGCAGGGAATCAGAGTTGGGGATTCAGAGGCGGGGAATCAGATATGGGGAAACAGAGGCGGGGAATCAGAGGCGGGAAAACAGAGGCGGGGAATTAGATATGGGGAATCAGAGGTGGGGAATCAGAGGTGGTGAATCAGTGATGGGGAATCACAGGCGGGGAATCAGAGGCAGGGAATAGAACGCGGGGAATCAGAGGCAGGGAATCAGAGCTGGGGAATCAGAGGCGGGGAATCATTGTTGGGAATCAGAGGCGGGGAATCAGATATGGGGAAACAGAGGCGGGGAATCAGAGGCGGGGAAACAGAGGCGGGGAATCAGATATGGGGAATCGGATGCAGGGAATCAGAGGCGGGGAATCAGAGCTGGGGAAACAGAGGCGGGGAATCAGACTTGGGGCATCAGAGGTGGGGAATTAGATATAGGGAAACAGAGGCGGGGAATCAGAGGCGGGGAAACAGAGGCGGGGAATCAGATATGGGGAATCAGAGGTGGGGAATCAGAGGCAGGGAATCAGATGTGCGGAATCAGAGATGGGGAATCAGAGGCAGGGAATCAGAATCAGAAGCGGGGAATCAGAGGCCGGGAATCAGAGGCCGGGAATCAGATGCTGGGAATAAGAGGCCGGGAATCAGAGGTGGGGAATCAGAGTCCGGGAATCAGAGATGGAAATTCAGAGGCGGGGAATGAGATATGGAGAATCAGAGGCGGGGAATCAGAGGCGGGGAAACAGAGGTGGGGAATCAGATATGGGGAATCAGAGGTGGCGAATCAAAGGCGGTGAATCAGAGATGGGGAATCAGAGGCGGGGAATCAGAGGCAGGGAATCAGATGCGGGGAATCAGAGGCGGGGAATCAGAGCTGGCGAATCAGAGGCGGGGAATCAGAGGTGGGCAATCAGAGGCGGGGAATCAGATATGGGGAATCAGAGGCGGGGAATCAGAGGCGGGGAAACAGAGGCGGGGAATCAAATATAGGGAATCAGAGGTGGGGAATCAGAGGTTGTGAATCAGAGATGGGGAATCAAGGCGGGGAATCAGAGGCAGGGAATCAGACGCGGGGAATCAGAGGCGGGGATTCAGAGCTGGGGAATCAGAGGCGGGGAATCAGAGTTGGGGAATCAGAGGCAGGGAATCAGATATGGGGAATCAGAGGCGGGGAATCAGAGGCGGGGAAACAGAGGCGGGGAATCAGATATGGGGAATCAGAGGTGGGGAATCAGGGGCAGGGAATCAGTGGCAGGGAATCAGAGGCGGGGAATCAGAGGCGGGGAATCAGAGGCAGGGAATCAGACACGGGGAATCAGAGGCGGGGAATCAGAGATGGGGAATCAGAGGCGGGGAATCAGAGGCAGGGAATAGGATGCCGGGAATCAGAGTCGGGGAATCAGAGCTGGGGAATCAGAGGCGGGGAATCAGAGTTGGGGAATCAGAGGCGGGGAATCAGATATGGGGAAATAGAGGCGGGGAATCGGATATGGGGAATCAGAGGTGTGGAATCAGAGGTTGGGAATCAGAGGCAGGGAATCAGAGGCGGGGAATCAGAGGCGGAGAATCAGAGGAAGGGAATCAGATTGCTGAATCGGAGATGGGGAATCAGAGGCAGGGAATCAGAGGCGGGGAATCAGAGGCGGGGAATCAGAGGCCGGGAATCAGATATGGGGAAACAGAGGCGGGGAATCCGAGGCGGGGAAACAGAGGCGGGGAATCAGATATGGGGAATCAGAGGTGGGGAATCAGAGGTTGGGAATCAGAGGCAGGGAATCAGAGGCTTGGAATCAGATGCAGGGAATCAGATGCGGGGAATCAGAGGCGGGGAATCAGATTTGGGGAATCAGAGGCGGGGACTTAGATATTGGGAAACAGAGGCGGGGAATCAGAGGCGGGGAAACAGAGGCGGGGAATCAGATATGGGGAATCAGAGGTGGGGAATCAGAGGCAGGGAATCAGATGTGCGGAATCAGAGATGGGGAATCAGAGGCAGGGAATCAGAATCAGAAGCAGGGAATCAGAGGCCGGGAATCAGAGGCCGGAATCAGATGCTGGGAATCAGAGGCCTGGAATCAGAGGCGGGGAATTTGAGGCATGGAATCAGATGCGGGGAATCAGAGGCGGGGAATCAGAGCTGGGGAATAAGAGGCGGGGTATTAGAGTTGGGGAATCAGAGGCGGGGAATCAGATATGGGGAAACAGAGGTGGGGAATCAGAGGCGGGGAAACAGAGGCAGGGAATCAGATATGGGGAATCAGAGGCGGGGATTCAGAGGTGGGGAATCATAGGCAGGGAATCGGATGTGCGGAATCAGAGATGGGATATCAGAGGCCGGGAATCAGAGGTGGTGAATCAGAGATGGGGAATCAGAGGCGGGGAATCAGAGGCAGGGAATCAGACGTGGGGAATCAGAGGTGGGCAATCAGAGGCGGGGAATCAGATATGGGGAATCAGAGGCGGGGAATCAGAGGCGGAGAAACAGAGGCCGGGAATCAGATATGGGGAATCAGAGGTTGGGCATCAGAGGTTGTGAATCACAGATGGGGAATCAGAGGCGGGGAATGAGAGGCAGGGAATCAGACGCGGGGAATCAGAGGCGGGGATTCAGAGCTGGGGAATCAGAGGTGGGGAATCAGAGTTGGGGAAGCAGAGGCGGGGAATCAGATATGGGGAATCAGAGGCAGGGAATCAGAGGCGGGAAAACAGAGGCGGGGAATCAGATATGGGGAATCAGAGGCGGGGAATCAGAGGCAGGGAATCAGACACGGGGAATCAGAGGCGGGGAATCAGAGATGGGGAATCAGAGGCGGGGAATCAGAGTTGGGGAATCAGAGGCGGCGAAGCAGATATGGGGAAATAGAGGCGGGGAATCAGATATGGGGAATCAGAGGCGTGGAATCAGATATGGGGAATCAGAGGCTGGGAATCAGAGGGGGGGAAACAGAGGCGGGGAATAAGATATGGGGAATCAGAGGTGGGGAATCAGGGGCGGGGAATCAGTGGCAGGGAATCAGAGGCGGGGAATCAGATGCGGGGAATCAGAGGCAGGGAATTAGACACGGGGAATCAGAGGTGGGGAATAAGAGATGGGGAATCAGAGGCGGGGAATCACAGGCAGGGAATCAGACGCGGGTAATCAGAGGAGGGGTATCAGAGCTGGGGAATCAGAGGTGGGGAATCAGAGTCGGGGAATCAGAGGCAGGGAATCGGATGTGCGGAATCAGAGATGGGGAATCAGAGGTGGGGAATCAGAGGCAGTGAATCAGAGATGGGGAATCAGAGGCGGGGAATCAGAGGCAGGGAATAGAATGCGGGGAATCAGAGGCAGGGAATCAGAGCTGGGGAATCAGAGGCGGGGAATCAGATATGGGGAAACAGAGGCGGGGAATCAGAGGCTGGGAAACAGAGGCGGGTAATCAGACATGGGGAATCGGATGCGGGGAATCAGAGGCGGGGAATCAGAGCTGGGGAATCAGAGGCGGGGAATCAGAGTTGGGGCATCAGAGGTGGGGAATTAGATATGGGGAAACAGAGGCGGGGAATCAGAGGCGGGGAATCAGATGCGTGGAATCAGAGGCAGGAAATTAGACACGGGGAATCAGAGGTGGGGTATCAGAGATGGGGAATCAGAGGCGGGGAATCACAGGCAGGGAATCAGACGCGGGGAATCAGAGGCGGGGTATCAGAGCTGGGGAATCAGAGGTGGGGAAACAGAGGCGGGGAATCAGAGGCGGGCAAACAGAGGCGGGGAATTAGATATGGGGAATCAGAGGTGGGGAATCAGAGGTGGTGAATCAGAGATGGGGAATCACAGGCGGGGAATCAGAGGCAGGGAATAGAACGTGGGGAAACAGAGGCAGGGTATCAGAGCTGGGGAATCAGAGGCGGGGAATCAGATATGGGGAAACAGAGGCGGGGAATCAGAGGTGGGGAAACAGAGGCGGGTAATCAGACATGGGGAATCGGATGCGGGGAATCAGAGGCGGGGAATCAGAGCTGGGGAATCAGAGGCGGGGAATCAGAGTTGGGGCATCAGAGGTGGGGAATTAGATATGGGGAAACAGAGGCGGGGATTCAGAGGCGGGAAAACAGAGGCGGGGAATCAGATATGGGGAATCAGAGATGGGGAATCAGAGGCAGGGAATCAGAATCAGAAGCGGGGAATCAGAGGCCGGGAATCAGAGGCCGGGAATCAGATGCTTGGAATAAGAGGCCGGGAATCAGAGGTGGGGCATCAGAGTCCGGGAATCAGAGATGGGGATTCAGAGGCGGGGAATGAGATATGGAGAAACAGAGGCGGGGAATCAGAGGCGTGGAAACAGAGGTGGGGAATCAGATATTGTGAATCAGAGGTGGCGAATCAAAGGCGGTGAATCAGAGATGTGGAATCAGAGCCGGGGAATCAGAGCTGGGGAATCAGAGGCGGGGAATCAGAGGCGGGGAAACAGAGGCGGGGAATCAGATATGGGGAATCAGAGGCGGGGAATCAGAGGCGGGGAAACAGAGGCGGGGAATCAGATATGGGGAATCAGAGGTGGGGAATCAGAGGTTGTGAATCAGAGATGGGGAATCAAGGCGGGGAATCAGAGGCAGGGAATCAGACGCGGGGAATCAGAGGCGGGGATTCAGAGCTGGGGAATCAGAGGCGGGGAATCAGAGTTGGGGAATCAGAGGCAGGGAATCAGATATGGGGAATCAGAGGCGGGGAATCAGAGGCGGGGAAACAGAGGCGGGGAATCAGATATGGGGAATCAGAGGTGGGGAATCAGGGGCAGGGAATCAGTGGCAGGGAATCAGAGGCGGGGAATCAGAGGCGGGGAATCAGAGGCAGGGAATCAGACACGGGGAATCAGAGGCGGGGAATCAGAGATGGGGAATCAGAGGCGGGGAATCAGAGGCAGGGAATCAGACGCCGGGAATCAGAGGCGGGGTATCAGAGCTGGGGAATCAGAGGCGGGGAATCAGAGTTGGGGAATCAGAGGCGGGGAATCAGATATGGGGTAATAGAGGCGGGGAATCAGATATGGGGAATCAGAGGTGTGGAATCAGAGGTTGGGAATCAGAGGCAGGGAATCAGAGGCGGGGAAACAGAGGCGGGGAATCAGATATGGGGAATCAGAGGTGGCGAATCAAAGGCGGTGAAACAGAGATGGGGAATCAGGGCAGGGAATCAGAGGCAGGGAATCACAGCTGGGGAAACAGAGGCGGGGAATCAGATATGGGGAATCAGAGGTGGGGAATCAGGCGCGGGGAATCAGTGGCAGGGAATCAGAGCTGGGGAATCAGAGGTGGGGAATCAGAGCTGGGGAAACAGAGGCGGGGAATCAGATATGGGGAATCAGAGGTGGGGAATCAGGGGCGGGGAATCAGTGGCAGGGAATCAGAGGCCGGGAATAAAAGGCGGGGAATCAGAGCTGGGGAATCAGAGGCGGGGAATCAGAGTTGGGGAATCAGAGGAGGGGAATCAGATATGGGGAAACAGAGACCGGGAATCAGAGGCAGGGAAACAGAGGCGGGGAATCAGATATGGGGAATCAGAGGTGGGGAATTAGAGGTTGCGAATCAGAGGCGGGGAATCAGAGGCGGGGAATCAGAGGCAGGGAATCGGATGTGCGGAATCAGTGATGGGGAATCAGAGGTGGGGATTCAGAGGTGGTGAATCAGAGAAGGGGAATCAGAGGCTGGGAATCAGAGGCAGGGAATCAGATGCAGGGAATCAGAGGCGGGGAATCATAGCTGGCGAATTAGAGGAGGGGAATCAGAGTTGGGGAATCAGAGGCGGGGAATCAGATATGGGGAAACAGAGGCGGGGAATCAGAGGTGTTGAAACAGAGGCGGGGAATCAGATATGGGGAATCAGAGGTGGGGAATCAGGGGCAGGGAATCAGTGGCAGGGAATCAGACGCGGGGAATCAGAGGCGGGGAATCAGAGGCGGGGAATCAGAGGCGGGGAATCAGAGGCAGGGAATCGGATGTGCGGAATCAGAGATGGGGAATCAGAGGTGGGGATTCAGAGGTGGTGAATCAGAGAAGGGGAATCAGAGGCTGGGAATCAGAGGCAGGGAATCAGACGCAGGGAATCAGAGTTGGGGAATCAGAGGCGGGGAATCATATATGGGGAATCAGAGGTGGGGAATCAGAGTTGGGGAAGCAGAGGCGGGGAATCAGATATGGGGAATCAGAGGCAGGGAATCAGAGGCGGGAAAACAGAGGCGGGGAATCAGATATGGGGAATCAGAGGCGGGGAATCAGAGGCAGGGAATCAGACACGGGGAATCAGAGGCGGGGAATCAGAGATGGGGAATCAGAGGCGGGGAATCAGAGTTGGGGAATCAGAGGCGGCGAAGCAGATATGGGGAAATAGAGGTGGGGAATCAGATATGGGGAATCAGAGGCGTGGAATCAGATATGGGGAATCAGAGGCTGGGAATCAGAGGGGGGGAAACAGAGGCGGGGAATAAGATATGGGGAATCAGAGGTGGGGAATCAGGGGCGGGGAATCAGTGGCAGGGAATCAGAGGCGGGGAATCAGATGCGGGGAATCAGAGGCAGGGAATTAGACACGGGGAATCAGAGGTGGGGAATAAGAGATGGGGAATCAGAGGCGGGGAATCACAGGCAGGGAATCAGACGCGGGTAATCAGAGGCGGGGTATCAGAGCTGGGGAATCAGAGGTGGGGAATCAGAGTCGGGGAATCAGAGGCAGGGAATCGGATGTGCGGAATCAGAGATGGGGAATCAGAGGTGGGGAATCAGAGGCAGTGAATCAGAGATGGGGAATCAGAGGCGGGGAATCAGAGGCAGGGAATAGAATGCGGGGAATCAGAGGCAGGGAATCAGAGCTGGGGAATCAGAGGCGGGGAATCAGATATGGGGAAACAGAGGCGGGGAATCAGAGGCTGGGAAACAGAGGCGGGTAATCAGACATGGGGAATCGGATGCGGGGAATCAGAGGCGGGGAATCAGAGCTGGGGAATCAGAGGCGGGGAATCAGAGTTGGGGCATCAGAGGTGGGGAATTAGATATGGGGAAACAGAGGCGGGGAATCAGAGGCGGGGAATCAGATGCGGGGAATCAGAGGCAGGAAATTAGACACGGGGAATCAGAGGTGGGGTATCAGAGATGGGGAATCAGAGGCGGGGAATCACAGGCAGGGAATCAGACGCGGGGAATCAGAGGCGGGGTATCAGAGCTGGGGAATCAGAGGTGGGGAAACAGAGGCGGGGAATCAGAGGCGGGCAAACAGAGGCGGGGAATTAGATATGGGGAATCAGAGGTGGGGAATCAGAGGTGGTGAATCAGAGATGGGGAATCACAGGCGGGGAATCAGAGGCAGGGAATAGAACGTGGGGAAACAGAGGCAGGGTATCAGAGCTGGGGAATCAGAGGCGGGGAATCAGAGTTGGGGCATCAGAGGTGGGGAATTAGATATGGGGAAACAGAGGCGGGGATTCAGAGGCGGGAAAACAGAGGCGGGGAATCAGATATGGGGAATCAGAGATGGGGAATCAGAGGCAGGGAATCAGAATCAGAAGCGGGGAATCAGAGGCCGGGAATCAGAGGCCGGGAATCAGATGCTTGGAATAAGAGGCCGGGAATCAGAGGTGGGGCATCAGAGTCCGGGAATCAGAGATGGGGATTCAGAGGTGGGGAATGAGATATGGAGAAACAGAGGCGGGGAATCAGAGGCGTGGAAACAGAGGTGGGGAATCAGATATTGTGAATCAGAGGTGGCGAATCAAAGGCGGTGAATCAGAGATGTGGAATCAGAGGCGGGGAATCAGAGGCAGGGAATCAGATTCGGGGATTCAGAGACGGGGAATCAGAGCTGGCGAATAAGAGGCGGGGAATCAGAGGTGGGCAATCAGAGCCGGGGAATCAGATATGGGGAATCAGAGGCGGGGAATCAGAGGCGGGGAAACAGAGGCGGGGAATCAGATATGGGGAATCAGAGGTGGGGAATCAGAGGTTGTGAATCAGAGATGGGGAATCAAGGCGGGGAATCAGAGGCAGGGAATCAGACGCGGGGAATCAGAGGCGGGGATTCAGAGCTGGGGAATCAGAGGCGGGGAATCAGAGTTGGGGAATCAGAGGCAGGGAATCAGATATGGGGAATCAGAGGCGGGGAATCAGAGGCGGGGAAACAGAGGCGGGGAATCAGATATGGGGAATCAGAGGTGGGGAATCAGGGGCAGGGAATCAGTGGCAGGGAATCAGAGGCGGGGAATCAGAGGCGGGGAATCAGAGGCAGGGAATCAGACACGGGGAATCAGAGGCGGGGAATCAGAGATGGGGAATCAGAGGCGGGGAATCAGAGGCAGGGAATCAGACGCCGGGAATCAGAGGCGGGGAATCAGAGCTGGGGAATCAGAGGCGGGGAATCAGAGTTGGGGAATCAGAGGCGGGGAATCAGATATGGGGTAATAGAGGCGGGGAATCAGATATGGGGAATCAGAGGTGTGGAATCAGAGGTTGGGAATCAGAGGCAGGGAATCAGAGGCGGGGAAACAGAGGCGGGGAATCAGATATGGGGAATCAGAGGTGGCGAATCAAAGGCGGTGAAACAGAGATGGGGAATCAGGGCAGGGAATCAGAGGCAGGGAATCACAGCTGGGGAAACAGAGGCGGGGAATCAGATATGGGGAATCAGAGGTGGGGAATCAGGCGCGGGGAATCAGTGGCAGGGAATCAGAGCTGGGGAATCAGAGGTGGGGAATCAGAGCTGGGGAAACAGACGCGGGGAATCAGATATGGGGAATCAGAGGTGGGGAATCAGGGGCGGGGAATCAGTGGCAGGGAATCAGAGGCCGGGAATAAAAGGCGTGGAATCAGAGCTGGGGAATCAGAGGCGGGGAATCAGAGTTGGGGAATCAGAGGAGGGGAATCAGATATGGGGAAACAGAGACCGGGAATCAGAGGCTGGGAAACAGAGGCGGGGAATCAGATATGGGGAATCAGAGGTGGGGAATTAGAGGTTGCGAATCAGAGGCGGGGAATCAGAGGCGGGGAATCAGAGGCAGGGAATCGGATGTGCGGAATCAGTGATGGGGAATCAGAGGTGGGGATTCAGAGGTGGTGAATCAGAGAAGGGGAATCAGAGGCTGGGAATCAGAGGCAGGGAATCAGATGCAGGGAATCAGAGGCGGGGAATCATAGCTGGCGAATTAGAGGAGGGGAATCAGAGTTGGGGAATCAGAGGCGGGGAATCAGATATGGGGAAACAGAGGCGGGGAATCAGAGGTGTTGAAACAGAGGCGGGGAATCAGATATGGGGAATCAGAGGTGGGGAATCAGGGGCAGGGAATCAGTGGCAGGGAATCAGACGCGGGGAATCAGAGGCGGGGAATCAGAGGCGGGGAATCAGAGGCGGGGAATCAGAGGCAGGGAATCGGATGTGCGGAATCAGAGATGGGGAATCAGAGGTGGGGATTCAGAGGTGGTGAATCAGAGAAGGGGAATCAGAGGCTGGGAATCAGAGGCAGGGAATCAGACGCAGGGAATCAGAGTTGGGGAATCAGAGGCGGGGAATCAGAGGCAGGGAATCGGATGTGCGGAATCAGAGATGGGGAATCAGAGGTGGGGATTCAGAGGTGGTGAATCAGAGAAGGGGAATCAGAGGCGGGGAAACAGAGGCGGGTAATCAGACATGGGGAATCGGATGCGGGGAATCAGAGGCGGGGAATCAGATATGGGGAATCAGAGGTGGGGAATCAGGGGCAGGGAATCAGTTACAGGGAATCAGAGGCGGGGAATCAGAGGCGGGGAATCAGAGGTGGGGAATCAGAGGCGGTGAATCAGAGATGGGGAATCAGAGGCGGGGAATCTGAGGCAGGAAATCAGACACGGGGATTCAGAGGCTGGGAATCAGACGGGGGGAATCAAAGGCGGGGAATCAGAGCTGGTGAATCAGAGGCAGGGAATCAGAGTTGGGGATTCAGAGGCGGGGAATCAGATATGGGGAAACAGAGGCGGGGAATCAGAGGCGGGCAAACAGAGGCGGGGAATTAAATATGGGGAATCAGAGGTGGGGAATCAGAGGTGGTGAATCAGAGATTGGGAATCACAGGCGGGGAATCAGAGGCAGGGAATAGAACGAGGGAAATCAGAGGCAGGGAATCAGAGCTGGGGAATCAGAAGCGGGGAATCAGAGTTGGGGAATCAGAGGCGGCGAATCAGATATGGGGAATCAGAGGCAGGGAATCAGAGGCGGGGAATCAGAGGCAGGGAATCAGACGCGGGGAATCTGAGGCGGGGAATCAGAGCTGGGGAATCAGAGGTGGGGAATCAGAGTTGGGGAATCAGAGGCAGGGAATTGGATGTGCGGAATCAGAGATGGGGAATCAGAGGTGGGGTATCAGAGGCGGTGAATCAGAAATGGGGAATCAGAGGCGGGGAATCAGAGGCAGGAAATCAGACACGGGGATTCAGAGGCTGGGAATCAGACGGTGGGAATCAAAGGCGGGGAATCAGAGCTGGGGAATCTGAGGCAGGGAATCAGAGTTGGGGATTCAGAGGCGGGGAATCAGATATGGGGAAACAGAGGCGGGGAATCAGAGGCGGGAAAACAGAGGCGGGGAATTAGATATGGGGAATCAGAGGTGGGGAATCAGAGGTGGTGAATCAGTGATGGGGAATCACAGGCGGGGAATCAGAGGCAGGGAATAGAACGCGGGGAATCAGAGGCAGGGAATCAGAGCTGGGGAATCAGAGGCGGGGAATCATTGTTGGGAATCAGAGGCGGGGAATCAGATATGGGGAAACAGAGGCGGGGAATCAGAGGCGGGGAAACAGAGGCGGGGAATCAGATATGGGGAATCGGATGCAGGGAATCAGAGGCGGGGAATCAGAGCTGGGGAAACAGAGGCGGGGAATCAGACTTGGGGCATCAGAGGTGGGGAATTAGATATAGGGAAACAGAGGCGGGGAATCAGAGGCGGGGAAACAGAGGCGGGGAATCAGATATGGGGAATCAGAGGTGGGGAATCAGAGGCAGGGAATCAGATGTGCGGAATCAGAGATGGGGAATCAGAGGCAGGGAATCAGAATCAGAAGCGGGGAATCAGAGGCCGGGAATCAGAGGCCGGGAATCAGATGCTGGGAATAAGAGGCCGGGAATCAGAGGTGGGGAATCAGAGTCCGGGAATCAGAGATGGAAATTCAGAGGCGGGGAATGAGATATGGAGAATCAGAGGCGGGGAATCAGAGGCGGGGAAACAGAGGTGGGGAATCAGATATGGGGAATCAGAGGTGGCGAATCAAAGGCGGTGAATCAGAGATGGGGAATCAGAGGCGGGGAATCAGAGGCAGGGAATCAGATGCGGGGAATCAGAGGCGGGGAATCAGAGCTGGCGAATCAGAGGCGGGGAATCAGAGGTGGGCAATCAGAGGCGGGGAATCAGATATGGGGAATCAGAGGCGGGGAATCAGAGGCGGGGAAACAGAGGCGGGGAATCAAATATAGGGAATCAGAGGTGGGGAATCAGAGGTTGTGAATCAGAGATGGGGAATCAAGGCGGGGAATCAGAGGCAGGGAATCAGACGCGGGGAATCAGAGGCGGGGATTCAGAGCTGGGGAATCAGAGGCGGGGAATCAGAGTTGGGGAATCAGAGGCAGGGAATCAGATATGGGGAATCAGAGGCGGGGAATCAGAGGCGGGGAAACAGAGGCGGGGAATCAGATATGGGGAATCAGAGGTGGGGAATCAGGGGCAGGGAATCAGTGGCAGGGAATCAGAGGCGGGGAATCAGAGGCGGGGAATCAGAGGCAGGGAATCAGACACGGGGAATCAGAGGCGGGGAATCAGAGATGGGGAATCAGAGGCGGGGAATCAGAGGCAGGGAATAGGATGCCGGGAATCAGAGTCGGGGAATCAGAGCTGGGGAATCAGAGGCGGGGAATCAGAGTTGGGGAATCAGAGGCGGGGAATCAGATATGGGGAAATAGAGGCGGGGAATCGGATATGGGGAATCAGAGGTGTGGAATCAGAGGTTGGGAATCAGAGGCAGGGAATCAGAGGCGGGGAATCAGAGGCGGAGAATCAGAGGAAGGGAATCAGATTGCTGAATCGGAGATGGGGAATCAGAGGCAGGGAATCAGAGGCGGGGAATCAGAGGCGGGGAATCAGAGGCCGGGAATCAGATATGGGGAAACAGAGGCGGGGAATCCGAGGCGGGGAAACAGAGGCGGGGAATCAGATATGGGGAATCAGAGGTGGGGAATCAGAGGTTGGGAATCAGAGGCAGGGAATCAGAGGCTTGGAATCAGATGCAGGGAATCAGATGCGGGGAATCAGAGGCGGGGAATCAGATTTGGGGAATCAGAGGCGGGGACTTAGATATTGGGAAACAGAGGCGGGGAATCAGAGGCGGGGAAACAGAGGCGGGGAATCAGATATGGGGAATCAGAGGTGGGGAATCAGAGGCAGGGAATCAGATGTGCGGAATCAGAGATGGGGAATCAGAGGCAGGGAATCAGAATCAGAAGCAGGGAATCAGAGGCCGGGAATCAGAGGCCGGAATCAGATGCTGGGAATCAGAGGCCTGGAATCAGAGGCGGGGAATTTGAGGCATGGAATCAGATGCGGGGAATCAGAGGCGGGGAATCAGAGCTGGGGAATAAGAGGCGGGGTATTAGAGTTGGGGAATCAGAGGCGGGGAATCAGATATGGGGAAACAGAGGTGGGGAATCAGAGGCGGGGAAACAGAGGCAGGGAATCAGATATGGGGAATCAGAGGCGGGGATTCAGAGGTGGGGAATCATAGGCAGGGAATCGGATGTGCGGAATCAGAGATGGGATATCAGAGGCCGGGAATCAGAGGTGGTGAATCAGAGATGGGGAATCAGAGGCGGGGAATCAGAGGCAGGGAATCAGACGTGGGGAATCAGAGGTGGGCAATCAGAGGCGGGGAATCAGATATGGGGAATCAGAGGCGGGGAATCAGAGGCGGAGAAACAGAGGCCGGGAATCAGATATGGGGAATCAGAGGTTGGGCATCAGAGGTTGTGAATCACAGATGGGGAATCAGAGGCGGGGAATGAGAGGCAGGGAATCAGACGCGGGGAATCAGAGGCGGGGATTCAGAGCTGGGGAATCAGAGGTGGGGAATCAGAGTTGGGGAAGCAGAGGCGGGGAATCAGATATGGGGAATCAGAGGCAGGGAATCAGAGGCGGGAAAACAGAGGCGGGGAATCAGATATGGGGAATCAGAGGCGGGGAATCAGAGGCAGGGAATCAGACACGGGGAATCAGAGGCGGGGAATCAGAGATGGGGAATCAGAGGCGGGGAATCAGAGTTGGGGAATCAGAGGCGGCGAAGCAGATATGGGGAAATAGAGGCGGGGAATCAGATATGGGGAATCAGAGGCGTGGAATCAGATATGGGGAATCAGAGGCTGGGAATCAGAGGGGGGGAAACAGAGGCGGGGAATAAGATATGGGGAATCAGAGGTGGGGAATCAGGGGCGGGGAATCAGTGGCAGGGAATCAGAGGCGGGGAATCAGATGCGGGGAATCAGAGGCAGGGAATTAGACACGGGGAATCAGAGGTGGGGAATAAGAGATGGGGAATCAGAGGCGGGGAATCACAGGCAGGGAATCAGACGCGGGTAATCAGAGGCGGGGTATCAGAGCTGGGGAATCAGAGGTGGGGAATCAGAGTCGGGGAATCAGAGGCAGGGAATCGGATGTGCGGAATCAGAGATGGGGAATCAGAGGTGGGGAATCAGAGGCAGTGAATCAGAGATGGGGAATCAGAGGCGGGGAATCAGAGGCAGGGAATAGAATGCGGGGAATCAGAGGCAGGGAATCAGAGCTGGGGAATCAGAGGCGGGGAATCAGATATGGGGAAACAGAGGCGGGGAATCAGAGGCTGGGAAACAGAGGCGGGTAATCAGACATGGGGAATCGGATGCGGGGAATCAGAGGCGGGGAATCAGAGCTGGGGAATCAGAGGCGGGGAATCAGAGTTGGGGCATCAGAGGTGGGGAATTAGATATGGGGAAACAGAGGCGGGGAATCAGAGGCGGGGAATCAGATGCGTGGAATCAGAGGCAGGAAATTAGACACGGGGAATCAGAGGTGGGGTATCAGAGATGGGGAATCAGAGGCGGGGAATCACAGGCAGGGAATCAGACGCGGGGAATCAGAGGCGGGGTATCAGAGCTGGGGAATCAGAGGTGGGGAAACAGAGGCGGGGAATCAGAGGCGGGCAAACAGAGGCGGGGAATTAGATATGGGGAATCAGAGGTGGGGAATCAGAGGTGGTGAATCAGAGATGGGGAATCACAGGCGGGGAATCAGAGGCAGGGAATAGAACGTGGGGAAACAGAGGCAGGGTATCAGAGCTGGGGAATCAGAGGCGGGGAATCAGATATGGGGAAACAGAGGCGGGGAATCAGAGGTGGGGAAACAGAGGCGGGTAATCAGACATGGGGAATCGGATGCGGGGAATCAGAGGCGGGGAATCAGAGCTGGGGAATCAGAGGCGGGGAATCAGAGTTGGGGCATCAGAGGTGGGGAATTAGATATGGGGAAACAGAGGCGGGGATTCAGAGGCGGGAAAACAGAGGCGGGGAATCAGATATGGGGAATCAGAGATGGGGAATCAGAGGCAGGGAATCAGAATCAGAAGCGGGGAATCAGAGGCCGGGAATCAGAGGCCGGGAATCAGATGCTTGGAATAAGAGGCCGGGAATCAGAGGTGGGGCATCAGAGTCCGGGAATCAGAGATGGGGATTCAGAGGCGGGGAATGAGATATGGAGAAACAGAGGCGGGGAATCAGAGGCGTGGAAACAGAGGTGGGGAATCAGATATTGTGAATCAGAGGTGGCGAATCAAAGGCGGTGAATCAGAGATGTGGAATCAGAGCCGGGGAATCAGAGCTGGGGAATCAGAGGCGGGGAATCAGAGGCGGGGAAACAGAGGCGGGGAATCAGATATGGGGAATCAGAGGCGGGGAATCAGAGGCGGGGAAACAGAGGCGGGGAATCAGATATGGGGAATCAGAGGTGGGGAATCAGAGGTTGTGAATCAGAGATGGGGAATCAAGGCGGGGAATCAGAGGCAGGGAATCAGACGCGGGGAATCAGAGGCGGGGATTCAGAGCTGGGGAATCAGAGGCGGGGAATCAGAGTTGGGGAATCAGAGGCAGGGAATCAGATATGGGGAATCAGAGGCGGGGAATCAGAGGCGGGGAAACAGAGGCGGGGAATCAGATATGGGGAATCAGAGGTGGGGAATCAGGGGCAGGGAATCAGTGGCAGGGAATCAGAGGCGGGGAATCAGAGGCGGGGAATCAGAGGCAGGGAATCAGACACGGGGAATCAGAGGCGGGGAATCAGAGATGGGGAATCAGAGGCGGGGAATCAGAGGCAGGGAATCAGACGCCGGGAATCAGAGGCGGGGTATCAGAGCTGGGGAATCAGAGGCGGGGAATCAGAGTTGGGGAATCAGAGGCGGGGAATCAGATATGGGGTAATAGAGGCGGGGAATCAGATATGGGGAATCAGAGGTGTGGAATCAGAGGTTGGGAATCAGAGGCAGGGAATCAGAGGCGGGGAAACAGAGGCGGGGAATCAGATATGGGGAATCAGAGGTGGCGAATCAAAGGCGGTGAAACAGAGATGGGGAATCAGGGCAGGGAATCAGAGGCAGGGAATCACAGCTGGGGAAACAGAGGCGGGGAATCAGATATGGGGAATCAGAGGTGGGGAATCAGGCGCGGGGAATCAGTGGCAGGGAATCAGAGCTGGGGAATCAGAGGTGGGGAATCAGAGCTGGGGAAACAGAGGCGGGGAATCAGATATGGGGAATCAGAGGTGGGGAATCAGGGGCGGGGAATCAGTGGCAGGGAATCAGAGGCCGGGAATAAAAGGCGGGGAATCAGAGCTGGGGAATCAGAGGCGGGGAATCAGAGTTGGGGAATCAGAGGAGGGGAATCAGATATGGGGAAACAGAGACCGGGAATCAGAGGCAGGGAAACAGAGGCGGGGAATCAGATATGGGGAATCAGAGGTGGGGAATTAGAGGTTGCGAATCAGAGGCGGGGAATCAGAGGCGGGGAATCAGAGGCAGGGAATCGGATGTGCGGAATCAGTGATGGGGAATCAGAGGTGGGGATTCAGAGGTGGTGAATCAGAGAAGGGGAATCAGAGGCTGGGAATCAGAGGCAGGGAATCAGATGCAGGGAATCAGAGGCGGGGAATCATAGCTGGCGAATTAGAGGAGGGGAATCAGAGTTGGGGAATCAGAGGCGGGGAATCAGATATGGGGAAACAGAGGCGGGGAATCAGAGGTGTTGAAACAGAGGCGGGGAATCAGATATGGGGAATCAGAGGTGGGGAATCAGGGGCAGGGAATCAGTGGCAGGGAATCAGACGCGGGGAATCAGAGGCGGGGAATCAGATGCGGGGAATCAGAGGCGGGGAATCAGAGGCAGGGAATCGGATGTGCGGAATCAGAGATGGGGAATCAGAGGTGGGGATTCAGAGGTGGTGAATCAGAGAAGGGGAATCAGAGGCTGGGAATCAGAGGCAGGGAATCAGACGCAGGGAATCAGAGTTGGGGAATCAGAGGCGGGGAATCATATATGGGGAATCAGAGGTGGGGAATCAGAGTTGGGGAAGCAGAGGCGGGGAATCAGATATGGGGAATCAGAGGCAGGGAATCAGAGGCGGGAAAACAGAGGCGGGGAATCAGATATGGGGAATCAGAGGCGGGGAATCAGAGGCAGGGAATCAGACACGGGGAATCAGAGGCGGGGAATCAGAGATGGGGAATCAGAGGCGGGGAATCAGAGTTGGGGAATCAGAGGCGGCGAAGCAGATATGGGGAAATAGAGGTGGGGAATCAGATATGGGGAATCAGAGGCGTGGAATCAGATATGGGGAATCAGAGGCTGGGAATCAGAGGGGGGGAAACAGAGGCGGGGAATAAGATATGGGGAATCAGAGGTGGGGAATCAGGGGCGGGGAATCAGTGGCAGGGAATCAGAGGCGGGGAATCAGATGCGGGGAATCAGAGGCAGGGAATTAGACACGGGGAATCAGAGGTGGGGAATAAGAGATGGGGAATCAGAGGCGGGGAATCACAGGCAGGGAATCAGACGCGGGTAATCAGAGGCGGGGTATCAGAGCTGGGGAATCAGAGGTGGGGAATCAGAGTCGGGGAATCAGAGGCAGGGAATCGGATGTGCGGAATCAGAGATGGGGAATCAGAGGTGGGGAATCAGAGGCAGTGAATCAGAGATGGGGAATCAGAGGCGGGGAATCAGAGGCAGGGAATAGAATGCGGGGAATCAGAGGCAGGGAATCAGAGCTGGGGAATCAGAGGCGGGGAATCAGATATGGGGAAACAGAGGCGGGGAATCAGAGGCTGGGAAACAGAGGCGGGTAATCAGACATGGGGAATCGGATGCGGGGAATCAGAGGCGGGGAATCAGAGCTGGGGAATCAGAGGCGGGGAATCAGAGTTGGGGCATCAGAGGTGGGGAATTAGATATGGGGAAACAGAGGCGGGGAATCTGAGGCGGGGAATCAGATGCGGGGAATCAGAGGCAGGAAATTAGACACGGGGAATCAGAGGTGGGGTATCAGAGATGGGGAATCAGAGGCGGGGAATCACAGGCAGGGAATCAGACGCGGGGAATCAGAGGCGGGGTATCAGAGCTGGGGAATCAGAGGTGGGGAAACAGAGGCGGGGAATCAGAGGCGGGCAAACAGAGGCGGGGAATTAGATATGGGGAATCAGAGGTGGGGAATCAGAGGTGGTGAATCAGAGATGGGGAATCACAGGCGGGGAATCAGAGGCAGGGAATAGAACGTGGGGAAACAGAGGCAGGGTATCAGAGCTGGGGAATCAGAGGCGGGGAATCAGAGTTGGGGCATCAGAGGTGGGGAATTAGATATGGGGAAACAGAGGCGGGGATTCAGAGGCGGGAAAACAGAGGCGGGGAATCAGATATGGGGAATCAGAGATGGGGAATCAGAGGCAGGGAATCAGAATCAGAAGCGGGGAATCAGAGGCCGGGAATCAGAGGCCGGGAATCAGATGCTTGGAATAAGAGGCCGGGAATCAGAGGTGGGGCATCAGAGTCCGGGAATCAGAGATGGGGATTCAGAGGTGGGGAATGAGATATGGAGAAACAGAGGCGGGGAATCAGAGGCGTGGAAACAGAGGTGGGGAATCAGATATTGTGAATCAGAGGTGGCGAATCAAAGGCGGTGAATCAGAGATGTGGAATCAGAGGCGGGGAATCAGAGGCAGGGAATCAGATTCGGGGATTCAGAGACGGGGAATCAGAGCTGGCGAATAAGAGGCGGGGAATCAGAGGTGGGCAATCAGAGCCGGGGAATCAGATATGGGGAATCAGAGGCGGGGAATCAGAGGCGGGGAAACAGAGGCGGGGAATCAGATATGGGGAATCAGAGGTGGGGAATCAGAGGTTGTGAATCAGAGATGGGGAATCAAGGCGGGGAATCAGAGGCAGGGAATCAGACGCGGGGAATCAGAGGCGGGGATTCAGAGCTGGGGAATCAGAGGCGGGGAATCAGAGTTGGGGAATCAGAGGCAGGGAATCAGATATGGGGAATCAGAGGCGGGGAATCAGAGGCGGGGAAACAGAGGCGGGGAATCAGATATGGGGAATCAGAGGTGGGGAATCAGGGGCAGGGAATCAGTGGCAGGGAATCAGAGGCGGGGAATCAGAGGCGGGGAATCAGAGGCAGGGAATCAGACACGGGGAATCAGAGGCGGGGAATCAGAGATGGGGAATCAGAGGCGGGGAATCAGAGGCAGGGAATCAGACGCCGGGAATCAGAGGCGGGGAATCAGAGCTGGGGAATCAGAGGCGGGGAATCAGAGTTGGGGAATCAGAGGCGGGGAATCAGATATGGGGTAATAGAGGCGGGGAATCAGATATGGGGAATCAGAGGTGTGGAATCAGAGGTTGGGAATCAGAGGCAGGGAATCAGAGGCGGGGAAACAGAGGCGGGGAATCAGATATGGGGAATCAGAGGTGGCGAATCAAAGGCGGTGAAACAGAGATGGGGAATCAGGGCAGGGAATCAGAGGCAGGGAATCACAGCTGGGGAAACAGAGGCGGGGAATCAGATATGGGGAATCAGAGGTGGGGAATCAGGCGCGGGGAATCAGTGGCAGGGAATCAGAGCTGGGGAATCAGAGGTGGGGAATCAGAGCTGGGGAAACAGACGCGGGGAATCAGATATGGGGAATCAGAGGTGGGGAATCAGGGGCGGGGAATCAGTGGCAGGGAATCAGAGGCCGGGAATAAAAGGCGTGGAATCAGAGCTGGGGAATCAGAGGCGGGGAATCAGAGTTGGGGAATCAGAGGAGGGGAATCAGATATGGGGAAACAGAGACCGGGAATCAGAGGCTGGGAAACAGAGGCGGGGAATCAGATATGGGGAATCAGAGGTGGGGAATTAGAGGTTGCGAATCAGAGGCGGGGAATCAGAGGCGGGGAATCAGAGGCAGGGAATCGGATGTGCGGAATCAGTGATGGGGAATCAGAGGTGGGGATTCAGAGGTGGTGAATCAGAGAAGGGGAATCAGAGGCTGGGAATCAGAGGCAGGGAATCAGATGCAGGGAATCAGAGGCGGGGAATCATAGCTGGCGAATTAGAGGAGGGGAATCAGAGTTGGGGAATCAGAGGCGGGGAATCAGATATGGGGAAACAGAGGCGGGGAATCAGAGGTGTTGAAACAGAGGCGGGGAATCAGATATGGGGAATCAGAGGTGGGGAATCAGGGGCAGGGAATCAGTGGCAGGGAATCAGACGCGGGGAATCAGAGGCGGGGAATCAGAGGCGGGGAATCAGAGGCGGGGAATCAGAGGCAGGGAATCGGATGTGCGGAATCAGAGATGGGGAATCAGAGGTGGGGATTCAGAGGTGGTGAATCAGAGAAGGGGAATCAGAGGCTGGGAATCAGAGGCAGGGAATCAGACGCAGGGAATCAGAGTTGGGGAATCAGAGGCGGGGAATCAGAGGCAGGGAATCGGATGTGCGGAATCAGAGATGGGGAATCAGAGGTGGGGATTCAGAGGTGGTGAATCAGAGAAGGGGAATCAGAGGCGGGGAAACAGAGGCGGGTAATCAGACATGGGGAATCGGATGCGGGGAATCAGAGGCGGGGAATCAGAGCTGGGGAATCAGAGGCGGGGAATCAGAGTTGGGGCATCAGAGGTGGGGAATTAGATATGGGGAAACAGAGGCGGGGAATCAGAGGCGGGGAAACAGAGGCGGGGAATCAGATATGGGGAATCAGAGATGGGGAATCGGAGGCAGGGAATCAGAATCAGAATCGGGGAATCAGAGGCCGGGAATCAGAGGCCGGGAATCAGATGCTTGGAATAAGAGGCCGGGAATCAGAGGTGGGGCATCAGAGTCCGGGAATCTGAGATGGGGATTCAGAGGCGGGGAATGAGATATGGAGAATCAGAGGCGGGGAATCAGAGGCGGGGAAACAGAGGTGGGGAATCAGATATGGGGAATCAGAGGTGGGGAATCAGAGGTGGGGAATCAGAGGTTGTGATTCAGAGATGGGGAATCAAGGCGGGGAATCAGAGGCAGGGAATCAGACGCGGGGAATCAGAGGCGGGGATTCAGAGCTGGGGAATCAGAGGAGGGGAATCAGAGTTGGGGAATCAGAGGCAGGGAATCAGATATGGGGAATCAGAGGTGGGGAATCAGGGGCAGGGAATCAGTGGCAGGGAATCAGAGGCGGGGAATCAGAGGCGGGGAATCAGAGGCAGGGAATCAGACACGGGGAATCAGAGGCGGGGAATCAGAGATGGGGAATCAGAGGCGGGGAATCAGAGGCAGGGAATCAGACGCCGGGAATCAGAGGCGGGGAATCAGAGCTGGGGAATCAGAGGCGGGGAATCAGAGTTGGGGAATCAGAGGCGGGGAATCAGATATGGGGTAATAGAGGCGGGGAATCAGATATGGGGAATCAGAGGTGTGGAATCAGAGGTTGGGAATCAGAGGCAGGGAATCAGAGGCGGGGAAACAGAGGCGGGGAATCAAATATGGGGAATCAGAGGTGGCGAATCAAAGGTGGTGAAACAGAGATGGGGAATCAGGGCAGGGAATCAGAGGCAGGGAATCACAGCTGGGGAAACAGAGGCGGGGAATCAGATATGGGGAATCAGAGGTGGGGAATCAGGGGCGGGGAATCAGTGGCAGGGAATCAGAGCTGGGGAATCAGAGGTGGGGAATCAGAGCTGGGGAAACAGAGGCGGGGAATCAGATATGGGGAATCAGAGGTGGGGAATCAGGGGCGGGGAATCAGTGGCAGGGAATCAGAGGCCGGGAATAAAAGGCGGGGAATCAGAGCTGGGGAATCAGAGGCGGGGAATCAGAGTTGGGGAATCAGAGGAGGGGAATCAGATATGGGGAAACAGAGACCGGGAATCAGAGGCAGGGAAACAGAGGCGGGGAATCAGATATGGGGAATCAGAGGTGGGGAATTAGAGGTTGCGAATCAGAGGCGGGGAATCAGAGGCGGGGAATCAGAGGCAGGGAATCGGATGTGCGGAATCAGAGATGGGGAATCAGAGGTGGGGATTCAGAGGTGGTGAATCAGAGAAGGGGAATCAGAGGCTGGGAATCAGAGGCAGGGAATCAGATGCAGGGAATCAGAGGCGGGGAATCATAGCTGGCGAATTAGAGGAGGGGAATCAGAGTTGGGGATTCAGAGGCGGGGAATCAGATATGGGGAAACAGAGGCGGGGAATCAGAGGTGTTGAAACAGAGGCGGGGAATCAGATATGGGGAATCAGAGGTGGGGAATCAGTGGCAGGGAATCAGTGGCAGGGAATCAGACGCGGGGAATCAGAGGCGGGGAATCAGAGGCGGGGAATCAGAGGCGGGGAATCAGAGGCAGGGAATCGGATGTGCGGAATCAGAGATGGGGAATCAGAGGTGGGGATTCAGAGGTGGTGAATCAGAGAAGGGGAATCAGAGGCTGGGAATCAGAGGCAGGGAATCAGACGCAGGGAATCAGAGTTGGGGAATCAGAGGCGGGGAATCATATATGGGGAATCAGAGGTGGGGAATCAGGGGCAGGGAATCAGTGGCAGGGATTCAGAGGCGGGGAATCATAGCTGGCGAATTAGAGGAGGGGAATCAGAGTTGGGAAAACAGAGGCGGGGAATCAGATATGGGGAATCAGAGGTGGGGAATCAGGGGCAGGGAATCAGTGGCAGGGAATCAGACGCGGGGAATCCGAGGCGGGGAATCAGAGGCAGGGAATCAGACACGGGGAATCAGAGGCGGGGAATCAGAGATGGGGAATCAGAGGCGGGGAATCAGAGGCAGGGAATCGGATGCCGGAAATCAGAGGCGGGAAATCAGAGCTGGGGAATCAGAGGCGGGGAATCAGAGTTGGGGAATCAGAGGCGGCGAAGCAGATATGGGGAAATAGAGGCGGGGAATCAGATATGGGGAATCAGGGGCGGGGAATCAGATATGGGGAATCAGAGGCTGGGAATTAGAGGGGGGGAAACAGAGGCGGGGAATAAGATATGGGGAATCAGAGGTGGGGAATCAGTGGCGGGTAATCAGTGGCAGGGAATCAGAGGCGGGGAATCAGAGGCGGGGATTCAGAGGCAGGGAATCAGACACGGGGAATCAGAGGTGGGGAATCAGAGATGGGGAATCAGAGGCGGGGAATCAGAGGCAGGGAATCAGACGCGGGGAATCAGAGGTGGGGAATCAGAGTCGGGGAATCAGAGGCAGGGAATCGGATGTGCGGAATCAGAGATGGGGAATCAGAGGTGGGGAAACAGAGGCGGTGAATCAGAGATGGGGAATCAGAGGCGGGGAATCAGAGGCAGGAAATCAGACACGGGGATTCAGAGGCTGGGAATCAGACGGGGGGAATCAAAGGCAGGGAATCAGAGCTGGTGAATCAGAGGCAGGGAATCAGAGTTGGGGATTCAGAGGCGGGGAATCAGAGGCGGGGAAACAGAGGCGGGGAATCAGATATGGGGAATCAGAGGTGGGGAATCAGAGGTTGTGAATCAGAGATGGGGAATCAAGGCGGGGAATCAGAGGCAGGGAATCAGACGCGGGGAATAAGAGGCGGGGATTCAGAGCTGGGGAATCAGAGGCGGGGAATCAGAGTTGGGGAATCAGAGGCAGGGAATCAGATATGGGGAATCAGAGGCGGGGAATCTGAGGCGGGGAAACTGAGGCGGGGAATCAGATATGGGGAATCAGAGGTGGGGAATCAGGGGCAGGGAATCAGTGGCAGGGAATCAGAGGCGGGGAATCAGAGGCGGGGAATCAGAGGCAGGGAATCAGACGCGGGGAATCAGAGGCGGGGAATCAGAGATGGGGAATCAGAGGCGGGGAATCAGAGGCAGGGAATCAGACGCCGGGAATCAGAGGCGGGGAATCAGAGCTGGGGAATCAGAGGCGGGGAATCAGAGTTGGGGAATCAGAGGCGGGGAATCAGATATGGGGTAATAGAGGCGGGGAATCAGATATGGGGAATCAGAGGTGTGGAATCAGAGGTTGGGAATCAGAGGCAGGGAATCAGAGGCGGGGAAACAGAGGCGGGGAATCAGATATGGGGAATCAGAGGTGGCGAATCAAAGGCGGTGAAACAGAGATGGGGAATCAGGGCAGGGAATCAGAGGCAGGGAATCACAGCTGGGGAAACAGAGGCGGGGAATCAGATATGGGGAATCAGCGGTGGGGAATCAGGGGCGGGGAATCAGTGGCAGGGAATCAGAGCTGGGGAATCAGAGGTGGGGAATCAGAGCTGGGGAAACAGAGGCGGGGAATCAGATATGGGGAATCAGAGGTGGGGAATCAGGGGCGGGGAATCAGTGGCAGGGAATCAGAGGCCGGGAATAAAAGGCGGGGAATCAGAGCTGGGGAATCAGAGGCGGGGAATCAGAGTTGGGGAATCAGAGGAGGGGAATCAGATATGGGGAAACAGAGACCGGGAATCAGAGGCAGGGAAACAGAGGCGGGGAATCAGATATGGGGAATCAGAGGTGGGGAATTAGAGGTTGCGAATCAGAGGCGGGGAATCAGAGGCGGGGAATCAGAGGCAGGGAATCGGATGTGCGGAATCAGAGATGGGGAATCAGAGGTGGGGATTCAGAGGTGGTGAATCAGAGAAGGGGAATCAGAGGCTGGGAATCAGATGCAGGGAATCAGAGGCGGGGAATCATAGCTGGCGAATTAGAGGAGGGGAATCAGAGTTGGGGAATCAGAGGCGGGGAATCAGATATGGGGAAACAGAGGCGGGGAATCAGAGGTGTTGAAACAGAGGCGGGGAATCAGATATGGGGAATCAGAGGTGGGGAATCAGGGGCAGGGAATCAGTGGCAGGGAATCAGACGCGGGAATCAGAGGCGGGGAATCAGAGACGGGGAATCAGAGGCGGGGAATCAGAGGCAGGGAATCGGATGTGCGGAATCAGAGATGGTGAATCAGAGGTGGGGATTCAGAGGTGGTGAATCAGAGAAGGGGAATCAGAGGCTGGGAATCAGAGGCAGGGAATCAGACGCAGGGAATCAGAGTTGGGGAATCAGAGGCGGGGAATCATATATGGGGAATCAGAGGTGGGGAATCAGGGGCAGGGAATCAGTGGCAGGGATTCAGAGGCGGGGAATCATAGCTGGCGAATTAGAGGAGGGGAATCAGAGTTGGGAAAACAGAGGCGGGGAATCAGATATGGGGAATCAGAGGTGGGGAATCAGGTGCAGGGAATCAGTGGCAGGGAATCAGACGCGGGGAATCAGAGGCGGGGAATCAGAGGCAGGGAATCAGACACGGGGAATCAGAGGCGGGGAATCAGAGATGGGGAATCAGAGGCGGGGAATCAGAGGCAGGAAATCGGATGCCGGAAATCAGAGGCGGGAAATCAGAGCTGGGGAATCAGAGGCGGGGAATCAGAGTTGGGGAATCAGAGGCGGCGAATCAGATATGGGGAAATAGAGGCGGGGAATCAGATATGGGGAATCAGGGACGGGGAATCAGATATGGGGAATCAGAGGCTGGGAATTAGAGGGGGGGAAACAGAGGCGGGGAATAAGATATGGGGAATCAGAGGTGGGGAATCAGTGGCGGGTAATCAGTGGCAGGGAATCAGATGCGGGGAATCAGAGGCGGGGATTCAGAGGCAGGGAATCAGACACGGGGAATCAGAGGTGGGGAATCAGAGATGGGGAATCAGAGGCGGGGAATCAGAGGCAGGGAATCAGACGCGGGGAATCAGAGGCGGGGAATCAGAGCTGGGGAATCAGAGGTGGGGAATCAGAGTCGGGGAATCAGAGGCAGGGAATCGGATGTGCGGAATCAGAGATGGGGAATCAGAGGCGGGGAATCAGAGGCAGGAAATCAGACACGGGGATTCAGAGGCTGGGAATCAGACGGGGGGAATCAAAGGCAGGGAATCAGAGCTGGTGAATCAGAGGCAGGGAATCAGAGTTGGGGATTCAGAGGCGGGGAATCAGATATGGGGAAACAGAGGCGGGGAATCAGAGGCGGGCAAACAGAGGCGGGGAATTAGATATGGGGAATCAGAGGTGGGGAATCAGAGGTGGTGAATCAGAGATGGGGAATCACAGGCGGGGAATCAGAGGCAGGGAATAGAACGCGGGGAATCAGAGGCAGTGAATCAGAGCTGGGGAATCAGAGGCGGGGAATCAGATATGGGGAAACAGAGGCGGGGAATCAGAGGCGGGGAAACAGAGGCGGGGAATCAGAAATGGGGAATTGGATGCGGGGAATCAGAGCTGGGGAATCAGAGCTGGGGAATCAGAGGCGGGGAATCAGAGTTGGGGCATCAGAGGTGGGGAATTAGATATGGGGAAACAGAGGCGGGGAATCAGAGGCGGGGAAACAGAGGCGGGGAATCAGATATGGGGAATCATAGGTGGGGAATCAGAGGCAGGGAATCAGATGTGCGGAATCAGAGATGGGGAATCAGAGGCAGGGAATCAGAATCAGAAGCGGGGAATTAGAGGCCGGGAATCAGAGGCCGGGAATCAGATGCTGGGAATAAGAGGCCGGAAATCAGAGGTGGGGAATCAGAGTCCGGGAATCAGAGATGGGGATTCAGAGGCGGGGAATGAGATATGGAGAATCAGAGGCGGGGTATCAGAGGCGGGGAAACAGAGGTGGGGAATCAGATATGGGGAATCAGATATGGGGAATCAGAGGTGGTGAATCAAAGGCGGTGAATCAGAGATGGAGAAACAGAGGCGGGGAATCAGAGGCGTGGAAACAGAGGTGGGGAATCACATATGGGGAATCAGAGGCGGGGAAACAGAGGCAGGGAATCAGATATGGGGAATCAGAGGCGGGGAATCAGAGGTGGGGAATCATAGGCAGGGAATCGGATGTGCGGAATCAGAGATGGGGAATCAGAGGCCGGGAATCAGAGGTGGTGAATCAGAGATGGGGAATAAGAGGCGGTGAATCAGAGGCAGGGAATCAGATGCGAGGAATCAGAGGTGGGCAATCAGAGGCGGGGAATCAGATATGGGGAATCAGAGGCGGGGAATCAGAGGCGGGGAAACAGAGGCGGGGAATCAGATATGGGGAATCAGAGGTGGGGCATCAGAGGTTGTGAATCACAGATGGGGAATCAGAGGCGGGGAATCAGAGGCAGGGAATCAGACGTGGGGAATCAGAGGCGGGGATTCAGAGCTGGGGAATCAGAGGCGGGGAATCAGAGTTGGGGAATCAGAGGCGGGGAATCAGATATGGGGAATCAGAGGCAGGGAATCAGAGGCGGGAAAACAGAGGCGGGGAATCAGATATGGGGAATCAGAGGTGGGGAATCAGGGGCAGGGAATCAGTGGCAGGGAATCAGATGCGGGGAATCAGAGGCGGGGAATCAGAGGCAGGGAATCAGACACGGGGAATCAGAGGCGGGGAATCAGAGATGGGGAATCGGAGGCGGGGAATCAGAGGCAGGGAATCGGATGCCGGGAATCAGAGGCGGGAAATCAGAGCTGGGGAATCAGAGGCGGGGAATCAGAGTTGGGGAATCAGAGGCGGCGAAGCAGATATGGGGAAATAGAGGCGGGGAATCAGATATGGGGAATCAGAGGCAGGGAATCAGATATGGGGAATCAGAGGCTGGGAATCAGAGGGGGGGAAACAGAGGCGGGGAATAAGATATGGGGAATCAGAGGTGGGGAATCAGGGGCGGGGAATCAGTGGCAGGGAATCAGAGGCGGGGAATCAGAGGCGGGGAATCAGAGGCAGGGAATCAGACACGGGGAATCAGAGGTGGGGAATCAGAGATGGGGAATCAGAGGCGGGGAATCAGAGGCAGGGAATCAGACGCGGGGAATCAGAGGCGGGGAATCAGAGCTGGGGAATCAGAGGTGGGGAATCAGAGTCGGGGAATCAGAGGCAGGGAATCGGATGTGCGGAATCAGAAATGGGGAATCAGAGGTGGGGAATCAGAGGCGGTGAATCAGAGATGGGGAATCAGAGGCGGGGAATCTGAGGCAGGAAATCAGACACGGGGATTCAGAGGCTGGGAATCAGACGGGGGGAATCAAAGGCGGGGAATCAGAGCTGGTGAATCAGAGGCAGGGAATCAGAGTTGGGGATTCAGAGGCGGGGAATCAGAAATGGGGAATCGGATGCGGGGAATCTGAGGTGGGGAATCAGAGCTGGGGAATCAGAGGCGGGGAATCAGAGTTGGGGCATCAGAGGTGGGGAATTAGATATGGGGAAACAGAGGCGGGGAATCAGAGGCGGGGAAACAGAGGCGGGGAATCAGATATGGGGAATCATAGGTGGGGAATCAGAGGCAGGGAATCAGATGTGCGGAATCAGAGATGGGGAATCAGAGGCAGGGAATCAGAATCAGAAGCGGGGAATTAGAGGCTGGGAATCAGATGCCGGGAATCAGATGCTGGGAATAAGAGGCCGGGAATCAGAGGTGGGGAATCAGAGTCCGGGAATCAGAGATGGGGATTCAGAGGCGGGGAATGAGATATGGAGAATCAGATGCGGGGAATCAGAGGCGGGGAAACAGAGGTGGGGAATCAGATATGGGGAATCAGATATGGGGAATCAGAGGTGGTGAATCAAAGGCGGTGAATCAGAGATGGAGAAACAGAGGCGGGGAAACAGAGGCGTGGAAACAGAGGTGGGGAATCACATATGGGGAATCAGAGGCGGGGAAACAGAGGCAGGGAATCAGATATGGGGAATCAGAGGCGGGGAATCAGAGGTGGGGAATCATAGGCAGGGAATCGGATGTGCGGAATCAGAGATGGGGAATCAGAGGCCGGGAATCAGAGGTGGTGAATCAGAGATGGGGAATCAGAGGCGGTGAATCAGAGGCAGGGAATCAGATGCGAGGAATCAGAGGTGGGCAATCAGAGGCGGGGAATCAGATATGGGGAATTAGAGGCGGGGAATCAGAGGCGGGGAAACAGAGGCGGGGAATCAGATATGGGGAATCAGAGGTGGGGCATCAGAGGTTGTTAATCACAGATGGGGAATCAGAGGCGGGGAATCAGAGGCAGGGAATCAGACGTGGGGAATCAGAGGCGGGGATTCAGAGCTGGGGAATCAGAGGGGGGGAATCAGATATGGGGAATCAGAGGCAGGGAATCAGAGGCGGGAAAACAGAGGCGGGGAATCAGATATGGGGAATCAGAGGTGGGGAATCAGGGGCAGGGAATCAGTGGCAGGGAATCAGACGCGGGGAATCAGAGGCGGGGAATCAGAGGCAGGGAATCAGACACGGGGAATCAGAGGCGGGGAATCAGAGATGGGGAATCAGAGGCGGGGAATCAGAGGCAGGGAATCGGATGCGGGGAATCAGAGGCGGGAAATCAGAGCTGGGGAATCAGAGACGGGGAATCAGAGTTGGGGAATCAGAGGCGGCGAAGCAGATATGGGGAAATAGAGGCGGGGAATCAGATATGGGGAATCAGAGGCAGGGAATCAGATATGGGGAATCAGAGGCTTGGAATCAGAGGGGGGGAAACAGAGGCGGGGAATAAGATATGGGGAATCAGAGGTGGGGAATCAAGGGCGGGGAATCAGTGGCAGGGAATCAGAGGCGGGGAATCAGAGGCGGGGAATCAGAGGCAGGGAATCAGACACGTGGAATCAGAGGTGGGGAATCAGAGATGGGGAATCAGAGGCGGGGAATCAGAAGCAGGGAATCAGATGCGGGGAATCAGAGGCGGGGAATCAGAGCTGGGGAATCAGAGGTGGGGAATCAGAGTCGGGGAATCAGAGGCAGGGAATCGGATGTGCGGAATCAGAAATGGGGAATCAGAGGTGGGGAATCAGAGGCGGTGAATCAGAGATGGGGAATCAGAGGCGGGGAATCTGAGGCAGGAAATCAGACACGGGGATTCAGAGGCTGGGAATCAGACGGGGGGAATCAAAGGCGGGGAATCAGAGCTGGTGAATCAGAGGCAGGGAATCAGAGTTGGGGATTCAGAGGCGGGGAATCAGATATGGGGAAACAGAGGCGGGGAATCAGAGGCGGGCAAACAGAGGCGGGGAATTAAATATGGGGAATCAGAGGTGGGGAATCAGAGGTGGTGAATCAGAGATTGGGAATCACAGGCGGGGAATCAGAGGCAGGGAATAGAACGCGGGGAATCAGAGGCAGGGAATCAGAGCTGGGGAATCAGAGGCGGGGAATCAGATATGGGGAAACAGAGGCGGGGAATCAGAGGCGGGGAAACAGAGGCGGGGAATCAGACATTGGGAATCGGATGCGGGGAATCAGAGGAGGGGAATCAGAGCTGGGGAATCAGAGGCGGGGAATCAGAGTTGGGGCATCAGAGGTGGGGAATTAGATATGGGGAAACAGAGGCGGGGAATCAGAGGTGGGGAAACAGAGGCGGGGAATCAGATATGGGGAATCAGAGGTGGGGAATCAGAGGCAGGGAATCAGATGTGCGGAATCAGAGATGGGGAATCAGAGGCAGGGTATCAGAATCAGAAGCGGGGAATCAGAGGCCGGGAATCAGAGGCCGGGAATCAGATGCTGGGAATAAGAGGCCGGGAATCAGAGGTGGGGAATCAGAGTCCGGGAATCAGAGATGGGGATTCAGAGGCGGGGAATGAGATATGGAGAATCAGAGGCGGGGAATCAGAGGCGGGGAAACAGAGGTGGGGAATCAGATATGGGGAATCAGAGGTGGCGAATCAAAGGCGGTGAATCAGAGATGGGGAATCAGAGGCGGGGAATCAGAGGCAGGGAATCAGATGCGGGGATTCAGAGGCGGGGAATCAGAGCTGGCGAATCAGAGGCGGGGAATCAGAGGTGGGCAATCAGAGCTGGGGAATCAGATATGGGGAATCAGAGGCGGGGAATCAGAGGCGGGGAAACAGAGGCGGTGTATCAGATATGGGGAATCAGAGGTGGGGAATCAGAGGTTGTGAATCAGAGATGGGGAATCAAGGCGGGGAATCAGAGGCAGGGAATCAGACGCGGGGAATCAGAGGCGGGGATTCAGAGCAGGGGAATCAGAGTCGGGGAATCAGAGTTGGGGAATCAGAGGCAGGGAATCAGATATGGGGAATCAGAGGCGGGGAATCAGAGGCGGGGAAACAGAGGCGGGGAATCAGATATGGGGAATCAGAGGTGGGGAATCAGGGGCAGGGAATCAGTGGCAGGGAATCAGAGGCGGGGAATCACAGGCGGGGAATAGGAGGCAGGGAATCAGACACGGGGAATCAGAGGCGGGGAATCAGAGATGGGGAATCAGAGGTGGGGAATCAGAGGCAGTGAATCGGACGCCGGGAATCAGAGGCGGGGAATCAGAGCTGGGGAATCAGAGGCGGGGAATCAGAGTTGGGGAATCAGAGGCGGGGAATCAGATATGGGGAAATAGAGGCGGGGAATCAGATATGGGGAATCAGAGGTGTGGAATTAGAGGTTGGGAATCAGAGGCAGGGAATCAGAGGCGGGGAAACAGAGGCGGGGAATCAGATATGGGGAATCAGAGGTGGCGAATCAAAGGCGGTGAAACAGAGATGGGGAATCAGGGCAGGGAATCAGAGGCAGGGAATCAGAGCTAAGGGAAACAGAGGCGGGGAATCAGAGGCGGGGAAACAGAAGCGGGGAATCAGATATGGGGAATCAGAGGTGGGGAATCAGGGGCAGGGAATCAGTGGCAGGGAATCAGAGGCGGGGAATCACAGGCGGGGAATCAGAGGCAGGGAATCAGACACGGGGAATCAGAGGCGGGGAATCAGAGATGGGGAATCAGAGGCGGGGAATCAGAGGCAGGGAATCAGACGCGGGGAATCAGAGGCGGGGATTCAGAGCAGGGGAATCAGAGTCGGGGAATCAGAGTTGGGGAATCAGAGGCAGGGAATCAGATATGGGGAATCAGAGGCGGGGAATCAGAGGTGGGGAAACAGAGGCGGGGAATCAGATATGGGGAATCAGAGGTGGGGAATCAGGGGCAGGGAATCAGTGGCAGGGAATCAGAGGCGGGGAATCACAGGCGGGGAATCAGAGGCAGGGAATCAGACACGGGGAATCAGAGGCGGGGAATCAGAGATGGGGAATCAGAGGTGGGGAATCAGAGACAGTGAATCGGACGCCGGGAATCAGAGGCGGGGTATCAGAGCTGGGGAATCAGAGGCGGGGAATCAGAGTTGGGGAATCAGAGGCGGGGAATCAGATATGGGGAAATAGAGGCGGGGAATCAAATATGGGGAATCAGAGGTGTGGAATCAGAGGTTGGGAATCAGAGGCAGGGAATCAGAGGCGGGGAAACAGAGGCGGGGAATCAGATATGGGGAATCAGAGGTGGCGAATCAAAGGCGGTGAAACAGAGATGGGGAATCAGGGCAGGGAATCAGAGGCAGGGAATCAGAGCTAAGGGAAACAGAGGCGGGGAATCAGATATGGGGAATCAGAGGTGGGGAATCAGGGGCGGGGAATCAGAGGCAGGGAATCAGACGCAGGTAATCAGAGGCGGGGAATCATAGCTGACGAATTAGAGGAGGGGAATCAGAGTTGGGGAATCAGAGGCGGGGAATCAGATATGGGGAAACAGAGGCGGGGAATCAGAGGCGGGGAAACAGAGGCAGGGAATCAGATATGGGGTATCAGAGGTGGGGAATCAGGGGCAGGGAATCAGTGGCAGGGAATCAGACGCGGGGAATCAGAGGCGGGGTATCAGAGGCAGGTAATCAGACACGGGGAATCAGAGGCGGGGAATCAGAGATGGGGAATTAGAGGCGGGGAATCAGAGGCAGGGAATCGGATGCCGGAAATCAGAGGCGGGAAATCAGAGCTGGGGAATCAGAGGCGGGGAATCAGAGTTTGGGAATCAGAGGCGGCGAATAAGATATGGGGAAATAGAGGCGGGGAATCAGATATGGGGAATCAGAGGCGGGGAATCAGATATGGGGAATCAGAGGCTGGGAATCAGAGGGGGGGAAACAGAGGCTGGGAATAAGATATGGGGAATCAGAGGTGGGGAATCAGGGGCGGGTAATCAGTGGCAGGGAATCAGAGGCGGGGAATCAGGGGCGGGGATTCAGAGGCAGGGAATCAGACACGGGGAATCAGAGGTGGGGAATCAGAGATGGGGAATCAGAGGCGGGGAATCAGAGGCAGGGAATCAGACGCGGGGAATCAGAGGCGGGGAATCAGACATGGGGAATCGGATGCGGAGAATCAGAGGTGGGGAATCAGAGCTGGGGAATCAGAGGCGGGGAATCAGAGTTGGGGCATCAGAGGTGGGGAATTAGATATGGGGAAACAGAGGCGGGGAATTAGAGGCCGGAAATCAGAGGCCGGGAATCAGATGCTGGGAATAAGAGGCCGGGAATCAGAGGTGGGGAATCAGAGTCCGGGAATCAGAGATGGGGATTCAGAGGCGGGGAATGAGATATGGAGAATCAGAGGCGGGGAATCAGAGGCGGGGAAACTGAGGTGGGGAATCAGATATGGGGAATCAGAGGTGGCGAATCAAAGGCGGTGAATCAGGGATGGGGAAACAGAGGCGGGGAATCAGAGGCGGGTAAACAGAGGTGGGGAATCACATTTGGGGAATCAGAGGCGGGGAAACAGAGGCAGGGAATCCGATATGGGGAATCAGAGGCGGGGAATCAGAGGTGGGGAATCATAGGCAGGGAATCGGATGTGCGGAATCAGAGATGGGGAATCAGAGGCCGGGAATCAGAGGTGGTGAATCAGAGATGGGGAATCAGAGGCGGTGAATCAGAGGTGCTCAATCAGAGGCGGGGAATCATATATGGGGAATCAGAGGCGGGGAATCAGAGGTGGGGAAACAGAGGCGGGGAATCAGATATGGGGAATCAGAGGTGGGGCATCAGAGGATGTGAATCACAGATGGGGAATCAGAGGCGGGGAATCAGAGGCAGGGAATCAGACACGGGGAATCAGAGGCTGGGAATCAGAGATGGGGAATCAGAGGCGGGGAATCAGAGGCAGGGAATCGGATGCCGGGAATCAGAGGCGGGAAATCAGAGCTGGGGAATCAGTGGCGGGGAATCAGAGTTGGGGAATCAGAGGCGGCAAAGCAGATATGGGGAAATAGAGGCGGGGAATCAGATATGGGGAATCAGAGGCGTGGAATCAGATATGGGGAATCAGAGGCTGGGAATCAGAGGGGGGGAAACAGAGGCGGGGAATAAGATATGGGGAATCAGAGGTGGGGAATCAGGGGCGGGGAATCAGTGGCAGGGAATCAGAGGCGCGGAATCAGATGCGGGGAATCAGAGGCAGGGAATTAGACACGGGGAATCAGAGGTGGGGAATCAGAGATGGGGAATCAGAGGCGGGGAATCACAGGCGGGGAATCAGAGGCGGGGTATCAGAGCTGGGGAATCAGAGGTGGGGAATCAGAGTCGGGGAATCAGAGGCAGGGAATCGGATGTGCGGAATCAGAGATGGGGAATCAGAGGTGGGGAATCAGAGGCAGTGAATCAGAGATGGGGAATCAGAGGCGGGGAATCAGAGGCAGGGTATAGAATGCGGGGAATCAGAGGCAGGGAATCAGAGCTGGGGAATCAGAGGCGGGGAATCAGATATGGGGAAACAGAGGCGGGGAATCAGAGGCGGGGAACAGAGGCGGGTAATCAGACATGGGGAATCGGATGCGGGGAATCAGAGGCGGGGAATCAGAGCTGGGGAATCAGAGGCGGGGAATCAGAGTTGGGGCATCAGAGGTGGGGAATTAGATATGGGGAAACAGAGGCGGGGAATCAGAGGCGGGGAATCAGATGCGGGGAATCAGAGGCAGGGAATTAGACACGGGGAATCAGAGGTGGGGAATCAGAGATGGGGAATCAGAGGCGGGGAATCACAGGCAGGGAATCAGACGCGGGGAATCAGAGGCGGGGTATCAGAGCTGGGGAATCAGAGGTGGGGAAACAGAGGCGGGGAATCAGAGGCGGGCAGACAGAGGCGGGGAATTAGATATGGGGAATCAGAGGTGGGGAATCAGAGGTGGTGAATCAGATATGGGGAATCACAGGCGGGGAATCAGAGGCAGGGAATAGAACGCGGGGAATCAGAGGCAGGGTATCAGAGCTGGGGAATCAGAGGCGGGGAATCAGATATGGGGAAACAGAGGCGGGGAATCAGAGGCGGGGAAACAGAGGCGGGTAATCAGACATGGGGAATCGGATGCGGGGAATCAGAGGCGGGGAATCAGAGCTGGGGAATCAGAGGCGGGGAATCAGAGTTGGGGCATCAGAGGTGGGGAATTAGATATGGGGAAACAGAGGCGGGGAATCAGAGGCGGGGAAACAGAGGCGGGGAATCAGATATGGGGAATCAGAGATGGGGAATCAGAGGCAGGGAATCAGAATCAGAAGCGGGGAATCAGAGGCCGGGAATCAGAGGCCGGGAATCAGATGCTTGGAATAAGAGGCCGGGAATCAGAGGTGGGGCATCAGAGTCCGGGAATCAGAGATGAGGATTCAGAGGCGGGGAATGAGATATGGAGAATCAGAGGCGGGGAATCAGAGGCGGGGAAACAGAGGTGGGGAATCAGATATGGGGAATCAGAGGTGGCGAATCAAAGGCGGTGAATCAGAGATGTGGAATCAGAGGCGGGGAATCAGAGGCAGGGAATCAGATGCGGGGATTCAGAGATGGGGAATCAGAGCTGGCGAATCAGAGGCGGGGAATCAGAGGTGGGCAATCAGAGCCGGGGAATCAGATATGGGGAATCAGAGGCGGGGAATCTGAGGCGGGGAAACAGAGGCGGGGAATCAGATATGGGGAATCAGAGGTGGGGAATCAGAGGTTGTGAATCAGAGATGGGGAATCAAGGCGGGGAATCAGAGGCAGGGAATCAGACGCGGGGAATCAGAGGCGGGGATTCAGAGCTGGGGAATCAGAGGCGGGGAATCAGAGTTGGGGAATCAGAGGCAGGGAATCAGATATGGGGAATCAGAGGCGGGGAATCAGAGGCGGGGAAACAGAGGCGGGGAATCAGATATGGCGAATCAGAGGTGGGGAATCAGGGGCAGGGAATCAGTGGCAGGGAATCAGAGGTGGGGAATCAGAGGCGGGGAATCAGAGGCAGGGAATCAGACACGGGGAATCAGAGGCGGGGAATCAGAGATGGGGAATCAGAGGCGGGGAATCAGAGGCAGGGAATCAGACGCCGGGAATCAGATGCGGGGAATCAGAGCTGGGGAATCAGAGGCGGGGAATCAGAGTTGTGGAATCAGAGGCGGGGAATCAGATATGGGGTAATAGAGGCGGGGAATCAGATATGGGGAATCAGAGGTGTGGAATCAGAGGTTGGGAATCAGAGGCAGGGAATCAGAGGCGGGGAAACAGAGGCGGGGAATCAGATATGGGGAATCAGAGGCGGGGAATCAGAGGCAGGGAATCAGACACGGGGAATCAGAGGCGGGGAATCAGAGATGGGGAATCAGAGGCGGGGAATCAGAGGCAGGGAATCAGACGCCGGGAATCAGATGCGGGGAATCAGAGCTGGGGAATCAGAGGCGGGGAATCAGAGTTGTGGAATCAGAGGCGGGGAATCAGATATGGGGTAATAGAGGCGGGGAATCAGATATGGGGAATCAGAGGTGTGGAATCAGAGGTTGGGAATCAGAGGCAGGGAATCAGAGGCGGGGAAACAGAGGCGGGGAATCAGATCTGGGGAATCAGAGGTGGGGAATCAGGGGCGGGGAATCAGTGGCAGGGAATCAGAGCTGGGGAATCAGAGGTGGGGAATCAGAGCTGGGGAAACAGAGGCGGGGAATCAGATATGGGGAATCAGAGGTGGGGAATCAGGGGCGGGGAATCAGTGGCAGGGAATCAGAGGCCGGGAATAAAAGGCGGGGAATCAGAGCTGGGGAATCAGAGGCGGGGAATCAGAGTTGGGGAATCAGAGGAGGGGAATCAGATATGGGGAAACAGAGACCGGGAATCAGAGGCAGGGAAACAGAGGCGGGGAATCAGATATGGGGAATCAGAGGTGGGGAATTAGAGGTTGCGAATCAGAGGCGGGGAATCAGAGGCGGGGAATCAGAGGCAGGGAATCGGATGTGCGGAATCAGAGATGGGGAATCAGAGGTGGGGATTCAGAGGTGGTGAATCAGAGAAGGGGAATCAGAGGCTGGGAATCAGAGGCAGGGAATCAGATGCAGGGAATCAGAGGCGGGGAATCATAGCTGGCGAATTAGAGGAGGGGAATCAGAGTTGGGGAATCAGAGGCGGGGAATCAGATATGGGGAAACAGAGGCGGGGAATCAGAGGTGTTGAAACAGAGGCGGGGAATCAGATATGGGGAATCAGAGGTGGGGAATCAGGGGCAGGGAATCAGTGGCAGGGAATCAGACGCGGGGAATCAGAGGCGGGGAATCAGAGGCGGGGAATCAGAGGCGGGGAATCAGAGGCAGGGAATCGGATGTGCGGAATCAGAGATGGGGAATCAGAGGTGGGGATTCAGAGGTGGTGAATCAGAGAAGGGGAATCAGAGGCTGGGAATCAGAGGCAGGGAATCAGACGCAGGGAATCAGAGTTGGGGAATCAGAGGTGGGGAATCATATATGGGGAATCAGAGGTGGGGAATCAGGGGCAGGGAATCAGTGGCAGGGATTCAGAGGCGGGGATTCATAGCTGGCGAATTAGAGGAGGGGAATCAGAGTTGGGGAAACAGAGGCAGGGAATCAGATATGGGGAATCAGAGGTGGGGAATCAGGGGCAGGGAATCAGTGGCAGGGAATCAGACGCGGGGAATCAGAGGCGGGGAATCAGAGGGAGGGAATCAGACACGGGGAATCAGAGGCGGGGAATCAGAGATGGGGAATCAGAGGCGGGGTATCAGAGGCAGGGAATCGGATGCCGGAAATCAGAGGCGGGAAATCAGAGCTGGGGAATCAGAGGTGGGGAATCAGAGTTGGGGAATCAGAGGCGGCGAAGCAGATATGGGGAAATAGAGGCGTGGAATCAGATATGGGGAATCAGGGGCGGGGAATCAGATATGGGGAATCAGAGGCTGGGAATCAGAGGGGGGGAAACAGAGGCGGGGAATAAGATATGGGGAATCAGAGGTGGGGAATCAGTGGCGGGTAATCAGTGGCAGGGAATCAGAGGCGGGGAATCAGAGGCGGGGATTCAGAGGCAGGGAATCAGACACAGGGAATCAGAGGTGGGGAATCAGAGATGGGGAATCAGAGGCGGGGAATCAGAGGCAGGGAATCAGACGCGGGGAATCAGAGGCGGGGAATTAGAGATGGGTAATCAGAGGTGGGGAATCAGAGTCGGGGAATCAGAGGCAGGGAATCGGATGTGCGGAATCAGAGATGGGGAATCAGAGGTGGGGAAACAGAGGCGGTGAATCAGAGATGGGGAATCAGAGGCGGGGAATCAGAGGCAGGAAATAAGACACGGGGATTCAGAGGCTGGGAATCAGACGGGGGGAATCAAAGGCGGGGAATCAGAGCTGGTGAATCAGAGGCAGGGAATCAGAGTTGGGGATTCAGAGGCGGGGAATCAGATATGGGGAAACAGAGGCGGGGAATCAGAGGCGGGCAAACAGAGGCGGGGAATTAGATATGGGGAATCAGAGGTGGGGAATCAGAGGTGGTGAATCAGAGATGGGGAATCACAGGCGGGGAATCAGAGGCAGGGAATAGAACGCGGGGAATCAGAGGCAGTGAATCAGAGCTGGGGAATCAGAGGCGGGGAATCAGATATGGGGAAACAGAGGCGGGGAATCAGAGGCGGGGAAACAGAGGCGGGGAATCAGAAATGGGGAATCGGATGCGGGGAATCAGAGGTGGGGAATCAGAGCTGGGGAATCAGAGGCGGGGAATCAGAGTTGGGGCATCAGAGGTGGGGAATTAGATATGGGGAAACAGAGGCGGGGAATCAGAGGCGGGGAAACAGAGGCGGGGAATCAGATATGGGGAATAATAGGTGGGGAATCAGAGGCAGGGAATCAGATGTGCGGAATCAGAGATGGGGAATCAGAGGCAGGGAATCAGAATCAGAAGCGGGGAATTAGAGGCCGGGAATCAGAGGCCGGGAATCAGATGCTGGGAATAAGAGGACGGGAATCAGAGGTGGGGAATCAGAGTCCGGGAATCAGAGATGGGGATTCAGAGGCGGGGAATGAGATATGGAGAATCAGAGGCGGGGAATCAGAGGTGGGGAAACAGAGGTGGGGAATCAGATATGGGGAATCAGATATGGTGAATCAGAGGTGGTGAATCAAAGGCGGTGAATCAGAGATGGAGAAACAGAGGCGGGGAATCAGAGGCGTGGAAACAGAGGTGGGGAATCACATATGGGGAATCAGAGGCGGGGAAACAGAGGCAGGGAATCAGATATGGGGAATCAGAGGCGGGGAATCAGAGGTGGGGAATCATAGGCAGGGAATCGGATGTGCGGAATCAGAGATGGGGAATCAGAGGCCGGGAATCAGAGGTGGTGAATCAGAGATGGGGAATCAGAGGCGGTGAATCAGAGGCAGGGAATCAGATGCGAGGAATCAGAGGTGGGCAATCAGAGGCGGGGAATCAGATATGGGGAATCAGAGGCGGGGAATCAGAGGCGGGGAAACAGAGGCGGGGAATCAGATATGGGGAATCAGAGGTGGGGCATCAGAGGTTGTGAATCACAGATGGGGAATCAGAGGCGGGGAATCAGAGGCAGGGAATCAGACGTGGGGAATCAGAGGCGGGGATTCAGAGCTGGGGAATCAGAGGCGGGGAATCAGAGTTGGGCAATCAGAGGCGGGGAATCAGATATGGGGAATCAGAGGCAGGGAATCAGAGGTGGGAAAACAGAGGCGGGGAATCAGATATGGGGAATCAGAGGTGGGGAATCAGGGGCAGGGAATCAGTGGCAGGGAATCAGACGCGGGGAATCAGAGGCGGGGAATCAGAGGCAGGGAATCAGACACGGGGAATCAGAGGCGGGGATCAGAGATGGGGAATCAGAGGCGGGGAATCAGAGGCAGGGAATCGGATGCCGGGAATCAGAGGCGGGAAATCAGAGCTGGGGAATCAGAGGCGGGGAATCAGAGTTGGGGAATCAGAGGCGGCGAAGCAGATATGGGGAAATAGAGGCGGGGAATCAGATATGGGGAATCAGAGGCAGGGAATCAGATATGGGGAATCAGAGGCTGGGAATCAGAGGGGGGGAAACAGAGGTGGGGAATAAGATATGGGGAATCAGAGGTGGGGAATCAGGGGCGGGGAATCAGTGGCAGGGAATCAGAGGCGGGGAATCAGAGGCGGGGAATCAGAGGCAGGGAATCAGACACGGGGAATCAGAGGTGGGGAATCAGAGATGGGGAATCAGAGGCGGGGAATCAGAGGCAGGGATTCAGACGCGGGGAATCAGAGGCGGGGAATCAGAGCTGGGGAATCAGAGGTGGGGAATCAGAGTCGGGGAATCAGAGGCAGGGAATCGGATGTGCGGAATCAGAAATGGGGAATCAGAGGTGGGGAATCAGAGGCGGTGAATCAGAGATTGGGAATCAGAGGCGGGGAATCTGAGGCAGGAAATCAGACACGGGGATTCAGAGGCTGGGAATCAGACGGGGGGAATCAAAGGCGGGGAATCAGAGCTGGTGAATCAGAGGCAGGGAATCAGAGTTGGGGATTCAGAGGCGGGGAATCAGATATGGGGAAACAGAGGCGGGGAATCAGAGGCGGGCAAACAGAGGCGGGGAATTAAATATGGGGAATCAGAGGTTGGGAATCAGAGGTGGTGAATCAGAGATTGGGAATCACAGGCGGGGAATCAGAGGCAGGGAATAGAACGCGGGGAATCAGAGGCAGGGAATCAGAGCTGGGGAATCAGAGGCGGGGAATCAGATATGGGGAAACAGAGGCGGGGAATCAGAGGCGGGGAAACAGAGGCGGGGAATCAGACATGGGGAATCGGATGCGGGGAATCAGAGGCGGGGAATCAGAGCTGGGGAATCAGAGGCGGGGAATCAGACACGGGGAATCAGAGGCGGGGAATCAGAGATGGGGAATCAGAGGCGGGGAATCAGAGGCAGGGAATCAGACGCCGGGAATCAGAGGCGGGGAATCAGAGCTGGGGAATCAGAGGCGGGGAATCAGAGTTGGGGAATCAGAGGCGGGGAATCAGATATGGGGTAATAGAGGCGGGGAATCAGATATGGGGAATCAGAGGTGTGGAATCAGAGGTTGGGAATCAGAGGCAGGGAATCAGAGGCGGGGAAACAGAGGCGGGGAATCAGATATGGGGAATCAGAGGTGTGGAATCAGAGGTTGGGAAGCAGAGGCAGGGAATCAGAGGCGGGGAAACAGAGGCGGGGAATCAGATATGGGGAATCAGAGGTGGCGAATCAAAGGCGGTGAAACAGAGATGGGGAATCAGGGCAGGGAATCAGAGGCAGGGAATCACAGCTGGGGAAACAGAGGCGGGGAATCAGATATGGGGAATCAGAGGTGGGGAATCAGGGGCGGGGAATCAGTGGCAGGGAATCAGAGCTGGGGAATCAGAGGTGGGGAATCAGAGCTGGGGAAACAGAGGCGGGGAATCAGATATGGGGAATCAGAGGTGGGGAATCAGGGGCGGGGAATCAGTGGCAGGGAATCAGAGGCCGGGAATAAAAGGCGGGGAAACAGAGCTGGGGAATCAGAGGCGGGGAATCAGAGTTGGGGAATCAGAGGAGGGGAATCAGATATGGGGAAACAGAGACCGGGAATCAGAGGCAGGGAAACAGAGGCGGGGAATCAGATATGGGGAATCAGAGGTGGGGAATTAGAGGTTGCGAATCAGAGGCGGGGAATCAGAGGCGGGGAATCAGAGGCAGGGAATCGGATGTGCGGAATCAGAGATGGGGAATCAGAGGTGGGGATTCAGAGGTGGTGAATCAGAGAAGGGGAATCAGAGGCTGGGAATCAGAGGCAGGGAATCAGATGCAGGGAATCAGAGGCGGGGAATCATAGCTGGCGAATTAGAGGAGGGGAATCAGAGTTGGGGAATCAGAGGCGGGGAATCAGATATGGGGAAACAGAGGCGGGGAATCAGAGGTGTTGAAACAGAGGCGGGGAATCAGATATGGGGAATCAGAGGTGGGGAATCAGGGGCAGGGAATCAGTGGCAGGGAATCAGACGCGGGGAATCAGAGGCGGGGAATCAGAGGCGGGGAATCAGAGGCGGGGAATCAGAGGCAGGGAATCGGATGTGTGGAATCAGAGATGGGGAATCAGAGGTGGGGATTCAGAGGTGGTGAATCAGAGAAGGGGAATCAGAGGCTGGGAATCAGAGGCAGGGAATCAGACGCAGGGAATCAGAGTTGGGGAATCAGAGGCGGGGAATCAGATATGGGGAATCAGAGGTGGGGAATCAGGGGCAGGGAATCAGTGGCAGGGAATCAGATGCGGGGATTCAGAGGCGGGGAATCAGAGGCAGGGAATCAGACACGGGGAATCAGAGGCGGGGAATCAGAGATGGGGAATCAGAGGCGGGGAATCAGAGGCAGGGAATCGGATGCCGGAAATCAGAGGCGGGAAATCAGAGCTGGGGAATCAGAGGTGGGGAATCAGAGTTGGGGAATCAGAGGCGGCGAAGCAGATATGGGGAAATAGAGGCGTGGAATCAGATATGGGGAATCAGGGGCGGGGAATCAGATATGGGGAATCAGAGGCTGGGAATCAGAGGGGGGGAAACAGAGGCGGGGAATAAGATATGGGGAATCAGAGGTGGGGAATCAGTGGCGGGTAATCAGTGGCAGGGAATCAGAGGCGGGGAATCAGAGGCGGGGATTCAGAGGCAGGGAATCAGACACAGGGAATCAGAGGTGGGGAATCAGAGATGGGGAATCAGAGGTGGGGAATCAGAGACAGGGAATCAGACGCGGGGAATCAGAGGCGGGGAATTAGAGCTGGGTAATCAGAGGTGGGGAATCAGAGTCGGGGAATCAGAGGCAGGGAATCGGATGTGCGGAATCAGAGATGGGGAATCAGAGGTGGGGAAACATAGGCGGTGAATCAGAGATGGGGAATCAGAGGCGGGGAATCAGAGGCAGGAAATCAGACACGGGGATTCAGAGGCTGGGAATCAGACGGGGGGAATCAAAGGCGGGGAATCAGAGCTGGTGAATCAGAGGCAGGGAATCAGAGTTGGGGATTCAGAGGCGGGGAATCAGATATGGGGAAACAGAGGCGGGGAATCAGAGGCGGGCAAACAGAGGCGGGGAATTAGATATGGGGAATCAGAGGTGGGGAATCAGAGGTGGTGAACCAGAGATGGGGAATCACAGGCGGGGAATCAGAGGCAGGGAATAGAACGCGGGGAATCAGAGGCAGTGAATCAGAGCTGGGGAATCAGATGCGGGGAATCAGATATGGGGAAACAGAGGCGGGGAATCAGAGGCGGGGAAACAGAGGCAGGGAATCAGAAATGGGGAATCGGATGCGGGGAATCAGAGGTGGGGAATCAGAGCTGGGGAATCAGAGGCGGGGAATCAGAGTTGGGGCATCAGAGGTGGGGAATTAGATATGGGGAAACAGAGGCGGGGAATCAGAGGCGGGGAAACAGAGGCGGGGAATCAGATATGGGGAATAATAGGTGGGGAATCAGAGGCAGGGAATCAGATGTGCGGAATCAGAGATGGGGAATCAGAGGCAGGGAATCAGAATCAGAAGCGGGGAATTAGAGGCCGGGAATCAGAGGCCGGGAATCAGATGCTGGGAATAAGAGGACGGGAATCAGAGGTGGGGAATCAGAGTCCGGGAATCAGAGATGGGGATTCAGAGGCGGGGAATGAGATATGGAGAATCAGAGGCGGGGAATCAGAGGCGGGGAAACAGAGGTGGGGAATCAGATATGGGGAATCAGATATGGGGAATCAGAGGTGGTGAATCAAAGGCGGTGAATCAGAGATGGAGAAACAGAGGCGGGGAATCAGAGGCGTGGAAACAGAGGTGGGGAATCACATATGGGGAATCAGAGGCGGGGAAACAGAGGCAGGGAATCAGATATGGGGAATCAGAGGCGGGGAATCAGAGGTGGGGAATCATAGGCAGGGAATCGGATGTGCGGAATCAGAGATGGGGAATCAGAGGCCGGGAATCAGAGGTGGTGAATCAGAGATGGGGAATCAGAGGCGGTGAATCAGAGGCAGGGAATCAGATGCGAGGAATCAGAGGTGGGCAATCAGAGGTGGGGAATCAGATATGGGTAATCAGAGGCGGGGAATCAGAGGCGGGGAAACAGAGGCGGGGAATCAGATATGGGGAATCAGAGGTGGGGCATCAGAGGTTGTGAATCACAGATGGGGAATCAGAGGCGGGGAATCAGAGGCAGGGAATCAGACGTGGGGAATCAGAGGCGGGGATTCAGAGCTGGGGAATCAGAGGCGGGGAATCAGAGTTGGGGAATCAGAGGCGGGGAATCAGATATGGGGAATCAGAGGCAGGGAATCAGAGGTGGGAAAACAGAGGCGGGGAATCAGATATGGGGAATCAGAGGTGGGGAATCAGGGGCAGGGAATCAGTGGCAGGGAATCAGACGCGGGGAATCAGAGGCGGGGAATCAGAGGCGGGGAATCAGACACGGGGAATCAGAGGCGGGGAATCAGAGATGGGGAATCAGAGGCGGGGAATCAGAGGCAGGGAATCGGATGCCGGGAATCAGAGGCGGGAAATCAGAGCTGGGGAATCAGAGGCGGGGAATCAGAGTTGGGGAATCAGAGGCGGCGAAGCAGATATGGGGAAATAGAGGCGGGGAATCAGATATGGGGAATCAGAGGCAGGGAATCAGATATGGGGAATCAGAGGCTGGGAATCAGAGGGGGGGAAACAGAGGCGGGGAATAAGATATGGGGAATCAGAGGTGGGGAATCAGGGGCGGGGAATCAGTGGCAGGGAATCAGAGGCGGGGAATCAGAGGCGGGGAATCAGAGGCAGGGAATCAGACACGGGGAATCAGAGGTGGGGAATCAGAGATGGGGAATCAGAGGCGGGGAATCAGAGGCAGGGATTCAGACGCGGGGAATCAGAGGCGGGGAATCAGAGCTGGGGAATCAGAGGTGGGGAATCAGAGTCGGGGAATCAGAGGCAGGGAATCGGATGTGCGGAATCAGAAATGGGGAATCAGAGGTGGAGAATCAGAGGCGGTGAATCAGAGATTGGGAATCAGAGGCGGGGAATCTGAGGCAGGAAATCAGACACGGGGATTCAGAGGCTGGGAATCAGACGGGGGGAATCAAAGGCGGGGAATCAGAGCTGGTGAATCAGAGGCAGGGAATCAGAGTTGGGGATTCAGAGGCGGGGAATCAGATATGGGGAAACAGAGGCGGGGAATCAGAGGCGGGCAAACAGAGGCGGGGAATTAAATATGGGGAATCAGAGGTGGGGAATCAGAGGTGGTGAATCAGAGATTGGGAATCACAGGCGGGGAATCAGAGGCAGGGAATAGAACGCGGGGAATCAGAGGCAGGGAATCAGAGCTGGGGAATCAGAGGCGGGGAATCAGAGGCAGGGAATCAGACGCCGGGCATCAGAGGCGGGGAATCAGAGCTGGGGAATCAGAGGCGGGGAATCAGAGTTGGGGAATCAGAGGCGGGGAATCAGATATGGGGTAATAGAGGCGGGGAATCAGATATGGGGAATCAGAGGTGTGGAATCAGAGGTTGGGAATCAGAGGCAGGGAATCAGAGGCGGGGAAACAGAGGCGGGGAATCAGATATGGGGAATCAGAGGTGTGGAATCAGAGGTTGGGAAGCAGAGGCAGGGAATCAGAGGCGGGGAAACAGAGGCGGGGAATCAGATATGGGGAATCAGAGGTGGCGAATCAAAGGCGGTGAAACAGAGATGGGGAATCAGGGCAGGGAATCAGAGGCAGGGAATCACAGCTGGGGAAACAGAGGCGGGGAATCAGATATGGGGAATCAGAGGTGGGGAATCAGGGGCGGGGAATCAGTGGCAGGGAATCAGAGCTGGGGAATCAGAGGTGGGGAATCAGAGCTGGGGAAACAGAGGCGGGGAATCAGATATGGGGAATCAGAGGTGGGGAATCAGGGGCGGGGAATCAGTGGCAGGGAATCAGAGGCCGGGAATAAAAGGCGGGGAAACAGAGCTGGGGAATCAGAGGCGGGGAATCAGAGTTGGGGAATCAGAGGAGGGGAATCAGATATGGGGAAACAGAGACCGGGAATCAGAGGCAGGGAAACAGAGGCGGGGAATCAGATATGGGGAATCAGAGGTGGGGAATTAGAGGTTGCGAATCAGAGGCGGGGAATCAGAGGCGGGGAATCAGAGGCAGGGAATCGGATGTGCGGAATCAGAGATGGGGAATCAGAGGTGGGGATTCAGAGGTGGTGAATCAGAGAAGGGGAATCAGAGGCTGGGAATCAGAAGCAGGGAATCAGATGCAGGGAATCAGAGGCGGGGAATCATAGCTGGCGAATTAGAGGAGGGGAATCAGAGTTGGGGAATCAGAGGCGGGGAATCAGATATGGGGAAACAGAGGCGGGGAATCAGAGGTGTTGAAACAGAGGCGGGGAATCAGATATGGGGAATCAGAGGTTGGGAATCAGGGGCAGGGAATCAGTGGCAGGGAATCAGACGCGGGGAATCAGAGGCGGGGAATCAGAGGCGGGGAATCAGAGGCGGGGAATCAGAGGCAGGGAATCGGATGTGCGGAATCAGAGATGGGGAATCAGAGGTGGGGATTCAGAGGTGGTGAATCAGAGAAGGGGAATCAGAGGCTGGGAATCAGAGGCAGGGAATCAGACGCAGGGAATCAGAGTTGGGGAATCAGAGGTGGGGAATCATATATGGGGAATCAGAGGTGGGGAATCAGGGGCAGGGAATCAGTGGCAGGGATTCAGAGGCGGGGATTCATAGCTGGCGAATTAGAGGAGGGGAATCAGAGTTGGGGAAACAGAGGCGGGGAATCAGATATGGGGAATCAGAGGTGGGGAATCAGGGGCAGGGAATCAGTGGCAGGGAATCAGACGCGGGGAATCAGAGGCGGGGAATCAGAGGCAGGGAATCAGACACGGGGAATCAGAGGCGGGGAATCAGAGATGGGGAATCAGAGGCGGGGAATCAGAGGCAGGGAATCGGATGCCGGAAATCAGAGGCGGGAAATCAGAGCTGGGGAATCAGAGGTGGGGAATCAGAGTTGGGGAATCAGAGGCGGCGAAGCAGATATGGGGAAATAGAGGCGTGGAATCAGATATGGGGAATCAGGGGCGGGGAATCAGATATGGGGAATCAGAGGCTGGGAATCAGAGGGGGGGAAACAGAGGCGGGGAATAAGATATGGGGAATCAGAGGTGGGGAATCAGTGGCGGGTAATCAGTGGCAGGGAATCAGAGGCGGGGAATCAGAGGCGGGGATTCAGAGGCAGGGAATCAGACACAGGGAATCAGAGGTGGTGAATCAGAGGTGGGGAATCAGAGGCAGGGAATCAGACGCGGGGAATCAGAGGCGGGGAATTAGAGCTGGGTAATCAGAGGTGGGGAATCAGAGTCGGGGAATCAGAGGCAGGGAATCGGATGTGCGGAATCAGAGATGGGGAATCAGAGGTGGGGAAACAGAGGCGGTGAATCAGAGATTGGGAATCAGAGGCGGGGAATCAGAGGCAGGAAATCAGACACGGGGATTAAGCGGCTGGGAATCAGACGGGGGGAATCAAAGGCGGGGAATCAGAGCTGGTGAATCAGAGGCAGGGAATCAGAGTTGGGGATTCAGAGGCGGGGAATCAGATATGGGGAAACAGAGGCGGGGAATCAGAGGCGGGCATACAGAGGCGGGGAATTAGATATGGGGAATCAGAGGTGGGGAATCAGAGGTGGTGAACCAGAGATGGGGAATCACAGGCGGGGAATCAGAGGCAGGGAATAGAACGCGGGGAATCAGAGGCAGTGAATCAGAGCTGGGGAATCAGATGCGGGGAATCAGATATGGGGAAACAGAGGCGGGGAATCAGAGGCGGGGAAACAGAGGCGGGGAATCAGAAATGGGGAATCGGATGCGGGGAATCAGAGGTGGGGAATCAGAGCTGGGGAATCAGAGGCGGGGAATCAGAGTTGGGGCATCAGAGGTGGGGAATTAGATATGGGGAAACAGAGGCGGGGAATCAGAGGCGGGGAAACAGAGGCGGGGAATCAGATATGGGGAATAATAGGTGGGGAATCAGAGGCAGGGAATCAGATGTGCGGAATCAGAGATGGGGAATCAGAGGCAGGGAATCAGAATCAGAAGCGGGGAATTAGAGGCCGGGAATCAGAGGCCGGGAATCAGATGCTGGGAATAAGAGGACGGGAATCAGAGGTGGGGAATCGGAGTCCGGGAATCAGAGATGGGGATTCAGAGGCGGGGAATGAGATATGGAGAATCAGAGGCGGGGAATCAGAGGCGGGGAAACAGAGGTGGGGAATCAGATATGGGGAATCAGATATGGGGAATCAGAGGTGGTGAATCAAAGGCGGTGAATCAGAGATGGAGAAACAGAGGCGGGGAATCAGAGGCGTGGAAACAGAGGTGGGGAATCACATATGGGGAATCAGAGGCGGGGAAACAGAGGCAGGGAATCAGATATGGGGAATCAGAGGCGGGGAATCAGAGGTGGGGAATCATAGGCAGGGAATCGGATGTGCGGAATCAGAGATGGGGAATCAGAGGCCGGGAATCAGAGGTGGTGAATCAGAGATGGGGAATCAGAGGTGGTGAATCAGAGGCAGGGAATCAGATGCGAGGAATCAGAGGTGGGCAATCAGAGGCGGGGAATCAGATATGGGGAATCAGAGGCGGGGAATCAGAGGCGGGGAAACAGAGGCGGGGAATCAGATATGGGGAATCAGAGGTGGGGCATCAGAGGTTGTGAATCACAGATGGGGAATCAGAGGCGGGGAATCAGAGGCAGGGAATCAGACGTGGGGAATCAGAGGTGGGGATTCAGAGCTGGGGAATCAGAGGCGGGGAATCAGAGTTGGGGAATCAGAGGCGGGGAATCAGATATGGGGAATCAGAGGCAGGGAATCAGAGGTGGGAAAACAGAGGCGGGGAATCAGATATGGGGAATCAGAGGTGGGGAATCAGGGGCAGGGAATCAGTGGCAGGGAATCAGACGCGGGGAATCAGAGGCGGGGAATCAGAGGCAGGGAATCAGACACGGGGAATCAGAGGCGGGGAATCAGAGATGGGGAATCAGAGGCGGGGAATCAGAGGCAGGGAATCGGATGCCGGGAATCAGAGGCGGGAAATCTGAGCTGGGGAATCAGAGGCGGGGAATCAGAGTTGGGGAATCAGAGGCGGCGAAGCAGATATGGGGAAATAGAGGCGGGGAATCAGATATGGGGAATCAGAGGCAGGGAATCAGATATGGGGAATCAGAGGCTGGGAATCAGAGGGGGGGAAACAGAGGCGGGGAATAAGATATGGGGAATCAGAGGTGGGGAATCAGGGGCGGGGAATCAGTGGCAGGGAATCAGAGGCGGGGAATCAGAGGCGGGGAATCAGAGGCAGGGAATCAGACACGGGGAATCAGAGGTGGGGAATCAGAGATGGGGAATCAGAGGCGGGGAATCAGAGGCAGGGATTCAGACGCGGGGAATCAGAGGCGGGGAATCAGAGCTGGGGAATCAGAGGAGGGGAATCAGAGTCGGGGAATCAGAGGCAGGGAATCGGATGTGCGGAATCAGAAATGGGGAATCAGAGGTGGGGAATCAGAGGCGGTGAATCAGAGATTGGGAATCAGAGGCGGGGATTCTGAGGCAGGAAATCAGACACGGGGATTCAGAGGCTGGGAATCAGACGGGGGGAATCAAAGGCGGGGAATCAGAGCTGGTGAATCAGAGGCAGGGAATCAGAGTTGGGGATTCAGAGGCGGGGAATCAGATATGGGGAAACAGAGGCGGGGAATCAGAGGCGGGCAAACAGAGGCGGGGAATTAAATATGGGGAATCAGAGGTGGGGAATCAGAGGTGGTGAATCAGAGATTGGGAATCACAGGCGGGGAATCAGAGGCAGGGAATAGAACGCGGGGAATCAGAGGCAGGGAATCAGAGCTGGGGAATCAGAGGCGGGGAATCAGATATGGGGAAACAGAGGCGGGGAATCAGAGGCGGGGAAACAGAGGCGGGGAATCAGACATGGGGAATCGGATGCGGGGAATCAGAGGCGGGGAATCAGAGCTGGGGAATCAGAGGCGGGGAATCAGACACGGGGAATCAGAGGCGGGGAATCAGAGATGGGGAATCAGAGGCGGGGAATCAGAGGCAGGGAATCAGACGCCGGGAATCAGAGGCGGGGAATCAGAGCTGGGGAATCAGAGGCGGGGAATCAGAGTTGGGGAATCAGAGGCGGGGAATCAGATATGGGGTAATAGAGGCGGGGAATCAGATATGGGGAATCAGAGGTGTGGAATCAGAGGTTGGGAATCAGAGGCAGGGAATCAGAGGCGGGGAAACAGAGGCGGGGAATCAGATATGGGGAATCAGAGGTGGCGAATCAAAGGCGGTGAAACAGAGATGGGGAATCAGGGCAGGGAATCAGAGGCAGGGAATCACAGCTGGGGAAACAGAGGCGGGGAATCAGATATGGGGAATCAGAGGTGGGGAATCAGGGGCGGGGAATCAGTGGCAGGGAATCAGAGCTGGGGAATCAGAGGTGGGGAATCAGAGCTGGGGAAACAGAGGCGGGGAATCAGATATGGGGAATCAGAGGTGGGGAATCAGGGGCGGGGAATCAATGGCAGGGAATCAGAGGCCGGGAATAAAAGGCGGGGAATCAGAGCTGGGGAATCAGAGGCGGGGAATCAGAGTTGGGGAATCAGAGGAGGGGAATCAGATATGGGGAAACAGAGACCCGGAATCAGAGGCAGGGAAACAGAGGCGGGGAATCAGATATGGGGAATCAGAGGTGGGGAATTAGAGGTTGCGAATCAGAGGCGGGGAATCAGAGGCGGGGAATCAGAGGCAGGGAATCGGATGTGCGGAATCAGAGATGGGGAATCAGAGGTGGGGATTCAGAGGTGGTGAATCAGAGAAGGGGAATCAGAGGCTGGGAATCAGAGGCAGGGAATCAGATGCAGGGAATCAGAGGCGGGGAATCATAGCTGGCGAATTAGAGGAGGGGAATCAGAGTTGGGGAATCAGAGGCGGGGAATCAGATATGGGGAAACAGAGGCGGGGAATCAGAGGTGTTGAAACAGAGGCGGGGAATCAGATATGGGGAATCAGAGGTGGGGAATCAGGGGCAGGGAATCAGTGGCAGGGAATCAGACGCGGGGAATCAGAGGCGGGGAATCAGAGGCGGGGAATCAGAGGCGGGGAATCAGAGGCAGGGAATCGGATGTGCGGAATCAGAGATGGGGAATCAGAGGTGGGGATTCAGAGGTGGTGAATCAGAGAAGGGGAATCAGAGGCTGGGAATCAGAGGCAGGGAATCAGACGCAGGGAATCAGAGTTGGGGAATCAGAGGTGGGGAATCATATATGGGGAATCAGAGGTGGGGAATCAGGGGCAGGGAATCAGTGGCAGGGATTCAGAGGCGGGGATTCATAGCTGGCGAATTAGAGGAGGGGAATCAGAGTTGGGGAAACAGAGGCGGGGAATCAGATATGGGGAATCAGAGGTGGGGAATCAGGGGCATGGAATCAGTGGCAGGGAATCAGACGCGGGGAATCAGAGGCGGGGAATCAGAGGCAGGGAATCAGACACGGGGAATCAGAGGCGGGGAATCAGAGATGGGGAATCAGAGGCGGCGAATCAGAGGCAGGGAATCGGATGCCGGAAATCAGAGGCGGGAAATCAGAGCTGGGGAATCAGAGGTGGGGAATCAGAGTTGGGGAATCAGAGGCGGCGAAGCAGATATGGGGAAATAGAGGCATGGAATCAGATATGGGGAATCAGGGGCGGGGAATCAGATATGGGGAATCAGAGGCTGGGAATCAGAGGGGGGGAAACAGAGGCGGGGAATAAGATATGGGGAATCAGAGGTGGGGAATCAGTGGCGGGTAATCAGTGGCAGGGAATCAGAGGCGGGGAATCAGAGGCGGGGATTCAGAGGCAGGGAATCAGACACAGGGAATCAGAGGTGGGGAATCAGAGATGGGGAATCAGAGGCGGGGAATCAGAGGCAGGGAATCAGACGCGGGGAATCAGAGGCGGGGAATTAGAGCTGGGTAATCAGAGGTGGGGAATCAGAGTCGGGGAATCAGAGGCAGGGAATCGGATGTGCGGAATCAGAGATGGGGAATCAGAGGTGGGGAAACAGAGGCGGTGAATCAGAGATGGGGAATCAGAGGCGGGGAATCAGAGGCAGGAAATCAGACATGGGGATTCAGAGGCTGGGAATCAGACGGGGGGAATCAAAGGCGGGGAATCAGAGCTGGTGAATCAGAGGCAGGGAATCAGAGTTGGGGATTCAGAGGCGGGGAATCAGATATGGGGAAACAGAGGCGGGGAATCAGAGGCGGGCAAACAGAGGCGGGGAATTAGATATGGGGAATCAGAGGTGGGGAATCAGAGGTGGTGAATCAGAGATGGGGAATCACAGGCGGGGAATCAGAGGCAGGGAATAGAACGCGGGGAATCAGAGGCAGTGAATCAGAGCTGGGGAATCAGAGGCGGGGAATCAGATATGGGGAAACAGAGGCGGGGAATCAGAGGCGGGGAAACAGAGGCGGGGAATCAGAAATGGGGAATCGGATGCGGGGAATCAGAGGTGGGGAATCAGAGCTGGGGAATCAGAGGCGGGGAATCAGAGTTGGGGCATCAGAGGTGGGGAATTAGATATGGGGAAACAGAGGCGGGGAATCAGAGGCGGGGAAACAGAGGCGGGGAATCAGATATGGGGAATAATAGGTGGGGAATCAGAGGCAGGGAATCAGATGTGCGGAATCAGAGATGGGGAATCAGAGGCAGGGAATCAGAATCAGAAGCGGGGAATTAGAGGCCGGGAATCAGAGGCCGGGAATCAGATGCTGGGAATAAGAGGACGGGAATCAGAGGTGGGGAATCAGAGTCCGGGAATCAGAGATGGGGATTCAGAGGTGGGGAATGAGATATGGAGAATCAGAGGCGGGGAATCAGAGGCGGGGAAACAGAGGTGGGGAATCAGATATGGGGAATCAGATATGGGGAATCAGAGGTGGTGAATCAAAGGCGGTGAATCAGAGATGGAGAAACAGAGGCGGGGAATCAGAGGCGTGGAAACAGAGGTGGGGAATCACATATGGGGAATCAGAGGCGGGGAAACAGAGGCAGGGAATCAGATATGGGGAATCAGAGGCGGGGAATCAGAGGTGGGGAATCATAGGCAGGGAATCGGATGTGCGGAATCTGAGATGGGGAATCAGAGGCCGGGAATCAGAGGTGGTGAATCAGAGATGGGGAATCAGAGGCGGTGAATCAGAGGCAGGGAATCAGATGCGAGGAATCAGAGGTGGGGAATCAGAGGCGGGGAATCAGATATGGGGAATCAGAGGCGGGGAATCAGAGGCGGGGAAACAGAGGCGGGGAATCAGATATGGGGAATCAGAGGTGGGGCATCAGAGGTTGTGAATCACAGATGGGGAATCAGAGGCGGGGAATCAGAGGCAGGGAATCAGACGTGGGGAATCAGAGGCGGGGATTCAGAGCTGGGGAATCAGAGGCGGGGAATCAGAGTTGGGGAATCAGAGGCGGGGAATCAGATATGGGGAATCAGAGGCAGGGAATCAGAGGTGGGAAAACAGAGGCGGGGAATCAGATATGGGGAATCAGAGGTGGGGAATCAGGGGCAGGGAATCAGTGGCAGGGAATCAGACGCGGGGAATCAGAGGCGGGGAATCAGAGGCAGGGAATCAGACACGGGGAATCAGAGGCGGGGAATCAGAGATGGGGAATCGGAGGCGGGGAATCAGAGGCAGGGAATCGGATGCCGGGAATCAGAGGCGGGAAATCAGAGCTCGGGAATCAGAGGCGGGGAATCAGAGTTGGGGAATCAGAGGCGGCGAAGCAGATATGGGGAAATAGAGGCGGGGAATCAGATATGGGAAATCAGAGGCAGGGAATCAGATATGGGGAATCAGAGGCTGGGAATCAGAGGGGGGGAAACAGAGGCGGGGAATAAGATATGGGGAATCAGAGGTGGGGAATCAGGGGCGGGGAATCAGTGGCAGGGAATCAGAGGCGGGGAATCAGAGGCGGGGAATCAGAGGCAGGGAATCAGACACGGGGAATCAGAGGTGGGGAATCAGAGATGGGGAATCAGAGGCGGGGAATCAGAGGCAGGGATTCAAACGCGGGGAATCAGAGGCGGGGAATCAGAGCTGGGGAATCAGAGGTGGGGAATCAGAGTCGGGGAATCAGAGGCAGGGAATCGGATGTGCGGAATCAGAAATGGGGAATCAGAGGTGGGGAATCAGAGGCGGTGAATCAGAGATTGGGAATCAGAGGCGGGGAATCTGAGGCAGGAAATCAGACACGGGGATTCAGAGGCTGGGAATCAGACGGGGGGAATCAAAGGCGGGGAATCAGAGCTGGTGAATCAGAGGCAGGGAATCAGAGTTGGGGTTTCAGAGGCGGGGAATCAGATATGGGGAAACAGAGGCGGGGAATCAGAGGCGGGCAAACAGAGGCGGGGAATTAAATATGGGGAATCAGAGGTGGGGAATCAGAGGTGGTGAATCAGAGATTGGGAATCACAGGCGGGGAATCAGAGGCAGGGAATAGAACGCGGGGAATCAGAGGCAGGGAATCAGAGCTGGGGAATCAGAGGTGGGGAATCAGATATGGGGAAACAGAGGCGGGGAATCAGAGGCGGGGAAACAGAGGCGGGGAATCAGACATGGGGAATCGGATGCGGGGAATCAGAGGCGGGGAATCAGAGCTGGGGAATCAGAGGCGGGGAATCAGAGTTGGGGCATCAGAGGTGGGGAATTAGATATGGGGAAACAGAGGCGGGGAATCAGAGGTGGGGAAACAGAGGCGGGGAATCAGATATGGGGAATCAGAGGTGTGGAATCAGAGGTTGGGAATCAGAGGCAGGGAATCAGAGGCGGGGAAACAGAGGCGGGGAATCAGAGGCGGGGAATCAGATGCAGGGAATCGGATGCCGGAAATCAGAGGCGGGAAATCAGAGCTGGGGAATCAGAGGTGGGGAATCAGAGTTGGGGAATCAGAGGCGGCGAAGCAGATATGGGGAAATAGAGGCGTGGAATCAGATATGGGGAATCAGGGGCGGGGAATCAGATATGGGGAATCAGAGGCTGGGAATCAGAGGGGGGGAAACAGAGGCGGGGAATAAGATATGGGGAATCAGAGGTGGGGAATCAGTGGCGGGTAATCAGTAGCAGGGAATCAGAGGCGGGGAATCAGAGGCGGGGATTCAGAGGCAGGGAATCAGACACAGGGAATCAGAGGTGGGGAATCAGAGATGGGGAATCAGAGGCGGGGAATCAGAGGCAGGGAATCAGACGCGGGGATTCAGAGGCGGGGAATTAGAGCTGGGTAATCAGAGGTGGGGAATCAGAGTCGGGGAATCAGAGGCAGGGAATCGGATGTGCGGAATCAGAGATGGGGAATCAGAGGTGGGGAAACAGAGGCGGTGAATCAGAGATGGGGAATCAGAGGCGGGGAATCAGAGGCAGGAAATCAGACACGGGGATTCAGAGGCTGGGAATCAGACGGGGGGAATCAAAGGCGGGGAATCAGAGCTGGTGAATCAGAGGCAGGGAATCAGAGTTGGGGATTCAGAGGCGGGGAATCAGATATGGGGAAACAGAGGCGGGGAATCAGAGGCGGGCAAACAGAGGCGGGGAATTAGATATGGGGAATCAGAGGTGGGGAATCAGAGGTGGTGAATCAGAGATGGGGAATCACAGGCGGGGAATCAGAGGCAGGGAATAGAACGCGGGGAATCAGAGGCAGTGAATCAGAGCTGGGGAATCAGAGGCGGGGAATCTGATATGGGGAAACAGAGGCGGGGAATCAGAGGCGGGGAAACAGAGGCGGGGAATCAGAAATGGGGAATCGGATGCGGGGAATCAGAGGTGGGGAATCAGAGCTGGGGAATCAGAGGCGGGGAATCAGAGTTGGGGCATCAGAGGTGGGGAATTAGATATGGGGAAACAGAGGCGGGGATTCAGAGGCGGGGAAACAGAGGCGGGGAATCAGATATGGGGAATCATAGGTGGGGAATCAGAGGCAGGGAATCAGATGTGCGGAATCAGAGATGGGGAATCAGAGGCAGGGAATCAGAATCAGAAGCGGGGAATTAGAGGCCGGGAATCAGAGGCCGGGAATCAGATGCTGGGAATAAGAGGACGGGAATCAGAGGTGGGGAATCAGAGTCCGGGAATCAGAGATGGGGATTCAGAGGCGGGGAATGAGATATGGAGAATCAGAGGCGGGGAATCAGAGGCGGGGAAACAGAGGTGGGGAATCAGATATGGGGAATCAGATATGGGGAATCAGAGGTGGTGAATCAAAGGCGGTGAATCAGAGATGGAGAAACAGAGGCGGGGAATCAGAGGCGTGGAAACAGAGGTGGGGAATCACATATGGGGAATCAGAGGCGGGGAAACAGAGGCAGGGAATCAGATATGGGGAATCAGAGGCGGGGAATCAGAGGTGGGGAATCATAGGCAGGGAATCGGATGTGCGGAATCAGAGATGGGGAATCAGAGGCGGGGTATCAGAGGCAGGGAATCAGACGTGGGGAATCAGAGGCGGGGATTCAGAGCTGGGGAATCAGAGGCGGGGAATCAGAGTTGGGGAATCAGAGGCGGGGAATCAGATATGGGGAATCAGAGGCAGGGAATCAGAGGTGGGAAAACAGAGGCGGGGAATCAGATATGGGGAATCAGAGGTGGGGAATCAGGGGCAGGGAATCAGTGGCAGGGAATCAGACGCGGGGAATCAGAGGCGGGGAATCAGAGGCAGGGAATCAGACACGGGGAATCAGAGGCGGGGAATCAGAGATGGGGAATCAGAGGCGGGGAATCAGAGGCAGGGAATCGGATGCCGGGAATCAGAGGCGGGAAATCAGAGCTGGGGAATAAGAGGCGGGGAATCAGAGTTGGGGAATCAGAGGCGGCGAAGCAGATATGGGGAAATAGAGGCGGGGAATCAGATATGGGGAATCAGAGGCAGGGAATCAGATATAGGGAATCAGAGGCTGGGAATCAGAGGGGGGGAAACAGAGGCGGGGAATAAGATATGGGGAATCAGAGGTGGGGAATCAGGGGCGGGGAATCAGTGGCAGGGAATCAGAGGCGGGGAATCAGAGGCGGGGAATCAGAGGCAGGGAATCAGACACGGGGAATCAGAGGTGGGGAATCAGAGATGGGGAATCAGAGGCGGGGAATCAGAGGCAGGGATTCAGACGCGGGGAATCAGAGGTGGGGAATCAGAGCTGGGGAATCAGAGGTGGGGAATCAGAGTCGGGGAATCAGAGGCAGGGAATCGGATGTGCGGAATCAGAAATGGGGAATCAGAGGTGGGGAATCAGAGGCGGTGAATCAGAGATTGGGAATCAGAGGCGGGGAATCTGAGGCAGGAAATCAGACACGGGGATTCAGAGGCTGGGAATCAGACGGGGGGAATCAAAGGCGGGGAATCAGAGCTGGTGAATCAGAGGCAGGGAATCAGAGTTGGGGATTCAGAGGCGGGGAATCAGATATGGGGAAACAGAGGCGGGGAATCAGAGGCGGGCAAACAGAGGCGGGGAATTAAATATGGGGAATCAGAGGTGGGGAATCAGAGGTGGTGAATCAGAGATTGGGAATCACAGGCGGGGAATCAGAGGCAGGGAATAGAACGCGGGGAATCAGAGGCAGGGAATCAGAGCTGGGGAATCAGAGGCGGGGAATCAGATATGGGGAAACAGAGGCGGGGAATCAGAGGCGGGGAAACAGAGGCGGGGAATCAGACATGGGGAATCGGATGCGGGGAATCAGAGGCGGGGAATCAGAGCTGGGGAATCAGAGGCGGGGAATCAGAGTTGGGGCATCAGAGGTGGGGAATTAGATATGGGGAAACAGAGGCGGGGAATCAGAGGTGGGGAAACAGAGGCGGGGAATCAGATATGGGGAATCAGAGGTGGGGAATCAGAGGCAGGGAATCAGATGTGAGGAATCAGAGATGGGGAATCAGAGGCAGGGTATCAGAATCAGAAGCGGGGAATCAGAGGCCGGGAATCAGAGGCCGGGAATCAGATGCTGGGAATAAGAGGCCGGGAATCAGAGGTGGGGAATCAGAGTCCGGGAATCAGAGATGGGGATTCAGAGGCGGGGAATGAGATATGGAGAATCAGAGGCGGGGAATCAGAGGCGGGGAAACAGAGGTGGGGAATCAGATATGGGGAATCAGAGGTGGCGAATCAAAGGCGGTGAATCAGAGATGGGGAATCAGAGGCGGGGAATCAGAGGCAGGGAATCAGATGCGGGGATTCAGAGGCGGGGAATCAGAGCTGGCGAATCAGAGGCGGGGAATCAGAGGTGGGCAATTAGAGCTGGGGAATCAGATATGGGGAATCAGAGGCGGGGAATCAGAGGCAGGGAAACAGAGGCGGTGAATCAGATATGGGGAATCAGAGGTGGGGAATCAGAGGTTGTGAATCAGAGATGGGGAATCAAGGTGGGGAATCAGAGGCAGGGAATCAGATGCGGGGAATCAGAGGCGGGGATTCAGAGCTGGGGAATCAGAGTCGGGGAATCAGAGTTGGGGAATCAGAGGCAGGGAATCAGATATGGGGAATCAGAGGCGGGGATTCAGAGGCGGGGAAACAGAGGCGGGGAATCAGATATGGGGAATCAGAGGTGGGGAATCAGGGGCAGGGAATCAGTGGCAGGGAATCAGAGGCGGGGAATCACAGGCGGGGAATCAGAGGCAGGGAATCAGACACGGGGAATCAGAGGCGGGGAATCAGAGGCGGGGAATCAGAGGCAGGGAATCAGACGCAGGGAATCAGAGGCGGGGATTCAGAGCTGGGGAATCAGAGTCGGGGAATCAGAGTTGGGGAATCAGAGGCAGGGAATCAGATATGGGGAATCAGAGGCGGGGAATCAGAGGCGGGGAAACAGAGGCGGGGAATCAGATATGGGGAATCAGAGGTGGGGAATCAGGGGCAGGGAATCAGTGGCAGGGAATCAGAGGCGGGGAATCACAGGCAGGGAATCAGAGGCAGGGAATCAGACACGGGGAATCAGAGGCGGGGAATCAGAGATGGGGAATCAGGGGCGGGGAATCAGAGGCAGTGAATCGGACGCCGGGAATCAGAGGCGGGGTATCAGAGCTGGGGAATCAGAGGCGGGGAATCAGAGTTGGGGAATCAGAGGCGGGGAATCAGATATGGGGAAATAGAGGCGGGGAATCAGATATGGGGCATCAGAGGTGTGGAATCAGAGGTTGGGAATCAGAGGCAGGGAATCAGAGGCGGGGAAACAGAGGCGGGGAATCAGATATGGGGAATCAGAGGTGACGAATCAAAGGCGGTGAAACAGAGATGGGGAATCAGGGCAGGGAATTAGAGGCAGGGAATCAGAGCTAAGGGAAACAGAGGCGGGGAATCAGATATGGGGAATCAGAGGTGGGGAATCAGGGGCGGGGAATCAGTGGCAGGGAATCAGAGCTGGGGAATCAGAGGTGGGGAATCAGAGCTGGGGAAACAGAGGCGGGGAATCAGATATGGGGAATCAGAGGTGGGGAATCAGGGGCGGGGAATCAGTGGCAGGGAATCAGAGGCCGGGAATAAAAGGCGGGGAATCAGAGCTGGGGAATCAGAGGCGGGGAATCAGAGTTGGGGAATCAGAGGAGGGGAATCAGATATGGGGAAACAGAGGCCGGGAATCAGATGCAGGGAAACTGAGGCGGGGAATCAGATATGGGGAATCAGAGGTGGGGAATTAGAGGTTGCGAATCAGAGGCGGGGAATCAGAGGCGGGGAATCAGAGGCAGGGAATCGGATGTGCGGAATCAGAGATGGGTAATCAGAGGTGGGGATTCAGAGGTGGTGAATCAGAGTTGGGGAATCAGAGGCGGGGAATCAGATATGGGGAAACAGAGGCGGGGAATCAGAGGCGGGGAAACAGAGGCGGGGAATCAGATATGGGGAATCAGAGGTGGGGAATCAGGGGCAGGGAATAAGTGGCAGGGAATCAGAGTTGGGGATTCAGAGGCGGGGAATCAGATATGGGGAAACAGAGGCGGGGAATCAGAGGCGGGCAAACAGAGGCGGGGAATTAGATATGGGGAATCAGAGGTGGGGAATCAGAGGTGGTGAATCAGAGATGGGGAATCACAGGCGGGGAATCAGAGGCAGGGAATAGAACGCGGGGAATCAGAGGCAGTGAATCAGAGCTGGGGAATCAGAGGCGGGGAATCAGATATGGGGAAACAGAGGCGGGGAATCAGAGCTGGGGAATCAGAGGCGGGGAATCAGATATGGGGAAACAGAGGCGGGGAATCAGAGGCGGGGAATCAGAGGCGGGGAATCAGAGTTGGGGCATCAGAGGTGGGGAATTAGATATGGGGAAACAGAGGCGGGGAATCATAGGTGGGGAATCAGAGGCAGGGAATCAGATGTGCGGAATCAGAGATGGGGAATCAGAGGCAGGGTATCAGAATCAGAAGTGGGGAATTAGAGGCCGGGCTCAGAGGCCGGGAATCAGATGCTGGGAATAAGAGGCCGGGAATCAGAGGTGGGGAATCAGAGTCCGGGAATCAGAGATGGGGATTCAGAGGCGGGGAATGAGATTTGGAGAATCAGAGGCGGGGAATCAGAAGCGGGGAAACAGAGGTGGGGAATCAGATATTGGGAATCAGATATGGGGAATCAGAGGTGGTGAATCAAAGGCGGTGAATCAGAGATGGAAAACAGAGGCGGGGAATCAGATATGGGGAATCAGAGGTGGGGAATCAGGGGCGGGGAATCAGTGGCAGCGAATCAGAGGCCGGGAATAAAAGGCGGGGAATCAGAGCTGGGGAATCAGAGGCGGGGAATCAGAGTTGGGGAATCAGAGGAGGGGAATCAGATATGGGGAAACAGAGGCCGGGAATCAGATGCAGGGAAACTGAGGCGGGGAATCAGATATGGGGAATCAGAGGTGGGGAAATTAGAGGTTGCGAATCAGAGGCGGGGAATCAGAGGCGGGGAATCAGAGGCAGGGAATCGGATGTGCGGAATCAGAGATGGGTAATCAGAGGTGGGGATTCAGAGGTGGTGAATCAGAGTTGGGGAATCAGAGGCGGGGAATCAGATATGGGGAAACAGAGGCGGGGAATCAGAGGCGGGGAAACAGAGGCGGGGAATCAGATATGGGGAATCAGAGGTGGGGAATCAGGGGCAGGGAATAAGTGGCAGGGAATCAGAGTTGGGGATTCAGAGGCGGGGAATCAGATATGGGGAAACAGAGGCGGGGAATCAGAGGCGGGCAAACAGAGGCGGGGAATTAGATATGGGGAATCAGAGGTGGGGAATCAGAGGTGGTGAATCAGAGATGGGGAATCACAGGCGGGGAATCAGAGGCAGGGAATAGAACGCGGGGAATCAGAGGCAGTGAATCAGAGTTGGGGAATCAGAGGCGGGGAATCAGATATGGGGAAACAGAGGCGGGGAATCAGAGGCGGGGAAACAGAGGCGGGGAATCAGAAATGGGGAATCGGATGCGGGGAATCAGAGCTGGGGAATCAGAGCTGGGGAATCAGAGGCGGGGAATCAGAGGCGGGGAATCAGAGTTGGGGCATCAGAGGTGGGGAATTAGATATGGGGAAACAGAGGCGGGGAATCATAGGTGGGGAATCAGAGGCAGGGAATCAGATGTGCGGAATCAGAGATGGGGAATCAGAGGCAGGGTATCAGAATCAGAAGTGGGGAATTAGAGGCCGGGCTCAGAGGCCGGGAATCAGATGCTGGGAATAAGAGGCCGGGAATCAGAGGTGGGGAATCAGAGTCCGGGAATCAGAGATGGGGATTCAGAGGCGGGGAATGAGATTTGGAGAATCAGAGGCGGGGAATCAGAAGCGGGGAAACAGAGGTGGGGAATCAGATATTGGGAATCAGATATGGGGAATCAGAGGTGGTGAATCAAAGGCGGTGAATCAGAGATGGAAAACAGAGGCGGGGAATCAGAGGCGTGGAAACAGAGGTGGGGAATCACATATGGGGAATCAGAGGCGGGGAAACAGAGGCAGGGAATCAGATATGGGGAATCAGAGGCGGGGAATCAGAGGTGGGGAATCATAGGCAGGGAATCGGATGTGCGGAATCAGAGATGGGGAATCAGAGGCCGGGAATCAGAGGTGGTGAATCAGAGATGGGGAATCAGAGGCGGTGAATCAGAGGCAGGGAATCAGATGCGAGGAATCAGAGGTGGGCAATCAGAGGCGGGGAATCAGATATGGGGAATCAGAGGCGGGGAATCAGAGGCGGGGAAACAGAGGCGGGGAATCAGATATGGGGAATCAGAGGTGCAGAGGCGGAGAATCAGAGGCGGGCAATAAGATATGGGGAATCAGAGGCGGGGAATCAGAGGCGGGGAAACAGAGACGGGGAATCAGATATGGGGAATCAGAGGTGCAGAGGCGGAGAATCAGAGGCGGGCAATCAGATGCAGGGGATCAGGGGCAGGGAATCAGAGGCAGAGAATCAGAGGCAGGGAATCTGAGGCAGGGACTCAGAGATGGGGAATCAGAGGTGGGGAATCAGAGGCAGGGAATCAGATGAAGGGAATCTGATGCAGGGAATCTGAGGCAGGGAATCTGAGGCAGGGAATCTGTGGCAGGGAATCTGATGCGGGTTATCAGAAGGGGGAAATGAGATGTGGGAAACGAGATGCAGAGAAAGAGGCACTTAAATAGAGGAAGGGAAAGAGAGGCAGGGAATCAGACGCCTGGAATCAGAGGCAGGGAATCAGAGGCGTGGAATCAGAGGCGGGGAATCTGAGGGGGGAATCAGAGGCGGGGAATCAGAGGCGGTGAATCAGAGGCGGGCAATCAGATGCAGGGAATCAGAGGCAGGGAATCAGAGGCAGGAATTCAGATGCAGGGAATCTGAGGTAGGGAATCTGAGGTGGGGAATCAGAGGCGGGGAAACAGGCGGGTAAACAGAGGCAGGTAAACATAGGCGGGGAATCAGAGGCGGGGAATCAGAGGCGGGGAATCAGAGGCGGGGAATCAGAGGCGGGGAATCAGAGGCGGGGAATCAGAGGCGGGGAATCAGAGGCGGGGTGTCAGAGGAGTGGAATCAGAGGCAGGGAATCAGAGGCAGGGAATCAGAGGCGGGGAATCAGAGGCAGGGAATCAGACGCGGGGAATCAGAGGCGGGGAAACAGAGGCGGGGAATCAGATATGGGGAATCAGATGTGGGGAATCAGGGGCATGGAATCAGTGGCAGGGAATCAGACGCGGGGAATCAGAGGCGGGGAATCAGAGGCAGGGAATCAGACACGGGGAATCAGAGGCGGGGAATCAGAGATGGGGAATCAGAGGCGGGGAATCAGAGGCAGGGAATCGGATGCCGGAAATCAGAGGCGGGAAATCAGAGCTGGGGAATCAGAGGTGGGGAATCAGAGTTGGGGAATCAGAGGCGGCGAAGCAGATATGGGGAAATAGAGGCATGGAATCAGATATGGGGAATCAGGGGCGGGGAATCAGATATGGGGAATCAGAGGCTGGGAATCAGAGGGGGGGAAACAGAGGCGGGGAATAAGATATGGGGAATCAGAGGTGGGGAATCAGTGGCGGGTAATCAGTGGCAGGGAATCAGAGGCGGGGAATCAGAGGCGGGGATTCAGAGGCAGGGAATCAGACACAGGGAATCAGAGGTGGGGAATCAGAGATGGGGAATCAGAGGCGGGGAATCAGAGGCAGGGAATCAGACGCGGGGAATCAGAGGCGGGGAATTAGAGCTGGGTAATCAGAGGTGGGGAATCAGAGTCGGGGAATCAGAGGCAGGGAATCGGATGTGCGGAATCAGAGATGGGGAATCAGAGGTGGGGAAACAGAGGCGGTGAATCAGAGATGGGGAATCAGAGGCGGGGAATCAGAGGCAGGAAATCAGACACGGGGATTCAGAGGCTGGGAATCAGACGGGGGGAATCAAAGGCGGGGAATCAGAGCTGGTGAATCAGAGGCAGGGAATCAGAGTTGGGGATTCAGAGGCGGGGAATCAGATATGGGGAAACAGAGGCGGGGAATCAGAGGCGGGCAAACAGAGGCGGGGAATTAGATATGGGGAATCAGAGGTGGGGAATCAGAGGTGGTGAATCAGAGATGGGGAATCACAGGCGGGGAATCAGAGGCAGGGAATAGAACGCGGGGAATCAGAGGCAGTGAATCAGAGCTGGGGAATCAGAGGCGGGGAATCAGATATGGGGAAACAGAGGCGGGGAATCAGAGGCGGGGAAACAGAGGCGGGGAATCAGAAATGGGGAATCGGATGCGGGGAATCAGAGGTGGGGAATCAGAGCTGGGGAATCAGAGGCGGGGAATCAGAGTTGGGGCATCAGAGGTGGGGAATTAGATATGGGGAAACAGAGGCGGGGAATCAGAGGCGGGGAAACAGAGGCGGGGAATCAGATATGGGGAATAATTGGTGGGGAATCAGAGGCAGGGAATCAGATGTGCGGAATCAGAGATGGGGAATCAGAGGCAGGGAATCAGAATCAGAAGCGGGGAATTAGAGGCCGGGAATCAGAGGCCGGGAATCAGATGCTGGGAATAAGAGGACGGGAATCAGAGGTGGGGAATCAGAGTCCGGGAATCAGAGATGGGGATTCAGAGGCGGGGAATGAGATATGGAGAATCAGAGGCGGGGAATCAGAGGCGGGGAAACAGAGGTGGTGAATCAGATATGGGGAATCAGAGGTGGCGAATCAAAGGCGGTGAATAAGAGATGGGGAATCAGAGGCGCGGAATCAGAGGCAGGGAATCAGATGCGGGGAATCAGAGGAGGCGAATCAGAGCTGGCGAATCAGAGGCGGGGAATAGAGGTGGGCAATCAGAGCCGGGGAATCAGAAATGGGGAAACAGATGCTGGGAATCAGATATGGGGAATAAGAGGTGGGGAATCAGAGGTTGTGAATCAGAGATAGGGAATCAAGGCGGGGAATCAGAGGCAGGGAATCAGATGCGGGGAATCAGAGGTGTGGATTCAGAGCTGGGGAATCAGAGGCGGGGAATCAGAGTTGGGGAATCAGAGGCAGGGAATCAGATATGGGGAATCAGAGGAGGGGTATCAGAGGCGGGAAACAGAGGCGGGGAACCAGATATGGGGAATCAGAGGTGGGGAATCAGGGGCAGGGAATCAGTGGCAGGGAATCAGAGGCGGGGAATCAGAGGCGGGGAATCAGAGGCAGGGAATCAGACACGGGGAATCAGAGGCGGGGAATCAGAGATGGGGAATCAGAGGCGGGGAATCAGAGCTGGGGAATCAGAGGCGGGGAATCAGAGGCAGGGAATCAGACGCGGGGAATCAGAGGTGGGGAATCAGAGGCGGTGAATCAGAGATGGGGAATAAGAGGCGGGGAATCAGAGGCAGGAAATCAGACACGGGGATTCAGAGGCTGGGAATCAGACGCGGGGAATCAGAGGCGGGGAATGAGATATGGAGAATCAGAGGCGGGGAATCAGAGGCGGGAAAACAGAGGTGGTGAATCAGATATGGGGAATCAGAGGTGGCGAATCAAAGGCGGTGAATCAGAGATGGGGAATCAGAGGCGCGGAATCAGAGGCAGGGAATCAGATGCGGGGAATCAGAGGAGGCGAATCAGAGCTGGCGAATCAGAGGCGGGGAATAGAGGTGGGCAATCAGAGCCGGGGAATCAGATATGGGGAAACAGAGGCGGGGAATCAGATATGGGGAATAAGAGGTGGGGAATCAGAGGTTGTGAATCAGAGATGGGGAATCAAGGCGGGGAATCAGAGGCAGGGAATCAGATGCGGGGAATCAGAGGCGTGGATTCAGAGCTGGGGAATCAGAGGCGGGGAATCAGAGTTGGGGAATCAGAGGCAGGGAATCAGATATGGGGAATCAGAGGCGGGGAATCAGAGGCGGGGAAACAGAGGTGGGGAATCAGATATGGGGAATCAGAGGTGGGCAATCAGGGGCAGGGAATCAGTGGCAGGGAATCAGAGGCGGGGAATCAGAGGCGGGGAATCAGAGGCAGGGAATCAGATACGGGGAATCAGAGGCGGGGAATCAGAGATGGGGAATCAGAGGCGGGGAATCAGAGGCAGGGAATCGGACGCCGGGTATCAGAGGCGGGGAATCAGAGCTGGGGAATCAGAGGCGGGGAATCAGAGTTGGGGAATCAGAGGCGGGGAATCAGATATGGGGAAATAGAGGTGGGGAATCAGATATGGAAAATCAGAGGTGTGGAATCAGAGGTTGGGAATCAGAGGCAGGGAATCAGAGGCGGGGAAACAGAGGCGGGGAATCAGATATGGTGAATCAGAGGTGGCGAATCAAAAGCGGTGAAACAGAGATGGGGAATCAGGGCAGGGAATCAGAGGCAGGGAATCAGAGCTGGGGAAACAGAGGCGGGGAATCAGATATGGGGAATCAGAGGTGGGGAATCATGGGCGGGGAATCAGTGGCAGGGAATCAGAGCTGGGGAATCAGAGGTGGGGATTCAGAGCTGGGGAAACAGAGGCGGGGAATCAGATATGGGGAATCAGAGGTGGGGAATCAGGGGCGGGGAATCAGTGGCAGGGAATCAGAGGCCGGGAATAAAAGGCGGGGAATCAGAGCTGGAGAATCAGAGGCGGGGAATCAGAGTTGGGGAATCAGAGGTGGGGAATTAGAGGTTAAGAATCAGAGGCAGGGAATCAGAGGCGGGGAATCAGAGGCGGGGAATCAGAGGCAGGGAATCGGATGTGCGGAATCAGAGATGGGGAATCAGAGGTGGGGATTCAGAGGTGGTGAATCAGAGAAGGGGAATCAGAGGCGGGGAATCAGAGGCAGGGAATCAGACGCAGGGAATCAAAGGCGGGGAATCATAGCTGGCGAATTAGAGGAGTGGAATCAGAGTTGGGGAATCAGAGGCGGGGAATCAGATATGGGGAAACAGAGGCGGGGAATCAGAGGCGGGGAAACAGAGGCGGGAAATCAGATATGGGGAATCAGAGGTGGGGAATCAGGGGCAGGGAATCAGTGGCAGGGAATCAGACGCGGGGAATCAGAGGCGGGGAATCAGATGCAGGGAATCAGACACGGGGAATCAGAGGCGGGGAATCAGAGATTGGGAATCAGAGGCGGGGAATCAGAGGCAGGGAATCGGATGCCGGAAATCAGAGGCGGGAAATCAGAGCTGGGGAATCAGAGGAGGGGAATCAGAGTTGGGGAATCAGAGGCGGCGAAGCAGATATGGGGAAAATGAGGCGGGGAATCAGATATGGAGAATCAAAGGCGGGGAATCAGATATGGGGAATCAGAGGCTAGGAATCAGAGGGGGGGAAACAGAGGCGGGGAATAAGATATGGGGAATCAGAGGCGGGGAATCAGAGTTGGGGAATCAGAGGCAGGGAATCAGATATGGGGAATCAGAGGCGGGGAATCAGAGGCGGGGAAACAGGCGGGGAATCAGATATGGGGAATCAGAAGTGGGGAATCAGGGGCAGGGAATCAGTGGCAGGGAATCAGAGGGGGGGAATCAGAGGCGGGGAATCAGAGTAAGGGAATCAGACACGGGGAATCAAAGGCGGGGAATCAGAGATGGGGAATCAGAGGCGGGGATTCAGAGGCAGGGAATCGGACGCCGGGAATCAGAGGCGGGGAATCAGAGCTGTGGAATCAGAGGCGGGGAATCGGAGTTGGGGAATCAGAGGCGGGGAATCAGATATGGGGAATCAGAGGTGTGGAATCAGAGGTTGGGAATCAGAGGCAGGGAATCAGAGGCGGGGAAACAGAGGCGGGGAATCAGATATGGGGAATCAGAGGTGGCGAATCCAAGGCGGTGAAACAGAGATGGGGAATCAGGGCAGGGAATCAGAGGCAGGGAATCAGAGCTGGGGAAACAGAGGCGGGGAATCAGATATGGGGAATCAGAGGTTGGGAATCAGGGGCGGGGAATCAGTGGCAAGGAAAGAGCTGGGGAATCAGAGGTGGGGAATCAGAGCTGGGGAAACAGAGGCGGGGAATCAGATATGGGGAATCAGAGGTGGGGAATCAGGGGCGGGGAATCAGTGGCAGGGAATCAGAGGCCGGGAATAAAAGGCGGGGAATCAGAGCTGGGGAATCAGAGGCGGGGAATCAGAGTTGGGGAATCAGAGGAGGGGAATCAGATATGGGGAAACAGAGGCCGGGAATCAGAGGCAGGGAAACAGAGGCGGGGAATCAGATATGGGGAATCAGAGGTGGGGAATTAGAGGTTGCGAATCAGAGGCAGGGAATCAGAGGCGGGGAATCAGAGGCGGGGAATCAGAGGCAGGGAATCGGATGTGCGGAATCAGAGATGGGGAATCAGAGGTGGGGATTCAGAGGTGGTGAGTCAGAGAAGGGGAATCAGAGGCGGGGAATCAGAGGCAGGGAATCAGATGCAGGGAATCAGAGGCGGGGAATCATAGCTGGCGAATTAGAGGAGGGGAATCAGAGTTGGGGAATCAGAGGCGGGGAATCAGATATGGGGAAACAGAGGCGGGGAATCAGAGGTGGGGAAACAGAGGCGGGGAATCAGAGATGGGGAATCAGAGGTGGGGAATCAGGTGCAGGGAATCAGTGGCAGGGAATCAGACGCGGGGAATCAGAGGCGGGGAATCAGAGGCGGGGAATCAGAGGCGGGGAATCAGAGGCAGGGAATCGGATGTGCGGAATCAGAGATGGGGAATCAGAGGTGGGGATTCAGAGGTGGTGATTCAGAGAAGGGGAATCAGAGGCTGGGAATCAAAGGCAGGGAATCAGACGCAGGGAATAAGAGGCGGGGAATCATAGCTGGCGAATTAGAAGAGGGGAATCAGAGTTGGGGAATCAGAGGCGGGGAATCATATATGGGGAATCAGAGGTGGGGAATCAGGGGCAGGGAATCAGTGGCAGGGAATCAGAGGCGGGGAATCATAGCTGGCGAATTAGAGGAAGGGAATCAGAGTTGGGGAAACAGAGGCGGGGAATCAGATATGGGGAATCAGAGGTGGGGAATCAGGGGCAGGGAATCAGTGGCAGGGAATCAGACGCGGGGAATCAGAGGCGGGGAATCAGAGGCAGGGAATCAGACACGGGGAATCAGAGGCGGGGAATCAGAGATGGGGAATCAGAGGCGGGGAATGTGAGGCAGGGAATCAGTGGCCGGGAATCAGATGCTGGGAATAAGAGGCCGGGAATCAGAGGTGGGGAAACAGAGGCGGGGAATCAGATATGGGGAATCAGAGGTGGGGAATCAGGGGCGGGGAATCAGTGGCAGGGAATCAGAGGCCGGGAATAAAAGACGGGGAATAAAAGCTGGGGAATCAGAGGCGGGGAATCAGAGTTGGGGAATCAGAGGAGGGGAATCAGATATGGGGAAACAGAGGCCGGGAATCAGAGGCAGGGAAACAGAGGCGGGGAATCAGATATGGGGAATCAGAGGTGGGGAATTAGAGGTTGCGAATCAGAGGCGGGGAATCAGAGGCGGGGAATCAGAGGCAGGGAATCGGATGTGCGGAATCAGAGATGGGAAATCAGAGGTGGGGATTCAGAGGTGGTGAATCAGAGAAGGGGAATCAGAGGCTGGGAATCAGAGGCATGGAATCAGACGCAGGGAATCAGAGGCGGGGAATCATAGCTGGCGAATTAGAGGAGGGGAATCAGAGTTGGGGAATCAGAGGCGGGGAATCAGATATGGGGAAACAGAGGCGGGGAATCAGAGGCGGGGAAACAGAGGCGGGGAATCAGGTATGGGAAATCAGAGGTGGGGAATCAGAGGCAGGGAATCAGATGTGCGGAATCAGAGATGGGGAATCAGAGGCAGGGAATCAGAATCAGAAGCAGGGAATCAGAGGCCGGGAATCAGAGGCCGGAATCAGATGCTGGGAATCAGAGGCCTGGAATCAGAGGCGGGGAATCAGAGGCAGGGAATCAGATGCGGGGAATCAGAGGCGGGGAATCAGAGCTGGGGAATCAGAGGCAGGGTATTAGAGTTGGGGAATCAGAGGCGGGGAATCAGATATGGGGAAACAGAGGTGGGGAATCAGAAGCGGGGAAACAGAGGCAGGGAATCAGATATGGGGAATCAGAGGCGGGGAATCAGAGGTGGGGAATCATAGGCAGGGAATCGGATGTGCGGAATCAGAGATGGGGTATCAGAGGTGGGGAATCAGAGGTGGTGAGTCAGAGATGGGGAATCAGAGGCGGGGAATCAGAGGCAGGGAATCAGAAACGGGGAATCAGAGGCGGGCAATCATAACTGGCGAATCAGAGGAGGGGAATCAGTGGTGGGGAATCAGAGGCGGGGAATCAGATATGGTGAATCAGAGGTGGGGAATAAGAGGCGGGGAAACAGAGGCCGGGAATCAGATATGTTGTATCAGAGGTGGGGAATCAGAGGCGGGAAATCAGAGCTGGGGAATCAGAGGCGGGGAAATCAGAGTTGGGGAATCAGAGTCCGGGAATCAGAGATGGAAAATCAGAGGAGGGGAATCAAATATGGGGAATCAGAGGCGGGGAATCAGAGTTGGGGAATCAGAGTCCGGGAATCAGAGATGGGGAATCAGAGGCGGGGAATCAAATATGGGGAATAAGAGGCGGGGAATCAGAGGCGGGGAAACAGAGGCGGTGAATCAGATATGGGCAATCAGAGGTGGCGAATCAGAGGTAGAGAATCAGAGATGGGGAAGCAGAGGTGGGGAATCAGAGGCGGGGAATCAGAAACGGGGAATCAGAGGCGGGCAATCATAACTGGCGAATCAGAGGAGGGGAATCAGTGGTGGGGAATCAGAGGCGGGGAATCAGATATGGTGAATCAGAGGTGGGGAATCAGAGGCGGGGAAACAGAGGCCGGGAATCAGATATGTTGTATCAGAGGTGGGGAATCAGAGGCGGGAAATCAGAGCTGGGGAATCAGAGGCGGGGAAATCAGAGTTGGGGAATCAGAGTCCGAGAATCAGAGATGGGAAATCAGAGGAGGGGAATCAAATATGGGGAATCAGAGGCGGGGAATCAGAGTTGGGGAATCAGAGTCCGGGAATCAGAGATGGGGAATCAGAGGCGGGGAATCAAATATGGGGAATAAGAGGCGGGGAATCAGAGGCGGGGAAACAGAGGCGGTGAATCAGATATGGGCAATCAGAGGTGGCGAATCAGAGGTAGAGAATCAGAGATGGGGAAGCAGAGGTGGGGAATCAGAGGCGGGAAATCAGAGCTGGGGAATCAGAGGCGGGGAATCAGAGTTGGGGAATCAGAGTCCGGGAATCAGAGATGGGGAATCAGAGGCGGGGAATCAAATATGGGGAATCAGAGGCGGGGAATCAGAGGCGGGGATACAGAGGCGGTGAATCAGATATGGGGAATCAGAGGTGGCGAATCAGAGGTTGAGAATCAGAGATGGGGAAGCAGAGGTGGGGAATCAGATGTGATGAATTAGAGATGGGGAATCAGAGGCGGGGTATCAGAGGCGGCCAATCAGAGGCGGGGAATCAGAGGCGTGGAATCAGATATGGGAAATCAGAGGTGGGGAATCAGAGGCGGGGAAACAGAGGCGGGGAATCAGATATGGGGTATCAGAGGTGGGGAATCAGGGGCGGGGAATCAGTGGCAGGGAATCAGAGGAGGGGATTCAGAGGCGGGGAATCAGAGGCAGGGAATCAGACACTGGGAATCAGAGGCGGTGAATCAGGGATGGGGAATGAGAGGCCGGGAAACAGAGGTGGGGAATCAGAGACCGGGAATCAGAGATGGGGAATCAGAGGCGGGGAATCAGATATGGGGAATCAGAGGCGGGGAATCAGAAGCGGGGAAACAGAGGCGGTGAATCAGATATTCGGAATCAGAGGTTGCGAATCAGAGGTAGAGGATCAGAGATGGGGAAGCAGAGGTGGGGAATCAGATGTGATGAATTAGAGATGGGGAATCAGAGGCGGGGTATCAGAGGTGCCAATCAGAGGCGGTGAAACAGAGGCGGGGAATCAGATATGGGGAAACAGAGGCGGGGAATCAGAGGCAGGGAAACAGAGGCGGGGAATCAGATATGGGGATTCAGAGGTGGGGAATAACAGGTTGCGAATCAGAGGCAGGGAATCAGAGGCGGGGAATCAGAGGCGGGGAATCAGAGGCAGGGAATCGGATGTGCAGAATCAGAGATGGGGAATCAGAGGTGGGGAATCAGAGGTGGTGAATCAGAGATGGGGAATCAAAGGCGTGGAATGAGAGGCAGGGTCAGACACGGGGAATCAGAGGCGGGGAATCAGATGCGGGGAACCAGAGGAGGGGAATCATAGCTGGCGAATCAGAGGCGGGGAATCAGAGGTGGGGAATCATAGGCGGGGAATCAGATATGGGGAATCATAGGTGGGGAATCAGAGTCGGGGAAACAGAGGCGGGGAATCAGATATGTTGGATCAGAGGTGGGGAGTCAGATGTGGGGAATCAGAGGCGGTGAATCAGAGATGGGGAATCAGAGGCGGGGAATCAGAGGCAGGAAATCAGACACGGGGATTCAGAGGCTGGGAATCAGACGGGGGGAATCAAAGGCGGGGAATCAGAGCTGGTGAATCGGAGGCGGGGAATCAGAGTTGGGGATTCAGAGGCGGGGAATCAGATATGTGGAAACAGAGGAGGGGAATCAGAGGCGGGCAAACAGAGGCGGGGAATTAGATATGGGGAATCACAGGCGGGGAATCAGAGGCAGGGAATGGAACGCGGGGAATCAGAGGCAGGGAATCAGAGCTGGGGAATCAGAGGCGGGGAATCAGATATGGGGAAACAGAGGCGGGGAATCAGAGGCGGGGAAACAGAGGCGGGGAATCAGACATGGGGAATCGGATGCAGGGAATCAGAGGTGGGGAATCAGAGCTGGGGAATCAGAGGCGGGGAATCAGAGTTGGGGCATCAGAGGTGGGGAATTAGATATGGGGAAACAGAGGCGGGGAATCAGAGGCGGGGAAACAGAGGCGGGGAATCAGATATGGGGAATCAGAGGTGGGGAATCAGAGGCAGGGAATCAGATGTGCGGAATCAGAGATGGGGAATCAGAGGCAGGGAATCAGAATCAGAAGCGGGGAATCAGAGGCCGGGAATCAGAGGCCGGGAATCAAATGCTGGGAATAAGAGGCCGGGAATCAGAGGTGGGGAATCAGAGTCCGGGAATCAGAGATGGGGATTCAGAGGCGGGGAATGAGATATGGAGAATCAGAGGCGGGGATTCAGAGGCGGGGAAACAGTGGTGGGGAATCAGATATGGGGAATCAGAGGTGGCGAATCAAAGGCGGTGAATCAGAGATGGGGAATCAGAGGCGGGGAATCAGTGGCAGGGAATCAGATGCGGGGAATCAGACGCGGGGAATCAGAGGCGGGGATTCAGAGCTGGGGAATCAGAGGCGGGGAATCAGAGTTGGGGAATCAGAGGCAGGGAATCAGATATGGGGAATCAGAGGCGGGGAATCAGAGGCGGGGAAACAGAGGCGGGGAATCAGATATGGGGAATCAGAAGTGGGGAATCAGGGGCAGGGAATCAGTGGCAGGGAATCAGAGGCGGGGAATCAGAGGCGGGGAATCAGAGGCGGGGAATCAGAGGCAGGGAATCAGACGGGGAATCAGAGGTGGGGAATCAGAGATGGGGAATCAGAGGCGGGGAATCAGAGGCAGGGAATCAGACGCGGGGAATCAGAGGCGGGGAATAAGAGCTGGGGAATCAGAGGTGGGGAATCAGAGTCGGGGAATCAGAGGCAGGGAATCGGATGTGCGGAATCAGAAATGGGGAGTCAGATGTGGGGAATCAGAGGCGGTGAATCAGAGATGGGGAATCAGAGGCGGGGAATCAGAGGCAGGAAATCAGACACGGGGATTCAGAGGCTGGGAATCAGACGGGGGGAATCAAAGGCGGGGAATCAGAGCTGGTGAATAAGAGGCGGGGAATCAGAGTTGGGGATTCAGAGGCGGGGAATCAGATATGTGGAAACAGAGGACGGGAATCGGAGGCGGGCAAACAGAGGCGGGGAATTAGATATGGGGAATCAGAGGTGGGGAATCAGAGGTGGTGAATAAGAGATGGGGAATCACAGGCGGGGAATCAGAGGCAGGGAATGGAACGCGGGGAATCAGAGGCAGGGAATCAGAGCTGGGGAATCAGAGGCGGGGAATCAGATATGGGGAAACAGAGGCGGGGAATCAGAGGCGGGGAAACAGAGGCGGGGAATCAGACATGGGGAATCGGATGCAGGGAATCAGAGGTGGGGAATCAGAGCTGGGGAATCAGAGGCGGGGAATCAGAGTTGGGGCATCAGAGGTGGGGAATTAGATATGGGGAAACAGAGGCGGGGAATCAGAGGCGGGGAAACAGAGGCGGGGAATCAGATATGGGGAATCAGAGGTGGGGAATCAGAGGCAGGGAATCAGATGTGCGGAATCAGAGATGGGGAATCAGAGGCATGGAATCAGAATCAGAAGCGGGGAATCAGAGGCCGGGAATCAGAGGCCGGGAATCAAATGCTGGGAATAAGAGGCCGGGAATCAGAGGTGGGGAATCAGAGTCCGGGAATCAGAGATGGGGATTCAGAGGCGGGGAATGAGATATGGAGAATCAGAGGCGGGGAATCAGAGGCGGGGAAACAGTGGTGGGGAATCAGATATGGGGAATCAGAGGTGGCGAATCAAAGGCGGTGAATCAGAGATGGGGAATCAGAGGCGGGGAATCAGAGGCAGGGAATCAGATGCGGGGAATCAGACGCGGGGAATCAGAGGCGGGGATTCAGAGCTGGGGAATCAGAGGCGGGGAATCAGAGTTGGGGAATCAGAGGCAGGGAATCAGATATGGGGAATCAGAGGCGGGGAATCAGAGGCGGGGAAACAGAGGCGGGGAATCAGATATGGGGAATCAGAAGTGGGGAATCAGGGGCAGGGAATCAGTGGCAGGGAATCAGAGGCGGGGATTCAGAGGCGGGGAATCATAGGCAGGGAATCAGACACGGGGAATCAGAGGCGGGGAATCAGAGATGGGGAATCAGAGGCGGGGAATCAGAGGCAGGGAATCGGATGCCGGGAATCAGAGGCGGGGAATCAGAGCTGGGGAATCAGAGGCGGGGAATCAGAGTTGGGGAATCAGAGGCGGGGAATCAGATATGGGGAAATAGAGGCGGGGAATCATATATGGGGAATGAGAGGTGTGGAATCAGAGGTTGGGAATCAGAGGCAGGGAATCAGAGGCGGGGAAACAGAGGCGGGGAATCAGATATGGGGAATCAGAGGTGGCGAATCAAAGGCGGTGAAACAGAGATGGGGAATCAGGGCAGGGAATCAGAGGCAGGGAATCAGAGCTGGGGAAACAGAGGCAGGGAATCAGATATGGGGAATCAGAGGTGGGGAATCAGGGGCGGGGAATCAGTGGCAGGGAATCAGAGCTGGGGAATCAGAGGTGGGGAATCAGAGCTGTGGAAACAGAGGCGGGGAATCAGATATGGGGAATCAGAGGTGGGGAATCAGCGGCGGGGAATCAGTGGAAGGGAATCAGAGGCCGGGAATAAAAGGCGGGGAATCAGAGCTGGGGAATCAGAGGCCGGGAATCAGAGGCAGGGAAACAGAGACGGGGAATCAGATATGGGGAATCAGAGGTGGGGAATTAGAGGTTGCGAATCAGAGGCAGGGAATCAGAGGCGGGGAATCAGAGGCGGGGAATCAGAGGCAGGGAATCGGATGTGCGGAATCAGAGATGGGGAATCAGAGGTGGGGATTCAGAGGTGGTGAATCAGAGAAGGGGAATCAGAGGCAGGGAATCAGACGCAGGGAATCAGAGGCGGGGAATCATAGCTGGCGAATTAGAGGAGGGGAATCAAAGTTGGGGAATCAGAGGCGGGGAATAAGATATGGGGAAACAGAGGCGGGGAATCAGAGGCGGTGAAACAGAGGCGGGGAATCATAGGCAGGGAATCAGAGATGGGGAATCAGAGGCGGGGAATCAGAGGCAGGGAATCGGATGCCGGAAATCAGAGGCGGGAAATCAGAGATGGGGAATCAGAGGCGGGGAATCAGAGTTGGGGAATCAGAGGAGGCGAAGCAGATATGGGGAAAATGAGGCGGGGAATCAGATATGGGGAATCAGAGGCGGGGAATCAGATATGGGGAATCAGAGGCTGGGAATCATAGCGGGGGAGACAGAGGCGGGGAATAAGATATGGGGAATCAGAGGTGGGGAATCAGTGGTGGGGAATCAGTGGCAGGGAATCAGAGGCGGGGAATCAGAGGCGGGGATTCAGAGGCAGGGAATCAGACACGGGGAATCAGAGGTGGGGAATCAGAGATGGGGAATCAGAGGCGGGGAATCAGAGGCAGGGAATCAGACGCGGGGAATCAGAGGCGGGGAATCAGAGCTGGGGAATCAGAGGTGGGGAATCAGAGTCGGGGAATCAGAGGCAGGGAATCCGATGTGCGGAATCAGAGATGGGGAATCAGAGGTGGGGAATCAGAGGCGGTGAATCAGAGATGGGGAATCAGAGGCGGGGAATCAGAGGCAGGAAATCAGACACGGGGATTCAGAGGCTGGGAATAAGACGGGGGGAATCAAAGGCGGGGAATCAGAGCTGGTGAATCAGAGGCAGGGAATCAGAGTTGGGGATTCAGAGGCGGGGAATCAGATATGGGGAAACAGAGGCGGGGAATCAGAGGCGGGCAAACAGAGGCGGGGAATTAGATATGGGGAATCAGAGGTGGGGAATCAGAGGTGGTGAATCGGAGATGGGGAATCACAGGCGGGGAATCAGAGGCAGGGAATAGAACGCGGAGAATCAGAGGCAGGGAATCAGAGCTGGGGAATCAGAGGCGGGGAATCAGATATGGGGAAACAGAGGCGGGGAATCAGAGGCGGGGAAACAGAGGCAGGGAATCAGACATGGGGAATCGGATGCGGGGAATCAGAGGTGGGGAATCAGAGCTGGGGAATCAGAGGCGGGGAATCAGAGTTGGGGCATCAGAGGTGGGGAATTAGATATGGGGAAACAGAGGCGGGGAATCAGAGGCGGGGAAACAGAGGCGGGGAATCAGATATGGGGAATCAGAGGTGGGGAATCAGAGGCAGGGAATCAGATGTGCGGAATCAGAGATGGGGATTCAGAGGCAGGGAATCAGAATCAGAAGCGGGGAATTAGAGGCCGGGAATCCGAGGCCGGGAATCAGATGCTGGGAATAAGAGGCCGGGAATCAGAGGTGGGGAATCAGAGTTCGGGAATCAGAGATGGGGATTCAGAGGCGGGGAATGAGATATGGAGAATCAGAGGCGGGGAAACAGAGGTGGGGAATCAGATATGGGGAATCAGAGGTGGCGAATCAAAGGCGGTGAATCAGAGATGGGGAAACAGAGGCGGGGAATCAGAGGCGTGGAAACAGAGGTGGGGAATCACATATGGGGAATCAGAGGCGGGGAAACAGAGACAGGGAATCAGATATGGGGAATCAGAGGCGGGGAATCAGAGGTGGGGAATCATAGGCAGGGAATCGGATGTGCGGATTCAGAGATGGGGAATCAGAGGCCGGGAATCAGAGGTGGTGAACCAGAGATGGGGAATCAGAGGCGGTGAATCAGAGGCAGGGAATCAGACGCGGGGAATCAGAGACGGGGAATCAGAGCTGGCGAATCAGAGGCTGGGAATCAGAGGTGGGCAATCAGAGCCGGGGAATCAGATATGGGGAATCAGAGGCGGGGAATCAGAGGCGGGGAAACAGAGGCTGGGAATCAGATATGGGGAATCAGAGGTGGGGAATCAGAGGTTGTAAATCAGAGATGGGGAATCAAGGCGGGGAATCAGAGGCAGGGAATCGGACGCGAGGAATCAGAGGCGGGGATTCAGAGCTGGGGAATCAGAGGCGGGGAATCAGAGTTGGGGAATCAGAGGCAGGGAATCAGATATGGGGAATCAGAGGCGGGGAATCAGAGGCGGGGAAACAGAGGCGGGGAATCAGATATGGGGAATCAGAAGTGGGAAATCAGGGGCAGGGAATCAGTGGCAGGGAATCAGAGGCGTGGAATCAGAGGCGGGGAATCAGAGGCAGGGAATCAGACGCTGGGAATCAGAGGCGGGGAATCAGAGATGGGGAATCAGAGGCGGGGAATCAGAGGCAGGGAATCGGACGCCGGGAATCAGAGGCGGGGAATCAGAGCTGGGGAATCAGAGGCGGGGAATCAGAGTTGGGGAATCAGAGGCGGGGAATCAGATATGGGGAAATAGAGGCGGGGAATCATATATGGGGAATGAGAGGTGTGGAATCAGAGGTTGGGAATCAGAGGCAGGGAATCAGAGGCGGGGAAACAGAGGCGGGGAATCAGATATGGGGAATCAGAGGTGGCGAATCAAAGGCGGTGAAACAGAGATGGGGAATCAGGGCAGGGAATCAGAGGCAGGGAATCAGAGCTGGGGAAACAGAGGCGGGGAATCAGATATGGGGAATCAGAGGTGGGGAATCAGGGGCGGGGAATCAGTGGCAGGGAATCAGAGCTGGGGAATCAGAGGTGGGGAATCAGAGCTGTGGAAACAGAGGCGGGGAATCAGATATGGGGAATCAGAGGTGGGGAATCAGGGGCGGGGAATCAGTGGCAGGGAATCAGAGGCCGGGAATAAAAGGCGGGGAATCAGAGCTGGGGAATCAGAGGCCGGGAATCAGAGGCAGGGAAACAGAGGCGGGGAATCAGATATGGGGAATCAGAGGTGGGGAATTAGAGGTTGCGAATCAGAGGCAGGGAATCAGAGGCGGGGAATCAGAGGCGGGGAATCAGAGGCAGGGAATCGGATGTGCGGAATCAGAGATGGGGAATCAGAGGTGGGGATTCAGAGGTGGTGAATCAGAGAAGGGGAATCAGAGGCAGGGAATCAGACGCAGGGAATCAGAGGCGGGGAATCATAGCTGGCGAATTAGAGGAGGGGAATCAAAGTTGGGGAATCAGAGGCGGGTAATCAGATATGGGGAAACAGAGGCGGGGAATCAGAGGCGGGGAAACAGAGGCGGGGAATCATAGGCGGGGAATCAGAGATGTGGAATCAGAGGCGGGGAATCAGAGGCAGGGAATCGGATGCCGGAAATCAGAGGCGGGAAATCAGAGCTGGGGAATCAGATGCGGGGAATCAGAGTTGGGGAATCAGAGGCGGCGAAGCAGATATGGGGAAAATGAGGCGGGGAATCAGATATGGGGAATCAGAGGCGGGGAATCAGATATGGGGAATCAGAGGCTGGGAATCAGAGCGGGGGAAACAGAGGAGGGGAATAAGATATGGGGAATCAGAGGTGGGGAATCAGTGGTGGGGAATCAGTGGCAGGGAATCAGAGGCGGGGAATCAGAGGCGGGGATTCAGAGGCAGGGAATCAGACACGGGGAATCAGAGGTGGGGAATCAGAGATGGGGAATCAGAGGCGGGGAATCAGAGGCAGGGAATCAGACGTGGGGAATCAGAGGCGGGGAATCAGAGCTGGGGAATCAGAGGTGGGGAATCAGAGGCGGGGAATCAGAGGCAGGGAATCAGACACGGGGAATCAGAGGTGGGGAATCAGAGATGGGGAATCAGAGGCGGGGAATCAGAGGCAGGGAATCAGACGGGGAATCAGAGGTGGGGAATCAGAGATGGGGAATCAGAGGCGGGGAATCAGAGGCAGGGAATCAGACGCGGGGAATCAGAGGCGGGGAATAAGAGCTGGGGAATCAGAGGTGGGGAATCAGAGTCGGGGAATCAGAGGCAGGGAATCGGATGTGCGGAATCAGAAATGGGGAGTCAGATGTGGGGAATCAGAGGCGGTGAATCAGAGATGGGGAATCAGAGGCGGGGAATCAGAGGCAGGAAATCAGACACGGGGATTCAGAGGCTGGGAATCAGACGGGGGGAATCAAAGGCGGGGAATCAGAGCTGGTGAATAAGAGGCGGGGAATCAGAGTTGGGGATTCAGAGGCGGGGAATCAGATATGTGGAAACAGAGGAGGGGAATCAGAGGCGGGCAAACAGAGGCGGGGAATTAGATATGGGGAATCAGAGGTGGGGAATCAGAGGTGGTGAATAAGAGATGGGGAATCACAGGCGGGGAATCAGAGGCAGGGAATGGAACGCGGGGAATCAGAGGCAGGGAATCAGAGCTGGGGAATCAGAGGCGGGGAATCAGATATGGGGAAACAGAGGCGGGGAATCAGAGGCGGGGAAACAGAGGCGGGGAATCAGACATGGGGAATCGGATGCAGGGAATCAGAGGTGGGGAATCAGAGCTGGGGAATCAGAGGCGGGGAATCAGAGTTGGGGCATCAGAGGTGGGGAATTAGATATGGGGAAACAGAGGCGGGGAATCAGAGGCGGGGAAACAGAGGCGGGGAATCAGATATGGGGAATCAGAGGTGGGGAATCAGAGGCAGGGAATCAGATGTGCGGAATCAGAGATGGGGAATCAGAGGCAGGGAATCAGAATCAGAAGCGGGGAATCAGAGGCCGGGAATCAGAGGCCGGGAATCAAATGCTGGGAATAAGAGGCCGGGAATCAGAGGTGGGGAATCAGAGTCCGGGAATCAGAGATGGGGATTCAGAGGCGGGGAATGAGATATGGAGAATCAGAGGCGGGGAATCAGAGGCGGGGAAACAGTGGTGGGGAATCAGATATGGGGAATCAGAGGTGGCGAATCAAAGGCGGTGAATCAGAGATGGGTAATCAGAGGCGGGGAATCAGAGGCAGGGAATCAGATGCGGGGAATCAGACGCGGGGAATCAGAGGCGGGGATTCAGAGCTGGGGAATCAGAGGCGGGGAATCAGAGTTGGGGAATCAGAGGCAGGGAATCAGATATAGGGAATCAGAGGCGGGGAATCAGAGGCGGGGAAACAGAGGCGGGGAATCAGATATGGGGAATCAGAAGTTGGGAATCAGGGGCAGGGAATCAGTGGCAGGGAATCAGAGGCGGGGAATCAGAGGCGGGGAATCATAGGCATGGAATCAGACACGGGGAATCAGAGGCGGGGAATCAGAGATGGGGAATCAGAGGCGGGGAATCAGAGGCAGGGAATCGGATGCCGGGAATCAGAGGCGGGGAATCAGAGCTGGGGAATCAGAGGCGGGGAATCAGAGTTGGGGAATCAGAGGCGGGGAATCAGATATGGGGAAATAGAGGCGGGGAATCATATATGGGGAATGAGAGGTGTGGAATCAGAGGTTGGGAATCAGAGGCAGGGAATCAGAGGCGGGGAAACAGAGGCGGGGAATCAGATATGGGGAATCAGAGGTGGCGAATCAAAGGCGGTGAAACAGAGATGGGGAATCAGGGCAGGGAATCAGAGGCAGGGACTCAGAGCTGGGGAAACAGAGGCGGGGAATCAGATATGGGGAATCAGAGGTGGGGAATCAGGGGCGGGGAATCAGTGGCAGGGAATCAGAGCTGGGGAATCAGAGGTGGGGAATCAGAGCTGTGGAAACAGAGGCGGGGAATCAGATATGGGGAATCAGAGGTGGGGAATCAGCGGCGGGGAATCAGTGGAAGGGAATCAGAGGCCGGGAATAAAAGGCGGGGAATCAGAGCTGGGGAATCAGAGGCCGGGAATCAGAGGCAGGGAAACAGAGGCGGGGAATCAGATATGGGGAATCAGAGGTGGGGAATTAGAGGTTGCGAATCAGAGGCAGGGAATCAGAGGCGGGGAATCAGAGGCGGGGAATCAGAGGCAGGGAATCGGATGTGCGGAATCAGAGATGGGGAATCAGAGGTGGGGATTCAGAGGTGGTGAATCAGAGAAGGGGAATCAGAGGCAGGGAATCAGACGCAGGGAATCAGAGGCGGGGAATCATAGCTGGCGAATTAGAGGAGGGGAATCAAAGTTGGGGAATCAGAGGCGGGGAATAAGATATGGGGAAACAGAGGCGGGGAATCAGAGGCTGTGAAACAGAGGCGGGGAATCATAGGCGGGGAATCAGAGATGGGGAATCAGAGGCGGGGAATCAGAGGCAGGGAATCGGATGCCGGAAATCAGAGGCGGGAAATCAGAGCTGGGGAATCAGAGGCGGGGAATCAGAGTTGGGGAATCAGAGGAGGCGAAGCAGATATGGGGAAAATGAGGCGGGGAATCAGATATGGGGAATCAGAGGCGGGGAATCAGATATGGGGAATCAGAGGCTGGGAATCAGAGGTGGGGAAACAGAGGCGGGGAATCAGATATGGGGAATCAGAGGTGGGGAATTAGAGGTTGCGAATCAGAGGCGGGGAATCAGAGGCGGGGAATCAGAGGCAGGGAATCGGATGTGCGGAATCAGAGATGGGAAATCAGAGGTGGAGATTCAGAGGTGGTGAATCAGAGAAGGGGAATCAGAGGCTGGGAATCAGAGGCATGGAATCAGACGCAGGGAATCAGAGGCGGGGAATCATAGCTGGCGAATTAGAGGAGGGGAATCAGAGTTGGGGAATCAGAGGCGGGGAATCAGATATGGGGAAACAGAGGCGGGGAATCAGAGGCGGGGAAACAGAGGCGGGGAATCAGGTATGGGGAATCAGATGTGGGGAATCAGAGGCAGGGAATCAGATGTGCGGAATCAGAGATGGGGAATCAGAGGCAGGGAATCAGAATCAGAAGCAGGGAATCAGAGGCCGGGAATCAGAGGCCGGAATCAGATGCTGGGAATCAGAGGCCTGGAATCAGAGGCGGGGAATCAGAGGCAGGGAATCAGATGCGGGGAATCAGAGGCGGGGAATCAGAGCTGGGGAATCAGAGGCAGGGTATTAGAGTTGGGGAATCAGAGGCGGGGAATCAGATATGGGGAAACAGAGGTGGGGAATCAGAAGCGGGGAAACAGAGGCAGGGAATCAGATATGGGGAATCAGAGGCGGGGAATCAGAGGTGGGGAATCATAGGCAGGGAATCGGATGTGCGGAATCAGAGATGGGGTATCAGAGGTGGGGAATCAGAGGTGGTGAGTCAGAGATGGGGAATCAGAGGCGGGGAATAAGAGGCAGGGAATCAGAAACGGGGAATCAGAGGCGGGCAATCATAACTGGCGAATCAGAGGAGGGGAATCAGTGGTGGGGAATCAGAGGCGGGGAATCAGATATGGTGAATCAGAGGTGGGGAATCAGAGGCGGGGAAACAGAGGCCGGGAATCAGATATGTTGTATCAGAGGTGGGGAATCTGAGGCGGGAAATCAGAGCTGGGGAATCAGAGGCGGTGAAATCAGAGTTGGGGAATCAGAGTCCGGGAATCAGAGATGGGAAATCAGAGGAGGGGAATCAAATATGGGGAATCAGAGGCGGGGAATCAGAGTTGGGGAATCAGAGTCCGGGAATCAGAGATGGGGAATCAGAGGCGGGGAATCAAATATGGGGAATAAGAGGCGGGGAATCAGAGGCGGGGAAACAGAGGCGGTGAATCAGATATGGGCAATCAGAGGTGGCGAATCAGAGGTAGAGAATCAGAGATGGGGAAGCAGAGGTGGGGAATCAGAGGCGGGGAATCAGAAACGGGGAATCAGAGGCGGGCAATCATAACTGGCGAATCAGAGGAGGGGAATCAGTGGTGGGGAATCAGAGGCGGGGAATCAGATATGGTGAATCAGAGGTGGGGAATCAGAGGCGGGGAAACAGAGGCCGGGAATCAGATATGTTGTATCAGAGGTGGGGAATCAGAGGCGGGAAATCAGAGCTGGGGAATCAGAGGCGGGGAAATCAGAGTTGGGGAATCAGAGTCCGGGAATCAGAGATGGGAAATCAGAGGAGGGGAATCAAATATGGGGAATCAGAGGCGGGGAATCAGAGTTGGGGAATCAGAGTCCGGGAATCAGAGATGGGGAATCAGAGGCGGGGAATCAAATATGGGGAATAAGAGGCGGGGAATCAGAGGCGGGGAAACAGAGGCGGTGAATCAGATATGGGCAATCAGAGGTGGCGAATCAGAGGTAGAGAATCAGATATGGGGAAGCAGAGGTGGGGAATCAGAGGCGGGAAATCAGAGCTGGGGAATCAGAGGCGGGGAATCAGAGTTGGGGAATCAGAGTCCGGGAATCAGAGATGGGGAATCAGAGGCGGGGAATCAAATATGGGGAATCAGAGGCGGGGAATCAGAGGCGGGGATACAGAGGCGGTGAATCAGATATGGGGAATCAGAGGTGGCGAATCAGAGGTTGAGAATCAGAGATGGGGAAGCAGAGGTGGGGAATCAGATGTGATGAATTAGAGATGGGGAATCAGAGGCGGGGTATCAGAGGCGGCCAATCAGAGGCGGTGAATCAGAGGCGTGGAATCAGATATGGGAAATCAGAGGTGGGGAATCAGAGGCGGGGAAACAGAGGCGGGGAATCAGATATGGGGTATCAGAGGTGGGGAATCAGGGGCGGGGAATCAGTGGCAGGGAATCAGAGGAGGGGATTCAGAGGCGGGGAATCAGAGGCAGGGAATCAGACACTGGGAATCAGAGGCGGTGAATCAGGGATGGGGAATGAGAGGCCGGGAAACAGAGGTGGGGAATCAGAGACCGGGAATCAGAGATGGGGAATCAGAGGCGGGGAATCAGATATGGGGAATCAGAGGCGGGGAATCAGAAGCGGGGAAACAGAGGCGGTGAATCAGATATTCGGAATCAGAGGTTGCGAATCAGAGGTAGAGAATCAGAGATGGGGAAGCAGAGGTGGGGAATCAGATGTGATGAATTAGAGATGGGGAATCAGAGGCGGGGTATCAGAGGTGCCAATCAGAGGCGGTGAAACAGAGGCGGGGAATCAGATATGGGGAAACAGAGGCGGGGAATCAGAGGCAGGGAAACAGAGGCGGGGAATCAGATATGGGGATTCAGAGGTGGGGAATAACAGGTTGCGAATCAGAGGCAGGGAATCAGAGGCGGGGAATCAGAGGCGGGGAATCAGAGGCAGGGAATCGGATGTGCAGAATCAGAGATGGGGAATCAGAGGTGGGGAATCAGAGGTGGTGAATCAGAGATGGGGAATCAAAGGCGTGGAATGAGAGGCAGGGTCAGACACGGGGAATCAGAGGCGGGGAATCAGATGCGGGGAACCAGAGGAGGGGAATCATAGCTGGCGAATCAGAGGCGGGGAATCAGAGGTGGGGAATCATAGGCGGGGAATCAGATATGGGGAATCAGAGGTGGGGAATCAGAGTCGGGGAAACAGAGGCGGGGAATCAGATATGTTGGATCAGAGGTGGGGAGTCAGATGTGGGGAATCAGAGGCGGTGAATCAGAGATGGGGAATCAGAGGCGGGGAATCAGAGGCAGGAAATCAGACACGGGGATTCAGAGGCTGGGAATCAGACGGGGGGAATCAAAGGCGGGGAATCAGAGCTGGTGAATCAGAGGCGGGGAATCAGAGTTGGGGATTCAGAGGCGGGGAATCAGATATGTGGAAACAGAGGAGGGGAATCAGAGGCGGGCAAACAGAGGCGGGGAATTAGATATGGGGAATCACAGGCGGGGAATCAGAGGCAGGGAATGAGAGGCCGGGAATAAAAGGCGGGGAATCAGAGCTGGGGAATCAGAGGCCGGGAATCAGAGGCAGGGAAACAGAGGCGGGGAATCAGATATGGGGAATCAGAGGTGGGGAATTAGAGGTTGCGAATCAGAGGCAGGGAATCAGAGGCGGGGAATCAGAGGCGGGGAATCAGAGGCAGGGAATCGGATGTGCGGAATCAGAGATGGGGAATCAGAGGTGGGGATTCAGAGGTGGTGAATCAGAGAAGGGGAATCAGAGGCAGGGAATCAGACGCAGGGAATCAGAGGCGGGGAATCATAGCTGGCGAATTAGAGGAGGGGAATCAAAGTTGGGGAATCAGAGGCGGGTAATCAGATATGGGGAAACAGAGGCGGGGAATCAGAGGCGGGGAAACAGAGGCGGGGAATCATAGGCGGGGAATCAGAGATGTGGAATCAGAGGCGGGGAATCAGAGGCAGGGAATCGGATGCCGGAAATCAGAGGCGGGAAATCAGAGCTGGGGAATCAGATGCGGGGAATCAGAGTTGGGGAATCAGAGGCGGCGAAGCAGATATGGGGAAAATGAGGCGGGGAATCAGATATGGGGAATCAGAGGCGGGGAATCAGATATGGGGAATCAGAGGCTGGGAATCAGAGCGGGGGAAACAGAGGAGGGGAATAAGATATGGGGAATCAGAGGTGGGGAATCAGTGGTGGGGAATCAGTGGCAGGGAATCAGAGGCGGGGAATCAGAGGCGGGGATTCAGAGGCAGGGAATCAGACACGGGGAATCAGAGGTGGGGAATCAGAGATGGGGAATCAGAGGCGGGGAATCAGAGGCAGGGAATCAGACGTGGGGAATCAGAGGCGGGGAATCAGAGCTGGGGAATCAGAGGTGGGGAATCAGAGGCGGGGAATCAGAGGCAGGGAATCAGACACGGGGAATCAGAGGTGGGGAATCAGAGATGGGGAATCAGAGGCGGGGAATCAGAGGCAGGGAATCAGACGGGGAATCAGAGGTGGGGAATCAGAGATGGGGAATCAGAGGCGGGGAATCAGAGGCAGGGAATCAGACGCGGGGAATCAGAGGCGGGGAATAAGAGCTGGGGAATCAGAGGTGGGGAATCAGAGTCGGGGAATCAGAGGCAGGGAATCGGATGTGCGGAATCAGAAATGGGGAGTCAGATGTGGGGAATCAGAGGCGGTGAATCAGAGATGGGGAATCAGAGGCGGGGAATCAGAGGCAGGAAATCAGACACGGGGATTCAGAGGCTGGGAATCAGACGGGGGGAATCAAAGGCGGGGAATCAGAGCTGGTGAATAAGAGGCGGGGAATCAGAGTTGGGGATTCAGAGGCGGGGAATCAGATATGTGGAAACAGAGGAGGGGAATCAGAGGCGGGCAAACAGAGGCGGGGAATTAGATATGGGGAATCAGAGGTGGGGAATCAGAGGTGGTGAATAAGAGATGGGGAATCACAGGCGGGGAATCAGAGGCAGGGAATGGAACGCGGGGAATCAGAGGCAGGGAATCAGAGCTGGGGAATCAGAGGCGGGGAATCAGATATGGGGAAACAGAGGCGGGGAATCAGAGGCGGGGAAACAGAGGCGGGGAATCAGACATGGGGAATCGGATGCAGGGAATCAGAGGTGGGGAATCAGAGCTGGGGAATCAGAGGCGGGGAATCAGAGTTGGGGCATCAGAGGTGGGGAATTAGATATGGGGAAACAGAGGCGGGGAATCAGAGGCGGGGAAACAGAGGCGGGGAATCAGATATGGGGAATCAGAGGTGGGGAATCAGAGGCAGGGAATCAGATGTGCGGAATCAGAGATGGGGAATCAGAGGCAGGGAATCAGAATCAGAAGCGGGGAATCAGAGGCCGGGAATCAGAGGCCGGGAATCAAATGCTGGGAATAAGAGGCCGGGAATCAGAGGTGGGGAATCAGAGTCCGGGAATCAGAGATGGGGATTCAGAGGCGGGGAATGAGATATGGAGAATCAGAGGCGGGGAATCAGAGGCGGGGAAACAGTGGTGGGGAATCAGATATGGGGAATCAGAGGTGGCGAATCAAAGGCGGTGAATCAGAGATGGGTAATCAGAGGAGGGGAATCAGAGGCAGGGAATCAGATGCGGGGAATCAGACGCGGGGAATCAGAGGCGGGGATTCAGAGCTGGGGAATCAGAGGCGGGGAATCAGAGTTGGGGAATCAGAGGCAGGGAATCAGATATAGGGAATCAGAGGCGGGGAATCAGAGGCGGGGAAACAGAGGCGGGGAATCAGATATGGGGAATCAGAAGTTGGGAATCAGGGGCAGGGAATCAGTGGCAGGGAATCAGAGGCGGGGAATCAGAGGCGGGGAATCATAGGCAGGGAATCAGACACGGGGAATCAGAGGCGGGGAATCAGAGATGGGGAATCAGAGGCGGGGAATCAGAGGCAGGGAATCGGATGCCGGGAATCAGAGGCGGGGAATCAGAGCTGGGGAATCAGAGGCGGGGAATCAGAGTTGGGGAATCAGAGGCGGGGAATCAGATATGGGGAAATAGAGGCGGGGAATCATATATGGGGAATGAGAGGTGTGGAATCAGAGGTTGGGAATCAGAGGCAGGGAATCAGAGGCGGGGAAACAGAGGCGGGGAATCAGATATGGGGAATCAGAGGTGGCGAATCAAAGGCGGTGAAACAGAGATGGGGAATCAGGGCAGGGAATCAGAGGCAGGGAATCAGAGCTGGGGAAACAGAGGCGGGGAATCAGATATGGGGAATCAGAGGTGGGGAATCAGGGGCGGGGAATCAGTGGCAGGGAATCAGAGCTGGGGAATCAGAGGTGGGGAATCAGAGCTGTGGAAACAGAGGCGGGGAATCAGATATGGGGAATCAGAGGTGGGGAATCAGCGGCGGGGAATCAGTGGAAGGGAATCAGAGGCCGGGAATAAAAGGCGGGGAATCAGAGCTGGGGAATCAGAGGCCGGGAATCAGAGGCAGGGAAACAGAGGCGGGGAATCAGATATGGGGAATCAGAGGTGGGGAATTAGAGGTTGCGAATCAGAGGCAGGGAATCAGAGGCGGGGAATCAGAGGCGGGGAATCAGAGGCAGGGAATCGGATGTGCGGAATCAGAGATGGGGAATCAGAGGTGGGGATTCAGAGGTGGTGAATCAGAGAAGGGGAATCAGAGGCAGGGAATCAGACTCAGGGAATCAGAGGCGGGGAATCATAGCTGGCGAATTAGAGGAGGGGAATCAAAGTTGGGGAATCAGAGGCGGGGAATAAGATATGGGGAAACAGAGGCGGGGAATCAGAGGCTGTGAAACAGAGGCGGGGAATCATAGGCGGGGAATCAGAGATGGGGAATCAGAGGCGGGGAATCAGAGGCAGGGAATCGGATGCCGGAAATCAGAGGCGGGAAATCAGAGCTGGGGAATCAGAGGCGGGGAATCAGAGTTGGGGAATCAGAGGAGGCGAAGCAGATATGGGGAAAATGAGGCGGGGAATCAGATATGGGGAATCAGAGGCGGGGAATCAGATATGGGGAATCAGAGGCTGGGAATCAGAGGTGGGGAAACAGAGGCGGGGAATCAGATATGGGGAATCAGAGGTGGGGAATTAGAGGTTGCGAATCAGAGGCGGGGAATCAGAGGCGGGGAATCAGAGGCAGGGAATCGGATGTGCGGAATCAGAGATGGGAAATCAGAGGTGGAGATTCAGAGGTGGTGAATCAGAGAAGGGGAATCAGAGGCTGGGAATCAGAGGCATGGAATCAGACGCAGGGAATCAGAGGCGGGGAATCATAGCTGGCGAATTAGAGGAGGGGAATCAGAGTTGGGGAATCAGAGGCGGGGAATCAGATATGGGGAAACAGAGGCGGGGAATCAGAGGCGGGGAAACAGAGGCGGGGAATCAGGTATGGGGAATCAAATGTGGGGAATCAGAGGCAGGGAATCAGATGTGCGGAATCAGAGATGGGGAATCAGAGGCAGGGAATCAGAATCAGAAGCAGGGAATCAGAGGCCGGGAATCAGAGGCCGGAATCAGATGCTGGGAATCAGAGGCCTGGAATCAGAGGCGGGGAATCAGAGGCAGGGAATCAGATGCGGGGAATCAGAGGCGGGGAATCAGAGCTGGGGAATCAGAGGCAGGGTATTAGAGTTGGGGAATCAGAGGCGGGGAATCAGATATGGGGAAACAGAGGTGGGGAATCAGAAGCGGGGAAACAGAGGCAGGGAATCAGATATGGGGAATCAGAGGCGGGGAATCAGAGGTGGGGAATCATAGGCAGGGAATCGGATGTGCGGAATCAGAGATGGGGTATCAGAGGTGGGGAATCAGAGGTGGTGAGTCAGAGATGGGGAATCAGAGGCGGGGAATCAGAGGCAGGGAATCAGAAACGGGGAATCAGAGGCGGGCAATCATAACTGGCGAATCAGAGGAGGGGAATCAGTGGTGGGGAATCAGAGGCGGGGAATCAGATATGGTGAATCAGAGGTGGGGAATCAGAGGCGGGGAAACAGAGGCCGGGAATCAGATATGTTGTATCAGAGGTGGGGAATCTGAGGCGGGAAATCAGAGCTGGGGAATCAGAGGCGGTGAAATCAGAGTTGGGGAATCAGAGTCCGGGAATCAGAGATGGGAAATCAGAGGAGGGGAATCAAATATGGGGAATCAGAGGCGGGGAATCAGAGTTGGGGAATCAGAGTCCGGGAATCAGAGATGGGGAATCAGAGGCGGGGAATCAAATATGGGGAATAAGAGGCGGGGAATCAGAGGTGGGGAAACAGAGGCGGTGAATCAGATATGGGCAATCAGAGGTGGCGAATCAGAGGTAGAGAATCAGAGATGGGGAAGCAGAGGTGGGGAATCAGAGGCGGGGAATCAGAAACGGGGAATCAGAGGCGGGCAATCATAACTGGCGAATCAGAGGAGGGGAATCAGTGGTGGGGAATCAGAGGCGGGGAATCAGATATGGTGAATCAGAGGTGGGGAATCAGAGGCGGGGAAACAGAGGCCGGGAATCAGATATGTTGTATCAGAGGTGGGGAATCAGAGGCGGGAAATCAGAGCTGGGGAATCAGAGGCGGGGAAATCAGAGTTGGGGAATCAGAGTCCGGGAATCAGAGATGGGAAATCAGAGGAGGGGAATCAAATATGGGGAATCAGAGGCGGGGAATCAGAGTTGGGGAATCAGAGTCCGGGAATCAGAGATGGGGAATCAGAGGCGGGGAATCAAATATGGGGAATAAGAGGCGGGGAATCAGAGGCGGGGAAACAGAGGCGGTGAATCAGATATGGGCAATCAGAGGTGGCGAATCAGAGGTAGAGAATCAGATATGGGGAAGCAGAGGTGGGGAATCAGAGGCGGGAAATCAGAGCTGGGGAATCAGAGGCGGGGAATCAGAGTTGGGGAATCAGAGTCCGGGAATCAGAGATGGGGAATCAGAGGCGGGGAATCAAATATGGGGAATCAGAGGCGGGGAATCAGAGGCGGGGATACAGAGGCGGTGAATCAGATATGGGGAATCAGAGGTGGCGAATCAGAGGTTGAGAATCAGAGATGGGGAAGCAGAGGTGGGGAATCAGATGTGATGAATTAGAGATGGGGAATCAGAGGCGGGGTATCAGAGGCGGCCAATCAGAGGCAGTGAATCAGAGGCGTGGAATCAGATATGGGAAATCAGAGGTGGGGAATCAGAGGCGGGGAAACAGAGGCGGGGAATCAGATATGGGGTATCAGAGGTGGGGAATCAGGGGCGGGGAATCAGTGGCAGGGAATCAGAGGAGGGGATTCAGAGGCGGGGAATCAGAGGCAGGGAATCAGACACTGGGAATCAGAGGCGGTGAATCAGGGATGGGGAATGAGAGGCCGGGAAACAGAGGTGGGGAATCAGAGACCGGGAATCAGAGATGGGGAATCAGAGGCGGGGAATCAGATATGGGGAATCAGAGGCGGGGAATCAGAAGCGGGGAAACAGAGGCGGTGAATCAGATATTCGGAATCAGAGGTTGCGAATCAGAGGTAGAGAATCAGAGATGGGGAAGCAGAGGTGGGGAATCAGATGTGATGAATTAGAGATGGGGAATCAGAGGCGGGGTATCAGAGGTGCCAATCAGAGGCGGTGAAACAGAGGCGGGGAATCAGATATGGGGAAACAGAGGCGGGGAATCAGAGGCAGGGAAACAGAGGCGGGGAATCAGATATGGGGATTCAGAGGTGGGGAATAACAGGTTGCGAATCAGAGGCAGGGAATCAGAGGCGGGGAATCAGAGGCGGGGAATCAGAGGCAGGGAATCGGATGTGCAGAATCAGAGATGGGGAATCAGAGGTGGGGAATCAGAGGTGGTGAATCAGAGATGGGGAATCAAAGGCGTGGAATGAGAGGCAGGGTCAGACACGGGGAATCAGAGGCGGGGAATCAGATGCGGGGAACCAGAGGAGGGGAATCATAGCTGGCGAATCAGAGGCGGGGAATCAGAGGTGGGGAATCATAGGCGGGGAATCAGATATGGGGAATCAGAGGTGGGGAATCAGAGTCGGGGAAACAGAGGCGGGGAATCAGATATGTTGGATCAGAGGTGGGGAGTCAGATGTGGGGAATCAGAGGCGGTGAATCAGAGATGGGGAATCAGAGGCGGGGAATCAGAGGCAGGAAATCAGACACGGGGATTCAGAGGCTGGGAATCAGACGGGGGGAATCAAAGGCGGGGAATCAGAGCTGGTGAATCAGAGGCGGGGAATCAGAGTTGGGGATTCAGAGGCGGGGAATCAGATATGTGGAAACAGAGGAGGGGAATCAGAGGCGGGCAAACAGAGGCGGGGAATTAGATATGGGGAATCACAGGCGGGGAATCAGAGGCAGGGAATGGAACGCGGGGAATCAGAGGCAGGGAATCAGAGCTGGGGAATCAGAGGCGGGGAATCAGATATGGGGAAACAGAGGCGGGGAATCAGAGGCGGGGAAACAGAGGCGGGGAATCAGACATGGGGAATCGGATGCAGGGAATCAGAGGTGGGGAATCAGAGCTGGGGAATCAGAGGCGGGGAATCAGAGTTGGGGCATCAGAGGTGGGGAATTAGATATGGGGAAACAGAGGCGGGGAATCAGAGGCGGGGAAACAGAGGCGGGGAATCAGATATGGGGAATCAGAGGTGGGGAATCAGAGGCAGGGAATCAGATGTGCGGAATCAGAGATGGGGAATCAGAGGCAGGGAATCAGAATCAGAAGCGGGGAATCAGAGGCCGGGAATCAGAGGCCGGGAATCAAATGCTGGGAATAAGAGGCCGGGAATCAGAGTTGGGGAATCAGAGTCCAGGAATCAGAGATGGGGATTCAGAGGCGGGGAATGAGATATGGAGAATCAGAGGCGGGGATTCAGAGGCGGGGAAACAGTGGTGGGGAATCAGATATGGGGAATCAGAGGTGGCGAATCAAAGGCGGTGAATCAGAGATGGGGAATCAGAGGCGGGGAATCAGAGGCAGGGAATCAGATGCGGGGAATCAGACGCGGGGAATCAGAGGCGGGGATTCAGAGCTGGGGAATCAGAGGCGGGGAATCAGAGTTGGGGAATCAGAGGCAGGGAATCAGATATGGGGAATCAGAGGCGGGGAATCAGAGGCGGGGAAACAGAGGCGGGGAATCAGATATGGGGAATCAGAAGTGGGGAATCAGGGGCAGGGAATCAGTGGCAGGGAATCAGAGGCGGGGAATCAGAGGCGGGGAATCAGAGGCGGGGAATCAGAGGCAGGGAATCAGACGGGGAATCAGAGGTGGGGAATCAGAGATGGGGAATCAGAGGCGGGGAATCAGAGGCAGGGAATCAGACGCGGGGAATCAGAGGCGGGGAATAAGAGCTGGGGAATCAGAGGTGGGGAATCAGAGTCGGGGAATCAGAGGCAGGGAATCGGATGTGCGGAATCAGAAATGGGGAGTCAGATGTGGGGAATCAGAGGCGGTGAATCAGAGATGGGGAATCAGAGGCGGGGAATCAGAGGCAGGAAATCAGACACGGGGATTCAGAGGCTGGGAATCAGACGGGGGGAATCAAAGGCGGGGAATCAGAGCTGGTGAATAAGAGGCGGGGAATCAGAGTTGGGGATTCAGAGGCGGGGAATCAGATATGTGGAAACAGAGGAGGGGAATCAGAGGAGGGCAAACAGAGGCGGGGAATTAGATATGGGGAATCAGAGGTGGGGAATCAGAGGTGGTGAATAAGAGATGGGGAATCACAGGCGGGGAATCAGAGGCAGGGAATGGAACGCGGGGAATCAGAGGCAGGGAATCAGAGCTGGGGAATCAGAGGCGGGGAATCAGATATGGGGAAACAGAGGCGGGGAATCAGAGGCGGGGAAACAGAGGCGGGGAATCAGACATGGGGAATCGGATGCAGGGAATCAGAGGTGGGGAATCAGAGCTGGGGAATCAGAGGCGGGGAATCAGAGTTGGGGCATCAGAGGTGGGGAATTAGATATGGGGAATCAGAAGTGGGGAATCAGGGGCAGGGAATCAGTGGCAGGGAATCAGAGGCGGGGAATCAGAGGCGGGGAATCATAGGCAGGGAATCAGACACGGGGAATCAGAGGCGGGGAATCAGAGATGGGGAATCAGAGGCGGGGAATCAGAGGCAGGGAATCAGATGCCGGGAATCAGAGGCGGGGAATCAGAGCTGGGGAATCAGAGGCGGGGAATCAGAGTTGGGGAATCAGAGGCGGGGAATCAGATATGGGGAAATAGAGGCGGGGAATCATATATGGGGAATGAGAGGTGTGGAATCAGAGGTTGGGAATCAGAGGCAGGGAATCAGAGGCGGGGAAACAGAGGCGGGGAATCAGATATGGGGAATCAGAGGTGGCGAATCAAAGGCGGTGAAACAGAGATGGGGAATCAGGGCAGGGAATCAGAGGCAGGGAATCAGAGCTGGGGAAACAGAGGCAGGGAATCAGATATGGGGAATCAGAGGTGGGGAATCAGGGGCGGGGAATCAGTGGCAGGGAATCAGAGCTGGGGAATCAGAGGTGGGGAATCAGAGCTGTGGAAACAGAGGCGGGGAATCAGATATGGGGAATCAGAGGTGGGGAATCAGCGGCGGGGAATCAGTGGAAGGGAATCAGAGGCCGGGAATAAAAGGCGGGGAATCAGAGCTGGGGAATCAGAGGCCGGGAATCAGAGGCAGGGAAACAGAGGCGGGGAATCAGATATGGGGAATCAGAGGTGGGGAATTAGAGGTTGCGAATCAGAGGCAGGGAATCAGAGGCGGGGAATCAGAGGCGGGGAATCAGAGGCGGGGAATCGGATGTGCGGAATCAGAGATGGGGAATCAGAGGTGGGGATTCAGAGGTGGTGAATCAGAGAAGGGGAATCAGAGGCAGGGAATCAGACGCAGGGAATCAGAGGCGGGGAATCATAGATGGCGAATTAGAGGAGGGGAATCAAAGTTGGGGAATCAGAGGCAGGGAATAAGATATGGGGAAACAGAGGCGGGGAATCAGAGGCGGTGAAACAGAGGCGGGGAATCATAGGCAGGGAATCAGAGATGGGGAATCAGAGGCGGGGAATCAGAGGCAGGGAATCGGATGCCGGAAATCAGAGGCGGGAAATCAGAGCTGGGGAATCAGAGGCGGGGAATCAGAGTTGGGGAATCAGAGGAGGCGAAGCAGATATGGGGAAAATGAGGCGGGGAATCAGATATGGGGAATCAGAGGCGGGGAATCAGATATGGGGAATCAGAGGCTGGGAATCAGAGCGGGGGAGACAGAGGCGGGGAATAAGATATGGGGAATCAGAGGTGGGGAATCAGTGGTGGGGAATCAGTGGCAGGGAATCAGAGGCGGGGAATCAGAGGCGGGGATTCAGAGGCAGGGAATCAGACACGGGGAATCAGAGGTGGGGAATCAGAGATGGGGAATCAGAGGCGGGGAATCAGAGGCAGGGAATCAGACGCGGGGAATCAGAGGCGGGGAATCAGAGCTGGGGAATCAGAGGTGGGGAATCAGAGTCGGGGAATCAGAGGCAGGGAATCGGATGTGCGGAATCAGAGATGGGGAATCAGAGGTGGGGAATCAGAGGCGGTGAATCAGAGATGGGGAATCAGAGGCGGGGAATCAGAGGCAGGAAATCAGACACGGGGATTCAGAGGCTGGGAATAAGACGGGGGGAATCAAAGGCGGGGAATCAGAGCTGGTGAATCAGAGGCAGGGAATCAGATATGGGGAAACAGAGGCGGGGAATCAGAGGCGGGCAAACAGAGGCGGGGAATTAGATATGGGGAATCAGAGGTGGGGAATCAGAGGTGGTGAATCGGAGATGGGGAATCACAGGCGGGGAATCAGAGGCAGGGAATAGAACGCGGGGAATCAGAGGCAGGGAATCAGAGCTGGGGAATCAGAGGCGGGGAATCAGATATGGGGAAACAGAGGCGGGGAATCAGAGGCGGGGAAACAGAGGCAGGGAATCAGACATGGGGAATCGGATGCGGGGAATCAGAGGTGGGGAATCAGAGCTGGGGAATCAGAGGCGGGGAATCAGAGTTGGGGCATCAGAGGTGGGGAATTAGATATGGGGAAACAGAGGCGGGGAATCAGAGGCGGGGAAACAGAGGCGGGGAATCAGATATGGGGAATCAGAGGTGGGGAATCAGAGGCAGGGAATCAGATGTGCGGAATCAGAGATGGGGATTCAGAGGCAGGGAATCAGAATCAGAAGCGGGGAATTAGAGGCCGGGAATCAGAGGCCGGGAATCAGATGCTGGGAATAAGAGGCCGGGAATCAGAGGTGGGGAATCAGAGTTCGGGAATCAGAGATGGGGATTCAGAGGCGGGGAATGAGATATGGAGAATCAGAGGCGGGGAATCAGAGGCGGGGAAACAGAGGTGGGGAATCAGATATGGGGAATCAGAGGTGGCGAATCAAAGGCGGTGAATCAGAGATGGGGAAACAGAGGCGGGGAATCAGAGGCGTGGAAACAGAGGTGGGGAATCACATATGGGGAATCAGAGGCGGGGAAACAGAGACAGGGAATCAGATATGGGGAATCAGAGGCGGGGAATCAGAGGTGGGGAATCATAGGCAGGGAATCGGATGTGCGGATTCAGAGATGGGGAATCAGAGGCCGGGAATCAGAGGTGGTGAACCAGAGATGGGGAATCAGAGGCGGTGAATCAGAGGCAGGGAATCAGACGCGGGGAATCAGAGGCGGGGAATCAGAGCTGGCGAATCAGAGGCTGGGAATCAGAGGTGGGCAATCAGAGCCGGGGAATCAGATATGGGGAATCAGAGGCGGGGAATCAGAGGCGGGGAAACAGAGGCTGGGAATCAGATATGGGGAATCAGAGGTGGGGAATCAGAGGTTGTAAATCAGAGATGGGGAATCAAGGCGGGGAATCAGAGGCAGGGAATCGGACGCGAGGAATCAGAGGCGGGGATTCAGAGCTGGGGAATCAGAGGCGGGGAATCAGAGTTGGGGAATCAGAGGCAGGGAATCAGATATGGGGAATCAGAGGCGGGGAATCAGAGGCGGGGAAACAGAGGCGGGGAATCAGATCTGGGGAATCAGAAGTGGGAAATCAGGGGCAGGGAATCAGTGGAAGGGAATCAGAGGCGTGGAATCAGAGGCGGGGAATCAGAGGCAGGGAATCAGACGCGGGGAATCAGAGGCGGGGAATCAGAGATGGGGAATCAGAGGCGGGGAATCAGAGGCAGGGAATCGGACGCCGGGAATCAGAGGCGGGGAATCAGAGCTGGGGAATCAGAGGCGGGGAATCAGAGTTGGGGAATCAGAGGCGGGGAATCAGATATGGGGAAATAGAGGCGGTGAATCATATATGGGGAATGAGAGGTGTGGAATCAGAGGTTGGGAATCAGAGTTGGGGAATCAGAGGCGGGGAATCAGAGGCGGGGAATCAGATATGGGGAATCAGAGGTGGCGAATCAAAGGCGGTGAAACAGAGATGGGGAATCAGGGCAGGGAATCAGAGGCAGGGAATCAGAGCTGGGGAAACAGAGGCGGGGAATCAGATATGGGGAATCAGAGGTGGGGAATCAGGGGCGGGGAATCAGTGGCAGGGAATCAGAGCTGGGGAATCAGAGGTGGGGAATCAGAGCTGTGGAAACAGAGGCGGGGAATCAGATATGGGGAATCAGAGGTGGGGAATCAGGGGCGGGGAATCAGTGGCAGGGAATCAGAGGCCGGGAATAAAAGGCGGGGAATCAGAGCTGGGGAATCAGAGGCCGGGAATCAGAGGCAGGGAAACAGAGGCGGGGATTCAGATATGGGGAATCAGAGGTGGGGAATTAGAGGTTGCGAATCAGAGGCAGGGAATCAGAGGCGGGGAATCAGAGGCGGGGAATCAGAGGCAGGGAATCGGATGTGCGGAATCAGAGATGGGGAATCAGAGGTGGGGATTCAGAGGTGGTGAATCAGAGAAGGGGAATCAGAGGCAGGGAATCAGACGCAGGGAATCAGAGGCGGGGAATCATAGCTGGCGAATTAGAGGAGGGGAATCAAAGTTGGGGAATCAGAGGCGGGTAATCAGATATGGGGAAACAGAGGCGGGGAATCAGAGGCGGGGAAACAGAGGCGGGGAATCATAGGCGGGGAATCAGAGATGGGGAATCAGAGGCGGGGAATCAGAGGCAGGGAATCGGATGCCGGAAATCAGAGGCGGGAAATCAGAGCTGGGGAATCAGATGCGGGGAATCAGAGTTGGGGAATCAGAGGCGGCGAAGCAGATATGGGGAAAATGAGGCGGGGAATCAGATATGGGGAATCAGAGGCGGGGAATCAGATATGGGGAATCAGAGGCTGGGAATCAGAGCGGGGGAAACAGAGGAGGGGAATAAGATATGGGGAATCAGAGGTGGGGAATCAGTGGTGGGGAATCAGTGGCAGGGAATCAGAGGCGGGGAATCAGAGGCGGGGATTCAGAGGCAGGGAATCAGACACGGGGAATCAGAGGTGGGGAATCAGAGATGGGGAATCAGAGGCGGGGAATCAGAGGCAGGGAATCAGACGAGGGGAATCAGAGGCGGGGAATCAGAGCTGGGGAATCAGAGGTGGGGAATCAGAGGCGGGGAATCAGAGGCAGGGAATCAGACACGGGGAATCAGAGGTGGGGAATCAGAGATGGGGAATCAGAGGCGGGGAATCAGAGGCAGGGAATCAGACGGGGAATCAGAGGCAGGGAATCAGACGGGGAATCAGAGGTGGGGAATCAGAGATGGGGAATCAGAGGCGGGGAATCAGAGGCAGGGAATCAGACGCGGGGAATCAGAGGCGGGGAATAAGAGCTGGGGAATCAGAGGTGGGGAATCAGAGTCGGGGAATCAGAGGCAGGGAATCGGATGTGCGGAATCAGAAATGGGGAGTCAGATGTGGGGAATCAGAGGCGGTGAATCAGAGATGGGGAATCAGAGGCGGGGAATCAGAGGCAGGAAATCAGACACGGGGATTCAGAGGCTGGGAATCAGACGGGGGGAATCAAAGGCGGGGAATCAGAGCTGGTGAATAAGAGGCGGGGAATCAGAGTTGGGGATTCAGAGGCGGGGAATCAGATATGTGGAAACAGAGGAGGGGAATCAGAGGCGGGCAAACAGAGGCGGGGAATTAGATATGGGGAATCAGAGGTGGGGAATCAGAGGTGGTGAATAAGAGATGGGGAATCACAGGCGGGGAATCAGAGGCAGGGAATGGAACGCGGGGAATCAGAGGCAGGGAATCAGAGCTGGGGAATCAGAGGCGGGGAATCAGATATGGGGAAACAGAGGCGGGGAATCAGATGCGGGGAAACAGAGGCGGGGAATCAGACATGGGGAATCGGATGCAGGGAATCAGAGGTGGGGAATCAGAGCTGGGGAATCAGAGGCGGGGAATCAGAGTTGGGGCATCAGAGGTGGGGAATTAGATATGGGGAAACAGAGGCGGGGAATCAGAGGCGGGGAAACAGAGGCGGGGAATCAGATATGGGGAATCAGAGGTGGGGAATCAGAGGCAGGGAATCAGAATCAGAAGCGGGGAATCAGAGGCCGGGAATCAGAGGCCGGGAATCAAATGCTGGGAATAAGAGGCCGGGAATCAGAGGTGGGGAATCAGAGTCCGGGAATCAGAGATGGGGATTCAGAGGCGGGGAATGAGATATGGAGAATCAGAGGCGGGGAATCAGAGGCGGGGAAACAGTGGTGGGGAATCAGATATGGGGAATCAGAGGTGGCGAATCAAAGGTGGTGAATCAGAGATGGGGAATCAGAGGCGGGGAATCAGAGGCAGGGAATCAGATGCGGGGAATCAGACGCGGGGAATCAGAGGCGGGGATTCAGAGCTGGGGAATCAGAGGCGGGGAATCAGAGTTGGGGAATCAGAGGCAGGGAATCAGATATGGGGAATCAGAGGCGGGGAATCAGAGGCGGGGAAACAGAGGCGGGGAATCAGATATGGGGAATCAGAAGTGGGGAATCAGGGGCAGGGAATCAGTGGCAGGGAATCAGAGGCGGGGAATCAGAGGCGGGGAATCATAGGCAGGGAATCAGACACGGGGAATCAGAGGCGGGGAATCAGAGATGGGGAATCAGAGGCGGGGAATCAGAGGCAGGGAATCGGATGCCGGGAATCAGAGGCGGGGAATCAGAGCTGGGGAATCAGAGGCGGGGAATCAGAGTTGGGGAATCAGAGGCGGGGAATCAGATATGGGGAAATAGAGGCGGGGAATCATATATGGGGAATGAGAGGTGTGGAATCAGAGGTTGCGAATCAGAGGCAGGGAATCAGAGGCGGGGAAACAGAGGCGGGGAATCAGATATGGGGAATCAGAGGTGGCGAATCAAAGGCGGTGAAACAGAGATGGGGAATCAGGGCAGGGAATCAGAGGCAGGGAATCAGAGCTGGGAAACAGAGGCGGGGAATCAGATATGGGGAATCAGAGGTGGGGAATCAGGGGCGGGGAATCAGTGGCAGGGAATCAGAGCTGGGGAATCAGAGGTGGGGAATCAGAGCTGTGGAAACAGAGGCGGGGAATCAGATATGGGGAATCAGAGGTGGGGAATCAGCGGCGGGGAATCAGTGGAAGGGAATCAGAGGCCGGGAATAAAAGGCGGGGAATCAGAGCTGGGGAATCAGAGGCCGGGAATCAGAGGCAGGGAAACAGAGGCGGGGAATCAGATATGGGGAATCAGAGGTGGGGAATTAGAGGTTGCGAATCAGAGGCAGGGAATCAGAGGCGGGGAATCAGAGGCGGGGAATCAGAGGCAGGGAATCGGATGTGCGGAATCAGAGATGGGGAATCAGAGGTGGGGATTCAGAGGTGGTGAATCAGAGAAGGGGAATCAGAGGCAGGGAATCAGACGCAGGGAATCAGAGGCGGGGAATCATAGCTGGCGAATTAGAGGAGGGGAATCAAAGTTGGGGAATCAGAGGCGGGGAATAAGATATGGGGAAACAGAGGCGGGGAATCAGAGGCGGTGAAAGAGAGGCGGGGAATCATAGGCGGGGAATCAGAGATGGGGAATCAGAGGCGGGGAATCAGAGGCAGGGAATCGGATGCCGGAAATCAGAGGCGGGAAATCAGAGCTGGGGAATCAGAGGCGGGGAATCAGAGTTGGGGAATCAGAGGAGGCGAAGCAGATATGGGGAAAATGAGGCGGGGAATCAGATATGGGGAATCAGAGGCGGGGAATCAGATATGGGGAATCAGAGGCTGGGAATCAGAGCGGGGGAGACAGAGGCGGGGAATAAGATATGGGGAATCAGAGGTGGGGAATCAGTGGTGGGGAATCAGTGGCAGGGAATCAGAGGCGGGGAATCAGAGGCGGGGATTCAGAGGCAGGGAATCAGACACGGGGAATCAGAGGTGGGGAATCAGAGATGGGGAATCAGAGGCGGGGAATCAGAGGCAGGGAATCAGACGCGGGGAATCAGAGGCGGGGAATCAGAGCTGGGGAATCAGAGGTGGGGAATCAGAGTCGGGGAATCAGAGGCAGGGAATCGGATGTGCGGAATCAGAGATGGGGAATCAGAGGTGGGGAATCAGAGGCGGTGAATCAGAGATGGGGAATCAGAGGCGGGGAATCAGAGGCAGGAAATCAGACACGGGGATTCAGAGGCTGGGAATAAGACGGGGGGAATCACTGGCGGGGAATCAGAGCTGGTGAATCAGAGGCAGGGAATCAGAGTTGGGGATTCAGAAGCGGGGAATCAGATATGGGGAAACAGAGGCGGGGAATCAGAGGCGGGCAAACAGAGGCGGGGAATTAGATATGGGGAATCAGAGGTGGGGAATCAGAGGTGGTGAATCGGAGATGGGGAATCACAGGCGGGGAATCAGAGGCAGGGAATAGAACGCGGGGAATCAGAGGCAGGGAATCAGAGCTGGGGAATCAGAGGCGGGGAATCAGATATGGGGAAACAGAGGCGGGGAATCAGAGGCGGGGAAACAGAGGCAGGGAATCAGACATGGGGAATCGGATGCGGGGAATCAGAGGTGGGGAATCAGAGCTGGGGAATCAGAGGCGGGGAATCAGAGTTGGGGCATCAGAGGTGGGGAATTAGATATGGGGAAACAGAGGCGGGGAATCAGAGGCGGGGAAACAGAGGCGGGGAATCAGATATGGGGAATCAGAGGTGGGGAATCAGAGGCAGGGAATCAGATGTGCGGAATCAGAGATGGGGATTCAGAGGCAGGGAATCAGAATCAGAAGCGGGGAATTAGAGGCCGGGAATCAGAGGCCGGGAATCAGATGCTGGGAATAAGAGGCCGGGAATCAGAGGTGGGGAATCAGAGTTCGGGAATCAGAGATGGGGATTCAGAGGCGGGGAATGAGATATGGAGAATCAGAGGCGGGGAATCAGAGGCGGGGAAACAGAGGTGGGGAATCAGATATGGGGAATCAGAGGTGGCGAATCAAAGGCGGTGAATCAGAGATGGGGTAACAGAGGCGGGGAATCAGAGGCGTGGAAACAGAGGTGGGGAATCACATATGGGGAATCAGAGGCGGGGAAACAGAGACAGGGAATCAGATATGGGGAATCAGAGGCGGGGAATCAGAGGTGGGGAATCATAGGCAGGGAATCGGATGTGCGGATTCAGAGATGGGGAATCAGAGGCCGGGAATCAGAGGTGGTGAACCAGAGATGGGGAATCAGAGGCGGTGAATCAGAGGCAGGGAATCAGACGCGGGGAATCAGAGGCGGGGAATGAGAGCTGGCGAATCAGAGGCTGGGAATCAGAGGTGGGCAATCAGAGCCGGGGAATCAGATATGGGGAATCAGAGGCGGGGAATCAGAGGCGGGGAAACAGAGGCTGGGAATCAGATATGGGGAATCAGAGGTGGGGAATCAGAGGTTGTAAATCAGAGATGGGGAATCAAGGCGGGGAATCAGAGGCAGGGAATCGGACGCGAGGAATCAGAGGCGGGGATTCAGAGCTGGGGAATCAGAGGTGGGGAATCAGAGTTGGGGAATCAGAGGCAGGGAATCAGATATGGGGAATCAGAGGCGGGGAATCAGAGGCGGGGAAACAGAGGCGGGGAATCAGATATGGGGAATCAGAAGTGGGAAATCAGGGGCAGGGAATCAGTGGCAGGGAATCAGAGGCGTGGAATCAGAGGCGGGGAATCAGAGGCAGGAATCAGACGCGGGGAATCAGAGGCGGGGAATCAGAGATGGGGAATCAGAGGCGGGGAATCAGAGGCAGGGAATCGGACGCCGGGAATCAGAGGCGGGGAATCAGAGCTGGGGAATCAGAGGCGGGGAATCAGAGTTGGGGAATCAGAGGCGGGGAATCAGATATGGGGAAATAGAGGCGGGGAATCATATATGGGGAATGAGAGGTGTGGAATCAGAGGTTGGGAATCAGAGGCAGGGAATCAGAGGCGGGGAAACAGAGGCGGGGAATCAGATATGGGGAATCAGAGGTGGCGAATCAAAGGCGGTGAAACAGAGATGGGGAATCAGGGCAGGGAATCAGAGGCAGGGAATCAGAGCTGGGGAAACAGAGGCGGGGAATCAGATATGGGGAATCAGAGGTGGGGAATCAGGGGCGGGGAATCAGTGGCAGGTAATCAGAGCTGGGGAATCAGAGGTGGGGAATCAGAGCTGTGGAAACAGAGGCGGGGAATCAGATATGGGGAATCAGAGGTGGGGAATCAGGGGCGGGGAATCAGTGGCAGGGAATCAGAGGCCGGGAATAAAAGGCGGGGAATCAGAGCTGGGGAATCAGAGGCCGGGAATCAGAGGCAGGGAAACAGAGGCGGGGAATCAGATATGGGGAATCAGAGGTGGGGAATTAGAGGTTGCGAATCAGAGGCAGGGAATCAGAGGCGGGGAATCAGAGGCGGGGAATCAGAGGCAGGGAATCGGATGTGAGGAATCAGAGATGGGGAATCAGAGGTGGGGATTCAGAGGTGGTGAATCAGAGAAGGGGAATCAGAGGCAGGGAATCAGACGCAGGGAATCAGAGGCGGGGAATCATAGCTGGCGAATTAGAGGAGGGGAATCAAAGTTGGGGAATCAGAGGCGGGTAATCAGATATGGGGAAACAGAGGCGGGGAATCAGAGGCGGGGAAACAGAGGCGGGGAATCATAGGCGGGGAATCAGAGATGGGTAATCAGAGGCGGGGAATCAGAGGCAGGGAATCGGATGCCGGAAATCAGAGGCGGGAAATCAGAGCTGGGGAATCAGATGCGGGGAATCAGAGTTGGGGAATCAGAGGCGGCGAAGCAGATATGGGGAAAATGAGGCGGGGAATCAGATATGGGGAATCAGAGGCGGGGAATCAGATATGGGGAATCAGAGGCTGGGAATCAGAGCGGGGGAAACAGAGGAGGGGAATAAGATATGGGGAATCAGAGGTGGGGAATCAGTGGTGGGGAATCAGTGGCAGGGAATCAGAGGCGGGGAATCAGAGGCGGGGATTCAGAGGCAGGGAATCAGACACGGGGAATCAGAGGTGGGGAATCAGAGATGGGGAATCAGAGGCGGGGAATCAGAGGCAGGGAATCAGACGTGGGGAATCAGAGGCGGGGAATCAGAGCTGGGGAATCAGAGGTGGGGAATCAGAGGCGGGGAATCAGAGGCAGGGAATCAGACACGGGGAATCAGAGGTGGGGAATCAGAGATGGGGAATCAGAGGCGGGGAATCAGAGGCAGGGAATCAGACGCGGGGAATCAGAGGCGGGGAATAAGAGCTGGGGAATCAGAGGTGGGGAATCAGAGTCGGGGAATCAGAGGCAGGATATCGGATGTGCGGAATCAGAAATGGGGAGTCAGAGGTGGGGAATCAGAGGCGGTGAATCAGAGATGGGGAATCAGAGGCGGGGAATCAGAGGCAGGGAATCGGATGTGCGGAATCAGAGATGGGGAATCAGAGCTGGGGAATCAGAGGCGGGGAATCAGAGTTGGGGAATCAGAGGCGGCGAAGCAGATATGTGGAAATAGAGGCGGGGAATCAGATATGGGGAATCAGAGGCTGGGAATCAGAGGGGGGGAAACAGAGGCGGGGAATAAGATATGGGGAATTAGAGGTGGGGAATCAGGGGCGGGGAATCAGTTGCAGGGAATCAGAGGCGGGGAATCAGAGGCGGGGAATCAGAGGCAGGGAATCAGACGGGGAATCAGAGGTGGGGAATCAGAGATGGGGAATCAGAGGCGGGGAATCAGAGGCAGGGAATCAGACGCGGGGAATCAGAGGCGGGGAATATGAGCTGGGGAATCAGAGGTGGGGAATCAGAGTCGGGGAATCAGAGGCAGGGAATCGGATGTGCGGAATCAGAAATGGGGAGTCAGATGTGGGGAATCAGAGGCGGTGAATCAGAGATGGGGAATCAGAGGCGGGGAATCAGAGGCAGGAAATCAGACACGGGGATTCAGAGGCTGGGAATCAGACGGGGGGAATCAAAGGCGGGGAATCAGAGCTGGTGAATCAGAGGCGGGGAATCAGAGTTGGGGATTCAGAGGCGGGGAATCAGATATGTGGAAACAGAGGAGGGGAATCAGAGGCGGGCAAACAGAGGCGGGGAATTAGATATGGGGAATCAGAGGTGGGGAATCAGAGGTGGTGAATAAGAGATGGGGAATCACAGGCGGGGAATCAGAGGCAGGGAATGAAACGCGGGGAATCAGAGGCAGGGAATCAGAGCTGGGGAATCAGAGGCAGGGAATCAGATATGGGGAAACAGAGGCGGGGAATCAGAGGCGGGGAAACAGAGGCGGGGAATCAGACATGGGGAATCGGATGCAGGGAATCAGAGGTGGGGAATCAGAGCTGGTGAATCAGAGGCGGGGAATCAGAGTTGGGGCATCAGAGGTGGGGAATTAGATATGGGGAAACAGAGGCGGGGAATCAGAGGCGGGGAAACAGAGGCGGGGAATCAGATATGGGGAATCAGAGGTGGGGAATCAGAGGCAGGGAATCAGATGTGCGGAATCAGAGATGGGGAATCAGAGGCAGGGAATCAGAATCAGAAGCGGGGAATCAGAGGCCGGGAATCAGAGGCCGGGAATCAAATGCTGGGAATAAGAGGCCGGGAATCAGAGGTGGGGAATCAGAGTCCGGGAATCAGAGATGGGGATTCAGAGGCGGGGAATGAGATATGGAGAATCAGAGGCGGGGAATCAGAGGCGGGGAAACAGTGGTGGGGAATCAGATATGGGGAATCAGAGGTGGTGAATCAAAGGCGGTGAATCAGAGATGGGGAATCAGAGGCGGGGAATCAGAGGCAGGGAATCAGATGCGGGGAATCAGACGCGGGGAATCAGAGGCGGGGATTCAGAGCTGGGGAATCAGAGGCGGGGAATCAGAGTTGGGGAATCAGAGGCAGGGAATCAGATATGGGGAATCAGAGGCGGGGAATCAGAGGCGGGGAAACAGAGGCGGGGAATCAGATATGGGGAATCAGAAGTGGGGAATCAGGGGCAGGGAATCAGTGGCAGGGAATCAGAGGCGGGGAATCAGAGGCGGGGAATCAGAGGCGGGGAATCAGAGGCAGGGAATCAGACGGGGAATCAGAGGTGGGGAATCAGAGATGGGGAATCAGAGGCGGGGAATCAGAGGCAGGGAATCAGACGCGGGGAATCAGAGGCGGGGAATAAGAGCTGGGGAATCAGAGGTGGGGAATCAGAGTCGGGGAATCAGAGGCAGGGAATCGGATGTGCGGAATCAGAAATGGGGAGTCAGATGTGGGGAATCAGAGGCGGTGAATCACAGATGGGGAATCAGAGGCGGGGAATCAGAGGCAGGAAATCAGACACGGGGATTCAGAGGCTGGGAATCAGACGGGGGGAATCAAAGGCGGGGAATCAGAGCTGGTGAATCAGAGGCGGGGAATCAGAGTTGGGGATTCAGAGGCGGGGAATCAGATATGTGGAAACAGAGGAGGGGAATCAGAGGCGGGCAAACAGAGGCGGGGAATTAGATATGGGGAATCAGAGGTGGGGAATCAGAGGTGGTGAATAAGAGATGGGGAATCACAGGCGGGGAATCAGAGGCAGGGAATGGAACGCGGGGAATCAGAGGCAGGGAATCAGAGCTGGGGAATCAGAGGCGGGGAATCAGATATGGGGAAACAGAGGCGGGGAATCAGAGGCGGGGAAACAGAGGCGGGGAATCAGACATGGGGAATCGGATGCAGGGAATCAGAGGTGGGGAATCAGAGCTGGGGAATCAGAGGCGGGGAATCAGAGTTGGGGCATCAGAGGTGGGTAATTAGATATGGGGAAACAGAGGCGGGGAATCAGAGGTGGGGAATCAGAGGCAGGGAATCAGATGTGCGGAATCAGAGATGGGGAATCAGAGGCAGGGAATCAGAATCAGAAGCGGGGAATCAGAGGCCGGGAATCAGAGGCCGGGAATCAAATGCTGGGAATAAGAGGCCGGGAATCAGAGGTGGGGAATCAGAGTCCGGGAATCAGAGATGGGGATTCAGAGGCGGGGAATGAGATATGGAGAATCAGAGGCGGGGAATCAGAGGCGGGGAAACAGTGGTGGGGAATCAGATATGGGGAATCAGAGGTGGCGAATCAAAGGCGGTGAATCAGAGATGGGGAATCAGAGGCGGGGAATCAGAGGCAGGGAATCAGATGCGGGGAATCAGACGCGGGGAATCAGAGGCGGGGATTCAGAGCTGGGGAATCAGAGGCGGGGAATCAGAGTTGGGGAATCAGAGGCAGGGAATCAGATATGGGGAATCAGAGGCGGGGAATCAGAGGCGGGGAAACAGAGGCGGGGAATCAGATATGGGGAATCAGAAGTGGGGAATCAGGGGCAGGGAATCAGTGGCAGGGAATCAGAGGCGGGGAATCAGAGGCGGGGAATCATAGGCAGGGAATCAGACACGGGGAATCAGAGGCGGGGAATCAGAGATGGGGAATCAGAGGCGGGGAATCAGAGGCAGGGAATCGGACGCCGGGAATCAGAGGCGGGGAATCAGAGCTGGGGAATCAGAGGCGGGGAATCAGAGTTGGGGAATCAGAGGCGGGGAATCAGATATGGGGAAATAGAGGCGGGGAATCATATATGGGGAATGAGAGGTGTGGAATCAGAGGTTGGGAATCAGAGGCAGGGAATCAGAGGCGGGGAAACAGAGGCGGGGAATCAGATATGGGGAATCAGAGGTGGCGAATCAAAGGCGGTGAAACAGAGATGGGGAATCAGGGCAGGGAATCAGAGGCAGGGAATCAGAGCTGGGGAAACAGAGGCGGGGAATCAGATATGGGGAATCAGAGGTGGGGAATCAGGGGCGGGGAATCAGTGGCAGGGAATCAGAGCTGGGGAATCAGAGGTGGGGAATCAGAGCTGTGGAAACAGAGGCGGGGAATCAGATATGGGGAATCAGAGGTGGGGAATCAGCGGCGGGGAATCAGTGGAAGGGAATCAGATGCCGGGAATAAAAGGCGGGGAATCAGAGCTGGGGAATCAGAGGCCGGGAATCAGAGGCAGGGAAACAGAGGCGGGGAATCAGATATGGGGAATCAGAGGTGGGGAATTAGAGGTTGCGAATCAGAGGCAGGGAATCAGAGGCGGGGAATCAGAGGCAGGGAATCAGATGTGCGGAATCAGAGATGGGGAATCAGAGGTGGGGATTCAGAGGTGGTGAATCAGAGAAGGGGAATCAGAGGCAGGGAATCAGACGCAGGGAATCAGAGGCTGGGAATCATAGCTGGCGAATTAGAGGAGGGGAATCAAAGTTGGGGATTCAGAGGCGGGGAATAAGATATGGGGAAACAGAGGCGGGGAATCAGAGGCGGTGAAACAGAGGCGGGGAATCATAGGCGGGGAATCAGAGATGGGGAATCAGAGGCGGGGAATCAGAGGCAGGGAATCGGATGCCGGAAATCAGAGGCGGGAAATCAGAGCTGGGGAATCAGAGGCGGGGAATCAGAGTTGGGGAATCAGAGGAGGCGAAGCAGATATGGGGAAAATGAGGCGGGGAATCAGATATGGGGAATCAGAGGCGGGGAATCAGATATGGGGAATCAGAGGCTGGGAATCAGAGCGGGGGAGACAGAGGCGGGGAATAAGATATGGGGAATCAGAGGTGGGGAATCAGTGGTGGGGAATCAGTGGCAGGGAATCAGAGGCGGGGAATCAGAGGCGGGGATTCAGAGGCAGGGAATCAGACACGGGGAATCAGAGGTGGGGAATCAGAGATGGGGAATCAGAGGCGGGGAATCAGAGGCAGGGAATCAGACGCGGGGAATCAGAGGCGGGGAATCAGAGCTGGGGAATCAGAGGTGGGGAATCAGAGTCGGGGAATCAGAGGCAGGGAATCGGATGTGCGGAATCAGAGATGGGGAATCAGAGGTGGGGAATCAGAGGCGGTGAATCAGAGATGGGGAATCAGAGGCGGGGAATCAGAGGCAGGAAATCAGACACGGGGATTCAGAGGCTGGGAATAAGACGGGGGGAATCTAAGGCGGGGAATCAGAGCTGGTGAATCAGAGGCAGGGAATCAGAGTTGGGGATTCAGAGGCGGGGTATCAGATATGGGGAAACAGAGGCGGGGAATCAGAGGCGGGCAAACAGAGGCGGGGAATTAGATATGGGGAATCAGAGGTGGGGAATCAGAGGTGGTGAATCGGAGATGGGGAATCACAGGCGGGGAATCAGAGGCAGGGAATAGAACGCGGGGAATCAGAGGCAGGGAATCAGAGCTGGGGAATCAGAGGCGGGGAATCAGAGGCAGGGAATCAGACATGGGGAATCGGATGCGGGGAATCAGAGGTGGGGAATCAGAGCTGGGGAATCAGAGGCGGGGAATCAGAGTTGGGGCATCAGAGGTGGGGAATTAGATATGGGGAAACAGAGGCGGGGAATCAGAGGCGGGGAAACAGAGGCGGGGAATCAGATATGGGGAATCAGAGGTGGGGAATCAGAGGCAGGGAATCAGATGTGCGGAATCAGAGATGGGGATTCAGAGGCAGGGAATCAGAATCAGAAGCGGGGAATTAGAGGCCGGGAATCAGAGGCCGGGAATCAGATGCTGGGAATAAGAGGCCGGGAATCAGAGGTGGGGAATCAGAGTTCGGGAATCAGAGATGGGGATTCAGAGGCGGGGAATGAGATATGGAGAATCAGAGGCGGGGAATCAGAGGCGGGGAAACAGAGGTGGGGAATCAGATATGGGGAATCAGATGTGGCGAATCAAAGGCGGTGAATCAGAGATGGGGAAACAGAGGCGGGGAATCAGAGGCGTGGAAACAGAGGTGGGGAATCACATATGGGGAATCAGAGGCGGGGAAACAGAGACAGGGAATCAGATATGGGGAATCAGAGGTGGGGAATCAGAGGTGGGGAATCATAGGCAGGGAATCGGATGTGCGGATTCAGAGATGGGGAATCAGAGGCCGGGAATCAGAGGTGGTGAACCAGAGATGGGGAATCAGAGGCGGTGAATCAGAGGCAGGGAATCAGACGCGGGGAATCAGAGGTGGGCAATCAGAGGCGGTGAATCAGATATGGGGAATCAGAGGCGGGGAATCAGAGGCGGGGAAACAGAGGCGGGGAATCAGATATGGGGAATCAGAGGTGGGGCATCAGAGGTTGTGAATCACAGATGGTGAATCAGAGGCGGGGAATCAGAGGCAGGGAATCAGACGCGAGGAGTCAGAGGCGGGGATTCAGAGCTGGGGAATCAGAGGCGGGGAATCAGAGTTGGGGAATCAGAGGCGGGGAATCAGATATGGGGAATCAGAGACAGGGAATCAGAGGCAGGAAAACAGAGGCGGGGAATCAGATATGGGGAATCAGAGGTGGGGAATCAGGGGCAGGGAATCAGTGGCAGGGAATCAGACGCGGGGAATCAGAGTCGGGGAATCAGAGGCAGGGAATCAGACACGGGGAATCAGAGGCGGGGAATCAGAGATGGGGAATCAGAGGTGGGGAATCAGAGGCAGGGAATCGGATGCCGGGAATCAGAGGCGGGAAATCAGAGCTCGGGAATCAGAGGCGGGGAATCAGAGTTGGGGAATCAGAGGCGGCGAAGCAGATATGGGGAAATAGAGGCGGGGAATCAGATATGGGGAATCAGAGGTGGGGAATCAGGGGCGGGGAATCAGTGGCAGGGAATCAGAGGCGGGGAATCAGAGGCGGGGAATCAGAGGCAGGGAATCAGACACGGGGAATCAGAGGTGGGGAATCAGAGATGGGGAATCAGAGGCGGGGAATCAGAGGCAGGGAATCAGATGCGGGGAATCAGACGCGGGGAATCAGAGGCGGGGATTCAGAGCTGGGGAATCAGAGGCGGGGAATCAGAGTTGGGGAATCAGAGGCAGGGAATCAGATATGGGGAATCAGAGGCGGGGAATCAGAGGCGGGGAAACAGAGGCGGGGAATCAGATATGGGGAATCAGAAGTGGGGAATCAGGGGCAGGGAATCAGTGGCAGGGAATCAGAGGCGGGGAATCAGAGGCGGGGAATCATAGGCAGGGAATCAGACACGGGGAATCAGAGGCGGGGAATCAGAGATGGGGAATCAGAGGCGGGGAATCAGAGGCAGGGAATCGGACGCCGGGAATCAGAGGCGGGGAATCAGAGCTGGGGAATCAGAGGCGGGGAATCAGAGTTGGGGAATCAGAGGCGGGGAATCAGAAATGGGGAAATAGAGGCGGGGAATCATATATGGGGAATGAGAGGTGTGGAATCAGAGGTTGGGAATCAGAGGCAGGGAATCAGAGGCGGGGAAACAGAGGCGGGGAATCAGATATGGGGAATCAGAGGTGGCGAATCAAAGGCGGTGAAACAGAGATGGGGAATCAGGGCAGGGAATCAGAGGCAGGGAATCAGAGCTGGGGAAACAGAGGCGGGGAATCAGATATGGGGAATCAGAGGTGGGGAATCAGGGGCGGGGAATCAGTGGCAGGGAATCAGAGCTGGGGAATCAGAGGTGGGGAATCAGAGCTGTGGAAACAGAGGCGGGGAATCAGATATGGGGAATCAGAGGTGGGGAATCAGCGGCGGGGAATCAGTGGAAGGGAATCAGATGCCGGGAATAAAAGGCGGGGAATCAGAGCTGGGGAATCAGAGGCCGGGAATCAGAGGCAGGGAAACAGAGGCGGGGAATCAGATATGGGGAATCAGAGGTGGGGAATTAGAGGTTGCGAATCAGAGGCAGGGAATCAGAGGCGGGGAATCAGAGGCAGGGAATCAGATGTGCGGAATCAGAGATGGGGAATCAGAGGTGGGGATTCAGAGGTGGTGAATCAGAGAAGGGGAATCAGAGGCAGGGAATCAGACGCAGGGAATCAGAGGCTGGGAATCATAGCTGGCGAATTAGAGGAGGGGAATCAAAGTTGGGGATTCAGAGGCGGGGAATAAGATATGGGGAATCAGAGGCGGGGAATCAGAGGCAGGGAATCGGATGCCGGAAATCAGAGGCGGGAAATCAGAGCTGGGGAATCAGAGGCGGGGAATCAGAGTTGGGGAATCAGAGGCGGCGAAGCAGATATGGGGAAAATGAGGCGGGGAATCAGATATGGGGAATCAGAGGCGGGGAATCAGATATGGGGAATCAGAGGCTGGGAATCAGAGCGGGGGAGACAGAGGCGGGGAATAAGATATGGGGAATCAGAGGTGGGGAATCAGTGGTGGGGAATCAGTGGCAGGGAATCAGAGGCGGGGAATCAGAGGCGGGGATTCAGAGGCAGGGAATCAGACACGGGGAATCAGAGGTGGGGAATCAGAGATGGGGAATCAGAGGCGGGGAATCAGAGGCAGGGAATCAGACGCGGGGAATCAGAGGCGGGGAATCAGAGCTGGGGAATCAGAGGTGGGGAATCAGAGTCGGGGAATCAGAGGCAGGGAATCGGATGTGCGGAATCAGAGATGGGGAATCAGAGGTGGGGAATCAGAGGCGGTGAATCAGAGATGGGGAATCAGAGGCGGGGAATCAGAGGCAGGAAATCAGACACGGGGATTCAGAGGCTGGGAATAAGACGGGGGGAATCTAAGGCGGGGAATCAGAGCTGGTGAATCAGAGGCAGGGAATCAGAGTTGGGGATTCAGAGGCGGGGTATCAGATATGGGGAAACAGAGGCGGGGAATCAGAGGCGGGCAAACAGAGGCGGGGAATTAGATATGGGGAATCAGAGGTGGGGAATCAGAGGTGGTGAATCGGAGATGGGGAATCACAGGCGGGGAATCAGAGGCAGGGAATAGAACGCGGGGAATCAGAGGCAGGGAATCAGAGCTGGGGAATCAGAGGCGGGGAATCAGAGGCAGGGAATCAGACATGGGGAATCGGATGCGGGGAATCAGAGGTGGGGAATCAGAGCTGGGGAATCAGAGGCGGGGAATCAGAGTTGGGGCATCAGAGGTGGGGAATTAGATATGGGGAAACAGAGGCGGGGAATCAGAGGCGGGGAAACAGAGGCGGGGAATCAGATATGGGGAATCAGAGGTGGGGAATCAGAGGCAGGGAATCAGATGTGCGGAATCAGAGATGGGGATTCAGAGGCAGGGAATCAGAATCAGAAGCGGGGAATTAGAGGCCGGGAATCAGAGGCCGGGAATCAGATGCTGGGAATAAGAGGCCGGGAATCAGAGGTGGGGAATCAGAGTTCGGGAATCAGAGATGGGGATTCAGAGGCGGGGAATGAGATATGGAGAATCAGAGGCGGGGAATCAGAGGCGGGGAAACAGAGGTGGGGAATCAGATATGGGGAATCAGATGTGGCGAATCAAAGGCGGTGAATCAGAGATGGGGAAACAGAGGCGGGGAATCAGAGGCGTGGAAACAGAGGTGGGGAATCACATATGGGGAATCAGAGGTGGGGAATCAGAGGTGGGGAATCATAGGCAGGGAATCGGATGTGCGGATTCAGAGATGGGGAATCAGAGGCCGGGAATCAGAGGTGGTGAACCAGAGATGGGGAATCAGAGGCGGTGAATCAGAGGCAGGGAATCAGACGCGGGGAATCAGAGGTGGGCAATCAGAGGCGGTGAATCAGATATGGGGAATCAGAGGCGGGGAATCAGAGGCGGGGAAACAGAGGCGGGGAATCAGATATGGGGAATCAGAGGTGGGGCATCAGAGGTTGTGAATCACAGATGGGGAATCAGAGGCGGGGAATCAGAGGCAGGGAATCAGACGTGAGGAGTCAGAGGCGGGGATTCAGAGCTGGGGAATCAGAGGCGGGGAATCAGAGTTGGGGAATCAGAGGCGGGGAATCAGATATGGGGAATCAGAGACAGGGAATCAGAGGCAGGAAAACAGAGGCGGGGAATCAGATATGGGGAATCAGAGGTGGGGAATCAGGGGCAGGGAATCAGTGGCAGGGAATCAGACGCGGGGAATCAGAGTCGGGGAATCAGAGGCAGGGAATCAGACACGGGGAATCAGAGGCGGGGAATCAGAGATGGGGAATCAGAGGTGGGGAATCAGAGGCAGGGAATCGGATGCCGGGAATCAGAGGCGGGAAATCAGAGCTCGGGAATCAGAGGCGGGGAATCAGAGTTGGGGAATCAGAGGCGGCGAAGCAGATATGGGGAAATAGAGGCGGGGAATCAGATATGGGGAATCAGAGGTGGGGAATCAGGGGCGGGGAATCAGTGGCAGGGAATCAGAGGCGGGGAATCAGAGGCGGGGAATCAGAGGCAGGGAATCAGACACGGGGAATCAGAGGTGGGGAATCAGAGATGGGGAATCAGAGGTGGGGAATCAGAGGCAGGGAATCAGACGCGGGGAATCAGAGGCAGGGAATCAGAGCTGGGGAATCAGAGGCGGGGAATCAGAGGCAGGGAATCAGACGCGGGGAATCAGAGGCGGGGAATCAGAGCTGGGGAATCAGAGGTGGGGAATCAGAGTCGGGGAATCAGAGGCAGGGAATCGGATGTGCGGAATCAGAAATGGGGAATCAGAGGTGGGGAATCAGAGGTGGTGAATCAGAGATGGGGAATCAGAGGCGGGGAATCTGAGGCAGGAAATCAGACACGGGGATTCAGAGGCTGGGAATCAGACGGGGGGAATCAAAGGCGGGGAATCAGAGCTGGTGAATCAGAGGCAGGGAATCAGAGTTGGGGATTCAGAGGCGGGGAATAAGATATGGGGAAACAGAGGCGGGGAATCAGACGCGGGCAAAAAGAGGCGGGGAATTAGATATGGGGAATCAGAGGTGGGGAATCAGAGGTGGTGAATCAGAGATGGGGAATCACAGGCGGGGAATCAGAGGCAGGGAATAGAACGCGGGGAATCAGAGGCAGGGAATCAGAGCTGGGGAATCAGAGGTGGGGAATCAGATATGGGGAAACAGAGGCGGGGAATCAGAGGCGGGGAAACAGAGGCGGGGAATCTGACATGGGGAATCGGATGCGGGGAATCAGAGGCGGGGAATCAGAGCTGGGGAATCAGAGGCGGGGAATCAGTGTTGGGGAATCAGAGGTGGGGAATTAGATATGGGGAAACAGAGGCGGGGAATCAGAGGCGGGGAAACAGAGGCGGGGAATCAGATGTGCGGAATCAGAGATGGGGAATCAGAGGCAGGGAATCAGATGTGCGGAATCAGAGATGGGGAATCAGAGGTGGGGAATGAGATGGGGAATAAGAGGCCGGGAATCAGAGGTGGGGAATCAGAGTCCGGGAATCAGAGATGGGGATTCAGAGGCGGGGAATGAGATATGGAGAATCAGAGGCGGGGAATCAGAGGCGGGGAAACAGAGGTGGGGATTCAGATATGGGGAATCAGAGGTGGCGAATCAGAGGCAGAGAATCAGATGCGGGGATTCAGAGGCGGGGAATCAGAGCTGGCGAATCAGAGGCGGGGAATCAGAGGTGGGCAATCAGAGCCGGGGAATCAGATATGTGGAATCAGAGGCGGGGAATCAGAGGCGGGGAAATAGAGGCGGGGAATCAGATATGGGGAATCAGAGGCAGGGAATCAGATATGGGGAATCAGAGGCTGGGAATCAGAGGGGGGGAAACAGAGGCGGGGAATAAGATATGGGGAATCAGAGGTGGGGAATCAGGTGCGGGGAATCAGTTGCAGGGAATCAGAGTCGGGGAATCAGAGGCGGGGAATCAGAGGCAGGGAATCAGACACGGGGAATCAGAGGTGGGGAATCAGAGATGGGGAATAAGAGGCGGGGAATCAGAGGCAGGGAATCAGACGCGGGGAATCAGAGGCGGGGAATAAGAGCTGGGGAATCAGAGGTGGGGAATCAGAGTCGTGGAATCAGAGGCAGGGAATTGGATGTGCGGAATCAGAAATGGGGAGTCAGAGGTGGGGAATCAGAGGCGGTGAATCAGAGATGGGGAATCAGAGGCGGGGAATCAGAGGCAGGAAATCAGACACGGGGATTCAGAGGCTGGGAGTCAGACGGGGGGAATCAAAGGCGGGGAATCAGAGCTGGTGAATCAGAGGCAGGGAATCAGAGTTGGGGATTCAGAGGCGGGCAATCAGATATGTGGAAACAGAGGAGGGGAATCAGAGGCGGGCAAACAGAGGCGGGGAATTAGATATGGGGAATCAGAGGTGGGGAATCAGAGGTGGTGAATCAGAGATGGGGAATCACTGGCGGGGAATCAGAGGCAGGGAATGGAACGCGGGGAATCAGAGGCAGGGAATCAGAGCTGGGGAATCAGAGGCGGGGAATCAGATATGGGGAAACAGAGGCGGTGAATCAGAGGCGGGGAAACAGAGGCGGGGAATCAGACATGGGGAATCGGATGCAGGGAATCAGAGGTGGGGAATCAGAGCTGGGGAATCAGAGGCGGGGAATCAGAGTTGGGGCATCAGAGGTGGGGAATTAGATATGGGGAAACAGAGGCGGGGAATCAGAGGCGGGGAAACAGAGGCGGGGAATCAGATATGGGGAATCAGAGGTGGGGACTCAGAGGCAGGGAATCAGATGTGCGGAATCAGAGATGGGGAATCAGAGGCAGGGAATCAGAATCAGAAGCGGGGAATCAGAGGCTGGGAATCAGAGTCCGGGAATCAAATGCTGGGAATAAGAGGCCGGGAATCAGAGGTGGGGAATCAGAGTCCGGGAATCAGAGATGAGGATTCAGAGGCGGGGAATGAGATATGGAGAATCAGAGGCGGGGAATCAGAGGCGGGGAAATAGAGGTGTGGAATCAGATATGGGGAATCAGAGGTGGCGAATCAAAGGCGGTGATTTAGAGATGGGGAATCAGAGGCGGGGAATCAGAGGCAGGGAATCAGATGCGGGGAATCAGAGGCGGGGAATCAGAGCTGGCGAATCAGAGGCGGGGAATCAGAGGTGGGCAATCAGAGCCGGGGAATCAGATATGGGGAATCAGAGGCGGGGAATCAGAGGCGGGGAAACAGAGGCGGTGAATCAGATATGGGGAATCAGAGGTGGGGAATCAGAGGTTGTAAATCAGAGATGGGGAATCAAGGCGGGGATTCAGAGGCAGGGAATCAGACGCGGGGAATCAGAGGCGGGGATTCAGAGCTGGGGAATCAGAGGCGGGGAATCAGAGTTGGGGAATCAGAGGCAGGGAATCAGATATGGGGAACCAGAGGCGGGGAATCAGAGGCGGGGAAACAGAGGCGGGGAATCAGATATGGGGAATCAGAAGTGGGGAATCAGGGGCAGGGAATCAGTGGCAGGGAATCAGAGGCGGGGAATCAGAGGCGGGGAATCAGAGGCAGGGAATCAGACACGGGGAATCAGAGGCGGGGAATCAGAGATGGGGAATCAGAGGCGGGGAATCAGAGGCAGGGAATCGGACGCCGGGAATCAGAGGCGGGGAATCAGAGCTGGGGAATCAGAGGCGGGGAATCAGAGTTGGGGAATCAGAGGCGGGGAATCAGATATGGGGAAATAGAGGCGGGGAATCAGATATGGGGAATGAGAGGTGTGGAATCAGAGGTTGGGAATCAGAGGCAGGGAATCAGAGGCGGGGAAACAGAGGCGGGGAATCAGATATGGGGAATCAGAGGTGGCGAATCAAAAGCGGTGAAACAGAGATGGGGAATCAGGGCAGGGAATCAGAGGCAGGGAATCAGAGCTGGGGATACAGAGGCGGGGAATCAGATATGGGGAATCAGAGGTGGGGAATCAGGAGCGGGGAATCAGTGGCAGGGAATCAGAGCTGGGGAATCAGAGGTGGGGAATCAGATATGGGGAATCAGAGGTGGGGAATCAGGGGCGGGGAATCAGTGGCAGGGAATCAGAGGCCGGGAATAAAAGGCGGGGAATCAGAGCTGGGGAATCAGAGGCCGGGAATCAGAGGCAGGGAAACAGAGGCGGGGAATCAGATATGGGGAATCAGAGGTGGGGAATTAGAGGCTGCGAATAAGAGGCAGGGAATCAGAGGCGGGGAATCAGAGGCGGGGAATCAGAGGCAGGGAATCGGATGTGCGGAATCAGAGATGGGGAATCAGAGGTGGGGATTCAGAGGTGGTGAATCAGAGAAGGGGAATCAGAGGCAGGGAATCAGACGCAGGGAATCAGAGGCGTGGAATCATAGCTGGTGAATTAGAGGAGGGGAATTAAAGTTGGGGAATCAGAGGCGGGGAATCAGATATGGGGATTCAGAGGCAGGGAATCAGAATCAGAAGCGGGGAATTAGAGGCCGGGAATCAGAGGCCGGGAATCAGATGCTGGGAATAAGAGGCCGGGTATCAGAGGTGGGGAATCAGAGTTCGGGAATCAGAGATGGGGATTCAGAGGCGGGGAATGAGATATGGAGAATCAGAGGCGGGGAATCAGAGGCGGGGAAACAGAGGTGGGGAATCAGATATGGGGAATCAGAGGTGGCGAATCAAAGGCGGTGAATCAGAGATGGGGAAACAGAGGCGGGGAATCAGAGGCGTGGAAACAGAGGTGGGGAATCACATATGGGGAATCAGAGGCGGGGAAACAGAGACAGGGAATCAGATATGGGGAATCAGAGGCGGGGAATCAGAGGTGGGGAATCATAGGCAGGGAATCGGATGTGCGGATTCAGAGATGGGGAATCAGAGGCCGGGAATCAGAGGTGGTGAACCAGAGATGGGGAATCAGAGGCGGTGAATCAGAGGCAGGGAATCAGACGCGGGGAATCAGAGGTGGGCAATCAGAGGCGGGGAATCAGATATGTGGAATCAGAGGCGGGGAATCAGAGGCGGGAAAACAGAGGCGGGGAATCAGATATGGGGAATCCGAGGTGGGGCATCAGAGGTTGTGAATCACAGATGGGGAATCAGAGGCGGGGAATCAGAGGCAGGGAATCAGACGCGAGGAGTCAGAGGCGGGGATTCAGAGCTGGGGAATCAGAGGCGGGGAATCAGAGTTGGGGAATCAGAGGCGGGGAATCAGATATGGGGAATCAGAGGCAGGGAATCAGAGGCAGGAAAACAGAGGCGGGGAATCAGATATGGGGAATCAGAGGTGGGGAATCAGGGGCAGGGAATCAGTGGCAGGGAATCAGACGCGGGGAATCAGAGTCGGGGAATCAGAGGCAGGGAATCAGACACGGGGAATCAGAGGCGGGGAATCAGAGATGGGGAATCAGAGGTGGGGAATCAGAGGCAGGGAATCGGATGCCGGGAATCAGAGGCGGGAAATCAGAGCTGGGGAATCAGAGGCGGGGAATCAGAGTTGGGGAATCAGAGGCGGCGAAGCAGATATGGGGAAATAGAGGCGGGGAATCAGATATGGGGAATCAGAGGTGGGGAATCAGGGGCGGGGTAATCAGTGGCGGGGAATCAGAGGCGGGGAATCAGAGGCAGGGAATCAGACGCGGGGAATCAGAGGCGGGGAATAAGAGCTGGGGAATCAGAGGTGGGGAATCAGAGTCGGGGAATCAGAGGCAGGATATCGGATGTGCGGAATCAGAAATGGGGAGTCAGAGGTGGGGAATCAGAGGCGGTGAATCAGAGATGGGGAATCAGAGGCGGGGAATCAGAGGCAGGGAATCGGATGTGCGGAATCAGAGATGGGGAATCAGAGCTGGGGAATCAGAGGCGGGGAATCAGAGTTGGGGAATCAGAGGCGGCGAAGCAGATATGGGGAAATAGAGGCGGGGAATCAGATATGGGGAATCAGAGGCTGGGAATCAGAGGGGGGGAAACAGAGGCGGGGAATAAGATATGGGGAATTAGAGGTGGGGAATCAGGGGCGGGGAATCAGTTGCAGGGAATCAGAGGCGGGGAATCAGAGGCGGTGAATCAGAGGCAGGGAATCAGACGCGGGGAATCATAGGTGGGCAATCAGAGGCGGGGAATCAGATATGGGGAATCAGAGGCGGGGAATCAGAGGCGGGGAAACAGAGGCGGGGAATCAGATATGGGGAATCAGAGGTGGGGCATCAGAGGTTGTGAATCACAGATGGGGAATCAGAGGCGGGGAATCAGAGGCAGGGAATCAGACGCGAGGAGTCAGAGGCGGGGATTCAGAGCTGGGGAATCAGAGGCGTGGAATCAGAGTTGGGGAATCAGAGGCGGGGAATCAGATATGGGGAATCAGAGACAGGGAATCAGAGGCAGGAAAACAGAGGCGGGGAATCAGATATGGGGAATCAGAGGTGGGGAATCAGGGGCAGGGAATCAGTGGCAGGGAATCAGACGCGGGGAATCAGAGTCGGGGAATCAGAGGCAGGGAATCAGACACGGGGAATGAGAGGCGGGGAATCAGAGATGGGGAATCAGAGGTGGGGAATCAGAGGCAGGGAATCGGATGCCGGGAATCAGAGGCGGGAAATCAGAGCTGGGGAATCAGAGGCGGGGAATCAGAGTTGGGGAATCAGAGGCGGCGAAGCAGATATGGGGAAATAGAGGCGGGGAATCAGATATGGGGAATCAGAGGTGGGGAATCAGGGGCGGGGAATCAGTGGCAGGGAATCAGAGGCGGGGAATCAGAGGCGGGGAATCAGAGGCAGGGAATCAGACACGGGGAATCAGAGGTGGGGAATCAGAGATGGGGAATCAGAGGTGGGGAATCAGAGGCAGGGAATCAGACGCGGGGAATCAGAGGCAGGGAATCAGAGCTGGGGAATCAGAGGCGGGGAATCAGAGGCAGGGAATCAGACGCGGGGAATCAGAGGCGGGGAATCAGAGCTGGGGAATCAGAGGTGGGGAATCAGAGTCGGGGAATCAGAGGCAGGGAATCGGATGTGCGGAATCAGAAATGGGGAATCAGAGGTGGGGAATCAGAGGCGGTGAATCAGAGATGGGGAATCAGAGGCGGGGAATCTGAGGCAGGAAATCAGACACGGGGATTCAGAGGCTGGGAATCAGACGGGGGGAATCAAAGGCGGGGAATCAGAGCTGGTGAATCAGAGGCAGGGAATCAGAGTTGGGGATTCAGAGGCGGGGAATAAGATATGGGGAAACAGAGGCGGGGAATCAGACGCGGGCAAAAAGAGGCGGGGAATTAGATATGGGGAATCAGAGGTGGGGAATCAGAGGTGGTGAATCAGAGATGGGGAATCACAGGCGGGGAATCAGAGGCAGGGAATAGAACGCGGGGAATCAGAGGCAGGGAATCAGAGCTGGGGAATCAGAGGTGGGGAATCAGATATGGGGAAACAGAGGCGGGGAATCAGAGGCGGGGAAACAGAGGCGGGGAATCTGACATGGGGAATCGGATGCGGGGAATCAGAGGCGGGGAATCAGAGCTGGGGAATCAGAGGCGGGGAATCAGTGTTGGGGAATCAGAGGTGGGGAATTAGATATGGGGAAACAGAGGCGGGGAATCAGAGGCGGGGAAACAGAGGCGGGGAATCAGATGTGCGGAATCAGAGATGGGGAATCAGAGGCAGGGAATCAGATGTGCGGAATCAGAGATGGGGAATCAGAGGTGGGGAATGAGATGGGGAATAAGAGGCCGGGAATCAGAGGTGGGGAATCAGAGTCCGGGAATCAGAGATGGGGATTCAGAGGCGGGGAATGAGATATGGAGAATCAGAGGCGGGGAATCAGAGGCGGGGAAACAGAGGTGGGGATTCAGATATGGGGAATCAGAGGTGGCGAATCAGAGGCAGGGAATCAGATGCGGGGATTCAGAGGCGGGGAATCAGAGCTGGCGAATCAGAGGCGGGGAATCAGAGGTGGGCAATCAGAGCCGGGGAATCAGATATGGGGAATCAGAGGCGGGGAATCAGAGGCGGGGAAATAGAGGCGGGGAATCAGATATGGGGAATCAGAGGCAGGGAATCAGATATGGGGAATCAGAGGCTGGGAATCAGAGGGGGGGAAACAGAGGCGGGGAATAAGATATGGGGAATCAGAGGTGGGGAATCAGGTGCGGGGAATCAGTTGCAGGGAATCAGAGGCGGGGAATCAGAGGCGGGGAATCAGAGGCAGGGAATCAGACACGGGGAATCAGAGGTGGGGAATCAGAGATGGGGAATAAGAGGCGGGGAATCAGAGGCAGGGAATCAGACACGGGGAATCAGAGGCGGGGAATAAGAGCTGGGGAATCAGAGGTGGGGAATCAGAGTCGTGGAATCAGAGGCAGGGAATCGGATGTGCGGAATCAGAAATGGGGAGTCAGAGGTGGGGAATCAGAGGCGGTGAATCAGAGATGGGGAATCAGAGGCGGGGAATCAGAGGCAGGAAATCAGACACGGGGATTCAGAGGCTGGGAATCAGACGGGGGGAATCAAAGGCGGGGAATCAGAGCTGGTGAATCAGAGGCAGGGAATCAGAGTTGGGGATTCAGAGGCGGGCAATCAGATATGTGGAAACAGAGGAGGGGAATCAGAGGCGGGCAAACAGAGGCGGGGAATTAGATATGGGGAATCAGAGGTGGGGAATCAGAGGTGGTGAATCAGAGATGGGGAATCACAGGCGGGGAATCAGAGGCAGGGAATGGAACGCGGGGAATCAGAGGCAGGGAATCAGAGCTGGGGAATCAGAGGCGGGGAATCAGATATGGGGAAACAGAGGCGGTGAATCAGAGGCGGGGAAACAGAGGCGGGGAATCAGACATGGGGAATCGGATGCAGGGAATCAGAGGTGGGGAATCAGAGCTGGGGAATCAGAGGCGGGGAATCAGAGTTGGGGCATCAGAGGTGGGGAATTAGATATGGGGAAACAGAGGCGGGGAATCAGAGGCGGGGAAACAGAGGCGGGGAATCAGATATGGGGAATCAGAGGTGGGGACTCAGAGGCAGGGAATCAGATGTGCGGAATCAGAGATGGGGAATCAGAGGCAGGGAATCAGAATCAGAAGCGGGGAATCAGAGGCCGGGAATCAGAGGCCGGGAATCAAATGCTGGGAATAAGAGGCCGGGAATCAGAGGTGGGGAATCAGAGTCCGGGAATCAGAGATGGGGATTCAGAGGCGGGGAATGAGATATGGAGAATCAGAGGCGGGGAATCAGAGGCGGGGAAACAGTGGTGGGGAATCAGATATGGGGAATCAGAGGTGGTGAATCAAAGGCGGTGAATCAGAGATGGGGAATCAGAGGCGGGGAATCAGAGGCAGGGAATCAGATGCGGGGAATCAGACGCGGGGAATCAGAGGCGGGGATTCAGAGCTGGGAAATCAGAGGCGGGGAATCAGAGTTGGGGAATCAGAGGCAGGGAATCAGATATGGGGAATCAGAGGCGGGGAATCAGAGGCGGGGAAACAGAGGCGGGGAATCAGATATGGGGAATCAGAAGTGGGGAATCAGGGGCAGGGAATCAGTGGCAGGGAATCAGAGGCGGGGAATCAGAGGCGGGGAATCAGAGGCGGGGAATCAGAGGCAGGGAATCAGACGGGGAATCAGAGGTGGGGAATCAGAGATGGGGAATCAGAGGCGGGGAATCAGAGGCAGGGATTCAGACGCGGGGAATCAGAGGCGGGGAATAAGAGCTGGGGAATCAGAGGTGGGGAATCAGAGTCGGGGAATCAGAGGCAGGGAATCGGATGTGCGGAATCAGAAATGGGGAGTCAGATGTGGGGAATCAGAGGCGGTGAATCACAGATGGGGAATCAGAGGCGGGGAATCAGAGGCAGGAAATCAGACACGGGGATTCAGAGGCTGGGAATCAGACGGGGGGAATCAAAGGCGGGGAATCAGAGCTGGTGAATCAGAGGCGGGGAATCAGAGTTGGGGATTCAGAGGCGGGGAATCAGATATGTGGAAACAGAGGAGGGGAATCAGAGGCGGGCAAACAGAGGCGGGGAATTAGATATGGGGAATCAGAGGTGGGGAATCAGAGGTGGTGAATAAGAGATGGGGAATCACAGGCGGGGAATCAGAGGCAGGGAATGGAACGCGGGGAATCAGAGGCAGGGAATCAGAGCTGGGGAATCAGAGGCGGGGAATCAGATATGGGGAAACAGAGGCGGGGAATCAGAGGCGGGGAAACAGAGGCGGGGAATCAGACATGGGGAATCGGATGCAGGGAATCAGAGGTGGGTAATCAGAGCTGGGGAATCAGAGGCGGGGAATCAGAGTTGGGGCATCAGAGGTGGGGAATTAGATATGGGGAAACAGAGGCGGGGAATCAGAGGCGGGGAAACAGAGGCGGGGAATCAGATATGGGGAATCAGAGGTGGGGAATCAGAGGCAGGGAATCAGATGTGCGGAATCAGAGATGGGGAATCAGAGGCAGGGAATCAGACACGGGGATTCAGAGGCTGGGAATCAGACGGGGGGAATCAAAGGCGGGGAATCAGAGCTGGTGAATCAGAGGCGGGGAATCAGAGTTGGGGATTCAGAGGCGGGGAATCAGATATGTGGAAACAGAGGAGGGGAATCAGAGGCGGGCAAACAGAGGCGGGGAATTAGATATGGGGAATCAGAGGTGGGGAATCAGAGGTGGTGAATAAGAGATGGGGAATCACAGGCGGGGAATCAGAGGCAGGGAATGAAACGCGGGGAATCAGAGGCAGGGAATCAGAGCTGGGGAATCAGAGGCAGGGAATCAGATATGGGGAAACAGAGGCGGGGAATCAGAGGCGGGGAAACAGAGGCGGGGAATCAGACATGGGGAATCGGATGCAGGGAATCAGAGGTGGGGAATCAGAGCTGGTGAATCAGAGGCGGGGAATCAGAGTTGGGGCATCAGAGGTGGGGAATTAGATATGGGGAAACAGAGGCGGGGAATCAGAGGCGGGGAAACAGAGGCGGGGAATCAGATATGGGGAATCAGAGGTGGGGAATCAGAGGCAGGGAATCAGATGTGCGGAATCAGAGATGGGGAATCAGAGGCAGGGAATCAGAATCAGAAGCGGGGAATCAGAGGCCGGGAATCAGAGGCCGGGAATCAAATGCTGGGAATAAGAGGCCGGGAATCAGAGGTGGGGAATCAGAGTCCGGGAATCAGAGATGGGGATTCAGAGGCGGGGAATGAGATATGGAGAATCAGAGGCGGGGAATCAGAGGCGGGGAAACAGTGGTGGGGAATCAGATATGGGGAATCAGAGGTGGTGAATCAAAGGCGGTGAATCAGAGATGGGGAATCAGAGGCGGGGAATCAGAGGCAGGGAATCAGATGCGGGGAATCAGACGCGGGGAATCAGAGGCGGGGATTCAGAGCTGGGGAATCAGAGGCGGGGAATCAGAGTTGGGGAATCAGAGGCAGGGAATCAGATATGGGGAATCAGAGGCGGTGAATCAGAGGCGGGGAAACAGAGGCGGGGAATCAGATATGGGGAATCAGAAGTGGGGAATCAGGGGCAGGGAATCAGTGGCAGGGAATCAGAGGCGGGGAATCAGAGGCGGGGAATCAGAGGCGGGGAATCAGAGGCAGGGAATCAGACGGGGAATCAGAGGTGGGGAATCAGAGATGGGGAATCAGAGGCGGGGAATCAGAGGCAGGGATTCAGACGCGGGGAATCAGAGGCGGGGAATAAGAGCTGGGGAATCAGAGGTGGGGAATCAGAGTCGGGGAATCAGAGGCAGGGAATCGGATGTGCGGAATCAGAAATGGGGAGTCAGATGTGGGGAATCAGAGGCGGTGAATCACAGATGGGGAATCAGAGGCGGGGAATCAGAGGCAGGAAATCAGACACGGGGATTCAGAGGCTGGGAATCAGACGGGGGGAATCAAAGGCGGGGAATCAGAGCTGGTGAATCAGAGGCGGGGAATCAGAGTTGGGGATTCAGAGGCGGGGAATCAGATATGTGGAAACAGAGGAGGGGAATCAGAGGCGGGCAAACAGAGGCGGGGAATTAGATATGGGGAATCAGAGGTGGGGAATCAGAGGTGGTGAATAAGAGATGGGGAATCACAGGCGGGGAATCAGAGGCAGGGAATGGAACGCGGGGAATCAGAGGCAGGGAATCAGAGCTGGGGAATCAGAGGCGGGGAATCAGATATGGGGAAACAGAGGCGGGGAATCAGAGGCGGGGAAACAGAGGCGGGGAATCAGACATGGGGAATCGGATGCAGGGAATCAGAGGTGGGGAATCAGAGCTGGGGAATCAGAGGCGGGGAATCAGAGTTGGGGCATCAGAGGTGGGGAATTAGATATGGGGAAACAGAGGCGGGGAATCAGAGGCGGGGAAACAGAGGCGGGGAATCAGATATGGGGAATCAGAGGTGGGGAATCAGAGGCAGGGAATCAGATGTGCGGAATCAGAGATGGGGAATCAGAGGCAGGGAATCAGAATCAGAAGCGGGGAATCAGAGGCCGGGAATCAGAGGCCGGGAATCAAATGCTGGGAATAAGAGGCCGGGAATCAGAGGTGGGGAATCAGAGTCCGGGAATCAAAGATGGGGATTCAGAGGCGGGGAATGAGATATGGAGAATCAGAGGCGGGGAATCAGAGGCGGGGAAACAGTGGTGGGGAATCAGATATGGGGAATCAGAGGTGGCGAATCAAAGGCGGTGAATCAGAGATGGGGAATCAGAGGCGGGGAATCAGAGGCAGGGAATCAGATGCGGGGAATCAGACGCGGGGAATCAGAGGCGGGGATTCAGAGCTGGGGAATCAGAGGCGGGGAATCAGAGTTGGGGAATCAGAGGCAGGGAATCAGATATGGGGAATCAGAGGCGGGGAATCAGAGGCGGGGAAACAGAGGCGGGGAATCAGATATGGGGAATCAGAAGTGGGGAATCAGGGGCAGGGAATCAGTGGCAGGGAATCAGAGGCGGGGAATCAGAGGCGGGGAATCATAGGCAGGGAATCAGACACGGGGAATCAGAGGCGGGGAATCAGAGATGGGGAATCAGAGGCGGGGAATCAGAGGCAGGGAATCGGACGCCGGGAATCAGAGGCGGGGAATCAGAGCTGGGGAATCAGAGGCGGGGAATCAGAGTTGGGGAATCAGAGGCGGGGAATCAGATATGGGGAAATAGAGGCGGGGAATCATATATGGGGAATGAGAGGTGTGGAATCAGAGGTTGGGAATCAGAGGCAGGGAATCAGAGGCGGGGAAACAGAGGCGGGGAATCAGATATGGGGAATCAGAGGTGGCGAATCAAAGGCGGTGAAACAGAGATGGGGAATCAGGGCAGGGAATCAGAGGCAGGGAATCAGAGCTGGGGAAACAGAGGCGGGGAATCAGATATGGGGAATCAGAGGTGGGGAATCAGGGGCGGGGAATCAGTGGCAGGGAATCAGAGCTGGGGAATCAGAGGTGGGGAATCAGAGCTGTGGAAACAGAGGCGGGGAATCAGATATGGGGAATCAGAGGTGGGGAATCAGCGGCGGGGAATCAGTGGAAGGGAATCAGAGGCCGGGAATAAAAGGCGGGGAATCAGAGCTGGGGAATCAGAGGCCGGGAATCAGAGGCAGGGAAACAGAGGCGGGGAATCAGATATGGGGAATCAGAGGTGGGGAATTAGAGGTTGCGAATCAGAGGCAGGGAATCAGAGGCGGGGAATCAGAGGCAGGGAATCAGATGTGCGGAATCAGAGATGGGGAATCAGAGGTGGGGATTCAGAGGTGGTGAATCAGAGAAGGGGAATCAGAGGCAGGGAATCAGACGCAGGGAATCAGAGGCGGGGAATCATAGCTGGCGAATTAGAGGAGGGGAATCAAAGTTGGGGATTCAGAGGCGGGGAATAAGATATGGGGAAACAGAGGCGGGGAATCAGAGGCGGTGAAGCAGATATGGGGAAATAGAGGCGGGGAATCAGATATGGGGAATCAGAGGTGGGGAATCAGGGGCGGGGAATCAGTGGCAGGGAATCAGAGGCGGGGAATCAGAGGCGGGGAATCAGAGGCAGGGAATCAGACACGGGGAATCAGAGGTGGGGAATCAGAGATGGGGAATCAGAGGTGGGGAATCAGAGGCAGGGAATCAGACGCGGGGAATCAGAGGCAGGGAATCAGAGCTGGGGAATCAGAGGCGGGGAATCAGAGGCAGGGAATCAGACGCGGGGAATCAGAGGCGGGGAATCAGAGCTGGGGAATCAGAGGTGGGGAATCAGAGTCGGGGAATCAGAGGCAGGGAATCGGATGTGCGGAATCAGAAATGGGGAATCAGAGGTGGGGAATCAGAGGCGGTGAATCAGAGATGGGGAATCAGAGGCGGGGAATCTGAGGCAGGAAATCAGACACGGGGATTCAGAGGCTGGGAATAAGACGGGGGGAATCAAAGGCGGGGAATCAGAGCTGGTGAATCAGAGGCAGGGAATCAGAGTTGGGGATTCAGAGGCGGGGAATAAGATATGGGGAAACAGAGGCGGGGAATCAGACGCGGGCAAAAAGAGGCGGGGAATTAGATATGGGGAATCAGAGGTGGGGAATCAGAGGTGGTGAATCAGAGATGGGGAATCACAGGCGGGGAATCAGAGGCAGGGAATAGAACGCGGGGAATCAGAGGCAGGGAATCAGAGCTGGGGAATCAGAGGTGGGGAATCAGATATGGGGAAACAGAGGCGGGGAATCAGAGGCGGGGAAACAGAGGCGGGGAATCTGACATGGGGAATCGGATGCGGGGAATCAGAGGCGGGGAATCAGAGCTGGGGAATCAGAGGCGGGGAATCAGTGTTGGGGAATCAGAGGTGGGGAATTAGATATGGGGAAACAGAGGCGGGGAATCAGAGGCGGGGAAACAGAGGCGGGGAATCAGATGTGCGGAATCAGAGATGGGGAATCAGAGGCAGGGAATCAGATGTGCGGAATCAGAGATGGGGAATCAGAGGTGGGGAATGAGATGGGGAATAAGAGGCCGCGAATCAGAGGTGGGGAATCAGAGTCCGGGAATCAGAGATGGGGATTCAGAGGCGGGGAATGAGATATGGAGAATCAGAGGCGGGGAATCAGAGGCGGGGAAACAGAGGTGGGGATTCAGATATGGGGAATCAGAGGTGGCGAATCAGAGGCAGGGAATCAGATGCGGGGATTCAGAGGCGGGGAATCAGAGCTGGCGAATCAGAGGCGGGGAATCAGAGGTGGGCAATCAGAGCCGGGGAATCAGATATGGGGAATCAGAGGCGGGGAATCAGAGGCGGGGAAATAGAGGCGGGGAATCAGATATGGGGAATCAGAGGCAGGGAATCAGATATGGGGAATCAGAGGCTGGGAATCAGAGGGGGGGAAACAGAGGCGGGGAATAAGATATGGGGAATCAGAGGTGGGGAATCAGGTGCGGGGAATCAGTTGCAGGGAATCAGAGGCGGGGAATCAGAGGCGGGGAATCAGAGGCAGGGAATCAGACACGGGGAATCAGAGGTGGGGAATCAGAGATGGGGAATAAGAGGCGGGGAATCAGAGGCAGGGAATCAGACGCGGGGAATCAGAGGCGGGGAATAAGAGCTGGGGAATCAGAGGTGGGGAATCAGAGTCGTGGAATCAGAGGCAGGGAATCGGATGTGCGGAATCAGAAATGGGGAGTCAGAGGTGGGGAATCAGAGGCGGTGAATCAGAGATGGGGAATCAGAGGCGGGGAATCAGAGGCAGGAAATCAGACACGGGGATTCAGAGGCTGGGAATCAGACGGGGGGAATCAAAGGCGGGGAATCAGAGCTGGTGAATCAGAGGCAGGGAATCAGAGTTGGGGATTCAGAGGCGGGCAATCAGATATGTGGAAACAGAGGAGGGGAATCAGAGGCGGGCAAACAGAGGCGGGGAATTAGATATGGGGAATCAGAGGTGGGGAATCAGAGGTGGTGAATCAGAGATGGGGAATCACAGGCGGGGAATCAGAGGCAGGGAATGGAACGCGGGGAATCAGAGGCAGGGAATCAGAGCTGGGGAATCAGAGGCGGGGAATCAGATATGGGGAAACAGAGGCGGTGAATCAGAGGCGGGGAAACAGAGGCGGGGAATCAGACATGGGGAATCGGATGCAGGGAATCAGAGGTGGGGAATCAGAGCTGGGGAATCAGAGGCGGGGAATCAGAGTTGGGGCATCAGAGGTGGGGAATTAGATATGGGGAAACAGAGGCGGGGAATCAGAGGCGGGGAAACAGAGGCGGGGAATCAGATATGGGGAATCAGAGGTGGGGACTCAGAGGCAGGGAATCAGATGTGCGGAATCAGAGATGGGGAATCAGAGGCAGGGAATCAGAATCAGAAGCGGGGAATCAGAGGCTGGGAATCAGAGTCCGGGAATCAAATGCTGGGAATAAGAGGCCGGGAATCAGAGGTGGGGAATCAGAGTCCGGGAATCAGAGATGAGGATTCAGAGGCGGGGAATGAGATATGGAGAATCAGAGGCGGGGAATCAGAGGCGGGGAAATAGAGGTGTGGAATCAGATATGGGGAATCAGAGGTGGCGAATCAAAGGCGGTGATTTAGAGATGGGGAATCAGAGGCGGGGAATCAGAGGCAGGGAATCAGATGCGGGGAATCAGAGGCGGGGAATCAGAGCTGGCGAATCAGAGGCGGGGAATCAGAGGTGGGCAATCAGAGCCGGGGAATCAGATATGGGGAATCAGAGGCGGGGAATCAGAGGCGGGGAAACAGAGGCGGGGAATCAGATATGGGGAATCAGAGGTGGGGAATCAGAGGTTGTAAATCAGAGATGGGGAATCAAGGCGGGGAATCAGAGGCAGGGAATCAGACGCGGGGAATCAGAGGCGGGGATTCAGAGCTGGGGAATCAGAGATGGGGAACCAGAGGCGGGGAATCAGAGGCGGGGAAACAGAGGCGGGGAATCAGATATGGGGAATCAGAAGTGGGGAATCAGGGGCAGGGAATCAGTGGCAGGGAATCAGAGGCGGGGAATCAGAGGCGGGGAATCAGAGGCAGGGAATCAGACACGGGGAATCAGAGGCGGGGAATCAGAGATGGGGAATCAGAGGCGGGGTATCAGAGGCAGGGAATCGGACGCCGGGAATCAGAGGCGGGGAATCAGAGCTGGGGAATCAGAGGCGGGGAATCAGAGTTGGGGAATCAGAGGCGGGGAATCAGATATGGGGAAATAGAGGCGGGGAATCAGATATGGGGAATGAGAGGTGTGGAATCAGAGGTTGGGAATCAGAGGCAGGGAATCAGAGGCGGGGAAACAGAGGCGGGGAATCAGATATGGGGAATCAGAGGTGGCGAATCAAAAGCGGTGAAACAGAGATGGGGAATCAGGGCAGGGAATCAGAGGCAGGGAATCAGAGCTGGGGATACAGAGGCGGGCAATCAGATATGGGGAATCAGAGGTGGGGAATCAGGAGCGGGGAATCAGTGGCAGGGAATCAGAGCTGGGGAATCAGAGGTGGGGAATCAGATATGGGGAATCAGAGGTGGGGAATCAGGGGCGGGGAATCAGTGGCAGGGAATCAGAGGCCGGGAATAAAAGGCGGGGAATCAGAGCTGGGGAATCAGAGGCCGGGAATCAGAGGCAGGGAAACAGAGGCGGGGAATCAGATATGGGGAATCAGAGGTGGGGAATTAGAGGCTGCGAATAAGAGGCAGGGAATCAGAGGCGGGGAATCAGAGGCGGGGAATCAGAGGCAGGGAATCGGATGTGCGGAATCAGAGATGGGGAATCAGAGGTGGGGATTCAGAGGTGGTGAATCAGAGAAGGGGAATCAGAGGCAGGGAATCAGACGCAGGGAATCAGAGGCGTGGAATCATAGCTGGTGAATTAGAGGAGGGGAATTAAAGTTGGGGAATCAGAGGCGGGGAATCAGATATGGGGATTCAGAGGCAGGGAATCAGAATCAGAAGCGGGGAATTAGAGGCCGGGAATCAGAGGCCGGGAATCAGATGCTGGGAATAAGAGGCCGGGAATCAGAGGTGGGGAATCAGAGTTCGGGAATCAGAGATGGGGATTCAGAGGCGGGGAATGAGATATGGAGAATCAGAGGCGGGGAATCAGAGGCGGGGAAACAGAGGTGGGGAATCAGATATGGGGAATCAGAGGTGGCGAATCAAAGGCGGTGAATCAGAGATGGGGAAACAGAGGCGGGGAATCAGAGGCGTGGAAACAGAGGTGGGGAATCACATATGGGGAATCAGAGGCGGGGAAACAGAGACAGGGAATCAGATATGGGGAATCAGAGGCGGGGAATCAGAGGTGGGGAATCATAGGCAGGGAATCGGATGTGCGGATTCAGAGATGGGGAATCAGAGGCCGGGAATCAGAGGTGGTGAACCAGAGATGGGGAATCAGAGGCGGTGAATCAGAGGCAGGGAATCAGACGCGGGGAATCAGAGGTGGGCAATCAGAGGCGGGGAATCAGATATGTGGAATCAGAGGCGGGGAATCAGAGGCGGGAAAACAGAGGCGGGGAATCAGATATGGGGAATCCGAGGTGGGGCATCAGAGGTTGTGAATCACAGATGGGGAATCAGAGGCGGGGAATCAGAGGCAGGGAATCAGACGCGAGGAGTCAGAGGCGGGGATTCAGAGCTGGGGAATCAGAGGCGGGGAATCAGAGTTGGGGAATCAGAGGCGGGGAATCAGATATGGGGAATCAGAGGCAGGGAATCAGAGGCAGGAAAACAGAGGCGGGGAATCAGATATGGGGAATCAGAGGTGGGGAATCAGGGGCAGGGAATCAGTGGCAGGGAATCAGACGCGGGGAATCAGAGTCGGGGAATCAGAGGCAGGGAATCAGACACGGGGAATCAGAGGCGGGGAATCAGAGATGGGGAATCAGAGGTGGGGAATCAGAGGCAGGGAATCGGATGCCGGGAATCAGAGGCGGGAAATCAGAGCTGGGGAATCAGAGGCGGGGAATCAGAGTTGGGGAATCAGAGGCGGCGAAGCAGATATGGGGAAATAGAGGCGGGGAATCAGATATGGGGAATCAGAGGTGGGGAATCAGGGGCGGGGTAATCAGTGGCAGGGAATCAGAGGCGGGGAATCAGAGGCGGGGAATCAGAGGCAGGGCATCAGACACGGGGAATCAGAGGTGGGGAATCAGAGATGGGGAATCAGAGGCGGGGAATCAGAGGCAGGGTATCAGACGCGGGGAATCAGAGGCGGGGAATCAGAGCTGGGGAATCAGAGGCGGGGAATCAGAGGCAGGGAATCAGACGCGGGGTATCAGAGGCGGGGAATCAGAGCTGGGGAATCAGAGGTGGGGAATCAGAGTCGGGGAATCAGAGGCAGGGAATCAGACACGGGGATTCAGAGGCTGGGAATCAGACGGGGGGAATCAAAGGCGGGGAATCAGAGCTGGTGAATCAGAGGCAGGGAATCAGAGTTGGGGATTCAGAGGCGGGGAATAAGATATGGGGAAACAGAGGCGGGGAATCAGACGCGGGCAAACAGAGGCGGGGAATTAGATATGGGGAATCAGAGGTGGGGAATCAGAGGTGGTGAATCAGAGATGGGGAATCACAGGCGGGGAATCAGAGGCAGGGAATAGAACGCGGGGAATCAGAGGCGGGGATTCAGAGCTGGGGAATCAGAGGCGGGGAATCAGATATGGGGAATCAGAGGCAGGGAATCAGAGGCAGGAAAACAGAGGCGGGGAATCAGATATGGGGAATCAGAGGTGGGGAATCAGGGGCAGGGAATCAGTGGCAGGGAATCAGACGCGGGGAATCAGAGTCGGGGAATCAGAGGCAGGGAATCAGACACGGGGAATCAGAGGCGGGGAATCAGAGATGGGGAATCAGAGGTGGGGAATCAGAGGCAGGGAATCGGATGCCGGGAATAAGAGGCGGGAAATCAGAGCTGGGGAATCAGAGGCTGGGAATCAGAGTTGGGGAATCAGAGGCGGCGAAGCAGATATGGGGAAATAGAGGCGGGGAATCAGATATGGGGAATCAGAGGTGGGGAATCAGGGGCGGGGTAATCAGTGGCAGGGAATCAGAGGCGGGGAATCAGAGGCGGGGAATCAGAGGCAGGGAATCAGACACGGGGAATCAGAGGTGGGGAATCAGAGATGGGGAATCAGAGGCGGGGAATCAGAGGCAGGGTATCAGACGCGGGGAATCAGAGGCGGGGAATCAGAGCTGGGGAATCAGAGGCGGGGAATCAGAGGCAGGGAATCAGACACGGGGTATCAGAGGCGGGGAATCAGAGCTGGGGAATCAGAGGTGGGGAATCAGAGTCGGGGAATCGGAGGCAGGGAATCAGACACGGGGATTCAGAGGCTGGGAATCAGACGGGGGGAATCAAAGGCGGGGAATCAGAGCTGGTGAATCAGAGGCAGGGAATCAGAGTTGGGGATTCAGAGGCGGGGAATAAGATATGGGGAAACAGAGGCGGGGAATCAGACGCGGGCAAACAGAGGCGGGGAATTAGATATGGGGAATCAGAGGTGGGGAATCAGAGGTGGTGAATCAGAGATGGGGAATCACAGGCGGGGAATCAGAGGCAGGGAATAGAACGCGGGGAATCAGAGGCAGGGAATCAGAGCTGGGGAATCAGAGGCGGGGAATCAGATATTGGGAAACAGAGGCGGGGAATCAGAGGCGGGGAAACAGAGGCGGGGAATCAGACATGGGGAATCGGATGCGGGGAATCAGAGGCGGGGAATCAGAGCTGGGGAATCAGAGGCGGGGAATCAGAGTTGGGGCATCAGAGGTGGGGAATTAGATATGGGGAAACAGAGGCGGGGAATCAGAGGCGGGGAAACAGAGGCGGGGAATCAGATGTGCGGAATCAGAGATGGGGAATCAGAGGCAGGGAATCAGATGTGCGGAATCAGAGATGGGGAATCAGAGGCAGGGTATCAGAATCAGAAGCGGGGAATCAGAGGCCGGGAATCAGAGGCCGGGAATCAGATGCTGGGAATAAGAGGCCGGGAATCAGAGGTGGGGAATCAGAGTCCGGGAATCAGAGATGGGGATTCAGAGGCGGGGAATGAGATATGGAGAATCAGAGGCGGGGAATCAGAGGCGGGGAAACAGAGGTGGGGATTCAGATATGGGGAATCAGAGGTGGCGAATCAGAGGCAGGGAATCAGATGCGGGGATTCAGAGGCGGGGAATCAGAGCTGGCGAATCAGAGGCGGGGAATCAGAGGTGGGCAATCAGAGCCGGGGAATCAGATATGGGGAATCAGGGGCGGGGAATCAGAGGCGGGGAAATAGAGGCGGGGAATCAGATATGGGGAATCAGAGGCAGGGAATCAGATATGGGGAATCAGAGGCTGGGAATCAGAGGGGGGGAAACAGAGGCGGGGAATAAGATATGGGGAATCAGAGGTGGGGAATCAGGGGCGGGGAATCAGTTGCAGGGAATCAGAGGCGGGGAATCAGAGGCGGGGAATCAGAGGCAGGGAATCAGACACGGGGAATCAGAGGTGGGGAATCAGAGATGGGGAATCAGAGGCGGGGAATCAGAGGCAGGGAATCAGACGCGGGGTATCAGAGGCGGGGAATAAGAGCTGGGGAATCAGAGGTGTGGAATCAGAGTCGTGGAATCAGAGGCAGGGAATCGGATGTGCGGAATCAGAAATGGGGAGTCAGAGGTGGGGAATCAGAGGCGGTGAATCAGAGATGGGGAATCAGAGGCGGGGAATCAGAGGCAGGAAATCAGACACGGGGATTCAGAGGCTGGGAATCAGACGGGGGGAATCAAAGGCGGGGAATCAGAGCTGGTGAATCAGAGGCAGGGAATCAGAGTTGGGGATTCAGAGGCGGGCAATCAGATATGTGGAAACAGAGGAGGGGAATCAGAGGCGGGCAAACAGAGGCGGGGAATTAGATATGGGGAATCAGAGGTGGGGAATCAGAGGTGGTGAATCAGAAATGGGGAATCAGAGGCGGGGAATCAGAGTTGGGGCATCAGAGGTGGGGAATTAGATATGGGGAAACAGAGGCGGGGAATCAGAGGCGGGGAAACAGAGGCGGGGAATCAGATGTGCGGAATCAGAGATGGGGAATCAGAGGCAGGGAATCAGATGTGCGGAATCAGAGATGGGGAATCAGAGGCAGGGTATCAGAATCAGAAGCGGGGAATCAGAGGCCGGGAATCAGAGGCCGGGAATCAGATGCTGGGAATAAGAGGCCGGGAATCAGAGGTGGGGAATCAGAGTCCGGGAATCAGAGATGGGGATTCAGAGGCGGGGAATGAGATATGGAGAATCAGAGGCGGGGAATCAGAGGCGGGGAAACAGAGGTGGGGATTCAGATATGGGGAATCAGAGGTGGCGAATCAGAGGCAGGGAATCAGATGCGGGGATTCAGAGGCGGGGAATCAGAGCTGGCGAATCAGAGGCGGGGAATCAGAGGTGGGCAATCAGAGCCGGGGAATCAGATATGGGGAATCAGAGGCGGGGAATCAGAGGTGGGGAAATAGAGGCGGGGAATCAGATATGGGGAATCAGAGGCAGGGAATCAGATATGGGGAATCAGAGGCTGGGAATCAGAGGGGGGGAAACAGAGGCGGGGAATAAGATATGGGGAATCAGAGGTGGGGAATCAGGGGCGGGGAATCAGTTGCAGGGAATCAGAGGCGGGGAATCAGAGGCGGGGAATCAGAGGCAGGGAATCAGACACGGGGAATCAGAGGTGGGGAATCAGAGATGGGGAATCAGAGGCGGGGAATCAGAGGCAGGGAATCAGACGCGGGGAATCAGAGGCGGGGAATAAGAGCTGGGGAATCAGAGGTGGGGAATCAGAGTCGTGGAATCAGAGGCAGGGAATCGGATGTGCGGAATCAGAAATGGGGAGTCAGAGGTGGGGAATCAGAGGCGGTGAATCAGAGATGGGGAATCAGAGGCGGGGAATCAGAGGCAGGAAATCAGACACGGCATTCAGAGGCTGGGAATCAGACGGGGGGAATCAAAGGCGGGGAATCAGAGCTGGTGAATCAGAGGCAGGGAATCAGAGTTGGGGATTCAGAGGCGGGCAATCAGATATGTGGAAACAGAGGAGGGGAATCAGAGGCGGGCAAACAGAGGCGGGGAATTAGATATGGGGAATCAGAGGTGGGGAATCAGAGGTGGTGAATCAGAGATGGGGAATCACAGGCGGGGAATCAGAGGCAGGGAATGGAACGCGGGGAATCAGAGGCAGGGAATCAGAGCTGGGGAATCAGAGGCGGGGAATCAGATATGGGGAAACAGCGGTGAATCAGAGGCGGGGAAACAGAGGCGGGGAATCAGACATGGGGAATCGGATGCAGGGAATCAGAGGTGGGGAATCAGAGCTGGGGAATCAGAAGCGGGGAATCAGAGTTGGGGCATCAGAGGAGGGGAATTAGATATGGGGAAACAGAGGCGGAGAATCAGAGGCGGGGAAACAGAGCCGGGGAATCAGATATGGGGAATCAGAGGTGGGGACTCAGAGGCAGGGAATCAGATGTGCGGAATCAGAGATGGGGAATCAGAGGCAGGGAATCAGAATCAGAAGCGGGGAATCAGAGGCTGGGAATCAGAGGCCGGGAATCAAATGCTGGGAATAAGAGGCCGGGAATCAGAGGTGGGGAATCAGAGTCCGGGAATCAGAGATGAGGATTCAGAGGCGGGGAATGAGATATGGAGAATCAGAGGCGGGGAATCAGAGGCGGGGAAACAGAGGTGTGGAATCAGATATGGGGAATCAGAGGTGGCGAATCAAAGGCGGTGATTTAGAGATGGGGAATCAGAGGCGGGGAATCAGAGGCAGGGAATCAGATGCGGGGAATCAGAGGCGGGGAATCAGAGCTGGCGAATCAGAGGCGGGGAATCAGAGGTGGGCAATCAGAGCCGGGGAATCAGATATGGGGAATCAGAGGCGGGGAATCAGAGGCGGGGAAACAGAGGCGGGGAATCAGATATGGGGAATAAGAGGTGGGGAATCAGAGGTTGTAAATCAGAGATGGGGAATCAAGGCGGGGAATCAGAGGCAGGGAATCAGACGCGGGGAATCTGAGGCGGGGATTCAGAGCTGGGGAATCAGAGGCGGGGAATCAGAGTTGGGGAATCAGAGGCAGGGAATCAGATATGGGGAACCAGAGGCGGGGAATCAGAGGCGGGGAAACAGAGGCGGGGAATCAGATATGGGGAATCAGAAGTGGGGAATCAGGGGCAGGGAATCAGTGGCAGGGAATCAGAGGCGGGGAATCAGAGGTGGGGAATCAGAGGCAGGAAATCAGACACGGGGAATCAGAGGCGGGGAATCAGAGATGGGGAATCAGAGGTGGGGAATCAGAGGCAGGGAATCGGACGCCGGGAATCAGAGGCGGGGAATCAGATATGGGGAAATAGAGGCGGGGAATCAGATATGGGGAATGAGAGGTGTGGAATCAGAGGTTGGGAATCAGAGGCCGGGAATCAGAGATGGGGATTCAGAGGCGGGGAATGAGATATGGAGAATCAGAGGCGGGGAATCAGAGGCCGGGAATCAGAGGTGGTGAACCAGAGATGGGGAATCAGAGACGGTGAATCAGAGGCAGGGAATCAGACGCGGGGAATCAGAGGTGGGCAATCAGAGGCGGGGAATCAGATATGGGGAATCAGAGGCGGGGAATCAGAGGCGGGGAAACAGAGGCGGGGAATCAGATATGGGGAATCAGAGGTGGGGCATCAGAGGTTGTGAATCACAGATGGGGAATCAGAGGCGGGGAATCAGAGGCAGGGAATCAGACGCGAGGAGTCAGAGGCAGGGAATCGGACGCCGGGAATCAGAGGCGGGGAATCAGATATGGGGAAATAGAGGCGGGGAATCAGATATGGGGAATGAGAGGTGTGGAATCAGAGGTTGGGAATCAGAGGCCGGGAATCAGAGATGGGGATTCAGAGGCGGGGAATGAGATATGGAGAATCAGAGGCGGGGAATCAGAGGCCGGGAATCAGAGGTGGTGAACCAGAGATGGGGAATCAGAGACGGTGAATCAGAGGCAGGGAATCAGACGCGGGGAATCAGAGGTGGGCAATCAGAGGCGGGGAATCAGATATGGGGAATCAGAGGCGGGGAATCAGAGGCGGGGAAACAGAGGCGGGGAATCAGATATGGGGAATCAGAGGTGGGGCATCAGAGGTTGTGAATCACAGATGGGGAATCAGAGGCGGGGAATCAGAGTTGGGGAATCAGAGGCGGGGAATCAGATATGGGGAATCAGAGGCAGGGAATCAGAGGCAGGAAAACAGAGGCGGGGAATCAGATATGGGGAATCAGAGGTGGGGAATCAGGGGCAGGGAATCAGTGGCAGGGAATCAGGCGCGGGGAATCAGAGTCGGGGAATCAGAGGCAGGGAATCAGACACGGGGAATCAGAGGCGGGGATTCAGAGATGGGGAATCAGAGGTGGGGAATCAGAGGCAGGGAATCGGATGCCGGGAATCAGAGGCGGGAAATCAGAGCTGGGGAATCAGAGGCGGGGAATCAGAGTTGGGGAATCAGAGGCGGCGAAGCAGATATGGGGAAATAGAGGCGGGGAATCAGATATGGGGAATCAGAGGTGGGGAATCAGGGGCGGGGAATCAGTGGCAGGGAATCAGAGGCGGGGAATCAGAGGCGGGGAATCAGAGGCAGGGTATCAGACACGGGGAATCAGAGGTGTGGAATCAGAGATGGGGAATCAGAGGCGGGGAATCAGAGGCAGGGAATCAGACGCGGGGAATCAGAGGCGGGGAATCAGAGCTGGGGAATCAGAGGCGGGGAATCAGAGGCAGGGAATCAGATGCGGGGAATCAGAGGCGGGGAATCAGAGCTGGGGAATCAGAGGTGGGGAATCTGAGTCGGGGAATCAGAGGCAGGGAATCGGATGTGCGGAATCAGAAATGGGGAATCAGAGGTGGGGAATCAGAGGCGGTGAATCAGAGATGGGGAATCAGAGGCGGGGAATCTGAGGCAGGAAATCAGACACGGGGATTCAGAGGCTGGGAATCAGACGGGGGGAATCAAAGGCGGGGAATCAGAGCTGGTGAATCAGAGGCAGGGAATCAGAGTTGGGGATTCAGAGGCGGGGAATAAGATATGGGGAAACAGAGGCGGGGAATCAGACGCGGGCAAACAGAGGCGGGGAATTAGATATGGGGAATCAGAGGTGGGGAATCAGAGGTGGTGAATCAGAGATGGGGAATCACAGGCGGGGAATCAGAGGCAGGGAATAGAACGCGGGGAATCAGAGGCAGGGAATCAGAGCTGGGGAATCAGAGGCGGGGAATCAGATATGGGGAAACAGAGGCGGGGAATCAGAGGCGGGGAAACAGAGGCGGGGATTCAGACATGGGGAATCGGATGCGGGGAATAAGAGGCGGGGAATCAGAGCTGGGGAATCAGAGGCGGGGAATCAGAGTTGGGGCATCAGAGGTGGGGAATTAGATATGGGGAAACAGAGGCGGGGAATCAGAGGCGGGGTAACAGAGGCGGGGAATCAGATGTGCGGAATCAGAGATGGGGAATCAGAGGCAGGGAATCAGAGTTGGGGAATCAGAGGCGGGGAATCAGATATGGGGAATCAGAGGCAGGGAATCAGAGGCAGGAAAACAGAGGCGGGGAATCAGATATGGGGAATCAGAGGTGGGGAATCAGGGGCAGGGAATCAGTGGCAGGGAATCAGGCGCGGGGAATCAGAGGTGGGCAATCAGAGGCGGGGAATCAGATATGGGGAATCAGAGGCGGGGAATCAGAGGCGGGGAAACAGAGGCGGGGAATCAGATATGGGGAATCAGAGGTGGGGCATCAGAGGTTGTGAATCACAGATGGGGAATCAGAGGCGGGGAATCAGAGGCAGGGAATCAGACGCGAGGAGTCAGAGGCGGGGATTCAGAGCTGGGGAATCAGAGGCGGGGAATCAGAGTTGGGGAATCAGAGGCGGGGAATCAGATATGGGGAATCAGAGGCAGGGAATCAGAGGCAGGAAAACAGAGGCGGGGAATCAGATATGGGGAATCAGAGGTGGGGAATCAGGGGCAGGGAATCAGTGGCAGGGAATCAGGCGCGGGGAATCAGAGTCGGGGAATCAGAGGCAGGGAATCAGACACGGGGAATCAGAGGCGGGGAATCAGAGATGGGGAATCAGAGGTGGGGAATCAGAGGCAGGGAATCGGATGCCGGGAATCAGAGGCGGGAAATCAGAGCTGGGGAATCAGAGGCGGGGAATCAGAGTTGGGGAATCAGAGGCGGCGAAGCAGATATGGGGAAATAGAGGCGGGGAATCAGATATGGGGAATCAGAAGTGGGGAATCAGGGTCGGGGAATCAGTGGCAGGGAATCAGAGGCGGGGAATCAGAGGCGGGGAATCAGAGGCAGGGAATCAGACACGGGGAATCAGAGGTGGGGAATCAGAGATGGGGAATCAGAGGCGGGGAATCAGAGGCAGGGAATCAGACGCGGGGAATCAGAGGCGGGGAATCAGAGCTGGGGAATCAGAGGCGGGGAATCAGAGGCAGGGAATCAGACGCGGGGAATCAGAGGCGGGGAATCAGAGCTGGGGAATCAGAGGTGGGGAATCAGAGTCGGGGAATCAGAGGCAGAGAATCGGATGTGCGGAATCAGAAATGGGGAATCAGAGGTGGGGAATCAGAGGCGGTGAATCAGAGATGGGGAATCAGAGGCGGGGAATCTGAGGCAGGAAATCAGACACGGGGATTCAGAGGCTGGGAATCAGACGGGGGGAATCAAAGGCCGGGAATCAGAGCTGGTGAATCAGAGGCAGGGAATCAGAGTTGGGGATTCAGAGGCGGGGAATAAGATATGGGGAAACAGAGGCGGGGAATCAAACGCGGGCAAACAGAGGCGGGGAATTAGATATGGGGAATCAGAGGTGGGGAATCAGAGGTGGTGAATCAGAGATGGGGAATCACAGGCGGGGAATCAGAGGCAGGGAATAGAACGCGGGGAATCAGAGGCAGGGAATCAGAGCTGGGGAATCAGAGGCGGGGAATCAGATATGGGGAAACAGAGGCGGGGAATCAGAGGCGGGGAAACAGAGGCGGGGAATCAGACATGGGGAATCGGATGCGGGGAATCAGAGGCGGGGAATCAGAGCTGGGGAATCAGAGGCGGGGAATCAGCGTTGGGGCATCAGAGGTGGGGAATTAGATATGGGGAAACAGAGGCGGGGAATCAGAGGCGGGGAAACAGAGGCGGGGAATCAGATGTGCGGAATCAGAGATGGGGAATCAGAGGCAGGGAATCAGAGTTGGGGAATCAGAGGCGGGGAATCAGATATGGGGAATCAGAGGCAGGGAATCAGAGGCAGGAAAACAGAGGCGGGGAATCAGATATGGGGAATCAGAGGTGGGGAATCAGGGGCAGGGAATCAGTGGCAGGGAATCAGACGCGGGGAATCAGAGGTGGGCAATCAGAGGCGGGGAATCAGATATGGGGAATCAGAGGCGGGGAATCAGAGGCGGGGAAACAGAGGCGGGGAATCAGATATGGGGAATCAGAGGTGGGGCATCAGAGGTTGTGAATCACAGATGGGGAATCAGAGGCGGGGAATCAGAGGCAGGGAATCAGACGCGAGGAGTCAGAGGCGGGGATTCAGAGCTGGGGAATCAGAGGCGGGGAATCAGAGTTGGGGAATCAGAGGCGGGGAATCAGATATGGGGAATCAGAGGCAGGGAATCAGAGGCAGGAAAACAGAGGCGGGGAATCAGATATGGGGAATCAGAGGTGGGGAATCAGGGGCAGGGAATCAGTGGCAGGGAATCAGGCGCGGGGAATCAGAGTCGGGGAATCAGAGGCAGGGAATCGGATGCGGGGAATCAGAGGCGGGGAATCAGAGATGGGGAATCAGAGGTGGGGAATCAGAGACAGGGAATCGGATGCCGGGAATCAGAGGCGGGAAATCAGAGCTGGGGAATCAGAGGCGGGGAATCAGAGTTGGGGAATCAGAGGCGGCGAAGCAGATATGGGGAAATAGAGGCGGGGAATCAGATATGGGGAATCAGAGGTGGGGAATCAGGGGCGGGGAATCAGTGGCAGGGAATCAGAGGCGGGGAATCAGAGTTGGGGAATCAGAGGCGGGGAATCAGATATGGGGAATCAGAGGCAGGGAATCAGAGGCAGGAAAACAGAGGCGGGGAATCAGATATGGGGAATCAGAGGTGGGGAATCAGGGGCAGGGAATCAGTGGCAGGGAATCAGGCGCGGGGAATCAGAGTCAGGGAATCAGAGGCAGGGAATCAGACACGGGGAATCAGAGGCAGGGAATCAGAGATGGGGAATCAGAGGTGGGGAATCAGAGGCAGGGAATCGGATGCCGGGAATCAGAGGCGGGAAATCAGAGCTGGGGAATCAGAGGCGGGGAATCAGAGTTGGGGAATCAGAGGCGGCGAAGCAGATATGGGGAAATAGAGGCGGGGAATCAGATATGGGGAATCAGAGGTGGGGAATCAGGGGCGGGGAATCAGTGGCAGGGAATCAGAGGCGGGGAATCAGAGGCGGGGAATCAGAGGCAGGGAATCAGACACGGGGAATCAGAGGCGGGGAATAAGATATGGGGAAACAGAGGCGGGGAATCAGACGCGGGCAAACAGAGGCGGGGAATTAGATATGGGGAATCAGAGGTGGGGAATCAGAGGTGGTGAATCAGAGATGGGGAATCACAGGCGGGGAATCAGAGGCAGGGAATAGAACGCGGGGAATCAGAGGCAGGGAATCAGAGCTGGGGAATCAGAGGCGGGGAATCAGATATGGGGAAACAGAGGCGGGGAATCAGAGGCGGGGAAACAGAGGCGGGGAATCAGACATGGGGAATCGGATGCCGGGGAATCAGAGGCGGGGAATCAGAGCTGGGGAATCAGAGGCGGGGAATCAGAGTTGGGGCATCAGAGGTGGGGAATTAGATATGGGGAAACAGAGGCGGGGAATCAGAGGCGGGGAAACAGAGGCGGGGAATCAGATGTGCGGAATCAGAGATGGGGAATCAGAGGCAGGGAATCAGAGTTGGGGAATCAGAGGCGGGGAATCAGATATGGGGAATCAGAGGCAGGGAATCAGAGGCAGGAAAACAGAGGCGGGGAATCAGATATGGGGAATCAGAGGTGGGGAATCAGGGGCAGGGAATCAGTGGCAGGGAATCAGACGTGAGGAATCAGAGGTGGGCAATCAGAGGCGGGGAATCAGATATGGGGAGTCAGAGGCGGGGAATCAGAGGCGGGGAAACAGAGGCGGGGAATCAGATATGGGGAATCAGAGGTGGGGCATCAGAGGTTGTGAATCACAGATGGGGAATCAGAGGCGGGGAATCAGAGGCAGGGAATCAGACGCGAGGAGTCAGAGGCGGGGATTCAGAGCTGGGGAATCAGAGGCGGGGAATCAGAGTTGGGGAATCAGAGGCGGGGAATCAGATATGGGGAATCAGAGGCAGGGAATCAGAGGCAGGAAAACAGAGGCGGGGAATCAGATATGGGGAATCAGAGGTGGGGAATCAGGGGCAGGGAATCAGTGGCAGGGAATCAGGCGCGGGGAATCAGAGTCGGGGAATCAGAGGCAGGGAATCAGACACGGGGAATCAGAGGCGGGGAATCAGAGATGGGGAATCAGAGGTGGGGAATCAGAGGCAGGGAATCGGATGCCGTGAATCAGAGGCGGGAAATCAGAGCTGGGGAATCAGAGGCGGGGAATCAGAGTTTGGGAATCAGAGGCGGCGAAGCAGATATGGGGAAATAGAGGCGGGGAATCAGATATGGGGAATCAGAGGTGGGGAATCAGGGGCGGGGAATCAGTGGCAGGGAATCAGAGGCGGGGAATCAGAGTTGGGGAATCAGAGGCGGGGAATCAGATATGGGGAATCAAAGGCAGGGAATCAGAGGCAGGAAAACAGAGGCGGGGAATCAGATATGGGGAATCAGAGGTGGGGAATCAGGGGCAGGGAATCAGTGGCAGGGAATCAGGCGCGGGGAATCAGAGTCGGGGAATCAGAGGCAGGGAATCAGACACGGGGAATCAGAGGCAGGGAATCAGAGATGGGGAATCAGAGGTGGGGAATCAGAGGCAGGGAATCGGATGCCGGGAATTAGAGGCGGGAAATCATAGCTGGGGAATCAGAGGCGGGGAATCAGAGTTGGGGAATCAGAGGCGGCGAAGCAGATATGGGGAAATAGAGGCGGGGAATCAGATATGGGGAATCAGAGGTGGGGAATCAGGGGCGGGGAATCAGTGGCAGGGAATCAGAGGCGGGGAATCAGAGGCGGGGAATCAGAGGCAGGGAATCAGACACGGGGAATCAGAGGCGGGGAATAAGATATGGGGAAACAGAGGCGGGGAATCAGACGCGGGCAAACAGAGGCGGGGAATTAGATATGGGGAATCAGAGGTGGGGAATCAGAGGTGGTGAATCAGAGATGGGGAATCACAGGCGGGGAATCAGAGGCAGGGAATAGAACGCGGGGAATCAGAGGCAGGGAATCAGAGCTGGGGAATCAGAGGCGGGGAATCAGATATGGGGAAACAGAGGCGGGGAATCAGAGGCGGGGAAACAGAGGCGGGGAATCAGACATGGGGAATCGGATGCGGGGAATCAGAGGCGGGGAATCAGAGCTGGGGAATCAGAGGCGGGGAATCAGAGTTGGGGCATCAGAGGTGGGGAATTAGATCTGGGGAAACAGAGGCGGGGAATCAGAGGCGGGGAAACAGAGGCGGGGAATCAGATGTGCGGAATCAGAGATGGGGAATCAGAGGCAGGGAATCAGATGTGCGGAATCAGAGATGGGGAATCAGAGGCAGGGTATCAGAATCAGAAGCGGGGAATCAGAGGCCGGGAATCAGAGGCCGGGAATCAGATGCTGGGAATAAGAGGCCGGGAATCAGAGGTGGGGAATCAGAGTCCGGGAATCAGAGATGGGGATTCAGAGGCGGGGAATGAGATATGGAGAATCAGAGGCGGGGAATCAGAGGCGGGGAAACAGAGGTGGGGATTCAGATATGGGGAATCAGAGGTGGCGAATCAGAGGCAGGGAATCAGATGCGGGGATTCAGAGCCGGGGAATTCAGATATGGGGAATCAGAGGCGGGGAATCAGAGGCGGGGAAATAGAGGCGGGGAATCAGATATGGGGAATCAGAGGCAGGGAATCAGATATGGGGAATCAGAGGCTGGGAATCAGAGGGGGGGAAACAGAGGCGGGGAATAAGATATGGGGAATCAGAGGTGGGGAATCAGGGGCGGGGAATCAGTTGCAGGGAATCAGAGGCGGCGAATCAGAGGCGGGGAATCAGAGGCAGGGAATCAGACACGGGGAATCAGAGGTGGGGAATCAGAGATGGGGAATCAGAGGCGGGGAATCAGAGGCAGGGAATCAGACGCGGGGAATCAGAGGCGGGGAATAAGAGCTGGGGAATCAGAGGTGGGGAATCAGAGTCGTGGAATCAGAGGCAGGGAATCGGATGTGCGGAATCAGAAATGGGGAGTCAGAGGTGGGGAATCAGAGGCGGTGAATCAGAGATGGGGAATCAGAGGCGGGGAATCAGAGGCAGGAAATCAGACACGGGGATTCAGAGGCTGGGAATCAGACGGGGGGAATCAAAGGCGGGGAATCAGAGCTGGTGAATCAGAGGCAGGGAATCAGAGTTGGGGATTCAGAGGCGGGCAATCAGATATGTGGAAACAGAGGAGGGGAATCAGAGGCGGGCAAACAGAGGCGGGGAATTAGATATGGGGAATCAGAGGTGGGGAATCAGAGGTGGTGAATCAGAGATGGGGAATCAGAGGCGGGGAATCAGAGTTGGGGCATCAGAGGTGGGGAATTAGATATGGGGAAACAGAGGCGGGGAATCAGAGGCGGGGAAACAGAGGCGGGGAATCAGATGTGCGGAATCAGAGATGGGGAATCAGAGGCAGGGAATCAGATGTGCGGAATTAGAGATGGGGAATCAGAGGCAGGGTATCAGAATCAGAATCGGGGAATCAGAGGCCGGGAATCAGAGGCCGGGAATCAGATGCTGGGAATAAGAGGCCGGGAATCAGAGGTGGGGAATCAGAGTCCGGGAATCAGAGATGGGGATTCAGAGGCGGGGAATGAGATATGGAGAATCAGAGGCGGGGAATCAGAGGCGGGGAAACAGAGGTGGGGATTCAGATATGGGGAATCAGAGGTGGCGAATCAGAGGCAGGGAATCAGATGCGGGGATTCAGAGGCGGGGAATCAGAGCTGGCGAATCAGAGGCGGGGAATCAGAGGTGCGCAATCAGAGCCGGGGAATCAGATATGGGGAATCAGAGGCGGGGAATCAGAGGCGGGGAAATAGAGGCGGGGAATCAGATATGGGGAATCAGAGGCAGGGAATCAGATATGGGGAATCAGAGGCTGGGAATCAGAGGGGGGGAAACAGAGGCGGGGAATAAGATATGGGGAATCAGAGGTGGGGAATCAGGGGCGGGGAATCAGTTGCAGGGAATCAGAGTCGGGGAATCAGAGGCGGGGAATCAGAGGCAGGGAATCAGACACGGGGAATCAGAGGTGGGGAATCAGAGATGGGGAATCAGAGGCGGGGAATCAGAGGCAGGGAATCAGACGCGGGGAATCAGAGGCGGGGAATAAGAGCTGGGGAAACAGAGGTGGGGAATCAGAGTCGTGGAATCAGAGGCAGGGAATCGGATGTGCGGAATCAGAAATGGGGAGTCAGAGGTGGGGAATCAGAGGCGATGAATCAGAGATGGGGAATCAGAGGCGGGGAATCAGAGGCAGGAAATCAGACACGGGGATTCAGAGGCTGGGAATCAGACGGGGGGAATCAAAGGCGGGGAATCAGAGCTGGTGAATCAGAGGCAGGGAATCAGAGTTGGGGATTCAGAGGCGGGCAATCAGATATGTGGAAACAGAGGAGGGGAATCAGAGGCGGGCAAACAGAGGCGGGGAATTAGATATGGGGAATCAGAGGTGGGGAATCAGAGGTGGTGAATCAGAGATGGGGAATCACAGGCGGGGAATCAGAGGCAGGGAATCAGAGCTGGGGAATCAGAGGCGGGGAATCAGATATGGGGAAACAGAGGCGGGGAATCAGAGGCGGGGAAACAGAGGCAGGGAATCAGACATGGGGAATCGGATGCGGGGAATCAGAGGCAGGGAATCAGAGCTGGGGAATCAGAGGCGGGGAATCAGAGTTGGGGCATCAGAGGTGGGGAATTAGATCTGGGGAAACAGAGGCGGGGAATCAGAGGCGGGGAAACAGAGGCGGGGAATCAGATGTGTGGAATCAGAGATGGGGAATCAGAGGCAGGGAATCAGATGTGCGGAATCAGAGATGGGGAATCAGAGGCAGGGTATCAGAATCAGAAGCGGGGAATCAGAGGCCGGGAATCAGAGGCCGGGAATCAGATGCTGGGAATAAGAGGCCGGGAATCAGAGGTGGGGAATCAGAGTCCGGGAATCAGAGATGGGGATTCGGAGGCGGGGAATGAGATATGGAGAATCAGAGGCGGGGAATCAGAGGCGGGGAAACAGAGGTGGGGATTCAGATATGGGGAATCAGAGGTGGCGAATCAGAGGCAGGGAATCAGATGCGGGGATTCAGAGCCGGGGAATCAGATATGGGGAATCAGAGGCGGGGAATCAGAGGCGGGGAAATAGAGGCGGGGAATCAGATATGGGGAATCAGAGGCATGGAATCAGATATGGGGAATCAGAGGCTGGGAATCAGAGGGGGGGAAACAGAGGCGGGGAATAAGATATGGGGAATCAGAGGTGGGGAATCAGGGGCGGGGAATCAGTTGCAGGGAATCAGAGGCGGGGAATCAGAGGCGGGGAATCAGAGGCAGGGAATCAGACACGGGGAATCAGAGGTGGGGAATCAGAGATGGGGAATCAGAGGCGGGGAATCAGAGGCAGGGAATCAGACGCGGGGAATCAGAGGCGGGGAATAAGAGCTGGGGAATCAGAGGTGGGGAATCAGAGTCGTGGAATCAGAGGCAGGGAATCGGATATGCGGAATCAGAAATGGGGAGTCAGAGGTGGGGAATCAGAGGCGGTGAATCAGAGATGGGGAATCAGAGGCGGGGAATCAGAGGCAGGAAATCAGACACGGGGATTCAGAGGCTGGGAATCAGACGGGGGGAATCAAAGGCGGGGAATCAGAGCTGGTGAATCAGAGGCAGGGAATCAGAGTTGGGGATTCAGAGGCGGGCAATCAGATATGTGGAAACAGAGGAGGGGAGTCAGAGGCGGGCAAACAGAGGCGGGGAATTAGATATGGGGAATCAGAGGTGGGGAATCAGAGGTGGTGAATCAGAGATGGGGAATCAGAGGCGGGGAATCAGAGTTGGGGCATCAGAGGTGGGGAATTAGATATGGGGAAACAGAGGCGGGGAATCAGAGGCGGGGAAACAGAGGCGGGGAATCAGATGTGCGGAATCAGAGATGGGGAATCAGAGGCAGGGAATCAGATGTGCGGAATCAGAGATGGGGAATCAGAGGCAGGGTATCAGATGCTGGGAATAAGAGGCCGGGAATCAGAGGTGGGGAATCAGAGTCCGGGAATCAGAGATGGGGATTCAGAGGCGGGGAATGAGATATGGAGAATCAGAGGCGGGGAATCAGAGGCGGGGAAACAGAGGTGGGGATTCAGATATGGGGAATCAGAGGTGGCGAATCAGAGGCAGGGAATCAGATGCGGGGATTCAGAGGCGGGGAATCAGAGCTGGCGAATCAGAGGCGGGGAATCAGAGGTGCGCAATCAGAGCCGGGGAATCAGATATGGGGAATCAGAGGCGGGGAATCAGAGGCGGGGAAATAGAGGCGGGGAATCAGATATGGGGAATCAGAGGCAGGGAATCAGATATGGGGAATCAGAGGCTGGGAATCAGAGGGGGGGAAACAGAGGCGGGGAATAAGATATGGGGAATCAGAGGTGGGGAATCAGGGGCGGGGAATCAGTTGCAGGGAATCAGAGTCGGGGAATCAGAGGCGGGGAATCAGAGGCAGGGAATCAGACACGGGGAATCAGAGGTGGGGAATCAGAGATGGGGAATCAGAGGCGGGGAATCAGAGGCAGGGAATCAGACGCGGGGAATCAGAGGCGGGGAATAAGAGCTGGGGAATCAGAGGTGGGGAATCAGAGTCGTGGAATCAGAGGCAGGGAATCGGATGTGCGGAATCAGAAATGGGGAGTCAGAGGTGGGGAATCAGAGGCGATGAATCAGAGATGGGGAATCAGAGGCGGGGAATCAGAGGCAGGAAATCAGACACGGGGATTCAGAGGCTGGGAATCAGACGGGGGGAATCAAAGGCGGGGAATCAGAGCTGGTGAATCAGAGGCAGGGAATCAGAGTTGGGGATTCAGAGGCGGGCAATCAGATATGTGGAAACAGAGGAGGGGAATCAGAGGCGGGCAAACAGAGGCGGGGAATTAGATATGGGGAATCAGATGTGGGGAATCAGAGGTGGTGAATCAGAGATGAGGAATCACAGGCGGGGAATCAGAGGCAGGGAATGGAACGCGGGGAATCAGAGGCAGGGAATCAGAGCTGGGGAATCAGAGGCGGGGAATCAGATATGGGGAAACAGCGGTGAATCAGAGGCGGGGAAACAGAGGCGGGGAATCAGACATGGGGAATCGGATGCAGGGAATCAGAGGTGGGGAATCAGAGCTGGGGAATCAGAGGCGGGGAATCAGAGTTGGGGCATCAGAGGTGGGGAATTAGATATGGGGAAACAGAGGCGGAGAATCAGAGGCGGGGAAACAGAGGCGGGGAATCAGATATGGGGAATCAGAGGTGGGGACTCAGAGGCAGGGAATCAGATGTGCGGAATCAGAGATGGGGAATCAGAGGCAGGGAATCAGAATCAGAAGCGGGGAATCAGAGGCTGGGAATCAGAGGCCGGGAATCAAATGCTGGGAATAAGAGGCCGGGAATCAGAGGTGGGGAATCAGAGTCCGGGAATCAGAGATGAGGATTCAGAGGCGGGGAATGAGATATGGAGAATCAGAGGCGGGGAATCAGAGGCGGGGAAACAGAAGTGTGGAATCAGATATGGGGAATCAGAGGTGGCGAATCAAAGGCGGTGATTTAGAGATGGGGAATCAGAGGCGGGGAATCAGAGGCAGGGAATCAGATGCGGGGAATCAGAGGCGGGGAATCAGAGCTGGCGAATCAGAGGCGGGGAATCAGAGGTGGGCAATCAGAGCCGGGGAATCAGATATGGAGAATCAGAGGCGGGGAATCAGAGGCGGGGAAACAGAGGCGGGGAATCAGATATGGGGAATCAGAGGTGGGGAATCAGAGGTTGTAAATCAGAGATGGGGAATCAAGGCGGGGAATCAGAGGCAGGGAATCAGACGCGGGGAATCAGAGGCGGGGATTCAGAGCTGGGGAATCAGAGGCGGGGAATCAGAGTTGGGGAATCAGAGGCAGGGAATCAGATATGGGGAACCAGAGGCGGGGAATCAGAGGCGGGGAAACAGAGGCGGGGAATCAGATATGGGGAATCAGAAGTGGGGAATCAGGGGCAGGGAATCAGTGGCAGGGAATCAGAGGCGGGGAATCAGAGGCGGGGAATCAGAGGCAGGGAATCAGACACGGGGAATCAGAGGCGGGGAATCAGAGATGGGGAATCAGAGGTGGGGAATCAGAGGCAGGGAATCGGACGCCGGGAATCAGAGGCGGGGAATCAGAGCTGGGGAATCAGAGGCGGGGAATCAGAGTTGGGGAATCAGAGGCGGGGAATCAGATATGGGGAAATAGAGGCGGCGAATCAGATATGGGGAATGAGAGGTGTGGAATCAGAGGTTGGGAATCAGAGGCCGGGAATCAGAGAAGGGGATTCAGAGGCGGGGAATGAGATATGGAGAATCAGAGGCGGGGAATCAGAGGCGGGGAAACAGAGGTGGGGAATCAGATATGGGGAATCAGAGGTGGCGAATCAAAGGCGGTGAATCAGAGATGGGGAAACAGAGGCGGGGAATCAGAGGCGTGGAAACAGAGGTGGGGAATCACATATGGGGAATCAGAGGCGGGGAAACAGAGACAGGGAATCAGATATGGGGAATCAGAGGCGGGGAATCAGAGGTGGGGAATCATAGGCAGGGAATCGGATGTGCGGATTCAGAGATGGGGAATCAGAGGCCGGGAATCAGAGGTGGTGAACCAGAGATGGGGAATCAGAGGCGGTGAATCAGAGGCAGGGAATCAGACGCGGGGAATCAGAGGTGGGCAATCAGAGGCGGGGAATCAGATATGGGGAATCAGAGGCGGGGAATCAGAGGCGGGGAAACAGAGGCGGGGAATCAGATATGGGGAATCAGAGGTGGGGCATCAGAGGTTGTGAATCACAGATGGGGAATCAGAGGCGGGGAATCAGAGGCAGGGAATCAGACGCGAGGAGTCAAAGGCGGGGATTCAGAGCTGGGGAATCAGAGGCGGGGAATCAGAGTTGGGGAATCAGAGGCGGGGAATCAGATATGGGGAATCAGAGGCAGGGAATCAGAGGCAGGAAAACAGAGGCGGGGAATCAGATATGGGGAATCAGAGGTGGGGAATCAGGGGCAGGGAATCAGTGGCAGGGAATCAGGCGCGGGGAATCAGAGTCGGGGAATCAGAGGCAGGGAATCAGACACGGGGAATCAGAGGCGGGGAATCAGAGATGGGGAATCAGAGGTGGGGAATCAGAGGCAGGGAATCGGATGCCGGGAATCAGAGGCGGGAAATCAGAGCTGGGGAATCAGAGGCGGGGAATCAGAGTTGGGGAATCAGAGGCGGCGAAGCAGATATGGGGAAATAGAGGCGGGGAATCAGATATGGGGAATCAGAGGTGGGGAATCAGGGGCGGGGAATCAGTGGCAGGGAATCAGAGGCGGGGAATCAGAGGCGGGGAATCAGAGGCAGGGAATCAGACACGGGGAATCAGAGGTGGGGAATCAGAGATGGGGAATCAGAGGCGGGGAATCAGAGGCAGGGAATCAGACGCGGGGAATCAGAGGCGGGGAATCAGAGCTGGGGAATCAGAGGCGGGGAATCAGAGGCAGGGAATCAGACGCGGGGAATCAGAGGCGGGGAATCAGAGCTGGGGAATCAGAGGTGGGGAATCAGAGTCGGGGAATCAGAGGCAGGGAATCGGATGTGCGGAATCAGAGATGGGGAATCAGAGGCAGGGAATCAGATGTGCGGAATCAGAGATGGGGAATCAGAGGCAGGGTATCAGATGCTGGGAATAAGAGGCCGGGAATCAGAGGTGGGGAATCAGAGTCCGGGAATCAGAGATGGGGATTCAGAGGCGGGGAATGAGATATGGAGAATCAGAGGCGGGGAATCAGAGGCGGGGAAACAGAGGTGGGGATTCAGATATGGGGAATCAGAGGTGGCGAATCAGAGGCAGGGAATCAGATGCGGGGATTCAGAGGCGGGGAATCAGAGCTGGCGAATCAGAGGCGGGGAATCAGAGGTGCGCAATCAGAGCCGGGGAATCAGATATGGGGAATCAGAGGCGGGGAATCAGAGGCGGGGAAATAGAGGCGGGGAATCAGATATGGGGAATCAGAGGCAGGGAATCAGATATGGGGAATCAGAGGCTGGGAATCAGAGGGGGGGAAACAGAGGCGGGGAATAAGATATGGGGAATCAGAGGTGGGGAATCAGGGGCGGGGAATCAGTTGCAGGGAATCAGAGTCGGGGAATCAGAGGCGGGGAATCAGAGGCAGGGAATCAGACACGGGGAATCAGAGGTGGGGAATCAGAGATGGGGAATCAGAGGCGGGGAATCAGAGGCAGGGAATCAGACGCGGGGAATCAGAGGCGGGGAATAAGAGCTGGGGAATCAGAGGTGGGGAATCAGAGTCGTGGAATCAGAGGCAGGGAATCGGATGTGCGGAATCAGAAATGGGGAGTCAGAGGTGGGGAATCAGAGGCGATGAATCAGAGATGGGGAATCAGAGGCGGGGAATCAGAGGCAGGAAATCAGACACGGGGATTCAGAGGCTGGGAATCAGACGGGGGGAATCAAAGGCGGGGAATCAGAGCTGGTGAATCAGAGGCAGGGAATCAGAGTTGGGGATTCAGAGGCGGGCAATCAGATATGTGGAAACAGAGGAGGGGAATCAGAGGCGGGCAAACAGAGGCGGGGAATTAGATATGGGGAATCAGATGTGGGGAATCAGAGGTGGTGAATCAGAGATGAGGAATCACAGGCGGGGAATCAGAGGCAGGGAATGGAACGCGGGGAATCAGAGGCAGGGAATCAGAGCTGGGGAATCAGAGGCGGGGAATCAGATATGGGGAAACAGCGGTGAATCAGAGGCGGGGAAACAGAGGCGGGGAATCAGACATGGGGAATCGGATGCAGGGAATCAGAGGTGGGGAATCAGAGCTGGGGAATCAGAGGCGGGGAATCAGAGTTGGGGCATCAGAGGTGGGGAATTAGATATGGGGAAACAGAGGCGGAGAATCAGAGGCGGGGAAACAGAGGCGGGGAATCAGATATGGGGAATCAGAGGTGGGGACTCAGAGGCAGGGAATCAGATGTGCGGAATCAGAGATGGGGAATCAGAGGCAGGGAATCAGAATCAGAAGCGGGGAATCAGAGGCTGGGAATCAGAGGCCGGGAATCAAATGCTGGGAATAAGAGGCCGGGAATCAGAGGTGGGGAATCAGAGTCCGGGAATCAGAGATGAGGATTCAGAGGCGGGGAATGAGATATGGAGAATCAGAGGCGGGGAATCAGAGGCGGGGAAACAGAAGTGTGGAATCAGATATGGGGAATCAGAGGTGGCGAATCAAAGGCGGTGATTTAGAGATGGGGAATCAGAGGCGGGGAATCAGAGGCAGGGAATCAGATGCGGGGAATCAGAGGCGGGGAATCAGAGCTGGCGAATCAGAGGCGGGGAATCAGAGGTGGGCAATCAGAGCCGGGGAATCAGATATGGAGAATCAGAGGCGGGGAATCAGAGGCGGGGAAACAGAGGCGGGGAATCAGATATGGGGAATCAGAGGTGGGGAATCAGAGGTTGTAAATCAGAGATGGGGAATCAAGGCGGGGAATCAGAGGCAGGGAATCAGACGCGGGGAATCAGAGGCGGGGATTCAGAGCTGGGGAATCAGAGGCGGGGAATCAGAGTTGGGGAATCAGAGGCAGGGAATCAGATATGGGGAACCAGAGGCGGGGAATCAGAGGCGGGGAAACAGAGGCGGGGAATCAGATATGGGGAATCAGAAGTGGGGAATCAGGGGCAGGGAATCAGTGGCAGGGAATCAGAGGCGGGGAATCAGAGGCGGGGAATCAGAGGCAGGGAATCAGACACGGGGAATCAGAGGCGGGGAATCAGAGATGGGGAATCAGAGGTGGGGAATCAGAGGCAGGGAATCGGACGCCGGGAATCAGAGGCGGGGAATCAGAGCTGGGGAATCAGAGGCGGGGAATCAGAGTTGGGGAATCAGAGGCGGGGAATCAGATATGGGGAAATAGAGGCGGCGAATCAGATATGGGGAATGAGAGGTGTGGAATCAGAGGTTGGGAATCAGAGGCCGGGAATCAGAGAAGGGGATTCAGAGGCGGGGAATGAGATATGGAGAATCAGAGGCGGGGAATCAGAGGCGGGGAAACAGAGGTGGGGAATCAGATATGGGGAATCAGAGGTGGCGAATCAAAGGCGGTGAATCAGAGATGGGGAAACAGAGGCGGGGAATCAGAGGCGTGGAAACAGAGGTGGGGAATCACATATGGGGAATCAGAGGCGGGGAAACAGAGACAGGGAATCAGATATGGGGAATCAGAGGCGGGGAATCAGAGGTGGGGAATCATAGGCAGGGAATCGGATGTGCGGATTCAGAGATGGGGAATCAGAGGCCGGGAATCAGAGGTGGTGAACCAGAGATGGGGAATCAGAGGCGGTGAATCAGAGGCAGGGAATCAGACGCGGGGAATCAGAGGTGGGCAATCAGAGGCGGGGAATCAGATATGGGGAATCAGAGGCGGGGAATCAGAGGCGGGGAAACAGAGGCGGGGAATCAGATATGGGGAATCAGAGGTGGGGCATCAGAGGTTGTGAATCACAGATGGGGAATCAGAGGCGGGGAATCAGAGGCAGGGAATCAGACGCGAGGAGTCAAAGGCGGGGATTCAGAGCTGGGGAATCAGAGGCGGGGAATCAGAGTTGGGGAATCAGAGGCGGGGAATCAGATATGGGGAATCAGAGGCAGGGAATCAGAGGCAGGAAAACAGAGGCGGGGAATCAGATATGGGGAATCAGAGGTGGGGAATCAGGGGCAGGGAATCAGTGGCAGGGAATCAGGCGCGGGGAATCAGAGTCGGGGAATCAGAGGCAGGGAATCAGACACGGGGAATCAGAGGCGGGGAATCAGAGATGGGGAATCAGAGGTGGGGAATCAGAGGCAGGGAATCGGATGCCGGGAATCAGAGGCGGGAAATCAGAGCTGGGGAATCAGAGGCGGGGAATCAGAGTTGGGGAATCAGAGGCGGCGAAGCAGATATGGGGAAATAGAGGCGGGGAATCAGATATGGGGAATCAGAGGTGGGGAATCAGGGGCGGGGAATCAGTGGCAGGGAATCAGAGGCGGGGAATCAGAGGCGGGGAATCAGAGGCAGGGAATCAGACACGGGGAATCAGAGGTGGGGAATCAGAGATGGGGAATCAGAGGCGGGGAATCAGAGGCAGGGAATCAGACGCGGGGAATCAGAGGCGGGGAATCAGAGCTGGGGAATCAGAGGCGGGGAATCAGAGGCAGGGAATCAGACGCGGGGAATCAGAGGCGGGGAATCAGAGCTGGGGAATCAGAGGTGGGGAATCAGAGTCGGGGAATCAGAGGCAGGGAATCGGATGTGCGGAATCAGAAATGGGGAATCAGAGGTGGGGAATCAGAGGCGGTGAATCAGAGATGGGGAATCAGAGGCGGGGAATCTGAGGCAGGAAATCAGACACGGGGATTCAGAGGCTGGGAATCAGACGGGGGGAATCAAAGGCGGGGAATCAGAGCTGGTGAATCAGAGGCAGGGAATCAGAGTTGGGGTTTCAGAGGCGGGGAATAAGATATGGGGAAACAGAGGCGGGGAATCAGACGCGGGCAAACAGAGGCGGGGAATTAGATATGGGGAATCAGAGGTGGGGAATCAGAGGTGGTGAATCAGAGATGGGGAATCACAGGCGGGGCATCAGAGGCAGGGAATAGAACGCGGGGAATCAGAGGCAGGGAATCAGAGCTGGGGAATCAGAGGCGGGGAATCAGATATGGGGAAACAGAGGCGGGGAATCAGAGGCGGGGAAACAGAGGCGGGGAATCAGACATGGGGAATCGGATGCGGGGAATCAGAGGCGGGGAATCAGAGCTGGGCAATCAGAGGCGGGGAATCAGAGTTGGGGCATCAGAGGTGGGGAATTAGATATGGGGAAACAGAGGCGGGGAATCAGAGGCGGGGAAACAGAGGCGGGGAATCAGATGTGCGGAATCAGAGATGGGGAATCAGAGGCAGGGAATCAGAGTTGGGGAATCAGAGGCGGGGAATCAGATATGGGGAATCAGAGGAAGGGAATCAGAGGCAGGAAAACAGAGGCGGGGAATCAGATATGGGGAATCAGAGGTGGGGAATCAGGGGCAGGGAATAAGTGGCAGGGAATCAGGCGCGGGGAATCAGAGTCGCGGAATCAGAGGCAGGGAATCAGACACGGGGAATCAGAGGCGGGGAATCAGAGATGGGGAATCAGAGGTGGGGAATCAGAGGCAGGGAATCGGATGCCGGGAATCAGAGGCGGGAAATCAGAGCTGGGGAATCAGAGGCGGGGAATCAGAGTTGGGGAATCAGAGGCGGCGAAGCAGATATGGGGAAATAGAGGCGGGGAATCAGATATGGGGAATCAGAGGTGGGGAATCAGGGGTGGGGAATCAGTGGCAGGGAATCAGAGGCGGGGAATCAGAGGCGGGGAATCAGAGGCAGGGAATCAGACACGGGGAATCAGAGGTGGGGAATCAGAGATGGGGAATCAGAGGCGGGGAATCAGAGGCAGGGAATCAGACGCGGGGAATCAGAGGCGGGGAATCAGAGCTGGGGAATCAGAGGCGGGGAATCAGAGGCAGGGAATCAGACGCGGGGAATCAGAGGCGGGGAATCAGAGCTGGGGAATCAGAGGTGGGGAATCAGAGTCGGGGAATCAGAGGCAGGGAATCGGATGTGCGGAATCAGAAATGGGGAATCAGAGGTGGGGAATCAGAGGCGGTGAATCAGAGATGGGGAATCAGAGGCGGGGAATCTGAGGCAGGAAATCAGACACGGGGATTCAGAGGCTGGGAATCAGACGGGGGGAATCAAAGGCGGGGAATCAGAGCTGGTGAATCAGAGGCAGGGAATCAGAGTTGGGGATTCAGAGGCGGGGAATAAGATATGGGGAAACAGAGGCGGGGAATCAGACGCGGGCAAACAGAGGCGGGGAATTTAGATATGGGGAATCAGAGGTGGGGAATCAGAGGTGGTGAATCAGAGATGGGGAATCACAGGCGGGGAATCAGAGGCAGGGAATAGAACGCGGGGAATCAGAGGCAGGGAATCAGAGCTGGGGAATCAGAGGCGGGGAATCAGATATGGGGAAACAGAGGCGGGGAATCAGAGGCGGGGAAACAGAGGCGGGGAATCAGACATGGGGAATCGGATGCGGGGAATCAGAGGCGGGGAATCAGAGCTGGGGAATCAGAGGCGGGGAATCAGAGTTGGGGCATCAGAGGTGGGGAATTAGATATGGGGAAACAGAGGCGGGGAATCAGAGGCGGGGAAACAGAGGCGGGGAATCAGATGTGCGGAATCAGAGATGGGGAATCAGAGGCAGGGAATCAGATGTGCGGAATCAGAGATGGGGAATCAGAGGCAGGGTATCAGAATCAGAAGCGGGGAATCAGAGGCCGGGAATCAGAGGCCGGGAATCAGATGCTGGGAATAAGAGGCCGGGAATCAGAGGTGGGGAATCAGAGTCCGGGAATAAGAGATGGGGATTCAGAGGCGGGGAATGAGATATGGAGAATCAGAGGCGGGGAATCAGAGGCGGGGAAACAGAGGTGGGGATTCAGATATGGGGAATCAGAGGTGGCGAATCAGAGGCAGGGTATCAGATGCGGGGATTCAGAGGCGGGGAATCAGAGCTGGCGAATCAGAGGCGGGGAATCAGATATGGGGAATCAGAGGCGGGGAATCAGAGGCGGGGAAATAGAGGCGGGGAATCAGATATGGGGAATCAGAGGCAGGGAATCAGATATGGGGAATCAGAGGCTGGGAATCAGAGGGGGGGAAACAGAGGCGGGGAATAAGATATGGGGAATCAGAGGTGGGGAATCAGGGGCGGGGAATCAGTTGCAGGGAATCAGAGGCGGGGAATCAGAGGCGGGGAATCAGAGGCAGGGAATCAGACACGGGGAATCAGAGGTGGGGAATCAGAGATGGGGAATCAGAGGCGGTGAATCAGAGGCAGGGAATCAGACGCGGGGAATCAGAGGCGGGGAATAAGAGCTGGGGAATCAGAGGTGGGGAATCAGAGTCGTGGAATCAGAGGCAGGGAATCGGATGTGCGGAATCAGAAATGGGGAGTCAGAGGTGGGGAATCAGAGGCGGTGAATCAGAGATGGGGAATCAGAGGCGGGGAATCAGAGGCAGGAAATCAGACACGGGGATTCAGAGGCTGGGAATCAGACGGGGGGAATCAAAGGCGGGGAATCAGAGCTGGTGAATCAGAGGCAGGGAATCAGAGTTGGGGATTCAGAGGCGGGCAATCAGATATGTGGAAACAGAGGAGGGGAATCAGAGGCGGGCAAACAGAGGCGGGGAATTAGATATGGGGAATCAGATATGGGGAAACAGCGGTGAATCAGAGGCGGGGAAACAGAGGCGGGGAATCAGACATGGGGAATCGGATGCAGGGAATCAGAGGTGGGGAATCAGAGCTGGGGAATCAGAGGCGGGGAATCAGAGTTGGGGCATCAGAGGTGGGGAATTAGATATGGGGAAACAGAGGTGGGGAATCAGAGGCGGGGAAACAGAGGCGGGGATTCAGATATGGGGAATCAGAGGTGGGGAATCAGAGGCAGGGAATCAGATGTGCGGAATCAGAGATGGGGAATCAGAGGCAGGGAATCAGAATCAGAAGCGGGGAATTAGATGCCGGGAATCAGAGGCCGGGAATCGGATGCTGGGAATAAGAGGCCGGGAATCAGAGGTGGGGAATCAGAGTCCGGGAATCAGAGATGGGGATTCAGAGGCGGGGAATGAGATATGGAGAATCAGAGGCGGGGAATCAGAGGCGGGGAAACAGAGGTGTGGAATCAGATATGGGGAATCAGAGGTGGCGAATCAAAGGCGGTGATTTAGAGATGGGGAATCAGAGGCGGGGAATCAGAGGCAGGGAATCAGATGCGGGGAATCAGAGGCGGGGAATCAGAGCTGGCGAATCAGAGGCGGGGAATCAGAGGTGGGCAATCAGAGCCGGGGAATCAGATATGGGGAATCAGAGGCGGGGAATCAGAGGTGGGGAATCATAGGCAGGGAATCGGATGTGCGGATTCAGAGATGGGGAATCAGAGGCCGGGAATCAGAGGTGGTGAACCAGAGATGGGGAATCAGAGGCGGTGAATCAGAGGAAGGGAATCAGACGCGGGGAATCAGAGGTGGGCAATCAGAGGCGGGGAATCAGATATGGGGAATCAGAGGCGGGGAATCAGAGGCGGGGAAACAGAGGCGGGGAATCAGATATGGGGAATCAGAGGTGGGGCATCAGAGGTTGTGAATCACAGATGGGGAATCAGAGGCGGGGAATCAGAGGCAGGGAATCAGACGCGAGGAGTCAGAGGCGGGGATTCAGAGCTGGGGAATCAGAGGCGGGGAATCAGAGTTGGGGAATCAGAGGCGGGGAATCAGATATGGGGAATCAGAGGCAGGGAATCAGAGGCAGGAAAACAGAGGCGGGGAATCAGATATGGGGAATCAGAGGTGGGGAATCAGGGGCAGGGAATCAGTGGCAGGGAATCAGACGCGGGGAATCAGAGTCGGGGAATCAGAGGCAGGGAATCAGACACGGGGAATCAGAGGCGGGAAATCAGAGCTGGAGAATCAGAGGCGGGGAATCAGAGTTGGGGAATCAGAGGCGGCGAAGCAGATATGGGGAAATAGAGGCGGGGAATCAGATATGGGGAATCAGAGGTGGGGAATCAGGGGCGGGAAATCAGTGGCAGGGAATCAGAGGCGGGGAATCAGAGGCGGGGAATCAGAGGCAGGGAATCAGACACGGGGAATCAGAGGTGGGGAATCAGAGATGGGGATTCAGAGGCGGGGAATAAGATATGGGGAAACAGAGGCGGGGAATCAGACGCGGGCAAACAGAGGCGGGGAATTAGATATGGGGAATCAGAGGTGGGGAATCAGAGGTGGTGAATCAGAGATGGGGAATCACAGGCGGGGAATCAGAGGCAGGGAATAGAACGCGGGGAATCAGAGGCAGGGAATCAGAGCTGGGGAATCAGAGGCGGGGAATCAGATATGGGGAAACAGAGGCGGGGAATCAGAGGCGGGGAAACAGAGGCGGGGAATCAGACATGGGGAATCGGATGCGGGGAATCAGAGGCGGGGAATCAGAGCTGGGGAATCAGAGGCGGGGAATCAGAGTTGGGGCATCAGAGGTGGGGAATTAGATATGGGGAAACAGAGGCGGGGAATCAGAGGCGGGGAAACAGAGGCGGGGAATCAGATGTGCGGAATCAGAGATGGGGAATCAGAGGCAGGGAATCAGATGTGCGGAATCAGAGATGGGGAATCAGAGGCAGGGTATCAGAATCAGAAGCGGGGAATCAGAGGCCGGGAATCAGAGGCCGGGAATCAGATGCTGGGAATAAGAGGCCGGGAATCAGAGGTGGGGAATCAGAGTCCGGGAATAAGAGATGGGGATTCAGAGGCGGGGAATGAGATATGGAGAATCAGAGGCGGGGAATCAGAGGCGGGGAAACAGAGGTGGGGATTCAGATATGGGGAATCAGAGGTGGCGAATCAGAGGCAGGGAATCAGATGCGGGGATTCAGAGGCGGGGAATCAGAGCTGGCGAATCAGAGGCGGGGAATCAGATATGGGGAATCAGAGGCGGGGAATCAGAGGCGGGGAAATAGAGGCGGGGAATCAGATATGGGGAATCAGAGGCAGGGAATCAGATATGGGGAATCAGAGGCTGGGAATCAGAGGGGGGGAAACAGAGGCAGGGAATAAGATATGGGGAATCAGAGGTGGGGAATCAGGGGCGGGGAATCAGTTGCAGGGAATCAGAGGCGGGGAATCAGAGGCGGGGAATCAGAGGCAGGGAATCAGACACGGGGAATCAGAGGTGGGGAATCAGAGATGGGGAATCAGAGGCGGTGAATCAGAGGCAGGGAATCAGACGCGGGGAATCAGAGGCGGGGAATAAGAGCTGGGGAATCAGAGGTGGGGAATCAGAGTCGTGGAATCAGAGGCAGGGAATCGGATGTGCGGAATCAGAAATGGGGAGTCAGAGGTGGGGAATCAGAGGCGGTGAATCAGAGATGGGGAATTAGAGGCGGGGAATCAGAGGCAGGAAATCAGACACGGGGATTCAGAGGCTGGGAATCAGACGGGGGGAATCAAAGGCGGGGAATCAGAGCTGGTGAATCAGAGGCAGGGAATCAGAGTTGGGGATTCAGAGGCGGGCAATCAGATATGTGGAAACAGAGGAGGGGAATCAGAGGCGGGCAAACAGAGGCGGGGAATTATATATGGGGAATCAGATATGGGGAAACAGCGGTGAATCAGAGGCGGGGAAACAGAGGCGGGGAATCAGACATGGGGAATCGGATGCAGGGAATCAGAGGTGGGGAATCAGAGCTGGGGAATCAGAGGCGGGGAATCAGAGTTGGGGCATCAGAGGTGGGGAATTAGATATGGGGAAACAGAGGCGGGGAATCAGAGGCGGGGAAACAGAGGCGGGGATTCAGATATGGGGAATCAGAGGTGGGGAATCAGAGGCAGGGAATCAGATGTGCGGAATCAGAGATGGGGAATCAGAGGCAGGGAATCAGAATCAGAAGCGGGGAATTAGAGGCCGGGAATCAGAGGCCGGGAATCGGATGCTGGGAATAAGAGGCCGGGAATCAGAGGTGGGGAATCAGAGTCCGGGAATCAGAGATGGGGATTCAGAGGCGGGGAATGAGATATGGAGAATCAGAGGCGGGGAATCAGAGGCGGGGAAACAGAGGTGTGGAATCAGATATGGGGAATCAGAGGTGGCGAATCAAAGGCGGTGAATTAGAGATGGGGAATCAGAGGCGGGGAATCAGAGGCAGGGAATCAGATGCGGGGAATCAGAGGCAGGGAATCAGAGCTGGCGAATCAGAGGCGGGGAATCAGAGGTGGGCAATCAGAGCCGGGGAATCAGATATGGGGAATCAGAGGCGGGGAATCAGAGGTGGGGAATCATAGGCAGGGAATCGGATGTGCGGATTCAGAGATGGGGAATCAGAGGCCGGGAATCAGAGGTGGTGAACCAGAGATGGGGAATCAGAGGCGGTGAATCAGAGGAAGGGAATCAGACGCGGGGAATCAGAGGTGGGCAATCAGAGGCGGGGAATCAGATATGGGGAATCAGAGGCGGGGAATCAGAGGCGGGGAAACAGAGGTGGGGAATCAGATATGGGGAATCAGAGGTGGGGCATCAGAGGTTGTGAATCACAGATGGGGAATCAGAGGCGGGGAATCAGAGGCAGGGAATCAGACGCGAGGAGTCAGAGGCGGGGATTCAGAGCTGGGGAATCAGAGGCGGGGAATCAGAGTTGGGGAATCAGAGGCGGGGAATCAGATATGGGGAAATAGAGGCGGGGAATCAGATATGGGGAATCAGAGGTGGGGAATCAGGGGTGGGGAATCAGTGGCAGGGAATCAGAGGCGGGGAATCAGAGGCGGGGAATCAGAGGCAGGGAATCAGACACGGGGAATCAGAGGTGGGGAATCAGAGATGGGGAATCAGAGGCGGGGAATCAGAGGCAGGGAATCAGACGCGGGGAATCAGAGGCGGGGAATCAGAGCTGGGGAATCAGAGGCGGGGAATCAGAGGCAGGGAATCAGACGCGGGGAATCAGAGGCGGGGAATCAGAGCTGGGGAATCAGAGGTGGGGAATCAGAGTCGGGGAATCAGAGGCAGGGAATCGGATGTGCGGAATCAGAAATGGGGAATCAGAGGTGGGGAATCAGAGGCGGTGAATCAGAGATGGGGAATCAGAGGCGGGGAATCTGAGGCAGGAAATCAGACACGGGGATTCAGAGGCTGGGAATCAGACGGGGGGAATCAAAGGCGGGGAATCAGAGCTGGTGAATCAGAGGCAGGGAATCAGAGTTGGGGATTCAGAGGCGGGGAATAAGATATGGGGAAACAGAGGCGGGGAATCAGACGCGGGCAAACAGAGGCGGGGAATTAGATATGGGGAATCAGAGGTGGGGAATCAGAGGTGGTGAATCAGAGATGGGGAATCACAGGCGGGGAATCAGAGGCAGGGAATAGAACGCGGGGAATCAGAGGCAGGGAATCAGAGCTGGGGAATCAGAGGCGGGGAATCAGATATGGGGAAACAGAGGCGGGGAATCAGAGGCGGGGAAACAGAGGCGGGGAATCAGACATGGGGAATCGGATGCGGGGAATCAGAGGCGGGGAATCAGAGCTGGGGAATCAGAGGCGGGGAATCAGAGTTGGGGCATCAGAGGTGGGGAATTAGATATGGGGAAACAGAGGCGGGGAATCAGAGGCGGGGAAACAGAGGCGGGGAATCAGATGTGCGGAATCAGAGATGGGGAATCAGAGGCAGGGAATCAGATGTGCGGAATCAGAGATGGGGAATCAGAGGCAGGGTATCAGAATCAGAAGCGGGGAATCAGAGGCCGGGAATCAGAGGCCGGGAATCAGATGCTGGGAATAAGAGGCGGGGAATCAGAGGTGGGGAATCAGAGTCCGGGAATAAGAGATGGGGATTCAGAGGCGGGGAATGAGATATGGAGAATCAGAGGCGGGGAATCAGAGGCGGGGAAACAGAGGTGGGGATTCAGATATGGGGAATCAGAGGTGGCGAATCAGAGGCAGGGTATCAGATGCGGGGATTCAGAGGCGGGGAATCAGAGCTGGCGAATCAGAGGCGGGGAATCAGATATGGGGAATCAGAGGCGGGGAATCAGAGGCGGGGAAATAGAGGCGGGGAATCAGATATGGGGAATCAGAGGCAGGGAATCAGATATGGGGAATCAGAGGCTGGGAATCAGAGGGGGGGAAACAGAGGCGGGGAATAAGATATGGGGAATCAGAGGTGGGGAATCAGGGGCGGGGAATCAGTTGCAGGGAATCAGAGGCGGGGAATCAGAGGCGGGGAATCAGAGGCAGGGAATCAGACACGGGGAATCAGAGGTGGGGAATCAGAGATGGGGAATCAGAGGCGGTGAATCAGAGGCAGGGAATCAGACGCGGGGAATCAGAGGCGGGGAATAAGAGCTGGGGAATCAGAGGTGGGGAATCAGAGTCGTGGAATCAGAGGCAGGGAATCGGATGTGCGGAATCAGAAATGGGGAGTCAGAGGTGGGGAATCAGAGGCGGTGAATCAGAGATGGGGAATCAGAGGCGGGGAATCAGAGGCAGGAAATCAGACACGGGGATTCAGAGGCTGGGAATCAGACGGGGGGAATCAAAGGCGGGGAATCAGAGCTGGTGAATCAGAGGCAGGGAATCAGAGTTGGGGATTCAGAGGCGGGCAATCAGATATGTGGAAACAGAGGAGGGGAATCAGAGGCGGGCAAACAGAGGCGGGGAATTAGATATGGGGAATCAGATATGGGGAAACAGCGGTGAATCAGAGGCGGGGAAACAGAGGCGGGGAATCAGACATGGGGAATCGGATGCAGGGAATCAGAGGTGGGGAATCAGAGCTGGGGAATCAGAGGCGGGGAATCAGAGTTGGGGCATCAGAGGTGGGGAATTAGATATGGGGAAACAGAGGTGGGGAATCAGAGGCGGGGAAACAGAGGCGGGGATTCAGATATGGGGAATCAGAGGTGGGGAATCAGAGGCAGGGAATCAGATGTGCGGAATCAGAGATGGGGAATCAGAGGCAGGGAATCAGAATCAGAAGCGGGGAATTAGATGCCGGGAATCATAGGCCGGGAATCGGATGCTGGGAATAAGAGGCCGGGAATCAGAGGTGGGGAATCAGAGTCCGGGAATCAGAGATGGGGATTCAGAGGCGGGGAATGAGATATGGAGAATCAGAGGCGGGGAATCAGAGGCGGGGAAACAGAGGTGTGGAATCAGATATGGGGAATCAGAGGTGGCGAATCAAAGGCGGTGATTTAGAGATGGGGAATCAGAGGCGGGGAATCAGAGGCAGGGAATCAGATGCGGGGAATCAGAGGCGGGGAATCAGAGCTGGCGAATCAGAGGCGGGGAATCAGAGGTGGGCAATCAGAGCCGGGGAATCAGATATGGGGAATCAGAGGCGGGGAATCAGAGGTGGGGAATCATAGGCAGGGAATCGGATGTGCGGATTCAGAGATGGGGAATCAGAGGCCGGGAATCAGAGGTGGTGAACCAGAGATGGGGAATCAGAGGCGGTGAATCAGAGGAAGGGAATCAGACGCGGGGAATCAGAGGTGGGCAATCAGAGGCGGGGAATCAGATATGGGGAATCAGAGGCGGGGAATCAGAGGCGGGGAAACAGAGGCGGGGAATCAGATATGGGGAATCAGAGGTGGGGCATCAGAGGTTGTGAATCACAGATGGGGAATCAGAGGCGGGGAATCAGAGGCAGGGAATCGGATGCCGGGAATCAGAGGCGGGAAATCAGAGCTGGGGAATCAGAGGCGGGGAATCAGAGTTGGGGAATCAGAGGCGGCGAAGCAGATATGGGGAAATAGAGGCGGGGAATCAGATATGGGGAATCAGAGGTGGGGAATCAGGGGTGGGGAATCAGTGGCAGGGAATCAGAGGCGGGGAATCAGAGGCGGGGAATCAGAGGCAGGGAATCAGACACGGGGAATCAGAGGTGGGGAATCAGAGATGGGGAATCAGAGGCGGGGAATCAGAGGCAGGGAATCAGACGCGGGGAATCAGAGGCGGGGAATCAGAGCTGGGGAATCAGAGGCGGGGAATCAGAGGCAGGGAATCAGACGCGGGGAATCAGAGGCGGGGAATCAGAGCTGGGGAATCAGAGGTGGGGAATCAGAGTCGGGGAATCAGAGGCAGGGAATCGGATGTGCGGAATCAGAAATGGGGAATCAGAGGTGGGGAATCAGAGGCGGTGAATCAGAGATGGGGAATCAGAGGCGGGGAATCTGAGGCAGGAAATCAGACACGGGGATTCAGAGGCTGGGAATCAGACGGGGGGAATCAAAGGCGGGGAATCAGAGCTGGTGAATCAGAGGCAGGGAATCAGAGTTGGGGATTCAGAGGCGGGGAATAAGATATGGGGAAACAGAGGCGGGGAATCAGACGCGGGCAAACAGAGGCGGGGAATTAGATATGGGGAATCAGAGGTGGGGAATCAGAGGTGGTGAATCAGAGATGGGGAATCACAGGCGGGGAATCAGAGGCAGGGAATAGAACGCGGGGAATCAGAGGCAGGGAATCAGAGCTGGGGAATCAGAGGCGGGGAATCAGATATGGGGAAACAGAGGCGGGGAATCAGAGGCGGGGAAACAGAGGCGGGGAATCAGACATGGGGAATCGGATGCGGGGAATCAGAGGCGGGGAATCAGAGCTGGGGAATCAGAGGCGGGGAATCAGAGTTGGGGCATCAGAGGTGGGGAATTAGATATGGGGAAACAGAGGCGGGGAATCAGAGGCGGGGAAACAGAGGCGGGGAATCAGATGTGCGGAATCAGAGATGGGGAATCAGAGGCAGGGAATCAGATGTGCGGAATCAGAGATGGGGAATCAGAGGCAGGGTATCAGAATCAGAAGCGGGGAATCAGAGGCCGGGAATCAGAGGCCGGGAATCAGATGCTGGGAATAAGAGGCCGGGAATCAGAGGTGGGGAATCAGAGTCCGGGAATAAGAGATGGGGATTCAGAGGCGGGGAATGAGATATGGAGAATCAGAGGCGGGGAATCAGAGGCGGGGAAACAGAGGTGGGGATTCAGATATGGGGAATCAGAGGTGGCGAATCAGAGGCAGGGTATCAGATGCGGGGATTCAGAGGCGGGGAATCAGAGCTGGCGAATCAGAGGCGGGGAATCAGATATGGGGAATCAGAGGCGGGGAATCAGAGGCGGGGAAATAGAGGCGGGGAATCAGATATGGGGAATCAGAGGCAGGGAATCAGATATGGGGAATCAGAGGCTGGGAATCAGAGGGGGGGAAACAGAGGCGGGGAATAAGATATGGGGAATCAGAGGTGGGGAATCAGGGGCGGGGAATCAGTTGCAGGGAATCAGAGGCGGGGAATCAGAGGCGGGGAATCAGAGGCAGGGAATCAGACACGGGGAATCAGAGGTGGGGAATCAGAGATGGGGAATCAGAGGCGGTGAATCAGAGGCAGGGAATCAGACGCGGGGAATCAGAGGCGGGGAATAAGAGCTGGGGAATCAGAGGTGGGGAATCAGAGTCGTGGAATCAGAGGCAGGGAATCGGATGTGCGGAATCAGAAATGGGGAGTCAGAGGTGGGGAATCAGAGGCGGTGAATCAGAGATGGGGAATCAGAGGCGGGGAATCAGAGGCAGGAAATCAGACACGGGGATTCAGAGGCTGGGAATCAGACGGGGGGAATCAAAGGCGGGGAATCAGAGCTGGTGAATCAGAGGCAGGGAATCAGAGTTGGGGATTCAGAGGCGGGCAATCAGATATGTGGAAACAGAGGAGGGGAATCAGAGGCGGGCAAACAGAGGCGGGGAATTAGATATGGGGAATCAGATATGGGGAAACAGCGGTGAATCAGAGGCGGGGAAACAGAGGCGGGGAATCAGACATGGGGAATCGGATGCAGGGAATCAGAGGTGGGGAATCAGAGCTGGGGAATCAGAGGCGGGGAATCAGAGTTTGGGCATCAGAGGTGGGGAATTAGATATGGGGAAACAGAGGTGGGGAATCAGAGGCGGGGAAACAGAGGCGGGGATTCAGATATGGGGAATCAGAGGTGGGGAATCAGAGGCAGGGAATCAGATGTGCGGAATCAGAGATGGGGAATCAGAGGCAGGGAATCAGAATCAGAAGCGGGGAATTAGATGCCGGGAATCAGAGGCCGGGAATCGGATGCTGGGAATAAGAGGCCGGGAATCAGAGGTGGGGAATCAGAGTCCGGGAATCAGAGATGGGGATTCAGAGGCGGGGAATGAGATATGGAGAATCAGAGGCGGGGAATCAGAGGCGGGGAAACAGAGGTGTGGAATCAGATATGGGGAATCAGAGGTGGCGAATCAAAGGCGGTGATTTAGAGATGGGGAATCAGAGGCGGGGAATCAGAGGCAGGGAATCAGATGCGGGGAATCAGAGGCGGGGAATCAGAGCTGGCGAATCAGAGGCGGGGAATCAGAGGTGGGCAATCAGAGCCGGGGAATCAGATATGGGGAATCAGAGGCGGGGAATCAGAGGTGGGGAATCATAGGCAGGGAATCGGATGTGCGGATTCAGAGATGGGGAATCAGAGGCCGGGAATCAGAGGTGGTGAACCAGAGATGGGGAATCAGAGGCGGTGAATCAGAGGAAGGGAATCAGACGCGGGGAATCAGAGGTGGGCAATCAGAGGCGGGGAATCAGATATGGGGAATCAGAGGCGGGGAATCAGAGGCGGGGAAACAGAGGCGGGGAATCAGATATGGGGAATCAGAGGTGGGGCATCAGAGGTTGTGAATCACAGATGGGGAATCAGAGGCGGGGAATCAGAGGCAGGGAATCAGACGCGAGGAGTCAGAGGCGGGGATTCAGAGCTGGGGAATCAGAGGCGGGGAATCAGAGTTGGGGAATCAGAGGCGGGGAATCAGATATGGGGAATCAGAGGCAGGGAATCAGAGGCAGGAAAACAGAGGCGGGGAATCAGATATGGGGAATCAGAGGTGGGGAATCAGGGGCAGGGAATCAGTGGCAGGGAATCAGACGCGGGGAATCAGAGTCGGGGAATCAGAGGCAGGGAATCAGACACGGGGAATCAGAGGCGGGAAATCAGAGCTGGAGAATCAGAGGCGGGGAATCAGAGTTGGGGAATCAGAGGCGGCGAAGCAGATATGGGGAAATAGAGGCGGGGAATCAGATATGGGGAATCAGAGGTGGGGAATCAGGGGCGGGAAATCAGTGGCAGGGAATCAGAGGCGGGGAATCAGAGGCGGGGAATCAGAGGCAGGGAATCAGACACGGGGAATCAGAGGTGGGGAATCAGAGATGGGGATTCAGAGGCGGGGAATAAGATATGGGGAAACAGAGGCGGGGAATCAGACGCGGGCAAACAGAGGCGGGGAATTAGATATGGGGAATCAGAGGTGGGGAATCAGAGGTGGTGAATCAGAGATGGGGAATCACAGGCGGGGAATCAGAGGCAGGGAATAGAACGCGGGGAATCAGAGGCAGGGAATCAGAGCTGGGGAATCAGAGGCGGGGAATCAGATATGGGGAAACAGAGGCGGGGAATCAGAGGCGGGGAAACAGAGGCGGGGAATCAGACATGGGGAATCGGATGCGGGGAATCAGAGGCGGGGAATCAGAGCTGGGGAATCAGAGGCGGGGAATCAGAGTTGGGGCATCAGAGGTGGGGAATTAGATATGGGGAAACAGAGGCGGGGAATCAGAGGCGGGGAAACAGAGGCGGGGAATCAGATGTGCGGAATCAGAGATGGGGAATCAGAGGCAGGGAATCAGATGTGCGGAATCAGAGATGGGGAATCAGAGGCCGGGAATCAGAGGCCGGGAATCAGATGCTGGGAATAAGAGGCCGGGAATCAGAGGTGGGGAATCAGAGTCCGGGAATAAGAGATGGGGATTCAGAGGCGGGGAATGAGATATGGAGAATCAGAGGCGGGGAATCAGAGGCGGGGAAACAGAGGTGGGGATTCAGATATGGGGAATCAGAGGTGGCGAATCAGAGGCAGGGAATCAGATGCGGGGATTCAGAGGCGGGGAATCAGAGCTGGCGAATCAGAGGCGGGGAATCAGATATGGGGAATCAGAGGCGGGGAATCAGAGGCGGGGAAATAGAGGCGGGGAATCAGATATGGGGAATCAGAGGCAGGGAATCAGATATGGGGAATCAGAGGCTGGGAATCAGAGGGGGGGAAACAGAGGCAGGGAATAAGATATGGGGAATCAGAGGTGGGGAATCAGGGGCGGGGAATCAGTTGCAGGGAATCAGAGGCGGGGAATCAGAGGCGGGGAATCAGAGGCAGGGAATCAGACACGGGGAATCAGAGGTGGGGAATCAGAGATGGGGAATCAGAGGCGGTGAATCAGAGGCAGGGAATCAGACGCGGGGAATCAGAGGCGGGGAATAAGAGCTGGGGAATCAGAGGTGGGGAATCAGAGTCGTGGAATCAGAGGCAGGGAATCGGATGTGCGGAATCAGAAATGGGGAGTCAGAGGTGGGGAATCAGAGGCGGTGAATCAGAGATGGGGAATCAGAGGCGGGGAATCAGAGGCAGGAAATCAGACACGGGGATTCAGAGGCTGGGAATCAGACGGGGGGAATCAAAGGCGGGGAATCAGAGCTGGTGAATCAGAGGCAGGGAATCAGAGTTGGGGATTCAGAGGCGGGCAATCAGATATGTGGAAACAGAGGAGGGGAATCAGAGGCGGGCAAACAGAGGCGGGGAATTATATATGGGGAATCAGATATGGGGAAACAGCGGTGAATCAGAGGCGGGGAAACAGAGGCGGGGAATCAGACATGGGGAATCGGATGCAGGGAATCAGAGGTGGGGAATCAGAGCTGGGGAATCAGAGGCGGGGAATCAGAGTTGGGGCATCAGAGGTGGGGAATTAGATATGGGGAAACAGAGGCGGGGAATCAGAGGCGGGGAAACAGAGGCGGGGATTCAGATATGGGGAATCAGAGGTGGGGAATCAGAGGCAGGGAATCAGATGTGCGGAATCAGAGATGGGGAATCAGAGGCAGGGAATCAGAATCAGAAGCGGGGAATTAGAGGCCGGGAATCAGAGGCCGGGAATCGGATGCTGGGAATAAGAGGCCGGGAATCAGAGGTGGGGAATCAGAGTCCGGGAATCAGAGATGGGGATTCAGAGGCGGGGAATGAGATATGGAGAATCAGAGGCGGGGAATCAGAGGCGGGGAAACAGAGGTGTGGAATCAGATATGGGGAATCAGAGGTGGCGAATCAAAGGCGGTGAATTAGAGATGGGGAATCAGAGGCGGGGAATCAGAGGCAGGGAATCAGATGCGGGGAATCAGAGGCGGGGAATCAGAGCTGGCGAATCAGAGGCGGGGAATCAGAGGTGGGCAATCAGAGCCGGGGAATCAGATATGGGGAATCAGAGGCGGGGAATCAGAGGTGGGGAATCATAGGCAGGGAATCGGATGTGCGGATTCAGAGATGGGGAATCAGAGGCCGGGAATCAGAGGTGGTGAACCAGAGATGGGGAATCAGAGGCGGTGAATCAGAGGAAGGGAATCAGACGCGGGGAATCAGAGGTGGGCAATCAGAGGCGGGGAATCAGATATGGGGAATCAGAGGCGGGGAATCAGAGGCGGGGAAACAGAGGTGGGGAATCAGATATGGGGAATCAGAGGTGGGGCATCAGAGGTTGTGAATCACAGATGGGGAATCAGAGGCGGGGAATCAGAGGCAGGGAATCAGACGCGAGGAGTCAGAGGCGGGGATTCAGAGCTGGGGAATCAGAGGCGGGGAATCAGAGTTGGGGAATCAGAGGCGGGGAATCAGATATGGGGAAATAGAGGCGGGGAATCAGATATGGGGAATCAGAGGTGGGGAATCAGGGGTGGGGAATCAGTGGCAGGGAATCAGAGGCGGGGAATCAGAGGCGGGGAATCAGAGGCAGGGAATCAGACACGGGGAATCAGAGGTGGGGAATCAGAGATGGGGAATCAGAGGCGGGGAATCAGAGGCAGGGAATCAGACGCGGGGAATCAGAGGCGGGGAATCAGAGCTAGGGAATCAGAGGCGGGGAATCAGAGGCAGGGAATCAGACGCGGGGAATCAGAGGCGGGGAATCAGAGCTGGGGAATCAGAGGTGGGGAATCAGAGTCGGGGAATCAGAGGCAGGGAATCGGATGTGCGGAATCAGAAATGGGGAATCAGAGGTGGGGAATCAGAGGCGGTGAATCAGAGATGGGGAATCAGAGGCGGGGAATCTGAGGCAGGAAATCAGACACGGGGATTCAGAGGCTGGGAATCAGACGGGGGGAATCAAAGGCGGGGAATCAGAGCTGGTGAATCAGAGGCAGGGAATCAGAGTTGGGGATTCAGAGGCGGGGAATAAGATATGGGGAAACAGAGGCGGGGAATCAGACGCGGGCAAACAGAGGCGGGGAATTAGATATGGGGAATCAGAGGTGGGGAATCAGAGGTGGTGAATCAGAGATGGGGAATCACAGGCGGGGAATCAGAGGCAGGGAATAGAACGCGGGGAATCAGAGGCAGGGAATCAGAGCTGGGGAATCAGAGGCGGGGAATCAGATATGGGGAAACAGAGGCGGGGAATCAGAGGCGGGGAAACAGAGGCGGGGAATCAGACATGGGGAATCGGATGCGGGGAATCAGAGGCGGGGAATCAGAGCTGGGGAATCAGAGGCGGGGAATCAGAGTTGGGGCATCAGAGGTGGGGAATTAGATATGGGGAAACAGAGGCGGGGAATCAGAGGCGGGGAAACAGAGGCGGGGAATCAGATGTGCGGAATCAGAGATGGGGAATCAGAGGCAGGGAATCAGATGTGCGGAATCAGAGATGGGGAATCAGAGGCAGGGTATCAGAATCAGAAGCGGGGAATCAGAGGCCGGGAATCAGAGGCCGGGAATCAGATGCTGGGAATAAGAGGCGGGGAATCAGAGGTGGGGAATCAGAGTCCGGGAATAAGAGATGGGGATTCAGAGGCGGGGAATGAGATATGGAGAATCAGAGGCGGGGAATCAGAGGCGGGGAAACAGAGGTGGGGATTCAGATATGGGGAATCAGAGGTGGCGAATCAGAGGCAGGGTATCAGATGCGGGGATTCAGAGGCGGGGAATCAGAGCTGGCGAATCAGAGGCGGGGAATCAGATATGGGGAATCAGAGGCGGGGAATCAGAGGCGGGGAAATAGAGGCGGGGAATCAGATATGGGGAATCAGAGGCAGGGAATCAGATATGGGGAATCAGAGGCTGGGAATCAGAGGGGGGGAAACAGAGGCGGGGAATAAGATATGGGGAATCAGAGGTGGGGAATCAGGGGCGGGGAATCAGTTGCAGGGAATCAGAGGCGGGGAATCAGAGGCGGGGAATCAGAGGCAGGGAATCAGACACGGGGAATCAGAGGTGGGGAATCAGAGATGGGGAATCAGAGGCGGTGAATCAGAGGCAGGGAATCAGACGCGGGGAATCAGAGGCGGGGAATAAGAGCTGGGGAATCAGAGGTGGGGAATCAGAGTCGTGGAATCAGAGGCAGGGAATCGGATGTGCGGAATCAGAAATGGGGAGTCAGAGGTGGGGAATCAGAGGCGGTGAATCAGAGATGGGGAATCAGAGGCGGGGAATCAGAGGCAGGAAATCAGACACGGGGATTCAGAGGCTGGGAATCAGACGGGGGGAATCAAAGGCGGGGAATCAGAGCTGGTGAATCAGAGGCAGGGAATCAGAGTTGGGGATTCAGAGGCGGGCAATCAGATATGTGGAAACAGAGGAGGGGAATCAGAGGCGGGCAAACAGAGGCGGGGAATTAGATATGGGGAATCAGATATGGGGAAACAGCGGTGAATCAGAGGCGGGGAAACAGAGGCGGGGAATCAGACATGGGGAATCGGATGCAGGGAATCAGAGGTGGGGAATCAGAGCTGGGGAATCAGAGGCGGGGAATCAGAGTTGGGGCATCAGAGGTGGGGAATTAGATATGGGGAAACAGAGGTGGGGAATCAGAGGCGGGGAAACAGAGGCGGGGATTCAGATATGGGGAATCAGAGGTGGGGAATCAGAGGCAGGGAATCAGATGTGCGGAATCAGAGATGGGGAATCAGAGGCAGGGAATCAGAATCAGAAGCGGGGAATTAGATGCCGGGAATCATAGGCCGGGAATCGGATGCTGGGAATAAGAGGCCGGGAATCAGAGGTGGGGAATCAGAGTCCGGGAATCAGAGATGGGGATTCAGAGGCGGGGAATGAGATATGGAGAATCAGAGGCGGGGAATCAGAGGCGGGGAAACAGAGGTGTGGAATCAGATATGGGGAATCAGAGGTGGCGAATCAAAGGCGGTGATTTAGAGATGGGGAATCAGAGGCGGGGAATCAGAGGCAGGGAATCAGATGCGGGGAATCAGAGGCGGGGAATCAGAGCTGGCGAATCAGAGGCGGGGAATCAGAGGTGGGCAATCAGAGCCGGGGAATCAGATATGGGGAATCAGAGGCGGGGAATCAGAGGTGGGGAATCATAGGCAGGGAATCGGATGTGCGGATTCAGAGATGGGGAATCAGAGGCCGGGAATCAGAGGTGGTGAACCAGAGATGGGGAATCAGAGGCGGTGAATCAGAGGAAGGGAATCAGACGCGGGGAATCAGAGGTGGGCAATCAGAGGCGGGGAATCAGATATGGGGAATCAGAGGCGGGGAATCAGAGGCGGGGAAACAGAGGCGGGGAATCAGATATGGGGAATCAGAGGTGGGGCATCAGAGGTTGTGAATCACAGATGGGGAATCAGAGGCGGGGAATCAGAGGCAGGGAATCAGACGCGAGGAGTCAGAGGCGGGGATTCAGAGCTGGGGAATCAGAGGCGGGGAATCAGAGTTGGGGAATCAGAGGCGGGGAATCAGATATGGGGAATCAGAGGCAGGGAATCAGAGGCAGGAAAACAGAGGCGGGGAATCAGATATGGGGAATCAGAGGTGGGGAATCAGGGGCAGGGAATCAGTGGCAGGGAATCAGACGCGGGGAATCAGAGTCGGGGAATCAGAGGCAGGGAATCAGACACGGGGAATCAGAGGCGGGAAATCAGAGCTGGAGAATCAGAGGCGGGGAATCAGAGTTGGGGAATCAGAGGCGGCGAAGCAGATATGGGGAAATAGAGGCGGGGAATCAGATATGGGGAATCAGAGGTGGGGAATCAGGGGCGGGAAATCAGTGGCAGGGAATCAGAGGCGGGGAATCAGAGGCGGGGAATCAGAGGCAGGGAATCAGACACGGGGAATCAGAGGTGGGGAATCAGAGATGGGGATTCAGAGGCGGGGAATAAGATATGGGGAAACAGAGGCGGGGAATCAGACGCGGGCAAACAGAGGCGGGGAATTAGATATGGGGAATCAGAGGTGGGGAATCAGACGTGGTGAATCAGAGATGGGGAATCACAGGCGGGGAATCAGAGGCAGGGAATAGAACGCGGGGAATCAGAGGCAGGGAATCAGAGCTGGGGAATCAGAGGCGGGGAATCAGATATGGGGAAACAGAGGCGGGGAATCAGAGGCGGGGAAACAGAGGCGGGGAATCAGACATGGGGAATCGGATGCGGGGAATCAGAGGCGGGGAATCAGAGCTGGGGAATCAGAGGCGGGGAATCAGAGTTGGGGCATCAGAGGTGGGGAATTAGATATGGGGAAACAGAGGCGGGGAATCAGAGGCGGGGAAACAGAGGCGGGGAATCAGATGTGCGGAATCAGAGATGGGGAATCAGAGGCAGGGAATCAGATGTGCGGAATCAGAGGTGGGGAATCAGAGGCAGGGTATCAGAATCAGAAGCGGGGAATCAGAGGCCGGGAATCAGAGGCCGGGAATCAGATGCTGGGAATAAGAGGCCGGGAATCAGAGGTGGGGAATCAGAGTCCGGGAATAAGAGATGGGGATTCAGAGGCGGGGAATGAGATATGGAGAATCAGAGGCGGGGAATCAGAGGCGGGGAAACAGAGGTGGGGATTCAGATATGGGGAATCAGAGGTGGCGAATCAGAGGCAGGGAATCAGATGCGGGGATTCAGAGGCGGGGAATCAGAGCTGGCGAATCAGAGGCGGGGAATCAGATATGGGGAATCAGAGGCGGGGAATCAGAGGCGGGGAAATAGAGGCGGGGAATCAGATATGGGGAATCAGAGGCAGGGAATCAGATATGGGGAATCAGAGGCTGGGAATCAGAGGGGGGGAAACAGAGGCAGGGAATAAGATATGGGGAATCAGAGGTGGGGAATCAGGGGCGGGGAATCAGTTGCAGGGAATCAGAGGCGGGGAATCAGAGGCGGGGAATCAGAGGCAGGGAATCAGACACGGGGAATCAGAGGTGGGGAATCAGAGATGGGGAATCAGAGGCGGTGAATCAGAGGCAGGGAATCAGACGCGGGGAATCAGAGGCGGGGAATAAGAGCTGTGGAATCAGAGGTGGGGAATCAGAGTCGTGGAATCAGAGGCAGGGAATCGGATGTGCGGAATCAGAAATGGGGAGTCAGAGGTGGGGAATCAGAGGCGGTGAATCAGAGATGGGGAATCAGAGGCGGGGAATCAGAGGCAGGAAATCAGACACGGGGATTCAGAGGCTGGGAATCAGACGGGGGGAATCAAAGGCGGGGAATCAGAGCTGGTGAATCAGAGGCAGGGAATCAGAGTTGGGGATTCAGAGGCGGGCAATCAGATATGTGGAAACAGAGGAGGGGAATCAGAGGCGGGCAAACAGAGGCGGGGAATTAGATATGGGGAATCAGATATGGGGAAACAGCGGTGAATCAGAGGCGGGGAAACAGAGGCGGGGAATCAGACATGGGGAATCGGATGCAGGGAATCAGAGGTGGGGAATCAGAGCTGGGGAATCAGAGGCGGGGAATCAGAGTTGGGGCATCAGAGGTGGGGAATTAGATATGGGGAAACAGAGGCGGGGAATCAGAGGCGGGGAAACAGAGGCGGGGATTCAGATATGGGGAATCAGAGGTGGGGAATCAGAGGCAGGGAATCAGATGTGCGGAATCAGAGATGGGGAATCAGAGGCAGGGAATCAGAATCAGAAGCGGGGAATTAGAGGCCGGGAATCAGAGGCCGGGAATCGGATGCTGGGAATAAGAGGCCGGGAATCAGAGGTGGGGAATCAGAGTCCGGGAATCAGAGATGGGGATTCAGAGGCGGGGAATGAGATATGGAGAATCAGAGGCGGGGAATCAGAGGCGGGGAAACAGAGGTGTGGAATCAGATATGGGGAATCAGAGGTGGCGAATCAAAGGCGGTGATTTAGAGATGGGGAATCAGAGGCGGGGAATCAGAGGCAGGGAATCAGATGCGGGGAATCAGAGGCGGGGAATCAGAGCTGGCGAATCAGAGGCGGGGAATCAGAGGTGGGCAATCAGAGCCGGGGAATCAGATATGGGGAATCAGAGGCGGGGAATCAGAGGTGGGGAATCATAGGCAGGGAATCGGATGTGCGGATTCAGAGATGGGGAATCAGAGGCCGGGAATCAGAGGTGGTGAACCAGAGATGGGGAATCAGAGGCGGTGAATCAGAGGAAGGGAATCAGACGCGGGGAATCAGAGGTGGGCAATCAGAGGCGGGGAATCAGATATGGGGAATCAGAGGCGGGGAATCAGAGGCGGGGAAACAGAGGCGGGGAATCAGATATGGGGAATCAGAGGTGGGGCATCAGAGGTTGTGAATCACAGATGGGGAATCAGAGGCGGGGAATCAGAGGCAGGGAATCAGACGCGAGGAGTCAGAGGCGGGGATTCAGAGCTGGGGAATCAGAGGCGGGGAATCAGAGTTGGGGAATCAGAGGCGGGGAATCAGATATGGGGAATCAGAGGCAGGGAATCAGAGGCAGGAAAACAGAGGCGGGGAATCAGATATGGGGAATCAGAGGTGGGGAATCAGGGGCAGGGAATCAGTGGCAGGGAATCAGACGCGGGGAATCAGAGTCGGGGAATCAGAGGCAGGGAATCAGACACGGGGAATCAGAGGCGGGAAATCAGAGCTGGAGAATCAGAGGCGGGGAATCAGAGTTGGGGAATCAGAGGCGGCGAAGCAGATATGGGGAAATAGAGGCGGGGAATCAGATATGGGGAATCAGAGGTGGGGAATCAGGGGCGGGAAATCAGTGGCAGGGAATCAGAGGCGGGGAATCAGAGGCGGGGAATCAGAGGCAGGGAATCAGACACGGGGAATCAGAGGTGGGGAATCAGAGATGGGGAATCAGAGGCGGGGAATCAGAGGCAGGGAATCAGACGCGGGGAATCAGAGGCGGGGAATCAGAGCTGGGGAATCAGAGGCGGGGAATCAGAGGCAGGGAATCAGACGCGGGGTATCAGAGGCGGGGAATCAGAGCTGGGGAATCAGAGGTGGGGAATCAGAGTCGGGGAATCAGAGGCAGGGAATCGGATGTGCGGAATCAGAAATGGGGAATCAGAGGTGGGGAATCAGAGGCGGTGAATCAGAGATGGGGAATCAGAGGCGGGGAATCTGAGGCAGGAAATCAGACACGGGGATTCAGAGGCTGGGAATCAGACGGGGGGAATCAAAGGCGGGGAATCAGAGCTGGTGAATCAGAGGCAGGGAATCAGAGTTGGGGATTCAGAGGCGGGGAATAAGATATGGGGAAACAGAGGCGGGGAATCAGACGCGGGCACACAGAGGCGGGGAATTATATATGGGGAATCAGAGGTGGGGAATCAGAGGTGGTGAATCAGAGATGGGGAATCACAGGCGGGGAATCAGAGGCAGGGAATAGAACGCGGGGAATCAGAGGCAGGGAATCAGAGCTGGGGAATCAGAGGCGGGGAATCAGATATGGGGAAACAGAGGCGGGGAATCAGAGGCGGGGAAACAGAGGCGGGGAATCAGACATGGGGAATCGGATGCGGGGAATCAGAGGCGGGGAATCAGAGCTGGGGAATCAGAGGCGGGGAATTAGAGTTGGGGCATCAGAGGTGGGGAATTAGATATGGGGAAACAGAGGCGGGGAATCAGAGGCGAGGAAACAGAGGCGGGGAATCAGATGTGCGGAATCAGAGATGGGGAATCAGAGGCAGGGAATCAGATGTGCGGAATCAGAGATGGGGAATCAGAGGCAGGGTATCAGAATCAGAAGCGGGGAATCAGAGGCCGGGAATCAGAGGCCGGGAATCAGATGCTGGGAATAAGAGGCCGGGAATCAGAGGTGGGGAATCAGAGTCCGGGAATCAGAGATGGGGATTCAGAGGCGGGGAATGAGATATGGAGAATCAGAGGCGGGGAATCAGAGGCGGGGAAACAGAGGTGGGGATTCAGATATGGGGAATCAGATATGGGGAATCAGAGGCAGGGAATCAGATATGGGGAATCAGAGGCTGGGAATCAGAGGGGGGGAAACAGAGGCGGGGAATAAGATATGGGGAATCAGAGGTGGGGAATCAGGGGCGGGGAATCAGTTGCAGGGAATCAGAGGCGGGGAATCAGAGGCCGGGAATCAGATGCTGGGAATAAGAGGCCGGGAATCAGAGGTGGGGAATCAGAGTCCGGGAATCAGAGATGGGGATTCAGAGGCGGGGAATGAGATATGGAGAATCAGAGGCGGGGAATCAGAGGTGGGGAAACAGAGGTGGGGATTCAGATATGGGGAATCAGATATGGGGAATCAGAGGCAGGGAATCAGATATGGGGAATCAGAGGCTGGGAATCAGAGGGGGGGAAACAGAGGCGGGGAATAAGATATGGGGAATCAGAGGTGGGGAATCAGGGGCGGGGAATCAGTTGCAGGGAATCAGAGGCGGGGAATCAGAGGCGGGGAATCAGAGGCAGGGAATCAGACACGGGGAATCAGAGGTGGAGAATCAGAGATGGGGAATCAGAGGCGGGGAATCAGAGGCAGGGAATCAGACGCGGGGAATCAGAGGCGGGGAATCAGAGGCAGGGAATCGGATGTGCGGAATCAGAAATGGGGAGTCAGAGGTGGGGAATCAGAGGCGGTGAATCAGAGGCGGTGAATCAGAGATGGGGAATCAGAGGCTGGGAATCAGAGGCAGGAAATCAGACACGGGGATTCAGAGGCTGGGAATCAGACGGGGGGAATCAAAGGCGGGGAATCAGAGCTGGTGAATCAGAGGCAGGGAATCAGAGTTGGGGATTCAGAGGCGGGCAATCAGATATGTGGAAACAGAGGAGGGGAATCAGAGGCGGGCAAACAGAGGCGGGGAATTAGATATGGGGAATCAGAGGTGGGGAATCAGAGGTGGTGAATCAGAGATGGGGAATCACAGGCGGGGAATCAGAGGCAGGGAATGGAACGCGGGGAATCAGAGGCAGGGAATCAGAGCTGAGGAATCAGAGGTGGGGAATCAGATATGGGGAAACAGCGGTGAATCAGAGGCGGGGAAACAGAGGCGGGGAATCAGACATGGGGAATCGGATGCAGGGAATCAGAGGTGGGGAATCAGAGCTGGGGAATCAGAGGCGGGGAATCAGAGTTGGGGCATCAGAGGTGGGGAATTAGATATGGGGAAACAGAGGCGGGGAATCAGAGGCGGGGAAACAGAGGCGGGGAATCAGATATGGGGAATCAGAGGTGGGGACTCAGAGGCAGGGAATCAGATGTGCGGAATCAGAGATGGGGAATCAGAGGCAGGGAATCAGAATCAGAAGCGGGGAATCAGAGGCTGGGAATCGGAGGCCGGGAATCAAATGCTGGGAATAAGAGGCCGGGAATCAGAGGTGGGGAATCAGAGTCCGGGAATCAGAGATGAGGATTCAGAGGCGGGGAATGAGATATGGAGAATCAGAGGCGGGGAATCAGAGGCGGGGAAACAGAGGTGTGGAATCAGATATGGGGAATCAGAGGTGGCGAATCAAAGGTGGTGATTTAGAGATGGGGAATCAGAGGCGGGGAATCAGAGGCAGGGAATCAGATGCGGGGAATCAGAGGCGGGGAATCAGAGCTGGCGAATCAGAGGCGGGGAATCAGAGGTGGGCAATCAGAGCCGGGGAATCAGATATGGGGAATCAGAGGCGGGGAATCAGAGGCGGGGAAACAGAGGCGGGGAATCAGATATGGGGAATCAGATGTGTGGAATCAGAGGTTGTAAATCAGAGATGGGGAATCAAGGCGGGGAATCAGAGGCAGGGAATCAGACGCGGGGAATCAGAGGCGGGGATTCAGAGCTGGGGAATCAGAGGCGGGGAATCAGAGTTGGGGAATCAGAGGCAGGGAATCAGAGGTGGGGAATCATAGGCAGGGAATCGGATGTGCAGATTCAGAGATGGGGAATCAGAGGCCGGGAATCAGAGGCGTGGAAACAGAGGTGGGGAATCACATATGGGGAATCAGAGGCGGGGAAACAGAGACAGGGAATCAGATATGGGGAATCAGAGGCGGGGAATCAGAGGTGGGGAATCATAGGCAGGGAATCGGATGTGCAGATTCAGAGATGGGGAATCAGAGGCCGGGAATCAGAGGTGGTGAACCAGAGATGGGGAATCAGAGGCGGTGAATCAGAGGCAGGGAATCAGACGCGGGGAATCAGAGGTGGGCAATCAGAGGCGGGGAATCAGATATGGGGAATCAGAGGCGGGGAATTAGAGGCAGGGAATCAGACGCGAGGAGTCAGAGGCGGGGATTCAGAGCTGGGGAATCAGAGGCGGGGAATCAGAGTTGGGGAATCAGAGGCGGGGAATCAGATATGGGGAATCAGAGGCAGGGAATCAGAGGCAGGAAAACAGAGGCGGGGAATCAGATATGGGGAATCAGAGGTGGGGAATCAGGGGCAGGGAATCAGTGGCAGGGAATCAGGCGCGGGGAATCAGAGTCGGGGAATCAGAGGCAGGGAATCAGAGGCGGGGAAACAGAGGTGTGGAATCAGATATGGGGAATCAGAGGTGGCGAATCAAAGGCGGTGATTTAGAGATGGGGAATCAGAGGCGGGGAATCAGAGGCAGGGAATCAGATGCGGGGAATCAGAGGCGGGGAATCAGAGCTGGCGAATCAGAGGCGGGGAATCAGAGGTGGGCAATCAGAGCCGGGGAATCAGATATGGGGAATCAGAGGCGGGGAATCAGAGGCGGGAAACAGAGGCGGGGAATCAGATATGGGGAATCAGAGGTGGGGAATCAGAGGTTGTAAATCAGAGATGGGGAATCAAGGCGGGGAATCAGAGGCAGGGAATCAGACGCGGGGAATCAGAGGCGGGGATTCAGAGCTGGGGAATCAGAGGCGGGGAATCAGAGTTGGGCAATCAGAGGCAGGGAATCAGAGGTGGGGAATCAGGGGCAGGGAATCGGACGCCGGGAATCAGAGGCGGGGAATCAGAGCTGGGGAATCAGAGGCGGGGAATCAGAGTTGGGGAATCAGAGGCGGGGAATCAGATATGGGGAAATAGAGGCGGGGAATCAGATATGGGGAATGAGAGGTGTGGAATCAGAGGTTGGGAATCAGAGGCCGGGAATCAGAGATGGGGATTCAGAGGCGGGGAATGAGATTTGGAGAATCAGAGGCGTGGAATCAGAGGCGGGGAAACAGAGGTGGGGAATCAGATATGGGGAATCAGAGGTGGCGAATCAAAGGCGGTGAATCAGAGATGGGGAAACAGAGGCGGGGAATCAGAGGCGTGGAAACAGAGGTGGGGAATCACATATGGGGAATCAGAGGCGGGGAAACAGAGACAGGGAATCAGATATGGGGAATCAGAGGCGGGGAATCAGAGGTGGGGAATCATAGGCAGGGAATCGGATGTGCGGATGCAGAGATGGGGAATCAGAGGCCGGGAATCAGAGGTGGTGAACCAGAGATGGGGAATCAGAGGCGGTGAATCAGAGGCAGGGAATCAGACGCGGGGAATCAGAGGTGGGCAATCAGAAGTGGGGAATCAGATATGGGGAATCAGAGGCGGGGATCAGAGGCGGGGAAACAGAGGCGGGGAATCAGATATGGGGAATCAGAGGTGGGGCATCAGAGGTTGTGAATCACAGATGGGGAATCAGAGGCGGGGAATTAGAGGCAGGGAATCAGACGAGAGGAGTCAGAGGCGGGGATTCAGAGCTGGGGAATCAGAGGCGGGGAATCAGAGTTGGGGAATCAGAGGCGGGGAATCAGATATGGGGAATCAGAGGCAGGGAATCAGAGGCAGGAAAACAGAGGCGGGGAATCAGATATGGGGAATCAGAGGTGGGGAATCAGGGGCAGGGTATCAGTGGCAGGGAATCAGGCGCGGGGAATCAGAGTCGGGGAATCAGAGGCAGGGAATCAGACACGGGGAATCAGAGGCGGGGAATCAGAGATGGGGAATCAGAGGTGGGGAATCAGAGGAAGGGAATCGGATGCCGGGAATCAGAGGCGGGAAATCAGAGCTGGGGAATCAGAGGCGGGGAATCAGAGTTGGGGAATCAGAGGCGGCGAAGCAGATATGGGGAAATAGAGGCGGGGAATCAGATATGGGGAATCAGAGGTGGGGAAACAGGGGCGGGGAATCAGTGGCAGGGAATCAGAGGCGGGGAATCAGAGGCGGGGAATCAGAGGCAGGGAATCAGACACGGGGAATCAGAGGTGGGGAATCAGAGATGGGGAATCAGAGGCGGGGAATCAGAGGCAGGGAATCAGACGCGGGGAATCAGAGGCGGGGAATCAGAGCTGGGGAATCAGAGGCGGGGAATCAGAGGCAGGGAATCAGACGCGGGGAATCAGAGGCGGGGAATCAGAGCTGGGGAATCAGAGGTGGGGAATCAGAGTCGGGGAATCAGAGGCAGGGAATCGGATGTGCGGAATCAGAAATGGGGAATCAGAGGTGGGGAATCAGAGGCGGTGAATCAGAGATGGGGAATCAGAGGCGGGGAATCTGAGGCAGGAAATCAGACACGGGGATTCAGAGGCTGGGAATCAGACGGGGGGAATCAAAGGCGGGGAATCAGAGCTGGTGAATCAGAGGCAGGGAATCAGAGTTGGGGATTCAGAGGCGGGGAATAAGATATGGGGAAACAGAGGCGGGGAATCAGACGCGGGCAAACAGAGGCGGGGAATTAGATATGGGGAATCAGAGGTGGGGAATCAGAGGTGGTGAATCAGAGATGGGGAATCACAGGCGGGGAATCAGAGGCAGGGAATAGAACGCGGGGAATCAGAGGCAGGGAATCAGAGCTGGGGAATCAGAGGCGGGGAATCAGATATGGGGAAACAGAGGCGGGGAATCAGAGGCGGGGAAACAGAGGCGGGGAATCAGACATGGGGAATCGGATGCGGGGAATCAGAGGCGGGGAATCAGAGCTGGGGAATCAGAGGCGGGGAATCAGAGTTGGGGCATCAGAGGTGGGGAATTAGATATGGGGAAACAGAGGCGGGGAATCAGAGGCGGGGAAACAGAGGCGGGGAATCAGATGTGCGGAATCAGAGATGGGGAATCAGAGGCAGGGAATCAGAGTTGGGGAATCAGAGGCGGGGAATCAGATATGGGGAATCAGAGGCAGGGAATCAGAGGCAGGAAAACAGAGGCGGGGAATCAGATATGGGGAATCAGAGGTGGGCAATCAGGGGCAGGGAATCAGTGGCAGGGAATCAGGCGCGGGGAATCAGAGTCGGGGAATCAGAGGCAGGGAATCAGACACGGGGAATCAGAGGCGGGGAATCAGAGAATGGGAATCAGAGGTGGGGAATCAGAGGCAGGGAATCGGATGCCGGGAATCAGAGGCGGGAAATCAGAGCTGGGGAATCAGAGGCGGGGAATCAGAGTTGGGGAATCAGAGGCGGCGAAGCAGATATGGGATAATAGAGGCGGGGAATCAGATATGGGGAATCAGAGGTGAGGAATCAGGGGCGGGGAATCAGTGGCAGGGAATCAGAGGCGGGGAATCAGAGGCGGGGAATCAGAGGCAGGGAATCAGAAACGGGGAATCAGAGGTGGGGAATCAGAGATGGGGAATCAGAGGCGGGGAATCAGAGGCAGGGAATCAGACGCGGGGAATCAGAGGCGGGGAATCAGAGCTGGGGAATCAGAGGCGGGGAATCAGAGGCAGGGAATCAGACGCGGGGAATCAGAGGCGGGGAATCAGAGCTGGGGAATCAGAGGTGGGGAATCAGAGTCGGGGAATCAGAGGCAGGGAATCGGATGTGCGGAATCAGAAATGGGGAATCAGAGGTGGGGAATCAGAGGCGGTGAATCAGAGATGGGGAATCAGAGGCGTGGAATCTGAGGCAGGAAATCAGACACGGGGATTCAGAGGCTGGGAATCAGACGGGGGGAATCAAAGGCGGGGAATTAGAGCTGGTGAATCAGAGGCAGGGAATCAGAGTTGGGGATTCAGAGGCGGGGAATAAGATATGGGGAAACAGAGGCGGGGAATCAGACGCGGGCAAACAGAGGCGGGGAATTAGATATGGGGAATCAGAGGTGGGGAATTAGAGGTGGTGAATCAGAGATGGGGAATCACAGGCGGGGAATCAGAGGCAGGGAATAGAACGCGGGGAATCAGAGGCAGGGAATCAGAGCTGGGGAATCAGAGGCGGGGAATCAGATATGGGGAAACAGAGGCGGGGAATCAGAGGCGGGGAATCAGAGGCGGGGAATCAGACATGGGGAATCGGATGCGGGGAATCAGAGGCGGGGAATCAGAGCTGGGGAATCAGAGGCGGGGAATCAGAGTTGGGGAATCAGAGGTGGGGAATTAGATATGGGGAAACAGAGGCGGGGAATCAGAGGCGGGGAAACAGAGGCGGGGAATCAGATGTGCGGAATCAGAGATGGGGAATCAGAGGCAGGGAATCAGATGTGCGGAATCAGAGATGGGGAATCAGAGGCAGGGTATCAGAATCAGAAGCGGGGAATCAGAGGCCGGGAATCAGAGGCCGGGAATCAGATGCTGGGAATAAGAGGCCGGGAATCAGAGGTGGGGAATCAGAGTCCGGGAATCAGAGATGGGGATTCAGAGGCGGGGAATGAGATATGGAGAATCAGAGGCGGGGAATCAGAGGCGGGGAAACAGAGGTGGGGATTCAGATATGGGGAATCAGAGGTGGCGAATCAGAGGCAGGGAATCAGATGCGGGGATTCAGAGGCGGGGAATCAGAGCTGGCGAATCAGAGGCGGGGAATCAGAGGTGGGCAATCAGAGCCGGGGAATCAGATATGGGGAATCAGAGGCGGGGAATCAGAGGCGGGGAAATAGAGGCGGGGAATCAGATATGGGGAATCAGAGGCAGGGAATCAGATATGGGGAATCAGAGGCTGGGAATCAGAGGGGGGGAAACAGAGGCGGGGAATAAGATATGGGGAATCAGAGGTGGGGAATCAGGGGCGGGGAATCAGTTGCAGGGAATCAGAGGCGGGGAATCAGAGGCGGGGAATCAGAGGCAGGGAATCAGACACGGGGAATCAGAGGTGGGGAATCAGAGATGGGGAATCAGAGGCGGGGAATCAGAGGCAGGGAATCAGACGCGGGGAATCAGAGGCGGGGAATAAGAGCTGGGGAATCAGAGGTGGGGAATCAGAGTCGTGGAATCAGAGGCAGGGAATCGGATGTGCGGAATCAGAAATGGGGAGTCAGAGGTGGGGAATCAGAGGCGGTGAATCAGAGATGGGGAATCAGAGGCGGGGAATCAGAGGCAGGAAATCAGACACGGGGATTCAGAGGCTGGGAATCAGACGGGGGGAATCAAAGGCGGGGAATCAGAGCTGGTGAATCAGAGGCAGGGAATCAGAGTTGGGGATTCAGAGGCGGGCAATCAGATATGTGGAAACAGAGGAGGGGAATCAGAGGCGGGCAAACAGAGGCGGGGAATTAGATATGGGGAATCAGAGGTGGGGAATCAGTGGTGGTGAATCAGAGATGGGGAATCACAGGCGGGGAATCAGAGGCAGGGAATGGAACGCGGGGAATCAGAGGCAGGGAATCAGAGCTGGGGAATCAGAGGCGGGGAATCAGATATGGGGAAACAGCGGTGAATCAGAGGCGGGGAAACAGAGGCGGGGAATCAGACATGGGGAATCGGATGCAGGGAATCAGAGGTGGGGAATCAGAGCTGGGGAATCAGAGGCGGGGAATCAGAGTTGGGGCATCAGAGGTGGGGAATTAGATATGGGGAAACAGAGGCGGAGAATCAGAGGCGTGGAAACAGAGGCGGGGATTCAGATATGGGGAATCAGAGGTGGGGAATCAGAGGCAGGGAATCAGATGTGCGGATTCAGAGATGGGGAATCAGAGGCAGGGAATCAGAATCAGAAGCGGGGAATTAGAGGCCGGGAATCAGAGGCCGGGAATCGGATGCTGGGAATAAGAGGCCGGGAATCAGAGGTGGGGAATCAGAGTCCGGGAATCAGAGATGGGGATTCAGAGGCGGGGAATCAGAGGCGGGGAAACAGAGGTGTGGAATCAGATATGGGGAATCAGAGGTGGCGAATCAAAGGCGGTGATTTAGAGATGGGGAATCAGAGGCGGGGAATCAGAGGCAGGGAATCAGATGCGGGGAATCAGAGGCGGGGAATCAGAGCTGGCGAATCAGAGGCGGGGAATCAGAGGTGGGCAATCAGAGCCGGGGAATCAGATATGGGGAATCAGAGGCGGGGAATCAGAGGAGGGGAAACAGAGGCGGGGAATCAGATATGGGGAATCAGAGGTGGGGAATCAGAGGTTGTAAATCAGAGATGGGGAATCAAGGCGGGGAATCAGAGGCAGGGAATCAGACGCGGGGAATAAGAGGCGGGGATTCAGAGCTGGGGAATCAGAGGCGGGGAATCAGAGTTGGGGAATCAGAGGCAGGGAATCAGATATGGGGAACCAGAGGCGGGGAATCAGAGGCGGGGAAACAGAGGCGGGGAATCAGATATGGGGAATCAGAGGTGGGGAATCAGAGGCAGGGAATCAGATGTGCGGAATCAGAGATGGGGAATCAGAGGCAGGGAATCAGAATCAGATGCGGGGAATTTGAGGCCGGGAATCAGAGGCCGGGAATCAGATGCTGGGAATAAGAGGCCGGGAATCAGAGGTGGGGAATCAGAGTCCGGGAATCAGAGATGGGGATTCAGAGGCGGGGAATGAGATATGGAGAATCAGAGGCGGGGAATCAGAGGCGGGGAAACAGAGGTGGGGAATCAGATATGGGGAATCAGAGGTGGCGAATCAAAGGCGGTGAATCAGAGATGGGGAAACAGAGGCGGGGAATCAGAGGCGTGGAAACAGAGGTGGGGAATCACATATGGGGAATCAGAGGCGGGGAAACAGAGGCAGGGAATCAGATATGGGGAATCAGAGGCGAGGAATCAGAGGTGGGGAATCATAGGCAGGGAATCGGATGTGCGGAATCAGAGATGGGAGAATCAGAGGCCGGGAATCAGAGGTGGTGAACCAGAGATGGGGAATCAGAGGCGGTGAATCAGAGGCAGGGAATCAGACGCGGGGAATCAGAGGTGGGCAATCAGAGGCGGGGAATCAGATATGGGGAATCAGAGGCGGGGAATCAGAGGCGGGGAAACAGAGGCGGGGAATCAGATATGGGGAATCAGAGGTGGGGCATCAGAGGTTGTGAATCACAGATGGGGAATCAGAGGCGGGGAATCAGAGGCAGGGAATCAGACGCGGGGAATCAGAGGCGGGGATTCAGAGCTGGGGAATCAGAGGCGGGGAATCAGAGTTGGGGAATCAGAGGCGGGGAATCAGATATGGGGAATCAGAGGCAGGGAATCAGAGGCAGGAAAACAGAGGCGGGGAATCAGATATGGGGAATCAGAGGTGGGGAATCAGGGGCAGGGAATCAGTGGCAGGGAATCAGACGCGGGGAATCAGAGTCGGGGAATCAGAGGCAGGGAATCAGACACGGGGAATCAGAGGCGGGGAATCAGAGATGGGGAATCAGAGGCGGGGAATCAGAGGCAGGGAATCGGATTCCGGGAATCAGAGGCGGGAAATCAGAGCTGGGGAATCAGAGGCGGGGAATCAGAGTTGGGGAATCAGAGGCGGCGAAGCAGATAATGGGAAATAGAGGCGGGGAATCAGATATGGGGAATCAGAGGCAGGGAATCAGATATGGGGAATCAGAGGCTGGGAATCAGAGGGGGGGAAACAGAGGCGGGGAATAAGATATGGGGAATCAGAGGTTGGGAATCAGGGGCGGGGAATCAGTGGCAGGGAATCGGAGGCGGGGAATCAGAGGCGGGGAATCAGAGGCAGGGAATCAGACACGGGGAATCAGAGGTGGGGAATCAGTTATGGTGAATCAGACGCAGGGAATCAGAGGCAGGGAATCAGACGCGGGGAATCAGAGGCGGGGAATCAGAGCTGGGGAATCAGAGGCAGGGAATCAGAGGCAGGGAATCAGATGCGGGGAATCAGAGGCGGGGAATCAGAGCTGGGGAATCAGAGGTGGGGAATCAGAGTCAGGGAATCAGAGGCAGGGAATCGGATGTGCGGAATCAGAAATGGGGAATCAGAGGTGGGGAATCAGGTGCGGGGAATCAGTGGCAGGGAATCAGAGGCCGGGAATAAAAGGCGGGGAATCAGAGCTGGGGAATCAGAGGCCGGGAATCAGAGGCAGGGAAACAGAGGCGGGGAATCAGATATGGGGAATCAGAGGTGGGGAATTAGAGGTGGGGAATCAGAGGCGGGGAATCAGAGGCAGGGAATCACACACGGGGAATCAGAGGTGGGGAATCAGAGATGGTGAATCAGAGGCAGGGAATCAGAGGCAGGGAATCAGACGCGGGGAATCAGAGGCGGGGAATCAGAGCTGGGGAATCAGAGGCAGGGAATCAGAGGCAGGGAATCAGATGCGGGGAATCAGAGGTGGGGAATCAGAGCTGGGGAATCAGAGGTGGGGAATCAGAGTCAGGGAATCAGAGGCAGGGAATCGGATGTGCGGAATCAGAAATGGGGAATCAGAGGTGGGGAATCAGGGGCGGGGAATCAGTGGCAGGGAATCAGAGGCCGGGAATAAAAGGCGGGGAATCAGAGCTGGGGAATCAGAGGCCGGGAATCAGAGGCAGGGAAACAGAGGCGGGGAATCAGATATGGGGAATCAGAGGTGGGGAATTAGAGGTGGGGAATCAGATATGGGGAATCAGAGGTGGGGAATCAGGGGCGGGGAATCAGTGGCAGGGAATCAGAGTCCGGGAATAAAAGGCGGGGAATCAAAGCTGGGGAATCAGAGGCCGGGAATCAGAGGCAGGGAAACAGAGGCGGGGAATCAGATATGGGGAATCAGAGGTGGGGAATTAGAGGTTGCGAATAAGAGGCAGGGAATCAGAGGCGGGGAATCAGAGGCGGGGAATCAGAGGCAGGGAATCGGATGTGCGGAATCAGAGATGGGGAATCAGAGGTGGGGATTCAGAGGTGGTGAATCAGAGAAGGGGAATCAGAGGCAGGGAATCAGACGCAGGGAATCAGAGGCGTGGAATCATAGCTGGCGAATTAGAGCAGGGGAATTAAAGTTGGGGAATCAGAGGCGGGGAATCAGATATGGGGAAACAGAGGCGGGGAATCAGAGGCGGGGAAACAGAGGCGGGGAATCATAGGCGGGGAATCAGAGATGGGGAATCAGAGGCGGGGAATCAGAGGCGGGCAAACAGAGGCGGGGAATTAGATATGGGGAATCAGAGGTGGGGAATCAGAGGTGGTGAATCAGAGATGGGGAATCACAGGCGGGGAATCAGAGGCAGGGAATAGAACGCGAGGAATCAGAGGCAGGGAATCAGAGCTGGGGAATCAGAGGCGGGGATTCAGATATGGGGAAACAGAGGCGGGGAATCAGAGGCGGGGAAACAGAGGCAGGGAATCAGACATGGGGAATCGGATGCGGGGAATCAGAGGTGGGGAATCAGAGCTGGGGAATCAGAGGCGGGGAATCAGAGTTGGGGAATCAGAGGCGGCGAAGCAGATATGGGGAAAATGAGGCGGGGAATCAGATATGGGGAATCAGAGGCGGGGAATCAGATATGGGGAATCAGAGGCTGGGAATCAGAGCGGGGGAAACAGAGGCGGGGAATAAGATATGGGGAATCAGAGGTGGGGAATCAGTGGTGGGGAATCAGTGGCAGGGAATCAGAGGCGGGGAATCAGAGGCGGGGATTCAGAGGCAGGGAATCAGACACGGGGAATCAGAGGTGGGGAATCAGAGATGGGGAATCAGAGGCGGGGAATCAGAGGCAGGGAATCAGATGCGGGGAATCAGAGGCGGGGAATCAGAGCTGGGGAATCAGAGGTGGGGAATCAGAGTCGGGGAATCAGAGGCAGGGAATCGGATGTGCGGAATCAGAGATGGGGAATCAGAGGTGGGGAATCAGAGGCGGTGAATCAGAGATGGGGAATCAGAGGCGGGGAATCAGAGGCAGGAAATCAGACACGGGGATTCAGAGGCTGGGAATCAGACGGGGGGAATCAAAGGCGGGGAATCAGAGCTGGTGAATCAGAGGCAGGGAATCAGAGTTGGGGATTCAGAGGCGGGGAATCAGATATGGGGAAACAGAGGCGGGGAATCAGAGGCGGGCAAACAGAGGCGGGGAATTAGATATGGGGAATCAGAGGTGGAGAATCAGAGGTGGTGAATCAGAGATGGGGAATCACAGGCGGGGAATCAGAGGCAGGGAATAGAACGCGAGGAATCAGAGGCAGGGAATCAGAGCTGGGGAATCAGAGGCGGGGAATCAGATATGGGGAAACAGAGGCGGGGAATCAGAGGCGGGGAAACAGAGGCAGGGAATCAGACATGGGGAATCGGATGCGGGGAATCAGATGTGCGGAATCAGAGATGGGGAATAAGAGGCAGGGAATCAGAATCAGAAGCGGGGAATTAGAGGCCGGGAATCAGAGGCCGGGAATCAGATGCTGGGAATAAGAGGCCGGGAATCAGAGGTGGGGAATCAGAGTCCGGGAATCAGAGATGGGGATTCAGAGGCGGGGAATGAGATATGGAGAATCAGAGGCGGGGAATCAGAGGCGGGGAAACAGAGGTGGGGAATCAGATATGGGGAATCAGAGGTGGCGAATCAAAGGCGGTGAATCAGAGATGGGGAAACAGAGGCGGGGAATCAGAGGCATGGAAACAGAGGTGGGGAATCACATATGGGGAATCAGAGGCGGGGAAACAGAGGCAGGGAAGCAGATATGGGGAATCAGAGGCGAGGAATCAGAGGTGGGGAATCATAGGCAGGGAATCGGATGTGCGGATGCAGAGATGGGGAATCAGAGGCCGGGAATCAGAGGTGGTGAACCAGAGATGGGGAATCAGAGGCGGTGAATCAGAGGCAGGGAATCAGACGCGGGGAATCAGAGGTGGGCAATCAGAGGTGGGGAATCAGATATGGGGAATCAGAGGCGGGGATCAGAGGCGGGGAAACAGAGGCGGGGAATCAGATATGGGGAATCAGAGGTGGGGCATCAGAGGTTGTGAATCACAGATGGGGAATCAGAGGCGGGGAATTAGAGGCAGGGAATCAGACGCGAGGAGTCAGAGGCGGGGATTCAGAGCTGGGGAATCAGAGGCGGGGAATCAGAGTTGGGGAATCAGAGGCGGGGAATCAGATATGGGGAATCAGAGGCAGGGAATCAGAGGCAGGAAAACAGAGGCGGGGAATCAGATATGGGGAATCAGAGGTGGGGAATCAGGGGCAGGGTATCAGTGGCAGGGAATCAGGCGCGGGGAATCAGAGTCGGGGAATCAGAGGCAGGGAATCAGACACGGGGAATCAGAGGCGGGGAATCAGAGATGGGGAATCAGAGGTGGGGAATCAGAGGAAGGGAATCGGATGCCGGGAATCAGAGGCGGGAAATCAGAGCTGGGGAATCAGAGGCGGGGAATCAGAGTTGGGGAATCAGAGGCGGCGAAGCAGATATGGGGAAATAGAGGCGGGGAATCAGATATGGGGAATCAGAGGTGGGGAAACAGGGGCGGGGAATCAGTGGCAGGGAATCAGAGGCGGGGAATCAGAGGCGGGGAATCAGAGGCAGGGAATCAGACACGGGGAATCAGAGGTGGGGAATCAGAGATGGGGAATCAGAGGCGGGGAATCAGAGGCAGGGAATCAGACGCGGGGAATCAGAGGCGGGGAATCAGAGCTGGGGAATCAGAGGCGGGGAATCAGAGGCAGGGAATCAGACGCGGGGAATCAGAGGCGGGGAATCAGAGCTGGGGAATCAGAGGTGGGGAATCAGAGTCGGGGAATCAGAGGCAGGGAATCGGATGTGCGGAATCAGAAATGGGGAATCAGAGGTGGGGAATCAGAGGCGGTGAATCAGAGATGGGGAATCAGAGGCGGGGAATCTGAGGCAGGAAATCAGACACGGGGATTCAGAGGCTGGGAATCAGACGGGGGGAATCAAAGGCGGGGAATCAGAGCTGGTGAATCAGAGGCAGGGAATCAGAGTTGGGGATTCAGAGGCGGGGAATAAGATATGGGGAAACAGAGGCGGGGAATCAGACGCGGGCAAACAGAGGCGGGGAATTAGATATGGGGAATCAGAGGTGGGGAATCAGAGGTGGTGAATCAGAGATGGGGAATCACAGGCGGGGAATCAGAGGCAGGGAATAGAACGCGGGGAATCAGAGGCAGGGAATCAGAGCTGGGGAATCAGAGGCGGGGAATCAGATATGGGGAAACAGAGGCGGGGAATCAGAGGCGGGGAAACAGAGGCGGGGAATCAGACATGGGGAATCGGATGCGGGGAATCAGAGGCGGGGAATCAGAGCTGGGGAATCAGAGGCGGGGAATCAGAGTTGGGGCATCAGAGGTGGGGAATTAGATATGGGGAAACAGAGGCGGGGAATCAGAGGCGGGGAAACAGAGGCGGGGAATCAGATGTGCGGAATCAGAGATGGGGAATCAGAGGCAGGGAATCAGAGTTGGGGAATCAGAGGCGGGGAATCAGATATGGGGAATCAGAGGCAGGGAATCAGAGGCAGGAAAACAGAGGCGGGGAATCAGATATGGGGAATCAGAGGTGGGCAATCAGGGGCAGGGAATCAGTGGCAGGGAATCAGGCGCGGGGAATCAGAGTCGGGGAATCAGAGGCAGGGAATCAGACACGGGGAATCAGAGGCGGGGAATCAGAGATGGGGAATCAGAGGTGGGGAATCAGAGGCAGGGAATCGGATGCCGGGAATCAGAGGCGGGAAATCAGAGCTGGGGAATCAGCGGCGGGGAATCAGAGTTGGGGAATCAGAGGCGGCGAAGCAGATATGGGATAATAGAGGCGGGGAATCAGATATGGGGAATCAGAGGTGGGGAATCAGGGGCGGGGAATCAGTGGCAGGGAATCAGAGGCGGGGAATCAGAGGCGGGGAATCAGAGGCAGGGAATCAGAAACGGGGAATCAGAGGTGGGGAATCAGAGATGGGGAATCAGAGGCGGGGAATCAGAGGCAGGGAATCAGACGCGGGGAATCAGAGGCGGGGAATCAGAGCTGGGGAATCAGAGGCGGGGAATCAGAGGCAGGGAATCAGACGCGGGGAATCAGAGGCGGGGAATCAGAGCTGGGGAATCAGAGGTGGGGAATCAGAGTCGGGGAATCAGAGGCAGGGAATCGGATGTGCGGAATCAGAAATGGGGAATCAGAGGTGGGGAATCAGAGGCGGTGAATCAGAGATGGGGAATCAGAGGCGGGGAATCTGAGGCAGGAAATCAGACACGGGGATTCAGAGGCTGGGAATCAGACGGGGGGAATCAAAGGCGGGGAATTAGAGCTGGTGAATCAGAGGCAGGGAATCAGAGTTGGGGATTCAGAGGCGGGGATTAAGATATGGGGAAACAGAGGCGGGGAATCAGACGCGGGCAAACAGAGGCGGGGAATTAGATATGGGGAATCAGAGGTGGGGAATTAGAGGTGGTGAATCAGAGATGGGGAATCACAGGCGGGGAATCAGAGGCAGGGAATAGAACGCGGGGAATCAGAGGCAGGGAATCAGAGCTGGGGAATCAGAGGCGGGGAATCAGATATGGGGAAACAGAGGCGGGGAATCAGAGGCGGGGAATCAGAGGCGGGGAATCAGACATGGGGAATCGGATGCGGGGAATCAGAGGCGGGGAATCAGAGCTGGGGAATCAGAGGCGGGGAATCAGAGTTGGGGCATCAGAGGTGGGGAATTAGATATGGGGAAACAGAGGCGGGGAATCAGAGGCGGGGAAACAGAGGCGGGGAATCAGATGTGCGGAATCAGAGATGGGGAATCAGAGGCAGGGAATCAGATGTGCGGAATCAGAGATGGGGAATCAGAGGCAGGGTATCAGAATCAGAAGCGGGGAATCAGAGGCCGGGAATCAGAGGCCGGGAATCAGATGCTGGGAATAAGAGGCCGGGAATCAGAGGTGGGGAATCAGAGTCCGGGAATCAGAGATGGGGATTCAGAGGCGGGGAATGAGATATGGAGAATCAGAGGCGGGGAATCAGAGGCGGGGAAACAGAGGTGGGGTTTCAGATATGGGGAATCAGAGGTGGCGAATCAGAGGCAGGGAATCAGATGCGGGGATTCAGAGGCGGGGAATCAGAGCTGGCGAACCAGAGGCGGGGAATCAGAGGTGGGCAATCAGAGCCGGGGAATCAGATATGGGGAATCAGAGGCGGGGAATCAGAGGCGGGGAAATAGAGGCGGGGAATCAGATATGGGGAATCAGAGGCAGGGAATCAGATATGGGGAATCAGAGGCTGGGAATCAGAGGGGGGGAAACAGAGGCGGGGAATAAGATATGGGGAATCAGAGGTGGGGAATCAGGGGCGGGGAATCAGTTGCAGGGAATCAGAGGCGGGGAATCAGAGGCGGGGAATCAGAGGCAGGGAATCAGACACGGGGAATCAGAGGTGGGGAATCAGAGATGGGGAATCAGAGGCGGGGAATCAGAGGCAGGGAATCAGACGCGGGGAATCAGAGGCGGGGAATAAGAGCTGGGGAATCAGAGGTGGGGAATCAGAGTCGTGGAATCAGAGGCAGGGAATCGGATGTGCGGAATCAGAAATGGGGAGTCAGAGGTGGGGAATCAGAGGCGGTGAATCAGAGATGGGGAATCAGAGGCGGGGAATCAGAGGCAGGAAATCAGACACGGGGATTCAGAGGCTGGGAATCAGACGGGGGGAATCAAAGGCGGGGAATCAGAGCTGGTGAATCAGAGGCAGGGAATCAGAGTTGGGGATTCAGAGGCGGGCAATCAGATATGTGGAAACAGAGGAGGGGAATCAGAGGCGGGCAAACAGAGGCGGGGAATTAGATATGGGGAATCAGAGGTGGGGAATCAGTGGTGGTGAATCAGAGATGGGGAATCACAGGCGGGGAATCAGAGGCAGGGAATGGAACGCGGGGAATCAGAGGCAGGGAATCAGAGCTGGGGAATCAGAGGCGGGGAATCAGATATGGGGAAACAGCGGTGAATCAGAGGCGGGGAAACAGAGGCGGGGAATCAGACATGGGGAATCGGATGCAGGGAATCAGAGGTGGGGAATCAGAGCTGGGGAATCAGAGGCGGGGAATCAGAGTTGGGGCATCAGAGGTGGGGAATTAGATATGGGGAAACAGAGGCGGGGAATCAGAGGCGTGGAAACAGAGGCGGGGATTCAGATATGGGGAATCAGAGGTGGGGAATCAGAGGCAGGGAATCAGATGTGCGGATTCAGAGATGGGGAATCAGAGGCAGGGAATCAGAATCAGAAGCGGGGAATTAGAGGCCGGGAATCAGAGGCCGGGAATCGGATGCTGGGAATAAGAGGCCGGGAATCAGAGGTGGGGAATCAGAGTCCGGGAATCAGAGATGGGGATTCAGAGGCGGGGAATCAGAGGCGGGGAAACAGAGGTGTGGAATCAGATATGGGGAATCAGAGGTGGCGAATCAAAGGCGGTGATTTAGAGATGGGGAATCAGAGGCGGGGAATCAGAGGCAGGGAATCAGATGCGGGGAATCAGAGGCGGGGAATCAGAGCTGGCGAATCAGAGGCGGGGAATCAGAGGTGGGCAATCAGAGCCGGGGAATCAGATATGGGGAATCAGAGGCGGGGAATCAGAGGAGGGGAAACAGAGGCGGGGAATCAGATATGGGGAATCAGAGGTGGGGAATCAGAGGTTGTAAATCAGAGATGGGGAATCAAGGCGGGGAATCAGAGGCAGGGAATCAGACGCGGGGAATAAGAGGCGGGGATTCAGAGCTGGGGAATCAGAGGCGGGGAATCAGAGTTGGGGAATCAGAGGCAGGGAATCAGATATGGGGAACCAGAGGCGGGGAATCAGAGGCGGGGAAACAGAGGCGGGGAATCAGATATGGGGAATCAGAGGTGGGGAATCAGAGGCAGGGAATCAGATGTGCGGAATCAGAGATGGGGAATCAGAGGCAGGGAATCAGAATCAGATGCGGGGAATTTGAGGCCAGGAATCAGAGGCCGGGAATCAGATGCTGTGAATAAGAGGCCGGGAATCAGAGGTGGGGAATCAGAGTCCGGGAATCAGAGATGGGGATTCAGAGGCGGGGAATGAGATATGGAGAATCAGAGGCGGGGAATCAGAGGCGGGGAAACAGAGGTGGGGAATCAGATATGGGGAATCAGAGGTGGCGAATCAAAGGCGGTGAATCAGAGATGGGGAAACAGAGGCGGGGAATCAGAGGCGTGGAAACAGAGGTGGGGAATCACATATGGGGAATCAGAGGCGGGGAAACAGAGGCAGGGAATCAGATATGGGGAATCAGAGGCGAGGAATCAGAGGTGGGGAATCATAGGCAGGGAATCGGATGTGCGGAATCAGAGATGGGAGAATCAGAGGCCGGGAATCAGAGGTGGTGAACCAGAGATGGGGAATCAGAGGCGGTGAATCAGAGGCAGGGAATCAGACGCGGGGAATCAGAGGTGGGCAATCAGAGGCGGGGAATCAGATATGGGGAATCAGAGGCGGGGAATCAGAGGCGGGGAAACAGAGGCGGGGAATCAGATATGGGGAATCAGAGGTGGGGCATCAGAGGTTGTGAATCACAGATGGGGAATCAGAGGCGGGGAATCAGAGGCAGGGAATCAGACGCGGGGAATCAGAGGCGGGGATTCAGAGCTGGGGAATCAGAGGCGGGGAATCAGAGTTGGGGAATCAGAGGCGGGGAATCAGATATGGGGAATCAGAGGCAGGGAATCAGAGGCAGGAAAACAGAGGCGGGGAATCAGATATGGGGAATCAGAGGTGGGGAATCAGGGGCAGGGAATCAGTGGCAGGGAATCAGACGCGGGGAATCAGAGTCGGGGAATCAGAGGCAGGGAATCAGACACGGGGAATCAGAGGCGGGGAATCAGAGATGGGGAATCAGAGGCGGGGAATCAGAGGCAGGGAATCGGATTCCGGGAATCAGAGGCGGGAAATCAGAGCTGGGGAATCAGAGGCGGGGAATCAGAGTTGGGGAATCAGAGGCGGCGAAGCAGATAATGGGAAATAGAGGCGGGGAATCAGATATGGGGAATCAGAGGCAGGGAATCAGATATGGGGAATCAGAGGCTGGGAATCAGAGGGGGGGAAACAGAGGCGGGGAATAAGATATGGGGAATCAGAGGTGGGGAATCAGGGGCGGGGAATCAGTGGCAGGGAATCGGAGGCGGGGAATCAGAGGCGGGGAATCAGAGGCAGGGAATCAGACACGGGGAATCAGAGGTGGGGAATCAGTTATGGTGAATCAGAGGCAGGGAATCAGAGGCAGGGAATCAGACGCGGGGAATCAGAGGCGGGGAATCAGAGCTGGGGAATCAGAGGCAGGGAATCAGAGGCAGGGAATCAGATGCGGGGAATCAGAGGCGGGGAATCAGAGCTGGGGAATCAGAGGTGGGGAATCAGAGTCAGGGAATCAGAGGCAGGGAATCGGATGTGCGGAATCAGAAATGGGGAATCAGAGGTGGGGAATCAGGGGCGGGGAATCAGTGGCAGGGAATCAGAGGCCGGGAATAAAAGGCGGGGAATCAGAGCTGGGGAATCAGAGGCCGGGAATCAGAGGCAGGGAAACAGAGGCGGGGAATCAGATATGGGGAATCAGAGGTGGGGAATTAGAGGTGGGGAATCAGAGGCGGGGAATCAGAGGCAGGGAATCAGACACGGGGAATCAGAGGTGGGGAATCAGAGATGGTGAATCAGAGGCAGGGAATCAGAGGCAGGGAATCAGACGCGGGGAATCAGAGGCGGGGAATCAGAGCTGGGGAATCAGAGGCAGGGAATCAGAGGCAGGGTATCAGATGCGGGGAATCAGAGGTGGGGAATCAGAGCTGGGGAATCAGAGGTGGGGAATCAGAGTCAGGGAATCAGAGGCAGGGAATCGGATGTGCGGAATCAGAAATGGGGAATCAGAGGTGGGGAATCAGGGGCGGGGAATCAGTGGCAGGGAATCAGAGGCCGGGAATAAAAGGCGGGGAATCAGAGCTGGGGAATCAGAGGCCGGGAATCAGAGGCAGGGAAACAGAGGCGGGGAATCAGATATGGGGAATCAGAGGTGGGGAATTAGAGGTGGGGAATCAGATATGGGGAATCAGAGGTGGGGAATCAGGGGCGGGGAATCAGTGGCAGGGAATCAGAGTCCGGGAATAAAAGGCGGGGAATCAAAGCTGGGGAATCAGAGGCCGGGAATCAGAGGCAGGGAAACAGAGGCGGGGAATCAGATATGGGGAATCAGAGGTGGGGAATTAGAGGTTGCGAATAAGAGGCAGGGAATCAGAGGCGGGGAATCAGAGGCGGGGAATCAGAGGCAGGGAATCGGATGTGCGGAATCAGAGATGGGGAATCAGAGGTGGGGATTCAGAGGTGGTGAATCAGAGAAGGGGAATCAGAGGCAGGGAATCAGACGCAGGGAATCAGAGGCGTGGAATCATAGCTGGCGAATTAGAGCAGGGGAATTAAAGTTGGGGAATCAGAGGCGGGGAATCAGATATGGGGAAACAGAGGCGGGGAATCAGAGGCGGGGAAACAGAGGCGGGGAATCATAGGCGGGGAATCAGAGATGGGGAATCAGAGGCGGGGAATCAGAGGCGGGCAAACAGAGGCGGGGAATTAGATATGGGGAATTAGAGGTGGGGAATCAGAGGTGGTGAATCAGAGATGGGGAATCACAGGCGGGGAATCAGAGGCAGGGAATAGAACGCGAGGAATCAGAGGCAGGGAATCAGAGCTGGGGAATCAGAGGCGGGGATTCAGATATGGGGAAACAGAGGCGGGGAATCAGAGGCGGGGAAACAGAGGCAGGGAATCAGACATGGGGAATCGGATGCGGGGAATCAGAGGTGGGGAATCAGAGCTGGGGAATCAGAGGCGGGGAGTCAGAGTTGGGGAATCAGAGGCGGCGAAGCAGATATGGGGAAAATGAGGCGGGGAATCAGATATGGGGAATCAGAGGCGGGGAATCAGATATGGGGAATCAGAGGCTGGGAATCAGAGCGGGGGAAACAGAGGCGGGGAATAAGATATGGGGAATCAGAGGTGGGGAATCAGTGGTGGGGAATCAGTGGCAGGGAATCAGAGGCGGGGAATCAGATGCGGGGATTCAGAGGCAGGGAATCAGACACGGGGAATCAGAGGTGGGGAATCAGAGATGGGGAATCAGAGGCGGGGAATCAGAGGCAGGGAATCAGATGCGGGGAATCAGAGGCGGGGAATCAGAGCTGGGGAATCAGAGGTGGGGAATCAGAGTCGGGGAATCAGAGGCAGGGAATCGGATGTGCGGAATCAGAGATGGGGAATCAGAGGTGGGGAATCAGAGGCGGTGAATCAGAGATGGGGAATCAGAGGCGGGGAATCAGAGGCAGGAAATCAGACACGGGGATTCAGAGGCTGGGAATCAGACGGGGGGAATCAAAGGCGGGGAATCAGAGCTGGTGAATCAGAGGCAGGGAATCAGAGTTGGGGATTCAGAGGCGGGGAATCAGATATGGGGAAACAGAGGCGGGGAATCAGAGGCGGGCAAACAGAGGCGGGGAATTAGATATGGGGAATCAGAGATGGAGAATCAGAGGTGGTGAATCAGAGATGGGGAATCACAGGCGGGGAATCAGAGGCAGGGAATAGAACGCGAGGAATCAGAGGCAGGGAATCAGAGCTGGGGAATCAGAGGCGGGGAATCAGATATGGGGAAACAGAGGCGGGGAATCAGAGGCGGGGAAACAGAGGCAGGGAATCAGACATGGGGAATCGGATGCGGGGAATCAGATGTGCGGAATCAGAGATGGGGAATCAGAGGCAGGGAATCAGAATCAGAAGCGGGGAATTAGAGGCCGGGAATCAGAGGCCGGGAATCAGATGCTGGGAATAAGAGGCCGGGAATCAGAGGTGGGGAATCAGAGTCCGGGAATCAGAGATGGGGATTCAGAGGCGGGGAATGAGATATGGAGAATCAGAGGCGGGGAATCAGAGGCGGGGAAACAGAGGTGGGGAATCAGATATGGGGAATCAGAGGTGGCGAATCAAAGGCGGTGAATCAGAGATGGGGAAACAGAGGCGGGGAATCAGAGGCATGGAAACAGAGGTGGGGAATCACATATGGGGAATCAGAGGCGGGGAAACAGAGGCAGGGAAGCAGATATGGGGAATCAGAGGCGAGGAATCAGAGGTGGGGAATCATAGGCAGGGAATCGGATGTGCGGAATCAGAGATGGGGAATCAGAGGCCGGGAATCAGAGGTGGTGAACCAGAGATGGGGAATCAGAGGCGGTGAATCAGAGGCAGGGAATCAGACGCGGGGAATCAGAGGTGGGCAATCAGAGGCGGGGAATCAGATATGGGGAATCAGAGGCGGGGATTCAGAGGCGGGGAAACAGAGGCGGGGAATCAGATATGGGGAATCAGAGGTGGGGCATCAGAGGTTGTGAATCACAGATGGGGAATCAGAGGCGGGGAATCAGAGGCAGGGAATCAGACGCGGGGAATCAGAGGCGGGGATTCAGAGCTGGGGAATCAGAGGCGGGGAATCAGAGTTGGGGAATCAGAGGCGGGGAATCAGATATGGGGAATCAGAGGCAGGGAATCAGAGGCAGGAAAACAGAGGCGGGGAATCAGATGTTGGGAATCAGAGGTGGGGAATCAGGGGCAGGGAATCAGTGGCAGGGAATCAGACGCGGGGAATCAGAGTCGGGGAATCAGAGGCAGGGAATCAGACACGGGGAATCAGAGGCGGGGAATCAGAGATGGGGAATCAGAGGCGGGGAATCAGAGGCAGGGAATCGGATTCCGGGAATCAGAGGCGGGAAATCAGAGCTGGGGAATCAGAGGCGGGGAATCAGAGTTGGGGAATCAGAGGCGGCGAAGCAGATATGGGGAAATAGAGGCGGGGAATCAGATATGGGGAATCAGAGGTGGGGAAACAGGGGCGGGGAATCAGTGGCAGGGAATCAGAGGCGGGGAATCAGAGGCGGGGAATCAGAGGCAGGGAATCAGACACGGGGAATCAGAGGTGGGGAATCAGAGATGGGGAATCAGAGGCGGGGAATCAGAGGCAGGGAATCAGACGCGGGGAATCAGAGGCGGGGAATCAGAGCTGGGGAATCAGAGGCGGGGAATCAGAGGCAGGGAATCAGACGCGGGGAATCAGAGGCGGGGAATCAGAGCTGGGGAATCAGAGGTGGGGAATCAGAGTCGGGGAATCAGAGGCAGGGAATCGGATGTGCGGAATCAGAAATGGGGAATCAGAGGTGGGGAATCAGAGGCGGTGAATCAGAGATGGGGAATCAGAGGCGGGGAATCTGAGGCAGGAAATCAGACACGGGGATTCAGAGGCTGGGAATCAGACGGGGGGAATCAAAGGCGGGGAATCAGAGCTGGTGAATCAGAGGCAGGGAATCAGAGTTGGGGATTCAGAGGCGGGGAATAAGATATGGGGAAACAGAGGCGGGGAATCAGACGCGGGCAAACAGAGGCGGGGAATTAGATATGGGGAATCAGAGGTGGGGAATCAGAGGTGGTGAATCAGAGATGGGGAATCACAGGCGGGGAATCAGAGGCAGGGAATAGAACGCGGGGAATCAGAGGCAGGGAATCAGAGCTGGGGAATCAGAGGCGGGGAATCAGATATGGGGAAACAGAGGCGGGGAATCAGAGGCGGGGAAACAGAGGCGGGGAATCAGACATGGGGAATCGGATGCGGGGAATCAGAGGCGGGGAATCAGAGCTGGGGAATCAGAGGCGGGGAATCAGAGTTGGGGCATCAGAGGTGGGGAATTAGATATGGGGAAACAGAGGCGGGGAATCAGAGGCGGGGAAACAGAGGCGGGGAATCAGATGTGCAGAATCAGGGATGGGGAATCAGAGGCAGGGAATCAGAGTTGGGGAATCAGAGGCGGGGAATCAGATATGGGGAATCAGAGGCAGGGAATCAGAGGCAGGAAAACAGAGGCGGTGAATCAGATATGGGGAATCAGAGGTGGGCAATCAGGGGCAGGGAATCAGTGGCAGGGAATCAGGCGCGGGGAATCAGAGTCGGGGAATCAGAGGCAGGGAATCAGACACGGGGAATCAGAGGCGGGGAATCAGAGATGGGGAATCAGAGGTGGGGAATCAGAGGCAGGGAATCGGATGCCGGGAATCAGAGGCGGGAAATCAGAGCTGGGGAATCAGAGGCGGGGAATCAGAGTTGGGGAATCAGAGGCGGCGAAGCAGATATGGGATAATAGAGGCGGGGAATCAGATATGGGGAATCAGAGGTGGGGAATCAGGGGCGGGGAATCAGTGGCAGGGAATCAGAGGCGGGGAATCAGAGGCGGGGAATCAGAGGCAGGGAATCAGAAACGGGGAATCAGAGGTGGGGAATCAGAGATGGGGAATCAGAGGCGGGGAATCAGAGGCAGGGAATCAGACGCGGGGAATCAGAGGCGGGGAATCAGAGCTGGGGAATCAGAGGCGGGGAATCAGAGGCAGGGAATCAGACGCGGGGAATCAGAGGCGGGGAATCAGAGCTGGGGAATCAGAGGTGGGGAATCAGAGTCGGGGAATCAGAGGCAGGGAATCGGATGTGCGGAATCAGAAATGGGGAATCAGAGGTGGGGAATCAGAGGCGGTGAATCAGAGATGGGGAATCAGAGGCGGGGAATCTGAGGCAGGAAATCAGACACGGGGATTCAGAGGCTGGGAATCAGACGGGGGGAATCAAAGGCGGGGAATTAGAGCTGGTGAATCAGAGGCAGGGAATCAGAGTTGGGGATTCAGAGGCGGGGAATAAGATATGGGGAAACAGAGGCGGGGAATCAGACGCGGGCAAACAGAGGCGGGGAATTAGATATGGGGAATCAGAGGTGGGGAATTAGAGGTGGTGAATCAGAGATGGGGAATCACAGGCGGGGAATCAGAGGCAGGGAATAGAACGCGGGGAATCAGAGGCAGGGAATCAGAGCTGGGGAATCAGAGGCGGGGAATCAGATATGGGGAAACAGAGGCGGGGAATCAGAGGCGGGGAATCAGAGGCGGGGAATCAGACATGGGGAATCGGATGCGGGGAATCAGAGGCGGGGAATCAGAGCTGGGGAATCAGAGGCGGGGAATCAGAGTTGGGGCATCAGAGGTGGGGAATTAGATATGGGGAAACAGAGGCGGGGAATCAGAGGCGGGGAAACAGAGGCGGGGAATCAGATGTGCGGAATCAGAGATGGGGAATCAGAGGCAGGGAATCAGATGTGCGGAATCAGAGATGGGGAATCAGAGGCAGGGTATCAGAATCAGAAGCGGGGAATCAGAGGCCGGGAATCAGAGGCCGGGAATCAGATGCTGGGAATAAGAGATGGGGATTCAGAGGCGGGGAATGAGATATGGAGAATCAGAGGCGGGGAATCAGAGGCGGGGAAACAGAGGTGGGGATTCAGATATGGGGAATCAGAGGTGGCGAATCAGAGGCAGGGAATCAGATGCGGGGATTCAGAGGCGGGGAATCAGAGCAAGCGAATCAGAGGCGGGGAATCAGAGGTGGGCAATCAGAGCCGGGGAATCAGATATGGGGAATCAGAGGCGGGGAATCAGAGGCGGGGAAATAGAGGCGGGGAATCAGATATGGGGAATCAGAGGCAGGGAATCAGATATGGGGAATCAGAGGCTGGGAATCAGAGGGGGGGAAACAGAGGCGGGGAATAAGATATGGGGAATCAGAGGTGGGGAATCAGGGGCGGGGAATCAGTTGCAGGGAATCAGAGGCGGGGAATCAGAGGCGGGGAATCAGAGGCAGGGAATCAGACACGGGGAATCAGAGGTGGGGAATCAGAGATGGGGAATCAGAGGCGGGGAATCAGAGGCAGGGAATCAGACGCGGGGAATCAGAGGCGGGGAATAAGAGCTGGGGAATCAGAGGTGGGGAATCAGAGTCGTGGAATCAGAGGCAGGGAATCGGATGTGCGGAATCAGAAATGGGGAGTCAGAGGTGGGGAATCAGAGGCGGTGAATCAGAGATGGGGAATCAGAGGCGGGGAATCAGAGGCAGGAAATCAGACACGGGGATTCAGAGGCTGGGAATCAGACGGGGGGAATCAAAGGCGGGGAATCAGAGCTGGTGAATCAGAGGCAGGGAATCAGAGTTGGGGATTCAGAGGCGGGCAATCAGATATGTGGAAACAGAGGAGGGGAATCAGAGGCGGGCAAACAGAGGCGGGGAATTAGATATGGGGAATCAGAGGTGGGGAATCAGTGGTGGTGAATCAGAGATGGGGAATCACAGGCGGGGAATCAGAGGCAGGGAATGGAACGCGGGGAATCAGAGGCAGGGAATCAGAGCTGGGGAATCAGAGGCGGGGAATCAGATATGGGGAAACAGCGGTGAATCAGAGGCGGGGAAACAGAGGCGGGGAATCAGACATGGGGAATCGGATGCAGGGAATCAGAGGTGGGGAATCAGAGCTGGGGAATCAGAGGCGGGGAATCAGAGTTGGGGCATCAGAGGTGGGGAATTAGATATGGGGAAACAGAGGCGGGGAATCAGAGGCGTGGAAACAGAGGCGGGGATTCAGATATGGGGAATCAGAGGTGGGGAATCAGAGGCAGGGAATCAGATGTGCGGATTCAGAGATGGGGAATCAGAGGCAGGGAATCAGAATCAGAAGCGGGGAATTAGAGGCCGGGAATCAGAGGCCGGGAATCGGATGCTGGGAATAAGAGGCCGGGAATCAGAGGTGGGGAATCAGAGTCCGGGAATCAGAGATGGGGATTCAGAGGCGGGGAATCAGAGGCGGGGAAACAGAGGTGTGGAATCAGATATGGGGAATCAGAGGTGGCGAATCAAAGGCGGTGATTTAGAGATGGGGAATCAGAGGCGGGGAATCAGAGGCAGGGAATCAGATGCGGGGAATCAGAGGCGGGGAATCAGAGCTGGCGAATCAGAGGCGGGGAATCAGAGGTGGGCAATCAGAGCCGGGGAATCAGATATGGGGAATCAGAGGCGGGGAATCAGAGGAGGGGAAACAGAGGCGGGGAATCAGATATGGGGAATCAGAGGTGGGGAATCAGAGGTTGTAAATCAGAGATGGGGAATCAAGGCGGGGAATCAGAGGCAGGGAATCAGACGCGGGGAATAAGAGGCGGGGATTCAGAGCTGGGGAATCAGAGGCGGGGAATCAGAGTTGGGGAATCAGAGGCAGGGAATCAGATATGGGGAACCAGAGGCGGGGAATCAGAGGCGGGGAAACAGAGGCGGGGAATCAGATATGGGGAATCAGAGGTGGGGAATCAGAGGCAGGGAATCAGATGTGCGGAATCAGAGATGGGGAATCAGAGGCAGGGAATCAGAATCAGATGCGGGGAATTTGAGGCCGGGAATCAGAGGCCGGGAATCAGATGCTGGGAATAAGAGGCCGGGAATCAGAGGTGGGGAATCAGAGTCCGGGAATCAGAGATGGGGATTCAGAGGCGGGGAATGAGATATGGAGAATCAGAGGCGGGGAATCAGAGGCGGGGAAACAGAGGTGGGGAATCAGATATGGGGAATCAGAGGTGGCGAATCAAAGGCGGTGAATCAGAGATGGGGAAACAGAGGCGGGGAATCAGAGGCGTGGAAACAGAGGTGGGGAATCACATATGGGGAATCAGAGGCGGGGAAACAGAGGCAGGGAATCAGATATGGGGAATCAGAGGCGAGGAATCAGAGGTGGGGAATCATAGGCAGGGAATCGGATGTGCGGAATCAGAGATGGGAGAATCAGAGGCCGGGAATCAGAGGTGGTGAACCAGAGATGGGGAATCAGAGGCGGTGAATCAGAGGCAGGGAATCAGACGCGGGGAATCAGAGGTGGGCAATCAGAGGCGGGGAATCAGATATGGGGAATCAGAGGCGGGGAATCAGAGGCGGGGAAACAGAGGCGGGGAATCAGATATGGGGAATCAGAGGTGGGGCATCAGAGGTTGTGAATCACAGATGGGGAATCAGAGGCGGGGAATCAGAGGCAGGGAATCAGACGCGGGGAATCAGAGGCGGGGATTCAGAGCTGGGGAATCAGAGGCGGGGAATCAGAGTTGGGGAATCAGAGGCGGGGAATCAGATATGGGGAATCAGAGGCAGGGAATCAGAGGCAGGAAAACAGAGGCGGGGAATCAGATATGGGGAATCAGAGGTGGGGAATCAGGGGAAGGGAATCAGTGGCAGGGAATCAGACGCGGGGAATCAGAGTCGGGGAATCAGAGGCAGGGAATCAGACACGGGGAATCAGAGGCGGGGAATCAGAGATGGGGAATCAGAGGCGGGGAATCAGAGGCAGGGAATCGGATTCCGGGAATCAGAGGCGGGAAATCAGAGCTGGGGAATCAGAGGCGGGGAATCAGAGTTGGGGAATCAGAGGCGGCGAAGCAGATAATGGGAAATAGAGGCGGGGAATCAGATATGGGGAATCAGAGGCAGGGAATCAGATATGGGGAATCAGAGGCTGGGAATCAGAGGGGGGGAAACAGAGGCGGGGAATAAGATATGGGGAATCAGAGGTGGGGAATCAGGGGCGGGGAATCAGTGGCAGGGAATCGGAGGCGGCGAATCAGAGGCGGGGAATCAGAGGCAGGGAATCAGACACGGGGAATCAGACACGGGGAATCAGAGGTGGGGAATCAGTTATGGTGAATCAGAGGCAGGGAATCAGAGGCAGGGAATCAGACGCGGGGAATCAGAGGCGGGGAATCAGAGCTGGGGAATCAGAGGCAGGGAATCAGAGGCAGGGAATCAGATGCGGGGAATCAGAGGCGGGGAATCAGAGCTGGGGAATCAGAGGTGGGGAATCAGAGTCAGGGAATCAGAGGCAGGGAATCGGATGTGCGGAATCAGAAATGGGGAATCAGAGGTGGGGAATCAGGGGCGGGGAATCAGTGGCAGGGAATCAGAGGCCGGGAATAAAAGGCGGGGAATCAGAGCTGGGGAATCAGAGGCCGGGAATCAGAGGCAGGGAAACAGAGGCGGGGAATCAGATATGGGGAATCAGAGGTGGGGAATTAGAGGTGGGGAATCAGAGGCGGGGAATCAGAGGCAGGGAATCAGACACGGGGAATCAGAGGTGGGGAATCAGAGATGGTGAATCAGAGGCAGGGAATCAGAGGCAGGGAATCAGACGCGGGGAATCAGAGGCGGGGAATCAGAGCTGGGGAATCAGAGGCAGGGAATCAGAGGCAGGGTATCAGATGCGGGGAATCAGAGGTGGGGAATCAGAGCTGGGGAATCAGAGGTGGGGAATCAGAGTCAGGGAATCAGAGGCAGGGAATCGGATGTGCGGAATCAGAAATGGGGAATCAGAGGTGGGGAATCAGGGGCGGGGAATCAGTGGCAGGGAATCAGAGGCCGGGAATAAAAGGCGGGGAATCAGAGCTGGGGAATCAGAGGCCGGGAATCAGAGGCAGGGAAACAGAGGCGGGGAATCAGATATGGGGAATCAGAGGTGGGGAATTAGAGGTGGGGAATCAGATATGGGGAATCAGAGGTGGGGAATCAGGGGCGGGGAATCAGTGGCAGGGAATCAGAGTCCGGGAATAAAAGGCGGGGAATCAAAGCTGGGGAATCAGAGGCCGGGAATCAGAGGCAGGGAAACAGAGGCGGGGAATCAGATATGGGGAATCAGAGGTGGGGAATTAGAGGTTGCGAATAAGAGGCAGGGAATCAGAGGCGGGGAATCAGAGGCGGGGAATCAGAGGCAGGGAATCGGATGTGCGGAATCAGAGATGGGGAATCAGAGGTGGGGATTCAGAGGTGGTGAATCAGAGAAGGGGAATCAGAGGCAGGGAATCAGACGCAGGGAATCAGAGGCGTGGAATCATAGCTGGCGAATTAGAGCAGGGGAATTAAAGTTGGGGAATCAGAGGCGGGGAATCAGATATGGGGAAACAGAGGCGGGGAATCAGAGGCGGGGAAACAGAGGCGGGGAATCATAGGCGGGGAATCAGAGATGGGGAATCAGAGGCGGGGAATCAGAGGCGGGCAAACAGAGGCGGGGAATTAGATATGGGGAATCAGAGGTGGGGAATCAGAGGTGGTGAATCAGAGATGGGGAATCACAGGCGGGGAATCAGAGGCAGGGAATAGAACGCGAGGAATCAGAGGCAGGGAATCAGAGCTGGGGAATCAGAGGCGGGGATTCAGATATGGGGAAACAGAGGCGGGGAATCAGAGGCGGGGAAACAGAGGCAGGGAATCAGACATGGGGAATCGGATGCGGGGAATCAGAGGTGGGGAATCAGAGCTGGGGAATCAGAGGCGGGGAATCAGAGTTGGGGAATCAGAGGCGGCGAAGCAGATATGGGGAAAATGAGGCGGGGAATCAGATATGGGGAATCAGAGGCGGGGAATCAGATATGGGGAATCAGAGGCTGGGAATCAGAGCGGGGGAAACAGAGGCGGGGAATAAGATATGGGGAATCAGAGGTGGGGAATCAGTGGTGGGGAATCAGTGGCAGGGAATCAGAGGCGGGGAATCAGAGGCGGGGATTCAGAGGCAGGGAATCAGACACGGGGAATCAGAGGTGGGGAATCAGAGATGGGGAATCAGAGGCGGGGAATCAGAGGCAGGGAATCAGATGCGGGGAATCAGAGGCGGGGAATCAGAGCTGGGGAATCAGAGGTGGGGAATCAGAGTCGGGGAATCAGAGGCAGGGAATCGGATGTGCGGAATCAGAGATGGGGAATCAGAGGTGGGGAATCAGAGGCGGTGAATCAGAGATGGGGAATCAGAGGCGGGGAATCAGAGGCAGGAAATCAGACACGGGGATTCAGAGGCTGGGAATCAGACGGGGGGAATCAAAGGCGGGGAATCAGAGCTGGTGAATCAGAGGCAGGGAATCAGAGTTGGGGATTCAGAGGCGGGGAATCAGATATGGGGAAACAGAGGCGGGGAATCAGAGGCGGGCAAACAGAGGCGGGGAATTAGATATGGGGAATCAGAGATGGAGAATCAGAGGTGGTGAATCAGAGATGGGGAATCACAGGCGGGGAATCAGAGGCAGGGAATAGAACGCGAGGAATCAGAGGCAGGGAATCAGAGCTGGGGAATCAGAGGCGGGGAATCAGATATGGGGAAACAGAGGCGGGGAATCAGAGGCGGGGAAACAGAGGCAGGGAATCAGACATGGGGAATCGGATGCGGGGAATCAGATGTGCGGAATCAGAGATGGGGAATCAGAGGCAGGGAATCAGAATCAGAAGCGGGGAATTAGAGGCCGGGAATCAGAGGCCGGGAATCAGATGCTGGGAATAAGAGGCCGGGAATCAGAGGTGGGGAATCAGAGTCCGGGAATCAGAGATGGGGATTCAGAGGCGGGGAATGAGATATGGAGAATCAGAGGCGGGGAATCAGAGGCGGGGAAACAGAGGTGGGGAATCAGATATGGGGAATCAGAGGTGGCGAATCAAAGGCGGTGAATCAGAGATGGGGAAACAGAGGCGGGGAATCAGAGGCATGGAAACAGAGTTGGGGAATCACATATGGGGAATCAGAGGCGGGGAAACAGAGGCAGGGAAGCAGATATGGGGAATCAGAGGCGAGGAATCAGAGGTGGGGAATCATAGGCAGGGAATCGGATGTGCGGAATCAGAGATGGGGAATCAGAGGCCGGGAATCAGAGGTGGTGAACCAGAGATGGGGAATCAGAGGCGGTGAATCAGAGGCAGGGAATCAGACGCGGGGAATCAGAGGTGGGCAATCAGAGGCGGGGAATCAGATATGGGGAATCAGAGGCGGGGATTCAGAGGCGGGGAAACAGAGGCGGGGAATCAGATATGGGGAATCAGAGGTGGGGCATCAGAGGTTGTGAATCAGAGATGGGGAATCAGAGGCGGGGAATCAGAGGCAGGGAATCAGACGCGGGGAATCAGAGGCGGGGATTCAGAGCTGGGGAATCAGAGGCGGGGAATCAGAGTTGGGGAATCAGAGGCGGGGAATCAGATATGGGGAATCAGAGGCAGGGAATCAGAGGCAGGAAAACAGAGGCGGGGAATCAGATATTGGGAATCAGAGGTGGGGAATCAGGGGCAGGGAATCAGTGGCAGGGAATCAGACGCGGGGAATCAGAGTCGGGGAATCAGAGGCAGGGAATCAGACACGGGGAATCAGAGGCGGGGAATCAGAGATGGGGAATCAGAGGCGGGGAATCAGAGGCAGGGAATCGGATTCCGGGAATCAGAGGCGGGAAATCAGAGCTGGGGAATCAGAGGCGGGGAATCAGAGTTGGGGAATCAGAGGCGGCGAAGCAGATATGGGGAAATAGAGGCGGGGAATCAGATATGGGGAATCAGAGGCAGGGAATCAGATATGGGGAATCAGAGGCTGGGAATCAGAGGGGGGGAAACAGAGGCGGGGAATAAGATATGGGGAATCAGAGGTGGGGAATCAGGGGCGGGGAATCAGTGGCAGGGAATCAGAGGCGGGGAATCAGAGGCGGGGAATCAGAGGCAGGGAATCGGACACGGGGAATCAGAGGTGGGGAATCAGAGATGGGGAATCAGAGGCAGGGAATCAGAGGCAGGGAATCAGACGCGGGGAATCAGAGGCGGGGAATCAGAGGCAGGGAATCAGATGCGGGGAATCAGAGGCGGGGAATCAGAGCTGGGGAATCAGAGGTGGGGAATCAGAGTCGGGGAATCAGAGGCAGGGAATCGGATGTGCGGAATCAGAGATGGGGAATCAGAGGTGGGGAATCAGAGGCGGTGAATCAGAGATGGGGAATCAGAGGCGGGGAATCAGAGGCAGGAAATCAGACACGGGGATTCAGAGGCTGGGAATCAGACGGGGGGAATCAAAGGCGGGGAATCAGAGCTGGTGAATCAGAGGCAGGGAATCAGAGTTGGGGATTCAGAGGCGGGGAATCAGATATGGGGAAACAGAGGCGGGGAATCAGAGGCGGGGAAACAGAGGCGGGGAATCAGATATGGGGAATCAGAGGTGGGGACTCAGAGGCAGGGAATCAGATGTGCGGAATCAGAGATGGGGAATCAGAGGCAGGGTATCAGAATCAGAAGCGGGGAATCAGAGGCCGGGAATCAGAGGCCGGGAATCAGATGCTGGGAATAAGAGGCCGGGAATCAGAGGTGGGGAATCAGAGTCCGGGAATCAGAGATGGGGATTCAGAGGCGGGGAATGAGATATGGAGAATCAGAGGCGGGGAATCAGAGGCGGGGAAACAGAGGTGGGGATTCAGATATGGGGAATCAGAGGTGGCGAATCAAAGGCTGTGAATCAGACGCGGGGAATCAGAGGCGGAGAATCAGAGCTGGGGAATCAGAGATGGGGAATCAGAGGCGGGGAATCAGAGGCAGGGAATCGGATGTGCGGAATCAGAAATGGGGAATCAGAGGTGGGGAATCAGGGGCGGGGAATCAGTGGCAGGGAATCAGGGGCCGGGAATAAAAGGCGGGGAATCAGAGCTGGGGAATCAGAGGCCGGGAATCAGAGGCAGGGAAACAGAGGCGGGGAATCAGATATGGGGAATCAGAGGTGGGGAATTAGAGGTGGGGAATCAGATATGGGGAATCAGAGGTGGGGAATCAGGGGCGGGGAATCAGTGGCAGGGAATCAGAGGCCGGGAATAAAAGGCGGGGATTCAGAGCTGGGGAATCAGAGGCCGGGAATCAGAGGCAGGGAAGCAGAGGCGGGGAATCAGATATGGGGAATCAGAGGTGGGGAATTAGAGGTTGCGAATAAGAGGCAGGGAATCAGAGGCGGGGAATCAAAGGCGGGGAATCAGAGGCAGGGAATCGGATGTGCGGAATCAGAGATGGGGAATCAGAGGTGGGGATTCAGAGGTGGTGAATCAGAGAAGGGGAATCAGAGGCAGGGAATCAGACGCAGGGAATCAGAGGCGTGGAATCATAGCTGGCGAATTAGAGCAGGGGAATTAAAGTTGGGGAATCAGAGGCGGGGAATCAGATATGGGGAAACAGAGGCGGGGAATCAGAGGCGGGGAAACAGAGGCGGGGAATCATAGGCGGGGAATCAGAGATGGGGAATCAGAGGCGGGGAATCAGAGGCAGGGAATCGGATGCCGGAAATCAGAGGCGGGAAATCAGAGCTGGGGAATCAGAGGCGGGGAATCAGAGTTGGGGAATCAGAGGCGGCGAAGCAGATATGGGGAAAATGAGGCGGGGAATCAGATATGGGGAATCAGAGGCTGGGAATCAGAGCAGGGGAAACAGAAGCGGGGAATAAGATATGGGGAATCAGAGGTGGGGAATCAGTGGTGGGGAATCAGTGGCAGGGAATCAGAGGCGGGGAATCAGAGGCGGGGATTCAGAGGCAGGGAATCAGACACGGGGAATCAGAGGTGGGGAATCAGAGATGGGGAATCAGAGGAGGGGAATCAGAGGCAGGGAATCAGACGCGGGGAATCAGAGGCGGGGAATCAGAGCTGGGGAATCAGAGGTGGGGAATCAGAGTCGGGGAATCGGAGGCAGGGAATCGGATGTGCGGAATCAGAGATGGGGAATCAGAGGTGGGGAATCAGAGGCGGTGAATCAGAGATGGGGAATCAGAGGCGGGGAATCAGAGGCAGGAAATCAGACACGGGGATTCAGAGGCTGGGAATCAGACGGGGGGAATCAAAGGCGGGGAATCAGAGCTGGTGAATCAGAGGCAGGGAATCAGAGTTGGGGATTCAGAGGCGGGGAATCAGATATGGGGAAACAGAGGCGGGGAATCAGAGGCGGGCAAACAGAGGCGGGGAATTAGATATGGGGAATCAGAGGTGGGGAATCAGAGGTGGTGAATCAGAGATGGGGAATCACAGGCGGGGAATCAGAGGCAGGGAATGGAACGCGAGGAATCAGAGGCAGGGAATCAGAGCTGGGGAATCAGAGGCGGGGAATCAGATATGGGGAAACAGAGGCGGGGAATCAGAGGCGGGGAAACAGAGGCAGGGAATCAGACATGGGGAATCGGATGCGGGGAGTCAGAGGTGGGGAATCAGAGCTGGGGAATCAGAGGCGGGGAATCAGAGTTGGGGCATCAGAGGTGGGGAATTAGATATGGGGAAACAGAGGCGGGGAATCAGAGGTGGGGAAACAGAGGCGGGGATTCAGATATGGGGAATCAGAGGTGGGGAATCAGAGGCAGGGAATCAGATGTGCGGAATCAGAGATGGGGAATCAGAGGCAGGGAATCAGAATCAGAAGCGGGGAATTAGAGGCCGGGAATCAGAGGCCGGGAATCAGATGCTGGGAATAAGAGGCCGGGAATCAGAGGTGGGGAATCAGAGTCCGGGAATCAGAGATGGGGATTCAGAGGCGGGGAATGAGATATGGAGAATCAGAGGCGGGGAATCAGAGGCGGGGAAACAGAGGTGGGGAATCAGATATGGGGAATCAGAGGTGGCGAATCAAAGGCGGTGAATCAGAGATGGGGAAACAGAGGCGGGGAATCAGAGGCGTGGAAACAGAGGTGGGGAATCACATATGGGGAATCAGATGCGGGGAAACAGAGGCAGGGAATCAGATATGGGGAATCAGAGGCGAGGAATCAGAGGTGGGGAATCATAGGCAGGGAATCGGATGTGCGGAATCAGAGATGGGGAATCAGAGGCCGGGAATCAGAGGTGGTGAACCAGAGATGGGGAATCAGAGGCGGTGAATCAGAGGCAGGGAATCAGACGCGGGGAATCAGAGGTGGGCAATCAGAGGCGGGGAATCAGATATGGGGAATCAGAGGCGGGGAATCAGAGGCGGGGAAACAGAGGCGGGGAATCAGATATGGGGAATCAGAGGTGGGGCATCAGAGGTTGTGAATCACAGATGGGGAATCAGAGGCGGGGAATCAGAGGCAGGGAATCAGACGCGGGGAATCAGAGGCGGGGATTCAGAGCTGGGGAATCAGAGGCGGGGAATCAGAGTTGGGGAATCAGAGGCGGGGAATCAGATATGGGGAATCAGAGGCAGGGAATCAGAGGCAGGAAAACAGAGGCGGGTAATCAGATATGGGGAATCAGAGGTGGGGAATCAGGGGCAGGGAATCAGTGGCAGGGAATCAGACGCGGGGAATCAGAGTCGGGGAATCAGAGGCAGGGAATCAGACACGGGGAATCAGAGGCGGGGAATCAGAGATGGGGAATCAGAGGCGGGGAATCAGAGGCAGGGAATCGGATTCCGGGAATCAGAGGCGGGAAATCAGAGCTGGGTAATCAGAGGCGGGGAATCAGAGTTGGGGAATCAGAGGCGGCGAAGCAGATATGGGGAAATAGAGGAGGGGAATCAGATATGGGGAATCAGAGGCAGGGAACCAGATATGGGGAATCAGAGGCTGGGAATCAGAGGGGGGGAAACAGAGGCGGGGAATGAGATATGGGGAATCAGAGGTGGGGAATCAGGGGCGGGGAATCAGTGGCAGGGAATCAGAGGCGGGGAATCAGAGGCGGGGAATCAGAGGCAGGGAATCAGACACGGGGAATCAGAGGTGGGGAATCAGAGATGGGGAATCAGAGGCAAGGAATCAGAGGCAGGGAATCAGACGCGGGGAATCAGAGGCGGGGAATCAGAGCTGGGGAATCAGAGGCGGGGAATCAGAGGCAGGGAATCAGACGCGGGGAATCAGAGGTGGGGAATCAGAGCTGGGGAATCAGAGGTGGGGAATCAGAGTCAGGGAATCAGAGGCAGGGAATCGGATGTGCGGAATCAGAAATGGGGAATCAGAAGTGGGGAATCAGAGGCGGTGAATCAGAGATGGGGAATCAGAGGCGGGGAATCTGAGGCAGGAAATCAGACACGGGGATTCAGAGGATGGGAATCAGATGGGGGGAATCAAAGGCGGGGAATCAGAGCTGGTGAATAAGAGGCAGGGAATCAGAGTTGGGGATTCAGAGGCGGGGAATCAGATATGGGGAAACAGAGGCGGGGTATCAGAGGCGGGCAAACAGAGGCGGGGAATTAGATATGGGGAATCAGAGGTGGGGAATCAGAGGTGGTGAATCAGAGATGGGGAATCACAGGCGGGGAATCAGAGGCAGGGAATAGAACGCGGGGAATCAGAGGCAGGGAATCAGAGCTGGGGAATCAGAGGCGGGGAATCAGATATGGGGAAACAGAGGCGGGGAATCAGAGGCGGGGAAACAGAGGCGGGGAATCAGACATGGGGAATCGGATGCGGGGAATCAGAGGCGGGGAATCAGAGCTGGGGAATCAGAGGCGGGGAATAAGAGTTGGGGCATCAGAGGTGGGGAATTAGATATGGGGAAACAGAGGCGGGGAATCAGAGGCGGGGAAACAGAGGCGGGGAATCAGATATGGGGAATCAGAGGTGGGGACTCAGAGGCAGGGAATCAGATGTGCGGAATCAGAGATGGGGAATCAGAGGCAGGGTATCAGAATCAGAAGCGGGGAATCAGAGGCCGGGAATCAGAGGCCGGGAATCAGATGCTGGGAATAAGAGGCCGGGAATCAGAGGTGGGGAATCAGAGTCCGGGAATCAGAGATGGGGATTCAGAGGCGGGGAATGAGATATGGAGAATCAGAGGCGGGGAATCAGAGGCGGGGAAACAGAGGTGGGGATTCAGATATGGGGAATCAGAGGTGGCGAATCAAAGGCGGTGAATCAGAGATGGGGAATCAGAGGCGGGGAATCAGAGGCAGGGAATCAGATGCGGGGATTCAGAGGCGGGGAATCAGAGCTGGCGAATCAGAGGTGGGGAATCAGAGATGGGGAATCAGAGGCGGGGAATCAGAGGCAGGGAATCAGACGCGGGGAATCAGAGGCGGGGAATAAGAGCTGGGGAATCAGAGGTGGGGAATCAGAGTCGGGGAATCAGAGGCAGGGAATCGGATGTGCGGAATCAGAAATGGGGAATCAGAGGTGGGGAATCAGAGGCGGTGAATCAGAGATGGGGAATCAGAGGCGGGGAATCAGAGGCAGGAAATCAGACACGGGGATTCAGAGGCTGGGAATCAGACGGGGGGAATCAAAGGCGTGGAATCAGAGCTGGTGAATCAGAGGCAGGGAATCAGAGGTGGGGATTCAGAGGCGGGGAATCAGATATGGGGAAACAGAGGCGGGGAATCAGAGGCGGGCAAACAGAGGCGGGGAATCAGATATGGGGAATCAGAGGTGGGGAATCAGAGATGGGGAATCAGAGGCGGGGAATCAGAGGCAGGGAATCGGATTCCGGGAATCAGAGGCGTGAAATCAGAGCTGGGGAATCAGAGGCGGGGAATCAGAGTTGGGGAATCAGAGGCGGCGAAGCAGATATGGGGAAATAGAGGCGGGGAATCAGATATGGGGAATCAGAGGCAGGGAACCAGATATGGGGAATCAGAGGCTGGGAATCAGAGGGGGGGAAACAGAGGCGGGGAATAAGATATGGGGAATCAGAGGTGGGGAATCAGGGGCGGGGAATCAGTGGCAGGGAATCAGAGGCGGGGAATCAGAGGCGGGGAATCAGAGGCAGGGAATCAGACACGGGGAATCAGAGGTGGGGAATCAGAGATGGGGAATCAGAGGCAGGGAATCAGAGGCAGGAAATCAGACACGGGGATTCAGAGGCTGGGAATCAGACGGGGGGAATCAAAGGCGTGGAATCAGAGCTGGTGAATCAGAGGCAGGGAATCAGAGTTGGGGATTCAGAGGCGGGGAATCAGATATGGGGAAACAGAGGCGGGGAATCAGAGGCGGGCAAACAGAGGCGGGGAATCAGATATGGGGAATCAGAAGTGGGGAATCAGGGGCAGGGAATCAGTGGCAGGGAATCAGAGGCGGGGTATCAGAGGCGGGGAATCAGAGGCAGGGAATCAGACACGGGGAATCAGAGGCGGGGAATCAGAGATGGGGAATCAGAGGTGGGGAATCAGAGGCAGGGAATCGGACGCCGGGAATCAGAGGCGGGGAATCAGAGCTGGGGAATCAGAGGCGGGGAATCAGAGTTGGGGAATCAGAGGCGGGGAATCAGATATGGGGAAATAGAGGCGGGGAATCAGATATGGGGAATGAGAGGTGTGGAATCAGAGGTTGGGAATCAGAGGCAGGGAATCAGAGGCGGGGAAACAGAGGCGGGGAATCAGATATGGGGAATCAGAGGTGGCGAATCAAAGGCGGTGAAACAGAGATGGGGAATCAGGGCAGGGAATCAGAGGCAGGGAATCAGAGCTGGGGAAACAGAGGCGGGGAATCAGATATGGGGAATCAGAGGTGGGGAATCAGGGGCGGGGAATCAGTGGCAGGGAATCAGAGCTGGGGAATCAGAGGTGGGGAATCAGAGCTGGGGAAACAGAGGCGGGGAATCAGATATGGGGAATCAGAGGTGGGGAATCAGGGGCGGGGAATCAGTGGCAGGGAATCAGAGGCCGGGAATAAAAGGCGGGGAATCAGAGCTGGGGAATCAGAGGCCGGGAATCAGAGGCAGGGAAACAGAGGCGGGGAATCAGATATGGGGAATCAGAGGTGGGGAATTAGAGGTTGCGAATCAGAGGCAGGGAATCAGAGGCGGGGAATCAGAGGCGGGGAATCAGAGGCAGGGAATCGGATGTGCGGAATCAGAGATGTGGAATCAGAGGTGGGGATTCAGAGGTGGTGAATCAGAGAAGGGGAATCAGAGGCAGGGAATCAGACGCAGGGAATCAGAGGCGGGGAATCATAGCTGGCGAATTAGAGGAGGGGAATCAAAGTTGGGGAATAAGAGGCGGGGAATCAGATATGGGGAAACAGAGGCGGGGAATCAGAGGCGGGGAAACAGAGGCGGGGAATCATAGACGGGGAATCAGAGATGGGGAATCAGAGGCGGGGAATCAGAGGCAGGGAATTGGATGCCGGAAATCAGAGGCGGGAAATCAGAGCTGGGGAATCAGAGGCGGGGAATCAGAGTTGGGGAATCAGAGGCGGCGAAGCAGATATGGGGAAAATGAGGCGGGGAATCAGATATGGGTAATCAGAGGCGGGGAATAAGATATGGGGAATCAGAGGTGGGGAATCAGTGGTGGGGAATCAGTGGCAGGGAATCAGAGGCGGGGAATCAGAGGCGGGGATTCAGAGGCAGGGAATCAGACACGGGGAATCAGAGGTGGGGAATCAGAAATGGGGAATCAGAGGCGGGGAATCAGAGGCAGGGAATCAGAGGCGGGCAAACAGAGGCGGGGAATTAGATATGGGGAATCAGAGGTGGGGAATCAGAGGTGGTGAATCAGAGATGGGGAATCACAGGCGGGGAATCAGAGGCAGGGAATGGAACGCGGGGAATCAGAGGCAGGGAATCAGAGCTGGGGAATCAGAGGCGGGGAATCAGATATGGGGAAAGAGGCGGGGAATCAGAGGCGGGGAAACAGAGGCGGGGATTCAGACATGGGGAATCGGATGCAGGGAATCAGAGGTGGGGAATCAGAGCTGGGGAATCAGAGGCGGGGAATCAGAGTTGGGGCATCAGAGGTGGGGAATTAGATATGGGGAAACAGAGGCGGGGAATCAGAGGCGGGGAAACAGAGGCGGGGAATCAGATATGGGGAATCAGAGGTGGGGAATCAGAGGCAGGGAATCAGATGTGCGGAATCAGAGATGGGGAATCAGAGGAAGGGAATCAGAATCAGAAGCGGGGAATCAGAGGCCGGGAATCAGAGGCCGGGAATCAAATGCTGGGAATAAGAGGCCGGGAATCAGAGGTGGGGAATCAGAGTCCGGTAATCAGAGATGGGGATTCAGAGGCGGGGAATGAGATATGGAGAATCAGAGGCGGGGAATCAGAGGCGGGGAAACAGAGGTGGGGAATCAGATATGGGGAATCAGAGGTGGCGAATCAAAGGCGGTGTATCAGAGATGGGGAATCAGAGGCGGGGAATCAGAGGCAGGGAATCAGATGCGGGGAATCAGAGTCGGGGAATCAGAGCTGGCGAATCAGAGGCGGGGAATCAGAGGTGGGCAATCAGAGCCGGGGAATCAGATATGGGGAATTAGAGGCGGGGAATCAGAGGCGGGGAAACAGAGGCGGGGAATCAGATATGGGGAATCAGAGGTGGGGAATCAGAGGTTGTAAATCAGAGATGGGGAATCAAGGCGGGGAATCAGAGGCAGGGAATCAGACGCGGGGAATCAGTGGCGGGGATTCAGAGCTGGGGAATCAGAGGCGGGGAAACAGAGGTGGGGAATCAGAGCTGGGGAAACAGAGGCGGGGAATCAGATACGGGGAATCAGAGGTGGGGAATCAGGGGCGGGGAATCAGTGGCAGGGAATTAGAGCTGGGGAATCAGAGGTGGGGAATCAGAGCTGGGGAAACAGAGGCGGGGAATCAGATATGGGGAATCAGAGGTGGGGAATCAGGGGCGGGGAATCAGTGGCAGGGAATCAGAGGCCGGGAATAAAAGGCGGGGAATCAGAGCTGGGGAATCAGAGGCCGGGAATCAGAGGCAGGGAAACAGAGGCGGGGAATCATAGGCGGGGAATCAGAGATGGGGAATCAGAGGCGGGGAATCAGAGGCAGGGAATCGGATGTGCGGAATCAGAAATGGGGAATCAGAGGTGGCGAATCAGGGGCGGGGAATCAGTGGCAGGGAATCAGGGGCCGGGAATAAAAGGCGGGGAATCAGAGCTGGGGAATCAGAGGCCGGGAATCAGAGGCAGGGAAACAGAGGCGGGGAATCAGATATGGGGAATCAGAGGTGGGGAATTAGAGGTGGGGAATCAGATATGGGGAATCAGAGGTGGGGAATCAGGGGCGGGGAATCAGTGGCAGGGAATCAGAGGCCGGGAATAAAAGGCGGGGAATCAGAGCTGGGGAATCAGAGGCCGGGAATCAGAGGCAGGGAAGCAGAGGCGGGGAATCAGATATGGGGAATCAGAGGTGGGGAATTAGAGGTTGCGAATAAGAGGCAGGGAATCAGAGGCGGGGAATCAGAGGCGGGGAATCAGAGGCAGGGAATCTGAGGCAGGAAATCAGACACGGGGATTCAGAGGCTGGGAATCAGACGGGGGGAATCAAAGGCGGGGAATTAGAGCTGGTGAATCAGAGGCAGGGAATCAGAGTTGGGGATTCAGAGGCGGGGAATAAGATATGGGGAAACAGAGGCGGGGAATCAGACGCGGGCAAACAGAGGCGGGGAATTAGATATGGGGAATCAGAGGTGGGGAATTAGAGGTGGTGAATCAGAGATGGGGAATCACAGGCGGGGAATCAGAGGCAGGGAATAGAACGCGGGGAATCAGAGGCAGGGAATCAGAGCTGGGGAATCAGAGGCGGGGAATCAGATATGGGGAAACAGAGGCGGGGAATCAGAGGCGGGGAATCAGAGGCGGGGAATCAGACATGGGGAATCGGATGCGGGGAATCAGAGGCGGGGAATCAGAGCTGGGGAATCAGAGGCGGGGAATCAGAGTTGGGGCATCAGAGGTGGGGAATTAGATATGGGGAAACAGAGGCGGGGAATCAGAGGCGGGGAAACAGAGGCGGGGAATCAGATGTGCGGAATCAGAGATGGGGAATCAGAGGCAGGGAATCAGATGTGCGGAATCAGAGATGGGGAATCAGAGGCAGGGTATCAGAATCAGAAGCGGGGAATCAGAGGCCGGGAATCAGAGGCCGGGAATCAGATGCTGGGAATAAGAGGCCGGGAATCAGAGGTGGGGAATCAGAGTCCGGGAATCAGAGATGGGGATTCAGAGGCGGGGAATGAGATATGGAGAATCAGAGGCGGGGAATCAGAGGCGGGGAAACAGAGGTGGGGTTTCAGATATGGGGAATCAGAGGTGGCGAATCAGAGGCAGGGAATCAGATGCGGGGATTCAGAGGCGGGGAATCAGAGCTGGCGAACCAGAGGCGGGGAATCAGAGGTGGGCAATCAGAGCCGGGGAATCAGATATGGGGAATCAGAGGCGGGGAATCAGAGGCGGGGAAATAGAGGCGGGGAATCAGATATGGGGAATCAGAGGCAGGGAATCAGATATGGGGAATCAGAGGCTGGGAATCAGAGGGGGGGAAACAGAGGCGGGGAATAAGATATGGGGAATCAGAGGTGGGGAATCAGGGGCGGGGAATCAGTTGCAGGGAATCAGAGGCGGGGAATCAGAGGCGGGGAATCAGAGGCAGGGAATCAGACACGGGGAATCAGAGGTGGGGAATCAGAGATGGGGAATCAGAGGCGGGGAATCAGAGGCAGGGAATCAGACGCGGGGAATCAGAGGCGGGGAATAAGAGCTGGGGAATCAGAGGTGGGGAATCAGAGTCGTGGAATCAGAGGCAGGGAATCGGATGTGCGGAATCAGAAATGGGGAGTCAGAGGTGGGGAATCAGAGGCGGTGAATCAGAGATGGGGAATCAGAGGCGGGGAATCAGAGGCAGGAAATCAGACACGGGGATTCAGAGGCTGGGAATCAGACGGGGGGAATCAAAGGCGGGGAATCAGAGCTGGTGAATCAGAGGCAGGGAATCAGAGTTGGGGATTCAGAGGCGGGCAATCAGATATGTGGAAACAGAGGAGGGGAATCAGAGGCGGGCAAACAGAGGCGGGGAATTAGATATGGGGAATCAGAGGTGGGGAATCAGTGGTGGTGAATCAGAGATGGGGAATCACAGGCGGGGAATCAGAGGCAGGGAATGGAACGCGGGGAATCAGAGGCAGGGAATCAGAGCTGGGGAATCAGAGGCGGGGAATCAGATATGGGGAAACAGCGGTGAATCAGAGGCGGGGAAACAGAGGCGGGGAATCAGACATGGGGAATCGGATGCAGGGAATCAGAGGTGGGGAATCAGAGCTGGGGAATTAGATATGGGGAAACAGAGGCGGGGAATCAGAGGCGTGGAAACAGAGGCGGGGATTCAGATATGGGGAATCAGAGGTGGGGAATCAGAGGCAGGGAATCAGATGTGCGGATTCAGAGATGGGGAATCAGAGGCAGGGAATCAGAATCAGAAGCGGGGAATTAGAGGCCGGGAATCAGAGGCCGGGAATCGGATGCTGGGAATAAGAGGCCGGGAATCAGAGGTGGGGAATCAGAGTCCGGGAATCAGAGATGGGGATTCAGAGGCGGGGAATCAGAGGCGGGGAAACAGAGGTGTGGAATCAGATATGGGGAATCAGAGGTGGCGAATCAAAGGCGGTGATTTAGAGATGGGGAATCAGAGGCGGGGAATCAGAGGCAGGGAATCAGATGCGGGGAATCAGAGGCGGGGAATCAGAGCTGGCGAATCAGAGGCGGGGAATCAGAGGTGGGCAATCAGAGCCGGGGAATCAGATATGGGGAATCAGAGGCGGGGAATCAGAGGAGGGGAAACAGAAGCGGGGAATCAGATATGGGGAATCAGAGGTGGGGAATCAGAGGTTGTAAATCAGAGATGGGGAATCAAGGCGGGGAATCAGAGGCAGGGAATCAGACGCGGGGAATAAGAGGCGGGGATTCAGAGCTGGGGAATCAGAGGCGGGGAATCAGAGTTGGGGAATCAGAGGCAGGGAATCAGATATGGGGAACCAGAGGCGGGGAATCAGAGGCGGGGAAACAGAGGCGGGGAATCAGATATGGGGAATCAGAGGTGGGGAATCAGAGGCAGGGAATCAGATGTGCGGAATCAGAGATGGGGAATCAGAGGCAGGGAATCAGAATCAGATGCGGGGAATTTGAGGCCGGGAATCAGAGGCCGGGAATCAGATGCTGGGAATAAGAGGCCGGGAATCAGAGGTGGGGAATCAGAGTCCGGGAATCAGAGATGGGGATTCAGAGGCGGGGAATGAGATATGGAGAATCAGAGGCGGGGAATCAGAGGCGGGGAAACAGAGGTGGGGAATCAGATATGGGGAATCAGAGGTGGCGAATCAAAGGCGGTGAATCAGAGATGGGGAAACAGAGGCGGGGAATCAGAGGCGTGGAAACAGAGGTGGGGAATCACATATGGGGAATCAGAGGCGGGGAAACAGAGGCAGGGAATCAGATATGGGGAATCAGAGGCGAGGAATCAGAGGTGGGGAATCATAGGCAGGGATTCGGATGTGCGGAATCAGAGATGGGAGAATCAGAGGCCGGGAATCAGAGGTGGTGAACCAGAGATGGGGAATCAGAGGCGGTGAATCAGAGGCAGGGAATCAGACGCGGGGAATCAGAGGTGGGCAATCAGAGGCGGGGAATCAGATATGGGGATTCAGAGGCGGGGAATCAGAGGCGGGGAAACAGAGGCGGGGAATCAGATATGGGGAATCAGAGGTGGGGCATCAGAGGTTGTGAATCACAGATGGGGAATCAGAGGCGGGGAATCAGAGGCAGGGAATCAGACGCGGGGAATCAGAGGCGGGGATTCAGAGCTGGGGAATCAGAGGCGGGGAATCAGAGTTGGGGAATCAGAGGCGGGGAATCAGATATGGGGAATCAGAGGCAGGGAATCAGAGGCAGGAAAACAGAGGCGGGGAATCAGATATGGGGAATCAGAGGTGGGGAATCAGGGGCAGGGAATCAGTGGCAGGGAATCAGACGCGGGGAATCAGAGTCGGGGAATCAGAGGCAGGGAATCAGACACGGGGAATCAGAGGCGGGGAATCAGAGATGGGGAATCAGAGGCGGGGAATCAGAGGCAGGGAATCGGATTCCGGGAATCAGAGGCGGGAAATCAGAGCTGGGGAATCAGAGGCGGGGAATCAGAGTTGGGGAATCAGAGGCGGCGAAGCAGATAATGGGAAATAGAGGCGGGGAATCAGATATGGGGAATCAGAGGCAGGGAATCAGATATGGGGAATCAGAGGCTGGGAATCAGAGGGGGGGAAACAGAGGCGGGGAATAAGATATGGGGAATCAGAGGTGGGGAATCAGGGGCGGGGAATCAGTGGCAGGGAATCGGAGGCGGGGAATCAGAGGCGGGGAATCAGAGGCAGGGAATCAGACACGGGGAATCAGAGGTGGGGAATCAGTTATGGTGAATCAGAGGCAGGGAATCAGAGGCAGGGAATCAGACGCGGGGAATCAGAGGCGGGGAATCAGAGCTGGGGAATCAGAGGCAGGGAATCAGAGGCAGGGAATCAGATGCGGGGAATCAGAGGCGGGGAATCAGAGCTGGGGAATCAGAGGTGGGGAATCAGAGTCAGGGAATCAGAGGCAGGGAATCGGATGTGCGGAATCAGAAATGGGGAATCAGAGGTGGGGAATCAGGGGCGGGGAATCAGTGGCAGGGAATCAGAGGCCGGGAATAAAAGGCGGGGAATCAGAGCTGGGGAATCAGAGGCCGGGAATCAGAGGCAGGGAAACAGAGGCGGGGAATCAGATATGGGGAATCAGAGGTGGGGAATTAGAGGTGGGGAATCAGAGGCGGGGAATCAGAGGCAGGGAATCAGACACGGGGAATCAGAGGTGGGGAATCAGAGATGGTGAATCAGAGGCAGGGAATCAGAGGCAGGGAATCAGACGCGGGGAATCAGAGGCGGGGAATCAGAGCTGGGGAATCAGAGGCAGGGAATCAGAGGCAGGGTATCAGATGCGGGGAATCAGAGGTGGGGAATCAGAGCTGGGGAATCAGAGGTGGGGAATCAGAGTCAGGGAATCAGAGGCAGGGAATCGGATGTGCGGAATCAGAAATGGGGAATCAGAGGTTGGGAATCAGGGGCGGGGAATCAGTGGCAGGGAATCAGAGGCCGGGAATAAAAGGCGGGGAATCAGAGCTGGGGAATCAGAGGCCGGAAATCAGAGGCAGGGAAACAGAGGCGGGGAATCAGATATGGGGAATCAGAGGTGGGGAATTAGAGGTGGGGAATCAGATATGGGGAATCAGAGGTGGGGAATCAGGGGCGGGGAATCAGTGGCAGGGAATCAGAGTCCGGGAATAAAAGGCGGGGAATCAAAGCTGGGGAATCAGAGGCCGGGAATCAGAGGCAGGGAAACAGAGGCGGGGAATCAGATATGGGGAATCAGAGGTGGGGAATTAGAGGTTGCGAATAAGAGGCAGGGAATCAGAGGCGGGGAATCAGAGGCGGGGAATCAGAGGCAGGGAATCGGATGTGCGGAATCAGAGATGGGGAATCAGAGGTGGGGATTCAGAGGTGGTGAATCAGAGAAGGGGAATCAGAGGCAGGGAATCAGACGCAGGGAATCAGAGGCGTGGAATCATAGCTGGCGAATTAGAGCAGGGGAATTAAAGTTGGGGAATCAGAGGCGGGGAATCAGATATGGGGAAACAGAGGCGGGGAATCAGAGGCGGGGAAACAGAGGCGGGGAATCATAGGCGGGGAATCAGAGATGGGGAATCAGAGGCGGGGAATCAGAGGCGGGCAAACAGAGGCGGGGAATTAGATATGGGGAATTAGAGGTGGGGAATCAGAGGTGGTGAATCAGAGATGGGGAATCACAGGCGGGGAATCAGAGGCAGGGAATAGAACGCGAGGAATCAGAGGCAGGGAATCAGAGCTGGGGAATCAGAGGCGGGGATTCAGATATGGGGAAACAGAGGCGGGGAATCAGAGGCGGGGAAACAGAGGCAGGGAATCAGACATGGGGAATCGGATGCGGGGAATCAGAGGTGGGGAATCAGAGCTGGGGAATCAGAGGCGGGGAGTCAGAGTTGGGGAATCAGAGGCGGCGAAGCAGATATGGGGAAAATGAGGCGGGGAATCAGATATGGGGAATCAGAGGCGGGGAATCAGATATGGGGAATCAGAGGCTGGGAATCAGAGCGGGGGAAACAGAGGCGGGGAATAAGATATGGGGAATCAGAGGTGGGGAATCAGTGGTGGGGAATCAGTGGCAGGGAATCAGAGGCGGGGAATCAGATGCGGGGATTCAGAGGCAGGGAATCAGACACGGGGAATCAGAGGTGGGGAATCAGAGATGGGGAATCAGAGGCGGGGAATCAGAGGCAGGGAATCAGATGCGGGGAATCAGAGGCGGGGAATCAGAGCTGGGGAATCAGAGGTGGGGAATCAGAGTCGGGGAATCAGAGGCAGGGAATCGGATGTGCGGAATCAGAGATGGGGAATCAGAGGTGGGGAATCAGAGGCGGTGAATCAGAGATGGGGAATCAGAGGCGGGGAATCAGAGGCAGGAAATCAGACACGGGGATTCAGAGGCTGGGAATCAGACGGGGGGAATCAAAGGCGGGGAATCAGAGCTGGTGAATCAGAGGCAGGGAATCAGAGTTGGGGATTCAGAGGCGGGGAATCAGATATGGGGAAACAGAGGCGGGGAATCAGAGGCGGGCAAACAGAGGCGGGGAATTAGATATGGGGAATCAGAGATGGAGAATCAGAGGTGGTGAATCAGAGATGGGGAATCACAGGCGGGGAATCAGAGGCAGGGAATAGAACGCGAGGAATCAGAGGCAGGGAATCAGAGCTGGGGAATCAGAGGCGGGGAATCAGATATGGGGAAACAGAGGCGGGGAATCAGAGGCGGGGAAACAGAGGCAGGGAATCAGACATGGGGAATCGGATGCGGGGAATCAGATGTGCGGAATCAGAGATGGGGAATCAGAGGCAGGGAATCAGAATCAGAAGCGGGGAATTAGAGGCCGGGAATCAGAGGCCGGGAATCAGATGCTGGGAATAAGAGGCCGGGAATCAGAGGTGGGGAATCAGAGTCCGGGAATCAGAGATGGGGATTCAGAGGCGGGGAATGAGATATGGAGAATCAGAGGCGGGGAATCAGAGGCGGGGAAACAGAGGTGGGGAATCAGATATGGGGAATCAGAGGTGGCGAATCAAAGGCGGTGAATCAGAGATGGGGAAACAGAGGCGGGGAATCAGAGGCATGGAAACAGAGGTGGGGAATCACATATGGGGAATCAGAGGCGGGGAAACAGAGGCAGGGAAGCAGATATGGGGAATCAGAGGCGAGGAATCAGAGGTGGGGAATCATAGGCAGGGAATCGGATGTGCGGAATCAGAGATGGGGAATCAGAGGCCGGGAATCAGAGGTGGTGAACCAGAGATGGGGAATCAGAGGCGGTGAATCAGAGGCAGGGAATCAGACGCGGGGAATCAGAGGTGGGCAATCAGAGGCGGGGAATCAGATATGGGGAATCAGAGGCGGGGATTCAGAGGCGGGGAAACAGAGGCGGGGAATCAGATATGGGGAATCAGAGGTGGGGCATCAGAGGTTGTGAATCACAGATGGGGAATCAGAGGCGGGGAATCAGAGGCAGGGAATCAGACGCGGGGAATCAGAGGCGGGGATTCAGAGCTGGGGAATCAGAGGCGGGGAATCAGAGTTGGGGAATCAGAGGCGGGGAATCAGATATGGGGAATCAGAGGCAGGGAATCAGAGGCAGGAAAACAGAGGCGGGGAATCAGATGTTGGGAATCAGAGGTGGGGAATCAGGGGCAGGGAATCAGTGGCAGGGAATCAGACGCGGGGAATCAGAGTCGGGGAATCAGAGGCAGGGAATCAGACACGGGGAATCAGAGGCGGGGAATCAGAGATGGGGAATCAGAGGCGGGGAATCAGAGGCAGGGAATCGGATTCCGGGAATCAGAGGCGGGAAATCAGAGCTGGGGAATCAGAGGCGGGGAATCAGAGTTGGGGAATCAGAGGCGGCGAAGCAGATATGGGGAAATAGAGGCGGGGAATCAGATATGGGGAATCAGAGGTGGGGAAACAGGGGCGGGGAATCAGTGGCAGGGAATCAGAGGCGGGGAATCAGAGGCGGGGAATCAGAGGCAGGGAATCAGACACGGGGAATCAGAGGTGGGGAATCAGAGATGGGGAATCAGAGGCGGGGAATCAGAGGCAGGGAATCAGACGCGGGGAATCAGAGGCGGGGAATCAGAGCTGGGGAATCAGAGGCGGGGAATCAGAGGCAGGGAATCAGACGCGGGGAATCAGAGGCGGGGAATCAGAGCTGGGGAATCAGAGGTGGGGAATCAGTGTCGGGGAATCAGAGGCAGGGAATCGGATGTGCGGAATCAGAAATGGGGAATCAGAGGTGGGGAATCAGAGGCGGTGAATCAGAGATGGGGAATCAGAGGCGGGGAATCTGAGGCAGGAAATCAGACACGGGGATTCAGAGGCTGGGAATCAGACGGGGGGAATCAAAGGCGGGGAATCAGAGCTGGTGAATCAGAGGCAGGGAATCAGAGTTGGGGATTCAGAGGCGGGGAATAAGATATGGGGAAACAGAGGCGGGGAATCAGACGCGGGCAAACAGAGGCGGGGAATTAGATATGGGGAATCAGAGGTGGGGAATCAGAGGTGGTGAATCAGAGATGGGGAATCACAGGCGGGGAATCAGAGGCAGGGAATAGAACGCGGGGAATCAGAGGCAGGGAATCAGAGCTGGGGAATCAGAGGCGGGGAATCAGATATGGGGAAACAGAGGCGGGGAATCAGAGGCGGGGAAACAGAGGCGGGGAATCAGACATGGGGAATCGGATGCGGGGAATCAGAGGCGGGGAATCAGAGCTGGGGAATCAGAGGCGGGGAATCAGAGTTGGGGCATCAGAGGTGGGGAATTAGATATGGGGAAACAGAGGCGGGGAATCAGAGGCGGGGAAACAGAGGCGGGGAATCAGATGTGCGGAATCAGGGATGGGGAATCAGAGGCAGGGAATCAGAGTTGGGGAATCAGAGGCGGGGAATCAGATATGGGGAATCAGAGGCAGGGAATCAGAGGCCGGAAAACAGAGGCGGTGAATCAGATATGGGGAATCAGAGGTGGGCAATCAGGGGCAGGGAATCAGTGGCAGGGAATCAGGCGCGGGGAATCAGAGTCGGGGAATCAGAGGCAGGGAATCAGACACGGGGAATCAGAGGCGGGGAATCAGAGATGGGGAATCAGAGGTGGGGAATCAGAGGCAGGGAATCGGATGCCGGGAATCAGAGGCGGGAAATCAGAGCTGGGGAATCAGAGGCGGGGAATCAGAGTTGGGGAATCAGAGGCGGCGAAGCAGATATGGGATAATAGAGGCGGGGAATCAGATATGGGGAATCAGAGGTGGGGAATCAGGGGCGGGGAATCAGTGGCAGGGAATCAGAGGCGGGGAATCAGAGGCGGGGAATCAGAGGCAGGGAATCAGAAACGGGGAATCAGAGGTGGGGAATCAGAGATGGGGAATCAGAGGCGGGGAATCAGAGGCAGGGAATCAGACGCGGGGAATCAGAGGCGGGGAATCAGAGCTGGGGAATCAGAGGCGGGGAATCAGAGGCAGGGAATCAGACGCGGGGAATCAGAGGCGGGGAATCAGAGCTGGGGAATCAGAGGTGGGGAATCAGAGTCGGGGAATCAGAGGCAGGGAATCGGATGTGCGGAATCAGAAATGGGGAATCAGAGGTGGGGAATCAGAGGCGGTGAATCAGAGATGGGGAATCAGAGGCGGGGAATCTGAGGCAGGAAATCAGACACGGGGATTCAGAGGCTGGGAATCAGACGGGGGGAATCAAAGGCGGGGAATTAGAGCTGGTGAATCAGAGGCAGGGAATCAGAGTTGGGGATTCAGAGGCGGGGAATAAGATATGGGGAAACAGAGGCGGGGAATCAGACGCGGGCAAACAGAGGCGGGGAATTAGATATGGGGAATCAGAGGTGGGGAATTAGAGGTGGTGAATCAGAGATGGGGAATCACAGGCGGGGAATCAGAGGCAGGGAATAGAACGCGGGGAATCAGAGGCAGGGAATCAGAGCTGGGGAATCAGAGGCGGGGAATCAGATATGGGGAAACAGAGGCGGGGAATCAGAGGCGGGGAATCAGAGGCGGGGAATCAGACATGGGGAATCGGATGCGGGGAATCAGAGGCGGGGAATCAGAGCTGGGGAATCAGAGGCGGGGAATCAGAGTTGGGGCATCAGAGGTGGGGAATTAGATATGGGGAAACAGAGGCGGGGAATCAGAGGCGGGGAAACAGAGGCGGGGAATCAGATGTGCGGAATCAGAGATGGGGAATCAGAGGCAGGGAATCAGATGTGCGGAATCAGAGATGGGGAATCAGAGGCAGGGTATCAGAATCAGAAGCGGGGAATCAGAGGCCGGGAATCAGAGGCCGGGAATCAGATGCTGGGAATAAGAGGCCGGGAATCAGAGGTGGGGAATCAGAGTCCGGGAATCAGAGATGGGGATTCAGAGGCGGGGAATGAGATATGGAGAATCAGAGGCGGGGAATCAGAGGCGGGGAAACAGAGGTGGGGATTCAGATATGGGGAATCAGAGGTGGCGAATCAGAGGCAGGGAATCAGATGCGGGGATTCAGAGGCGGGGAATCAGAGCAAGCGAATCAGAGGCGGGGAATCAGAGGTGGGCAATCAGAGCCGGGGAATCAGATATGGGGAATCAGAGGCGGGGAATCAGAGGCGGGGAAATAGAGGCGGGGAATCAGATATGGGGAATCAGAGGCAGGGAATCAGATATGGGGAATCAGAGGCTGGGAATCAGAGGGGGGGAAACAGAGGCGGGGAATAAGATATGGGGAATCAGAGGTGGGGAATCAGGGGCGGGGAATCAGTTGCAGGGAATCAGAGGCGGGGAATCAGAGGCGGGGAATCAGAGGCAGGGAATCAGACACGGGGAATCAGAGGTGGGGAATCAGAGATGGGGAATCAGAGGCGGGGAATCAGAGGCAGGGAATCAGACGCGGGGAATCAGAGGCGGGGAATAAGAGCTGGGGAATCAGAGGTGGGGAATCAGAGTCGTGGAATCAGAGGCAGGGAATCGGATGTGCGGAATCAGAAATGGGGAGTCAGAGGTGGGGAATCAGAGGCGGTGAATCAGAGATGGGGAATCAGAGGCGGGGAATCAGAGGCAGGAAATCAGACACGGGGATTCAGAGGCTGGGAATCAGACGGGGGGAATCAAAGGCGGGGAATCAGAGCTGGTGAATCAGAGGCAGGGAATCAGAGTTGGGGATTCAGAGGCGGGCAATCAGATATGTGGAAACAGAGGAGGGGAATCAGAGGCGGGCAAACAGAGGCGGGGAATTAGATATGGGGAATCAGAGGTGGGGAATCAGTGGTGGTGAATCAGAGATGGGGAATCACAGGCGGGGAATCAGAGGCAGGGAATGGAACGCGGGGAATCAGAGGCAGGGAATCAGAGCTGGGGAATCAGAGGCGGGGAATCAGATATGGGGAAACAGCGGTGAATCAGAGGCGGGGAAACAGAGGCGGGGAATCAGACATGGGGAATCGGATGCAGGGAATCAGAGGTGGGGAATCAGAGCTGGGGAATCAGAGGCGGGGAATCAGAGTTGGGGCATCAGAGGTGGGGAATTAGATATGGGGAAACAGAGGCGGGGAATCAGAGGCAGGGAATCAGATGTGCGGATTCAGAGATGGGGAATCAGAGGCAGGGAATCAGAATCAGAAGCGGGGAATTAGAGGCCGGGAATCAGAGGCCGGGAATCGGATGCTGGGAATAAGAGGCCGGGAATCAGATGTGCGGATTCAGAGATGGGGAATCAGAGGCAGGGAATCAGAATCAGAAGCGGGGAATTAGAGGCCGGGAATCAGAGGCCGGGAATCGGATGCTGGGAATAAGAGGCCGGGAATCAGAGGTGGGGAATCAGAGTCCGGGAATCAGAGATGGGGATTCAGAGGCGGGGAATCAGAGGCGGGGAAACAGAGGTGTGGAATCAGATATGGGGAATCAGAGGTGGCGAATCAAAGGCGGTGATTTAGAGATGGGGAATCAGAGGCGGGGAATCAGAGGCAGGGAATCAGATGCGGGGAATCAGAGGCGGGGAATCAGAGCTGGCGAATCAGAGGCGGTGAATCAGAGGTGGGCAATCAGAGCCGGGGAATCAGATATGGGGAATCAGAGGCGGGGAATCAGAGGAGGGGAAACAGAGGCGGGGAATCAGATATGGGGAATCAGAGGTGGGGAATCAGAGGTTGTAAATCAGAGATGGGGAATCAAGGCGGGGAATCAGAGGCAGGGAATCAGACGCGGGGAATAAGAGGCGGGGATTCAGAGCTGGGGAATCAGAGGCGGGGAATCAGAGTTGGGGAATCAGAGGCAGGGAATCAGATATGGGGAACCAGAGGCGGGGAATCAGAGGCGGGGAAACAGAGGCGGGGAATCAGATATGGGGAATCAGAGGTGGGGAATCAGAGGCAGGGAATCAGATGTGCGGAATCAGAGATGGGGAATCAGAGGCAGGGAATCAGAATCAGATGCGGGGAATTTGAGGCCGGGAATCAGAGGCCGGGAATCAGATGCTGGGAATAAGAGGCCGGGAATCAGAGGTGGGGAATCAGAGTCCGGGAATCAGAGATGGGGATTCAGAGGCGGGGAATGAGATATGGAGAATCAGAGGCGGGGAATCAGAGGCGGGGAAACAGAGGTGGGGAATCAGATATGGGGAATCAGAGGTGGCGAATCAAAGGCGGTGAATCAGAGATGGGGAAACAGAGGCGGGGAATCAGAGGCGTGGAAACAGAGGTGGGGAATCACATATGGGGAATCAGAGGCGGGGAAACAGAGGCAGGGAATCAGATATGGGGAATCAGAGGCGAGGAATCAGAGGTGGGGAATCATAGGCAGGGAATCGGATGTGCGGAATCAGAGATGGGAGAATCAGAGGCCGGGAATCAGAGGTGGTGAACCAGAGATGGGGAATCAGAGGCGGTGAATCAGAGGCAGGGAATCAGACGCGGGGAATCAGAGGTGGGCAATCAGAGGCGGGGAATCAGATATGGGGAATCAGAGGCGGGGAATCAGAGGCGGGGAAACAGAGGCGGGGAATCAGATATGGGGAATCAGAGGTGGGGCATCAGAGGTTGTGAATCACAGATGGGGAATCAGAGGCGGGGAATCAGAGGCAGGGAATCAGACGCGGGGAATCAGAGGCGGGGATTCAGAGCTGGGGAATCAGAGGCGGGGAATCAGAGTTGGGGAATCAGAGGCGGGGAATCAGATATGGGGAATCAGAGGCAGGGAATCAGAGGCAGGAAAACAGAGGCGGGGAATCAGATATGGGGAATCAGAGGTGGGGAATCAGGGGAAGGGAATCAGTGGCAGGGAATCAGACGCGGGGAATCAGAGTCGGGGAATCAGAGGCAGGGAATCAGACACGGGGAATCAGAGGCGGGGAATCAGAGATGGGGAATCAGAGGCGGGGAATCAGAGGCAGGGAATCGGATTCCGGGAATCAGAGGCGGGAAATCAGAGCTGGGGAATCAGAGGCGGGGAATCAGAGTTGGGGAATCAGAGGCGGCGAAGCAGATAATGGGAAATAGAGGCGGGGAATCAGATATGGGGAATCAGAGGCAGGGAATCAGATATGGGGAATCAGAGGCTGGGAATCAGAGGGGGGGAAACAGAGGCGGGGAATAAGATATGGGGAATCAGAGGTGGGGAATCAGGGGCGGGGAATCAGTGGCAGGGAATCGGAGGCGGGGAATCAGAGGCGGGGAATCAGAGGCAGGGAATCAGACACGGGGAATCAGAGGTGGGGAATCAGTTATGGTGAATCAGAGGCAGGGAATCAGAGGCAGGGAATCAGACGCGGGGAATCAGAGGCGGGGAATCAGAGCTGGGGAATCAGAGGCAGGGAATCAGAGGCAGGGAATCAGATGCGGGGAATCAGAGGCGGGGAATCAGAGCTGGGGAATCAGAGGTGGGGAATCAGAGTCAGGGAATCAGAGGCAGGGAATCGGATGTGCGGAATCAGAAATGGGGAATCAGAGGTGGGGAATCAGGGGCGGGGAATCAGTGGCAGGGAATCAGAGGCCGGGAATAAAAGGCGGGGAATCAGAGCTGGGGAATCAGAGGCCGGGAATCAGAGGCAGGGAAACAGAGGCGGGGAATCAGATATGGGGAATCAGAGGTGGGGAATTAGAGGTGGGGAATCAGAGGCGGGGAATCAGAGGCAGGGAATCAGACACGGGGAATCAGAGGTGGGGAATCAGAGATGGTGAATCAGAGGCAGGGAATCAGAGGCAGGGAATCAGACGCGGGGAATCAGAGGCGGGGAATCAGAGCTGGGGAATCAGAGGCAGGGAATCAGAGGCAGGGTATCAGATGCGGGGAATCAGAGGTGGGGAATCAGAGCTGGGGAATCAGAGGTGGGGAATCAGAGTCAGGGAATCAGAGGCAGGGAATCGGATGTGCGGAATCAGAAATGGGGAATCAGAGGTGGGGAATCAGGGGCGGGGAATCAGTGGCAGGGAATCAGAGGCCGGGAATAAAAGGCGGGGAATCAGAGCTGGGGAATCAGAGGCCGGGAATCAGAGGCAGGGAAACAGAGGCGGGGAATCAGATATGGGGAATCAGAGGTGGGGAATTAGAGGTGGGGAATCAGATATGGGGAATCAGAGGTGGGGAATCAGATATGGGGAATCAGAGGTGGCGAATCAAAGGCGGTGAATCAGAGATGGGGAAACAGAGGCGGGGAATCAGAGGCGTGGAAACAGAGGTGGGGAATCACATATGGGGAATCAGAGGCGGGGAAACAGAGGCAGGGAATCAGATATGGGGAATCAGAGGCGAGGAATCAGAGGTGGGGAATCATAGGCAGGGAATCGGATGTGCGGAATCAGAGATGGGAGAATCAGAGGCCGGGAATCAGAGGTGGTGAACCAGAGATGGGGAATCAGAGGCGGTGAATCAGAGGCAGGGAATCAGACGCGGGGAATCAGAGGTGGGCAATCAGAGGCGGGGAATCAGATATGGGGAATCAGAGGCGGGGAATCAGAGGCGGGGAAACAGAGGCGGGGAATCAGATATGGGGAATCAGAGGTGGGGCATCAGAGGTTGTGAATCACAGATGGGGAATCAGAGGCGGGGAATCAGAGGCAGGGAATCAGACGCGGGGAATCAGAGGCGGGGATTCAGAGCTGGGGAATCAGAGGCGGGGAATCAGAGTTGGGGAATCAGAGGCGGGGAATCAGATATGGGGAATCAGAGGCAGGGAATCAGAGGCAGGAAAACAGAGGCGGGGAATCAGATATGGGGAATCAGAGGTGGGGAATCAGGGGAAGGGAATCAGTGGCAGGGAATCAGACGCGGGGAATCAGAGTCGGGGAATCAGAGGCAGGGAATCAGACACGGGGAATCAGAGGCGGGGAATCAGAGATGGGGAATCAGAGGCGGGGAATCAGAGGCAGGGAATCGGATTCCGGGAATCAGAGGCGGGAAATCAGAGCTGGGGAATCAGAGGCGGGGAATCAGAGTTGGGGAATCAGAGGCGGCGAAGCAGATAATGGGAAATAGAGGCGGGGAATCAGATATGGGGAATCAGAGGCAGGGAATCAGATATGGGGAATCAGAGGCTGGGAATCAGAGGGGGGGAAACAGAGGCGGGGAATAAGATATGGGGAATCAGAGGTGGGGAATCAGGGGCGGGGAATCAGTGGCAGGGAATCGGAGGCGGGGAATCAGAGGCGGGGAATCAGAGGCAGGGAATCAGACACGGGGAATCAGAGGTGGGGAATCAGTTATGGTGAATCAGAGGCAGGGAATCAGAGGCAGGGAATCAGACGCGGGGAATCAGAGGCGGGGAATCAGAGCTGGGGAATCAGAGGCAGGGAATCAGAGGCAGGGAATCAGATGCGGGGAATCAGAGGCGGGGAATCAGAGCTGGGGAATCAGAGGTGGGGAATCAGAGTCAGGGAATCAGAGGCAGGGAATCGGATGTGCGGAATCAGAAATGGGGAATCAGAGGTGGGGAATCAGGGGCGGGGAATCAGTGGCAGGGAATCAGAGGCCGGGAATAAAAGGCGGGGAATCAGAGCTGGGGAATCAGAGGCCGGGAATCAGAGGCAGGGAAACAGAGGCGGGGAATCAGATATGGGGAATCAGAGGTGGGGAATTAGAGGTGGGGAATCAGAGGCGGGGAATCAGAGGCAGGGAATCAGACACGGGGAATCAGAGGTGGGGAATCAGAGATGGTGAATCAGAGGCAGGGAATCAGAGGCAGGGAATCAGACGCGGGGAATCAGAGGCGGGGAATCAGAGCTGGGGAATCAGAGGCAGGGAATCAGAGGCAGGGTATCAGATGCGGGGAATCAGAGGTGGGGAATCAGAGCTGGGGAATCAGAGGTGGGGAATCAGAGTCAGGGAATCAGAGGCAGGGAATCGGATGTGCGGAATCAGAAATGGGGAATCAGAGGTGGGGAATCAGGGGCGGGGAATCAGTGGCAGGGAATCAGAGGCCGGGAATAAAAGGCGGGGAATCAGAGCTGGGGAATCAGAGGCCGGGAATCAGAGGCAGGGAAACAGAGGCGGGGAATCAGATATGGGGAATCAGAGGTGGGGAATTAGAGGTGGGGAATCAGATATGGGGAATCAGAGGTGGGGAATCAGGGGCGGGGAATCAGTGGCAGGGAATCAGAGTCCGGGAATAAAAGGCGGGGAATCAAAGCTGGGGAATCAGAGGCCGGGAATCAGAGGCAGGGAAACAGAGGCGGGGAATCAGATATGGGGAATCAGAGGTGGGGAATTAGAGGTTGCGAATAAGAGGCAGGGAATCAGAGGCGGGGAATCAGAGGCGGGGAATCAGAGGCAGGGAATCGGATGTGCGGAATCAGAGATGGGGAATCAGAGGTGGGGATTCAGAGGTGGTGAATCAGAGAAGGGGAATCAGAGGCAGGGAATCAGACGCAGGGAATCAGAGGCGTGGAATCATAGCTGGCGAATTAGAGCAGGGGAATTAAAGTTGGGGAATCAGAGGCGGGGAATCAGATATGGGGAAACAGAGGCGGGGAATCAGAGGCGGGGAAACAGAGGCGGGGAATCATAGGCGGGGAATCAGAGATGGGGAATCAGAGGCGGGGAATCAGAGGCGGGCAAACAGAGGCGGGGAATTAGATATGGGGAATCAGAGGTGGGGAATCAGAGGTGGTGAATCAGAGATGGGGAATCACAGGCGGGGAATCAGAGGCAGGGAATAGAACGCGAGGAATCAGAGGCAGGGAATCAGAGCTGGGGAATCAGAGGCGGGGATTCAGATATGGGGAAACAGAGGCGGGGAATCAGAGGCGGGGAAACAGAGGCAGGGAATCAGACATGGGGAATCGGATGCGGGGAATCAGAGGTGGGGAATCAGAGCTGGGGAATCAGAGGCGGGGAATCAGAGTTGGGGAATCAGAGGCGGCGAAGCAGATATGGGGAAAATGAGGCGGGGAATCAGATATGGGGAATCAGAGGCGGGGAATCAGATATGGGGAATCAGAGGCTGGGAATCAGAGCGGGGGAAACAGAGGCGGGGAATAAGATATGGGGAATCAGAGGTGGGGAATCAGTGGTGGGGAATCAGTGGCAGGGAATCAGAGGCGGGGAATCAGAGGCGGGGATTCAGAGGCAGGGAATCAGACACGGGGAATCAGAGGTGGGGAATCAGAGATGGGGAATCAGAGGCGGGGAATCAGAGGCAGGGAATCAGATGCGGGGAATCAGAGGCGGGGAATCAGAGCTGGGGAATCAGAGGTGGGGAATCAGAGTCGGGGAATCAGAGGCAGGGAATCGGATGTGCGGAATCAGAGATGGGGAATCAGAGGTGGGGAATCAGAGGCGGTGAATCAGAGATGGGGAATCAGAGGCGGGGAATCAGAGGCAGGAAATCAGACACGGGGATTCAGAGGCTGGGAATCAGACGGGGGGAATCAAAGGCGGGGAATCAGAGCTGGTGAATCAGAGGCAGGGAATCAGAGTTGGGGATTCAGAGGCGGGGAATCAGATATGGGGAAACAGAGGCGGGGAATCAGAGGCGGGCAAACAGAGGCGGGGAATTAGATATGGGGAATCAGAGATGGAGAATCAGAGGTGGTGAATCAGAGATGGGGAATCACAGGCGGGGAATCAGAGGCAGGGAATAGAACGCGAGGAATCAGAGGCAGGGAATCAGAGCTGGGGAATCAGAGGCGGGGAATCAGATATGGGGAAACAGAGGCGGGGAATCAGAGGCGGGGAAACAGAGGCAGGGAATCAGACATGGGGAATCGGATGCGGGGAATCAGATGTGCGGAATCAGAGATGGGGAATCAGAGGCAGGGAATCAGAATCAGAAGCGGGGAATTAGAGGCCGGGAATCAGAGGCCGGGAATCAGATGCTGGGAATAAGAGGCCGGGAATCAGAGGTGGGGAATCAGAGTCCGGGAATCAGAGATGGGGATTCAGAGGCGGGGAATGAGATATGGAGAATCAGAGGCGGGGAATCAGAGGCGGGGAAACAGAGGTGGGGAATCAGATATGGGGAATCAGAGGTGGCGAATCAAAGGCGGTGAATCAGAGATGGGGAAACAGAGGCGGGGAATCAGAGGCATGGAAACAGAGGTGGGGAATCACATATGGGGAATCAGAGGCGGGGAAACAGAGGCAGGGAAGCAGATATGGGGAATCAGAGGCGAGGAATCAGAGGTGGGGAATCATAGGCAGGGAATCGGATGTGCGGAATCAGAGATGGGGAATCAGAGGCCGGGAATCAGAGGTGGTGAACCAGAGATGGGGAATCAGAGGCGGTGAATCAGAGGCAGGGAATCAGACGCGGGGAATCAGAGGTGGGCAATCAGAGGCGGGGAATCAGATATGGGGAATCAGAGGCGGGGATTCAGAGGCGGGGAAACAGAGGCGGGGAATCAGATATGGGGAATCAGAGGTGGGGCATCAGAGGTTGTGAATCAGAGATGGGGAATCAGAGGCGGGGAATCAGAGGCAGGGAATCAGACGCGGGGAATCAGAGGCGGGGATTCAGAGCTGGGGAATCAGAGGCGGGGAATCAGAGTTGGGGAATCAGAGGCGGGGAATCAGATATGGGGAATCAGAGGCAGGGAATCAGAGGCAGGAAAACAGAGGCGGGGAATCAGATATTGGGAATCAGAGGTGGGGAATCAGGGGCAGGGAATCAGTGGCAGGGAATCAGACGCGGGGAATCAGAGTCGGGGAATCAGAGGCAGGGAATCAGACACGGGGAATCAGAGGCGGGGAATCAGAGATGGGGAATCAGAGGCGGGGAATCAGAGGCAGGGAATCGGATTCCGGGAATCAGAGGCGGGAAATCAGAGCTGGGGAATCAGAGGCGGGGAATCAGAGTTGGGGAATCAGAGGCGGCGAAGCAGATATGGGGAAATAGAGGCGGGGAATCAGATATGGGGAATCAGAGGCAGGGAATCAGATATGGGGAATCAGAGGCTGGGAATCAGAGGGGGGGAAACAGAGGCGGGGAATAAGATATGGGGAATCAGAGGTGGGGAATCAGGGGCGGGGAATCAGTGGCAGGGAATCAGAGGCGGGGAATCAGAGGCGGGGAATCAGAGGCAGGGAATCAGACACGGGGAATCAGAGGTGGGGAATCAGAGATGGGGAATCAGAGGCAGGGAATCAGAGGCAGGGAATCAGACGCGGGGAATCAGAGGCGGGGAATCAGAGGCAGGGAATCAGATGCGGGGAATCAGAGGCGGGGAATCAGAGCTGGGGAATCAGAGGTGGGGAATCAGAGTCGGGGAATCAGAGGCAGGGAATCGGATGTGCGGAATCAGAGATGGGGAATCAGAGGTGGGGAATCAGAGGCGGTGAATCAGAGATGGGGAATCAGAGGCGGGGAATCAGAGGCAGGAAATCAGACACGGGGATTCAGAGGCTGGGAATCAGACGGGGGGAATCAAAGGCGGGGAATCAGAGCTGGTGAATCAGAGGCAGGGAATCAGAGTTGGGGATTCAGAGGCGGGGAATCAGATATGGGGAAACAGAGGCGGGGAATCAGAGGCGGGGAAACAGAGGCGGGGAATCAGATATGGGGAATCAGAGGTGGGGACTCAGAGGCAGGGAATCAGATGTGCGGAATCAGAGATGGGGAATCAGAGGCAGGGTATCAGAATCAGAAGCGGGGAATCAGAGGCCGGGAATCAGAGGCCGGGAATCAGATGCTGGGAATAAGAGGCCGGGAATCAGAGGTGGGGAATCAGAGTCCGGGAATCAGAGATGGGGATTCAGAGGCGGGGAATGAGATATGGAGAATCAGAGGCGGGGAATCAGAGGCGGGGAAACAGAGGTGGGGATTCAGATATGGGGAATCAGAGGTGGCGAATCATAGGCTGTGAATCAGACGCGGGGAATCAGAGGCGGAGAATCAGAGCTGGGGAATCAGAGATGGGGAATCAGAGGCGGGGAATCAGAGGCAGGGAATCGGATGTGCGGAATCAGAAATGGGGAATCAGAGGTGGGGAATCAGGGGCGGGGAATCAGTGGCAGGGAATCAGGGGCCGGGAATAAAAGGCGGGGAATCAGAGCTGGGGAATCAGAGGCCGGGAATCAGAGGCAGGGAAACAGAGGCGGGGAATCAGATATGGGGAATCAGAGGTGGGGAATTAGAGGTGGGGAATCAGATATGGGGAATCAGAGGTGGGGAATCAGGGGCGGGGAATCAGTGGCAGGGAATCAGAGGCCGGGAATAAAAGGCGGGGATTCAGAGCTGGGGAATCAGAGGCCGGGAATCAGAGGCAGGGAAGCAGAGGCGGGGAATCAGATATGGGGAATCAGAGGTGGGGAATTAGAGGTTGCGAATAAGAGGCAGGGAATCAGAGGCGGGGAATCAGAGGCGGGGAATCAGAGGCAGGGAATCGGATGTGCGGAATCAGAGATGGGGAATCAGAGGTGGGGATTCAGAGGTGGTGAATCAGAGAAGGGGAATCAGAGGCAGGGAATCAGACGCAGGGAATCAGAGGCGTGGAATCATAGCTGGCGAATTAGAGCAGGGGAATTAAAGTTGGGGAATCAGAGGCGGGGAATCAGATATGGGGAAACAGAGGCGGGGAATCAGAGGCGGGGAAACAGAGGCGGGGAATCATAGGCGGGGAATCAGAGATGGGGAATCAGAGGCGGGGAATCAGAGGCAGGGAATCGGATGCCGGAAATCAGAGGCGGGAAATCAGAGCTGGGGAATCAGAGGCGGGGAATCAGAGTTGGGGAATCAGAGGCGGCGAAGCAGATATGGGGAAAATGAGGCGGGGAATCAGATATGGGGAATCAGAGGCTGGGAATCAGAGCAGGGGAAACAGAGGCGGGGAATAAGATATGGGGAATCAGAGGTGGGGAATCAGTGGTGGGGAATCAGTGGCAGGGAATCAGAGGCGGGGAATCAGAGGCGGGGATTCAGAGGCAGGGAATCAGACACGGGGAATCAGAGGTGGGGAATCAGAGATGGGGAATCAGAGGAGGGGAATCAGAGGCAGGGAATCAGACGCGGGGAATCAGAGGCGGGGAATCAGAGCTGGGGAATCAGAGCTGGGGAATCAGAGTCGGGGAATCGGAGGCAGGGAATCGGATGTGCGGAATCAGAGATGGGGAATCAGAGGTGGGGAATCAGAGGCGGTGAATCAGAGATGGGGAATCAGAGGCGGGGAATCAGAGGCAGGAAATCAGACACGGGGATTCAGAGGCTGGGAATCAGACGGGGGGAATCAAAGGCGGGGAATCAGAGCTGGTGAATCAGAGGCAGGGAATCAGAGTTGGGGATTCAGAGGCGGGGAATCAGATATGGGGAAACAGAGGCGGGGAATCAGAGGCGGGCAAACAGAGGCGGGGAATTAGATATGGGGAATCAGAGGTGGGGAATCAGAGGTGGTGAATCAGAGATGGGGAATCACAGGCGGGGAATCAGAGGCAGGGAATGGAACGCGAGGAATCAGAGGCAGGGAATCAGAGCTGGGGAATCAGAGGCGGGGAATCAGATATGGGGAAACAGAGGCGGGGAATCAGAGGCGGGGAAACAGAGGCAGGGAATCAGACATGGGGAATCGGATGCGGGGAGTCAGAGGTGGGGAATCAGAGCTGGGGAATCAGAGGCGGGGAATCAGAGTTGGGGCATCAGAGGTGGGGAATTAGATATGGGGAAACTGAGGCGGGGAATCAGAGGTGGGGAAACAGAGGCGGGGATTCAGATATGGGGAATCAGAGGTGGGGAATCAGAGGCAGGGAATCAGATGTGCGGAATCAGAGATGGGGAATCAGAGGCAGGGAATCAGAATCAGAAGCGGGGAATTAGAGGCCGGGAATCAGAGGCCGGGAATCAGATGCTGGGAATAAGAGGCCGGGAATCAGAGGTGGGGAATCAGAGTCCGGGAATCAGAGATGGGGATTCAGAGGCGGGGAATGAGATATGGAGAATCAGAGGCGGGGAATCAGAGGCGGGGAAACAGAGGTGGGGAATCAGATATGGGGAATCAGAGGTGGCGAATCAAAGGCGGTGAATCAGAGATGGGGAAACAGAGGCGGGGAATCAGAGGCGTGGAAACAGAGGTGGGGAATCACATATGGGGAATCAGATGCGGGGAAACAGAGGCAGGGAATCAGATATGGGGAATCAGAGGCGAGGAATCAGAGGTGGGGAATCATAGGCAGGGAATCGGATGTGCGGAATCAGAGATGGGGAATCAGAGGCCGGGAATCAGAGGTGGTGAACCAGAGATGGGGAATCAGAGGCGGTGAATCAGAGGCAGGGAATCAGACGCGGGGAATCAGAGGTGGGCAATCAGAGGCGGGGAATCAGATATGGGGAATCAGAGGCGGGGAATCAGAGGCGGGGAAACAGAGGCGGGGAATCAGATATGGGGAATCAGAGGTGGGGCATCAGAGGTTGTGAATCACAGATGGGGAATCAGAGGCGGGGAATCAGAGGCAGGGAATCAGACGCGGGGAATCAGAGGCGGGGATTCAGAGCTGGGGAATCAGAGGCGGGGAATCAGAGTTGGGGAATCAGAGGCGGGGAATCAGATATGGGGAATCAGAGGCAGGGAATCAGAGGCAGGAAAACAGAGGCGGGGAATCAGATATGGGGAATCAGAGGTGGGGAATCAGGGGCAGGGAATCAGTGGCAGGGAATCAGACGCGGGGAATCAGAGTCGGGGAATCACAGTTGGGGCATCAGAGGTGGGGAATTAGATATGGGGAAACAGAGGCGGGGAATCAGAGGCGGGGAAACAGAGGCGGGGATTCAGATATGGGGAATCAGAGGTGGGGAATCAGAGGCAGGGAATCAGATGTGCGGAATCAGAGATGGGGAATCAGAGGCAGGGAATCAGAATCAGAAGCGGGGAATTAGAGGCCGGGAATCAGAGTCCGGGAATCAGATGCTGGGAATAAGAGGCCGGGAATCAGAGGTGGGGAATCAGAGTCCGGGAATCAGAGATGGGGATTCAGAGGCGGGGAATGAGATATGGAGAATCAGAGGCGGGGAATCAGAGGCGGGGAAACAGAGGTGGGGAATCAGATATGGGGAATCAGAGGTGGCGAATCAAAGGCGGTGAATCAGAGATGGGGAAACAGAGGCGGGGAATCAGAGGCGTGGAAACAGAGGTGGGGAATCACATATGGGGAATCAGATGCGGGGAAACAGAGGCAGGGAATCAGATATGGGGAATCAGAGGCGAGGAATCAGAGGTGGGGAATCATAGGCAGGGAATCGGATGTGCGGAATCAGAGATGGGGAATCAGAGGCCGGGAATCAGAGGTGGTGAACCAGAGATGGGGAATCAGAGGCGGTGAATCAGAGGCAGGGAATCAGACGCGGGGAATCAGAGGTGGGCAATCAGAGGCGGGGAATCAGATATGGGGAATCAGAGGCGGGGAATCAGAGGCGGGGAAACAGAGGCGGGGAATCAGATATGGGGAATCAGAGGTGGGGCATCAGAGGTTGTGAATCACAGATGGGGAATCAGAGGCGGGGAATCAGAGGCAGGGAATCAGACGCGGGGAATCAGAGGCGGGGATTCAGAGCTGGGGAATCAGAGGCGGGGAATCAGAGTTGGGGAATCAGAGGCGGGGAATCAGATATGGGGAATCAGAGGCAGGGAATCAGAGGCAGGAAAACAGAGGCGGGTAATCAGATATGGGGAATCAGAGGTGGGGAATCAGGGGCAGGGAATCAGTGGCAGGGAATCAGACGCGGGGAATCAGAGTCGGGGAATCAGAGGCAGGGAATCAGACACGGGGAATCAGAGGCGGGGAATCAGAGATGGGGAATCAGAGGCGGGGAATCAGAGGCAGGGAATCGGATTCCGGGAATCAGAGGCGGGAAATCAGAGCTGGGTAATCAGAGGCGGGGAATCAGAGTTGGGGAATCAGAGGCGGCGAAGCAGATATGGGGAAATAGAGGAGGGGAATCAGATATGGGGAATCAGAGGCAGGGAACCAGATATGGGGAATCAGAGGCTGGGAATCAGAGGGGGGGAAACAGAGGCGGGGAATGAGATATGGGGAATCAGAGGTGGGGAATCAGGGGCGGGGAATCAGTGGCAGGGAATCAGAGGCGGGGAATCAGAGGCGGGGAATCAGAGGCAGGGAATCAGACACGGGGAATCAGAGGTGGGGAATCAGAGATGGGGAATCAGAGGCAAGGAATCAGAGGCAGGGAATCAGACGCGGGGAATCAGAGGCGGGGAATCAGAGCTGTGGAATCAGAGGCGGGGAATCAGAGGCAGGGAATCAGACGCGGGGAATCAGAGGCGGGGGATCAGAGCTGGGGAATCAGAGGTGGGGAATCAGAGTCAGGGAATCAGAGGCAGGGAATCGGATGTGCGGAATCAGAAATGGGGAATCAGAAGTTGGGAATCAGAGGCGGTGAATCAGAGATGGGGAATCAGAGGCGGGGAATCTGAGGCAGGAAATCAGACACGGGGATTCAGAGGATGGGAATCAGATGGGGGGAATCAAAGGCGGGGAATCAGAGCTGGTGAATAAGAGGCAGGGAATCAGAGTTGGGGATTCAGAGGCGGGGAATCAGATATGGGGAAACAGAGGCGGGGTATCAGAGGCGGGCAAACAGAGGCGGGGAATTAGATATGGGGAATCAGAGGTGGGGAATCAGAGGTGGTGAATCAGAGATGGGGAATCACAGGCGGGGAATCAGAGGCAGGGAATAGAACGCGGGGAATCAGAGGCAGGGAATCAGAGCTGGGGAATCAGAGGCGGGGAATCAGATATGGGGAAACAGAGGCGGGGAATCAGAGGCGGGGAAACAGAGGCGGGGAATCAGACATGGGGAATCGGATGCGGGGAATCAGAGGCGGGGAATCAGAGCTGGGGAATCAGAGGCGGGGAATAAGAGTTGGGGCATCAGAGGTGGGGAATTAGATATGGGGAAACAGAGGCGGGGAATCAGAGGCGGGGAAACAGAGGCGGGGAATCAGATATGGGGAATCAGAGGTGGGGACTCAGAGGCAGGGAATCAGATGTGCGGAATCAGAGATGGGGAATCAGAGGCAGGGTATCAGAATCAGAAGCGGGGAATCAGAGGCCGGGAATCAGAGGCCGGGAATCAGATGCTGGGAATAAGAGGCCGGGAATCAGAGGTGGGGAATCAGAGTCCGGGAATCAGAGATGGGGATTCAGAGGCGGGGAATGAGATATGGAGAATCAGAGGCGGGGAATCAGAGGCGGGGAAACAGAGGTGGGGATTCAGATATGGGGAATCAGAGGTGGCGAATCAAAGGCGGTGAATCAGAGATGGGGAATCAGAGGCGGGGAATCAGAGGCAGGGAATCAGATGCGGGGATTCAGAGGCGGGGAATCAGAGCTGGCGAATCAGAGGTGGGGAATCAGAGATGGGGAATCAGAGGCGGGGAATCAGAGGCAGGGAATCAGACGCGGGGAATCAGAGGCGGGGAATAAGAGCTGGGGAATCAGAGGTGGGGAATCAGAGTCGGGGAATCAGAGGCAGGGAATCGGATGTGCGGAATCAGAAATGGGGAATCAGAGGTGGGGAATCAGAGGCGGTGAATCAGAGATGGGGAATCAGAGGCGGGGAATCAGAGGCAGGAAATCAGACACGGGGATTCAGAGGCTGGGAATCAGACGGGGGGAATCAAAGGCGTGGAATCAGAGCTGGTGAATCAGAGGCAGGGAATCAGAGGTGGGGATTCAGAGGCGGGGAATCAGATATGGGGAAACAGAGGCGGGGAATCAGAGGCGGGCAAACAGAGGCGGGGAATCAGATATGGGGAATCAGAGGTGGGGAATCAGAGATGGGGAATCAGAGGCGGGGAATCAGAGGCAGGGAATCGGATTCCGGGAATCAGAGGCGTGAAATCAGAGCTGGGGAATCAGAGGCGGGGAATCAGAGTTGGGGAATCAGAGGCGGCGAAGCAGATATGGGGAAATAGAGGCGGGGAATCAGATATGGGGAATCAGAGGCAGGGAACCAGATATGGGGAATCAGAGGCTGGGAATCAGAGGGGGGGAAACAGAGGCGGGGAATAAGATATGGGGAATCAGAGGTGGGGAATCAGGGGCGGGGAATCAGTGGCAGGGAATCAGAGGCGGGGAATCAGAGGCGGGGAATCAGAGGCAGGGAATCAGACACGGGGAATCAGAGGTGGGGAATCAGAGATGGGGAATCAGAGGCAGGGAATCAGAGGCAGGAAATCAGACACGGGGATTCAGAGGCTGGGAATCAGACGGGGGGAATCAAAGGCGTGGAATCAGAGCTGGTGAATCAGAGGCAGGGAATCAGAGTTGGGGATTCAGAGGCGGGGAATCAGATATGGGGAAACAGAGGCGGGGAATCAGAGGCGGGCAAACAGAGGCGGGGAATCAGATATGGGGAATCAGAAGTGGGGAATCAGGGGCAGGGAATCAGTGGCAGGGAATCAGAGGTGGGGTATCAGAGGCGGGGAATCAGAGGCAGGGAATCAGACACGGGGAATCAGAGGCGGGGAATCAGAGATGGGGAATCAGAGGTGGGGAATCAGAGGCAGGGAATCGGACGCCGGGAATCAGAGGCGGGGAATAAGAGCTGGGGAATCAGAGGCGGGGAATCAGAGTTGGGGAATCAGAGGCGGGGAATCAGATATGGGGAAATAGAGGCGGGGAATCAGATATGGGGAATGAGAGGTGTGGAATCAGAGGTTGGGAATCAGAGGCAGGGAATCAGAGGCGGGGAAACAGAGGCGGGGAATCAGATATGGGGAATCAGAGGTGGCGAATCAAAGGCGGTGAAACAGAGATGGGGAATCAGGGCAGGGAATCAGAGGCAGGGAATCAGAGCTGGGGAAACAGAGGCGGGGAATCAGATATGGGGAATCAGAGGTGGGGAATCAGGGGCGGGGAATCAGTGGCAGGGAATCAGAGCTGGGGAATCAGAGGTGGGGAATCAGAGCTGGGGAAACAGAGGCGGGGAATCAGATATGGGGAATCAGAGGTGGGGAATCAGGGGCGGGGAATCAGTGGCAGGGAATCAGAGGCCGGGAATAAAAGGCGGGGAATCAGAGCTGGGGAATCAGAGGCCGGGAATCAGAGGCAGGGAAACAGAGGCGGGGAATCAGATATGGGGAATCAGAGGTGGGGAATTAGAGGTTGCGAATCAGAGGCAGGGAATCAGAGGCGGGGAATCAGAGGCGGGGAATCAGAGGCAGGGAATCGGATGTGCGGAATCAGAGATGTGGAATCAGAGGTGGGGATTCAGAGGTGGTGAATCAGAGAAGGGGAATCAGAGGCAGGGAATCAGACGCAGGGAATCAGAGGCGGGGAATCATAGCTGGCGAATTAGAGGAGGGGAATCAAAGTTGGGGAATAAGAGGCGGGGAATCAGATATGGGGAAACAGAGGCGGGGAATCAGAGGCGGGGAAACAGAGGCGGCGAAGCAGATATGGGGAAAATGAGGCGGGGAATCAGATATGGGTAATCAGAGGCGGGGAATAAGATATGGGGAATCAGAGGTGGGGAATCAGTGGTGGGGAATCAGTGGCAGGGAATCAGAGGCGGGGAATCAGAGGCGGGGATTCAGAGGCAGGGAATCAGACACGGGGAATCAGAGGTGGGGAATCAGAAATGGGGAATCAGAGGCGGGGAATCAGAGGCAGGGAATCAGAGGCGGGCAAACAGAGGCGGGGAATTAGATATGGGGAATCAGAGGTGGGGAATCAGAGGTGGTGAATCAGAGATGGGGAATCACAGGCGGGGAATCAGAGGCAGGGAATGGAACGCGGGGAATCAGAGGCAGGGAATCAGAGCTGGGGAATCAGAGGCGGGGAATCAGATATGGGGAAAGAGGCGGGGAATCAGAGGCGGGGAAACAGAGGCGGGGAATCAGACATGGGGAATCGGATGCAGGGAATCAGAGGTGGGGAATCAGAGCTGGGGAATCAGAGGCGGGGAATCAGAGTTGGGGCATCAGAGGTGGGGAATTAGATATGGGGAAACAGAGGCGGGGAATCAGAGGCGGGGAAACAGAGGCGGGGAATCAGATATGGGGAATCAGAGGTGGGGAATCAGAGGCAGGGAATCAGATGTGCGGAATCAGAGATGGGGAATCAGAGGAAGGGAATCAGAATCAGAAGCGGGGAATCAGAGGCCGGGAATCAGAGGCCGGGAATCAAATGCTGGGAATAAGAGGCCGGGAATCAGAGGTGGGGAATCAGAGTCCGGTAATCAGAGATGGGGATTCAGAGGCGGGGAATGAGATATGGAGAATCAGAGGCGGGGAATCAGAGGCGGGGAAACAGAGGTGGGGAATCAGATATGGGGAATCAGAGGTGGCGAATCAAAGGCGGTGAATCAGAGATGGGGAATCAGAGGCGGGGAATCAGAGGCAGGGAATCAGATGCGGGGAATCAGAGTCGGGGAATCAGAGCTGGCGAATCAGAGGCGGGGAATCAGAGGTGGGCAATCAGAGCCGGGGAATCAGATATGGGGAATTAGAGGCGGGGAATCAGAGGCGGGGAAACAGAGGCGGGGAATCAGATATGGGGAATCAGAGGTGGGGAATCAGAGGTTGTAAATCAGAGATGGGGAATCAAGGCGGGGAATCAGAGGCAGGGAATCAGACGCGGGGAATCAGTGGCGGGGATTCAGAGCTGGGGAATCAGAGGCGGGGAAACAGAGGTGGGGAATCAGAGCTGGGGAAACAGAGGCGGGGAATCAGATACGGGGAATCAGAGGTGGGGAATCAGGGGCGGGGAATCAGTGGCAGGGAATTAGAGCTGGGGAATCAGAGGTGGGGAATCAGAGCTGGGGAAACAGAGGCGGGGAATCAGATATGGGGAATCAGAGGTGGGGAATCAGGGGCGGGGAATCAGTGGCAGGGAATCAGAGGCCGGGAATAAAAGGCGGGGAATCAGAGCTGGGGAATCAGAGGCCGGGAATCAGAGGCAGGGAAACAGAGGCGGGGAATCATAGGCGGGGAATCAGAGATGGGGAATCAGAGGCGGGGAATCAGAGGCAGGGAATCGGATGTGCGGAATCAGAAATGGGGAATCAGAGGTGGGGAATCAGGGGCGGGGAATCAGTGGCAGGGAATCAGGGGCCGGGAATAAAAGGCGGGGAATCAGAGCTGGGGAATCAGAGGCCGGGAATCAGAGGCAGGGAAACAGAGGCGGGGAATCTGATATGGGGAATCAGAGGTGGGGAATTAGAGGTGGGGAATCAGATATGGGGAATCAGAGGTGGGGAATCAGGGGCGGGGAATCAGTGGCAGGGAATCAGAGGCCGGGAATAAAAGGCGGGGAATCAGAGCTGGGGAATCAGAGGCCGGGAATCAGAGGCAGGGAAGCAGAGGCGGGGAATCAGATATGGGGAATCAGAGGTGGGGAATTAGAGGTTGCGAATAAGAGGCAGGGAATCAGAGGCGGGGAATCAGAGGCGGGGAATCAGAGGCAGGGAATCGGATATGCGGAATCAGAGATGGGGAATGAGAGGTTGGGATTCAGAGGTGGTGAATCAGAGAAGGGGAATCAGAGGCAGGGAATCAGACGCAGGGAATCAGAGGCGTGGAATCATAGCTGGCGAATTAGAGCAGGGGAATTAAAGTTGGGGAATCAGAGGCGGGGAATCAGATATGGGGAAACAGAGGCGGGGAATCAGAGGCGGGGAAACAGAGGCGGGGAATCATAGGCGGGGAATCAGAGATGGGGAATCAGAGGCGGGGAATCAGAGGCAGGGAATCGGATGCCGGAAATCAGAGGCGGGAAATCAGAGCTGGGGAATCAGAGGCGGGGAATCAGAGTTGGGGAATCAGAGGCGGCGAAGCAGATATGGGGAAAATAAGTGGGGAATCAGATATGGGGAATCAGAGGCTGGGAATCAGAGCGGGGGAAACAGAGGAGGGGAATAAGATATGGGGAATCAGAGGTGGGGAATCAGTGGTGGGGAATCAGTGGCAGGGAATCAGAGGCGGGGAATCAGAGGCGGAGATTCAGAGGCAGGGAATCAGACACGGGGAATCAGAGGTGGGGAATCAGAGATGGGGAATCAGAGGCGGGGAATCAGAGGCAGGGAATCAGACGCGGGGAATCAGAGGCGGGGAATCAGAGCTGGGGAATCAGAGGTGGGGAATCAGAGTCGGGGAATCGGAGGCAGGGAATCGGATGTGCGGAATCAGAGATGGGGAATCAGAGGTGGGGAATCAGAGGCGGTGAATCAGAGATGGGGAATCAGAGGCGGGGAATCAGAGGCAGGAAATCAGACACGGGGATTCAGAGGCTGGGAATCAGACGGGGGGAATCAAAGGCGGGGAATCAGAGCTGGTGAATCAGAGGCAGGGAATCAGAGTTGGGGATTCAGAGGCGGGGAATCAGATATGGGGAAACAGAGGCGGGGAATCAGAGGCGGGCAAACAGAGGCGGGGAATTAGATATGGGGAATCAGAGGTGGGGAATCAGAGGTGGTGAATCAGAGATGGGGAATCACAGGCGGGGAATCAGAGGCAGGGAATAGAACGCGAGGAATCAGAGGCAGGGAATCAGAGCAGGGGAATCAGAGGCGGGGAATCAGATATGGGGAAACAGAGGCGGGGAATCAGAGGCGGGGAAACAGAGGCAGGGAATCAGACATGGGGAATCGGATGCGGGGAGTCAGAGGTGGGGAATCAGAGCTGGGGAATCAGAGGCGGGGAATCTGAGTTGGGGCATCAGAGGTGGGGAATTAGATATGGGGAAACAGAGGCGGGGAATCAGAGGCAGGGAAACAGAGGCGGGGAATAAGATATGGGGAATCAAAGGTGGGGAATCAGTGGTGGGGAATCAGTGGCAGGGAATCAGATGCGGGGAATCAGAGGCGGGGATTCAGAGGCAGGGAATCAGACACGGGGAATCAGAGGTGGGGAATCAGAGATGGGGAATCAGAGGCGGGGAATCAGAGGCAGGGAATCAGATGCGGGGAATCAGAGGCGGGGAATCAGAGCTGGGGAATCAGAGGTGGGGAATCAGAGTCGGGGAATCGGGGGCAGGGAATCGGATGTGCGGAATCAGAGATGGGGAATCAGAGGTGGGGAATCAGAGGCGGTGAATCAGAGATGGGGAATCAGAGGCGGGGAATCAGAGGCAGGAAATCAGACACGGGGATTCAGAGACTGGGAATCAGACGGGGGGAATCAAAGGCGGGGAATCAGAGCTGGTGCATCAGAGGCAGGGAATCAGAGTTGGGGATTCAGAGGCGGGGAATCAGATATGGGGAAACAGAGGCGGGGAATCAGAGGCGGGCAAACAGAGGCGGGGAATTAGATATGGGGAATCAGAGGTGGGGAATCAGAGGTGGTGAATCAGAGATGGGGAATCACAGGCGGGGAATCAGAGGCAGGGAATAGAACGCGAGGAATCAGAGGCAGGGAATCAGAGCTGGGGAATCAGAGGCGGGGAATCAGATATGGGGAAACAGAGGCGGGGAATCAGAGGCGGGGAAACAGAGGCAGGGAATCAGACATGGGGAATCGGATGCGGGGAGTCAGAGGTGGGGAATCAGAGCTGGGGAATCAGAGGCGGGGAATCAGAGTTGGGGCATCAGAGGTGGGGAATTAGAGGCAGGGAATCAGATGTGCGGAATCAGAGATGGGGAATCAGAGGCATGGAATCAGAATCAGAAGCGGGGAATTAGAGGCCGGGAATCAGAGGCCGGGAATCAGATGCTGGGAATAAGAGGCCGGGAATCAGAGGTGGGGAATCAGAGTCCGGGAATCAGAGATGGGGATTCAGAGGCGGGGAATGAGATATGGAGAATCAGAGGCGGGGAATCAGAGGCGGGGAAACAGAGGTGGGGAATCAGATATGGGGAATCAGAGGTGGCGAATCAAAGGCGGTGAATCAGAGATGGGGAAACAGAGGCGGGGAATCAGAGGCGTGGAAACAGAGGTGGGGAATCACATATGGGGAATCAGAGGCGGGGAAACAGAGGCAGGGAATCAGATATGGGGAATCAGAGGCGAGGAATCAGAGGTGGGGAATCATAGGCAGGGAATCGGATGTGCGGAATCAGAGATGGGGAATCAGAGGCCGGGAATCAGAGGTGGTGAACCAGAGATGGGGAATCAGAGGCGGTGAATCAGAGGCAGGGAATCAGACGCGGGGAATCAGAGGTGGGCAATCAGAGGCGGGGAATCAGATATGGGGAATCAGAGGCGGGGAATCAGAGGCGGGGAAACAGAGGCGGGGAATCAGATATGGGGAATCAGAGGTGGGGCATCAGAGGTTGTGAATCACAGATGGGGAATCAGAGGCGGGGAATCAGAGGCAGGGAATCAGACGCGGGGAATCAGAGGCGGGGATTCAGAGCTGGGGAATCAGAGGCGGGGAATCAGAGTTGGGGAATCAGAGGCGGGGAATCAGATATGGGGAATCAGAGGCAGGGAATCAGAGGCAGGAAAACAGAGGCGGGGAATCAGATATGGGGAATCAGAGGTGGGGAATCAGGGGCAGGGAATCAGTGGCAGGGAATCAGACGCGGGGAATCAGAGTCGGGGAATCAGAGGCAGGGAATCAGACACGGGGAATCAGAGGCGGGGAATCAGAGATGGGGAATCAGAGGCGGGGAATCAGAGGCAGGGAATGGGATTCCGGGAATCAGAGGCGGGAAATCAGAGCTGGGGAATCAGATGCGGGGAATCAGAGTTGGGGAATCAGAGGCGGCGAAGCAGATATGGGGAAATAGAGCCGGGGAATCAGATATGGGGAGTCAGAGGCAGGGAACCAGATATGGGGAATCAGAGGCTGGGAATCAGAGGGGGGGAAACAGAGGCGGGGAATGAGATATGGGGAATCAGAGGTGGGGAATCAGGGGCGGGGAATCAGTGGCAGGGAATCAGAGGCGGGGAATCAGAGGCGGGGAATCAGAGGCAGGGAATCAGACACGGGGAATCAGAGGTGGGGAATCAGAGATGGGGAATCAGAGGCAGGGAATCAGAGGCAGGGAATCAGACGCGGGGAATCAGAGGCGGGGAATCAGAGCTGGGGAATCAGAGGCGGGGAAGCAGAGGCAGGGAATCAGACGCGGGGAATCAGAGGCGGGGAATCAGAGCTGGGGAATCAGAGGTGGGGAATCAGAGTCAGGGAATCAGAGGCAGGGAATCGGATGTGCGGAATCAGAAATGGGGAATCAGAAGTGGGGAATCAGAGGCGGTGAATCAGAGATGGGGAATCAGAGGCGGGGAATCTGAGGCAGGAAATCAGACACGGGGATTCAGAGGCTGGGAATCAGACGGGGGGAATCAAAGGCGGGGAATCAGAGCTGGTGAATCAGAGGCAGGGAATCAGAGTTGGGGATTCAGAGGCGGGGAATCAGATATGGGGAAACAGAGGCGGGGTATCAGAAGCGGGCAAACAGAGGCGGGGAATTAGATATGGGGAATCAGAGGTGGGGAATCAGAGGTGGTGAATCAGAGATGGGGAATCACAGGCGGGGAATCAGAGGCAGGGAATAGAACGCGGGGAATCAGAGGCAGGGAATCAGAGCTTGGGAATCAGAGGCGGGGAATCAGATATGGGGAAACAGAGGCGGGGAATCAGAGGCGGGGAATCAGACATGGGGAATCGGATGCGGGGAATCAGAGGCGGGGAATCAGAGCTGGGGAATCAGAGGCGGGGAATCAGAGTTGGGGCATCAGAGGTGGGGAATTAGATATGGGGAAACAGAGGCGGGGAATCAGAGGCGGGGAAACAGAGGCGGGGAATCAGATATGGGGAATCAGTGGTGGGGACTCAGAGGCAGGGAATCAGATGTGCGGAATCAGAGATGGGGTATCAGAGGCAGGGTATCAGAATCAGAAGCGGGGAATCAGAGGCCGGGAATCAGAGGCCGGGAATCAGATGCTGGGAATAAGAGGCCGGGAATCAGAGGTGGGGAATCAGAGTCCGGGAATCAGAGATGGGGATTCAGAGGCGGGGAATGAGATATGGAGAATCAGAGGCGGGGAATCAGAGTCGGGGAAACAGAGGTGGGGATTCAGATATGGGGAATCAGAGGTGGCGAATCAAAGGCGGTGAATCAGAGATGGGGAATCAGAGGCGGGGAATCAGAGGCAGGGAATCAGATGCGGGGATTCAGAGGCGGGGAATCAGAGCTGGCGAATCAGAGGTGGGGAATCAGAGATGGGGAATCAGAGGCGGGGAATCAGAGGCAGGGAATCAGACGCGGGGAATCAGAGGCGGGGAATAAGAGCTGGGGAATCAGAGGCAGGGAATCAGAGTTGGGGATTCAGAGGCGGGGAATCAGATATGGGGAAACAGAGGCGGGGAATCAGAGGCGGGCAAACAGAGGCGGGGAATCAGATATGGGGAATCAGAGGTGGGGAATCAGGGGCAGGGAATCAGTGGCAGGGAATCAGACGCGGGGAATCAGAGTCGGGGAATCAGACGCGGGGAATCAGAGTCGGGGAATCAGAGGCAGGGAATCAGACACGGGGAATCAGAGGCGGGGAATCAGAGATGGGGAATCAGAGGCGGGGAATCAGAGGCAGGGAATCGGATTCCGGGAATCAGAGGCGGGAAATCAGAGCTGGGGAATCAGAGGCGGGGAATCAGAGTTGGGGAATCAGAGGCGGCGAAACAGATATGGGGAAATAGAGGCGGGGAATCAGATATGGGGAATCAGAGGCAGGGAACCAGATATGGGGATCAGAGGCTGGGAATCAGAGGGGGGGAAACAGAGGCGGGGAATAAGATATGGGGAATCAGAGGTGGGGAATCAGGGGCGGGGAATCAGTGGCAGGGAATCAGAGGCGGGGAATCAGAGGCGGGGAATCAGAGGCAGGGAATCAGACACGGGGAATCAGAGGTGGGGAATCAGAGATGGGGAATCAGAGGCAGGGAATCAGAGGCAGGAAATCAGACACGGGGATTCAGAGGCTGGGAATCAGACGGGGGGAATCAAAGGCGTGGAATCAGAGCTGGTGAATCAGAGGCAGGGAATCAGAGTTGGGGATTCAGAGGCGGGGAATCAGATATGGGGAAACAGAGGCGGGGAATCAGAGGCGGGCAAACAGAGGCGGGGAATCAGATATGGGGAATCAGAGGTGGGGAATCAGAGGTGGTGAATCAGAGATGGGGAATCACAGGCGGGGAATCAGAGGCAGGGAATGGAACGCGGGGAATCAGAGGCAGGGAATCAGAGCTGGGGAATCAGAGGCGGGGAATCAGATATGGGGAAACAGAGGCGGGGAATCAGAGGCGGGGAAACAGAGGCGGGGAATCAGACATGGGGAATCGGATGCAGGGAATCAGAGGTGGGGAATCAGAGCTGGGGAATCAGAGGCGGGGAATCAGAGTTGGGGCATCAGAGGTGGGGAATTATATATGGGGAAACAGAGGCGGGGAAACAGAGGCGGGGAATCAGATATGGGGAATCAGAGGTGGGGAATCAGAGGCAGGGAATCAGATGTGCGGAATCAGAGATGGGGAATCAGAGGCAGGGAATCAGAATCAGAAGCGGGGAATCAGAGGCCGGGAATCAGAGGTGGGGAATCAGAGTCCGGGAATCAGAGATGGGGATTCAGAGGCGGGGAATGAGATATGGAGAATCAGAGGCGGGGAATCAGAGGCGGGGAAACAGAGGTGGGGAATCAGACATGGGGAATCAGAGGTGGCGAATCAAAGGCGGTGAATCAGAGATATGGAATCAGAGGCGGGGAATCAGAGGCAGGGAATCAGATGCGGGGAATCAGAGGCGGGGAATCAGAGCTGGCGAATCAGAGGCGGGGAATCAGAGGTGGGCAATCAGAGCCGGGGAATCAGATATGGGGAATCAGAGGCGGGGAATCAGAGGCGGGGAAACAGAGGCGGGGAATCAGATATGGGGAATCAGAGTTGGGGAATCAGAGGTTGTAAATCAGAGATGGGGAATCAAGGCGGGGAATCAGAGGCAGGGAATCAGACGCGGGGAATCAGATGCGGGGATTCAGAGCTGGGGAATCAGAGGCTGGGAATCAGAGTTGGGGAATCAGAGGCAGGGAATCAGATATGGGGAAACAGAGGCGGGGAATCAGAGGCGGTGAAACAGAGGCGGGGAATCAGATATGGGGAATCAGAAGTGGGGAATCAGGGGCAGGGAATCAGTGGCAGGGAATCAGAGGCGGGGAATCAGAGGCGGGGAATCAGAGGCAGGGAATCAGACACGGGAAATCAGAGGCGGGGAATCAGAGATGGGGAATCAGAGGTGGGGAATCAGAGGCAGGGAATCGGACGCCGGGAATCAGAGGCGGGGAATCAGAGCTGGGGAATCAGAGGCGGGGAATCAGAGTTGGGGAATCAGAGGCGGGGAATCAGATATGGGGAAATAGAGGCGGGGAATCAGATATGGGGAATGAGAGGTGTGGAATCAGAGGTTGGGAATCAGAGGCAGGGAATCAGAGGCGGGGAAACAGAGGCGGGGAATCAGATATGGGGAATCAGAGGTGGCGAATCAAAGGCGGTGAAACAGAGATGGGGAATCAGGGCAGGGAATCAGAGGCAGGGAATCAGAGCTGGGGAAACAGAGGCGGGGAATCAGATATGGGGAATCAGAGGTGGGGAATCAGGGGCGGGGAATCAGTGGCAGGGAATCAGAGCTGGGGAATCAGAGGTGGGGAATCAGAGCTGGGGAAACAGAGGCGGGGAATCAGATATGGGGAATCAGAGGTGGGGAATCAGGGGCGGGGAATCAGTGGCAGGGAATCAGAGGCCGGGAATAAAAGGCGGGGAATCAGAGCTGGGGAATCAGAGGCCGGGAATCAGAGGCAGGGAAACAGAGGCGGGGAATCAGATATGGGGAATCAGAGGTGGGGAATTAGAGGTTGCGAATCAGAGGCAGGGAATCAGAGGCGGGGAATCAGAGGCAGGGAATCGGATGTGCGGAATCAGAGATGGGGAATCAGAGGTGGGGATTCAGAGGTGGTGAATCAGAGAAGGGGAATCAGAGGCAGGGAATCAGACGCAGGGAATCAGAGGCGGGGAATCATAGCTGGCGAATTAGAGGAGGGGAATCAAAGTTGGGGAATCAGAGGCGGGGAATCAGATATGGGGAAACAGAGGCGGGGAATCAGAGGCGGGGAAACAGAGGCGGGGAATCATAGGCGGGGAATCAGAGATGGGGAATCAGAGGCGGGGAATCAGAGGCAGGGAATCGGATGCCGGAAATCAGAGGCGGGAAATCAGAGCTGGGGAATCAGAGGCGGGGAATCAGAGTTGGGGAATCAGAGGCGGCGAAGCAGATATGGGGAAAATGAGGCGGGGAATCAGATATGGGTAATCAGAGGCGGGGAATAAGATATGGGGAATCAGAGGTGGGGAATCAGTGGTGGGGAATCAGTGGCAGGGAATCAGAGGCGGGGAATCAGAGGCGGGGATTCAGAGGCAGGGAATCAGACACGGGGAATCAGAGGTGGGGAATCAGAAATGGGGAATCAGAGGCGGGGAATCAGAGGCAGGGAATCAGAGGCGGGCAAACAGAGGCGGGGAAACAGAGGCGGGGAATCAGATATGGGGAATCAAGGTGGGGAATCAGGGGCGGGGAGTCTGTGGCAGGGAATCAGAGGAGTGGAATCAGAGGCGGGGAATCAGAGGCAGGGAATCATACACGGGGAATCAGAGGCGGGGAATCAGAGATGGGGAATCAGAAGCCGGGAATCAGAGGTGGGGAATCAGGGTCCGGGAATCAGAGATGGGGAATCAGAGGCGCCGAATCCGATATGGGGAATCAGAGGAGCGAATCAGAGGCAGTGAATTAGAGATGGGGAATCAGAAGCGGGGTATCAGAGGCGACCAATCAGAGGCGGGGAAACAGAGGCGGTGAATCAGATATGGGGAATCAGAGGTGGGGAATCAGGGGCGGGGAATCAGTGGCAGGGAATCAGAGGCTGGGAATCAGAGGCCGGGAATCAGATGCCGGGAATAAGAGGACTGGGAATCAGAGATGGGGAATCAGAGGCGGGGAATCACAGTTGGGGAATCAGAGGCGGGGAGTCAGATATGGGGAATCAGAGGCGGGGAATCAGAGGCGGGGAAACAGAGGCGGGGAATCAGAGGCGGGGAATCAGAGGCAGGGAATCAGACACGGGGAATCAGAGGCAGGGAATCAGAGATGGGGAATCAGAGGCGGGGCATCAGAGGCAGGGAATCAGATGCGAGGAATCAGAGGCGGGGAATCAGAGGTGGGGAATCAGAGGCGGGAAATCAGAGTTGGGGAATCAGAGGCGGGGAATCAGATATGGGGAAACTGAGGCGGGGAATCAGAAACGGGGAAACAGAGGCGGGGAATCAGATATGGGGAATCAGAGTCCGGGAATCAGAGATGGGGAATCAGAGGCGGGGAATCAGATATGGGGAATCAGAGGCGGGGAATCAGAGGCGGGGAAACAGAGGCGGGGAATCAGATATGGGGAATCAAGGTGGGGAATCAGGTGCGGGGAGTCTGTGGCAGGGAATCAGAGGAGTGGAATCAGAGGCGGGGAATCAGAGGCAGGGAATCATACACGGGGAATCAGAGGCGGGGAATCAGAGATGGGGAATCAGAAGCCGGGAATCAGAGGTGGGGAATCAGAGTCCGGGAATCAGAGATGGGGAATCAGAGGCGCCGAATCCGATATGGGGAATCAGAGGAGCGAATCAGAGGCAGTGAATTAGAGATGGGGAATCAGAAGCGGGGTATCAGAGGCGACCAATCAGAGGCGGGGAAACAGAGGCGGTGAATCAGATATGGGGAATCAGAGGTGGGGAATCAGGGGCGGGGAATCAGTGGCTGGGAATCAGAGGCCGGGAATCAGATGCCGGGAATAAGAGGACTGGGAATCAGAGATGGTGAATCAGAGGCGGGGAATCACAGTTGGGGAATCAGAGGCGGGGAGTCAGATATGGGGAATCAGAGGCGGGGAATCAGAGGCGGGGAAACAGAGGCGGGGAATCAGAGGCGGGGAATCAGAGGCAGGGAATCAGACACGGGGAATCAGAGGCGGGGAATCAGAGACGGGGAATCAGAGGCGGGGCATCAGAGGCAGGGAATCAGATGCGAGGAATCAGAGGCGGGGAATCAGAGGTGGGGAATCAGAGGCGGGAAATCAGAGTTGGGGAATCAGAGGCGGGGAATCAGATATGGGGAAACAGAGGCGGGGAATCAGAAACGGGGAAACAGAGGCGGGGAATCAGATATGGGGAATCAGAGGTGGGGAATCAGAGGTTGGGAATAAGAGGCAGGGAATCAGATGCGGGGAATCAAAGGCGGGGAATCAGAGGCAGGGAATCGGATGTGCGGAATCAGAGATGGGGAATCAGAGGTGGGGAATCAGAGTCCGGGGAAACAGCGGTGGGGAATCAGATATGGGGAATCAGAGGTGGGGAATCAGAGGTTGGGAATCAGAGGCGGGGAATCAGAGGCGGGGAATCAGAGACAGGGAATCAGAGGCAGGGAATCAGATGTGGGGAATCAGAGGCGGGGAATCAGAGATGGGGAATCATAGCGGGGAATCAGAGGCAGGGAATCAGACGCGGTGAATCAGAGGCGGGGAATCAGAGATGGGGAATAACAGGCTGGGAATCAGAGTTGGGGTATCAGAGGCGGGCAATCAGATATGGGGAAAAAAAGGCAGGGATTCAGAGTCGGGGAAACAGAGGCGGGGAAACAGATATGGGGAAACAGAGGCGCGGAATCAGAGGCGGGGAAATGAGGCGGGGAATCAGATATGGGGAATCAGAGGTGGGGAATCAGAGGTTGAGAATCAGAGGCAGGGAATCAGAGGCTGTGAATCAGAGGCAGGGAATCAGATGCGGGGAATCAGAGGCGGGGAATGAGAGGTGGGGAATCAGAGTCCAGGAATCAGAGATGGTGAATCAGAGGAGGGGAATCAGAGGCGGGGAAACATAGGTGGGGAATCAGATATGGGGAATCAGAGGTGAGGAATCAGAGGCGGTGAATTAGAGATGGGGAATCAGAGGCTGTGAATCAGAGGCAGGAAATCAGACACGGGGAATCAGAGATGGGGAATCAGAGGCGGGGAATCAGAGGCCGGGAATCACAGGCCGGGAATCAGAGGCCGGGAATCAGAGGTGGGAAATCAGAGGCAGGGAATCAGACGTGGGGAACCAGAGGCGGGGGTTCATAGCTGACGAATCAGGGGCGGGGAATCAGAGGTGTGGAATCAGAGGCTGGGAATCAGATATGGGGAATCAGAGGGGCGAATCAGAGGCGGGGAAACAGAGGCGGGGAATCAGATATGGGGAATCAGAGGTGGGAATCAGAGGTTGTGAATCAGAGATGGGGAATCAGAGGCGGGGAATCAGAGGCAGGGAATCAGACACGGGGAATCAGAGGCGGGGAATCAGAGCTGGGGAATCAGAGGCGGGGAATCAGACGTGGGGAACCAGAGGCGGGGATTCATAGCTGACGAATCAGGGGTGGGGAATCAGAGGTGTGGAATCAGAGGCTGGGAATCAGATATGGGGAATCAGAGGCGGGGAATCAGAGGCGGGGAAACAGAGGCGGGGAATCAGATATGGGGAATCAGAGGTGGGGAATCAGAGGTTGTGAATCAGAGATGGGGAATCAGAGGCGGGGAATCAGAGGCAGGGAATCAGACGCGGGGAATCAGAGGCGGGGAATCAGAGCTGGGGAATCAGAGGCGGGGAATCAGAGTTGGGGATCAGAGGCGGGGAATCAGATATGGGGAATCAGAGGCGGGGAATCAGAGGCAGGGAAACAGAGGCGGGGAATCAGATATGGGGAATCAGAGGTGGGGAATCAGAGGTTGGGAATCAGAGGCGGGGAATCAGAGGCGGGGAATCAGAGACAGGGAATCAGAGGCAGGGAATCAGATGTGGGGAATCAGAGGCGGGGAATCAGAGATGGGGAATCAGAGCGGGGAATCAGAGGCAGGGAATCAGACGCGGGGAATCAGAGGCGGGGAATCAGAGATGGGGAATAACAGGCTGGGAATCAGAGTTGGGGTATCAGAGGCGGGGAATCAGATATGGGGAAAAAGAGGCGGGGATTCAGAGGTGGGGAAACAGAGGCGGGGAAACAGATATGGGGAAACAGAGGCTCGGAATCAGAGGCGGGGAAATGAGGCGGGGAATCAGATATGGGGAATCAGAGGTGGGGAATCAGAGGTTGAGAATCAGAGGCAGGGAATCAGAGGCTGTGAATCAGAGGCAGGGAATCAGATGCGGGGAATCAGAGGCGGGGAATGAGAGGTGGGGAATCAGAGTCCAGGAATCAGAGATGGTGAATCAGAGGAGGGGAATCAGAGGCGGGGAAACATAGGTGGGAAATCAGATATGGGGAATCAGAGGTGGGGAATCAGAGGCGGTGAATTAGAGATTGGGAATCAGAGGCTGTGAATCAGAGGCAGGAAATCAGACACGGGGAATAGGAGGCGGGGAATCAGAGGCAGTGAATCAGAGCTGGGGAATCAGAGGTTGGGAATCAGAGGCGAGGAATCAGAGGCGGGGAATCTGAGACAGGGAATCAGAGGCAGGGAATCAGATGTGGGGAATCAGAGATGGGGAATCAGAGGCAGGGAATCAGAATCAGAAGCGGGGAATCAGAGGCAGGGAATCACAGGCCGGGAATCACAGGCCGGGAATCAGAGGCCGGGAATCAGAGGTGGGGAATCAGAGGCAGGGAATCAGACGTGGGGAACCAGAGGCGGGGATTCATAGCTGACGAATCAGGGGCGGGGAATCAGAGGTGTGGAATCAGAGGCTGGGAATCAGATATGGGGAATCAGAGGGGCGAATCAGAGGCGGGGAAACACAGGCGGGGAATCAGATATGGGGAATCAGAGGTGGGGAATCAGAGGTTGTGAATCAGAGATGGGGAATCAGAGGCGGGGAATCAGAGGCAGGGAATCAGACGCGGGGAATCAGAGGCGGGGAATCAGAGCTGGGGAATCAGAGGCGGGGAATCAGACGTGCGGAACCAGAGGCGGGGATTCATAGCTGACGAATCAGGGGCGGGGAATCAGAGGTGTGGAATCAGAGGCTGGGAATCAGATATGGGGAATCATAGGCGGGGAATCAGAGGCGGGGAAACAGAGGCGGGGAATCGGATATGGGGAATCAGAGGTGGGGAATCAGAGGTTGTGAATCAGAGATGGGGAATCAGAGGCGGGGAATCAGAGGCAGGGAATCAGACGAGGGGAATCAGAGCCGGGGAATCGGAGCTGGGGAATCAGAGGCGGGGAATCAGAGTTGGGGATCAGAGGCGGGGAATCAGATATGGGGAATCAGAGGCGGGGAATCAGAGGCGGGGAAACAGAGGCGGGGAATCAAGGTGGGGAATCAGGGGCGGGGAGTCTGTGGCAGGGAATCAGAGGAGGGGAATCAGAGGCGGGGAATCAGAGGCAGGGAATCATACACGGGGAATCAGAGGCGGGGAATCAGAGATGGGGAATCAGAAGCCGGGAATCAGAGGTGGGGAATCAGAGTCCGGGAATCAGAGATGGGGAATCAGAGGCGGCGAATCCGATATGGGGAATCAGAGGCGGGGAATCAGATATGGGGAATCAGAGGAGGCGAATCAGAGGCAGTGAATTAGAGATGGGGAATCAGAGGCGGGGTATCAGAGGCGACCAATCAGAGGCGGGGAAACAGAGGCGGGGAATCAGATATGGGGAATCAGAGGTGGGGAATCAGGGGCGGGGATTCAGTGGCAGGGAATCAGAGGCTGGGAATCAGAGGCCGGGAATCAGATGCCGGGAATAAGAGGACTGGGAATCAGAGATGGGGAATCAGAGGCGGCGTATCAGAGTTGGGGAATCAGAGGCGGGGAGTCAGATATGGGGAATTAGAGGTGGGGAATCAGAGGCGGGGAAACAGAGGCGAGGAATCGTAGGCGGGGAATCAGAGGCAGGGAATCAGACACGGGGAATCAGAGGCAGGGAATCAGAGGTTGAGAATCAGAGGCAGGGAATCAGAGGCTGTGAATCAGAGGCAGGGAATCAGATGCGGGGAATCAGAGGCGGGGAATGAGAGGTGGGGAATCAGAGTCCAGGAATCAGAGATGGTGAATCAGAGGAGGGGAATCAGAGGCGGGGAATCAGAGGCGGGGAATCAGAGACAGGGAATCAGAGGCAGGGAATCAGATGTGGGGAATCAGAGATGGGGAATCAGAGGCAGGGAATCAGAATCTGAAGCGGGGAATCAGAGGCAGGGAATCAGAGGCCGGGAATCACAGGCCGGGAATCAGAGGCTGGGAATCAGAGGTGGGGAATCAGAGGCAGGGAATCAGACGTGGGGAACCAGAGGCGGGGATTCATAGCTGACGAATAAGGGGCGGGGAATCAGAGGCTGTGAATCAGAGGCAGGAAATCAGACACGGGGAATAGGAGGCGGGGAATCAGAGGCAGTGAATCAGAGCTGGGGAATCAGAGGTTGGGAATCAGAGGCGGGGAATCAGAGGCGGGGAATCAGAGACAGGGAATCAGAGGCAGGGAATCAGATGTGGGGAATCAGAGATGGGGAATCAGAGGCAGGGAATCAGAATCAGAAGCGGGGAATCAGAGGCGGGGAATCAGAGGCCGGGAATCAGAGGCCGGGAATCAGAGGCCGGGAATCAGAGGTGGGGAATCAGAGGCAGGGAATCAGACGTGGGGAACCAGAGGCGGGGATTCATAGCTGACGAATCAGGGGCGTGGAATCAGAGGTGTGGAATCAGAGGCTGGGAATCAGATATGGGGAATCAGAGGGGCGAATCAGAGGCGGGGAAACAGAGGCGGGGAATCAGATATGGGGAATCAGAGGTGGGGAATCAGAGGTTGTGAATCAGAGATGTGGAATCAGAGGCGGGGAATCAGAGGCAGGGAATCAGACGCAGGGAATCAGAGCCGGGGAATCAGATCTGGGGAATCAGAGGCGGGGAATCAGAGTTGGGGATCAGAGGCGGGGAATCAGATATGGGGAATCAGAGGCGGGGAATCAGAGGCGGGGAAACAGAGGCGGGGAATCAGATATGGGGAATCAAGGTGGGGAATCAGGGGCGGGGAGTCTGTGGCAGGGAATCAGAGGAGTGGAATCAGATGCGGGGAATCAGAGGCAGGGAATCATACACGGGGAATCAGAGGCGGGGAATCAGAGATGGGGAATCAGAAGCCGGGAATCAGAGGTGGGGAATCAGAGTCCGGGAATCAGAGATGGGGAATCAGAGGCGCCGAATCCGATATGGGGAATCAGAGGAGCGAATCAGAGGCAGTGAATTAGAGATGGGGAATCAGAGTTGGGGAATCAGAGGTTGTAAATCAGAGATGGGGAATCAAGGCGGGGAATCAGAGGCAGGGAATCAGACGCGGGGAATCAGATGCGGGGATTCAGAGCTGGGGAATCAGAGGCTGGGAATCAGAGTTGGGGATCAGAGGCGGGGAATCAGATATGGGGAATCAGAGGCGGGGAATCAGAGGCGGGGAAACAGAGGCGGGGAATCAGATATGGGGAATCAAGGTGGGGAATCAGGGGCGGGGAGTCTGTGGCAGGGAATCAGAGGAGTGGAATCAGATGCGGGGAATCAGAGGCAGGGAATCATACACGGGGAATCAGAGGCGGGGAATCAGAGATGGGGAATCAGAAGCCGGGAATCAGAGGTGGGGAATCAGAGTCCGGGAATCAGAGATGGGGAATCAGAGGCGCCGAATCCGATATGGGGAATCAGAGGAGCGAATCAGAGGCAGTGAATTAGAGATGGGGAATCAGAGTTGGGGAATCAGAGGTTGTAAATCAGAGATGGGGAATCAAGGCGGGGAATCAGAGGCAGGGAATCAGACGCGGGGAATCAGATGCGGGGATTCAGAGCTGGGGAATCAGAGGCTGGGAATCAGAGTTGGGGAATCAGAGGCAGGGAATCAGATATGGGGAAACAGAGGCGGGGAATCAGAGGCGGGGAAACAGAGGCGGGGAATCAGATATGGGGAATCAGAAGTGGGGAATCAGGGGCAGGGAATCAGTGGCAGGGAATCAGAGGCGGGGAATCAGAGGCGGGGAATCAGAGGCAGGGAATCAGACACGGGGAATCAGAGGCGGGGAATCAGAGATGGGGAATCAGAGGTGGGGAATCAGAGGCAGGGAATCGGACGCCGGGAATCAGAGGCGGGGAATCAGAGCTGGGGAATCAGAGGCGGGGAATCATAGTTGGGGAATCAGAGGCGGGGAATCAGATATGGGGAAATAGAGGCGGGGAATCAGATATGGGGAATGAGAGGTGTGGAATCAGAGGTTGGGAATCAGAGGCAGGGAATCAGAGGCGGGGAAACAGAGGCGGGGAATCAGATATGGGGAATCAGAGGTGGCGAATCAAAGGCGGTGAAACAGAGATGGGGAATCAGGGCAGGGAATCAGAGGCAGGGAATCAGAGCTGGGGAAACAGAGGCGGGGAATCAGATATGGGGAATCAGAGGTGGGGAATCAGGGGCGGGGAACCAGTGGCAGGGAATCAGAGCTGGGGAATCAGAGGTGGGGAATCAGAGCTGGGGAAACAGAGGCGGGGAATCAGATATGGGGAATCAGAGGTGGGGAATCAGGGGCGGGGAATCAGTGGCAGGGAATCAGAGGCCGGGAATAAAAGGCGGGGAATCAGAGCTGGGGAATCAGAGGCCGGGAATCAGAGGCAGGGAAACAGAGGCGGGGAATCAGATATGGGGAATCAGAGGTGGGGAATTAGAGGTTGCGAATCAGAGGCAGGGAATCAGAGGCGGGGAATCAGAGGCGGGGAATCAGAGGCAGGGAATCGGATGTGCGGAATCAGAGATGGGGAATCAGAGGTGGGGATTCAGAGGTGGTGAATCAGAGAAGGGGAATCAGAGGCAGGGAATCAGACGCAGGGAATCAGAGGCGGGGAATCATAGCTGGCGAATTAGAGGAGGGGAATCAAAGTTGGGGAATCAGAGGCGGGGAATCAGATATGGGGAAACAGAGGCGGGGAATCAGAGGCGGGGAAACAGAGGCGGGGAATCATAGGCGGGGAATCAGAGATGGGGAATCAGAGGCGGGGAATCAGAGGCAGGGAATCGGATGCCGGAAATCAGAGGCGGGAAATCAGAGCTGGGGAATCAGAGGCGGGGAATCAGAGTTGGGGAATCAGAGGCGGCGAAGCAGATATGGGGAAAATGAGGCGGGGTATCAGATATGGGTAATCAGAGGCTGGGAATAAGATATGGGGAATCAGAGGTGGGGAATCAGTGGTGGGGAATCAGTGGCAGGGAATCAGAGGCGGGGAATCAGAGGCGGGGATTCAGAGGCAGGGAATCAGACACGGGGAATCAGAGGTGGGGAATCAGAAATGGGGAATCAGAGGCGGGGAATCAGAGGCAGGGAATCAGAGGCGGGCAAACAGAGGCGGGGAAACAGAGGCGGGGAATCAGATATGGGGAATCAAGGTGGGGAATCAGGGGCGGGGAGTCTGTGGCAGGGAATCAGAGGAGTGGAATCAGAGGCGGGGAATCAGAGGCAGGGAATCATACACGGGGAATCAGAGGCGGGGAATCAGAGATGGGGAATCAGAAGCCGGGAATCAGAGGTGGGGAATCAGAGTCCGGGAATCAGAGATGGGGAATCAGAGGCGCCGAATCCGATATGGGGAATCAGAGGAGCGAATCAGAGGCAGTGAATTAGAGATGGGGAATCAGAAGCGGGGTATCAGAGGCGACCAATCAGAGGCGGGGAAACAGAGGCGGTGAATCAGATATGGGGAATCAGAGGTGGGGAATCAGGGGCGGGGAATCAGTGGCAGGGAATCAGAGGCTGGGAATCAGAGGCCGGGAATCAGATGCCGGGAATAAGAGGACTGGGAATCAGAGATGTGGAATCAGAGGCGGGGAATCACAGTTGGGGAATCAGAGGCGGGGAGTCAGATATGGGGAATCAGAGGCGGGGAATCAGAGGCGGGGAAACAGAGGCGGGGAATCAGAGGCGGGGAATCAGAGGCAGGGAATCAGACACGGGGAATCAGAGGCAGGGAATCAGAGATGGGGAATCAGAGGCGGGGCATCAGAGGCAGGGAATCAGATGCGAGGAATCAGAGGCGGGGAATCAGAGGTGGGGAATCAGAGGCGGGAAATCAGAGTTGGGGAATCAGAGGCGGGGAATCAGATATGGGGAAACTGAGGCGGGGAATCAGAAACGGGGAAACAGAGGCGGGGAATCAGATATGGGGAATCAGAGTCCGGGAATCAGAGATGGGGAATCAGAGGCGGGGAATCAGATATGGGGAATCAGAGGCGGGGAATCAGAGGCGGGGAAACAGAGGCGGGGAATCAGATATGGGGAATCAAGGTGGGGAATCAGGGGCGGGGAGTCTGTGGCAGGGAATCAGAGGAGTGGAATCAGAGGCGGGGAATCAGAGGCAGGGAATCATACACGGGGAATCAGAGGCGGGGAATCAGAGATGGGGAATCAGAAGCCGGGAATCAGAGGTGGGGAATCAGAGTCCGGGAATCAGAGATGGGGAATCAGAGGCGCCGAATCCGATATGGGGAATCAGAGGAGCGAATCAGAGGCAGTGAATTAGAGATGGGGAATCAGAAGCGGGGTATCAGAGGCGACCAATCAGAGGCGGGGAAACAGAGGCGGTGAATCAGATATGGGGAATCAGAGGTGGGGAATCAGGGGCGGGGAATCAGTGGCAGGGAATCAGAGGCTGGGAATCAGAGGCCGGGAATCAGATGCCGGGAATAAGAGGACTGGGAATCAGAGATGGTGAATCAGAGGCGGGGAATCACAGTTGGGGAATCAGAGGCGGGGAGTCAGATATGGGGAATCAGAGGCGGGGAATCAGAGGCGGGGAAACAGAGGCGGGGAATCAGAGGCGGGGAATCAGAGGCAGGGAATCAGACACGGGGAATCAGAGGCGGGGAATCAGAGATGGGGAATCAGAGGCGGGGCATCAGAGGCAGGGAATCAGATGCGAGGAATCAGAGGCGGGGAATCAGAGGTGGGGAATCAGAGGCGGGAAATCAGAGTTGGGGAATCTGAGGCGGGGAATCAGATATGGGGAAACAGAGGCGGGGAATCAGAAACGGGGAAACAGAGGCGGGGAATCAGATATGGGGAATCAGAGGTGGGGAATCAGAGGTTGGGAATAAGAGGCAGGGAATCAGATGCGGGGAATCAAAGGCGGGGAATCAGAGGCAGGGAATCGGATGTGCGGAATCAGAGATGGGGAATCAGAGGTGGGGAATCAGAGTCCGGGGAAACAGCGGTGGGGAATCAGATATGGGGAATCAGAGGTGGGGAATCAGAGGTTGGGAATCAGAGGCGGGGAATCAGAGGCGGGGAATCAGAGACAGGGAATCAGAGGCAGGGAATCAGATGTGGGGAATCAGAGGCGGGGAATCAGAGATGGGGAATCAGAGCGGGGAATCAGAGGCAGGGAATCAGACGCGGTGAATCAGAGGCGGGGAATCAGACATGGGGAATAACAGGCTGGGAATCAGAGTTGGGGTATCAGAGGCGGGGAATCAGATATGGGGAAAAAAATGCAGGGATTCAGAGTCGGGGAAACAGAGGCGGGGAAACAGATATGGGGAAACAGAGGCGCGGAATCAGAGGCGGGGAAATGAGGCGGGGAATCAGATATGGGGAATCAGAGGTGGGGAATCAGAGGTTGAGAATCAGAGGCAGGGAATCAGAGGCTGTGAATCAGAGGCAGGGAATCAGATGCGGGGAATCAGAGGCGGGGAATGAGAGGTGGGGAATCAGAGTCCAGGAATCAGAGATGGTGAATCAGAGGAGGGGAATCAGAGGCGGGGAAACATAGGTGGGGAATCAGATATGGGGAATCAGAGGTGAGGAATCAGAGGCGGTGAATTAGAGATGGGGAATCAGAGGCTGTGAATCAGAGGCAGGAAATCAGACACGGGGAATCAGAGATGGGGAATCAGAGGCGGGGAATCAGAGGCAGGGAATCAGATGTGGGGAATCAGAGATGGGGAATCAGAGGCAGGGAATCAGAATCAGAAGCGGGGAATCAGAGGCGGGGAATCAGAGGCCGGGAATCACAGGCCGGGAATCAGAGGCCGGGAATCAGAGGTGGGAAATCAGAGGCAGGGAATCAGATGTGGGGAACCAGAGGCGGGGGTTCATAGCTGACGAATCAGGGGCGGGGAATCAGAGGTGTGGAATCAGAGGCTGGGAATCAGATATGGGGAATCAGATATGGGGAATCAGAGGTGGGGAATCAGAGGTTGTGAATCAGAGATGAGGAATCAGAGGCGGGGAATCAGAGGCAGGGAATCAGACACGGGGAATCAGAGGCGGGGAATCAGAGCTGGGGAATCAGAGGCGGGGAATCAGACGTGGGGAACCAGAGGCGGGGATTCATAGCTGACGAATCAGGGGTGGGGAATCAGAGGTGTGGAATCAGAGGCTGGGAATCAGATATGGGGAATCAGAGGCGGGGAATCAGAGGCAGGGAAACAGAGGCGGGGAATCAGATATGGGGAATCAGAGGTGGGGAATCAGAGGTTGTGAATCAGAGATGGGGAATCAGAGGCGGGGAATCAGAGGCAGGGAATCAGACGCGGGGAATCAGAGGCGGGGAATCATAGCTGGGGAATCAGAGGCGGGGAATCAGAGTTGGGGATCAGAGGCGGGGAATCAGATATGGGGAATCAGAGGCGGGGAATCAGAGGCGGGGAAACAGAGGCGGGGAATCAGATATGGGGAATCAGAGGTGGGGAATCAGAGGTTGGGAATCAGAGGCGGGGAATCAGAGGCGGGGAATCAGAGACAGGGAATCAGAGGCAGGGAATCAGATGTGGGGAATCAGAGGCGGGGAATCAGAGATGGGGAATCAGAGCGGGGAATCAGAGGCAGGGAATCAGACGCGGGGAATCAGAGGCGGGGAATCAGAGATGGGGAATAACAGGCTGGGAATCAGAGTTGGGGTATCAGAGGCGGGGAATCAGATATGGGGAAAAAGAGGCGGGGATTCAGAGGTGGGGAAACAGAGGCGGGGAAACAGATATGGGGAAACAGAGGCTCGGAATCAGAGGCGGGGAAATGAGGCGGGGAATCAGATATGGGGAATCAGAGGTGGGGAATCAGAGGTTGAGAATCAGAGGCAGGGAATCAGAGGCTGTGAATCAGAGGCAGGGAATCAGATGCGGGGAATCAGAGGCGGGGAATGAGAGGTGGGGAATCAGAGTCCAGGAATCAGAGATGGTGAATCAGAGGAGGGGAATCAGAGGCGGGGAAACATAGGTGGGAAATCAGATATGGGGAATCAGAGGTGGGGAATCAGAGGCGGTGAATTAGAGATTGGGAATCAGAGGCTGTGAATCAGAGGCAGGAAATCAGACACGGGGAATAGGAGGCGGGGAATCAGAGGCAGTGAATCAGAGCTGGGGAATCAGAGGTTGGGAATCAGAGGCGAGGAATCAGAGGCGGGGAATCTGAGACAGGGAATCAGAGGCAGGGAATCAGATGTGGGGAATCAGAGATGGGGAATCAGAGGCAGGGAATCAGAATCAGAAGCGGGGAATCAGAGGCGGGGAATCACAGGCCGGGAATCACAGGCCGGGAATCAGAGGCCGGGAATCAGAGGTGGGGAATCAGAGGCAGGGAATCAGACGTGGGGAACCAGAGGCGGGGATTCATAGCTGACGAATCAGGGGCGGGGAATCAGAGGTGTGGAATCAGAGGCTGGGAATCAGATATGGGGAATCAGAGGGGCGAATCAGAGGCGGGGAATCACAGGCGGGGAATCAGATATGGGGAATCAGAGGTGGGGAATCAGAGGTTGTGAATCAGAGATGGGGAATCAGAGGCGGGGAATCAGAGGCAGGGAATCAGACGCGGGGAATCAGAGGCGGGGAATCAGAGCTGGGGAATCAGAGGCGGGGAATCAGACGTGGGGAACCAGAGGCGGGGATTCATAGCTGACGAATCAGGGGCGGGGAATCAGAGGTGTGGAATCAGAGGCTGGGAATCAGATATGGGGAATCATAGGCGGGGAATCAGAGGCGGGGAAACAGAGGCGGGGAATCGGATATGGGGAATCAGAGGTGGGGAATCAGAGGTTGTGAATCAGAGATGGGGAATCAGAGGCGGGGAATCAGAGGCAGGGAATCAGACGAGGGGAATCAGAGCCGGGGAATCGGAGCTGGGGAATCAGAGGCGGGGAATCAGAGTTGGGGATCAGAGGCGGGGAATCAGATATGGGGAATCAGAGGCGGGGAATCAGAGGCGGGGAAACAGAGGCGGGGAATCAAGGTGGGGAATCAGGGGCGGGGAGTCTGTGGCAGGGAATCAGAGGAGGGGAATCAGAGGCGGGGAATCAGAGGCAGGGAATCATACACGGGGAATCAGAGGCGGGGAATCAGAGATGGGGAATCAGAAGCCGGGAATCAGAGGTGGGGAATCAGAGTCCGGGAATCAGAGATGGGGAATCAGAGGCGGCGAATCCGATATGGGGAATCAGAGGCGGGGAATCAGATATGGGGAATCAGAGGAGGCGAATCAGAGGCAGTGAATTAGAGATGGGGAATCAGAGGCGGGGTATCAGAGGCGACCAATCAGAGGCGGGGAAACAGAGGCGGGGAATCAGATATGGGGAATCAGAGGTGGGGAATCAGGGGCGGGGATTCAGTGGCAGGGAATCAGAGGCTGGGAATCAGAGGCCGGGAATCAGATGCCGGGAATAAGAGGACTGGGAATCAGAGATGGGGAATCAGAGGCGGGGTATCAGAGTTGGGGAATCAGAGGCGGGGAGTCAGATATGGGGAATCAGAGGTGGGGAATCAGAGGCGGGGAAACAGAGGCGAGGAATCGTAGGCGGGGAATCAGAGGCAGGGAATCAGACACGGGGAATCAGAGGCGGGGAATCAGAGGTTGAGAATCAGAGGCAGGGAATCAGAGGCTGTGAATCAGAGGCAGGGAATCAGATGCGGGAAATCAGAGGCGGGGAATGAGAGGTGGGGAATCAGAGTCCAGGAATCAGAGATGGTGAATCAGAGGAGGGGAATCAGAGGCGGGGAAACATAGGTGGGGAATCAGATATGGGGAATCAGAGGTGGGGAATCAGAGGCGGTGAATTAGAGATGGGGAATCAGAGGCTGTGAATAAGAGGCAGGAAATCAGTCACGGGGAATAGGAGGCGGGGAATCAGAGGCAGTGAATCAGAGCTGGGGAATCAGAGGTTGGGAATCAGAGGCGGGGAATCAGAGGCGGGGAATCAGAGACAGGGAATCAGAGGCAGGGAATCAGATGTGGGGAATCAGAGATGGGGAATCAGAGGCAGGGAATCAGAATCAGAAGCGGGGAATCAGAGGCGGGGAATCAGAGGCCGGGAATCACAGGCCGGGAATCAGAGGCTGGGAATCAGAGGTGGGGAGTCAGAGGCAGGGAATCAGACGTGGGGAACCAGAGGCGGGGATTCATAGCTGACGAATCAGGGGCGGGGAATCAGAGGCTGTGAATCAGAGGCAGGAAATCAGACACGGGGAATAGGAGGCGGGGAATCAGAGGCAGTGAATCAGAGCTGGGGAATCAGAGGTTGGGAATCAGAGGCGGGGAATCAGAGGCGGGGAATCAGAGACAGGGAATCAGAGGCAGGGAATCAGATGTGGGGAATCAGAGATGGGGAATCAGAGGCAGGGAATCAGAATCAGAAGCGGGGAATCAGAGGCGGGGAATCAGAGGCCGGGAATCAGAGGCCGGGAATCAGAGGCCGGGAATCAGAGGTGGGGAATCAGAGGCAGGGAATCAGACGTGGGGAACCAGAGGCGGGGATTCATAGCTGACGAATCAGGGGCGGGGAATCAGAGGTGTGGAATCAGAGGCTGAGAATCAGATATGGGGAATCAGAGGGGCGAATCAGAGGCGGGGAAACAGAGGCGGGGAATCAGATATGGGGAATCAGAGGTGGGGAATCAGAGGTTGTGAATCAGAGATGGGGAATCAGAGGCGGGGAATCAGAGGCAGGGAATCAGACGCGGGGAATCAGAGCCGGGGAATCAGATCTGGGGAATCAGAGGCGGGGAATCAGAGTTGGGGATCAGAGGCGGGGAATCAGATATGGGGAATCAGAGGCGGGGAATCAGAGGCGGGGAAACAGAGGCGGGGAATCAGATATGGGGAATCAAGGTGGGGAATCAGGGGCGGAGAGTCTGTGGCAGGGAATCAGAGGAGTGGAATCAGAGGCGGGGAATCAGAGGCAGGGAATCATACACGGGGAATCAGAGGCGGGGAATCAGAGATGGGGAATCAGAAGCCGGGAATCAGAGGTGGGGAATCAGAGTCCGGGAATCAGAGATGGGGAATCAGAGGCGCCGAATCCGATATGGGGAATCAGAGGAGCGAATCAGAGGCAGTGAATTAGAGATGGGGAATCAGAAGCGGGGTATCAGAGGCGACCAATCAGAGGCGGGGAAAGAGAGGCGGTGAATCAGATATGGGGAATCAGAGGTGGGGAATCAGGGGCTGTGAATCAGAGGCAGGGAATCAGATGCGGGGAATCAGAGGCGGGGAATGAGAGGTGGGGAATCAGAGTCCAGGAATCAGAGATGGTGAATCAGAGGAGGGGAATCAGAGGCGGGGAAACATAGGTGGGAAATCAGATATGGGGAATCAGAGGTGGGGAATCAGAGGCGGTGAATTAGAGATTGGGAATCAGAGGCTGTGAATCAGAGGCAGGAAATCAGACACGGGGAATAGGAGGCGGGGAATCAGAGGCAGTGAATCAGAGCTGGGGAATCAGAGGTTGGGAATCAGAGGCGAGGAATCAGAGGCGGGGAATCTGAGACAGGGAATCAGAGGCAGGGAATCAGATGTGGGGAATCAGAGATGGGGAATCAGAGGCAGGGAATCAGAATCAGAAGCGGGGAATCAGAGGCGGGGAATCACAGGCCGGGAATCACAGGCCGGGAATCAGAGGCCGGGAATCAGAGGTGGGGAATCAGAGGCAGGGAATCAGACGTGGGGAACCAGAGGCGGGGATTCATAGCTGACGAATCAGGGGCGGGGAATCAGAGGTGTGGAATCAGAGGCTGGGAATCAGATATGGGGAATCAGAGGGGCGAATCAGAGGCGGGGAAACACAGGCAGGGAATCAGATATGGGGAATCAGAGGTGGGGAATCAGAGGTTGTGAATCAGAGATGGGGAATCAGAGGCGGGGAATCAGAGGCAGGGAATCAGACGCGGGGAATCAGAGGCGGGGAATCAGAGCTGGGGAATCAGAAGCGGGGAATCAGACGTGGGGAACCAGAGGCGGGGATTCATAGCTGACGAATCAGGGGCGGGGAATCAGAGGTGTGGAATCAGAGGCTGGGAATCAGATATGGGGAATCATAGGCGGGGAATCAGAGGCGGGGAAACAGAGGCGGGGAATCGGATATGGGGAATCAGAGGTGGGGAATCAGAGGTTGTGAATCAGAGATGGGGAATCAGAGGCGGGGAATCAGAGGCAGGGAATCAGACGAGGGGAATCAGAGCCGGGGAATCGGAGCTGGGGAATCAGAGGCGGGGAATCAGAGTTGGGGATCAGAGGCGGGGAATCAGATATGGGGAATCAGAGGCGGGGAATCAGAGGCGGGGAAACAGAGGCGGGGAATCAAGGTGGGGAATCAGGGGCGGGGAGTCTGTGGCAGGGAATCAGAGGAGGGGAATCAGAGGCGGGGAATCAGAGGCAGGGAATCATACACGGGGAATCAGAGGCGGGGAATCAGAGATGGGGAATCAGAAGCCGGGAATCAGAGGTGGGGAATCAGAGTCCGGGAATCAGAGATGGGGAATCAGAGGCGGCGAATCCGATATGGGGAATCAGAGGCGGGGAATCAGATATGGGGAATCAGAGGAGGCGAATCAGAGGCAGTGAATTAGAGATGGGGAATCAGAGGCGGGGTATCAGAGGCGACCAATCAGAGGCGGGGAAACAGAGGCGGGGAATCAGATATGGGGAATCAGAGGTGGGGAATCAGGGGCGGGGATTCAGTGGCAGGGAATCAGAGGCTGGGAATCAGAGGCCGGGAATCAGATGCCGGGAATAAGAGGACTGGGAATCAGAGATGGGGAATCAGAGGCGGGGTATCAGAGTTGGGGAATCAGAGGCGGGGAGTCAGATATGGGGAATCAGAGGTGGGGAATCAGAGGCGGGGAAACAGAGGCGAGGAATCGTAGGCGGGGAATCAGAGGCAGGGAATCAGACACGGGGAATCAGAGGCGGGGAATCAGAGGTTGAGAATCAGAGGCAGGGAATCAGAGGCTGTGAATCAGAGGCAGGGAATCAGATGCGGGGAATCAGAGGCGGGGAATGAGAGGTGGGGAATCAGAGTCCAGGAATCAGAGATGGTGAATCAGAGGAGGGGAATCAGAGGCGGGGAAACATAGGTGGGGAATCAGATATGGGGAATCAGAGGTGGGGAATCAGAGGCGGTGAATTAGAGATGGGGAATCAGAGGCTGTGAATAAGAGGCAGGAAATCAGTCACGGGGAATAGGAGGCGGGGAATCAGAGGCAGTGAATCAGAGCTGGGGAATCAGAGGTTGGGAATCAGAGGCGGGGAATCAGAGGCGGGGAATCAGAGACAGGGAATCAGAGGCAGGGAATCAGATGTGGGGAATCAGAGATGGGGAATCAGAGGCAGGGAATCAGAATCAGAAGCGGGGAATCAGAGGCGGGGAATCAGAGGCCGGGAATCACAGGCCGGGAATCAGAGGCTGGGAATCAGAGGTGGGGAATCAGAGGCAGGGAATCAGACGTGGGGAACCAGAGGCGGGGATTCATAGCTGACGAATCAGGGGCGGGGAATCAGAGGCTGTGAATCAGAGGCAGGAAATCAGACACGGGGAATAGGAGGCGGGGAATCAGAGGCAGTGAATCAGAGCTGGGGAATCAGAGGTTGGGAATCAGAGGCGGGGAATCAGAGGCGGGGAATCAGAGACAGGGAATCAGAGGCAGGGAATCAGATGTGGGGAATCAGAGATGGGGAATCAGAGGCAGGGAATCAGAATCAGAAGCGGGGAATCAGAGGCGGGGAATCAGAGGCCGGGAATCAGAGGCCGGGAATCAGAGGCCGGGAATCAGAGGTGGGGAATCAGAGGCAGGGAATCAGACGTGGGGAACCAGAGGCGGGGATTCATAGCTGACGAATCAGGGGCGGGGAATCAGAGGTGTGGAATCAGAGGCTGAGAATCAGATATGGGGAATCAGAGGGGCGAATCAGAGGCGGGGAAACAGAGGCGGGGAATCAGATATGGGGAATCACAGGTGGGGAATCAGAGGTTGTGAATCAGAGATGGGGAATCAGAGGCGGGGAATCAGAGGCAGGGAATCAGACGCGGGGAATCAGAGCCGGGGAATCAGATCTGGGGAATCAGAGGCGGGGAATCAGAGTTGGGGATCAGAGGCGGGGAATCAGATATGGGGAATCAGAGGCGGGGAATCAGAGGCGGGGAAACAGAGGCGGGGAATCAGATATGGGGAATCAAGGTGGGGAAACAGGGGCGGAGAGTCTGTGGCAGGGAATCAGAGGAGTGGAATCAGAGGCGGGGAATCAGAGGCAGGGAATCATACACGGGGAATCAGAGGCGGGGAATCAGAGATGGGGAATCAGAAGCCGGGAATCAGAGGTGGGGAATCAGAGTCCGGGAATCAGAGATGGGGAATCAGAGGCGCCGAATCCGATATGGGGAATCAGAGGAGCGAATCAGAGGCAGTGAATTAGAGATGGGGAATCAGAAGCGGGGTATCAGAGGCGACCAATCAGAGGCGGGGAAAGAGAGGCGGTGAATCAGATATGGGGAATCAGAGGTGGGGAATCAGGGGCGGGGAATCAGTGGCAGGGAATCAGAGGCTGGGAATCAGAGGCCGGGAATCAGATGCCGGGAATAAGAGGACTGGGAATCAGAGATGGGGAATCAGAGGCTGGGAATCACAGTTGGGGAATCAGAGGCGGGGAGTCAGATATGGGGAATCAGAGGCGGGGAATCAGAGGCGGGGAAACAGAGGCGGGGAATCAGAGGCGGGGAATCAGAGGCAGGGAATCAGACACGGGGAATCAGAGGCGGGGAATCAGAGATGGGGAATCAGAGGCGGGGCATCAGAGGCAGGGAATCAGATGCGAGGAATCAGAGGCGGGGAATCAGAGGTGGGGAATCAGAGGCGGGAAATCAGAGTTGGGGAATCAGAGGCGGGGAATCAGATATGGGGAAACAGAGGCGGGGAATCAGAAACGGGGAAACAGAGGCGGGGAATCAGATATGGGGAATCAGAGTCCGGGAATCAGAGATGGGGAATCAGAGGCGGGGAATCAGATATGGGGAATCAGAGGCGGGGAATCAGAGGCGGGGAAACAGAGGCGGGGAATCAGATATGGGGAATCAAGGTGGGGAATCAGGGGCGGGGAGTCTGTGGCAGGGAATCAGAGGAGTGGAATCAGAGGCGGGGAATCAGAGGCAGGGAATCATACACGGGGAATCAGAGGCGGGGAATCAGAGATGGGGAATCAGAAGCCGGGAATCAGAGGTGGGGAATCAGAGTCCGGGAATCAGAGATGGGGAATCAGAGGCGCCGAATCCGATATGGGGAAACAGAGGAGCGAATCAGAGGCAGTGAATTAGAGATGGGGAATCAGAAGCGGGGTATCAGAGGCGACCAATCAGAGGCGGGGAAACAGAGGCGGTGAATCAGATATGGGGAATCAGAGGTGGGGAATCAGGGGCGGGGAATCAGTGGCAGGGAATCAGAGGCTGGGAATCAGAGGCCGGGAATCAGATGCCGGGAATAAGAGGACTGGGAATCAGAGATGGTGAATCAGAGGCGGGGAATCACAGTTGGGGAATCAGAGGCGGGGAGTCAGATATGGGGAATCAGAGGCGGGGAATCAGAGGCGGGGAAACAGAGGCGGGGAATCAGAGGCGGGGAATCAGAGGCAGGGAATCAGACACGGGGAATCAGAGGCGGGGAATCAGAGATGGGGAATCAGAGGCGGGGCATCAGAGGCAGGGAATCAGATGCGAGGAATCAGAGGCGGGGAATCAGAGGTGGGGAATCAGAGGCGGGAAATCAGAGTTGGGGAATCAGAGGCGGGGAATCAGATATGGGGAAACAGAGGCGGGGAATCAGAAACGGGGAAACAGAGGCGGGGAATCAGATATGGGGAATCAGAGGTGGGGAATCAGAGGTTTGGAATAAGAGGCAGGGAATCAGATGCGGGGAATCAAAGGCGGGGAATCAGAGGCAGGGAATCGGATGTGCGGAATCAGAGATGGGGAATCAGAGGTGGGGAATCAGAGTCCGGGGAAACAGCGGTGGGGAATCAGATATGGGGAATCAGAGGTGGGGAATCAGAGGTTGGGAATCAGAGGCGGGGAATCAGAGGCGGGGTATCAGAGACAGGGAATCAGAGGCAGGGAATCAGATGTGGGGAATCAGAGGCGGGGAATCAGAGATGGGGAATCAGAGCGGGGAATCAGAGGCAGGGAATCAGACGCGGTGAATCAGAGGCGGGGAATCAGAGATGGGGAATAACAGGCTGGGAATCAGAGTTGGGGTATCAGAGGCGGGGAATCAGATATGGGGAAAAAAAGGCAGGGATTCAGAGTCGGGGAAACAGAGGCGGGGAAACAGATATGGGGAAACAGAGGCGCGGAATCAGAGGCGGGGAAATGAGGCGGGGAATCAGATATGGGGAATCAGAGGTGGGGAATCAGAGGTTGAGAATCAGAGGCAGGGAATCAGAGGCTGTGAATCAGAGGCAGGGAATCAGATGCGGGGAATCAGAGGCGGGGAATGAGAGGTGGGGAATCAGAGTCCAGGAATCAGAGATGGTGAATCAGAGGAGGGGAATCAGAGGCGGGGAAACATAGGTGGGGAATCAGATATGGGGAATCAGAGGTGAGGAATCAGAGGCGGTGAATTAGAGATGGGGAATCAGAGGCTGTGAATCAGAGGCAGGAAATCAGACACGGGGAACCAGAGATGGGGAATCAGAGGCAGGGAATCAGAGGCAGGGAATCAGATGTGGGGAATCAGAGATGGGGAATCAGAGGCAGGGAATCAGAATCAGAAGCGGGGAATCAGAGGCGGGGAATCAGAGGCCGGGAATCACAGGCCGGGAATCAGAGGCTGGGAATCAGAGGTGGGAAATCAGACGCAGGGAATCAGACGTGGGGAACCAGAGGCGGGGGTTCATAGCTGACGAATCAGGGGCGGGGAATCAGAGGTGTGGAATCAGAGGCTGGGAATCAGATATGGGGAATCAGTGGGGCGAATCAGAGGCGGGGAAACAGAGGCGGGGAATCAGATATGGGGAATCAGAGGTGGGGAATCAGAGGTTGTGAATCAGAGATGGGGAATCAGAGGCGGGGAATCAGAGGCAGGGAATCAGACACGGGGAGTCAGAGGCGGGGATTCATAGCTGACGAATCAGGGGTGGGGAATCAGAGGTGTGGAATCAGAGGCTGGGAATCAGATATGGGGAATCAGAGTCGGGGAATCAGAGGCGGGGAAACAGAGGCGGGGAATCAGATATGGGGAATCAGAGGTGGGGAATCAGAGGTTGTGAATCAGAGATGGGGAATCAGAGGCGGGGAATCAGAGGCAGGGAATCAGACGCGGGGAATCAGAGGCGGGGAATCAGAGATGGGGAATCAGAGGCGGGGAATCAGAGTTGGGGATCAGAGGCGGGGAATCAGATATGGGGAATCAGAGGCGGGGAATCAGAGGCGAGGAAACAGAGGCGGGGAATCAGATATGGGGAATCAGAGGTGGGGAATCAGAGGTTGGGAATCAGAGGCGGGGAATCAGAGGCGGGGAATCAGAGACAGGGAATCAGAGGAAGGGAATCAGATGTGGGGAATCAGAGGCGGGGAATCAGAGATGGGGAATCAGAGCGGGGAATCAGAGGCAGGGAATCAGACGCGGGGAATCAGAGGCGGGGAATCAGAGATGGGGAATAACAGGCTGGGAATCAGAGTTGGGGTATCAGAGGCGGGGAATCAGAGTTGGGGAAAAAGAGGCGGGGATTCAGAGGCGGGGAAACAGAGGCGGGGAAACAGATATGGGGAAACAGAGGCTCGGAATCAGAGGCGGGGAAATGAGGCGGGGAATCAGATATGGGGAATCAGAGGTGGGGAATCAGAGGTTGAGAATCAGAGGCAGGGAATCAGAGGCTGTGAATCAGAGGCAGGGAATCAGATGCGGGGAATCAGAGGTGGGGAATGAGAGGTGGGGAATCAGAGTCCAGGAATCAGAGATGGTGAATCAGAGGAGGGGAATCAGAGGCGGGGAAACATAGGTGGGGAATCAGATATGGGGAATCAGAGGTGGGGAATCAGAGGCGGTGAATTAGAGATTGGGAATCAGAGGCTGTGAATCAGAGGCAGGAAATCAGACACGGGGAATAGGAGGCGGGGAATCAGAGGCAGTGAATCAGAGCTAGGGAATCAGAAGTTGGGAATCAGAGGCGAGGAATCAGAGGCGGGGAATCAGAGACAGGGAATCAGAGGCAGGGAATCAGATGTGGGGAATCAGAGATGGGGAATCAGAGGCAGGGAATCAGAATCAGAAGCGGGGAATCAGAGGCGGGGAATCACAGGCCGGGAATCACAGGCCGGGAATCAGAGGCCGGGAATCAGAGGTGGGGAAGCAGAGGCAGGGAATCAGACGTGGGGAACCAGAGGCGGGGATTCATAGCTGACGAATCAGGGGCGGGGAATCAGAGGTGTGGAATCAGAGGCTGGGAATCAGATATGGGGAATCAGAGGGGCGAATCAGAGGCGGGGAAACAGAGGCGGGGAATCAGATATGGGGAATCAGAGGTGGGGAATCAGAGGTTGTGAATCAGAGATGGGGAATCAAAGGCGGGGAATCAGAGGCAGGGAATCAGACGCGGGGAATCAGAGGCGGGGAATCAGAGCTGGGGAATCAGAGGCGGGGAATCAGACGTGGGGAACCAGAGGCGGGGATTCATAGCTGACGAATCAGGGGCGGGGAATCAGAGGTGTGGAATCAGAGGCTGGGAATCAGATATGGGGAATCATAGGCGGGGAATCAGAGGCGGGGAAACAGAGGCGGGGAATCGGATATGGGGAATCAGAGGTGGGGAATCAGAGGTTGTGAATCAGAGATGGGGAATCAGAGGCGGGGAATCAGAGGCAGGGAATCAGACACGGGGAGTCAGAGGCGGGGATTCATAGCTGACGAATCAGGGGTGGGGAATCAGAGGTGTGGAATCAGAGGCTGGGAATCAGATATGGGGAATCAGAGTCGGGGAATCAGAGGCGGGGAAACAGAGGCGGGGAATCAGATATGGGGAATCAGAGGTGGGGAATCAGAGGTTGTGAATCAGAGATGGGGAATCAGAGGCGGGGAATCAGAGGCAGGGAATCAGACGCGGGGAATCAGAGGCGGGGAATCAGAGATGGGGAATCAGAGGCGGGGAATCAGAGTTGGGGATCAGAGGCGGGGAATCTGATATGGGGAATCAGAGGCGGGGAATCAGAGGCGAGGAAACAGAGGCGGGGAATCAGATATGGGGAATCAGAGGTGGGGAATCAGAGGTTGGGAATCAGAGGCGGGGAATCAGAGGCGGGGAATCAGAGACAGGGAATCAGAGGCAGGGAATCAGATGTGGGGAATCAGAGGCGGGGAATCAGAGATGGGGAATCAGAGCGGGGAATCAGAGGCAGGGAATCAGACGCGGGGAATCAGAGGCGGGGAATCAGAGATGGGGAATAACAGGCTGGGAATCAGAGTTGGGGTATCAGAGGCGGGGAATCAGAGTTGGGGAAAAAGAGGCGGGGATTCAGAGGCGGGGAAACAGAGGCGGGGAAACAGATATGGGGAAACAGAGGCTCGGAATCAGAGGCGGGGAAATGAGGCGGGGAATCAGATATGGGGAATCAGAGGTGGGGAATCAGAGGTTGAGAATCAGAGGCAGGGAATCAGAGGCTGTGAATCAGAGGCAGGGAATCAGATGCGGGGAATCAGAGGTGGGGAATGAGAGGTGGGGAATCAGAGTCCAGGAATCAGAGATGGTGAATCAGAGGAGGGGAATCAGAGGCGGGGAAACATAGGTGGGGAATCAGATATGGGGAATCAGAGGTGGGGAATCAGAGGCGGTGAATTAGAGATTGGGAATCAGAAGCTGTGAATCAGAGGCAGGAAATCAGACACGGGGAATAGGAGGCGGGGAATCAGAGGCAGTGAATCAGAGCTAGGGAATCAGAGGTTGGGAATCAGAGGCGAGGAATCAGAGGCGGGGAATCAGAGACAGGGAATCAGAGGCAGGGAATCAGATGTGGGGAATCAGAGATGGGGAATCAGAGGCAGGGAATCAGAATCAGAAGCGGGGAATCAGAGGCGGGGAATCACAGGCCGGGAATCACAGGCCGGGAATCAGAGGCCGGGAATCAGAGGTGGGGAAGCAGAGGCAGGGAATCAGACGTGGGGAACCAGAGGCGGGGATTCATAGCTGACGAATCAGGGGCGGGGAATCAGAGGTGTGGAATCAGAGGCTGGGAATCAGATATGGGGAATCAGAGGGGCGAATCAGAGGCGGGGAAACAGAGGCGGGGAATCAGATATGGGGAATCAGAGGTGGGGAATCAGAGGTTGTGAATCAGAGATGGGGAATCAAAGGCGGGGAATCAGAGGCAGGGAATCAGACGCGGGGAATCAGAGGCGGGGAATCAGAGCTGGGGAATCAGAGGCGGGGAATCAGACGTGGGGAACCAGAGGCGGGGATTCATAGCTGACGAATCAGGGGCGGGGAATCAGAGGTGTGGAATCAGAGGCTGGGAATCAGATATGGGGAATCATAGGCGGGGAATCAGAGGCGGGGAAACAGAGGCGGGGAATCGGATATGGGGAATCAGAGGTGGGGAATCAGAGGTTGTGAATCAGAGATGGGGAATCAGAGGCGGGGAATCAGAGGCAGGGAATCAGACGCGGGGAATCAGAGCCGGGGAATCAGAGCTGGGGAATCAGAGGCGGGGAATCAGAGTTGGGGATCAGAGGCGGGGAATCAGATATGGGGAATCAGAGGCGGGGAATCAGAGGCGGGGAAACAGAGGCGGGGAATCAAGGTGGGGAATCAGGGGCGGGGAGTCTGTGGCAGGGAATCAGAGGAGGGGAATCAGAGGCGGGGAATCAGAGGCAGGGAATCATACACGGGAAATCAGAGGCGGGGAATCAGAGATGGGGAATCAGAAGCCGGGAATCAGAGGTGGGGAATCAGAGTCCGGGAATCAGAGATGGGGAATCAGAGGCGGCGAATCCGATATGGGGAATCAGAGGCGGGGAATCAGATATGGGGAATCAGAGGAGGCGAATCAGAGGCAGTGAATTAGAGATGGGGAATCAGAGGCGGGGTATCAGAGGCGACCAATCAGAGGCGGGGAAACAGAGGCGGGGAATCAGATATGGGGAATCAGAGGTGGGGAATCAGGGGCGGGGATTCAGTGGCAGGGAATCAGAGGCTGGGAATCAGAGGCCGGGAATCAGATGCCGGGAATAAGAGGACTGGGAATCAGAGATGGGGAATCAGAGGCGGGTTATCAGAGTTGGGGAATCAGAGGCGGGGAGTCAGATATGGGGAATCAGAGGCGGGGAATCAGAGGCGGGGAAACAGAGGCGAGGAATCGTAGGCGGGGAATCAGAGGCAGGGAATCAGACACGGGGAATCAGAGGCGGGGAATCAGAGGTTGAGAATCAGAGGCAGGGAATCAGAGGCTGTGAATCAGAGGCAGGGAATCAGATGCGGGGAATCAGAGGCGGGGAATGAGAGGTGGGGAATCAGAGTCCAGGAATCAGAGATGGTGAATCAGAGGAGGGGAATCAGAGGCGGGGAAACATAGGTGGGGAATCAGATATGGGGAATCATAGGTGGGGAATCAGAGGCGGTGAATTAGAGATGGGGAATCAGAGGCTGTGAATCAGAGGCAGGAAATCAGACACGGGAATAGGAGGCGGGGAATCAGAGGCAGTGAATCAGAGCTGGGGAATCAGAGGTTGGGAATCAGAGGCGGGGAATCAGAGGCGGGGAATCAGAGAGAGGGAATCAGAGGCAGGGAATCAGATGTGGGGAATCAGAGATGGGGAATCAGAGGCAGGGAATCAGAATCAGAAGCGGGGAATCAGAGGCGGGGAATCAGAGGCCGGGAATCACAGGCCGGGAATGAGAGGCCGGGAATCAGAGGTGGGGAATCAGAGGCAGGGAATCAGACGTGGGGAACCAGAGGCGGGGATTCATAGCTGACGAATCAGGGGCGGGGAATCAGAGGTGTGGAATCAGAGGCTGGGAATCAGATATGGGGAATCAGAGGGGCGAATCAGAGGCGGGGAAACAGCGGCGGGGAATCAGAGCTGGGGAATCAGAGGCGGGGAATCAGACGTGGGGAACCAGAGGCGGGGATTCATAGCTGACGAATCAGGGGCGGGGAATCAGAGGTGTGGAATCAGAGGCTGGGAATCAGATATGGGGAATCATAGGCGGGGAATCAGAGGCGGGGAAACAGAGGCGGGGAATCGGATATGGGGAATCAGAGGTGGGGAATCAGAGGTTGTGAATCAGAGATGGGGAATCAGAGGCGGGGAATCAGAGGCAGGGAATCAGACGCGGGGAATCAGAGCCGGGGAATCAGAGCTGGGGAATCAGAGGCGGGGAATCAGAGTTGGGGATCAGAGGCGGGGAATCAGATATGGGGAATCAGAGGCGGGGAATCAGAGGTGGGGAAACAGAGGCGGGGAATCAAGGTGGGGAATCAGGGGCGGGGAGTCTGTGGCAGGGAATCAGAGGAGGGGAATCAGAGGCGGGGAATCAGAGGCAGGGAATCATACACGGGAAATCAGAGGCGGGGAATCAGAGATGGGGAATCAGAAGCCGGGAATCAGAGGTGGGGAATCAGAGTCCGGGAATCAGAGATGGGGAATCAGAGGAGGCGAATCAGAGGCAGTGAATTAGAGATGGGGAATCAGAGGCGGGGTATCAGAGGCGACCAATCAGAGGCGGGGAAACAGAGGCGGGGAATCAGATATGGGGAATCAGAGGTGGGGAATCAGGGGCGGGGATTCAGTGGCAGGGAATCAGAGGCTGGGAATCAGAGGCCGGGAATCAGATGCCGGGAATAAGAGGACTGGGAATCAGAGATGGGGAATCAGAGGCGGGGTATCAGAGTTGGGGAATCAGAGGCGGGGAGTCAGATATGGGGAATCAGAGGCGGGGAATCAGAGGCGGGGAAACAGAGGCGAGGAATCGTAGGCGGGGAATCAGAGGCAGGGAATCAGACATGGGGAATCAGAGGCGGGGAATCAGAGGTTGAGAATCAGACGCAGGGAATCAGAGGCTGTGAATCAGAGGCAGGGAATCAGATGCGGGGAATCAGAGGCGGGGAATGAGAGGTGGGGAATCAGAGTCCAGGAATCAGAGATGGTGAATCAGAGGAGGGGAATCAGAGGCGGGGAAACATAGGTGGGGAATCAGATATGGGGAATCATAGGTGGGGAATCAGAGGCGGTGAATTAGAGATGGGGAATCAGAGGCTGTGAATCAGAGGCAGGAAATCAGACACGGGGAATAGGAGGCGGGGAATAAGAGGCAGTGAATCAGAGCTGGGGAATCAGAGGTTGGGAATCAGAGGCGGGGAATCAGAGGCGGGGAATCAGAGAGAGGGAATCAGAGGCAGGGAATCAGATGTGGGGAATCAGAAATGGGGAATCAGAGGCAGGGAATCAGAATCAGAAGCGGGGAATCAGAGGTGGGGAATCAGAGGCCGGGAATCACAGGCCGGGAATCAGAGGCCGGGAATCAGAGGTGGGGAATCAGAGGCAGGGAATCAGACGTGGGGAACCAGAGGCGGGGATTCATAGCTGACGAATCAGGGGCGGGGAATCAGAGGTGTGGAATCAGAGGCTGGGAATCAGATATGGGGAATCAGAGGGGCGAATCAGAGGCGGGGAAACAGAGGCGGGGAATCAGATATGGGGAATCAGAGGTGGGGAATCAGAGGTTGTGAATCAGAGATGGGGATTCAGAGGCGGGGAATCAGAGGCAGGGAATCAGACGCGGGGAATCAGAGGCGGGGAATCAGAGCTGGGGAATCAGAGGCGGGGAATCAGACTTGGGGAACCAGAGGCGGGGATTCATAGCTGACGAATCAGGGGCGGGGAATCAGAGGTGTGGAATCAGAGGCTGGGAATCAGATATGGGGAATCAGAGGCGGGGATTCAGAGGCGGGGAAACAGAGGCGGGGAAACAGATATGGGGAAACAGAGGCGCGGAATCAGAGGCGGGGAAATGAGATATGGGGAATCAGAGGTGGGGAATCAGAGGTTGAGAATCAGAGGCAGGGAATCAGAGGCTGTGAATCAGAGGCAGGGAATCAGATGCGGGGAATCAGAGGCGGGGAATGAGAGGTGGGGAATCAGAGTCCAGGAATCAGAGATGGTGAATCAGAGGAGGGGAATCAGAGGCGGGGAAACATAGGTGGGGAATCAGATATGGGGAATCAGAGGTGGGGAATCAGAGGCTGTGAATCAGAGGCAGGAAATCAGACACGGGGAATAGGAGGCGGGGAATCAGAGGCAGTGAATCAGAGCTGGGGAATCAGAGGTTGGGAATCAGAGGCGAGGAATCAGAGGCGGGGAATCAGAGACAGGGAATCAGAGGCAGGGAATCAGATGTGGGGAATCAGAGATGGGGAATCAGAGGCAGGGAATCAGAATCAGAAGCGGGGAATCAGAGGCGGGGAATCAGAGGCCGGGAATCACAGGCCGGGAATCAGAGGCCGGGAATCAGAGGTGGGGAATCAGAGGCAGGGAATCAGACGTGGGGAACCAGAGGCGGGGGTTCATAGCTGACGAATCAGGGGCGGGGAATCAGAGGTGTGGAATCAGAGGCTGGGAATCAGATATGGGGAATCAGAGGGGCGAATCAGAGGCGGGGAAACAAGAGGCGGGGAATCAGATATGGGGAATCAGAGGTGGGGAATCAGAGGTTGTGTATCAGAGATGGGGAATCAGAGGCGGGGAATCAGAGGCAGGGAATCAGACGCGGGGAATCAGAGGCGGGGAATCAGAGCTGGGGAATCAGAGGCGGGGAATCAGAGTTGGGGATCAGAGGCGGGGAATCAGATATGGGGAATCAGAGGCTGGGAATCAGAGGCGGGGAAACAGAGGTGGGGAATCAGATATGGGGAATCAGAGGTGGGGAATCAGAGGTTGGGAATCAGAGGCGGGGAATCAGAGGCGGGGAATCAGAGACAGGGAATCAGAGGCAGGGAATCAGATGTGGGGAATCAGAGGCGGGGAATCAGAGATGGGGAATCAGAGCGGGGAATCAGAGGCAGGGAATCAGACGCGGGGAATCAGAGGCGGGGAATCAGAGATGGGGAATAACAGGCTGGGAATCAGAGTTGGGGTATCAGAGGCGGGGAATCAGATATGGGGAAAAAGAGGCGGGGATTCAGAGGGGGGAAACAGAGGCGGGGAAACAGATATGGGGAAACAGAGGCGCGGATTCAGAGGCGGGGAAATGAGGCGGGGAATCCGATATGGGGAATCAGAGGTGGGGAATCAGAGGCTGTGAATCAGAGGCAGGGAATCAGATGCGGGGAATCAGAGGCGAGGAATGAGAGGTGGGGAATCAGAGTCCAGGAATCAGAGATGGTGATTCAGAGGAGGGGAATCAGAGGCGGGGAAACATAGGTGGGGAATCAGATATGGGGAATCAGAGGTGGGGAATCAGAGGCGGTGAATTAGAGATGGGGAATCAGAGGCTTTGAATCAGAGGCAGGAAATCAGACACGGGGAATAGGAGGCGGGGAATCAGAGGCAGTGAATCAGAGCTGGGGAATCAGAGGTTGGGAATCAGAGGCGGGGAATCAGAGGCGGGGAATCAGAGACAGGGAATCAGAGGCAGGGAATCAGATGTGGGGAATCAGAGATGGGGAATCAGAGGCAGGGAATCAGAATCAGAAGCGGGGAATCAGAGGCGGGGAATCAGAGGCCGGGAATCACAGGCCGGGAATCAGAGGCCGGGAATCAGAGGTGGGGAATCAGAGGCAGGGAATCAGACGTGGGGAACCAGAGGCGGGGATTCATAGCTGACGAATCAGGGGCGGGGAATCAGAGGTGTGGAATCAGAGGCTGGGAATCAGATATGGGGAATCAGAGGGGCGAATCAGAGGCGGGGAAACAGAGGCGGGGAATCAGATATGGGGAATCAGAGGTGGGGAATCAGAGGTTGTGAATCAGAGATGGGGAATCAGAGGCGGGGAATCAGAGGCAGGGAATCAGACGCGGGGAATCAGAGGCGGGGAATCAGAGCTGGTGAATCAGAGGCGGGGAATCAGACGTGGGGAATCAGAGGTGGGGAATCAGAGGTTGTGAATCAGAGATGGGGAATCAGAGGCGGGGAATCAGAGGCAGGGAATCAGACGCGGGGAATCAGAGCCGGGGAATAAGAGCTGGGGAATCAGAGGCGGGGAATCAGAGTTGGGGATCAGAGGCGGGGAATCAGATATGGGGAATCAGAGGCGGGGAATCAGAGGCGGGGAAACAGAGGCGGGGAATCAGATATGGGGAATCAAGGTGGGGAATCAGGGGCGGGGAGTCTGTGGCAGGGAATCAGAGGAGGGGAATCAGAGGCGGGGAATCAGAGGCAGGGAATCATACACTGGGAATCAGAGGCGGGGAATCAGAGATGGGGAATCAGAAGCCGGGAACCAGAGGTGGGGAATCAGAGTCCGGGAATCAGAGATGGGGAATCTGAGGCGGCGAATCCGATATGGGGAATCAGAGGAGCGAATAAGAGGCAGTGAATTAGAGATGGGGAATCAGAGGCGTCCAATCAGAGGCGGGGAAACAGAGGCGGGGAATCAGATATGGGGAATCAGAGGTTGGGAATCAGGGGCGGGGAATCAGTGGCAGGGAATCAGAGGCTGGGAATCAGAGGCCGGGAATCAGATGCCGGGAATAAGAGGACTGGGAATCAGAGATGGGGAATCAGAGGCGGGGAATCACAGTTGGAAAATCAGAGGCGGGGAGTCAGATATGGGGAATCAGAGGCGGGGAATCAGAGGCGGGGAAACAGAGGCGGGGAATCAGAGGCGGGGAATCAGAGGCAGGGAATCAGACACGGGGAATCAGAGGCGGGGAATCAGAGATGGGGAATCAGAGGCGGGGAATGAGAGGTGGGGAATCAGAGTCCAGGAATCAGAGATGGTGAATCAGAGGAGGGGAATCAGAGGCGGGGAAACATAGGTGGGGAATCAGATATGGGGAATCAGAGGTGGGGAATCAGAGGCGGTGAATTAGAGATGGGGAATCAGAGGCTGTTAATCAGAGGCAGGAAATCAAACACGGGGAATAGGAGGCGGGGAATCAGAGGCAGTGAATCAGAGCTGGGGAATCAGAGGTTGGGAATCAGAGGCGGGGAATCAGAGGTGGGGAATCAGAGACAGGGAATCAGAGGCAGGGAATCAGATGTGGGGAATCAGAGATGGGGAATCAGAGGCAGGGAATCAGAATCAGAAGCGGGGAATCAGAGGCGGGGAATCAGAGGCCGGGAATCAGAGGTTGGGAATCAGAGGCGGGGAATCAGAGGTGGGGAATCAGAGACAGGGAATCAGAGGCAGGGAATCAGATGTGGGGAATCAGAGATGGGGAATCAGAGGCAGGGAATCAGAATCAGAAGCGGGGAATCAGAGGCGGGGAATCAGAGGCCGGGAATCACAGGCCGGGAAACAGAGGCCGGGAATCAGAGGTGGGGAATCAGAGGCAGGGAATCAGACGTGGGGATCCAGAGGCGGGGATTCATAGCTGACGAATCAGGGGCGGGGAATCAGAGGTGTGGAATCAGAGGCTGGGAATCAGATATGGGGAATCAGAGGGGCGAATCAGAGGCGGGGAAACAGAGGCGGGGTATCAGATATGGGGAATCAGAGGTGAGGAATCAGAGGTTGTGAATCAGAGATGGGGAATCAGAGGCGGGGAATCAGAGGCAGGGAATCAGACGCGGGGAATCAGAGGCGGGGAATCAGAGCTGGGGAATCAGAGGCGGGGAATCAGACGTGGGGAACCAGAGGCGGGGATTCATAGCTGACGAATCAGGGGCGGGGAATCAGAGGTGTGGAATCAGAGGCTGGGAATCAGATATGGGGAATCAAGGTGGGGAATCAGGGGCGGGGAGTCTGTGGCAGGGAATCAGAGGAGGGGAATCAGAGGCGGGAAATCAGAGGCGGGGAATCAGAGGCGGGGAAACAGAGGCGGGGAATCAGATATGGGGAATCAGAGGTGGGGAATCAGAGTTTGGGAATCAGAGGCGGGGAATCAGAGGCAGGGAATCAGAGACAGGGAATCAGAGGCAGGGAATCAGATGTGGGGAATCAGAGGCGGGGAATCAGAGATGGGGAATCAGAGCGGGGAATCAGAGGCAGGGAATCAGACGCTGGAAATCAGAGGCGGGGAATCAGAGATGGGGAATAACAGGCTGGGAATCAGAGTTGGGGTATCAGAGGTGGGGAATCAGATATGGGGAAAAAGAGGCGGGGATTCAGAGGCGGGGAAACAGAGGCGGGGAAACAGATATGGGGAAACAGAGGCGCGGAATCAGAGGCGGGGAAATGAGGCGGGGAATCAGATATGGGGAATCAGAGGTGGGGAATCAGAGGTTGAGAATCAGAGGCAGGGAATCAGAGGCTGTGAATCAGAGGCAGGGAATCAGATGCGGGGAATCAGAGGCGGGGAATGAGAGGTGGGGAATCAGAGTCCAGGAATCAGAGATGGTGAATCAGAGGAGGGGAATCAGAGGCGGGGAAACATAGGTGGGGAATCAGATATGGGGAATCAGAGGTGGGGAATCAGAGGCGGTGAATTAGAGATGGGGAATCAGAGGCTGTGAATCAGAGGCAGGAAATCAGACACGGGGAATAGGAGGCGGGGAATCAGAGGCAGTGAATCAGAGCTGGGGAATCAGAGGTTGGGAATCAGAGGCGGGGAATCAGAGGCGGGGAATCAGAGACAGGGAATCAGAGGCAGGGAATCAGATGTGGGGAATCAGAGATGGGGAATCAGAGGCAGGGAATCAGAATCAGAAGCGGGGAATCAGAGGCGGGGAATAAGAGGCCGGGAATCACAGGCCGGGAATCAGAGGCCGGGAATCAGAGGTGGGGAATCAGAGGCAGGGAATCAGACGTGGGGAACCAGAGGCGGGGATTCATAGCTGACGAATCAGGGGCGGGGAATCAGAGGTGTGGAATCAGAGGCTGGGAATCAGATATGGGGAATCAGAGGGGCGAATCAGAGGCGGGGAAACAGAGGCGGGGAATCAGATATGGGGAATCAGAGGTGGGAAATCAGAGGTTGTGAATCAGAGATGGGGAATCAGAGGCGGGGAATCAGAGGCAGGGAATCAGACGCGGGGAATCAGAGCCGGGGAATCAGATCTGGGGAATCAGAGGCGGGGAATCAGAGTTGGGGATCAGAGGCGGGGAATCAGATATGGGGAATCAGAGGCGGGGAATCAGAGGCGGGGAAACAGAGGCGGGGAATCAGATATGGGGAATCAAGGTGGGGAATCAGGGGCGGGGAGTCTGTGGCAGGGAATCAGAGGAGTGGAATCAGAGGCGGGGAATCAGAGGCAGGGAATCATACACGGGGAATCAGAGGCGGGGAATCAGAGATGGGGAATCAGAAGCCGGGAATCAGAGGTGGGGAATCAGAGTCCGGGAATCAGAGATGGGGAATCAGAGGCGCCGAATCCGATATGGGGAATCAGAGGAGCGAATCAGAGGCAGTGAATTAGAGATGGGGAATCAGAAGCGGGGTATCAGAGGCGACCAATCAGAGGCGGGGAAACAGAGGCGGTGAATCAGATATGGGGAATCAGAGGTGGGGAATCAGGGGCGGGGAATCAGTGGCAGGGAATCAGAGGCTGGGAATCAGAGGCCGGGAATCAGATGCCGGGAATAAGAGGAATGGGAATCAGAGATGGGGAATCAGAGGCGGGGAATCACAGTTGGGGAATCAGAGGCGGGGAGTCAGATATGGGGAATCAGAGGCGGGGAATCAGAGGCGGGGAAACAGAGGCGGGGAATCAGAGGCGGGGAATCAGAGGCAGGGAATCCGACACGGGGAATCAGAGGCGGGGAATCAGAGATGGGGAATCAGAGGCGGGGCATCAGAGGCAGGGAATCAGATGCGAGGAATCAGAGGCGGGGAATCAGAGGTGGGGAATCAGAGGCGGGAAATCAGAGTTGGGGAATCAGAGGCGGGGTATCAGATATGGGGAAACAGAGGCGGGGAATCAGAAACGGGGAAACAGAGGCGGGGAATCAGATATGGGGAATCAGAGTCCGGGAATCAGAGATGGGAATCAGAGGCGGGGAATCAGATATGGGGAATCAGAGGCGGGGAATCAGAGGCGGGGAAACAGAGGCGGGGAATCAGATATGGGGAATCAAGGTGGGGAATCAGGGGCGGGGAGTCTGTGGCAGGGAATCAGAGGAGTGGAATCAGAGGCGGGGAATCAGAGGCAGGGAATCAGACGTGGGGAACCAGAGGCGGGGATTCATAGCTGACGAATCAGGGGCGGGGAATCAGAGGTGTGGAATCAGAGGCTGGGAATCAGATATGGGGAATCAGAGGGGCGAATCAGAGGCGGGGAAACAGAGGCGGGGAATCAGATATGGGGAATCAGAGGTGGGGAATCAGAGGTTGTGAATCAGAGATGGGGAATCAGAGGCGGGGAATCAGAGGCAGGGAATCAGACGCGGGGAATCAGAGCCGGGGAATCAGATCTGGGGAATCAGAGGCGGGGAATCAGAGTTGGGGATCAGAGGCGGGGAATCAGATATGGGGAATCAGAGGCGGGGAATCAGAGGCGGGGAAACAGAGGCGGGGAATCAGATATGGGGAATCAAGGTGGGGAATCAGGGGCGGGGAGTCTGTGGCAGGGAATCAGAGGAGTGGAATCAGAGGCGGGGAATCAGAGGCAGGGAATCATACACGGGGAATCAGAGGCGGGGAATCAGAGATGGGGAATCAGAAGCCGGGAATCAGAGGTGGGGAATCAGAGTCCGGGAATCAGAGATGGGGAATCAGAGGCGCCGAATCCGATATGGGGAATCAGAGGAGCGAATCAGAGGCAGTGAATTAGAGATGGGGAATCAGAAGCGGGGTATCAGAGGCGACCAATCAGAGGCGGGGAAACAGAGGCGGTGAATCAGATATGGGGAATCAGAGGTGGGGAATCAGGGGCGGGGAATCAGTGGCAGGGAATCAGAGGCTGGGAATCAGAGGCCGGGAATCAGATGCCGGGAATAAGAGGAATGGGAATCAGAGATGGGGAATCAGAGGCGGGGAATCACAGTTGGGGAATCAGAGGCGGGGAGTCAGATATGGGGAATCAGAGGCGGGGAATCAGAGGCGGGGAAACAGAGGCGGGGAATCAGAGGCGGGGAATCAGAGGCAGGGAATCCGACACGGGGAATCAGAGGCGGGGAATCAGAGATGGGGAATCAGAGGCGGGGCATCAGAGGCAGGGAATCAGATGCGAGGAATCAGAGGCGGGGAATCAGAGGTGGGGAATCAGAGGCGGGAAATCAGAGTTGGGGAATCAGAGGCGGGGTATCAGATATGGGGAAACAGAGGCGGGGAATCAGAAACGGGGAAACAGAGGCGGGGAATCAGATATGGGGAATCAGAGTCCGGGAATCAGAGATGGGAATCAGAGGCGGGGAATCAGATATGGGGAATCAGAGGCGGGGAATCAGAGGCGGGGAAACAGAGGCGGGGAATCAGATATGGGGAATCAAGGTGGGGAATCAGGGGCGGGGAGTCTGTGGCAGGGAATCAGAGGAGTGGAATCAGAGGCGGGGAATCAGAGGCAGGGAATCATACACGGGGAATCAGAGGCGGGGAATCAGAGATGGGGAATCAGAAGCCGGGAATCAGAGGTGGGGAATCAGAGTCCGGGAATCAGAGATGGGGAATCAGAGGCGCCGAATCCGATATGGGGAATCAGAGGAGCGAATCAGAGGCAGTGAATTAGAGATGGGGAATCAGAAGCGGGGTATCAGAGGCGACCAATCAGAGGCGGGGAAACAGAGGCGGTGAATCAGATATGGGGAATCAGAGGTGGGGAATCAGGGGCGGGGAATCAGTGGCAGGGAATCAGAGGCTGGGAATCAGAGGCCGGGAATCAGATGCCGGGAATAAGAGGACTGGGAATCAGAGATGGTGAATCAGAGGCGGGGAATCACAGTTGGGGAATCAGAGGCGGGGAGTCAGATATGGGGAATCAGAGGCGGGGAATCAGAGGCGGGGAAACAGAGGCGGGGAATCAGAGGCGGGGAATCAGAGGCAGGGAATCAGACACGGGGAATCAGAGGCGGGGAATCAGAGATGGGGAATCAGAGGCGGGGCATCAGAGGCAGGGAATCAGATGCGAGGAATCAGAGGCGGGGAATCAGAGGTGGGGAATCAGAGGCGGGAAATCAGAGTTGGGGAATCAGAGGCGGGGAATCAGATATGGGGAAACAGAGGCGGGGAATCAGAAACGGGGAAAGAGAGGCGGGGAATCAGATATGGGGAATCAGAGGTGGGGAATCAGAGGTTGGGAATAAGAGGCAGGGAATCAGATGCGGGGAATCAAAGGCGGGGAATCAGAGGCAGGGAATCGGATGTGCGGAATCAGAGATGGGGAATCAGAGGTGGGGAATCAGAGTCCGGGGAAACAGCGGTGGGGAATCAGATATGGGGAATCAGAGGTGGGGAATCAGAGGTTGGGAATCAGAGGCGGGGAATCAGAGGCGGGGAATCAGAGACAGGGAATCAGAGGCAGGGAATCAGATGTGGGGAATCAGAGGCGGGGAATCAGAGATGGGGAATCAGAGCGGGGAATCAGAGGCAGGGAATCAGACGCGGTGAATCAGAGGCGGGGAATCAGAGATGGGGAATAACAGGCTGGGAATCAGAGTTGGGGTATCAGAGGCGGGGAATCAGATATGGGGAAAAAAAGGCAGGGATTCAGAGTCGGGGAAACAGAGGCGGGGAAACAGATATGGGGAAACAGAGGCGCGGAATCATAGGCGGGGAAATGAGGCGGGGAATCAGATATGGGGAATCAGAGGTGGGGAATCAGAGGTTGAGAATCAGAGGCAGGGAATCAGAGGCTGTGAATCAGAGGCAGGGAATCAGATGCGGGGAATCAGAGGCGGGGAATGAGAGGTGGGGAATCAGAGTCCAGGAATCAGAGATGGTGAATCAGAGGAGGGGAATCAGAGGCGGGGAAACATAGGTGGGGAATCAGATATGGGGAATCAGAGGTGAGGAATCAGAGGCGGTGAATTAGAGATGGGGAATCAGAGGCTGTGAATCAGAGGCAGGAAATCAGACACGGGGAATCAGAGATGGGGAATCAGAGGCAGGGAATCAGAGGCAGGGAATCAGATGTGGGGAATCAGAGATGGGGAATCAGAGGCAGGGAATCAGAATCAGAAGCGGGGAATCAGAGGCGGGGAATCAGAGGCCGGGAATCACAGGCCGGGAATCAGAGGCCGGGAATCAGAGGTGGGAAATCAGAGGCAGGGAATCAGACGTGGGGAACCAGAGGCGGGGGTTCATAGCTGACGAATCAGGGGCGGGGAATCAGAGGTGTGGAATCAGAGGCTGGGAATCAGATATGGGGAATCAGAGGGGCGAATCAGAGGCGGGGAAACAGAGGCGGGGAATCAGATATGGGGAATCAGAGGTGGGGAATCAGAGGTTGTGAATCAGAGATGGGGAATCAGAGGCGGGGAATCAGAGGCAGGGAATCAGACACGGGGAATCAGAGGCGGGGAATCAGAGCTGGGGAATCAGAGGCGGGGAATCAGACGTGGGGAACCAGAGGCGGGGATTCATAGCTGACGAATCAGGGGTGGGGAATCAGAGGTGTGGAATCAGAGGCTGGGAATCAGATATGGGGAATCAGAGGCGGGGAATCAGAGTCGGGGAAACAGAGGCGGGGAATCAGATATGGGGAATCAGAGGTGGGGAATCAGAGGTTGTGAATCAGAGATGGGGAATCAGAGGCGGGGAATCAGAGGCAGGGAATCAGACGCGGGGAATCAGAGGCGGGGAATCAGAGCTGGGGAATCAGAGGTGGGGAATCAGAGTCCGGGGAAACAGCGGTGGGGAATCAGATATGGGGAATCAGAGGTGGGGAATCAGAGGTTGGGAATCAGAGGCGGGGAATCAGAGGCGGGGAATCAGAGACAGGGAATCAGAGGCAGGGAATCAGATGTGGGGAATCAGAGGCGGGGAATCAGAGATGGGGAATCAGAGCGGGGAATCAGAGGCAGGGAATCAGACGCGGTGAATCAGAGGCGGGGAATCAGAGATGGGGAATAACAGGCTGGGAATCAGAGTTGGGGTATCAGAGGCGGGGAATCAGATATGGGGAAAAAAAGGCAGGGATTCAGAGTCGGGGAAACAGAGGCGGGGAAACAGATATGGGGAAACAGAGGCGCGGAATCAGAGGCGGGGAAATGAGGCGGGGAATCAGATATGGGGAATCAGAGGTGGGGAATCAGAGGTTGAGAATCAGAGGCAGGGAATCAGAGGCTGTGAATCAGAGGCAGGGAATCAGATGCGGGGAATCAGAGGCGGGGAATGAGAGGTGGGGAATCAGAGTCCAGGAATCAGAGATGGTGAATCAGAGGAGGGGAATCAGAGGCGGGGAAACATAGGTGGGGAATCAGATATGGGGAATCAGAGGTGAGGAATCAGAGGCGGTGAATTAGAGATGGGGAATCAGAGGCTGTGAATCAGAGGCAGGAAATCAGACACGGGGAATCAGAGATGGGGAATCAGAGGCAGGGAATCAGAGGCAGGGAATCAGATGTGGGGAATCAGAGATGGGGAATCAGAGGCAGGGAATCAGAATCAGAAGCGGGGAATCAGAGGCGGGGAATCAGAGGCCGGGAATCACAGGCCGGGAATCAGAGGCCGGGAATCAGAGGTGGGAAATCAGAGGCAGGGAATCAGACGTGGGGAACCAGAGGCGGGGGTTCATAGCTGACGAATCAGGGGCGGGGAATCAGAGGTGTGGAATCAGAGGCTGGGAATCAGATATGGGGAATCAGAGGGGCGAATCAGAGGCGGGGAAACAGATACGGGGAATCAGATATGGGGAATCAGAGGTGGGGAATCAGAGGTTGTGAATCAGAGATGGGGAATCAGAGGCGGGGAATCAGAGGCAGGGAATCAGACACGGGGAATCAGAGGCGGGGAATCAGAGCTGGGGAATCAGAGGCGGGGAATCAGACGTGGGGAACCAGAGGCGGGGATTCATAGCTGACGAATCAGGGGTGGGGAATCAGAGGTGTGGAATCAGAGGCTGGGAATCAGATATGGGGAATCAGAGGCGGGGAATCAGAGTCGGGGAAACAGAGGCGGGGAATCAGATATGGGGAATCAGAGGTGGGGAATCAGAGGTTGTGAATCAGAGATGGGGAATCAGAGGCGGGGAATCAGAGGCAGGGAATCAGACGCGGGGAATCAGAGGCGGGGAATCAGAGCTGGGGAATCAGAGGCGGGGAATCAGAGTTGGGGATCAGAGGCGGGGAATCAGATATGGGGAATCAGAGGCGGGGAATCAGAGGCGGGGAAACAGAGGCGGGGAATCAGATATGGGGAATCAGAGGTGGGGAATCAGAGGTTGGGAATCAGAGGCGGGGAATCAGAGGCGGGGAATCAGAGACAGGGAATCAGAGGCAGGGAATCAGATGTGGGGAATCAGAGGCGGGGAATCAGAGATGGGGAATCAGAGCGGGGAATCAGAGGCAGGGAATCAGATGCGGGGAATCAGATGCGGGGAATCAGAGATGGGGAATAACAGGCTGGGAATCAGAGTTGGGGTATCAGAGGCGGGGAATCAGATATGGGGAAAAAGAGGCGGGGATTCAGAGGCGGGGAAACAGAGGCGGGGAAACAGATATGGGGAAACAGAGGCTCGGAATCAGAGGCGGGGAAATGAGGCGGGGAATCAGATATGGGGAATCAGAGGTGGGGAATCAGAGGTTGAGAATCAGAGGCAGGGAATCAGAGGCTGTGAATCAGAGGCAGGGAATCAGATGCGGGGAATCAGAGGCGGGAAATGAGAGGTGGGGAATCAGAGTCCAGGAATCAGAGATGGTGAATCAGAGGAGGGGAATCAGAGGCGGGGAAACATAGGTGGGGAATCAGATATGGGGAATCAGAGGTGGGGAATCAGAGGCGGTGAATTAGAGATTGGGAATCAGAGGCTGTGAATCAGAGGCAGGAAATCAGACACGGGGAATAGGAGGCGGGGAATCAGAGGCAGTGAATCAGAGCTGGGGAATCAGAGGTTGGGAATCAGAGGCGAGGAATCAGAGGCGGGGAATCAGAGACAGGGAATCAGAGGCAGGGAATCAGATGTGGGGAATCAGAGATGGGGAATCAGAGGCAGGGAATCAGAATCAGAAGCGGGGAATCAGAGGCGGGGAATCACAGGCCGGGAATCACAGGCCGGGAATCAGAGGCCGGGAATCAGAGGTGGGGAATCAGAGGCAGGGAATCAGACGTGGGGAACCAGAGGCGGGGATTCATAGCTGACGAATCAGTGGCGGGGAATCAGAGGTGTGGAATCAGAGGCTGGGAATCAGATATGGGGAATCAGAGGGGCGAATCAGAGGCGGGGAAACAGAGGCGGGGAATCAGATATGGGGAATCAGAGGTGGGGAATCAGAGGTTGTGAATCAGAGATGGGGAATCAGAGGCGGGGAATCAGAGGCAGGGAATCAGACGCGGGGAATCAGAGGCGGGGAATCAGAGCTGGGGAATCAGAGGCGGGGAATCAGACGAGGGGAACCAGAGGCGGGGATTCATAGCTGACGAATCAGGGGCGGGGAATCAGAGGTGTGGAATCAGAGGCTTGGAATCAGATATGGGGAATCATAGGCGGGGAATCAGAGGCGGGGAAACAGAGGCGGGGAATCGGATATGGGGAATCAGAGGTGGGGAATCAGAGGTTGTGAATCAGAGATGGGGAATCAGAGGCGGGGAATCAGAGGCAGGGAATCAGACGCGGGGAATCAGAGCCGGGGAATCAGAGCTGGGGAATCAGAGGCGGGGAATCAGAGTTGGGGATCAGAGGCGGGGAATCAGATATGGGGAATCAGAGGCGGGGAATCAGAGGCGGGGAAACAGAGGCGGGGAATCAAGGTGGGGAATCAGGGGCGGGGAGTCTGTGGCAGGGAATCAGAGGAGGGGAATCAGAGGCGGGGAATCAGAGGCGGGGAATCATACACGGGGAATCAGAGGCGGGGAATCAGAGATGGGGAATCAGAAGCCGGGAATCAGAGGTGGGGAATCAGAGTCCGGGAATCAGAGATGGGGAATCAGAGGCGGCGAATCCGATATGGGGAATCAGAGGCGGGGAATCAGATATGGGGTATCAGAGGAGGCGAATCAGAGGCAGTGAATTAGAGATGGGGAATCATAGGCGGGGTATCAGAGGCGACCAATCAGAGGCGGGGAAACAGAGGCGGGGAATCAGATATGGGGAATCAGAGGTGGGGAATCAGGGGCGGGGATTCAGTGGCAGGGAATCAGAGGCTGGGAATCAGAGGCCGGGAATCAGATGCCGGGAATAAGAGGACTGGGAATCAGAGATGGGGAATCAGAGGCGGGGTATCAGAGTTGGGGAATCAGAGGCGGGGAGTCAGATATGGGGAATCAGAGGTGGGGAATCAGAGGCGGGGAAACAGAGGCGAGGAATCGTAGGCGGGGAATCAGAGGCAGGGAATCAGACACGGGGAATCAGAGGCGGGGAATCAGAGGTTGAGAATCAGAGGCAGGGAATCAGAGGCTGTGAATCAGAGGCAGGGAATCAGATGCGGGGAATCAGAGGCGGGGAATGAGAGGTGGGGAATCAGAGTCCAGGAATCAGAGATGGTGAATCAGAGGAGGGGAATCAGAGGCGGGGAAACATAGGTGGGGAATCAGATATGGGGAATCAGAGGTGGGGAATCAGAGGCGGTGAATTAGAGATGGGGAATCAGAGGCTGTGAATCAGAGGCAGGAAATCAGACACGGGGAATAGGAGGCGGGGAATCAGAGGCAGTGAATCAGAGCTGGGGAATCAGAGGTTGGGAATCAGAGGCGGGGAATCAGAGGCGGGGAATCAGAGACAGGGAATCAGAGGCAGGGAATCAGATGTGGGGAATCAGAGATGGGGAATCAGAGGCAGGGAATCAGAATCAGAAGCGGGGAATCAGAGGCGGGGAATCAGAGGCCGGGAATCACAGGCCGGGAATCAGAGGCTGGGAATCAGAGGTGGGGAATCAGAGGCAGGGAATCAGACGTGGGGAACCAGAGGCGGGGATTCATAGCTGACGAATCAGGGGCGGGGAATCGGAGGCTGTGAATCAGAGGCAGGAAATCAGACACGGGGAATAGGAGGCGGGGAATCAGAGGCAGTGAATCAGAGCTGGGGAATCAGAGGTTGGGAATCAGAGGCGGGGAATCAGAGGCGGGGAATCAGAGACAGGGAATCAGAGGCAGGGAATCAGATGTGTGGAATCAGAGATGGGGAATCAGAGGCAGGGAATCAGAATCAGAAGCGGGGAATCAGAGGCGGGGAATCAGAGGCCGGGAATCAGAGGCCGGGAATCAGAGGCCGGGAATCAGAGGTGGGGAATCAGAGGCAGGGAATCAGACGTGGGGTACCAGAGGCGGGGATTCATAGCTGACGAATCAGGGGCGGGGAATCAGAGGTGTGGAATCAGAGGCTGGGAATCAGATATGGGGAATCAGAGGGGCGAATCAGAGGCGGGGAAACAGAGGCGGGGAATCAGATATGGGGAATCAGAGGTTTGGAATCAGAGGTTGTGAATCAGAGATGGGGAATCAGAGGCGGGGAATCAGAGGCAGGGAATCAGACGCGGGGAATCAGAGCCGGGGAATCAGATCTGGGGAATCAGAGGCGGGGAATCAGAGTTGGGGATCAGAGGCGGGGAATCAGATATGGGGAATCAGAGGCGGGGAATCAGAGGCGGGGAATCAGAGGCGGGGAATCAGATATGGGGAATCAAGGTGGGGAATCAGGGGCGGGGAGTCTGTGGCAGGGAATCAGAGGAGTGGAATCAGAGGCGGGGAATCAGAGGCAGGGAATCATACACTGGGAATCAGAGGCGGGGAATCAGAGATGGGGAATCAGAAGCCGGGAATCAGAGGTGGGGAATCAGAGTCCGGGAATCAGAGATGGGGAATCAGAGGCGGCGAATCCGATATGGGGAATCAGAGGAGCGAATCAGAGGCAGTGAATTAGAGATGGGGAATCAGAGGCGACCAATCAGAGGCGGGGAAACAGAGGCGGGGAATCAGATATGGGGAATCAGAGGTGGGGAATCAGGGGCGGGGAATCAGTGGCAGGGAATCAGAGGCTGGGAATCAGAGGCCGGGAATCAGATGCCGGGAATAAGAGGACTGGGAATCAGAGATGGGGAATCAGAGGCGGGGAATCACAGTTGGAAAATCAGAGGCGGGGAGTCAGATATGGGGAATCAGAGGCGGGGAATCAGAGGCGGGGAAACAGAGGCGGGGAATCAGAGGCGGGGAATCAGAGGCAGGGAATCAGACACGGGGAATCAGAGGCGGGGAATCAGAGATGGGGAATCAGAGGCGGGGAATGAGAGGTGGGGAATCAGAGTCCAGGAATCAGAGATGGTGAATCAGAGGAGGGGAATCAGAGGCGGGGAAACATAGGTGGGGAATCAGATATGGGGAATCAGAGGTGGGGAATCAGAGGCGGTGAATTAGAGATGGGGAATCAGAGGCTGTGAATCAGAGGCAGGAAATCAGACACGGGGAATAGGAGGTGGGGAATCAGAGGCAGTGAATCAGAGCTGGGGAATCAGAGGCCGGGAATCAGAGGCGGGGAATCAGAGCTGGGGAATCAGAGGCGGGGAATCAGACGTGGGGAACCAGAGGCGGGGATTCATAGCTGACGAATCAGGGGTGGGGAATCAGAGGTGTGGAATCAGAGGCTGGGAATCAGATATGGGGAATCAGAGGCGGGGAATCAGAGTCGGGGAAACAGAGGCGGGGAATCAGATATGGGGAATCAGAGGTGGGGAATCAGAGGTTGTGAATCAGAGATGGGGAATCAGAGGCGGGGAATCAGAGGCAGGGAATCAGACGCGGGGAATCAGAGGCGGGGAATCAGAGCTGGGGAATCAGAGGCGGGGAATCAGAGTTGGGGATCAGAGGCGGGGAATCAGATATGGGGAATCAGAGGCGGGGAATCAGAGGCGGGGAAACAGAGGCGGGGAATCAGATATGGGGAATCAGAGGGGGTGAATCAGAGGTTGGGAATCAGAGGCGGGGAATCAGAGGCGGGGAATCAGAGACAGGGAATCAGAGGCAGGGAATCAGATGTGGGGAATCAGAGGCGGGGAATCAGAGATGGGGAATCAGAGCGGGGAATCAGAGGCAGGGAATCAGACGCGGGGATTCATAGCTGACGAATCAGGGGTGGGGAATCAGAGGTGTGGAATCAGAGGCTGGGAATCAGATATGGGGAATCAGAGGCGGGGAATCAGAGTCGGGGAAACAGAGGCGGGGAATCAGATATGGGGAATCAGAGGTGGGGAATCAGAGGTTGTGAATCAGAGATGGGGAATCAGAGGCGGGGAATCAGAGGCAGGGAATCAGACGCGGGGAATCAGAGGCGGGGAATCAGAGCTGGGGAATCAGAGGCGGGGAATCAGAGTTGGGGATCAGAGGCGGGGAATCAGATATGGGGAATCAGAGGCGGGGAATCAGAGGCGGGGAAACAGAGGCGGGGAATCAGATATGGGGAATCAGAGGTGGGGAATCAGAGGTTGGGAATCAGAGGCGGGGAATCAGAGGCGGGGAATCAGAGACAGGGAATCAGAGGCAGGGAATCAGATGTGGGGAATCAGAGGCGGGGAATCAGAGATGGGGAATCAGAGCGGGGAATCAGAGGCAGGGAATCAGATGCGGGGAATCAGATGCGGGGAATCAGAGATGGGGAATAACAGGCTGGGAATCAGAGTTGGGGTATCAGAGGCGGGGAATCAGATATGGGGAAAAAGAGGCGGGGATTCAGAGGCGGGGAAACAGAGGCGGGGAAACAGATATGGGGAAACAGAGGCTCGGAATCAGAGGCGGGGAAATGAGGCGGGGAATCAGATATGGGGAATCAGAGGTGGGGAATCAGAGGTTGAGAATCAGAGGCAGGGAATCAGAGGCTGTGAATCAGAGGCAGGGAATCAGATGCGGGGAATCAGAGGCGGGAAATGAGAGGTGGGGAATCAGAGTCCAGGAATCAGAGATGGTGAATCAGAGGAGGGGAATCAGAGGCGGGGAAACATAGGTGGGGAATCAGATATGGGGAATCAGAGGTGGGGAATCAGAGGCGGTGAATTAGAGATTGGGAATCAGAGGCTGTGAATCAGAGGCAGGAAATCAGACACGGGGAATAGGAGGCGGGGAATCAGAGGCAGTGAATCAGAGCTGGGGAATCAGAGGTTGGGAATCAGAGGCGAGGAATCAGAGGCGGGGAATCAGAGACAGGGAATCAGAGGCAGGGAATCAGATGTGGGGAATCAGAGATGGGGAATCAGAGGCAGGGAATCAGAATCAGAAGCGGGGAATCAGAGGCGGGGAATCACAGGCCGGGAATCACAGGCCGGGAATCAGAGGCCGGGAATCAGAGGTGGGGAATCAGAGGCAGGGAATCAGACGTGGGGAACCAGAGGCGGGGATTCATAGCTGACGAATCAGTGGCGGGGAATCAGAGGTGTGGAATCAGAGGCTGGGAATCAGATATGGGGAATCAGAGGGGCGAATCAGAGGCGGGGAAACAGAGGCGGGGAATCAGATATGGGGAATCAGAGGTGGGGAATCAGAGGTTGTGAATCAGAGATGGGGAATCAGAGGCGGGGAATCAGAGGCAGGGAATCAGACGCGGGGAATCAGAGGCGGGGAATCAGAGCTGGGGAATCAGAGGCGGGGAATCAGACGAGGGGAACCAGAGGCGGGGATTCATAGCTGACGAATCAGGGGCGGGGAATCAGAGGTGTGGAATCAGAGGCTTGGAATCAGATATGGGGAATCATAGGCGGGGAATCAGAGGCGGGGAAACAGAGGCGGGGAATCGGATATGGGGAATCAGAGGTGGGGAATCAGAGGTTGTGAATCAGAGATGGGGAATCAGAGGCGGGGAATCAGAGGCAGGGAATCAGACGCGGGGAATCAGAGCCGGGGAATCAGAGCTGGGGAATCAGAGGCGGGGAATCAGAGTTGGGGATCAGAGGCGGGGAATCAGATATGGGGAATCAGAGGCGGGGAATCAGAGGCGGGGAAACAGAGGCGGGGAATCAAGGTGGGGAATCAGGGGCGGGGAGTCTGTGGCAGGGAATCAGAGGAGGGGAATCAGAGGCGGGGAATCAGAGGCGGGGAATCATACACGGGGAATCAGAGGCGGGGAATCAGAGATGGGGAATCAGAAGCCGGGAATCAGAGGTGGGGAATCAGAGTCCGGGAATCAGAGATGGGGAATCAGAGGCGGCGAATCCGATATGGGGAATCAGAGGCGGGGAATCAGATATGGGGTATCAGAGGAGGCGAATCAGAGGCAGTGAATTAGAGATGGGGAATCATAGGCGGGGTATCAGAGGCGACCAATCAGAGGCGGGGAAACAGAGGCGGGGAATCAGATATGGGGAATCAGAGGTGGGGAATCAGGGGCGGGGATTCAGTGGCAGGGAATCAGAGGCTGGGAATCAGAGGCCGGGAATCAGATGCCGGGAATAAGAGGACTGGGAATCAGAGATGGGGAATCAGAGGCGGGGTATCAGAGTTGGGGAATCAGAGGCGGGGAGTCAGATATGGGGAATCAGAGGTGGGGAATCAGAGGCGGGGAAACAGAGGCGAGGAATCGTAGGCGGGGAATCAGAGGCAGGGAATCAGACACGGGGAATCAGAGGCGGGGAATCAGAGGTTGAGAATCAGAGGCAGGGAATCAGAGGCTGTGAATCAGAGGCAGGGAATCAGATGCGGGGAATCAGAGGCGGGGAATGAGAGGTGGGGAATCAGAGTCCAGGAATCAGAGATGGTGAATCAGAGGAGGGGAATCAGAGGCGGGGAAACATAGGTGGGGAATCAGATATGGGGAATCAGAGGTGGGGAATCAGAGGCGGTGAATTAGAGATGGGGAATCAGAGGCTGTGAATCAGAGGCAGGAAATCAGACACGGGGAATAGGAGGCGGGGAATCAGAGGCAGTGAATCAGAGCTGGGGAATCAGAGGTTGGGAATCAGAGGCGGGGAATCAGAGGCGGGGAATCAGAGACAGGGAATCAGAGGCAGGGAATCAGATGTGGGGAATCAGAGATGGGGAATCAGAGGCAGGGAATCAGAATCAGAAGCGGGGAATCAGAGGCGGGGAATCAGAGGCCGGGAATCACAGGCCGGGAATCAGAGGCTGGGAATCAGAGGTGGGGAATCAGAGGCAGGGAATCAGACGTGGGGAACCAGAGGCGGGGATTCATAGCTGACGAATCAGGGGCGGGGAATCGGAGGCTGTGAATCAGAGGCAGGAAATCAGACACGGGGAATAGGAGGCGGGGAATCAGAGGCAGTGAATCAGAGCTGGGGAATCAGAGGTTGGGAATCAGAGGCGGGGAATCAGAGGCGGGGAATCAGAGACAGGGAATCAGAGGCAGGGAATCAGATGTGTGGAATCAGAGATGGGGAATCAGAGGCAGGGAATCAGAATCAGAAGCGGGGAATCAGAGGCGGGGAATCAGAGGCCGGGAATCAGAGGCCGGGAATCAGAGGCCGGGAATCAGAGGTGGGGAATCAGAGGCAGGGAATCAGACGTGGGGTACCAGAGGCGGGGATTCATAGCTGACGAATCAGGGGCGGGGAATCAGAGGTGTGGAATCAGAGGCTGGGAATCAGATATGGGGAATCAGAGGGGCGAATCAGAGGCGGGGAAACAGAGGCGGGGAATCAGATATGGGGAATCAGAGGTTTGGAATCAGAGGTTGTGAATCAGAGATGGGGAATCAGAGGCGGGGAATCAGAGGCAGGGAATCAGACGCGGGGAATCAGAGCCGGGGAATCAGATCTGGGGAATCAGAGGCGGGGAATCAGAGTTGGGGATCAGAGGCGGGGAATCAGATATGGGGAATCAGAGGCGGGGAATCAGAGGCGGGGAATCAGAGGCGGGGAATCAGATATGGGGAATCAAGGTGGGGAATCAGGGGCGGGGAGTCTGTGGCAGGGAATCAGAGGAGTGGAATCAGAGGCGGGGAATCAGAGGCAGGGAATCATACACTGGGAATCAGAGGCGGGGAATCAGAGATGGGGAATCAGAAGCCGGGAATCAGAGGTGGGGAATCAGAGTCCGGGAATCAGAGATGGGGAATCAGAGGCGGCGAATCCGATATGGGGAATCAGAGGAGCGAATCAGAGGCAGTGAATTAGAGATGGGGAATCAGAGGCGACCAATCAGAGGCGGGGAAACAGAGGCGGGGAATCAGATATGGGGAATCAGAGGTGGGGAATCAGGGGCGGGGAATCAGTGGCAGGGAATCAGAGGCTGGGAATCAGAGGCCGGGAATCAGATGCCGGGAATAAGAGGACTGGGAATCAGAGATGGGGAATCAGAGGCGGGGAATCACAGTTGGAAAATCAGAGGCGGGGAGTCAGATATGGGGAATCAGAGGCGGGGAATCAGAGGCGGGGAAACAGAGGCGGGGAATCAGAGGCGGGGAATCAGAGGCAGGGAATCAGACACGGGGAATCAGAGGCGGGGAATCAGAGATGGGGAATCAGAGGCGGGGAATGAGAGGTGGGGAATCAGAGTCCAGGAATCAGAGATGGTGAATCAGAGGAGGGGAATCAGAGGCGGGGAAACATAGGTGGGGAATCAGATATGGGGAATCAGAGGTGGGGAATCAGAGGCGGTGAATTAGAGATGGGGAATCAGAGGCTGTGAATCAGAGGCAGGAAATCAGACACGGGGAATAGGAGGTGGGGAATCAGAGGCAGTGAATCAGAGCTGGGGAATCAGAGGCCGGGAATCAGAGGCGGGGAATCAGAGCTGGGGAATCAGAGGCGGGGAATCAGACGTGGGGAACCAGAGGCGGGGATTCATAGCTGACGAATCAGGGGTGGGGAATCAGAGGTGTGGAATCAGAGGCTGGGAATCAGATATGGGGAATCAGAGGCGGGGAATCAGAGTCGGGGAAACAGAGGCGGGGAATCAGATATGGGGAATCAGAGGTGGGGAATCAGAGGTTGTGAATCAGAGATGGGGAATCAGAGGCGGGGAATCAGAGGCAGGGAATCAGACGCGGGGAATCAGAGGCGGGGAATCAGAGCTGGGGAATCAGAGGCGGGGAATCAGAGTTGGGGATCAGAGGCGGGGAATCAGATATGGGGAATCAGAGGCGGGGAATCAGAGGCGGGGAAACAGAGGCGGGGAATCAGATATGGGGAATCAGAGGGGGTGAATCAGAGGTTGGGAATCAGAGGCGGGGAATCAGAGGCGGGGAATCAGAGACAGGGAATCAGAGGCAGGGAATCAGATGTGGGGAATCAGAGGCGGGGAATCAGAGATGGGGAATCAGAGCGGGGAATCAGAGGCAGGGAATCAGACGCGGGGAATCAGATGCGGGGAATCAGAGATGGGGAATAACAGGCTGGGAATCAGAGTTGGGGTATCAGAGGCGGGGAATCAGATATGGGGAAAAAGAGGCGGGGATTCAGAGGCGGGGAAACAGAGGCGGGGAAACAGATATGGGGAAACAGAGGCTCGGAATCAGAGGTGGGGAAATGAGGCGGGGAATCAGATATGGGGAATCAGAGGTGGGGAATCAGAGGTTGAGAATCAGAGGCAGGGAATCAGAGGCTGTGAATCAGAGGCAGGGAATCAGATGCGGGGAATCAGAGGCGGGGAATGAGAGGTGGGGAATCAGAGTCCAGGAATCAGAGATGGTGAATCAAAGGAGGGGAATCAGAGGCGGGGAAACATAGGTGGGGAATCAGATATGGGGAATCAGAGGTGGGGAATCAGAGGCGGTGAATTAGAGATTGGGAATCAGAGGCTGTGAATCAGAGGCAGGAAATCAGACACGGGGAATAGGAGGCGGGGAATCAGAGGCAGTGAATCAGAGCTGGGGAATCAGAGGTTGGGAATCAGAGGCGAGGAATCAGAGGCGGGGAATCAGAGACAGGGAATCAGAGGCAGGGAATCAGATGTGGGGAATCAGAGATGGGGAATCAGAGGCAGGGAATCAGAATCAGAAGCGGGGAATCAGAGGCGGGGAATCACAGGCCGGGAATCACAGGCCGGGAATCAGAGGCCGGGAATCAGAGGTGGGGAATCAGAGGCAGGGAATCAGACGTGGGGAACCAGAGGCGGGGATTCATAGCTGACGAATCAGTGGCGGGGAATCAGAGGTGTGGAATCAGAGGCTGGGAATCAGATATGGGGAATCAGAGGGGCGAATCAGAGGCGGGGAAACAGAGGCGGGGAATCAGATATGGGGAATCAGAGGTGGGGAATCAGAGGTTGTGAATCAGAGATGGGGAATCAGAGGCGGGGAATCAGAGGCAGGGAATCAGACGCGGGGAATCAGAGGCGGGGAATCAGAGCTGGGGAATCAGAGGCGGGGAATCAGACGTGGGGAACCAGAGGCGGGGATTCATAGCTGACGAATCAGGGGCGGGGAATCAGAGGTGTGGAATCAGAGGCTGGGAATCAGATATGGGGAATCATAGGCGGGGAATCAGAGGCGGGGAAACAGAGGCGGGGAATCGGATATGGGGAATCAGAGGTGGGGAATCAGAGGTTGTGAATCAGAGATGGGGAATCAGAGGCGGGGAATCAGAGGCAGGGAATCAGACGCGGGGAATCAGAGCCGGGGAATCAGAGCTGGGGAATCAGAGGCGGGGAATCAGAGTTGGGGATCAGAGGCGGGGAATCAGATATGGGGAATCAGAGGCGGGGAATCAGAGGCGGGGAAACAGAGGCGGGGAATCAAGGTGGGGAATCAGGGGCGGGGAGTCTGTGGCAGGGAATCAGAGGAGGGGAATCAGAGGCGGGGAATCAGAGGCGGGGAATCATACACGGGGAATCAGAGGCGGGGAATCAGAGATGGGGAATCAGAAGCCGGGAATCAGAGGTGGGGAATCAGAGTCCGGGAATCAGAGATGGGGAATCAGAGGCGGCGAATCCGATATGGGGAATCAGAGGCGGGGAATCAGATATGGGGTATCAGAGGAGGCGAATCAGAGGCAGTGAATTAGAGATGGGGAATCAGAGGCGGGGTATCAGAGGCGACCAATCAGAGGCGGGGAAACAGAGGCGGGGAATCAGATATGGGGAATCAGAGGTGGGGAATCAGGGGCGGGGATTCAGTGGCAGGGAATCAGAGGCTGGGAATCAGAGGCCGGGAATCAGATGCCGGGAATGAGAGGACTGGGAATCAGAGATGGGGAATCAGAGGCGGGGTATCAGAGTTGGGGAATCAGAGGCGGGGAGTCAGATATGGGGAATCAGAGGTGGGGAATCAGAGGCGGGGAAACAGAGGCGAGGAATCGTAGGCGGGGAATCAGAGGCAGGGAATCAGACACGGGGAATCAGAGGCGGGGAATCAGAGGTTGAGAATCAGAGGCAGGGAATCAGAGGCTGTGAATCAGAGGCAGGGAATCAGATGCGGGGAATCAGAGGCGGGGAATGAGAGGTGGGGAATCAGAGTCCAGGAATCAGAGATGGTGAATCAGAGGAGGGGAATCAGAGGCGGGGAAACATAGGTGGGGAATCAGATATGGGGAATCAGAGGTGGGGAATCAGAGGCGGTGAATTAGAGATGGGGAATCAGAGACTGTGAATCAGAGGCAGGAAATCAGACACGGGGAATAGGAGGCGGGGAATCAGAGGCAGTGAATCAGAGCTGGGGAATCAGAGGTTGGGAATCAGAGGCGGGGAATCAGAGGCGGGGAATCAGAGACAGGGAATCAGAGGCAGGGAATCAGATGTGGGGAATCAGAGATGGGGAATCAGAGGCAGGGAATCAGAATCAGAAGCGGGGAATCAGAGGCGGGGAATCAGAGGCCGGGAATCACAGGCCGGGAATCAGAGGCTGGGAATCAGAGGTGGGGAATCAGAGGCAGGGAATCAGACGTGGGGAACCAGAGGCGGGGATTCATAGCTGACGAATCAGGGGCGGGGAATCAGAGGCTGTGAATCAGAGGCAGGAAATCAGACACGGGGAATAGGAGGCGGGGAATCAGAGGCAGTGAATCAGAGCTGGGGAATCAGAGGTTGGGAATCAGAGGCGGGGAATCAGAGGCGGGGAATCAGAGACAGGGAATCAGAGGCAGGGAATCAGATGTGGGGAATCAGAGATGGGGAATCAGAGGCAGGGAATCAGAATCAGAAGCGGGGAATCAGAGGCGGGGAATCAGAGGCCGGGAATCAGAGGCCGGGAATCAGAGGCCGGGAATCAGAGGTGGGGAATCAGAGGCAGGGAATCAGACGTGGGGAACCAGAGGCGGGGATTCATAGCTGACGAATCAGGGGCGGGGAATCAGAGGTGTGGAATCAGAGGCTGGGAATCAGATATGGGGAATCAGAGGGGCGAATCAGAGGCGGGGAAACAGAGGCGGGGAATCAGATATGGGGAATCAGAGGTTTGGAATCAGAGGTTGTGAATCAGAGATGGGGAATCAGAGGCGGGGAATCAGAGGCAGGGAATCAGACGCGGGGAATCAGAGCCGGGGAATCAGATCTGGGGAATCAGAGGCGGGGAATCAGAGTTGGGGATCAGAGGCGGGGAATCAGATATGGGGAATCAGAGGCGGGGAATCAGAGGCGGGGAATCAGAGGCGGGGAATCAGATATGGGGAATCAAGGTGGGGAATCAGGGGCGGGGAGTCTTTGGCAGGGAATCAGAGGAGTGGAATCAGAGGCGGGGAATCAGAGGCAGGGAATCATACACTGGGAATCAGAGGCGGGGAATCAGAGATGGGGAATCAGAAGCCGGGAATCAGAGGTGGGGAATCAGAGTCCGGGAATCAGAGATGGGGAATCAGAGGCGGCGAATCCGATATGGGGAATCAGAGGAGCGAATCAGAGGCAGTGAATTAGAGATGGGGAATCAGAGGCGACCAATCAGAGGCGGGGAAACAGAGGCGGGGAATCAGATATGGGGAATCAGAGGTGGGGAATCAGGGGCGGGGAATCAGTGGCAGGGAATCAGAGGCTGGGAATCAGAGGCCGGGAATCAGATGCCGGGAATAAGAGGACTGGGAATCAGAGATGGGGAATCAGAGGCGGGGAATCACAGTTGGAAAATCAGAGGCGGGGAGTCAGATATGGGGAATCAGAGGCGGGGAATCAGAGGCGGGGAAACAGAGGCGGGGAATCAGAGGCGGGGAATCAGAGGCAGGGAATCAGACACGGGGAATCAGAGGCAGGGAATCAGATGTGGGGAATCAGAGATGGGGAATCAGAGGCAGGGAATCAGAATCAGAAGCGGGGAATCAGAGGCGGGGAATCACAGGCCGGGAATCACAGGCCGGGAATCAGAGGCCGGGAATCAGAGGTGGGGAATCAGAGGCAGGGAATCAGACGTGGGGAACCAGAGGCGGGGATTCATAGCTGACGAATCAGTGGCGGGGAATCAGAGGTGTGGAATCAGAGGCTGGGAATCAGATATGGGGAATCAGAGGGGCGAATCAGAGGCGGGGAAACAGAGGCGGGGAATCAGATATGGGGAATCAGAGGTGGGGAATCAGAGGTTGTGAATCAGAGATGGGGAATCAGAGGCGGGGAATCAGAGGCAGGGAATCAGACGCGGGGAATCAGAGGCGGGGAATCAGAGCTGGGGAATCAGAGGCGGGGAATCAGACGTGGGGAACCAGAGGCGGGGATTCATAGCTGACGAATCAGGGGCGGGGAATCAGAGGTGTGGAATCAGAGGCTGGGAATCAGATATGGGGAATCATAGGCGGGGAATCAGAGGCGGGGAAACAGAGGCGGGGAATCGGATATGGGGAATCAGAGGTGGGGAATCAGAGGTTGTGAATCAGAGATGGGGAATCAGAGGCGGGGAATCAGAGGCAGGGAATCAGACGCGGGGAATCAGAGCCGGGGAATCAGAGCTGGGGAATCAGAGGCGGGGAATCAGAGTTGGGGATCAGAGGCGGGGAATCAGATATGGGGAATCAGAGGCGGGGAATCAGAGGCGGGGAAACAGAGGCGGGGAATCAAGGTGGGGAATCAGGGGCGGGGAGTCTGTGGCAGGGAATCAGAGGAGGGGAATCAGAGGCGGGGAATCAGAGGCGGGGAATCATACACGGGGAATCAGAGGCGGGGAATCAGAGATGGGGAATCAGAAGCCGGGAATCAGAGGTGGGGAATCAGAGTCCGGGAATCAGAGATGGGGAATCAGAGGCGGCGAATCCGATATGGGGAATCAGAGGCGGGGAATCAGATATGGGGTATCAGAGGAGGCGAATCAGAGGCAGTGAATTAGAGATGGGGAATCAGAGGCGGGGTATCAGAGGCGACCAATCAGAGGCGGGGAAACAGAGGCGGGGAATCAGATATGGGGAATCAGAGGTGGGGAATCAGGGGCGGGGATTCAGTGGCAGGGAATCAGAGGCTGGGAATCAGAGGCCGGGAATCAGATGCCGGGAATGAGAGGACTGGGAATCAGAGATGGGGAATCAGAGGCGGGGTATCAGAGTTGGGGAATCAGAGGCGGGGAGTCAGATATGGGGAATCAGAGGTGGGGAATCAGAGGCGGGGAAACAGAGGCGAGGAATCGTAGGCGGGGAATCAGAGGCAGGGAATCAGACACGGGGAATCAGAGGCGGGGAATCAGAGGTTGAGAATCAGAGGCAGGGAATCAGAGGCTGTGAATCAGAGGCAGGGAATCAGATGCGGGGAATCAGAGGCGGGGAATGAGAGGTGGGGAATCAGAGTCCAGGAATCAGAGATGGTGAATCAGAGGAGGGGAATCAGAGGCGGGGAAACATAGGTGGGGAATCAGATATGGGGAATCAGAGGTGGGGAATCAGAGGCGGTGAATTAGAGATGGGGAATCAGAGGCTGTGAATCAGAGGCAGGAAATCAGACACGGGGAATAGGAGGCGGGGAATCAGAGGCAGTGAATCAGAGCTGGGGAATCAGAGGTTGGGAATCAGAGGCGGGGAATCAGAGGCGGGGAATCAGAGACAGGGAATCAGAGGCAGGGAATCAGATGTGGGGAATCAGAGATGGGGAATCAGAGGCAGGGAATCAGAATCAGAAGCGGGGAATCAGAGGCGGGGAATCAGAGGCCGGGAATCACAGGCCGGGAATCAGAGGCTGGGAATCAGAGGTGGGGAATCAGAGGCAGGGAATCAGACGTGGGGAACCAGAGGCGGGGATTCATAGCTGACGAATCAGGGGCGGGGAATCAGAGGCTGTGAATCAGAGGCAGGAAATCAGACACGGGGAATAGGAGGCGGGGAATCAGAGGCAGTGAATCAGAGCTGGGGAATCAGAGGTTGGGAATCAGAGGCGGGGAATCAGAGGCGGGGAATCAGAGACAGGGAATCAGAGGCAGGGAATCAGATGTGGGGAATCAGAGATGGGGAATCAGAGGCAGGGAATCAGAATCAGAAGCGGGGAATCAGAGGCGGGGAATCAGAGGCCGGGAATCAGAGGCCGGGAATCAGAGGCCGGGAATCAGAGGTGGGGAATCAGAGGCAGGGAATCAGACGTGGGGAACCAGAGGCGGGGATTCATAGCTGACGAATCAGGGGCGGGGAATCAGAGGTGTGGAATCAGAGGCTGGGAATCAGATATGGGGAATCAGAGGGGCGAATCAGAGGCGGGGAAACAGAGGCGGGGAATCAGATATGGGGAATCAGAGGTTTGGAATCAGAGGTTGTGAATCAGAGATGGGGAATCAGAGGCGGGGAATCAGAGGCAGGGAATCAGACGCGGGGAATCAGAGCCGGGGAATCAGATCTGGGGAATCAGAGGCGGGGAATCAGAGTTGGGGATCAGAGGCGGGGAATCAGATATGGGGAATCAGAGGCGGGGAATCAGAGGCGGGGAATCAGAGGCGGGGAATCAGATATGGGGAATCAAGGTGGGGAATCAGGGGCGGGGAGTCTTTGGCAGGGAATCAGAGGAGTGGAATCAGAGGCGGGGAATCAGAGGCAGGGAATCATACACTGGGAATCAGAGGCGGGGAATCAGAGATGGGGAATCAGAAGCCGGGAATCAGAGGTGGGGAATCAGAGTCCGGGAATCAGAGATGGGGAATCAGAGGCGGCGAATCCGATATGGGGAATCAGAGGAGCGAATCAGAGGCAGTGAATTAGAGATGGGGAATCAGAGGCGACCAATCAGAGGCGGGGAAACAGAGGCGGGGAATCAGATATGGGGAATCAGAGGTGGGGAATCAGGGGCGGGGAATCAGTGGCAGGGAATCAGAGGCTGGGAATCAGAGGCCGGGAATCAGATGCCGGGAATAAGAGGACTGGGAATCAGAGATGGGGAATCAGAGGCGGGGAATCACAGTTGGAAAATCAGAGGCGGGGAGTCAGATATGGGGAATCAGAGGCGGGGAATCAGAGGCGGGGAAACAGAGGCGGGGAATCAGAGGCGGGGAATCAGAGGCAGGGAATCAGACACGGGGAATCAGAGGCGGGGAATCAGAGATGGGGAATCAGAGGCGGGGAATGAGAGGTGGGGAATCAGAGTCCAGGAATCAGAGATGGTGAATCAGAGGAGGGGAATCAGAGGCGGGGAAACATAGGTGGGGAATCAGATATGGGGAATCAGAGGTGGGGAATCAGAGGCGGTGAATTAGAGATGGGGAATCAGAGGCTGTGAATCAGAGGCAGGAAATCAGACACGGGGAATAGGAGGTGGGGAATCAGAGGCAGTGAATCAGAGCTGGGGAATCAGAGGTTGGGAATCAGAGGCGGGGAATCAGAGGTGGGGAATCAGAGACAGGGAATCAGAGGCAGGGAATCAGATGTGGGGAATCAGAGATGGGGAATCAGAGGCAGGGAATCAGAATCAGAAGCGGGGAATCAGAGGCGGGGAAACAGAGGCCGGGAATCACAGGCCGGGAAACAGAGGCCGGGAATCAGAGGCGGGGAATCAGAGGCAGGGAATCAGACGTGGGGATCCAGAGGCGGGAATTCATAGCTGAAGAATCAGGGGCGGGGAATCAGAGGTGTGGAATCAGAGGCTGGGAATCAGATATGGGGAATCAGAGGGGCGAAGCAGAGGCGGGGAAACAGAGGCGGGGTATCAGATATGGGGAATCAGAGGTGGGGAATCAGAGGTTGTGAATCAGAGATGGGGAATCAGAGGCGGGGAATCAGAGGCAGGGAATCAGACGCGGGGAATCAGAGGCGGGGAATCAGAGCTGGGGAATCAGAGGCGGGGAATCAGACGTGGGGAACCAGAGGCGGGGATTCATAGCTGACGAATCAGGGGCGGGGAATCAGAGGTGTTGAATCTGAGGCTGGGAATCAGATATGGGGAATCAAGGTGGGGAATCAGGGGCGGGGAGTCTGTGGCAGGGAATCAGAGGAGGGGAATCAGAGGCGGGGAATCAGAGGCGGGGAATCAGAGGCGGGGAAACAGAGGCGGGGAATCAGATATGGGGAATCAGAGGTGGGGAATCAGAGTTTGGGAATCAGAGGCGGGGAATCAGAGGCAGGGAATCAGAGACAGGGAATCAGAGGCAGGGAATCAGATGTGGGGAATCAGAGGCGGGGAATCAGAGATGGGGAATCAGAGCGGGGAATCAGAGGCAGGGAATCAGACGCGGGAAATCAGAGGCGGGGAATCAGAGATGGGGAATAACAGGCTGGGAATCAGAGTTGGGGTATCAGAGGCGGGGAATCAGATATGGGGAAAAAGAGGCGGGGATTCAGAGGCGGGGAAACAGAGGCGGGGAAACAGATATGGGGAAACAGAGGCGCGGAATCAGAGGCGGGGAAATGAGGCGGGGAATCAGATATGGGGAATCAGAGGTGGGGAATCAGAGGTTGAGAATCAGAGGCAGGGAATCAGAGGCTGTGAATCAGAGGCAGGGAATCAGATGCGGGGAATCAGAGGCGGGGAATGAGAGGTGGGGAATCGGAGTCCAGGAATCAGAGATGGTGAATCAGAGGAGGGGAATCAGAGGCGGGGAAACATAGGTGGGGAATCAGATATGGGGAATCAGAGGTGGGGAATCAGAGGCGGTGAATTAGAGATGGGGAATCAGAGGCTGTGAATCAGAGGCAGGAAATCAGACACGGGGAATAGGATGCGGGGAATCAGAGGCAGTGAATCAGAGCTGGGGAATCAGAGGTTGGGAATCAGAGGCGGGGAATCAGAGGCGGGGAATCAGAGACAGGGAATCAGAGGCAGGGAATCAGATGTGGGGAATCAGAGATGGGGAATCAGAGGCAGGGAATCAGAATCAGAAGCGGGGAATCAGAGGCGGGGAATCAGAGGCCGGGAATCACAGGCCGGGAATCAGAGGCCGGGAATCAGAGGTGGGGAATCAGAGGCAGGGAATCAGACGTGGGGAACCAGAGGCGGGGATTCATAGCTGACGAATCAGGGGCGGGGAATCAGAGGTGTGGAATCAGAGGCTGGGAATCAGATATGGGGAATCAGAGGGGCGAATCAGAGGCGGGGAAACAGAGGCGGGGAATCAGATATGGGGAATCAGAGGTGGGGAATCAGAGGTTGTGAATCAGAGATGGGGAATCAGAGGCGGGGAATCAGAGGCAGGGAATCAGACGCGGGGAATCAGAGCCGGGGAATCAGATCTGGGGAATCAGAGGCGGGGAATCAGAGTTGGGGATCAGAGGCGGGGAATCAGATATGGGGAATCAGAGGCGGGGAATCAGAGGCGGGGAAACAGAGGCGGGGAATCAGATATGGGGAATCAAGGTGGGGAATCAGGGGCGGGGAGTCTGTGGCAGGGAATCAGAGGAGTGGAATCAGAGGCGGGGAATCAGAGGCAGGGAATCATACACGGGGAATCAGAGGCGGGGAATCAGAGATGGGGAATCAGAAGCCGGGAATCAGAGGTGGGGAATCAGAGTCCGGGAATCAGAGATGGGGAATCAGAGGCGGGGAATCAGATATGGGGTATCAGAGGAGGCGAATCAGAGTCAGTGAATTAGAGATGGGGAATCAGAGGCGGGGTATCAGAGGCGACCAATCAGAGGCGGGGAAACAGAGGCGGGGAATCAGATATGGGGAATCAGAGGTGGGGAATCAGGGGCGGGGATTCAGTGGCAGGGAATCAGAGGCTGGGAATCAGAGGCCGGGAATCAGATGCCGGGAATAAGAGGACTGGGAATCAGAGATGGGGAATCAGAGGCGGGGTATCAGAGTTGGGGAATCAGAGGCGGGGAGTCAGATATGGGGAATCAGAGGTGGGGAATCAGAGGCGGGGAAACAGAGGCGAGGAATCGTAGGCGGGGAATCAGAGGCAGGGAATCAGACACGGGGAATCAGAGGCGGGGAATCAGAGGTTGAGAATCAGAGGCAGGGAATCAGAGGCTGTGAATCAGAGGCAGGGAATCAGATGCGGGGAATCAGAGGCGGGGAATGAGAGGTGGGGAATCAGAGTCCAGGAATCAGAGATGGTGAATCAGAGGAGGGGAATCAGAGGCGGGGAAACATAGGTGGGGAATCAGATATGGGGAATCAGAGGTGGGGAATCAGAGGCGGTGAATTAGAGATGGGGAATCAGAGGCTGTGAATCAGAGGCAGGAAATCAGACACGGGGAATAGGAGGCGGGGAATCAGAGGCAGTGAATCAGAGCTGGGGAATCAGAGGTTGGGAATCAGAGGCGGGGAATCAGAGGCGGGGAATCAGAGACAGGGAATCAGAGGCAGGGAATCAGATGTGGGGAATCAGAGATGGGGAATCAGAGGCAGGGAATCAGAATCAGAAGCGGGGAATCAGAGGCGGGGAATCAGAGGCCGGGAATCACAGGCCGGGAATCAGAGGCTGGGAATCAGAGGTGGGGAATCAGAGGCAGGGAATCAGACGTGGGGAACCAGAGGCGGGGATTCATAGCTGACGAATCAGGGGCGGGGAATCAGAGGCTGTGAATCAGAGGCAGGAAATCAGACACGGGGAATAGGAGGCGGGGAATCAGAGGCAGTGAATCAGAGCTGGGGAATCAGAGGTTGGGAATCAGAGGCGGGGAATCAGAGGCGGGGAATCAGAGACAGGGAATCAGAGGCAGGGAATCAGATGTGGGGAATCAGAGATGGGGAATCAGAGGCAGGGAATCAGAATCAGAAGCGGGGAATCAGAGGCGGGGAATCAGAGGCCGGGAATCAGAGGCCGGGAATCAGAGGCCGGGAATCAGAGGTGGGGAATCAGAGGCAGGGAATCAGACGTGGGGAACCAGAGGCGGGGATTCATAGCTGACGAATCAGGGGCGGGGAATCAGAGGTGTGGAATCAGAGGCTGGGAATCAGATATGGGGAATCAGAGGGGCGAATCAGAGGCGGGGAAACAGAGGTGGGGAATCAGATATGGGGAATCAGAGGTTTGGAATCAGAGGTTGTGAATCAGAGATGGGGAATCAGAGGCGGGGAATCAGAGGCAGGGAATCAGACGCGGGGAATCAGAGCCGGGGAATCAGATCTGGGGAATCAGAGGCGGGGAATCAGAGTTGGGGATCAGAGGCGGGGAATCAGATATGGGGAATCAGAGGCGGGGAATCAGAGGCGGGGAATCAGAGGCGGGGAATCAGATATGGGGAATCAAGGTGGGGAATCAGGGGCGGGGAGTCTGTGGCAGGGAATCAGAGGAGTGGAATCAGAGGCGGGGAATCAGAGGCAGGGAATCATACACTGGGAATCAGAGGCGGGGAATCAGAGATGGGGAATCAGAAGCCGGGAATCAGAGGTGGGGAATCAGAGTCCGGGAATCAGAGATGGGGAATCAGAGGCGGCGAATCCGATATGGGGAATCAGAGGAGCGAATCAGAGGCAGTGAATTAGAGATGGGGAATCAGAGGCGACCAATCAGAGGCGGGGAAACAGAGGCGGGGTATCAGATATGGGGAATCAGAGGTGGGGAATCAGGGGCGGGGAATCAGTGGCAGGGAATCAGAGGCTGGGAATCAGAGGCCGGGAATCAGATGCCGGGAATAAGAGGACTGGGAATCAGAGATGGGGAATCAGAGGCGGGGAATCACAGTTGGAAAATCAGAGGCGGGGAGTCAGATATGGGGAATCAGAGGCGGGGAATCAGAGGCGGGGAAACAGAGGCGGGGAATCAGAGGCGGGGAATCAGAGGCAGGGAATCAGACACGGGGAATCAGAGGCGGGGAATCAGAGATGGGGAATCAGAGGCGGGGAATGAGAGGTGGGGAATCAGAGTCCAGGAATCAGAGATGGTGAATCAGAGGAGGGGAATCAGAGGCGGGGAAACATAGGTGGGGAATCAGATATGGGGAATCAGAGGTGGGGAATCAGAGGCGGTGAATTAGAGATGGGGAATCAGAGGCTGTGAATCAGAGGCAGGAAATCAGACACGGGGAATAGGAGGTGGGGAATCAGAGGCAGTGAATCAGAGCTGGGGAATCAGAGGTTGGGAATCAGAGGCGGGGAATCAGAGGTGGGGAATCAGAGACAGGGAATCAGAGGCAGGGAATCAGATGTGGGGAATCAGAGATGTGGAATCAGAGGCAGGGAATCAGAATCAGAAGCGGGGAATCAGAGGCGGGGAAACAGAGGCCGGGAATCACAGGCCGGGAAACAGAGGCCGGGAATCAGAGGCGGGGAATCAGAGGCAGGGAATCAGACGTGGGGATCCAGAGGCGGGGATTCATAGCTGAAGAATCAGGGGCGGGGAATGAGAGGTGTGGAATCAGAGGCTGGGAATCAGATATGGGGAATCAGAGGGGCGAAGCAGAGGCGGGGAAACAGAGGCGGGGTATCAGATATGGGGAATCAGAGGTGGGGAATCAGAGGTTGTGAATCAGAGATGGGGAATCAGAGGCGGGGAATCAGAGGCAGGGAATCAGACGCGGGGAATCAGAGGCGGGGAATCAGAGCTGGGGAATCAGAGGCGGGGAATCAGACGTGGGGAACCAGAGGCGGGGATTCATAGCTGACGAATCAGGGGCGGGGAATCAGAGGTGTGGAATCAGAGGCTGGGAATCAGATATGGGGAATCAAGGTGGGGAATCAGGGGCGGGGAGTCTGTGGCAGGGAATCAGAGGAGGGGAATCAGAGGCGGGGAATCAGAGGCGGGGAATCAGAGGCGGGGAAACAGAGGCGGGGAATCAGATATGGGGAATCAGAGGTGGGGAATCAGAGTTTGGGAATCAGAGGCGGGGAATCAGAGGCAGGGAATCAGAGACAGGGAATCAGAGGCAGGGAATCAGATGTGGGGAATCAGAGGCGGGGAATCAGAGATGGGGAATCAGAGCGGGGAATCAGAGGCAGGGAATCAGACGCGGGAAATCAGAGGCGGGGAATCAGAGATGGGGAATAACAGGCTGGGAATCAGAGTTGGGGTATCAGAGGCTGGGAATCAGATATGGGGAAAAAGAGGCGGGGATTCAGAGGCGGGGAAACAGAGGCGGGGAAACAGATATGGGGAAACAGAGGCGCGGAATCAGAGGCGGGGAAATGAGGCGGGGAATCAGATATGGGGAATCAGAGGTGGGGAATCAGAGGTTGAGAATCAGAGGCAGGGAATCAGAGGCTGTGAATCAGAGGCAGGGAATCAGATGCGGGGAATCAGAGGCGGGGAATGAGAGGTGGGGAATCGGAGTCCAGGAATCAGAGATGGTGAATCAGAGGAGGGGAATCAGAGGCGGGGAAACATAGGTGGGGAATCAGATATGGGGAATCAGAGGTGGGGAATCAGAGGCGGTGAATTAGAGATGGGGAATCAGAGGCTGTGAATCAGAGGCAGGAAATCAGACACGGGGAATAGGAGGCGGGGAATCAGAGGCAGTGAATCAGAGCTGGGGAATCAGAGGTTGGGAATCAGAGGCGGGGAATCAGAGGCGTGGAATCAGAGACAGGGAATCAGAGGCAGGGAATCAGATGTGGGGAATCAGAGATGGGGAATCAGAGGCAGGGAATCAGAATCAGAAGCGGGGAATCAGAGGCGGGGAATCAGAGGCCGGGAATCACAGGCCGGGAATCAGAGGCCGGGAATCAGAGGTGGGGAATCAGAGGCAGGGAATCAGACGTGGGGAACCAGAGGCGGGGATTCATAGCTGACGAATCAGGGGCGGGGAATCAGAGGTGTGGAATCAGAGGCTGGGAATCAGATATGGGGAATCAGAGGGGCGAATCAGAGGCGGGGAAACAGAGGCGGGGAATCAGATATGGGGAATCAGAGGTGGGGAATCAGAGGTTGTGAATCAGAGATGGGGAATCAGAGGCGGGGAATCAGAGGCAGGGAATCAGACGCGGGGAATCAGAGCCGGGGAATCAGATCTGGGGAATCAGAGGCGGGGAATCAGAGTTGGGAATCAGAGGCGGGGAATCAGATATGGGGAATCAGAGGCGGGGAATCAGAGGCGGGGAAACAGAGGCGGGGAATCAGATATGGGGAATCAAGGTGGGGAATCAGGGGCGGGGAGTCTGTGGCAGGGAATCAGAGGAGTGGAATCAGAGGCGGGGAATCAGAGGCAGGGAATCATACACGGGGAATCAGAGGCAGGGAATCAGAGATGGGGAATCAGAAGCCGGGAATCAGAGGTGGGGAATCAGAGTCCGGGAATCAGAGATGGGGAATCAGAGGCGCCGAATCCGATATGGGGAATCAGAGGAGCGAATCAGAGGCAGTGAATTAGAGATGGGGAATCAGAAGCGGGGTATCAGAGGCGACCAATCAGAGGCGGGGAAACAGAGGCGGTGAATCAGATATGGGGAATCAGAGGTGGGGAATCAGGGGCGGGGAATCAGTGGCAGGGAATCAGAGGCTGGGAATCAGAGGCCGGGAATCAGATGCCGGGAATAAGAGGACTGGGAATCAGAGATGGGGAATCAGAGGCGGGGAATCACAGTTGGGGAATCAGAGGCGGGGAGTCAGATATGGGGAATCAGAGGCGGGGAATCAGAGGCGGGGAAACAGAGGCGGGGAATCAGAGGCGGGGAATCAGAGGCAGGGAATCAGACACGGGGAATCAGAGGCGGGGAATCAGAGATGGGGAATCAGAGGCGGGGCATCAGAGGCAGGGAATCAGATGCGAGGAATCAGAGGCGGGGAATCAGAGGTGGGGAATCAGAGGCGGGAAATCAGAGTTGGGGAATCAGAGGCGGGGTATCAGATATGGGGAAACAGAGGCGGGGAATCAGAAACGGGGAAACAGAGGCGGGGAATCAGATATGGGGAATCAGAGTCCGGGAATCAGAGATGGGGAATCAGAGGCGGGGAATCAGATATGGGGAATCAGAGGCGCGGAATCAGAGGCGGGGAAACAGAGGCGGGGAATCAGATATGGGGAATCAAGGTGGGGAATCAGGGGCGGGGAGTCTGTGGCAGGGAATCAGAGGAGTGGAATCAGAGGCGGGGAATCAGAGGCAGGGAATCATACACGGGGAATCAGAGGCGGGGAATCAGAGATGGGGAATCAGAAGCCGGGAATCAGAGGTGGGGAATCAGAGGCGCCGAATCCGATATGGGGAATCAGAGGAGCGAATCAGAGGCAGTGAATTAGAGATGGGGAATCAGAAGCGGGGTATCAGAGGCGACCAATCAGAGGCGGGGAAACAGAGGCGGTGAATCAGATATGGGGAATGAGAGATGGTGAATCAGAGGCGGGGAATCACAGTTGGGGAATCAGAGGCGGGGAGTCAGATATGGGGAATCAGAGGCGGGGAATCAGAGGCGGGGAAACAGAGGCGGGGAATCAGAGGCGGGGAATCAGAGGCAGGGAATCAGACACGGGGAATCAGAGGCGGGGAATCAGAGATGGGGAATCAGAGGCGGGGCATCAGAGGCAGGGAATCAGATGCGAGGAATCAGAGGCGGGGAATCAGAGGTGGGGAATCAGAGGCGGGAAATCAGAGTTGGGGAATCAGAGGCGGGGAATCAGATATGGGGAAACAGAGGCGGGGAATCAGAAACGGGGAAAGAGAGGCGGGGAATCAGATATGGGGAATCAGAGGTGGGGAATCAGAGGTTGGGAATAAGAGGCAGGGAATCAGATGCGGGGAATCAAAGGCGGGGAATCAGAGGCAGGGAATCGGATGTGCGGAATCAGAGATGGGGAATCAGAGGTGGGGAATCAGAGTCCGGGGAAACAGCGGTGGGGAATCAGATATGGGGAATCAGAGGTGGGGAATCAGAGGTTGGGAATCAGAGGCGGGGAATCAGAGGCGGGGAATCAGAGACAGGGAATCAGAGGCAGGGAATCAGATGTGGGGAATCAGAGGCGGGGAATCAGAGATGGGGAATCAGAGCGGGGAATCAGAGGCAGGGAATCAGACGCGGTGAATCAGAGGCGGGGAATCAGAGATGGGGAATAACAGGCTGGGAATCAGAGTTGGGGTATCAGAGGCGGGGAATCAGATATGGGGAAAAAAAGGCAGGGATTCAGAGTCGGGGAAACAGAGGCGGGGAAACAGATATGGGGAAACAGAGGCGCGGAATCAGAGGCGGGGAAATGAGGCGGGGAATCAGATATGGGGAATCAGAGGTGGGGAATCAGAGGTTGAGAATCAGAGGCAGGGAATCAGAGGCTGTGAATCAGAGGCAGGGAATCAGATGCGGGGAATCAGAGGCGGGGAATGAGAGGTGGGGAATCAGAGTCCAGGAATCAGAGATGGTGAATCAGAGGAGGGGAATCAGAGGCGGGGAAACATAGGTGGGGAATCAGATATGGGGAATCAGAGGTGAGGAATCAGAGGCGGTGAATTAGAGATGGGGAATCAGAGGCTGTGAATCAGAGGCAGGAAATCAGACACGGGGAATCAGAGATGGGGAATCAGAGGCAGGGAATCAGAGGCAGGGAATCAGATGTGGGGAATCAGAGATGGGGAATCAGAGGCAGGGAATCAGAATCAGAAGCGGGGAATCAGAGGCGGGGAATCAGAGGCCGGGAATCACAGGCCGGGAATCAGAGGCCGGGAATCAGAGGTGGGAAATCAGAGGCAGGGAATCAGACGTGGGGAACCAGAGGCGGGGGTTCATAGCTGACGAATCAGGGGCGGGGAATCAGAGGTGTGGAATCAGAGGCTGGGAATCAGATATGGGGAATCAGAGGGGCGAATCAGAGGCGGGGAAACAGAGGCGGGGAATCAGATATGGGGAATCAGAGGTGGGGAATCAGAGGTTGTGAATCAGAGATGGGGAATCAGAGGCGGGGAATCAGAGGCAGGGAATCAGAAACGGGGAATCAGAGGCGGGGAATCAGAGCTGGGGAATCAGAGGCGGGGAATCAGACGTGGGGAACCAGAGGCGGGGATTCATAGCTGACGAATCAGGGGTGGGGAATCAGAGGTGTGGAATCAGAGGCTGGGAATCAGATATGGGGAATCAGAGGCGGGGAATCAGAGGCGGGGAAACAGAGGCGGGGAATCAGATATGGGGAATCAGAGGTGGCGAATCAGAGGTTGTGAATCAGAGATGGGGAATCAGAGGCGGGGAATCAGAGGCAGGGAATCAGACGCGGGGAATCAGAGGCGGGGAATCAGAGCTGGGGAATCAGAGGCGGGGAATCAGAGTTGGGGATCAGAGGCGGGGAATCAGATATGGGGAATCAGAGGCGGGGAATCAGAGGCGGGGAAACAGAGGCGGGGAATCAGATATGGGGAATCAGAGGTGGGGAATCAGAGGTTGGGAATCAGAGGCGGGGAATCAGAGGCGGGGAATCAGAGACAGGGAATCAGAGGCAGGGAATCAGATGTGGGGAATCAGAGGCGGGGAATCAGAGATGGGGAATCAGAGCGGGGAATCAGAGGCAGGGAATCTGATGCGGGGAATCAGAGGCGGGGAATCAGAGATGGGGAATAACAGGCTGGGAATCAGAGTTGGGGTATCAGAGGCGGGGAATCAGATATGGGGAAAAAGAGGCGGGGATTCAGAGGCGGGGAAACAGAGGCGGGGAAACAGATATGGGGAAACAGAGGCTCGGAATCAGAGGCGGGGAAATGAGGCGGGGAATCAGATATGGGGAATCAGAGGTGGGGAATCAGAGGTTGAGAATCAGAGGCAGGGGATCAGAGGCTGTGAATCAGAGGCAGGGAATCAGATGCGGGGAATCAGAGGCGGGGAATGAGAGGTGGGGAATCAGAGTCCAGGAATCAGAGATGGTGAATCAGAGGAGGGGAATCAGAGGCGGGGAAACATAGGTGGGGAATCAGATATGGGGAATCAGAGGTGGGGAATCAGAGGCGGTGAATTAGAGATTGGGAATCAGAGGCTGTGAATCAGAGGCAGGAAATCAGACACGGGGAATAGGAGGCGGGGAATCAGAGGCAGTGAATCAGAGCTGGGGAATCAGAGGTTGGGAATCAGAGGCGAGGAATCAGAGGCGGGGAATCAGAGACAGGGAATCAGAGGCAGGGAATCAGATGTGGGGAATCAGAGATGGGGAATCAGAGGCAGGGAATCAGAATCAGAAGCGGGGAATCAGAGGCGGGGAATCACAGGCCGGGAATCACAGGCCGGGAATCAGAGGCCGGGAATCAGAGGTGGGGAATCAGAGGCAGGGAATCAGTCGTGGTGAACCAGAGGCGGGGATTCATAGCTGACGAATCAGGGGCGGGGAATCAGAGGTGTGGAATCAGAGGCTGGGAATCAGATATGGGGAATCAGAGGGGCGAATCAGAGGCGGGGAAACAGAGGCGGGGAATCAGATATGGGGAATCAGAGGTGGGGAATCAGAGGTTGTGAATCAGAGATGGGGAATCAGAGGCGGGGAATCAGAGGCAGGGAATCAGACGCGGGGAATCAGAGGCGGGGAATCAGAGCTGGGGAATCAGAGGCGGGGAATCAGACGTGGGGAACCAGAGGCGGGGAATCAGAGCTGGGGAATCAGAGGTGGGGAATCAGAGGTTGTGAATCAGAGATGGGGAATCAGAGGTGTGGAATCAGAGGCTGGGAATCAGATATGGGGAATCATAGGCGGGGAATCAGAGGCGGGGAAACAGAGGCGGGGAATCGGATATGGGGAATCAGAGGTGGGGAATCAGAGGTTGTGAATCAGAGATGGGGAATCAGAGGCGGGGAATCAGAGGCAGGGAATCAGACGCGGGGAATCAGAGCCGGGGAATCAGAGCTGGGGAATCAGAGGCGGGGAATCAGAGTTGGGGATCAGAGGCGGGGAATCAGATATGGGGAATCAGAGGCGGGGAATCAGAGGCGGGGAAACGGAGGCGGGGAATCAAGGTGGGGAATCAGGGGCGGGGAGTCTGTGGCAGGGAATCAGAGGAGGGGAATCAGAGGCGGGGAATCAGAGGCGGGGAATCATACACGGGGAATCAGAGGCGGGGAATCAGAGATGGGGAATCAGAAGCCGGGGATCAGAGGTGGGGAATCAGAGTCCGGGAATCAGAGATGGGGAATCAGAGGCGGCGAATCCGATATGGGGAATCAGAGGCGGGGAATCAGATATGGGGAATCAGAGGAGGCGAATCAGAGGCAGTGAATTAGAGATGGGGAATCAGAGGCGGGGTATCAGAGGCGACCAATCAGAGGCAGGGAAACAGAGGCGGGGAATCAGATATGGGAATCAGAGGTGGGGAATCAGGGGCGGGGATTCAGTGGCAGGGAATCAAAGGCTGGGAATCAGAGGCCGGGAATCAGATGCCGGGAATAAGAGGACTGGGAATCAGAGATGGGGAATCAGAGGCGGGGTATCAGAGTTGGGGAATCAGAGGCGGGGAGTCAGATATGGGGAATCAGAGGTGGGGAATCAGACGCGGGGAAACAGAGGCGAGGAATCGTAGGCGGGGAATCAGAGGCAGGGAATCAGACACGGGGAATCAGAGGCGGGGAATCAGAGGTTGAGAATCAGAGGCAGGGAATCAGAGGCTGTGAATCAGAGGCAGGGAATCAGATGCGGGGAATCAGAGGCGGGGAATGAGAGGTGGGGAATCAGAGTCCAGGAATCAGAGATGGTGAATCAGAGGAGGGGAATCAGAGGCGGGGAAACATAGGTGGGGAATCAGATATGGGGAATCAGAGGTGGGGAATCAGAGGCGGTGAATTAGAGATGGGGAATCAGAGGCTGTGAATCAGAGGCAGGAAATCAGACACGGGGAATAGGAGGCGGGGAATCAGAGGCAGTGAATCAGAGCTGGGGAATCAGAGGTTGGGAATCAGAGGCGGGGAATCAGAGGCGGGGAATCAGAGACAGGGAATCAGAGGCAGGGAATCAGATGTGGGGAATCAGAGATGGGGAATCAGAGGCAGGGAATCAGAATCAGAAGCGTGGAATCAGAGGCGGGGAATCAGAGGCCGGGAATCACAGGCCGGGAATCAGAGGCTGGGAATCAGAGGTGGGGAATCAGAGGCAGGGAATCAGACGTGGGGAACCAGAGGCGGGGATTCATAGCTGACGAATCAGGGGCGGGGAATCAGAGGCTGTGAATCAGAGGCAGGAAATCAGACACGGGGAATAGGAGGCGGGGAATCAGAGGCAGTGAATCAGAGCTGGGGAATCAGAGGTTGGGAATCAGAGGCGGGGAATCAGAGGCGGGGAATCAGAGACAGGGAATCAGAGGCAGGGAATCAGATCTGGGGAATCAGAGATGGGGAATCAGAGGCAGGGAATCAGAATCAGAAGCGGGGAATCAGAGGCGGGGAATCAGAGGCCGGGAATCAGAGGCCGGGAATCAGAGGCCGGGAATCAGAGGTGGGGAATCAGAGGCAGGTAATCAGACGTGGGGAACCAGAGGCGGGGATTCATAGCTGACGAATCAGGGGCGGGGAATCAGAGGTGTGGAATCAGAGGCTGGGAATCAGATATGGGGAATCAGAGGGGCGAATCAGAGGCGGGGAAACAGAGGCGGGGAATCAGATATGGGGAATCAGAGGTTTGGAATCAGAGGTTGTGAATCAGAGATGGGGAATCAGAGGCGGGGAATCAGAGGCAGGGAATCAGACGCGGGGAATCAGAGCCGGGGAATCAGATCTGGGGAATCAGAGGCGGGGAATCAGAGTTGGGGATCAGAGGCGGGGAATCAGATATGGGGAATCAGAGGCGGAGAATCAGAGGCGGGGAATCAGAGGCGGGGAATCAGATATGGGGAATCAAGGTGGGGAATCAGGGGCGGGGAGTCTGTGGCAGGGAATCAGAGGAGTGGAATCAGAGGCGGGGAATCAGAGGCAGGGAATCATACACGGGGAATCAGAGGCGGGGAATCAGAGATGGGGAATCAGAAGCCGGGAATCAGAGGTGGGGAATCAGACTCCGGGAATCAGAGATGGGGAATCAGAGGCGCCGAATCCGATATGGGGAATCAGAGGAGCGAATCAGAGGCAGTGAATTAGAGATGGGGAATCAGAAGCGGGGTATCAGAGGCGACCAATCAGAGGCGGGGAAACAGAGGTGGTGAATCAGATATGGGGAATCAGAGGTGGGGAATCAGGGGCGGGGAATCAGTGGCAGGGAATCAGAGGCTGGGATTCAGAGGCCGGGAATCAGATGCCGGGAATAAGAGGACTGGGAATCAGAGATGGGGAATCAGAGGCGGGGAATCACAGTTGGGGAATCAGAGGCGGGGAGTCAGATATGGGGAATCAGAGGCGGGGAATCAGAGGCGGGGAAACAGAGGCGGGGAATCAGAGGCGGGGAATCAGAGGCAGGGAATCAGACACGGGGAATCAGAGGCGGGGAATCAGAGATGGGGAATCAGAGGCAGGGAATCAGATGCGAGGAATCAGAGGCGGGGAATCAGAGGTGGGGAATCAGAGGCGGGAAATCAGAGTTGGGGAATCAGAGGCGGGGAATCAGATATGGGGAAACAGAGGCGGGGAATCAGAAAAGGGGAAACAGAGGCGGGGAATCAGATATGGGGAATCAGAGTCCGGGAATCAGAGATGGGGAATCAGAGGCGGGGAATAAGATATGGGGAATCAGAGGCGGGGAATCAGAGGCGGGGAAACAGAGGCGGGGAATCAGATATGGGGAATCAAGGTGGGGAATCAGGGGCGGGGAGTCTGTGGCAGGGAATCAGAGGAGTGGAATCAGAGGCGGGGAATCAGAGGCAGGGAATCATACACGGGGAATCAGAGGCGGGGAATCAGAGATGGGGAATCAGAAGCCGGGAATCAGAGGTGGGGAATCAGAGTCCGGGAATCAGAGATGGGGAATCAGAGGCGCCGAATCCGATATGGGGAATCAGAGGAGCGAATCAGAGGCAGTGAATTAGAGATGGGGAATCAGAAGCGGGGTATCAGAGGCGACCAATCAGAGGCGGGGAAACAGAGGCGGTGAATCAGATATGGGGAATCAGAGGTGGGGAATCAGGGGCGGGGAATCAGTGGCAGGGAATCAGAGGCTGGGAATCAGAGGCCGGGAATCAGATGCCGGGAATAAGAGGACTGGGAATCAGAGATGGTGAATCAGAGGCGGGGAATCACAGTTGGGGAATCAGAGGCGGGGAGTCAGATATGGGGAATCAGAGGCGGGGAATCAGAGGCAGGGAATCAGACACGGGGAATCAGAGGCGGGGAATCAGAGATGGGGAATCAGAGGCGGGGCATCAGAGGCAGGGAATCAGATGCGAGGAATCAGAGGCGGGGAATCAGAGGCGGGGAATCAGATGCGGGAAATCAGAGTTGGGGAATCAGAGGCGGGGAATCAGATATGGGGAAACAGAGGCGGGGAATCAGAAACCGGGAAACAGAGGCGGGGAATCAGATATGGGGAATCAGAGGTGGGGAATCAGAGGTTTGGAATAAGAGGCAGGGAATCAGATGCGGGGAATCAAAGGCGGGGAATCAGAGGCAGGGAATCGGATGTGCGGAATCAGAGATGGGGAATCAGAGGTGGGGAATCAGAGACAGGGGAAACAGCGGTGGGGAATCAGATATGGGGAATCAGAGGTGGGGAATCAGAGGTTGGGAATCAGAGGCGGGGAATCAGAGGCGGGGAATCAGAGACAGGGAATCAGAGGCAGGGAATCAGATGTGGGGAATCAGAGGCGGGGAATCAGAGATGGGGAATCAGAGCGGGGAATCAGAGGCAGGGAATCAGACGCGGTGAATCAGAGGCGGGGAATCAGAGATGGGGAATAACAGGCTGGGAATCAGAGTTGGGGTATCAGAGGCGGGGAATCAGATATGGGGAAAAAAAGGCAGGGATTCAGAGTCGGGGAAACAGAGGCGGGGAAACAGATATGGGGAAACAGAGGCGCGGAATCAGAGGCGGCGAAATGAGGCGGGGAATCAGATATGGGGAATCAGAGGTGGGGAATCAGAGGTTGAGAATCAGAGGCAGGGAATCAGAGGCTGTGAATCAGAGGCAGGGAATCAGATGCGGGGAATCAGAGGCGGGAAATGAGAGGTGGGGAATCAGAGTCCAGGAATCAGAGATGGTGAATCAGAGGAGGGGAATCAGAGGCGGGGAAACATAGGTGGGGAATCAGATATGGGGAATCAGAGGTGAGGAATCAGAGGCGGTGAATTAGAGATGGGGAATCAGAGGCTGTGAATCAGAGGCAGGAAATCAGACACGGGGAATCAGAGATGGGGAATCAGAGGCAGGGAATCAGAGGCAGGGAATCAGATGTGGGGAATCAGAGATGGGGAATCAGAGGCAGGGAATCAGAATCAGAAGCGGGGAATCAGAGGCGGGGAATCAGAGGCCGGGAATCACAGGCCGGGAATCAGAGGCCGGGAATCAGAGGTGGGAAATCAGAGGCAGGGAATCAGACGTGGGGAACCAGAGGCGGGGGTTCATAGCTGACGAATCAGGGGCGGGGAATCAGAGGTGTGGAATCAGAGGCTGGGAATCAGATATGGGGAATCAGAGGGGCGAATCAGAGGCGGGGAAACAGAGGCGGGGAATCAGATATGGGGAATCAGAGGTGGGGAATCAGAGGTTGTGAATCAGAGATGGGGAATCAGAGGCGGGGAATCAGAGGCAGGGAATCAGACACGGGGAATCAGAGGCGGGGAATCAGAGCTGGGGAATCAGAGGCGGGGAATCAGACGTGGGGAACCAGAGGCGGGGATTCATAGCTGACGAATCAGGGGTGGGGAATCAGAGGTGTGGAATCAGAGGCTGGGAATCAGATATGGGGAATCAGAGGCGGGGAATCAGAGGCGGGGAAACAGAGGCGGGGAATCAGATATGGGGAATCAGAGGTGGGGAATCAGAGGTTGTGAATCAGAGATGGGGAATCAGAGGCGGGGAATCAGAGGCAGGGAATCAGACGCGGGGAATCAGAGGCGGGGAATCAGAGCTGGGGAATCAGAGGCGGGGAATCAGAGTTGGGGATCAGAGGCGGGGAATCAGATATGGGGAATCAGAGGCGGGGAATCAGAGGCGGGGAAACAGAGGCGGGTAATCAGATATGGGGAATCAGAGGTGGGGAATCAGAGGTTGGGAATCAGAGGCGGGGAATCAGAGGCGGGAAATCAGAGACAGGGAATCAGAGGCAGGGAATCAGATGTGGGGAATCAGAGGCGGGGAATCAGAGATGGGGAATCAGAGCGGGGAATCAGAGGCAGGGAATCAGACACGGGGAATCAGAGGCGGGGAATCAGAGATGGGGAATAACAGGCTGGGAATCAGAGTTGGGGTATCAGAGGCGGGGAATCAGATATGGGGAAAAAGAGGCGGGGATTCAGAGGCGGGGAAACAGAGGCGGGGAAACAGATATGGGGAAACAGAGGCTCGGAATCAGAGGCGGGGAAATGAGGCGGGGAATCAGATATGGGGAATAAGAGGTGGGGAATCAGAGGTTGAGAATCAGAGGCAGGGAATCAGAGGCTGTGAATCAGAGGCAGGGAATCAGATGCGGGGAATCAGAGGCGGGGAATGAGAGGTGGGGAATCAGAGTCCAGGAATCAGAGATGGTGAATCAGAGGAGGGGAATCAGAGGCGGGAAACATAGGTGGGGAATCAGATATGGGGAATCAGAGGTGGGGAATCAGAGGCGGTGAATTAGAGATTGGGAATCAGAGGCTGTGAATCAGAGGCAGGAAATCAGACACGGGGAATAGGAGGCGGGGAATCAGAGGCAGTGAATCAGAGCTGGGGAATCAGAGGTTGGGAATCAGAGGCGAGGAATCAGAGGCGGGGAATCAGAGACAGGGAATCAGAGGCAGGGAATCAGATGTGGGGAATCAGAGATGGGGAATCAGAGGCAGGGAATCAGAATCAGAAGCGGGGAATCAGAGGCGGGGAATCACAGGCCGGGAATCACAGGCCGGGAATCAGAGGCCGGGAATCAGAGGTGGGGAATCAGAGGCAGGGAATCAGACGTGGGGAACCAGAGGCGGGGATTCATAGCTGACGAATCAGGGGCGGGGAATCAGAGGTGTGGAATCAGAGGCTGGGAATCAGATATGGGGAATCAGAGGGGCGAATCAGAGGCGGGGAAACAGAGGCGGGGAATCAGATATGGGGAATCAGAGGTGGGGAATCAGAGGTTGTGAATCAGAGATGGGGAATCAGAGGCGGGGAATCAGAGGCAGGGAATCAGACGCGGGGAATCAGAGGCGGGGAATCAGAGCTGGGGAATCAGAGGCGGGGAATCAGACGTGGGGAACCAGAGGCGGGGATTCATAGCTGACGAATCAGGGGCGGGGAATCAGAGGTGTGGAATCAGAGGCTGGGAATCAGATATGGGGAATCATAGGCGGGGAATCAGAGGCGGGGAAACAGAGGCGGGGAATCGGATATGGGGAATCAGAGGTGGGGAATCAGAGGTTGTGAATCAGAGATGGGGAATCAGAGGCGGGGAATCAGAGGCAGGGAATCAGACGCGGGGAATCAGAGCCGGGGAATCAGAGCTGGGGAATCAGAGGCGGGGAATCAGAGTTGGGGATCAGAGGCGGGGAATCAGATATGGGGAATCAGAGGCGGGGAATCAGAGGCGGGGAAACAGAGGCGGGGAATCAAGGTGGGGAATCAGGAGCGGGGAGTCTGTGGCAGGGAATCAGAGGAGGGGAATCAGAGGCGGGGAATCAGAGGCAGGGAATCATACACGGGAAATCAGAGGCGGGGAATCAGAGATGGGGAATCAGAAGCCGGGAATCAGAGGTGGGGAATCAGAGTCCGGGAATCAGAGATGGGGAATCAGAGGCGGCGAATCCGATATGGGGAATCAGAGGCGGGGAATCAGATATGGGGAATCAGAGGAGGCGAATCAGAGGCAGTGAATTAGAGATGGGGAATCAGAGGCGGGGTATCAGAGGCGACCAATCAGAGGCGGGGAAACAGAGGCGGGGAATCAGATACGGGGAATCAGAGGTGGGGAATCAGGGGCGGGGATTCAGTGGCAGGGAATCAGAGGCTGGGAATCAGAGGCCGGGAATCAGATGCCGGGAATAAGAGGACTGGGAATCAGAGATGGGGAATCAGAGGCGGGGTATCAGAGTTGGGGAATCAGAGGCGGGGAGTCAGATATGGGGAATCAGAGGCGGGGAATCAGAGGCGGGGAAACAGAGGCGAGGAATCGTAGGCGGGGAATCAGAGGCAGGGAATCAGACACGGGGAATCAGAGGCGGGGAATCAGAGGTTGAGAATCAGAGGCAGGGAATCAGAGGCTGTGAATCAGAGGCAGGGAATCAAATGCGGGGAATCAGAGGCGGGGAATGAGAGGTGGGGAATCAGAGTCCAGGAATCAGAGATGGTGAATCAGAGGAGGGGAATCAGAGGCGGGGAAACATAGGTGGGGAATCAGATATGGGGAATCAGAGGTGGGGAATCAGAGGCGGTGAATTAGAGATGGGGAATCAGAGGCTGTGAATCAGAGGCAGGAAATCAGACACGGGGAATAGGAGGCGGGGAATCAGAGGCAGTGAATCAGAGCTGGGGAATCAGAGGTTGGGAATCAGAGGCGGGGAATCAGAGACAGGGAATCAGAGGCAGGGAATCAGATGTGGGTAATCAGAGATGGGGAATCAGAGGCAGGGAATCAGAATCAGAAGCGGGGAATCAGAGGCGGGGAATCAGAGGCCGGGAATCACAGGCCGGGAATCAGAGGCCGGGAATCAGAGGTGGGGAATCAGAGGCAGGGAATCAGACGTGGGGAACCAGAGGCGGGGATTCATAGCTGACGAATCAGGGGCGGGGAATCAGAGGTGTGGAATCAGAGGCTGGGAATCAGATATGGGGAATCAGAGGGGCGAATCAGAGGCGGGGAAACAGAGGCGGGGAATCAGATATGGGGAATCAGAGGTGGGGAATCAGAGGTTGTGAATCCGAGCTGGGGAATCAGAGGCGGGGAATCAGACTTGGGGAACCAGAGGCGGGGATTCATAGCTGACGAATCAGGGGCGGGGAATCAGAGGTGTGGAATCAGAGGCTGGGAATCAGATATGGGGAATCAGAGGCGGGGAATCAGAGGCGGGGAAACAGAGGCGGGGAATCAGATATGGGGAATCAGAGGTGGGGAATCAGAGGTTGTGAATCAGAGATGGGGAATCAGAGGCGGGGAATCAGAGGCAGGGAATCAGACGCGGGGAATCATAGGCGGGGAATCAGAGCTGGGGAATCAGAGGCAGGGAATCAGAGTTGGGGATCAGAGGCGGGGAATCAGATATGGGGAATCAGAGGCGGGGAATCAGAGGCGGGGAAACAGAGGCGGGGAATCAGATATGGGGAATCAGAGGTGGGGAATCAGGGGCGGGGAGTCTGTGGCAGGGAATCAGAGGACGGGAATCAGAGGCGGGGAATCAGAGGCAGGGAATCATACACGGGGAATCAGAGGCGGGGAATCAGAGATGGGGATTCAGAAGCTGGGAATCAGAGGTGGGGAATCAGAGTCCGGGAATCAGAGATGGGGAATCAGAGGCGGCGAATCCGATATGGGGAATCAGAGGCGGGGAATCAGATATGGGGAATCAGAGGAGGCGAATCAGAGGCAGTGAATTAGAGATGGGGAATCAGAGGCGGGGTATCAGAGGCGACCAATCAGAGGCGGGGAAACAGAGGCGGGTAATCAGATATGGGGAATCAGAGGTGGGGAATCAGGGGCGGGGATTCAGTGGCAGGGAATCAGAGGCTGGAAATCAGAGGCCGGGAATCAGATGCCGGGAATAAGAGGACTGGGAATCAGAGATGGGGAATCAGAGGCGGGGTATCAGAGTTGGGGAATCAGAGGCGGGGAGTCAGATATGGGGAATCAGAGGCGGGGAATCAGAGGCGGGGAAACAGAGGCGAGGAATCGTAGGCGGGGAATCAGAGGCAGGGAATCAGACACGGGGAATCAGAGTCGGGGAATCAGAGATGGGGAATCAGAGGCGGGGCATCAGAGGCAGGGAATCAGATGCGAGGAATCAGAGGCGGGGAATCAGAGGTGGGGAATCAGAGGCGGGAAATCAGAGTGGGGAATCAGAGGCGGGGAATCAGATATGGGGAAACAGAGGCGGGGAATCAGAAGCGGGGAAACAGAGGCGGGGAATCAGATATGGGGAATCAGAGGTGGGGAATCAGAGGTTGGGAATAAGAGGCAGGGAATCAGACGCGGGGAATCAGAGGCGGGGAATCAGAGGCAGGGAATCGGATGTGTGGAATCAGAGATGGGGAATCAGAGGTGGGGAATCAGAGTCCGGGGAAACAGCGGCGGGCAATCAGATATGGGGAATCAGAGACGGCGAATCAGAGACAGGGAATCAGAGGCAGGGAATCAGATGTGGGGAATCAGAGTCGGTGAATCAGATATGGGGAAACAGAGGCGGGGAATCAGAGGCGGGGAAACAGAGGCGGAGAATCAGATATAGGGAATCATAGGTGGGGAATCATAGGTTGGGAATCAGAGGCAGGGAATCAGACGCGGGGAATCAGAGGCGGGGAATCAGAGGCAGGGAATCGGATGTGCGGAATCAGAGATGGGGAATCAGAGGTGGGGAATCAGAGTCCGGGGAAACAGCGGCGGGGAATCAGATATGGGGAATCAGAGACGGCGAATCAAAGACAGGGAATCAGAGGCAGGGAATCAGATGTGGGGAATCAGAGGCGGCGAATCAGATATGGGGAAACAGAGGCGGGGAATCAGAGGCGGGGAAACAGAGGCGGAGAATCAGATATAGGGAATCATAGGTGGGGAATCATAGGTTGGGAATCAGAGGCAGGGAATCAGAGGCAGGGAATCAGAGGCGGGGAATCAGAGGCAGGGAATCGGATGTGCGGAATCAGAGATGGGGAATCAGAGGTGGGGAATCAGAGTCCGGGGAAACAGCGGCGGGGAATCAGAGGCGGGGAATCAGAGGCGGGGAAACAGAGGCGAGGAATCGTAGGCGGGGAATCAGAGGCAGGGAATCAGACACGGGGAATCAGAGTCGGGGAATCAGAGATGGGGAATCAGAGGCGGGGCATCAGAGGCAGGGAATCAGATGCGAGGAATCAGAGGCGGGGAATCAGAGGTGGGGAATCAGAGGCGGGAAATCAGAGTGGGGAATCAGAGGCGGGGAATCAGATATGGGGAAACAGAGGCGGGGAATCAGAAGCGGGGAAACAGAGGCGGGGAATCAGATATGGGGAATCAGAGGTGGGGAATCAGAGGTTGGGAATAAGAGGCAGGGAATCAGACGCGGGGAATCAGAGGCGGGGAATCAGAGGCAGGGAATCGGATGTGCGGAATCAGAGATGGGGAATCAGAGGTGGGGAATCAGAGTCCGGGGAAACAGCGGCGGGGAATCAGATATGGGGAATCAGAGACGGCGAATCAGAGAAAGGGAATCAGAGGCAGGGAATCAGATGTGGGGAATCAGAGTCGGTGAATCAGATATGGGGAAACAGAGGCGGGGAATCAGAGGCGGGGAAACAGAGGCGGAGAATCAGATATAGGGAATCATAGGTGGGGAATCATAGGTTGGGAATCAGAGGCAGGGAATCAGACGCGGGGAATCAGAGGCGGGGAATCAGAGGCAGGGAATCGGATGTGCGGAATCAGAGATGGGGAATCAGAGGTGGGGAATCAGAGTCCGGGGAAACAGCGGCGGGGAATCAGATATGGGGAATCAGAGACGGCGAATCAAAGACAGGGAATCAGAGGCAGGGAATCAGATGTGGGGAATCAGAGGCGGCGAATCAGATATGGGGAAACAGAGGCGGGGAATCAGAGGCGGGGAAACAGAGACGGAGAATCAGATATAGGGAATCAGAGGTGGGGAATCATAGGTTGGGTATCAGAGGCAGGGAATCAGACGCGGGGAATCAGAGGCGGGGAATCAGAGGCAGGGAATCGGATGTGCAGAATCTGAGATGGGGAATCTGAGGTGGGGAATCAGAGTCCGGGAATCAGATATGGGGAAACAGAGGCGGGGAATCAGAGGCGGGGAAACAGAGGCAGGGAATCAGATGTGGGGAATCAGAGGCGGGGAATCAGAGATGGGGAATCAGAGCGGGGAATCAGAGGCAGGGAATCAGATGCGGGGAATCAGAGGCGGGGAATCAGAGATGGGGAATAACAGGCTGGGAATCAGAGTTGGGGTATCAGAGGCGGGGAATCAGATATGGGGAAACAGAGGCGCGGAATCAGAGGCGGGGAAATGAGGCGGGGAATCAGATATGGGGAATCAGAGGTGGGGAATCAGAGGTTGAGAATCAGAGGCAGGGAATCAGAGGCTGTGAATCAGAGGCAGGGAATCAGATGCGGGGAATCAGAGGCGGGGAATGAGAGGTGGGGAATCAGAGTCCAGGAATCAGAGATGGTGAATCAGAGGAGGGGAATCAGAGGCGGGGAAACATAGGTGGGGAATCAGATATGTGGAATCAGAGGTGGGGAATCAGAGGCGGTGAATTAGAGATGGGGAATCAGAGGCTGTGAATCAGAGGCAGGAAATCAGACACGGGGAATAGGAGGCGGGGAATCAGAGGCAGTGAATCAGAGCTGGGGAATCAGAGGTTGGGAATCAGAAGCGAGGAATCAGAGGCGGGGAATCAGAGACAGGGAATCAGAGGCAGGGAATCAGATGTGGGGAATCAGAGATGGGGAATCAGAGGCAGGGAATCAGAATCAGAAGCGGGGAATCAGAGGCGGGGAATCAGAGGCCGGGAATCACAGGCCGGGTATCAGAGGCAGGGAATCAGAGGTGGGGAATCAGAGGCAGGGAATCAGACGTGGGGAACCAGAGGCGGGGGTTCATAGCTGGCGAATCAGGGGCGGGGAATCAGAGGTGTGGAATCAGAGGCTGGGAATCAGATATGGGGAATCAGAGGGGCGAATCAGAGGCGGGGAAACAGAGGCGGGGAATCAGATATGGGGAATCAGAGGTGGGGAATCAGAGGTTGTGAATCAGAGATGGGGAATCAGAGGCGGGGAATCAGAGGCAGGGAATCAGACGCGGGGAATCAGAGGCGGGGAATCAGAGCTGGGGAATCAGAGGCGGGGAATCAGACGTGGGGAACCAGAGGCGGGGATTCATAGCTGACGAATCAGGGGTGGGGAATCAGAGGTGTGGAATCAGAGGCTGGGAATCAGATATGGGGAATCAGAGGCGGGGAATCAGAGGCGGGGAAACAGAGGCGGGGAATCAGATATGGGGAATCAGAGGTGGGGAATCAGAGGTTGTGAATCAGAGATGGGGAATCAGAGGCGGGGAATCAGAGGCAGGGAATCAGACGCGGGGAATCAGAGGCAGGGAATCAGAGCTGGGGAATCAGAGGCGGGGAATCAGTGTTGGGGATCAGAGGCGGGGAATCAGATATGGGGAATCAGAGGACGGGAATCAGAGGCGGGGAATCAGAGGCAGGGAATCATACACGGGGAATCAGAGGCGGGGAATCAGAGATGGGGAATCAGAAGCTGGGAATCAGAGGTGGGGAATCAGTGTTGGGGATCAGAGGCGGGGAATCAGATATGGGGAATCAGAGGCGGGGAATCAGAGGCGGGGAATCAGAGACAGGGAATCAGAGGCAGGGAATCAGATGTGGGGAATCAGAGGCGGGGAATCAGAGATGGGGAATCAGAGCGGGGAATCAGAGGCAGGGAATAACAGGCTGGGAATCAGAGTTGGGGTATCAGAGGCGTGGAATCATATATGGGGAAAAAGAGGCGGGGATTCAGAGGCGGGGAAACAGAGGCGGGGAAACAGATATGGGGAAACAGAGGCGCGGAATCAGAGGTGGGGAAATGAGGCGGGGAATCAGATATGGGGAATCAGAGGTGGGGAATCAGAGGTTGAGAATCAGAGGCAGGGAATCAGAGGCTGTGAATCAGAGGCAGGGAATCAGATGCGGGGAATCAGAGGCGGGGAATGAGAGGTGGGGAATCAGAGTCCAGGAATCAGCGGCGGGGAATCAGATATGGGGAATCAGAGACGGCGAATCAAAGACAGGGAATCAGAGGCAGGGAATCAGATGTGGGGAATCAGAGGCGGCGAATCAGATATGGGGAAACAGAGGCGGGGAATCAGAGGCGGGGAAACAGAGACGGAGAATCAGATATAGGGAATCAGAGGTGGGGAATCATAGGTTGGGAATCAGAGGCAGGGAATCAGACGCGGGGAATCAGAGGCGGGGAATCAGAGGCAGGGAATCGGATGTGCGGAATCTGAGATGGGGAATCTGAGGTGGGGAATCAGAGTCCGGGAATCAGATATGGGGAAACAGAGGCGGGGAATCAGAGGCGGGGAAACAGAGGCAGGGAATCAGATGTGGGGAATCAGAGGCGGGGAATCAGAGATGGGGAATCAGAGCGGGGAATCAGAGGCAGGGAATCAGACGCGGGGAATCAGAGGCGGGGAATCAGAGATGGGGAATAACAGGCTGGGAATCAGAGTTGGGGTATCAGAGGCGGGGAATCAGATATGGGGAAAAAAAGGCGGGGATTCATAGGCGGGGAAACAGAGGCGGGGAAACAGATATGGGGAAACAGAGGCGCGGAATCAGAGGCGGGGAAATGAGGCGGGGAATCAGATATGGGGAATCAGAGGTGGGGAATCAGAGGTTGAGAATCAGAGGCCGGGAATCAGAGGTGGGGAATCAGAGTCCGGGAATCAGAGATGGGGAATCAGAGGCGGCGAATCCGATATGGGGAATCAGAGGCGGGGAATCAGATATGGGGAATCAGAGGAGGCGAATCAGAGGCAGTGAATTAGAGATGGGGAATCAGAGGCGGGGTATCAGAGGCGACCAATCAGAGGCGGGGAAACAGAGGCGGGGAATCAGATATGGGGAATCAGAGGTGGGGAATCAGGGGCGGGGATTCAGTGGCAGGGAATCAGAGGCTGGGAATCAGAGGCCGGGAATCAGATGCCGGGAATAAGAGGACTGGGAATCAGAGATGGGGAATCAGAGGCGGGGTATCAGAGTTGGGGAATCAGAGGCGGGGAGTCAGATATGGGGAATCAGAGGCGGGGAATCAGAGGCGGGGAAACAGAGGCGAGGAATCGTAGGCGGGGAATCAGAGGCAGGGAATCAGACACGTGGAATCAGAGGCGGGGAATCAGAGGTTGAGAATCAGAGGCAGGGAATCAGAGGCTGTGAATCAGAGGCAGGGAATCAGATGCGGGGAATCAGAGGTGGGGAATGAGAGGTGGGGAATCAGAGTCCAGGAATCAGAGATGGTGAATCAGAGGAGGGGAATCAGAGGCGGGGAAACATAGGTGGGGAATCAGATATGGGGAATCAGAGGTGGGGAATCAGAGGCGGTGAATTAGAGATGGGGAATCAGAGGCTGTGAATCAGAGGCAGGAAATCAGACACGGGGAATAGGAGGCGGGGAATCAGAGGCAGTGAATCAGAGCTGCGGAATCAGAGGTTGGGAATCAGAGGCGGGGAATCAGAGACAGGGAATCAGAGGCAGGGAATCAGAGGCGGGGAATCAGAGATGGGGAATCAGAAGCTGGGAATCAGAGGTGGGGAATCAGAGTCCGGGAATCAGAGATGGAGAATCAGAGGCGGCGAATCCGATATGGGGAATCAGAGGCGGGGAATCAGATATGGGGAATCAGAGGAGGCGAATCAGAGGCAGTGAATTAGAGATGGGGAATCAGAGGCGGGGTATCAGAGGCGACCAATCAGAGGCGGGGAAACAGAGGCGGGTAATCAGATATGGGGAATCAGAGGTGGGGAATCAGGGGCGGGGATTCAGTGGCAGGGAATCAGAGGCTGGAAATCAGAGGCCGGGAATCAGATGCCTGGAATAAGAGGACTGGGAATCAGAGATGGGGAATCAGAGGCGGGGTATCAGAGTTGGGGAATCAGAGGCGGGGAGTCAGATATGGGGAATCAGAGGCGGGGAATCAGAGGCGGGGAAACAGAGGCGAGGAATCGTAGGCGGGGAATCAGAGGCAGGGAATCAGACACGGGGAATCAGAGTCGGGGAATCAGAGATGGGGAATCAGAGGCGGGGCATCAGAGGCAGGGAATCAGATGCGAGGAATCAGAGGCGGGGAATCAGAGGTGGGGAATCAGAGGCGGGAAATCAGAGTGGGGAATCAGAGGCGGGGAATCAGATATGGGGAAACAGAGGCGGGGAATCAGAAGCGGGGAAACAGAGGCGGGGAATCAGACATGGGGAATCAGAGGTGGGGAATCAGAGGTTGGGAATAAGAGGCAGGGAATCAGACGCGGGGAATCAGAGGCGGGGAATCAGAGGCAGGGAATCGGATGTGCGGAATCAGAGATGGGGAATCAGAGGTGGGGAATCAGAGTCCGGGGAAACAGCGGCGGGCAATCAGATATGGGGAATCAGAGACGGCGAATCAGAGACAGGGAATCAGAGGCAGGGAATCAGATGTGGGGAATCAGAGTCGGTGAATCAGATATGGGGAAACAGAGGCGGGGAATCAGAGGCGGGGAAACAGAGGCGGAGAATCAGATATAGGGAATCATAGGTGGGGAATCATAGGTTGGGAATCAGAGGCAGGGAATCAGACGCGGGGAATCAGAGGCGGGGAATCAGAGGCAGGGAATCGGATGTGCGGAATCAGAGATGGGGAATCAGAGGTGGGGAATCAGAGTCCGGGGAAACAGCGGCGTGGAATCAGATATGGGGAATCAGAGACGGCGAATCAAAGACAGGGAATCAGAGGCAGGGAATCAGATGTGGGGAATCAGAGGCGGCGAATCAGATATGGGGAAACAGAGGCGGGGAATCAGAGGCGGGGAAACAGAGACGGAGAATCAGATATAGGGAATCAGAGGTGGGGAATCATAGGTTGGGAATCAGAGGCAGGGAATCAGACGCGGGGAATCAGAGGCGGGGAATCAGAGGCAGGGAATCGGATGTGCGGAATCTGAGATGGGGAATCTGAGGTGGGGAATCAGAGTCCGGGAATCAGATATGGGGAAACAGAGGCGGGGAATCAGAGGCGGGGAAACAGAGGCAGGGAATCAGATGTGGGGAATCAGAGGCGGGGAATCAGAGATGGGGAATCAGAGCGGGGAATCAGAGGCAGGGAATCAGACGCGGGGAATCAGAGGCGGGGAATCAGAGATGGGGAATAACAGGCTGGGAATCAGAGTTGGGGTATCAGAGGCGGGGAATCAGATATGGGGAAAAAAAGGCGGGGATTCAGAGGCGGGGAAACAGAGGCAGGGAAACAGATATGGGGAAACAGAGGCGCGGATTCAGAGGCGGGGAAATGAGGCGGGGAATCAGATATGGGGAATCAGAGGTGGGGAATCAGAGGTTGAGAATCAGAGGCAGGGAATCAGAGGCTGTGAATCAGAGGCAGGGAATCAGATGCGGGGAATCAGAGGTGGGGAATGAGAGGTGGGGAATCAGAGTCCAGGAATCAGAGATGGTGAATCAGAGGAGGGGAATCAGAGGCGGGGAAACATAGGTGGGGAATCAGATATGGGGAATCAGAGGTGGGGAATCAGAGGCGGTGAATTAGAGATGGGGAATCAGAGGCTGTGAATCAGAGGCAGGAAATCAGACACGGGGAATAGGAGGCGGGGAATCAGAGGCAGTGAATCAGAGCTGGGGAATCAGAGGTTGGGAATCAGAAGCGAGGAATCAGAGGCGGGGAATCAGAGACAGGGAATCAGAGGCAGGGAATCAGATGTGGGGAATCAGAGATGGGGAATCAGAGGCAGGGAATCAGAATCAGAAGCGGGGAATCAGAGGCGGGGAATCAGAGGCCGGGAATCACAGGCCGGGAATCAGAGGCAGGGAATCAGAGGTGGGGAATCAGAGGCAGGGAATCAGACGTGGGGAACCAGAGGCGGGGGTTCATAGCTGACGAATCAGGGGCGGGGAATCAGAGGTGTGGAATCAGAGGCTGGGAATCAGATATGGGGAATCAGAGGGGCGAATCAGAGGCGGGGAAACAGAGGCGGGGAATCAGATATGGGGAATCAGAGGTGGGGAATCAGAGGTTGTTAATCAGAGCTGGGGAATCAGAGGCGGGGAATCAGACTTGGGGAACCAGAGGCGGGGATTCATAGCTGACGAATCAGGGGCGGGGAATCAGAGGTGTGGAATCAGAGGCTGGGAATCAGATATGGGGAATCAGAGGCGGGGAATCAGAGGCGGGGAAACAGAGGCGGGGAATCAGATATGGGGAATCAGAGGTGGGGAATCAGAGGTTGTGAATCAGAGATGTGGAATCAGAGGCGGGGAATCAGAGGCAGGGAATCAGACGCGGGGAATCATAGGCGGGGAATCAGAGCTGGGGAATCAGAGGCAGGGAATCAGAGTTGGGGATCAGAGGCGGGGAATCAGATATGGGGAATCAGAGGCGGGGAATCAGAGGCGGGGAAACAGAGGCGGGGAATCAGATATGGGGAATCAGAGGTGGGGAATCAGGGGCGGGGAGTCTGTGGCAGTGAATCAGAGGAGGGGAATCAGAGGCGGGGAATCAGAGGCAGGGAATCATACACGGGGAATCAGAGGCGGGGAATCAGAGATGGGGAATCAGAAGCCGGGAATCAGAGGTGGGGAATCAGAGTCCGGGAATCAGAGATGGGGAATCAGAGGCGGCGAATCCGTTATGGGGAATCAGAGGCGGGGAATCAGATATGGGGAATCAGAGGAGGCGAATCAGAGCCAGTGAATTAGAGATGGGGAATCAGAGGCGGGGTATCACAGGCGACCAATCAGAGGCGGGGAAACAGAGGCAGGTAATCAGATATGGGGAATCAGAGGTGGGGAATCAGGGGCGGGGATTCAGTGGCAGGGAATCAGAGGCTGGAAATCAGAGGCCGGGAATCAGATGCCGGGAATAAGAGGACTGGGAATCAGAGATGGGAAATCAGAGGCGGGGTATCAGAGTTGGGGAATCAGAGGCGGGGAGTCAGATATGGGGAATCAGAGGCGGGGAATCAGAGGCGGGGAAACAGAGGCGAGGAATCGTAGGCGGGGAATCAGAGGCAGGGAATCAGACACGGGGAATCAGAGTCGGGGAATCAGAGATGGGGAATCAGAGGCGGGGCATCAGAGGCAGGGAATCAGATGCGAGGAATCAGAGGCGGGGAATCAGAGGTGGGGAATCAGAGGCGGGAAATCAGAGTGGGGAATCAGAGGCGGGGAATCAGATATGGGGAAACAGAGGCGGGGAATCAGAAGCGGGGAAACAGAGGCGGGGAATCAGATATGGGGAATCAGAGGTGGGGAATCAGAGGTTGGGAATAAGAGGCAGGGAATCAGACGCGGGGAATCAGAGGCGGGGAATCAGAGGCAGGGAATCGGATGTGTGGAATCAGAGATGGGGAATCAGAGGTGGGGAATCAGAGTCCGGGGAAACAGCGGCGGGGAATCAGATATGGGGAATCAGAGACGGCGAATCAGAGACAGGGAATCAGAGGCAGGGAATCAGATGTGGGGAATCAGAGTCGGTGAATCAGATATGGGGAAACAGAGGCGGGGAATCAGAGGCGGGGAAACAGAGGCGGAGAATCAGATATAGGGAATCATAGGTGGGGAATCATAGGTTGGGAATCAGAGGCAGGGAATCAGACGTGGGGAATCAGAGGCGGGGAATCAGAGGCAGGGAATCGGATGTGCGGAATCAGAGATGGGGAATCAGAGGTGGGGAATCAGAGTCCGGGGAAACAGCGGCGGGGAATCAGATATGGGGAATCAGAGACGGCGAATCAAAGACAGGGAATCAGAGGCAGGGAATCAGATGTGGGGAATCAGAGGCGGCGAATCAGATATGGGGAATCAGAGGCGGGGAAACAGAGACGGAGAATCAGATATAGGGAGTCAGAGGTGGGGAATCATAGGTTGGGAATCAGAGGCAGGGAATCAGACGCGGGGAATCAGAGGCGGGGAATAAGAGGCAGGGAATCGGATGTGCGGAATCTGAGATGGGGAATCTGAGGTGGGGAATCAGAGTCCGGGAATCAGATATGGGGAAACAAGGCGGGGAATCAGAGGCGGGGAAACAGAGGCAGGGAATCAGATGTGGGGAATCAGAGGCGGGGAATCAGAGATGGGGAATCAGAGCGGGGAATCAGAGGCAGGGAATCAGATGCGGGGAATCAGAGGCGGGGAATCAGAGATGGGGAATAACAGGCTGGGAATCAGAGTTGGGGTATCAGAGGTGGGGAATCAGATATGGGGAAACAGAGGCGCGGAATCAGAGGCGGGGAAATGAGGCGGGGAATCAGATATGGGGAATCAGAGGTGGGGAATCAGAGGTTGAGAATCAGAGGCAGGGAATCAGAGGCTGTGAATCAGAGGCAGGGAATCAGATGCGGGGAATCAGAGGCGGGGAATGAGAGGTGGGGAATCAGAGTCCAGGAATCAGAGATGGTGAATCAGAGGAGGGGAATCAGAGGCGGGGAAACATAGGTGGGGAATCAGATATGGGGAATCAGAGGTGGGGAATCAGAGGCGGTGAATTAGGGATGGGGAATCAGAGGCTGTGAATCAGAGGCAGGAAATCAGACACGGGGAATAGGAGACGGGGAATCAGAGGCAGTGAATCAGAGCTGGGGAATCAGAGGTTGGGAATCAGAAGCGAGGAAACAGAGGCGGGGAATCAGAGACAGGGAATCAGAGGCATGGAATCAGATGTGGGGAATCAGAGATGGGGAATCAGAGGCAGGGAATCAGAATCAGAAGCGGGGAATCAGAGGCGGGGAATCAGAGGCCGGGAATCACAGGCCGGGAATCAGAGGCAGGGAATCAGAGGTGGGGAATCAGAGGCAGGGAATCAGACGTGGGGAACCAGAGGCGGGGGTTCATAGCTGACGAATCAGGGGCGGGGAATCAGAGGTGTGGAATCAGAGGCTGGGAATCAGATATGGGGAATCAGAGGGGCGAATCAGAGGCTGGGAAACAGAGGCGGGGAATCAGATATGGGGAATCAGAGGTGGGGAATCAGAGGTTGTGAATCAGAGATGGGGAATCAGAGGCGGGGAATCAGAGGCAGGGAATCAGACGCGGGGAATCAGAGGCGGGGAATCAGAGCTGGGGAATCAGAGGCGGGGAATCAGACGTGGGGAACCAGAGGCGGGGATTCATAGCTGACGAATCAGGGGTGGGGAATCAGAGGTGTGGAATCAGAGGCTGGGAATCAGATATGGGGAATCAGAGGCGGGGAATCAGAGGCGGGGAAACAGAGGCGGGGAATCAGATATGGGGAATCAGAGGTGGGGAATCAGAGGTTGTGAATCAGAGATGGGGAATCAGAGGCGGGGAATCAGAGGCAGGGAATCAGACGCGGGGAATCAGAGGCGGGGAATCAGAGCTGGGGAATCAGAGGCGGGGAATCAGTGTTGGGGATCAGAGGCGGGGAATCAGATATGGGGAATCAGAGGCGGGGAATCAGAGGCGGGGAATCAGAGACAGGGAATCAGAGGCAGGGAATGAGATGTGGGGAATCAGAGGCGGGGAATCAGAGATGGGGAATCAGAGCGGGGAATCAGAGGCAGGGAATAACAGGCTGGGAATCAGAGTTGGGGTATCAGAGGCGTGGAATCAGATATGGGGAAAAAGAGGCGGGGATTCAGAGACGGGGAAACAGAGGCGGGGAAACAGATATGGGGAAACAGAGGCGCGGAATCAGAGGCGGGGAAATGAGGCGGGGAATCAGATATGGGGAATCAGAGGTGTGGAATCAGAGGTTGAGAATCAGAGGCAGGGAATCAGAGGCTGTGAATCAGAGGCAGGGAATCAGATGCGGGGAATCAGAGGCGGGGAATGAGAGGTGGGGAATCAGAGTCCAGGAATCAGCGGCGGGGAATCAGATATGGGGAATAAGAGACGGCGAATCAAAGACAGGGAATCAGAGGCAGGGAATCAGATGTGGGGAATCAGAGGCGGCGAATCAGATATGGGGAAACAGAGGCGGGGAATCAGAGGCGGGGAAACAGAGACGGAGAATCAGATATAGGGAATCAGAGGTGGGAAATCATAGGTTGGGAATCAGCGGCAGGGAATCAGACGCGGGGAATCAGAGGCGGGGAATCAGAGGCAGGGAATCGGATGTGCGGAATCTGAGATGGGGAATCTGAGGTGGGGAATCAGAGTCCGGGAATCAGATATGGGGAAACAGAGGCGGGGAATCAGAGGCGGGGAAACAGAGGCAGGGAATCAGATGTGGGGAATCAGAGGCGGGGAATCAGAGATGGGGAATCAGAGCGGGGAATCAGAGGCAGGGAATCAGACGCGGGGAATCAGAGGCGGGGAATCAGAGATGGGGAATAACAGGCTTGGAATCAGAGTTGGGGTATCAGAGGCGGGGAATCAGATATGGGGAAAAAAAGGCGGGGATTCAGAGGCGGGGAAACAGAGGCGGGGAAACAGATATGGGGAAACAGAGGCGCGGAATCAGAGGCGGGGAAATGAGGCGGGGAATCAGATATGGGGAATCAGAGGTGGGGAATCAGAGGTTGAGAATCAGAGGCAGGGAATCAGAGGCTGTGAATCAGAGGCAGGGAATCAGATGCGGGGAATCAGAGGCGGGGAATGAGAGGTGGGGAATCAGAGTCCAGGAATCAGAGATGGTGAATCAGAGGAGGGGAATCAGAGGCGGGGAAACATAGGTGGGGAATCAGATATGGGGAATCAGAGGTGGGGAATCAGAGGCGGTGAATTAGAGATGGGGAATCAGAGGCTGTGAATCAGAGGCAGGAAATCAGACACGGGGAATAGGAGGCGGGGAATCAGAGGCAGTGAATCAGAGCTGGGGAATCAGAGGTTGGGAATCAGAAGCGAGGAATCAGAGGCGGGGAATCAGAGACAGGGAATCAGAGGCAGGGAATCAGATGTGGGGAATCAGAGATGGGGAATCAGAGGCAGGGAATCAGAATCAGAAGCGGGGAATCAGAGGCGGGGAATCAGAGGCCGGGAATCACAGGCCGGGAATCAGAGGCAGGGAATCAGAGGTGGGGAATCAGAGGCAGGGAATCAGACGTGGGGAACCAGAGGCGGGGGTTCATAGCTGACGAATCAGGGGCGGGGAATCAGAGGTGTGGAATCAGAGGCTGGGAATCAGATATGGGGAATCAGAGGGGCGAATCAGAGGCGGGGAAACAGAGGTGGGGAATCAGATATGGGGAATCAGAGGTGGGGAATCAGAGGTTGTGAATCAGAGATGGGGAATCAGAGGCGGGGAATCAGAGGCAGGGAATCAGACGCGGGGAATCAGAGGCGGGGAATCAGAGCTGGGGAATCAGAGGCGGGGAATCAGACGTGGGGAACCAGAGGCGGGGATTCATAGCTGACGAATCAGGGGTGGGGAATCAGAGGTGTGGAATCAGAGGCTGGGAATCAGATATGGGGAATCAGAGGCGGGGAATCAGAGGCGGGGAAACAGAGGAGGGGAATCAGATATGGGGAATCAGAGGTGGGGAATCAGAGGTTGTGAATCAGAGATGGGGAATCAGAGGCGGGAAATCAGAGGCAGGGAATCAGACGCGGGGAATCAGAGGCGGGGAATAAGAGCTGGGGAATCAGAGGCGGGGAATCAGTGTTGGGGATCAGAGGCGGGGAATCAGATATGGGGAATCAGAGGCGGGGAATCAGAGGCGGGGAATCAGAGACAGGGAATCAGAGGCAGGGAATCAGATGTGGGGAATCAGAGGCGGGGAATCAGAGATTGGGAATCAGAGCGGGGAATCAGAGGCAGGGAATAACAGGCTGGGAATCAGAGTTGGGGTATCAGAGGCGGGGAATCAGATATGGGGAAAAAGAGGCGGGGATTCAGAGGCGGGGAAACAGAGGCGGGGAAACAGATATGGGGAAACAGAGGCGCGGAATCAGAGGCGGGGAAATGAGGCGGGGAATCAGATATGGGGAATCAGAGGTGGGGAATCAGAGGTTGAGAATCAGAGGCAGGGAATCAGAGGCTGTGAATCAGAGGCAGGGAATCAGATGCGTGGAATCAGAGGCGGGGAATGAGAGGTGGGGAATCAGAGTCCAGGAATCAGAGATGGTGAATCAGAGGAGGGGAATCAGAGGCGGGGAAACATAGGTGGGGAATTAGATATGGGGAATCAGAGGTGGGGAATCAGAGGCGGCGAATTAGAGATGGGGAATCAGAGGCTGTGAATCAGAGGCAGGAAATCAGACACGGGGAATAGGAGGCGGGGAATCATAGGCAGTGAATCAGAGCTGGGGAATCAGAGGTTGGGAATCAGAGGCGGGGAATCAGAGGCGGGGAATCAGAGACAGGGAATCAGAGGCAGGGAATCAGATGTGGGGAATCAGAGATGGGGAATCAGAGGCAGGGAATCAGAATCAGAAGCGGGGAATCAGAGGCGGGGAATCAGAGGCCGGGAATCACAGGCCGGGAATCAGAGGCCGGGAATCAGAGGTGGGGAATCAGAGGCAGGGAATCAGACGTGGGGAACCAGAGGCGGGGATTCATAGCTGACGAATCAGGGGCGGGGAATCAGAGTTGGGGAATCAGAGGCGGGGAATCAGAGGCAGGGAATCAGACGCGGGGAATCAGAGGCGGTGAATCAGAGCTGGGGAATCAGAGGCGGGAAACAGACGTGGGGAACCAGAGGCGGGGATTCAAAGCTGACGAATCAGGGGCGGGGAATCAGAGGTGTGGAATCAGAGGCTGGGAATCAGATATGGGGAATCAGAGGCGGGGAATCAGAGGCGGGGAATCAGAGGCAGGGAATCAGACGCGTGGAATCAGAGCCGGGGAATCAGAGCTGGGGAATCAGAGGCGGGGAATCAGAGTTGGGGATCAGAGGCGGGGAATCAGATATGGGGAATCAGAGGCGGGGAATCAGAGGCGGGGAAACAGAGGCGGGGAATCAGATATGGGGAATCAAGGTGGGGAATCAGGGGCGGGGAGTCTGTGGCAGGGAATCAGAGGCAGGGAATCAGAGGCAGGGAATCATACACGGGGAATCAGAGGCGGGGAATCAGAGATAAGGAATCAGAAGCCGGGAATCAGAGGTGGGGAATCAGAATCCGGGAATCAGAGATGGGGAATCAGAGGCGGCGAATCCGATATGGGGAATCAGAGGCGGGGAATCAGATATGGGGAATCAGAGGAGGCGAATCAGAGGCAGTGAATTAGAGATGGGGAATCAGAGGCGGGGTATCAGAGGCGACCAATCAGAGGCGGGGAAACAGAGGCGGGGAATCATATATGGGGAATCAGAGGTGGGGAATCAGGGGCGGGGATTCAGTGGCAGGGAATCAGAGGCTGGGAATCAGAGGCCGGGAATCAGATGCCGGGAATAAGAGGACTGGGAATCAGAGATGGGGAATCAGAGGCGGGGTATCAGAGTTGGGGAATCAGAGGCGGGGAGTCAGATATGGGGAATCAGAGGCGGGGAATCAGAGGCGGGGAAACAGAGGCGAGGAATCGTAGGCGTGGAATCAGAGGCAGGGAATCAGACACGGGGAATCAGAGGCGGGGAATCAGAGGTTGAGAATCAGAGGCAGGGAATCAGAGGCTGTGAATCAGAGGCAGGGAATCAGATGCGGGGAATCAGAGGCGGGGAATGAGAGGTGGGGAATCAGAGTCCAGGAATCAGAGATGGTGAATCAGAGGAGGGGAATCAGAGGCGGGGAAACATAGGTGGGGAATCAGATATGGGGAATCAGAGGTGGGGAATCAGAGGCGGTGAATTAGAGATGGGGAATCAGAGGCTGTGAATGAGAGGCAGGAAATCAGACACGGGGTATAGGAGGCGGGGAATCAGAGGCAGTGAATCAGAGCTGGGGAATCAGAGGTTGGGAATCAGAGGCGGGGAATCAGAGGCGGGGAATCAGAGACAGGGAATCAGAGGCAGGGAATCAGATGTGGGGAATCAGAGATGGGGAATCAGAGGCAGGGAATCAGAATCAGAAGCGGGGAATCAGAGGCGGGGAATCACAGGCCGGGAATCACAGGCCGGGAATCAGAGGCCGGGAATCAGAGGTGTGGAATCAGAGGCAGGGAATCAGACGTGGGGAACCAGAGGCGGGGATTCATAGCTGACGAATCAGGGGCGGGGAATCAGAGGTGTGCAATCAGAGGCTGGGAATCAGATATGGGGAATCAGAGGGGCGAATCAAAGGCGGGGAAACAGAGGCGGGGAATCAGATATGGGGAATCAGAGGTGGGGAATCAGAGGTTGTGAATCAGAGATGGGGAATCAGAGGCGGGGAATCAGAGGCAGGGAATCAGACGCGGGGAATCAGAGGCGGGGAATCAGAGCTGGGGAATCAGAGGCGGGGAATCAGACGTGGGGAACCAGAGGCGGGGATTCATAGCTGACGAATCAGGGGCGGGGAATCAGAGGTGTGGAATCAGAGGCTGGGAATCAGATATGGGGAATCAGAGGCGGGGAATCAGAGGCGGGGAAACAGAGGCGGGGAATCAGATATGGGGAATCAGAGGTGGGGAATCAGAGGTTGTGAATCAGAGATGGGGAATCAGAGGCGGGGAATCAGAGGCAGGGAATCAGACGCGGGGAATCAGAGCCGGGGAATCAGAGCTGGGGAATCAGAGGCGGGGAATCAGAGTTGGTGATCAGAGGCGGGGAATCAGATATGGGGAATCAGAGGCGGGGAATCAGAGGCGGGGAAACAGAGGCGGGGAATCAGATATGGGGAATCAGAGGTGGGGAATCAGGGGCGGGGAGTCTGTGGCAGGGAATCAGAGGAGGGGAATCAGAGGCGGGGAATCAGAGGCAGGGAATCATACACGGGGAATCAGAGGCGGGGAATCAGAGATGGGGAATCAGAAGCCGGGAATCAGAGATGGGGAATCAGAGGCGGCGAATCCGATATGGGGAATCAGAGGCAGGGAATCAGATATGGGGAATCAGAGGAGGCGAATCAGAGACAGTGAATTAGAGATGGGGAATCAGAGGCGGGGTATCAGAGGCGACCAATCAGAGGCGGGGAAACAGAGGCGGGTAATCAGATATGGGGAATCAGAGGTGGGGAATCAGGGGCGGGGATTCAGTGGCAGGGAATCAGAGGCTGGGAATCAGAGGCCGGGAATCAGATGCCGGGAATAAGAGGACTGGGAATCAGAGATGGGGAAGCAGAGGCGGGGTATCAGAGTTGGGGAATCAGAGGCGGGGATTCAGATATGGGGAATCAGAGGCGGGGAATCAGAGGCGGGGAAACAGAGGCGAGGAATCGTAGGCGGGGAATCAGAGGCAGGGAATCAGACACGGGGAATCCGAGGCGGGGAATCAGAGATGGGGAATCAGAGGCGGGGCATCAGAGGCAGGGAATCAGATGCGAGGAATCAGAGGCGGGGAATCAGAGGTGGGGAATCAGAGGTGGGAAATCAGAGTGGGGAATCAGAGGCGGGGAATCAGATATGGGGAAACAGAGGCGGGGAATCAGAAGCGGGGAAACAGAGGCGGGGAATCAGATATGGGGAATCAGAGGTGGGGAATCAGAGGTTGGGAATAAGAGGCAGGGAATCAGACGCGGGGAATCAGAGGCGGGCAATCAGAGGCAGGGAATCGGATATGGGGAATCAGAGATGGGGAATCAGAGACAGGGAATCAGAGGCAGGGAATCAGATGTGGGGAATCAGAGTCGGTGAATCAGATATGGGGAAACAGAGGCGGGGAATCAGAGGCGGGGAAACAGAGGCGGAGAATCAGATATAGGGAATCATAGGTGGGGAATCATAGGTTGGGAATCCGAGGCAGGGAATCAGACGCGGGGAATCAGAGGCGGGGAATCAGAGGCAAGGAATCGGATGTGCGGAATCTGAGATGGGGAATCTGAGGTGGGGAATCAGAGTCCGGGATACAGATATGGGGAAACAGAGGCGGGGAATCAGAGGCGGGGAAACAGAGGCGGGGAGTCAGATATGGGGAATCAGAGGTGGGGAATCAGAGGTTGGGAATCATATATGGGGAATCAGATGCGGGGAATCAAAGGCGGGGAAACAGAGGCGGGGAATCAGATATGGGGAATAAGAGGAAGCGAATCAGAGTCAGTGAATTAGAGATGGGGAATCAGAGGCGGGGTATCAGAGGCGGCCAATCAGAGGCGGGGAAACAGAGGCGGGGAATCGGATGGGGAATCAGAGGTGGGGACTCAGGGGCGGGGAATCAGTGGCAGGGAATCAGTGGCAGGGAATCAGAGGCTGGGAATCAGCGGCCGGGAATCAGATTCCGGGAATAAGAGGACTGGAAATCAGAGATGGGGAATCAGAGGTGGGGAATCAGAGTTGGGGAATCAGAGGCTGGGAATCAGATATGGGGAATCAGAGGAGGGGAATCAGAGGAGGGGAAACAGAGGCGGGGAATCAGAGGCGGGGAATCAGAGATGGGGAATCAGAGGCAGGGCATCAGAGGCAGGGAATCAGACGTGAGCAATCAGAGGCGGGGAATCAGAGCTGGGGTATCAGAGGCGGGAAATCAGAGTTGGGGAATCAGAGGCGGGAAATCAGATATGGGGAAACAGAGGCGGGGAATCAGAAGCGGGGAAACAGAGGCGGGGAATCAGATATGGGGAATCAGAGGTGGGGAATCTGAGGTTGGGAATCAGAGGCAGGGAATCAGATGCGGGGAATCAGAGGCAGGGAATCAGAGGCAGGGAATCAGAGGCAGGGAATCAGATGTGGGGAATCAGAGATGGGGAATCAGAGGCAGGGAATCGGAATCAGAAGCGGTGAATCAGAGGTGGGGAATCAGAGGCAGGGAATCAGACGTGGGGAACCAGAGGCGGGGATTCATAGCTGACGAATCAGGGGTGGGGAATCAGAGGTGTGGAATCAGAGGCTGGGAATCAGATATGGGGAATCAGAGGCGGGTAATCAGAGGCGGAGAAACAGAGGCGGGGAATCAGATATGGGGAATCAGAGGTGGGGAATCAGAGGTTGTGAATCAGAGATGGGGAATCAGAGTTGGGGATCAGAGGCGGGGAATCAGATATGGGGAATCAGAGGCGGGGAATCAGAGGCGGGGAAACAGAGGCGGGGAATCAGATATGGGAAATCAGAGGTGGGGAATCAGGGGCGGGGAGTCTGTGGCAGGGAATCAGAGGAGGGGAATCAGAGGCGGGGAATCAGAGGCAGGGAATCATACACGGGGAATCAGAGGCGGGGAATCAGAGATGGGGAATCAGAAGCCGGGAATCAGAGATGGGGAATCAGAGGCGGCGAATCCGATATGGAGAATCAGAGGCGGGGAATCAGATATGGGGAATCAAGGTGGGGAATCAGGGGCGGGGAGTCTGTGGCAGGGAATCAGAGGCAGGGAATCAGAGGCAGGGAATCATACACGGGGAATCAGAGGCGGGGAATCAGAGATAAGGAATCAGAAGCCGGGAATCAGAGGTGGGGAATCAGAATCCGGGAATCAGAGATGGGGAATCAGAGGCGGCGAATCCGATATGGGGAATCAGAGGCGGGGAATCAGATATGGGGAATCAGAGGAGGCGAATCAGAGGCAGTGAATTAGAGATGGGGAATCAGAGGCGGGGTATCAGAGGCGACCAATCAGAGGCGGGGAAACAGAGGCGGGGAATCATATATGGGGAATCAGAGGTGGGGAATCAGGGGCGGGGATTCAGTGGCAGGGAATCAGAGGCTGGGAATCAGAGGCCGGGAATCAGATGCCGGGAATAAGAGGACTGGGAATCAGAGATGGGGAATCAGAGGCGGGGTATCAGAGTTGGGGAATCAGAGGCGGGGAGTCAGATATGGGGAATCAGAGGCGGGGAATCAGAGGCGGGGAAACAGAGGCGAGGAATCGTAGGCGGGGAATCAGAGGCAGGGAATCAGACACGGGGAATCAGAGGCGGGGAATCAGAGGTTGAGAATCAGAGGCAGGGAATCAGAGGCTGTGAATCAGAGGCAGGGAATCAGATGCGGGGAATCAGAGGCGGGGAATGAGAGGTGGGGAATCAGAGTCCAGGAATCAGAGATGGTGAATCAGAGGAGGGGAATCAGAGGCGGGGAAACATAGGTGGGGAATCAGATATGGGGAATCAGAGGTGGGGAATCAGAGGCGGTGAATTAGAGATGGGGAATCAGAGGCTGTGAATGAGAGGCAGGAAATCAGACACGGGGAATAGGAGGCGGGGAATCAGAGGCAGTGAATCAGAGCTGGGGAATCAGAGGTTGGGAATCAGAGGCGGGGAATCAGAGGCGGGGAATCAGAGACAGGGAATCAGAGGCAGGGAATCAGATGTGGGGAATCAGAGATGGGGAATCAGAGGCAGGGAATCAGAATCAGAAGCGGGGAATCAGAGGCGGGGAATCACAGGCCGGGAATCACAGGCCGGGAATCACAGGCCGGGAATCAGAGGTGTGGAATCAGAGGCAGGGAATCAGACGTGGGGAACCAGAGGCGGGGATTCATAGCTGACGAATCAGGGGCGGGGAATCAGAGGTGTGCAATCAGAGGCTGGGAATCAGATATGGGGAATCAGAGGGGCGAATCAAAGGCGGGGAAACAGAGGCGGGGAATCAGATATGGGGAATCAGAGGTGGGGAATCAGAGGTTGTGAATCAGAGATGGGGAATCAGAGGCGGGGAATCAGAGGCAGGGAATCAGACGCGGGGAATCAGAGGCGGGGAATCAGAGCTGGGGAATCAGAGGTGGGGAATCAGACGTGGGGAACCAGAGGCGGGGATTCATAGCTGACGAATCAGGGGCGGGGAATCAGAGGTGTGGAATCAGAGGCTGGGAATCAGATATGGGGAATCAGAGGCGGGGAATCAGAGGCGGGGAAACAGAGGCGGGGAATCAGATATGGGGAATCAGAGGTGGGGAATCAGAGGTTGTGAATCAGAGATGGGGAATCAGAGGCGGGGAATCAGAGGCAGGGAATCAGACGCGGGGAATCAGAGCCGGGGAATCAGAGCTGGGGAATCAGAGGCGGGGAATCAGAGTTGGGGATCAGAGGCGGGGAATCAGATATGGGGAATCAGAGGCGGGGAATCAGAGGCGGGGAAACAGAGGCGGGGAATCAGATATGGGGAATCAGAGGTGGGGAATCAGGGGCGGGGAGTCTGTGGCAGGGAATCAGAGGAGGGGAATCAGAGGCGGGGAATCAGAGGCAGGGAATCATACACGGGGAATCAGAGGCGGGGAATCAGAGATGGGGAATCAGAAGCCGGGAATCAGAGATGGGGAATCAGAGGCGGCGAATCCGATATGGGGAATCAGAGGCAGGGAATCAGATATGGGGAATCAGAGGAGGCGAATCAGAGACAGTGAATTAGAGATGGGGAATCAGAGGCGGGGTATCAGAGGCGACCAATCAGAGGCGGGGAAACAGAGGCGGGTAATCAGATATGGGGAATCAGAGGTGGGGAATCAGGGGCGGGGATTCAGTGGCAGGGAATCAGAGGCTGGGAATCAGAGGCCGGGAATCAGATGCCGGGAATAAGAGGACTGGGAATCAGAGATGGGGAAGCAGAGGCGGGGTATCAGAGTTGGGGAATCAGAGGCGGGGATTCAGATATGGGGAATCAGAGGCGGGGAATCAGAGGCGGGGAAACAGAGGCGAGGAATCGTAGGCGGGGAATCAGAGGCAGGGAATCAGACACGGGGAATCCGAGGCGGGGAATCAGAGATGGGGAATCAGAGGCGGGGCATCAGAGGCAGGGAATCAGATGCGAGGAATCAGAGGCGGGGAATCAGAGGTGGGGAATCAGAGGCGGGAAATCAGAGTGGGGAATCAGAGGCGGGGAATCAGATATGGGGAAACAGAGGCGGGGAATCAGAAGCGGGGAAACAGAGGCGGGGAATCAGATATGGGGAATCAGAGGTGGGGAATCAGAGGTTGGGAATAAGAGGCAGGGAATCAGACGCGGGGAATCAGAGGCGGGCAATCAGAGGCAGGGAATCGGATATGGGGAATCAGAGATGGGGAATCAGAGACAGGGAATCAGAGGCAGGGAATCAGATGTGGGGAATCAGAGTCGGTGAATCAGATATGGGGAAACAGAGGTGGGGAATCAGAGGCGGGGAAACAGAGGCGGAGAATCAGATATAGGGAATCATAGGTGGGGAATCATAGGTTGGGAATCCGAGGCAGGGAATCAGACGCGGGGAATCAGAGGCGGGGAATCAGAGGCAGGGAATCGGATGTGCGGAATCTGAGATGGGGAATCTGAGGTGGGGAATCAGAGTCCGGGATACAGATATGGGGAAACAGAGGCGGGGAATCAGAGGCGGGGAAACAGAGGCGGGGAGTCAGATATGGGGAATCAGAGGTGGGGAATCAGAGGTTGGGAATCATATATGGGGAATCAGATGCGGGGAATCAAAGGCGGGGAAACAGAGGCGGGGAATCAGATATGGGGAATAAGAGGAAGCGAATCAGAGTCAGTGAATTAGAGATGGGGAATCAGAGGCGGGGTATCAGAGGCGGCCAATCAGAGGCGGGGAAACAGAGGCGGGGAATCGGATGGGGAATCAGAGGTGGGGACTCAGGGGCGGGGAATCAGTGGCAGGGAATCAGTGGCAGGGAATCAGAGGCTGGGAATCAGCGGCCGGGAATCAGATTCCGGGAATAAGAGGACTGGAAATCAGAGATGGGGAATCAGAGGTGGGGAATCAGAGTTGGGGAATCAGAGGCTGGGAATCAGATATGGGGAATCAGAGGAGGGGAATCAGAGGAGGGGAAACAGAGGCGGGGAATCAGAGGCGGGGAATCAGAGATGGGGAATCAGAGGCAGGGCATCAGAGGCAGGGAATCAGACGTGAGCAATCAGAGGCGGGGAATCAGAGCTGGGGTATCAGAGGCGGGAAATCAGAGTTGGGGAATCAGAGGCGGGAAATCAGATATGGGGAAACAGAGGCAGGGAATCAGAAGCGGGGAAACAGAGGCGGGGAATCAGATATGGGGAATCAGAGGTGGGGAATCTGAGGTTGGGAATCAGAGGCAGGGAATCAGATGCGGGGAATCAGAGGCAGCGAATCAGAGGCAGGGAATCAGAGGCAGGGAATCAGATGTGGGGAATCAGAGATGGGGAATCAGAGGCAGGGAATCGGAATCAGAAGCGGTGAATCAGAGGTGGGGAATCAGAGGCAGGGAATCAGACGTGGGGAACCAGAGGCGGGGATTCATAGCTGACGAATCAGGGGTGGGGAATCAGAGGTGTGGAATCAGAGGCTGGGAATCAGATATGGGGAATCAGAGGCGGGGAATCAGAGGCGGAGAAACAGAGGCGGGGAATCAGATATGGGGAATCAGAGGTGGGGAATCAGAGGTTGTGAATCAGAGATGGGGAATCAGAGTTGGGGATCAGAGGCGGGGAATCAGATATGGGGAATCAGAGGCGGGGAATCAGAGGCGGGGAAACAGAGGCGGGGAATCAGATATGGGAAATCAGAGGTGGGGAATCAGGGGCGGGGAGTCTGTGGCAGGGAATCAGAGGAGGGGAATCAGAGGCAAGGAATCAGAGGCAGGGAATCATACACGGGGAATCAGAGGCGGGGAATCAGAGATGGGGAATCAGAAGCCGGGAATCAGAGATGGGGAATCAGAGGCGGCGAATCCGATATGGAGAATCAGAGGCGGGGAATCAGATATGGGGAATCAGAGGAGGCGAATCAGAGACAGTGAATTAGAGATGGGGAATCAGAGGCGGGGTATCAGAGGCGACCAATCAGAGGCGGGGAAACAGAGGCGGGTAATCAGATATGGGGAATCAGAGGTGGGGAATCAGGGGCGGGGATTCAGTGGCAGGGAATCAGACGCTGGGAATCAGAGGCCGGGAATCAGATGCCGGGAATAAGAGGACTGGGAATCAGAGATGGGGAAGCAGAGGCGGGGTATCAGAGTTGGGGAATCAGAGGCGGGGAGTCAGATATGGGGAATCAGAGGCGGGGAATCAGAGGCGGGGAAACAGAGGCGAGGAATCGTAGGCGAGGAATCAGAGGCAGGGAATCAGACACGGGGTATCAGAGGCGGGGAATCAGAGATGGGGAATCAGAGGCGGGGCATCAGAGGCAGGGAATCAGATGCGAGGATTCAGAGGCGGGGAATCAGAGGTGGGGAATCAGAGGCGGGAAATCAGAGTGGGGAATCAGAGGCGGGGAATCAGATATGGGGAAACAGAGGCGGGGAATCAGAAGCGGGGAAACAGAGGCGGGCAATCAGATATGGGGAATCAGAGGTGGGGAATCAGAGGTTGGGAATAAGAGGCAGGGAATCAGACGCGGGGAATCAGAGGCGGGGAATCAGAGGCAGGGAATCGGATATGGGGAATCAGAGATGGGGAATCAGAGACAGGGAATCAGAGGCAGGGAATCAGATGTGGGGAATCAGAGTCGGTGAATCAGATATGGGGAAACAGAGGCGGGGAATCAGAGGCGGGGAAACAGAGGCGGAGAATCAAATATAGGGAATCATAGGTGGGGAATCATAGGTTGGGAATCCGAGGCAGGGAATCAGACGCGGGGAATCAGAGGCGGGGAATCAGAGGCAGGGAATCGGATGTGCGGAATCAGAGATGGGGAATCAGAGGTGGGGAATCAGAGTCCGGGGAAACAGCGGCGGGGAATCAGATATGGGGAATCAGAGACGGCGAATCAAAGACAGGGAATCAGAGGCAGGGAATCAGATGTGGGGAATCAGAGGCGGCGAATCAGATATGGGGAAACAGAGGCGGGGAATCAGAGGCGGGGAAACAGAGGCGGAGAATCAGATATAGGGAATCAGAGGTGGGGAATCATAGGTTGGGAATCAGAGGCAGGGAATCAGACGCGGGGAATCAGAGGCGGGGAATCAGAGGCAGGGAATCGGATGTGCGGAATCTGAGATGGGGAATCTGAGGTGGGGAATCAGAGTCCGGGAATCAGATATGGGGAAACAGAGGCGGGGAATCAGAGGCGGGGAAACAGAGGCGGGGAGTCAGATATGGGGAATCAGAGGTGGGGAATCAGAGGTTGGGAATCATATATGGGGAATCAGAGGCGGGGAATCAAAGGCGGGGAAACAGAGGCGGGGAATCAGATATGGGGAATCAGAGGAAGCGAATCAGAGTCAGTGAATTAGAGATGGGGAATCAGAGGCGGGGTATCAGAGGCGGCCAATCAGAGGCGGGGAAACAGAGGCGGGGAATCAGATATGGGGAATCAGAGGTGGGGACTCAGGGGCGGGGAATCAGTGGCAGGGAATCAGTGGCAGGGAATCAGAGGCTGGGAATCAGCGGCCGGGAATCAGATTCCGGGAATAAGAGGACTGGAAATCAGAGATGGGGAATCAGAGGTGGGGAATCAGAGTTGGGGAATCAGAGGCTGGGAATCAGATATGGGGAATCAGAGGAGGGGAATCAGAGGCGGGGAAACAGAGGCGGGGAATCAGAGGTGGGGAATCAGAGATGGGGAATCAGAGGCAGGGCATCAGAGGCAGGGAATCAGACGTGAGCAATCAGAGGCGGGGAATCAGAGCTGGGGAATCAGAGGCGGGAAATCAGAGTTGGGGAATCAGAGGCGGGAAATCTGATATGGGGAAACAGAGGCGGGGAATCAGAAGCGGGGAAACAGAGTCGGGGAATCAGATATGGGGAATCAGAGGTGGGGAATCATAGGTTGGGAATCAGAGGCAGGGAATCAGACGCGGGGAATCAGAGGCAGGGAATCAGAGGCAGGGAATCGGATGTGTGGAATCAGAGATGGGGAATCAGAGGTGGGGAAACAGAGGCGGGGAATCAGAGGCGGGGAAACAGAGGCGGGGAATCAGATATGGGGAATCTGAGTTGGGGAATCAGAGGTTGGGAATTAGAGGCGGGGAATCAGAGGCGGGGAATCAGAGACAGGGAATCAGAGGCAGGGAATCAGATGTGGGGAATCAGAGATGGGGAATCAGAGGCAGGGAATCAGAATCAGAAGCGGTGAATCAGAGGTGGGGAATCAGAGGCAGGGAATCAGACGTGGGGAACCAGAGGCGGGGATTCATAGCTGACGAATCAGGGGTGGGGAATCAGAGGTGTGGAATCAGAGGCTGGGAATCAGATATGGGGAATCAGAGGCGGGGAATCAGAGGCGGAGAAACAGAGGCGGGGAATCAGATATGGGGAATCAGAGGTGTGGAATCAGAGGCTGGGAATCAGATATGGGGAATCAGAGGCGGGGAATCAGAGGCGGGGAAACAGAGGAGGGGAATCAGATATGGGGAATCAGAGGTGGGGAATCAGAGGTTGTGAATCAGAGATGGGGAATCAGAGGCGGGAAATCAGAGGCAGGGAATCAGACGCGGGGAATCAGAGGCGGGGAATCAGAGCTGGGGAATCAGAGGCGGGAATCAGTGTTGGGGATCAGAGGCGGGGAATCAGATATGGGGAATCAGAGGCGGGGAATCAGAGGCGGGGAATCAGAGACAGGGAATCAGAGGCAGGGAATCAGATGTGGGGAATCAGAGGCGGGGAATCAGAGATTGGGAATCAGAGCGGGGAATCAGAGGCAGGGAATAACAGGCTGGGAATCAGAGTTGGGGTATCAGAGGCGGGGAATCTGATATGGGGAAAAAGAGGCGGGGATTCAGAGGCGGGGAAACAGAGGCTGGGAAACAGATATGGGGAAACAGAGGCGCGGAATCAGAGGCGGGGAAATGAGGCGGGGAATCAGATATGGGGAATCAGAGGTGGGGAATCAGAGGTTGAGAATCAGAGGCAGGGAATCAGAGGCTGTGAATCAGAGGCAGGGAATCAGATGCGTGGAATCAGAGGCGGGGAATGAGAGGTGGGGAATCAGAGTCCAGGAATCAGAGATGGTGAATCAGAGGAGGGGAATCAGAGGCGGGGAAACATAGGTGGGGAATTAGATATGGGGAATCAGAGGTGGGGAATCAGAGGCGGCGAATTAGAGATGGGGAATCAGAGGCTGTGAATCAGAGGCAGGAAATCAGACACGGGGAATAGGAGGCGGGGAATCATAGGCAGTGAATCAGAGCTGGGGAATCAGAGGTTGGGAATCAGAGGCGGGGAATCAGAGGCGGGGAATCAGAGACAGGGAATCAGAGGCAGGGAATCAGATGTGGGGAATCAGAGATGGGGAATCAGAGGCAGGGAATCAGAATCAGAAGCGGGGAATCAGAGGCGGGGAATCAGAGGCCGGGAATCACAGGCCGGGAATCAGAGGCCGGGAATCAGAGGTGGGGAATCAGAGGCAGGGAATCAGACGTGGGGAACCAGAGGCGGGGATTCATAGCTGACGAATCAGGGGCGGGGAATCAGAGTTGGGGAATCAGAGGTGGGGAATCAGAGGTTGTGAATCAGAGATGGGGAATCAGAGGCGGGGAATCAGAGGCAGGGAATCAGACGCGGGGAATCAGAGGCGGTGAATCAGAGCTGGGGAATCAGAGGCGGGAAACAGACGTGGGGAACCAGAGGCGGGGATTCATAGCTGACGAATCAGGGGCGGGGAATCAGAGGTGTGGAATCAGAGGCTGGGAATCAGATATGGGGAATCAGAGGCGGGGAATCAGAGGCGGGGAATCAGAGGCAGGGAATCAGACGCGGGGAATCAGAGCCGGGGAATCAGAGCTGGGGAATCAGAGGCGGGGAATCAGAGTTGGGGATCAGAGGCGGGGAATCAGATATGGGGAATCAGAGGCGGGGAATCAGAGGCGGGGAAACAGAGGCGGGGAATCAGATATGGGGAATCAAGGTGGGGAATCAGGGGCGGGGAGTCTGTGGCAGGGAATCAGAGGCAGGGAATCAGAGGCAGGGAATCATACACGGGGAATCAGAGGCGGGGAATCAGAGATAAGGAATCAGAAGCCGGGAATCAGAGGTGGGGAATCAGAATCCGGGAATCAGAGATGGGGAATCAGAGGCGGCGAATCCGATATGGGGAATCAGAGGCGGGGAATCAGATATGGGGAATCAGAGGAGGCGAATCAGAGGCAGTGAATTAGAGATGGGGAATCAGAGGCGGGGTATCAGAGGCGACCAATCAGAGGCGGGGAAACAAAGGCGGGGAATCATATATGGGGAATCAGAGGTGGGGAATCAGGGGCGGGGATTCAGTGGCAGGGAATCAGAGGCTGGGAATCAGAGGCCGGGAATCAGATGCCGGGAATAAGAGGACTGGGAATCAGAGATGGGGAATCAGAGGCGGGGTATCAGAGTTGGGGAATCAGAGGCGGGGAGTCAGATATGGGGAATCAGAGGCGGGGAATCAGAGGCGGGGAAACAGAGGCGAGGAATCGTAGGCGGGGAATCAGAGGCAGGGAATCAGACACGGGGAATCAGAGGCGGGGAATCAGAGGTTGAGAATCAGAGGCAGGGAATCAGAGGCTGTGAATCAGAGGCAGGGAATCAGATGCGGGGAATCAGAGGCGGGGAATGAGAGGTGGGGAATCAGAGTCCAGGAATCAGAGATGGTGAATCAGAGGAGGGGAATCAGAGGCGGGGAAACATAGGTGGGGAATCAGATATGGGGAATCAGAGGTGGGGAATCAGAGGCGGTGAATTAGAGATGGGGAATCAGAGGCTGTGAATGAGAGGCAGGAAATCAGACACGGGGAATAGGAGGCGGGGAATCAGAGGCAGTGAATCAGAGCTGGGGAATCAGAGGTTGGGAATCAGAGGCGGGGAATCAGAGGCGGGGAATCAGAGACAGGGAATCAGAGGCAGGGAATCAGATGTGGGGAATCAGAGATGGGGAATCAGAGGCAGGGAATCAGAATCAGAAGCGGGGAATCAGAGGCGGGGAATCACAGGCCAGGAATCACAGGCCGGGAATCAGAGGCCGGGAATCAGAGGTGTGGAATCAGAGGCAGGGAATCAGACGTGGGGAACCAGAGGCGGGGATTCATAGCTGACGAATCAGGGGCGGGGAATCAGAGGTGTGCAATCAGAGGCTGGGAATCAGATATGGGGAATCAGAGGGGCGAATCAAAGGCGGGGAAACAGAGGCGGGGAATCAGATATGGGGAATCAGAGGTGGGGAATCAGAGGTTGTGAATCAGAGATGGGGAATCAGAGGCGGGGAATCAGAGGCAGGGAATCAGACGCGGGGAATCAGAGGCGGGGAATCAGAGCTGGGGAATCAGAGGCGGGGAATCAGACGTGGGGAACCAGAGGCGGGGATTCATAGCTGACGAATCAGGGGCGGGGAATCAGAGGTGTGGAATCAGAGGCTGGGAATCAGATATGGGGAATCAGAGGCGGGGAATCAGAGGCGGGGAAACAGAGGCGGGGAATCAGATATGGGGAATCAGAGGTGGGGAATCAGAGGTTGTGAATCAGAGATGGGGAATCAGAGGCGGGGAATCAGAGGCAGGGAATCAGACGCGGGGAATCAGAGCCGGGGAATCAGAGCTGGGGAATCAGAGGCGGGGAATCAGAGTTGGGGATCAGAGGCGGGGAATCAGATATGGGGAATCAGAGGCGGGGAATCAGAGGCGGGGAAACAGAGGCGGGGAATCAGATATGGGGAATCAGAGGTGGGGAATCAGGGGCGGGGAGTCTGTGGCAGGGAATCAGAGGAGGGGAATCAGAGGCGGGGAATCAGAGGCAGGGAATCATACACGGGGAATCAGAGGCGGGGAATCAGAGATGGGGAATCAGAAGCCGGGAATCAGAGATGGGGAATCAGAGGCGGCGAATCCGATATGGGGAATCAGAGGCGGGGAATCAGATATGGGGAATCAGAGGAGGCGAATCAGAGACAGTGAATTAGAGATGGGGAATCAGAGGCGGGGTATCAGAGGCGACCAATCAGAGGCGGGGAAACAGAGGCGGGTAATCAGATATGGGGAATCAGAGGTGGGGAATCAGGGGCGGGGATTCAGTGGCAGGGAATCAGAGGCTGGGAATCAGAGGCCGGGAATCAGATGCCGGGAATAAGAGGACTGGGAATCAGAGATGGGGAAGCAGAGGCGGGGTATCAGAGTTGGGGAATCAGAGGCGGGGATTCAGATATGGGGAATCAGAGGCGGGGAATCAGAGGCGGGGAAACAGAGGCGAGGAATCGTAGGCGGGGAATCAGAGGCAGGGAATCAGACACGGGGAATCCGAGGCGGGGAATCAGAGATGGGGAATCAGAGGCGGGGCATCAGAGGCAGGGAATCAGATGCGAGGAATCAGAGGCGGGGAATCAGAGGTGGGGAATCAGAGGCGGGAAATCAGAGTGGGGAATCAGAGGCGGGGAATCAGATATGGGGAAACAGAGGCGGGGAATCAGAAGCGGGGAAAAAGAGGCGGGGAATCAGATATGGGGAATCAGAGGTGGGGAATCAGAGGTTGGGAATAAGAGGCAGGGAATCAGACGCGGGGAATCAGAGGCGGGCAATCAGAGGCAGGGAATCGGATATGGGGAATCAGAGATGGGGAATCAGAGACAGGGAATCAGAGGCAGGGAATCAGATGTGGGGAATCAGAGTCGGTGAATCAGATATGGGGAAACAGAGGCGGGGAATCAGAGGCGGGGAAACAGAGGCGGAGAATCAGATATAGGGAATCATAGGTGGGGAATCATAGGTTGGGAATCCGAGGCAGGGAATCAGACGCGGGGAATCAGAGGCGGGGAATCAGAGGCAGGGAATCGGATGTGCGGAATCTGAGATGGGGAATCTGAGGTGGGGAATCAGAGTCCGGGATACAGATATGGGGAAACAGAGGCGGGGAATCAGAGGCGGGGAAACAGAGGCGGGGAGTCAGATATGGGGAATCAGAGGTGGGGAATCAGAGGTTGGGAATCATATATGGGGAATCAGATGCGGGGAATCAAAGGCGGGGAAACAGAGGCGGGGAATCAGATATGGGGAATAAGAGGAAGCGAATCAGAGTCAGTGAATTAGAGATGGGGAATCAGAGGCGGGGTATCAGAGGCGGCCAATCAGAGGCGGGGAAACAGAGGCGGGGAATCGGATGGGGAATCAGAGGTGGGGACTCAGGGGCGGGGAATCAGTGGCAGGGAATCAGTGGCAGGGAATCAGAGGCTGGGAATCAGCGGCCGGGAATCAGATTCCGGGAATAAGAGGACTGGAAATCAGAGATGGGGAATCAGAGGTGGGGAATCAGAGTTGGGGAATCAGAGGCTGGGAATCAGATATGGGGAATCAGAGGAGGGGAATCAGAGGCGGGGAAACAGAGGCGGGGAATCAGAGGCGGGGAATCAGAGATGGGGAATCAGAGGCAGGGCATCAGAGGCAGGGAATCAGACGTGAGCAATCAGAGGCGGGGAATCAGAGCTGGGGTATCAGAGGCGGGAAATCAGAGTTGGGGAATCAGAGGCGGGAAATCAGATATGGGGAAACAGAGGCGGGGAATCAGAAGCGGGGAAACAGAGGCGGGGAATCAGATATGGGGAATCAGAGGTGGGGAATCAGAGGTTGGGAATCAGAGGCAGGGAATCAGATGCGGGGAATCAGAGGCAGGGAATCAGAGGCAGGGAATCAGAGGCAGGGAATCAGATGTGGGGAATCAGAGATGGGGAATCAGAGGCAGGGAATCGGAATCAGAAGCGGTGAATCAGAGGTGGGGAATCAGAGGCAGGGAATCAGACGTGGGGAACCAGAGGCGGGGATTCATAGCTGACGAATCAGGGGTGGGGAATCAGAGGTGTGGAATCAGAGGCTGGGAATCAGATATGGGGAATCAGAGGCGGGGAATCAGAGGCGGAGAAACAGAGGCGGGGAATCAGATATGGGGAATCAGAGGTGGGGAATCAGAGGTTGTGAATCAGAGATGGGGAATCAGAGTTGGGGATCAGAGGCGGGGAATCAGATATGGGGAATCAGAGGCGGGGAATCAGAGGCGGGGAAACAGAGGCGGGGAATCAGATATGGGAAATCAGAGGTGGGGAATCAGGGGCGGGGAGTCTGTGGCAGGGAATCAGAGGAGGGGAATCAGAGGCGGGGAATCAGAGGCAGGGAATCATACACGGGGAATCAGAGGCGGGGAATCAGAGATGGGGAATCAGAAGCCGGGAATCAGAGATGGGGAATCAGAGGCGGCGAATCCGATATGGAGAATCAGAGGCGGGGAATCAGATATGGGGAATCAGAGGAGGCGAATCAGAGACAGTGAATTAGAGATGGGGAATCAGAGGCGGGGTATCAGAGGCGACCAATCAGAGGCGGGGAAACAGAGGCGGGTAATCAGATATGGGGAATCAGAGGTGGGGAATCAGGGGCGGGGATTCAGTGGCAGGGAATCAGACGCTGGGAATCAGAGGCCGGGAATCAGATGCCGGGAATAAGAGGACTGGGAATCAGAGATGGGGAAGCAGAGGCGGGGTATCAGAGTTGGGGAATCAGAGGCGGGGAGTCAGATATGGGGAATCAGAGGCGGGGAATCAGAGGCGGGGAAACAGAGGCGAGGAATCGTAGGCGAGGAATCAGAGGCAGGGAATCAGACACGGGGTATCAGAGGCGGGGAATCAGAGATGGGGAATCAGAGGCGGGGCATCAGAGGCAGGGAATCAGATGCGAGGAATCAGAGGCGGGGAATCAGAGGTGGGGAATCAGAGGCGGGAAATCAGAGTGGGGAATCAGAGGCGGGGAATCAGATATGGGGAAACAGAGGCGGGGAATCAGAAGCGGGGAAACAGAGGCGGGCAATCAGATATGGGGAATCAGAGGTGGGGAATCAGAGGTTGGGAATAAGAGGCAGGGAATCAGACGCGGGGAATCAGAGGCGGGGAATCAGAGGCAGGGAATCGGATATGGGGAATCAGAGATGGGGAATCAGAGACAGGGAATCAGAGGCAGGGAATCAGATGTGGGGAATCAGAGTCGGTGAATCAGATATGGGGAAACAGAGGCGGGGAATCAGAGGCGGGGAAACAGAGGCGGAGAATCAAATATAGGGAATCATAGGTGGGGAATCATAGGTTGGGAATCCGAGGCAGGGAATCAGACGCGGGGAATCAGAGGCGGGGAATCAGAGGCAGGGAATCGGATGTGCGGAATCAGAGATGGGGAATCAGAGGTGGGGAATCAGAGTCCGGGGAAACAGCGGCGGGGAATCAGATATGGGGAATCAGAGACGGCGAATCAAAGACAGGGAATCAGAGGCAGGGAATCAGATGTGGGGAATCAGAGGCGGCGAATCAGATATGGGGAAACAGAGGCGGGGAATCAGAGGCGGGGAAACAGAGGCGGAGAATCAGATATAGGGAATCAGAGGTGGGGAATCATAGGTTGGGAATCAGAGGCAGGGAATCAGACGCGGGGAATCAGAGGCGGGGAATCAGAGGCAGGGAATCGGATGTGCGGAATCTGAGATGGGGAATCTGAGGTGGGGAATCAGAGTCCGGGAATCAGATATGGGGAAACAGAGGCGGGGAATCAGAGGCGGGGAAACAGAGGCGGGGAGTCAGATATGGGGAATCAGAGGTGGGGAATCAGAGGTTGGGAATCATATATGGGGAATCAGAGGCGGGGAATCAAAGGCGGGGAAACAGAGGCGGGGAATCAGATATGGGGAATCAGAGGAAGCGAATCAGAGTCAGTGAATTAGAGATGGGGAATCAGAGGCGGGGTATCAGAGGCGGCCAATCAGAGGCGGGGAAACAGAGGCGGGGAATCAGATATGGGGAATCAGAGGTGGGGACTCAGGGGCGGGGAATCAGTGGCAGGGAATCAGTGGCAGGGAATCAGAGGCTGGGAATCAGCGGCCGGGAATCAGATTCCGGGAATAAGAGGACTGGAAATCAGAGATGGGGAATCAGAGGTGGGGAATCAGAGTTGGGGAATCAGAGGCTGGGAATCAGATATGGGGAATCAGAGGAGGGGAATCAGAGGCGGGGAAACAGAGGCGGGGAATCAGAGGTGGGGAATCAGAGATGGGGAATCAGAGGCAGGGCATCAGAGGCAGGGAATCAGACGTGAGCAATCAGAGGCGGGGAATCAGAGCTGGGGAATCAGAGGCGGGAAATCAGAGTTGGGGAATCAGAGGCGGGAAATCTGATATGGGGAAACAGAGGCGGGGAATCAGAAGCGGGGAAACAGAGTCGGGGAATCAGATATGGGGAATCAGAGGTGGGGAATCATAGGTTGGGAATCAGAGGCAGGGAATCAGACGCGGGGAATCAGAGGCAGGGAATCAGAGGCAGGGAATCGGATGTGTGGAATCAGAGATGGGGAATAAGAGGTGGGGAAACAGAGGCGGGGAATCAGAGGCGGGGAAACAGAGGCGGGGAATCAGATATGGGGAATCTGAGTTGGGGAATCAGAGGTTGGGAATCAGAGGCGGGGAATCAGAGGCGGGGAATCAGAGACAGGGAATCAGAGGCAGGGAATCAGATGTGGGGAATCAGAGATGGGGAATCAGAGGCAGGGAATCAGAATCAGAAGCGGTGAATCAGAGGTGGGGAATCAGAGGCAGGGAATCAGACGTGGGGAACCAGAGGCGGGGATTCATAGCTGACGAATCAGGGGTGGGGAATCAGAGGTGTGGAATCAGAGGCTGGGAATCAGATATGGGGAATCAGAGGCGGGGAATCAGAGGCGGAGAAACAGAGGCGGGGAATCAGATATGGGGAATCAGAGGTGTGGAATCAGAGGTTGTGAATCAGAGATGGGGAATCAGAGGCGGGGAATCAGAGGCAGGGAATCAGACGCGGGGAATCAGAGGTGGGGAATCAGAGCTGGGGAATCAGAGGCGGGGAATCATAGTTGGGGATTCAGAGATGGTGAATCAGAGGCGGGGAATCCGATATGGGCAATCAGAGGCGGGGAATCAGAAGTGGGGAAACATAGGCGGGGAATCATATGGGGAATCAGAGGTGGCGAATCAGAGGCAGTGAATCAGAGATGGGGAAGCAGAGGTGGGGAATCAGATGTGATGAATCATAGGTTGGGAATCAGAGGCAGGGAATCAGACGCGGGGAATCAGAGGCGGGGAATCAGAGGCAGGGAATCGGATGTGCGGAATCTGAGATGGGGAATCTGAGGTGGGGAATCAGAGTCCGGGAATCAGATATGGGGAAACAGAGGCGGGGAATCAGAGGCGGGGAAACAGAGGCGGGGAGTCAAATATGGGGAATCAGAGGTGGGGAATCAGAGGTTGGGAATCATATATGGGAGAGGCGGGGAATCAAAGGCGGGGAAACAGAGGCGGGGAATCAGATATGGGGAATAAGAGGAAGCGAATCAGAGTCAGTGAATTAGAGATGGGGAATCAGAGGCGGGGTATCAGAGGCGGCCAATCAGAGGCGGGGAAACAGAGGCGGGGAATCAGATGGGGAATCAGAGGTGGGGACTCAGGGGCGGGGAATCAGTGGCAGGGAATCAGTGGCAGGGAATCAGAGGCTGGGAATCAGCGGCCGGGAATCAGATTCCGGGAATAAGAGGACTGGAAATCAGAGATGGGGAATCAGAGGTGGGGAATCAGAGTTGGGGAATCAGAGGCTGGGAATCAGATATGGGGAATCAGAGGAGGGGAATCAGAGGCGGGGAAACAGAGGCGGTGAATCAGAGGCGGGGAATCAGAGATGGGGAATCAGAGGCAGGGCATCAGAGGCAGGGAATCAGACGTGAGCAATCAGAGGCGGGGAATCAGAGCTGGGGTATCAGAGGCGGGAAATCAGAGTTGGGGAATCAGAGGCGGGAAATCAGATATGGGGAAACAGAGGCGGGGAATCAGAAGCGGGGAAACAGAGGCGGGGAATCAGATATGGGGAATCAGAGGTGGGGAATCTGAGGTTGGGAATCAGAGGCAGGGAATCAGATGCGGGGAATCAGAGGCAGGGAATCAGAGGCAGGGAATCAGAGGCAGGGAATCAGATGTGGGGAATCAGAGATGGGGAATCAGAGGCAGGGAATCGGAATCAGAAGCGGTGAATCAGAGGTGGGGAATCAGAGGCAGGGAATCAGACGTGGGGAACCAGAGGCGGGGATTCATAGCTGACGAATCAGGGGTGGGGAATCAGAGGTGTGGAATCAGAGGCTGGGAATCAGATATGGGGAATCAGAGGCGGGGAATCAGAGGCGGAGAAACAGAGGCGGGGAATCAGATATGGGGAATCAGAGGTGGGGAATCAGAGGTTGTGAATCAGAGATGGGGAATCAGAGTTGGGGATCAGAGGCGGGGAATCAGATATGGGGAATCAGAGGCGGGGAATCAGAGGCGGGGAAACAGAGGCGGGGAATCAGATATGGGAAATCAGAGGTGGGGAATCAGGGGCGGGGAGTCTGTGGCAGGGAATCAGAGGAGGGGAATCAGAGGCGGGGAATCAGAGGCAGGGAATCATACACGGGGAATCAGAGGCGGGGAATCAGAGATGGGGAATCAGAAGCCGGGAATCAGAGATGGGGAATCAGAGGCGGCGAATCCGATATGGAGAATCAGAGGCGGGGAATCAGATATGGGGAATCAAGGTGGGGAATCAGGGGCGGGGAGTCTGTGGCAGGGAATCAGAGGCAGGGAATCAGAGGCAGGGAATCATACACGGGGAATCAGAGGCGGGGAATCAGAGATAAGGAATCAGAAGCCGGGAATCAGAGGTGGGGAATCAGAATCCGGGAATCAGAGATGGGGAATCAGAGGCGGCGAATCCGATATGGGGAATCAGAGGCGGGGAATCAGATATGGGGAATCAGAGGAGGCGAATCAGAGGCAGTGAATTAGAGATGGGGAATCAGAGGCGGGGTATCAGAGGCGACCAATCAGAGGCGGGGAAACAGAGGCGGGGAATCATATATGGGGAATCAGAGGTGGGGAATCAGGGGCGGGGATTCAGTGGCAGGGAATCAGAGGCTGGGAATCAGAGGCCGGGAATCAGATGCCGGGAATAAGAGGACTGGGAATCAGAGATGGGGAATCAGAGGCGGGGTATCAGAGTTGGGGAATCAGAGGCGGGGAGTCAGATATGGGGAATCAGAGGCGGGGAATCAGAGGCGGGGAAACAGAGGCGAGGAATCGTAGGCGGGGAATCAGAGGCAGGGAATCAGACACGGGGAATCAGAAGCGGGGAATCAGAGGTTGAGAATCAGAGGCAGGGAATCAGAGGCTGTGAATCAGAGGCAGGGAATCAGATGCGGGGAATCAGAGGCGGGGAATGAGAGGTGGGGAATCAGAGTCCAGGAATCAGAGATGGTGAATCAGAGGAGGGGAATCAGAGGCGGGGAAACATAGGTGGGGAATCAGATATGGGGAATCAGAGGTGGGGAATCAGAGGCGGTGAATTAGAGATGGGGAATCAGAGGCTGTGAATGAGAGGCAGGAAATCAGACACGGGGAATAGGAGGCGGGGAATCAGAGGCAGTGAATCAGAGCTGGGGAATCAGAGGTTGGGAATCAGAGGCGGGGAATCAGAGGCGGGGAATCAGAGACAGGGAATCAGAGGCAGGGAATCAGATGTGGGGAATCAGAGATGGGGAATCAGAGGCAGGGAATCAGAATCAGAAGCGGGGAATCAGAGGCGGGGAATCACAGGCCGGGAATCACAGGCCGGGAATCAGAGGCCGGGAATCAGAGGTGTGGAATCAGAGGCAGGGAATCAGACGTGGGGAACCAGAGGCGGGGATTCATAGCTGACGAATCAGGGGCGGGGAATCAGAGGTGTGCAATCAGAGGCTGGGAATCAGATATGGGGAATCAGAGGGGCGAATCAAAGGCGGGGAAACAGAGGCGGGGAATCAGATATGGGGAATCAGAGGTGGGGAATCAGAGGTTGTGAATCAGAGATGGGGAATCAGAGGCGGGGAATCAGAGGCAGGGAATTAGACGCGGGGAATCAGAGGCGGGGAATCAGAGCTGGGGAATCAGAGGTGGGGAATCAGACGTGGGGAACCAGAGGCGGGGATTCATAGCTGACGAATCAGGGGCGGGGAATCAGAGGTGTGGAATCAGAGGCTGGGAATCAGATATGGGGAATCAGAGGCGGGGAATCAGAGGCGGGGAAACAGAGGCGTGGAATCAGATATGGGGAATCAGAGGTGGGGAATCAGAGGTTGTGAATCAGAGATGGGGAATCAGAGGCGGGGAATCAGAGGCAGGGAATCAGACGGGGGGAATCAGAGCCGGGGAATCAGAGCTGGGGAATCAGAGGCGGGGAATCAGAGTTGGGGATCAGAGGCGGGGAATCAGATATGGGGAATCAGAGGCGGGGAATCAGAGGCGGGGAAACAGAGGCGGGGAATCAGATATGGGGAATCAGAGGTGGGGAATCAGGGGCGGGGAGTCTGTGGCAGGGAATCAGAGGAGGGGAATCAGAGGCGGGGAATCAGAGGCAGGGAATCATACACGGGGAATCAGAGGCGGGGAATCAGAGATGGGGAATCAGAAGCCGGGAATCAGAGATGGGGAATCAGAGGCGGCGAATCCGATATGGGGAATCAGAGGCAGGGAATCAGATATGGGGAATCAGAGGAGGCGAATCAGAGACAGTGAATTAGAGATGGGGAATCAGAGGCGGGGTATCAGAGGCGACCAATCAGAGGCGGGGAAACAGAGGCGGGTAATCAGATATGGGGAATCAGAGGTGGGGAATCAGGGGCGGGGATTCAGTGGCAGGGAATCAGAGGCTGGGAATCAGAGGCCGGGAATCAGATGCCGGGAATAAGAGGACTGGGAATCAGAGATGGGGAAGCAGAGGCGGGGTATCAGAGTTGGGGAATCAGAGGCGGGGATTCAGATATGGGGAATCAGAGGCGGGGAATCAGAGGCGGGGAAACAGAGGCGAGGAATCGTAGGCGGGGAATCAGAGGCAGGGAATCAGACACGGGGAATCCGAGGCGGGGAATCAGAGATGGGGAATCAGAGGCGGGGCATCAGAGGCAGGGAATCAGATGCGAGGAATCAGAGGCGGGGAATCAGAGGTGGGGAATCAGAGGCGGGAAATCAGAGTGGGGAATCAGAGGCGGGGAATCAGATATGGGGAAACAGAGGCGGGGAATCAGAAGCGGGGAAACAGAGGCGGGGAATCAGATATGGGGAATCAGAGGTGGGGAATCAGAGGTTGGGAATAAGAGGCAGGGAATCAGACGCGGGGAATCAGAGGCGGGCAATCAGAGGCAGGGAATCGGATATGGGGAATCAGAGATGGGGAATCAGAGACAGGGAATCAGAGGCAGGGAATCAGATGTGGGGAATCAGAGTCGGTGAATCAGATATGGGGAAACAGAGGTGGGGAATCAGAGGCGGGGAAACAGAGGCGGAGAATCAGATATAGGGAATCATAGGTGGGGAATCATAGGTTGGGAATCCGAGGCAGGGAATCAGACGCGTGGAATCAGAGGCGGGGAATCAGAGGCAGGGAATCGGATGTGCGGAATCTGAGATGGGGAATCTGAGGTGGGGAATCAGAGTCCGGGATACAGATATGGGGAAACAGAGGCGGGGAATCAGAGGCGGGGAAACAGAGGCGGGGAGTCAGATATGGGGAATCAGAGGTGGGGAATCAGAGGTTGGGAATCATATATGGGGAATCAGATGCGGGGAATCAAAGGCGGGGAAACAGAGGCGGGGAATCAGATATGGGGAATAAGAGGAAGCGAATCAGAGTCAGTGAATTAGAGATGGGGAATCAGAGGCGGGGTATCAGAGGCGGCCAATCAGAGGCGGGGAAACAGAGGCGGGGAATCGGATGGGGAATCAGAGGTGGGGACTCAGGGGCGGGGAATCAGTGGCAGGGAATCAGTGGCAGGGAATCAGAGGCTGGGAATCAGCGGCCGGGAATCAGATTCCGGGAATAAGAGGACTGGAAATCAGAGATGGGGAATCAGAGGTGGGGAATCAGAGTTGGGGAATCAGAGGCTGGGAATCAGATATGGGGAATCAGAGGAGGGGAATCAGAGGAGGGGAAACAGAGGCGGGGAATCAGAGGCGGGGAATCAGAGATGGGGAATCAGAGGCAGGGCATCAGAGGCAGGGAATCAGACGTGAGCAATCAGAGGCGGGGAATCAGAGCTGGGGTATCAGAGGCGGGAAATCAGAGTTGGGGAATCAGAGGCGGGAAATCAGATATGGGGAAACAGAGGCGGGGAATCAGAAGCGGGGAAACAGAGGCGGGGAATCAGATATGGGGAATCAGAGGTGGGGAATCTGAGGTTGGGAATCAGAGGCAGGGAATCAGATGCGGGGAATCAGAGGCAGGGAATCAGAGGCAGGGAATCAGAGGCAGGGAATCAGATGTGGGGAATCAGAGATGGGGAATCAGAGGCAGGGAATCGGAATCAGAAGCGGTGAATCAGAGGTGGGGAATCAGAGGCAGGGAATCAGACGTGGGGAACCAGAGGCGGGGATTCATAGCTGACGAATCAGGGGTGGGGAATCAGAGGTGTGGAATCAGAGGCTGGGAATCAGATATGGGGAATCAGAGGCGGGGAATCAGAGGCGGAGAAACAGAGGCGGGGAATCAGATATGGGGAATCAGAGGTGGGGAATCAGAGGTTGTGAATCAGAGATGGGGAATCAGAGTTGGGGATCAGAGGCGGGGAATCAGATATGGGGAATCAGAGGCGGGGAATCAGAGGCGGGGAAACAGAGGCGGGGAATCAGATATGGGAAATCAGAGGTGGGGAATCAGGGGCGGGGAGTCTGTGGCAGGGAATCAGAGGAGGGGAATCAGAGGCGGGGAATCAGAGGCAGGGAATCATACACGGGGAATCAGAGGCGGGGAATCAGAGATGGGGAATCAGAAGCCGGGAATCAGAGATGGGGAATCAGAGGCGGCGAATCCGATATGGAGAATCAGAGGCGGGGAATCAGATATGGGGAATCAGAGGAGGCGAATCAGAGACAGTGAATTAGAGATGGGGAATCAGAGGCGGGGTATCAGAGGCGACCAATCAGAGGCGGGGAAACAGAGGCGGGTAATCAGATATGGGGAATCAGAGGTGGGGAATCAGGGGCGGGGATTCAGTGGCAGGGAATCAGACGCTGGGAATCAGAGGCCGGGAATCAGATGCCGGGAATAAGAGGACTGGGAATCAGAGATGGGGAAGCAGAGGCGGGGTATCAGAGTTGGGGAATCAGAGGCGGGGAGTCAGATATGGGGAATCAGAGGCGGGGAATCAGAGGCGGGGAAACAGAGGCGAGGAATCGTAGGCGAGGAATCAGAGGCAGGGAATCAGACACGGGGTATCAGAGGCGGGGAATCAGAGATGGGGAATCAGAGGCGGGGCATCAGAGGCAGGGAATCAGATGCGAGGATTCAGAGGCGGGGAATCAGAGGTGGGGAATCAGAGGCGGGAAATCAGAGTGGGGAATCAGAGGCGGGGAATCAGATATGGGGAAACAGAGGCGGGGAATCAGAAGCGGGGAAACAGAGGTGGGCAATCAGATATGGGGAATCAGAGGTGGGGAATCAGAGGTTGGGAATAAGAGGCAGGGAATCAGACGCGGGGAATCAGAGGCGGGGAATCAGAGGCAGGGAATCGGATATGGGGAATCAGAGATGGGGAATCAGAGACAGGGAATCAGAGGCAGGGAATCAGATGTGGGGAATCAGAGTCGGTGAATCAGATATGGGGAAACAGAGGCGGGGAATCAGAGGCGGGGAAACAGAGGCGGAGAATCAAATATAGGGAATCATAGGTGGGGAATCATAGGTTGGGAATCCGAGGCAGGGAATCAGACGCGGGGAATCAGAGGCGGGGAATCAGAGGCAGGGAATCGGATGTGCGGAATCAGAGATGGGGAATCAGAGGTGGGGAATCAGAGTCCGGGGAAACAGCGGCGGGGAATCAGATATGGGGAATCAGAGACGGCGAATCAAAGACAGGGAATCAGAGGCAGGGAATCAGATGTGGGGAATCAGAGGCGGCGAATCAGATATGGGGAAACAGAGGCGGGGAATCAGAGGCGGGGAAACAGAGGCGGAGAATCAGATATAGGGAATCAGAGGTGGGGAATCATAGGTTGGGAATCAGAGGCAGGGAATCAGACGCGGGGAATCAGAGGCGGGGAATCAGAGGCAGGGAATCGGATGTGCGGAATCTGAGATGGGGAATCTGAGGTGGGGAATCAGAGTCCGGGAATCAGATATGGGGAAACAGAGGCGGGGAATCAGAGGCGGGGAAACAGAGGCGGGGAGTCAGATATGGGGAATCAGAGGTGGGGAATCAGAGGTTGGGAATCATATATGGGGAATCAGAGGCGGGGAATCAAAGGCGGGGAAACAGAGGCGGGGAATCAGATATGGGGAATCAGAGGAAGCGAATCAGAGTCAGTGAATTAGAGATGGGGAATCAGAGGCGGGGTATCAGAGGCGGCCAATCAGAGGCGGGGAAACAGAGGCGGGGAATCAGATATGGGGAATCAGAGGTGGGGACTCAGGGGCGGGGAATCAGTGGCAGGGAATCAGTGGCAGGGAATCAGAGGCTGGGAATCAGCGGCCGGGAATCAGATTCCGGGAATAAGAGGACTGGAAATCAGAGATGGGGAATCAGAGGTGGGGAATCAGAGTTGGGGAATCAGAGGCTGGGAATCAGATATGGGGAATCAGAGGAGGGGAATCAGAGGCGGGGAAACAGAGGCGGGGAATCAGAGGTGGGGAATCAGAGATGGGGAATCAGAGGCAGGGCATCAGAGGCAGGGAATCAGACGTGAGCAATCAGAGGCGGGGAATCAGAGCTGGGGAATCAGAGGCGGGAAATCAGAGTTGGGGAATCAGAGGCGGGAAATCTGATATGGGGAAACAGAGGCGGGGAATCAGAAGCGGGGAAACAGAGTCGGGGAATCAGATATGGGGAATCAGAGGTGGGGAATCATAGGTTGGGAATCAGAGGCAGGGAATCAGACGCGGGGAATCAGAGGCAGGGAATCAGAGGCAGGGAATCGGATGTGTGGAATCAGAGATGGGGAATCAGAGGTGGGGAAACAGAGGCGGGGAATCAGAGGCGGGGAAACAGAGGCGGGGAATCAGATATGGGGAATCTGAGTTGGGGAATCAGAGGTTGGGAATCAGAGGCGGGGAATCAGAGGCGGGGAATCAGAGACAGGGAATCAGAGGCAGGGAATCAGATGTGGGGAATCAGAGATGGGGAATCAGAGGCAGGGAATCAGAATCAGAAGCGGTGAATCAGAGGTGGGGAATCAGAGGCAGGGAATCAGACGTGGGGAACCAGAGGCGGGGATTCATAGCTGACGAATCAGGGGTGGGGAATCAGAGGTGTGGAATCAGAGGCTGGGAATCAGATATGGGGAATCAGAGGCGGGGAATCAGAGGCGGAGAAACAGAGGCGGGGAATCAGATATGGGGAATCAGAGGTGTGGAATCAGAGGCTGGGAATCAGATATGGGGAATCAGAGGCGGGGAATCAGAGGCGGGGAAACAGAGGAGGGGAATCAGATATGGGGAATCAGAGGTGGGGAATCAGAGGTTGTGAATCAGAGATGGGGAATCAGAGGCGGGAAATCAGAGGCAGGGAATCAGACGCGGGGAATCAGAGGCGGGGAATCAGAGCTGGGGAATCAGAGGCGGGAATCAGTGTTGGGGATCAGAGGCGGGGAATCAGATATGGGGAATCAGAGGCGGGGAATCAGAGGCGGGGAATCAGAGACAGGGAATCAGAGGCAGGGAATCAGATGTGGGGAATCAGAGGCGGGGAATCAGAGATTGGGAATCAGAGCGGGGAATCAGAGGCAGGGAATAACAGGCTGGGAATCAGAGTTGGGGTATCAGAGGCGGGGAATCTGATATGGGGAAAAAGAGGCGGGGATTCAGAGGCGGGGAAACAGAGGCTGGGAAACAGATATGGGGAAACAGAGGCGCGGAATCAGAGGCGGGGAAATGAGGCGGGGAATCAGATATGGGGAATCAGAGGTGGGGAATCAGAGGTTGAGAATCAGAGGCAGGGAATCAGAGGCTGTGAATCAGAGGCAGGGAATCAGATGCGTGGAATCAGAGGCGGGGAATGAGAGGTGGGGAATCAGAGTCCAGGAATCAGAGATGGTGAATCAGAGGAGGGGAATCAGAGGCGGGGAAACATAGGTGGGGAATTAGATATGGGGAATCAGAGGTGGGGAATCAGAGGCGGCGAATTAGAGATGGGGAATCAGAGGCTGTGAATCAGAGGCAGGAAATCAGACACGGGGAATAGGAGGCGGGGAATCATAGGCAGTGAATCAGAGCTGGGGAATCAGAGGTTGGGAATCAGAGGCGGGGAATCAGAGGCGGGGAATCAGAGACAGGGAATCAGAGGCAGGGAATCAGATGTGGGGAATCAGAGATGGGGAATCAGAGGCAGGGAATCAGAATCAGAAGCGGGGAATCAGAGGCGGGGAATCAGAGGCCGGGAATCACAGGCCGGGAATCAGAGGCCGGGAATCAGAGGTGGGGAATCAGAGGCAGGGAATCAGACGTGGGGAACCAGAGGCGGGGATTCATAGCTGACGAATCAGGGGCGGGGAATCAGAGTTGGGGAATCAGAGGTGGGGAATCAGAGGTTGTGAATCAGAGATGGGGAATCAGAGGCGGGGAATCAGAGGCAGGGAATCAGACGCGGGGAATCAGAGGCGGTGAATCAGAGCTGGGGAATCAGAGGCGGGAAACAGACGTGGGGAACCAGAGGCGGGGATTCATAGCTGACGAATCAGGGGCGGGGAATCAGAGGTGTGGAATCAGAGGCTGGGAATCAGATATGGGGAATCAGAGGCGGGGAATCAGAGGCGGGGAATCAGAGGCAGGGAATCAGACGCGGGGAATCAGAGCCGGGGAATCAGAGCTGGGGAATCAGAGGCGGGGAATCAGAGTTGGGGATCAGAGGCGGGGAATCAGATATGGGGAATCAGAGGCGGGGAATCAGAGGCGGGGAAACAGAGGCGGGGAATCAGATATGGGGAATCAAGGTGGGGAATCAGGGGCGGGGAGTCTGTGGCAGGGAATCAGAGGCAGGGAATCAGAGGCAGGGAATCATACACGGGGAATCAGAGGCGGGGAATCAGAGATAAGGAATCAGAAGCCGGGAATCAGAGGTGGGGAATCAGAATCCGGGAATCAGAGATGGGGAATCAGAGGCGGCGAATCCGATATGGGGAATCAGAGGCGGGGAATCAGATATGGGGAATCAGAGGAGGCGAATCAGAGGCAGTGAATTAGAGATGGGGAATCAGAGGCGGGGTATCAGAGGCGACCAATCAGAGGCGGGGAAACAAAGGCGGGGAATCATATATGGGGAATCAGAGGTGGGGAATCAGGGGCGGGGATTCAGTGGCAGGGAATCAGAGGCTGGGAATCAGAGGCCGGGAATCAGATGCCGGGAATAAGAGGACTGGGAATCAGAGATGGGGAATCAGAGGCGGGGTATCAGAGTTGGGGAATCAGAGGCGGGGAGTCAGATATGGGGAATCAGAGGCGGGGAATCAGAGGCGGGGAAACAGAGGCGAGGAATCGTAGGCGGGGAATCAGAGGCAGGGAATCAGACACGGGGAATCAGAGGCGGGGAATCAGAGGTTGAGAATCAGAGGCAGGGAATCAGAGGCTGTGAATCAGAGGCAGGGAATCAGATGCGGGGAATCAGAGGCGGGGAATGAGAGGTGGGGAATCAGAGTCCAGGAATCAGAGATGGTGAATCAGAGGAGGGGAATCAGAGGCGGGGAAACATAGGTGGGGAATCAGATATGGGGAATCAGAGGTGGGGAATCAGAGGCGGTGAATTAGAGATGGGGAATCAGAGGCTGTGAATGAGAGGCAGGAAATCAGACACGGGGAATAGGAGGCGGGGAATCAGAGGCAGTGAATCAGAGCTGGGGAATCAGAGGTTGGGAATCAGAGGCGGGGAATCAGAGGCGGGGAATCAGAGACAGGGAATCAGAGGCAGGGAATCAGATGTGGGGAATCAGAGATGGGGAATCAGAGGCAGGGAATCAGAATCAGAAGCGGGGAATCAGAGGCGGGGAATCACAGGCCAGGAATCACAGGCCGGGAATCAGAGGCCGGGAATCAGAGGTGTGGAATCAGAGGCAGGGAATCAGACGTGGGGAACCAGAGGCGGGGATTCATAGCTGACGAATCAGGGGCGGGGAATCAGAGGTGTGCAATCAGAGGCTGGGAATCAGATATGGGGAATCAGAGGGGCGAATCAAAGGCGGGGAAACAGAGGCGGGGAATCAGATATGGGGAATCAGAGGTGGGGAATCAGAGGTTGTGAATCAGAGATGGGGAATCAGAGGCGGGGAATCAGAGGCAGGGAATCAGACGCGGGGAATCAGAGGCGGGGAATCAGAGCTGGGGAATCAGAGGCGGGGAATCAGACGTGGGGAACCAGAGGCGGGGATTCATAGCTGACGAATCAGGGGCGGGGAATCAGAGGTGTGGAATCAGAGGCTGGGAATCAGATATGGGGAATCAGAGGCGGGGAATCAGAGGCGGGGAAACAGAGGCGGGGAATCAGATATGGGGAATCAGAGGTGGGGAATCAGAGGTTGTGAATCAGAGATGGGGAATCAGAGGCGGGGAATCAGAGGCAGGGAATCAGACGCGGGGAATCAGAGCCGGGGAATCAGAGCTGGGGAATCAGAGGCGGGGAATCAGAGTTGGGGATCAGAGGCGGGGAATCAGATATGGGGAATCAGAGGCGGGGAATCAGAGGCGGGGAAACAGAGGCGGGGAATCAGATATGGGGAATCAGAGGTGGGGAATCAGGGGCGGGGAGTCTGTGGCAGGGAATCAGAGGAGGGGAATCAGAGGCGGGGAATCAGAGGCAGGGAATCATACACGGGGAATCAGAGGCGGGGAATCAGAGATGGGGAATCAGAAGCCGGGAATCAGAGATGGGGAATCAGAGGCGGCGAATCCGATATGGGGAATCAGAGGCGGGGAATCAGATATGGGGAATCAGAGGAGGCGAATCAGAGACAGTGAATTAGAGATGGGGAATCAGAGGCGGGGTATCAGAGGCGACCAATCAGAGGCGGGGAAACAGAGGCGGGTAATCAGATATGGGGAATCAGAGGTGGGGAATCAGGGGCGGGGATTCAGTGGCAGGGAATCAGAGGCTGGGAATCAGAGGCCGGGAATCAGATGCCGGGAATAAGAGGACTGGGAATCAGAGATGGGGAAGCAGAGGCGGGGTATCAGAGTTGGGGAATCAGAGGCGGGGATTCAGATATGGGGAATCAGAGGCGGGGAATCAGAGGCGGGGAAACAGAGGCGAGGAATCGTAGGCGGGGAATCAGAGGCAGGGAATCAGACACGGGGAATCCGAGGCGGGGAATCAGAGATGGGGAATCAGAGGCGGGGCATCAGAGGCAGGGAATCAGATGCGAGGAATCAGAGGCGGGGAATCAGAGGTGGGGAATCAGAGGCGGGAAATCAGAGTGGGGAATCAGAGGCGGGGAATCAGATATGGGGAAACAGAGGCGGGGAATCAGAAGCGGGGAAAAAGAGGCGGGGAATCAGATATGGGGAATCAGAGGTGGGGAATCAGAGGTTGGGAATAAGAGGCAGGGAATCAGACGCGGGGAATCAGAGGCGGGCAATCAGAGGCAGGGAATCGGATATGGGGAATCAGAGATGGGGAATCAGAGACAGGGAATCAGAGGCAGGGAATCAGATGTGGGGAATCAGAGTCGGTGAATCAGATATGGGGAAACAGAGGCGGGGAATCAGAGGCGGGGAAACAGAGGCGGAGAATCAGATATAGGGAATCATAGGTGGGGAATCATAGGTTGGGAATCCGAGGCAGGGAATCAGACGCGGGGAATCAGAGGCGGGGAATCAGAGGCAGGGAATCGGATGTGCGGAATCTGAGATGGGGAATCTGAGGTGGGGAATCAGAGTCCGGGATACAGATATGGGGAAACAGAGGCGGGGAATCAGAGGCGGGGAAACAGAGGCGGGGAGTCAGATATGGGGAATCAGAGGTGGGGAATCAGAGGTTGGGAATCATATATGGGGAATCAGATGCGGGGAATCAAAGGCGGGGAAACAGAGGCGGGGAATCAGATATGGGGAATAAGAGGAAGCGAATCAGAGTCAGTGAATTAGAGATGGGGAATCAGAGGCGGGGTATCAGAGGCGGCCAATCAGAGGCGGGGAAACAGAGGCGGGGAATCGGATGGGGAATCAGAGGTGGGGACTCAGGGGCGGGGAATCAGTGGCAGGGAATCAGTGGCAGGGAATCAGAGGCTGGGAATCAGCGGCCGGGAATCAGATTCCGGGAATAAGAGGACTGGAAATCAGAGATGGGGAATCAGAGGTGGGGAATCAGAGTTGGGGAATCAGAGGCTGGGAATCAGATATGGGGAATCAGAGGAGGGGAATCAGAGGCGGGGAAACAGAGGCGGGGAATCAGAGGCGGGGAATCAGAGATGGGGAATCAGAGGCAGGGCATCAGAGGCAGGGAATCAGACGTGAGCAATCAGAGGCGGGGAATCAGAGCTGGGGTATCAGAGGCGGGAAATCAGAGTTGGGGAATCAGAGGCGGGAAATCAGATATGGGGAAACAGAGGCGGGGAATCAGAAGCGGGGAAACAGAGGCGGGGAATCAGATATGGGGAATCAGAGGTGGGGAATCAGAGGTTGGGAATCAGAGGCAGGGAATCAGATGCGGGGAATCAGAGGCAGGGAATCAGAGGCAGGGAATCAGAGGCAGGGAATCAGATGTGGGGAATCAGAGATGGGGAATCAGAGGCAGGGAATCGGAATCAGAAGCGGTGAATCAGAGGTGGGGAATCAGAGGCAGGGAATCAGACGTGGGGAACCAGAGGCGGGGATTCATAGCTGACGAATCAGGGGTGGGGAATCAGAGGTGTGGAATCAGAGGCTGGGAATCAGATATGGGGAATCAGAGGCGGGGAATCAGAGGCGGAGAAACAGAGGCGGGGAATCAGATATGGGGAATCAGAGGTGGGGAATCAGAGGTTGTGAATCAGAGATGGGGAATCAGAGTTGGGGATCAGAGGCGGGGAATCAGATATGGGGAATCAGAGGCGGGGAATCAGAGGCGGGGAAACAGAGGCGGGGAATCAGATATGGGAAATCAGAGGTGGGGAATCAGGGGCGGGGAGTCTGTGGCAGGGAATCAGAGGAGGGGAATCAGAGGCGGGGAATCAGAGGCAGGGAATCATACACGGGGAATCAGAGGCGGGGAATCAGAGATGGGGAATCAGAAGCCGGGAATCAGAGATGGGGAATCAGAGGCGGCGAATCCGATATGGAGAATCAGAGGCGGGGAATCAGATATGGGGAATCAGAGGAGGCGAATCAGAGACAGTGAATTAGAGATGGGGAATCAGAGGCGGGGTATCAGAGGCGACCAATCAGAGGCGGGGAAACAGAGGCGGGTAATCAGATATGGGGAATCAGAGGTGGGGAATCAGGGGCGGGGATTCAGTGGCAGGGAATCAGACGCTGGGAATCAGAGGCCGGGAATCAGATGCCGGGAATAAGAGGACTGGGAATCAGAGATGGGGAAGCAGAGGCGGGGTATCAGAGTTGGGGAATCAGAGGCGGGGAGTCAGATATGGGGAATCAGAGGCGGGGAATCAGAGGCGGGGAAACAGAGGCGAGGAATCGTAGGCGAGGAATCAGAGGCAGGGAATCAGACACGGGGTATCAGAGGCGGGGAATCAGAGATGGGGAATCAGAGGCGGGGCATCAGAGGCAGGGAATCAGATGCGAGGAATCAGAGGCGGGGAATCAGAGGTGGGGAATCAGAGGCGGGAAATCAGAGTGGGGAATCAGAAGTGGGGAATCAGATATGGGGAAACAGAGGCGGGGAATCAGAAGCGGGGAAACAGAGGCGGGCAATCAGATATGGGGAATCAGAGGTGGGGAATCAGAGGTTGGGAATAAGAGGCAGGGAATCAGACGCGGGGAATCAGAGGCGGGGAATCAGAGGCAGGGAATCGGATATGGGGAATCAGAGATGGGGAATCAGAGACAGGGAATCAGAGGCAGGGAATCAGATGTGGGGAATCAGAGTCGGTGAATCAGATATGGGGAAACAGAGGCGGGGAATCAGAGGCGGGGAAACAGAGGCGGAGAATCAAATATAGGGAATCATAGGTGGGGAATCATAGGTTGGGAATCCGAGGCAGGGAATCAGACGCGGGGAATCAGAGGCGGGGAATCAGAGGCAGGGAATCGGATGTGCGGAATCAGAGATAGGGAATCAGAGGTGGGGAATCAGAGTCCGGGGAAACAGCGGCGGGGAATCAGATATGGGGAATCAGAGACGGCGAATCAAAGACAGGGAATCAGAGGCAGGGAATCAGATGTGGGGAATCAGAGGCGGCGAATCAGATATGGGGAAACAGAGGCGGGGAATCAGAGGCGGGGAAACAGAGGCGGAGAATCAGATATAGGGAATCAGAGGTGGGGAATCATAGGTTGGGAATCAGAGGCAGGGAATCAGACGCGGGGAATCAGAGGCGGGGAATCAGAGGCAGGGAATCGGATGTGCGGAATCTGAGATGGGGAATCTGAGGTGGGGAATCAGAGTCCGGGAATCAGATATGGGGAAACAGAGGCGGGGAATCAGAGGCGGGGAAACAGAGGCGGGGAGTCAGATATGGGGAATCAGAGGTGGGGAATCAGAGGTTGGGAATCATATATGGGGAATCAGAGGCGGGGAATCAAAGGCGGGGAAACAGAGGCGGGGAATCAGATATGGGGAATCAGAGGAAGCGAATCAGAGTCAGTGAATTAGAGATGGGGAATCAGAGGCGGGGTATCAGAGGCGGCCAATCAGAGGCGGGGAAACAGAGGCGGGGAATCAGATATGGGGAATCAGAGGTGGGGACTCAGGGGCGGGGAATCAGTGGCAGGGAATCAGTGGCAGGGAATCAGAGGCTGGGAATCAGCGGCCGGGAATCAGATTCCGGGAATAAGAGGACTGGAAATCAGAGATGGGGAATCAGAGGTGGGGAATCAGAGTTGGGGAATCAGAGGCTGGGAATCAGATATGGGGAATCAGAGGAGGGGAATCAGAGGCGGGGAAACAGAGGCGGGGAATCAGAGGTGGGGAATCAGAGATGGGGAATCAGAGGCAGGGCATCAGAGGCAGGGAATCAGACGTGAGCAATCAGAGGCGGGGAATCAGAGCTGGGGAATCAGAGGCGGGAAATCAGAGTTGGGGAATCAGAGGCGGGAAATCTGATATGGGGAAACAGAGGCGGGGAATCAGAAGCGGGGAAACAGAGTCGGGGAATCAGATATGGGGAATCAGAGGTGGGGAATCATAGGTTGGGAATCAGAGGCAGGGAATCAGACGCGGGGAATCAGAGGCAGGGAATCAGAGGCAGGGAATCGGATGTGTGGAATCAGAGATGGGGAATCAGAGGTGGGGAAACAGAGGCGGGGAATCAGAGGCGGGGAAACAGAGGCGGGGAATCAGATATGGGGAATCTGAGTTGGGGAATCAGAGGTTGGGAATCAGAGGCGGGGAATCAGAGGCGGGGAATCAGAGACAGGGAATCAGAGGCAGGGAATCAGATGTGGGGAATCAGAGATGGGGAATCAGAGGCAGGGAATCAGAATCAGAAGCGGTGAATCAGAGGTGGGGAATCAGAGGCAGGGAATCAGACGTGGGGAACCAGAGGCGGGGATTCATAGCTGACGAATCAGGGGTGGGGAATCAGAGGTGTGGAATCAGAGGCTGGGAATCAGATATGGGGAATCAGAGGCGGGGAATCAGAGGCGGAGAAACAGAGGCGGGGAATCAGATATGGGGAATCAGAGGTGTGGAATCAGAGGTTGTGAATCAGAGATGGGGAATCAGAGGCGGGGAATCAGAGGCAGGGAATCAGACGCGGGGAATCAGAGGTGGGGAATCAGAGCTGGGGAATCAGAGGCGGGGAATCATAGTTGGGGATTCAGAGATGGTGAATCAGAGGCGGGGAATCCGATATGGGCAATCAGAGGCGGGGAATCAGAAGTGGGGAAACATAGGCGGGGAATCATATGGGGAATCAGAGGTGGCGAATCAGAGGCAGTGAATCAGAGATGGGGAAGCAGAGGTGGGGAATCAGATGTGATGAATCATAGGTTGGGAATCAGAGGCAGGGAATCAGACGCGGGGAATCAGAGGCGGGGAATCAGAGGCAGGGAATCGGATGTGCGGAATCTGAGATGGGGAATCTGAGGTGGGGAATCAGAGTCCGGGAATCAGATATGGGGAAACAGAGGCGGGGAATCAGAGGCGGGGAAACAGAGGCGGGGAGTCAAATATGGGGAATCAGAGGTGGGGAATCAGAGGTTGGGAATCATATATGGGAGAGGCGGGGAATCAAAGGCGGGGAAACAGAGGCGGGGAATCAGATATGGGGAATAAGAGGAAGCGAATCAGAGTCAGTGAATTAGAGATGGGGAATCAGAGGCGGGGTATCAGAGGCGGCCAATCAGAGGCGGGGAAACAGAGGCGGGGAATCAGATGGGGAATCAGAGGTGGGGACTCAGGGGCGGGGAATCAGTGGCAGGGAATCAGTGGCAGGGAATCAGAGGCTGGGAATCAGCGGCCGGGAATCAGATTCCGGGAATAAGAGGACTGGAAATCAGAGATGGGGAATCAGAGGTGGGGAATCAGAGTTGGGGAATCAGAGGCTGGGAATCAGATATGGGGAATCAGAGGAGGGGAATCAGAGGCGGGGAAACAGAGGCGGTGAATCAGAGGCGGGGAATCAGAGATGGGGAATCAGAGGCAGGGCATCAGAGGCAGGGAATCAGACGTGAGCAATCAGAGGCGGGGAATCAGAGCTGGGGAATCAGAGGCGGGAAATCAGAGTTGGGGAATCAGAGGCGGGAAATCAGATATGGGGAAACAGAGGCGGGGAATCAGAAGCGGGGAAACAGAGGCGGGGAATCAGATATGGGGAATCAGAGGTGGGGAATCAGAGGTTGGGAATCAGAGGCAGGGAATCAGATGCGGGGAATCAGAGGCAGGGAATCAGAGGCAGGGAATCAGAGGCAGGGAATCAGATGTGGGGAATCAGAGATGGGGAATCAGAGGCAGGGAATCAGAATCAGAAGCGGTGAATCAGAGGTGGGGAATCAGAGGCAGGGAATCAGACGTGGGGAACCAGAGGCGGGGATTCATAGCTTACGAATCAGGGGTGGGGAATCAGAGGTGTGGAATCAGAGGCTGGGAATCAGACGTGGGGAACCAGAGGCGGGGATTCATAGCTGACGAATCAGGGGCGGGGAATCAGAGGTGTGGAATCAGAGGCTGGGAATCAGATATGGGGAATCAGAGGCGGGGAATCAGAGGCGGGGAAACAGAGGCGGGGAATCAGATATGGGGAATCAGAGGTGGGGAATCAGAGGTTGTGAATCAGAGATGGGGAATCAGAGGCGGGGAATCAGAGGCAGGGAATCAGACGCGGGGAATCAGAGCCGGGGAATCAGAGCTGGGGAATCAGAGGCGGGGAATCAGAGTTGGGGATCAGAGGCGGGGAATCAGATATGGGGAATCAGAGGCGGGGAATCAGAGGCGGGGAAACAGAGGCGGGGAATCAGATATGGGGAATCAGAGGTGGGGAATCAGGGGCGGGGAGTCTGTGGCAGGGAATCAGAGGAGGGGAATCAGAGGCGGGGAATCAGAGGCAGGGAATCATACACGGGGAATCAGAGGCGGGGAATCAGAGATGGGGAATCAGAAGCCGGGAATCAGAGATGGGGAATCAGAGGCGGCGAATCCGATATGGGGAATCAGAGGCGGGGAATCAGATATGGGGAATCAGAGGAGGCGAATCAGAGACAGTGAATTAGAGATGGGGAATCAGAGGCGGGGTATCAGAGGCGACCAATCAGAGGCGGGGAAACAGAGGCGGGTAATCAGATATGGGGAATCAGAGGTGGGGAATCAGGGGCGGGGATTCAGTGGCAGGGAATCAGAGGCTGGGAATCAGAGGCCGGGAATCAGATGCCGGGAATAAGAGGACTGGGAATCAGAGATGGGGAAGCAGAGGCGGGGTATCAGAGTTGGGGAATCAGAGGCGGGGATTCAGATATGGGGAATCAGAGGCGGGGAATCAGAGGCGGGGAAACAGAGGCGAGGAATCGTAGGCGGGGAATCAGAGGCAGGGAATCAGACACGGGGAATCCGAGGCGGGGAATCAGAGATGGGGAATCAGAGGCGGGGCATCAGAGGCAGGGAATCAGATGCGAGGAATCAGAGGCGGGGAATCAGAGGTGGGGAATCAGAGGCGGGAAATCAGAGTGGGGAATCAGAGGCGGGGAATCAGATATGGGGAAACAGAGGCGGGGAATCAGAAGCGGGGGAAAAGAGGCGGGGAATCAGATATGGGGAATCAGAGGTGGGGAATCAGAGGTTGGGAATAAGAGGCAGGGAATCAGACGCGGGGAATCAGAGGCGGGCAATCAGAGGCAGGGAATCGGATATGGGGAATCAGAGATGGGGAATCAGAGACAGGGAATCAGAGGCAGGGAATCAGATGTGGGGAATCAGAGTCGGTGAATCAGATATGGGGAAACAGAGGCGGGGAATCAGAGGCGGGGAAACAGAGGCGGAGAATCAGATATAGGGAATCATAGGTGGGGAATCATAGGTTGGGAATCCGAGGCAGGGAATCAGACGCGGGGAATCAGATGCGGGGAATCAGAGGCAGGGAATCGGATGTGCGGAATCTGAGATGGGGAATCTGAGGTGGGGAATCAGAGTCCGGGATACAGATATGGGGAAACAGAGGCGGGGAATCAGAGGCGGGGAAACAGAGGCGGGGAGTCAGATATGGGGAATCAGAGGTGGGGAATCAGAGGTTGGGAATCATATATGGGGAATCAGATGCGGGGAATCAAAGGCGGGGAAACAGAGGCGGGGAATCAGATATGGGGAATAAGAGGAAGCGAATCAGAGTCAGTGAATTAGAGATGGGGAATCAGAGGCGGGGTATCAGAGGCGGCCAATCAGAGGCGGGGAAACAGAGGCGGGGAATCGGATGGGGAATCAGAGGTGGGGACTCAGGGGCGGGGAATCAGTGGCAGGGAATCAGTGGCAGGGAATCAGAGGCTGGGAATCAGCGGCCGGGAATCAGATTCCGGGAATAAGAGGACTGGAAATCAGAGATGGGGAATCAGAGGTGGGGAATCAGAGTTGGGGAATCAGAGGCTGGGAATCAGATATGGGGAATCAGAGGAGGGGAATCAGAGGCGGGGAAACAGAGGCGGGGAATCAGAGGCGGGGAATCAGAGATGGGGAATCAGAGGCAGGGCATCAGAGGCAGGGAATCAGACGTGAGCAATCAGAGGCGGGGAATCAGAGCTGGGGTATCAGAGGCGGGAAATCAGAGTTGGGGAATCAGAGGCGGGAAATCAGATATGGGGAAACAGAGGCGGGGAATCAGAAGCGGGGAAACAGAGGCGGGGAATCAGATATGGGGAATCAGAGGTGGGGAATCAGAGGTTGGGAATCAGAGGCAGGGAATCAGATGCGGGGAATCAGAGGCAGGGAATCAGAGGCAGGGAATCAGAGGCAGGGAATCAGATGTGGGGAATCAGAGATGGGGAATCAGAGGCAGGGAATCGGAATCAGAAGCGGTGAATCAGAGGTGGGGAATCAGAGGCAGGGAATCAGACGTGGGGAACCAGAGGCGGGGATTCATAGCTGACGAATCAGGGGTGGGGAATCAGAGGTGTGGAATCAGAGGCTGGGAATCAGATATGGGGAATCAGAGGCGGGGAATCAGAGGCGGAGAAACAGAGGCGGGGAATCAGATATGGGGAATCAGAGGTGGGGAATCAGAGGTTGTGAATCAGAGATGGGGAATCAGAGTTGGGGATCAGAGGCGGGGAATCAGATATGGGGAATCAGAGGCGGGGAATCAGAGGCGGGGAAACAGAGGCGGGGAATCAGATATGGGAAATCAGAGGTGGGGAATCAGGGGCGGGGAGTCTGTGGCAGGGAATCAGAGGAGGGGAATCAGAGGCGGGGAATCAGAGGCAGGGAATCATACACGGGGAATCAGAGGCGGGGAATCAGAGATGGGGAATCAGTAGCCGGGAATCAGAGATGGGGAATCAGAGGCGGCGAATCCGATATGGAGAATCAGAGGCGGGGAATCAGATATGGGGAATCAGAGGAGGCGAATCAGAGACAGTGAATTAGAGATGGGGAATCAGAGGCGGGGTATCAGAGGCGACCAATCAGAGGCGGGGAAACAGAGGCGGGTAATCAGATATGGGGAATCAGAGGTGGGGAATCAGGGGCGGGGATTCAGTGGCAGGGAATCAGACGCTGGGAATCAGAGGCCGGGAATCAGATGCCGGGAATAAGAGGACTGGGAATCAGAGATGGGGAAGCAGAGGCGGGGTATCAGAGTTGGGGAATCAGAGGCGGGGAGTCAGATATGGGGAATCAGAGGCGGGGAATCAGAGGCGGGGAAACAGAGGCGAGGAATCGTAGGCGAGGAATCAGAGGCAGGGAATCAGACACGGGGTATCAGAGGCGGGGAATCAGAGATGGGGAATCAGAGGCGGGGCATCAGAGGCAGGGAATCAGATGCGAGGAATCAGAGGCGGGGAATCAGAGGTGGGGAATCAGAGGCGGGAAATCAGAGTGGGGAATCAGAGGCGGGGAATCAGATATGGGGAAACAGAGGCGGGGAATCAGAAGCGGGGAAACAGAGGCGGGCAATCAGATATGGGGAATCAGAGGTGGGGAATCAGAGGTTGGGAATAAGAGGCAGGGAATCAGACGCGGGGAATCAGAGGCGGGGAATCAGAGGCAGGGAATCGGATATGGGGAATCAGAGATGGGGAATCAGAGACAGGGAATCAGAGGCAGGGAATCAGATGTGGGGAATCAGAGTCGGTGAATCAGATATGGGGAAACAGAGGCGGGGAATCAGAGGCGGGGAAACAGAAGCGGAGAATCAAATATAGGGAATCATAGGTGGGGAATCATAGGTTGGGAATCCGAGGCAGGGAATCAGACGCGGGGAATCAGAGGCGGGGAATCAGAGGCAGGGAATCGGATGTGCGGAATCAGAGATGGGGAATCAGAGGTGGGGAATCAGAGTCCGGGGAAACAGCGGCGGGGAATCAGATATGGGGAATCAGAGACGGCGAATAAAAGACAGGGAATCAGAGGCAGGGAATCAGATGTGGGGAATCAGAGGCGGCGAATCAGATATGGGGAAACAGAGGCGGGGAATCAGAGGCGGGGAAACAGAGGCGGAGAATCAGATATAGGGAATCAGAGGTGGGGAATCATAGGTTGGGAATCAGAGGCAGGGAATCAGACGCGGCGAATCAGAGGCGGGGAATCAGAGGCAGGGAATCGGATGTGCGGAATCTGAGATGGGGAATCTGAGGTGGGGAATCAGAGTCCGGGAATCAGATATGGGGAAACAGAGGCGGGGAATCAGAGGCGGGGAAACAGAGGCGGGGAGTCAGATATGGGGAATCAGAGGTGGGGAATCAGAGGTTGGGAATCATATATGGGGAATCAGAGGCGGGGAATCAAAGGCGGGGAAACAGAGGCGGGGAATCAGATATGGGGAATCAGAGGAAGCGAATCAGAGTCAGTGAATTAGAGATGGGGAATCAGAGGCGGGGTATCAGAGGCGGCCAATCAGAGGCGGGGAAACAGAGGCGGGGAATCAGATATGGGGAATCAGAGGTGGGGACTCAGGGGCGGGGAATCAGTGGCAGGGAATCAGTGGCAGGGAATCAGAGGCTGGGAATCAGCGGCCGGGAATCAGATTCCGGGAATAAGAGGACTGGAAATCAGAGATGGGGAATCAGAGGTGGGGAATCAGAGTTGGGGAATCAGAGGCTGGGAATCAGATATGGGGAATCAGAGGAGGGGAATCAGAGGCGGGGAAACAGAGGCGGGGAATCAGAGGTGGGGAATCAGAGATGGGGAATCAGAGGCAGGGCATCAGAGGCAGGGAATCAGACGTGAGCAATCAGAGGCGGGGAATCAGAGCTGGGGAATCAGAGGCGGGAAATCAGAGTTGGGGAATCAGAGGCGGGAAATCTGATATGGGGAAACAGAGGCGGGGAATCAGAAGCGGGGAAACAGAGTCGGGGAATCAGATATGGGGAATCAGAGGTGGGGAATCATAGGTTGGGAATCAGAGGCAGGGAATCAGACGCGGGGAATCAGAGGCAGGGAATCAGAGTCAGGGAATCGGATGTGTGGAATCAGAGATGGGGAATCAGAGGTGGGGAAACAGAGGCGGGGAATCAGAGGCGGGGAAACAGAGGCGGGGAATCAGATATGGGGAATCTGAGTTGGGGAATCAGAGGTTGGGAATCAGAGGCGGGGAATCAGAGGCGGGGAATCAGAGACAGGGAATCAGAGGCAGGGAATCAGATGTGGGGAATCAGAGATGGGGAATCAGAGGCAGGGAATCAGAATCAGAAGCGGTGAATCAGAGGTGGGGAATCAGAGGCAGGGAATCAGACGTGGGGAACCAGAGGCGGGGATTCATAGCTGACGAATCAGGGGTGGGGAATCAGAGGTGTGGAATCAGAGGCTGGGAATCAGATATGGGGAATCAGAGGCGGGGAATCAGAGGTGGAGAAACAGAGGCGGGGAATCAGATATAGGGAATCAGAGGTGTGGAATCAGAGGTTGTGAATCAGAGATGGGGAATCAGAGGCGGGGAATCAGAGGCAGGGAATCAGACGCGGGGAATCAGAGGTGGGGAATCAGAGCTGGGGAATCAGAGGCGGGGAATCATAGTTGGGGATTCAGAGATGGTGAATCAGAGGCGGGGAATCCGATATGGGCAATCAGAGGCGGGGAATCAGAAGTGGGGAAACATAGGCGGGGAATCATATGGGGAATCAGAGGTGGCGAATCAGAGGCAGTGAATCAGAGATGGGGAAGCAGAGGTGGGGAATCAGATGTGATGAATCATAGGTTGGGAATCAGAGGCAGGGAATCAGACGCGGGGAATCAGAGGCGGGGAATCAGAGGCAGGGAATCGGATGTGCGGAATCTGAGATGGGGAATCTGAGGTGGGGAATCAGAGTCCGGGAATCAGATATGGGGAAACAGAGGCGGGGAATCAGAGGCGGGGAAACAGAGGCGGGGAGCCAAATATGGGGAATCAGAGGTGGGGAATCAGAGGTTGGGAATCATATATGGGAGAGGCGGGGAATCAAAGGCGGGGAAACAGAGGCGGGGAATCAGATATGGGGAATAAGAGGAAGCGAATCAGAGTCAGTGAATTAGAGATGGGGAATCAGAGGCGGGGTATCAGAGGCGGCCAATCAGAGGCGGGGAAACAGAGGCGGGGAATCAGATGGGGAATCAGAGGTGGGGACTCAGGGGCGGGGAATCAGTGGCAGGGAATCAGTGGCAGGGAATCAGAGGCTGGGAATCAGCGGCCGGGAATCAGATTCCGGGAATAAGAGGACTGGAAATCAGAGATGGGGAATCAGAGGTGGGGAATCAGAGTTGGGGAATCAGAGGCTGGGAATCAGATATGGGGAATCAGAGGAGGGGAATCAGAGGCGGGGAAACAGAGGCGGTGAATCAGAGGCGGGGAATCAGAGATGGGGAATCAGAGGCAGGGCATCAGAGGCAGGGAATCAGACGTGAGCAATCAGAGGCGGGGAATCAGAGCTGGGGAATCAGAGGCGGGAAATCAGAGTTGGGGAATCAGAGGCGGGAAATCAGATATGGGGAAACAGAGGCGGGGAATCAGAAGCGGGGAAACAGAGGCGGGGAATCAGATATGGGGAATCAGAGGTGGGGAATCAGAGGTTGGGAATCAGAGGCAGGGAATCAGATGCGGGGAATCAGAGGCAGGGAATCAGAGGCAGGGAATCAGAGGCAGGGAATCAGATGTGGGGAATCAGAGATGGGGAATCAGAGGCAGGGAATCAGAATCAGAAGCGGTGAATCAGAGGTGGGGAATCAGAGGCAGGGAATCAGACGTGGGGAACCAGAGGCGGGGATTCATAGCTTACGAATCAGGGGTGGGGAATCAGAGGTGTGGAATCAGAGGCTGGGAATCAGATATGGGGAATCAGAGGCGGGGAATCAGAGGCGGAGAAACAGAGGCGGGGAATCAGATATGGGGAATCAGAGGTGGGGAATCAGAGGTTGTGAATCAGAGATGGGGAATCAGAGTTGGGGATCAGAGGCGGGGAATCAGATATGGGGAATCAGAGGTGGGGAATCAGGGGCGGGGAAACAGAGGCGGGGAATCAGATATGGGAAATCAGAGGTGGGGAATCAGGGGCGGGGAGTCTGTGGCAGGGAATCAGAGGAGGGGAATCAGAGGCTGGGAATCAGAGGCAGGGAATCATACACGGCGAATCAGAGGCGGGGAATCAGAGATGGGGAATCAGAAGCCGGGAATCAGAGATGGGGAATCAGAGGCGGCGAATCCGATATGGAGAATCAGAGGCGGGGAATCAGATATGGGGAATCAGAGGAGGCGAATCAGAGACAGTGAATTAGAGATGGGGAATCAGAGGCGGGGTATCAGAGGCGACCAATCAGAGGCGGGGAAACAGAGGTGGGTAATCAGATATGGGGAATCAGAGGTGGGGAATCAGGGGTGGGGATTCAGTGGCAGGGAATCAGACGCTGGGAATCAGAGGCCGGGAATCAGATGCCGGGAATAAGAGGACTGGGAATCAGAGATGGGGAAGCAGAGGCGGGGTATCAGAGTTGGGGAATCAGAGGCGGGGAGTCAGATATGGGGAATCAGAGGCGGGGAATCAGAGGCGGGGAAACAGAGGCGAGGAATCGTAGGCGGGGAATCAGAGGCAGGGAATCAGACACGGGGTATCAGAGGCGGGGAATCAGAGATGGGGAATCAGAGGCGGGGCATCAGAGGCAGGGAATCAGATGCGAGGAATCAGAGGCGGGGAATCAGAGGTGGGGAATCAGAGGCGGGAAATCAGAGTGGGGAATCAGAGGCGGGGAATCAGATATGGGGAAACAGAGGCGGGGAATAAGAAGCGGGGAAACAGAGGCGGGGAATCAGATATGGGGAATCAGAGGTGGGGAATCAGAGGTTGGGAATAAGAGGCAGGGAATCAGACGCGGGGAATCAGAGGCGGGGAATCAGAGGCAGGGAATCGGATATGGGGAATCAGAGATGGGGAATCAGAGACAGGGAATCAGAGGCAGGGAATCAGATGTGGGGAATCAGAGTCGGTGAATCAGATATGGGGAAACAGAGGCGGGGAATCAGAGGCGGGGAAACAGAGGCGGAGTATCAAATATAGGGAATCATAGGTGGGGAATCATAGGTTGGGAATCCGAGGCAGGGAATCAGACGCGGGGAATCAGAGGCGGGGAATCAGAGGCAGGGAATCGGATGTGCGGAATCAGAGATGGGGAATCAGAGGTGGGGAATCAGAGTCCGGGGAAACAGCGGCGGGGAATCAGATATGGGGAATCAGAGACGGCGAATCAAAGACAGGGAATCAGAGGCAGGGAATCAGATGTGGGGAATCAGATGTGATGAATCATAGGTTGGGAATCAGAGGCAGGGAATCAGACGCGGGGAATCAGAGGCGGGGAATCAGAGGCAGGGAATCGGATGTGCGGAATCTGAGATGGGGAATCTGAGGTGGGGAATCAGAGTCCGGGAATCAGATATGGGGAAACAGAGGCGGGGAATCAGAGGCGGGGAAACAGAGGCGGGGAGTCAAATATGGGGAATCAGAGGTGGGGAATCAGAGGTTGGGAATCATATATGGGAGAGGCGGGGAATCAAAGGCGGGGAAACAGAGGCGGGGAATCAGATATGGGGAATAAGAGGAAGCGAAGCAGAGTCAGTGAATTAGAGATGGGGAATCAGAGGCGGGGTATCAGAGGCGGCCAATCAGAGGCGGGGAAACAGAGGCGGGGAATCAGATGGGGAATCAGAGGTGGGGACTCAGGGGCGGGGAATCAGTGGCAGGGAATCAGTGGCAGGGAATCAGAGGCTGGGAATCAGCGGCCGGGAATCAGATTCCGGGAATAAGAGGACTGGAAATCAGAGATGGGGAATCAGAGGTGGGGAATCAGAGTTGGGGAATCAGAGGCTGGGAATCAGATATGGGGAATCAGAGGAGGGGAATCAGAGGCGGGGAAACAGAGGCGGTGAATCAGAGGCGGGGAATCAGAGATGGGGAATCAGAGGCAGGGCATCAGAGGCAGGGAATCAGACGTGAGCAATCAGAGGCGGGGAATCAGAGCTGGGGAATCAGAGGCGGGAAATCAGAGTTGGGGAATCAGAGGCGGGAAATCAGATATGGGGAAACAGAGGCGGGGAATCAGAAGCGGGGAAACAGAGGCGGGGAATCAGATATGGGGAATCAGAGGTGGGGAATCAGAGGTTGGGAATCAGAGGCAGGGAATCAGATGCGGGGAATCAGAGGCAGGGAATCAGAGGCAGGGAATCAGAGGCAGGGAATCAGATGTGGGGAATCAGAGATGGGGAATCAGAGGCAGGGAATCAGAATCAGAAGCGGTGAATCAGAGGTGGGGAATCAGAGGCAGGGAATCAGACGTGGGGAACCAGAGGCGGGGATTCACAGCTTACGAATCAGGGGTGGGGAATCAGAGGTGTGGAATCAGAGGCTGGGAATCAGATATGGGGAATCAGAGGCGGGGAATCAGAGGCGGAGAAACAGAGGCGGGGAATCAGATATGGGGAATCAGAGGTGGGGAATCAGAGGTTGTGAATCAGAGATGGGGAATCAGAGTTGGGGATCAGAGGCGGGGAATCAGATATGGGGAATCAGAGGTGGGGAATCAGGGGCGGGGAAACAGAGGCGGGGAATCAGATATGGGAAATCAGAGGTGGGGAATCAGGGGCGGGGAGTCTGTGGCAGGGAATCAGAGGAGGGGAATCAGAGGCGGGGAATCAGAGGCAGGGAATCATACACGGGGAATCAGAGGCGGGGAATCAGAGATGGGGAATCAGAAGCCGGGAATCAGAGATGGGGAATCAGAGGCGGCGAATCCGATATGGAGAATCAGAGGCGGGGAATCAGATATGGGGAATCAGAGGAGGCGAATCAGAGACAGTGAATTAGAGATGGGGAATCAGAGGCGGGGTATCAGAGGCGACCAATCAGAGGCGGGGAAACAGAGGCGGGTAATCAGATATGGGGAATCAGAGGTGGGGAATCAGGGGTGGGGATTCAGTGGCAGGGAATCAGACGCTGGGAATCAGAGGCCGGGAATCAGATGCCGGGAATAAGAGGACTGGGAATCAGAGATGGGGAAGCAGAGGCGGGGTATCAGAGTTGGGGAATCAGAGGCGGGGAGTCAGATATGGGGAATCAGAGGCGGGGAATCAGAGGCGGGGAAACAGAGGCGAGGAATCGTAGGCGGGGAATCAGAGGCAGGGAATCAGACACGGGGTATCAGAGGCGGGGAATCAGAGATGGGGAATCAGAGGCGGGGCATCAGAGGCAGGGAATCAGATGCGAGGAATCAGAGGCGGGGAATCAGAGGTGGGGAATCAGAGGCGGGAAATCAGAGTGGGGAATCAGAGGCGGGGAATCAGATATGGGGAAACAGAGGCGGGGAATAAGAAGCGGGGAAACAGAGGCGGGGAATCAGATATGGGGAATCAGAGGTGGGGAATCAGAGGTTGGGAATAAGAGGCAGGGAATCAGACGCGGGGAATCAGAGGCGGGGAATCAGAGGCAGGGAATCGGATATGGGGAATCAGAGATGGGGAATCAGAGACAGGGAATCAGAGGCAGGGAATCAGATGTGGGGAATCAGAGTCGGTGAATCAGATATGGGGAAACAGAGGCGGGGAATCAGAGGCGGGGAAACAGAGGCGGAGTATCAAATATAGGGAATCATAGGTGGGGAATCATAGGTTGGGAATCCGAGGCAGGGAATCAGACGCGGGGAATCAGAGGCGGGGAATCAGAGGCAGGGAATCGGATGTGCGGAATCAGAGATGGGGAATCAGAGGTGGGGAATCAGAGTCCGGGGAAACAGCGGCGGGGAATCAGATATGGGGAATCAGAGACGGCGAATCAAAGACAGGGAATCTGAGGCAGGGAATCAGATGTGGGGAATCAGAGGCGGCGAATCAGATATGGGGAAACAGAGGCAGGGAATCAGAGGCGGGGAAACAGAGGCGGAGAATCAGATATAGGGAATCAGAGGTGGGGAATCAAAGGTTGGGAATCAGAGGCAGGGAATCAGACGCGGGGAATCAGAGGCGGGGAATCAGAGGCAGGGAATCGGATGTGCGGAATCTGAGATGGGGAATCTGAGGTGGGGAATCAGAGATGGGGAATCAGATATGGGGAAACAGAGGCAGGGAATCAGATGTGGGGAATCAGAGTCGGTGAATCAGATATGGGGAAACAGAGGCGGGGAATCAGAGGCGGGGAAACAGAGGCGGAGTATCAAATATAGGGAATCATAGGTGGGGAATCATAGGTTGGGAATCCGAGGCAGGGAATCAGACGCGGGGAATCAGAGGCGGGGAATCAGAGGCAGGGAATCGGATGTGCGGAATCAGAGATGGGGAATCAGAGGTGGGGAATCAGAGTCCGGGGAAACAGCGGCGGGGAATCAGATATGGGGAATCAGAGACGGCGAATCAAAGACAGGGAATCTGAGGCAGGGAATCAGATGTGGGGAATCAGAGGCGGCGAATCAGATATGGGGAAACAGAGGCAGGGAATCAGAGGCGGGGAAACAGAGGCGGAGAATCAGATATAGGGAATCAGAGGTGGGGAATCATAGGTTGGGAATCAGAGGCAGGGAATCAGACGCGGGGAATCAGAGGCGGGGAATCAGAGGCAGGGAATCGGATGTGCGGAATCTGAGATGGGGAATCTGAGGTGGGGAATCAGAGTCCGGGAATCAGATATGGGGAAACAGAGGCGGGGAATCAGAGGCGGGGAAACAGAGGCGGGGAGTCAGATATGGGGAATCAGAGGTGGGGAATCAGAGGTTGGGAATCATATATGGGGAATCAGAGGCGGGGAATCAAAGGCGGGGAAACAGAGGCGGGGAATCAGATATGGGGAATCAGAGGAAGCGAATCAGAGTCAGTGAATTAGAGATGGGGAATCAGAGGCGGGGTATCAGAGGCGGCCAATCAGAGGCGGGGAAACAGAGGCGGGGAATCAGATATGGGGAATCAGAGGTGGGGACTCAGGGGCGGGGAATCAGTGGCAGGGAATCAGTGGCAGGGAATCAGAGGCTGGGAATCAGCGGCCGGGAATCAGATTCCGGGAATAAGAGGACTGGAAATCAGAGATGGGGAATCAGAGGTGGGGAATCAGAGTTGGGGAATCAGAGGCTGGGAATCAGATATGGGGAATCAGAGGAGGGGAATCAGAGGCGGGGAAACAGAGGCGGGGAATCAGAGGTGGGGAATCAGAGATGGGGAATCAGAGGCAGGGCATCAGAGGCAGGGAATCAGACGTGAGCAATCAGAGGCGGGGAATCAGAGCTGGGGAATCAGAGGCGGGAAATCAGAGTTGGGGAATCAGAGGCGGGAAATCTGATATGGGGAAACAGAGGCGGGGAATCAGAAGCGGGGAAACAGAGTCGCGGAATCAGATATGGGGAATCAGAGGTGGGGAATCAGAGGTTGGGAATCAGAGGCAGGGAATCAGACGCGGGGAATCAGAGGCAGGGAATCAGAGGCAGGGAATCGGATGTGTGGAATCAGAGATGGGGAATCAGAGGTGGGGAAACAGAGGCGGGGAATCAGAGGCGGGGAAACAGAGGTGGGGAATCAGATATGGGGAATCTGAGTTGGGGAATCAGAGGTTGGGAATCAGAGGCGGGGAATCAGAGGCGGGGAATCAGAGACAGGGAATCAGAGGCAGGGAATCAGATGTGGGGAATCAGAGATGGGGAATCAGAGGCAGGGAATCAGAATCAGAAGCGGTGAATCAGAGGTGGGGAATCAGAGGCAGGGAATAAGACGTGGGGAACCAGAGGCGGGGATTCATAGCTGACGAATCAGGGGTGGGGAATCAGAGGTGTGGAATCAGAGGCTGGGAATCAGATATGGGGAATCAGAGGCGGGGAATCAGAGGCGGAGAAACAGAGGCGGGGAATCAGATATGGGGAATCAGAGGTGTGGAATCAGAGATTGTGAATCAGAGATGGGGAATCAGAGGCGGGGAATCAGAGGCAGGGAATCAGACGCGGGGAATCAGAGGTGGGAAATCAGAGCTGGGGAATCAGAGGCGGGGAATCATAGTTGGGGATTCAGAGATGGGGAATCAGAGGCGGGGAATCCGATATGGGGAATCAGAGGCGGGGAATCAGAAGTGGGGAAACATAGGCGGGGAATCATATGGGGAATCAGAGGTGGCGAATCAGAGGCAGTGAATCAGAGATGGGGAAGCAGAGGTGGGGAATCAGATGTGATGAATCATAGGTTGGGAATCAGAGGCAGGGAATCAGACGCGGGGAATCAGAGGCGGGGAATCAGAGGCAGGGAATCGGATGTGCGGAATCTGAGATGGGGAATCTGAGGTGGGGAATCAGAGTCCGGGAATCAGATATGGGGAAACAGAGGCGGGGAATCAGAGGCGGGGTAACAGAGGCAGGGAATCAGATGTGGGGAATCAGAGGCGGGGAATCAGAGATGGGGAATCAGAGCGGGGAATCAGAGGCAGGGAATCAGACGCGGGGAATCAGAGGCGGGGAATCAGAGATGGGGAATAACAGGCTGGGAATCAGAGTTGGGGTATCAGAGGCGGGGAATCAGATATGGGGAAAAAAAGGCGGGGATTCAGAGGCGGGGAAACAGAGGCGGGGAAACAGATATGGGGAAACAGAGGCGCGGAATCAGAGGCGGGGAAATGAGGCGGGGAATCAGATATGGGGAATCAGAGGTGGGGAATCAGAGGTTGAGAATCAGAGGCAGGGAATCAGAGGCTGTGAATCAGGGGCAAGGAATCAGATGCGGGGAATCAGAGGCGGGGAATGAGAGGTGGGGAATCAGAGTCCAGGAATCAGAGATGGTGAATCAGAGGAGGGGAATCAGAGGCGGGGAAACATAGGTGGGGAATCAGATATGGGGAATCAGAGGTGGGGAATCAGAGGCGGTGAATTAGAGATGGGGAATCAGAGGCTGTGAATCAGAGGCAGGAAATCAGACACGGGGAATAGGAGGCGGGGAATCAGAGGCAGTGAATCAGAACTGGGGAATCAGAGGTTGGGAATCAGAGGCGAGGAATCAGAGGCGGGGAATCAGAGACAGGGAATCAGAGGCAGGGAATCAGATGTGGGGAATCAGAGATGGGGAATCAGAGGCAGGGAATCAGAATCAGAAGCGGGGAATCAGAGGCGGGGAATCAGAGGCCGGGAATCACAGGCCGGGAATCAGAGGCAGGGAATCAGAGGTGGGGAATCAGAGGCAGGGAATCAGACGTGGGGAACCAGAGGCGGGGGTTCATAGCTGACGAATCAGGGGCGGGGAATCAGAGGTGTGGAATCAGAGGCTGGGAATCAGATATGGGGAATCAGAGGGGCGAATCAGAGGCGGGGAAACAGAGGCGGGGAATCAGATATGGGGAATCAGAGGTGGGGAATCAGAGGTTGTGAATCAGAGATGGGGAATCAGAGGCGGGGAATCAGAGGCAGGGAATCAGACGCGGGGAATCAGAGGCGGGGAATCAGAGCTGGGGAATCAGAGGCGGGGAATCAGTGTTGGGGATCAGAGGCGGGGAATCAGATATGGGGAATCAGAGGCGGGGAATCAGAGGCGGGGAATCAGAGACAAGGAATCAGAGGCAGGGAATCAGATGTGGGGAATCAGAGGCGGGGAATCAGAGATGGGGAATCAGAGCGGGGAATCAGAGGCAGGGAATCAGACGCGGGGAATCAGAGGCGGGGAATCAGAGATGGGGAATAACAGGCTGGGAATCAGAGTTGGGGTATCAGAGGCGGGGAATCAGATATGGGGAAAAAGAGGCGGGGATTCAGAGGCGGGGAAACAGAGGCGGGGAAACAGATATGGGGAAACAGAGGCGCGGAATCAGAGGCGGGGAAATGAGGCGGGGAATCAGATATGGGGAATCAGAGGTGGGGAATCAGAGGTTGAGAATCAGAGGCAGGGAATCAGAGGCTGTGAATCAGACGCAGGGAATCAGATGCGGGGAATCAGAGGCGGGGAATGAGAGGTGGGGAATCAGAGTCCAGGAATCAGAGATGGTGAATCAGAGGAGGGGAATCAGAGGCGGGGAAACATAGGTGGGGAATCAGATATGGGGAATCAGAGGTGGGGAATCAGAGGCGGTGAATTAGAGATGGGGAATCAGAGGCTGTGAATCAGAGGCAGGACATCAGACACGGGGAATAGGAGGCGGGGAATCATAGGCAGTGAATCAGAGCTGGGGAATCAGAGGTTGGGAATCAGAGGCGGGGAATCAGAGGCGGGGAATCAGAGACAGGGAATAAGAGGCAGGGAATCAGATGTGGGGAATCAGAGATGGGGAATCAGAGGCAGGGAATCAGAATCAGAAGCGGGGAATAAGAGGCGGGGAATCAGAGGCCGGGAATCACAGGCCGGGAATCACAGGCCGGGAATCAGAGGTGGGGAATCAGAGGTAGGGAGTCAGACGTGGGGAACCAGAGGCGGGGATACAAAGCTGACGAATCAGGGGCGGGGAATCAGAGTTGGGGAATCAGAGGTGGGGAATCAGAGGTTGTGAATCAGAGATGGGGAATCAGAGGCGGGGAATCAGAGGCAGGGAATCAGACGCGGGGAATCAGAGGCGGTGAATCAGAGCTGGGGAATCAGAGGCGGGGAATCAGACGTGGGGAACCAGAGGCGGGGATTCATAGCTGACGAATCAGGGGCGGGGAATCAGAGGTGTGGAATCAGAGGCTTGGAATCAGATATGGGGAATCAGAGGCGGGGAATCAGAGGCGGGGAAACAGAGGTGGGGAATCAGATATGGGGAATCAGAGGTGGGGAATCAGAGGTTGTGAATCAGAGATGGGGAATCAGAGGCGGGGAATCAGAGGCAGGGAATCAGACGCGGGGAATCAGAGCCGTGGAATCAGAGCTGGGGAATCAGAGGCGGGGAATCAGAGTTGGGGATCAGAGGCGGGGAATCAGATATGGGGAATCAGAGGCGGGGAATCAGAGGCGGGGAAACAGAGGCGGGGAATCAGATATGGGGAATCAAGGTGGGGAATCAGGGGCGGGGAGTCTGTGGCAGGGAATCAGAGGAGGGGAATCAGAGGCAGGGAATCAGAGGCAGGGAATCATACACGGGGAATCAGAGGCGGGGAATCAGAGATGGGGAATCAGAAGCCGGGAATCAGAGGTGGGGAATTAGAATCCGGGAATCAGAGATGGGGAATCATAGGCGGCGAATCCGATATGGGGAATCAGAGGCGGGGAATCAGATATGGGGAATCAGAGGAGGCGAATCAGAGGCAGTGAATTAGAGATGGGGAATCAGAGGCGGGGTATCAGAGGCGACCAATCAGAGGCGGGGAAACAGAGGCGGGGAATCATATATGGGGAATCAGAGGTGGGGAATCAGGGGCGGGGATTCAGTGGCAGGGAATCAGAGGCTGGGAATCAGAGGCCGGGAATCAGATGCCGGGAATAAGAGGACTGGGAATCAGAGATGGGGAATCAGAGGCGGGGTATCAGAGTTGGGGAATCAGAGGCGGGGAGTCAGATATGGGGAATCAGAGGCGGGGAATCAGAGGCGGGGAAACAGAGGCGAGGAATCGTAGGCGGGGAATCAGAGGCAGGGAATCAGACACGGGGAATCAGAGGCGGGGAATCAGAGGTTGAGAATCAGAGGCAGGGAATCAGAGGCTGTGAATCAGAAGCAGGGAATCAGATGCGGTGAATCAGAGGCGGGGAATGAGAGGTGGGGAATCAGAGTCCAGGAATCAGAGATGGTGAATCAGAGGAGGGGAATCAGAGGCGGGGAAACATAGGTGGGGAATCAGATATGGGGAATCAGAGGTGGGGAATCAGAGGCGGTGAATTAGAGATGGGGAATCAGAGGCTGTGAATCAGAGGCAGGAAATCAGACACGGGGAATAGGAGGCGGGGAATCAGAGGCAGAGAATCAGAGCTGGGGAATCAGAGGTTGGGAATCAGAGGCGGGGAATCAGAGGCGGGGAATCAGAGACAGGGAATCAGAGGCAGGGAATCAGATGTGGGGAATCAGAGATGGGGAATCAGAGGCAGGGAATCAGAATCAGAAGCGGTGAATCAGAGTCGGGGAATCAGAGGCCGGGAATCACAGGCCGGGAATCTGAGGCCGGGAATCAGAGGTGGGCAATCAGAGGCAGGGAATCAGACGTGGGGAACCAGAGGCGGGGATTCATAGCGGACGAATCAGGGGCGGGGAATCAGAGGTGTGGAATCAGAGGCTGGGAATCAGATATGGGGAATCAGAGGGGCGAATCAGAGGCGGGGAAACAGAGGCGGGGAATCAGATATGGGGAATCAGAGGTGGGGAATCAGAGGTTGTGAATCAGAGATGGGGAATCAGAGGCAGGGAATAAGAGGCAGGGAATCAGACGCGGGGAATCAGAGGTGGGGAATCAGAGCTGGGGAATCAGAGGCGGGGAATCAGACGTGGGGAACCAGAGGCGGGGATTCATAGCTGACGAATCAGGGGCGGGGAATCAGAGGTGTGGAATCAGAGGCTGGGAATCAGATATGGGGAATCAGAGGCGGGGAATCAGAGGCGGGGAAACAGAGGCGGGGAATCAGATATGGGGAATCAGAGGTGGGGAATCAGAGGTTGTGAATCCGAGATGGGGAATCAGAGGTGGGGAATCAGAGGCAGGGAATCAGACGCGGGGAATCAGAGGCGGGGAATCAGAGCTGGGGAATCAGAGGCGGGGAATCAGAGTTGGGGATCAGAGGCGGGGAATCAGATATGGGGAATCAGAGGTGGGGAATCAGAGGCGGGGAAACAGAGGCGGGGAATCAGATATGGGGAATCAGAGGTGGGGAATCAGGGGCGGGGAGTCTGTGGCAGGGAATCAGAGGAGGGGAATCAGAGGCGGGGAATCAGAGGCAGGGAATCATACACGGGGAATCAGAGGCGGGGAATCAGAGATGGGGAATCAGAAGCCGGGAATCAGAGATGGGGAATCAGAGGCGGTGAATCCGATATCGGGAATCAGAGGCGGGGAATCAGATATGGGGAATCAGAGGAGGCGAATCAGAGACAGTGAATTAGAGATGGGGAATCAGAGGCGGGGTATCAGAGGCGACCAATCAGAGGCGGGGAAACAGAGGCGGGTAATCAGATATGGGGAATCAGAGGTGGGGAATCAGGGGCGGGGATTCAGTGGCAGGGAATCAGAGGCTGGGAATCAGAGGCCGGGAATCAGATGCCGGGAATAAGAGGACTGGGAATCAGAGATGGGGAAGCAGAGGCGGGGTATCAGAGTTGGGGAATCAGAGGCGGGGAGTCAGATATTGGGAATCAGAGGCGGGGAATCAGAGGCGGGGAAACAGAGGCGAGGAATCGTAGGCGGGGAATCAGAGGCAGGGAATCAGACACGGGGAATCAGAGGCGGGGAATCAGAGATGGGGAATCAGAGGCGGGGCATCAGAGGCAGGGAATCAGATGCAAGGAATCAGAGGCGGGGAATCAGAGGTGGGGAATCAGAGGCGGGAAATCAGATTGGGGAATCAGAGGCGGGGCATCAGAGGCAGGGAATCAGATGCAAGGAATCAGAGGCGGGGAATCAGAGGTGGGGAATCAGAGGCGGGAAATCAGAGTGGGGAATCAGAGGCGGGGAATCAGATATGGGGAAACAGAGGCGGGGAATCAGAAGCGGGGAAACAGAGGCGGGGAATCAGATATGGGGAATCAGAGGTGGGGAATCAGAGGTTGGGAATAAGAGGCAGGGAATCAGACGCGGGGAATCAGAGGCGGCGAATCAGAGGCAGGGAATCGGATATGGGGAATCAGAGATGGGGAATCAGAGACAGGGAATCAGAGGCAGGGAATCAGATGTGGGGAATCAGAGTCGGTGAATCAGATATGGGGAAACAGAGGCGGGGAATCAGAGGCGGGGAATCAGAGGCGGAGAATCAGATATAGGGAATCATAGGTGGGGAATCATAGGTTGGGAATCCGAGGCAGGGAATCAGACGCGGGGAATCAGAGGCGGGGAATCAGAGGCAGGGAATCGGATGTGCGGAATCAGAGATGGGGAATCAGAGGTGGGGAATCAGAGTCCGGGGAAACAGCGGCGGGGAATCAGATATGGGGAATCAGAGACGGCGAATCAAAGACAGGGAATCAGAGGCAGGGAATCAGATGTGGGGAATCAGAGGCGGCGAATCAGATATTGGGAAACAGAGGCGGGGAATCAGAGGCGGGGAAACAGAGGCGGAGAATCAGATATAGGGAATCAGAGGTGGGGAATCATAGGTTGGGAATCAGAGGCAGGGAATCAGACGCGGTGAATCAGAGGCGGGGAATCAGAGGCAGAGAATCGGATGTGCGGAATCTGAGATGGGGAATCTGAGGTGGGGAATCAGAGTCCGGGAATCAGATATGGGGAAACAGAGGCGGGGAATCAGAGGCGGGGAAACAGAGGCGGGGAGTCAGATATGGGGAATCAGAGGTGGGGAATCAGAGGTTGGGAATCATATATGGGGAATCAGAGGCGGGGAATCAAAGGCGGGGAAACAGAGGCGGGGAATCAGATATGGGGAATCAGAGGAAGCGAATCAGAGTCAGTGAATTAGAGATGGGGAATCAGAGGCGGGGTATCTGAGGCGGCCAATCAGAGGCGGGGAAACAGAGGCGGGGAATCAGATATGGGGAATCAGAGGAGGGGACTCAGGGGCGGGGAATCAGTGGCAGGGAATCAGTGGCAGGGAATCAGAGGCTGGGAATCAGCGGCCGGGAATCAGATTCCGGGAATAAGAGGACTGGAAATCAGAGATGGGGAATCAGAGGTGGGGAATCAGAGTTGGGGAATCAGAGGCTGGGAATCAGATATGGGGAATCAGAGGAGGGGAATCAGAGGCGGGGAAACAGAGGCGGGGAATCAGAGGCGGGGAATCAGAGATGGGGAATCAGAGGCAGGGCATCAGAGGCAGGGAATCAGACGTGAGCAATCAGAGGCGGGGAATCAGAGCTGGGGAATCAGAGGCGGGAAATCAGAGTTGGGGAATCAGAGGCGGGAAATCAGATATGGGGAAACAGAGGCGGGGAATCAGAAGCGGGGAAACAGAGGCGGGGAATCAGATATGGGGAATCAGAGGTGGGGAATCAGAGGTTGGGAATCAGAGGCAGGGAATCAGATGCGGGGAATCAGAGGCAGGGAATCAGAGGCAGGGAATCAGAGGCAGGGAATCAGATGTGGGGAATCAGAGATGGGGAATCAGAGGCAGGGAATCAGAATCAGAAGCGGTGAATCAGAGGTGGGGAATCAGAGGCAGGGAATCAGACGTGGGGAACCAGAGGCGGGGATTCATAGCTGACGAATCAGGGGTGGGGAATCAGAGGTGTGGAATCAGAGGCTGGGAATCAGATATGGGGAATCAGAGGCGGGGAATCAGAGGCGGAGAAACAGAGGCGGGGAATCAGATATGGGGAATCAGAGGTGGGGAATCAGAGGTTGTGAATCAGAGATGGGGAATCAGAGTTGGGGATCAGAGGCGGGGAATCAGATATGGGGAATCAGAGGCGGGGAATCAGAGGCGGGGAAACAGAGGCGGGGAATCAGATATGGGGAATCAGAGGTGGGGAATCAGGGGCGGGGAGTCTGTGGCAGGGAATCAGAGGAGGGGAATCAGAGGCGGGGAATCAGAGGTTGGGAATCATATATGGGGAATCAGAGGCGGGGAATCAAAGGCGGGGAAACAGAGGCGGGGAATCAGATATGGGGAATCAGAGGAAGCGAATCAGAGTCAGTGAATTAGAGATGGGGAATCAGAGGCGGGGTATCTGAGGCGGCCAATCAGAGGCGGGGAAACAGAGGCGGGGAATCAGATATGGGGAATCAGAGGAGGGGACTCAGGGGCGGGGAATCAGTGGCAGGGAATCAGTGGCAGGGAATCAGAGGCTGGGAATCAGCGGCCGGGAATCAGATTCCGGGAATAAGAGGACTGGAAATCAGAGATGGGGAATCAGAGGTGGGGAATCAGAGTTGGGGAATCAGAGGCTGGGAATCAGATATGGGGAATCAGAGGAGGGGAATCAGAGGCGGGGAAACAGAGGCGGGGAATCAGAGGCGGGGAATCAGAGATGGGGAATCAGAGGCAGGGCATCAGAGGCAGGGAATCAGACGTGAGCAATCAGAGGCGGGGAATCAGAGCTGGGGAATCAGAGGCGGGAAATCAGAGTTGGGGAATCAGAGGCGGGAAATCAGATATGGGGAAACAGAGGCGGGGAATCAGAAGCGGGGAAACAGAGGCGGGGAATCAGATATGGGGAATCAGAGGTGGGGAATCAGAGGTTGGGAATCAGAGGCAGGGAATCAGATGCGGGGAATCAGAGGCAGGGAATCAGAGGCAGGGAATCAGAGGCAGGGAATCAGATGTGGGGAATCAGAGATGGGGAATCAGAGGCAGGGAATCAGAATCAGAAGCGGTGAATCAGAGGTGGGGAATCAGAGGCAGGGAATCAGACGTGGGGAACCAGAGGCGGGGATTCATAGCTGACGAATCAGGGGTGGGGAATCAGAGGTGTGGAATCAGAGGCTGGGAATCAGATATGGGGAATCAGAGGCGGGGAATCAGAGGCGGAGAAACAGAGGCGGGGAATCAGATATGGGGAATCAGAGGTGGGGAATCAGAGGTTGTGAATCAGAGATGGGGAATCAGAGTTGGGGATCAGAGGCGGGGAATCAGATATGGGGAATCAGAGGCGGGGAATCAGAGGCGGGGAAACAGAGGCGGGGAATCAGATATGGGGAATCAGAGGTGGGGAATCAGGGGCGGGGAGTCTGTGGCAGGGAATCAGAGGAGGGGAATCAGAGGCGGGGAATCAGAGGCAGGGAATCATACACGGGGAATCAGAGGCGGGGAATCAGAGATGGGGAATCAGAAGCCGGGAATCAGAGATGGGGAATCAGAGGCGGCGATTCCGATATTGGGAATCAGAGGCGGGGAATCAGATATGGGGAATCAGAGGAGGCGAATCAGAGACAGTGAATTAGAGATGGGGAATCAGAGGCGTGGTATCAGAGGCGACCAATCAGAGGCGGGGAAACAGAGGCGGGTAATCAGATATGGGGAATCAGAGGTGGGGAATCAGGGGCGGAGATTCAGTGGCAGGGAATCAGAGAATGGGAATCAGAGGCCGGGAATCAGATGCCGGGAATAAGAGGACTGGGAATCAGAGATGGGGAAGCAGAGGCGGCGTATCAGAGTTGGGGAATCAGAGGCGGGGAGTCAGATATGGGGAATCAGAGGCGGGGAATCAGAGGCGGGGAAACAGAGGCGAGGAATCGTAGGCGGGGAATTAGAGGCAGGGAATCAGACACGGGGTATCAGAGTCGGGGAATCAGAGATGGGGAATCAGAGGCGGGGCATCAGAGGCAGTGAATCAGATGCGAGGAATCAGAGGCGGGGAATCAGAGGTGGGGAATCAGAGGCGGGAAATCAGAGTGGGGAATCAGAGGCGGGGAATCAGATATGGGGAAACAGAGGCGGGGAATCAGAAGCGGGGAAACAGAGGCGGGGAATCAGATATGGGGAATCAGAGGTGGGGAATCAGAGGTTGGGAATAAGAGGCAGGGAATCAGACGCGGGGAATCAGAGGCGGGGAATCAGAGGCAGGGAATCGGATATGGGGAATCAGAGATGGGGAATCAGAGACAGGGAATCAGAGGCAGGGAATCAGATGTGGGGAATCAGAGTCGGTGAATCAGATATGGGGAAACAGAGGCGGGGAATCAGAGGCGGGGAAACAGAGGCGGAGAATCAGATATAGGGAATCATAGGTGGGGAATCATAGGTTGGGAATCCGAGGCAGGGAATCAGACGCGGGGAATCAGAGGCGGGGAATCAGAGGCAGGGAATCGGATGTGCGGAATCAGAGATGGGGAATCAGAGGTGGGGAATCAGAGTCCGGGGAAACAGCGGCGGGGAATCAGATATGGGGAATCAGAGACGGCGAATCAAAGACAGGGAATCAGAGGCAGGGAATCAGATGTGGGGAATCAGAGGCGGCGAATCAGATATGGGGAAACAGAGGCGGGGAATCAGAGGCGGGGAAACAGAGGCGGAGAATCAGATATAGGGAATCAGAGGTGGGGAATCATAGGTTGGGAATCAGAGGCAGGGAATCAGACGCGGGGAATCAGAGGCGGGGAATCAGAGGCAGGGAATCGGATGTGCGGAATCTGAGATGGGGAATCTGAGGTGGGGAATCAGAGTCCGGGAATCAGATATGGGGAAACAGAGGCGGGGAATCAGAGGCGGGGAAACAGAGGCGGTGAGTCAGATATGGGGAATCAGAGGTGGGGAATCAGAGGTTGGGAATCATATATGGGGAATCAGAGGCGGGGAATCAAAGGCGGGGAAACAGAGGCGGGGAATCAGATATGGGGAATCAGAGGAAGCGAATCAGAGTCAGTGAATTAGAGATGGGGAATCAGAGGCGGGGTATCAGAGGCGGCCAATCAGAGGCGGGGAAACAGAGGCGGGGAATCAGATATGGGGAATCAGAGGTGGGGACTCAGGGGCGGGGAATCAGTGGCAGGGTATCAGTGGCAGGGAATCAGAGGCTGGGAATCAGCGGCCGGGAATCAGATTCCGGGAATAAGAGGACTGGAAATCAGAGATGGGGAATCAGAGGTGGGGAATCAGAGTTGGGGAATCAGAGGCTAGGAATCAGATATGGGGAATCAGAGGAGGGGAATCAGAGGCGGGGAAACAGAGGCGGGGAATCAGAGGCGGGGAATCAGAGATGGGGAATCAGAGGCAGGGCATCAGAGGCAGGGAATCAGACGTGAGCAATCAGAGGCGGGGAATCAGAGCTGGGGAATCAGAGGCGGGAAATCAGAGTTGGGGAATCAGAGGCGGGAAATCAGATATGGGGAAACAGAGGCGGGGAATCAGAAGCGGGGAAACAGAGGCGGGGAATCAGACGCGGGGAATCAGAGGCAGGGAATCAGAGGCAGGGAATCGGATGTGTGGAATCAGAGATGGGGAATCAGAGGTGGGGAATCAGAGTCCGGGAATCAGATATGGGGAAACAGAGGCGGGGAATCAGAGGCGGGGAAACAGAGGCGGGGAATCAGATATGGGGAATCTGAGTTGGGGAATCAGAGGTTGGGAATCAGAGGCGGGGAATCAGAGGCGGGGAATCAGATATGGGGAATCAGAGGTGGGGAATCAGGGGCGGGGAGTCTGTGGCAGGGAATCAGAGGAGGGGAATCAGAGGCGGGGAATCAGAGGCAGGGAATCATACACGGGGAATCAGAGGCGGGGAATCAGAGATGGGGAATCAGAAGCCGGGAATCAGAGATGGGGAATCAGAGGCGGTGAATCCGATATGGGGAATCAGAGGCGGGGAATCAGATATGGGGAATCAGAGGAGGCGAATCAGAGACAGTGAATTAGAGATGGGGAATCAGAGGCGGGGTATCAGAGGCGACCAATCAGAGGCGGGGAATCAGAGGCAGTGAATCAGACGCGGGGAATCAGAGGCGGTGAATCAGAGCTGGGGAATCAGAGGCGGGGAATCAGACGTGGGGAACCAGAGGCGGGGATTCATAGCTGACGAATCAGGGGCGGGGAATCAGAGGTGTGGAATCAGAGGCTTGGAATCAGATATGGGGAATAAGAGGCGGGGAATCAGAGGCGGGGAAACAGAGGTGGGGAATCAGATATGGGGAATCAGAGGTGGGGAATCAGAGGTTGTGAATCAGAGATGGGGAATCAGAGGCGGGGAATCAGAGGCAGGGAATCAGACGCGGGGAATCAGAGCCGTGGAATCAGAGCTGGGGAATCAGAGGCGGGGAATCAGAGTTGGGGATCAGAGGCGGGGAATCAGATATGGGGAATCAGAGGCGGGGAATCAGAGGCGGGGAAACAGAGGCGGGGAATCAGATATGGGGAATCAAGGTGGGGAATCAGGGGCGGGGAGTCTGTGGCAGGGAATCAGAGGAGGGGAATCAGAGGCAGGGAATCAGAGGCAGGGAATCATACACGGGGAATCAGAGGCGGGGAATCAGAGATGGGGAATCAGAAGCCGGGAATCAGAGGTGGGGAATTAGAATCCGGGAATCAGAGATGGGGAATCATAGGCGGCGAATCCGATATGGGGAATCAGAGGCGGGGAATCAGATATGGGGAATCAGAGGAGGCGAATCAGAGGCAGTGAATTAGAGATGGGGAATCAGAGGCGGGGTATCAGAGGCGACCAATCAGAGGCGGGGAAACAGAGGCGGGGAATCATATATGGGGAATCAGAGGTGGGGAATCAGGGGCGGGGATTCAGTGGCAGGGAATCAGAGGCTGGGAATCAGAGGCCGGGAATCAGATGCCGGGAATAAGAGGACTGGGAATCAGAGATGGGGAATCAGAGGCGGGGTATCAGAGTTGGGGAATCAGAGGCGGGGAGTCAGATATGGGGAATCAGAGGCGGGGAATCAGAGGCGGGGAAACAGAGGCGAGGAATCGTAGGCGGGGAATCAGAGGCAGGGAATCAGACACGGGGAATCAGAGGCGGGGAATCAGAGGTTGAGAATCAGAGGCAGGGAATCAGAGGCTGTGAATCAGAAGCAGGGAATCAGATGCGGTGAATCAGAGGCGGGGAATGAGAGGTGGGGAATCAGAGTCCAGGAATCAGAGATGGTGAATCAGAGGAGGGGAATCAGAGGCGGGGAAACATAGGTGGGGAATCAGATATGGGGAATCAGAGGTGGGGAATCAGAGGCGGTGAATTAGAGATGGGGAATCAGAGGCTGTGAATCAGAGGCAGAGAATCAGAGCTGGGGAATCAGAGGTTGGGAATCAGAGGCGGGGAATCAGAGGCGGGGAATCAGAGACAGGGAATCAGAGGCAGGGAATCAGATGTGGGGAATCAGAGATGGGGAATCAGAGGCAGGGAATCAGAATCAGAAGCGGTGAATCAGAGTCGGGGAATCAGAGGCCGGGAATCACAGGCCGGGAATCTGAGGCCGGGAATCAGAGGTGGGCAATCAGAGGCAGGGAATCAGACGTGGGGAACCAGAGGCGGGGATTCATAGCGGACGAATCAGGGGCGGGGAATCAGAGGTGTGGAATCAGAGGCTGGGAATCAGATATGGGGAATCAGAGGGGCGAATCAGAGGCGGGGAAACAGAGGCGGGGAATCAGATATGGGGAATCAGAGGTGGGGAATCAGAGGTTGTGAATCAGAGATGGGGAATCAGAGGCAGGGAATAAGAGGCAGGGAATCAGACGCGGGGAATCAGAGGTGGGGAATCAGAGCTGGGGAATCAGAGGCGGGGAATCAGACGTGGGGAACCAGAGGCGGGGATTCATAGCTGACGAATCAGGGGCGGGGAATCAGAGGTGTGGAATCAGAGGCTGGGAATCAGATATGGGGAATCAGAGGCGGGGAATCAGAGGCGGGGAAACAGAGGCGGGGAATCAGATATGGGGAATCAGAGGTGGGGAATCAGAGGTTGTGAATCCGAGATGGGGAATCAGAGGCGGGGAATCAGAGGCAGGGAATCAGACGCGGGGAATCAGAGGCGGGGAATCAGAGCTGGGGAATCAGAGGCGGGGAATCAGAGTTGGGGATCAGAGGCGGGGAATCAGATATGGGGAATCAGAGGTGGGGAATCAGAGGCGGGGAAACAGAGGCGGGGAATCAGATATGGGGAATCAGAGGTGGGGAATCAGGGGCGGGGAGTCTGTGGCAGGGAATCAGAGGAGGGGAATCAGAGGCGGGGAATCAGAGGCAGGGAATCATACACGGGGAATCAGAGGCGGGGAATCAGAGATGGGGAATCAGAAGCCGGGAATCAGAGATGGGGAATCAGAGGCGGTGAATCCGATATCGGGAATCAGAGGCGGGGAATAAGATATGGGGAATCAGAGGAGGCGAATCAGAGACAGTGAATTAGAGATGGGGAATCAGAGGCGGGGTATCAGAGGCGACCAATCAGAGGCGGGGAAACAGAGGCCGGGAATCAGATGCCGGGAATAAGAGGACTGGGAATCAGAGATGGGGAAGCAGAGGCGGGGTATCAGAGTTGGGGAATCAGAGGCGGGGAGTCAGATATTGGGAATCAGAGGCGGGGAATCAGAGGCGGGGAAACAGAGGCGAGGAATCGTAGGCGGGGAATCAGAGGCAGGGAATCAGACACGGGGAATCAGAGGCGGGGAATCAGAGATGGGGAATCAGAGGCGGGGCATCAGAGGCAGGGAATCAGATGCAAGGAATCAGAGGCGGGGAATCAGAGGTGGGGAATCAGAGGCGGGAAATCAGATTGGGGAATCAGAGGCGGGGCATCAGAGGCAGGGAATCAGATGCAAGGAATCAGAGGCGGGGAATCAGAGGTGGGGAATCAGAGGCGGGAAATCAGAGTGGGGAATCAGAGGCGGGGAATCAGATATGGGGAAACAGAGGCGGGGAATCAGAAGCGGGGAAACAGAGGCGGGGAATCAGATATGGGGAATCAGAGGTGGGGAATCAGAGGTTGGGAATAAGAGGCAGGGAATCAGACGCGGGGAATCAGAGGCGGCGAATCAGAGGCAGGGAATCGGATATGGGGAATCAGAGATGGGGAATCAGAGACAGGGAATCAGAGGCAGGGAATCAGATGTGGGGAATCAGAGTCGGTGAATCAGATATGGGGAAACAGAGGCGGGGAATCAGAGGCGGGGAATCAGAGGCGGAGAATCAGATATAGGGAATCATAGGTGGGGAATCATAGGTTGGGAATCCGAGGCAGGGAATCAGACGCGGGGAATCAGAGGCGGGGAATCAGAGGCAGGGAATCGGATGTGCGGAATCAGAGATGGGGAATCAGAGGTGGGGAATCAGAGTCCGGGGAAACAGCGGCGGGGAATCAGATATGGGGAATCAGAGACGGCGAATCAAAGACAGGGAATCAGAGGCAGGGAATCAGATGTGGGGAATCAGAGGCGGCGAATCAGATATTGGGAAACAGAGGCGGGGAATCAGAGGCGGGGAAACAGAGGCGGAGAATCAGATATAGGGAATCAGAGGTGGGGAATCATAGGTTGGGAATCAGAGGCAGGGAATCAGACGCGGTGAATCAGAGGCGGGGAATCAGAGGCAGAGAATCGGATGTGCGGAATCTGAGATGGGGAATCTGAGGTGGGGAATCAGAGTCCGGGAATCAGATATGGGGAAACAGAGGCGGGGAATCAGAGGCGGGGAAACAGAGGCGGGGAGTCAGATATGGGGAATCAGAGGTGGGGAATCAGAGGTTGGGAATCATATATGGGGAATCAGAGGCGGGGAATCAAAGGCGGGGAAACAGAGGCGGGGAATCAGATATGGGGAATCAGAGGAAGCGAATCAGAGTCAGTGAATTAGAGATGGGGAATCAGAGGCGGGGTATCTGAGGCGGCCAATCAGAGGCGGGGAAACAGAGGCGGGGAATCAGATATGGGGAATCAGAGGAGGGGACTCAGGGGCGGGGAATCAGTGGCAGGGAATCAGTGGCAGGGAATCAGAGGCTGGGAATCAGCGGCCGGGAATCAGATTCCGGGAATAAGAGGACTGGAAATCAGAGATGGGGAATCAGAGGTGGGGAATCAGAGTTGGGGAATCAGAGGCTGGGAATCAGATATGGGGAATCAGAGGAGGGGAATCAGAGGCGGGGAAACAGAGGCGGGGAATCAGAGGCGGGGAATCAGAGATGGGGAATCAGAGGCAGGGCATCAGAGGCAGGGAATCAGACGTGAGCAATCAGAGGCGGGGAATCAGAGCTGGGGAATCAGAGGCGGGAAATCAGAGTTGGGGAATCAGAGGCGGGAAATCAGATATGGGGAAACAGAGGCGGGGAATCAGATATGGGGAATCAGAGGTGGGGAATCAGAGGTTGGGAATCAGAGGCAGGGAATCAGATGCGGGGAATCAGAGGCAGGGAATCAGAGGCAGGGAATCAGAGGCAGGGAATCAGATGTGGGGAATCAGAGATGGGGAATCAGAGGCAGGGAATCAGAATCAGAAGCGGTGAATCAGAGGTGGGGAATCAGAGGCAGGGAATCAGACGTGGGGAACCAGAGGCGGGGATTCATAGCTGACGAATCAGGGGTGGGGAATCAGAGGTGTGGAATCAGAGGCTGGGAATCAGATATGGGGAATCAGAGGCGGGGAATCAGAGGCGGAGAAACAGAGGCGGGGAATCAGATATGGGGAATCAGAGGTGGGGAATCAGAGGTTGTGAATCAGAGATGGGGAATCAGAGTTGGGGATCAGAGGCGGGGAATCAGATATGGGGAATCAGAGGCGGGGAATCAGAGGCGGGGAAACAGAGGCGGGGAATCAGATATGGGGAATCAGAGGTGGGGAATCAGGGGCGGGGAGTCTGTGGCAGGGAATCAGAGGAGGGGAATCAGAGGCGGGGAATCAGAGGTTGGGAATCATATATGGGGAATCAGAGGCGGGGAATCAAAGGCGGGGAAACAGAGGCGGGGAATCAGATATGGGGAATCAGAGGAAGCGAATCAGAGTCAGTGAATTAGAGATGGGGAATCAGAGGCGGGGTATCTGAGGCGGCCAATCAGAGGCGGGGAAACAGAGGCGGGGAATCAGATATGGGGAATCAGAGGAGGGGACTCAGGGGCGGGGAATCAGTGGCAGGGAATCAGTGGCAGGGAATCAGAGGCTGGGAATCAGCGGCCGGGAATCAGATTCCGGGAATAAGAGGACTGGAAATCAGAGATGGGGAATCAGAGGTGGGGAATCAGAGTTGGGGAATCAGAGGCTGGGAATCAGATATGGGGAATCAGAGGAGGGGAATCAGAGGCGGGGAAACAGAGGCGGGGAATCAGAGGCGGGGAATCAGAGATGGGGAATCAGAGGCAGGGCATCAGAGGCAGGGAATCAGACGTGAGCAATCAGAGGCGGGGAATCAGAGCTGGGGAATCAGAGGCGGGAAATCAGAGTTGGGGAATCAGAGGCGGGAAATCAGATATGGGGAAACAGAGGCGGGGAATCAGAAGCGGGGAAACAGAGGCGGGGAATCAGATATGGGGAATCAGAGGTGGGGAATCAGAGGTTGGGAATCAGAGGCAGGGAATCAGATGCGGGGAATCAGAGGCAGGGAATCAGAGGCAGGGAATCAGAGGCAGGGAATCAGATGTGGGGAATCAGAGATGGGGAATCAGAGGCAGGGAATCAGAATCAGAAGCGGTGAATCAGAGGTGGGGAATCAGAGGCAGGGAATCAGACGTGGGGAACCAGAGGCGGGGATTCATAGCTGACGAATCAGGGGTGGGGAATCAGAGGTGTGGAATCAGAGGCTGGGAATCAGATATGGGGAATCAGAGGCGGGGAATCAGAGGCGGAGAAACAGAGGCGGGGAATCAGATATGGGGAATCAGAGGTGGGGAATCAGAGGTTGTGAATCAGAGATGGGGAATCAGAGTTGGGGATCAGAGGCGGGGAATCAGATATGGGGAATCAGAGGCGGGGAATCAGAGGCGGGGAAACAGAGGCGGGGAATCAGATATGGGGAATCAGAGGTGGGGAATCAGGGGCGGGGAGTCTGTGGCAGGGAATCAGAGGAGGGGAATCAGAGGCGGGGAATCAGAGGCAGGGAATCATACACGGGGAATCAGAGGCGGAGAATCAGAGATGGGGAATCAGAAGCCGGGAATCAGAGATGGGGAATCAGAGGCGGCGATTCCGATATTGGGAATCAGAGGCGGGGAATCAGATATGGGGAATCAGAGGAGGCGAATCAGAGACAGTGAATTAGAGATGGGGAATCAGAGGCGTGGTATCAGAGGCGACCAATCAGAGGCGGGGAAACAGAGGCGGGTAATCAGATATGGGGAATCAGAGGTGGGGAATCAGGGGCGGAGATTCAGTGGCAGGGAATCAGAGAATGGGAATCAGAGGCCGGGAATCAGATGCCGGGAATAAGAGGACTGGGAATCAGAGATGGGGAAGCAGAGGCGGCGTATCAGAGTTGGGGAATCAGAGGCGGGGAGTCAGATATGGGGAATCAGAGGCGGGGAATCAGAGGCGGGGAAACAGAGGCGAGGAATCGTAGGCGGGGAATTAGAGGCAGGGAATCAGACACGGGGTATCAGAGTCGGGGAATCAGAGATGGGGAATCAGAGGCGGGGCATCAGAGGCAGTGAATCAGATGCGAGGAATCAGAGGCGGGGAATCAGAGGTGGGGAATCAGAGGCGGGAAATCAGAGTGGGGAATCAGAGGCGGGGAATCAGATATGGGGAAACAGAGGCGGGGAATCAGAAGCGGGGAAACAGAGGCGGGGAATCAGATATGGGGAATCAGAGGTGGGGTATCAGAGGTTGGGAATAAGAGGCAGGGAATCAGACGCGGGGAATCAGAGGCGGGGAATCAGAGGCAGGGAATCGGATATGGGGAATCAGAGATGGGGAATCAGAGACAGGGAATCAGAGGCAGGGAATCAGATGTGGGGAATCAGAGTCGGTGAATCAGATATGGGGAAACAGAGGCGGGGAATCAGAGGCGGGGAAACAGAGGCGGAGAATCAGATATAGGGAATCATAGGTGGGGAATCATAGGTTGGGAATCCGAGGCAGGGAATCAGACGCGGGGAATCAGAGGCGGGGAATCAGAGGCAGGGAATCGGATGTGCGGAATCAGAGATGGGGAATCAGAGGTGGGGAATCAGAGTCCGTGGAAACAGCGGCGGGGAATCAGATATGGGGAATCAGAGACGGCGAATCAAAGACAGGGAATCAGAGGCAGGGAATCAGATGTGGGGAATCAGAGGCGGCGAATCAGATATGGGGAAACAGAGGCGGGGAATCAGAGGCGGGGAAACAGAGGCGGAGAATCAGATATAGGGAATCAGAGGTGGGGAATCATAGGTTGGGAATCAGAGGCAGGGAATCAGACGCGGGGAATCAGAGGCGGGGAATCAGAGGCAGGGAATCGGATGTGCGGAATCTGAGATGGGGAATCTGAGGTGGGGAATCAGAGTCCGGGAATCAGATATGGGGAAACAGAGGCGGGGAATCAGAGGCGGGGAAACAGAGGCGGTGAGTCAGATATGGGGAATCAGAGGTGGGGAATCAGAGGTTGGGAATCATATATGGGGAATCAGAGGCGGGGAATCAAAGGCGGGGAAACAGAGGCGGGGAATCAGATATGGGGAATCAGAGGAAGCGAATCAGAGTCAGTGAATTAGAGATGGGGAATCAGAGGCGGGGTATCAGAGGCGGCCAATCAGAGGCGGGGAAACAGAGGCGGGGAATCAGATATGGGGAATCAGAGGTGGGGACTCAGGGGCGGGGAATCAGTGGCAGGGTATCAGTGGCAGGGAATCAGAGGCTGGGAATCAGCGGCCGGGAATCAGATTCCGGGAATAAGAGGACTGGAAATCAGAGATGGGGAATCAGAGGTGGGGAATCAGAGTTGGGGAATCAGAGGCTAGGAATCAGATATGGGGAATCAGAGGAGGGGAATCAGAGGCGGGGAAACAGAGGCGGGGAATCAGAGGCGGGGAATCAGAGATGGGGAATCAGAGGCAGGGCATCAGAGGCAGGGAATCAGACGTGAGCAATCAGAGGCGGGGAATCAGAGCTGGGGAATCAGAGGCGGGAAATCAGAGTTGGGGAATCAGAGGCGGGAAATCAGATATGGGGAAACAGAGGCGGGGAATCAGAAGCGGGGAAACAGAGGCGGGGAATCAGATATGGGGAATCAGAGGTGGGGAATCAGAGGTTGGGAATCAGAGGCAGGGAATCAGACGCGGGGAATCAGAGGCAGGGAATCAGAGGCAGGGAATCGGATGTGTGGAATCAGAGATGGGGAATCAGAGGTGGGGAATCAGAGTCCGGGAATCAGATATGGGGAAACAGAGGCGGGGAATCAGAGGCGGGGAAACAGAGGCGGGGAATCAGATATGGGGAATCTGAGTTGGGGAATCAGAGGTTGGGAATCAGAGGCGGGGAATCAGAGGCGGGGAATCAGATATGGGGAATCAGAGGTGGGGAATCAGGGGCGGGGAGTCTGTGGCAGGGAATCAGAGGAGGGGAATCAGAGGCGGGGAATCAGAGGCAGGGAATCATACACGGGGAATCAGAGGCGGGGAATCAGAGATGGGGAATCAGAAGCCGGGAATCAGAGATGGGGAATCAGAGGCGGTGAATCCGATATGGGGAATCAGAGGCGGGGAATCAGATATGGGGAATCAGAGGAGGCGAATCAGAGACAGTGAATTAGAGATGGGGAATCAGAGGCGGGGTATCAGAGGCGACCAATCAGAGGCGGGGAAACAGAGGCGGGTAATCAGATATGGGGAATCAGAGGTGGGGCATCAGGGGCGGGGATTCAGTGGCAGGGAATCAGAGGCTGGGAATCAGAGGCCGGGAATCAGATGCCGGGAATAAGAGGACTGGGAATCAGAGATGGGGAAGCAGAGGCGGGGTATCAGAGTTGGGGAATCAGAGGCGGGGAGTCAGATATTGGGAATCAGAGGCGGGGAATCAGAGGTGGGGAAACAGAGGCGAGGAATCGTAGGCGGGGAATCAGAGGCAGGGAATCAGACACGGGGAATCAGAGGCGGGGAATCAGAGATGGGGAATCAGAGGCGGGGCATCAGAGGCAGGGAATCAGATGCAAGGAATCAGAGGCGGGGAATCAGAGGTGGGGAATCAGAGGCGGGAAATCAGAGTGGGGAATCAGAGGCGGGGAATCAGATATGGGGAAGCAGAGGCGGGGAATCAGAAGCGGGGAAACAGAGGCGGGGAATCAGATATGGGGAATCAGAGGTGGGGAATATGAGGTTGGGAATAAGAGGCAGGGAATCAGACGCGGGGAATCAGAGGCGGGGAATCAGAGGCAGGGAATCGGATATGGGGAATCAGAGATGGGGAATCAGAGACAGGGAATCAGAGGCAGGGAATCAGAGGCGGGGAATCAGAGGCAGGGAATCGGATGTGCGGAATCAGAGATGGTGAATCAGAGGTGGGGAATCAGAGTCCGGGGAAACAGCGGCGGGGAATCAGATATGGGGAATCAGAGACGGCGAATCAAAGACAGGGAATCAGAGGCAGGGAATCAGATGTGGGGAATCAGAGGCGGCGAATCAGATATTGGGAAACAGAGGCGGGGAATCAGAGGCGGGGAAACAGAGGCGGAGAATCAGATATAGGGAATCAGAGGTGGGGAATCATAGGTTGGGAATCAGAGGCAGGGAATCAGACGCGGGGAATCAGAGGCGGGGAATCAGAGGCAGAGAATCGGATGTGCGGAATCTGAGATGGGGAATCTGAGGTGGGGAATCAGAGTCCGGGAATCAGATATGGGGAAACAGAGGCGGGGAATCAGAGGCGGGGAAACAGAGGCGGGGAGTCAGATATGGGGAATCAGAGGTGGGGAATCAGAGGTTGGGAATCATATATGGGGAATCAGAGGCGGGGAATCAAAGTTGGGGAAACAGAGGCGGGGAATCAGATATGGGGAATCAGAGGAAGCGAATCAGAGTCAGTGAATTAGAGATGGGGAATCAGAGGCGGGGTATCTGAGGCGGCCAATCAGAGGCGGGGAAACAGAGGCGGGGAATCAGATATGGGGAATCAGAGGAGGGGACTCAGGGGCGGGGAATCAGTGGCAGGGAATCAGTGGCAGGGAATCAGAGGCTGGGAATCAGCGGCCGGGAATCAGATTCCGGGAATAAGAGGACTGGAAATCAGAGATGGGGAATCAGAGGTGGGGAATCAGAGTTGGGGAATCAGAGGCTGGGAATCAGATATGGGGAATCAGAGGAGGGGAATCAGAGGCGGGGAAACAGAGGCGGGGAATCAGAGGCGGGGAATCAGAGATGGGGAATCAGAGGCAGGGCATCAGAGGCAGGGAATCAGACGTGAGCAATCAGAGGCGGGGAATCAGAGCTGGGGAATCAGAGGCGGGAAATCAGAGTTGGGGAATCAGAGGCGGGAAATCAGATATGGGGAAACAGAGGCGGGGAATCAGAAGCGGGGAAACAGAGGCGGGGAATCAGATATGGGGAATCAGAGGTGGGGAATCAGAGGTTGGGAATCAGAGGCAGGGAATCAGATGCGGGGAATCAGAGGCAGGGAATCAGAGGCAGGGAATCAGAGGCAGGGAATCAGATGTGGGGAATCAGAGATGGGGAATCAGAGGCAGGGAATCAGAATCAGAAGCGGTGAATCAGAGGTGGGGAATCAGAGGCAGGGAATCAGACGTGGGGAACCAGAGGCGGGGATTCATAGCTGACGAATCAGGGGTGGGGAATCAGAGGTGTGGAATCAGAGGCTGGGAATCAGATATGGGGAATCAGAGGCGGGGAATCAGAGGCGGAGAAACAGAGGCGGGGAATCAGATATGGGGAATCAGAGGTGGGGAATCAGAGGTTGTGAATCAGAGATGGGGAATCAGAGTTGGGGATCAGAGGCGGGGAATCAGATATGGGGAATCAGAGGCGGGGAATCAGAGGCGGGGAAACAGAGGCGGGGAATCAGATATGGGGAATCAGAGGTGGGGAATCAGGGGCGGGGAGTCTGTGGCAGGGAATCAGAGGAGGGGAATCAGAGGCGGGGAATCAGAGGCAGGGAATCATACACGGGGAATCAGAGGCGGGGAATCAGAGATGGGGAATCAGAAGCCGGGAATCAGAGATGGGGAATCAGAGGCGGCGATTCCGATATGGGGAATCAGAGGCGGGGAATCAGATATGGGGAATCAGAGGAGGCGAATCAGAGACAGTGAATTAGAGATGGGGAATCAGAGGCGTGGTATCAGAGGCGACCAATCAGAGGCGGGGAAACAGAGGCGGGTAATCAGATATGGGGAATCAGAGGTGGGGAATCAGGGGCGGAGATTCAGTGGCAGGGAATCAGAGGCTGGGAATCAGAGGCCGGGAATCAGATGCCGGGAATAAGAGGACTGGGAATCAGAGATGGGGAAGCAGAGGCGGCGTATCAGAGTTGGGGAATCAGAGGCGGGGAGTCAGATATGGGGAATCAGAGGCGGGAAATCAGAGGCGGGGAAACAGAGGCGAGGAATCGTAGGCGGGGAATTAGAGGCAGGGAATCAGACACGGGGTATCAGAGGCGGGGAATCAGAGATGGGGAATCAGAGGCGGGGCATCAGAGGCAGGGAATCAGATGCGAGGAATCAGAGGCGGGGAATCAGAGGTGGGGAATCAGAGGCGGGAAATCAGAGTGGGGAATCAGAGGCGGGGAATCAGATATGGGGAAACAGAGGCGGGGAATCAGAAGCGGGGAAACAGAGGCGGGGAATCAGATATGGGGAATCTGAGGTGGGGAATCAGAGACAGGGAATCAGAGGCAGGGAATCAGATGTGGGGAATCAGAGTCGGTGAATCAGATATGGGGAAACAGAGGCGGGGAATCAGAGGCGGGGAAACAGAGGCGGAGAATCAGATATAGGGAATCATAGGTGGGGAATCATAGGTTGGGAATCCTAGGCAGGGAATCAGACGCGGGGAATCAGAGGCGGGGAATCAGAGGCAGGGAATCGGATGTGCGGAATCAGAGATGGGGAATCAGAGGTGGGGAATCAGAGTCCGGGGAAACAGCGGCGGGGAATCAGATATGGGGAATCAGAGACGGCGAATCAAAGACAGGGAATCAGAGGCAGGGAATCAGATGTGGGGAATCAGAGGCGGCGAATCAGATATGGGGAAACAGAGGCGGGGAATCAGAGGCGGGGAAACAGAGGCGGAGAATCAGATATAGGGAATCAGAGGTGGGGAATCATAGGTTGGGAATCAGAGGCAGGGAATCAGACGCGGGGAATCAGAGGCGGGGAATCAGAGGCAGGGAATCGGATGTGCGGAATCTGAGATGGGGAATCAGAGGTGTGGAATCAGAGGCTGGGAATCAGATATGGGGAATCAGAGGCGGGGAATCAGAGGCGGAGAAACAGAGGCGGGGAATCAGATATGGGGAATCAGAGGTGGGGAATCAGAGGTTGGGAATCATATATGGGGAATCAGAGGCGGGGAATCAAAGGCGGGGAAACAGAGGCGGGGAATCAGATATGGGGAGTCAGAGGAAGCGAATCAGAGTCAGTGAATTAGAGATGGGGAATCAGAGGCGGGGTATCAGAGGCGGCCAATCAGAGGCGGGGAAATAGAGGCGGGGAATCAGATATGGGGAATCAGAGGTGGGGACTCAGGGGCGGGGAATCAGTGGCAGGGTATCAGTGGCAGGGAATCAGAGGCTGGGAATCAGCGGCCGGGAATCAGATTCCGGGAATAAGAGGACTGGAAATCAGAGATGGGGAATCAGAGGTGGGGAATCAGAGTTGGGGAATCAGAGGCTAGGAATCAGATATGGGGAATCAGAGGAGGGGAATCAGAGGCGGGGAAACAGAGGCGGGGAATCAGAGGCGGGGAATCAGAGATGGGGAATCAGAGGCAGGGCATCAGAGGCAGGGAATCAGACGTGAGCAATCAGAGGCGGGGAATCAGAGCTGGGGAATCAGAGGCGGGAAATCAGAGTTGGGGAATCAGAGGCGGGAAATCAGATATGGGGAAACAGAGGCGGGGAATCAGAAGCGGGGAAACAGAGGCGGGGAATCAGATATGGGGAATCAGAGGTGGGGAATCAGAGGTTGGGAATCAGAGGCAGGGAATCAGACGCGGGGAATCAGAGGCAGGGAATCAGAGGCAGGGAATCGGATGTGTGGAATCAGAGATGGGGAATCAGAGGTGGGGAATCAGAGTCCGGGAATCAGATATGGGGAAACAGAGGCGGGGAATCAGAGGCGGGGAAACAGAGGCGGGGAATCAGATATGGGGAATCTGAGTTGGGGAATCAGAGGTTTGGAATCAGAGGCGGGGAATCAGAGGCGGGGAATCAGAGACAGGGAATCAGAGGCAGGGAATCAGATGTGGGGAATCAGAGATGGGGAATCAGAGGCAGGGAATCAGAATCAGAAGCGGTGAATCAGAGGTGGGGAATCAGAGGCAGGGAATCAGACGTGGGGAACCAGAGGCGGGGATTCATAGCTGACGAATCAGGGGTGGGGAATCAGAGGTGTGGAATCAGAGGCTGGGAATCAGATATGGGGAATCAGAGGCGGGGAATCAGAGGCGGAGAAACAGAGGCGGGGTATCAGATATGGGGAATCAGAGGTGGGGAATCAGAGGTTGTGAATCAGAGATGGGGAATCAGAGGCGGGGAATCAGAGGCAGGGAATCAGACGCGGGGAATCAGAGGTGGGGAATCAGAGCTGGGGAATCAGAGGCGGGGAATCATAGTTGGGGATTCAGAGATGGGGAATCAGAGGCGGGGATTCCGATATGGGGAATCAGAGGCGGGGATTCAGAAGTGGGAAAACATAGGCGGGGAATCATATGGGGAATCAGAGGTGGCGAATCAGAGGCAGTGAATCAGAGATGGGGAAGCAGAGGTGGGGAATCAGATGTGATGAATCAGAGCTGGGGAATCAGAGGCGGGGATTCAGAGTTGGGGAATCATAGGCGGGGAATCAGATATGGGGAAACAGAGGCTTGGAATCAGAGGCGGGGAAACAGACGTGGGGAATCAGATATGGGGAATCAGAGGTGTTGAATCAGAGATGGGGAATCAGAGGCGGGGAATCAGAGGCAGGGAATCAGACGTGGGGAACCAGACGAGGGGATTCATAGCTGACGAATCAGGGGCGGGAAATCAGAGGTGTGGAATCAGAGGCTGGGAATCAGATATGGGGAATCAGAGGCGGGGAATCAGAGGCGGGAAATCAGAGGTGGGGAATCAGATATGGGGAATCAGAGGTGGGGAATCAGAGGTTGTGAATCAGAGATGGGGAATCAGAGGCGGGGAATCAGAGGCAGGGAATCAGACGCGGGGAATCAGAGGCGGGGAATCAGAGCTGGGGAATCAGAGGCGGGGAATCAGAGTTGGGGATCAGAGGCGGGGAATCAGATATGGGGAATCAGAGGCGGGGAATCAGAGGCGTGGAAACAGAGGCGGGAAATCAGATATGGGGAATAAGAGGTGGGGAATCAGGGGCGGGGAATCTGTGGCAGGGAATCAGAGGCAGGGAATCAGATGTGGGGAATCAGAGGCGGGGAATCAGAGATGGGGAATCAGAGCGGGGAATCAGAGCCAGGGAATCAGACGCGGGGAATCAGAGGCGGGGAATCAGAGATGGGGAATAACAGGCTGGGAATCAGAGTTGGGGTATCAGAGGCGGGGAATCAGATATGGGGAAAAAGAGGCGGGGATTCAGAGGCGGGGAAACAGAGGCAGGGAAACAGATATGGGGAAACAGAGGCGCGGAATCAGAGGCGGGGAAATGAGGCGGGGAATCAGATATGGGGAATCAGAGGTGGGGAATCAGAGGTTGAGAATCAGAGGCAGGGAATCAAGAGGCTGTGAATCAGAGGCAGGGAATCAGATGCGGGGAATCAGAGGCGGGGAATGACAGGTGGGGAATCAGAGTCCAGGAATCAGAGATGGTGAATCAGAGGAGGGGAATCAGAGGCGGGGAAACATAGGTGGGGAATCAGATATGGGGAATCAGAGGTGGGGAATCAGAGGCGGTGAATTAGAGATGGGGAATCAGAGGCTGTGAATCAGAGGCAGGAAATCAGACACGGGGAATAGGAGGCGGGGAATCAGAGGCAGTGAATCAGAGCTGGGGAATCAGAGGTTGGGAATCAGAGGCGAGGAATCAGAGGCGGGGAATCAGAGACAGGGAATCAGAGGCAGGGAATCAGATGTGGGGAATCAGAGATGGGGAATCATAGGCAGGGAATCAGAATCAGAAGCGGGGAATCAGAGGCGGGGAATCAGAGGCCGGGAATCACAGGCCGGGAATCAGAGGCCGGGAATCAGAGGTGGGGAATCAGAGGGAGGGAATCAGACGTGGGGAACCAGAGGCGGGGGTTCATAGCTGACGAATCAGGGGCGGGGAATCAGAGGTGTGGAATCAGAGGCTGGGAATCAGATATGGGGAATCAGAGGGGCGAATCAGAGGCGGGGAAACAGAGGCGGGGAATCAGATATGGGGAATCAGAGGTGGGGAATCAGAGGTTGTGAATCAGAGATGGGGAATCAGAGGCGGGGAATCAGAGGCAGGGAATCAGACGCGGGGAATCAGAGGCGGGGAATCAGAGCTGGGGAATCAGAGGCGGGGAATCAGACGAGGGGAACCAGAGGTGGGGATTCATAGCTGACGAATCAGGGGTGGGGAATCAGAGGTGTGGAATCAGAGGCTGGGAATCAGATATGGGGAATCAGAGGCGGGGAATCAGAGGCGGGGAAACAGAGGCGGGGAATCAGATATGGGGAATCAGAGGTGGGGAATCAGAGGTTGTGAATCAGAGGTGGGGAATCAGAGGCGGGAAATCAGAGTGGGGAATCAGAGGCGGGAAATCAGATATGGGGAAACAGAGGCGGGGAATCAGAAGCGGGGAAACAGAGGCGGGGAATCAGATATGGGGAATCAGAGGTGGGGAATCAGAGGTTGGGAATAAGAGGCAGGGAATCAGACGCGGGGAATCAGAGGCGGGGAATCAGAGGCAGGGAATCGGATATGGGGAATCAGAGATGGGGAATCAGAGACAGGGAATCAGAGGCAGGGAATCAGATGTGGGGAATCAGAGTCGGTGAATCAGATATGGGGAAACAGAGGCGGGGAATCAGAGACAGGGAATCAGAGGCAGGGAATCAGATGTGGGGAATCAGAGGCGGCGAATCAGATATGGGGAAACAGAGGCGGGGAATCAGAGGCGGGGAAACAGAGGCGGAGAATCAGTTATAGGGAATCAGAGGTGGGGAATCATAGGTTGGGAATCAGAGGCAGGGAATCAGACGCGGGGAATCAGAGGCGGGGAATCAGAGGCAGGGAATCGGATGTGCGGAATCTGAGATGGGGAATCTGAGGTGGGGAATCAGAGTCCGGGAATCAGATATGGGGAAACAGAGGCGGGGAATCAGAGGCGGGGAAACAGAGGCGGGGAGTCAGATATGGGGAATCAGAGGTGGGGAATCAGAGGTTGGGAATCATATATGGGGAATCAGAGGCGGGGAATCAAAGGCGGGGAAACAGAGGCGGGGAATCAGATATGGGGAATCAGAGGAAGCGAATCAGAGTCAGTGAATTAGAGATGGGGAATCAGAGGCGGGGTATCAGAGGCGGCCAATCAGAGGCGGGGAAACAGAGGCGGGGAATCAGATATGGGGAATCAGAGGTGGGGACTCAGGGGCGGGGAATCAGTGGCAGGGTATCAGTGGCAGGGAATCAGAGGCTGGGAATCAGCGGCCGGGAATCAGATTCCGGGAATAAGAGGACTGGAAATCAGAGATGGGGAATCAGAGGTGGGGAATCAGAGTTGGGGAATCAGAGGCTAGGAATCAGATATGGGGAATCAGAGGAGGGGAATCAGAGGCGGGGAAACAGAGGCGGGGAATCAGAGGCGGGGAATCAGAGATGGGGAATCAGAGGCAGGGCATCAGAGGCAGGGAATCAGACGTGAGCAATCAGAGGCGGGGAATCAGAGCTGGGGAATCAGAGGCGGGAAATCAGAGTTGGGGAATCAGAGGCGGGAAATCAGATATGGGGAAACAGAGGCGGGGAATCAGAAGCGGGGAAACAGAGGCGGGGAATCAGATATGGGGAATCAGATGTGGGGAATCAGATGTTGGGAATCAGAGGCAGGGAATCAGACGCGGGGTATCAGAGGCAGGGAATCAGAGGCAGGGAATCCGATGTGTGGAATCAGAGATGGGGAATCAGAGGTGGGGAATCAGAGTCCGGGAATCAGATATGGGGAAACAGAGGCGGGGAATCAGAGGTGGGGAAACAGAGGCGGGGAATCAGATATGGGGAATCTGAGTTGGGGAATCAGAGGTTGGGAATCAGAGGCGGGGAATCAGAGGCGGGGAATCAGAGACAGGGAATCAGAGGCAGGGAATCAGATGTGGGGAATCAGAGATGGGGAATCAGAGGCAGGGAATCAGAATCAGAAGCGGTGAATCAGAGGTGGGGAATCAGAGGAAGGGAATCAGACGTGGGGAACCAGAGGCGGGGATTCATAGCTGACGAATCAGGGGTGGGGAATCAGAGGTGTGGAATCAGAGGCTGGGAATCAGATATGGGGAATCAGAGGCGGGGAATCAGAGGCGGAGAAACAGAGGCGGGGAATCAGATATGGGGAATCAGAGGTGGGGAATCAGAGGTTGTGAATCAGAGATGGGGAATCAGAGGCGGGGAATCAGAGGCAGGGAATCAGACGCGGGGAATCAGAGGTGGGGAATCAGAGCTGGGGAATCAGAGGCGGGGAATCATAGTTGGGGATTCAGAGATGGGGAATCAGAGGCGGGGAATCCGATATGGGGAATCAGAGGCGGGGAATCAGAAGTGGGGAAACATAGGCGGGGAATCATATGGGGAATCAGAGGTGGCGAATCAGAGGCAGTGAATCAGAGATGGGGAAGCAGAGGTGGGGAATCAGATGTGATGAATCAGAGCTGGGGAATCAGAGGCGGGGATTCAGAGTTGGGGAATCAGAGGCGGGGAATCAGATATGGGGAAACAGAGGCTTGGAATCAGAGGCGGGGAAACAGACGCGGGGAATCAGATATGGGGAATCAGAGATGGGGAACCAGAGGTGCGGAATCAGACGCGGGGAATCAGAGGTGTTGAATCAGAGATGGGGAATCAGAGGCGGGGAATCAGAGGCAGGGAATCAGACGTGGGGAACCAGAGGAGGGGATTCATAGCTGACGAATCAGGGGCGGGAAATCAGAGGTGTGGAATCAGAGGCTGGGAATCAGATATGGGGAATCAGAGGCGGGGAATCAGAGGCGGGAAATCAGAGGCAGCGAATCAGATATGGGGAATCAGAGGTGGGGAATCAGAGGTTGTGAATCAGAGATGGGGAATCAGAGGCGGGGAATCAGAGGCAGGGAATCAGACGCGGGGAATCAGAGGCGGGGAATCAGAGCTGGGGAATCAGAGGCGGGGAATCAGAGTTGGGGATCAGAGGCGGGGAATCAGATATGGGGAATCAGAGGCGGGGAATCAGAGGCGTGGAAACAGAGGCGGGAAATCAGATATGGGGAATCAGAGGTGGGGAATCAGTGGCGGGGAATCTGTGGCAGGGAATCAGAGGCAGGGAATCAGATGTGGGGAATCAGAGGCGGGGAATCAGAGATGGGGAATCAGTGCGGGGAATCAGAGCCAGGGAATCAGACGCGGGGAATCAGAGGCGGGGAATCAGAGATGGGGAATAACAGGCTGGGAATCAGAGTTGGGGTATCAGAGGCGGGGAATCAGATATGGGGAAAAAGAGGCGGGGATTCAGAGGCGGGGAAACAGAGGCGGGGAAACAGATATGGGGAAACAGAGGCGCGGAATCAGAGGCGGGGAAATGAGGCGGGGAATCAGATATGGGGAATCAGAGGTGGGGAATCAGAGGTTGAGAATCAGAGGCAGGGAATCAGAGGCTGTGAATCAGAGGCAGGGAATCAGATGCGGGGAATCAGAGGCGGGGAATGACAGGTGGGGAATCAGAGTCCAGGAATCAGAGATGGTGAATCAGAGGAGGGGAATCAGAGGCGGGGAAACATAGGTGGGGAATCAGATATGGGGAATCAGAGGTGGGGAATCAGAGGCGGTGAATTATAGATGGGGAATCAGAGGCTGTGAATCAGAGGCAGGAAATCAGACACGGGGAATAGGAGGCGGGGAATCAGAGGCAGTGAATCAGAGCTGGGGAATCAGAGGTTGGGAATCAGAGGTGAGGAATCAGAGGCGGGGAATCAGAGACAGGGAATCAGAGGCAGGGAATCAGATGTGGGGAATCAGAGATGGGGAATCATAGGCAGGGAATCAGAATCAGAAGCGGGGAATCAGAGGCGGGGAATCAGAGGCCGGGAATCACAGGCCGGGAATCAGAGGCCGGGAATCAGAGGTGGGGAATCAGAGGCAGGGAATCAGACGTGGGGAACCAGAGGCGGGGGTTCATAGCTGACGAATCAGGGGCGGGGAATCAGAGGTGTGGAATCAGAGGCTTGGAATCAGATATGGGGAATCAGAGGGGCGAATCAGAGGCGGGGAAACAGAGGCGGGGAATCAGATATAGGGAATCAGAGGTGGGGAATCAGAGGTTGTGAATCAGAGATGGGGAATCAGAGGCGGGGAATCAGAGGCAGGGAATCAGACGCGGGGAATCAGAGGCGGGGAATCAGAGCTGGGGAATCAGAGGCGGGGAATCAGACGAGGGGAACCAGAGGTGGGGATTCATAGCTGACGAATCAGGGGTGGGGAATCAGAGGTGTGGTATCAGAGGCTGGGAATCAGATATGGGGAATCAGAGGCGGGGAATCAGAGGCGGGGAAACAGAGGCGGGGAATCAGATATGGGGAATCAGAGGTGGGGAATCAGAGGTTGTGAATCAGAGATGGGGAATCAGAGGCGGGGAATCAGAGGCAGGGAATCAGACGCGGGGAATCAGAGGCGGGGAATCAGAGCTGGGGAATCAGAGGCGGGGAATCAGAGTTGGGGATCAGAGGCGGGGAATCAGATATGGGGAATCAGAGGCGGGGAATCAGAGGCGGGGAAACAGAGGCGGGGAATCAGATATGGGGAATCAGAGGTGGGGAATCAGAGGTTGGGAATCAGAGGCGGGGAATCAGAGGCGGGGAATCAGAGACAGGGAATCAGAGGCAGGGAATCAGATGTGGGGAATCAGAGGCGGGGAATCCGAGATGGGGAATCAGAGCGGGGAATCAGAGGCAGGGAATCAGACGTGGGGAATCAGAGGCGGGGAATCAGAGATGGGGAATAACAGGCTGGGAATCAGAGTTGGGGTATCAGAGGCGGGGAATCAGATATGGGGAAAAAGAGGCGGGGATTCAGAGGCGGGGAAACAGAGGCGGGGAAACAGATATGGGGAAACAGAGGCGCGGAATCAGAGGCGGGGAAATGAGGCGGGGAATCAGATATGGGGAATCAGAGGTGGGGAATCAGAGGTTGAGAATCAGAGGCAGGGAATCAGAGGCTGTGAATCAGAGGCAGGGAATCAGATGCGGGGAATCAGAGGCGGGGAATGAGAGGTGGGGTATCAGAGTCCAGGAATCAGAGATGGTGAATCAGAGGAGGGGAATCAGAGGCGGGGAAACATAGGTGGGGAATCAGATATGGGGAATCAGAGGTGGGGAATCAGAGGCGGTGAATTAGAGATGGGGAATCAGAGGCTGTGAATCAGAGGCAGGAAATCAGACACGGGGAATAGGAGGCGGGGAATCAGAGGCAGTGAATCACAGCTGGGGAATCAGAGGTTGGGAATCAGAGGCGGGGAATCAGAGGCGGGGAATCAGAGACAGGGAATCAGAGGCAGGGAATCAGATGTGGGGAATCAGAGATGGGGAATCAGAGGCAGGGAATCAGAATCAGAAGCGGGGAATCAGAGGCAGGGAATCAGATGTGGGGAATCAGAGGTGGGGAATCAGAGGCAGGGAATCAGACGTGGGGAACCAGAGGCGGGGATTCATAGCTGACGAATCAGGGGCGGGGAATCAGAGGTGTGGAATCAGAGGCTGGGAATCAGATATGGGGAATCAGAGGGGCGAATCAGAGGCGGGGAAACAGAGGCGGGGATTCAGATATGGGGAATCAGAGGTGGGGAATCAGAGGTTGTGAATCAGAGATGGGGAATCAGAGGCGGGGAATCAAAGGCAGGGAATCAGACACGGGGAATCAGAGGCGGGGAATCAGAGCTGGGGAATCAGTGGCGGGGAATCAGACGTGGAGAACCAGAGGCGGGGATTCATAGCTGACGAATCAGGGGCGGGGAATCAGGGGTGTGGAATCAGAGGCTGGGAATCAGATATGGGGAATCATAGGCGGGGAATCAGAGGCGGGAAAACAGAGGCGGGGAATCAGATATGGGGAATCAGAGGTGGGGAATCAGAGGTTGTGAATCAGAGATGGGCAATCAGAGGCGGGGAATCAGATGCAGGGAATCAGACGCGGGGAATCAGAGGCGGGGAATCAGAGCTGGGGAATCAGAGGCGGGGAATCAGAGTTGGGGATCAGAGGCGGGGAATCAGATATGGGGAATCAGAGGCGGGGAATCAGAGGCGGGGAAACAGAGGCGGGGAATCAGAGGTGGGGAATCAGGGGCGGGGATTCAGTGGCAGGGAATCAGAGGCTGGGAATCAGAGGCCGGGAATCAGATGCCGGGAATAAGAGGACTGGGAATCAGAGATGGGGAATCAGAGGCGGGGTATCAGAGTTGGGGAATCAGAGGCGGGGAGTCAGATATGGGGAATCAGAGGCGGGGAATCAGAGGCGGGGAAACAGAGGCGAGGAATCGTAGGCGGGGAATCAGAGGCAGGGAATCAGACACGGGGAATCAGAGGCGGTGAATCAGAGATGGGGAATCAGAGGCGGGGCATCAGAGGCAGGGAATCAGATGCGAGGAATCAGAGGCGGGGAATCAGAGGTGGGGAATCAGAGGTGGGAAATCAGAGTGGGGAATCAGAGGCGGGGAATCAGATATGGGGAAACAGAGGCGGGGAATCAGAAGCGGGGAAACAGAGGTGGGGAATCAGATATGGGGAATCAGAGGTGGGGAATCAGAGGTTGGGAATAAGAGGCAGGGAATCAGACGCGGGGAATCAGAGGAGGGGGAATCAGAGGCAGGGAATCGGATGTGCGGAATCAGAGATGGGGAATCAGAGGTGGGGAATCAGATTCCGGGGAAACAGCGGCGGGGAATCAGATATGGGGAATCAGAGACGGCGAATCAGAGACAGGGAATCAGAGGCAGGGAATCAGATGTGGGGAATCAGAGTCGGTGAATCAGATATGGGGAAACAGAGGCGGGGAATCAGAGGCGGGGAAACAGAGGCGGAGAATCAGATATAGGGAATCATAGGTGGGGAATTATAGGTTGGGAATCAGAGGCAGGGAATCAGACGCGGGGAATCAGAGGCGGGGAATCAGAGGCAGGGAATCGGATGTGCGGAATCAGAGATGGGGAATCAGAGGTGGGGAATCAGAATCCGGGGAAACAGCGGCGGGGAATCAGATATGGGGAATCAGAGACGGCGAATCAAAGATAGGGAATCAGAGGCAGGGAATCAGATGTGGGGAATCAGAGGCGGCGAATCAGATATGGGGAAACAGAGGCGGGGAATCAGAGGCGGGGAAACAGAGGCGGAGAATCAGATATAGGGAATCAGAGGTGGGGAATCATAGGTTGGGAATCAGAGGCAGGGAATCAGACGCGGGGAATCAGAGGCGGGAAATCAGAGGCAGGGAATCGGATGTGCGGAATCTGAGATGGGGAATCTGAGGTGGGGAATCAGAGTCCGGGAATCAGATATGGGGAAACAGAGGCGGGGAATCAGAGGCGGGGAAACAGAGGCGGGGAGTCAGATATGGGGAATCAGAGGTGGGGAATCAGAGGTTGGGAATCATATATGGGGAATCAGAGGCAGGGAATCAAAGGCGGGAAACAGAGGCGGGGAATCAGATATGGGGAATCAGAGGAAGCGAATCAGAGTCAGTGAATTAGAGATGGGTAATCAGAGGCGGGGTATCAGAGGCGGCCAATCAGAGGCGGGGAAACAGAGGCGGGGAATCAGATATGGGGAATCAGAGGTGGGGAATCAGGGGCGGGGAATCAGTGGCAGGGAATCAGTGGCAGGGAATCAGAGGCTGGGAATCAGCGGCCGGGAATCAGATTCCGGGAATAAGAGGACTGGAAATCAGAGATGGGGAATCAGAGGTGGGGAATCAGGGTTGGGGAATCAGAGGCTGGGAATCAGATATGGGGAATCAGAGGAGGGGAATCAGAGGCGGGGAAACAGAGGTGGGGAATCAGAGGCGGGGAATCAGAGATGGGGAATCAGAGGCGGGGCATCAGAGGCAGGGAATCAGACGTGAGCAATCAGAGGCGGGGAATCAGAGCTGGGGAATCAGAGGCGGGAAATCAGAGTTGGGGAATCAGAGGCGGGAAATCAGATATGGGGAAACAGAGGCGGGGAATCAGAAGCGGGGAAACAGAGGCGGGGAATCAGATATGGGGAATCAGAGGTGGGGAATCAGAGGTTGGGAATCAGAGGCAGGGAATCAGACGCGGGGAATCAGAGGCAGGGAATCAGAGGCAGGGAATCGGATGTGTGGAATCAGAGATGGGGAATCAGAGGTGGGGAATCAGAGGCGGGGAATCAGAGACGGGGAATCAGAGACAGGGAATCAGAGGCAGGGAATCAGATGTGGGGAATCAGAGATGGGGAATCAGAGGCAGGGAATCAGAATCAGAAGCGGTGAATCAGAGGTGGGGAATCAGAGGCAGGGAATCAGACGTGGGGAACCAGAGGCGGGGATTCATAGCTGACGAATCAGGGGCGGGGAATCAGAGGTGTGGAATCAGAGGCTGGGAATCAGATATGGGGAATCAGAGGCGGGGAATCAGAGGCGGGGAAACAGAGGCGGGGAATCAGATATGGGGAATCAGAGGTGGGGAATCAGAGGTTGTGAATCAGAGATGGGGAATCAGAGGCGGGGAATCAGAGGCAGGGAATCAGACGCGGGGAATCAGAGGTGGGGAATCAGAGCTGGGGAATCAGAGGCGGGGAATCATAGTTGGGGATTCAGAGATGGGGAATCAGAGGCGGGGAATCAGATATGGGGAATCAGAGGAAGCGAATCAGAGTCAGTGAATTAGAGATGGGGAATCAGAGGCGGGGTATCAGAGGCGGCCAATCAGAGGCGGGGAAACAGAGGCGGGGAATCAGATATGGGGAATCAGAGGTGGGGACTCAGGGGCGGGGAATCAGTGGCAGGGTATCAGTGGCAGGGAATCAGAGGCTGGGAATCAGCGGCCGGGAATCAGATTCCGGGAATAAGAGGACTGGAAATCAGAGATGGGGAATCAGAGGTGGGGAATCAGAGTTGGGGAATCAGAGGCTAGGAATCAGATATGGGGAATCAGAGGAGGGGAATCAGAGGCGGGGAAACAGAGGCGGGGAATCAGAGGCGGGGAATCAGAGATGGGGAATCAGAGGCAGGGCATCAGAGGCAGGGAATCAGACGTGAGCAATCAGAGGCGGGGAATCAGAGCTGGGGAATCAGAGGCGGGAAATCAGAGTTGGGGAATCAGAGGCGGGAAATCAGATATGGGGAAACAGAGGCGGGGAATCAGAAGCGGGGAAACAGAGGCGGGGAATCAGATATGGGGAATCAGATGTGGGGAATCAGATGTTGGGAATCAGAGGCAGGGAATCAGACGCGGGGTATCAGAGGCAGGGAATCAGAGGCAGGGAATCCGATGTGTGGAATCAGAGATGGGGAATCAGAGGTGGGGAATCAGAGTCCGGGAATCAGATATGGGGAAACAGAGGCGGGGAATCAGAGGTGGGGAAACAGAGGCGGGGAATCAGATATGGGGAATCTGAGTTGGGGAATCAGAGGTTGGGAATCAGAGGCGGGGAATCAGAGGCGGGGAATCAGAGACAGGGAATCAGAGGCAGGGAATCAGATGTGGGGAATCAGAGATGGGGAATCAGAGGCAGGGAATCAGAATCAGAAGCGGTGAATCAGAGGTGGGGAATCAGAGGAAGGGAATCAGACGTGGGGAACCAGAGGCGGGGATTCATAGCTGACGAATCAGGGGTGGGGAATCAGAGGTGTGGAATCAGAGGCTGGGAATCAGATATGGGGAATCAGAGGCGGGGAATCAGAGGCGGAGAAACAGAGGCGGGGAATCAGATATGGGGAATCAGAGGTGGGGAATCAGAGGTTGTGAATCAGAGATGGGGAATCAGAGGCGGGGAATCAGAGGCAGGGAATCAGACGCGGGGAATCAGAGGTGGGGAATCAGAGCTGGGGAATCAGAGGCGGGGAATCATAGTTGGGGATTCAGAGATGGGGAATCAGAGGCGGGGAATCCGATATGGGGAATCAGAGGCGGGGAATCAGAAGTGGGGAAACATAGGCGGGGAATCATATGGGGAATCAGAGGTGGCGAATCAGAGGCAGTGAATCAGAGATGGGGAAGCAGAGGTGGGGAATCAGATGTGATGAATCAGAGCTGGGGAATCAGAGGCGGGGATTCAGAGTTGGGGAATCAGAGGCGGGGAATCAGATATGGGGAAACAGAGGCTTGGAATCAGAGGCGGGGAAACAGACGCGGGGAATCAGATATGGGGAATCAGAGATGGGGAACCAGAGGTGCGGAATCAGACGCGGGGAATCAGAGGTGTTGAATCAGAGATGGGGAATCAGAGGCGGGGCATCAGAGGCTGGGAATCAGATATGGGGAATCAGAGGGGCGAATCAGAGGCGGGGAAACAGAGGCGGGGATTCAGATATGGGGAATCAGAGGTGGGGAATCAGAGGTTGTGAATCAGAGATGGGGAATCAGAGGCGGGGAATCAAAGGCAGGGAATCAGACACGGGGAATCAGAGGCGGGGAATCAGAGCTGGGGAATCAGTGGCGGGGAATCAGACGTGGAGAACCAGAGGCGGGGATTCATAGCTGACGAATCAGGGGCGGGGAATCAGGGGTGTGGAATCAGAGGCTGGGAATCAGATATGGGGAATCATAGGCGGGGAATCAGAGGCGGGAAAACAGAGGCGGGGAATCAGATATGGGGAATCAGAGGTGGGGAATCAGAGGTTGTGAATCAGAGATGGGCAATCAGAGGCGGGGAATCAGATGCAGGGAATCAGACGCGGGGAATCAGAGGCGGGGAATCAGAGCTGGGGAATCAGAGGCGGGGAATCAGAGTTGGGGATCAGAGGCGGGGAATCAGATATGGGGAATCAGAGGCGGGGAATCAGAGGCGGGGAAACAGAGGCGGGGAATCAGAGGTGGGGAATCAGGGGCGGGGATTCAGTGGCAGGGAATCAGAGGCTGGGAATCAGAGGCCGGGAATCAGATGCCGGGAATAAGAGGACTGGGAATCAGAGATGGGGAATCAGAGGCGGGGTATCAGAGTTGGGGAATCAGAGGCGGGGAGTCAGATATGGGGAATCAGAGGCGGGGAATCAGAGGCGGGGAAACAGAGGCGAGGAATCGTAGGCGGGGAATCAGAGGCAGGGAATCAGACACGGGGAATCAGAGGCGGTGAATCAGAGATGGGGAATCAGAGGCGGGGCATCAGAGGCAGGGAATCAGATGCGAGGAATCAGAGGCGGGGAATCAGAGGTGGGGAATCAGAGGTGGGAAATCAGAGTGGGGAATCAGAGGCGGGGAATCAGATATGGGGAAACAGAGGCGGGGAATCAGAAGCGGGGAAACAGAGGTGGGGAATCAGATATGGGGAATCAGAGGTGGGGAATCAGAGGTTGGGAATAAGAGGCAGGGAATCAGACGCGGGGAATCAGAGGAGGGGGAATCAGAGGCAGGGAATCGGATGTGCGGAATCAGAGATGGGGAATCAGAGGTGGGGAATCAGATTCCGGGGAAACAGCGGCGGGGAATCAGATATGGGGAATCAGAGACGGCGAATCAGAGACAGGGAATCAGAGGCAGGGAATCAGATGTGGGGAATCAGAGTCGGTGAATCAGATATGGGGAAACAGAGGCGGGGAATCAGAGGCGGGGAAACAGAGGCGGAGAATCAGATATAGGGAATCATAGGTGGGGAATTATAGGTTGGGAATCAGAGGCAGGGAATCAGACGCGGGGAATCAGAGGCGGGGAATCAGAGGCAGGGAATCGGATGTGCGGAATCAGAGATGGGGAATCAGAGGTGGGGAATCAGAATCCGGGGAAACAGCGGCGGGGAATCAGATATGGGGAATCAGAGACGGCGAATCAAAGATAGGGAATCAGAGGCAGGGAATCAGATGTGGGGAATCAGAGGCGGCGAATCAGATATGGGGAAACAGAGGCGGGGAATCAGAGGCGGGGAAACAGAGGCGGAGAATCAGATATAGGGAATCAGAGGTGGGGAATCATAGGTTGGGAATCAGAGGCAGGGAATCAGACGCGGGGAATCAGAGGCGGGAAATCAGAGGCAGGGAATCGGATGTGCGGAATCTGAGATGGGGAATCTGAGGTGGGGAATCAGAGTCCGGGAATCAGATATGGGGAAACAGAGGCGGGGAATCAGAGGCGGGGAAACAGAGGCGGGGAGTCAGATATGGGGAATCAGAGGTGGGGAATCAGAGGTTGGGAATCATATATGGGGAATCAGAGGCGGGGAATCAAAGGCGGGAAACAGAGGCGGGGAATCAGATATGGGGAATCAGAGGAAGCGAATCAGAGTCAGTGAATTAGAGATGGGTAATCAGAGGCGGGGTATCAGAGGCGGCCAATCAGAGGCGGGGAAACAGAGGCGGGGAATCAGATATGGGGAATCAGAGGTGGGGAATCAGGGGCGGGGAATCAGTGGCAGGGAATCAGTGGCAGGGAATCAGAGGCTGGGAATCAGCGGCCGGGAATCAGATTCCGGGAATAAGAGGACTGGAAATCAGAGATGGGGAATCAGAGGTGGGGAATCAGGGTTGGGGAATCAGAGGCTGGGAATCAGATATGGGGAATCAGAGGAGGGGAATCAGAGGCGGGGAAACAGAGGTGGGGAATCAGAGGCGGGGAATCAGAGATGGGGAATCAGAGGCGGGGCATCAGAGGCAGGGAATCAGACGTGAGCAATCAGAGGCGGGGAATCAGAGCTGGGGAATCAGAGGCGGGAAATCAGAGTTGGGGAATCAGAGGCGGGAAATCAGATATGGGGAAACAGAGGCGGGGAATCAGAAGCGGGGAAACAGAGGCGGGGAATCAGATATGGGGAATCAGAGGTGGGGAATCAGAGGTTGGGAATCAGAGGCAGGGAATCAGACGCGGGGAATCAGAGGCAGGGAATCAGAGGCAGGGAATCGGATGTGTGGAATCAGAGATGGGGAATCAGAGGTGGGGAATCAGAGGCGGGGAATCAGAGACGGGGAATCAGAGACAGGGAATCAGAGGCAGGGAATCAGATGTGGGGAATCAGAGATGGGGAATCAGAGGCAGGGAATCAGAATCAGAAGCGGTGAATCAGAGGTGGGGAATCAGAGGCAGGGAATCAGACGTGGGGAACCAGAGGCGGGGATTCATAGCTGACGAATCAGGGGCGGGGAATCAGAGGTGTGGAATCAGAGGCTGGGAATCAGATATGGGGAATCAGAGGCGGGGAATCAGAGGCGGGGAAACAGAGGCGGGGAATCAGATATGGGGAATCAGAGGTGGGGAATCAGAGGTTGTGAATCAGAGATGGGGAATCAGAGGCGGGGAATCAGAGGCAGGGAATCAGACGCGGGGAATCAGAGGTGGGGAATCAGAGCTGGGGAATCAGAGGCGGGGAATCATAGTTGGGGATTCAGAGATGGGGAATCAGAGGCGGGGAATCCGATATGGGGAATCAGAGGCGGGGAATCAGAAGTGGGGAAACATAGGCGGGGAATCATATGGGGAATCAGAGGTGGCGAATCAGAGGCAGTGAATCAGAGATGGGGAAGCAGAGGTGGGGAATCAGATGTGATGAATCAGAGCTGGGGAATCAGAGGCGGGGATTCAGAGTTGGGGAATCAGAGGCGGGGTATCAGATATGGGGAAACAGAGGCGTGGAATCAGAGGCGGGGAAACAGACGCGGGGAATCAGATATGGGGAATCAGAGATGGGGAATCAGAGGTGGGGTATCAGACGTGGGGAATCAGAGGTGTTGAATCAGAGATGGGGAATCAGAGGCGGGGAATCAGAGGCAGGGAATCAGACGTGGGGAACCAGAGGAGGGGATTCATAGCTGACGAATCAGGGGCGGGGAATCAGAGGTGTGGAATCAGAGGCTGGGAATCAGATATGGGGAATCAGAGGCGGGGAATCAGAGGCGGGAAATCAGAGGCATGGAATCAGATATGTGGAATCAGAGGTGGGGAATCAGAGGTTGTGAATCAGAGATGGGGAATCAGAGGCGGGGAATCAGAGGCAGGGAATCAGACGCGGGGAATCAGAGGCGGGGAATCAGAGCTGGGGAATCAGAGGCGGGGAATCAGAGTTGGGGATCAGAGGCGGGGAATCAGATATGGGGAATCAGAGGCGGGGAATCAGAGGCGGGGAAACAGAGGCGGGAAATCAGATATGGGGAATCAGAGGTGGGGAATCAGGGGCGGGGAATCTGTGGCAGGGAATCAGAGGAGGGGAATCAGAGGCGGGGAATCAGAGGCAGGGAATCATACACGGGGAATCAGAGGCGGGGAATCAGAGATGGGGAATCAGAGGCCGGGAATCAGAGGTGGGGAATCAGAGTCCGGGAATCAGAGATGGGGCATCAGAGGCGGGGAATCAGATATGGGGAATCAGAGCCGGGGAATCAGAGGCGGGGAAACAGAGGCGGGGAATCAGATATGGGGAATCAGAGGAGGCGAATCAGAGGCAGTGAATTAGAGATGGGGAATCAGAGGCGGGGTATCAGAGGCGACCAATCAGAGGCGGGGAAACAGAGGCGGGGAATCAGATATGGGGAATCAGAGGTGGGGAATCAGGGGCGGGGAATCAGTGGCAGGGAATCAGAGGCTGGGAATCAGAGGCCGGGAATCAGATGCCGGGAATAAGAGGACTGGGAATCAGAGATGGGGAATCAGAGGCGGGGAATCACAGTTGGGGAATCAGAGGCGGGGAGTCAGATATGGGGAATCAGAGGCGGGGAATCAGAGGCAGGGAAACAGAGGTGGGGAATCAGAGGCGGGGAATCAGAGGCAGGGAATCAGACACGGGGAATCAGAAGTGGTGAATCAGAGATGGGGAATCAGAGGCGGGGCATCAGAGGCAGGGAATCAGATGCGAGGAATCAGAGGCGGGGAATCAGAGGTGGGGAATCAGAGGCGTGAAATCAGAGTGGGGAATCAGAGGCGGGGAATCAGAAGCGGGGAAACAGAGGCGGGGAATCAGATATGGGGAATCAGAGGTGGGGAATCAGAGGTTGGGAATAAGAGGCAGGGAATCAGACACGGGGAATCAGATATGGGGAATCAGAGGCGGGGAATCAGAGGCGGGGAAACAGAGGCGGGGAATCAGAGGTGGGGAATCAGGGGCGGGGATTCAGTGGCAGGGAATCAGAGGCTGGGAATCAGAGGCCGGGAATCAGATGCCGGGAATAAGAGGACTGGGGATCAGAGATGGGGAATCAGAGGCGGGGAATCACAGTTGGGGAATCAGAGGCGGGGAGTCAGATATGGGGAATCAGAGGCGGGGAATCAGAGGCGGGGAAACAGAGGCGGGGAATCAGAGGCGGGGAATCAGAGGCAGGGAATCAGACACGGGGAATCAGAGGCGGTGAATCAGAGATGGGGAATCAGAGGCGGGGCATCAGAGGCAGGGAATCAGATGCGAGGAATCAGAGGCGGGGAATCAGAGGTGGGGAATCAGAGGCGGGAAATCAGAGTGGGGAATCAGAGGCGGGGAATCAGATATGGGGAAACAGAGGCGGGGAATCAGAAGCGGGGAAACAGAGGCGGGGAATCAGATATGGGGAATCAGAGGTGGGGAATCAGAGGTTGGGAATCAGAGGCAGGGAATCAGACACGGGGATTCAGATATGGGGAATCAGAGGCGGGGAATCAGAGGCGGGTAAACAGAGGCGGGGAATCAGATATGGGGAAACAGAGGCGGGGAATCAGAAACGGGGAAACAGAGGCGGGGAATCAGATATGGGGAATCAGAGGTGGGGAATCGGAGGTTGGGAATAAGAGGCAGGGAATCAGACGCGGGGAATCAAAGGCGGGGAATAAGAGGCAGGGAATCGGATGTGCGGAATCAGAGATGGGGAATCAGAGGTGGGGAATCAGAGTCCGGGGAAACAGCGGCGGGGAATCAGATATGGGGAATCAGAGGTGGGGAATCAGAGGTTGGGAATCAGAGGCGGGGAATCAGAGGCGGGGAATCAGAGACAGGGAATCAGAGGCAGGGAATCAGATGTGGGGAATCAGAGGCGGGGAATCAGAGATGGGGAATCAGAGCGGGGAATCAGAGGCAGGGAATCAGACGCGGGGAATCAGAGGCGGGGAATCAGAGATGGGGAATAACAGGCTGGGAATCAGAGTTGGGGTATCAGATGCGGGGAATCAGATATGGGGAAAAAGAGGCGGGGATTCAGAGGCGGGGAAACAGAGGCGGGGAAACAGATATGGGGAAACAGAGGCGCGGAATCAGAGGCGGGGAAATGAGGCGGGGAATCAGATATGGGGAATCAGAGGTGGGGAATCAGAGGTTGAGAATCAGAGGCAGGGAATCAGAGGCTGTGAATCAGAGGCAGGGAATCAGATGCGGGGAATCAGAGGCGGGGAATGAGAGGTGGGGAATCAGAGTCCAGGAATCAGAGATGGTGAATCAGAGGAGGGGAATCAGAGGCGGGGAAACATAGGTGGGGAATCAGATATGGGGAATCAGAGGTGGGGAATCAGAGGCGGTGAATTAGAGATGGGGAATCAGAGGCTGTGAATCAGAGGCAGGAAATCAGACACGGGGAATAGGAGGCGGGGAATCTGAGGCAGTGAATCAGAGCTGGGGAATCAGAGGTTGGGAATCAGAGGCGAGGAATCAGAGGCGGGGAATCAGAGACAGGGAATCAGAGGCAGGGAATCAGATGTGGGGAATCAGAGATGGGGAATCAGAGGCAGGGAATCAGAATCAGAAGCGGGGAATCAGAGACGGGGAATCAGAGGCCGGGAATCACAGGCCGGGAATCAGAGGCCGGGAATCAGAGTGGGGAATCAGAGGCAGGGAATCAGACGTGGGGAACCAGAGGCGGGGGTTCATAGCTGACGAATCAGGGGCGGGGAATCAGAGGTGTGGAATCAGAGGCTGGGAATCAGATATGGGGAATCAGAGGGGCGAATCAGAGGCGGGGAAACAGAGGCTGGGAATCAGATATGGGGAATCAGAGGTGGGGAATCAGAGGTTGTGAATCAGAGATGGGGAATCAGACGCGAGGAATCAGAGGCGGGGAATCAGAGCTGGGGAATAAGAGGTGGGGAATCAGATGTGGGGAACCAGAGGCGGGGATTCATAGCTGACGAATCAGGGGTGGGGAATCAGAGGTGTGGAATCAGAGGCTGGGAATCAGATATGGGGAATCAGAGGCGGGGAATCAGAGGCGGGGAAACAGAGGCGGGGAATCAGATATGGGGAATCAGAGGTGGGGAATCAGAGGTTGTGATTCAGAGATGGGGAATCAGAGGCGGGGAATCAGAGGCAGGGAATCAGACGCGGGGAATCAGAGGCGGGGAATCAGAGCTGGGGAATCAGTGGCGGGGAATCAGAGTTGGGGATCAGAGGCGGGGAATCAGATATGGGGAATCAGAGGCGGGGAATCAGAGGCGGGGAAACAGAGGCGGGGAATCAGATATGGAGAATCAGAGGTGGGGAATCAGAGGTTGGGAATCAGAGGCGGGGAATCAGAGGCGGGGAATCAGAGACAGGGAATCAGAGGCAGGGAATCAGATGTGGGGAATTAGTGGCGGTGAATCAGTGATGGGGAATCAGAGCGGGGAATCAGAGGCAGGGAATGAGACGCGGGGAATCAGAGGCGGGGAATCAGAGATGGGGAATAACAGGCTGGGAATCAGAGTTGGGGTATCAGAGGCGGGGAATCAGATATGGGGAAAAAGAGGCGAGGATTCAGAGGCGGGGAAACAGAGGCGGGGAAACAGATATGGGGAAACAGAGGCGCGGAATCAGAGGCGGGGAAATGAGGCGGGGAATCAGATATGGGGAATCAGAGGTGGGGAATCAGAGGTTGAGAATCAGAGGCAGGGAATCAGAGGCTGTGAATCAGAGGCAGGGAATCAGATGCGGGGAATCAGAGGCGGGGAATGAGAGGTGGGGAATCAGAGTCCAGGAATCAGAGATGGTGAATCAGAGGAGGGGAATCAGAGGCGGGGAAACATAGGTGGGGAATCAGATATGGGGAATCAGAGGTGGGGAATCAGAGGCGGTGAATTAGAGATGGGGAATCAGAGGCTGTGAATCAGAGGCAGGAAATCAGACACGGGGAATAGGAGGCGGGGAATCAGAGGCAGTGAATCAGAGCTGGGGAATCAGAGGTTGGGAATCAGAGGCGGGGAATCAGAGGCGGGGAATCAGAGACAGGGAATCAGAGGCAGGGAATCAGATGTGGGGAATCAGAGATGGGGAATCAGAGGCAGGGAATCAGAATCAGAAGCGGGGAATCAGAGGCGGGGAATCAGAGGCCGGGAAACACAGGCCGGGAATCAGAGGCCGGGAATCAGAGGTGGGGAATCAGAGGCAGGGAATCAGACGTGGGGAACCAGAGGAGGGGATTCATAGCTGACGAATCAGGGGCGGGGAATCAGAGGTGTGGAATCAGAGGCTGGGAATCAGATATTGGGAATCAGAGGGGCGAATCAGAGGCGGGGAAACAGAGGCGGGGAATCAGATATGGGGAATCAGAGGTGGGGAATCAGAGGTTGTGAATCAGAGATGGGGAATCAGAGGCGGGGAATCAGAGGCAGGGAATCAGACGTGGGGAACCAGAGGCGGGGGTTCATAGCTGACGAATCAGGGGCGGGGAATCAGAGGTGTGGAATCAGAGGCTGGGAATCAGATATGGGGAATCAGAGGGGCGAATCAGAGGCGGGGAAACAGAGGCCGGGAATCAGATGCCGGGAATAAGAGGACTGGGAATCAGAGATGGGGAATCAGAGGCGGGGAATCACAGTTGGGGAATCAGAAGCGGGGAGTCAGATATGGGGAATCAGAGGCGGGGAATCAGAGGCGGGGAAACAGAGGTGGGGAATCAGAGGCGGGGAATCAGAGGCAGGGAATCAGACGTGGGGAACCAGAGGCGGGGGTTCATAGCTGACGAATCAGGGGCGGGGAATCAGAGGTGTGGAATCAGAGGCTGGGAATCAGATATGGGGAATCAGAGGGGCGAATCAGAGGCGGGGAAACAGAGGCTGGGAATCAGATATGGGGAATCAGAGGTGGGGAATCAGAGGTTGTGAATCAGAGATGGGGAATCAGAGGCGGGGAATCAGAGGCAGGGAATCAGACGCGGGGAATCAGAGGCGGGGAATCAGAGCTGGGGAATCAGAGGCGGGGAATCAGATGTGGGGAACCAGAGGCGGGGAATCAGAGGTTGAGAATCAGAGGCAGGGAATCAGAGGCTGTGAATCAGAGGCAGGGAATCAGATGCGTGGAATCAGAGGCGGGGAATGAGAGGTGGGGAATCGGAGTCCAGGAATCAGAGATGGTGAAACAGAGGAGGGGAATCAGAGGCGGGGAAACATAGGTGGGGAATCAGATATGGGGAATCAGAGGTGGGGAATCAGAGGCGGTGAATTAGAGATGGGGAATCAGAGGCTGTGTATCAGAAGCAGGAAATCAGACACGGGGAATAGGAGGCGGGGAATCAGAGGCAGTGAATCAGAGCTGGGGAATCAGAGGTTGGGAATCAGATGCGGGGAATCAGAGGCGGGGAATCAGAGACAGGGAATCAGAGGCAGGGAATCAGATGTGGGGAAACAGAGATGGGGAATCAGAGGCAGGGAATCAGAATCAGAAGCGGGGAATCAGAGGCGGGGAATCAGAGGCCGGGAAACACAGGCCGGGAATCAGAGGCCGGGAATCAGAGGTGGGGAATCAGAGGCAGGGAATCAGACGTGGGGAACCAGAGGCGGGGATTCATAGCTGACGAATCAGGGGCGGGGAATCAGAGGTGTGGAATCAGAGGCTGGGAATCAGATATGGGGAATCAGAGGGGCGAATCAGAGGCGGGGAAACAGAGACCGGGAATCAGATGCCGGGAATAAGAGGACTGGGAATCAGAGATGGGGAATCCGAGGCGGGGAATCACAGTTGGGGAATCAGAGGCGGGGAGTCAGATATGGGGAATCAGAGGCGGGGAATCAGAGGCGGGGAAACAGAGGCGGGGAATCAGAGGCGGGGAATCAGAGGCAGGGAATCAGACACGGGGAATCAGAGGCGGGGAATCAGAGATGGGGAATCAGAGGCGGGGCATCAGAGGCAGAGAATCAGATGCGAGGAATCAGAGGCGGGGAATCAGAGGTGGGGAATCAGAGGCGGGAAATCAGAGTTTGGGAATCAGAGGGGGGAATCAGATATGCGGAAACAGAGGCGGGGAATCAGAAACGGGGAAACAGAGGCGGGGAATCAGGTATGGGGAATCAGAGGTGGGGAATCAGAGGTTGGGAATAAGAGGCAGGGAATCAGACGCGGGGAATCAAAGGCGGGGAATCAGAGGCAGGGAATCGGATGTGCGGAATCAGAGATGGGGAATCAGAGGTGGGGAATCAGAGTCCGGGGAAACAGCGGCGAGGAATCAGATATGGGGAATCAGAGGTGGGGAATCAGAGGTTGGGAATCAGAGGCGGGGAATCAGAGGCGGGGAATCAGAGACAGGGAATCAGAGGCAGGGAATCAGATGTGGGGAATCAGAGGTGGGGAATCAGAGATGGGGAATCAGAGCGGGGAATCAGAGGCAGGGAATCAGACGCGGGGAATCAGAGGCGGGGAATCAGAGATGGGGAATAACAGGCTGGGAATCAGAGTTGGGGTATCAGAGGCGGGGAATCAGATATGGGGAAAAAGAGACGGGGATTCAGAGGCGGGGAAACAGAGGCGGGGAAACAGATATGGGGAAACAGAGGCGCGGAATCAGAGGCGGGGAAATGAGGCGGGGAATCAGATATGGGGAATCAGAGGTGGGGAATCAGAGGTTGAGAATCAGAGGCAGGGAATCAGAGGCTGTGAATCAGAGGCAGGGAATCAGATGCGGGGAATCAGAGGCGGGGAATGAGAGGTGGGGAATCAGAGTCCAGGAATCAGAGATGGTGAATCAGAGGAGGGGAATCAGAGGCGGGGAAACACAGGTGGGGAATCAGATATGGGGAATCAGAGGTGGGGAATCAGAGGCGGTGAATTAGAGATGGGGAATCAGAGGCTGTGAATCAGAGGCAGGAAATCAGACACGGGGAATAGGAGGCGGGGAATCAGAGGCAGTGAATCAGAGCTGGGGAATCAGAGGTTGGGAATCAGAGGCGAGGAATCAGAGGCGGGGAATCAGAGACAGGGAATCAGAGGCAGGGAATCAGATGTGGGGAATCAGAGATGGGGAATCAGAGGCAGGGAATCAGAATCAGAAGCGGGGAATCAGAGGCGGGGAATCAGAGGCAGGGAATCAGACGCGGGGAATCAGAGGCGGGGAATCAGAGCTGGGGAATCAGAGGCGGGGAATCAGATGTGGGGAACCAGAGGCGGGGATTCATAGCTGACGAATCAGGGGTGGGGAATCAGAGGTGTGGAATCAGAGGCTGGGAATCAGATATGGGGAATCAGAGACAGGGAATCAGAGGCAGGGAATCAGATGTGGGGAATCAGTGGTGGGGAATCAGAGATGGGGAATCAGAGCGGGGAATCAGAGGCAGGGAATCAGACGCGGGGAATCAGAGGCGGGGAATCAGAGATGGGGAATAACAGGCTGGGAATCAGAGTTGGTGTATCAGAGGCGGGGAATCAGATATGGGGAAATAGAGGCGGGGATTCAGAGGCGGGGAAACAGAGGCGGGGAAACAGATATGGGGAAACAGAGGCGCGGAATCAGAGGCGGGGAAATGAGGCGGGGAATCAGATATGGGGAATGAGAGGTGGGGAATCAGAGGTTGAGAATCAGACGCGGGGAATCAGAGGTTGTGAATCAGAGATGGGGAATCAGAGGCGGGGAATCAGAGGCAGGGAATCAGACGCGGGGAATCAGAGGCGGGGAATCAGAGCTGGGGAATCAGAGGCGGGGAATCAGAGTTGGGGATCAGAGGCGGGGAATGAGAGGTGGGGAATCAGAGTCCAGGAATCAGAGATGGTGAATCAGAGGAGGGGAATCAGAGGCGGGGAAACATAGGTGGGGAATCAGATATGGGGAATCAGAGGTGGGGAATCAGAGGCGGTGAATTAGAGATGGGGAATCAGAGGCTGTGAATCAGAGGCAGGAAATCAGACACGGGGAATAGGAGGTGGGGAATCAGAGGCAGTGAATCAGAGCTGGGGAATCAGAGGTTGGGAATCAGAGGCGAGGAATCAGAGGCGGGGAATCAGAGACAGGGAATCAGAGGCAGGGAATCAGATGTGGGGAATCAGAGATGGGGAATCAGAGGCAGGGAATCAGAATCAGAAGCGGGGAATCAGAGGCGGGGAATCAGAGGCCGGGAATCACAGGCCGGGAATCAGAGGCCGGGAATCAGAGGTGGGGAATCAGAGGCAGGGAATCAGACGTGGGGAACCAGAGGCGGGGGTTCATAGCTGACGAATCAGGGGCGGGGAATCAGAGGTGTGGAATCAGAGGCTGGGAATCAGATATGGGGAATCAGAGGGGCGAATCAGAGGCGGGGAAACAGAGGCCGGGAATCAGATGCCGGGAATAAGAGGACTGGGAATCAGAGATGGGGAATCAGAGGCGGGGAATAACAGTTGAGGAATCAGAGGCGGGGAGTCAGATATGGGGAATCAGAGGCGGGGAATCAGAGGCGGGGAAACAGAGGCGGGGAATCAGAGGCGGGGAATCAGAGGCAGGGAATCAGACGTGGGGAACCAGAGGCGGGGGTTCATAGCTGACGAATCAGGGGCGGGGAATCAGAGGTGTGGAATCAGAGGCTGGGAATCAGATATGGGGAATCAGAGGGGCGATTCAGAGGCGGGGAAACAGAGGCTGGGAATCAGATATGGGGAATCAAAGGCGGGGAATCAGAGGCAGGGAATCAGACGCGGGGAATCAGAGGCGGGGAATCAGAGCTGGGGAATCAGAGGCGGGGAATCAGATGTGGGGAACCAGAGGCGGGGATTCATAGCTGACGAATCAGGGGTGGGGAATCAGAGGTGTGGAATCAGAGGCTGGGAATCAGATATGGGGAATCAGAGGCGGGGAATCAGAGGCGGGGAAACAGAGGCGGGGAATCAGATATGGGGAATCAGAGGTGGGGAATCAGAGGTTGTGAATCAGAGATGGGGAATCAGAGGCGGGGAATCAGAGGCAGGGAATCAGACGCGGGGAATCAGAGGCGGGGAATCAGAGCTGGGGAATCAGAGGCGGGGAATCAGAGTTGGGGATCAGAGGCGGGGAATCAGATATGGGGAATCAGAGGCGGGGAATCAGGGGCGGGGAAACAGAGGCGGGGAAACAGATATGGGGAATCAGAGGTGCGGAATCAGAGGTTGGGAATCAGAGGCGGGGAATCAGAGGCGGGGAATCAGAGACAGGGAATCAGATGCAGGGAATCAGATGTGGGGAATCAGTGGCGGGGAATCAGAGATGGGGAATCAGAGCGGGGAATCAGAGGCAGGGAATCAGACGCGGGGAATCAGAGGCGGGGAATCAGAGATGGGGAATAACAGGCTGGGAATCAGAGTTGGTGTATCAGAGGCGGGGAATCAGATATGGGGAAATAGAGGCGGGGATTCAGAGGCGGGGAAACAGAGGCGGGGAAACAGATATGGGGAAACAGAGGCGCGGAATCAGAGGCGGGGAAATGAGGCGGGGAATCAGATATGGGGAATGAGAGGTGGGGAAACAGAGGTTGAGAATCAGAGGCAGGGAATCAGAGGCTGTGAATCAGAGGCAGGGAATCAGATGCGTGGAATCAGAGGCGGGGAATGAGAGGTGGGGAATCAGAGTCCAGGAATCAGAGATGGTGAAACAGAGGAGGGGAATCAGAGGCGGGGAAACATAGGTGGGGAATCAGATATGGGGAATCAGAGGTGGGGAATCAGAGGCGGTGAATTAGAGATGGGGAATCAGAGGCTGTGTATCAGAGGCAGGAAATCAGACACGGGGAATAGGAGGCGGGGAATCAGAGGCAGTGAATCTGAGCTGGGGAATCAGAGGTTGGGAATCAGATGCGGGGAATCAGAGGCGGGGAATCAGAGACAGGGAATCAGAGGCAGGGAATCAGATGTGGGGAAACAGAGATGGGGAATCAGAGGCAGGGAATCAGAATCAGAAGCGGGGAATCAGAGGCGGGGAATCAGAGGCCGGGAAACACAGGCCGGGAATCAGAGGCCGGGAATCAGAGGTGGGGAATCAGAGGCAGGGAATCAGACGTGAGGAACCAGAGGCGGGGATTCATAGCTGACGAATCAGGGGCGGGGAATCAGAGGTGTGGAATCAGAGGCTGGGAATCAGATATGGGGAATCAGAGGGGCGAATCAGAGGCGGGGAAACAGAGGCCGGGAATCAGATGCCGGGAATAAGAGGACTGGGAATCAGAGATGGGGAATCAGAGGCGGGGAATCACAGTTGGGGAATCAGAGGCGGGGAGTCAGATATGGGGCATCAGAGGCGGGGAATCAGAGGCGGGGAAACAGAGGCGGGGAATCAGAGGCGGGGAATCAGAGGCAGGGAATCAGACACGGGGAATCAGAGGCGGGGAATCAGAGATGGGGAATCAGAGGCGGGGCATCAGAGGCAGAGAATCAGATGCGAGGAATCAGAGGCGGGGAATCAGAGGTGGGGAATCAGAGGCGGGAAATCAGAGTTTGGGAATCAGAGGGGGGAATCAGATATGGGGAAACAGAGGCGGGGAATCAGAAACGGGGAAACAGAGGCGGGGAATCAGATATGGGGAATCAGAGGTGGGGAATCAGAGGTTGGGAATAAGAGGCAGGGAATCAGACGCAGGGAATCAAAGGCGGGGAATCAGAGGCAGGGAATCGGATGTGCGGAATCAGAGATGGGGAATCAGAGGTGGGGAATCAGAGTCCGGGGAAACAGCGGCGAGGAATCAGATATGGGGAATCAGAGGTGGGGAATCAGAGGTTGGGAATCAGAGGCGGGGAATCAGAGGCGGGGAATCAGAGACAGGGAATCAGAGGCAGGGAATCAGATGTGGGGAATCAGAGGTGGGGAATCAGAGATGGGGAATCAGAGCGGGGAATCAGAGGCAGAGAATCAGATGCGGGGAATCAGAGGCGGGGAATCAGAGATGGGGAATAACAGGCTGGGAATCAGAGTTGGGGTATCAGAGGCGGGGAATCAGATATGGGGAAAAAGAGGCGGGGATTCAGAGGCGGGGAAACAGAGACGGGGAAACAGATATGGGGAAACAGAGGCGCGGAATCAGAGGCGGGGAAATGAGGCGGGGAATCAGAGGTTGAGAATCAGAGGCAGGGAATCAGAGGCTGTGAATCAGAGGCAGGGAATCAGATGCGGGGAATCAGAGGCGGGGAATGAGAGGTGGGGAATCAGAGTCCAGGAATCAGAGATGGTGAATCAGAGGAGGGGAATCAGAGGCGGGGAAACATAGGTGGGGAATCAGATATGGGGAATCAGAGGTGGGGAATCAGAGGCGGTGAATTAGAGATGGGGAATCAGAGGCTGTGAATCATAGGCAGGAAATCAGACACGGGGAATAGGAGGCGGGGAATCAGGGGCAGTGAATCAGAGCTGGGGAATCAGAGGTTGGGAATCAGAGGCGAGGAATCAGAGGCGGGGAATCAGAGACAGGGAATCAGAGGCAGGGAATCAGCTGTGGGGAATCAGAGATGGGGAATCAGAGGCAGGGAATCAGAATCAGAAGCGGGGAATCAGAGGCGGGGAATCAGAGGCAGGGAATCAGACGCGGGGAATCAGAGGCGGGGAATCAGAGCTGGGGAATCAGAGGCACGGAATCAGATGTGGGGAACCAGAGGCGGGGATTCATAGCTGACGAATCAGGGGTGGGGAATCAGAGGTGTGGAATCAGAGGCTGGGAATCAGATATGGGGAATCAGAGGCGGGGAATCAGAGGCGGGGAAACAGAGGCGGGGAATCAGATATGGGGAATCAGAGGTGGGGAATCAGAGGTTGTGAATCAGAGATGGGGAATCAGAGGCGGGGAATCAGAGGCAGGGAATCAGACGCGGGGAATCAGAGGCGGGTAATCAGAGCTGGGGAATCAGAGGCGGGGAATCAGAGTTGGGGATCAGAGGCGGGGAATCAGATATGGGGAATCAGAGGCGGGGAATCAGAGGCGGGGAAACAGAGGCAAGGAATCAGATATGGAGAATCAGAGGTGGGGAATCAGAGGTTGGGAATCAGAGGCGGGGAATCAGAGGCGGGGAATCAGAGACAGGGAATCAGAGGCAGGGAATCAGATGTGGGGAATCAGTGGCGCGGAATCAGAGATGGGGAATCAGAGCGGGGAATCAGAGGCAGGGAATCAGACGCGGGGAATCAGAGGCGGGGAATCAGAGATGGGGAACAACAGGCTGGGAATCAGAGTTGGGGTATCAGAGGCGGGGAATCAGATATGGGGAAATAGAGGCGGGGATTCAGAGGCGGGGAAACAGAGGCGGGGAAACAGATATGGGGAAACAGAGGCGCGGAATCAGAGGCGGGGAAATGAGGCGGGGAATCAGATATGGGGAATCAGAGGTGGGGAATCAGAGGTTGAGAATCAGAGGCAGGGATTCAGAGGCTGTGAATCAGAGGCAGGGAATCAGATGCGTGGAATCAGAGGCGGGGAATGAGAGGTGGGGAATCAGAGTCCAGGAATCAGAGATGGTGAAACAGAGGAGGGGAATCAGAGGCGGGGAAACATAGGTGGGGAATCAGATATGGGGAATCAGAGGTGGGGAATCAGAGGCGGTGAATTAGAGATGGGGAATCAGAGGCTGTGAATCAGAGGCAGGAAATCAGACACGGGGAATAGGAGGCGGGGAATCAGAGGCAGTGAATCAGAGCTGGGGAATCAGAGGTTGGGAATCAGAGGCGGGGAATCAGAGGCGGGGAATCAGAGACAGGGAATCAGAGGCAGGGAATCAGATGTGGGGAATCAGAGATGGGGAATCAGAGGCAGGGAATCAGAATCAGAAGCGGGGAATCAGAGGCGGGGAATCCGAGGCCGGGAAACACAGGCCGGGAATCAGAGGCCGGGAATCAGAGGTGGGGAATCAGAGGCAGGGAATCAGACGTGGGGAACCAGAGGCGGGGATTCATAGCTGACGAATCAGAGGTGTGGAATCAGAGGCTGGGAATCAGATATGGGGAATCAGAGGGGCGAATCAGAGGCGGGGAAACAGAGGCGGGGAATCAGATATGGGGAATCAGAGGTGGGGAATCAGAGGTTGTTAATCAGAGATGGGGAATCAGAGGCGGGGAATCAGAGGCAGGGAATCACACGCGGGGAATCAGAGGCGGGTAATCAGAGCTGGGGAATCAGAGGCGGGGAATCAGACGTGGGGAACCAGAGGCGGGGATTCATAGCTGACGAATCAGGGGCGGGGAATCAGAGGTGTGGAATCAGAGGCTGGGAATCAGATATGGGGAATCAGAGGCGGGGAATCAGAGGCGGGGAAACAGAGGCAGGGAATCAGATATGGGGAATCAGAGGTGGGGAATCAGAGGTTGTGAATCAGAGATGGGGAATCAGAGGCGGGGAATCAGAGGCAGGGAATCAGACGCGGGGAATCAGAGGTGGTGAATCAGAGCTGGGGAATCAGAGGCGGGGAATCAGAGTTGGGGATCAGAGGCGGTGAATCAGATATGGGGAATCAGAGGCGGGGAATCAGAGGCGGGGAAACAGAGGCGGGGAATCAGATATGGGGAATCAAGGTGGGGAATCAGGTGCGGGGAGTCTGTGGCAGGGAATCAGAGGAGGGGAATCAGAGGCGGGGAATCAGAGGCAGGGAATCATACACGGGGAATCAGAGGCGGGGAATCAGAGATGGGGAATCAGAGGCCGGGAATCAGAGGTGGGGAATCAGAGTCCGGGAATCAGAGATGGGGAATCAGAGGCGGCGATTCCGATATGGGGAATCAGAGGCGGGGAATCAGATATGGGGAATCAGAGGAGGCGAATCAGAGGCAGTGAATTTGAGATGGGGAATCAGAGGCGGGGTATCAGAGGCGACCAATCAGAGGCGGGGAAACAGAGGCGGGGAATCAGATATGGGGAATCAGAGGTGGGGAATCAGGGGCGGGGATTCAGTGGCAGGGAATCAGAGGCTGGGAATCAGAGGCCGGGAATCAGATGCCGGGAATAAGAGGACTGGGAATCAGAGATGGGGAATCAGAGGCGGGGTATCAGAGTTGGGGAATCAGAGGCGGGGAGTCAGATATGGGGAATCAGAGGCGGGGAATCAGAGGCGGGGAAACAGAGGCGAGGAATCGTAGGCGGGGAATCAGAGGCAGGGAATCAGACACGGGGAATCAGAGGCGGGGAATCAGAGATGGGGAATCAGAGGCGGGGCATCAGAGGCAGGGAATCAGATGCGAGGAATCAGAGGCGGGGAATCAGAGGTGGGGAATCAGAGGCGGGAAATCAGAGTTGGGGAATCAGAGGCGGGGAATCAGATATGGGGAAACAGAGGCGGGGAATCAAAAGCGGGGAAACAGAGGCGGGGAATCAGATATGGGGAATCAGAGGTGGGGAATCAGAGGTTGGGAATAAGAGGCAGGGAATCAGACGCGGGGAATCAGAGGCGGGGAATCAGAGGCAGGGAATCGGATGTGCGGAATCAGAGATGGGGAATCAGAGGTGGGGAATCAGAGTCCGGGGAAACAGCGGCGGGGAATCAGATATGGGGAATCAGAGACCGCGAATCAGAGACAGGGAATCAGAGGCAGGGAATCAGATGTGGGGAATCAGAGTCGGTGAATCAGATATGGGGAAACAGAGGCGGGGAATCAGAGGTGGGGAAACAGAGGCGGAGAATCAGATAAAGGGAATCATAGGTGGGGAATCATAGGTTGGGAATCAGAGGCAGGGAATCAGACGCGGGGAATCAGAGGCGGGGAATCAGAGGCAGGGAATCGGATGTGCGGAATCAGAGATGGGGAATCAGACATGGGGAATCAGAGGCGGGGAATCAGAGATGGGGAATCAGAGGCGGGGAATCAGAGGCGGGGAAACAGAGGCGAGGAATCGTAGGCGGGGAATCAGAGGCAGGGAATCAGACACGGGGAATCAGAGGCGGGGAATCAGAGATGGGGAATCAGAGGCGGGGCATCAGAGGCAGGGAATCAGATGCGAGGAATCAGAGGCGGGGAATCAGAGTTGGGGATTCAGAGGCGGGGAATCAGATATGGGGAAACAGAGGCGGGGAATCAAAAGCGGGGAAACAGAGGCGGGGAATCAGATATGGGGAATCAGAGGTGGGGAATCAGAGGTTGGGAATAAGAGGCAGGGAATCAGACGCGGGGAATCAGAGGCGGGGAATCAGAGGCAGGGAATCGGATGTGCGGAATCAGAGATGGGGAATCAGAGGTGGGGAATCAGAGTCCGGGGAAACAGCGGCGGGGAATCAGATATGGGGAATCAGAGACCGCGAATCAGAGACAGGGAATCAGAGGCAGGGAATCAGATGTGGGGAATCAGAGTCGGTGAATCAGATATGGGGAAACAGAGGCGGGGAATCAGAGGTGGGGAAACAGAGGCGGAGAATCAGATAAAGGGAATCATAGCTGGGGAATCATAGGTTGGGAATCAGAGGCAGGGAATCAGACGCGGGGAATCAGAGGCGGGGAATCAGAGGCAGGGAATCGGATGTGCGGAATCAGAGATGGGGAATCAGAGGTGGGGAATCAGAGTCCGGGGAAACAGCGGTGGGGAATCAGATATGGGGAATCAGAGACGGCGAATCAAAGACAGGGAATCAGAGGCAGGGAATCAGATGTGGGGAATCAGAGGCGGCGAATCAGATATAGGGAATCAGAGGTGGGGAATCATAGGTTGCGAATCAGAGGCAGGGAATCAGACGCGGGGAATCAGAGGCAGGGAATCGGATGTGCGGAATCTGAGATGGGGAATCTGAGGTGGGGAATCAGAGTCCGGGAATCAGATATGGGGAAACAGAGGCGGGGAATCAGAGGCGGGGAAACAGAGGCGGGGAGTCAGATATGTGGAATCAGAGGTGGGGAATCAGAGGTTGGGAATCATATATGGGGAATCAGAGGCGGGGAATCAAAGGCGGGGAAACAGAGGCGGGGAATCAGATATGGGGAATCAGAGGAAGCGAATCAGAGTCAGTGAATTAGAGATGGGGAATCAGAGGCGGGGTATCAGAGGCGGCCAATCAGAGGCGGGGAAACAGAGGCGGGGAATCAGATATGGGGAATCAGAGGTGGGGAATCAGGGGCGGGGAATCAGTGGAAGGGAATCAGTGGCAGGGAATCAGAGGCTGTGAATCAGTGGCCGGGAATCAGATTCCGGGAATAAGAGGACTGGAAATCAGAGGAGGGGAATCGGAGGCGGGGAAACAGAGGCGGGGAATCAGAGGCGGGGAATCAGAGATGGGGAATCAGAGGCGGGGCATCAGAGGCAGGGAATCAGACGTGAGCAATCAGAGGCGGGGAATCAGAGCTGGGGAATCAGAGGCGGGAAATCAGAGTTGGGGAATCAGAGGCGGGAAATCAGATATGGGGAAACAGAGGCGGGGAATCAGAAGCGGGGAAACAGAGGCGGGGAATCAGATATGGGGAATCAGAGGTGGGGAATCAGAGGTTGGGAATCAGAGGCAGGGAATCAGACGTGGGGAATCAGAGGCGGGGAATCAGAGGCAGGGAATCGGATGTGTGGAATCAGAGATGGGGAATCAGAGGTGGGGAATCAGAGGTGGGGAATCAGACGTTGGGAATCAGAGGCTGGGAATCAGATATGGGGAATCAGAGGCGGGGAATCAGAGGCGGGGAAACAGAGGCGGGGAATCAGACATGGGGTATCAGAGGTGGGGAATCAGAGGTTGTGAATCAGAGATGGGGAATCAGAGGCGGGGAATCAGAGGCAGGGAATCAGACGCGGGGAATCAGAGGCGGGGAATCAGAGCTGGGGAATCAGAGGCGGGGAATCAGAGTTGGGGATCAGAGGCGGGGAATCAGATATGGGGAATCAGAGGCGGGGAATCAGAGGCGGGGAAACAGAGGCGGGGAATCAGATATGGAGAATCAGAGGTGGGGAATCAGAGGTTGGGAATCAGAGGCGGGGAATCAGAGGCGGGGAATCAGAGACAGGGAATCAGAGGCAGGGAATCAGATGTGGGGAATCAGTGGCGCGGAATCAGAGATGGGGAATCAGAGCGGGGAATCAGAGGCAGGGAATCAGACGCGGGGAATCAGAGGCGGGGAATCAGAGATGGGGAACAACAGGCTGGGAATCAGAGTTGGGGTATCAGAGGCGGGGAATCAGATATGGGGAAATAGAGGCTGGGATTCAGAGGCGGGGAAACAGAGGCGGGGAAACAGATATGGGGAAACAGAGGCGCGGAATCAGAGGCGGGGAAATGAGGCGGGGAATCAGATATGGGGAATCAGAGGTGGGGAATCAGAGGTTGAGAATCAGAGGCAGGGATTCAGAGGCTGTGAATCAGAGGCAGGGAATCAGATGCGTGGAATCAGAGGCGGGGAATGAGAGGTGGGGAATCAGAGTCCAGGAATCAGAGATGGTGAAACAGAGGAGGGGAATCAGAGGCGGGGAAACATAGGTGGGGAATCAGATATGGGGAATCAGAGGTGGGGAATCAGAGGTTGGGAATCAGAGGCGGGGAATCAGAGGCGGGGAATCAGAGACAGGGAATCAGATGCAGGGAATCAGATGTGGGGAATCAGTGGCGGGGAATCAGAGATGGGGAATCAGAGCGGGGAATCAGAGGCAGGGAATCAGACGCGGGGAATCAGAGGCGGGGAATCAGAGATGGGGAATAACAGGCTGGGAATCAGAGTTGGTGTATCAGAGGCGGGGAATCAGATATGGGGAAATAGAGGCGGGGATTCAGAGGCGGGGAAACAGAGGCGGGGAAACAGATATGGGGAAACAGAGGCGCGGAATCAGAGGCGGGGAAATGAGGCGGGGAATCAGATATGGGGAATCAGAGGTGGGGAATCAGAGGTTGAGAATCAGAGGCAGGGAATCAGAGGCTGTGAATCAGAGGCAGGGAATCAGATGCGGGGAATCAGAGGCGGGGAATGAGAGGTGGGGAATCAGAGTCCAGGAATCAGACATGGTGAAACAGAGGAGGGGAATCAGAGGCGGGGAAACATAGGTGGGGAATCAGATATGGGGAATCAGAGGTGGGGAATCAGAGGCGGTGAATTAGAGATGGGGAATCAGAGGCTGTGTATCAGAGGCAGGAAATCAGACACGGGGAATAGGAGGCGGGGAATCAGAGGCAGTGAATCTGAGCTGGGGAATCAGAGGTTGGGAATCAGATGCGGGGAATCAGAGGCGGGGAATCAGAGACAGGGAATCAGAGGCAGGGAATCAGATGTGGGGAAACAGAGATGGGGAATCAGAGGCAGGGAATCAGAATCAGAAGCGGGGAATCAGAGGCGGGGATTCAGAGGCCGGGAAACACAGGCCGGGAATCAGAGGCCGGGAATCAGAGGTGGGGAATCAGAGGCAGGGAATCAGACGTGAGGAACCAGAGGCGGGGATTCATAGCTGACGAATCAGGGGCGGGGAATCAGAGGTGTGGAATCAGAGGCTGGGAATCAGATATGGGGAATCAGAGGGGCGAATCAGAGGCGGGGAAACAGAGGCCGGGAATCAGATGCCGGGAATAAGAGGACTGGGAATCAGAGATGGGGAATCAGAGGCGGGGAATCACAGTTGGGGAATCAGAGGCGGGGAGTCAGATATGGGGAATCAGAGGCGGGGAATCAGAGGCGGGGAAACAGAGGCGGGGAATCAGAGGCGGGGAATCAGAGGCAGGGAATCAGACACGGGGAATCAGAGGCGGGGAATCAGAGATGGGGAATCAGAGGCGGGGCATCAGAGGCAGAGAATCAGATGCGAGGAATCAGAGGCGGGGAATCAGAGGTGGGGAATCAGAGGCGGGAAATCAGAGTTTGGGAATCAGAGGGGGGAATCAGATATGGGGAAACAGAGGCGGGGAATCAGAAACGGGGAAACAGAGGCGGGGAATCAGATATGGGGAATCAGAGGTGGGGAATCAGAGGTTGGGAATAAGAGGCATGGAATCAGACGCAGGGAATCAAAGGCGGGGAATCAGAGGCAGGGAATCGGATGTGCGGAATCAGAGATGGGGAATCAGAGGTGGGGAATCAGAGTCCGGGGAAACAGCGGCGAGGAATCAGATATGGGGAATCAGAGGTGGGGAATCAGAGGTTGGGAATCAGAGGCGGGGAATCAGAGGCGGGGAATCAGAGACAGGGAATCAGAGGCAGGGAATCAGATGTGGGGAATCAGAGGTGGGGAATCAGAGATGGGGAATCAGAGCGGGGAATCAGAGGCAGAGAATCAGACGCGGGGAATCAGAGGCGGGGAATCAGATATGGGGAAAAAGAGGCGGGGATTCAGAGGCGGGGAAACAGAGGCGGGGAAACAGATATGGGGAAACAGAGGCGCGGAATCAGAGGCGGGGAAATGAGGCGGGGAATCAGATATGGGGAATCAGAGGTGGGGAATCAGAGGTTGAGAATCAGAGGCAGGGAATCAGAGGCTGTGAATCAGAGGCAGGGAATCAGATGCGGGGAATCAGAGGCGGGGAATGAGAGGTGGGGAATCAGAGTCCAGGAATCAGAGATGGTGAATCAGAGGAGGGGAATCAGAGGCGGGGAAACATAGGTGGGGAATCAGATATGGGGAATCAGAGGTGGGGAATCAGAGGCGGTGAATTAGAGATGGGGAATCAGAGGCTGTGAATCATAGGCAGGAAATCAGACACGGGGAATAGGAGGCGGGGAATCAGGGGCAGTGAATCAGAGCTGGGGAATCAGAGGTTGGGAATCAGAGGCGAGGAATCAGAGGCGGGGAATCAGAGACAGGGAATCAGAGGCAGGGAATCAGCTGTGGGGAATCAGAGATGGGGAATCAGAGGCAGGGAATCTGAATCAGAAGCGGGGAATCAGAGGCGGGGAATCAGAGGCAGGGAATCAGACGCGGGGAATCAGAGGCGGGGAATCAGAGCTGGGGAATCAGAGGCACGGAATCAGATGTGGGGAACCAGAGGCTGGGATTCATAGCTGACGAATCAGGGGTGGGGAATCAGAGGTGTGGAATCAGAGGCTGGGAATCAGATATGGGGAATCAGAGGCGGGGAATCAGAGGCGGGGAAACAGAGGCGGGGAATCAGATATGGGGAATCAGAGGTGGGGAATCAGAGGTTGTGAATCAGAGATGGGGAATCAGAGGCGGGGAATCAGAGGCAGGGAATCAGACGCGGGGAATCAGAGGCGGGGAATCAGAGCTGGGGAATCAGAGGCGGGGAATCAGAGTTGGGGATCAGAGGCGGGGAATCAGATATGGGGAATCAGAGGCGGGGAATCAGAGGCGGGGAAACAGAGGCAAGGAATCAGATATGGAGAATCAGAGGTGGGGAATCAGAGGTTGGGAATCAGAGGCGGGGAATCAGAGGCGGGGAATCAGAGACAGGGAATCAGAGGCAGGGAATCAGATGTGGGGAATCAGTGGCGCGGAATCAGAGATGGGGAATCAGAGCGGGGAATCAGAGGCAGGGAATCAGACGCGGGGAATCAGAGGCGGGGAATCAGAGATGGGGAACAACAGGCTGGGAATCAGAGTTGGGGTATCAGAGGCGGGGAATCAGATATGGGGAAATAGAGGCGGGGATTCAGAGGCGGGGAAACAGAGGCGGGGAAACAGATATGGGGAAACAGAGGCGCGGAATCAGAGGCGGGGAAATGAGGCGGGGAATCAGATATGGGGAATCAGAGGTGGGGAATCAGAGGTTGAGAATCAGAGGCAGGGATTCAGAGGCTGTGAATCAGAGGCAGGGAATCAGATGCGTGGAATCAGAGGCGGGGAATGAGAGGTGGGGAATCAGAGTCCAGGAATCAGAGATGGTGAAACAGAGGAGGGGAATCAGAGGCGGGGAAACATAGGTGGGGAATCAGATATGGGGAATCAGAGGTGGGGAATCAGAGGCGGTGAATTAGAAATGGGGAATCAGAGGCTGTGAATCAGAGGCAGGAAATCAGACACGGGGAATAGGAGGCGGGGAATCAGAGGCAGTGAATCAGAGCTGGGGAATCAGAGGTTGGGAATCAGAGGCGGGGAATCAGAGGCGGGGAATCAGAGACAGGGAATCAGAGGCAGGGAATCAGATGTGGGGAATCAGAGATGGGGAATCAGAGGCAGGGAATCAGAATCAGAAGCGGGGAATCAGAGGCGGGGAATCCGAGGCCGGGAAACACAGGCCGGGAATCAGAGGCCGGGAATCAGAGGTGGGGAATCAGAGGCAGGGAATCAGACGTGGGGAACCAGAGGCGGGGATTCATAGCTGACGAATCAGAGGTGTGGAATCAGAGGCTGGGAATCAGATATGGGGAATCAGAGGGGCGAATCAGAGGCGGGGAAACAGAGGCGGGGAATCAGATATGGGGAATCAGAGGCGGGTAATCAGAGCTGGGGAATCAGAGGCGGGGAATCAGACGTGGGGAACCAGAGGCGGGGATTCATAGCTGACGAATCAGGGGCGGGGAATCAGAGGTGTGGAATCAGAGGCTGGGAATCAGATATGGGGAATCAGAGGCGGGGAATCAGAGGCGGGGAAACAGAGGCAGGGAATCAGATATGGGGAATCAGAGGTGGGGAATCAGAGGTTGTGAATCAGAGATGGGGAATCAGAGGCGGGGAATCAGAGGCAGGGAATCAGACGCGGGGAATCAGAGGTGGTGAATCAGAGCTGGGGAATCAGAGGCGGGGAATCAGAGTTGGGGATCAGAGGCGGTGAATCAGATATGGGGAATCAGAGGCGGGGAATCAGAGGCGGGGAAACAGAGGCGGGGAATCAGATATGGGGAATCAAGGTGGGGAATCAGGTGCGGGGAGTCTGTGGCAGGGAATCAGAGGAGGGGAATCAGAGGCGGGGAATCAGAGGCAGGGAATCATACACGGGGAATCAGAGGCGGGGAATCAGAGATGGGGAATCAGAGGCCGGGAATCAGAGGTGGGGAATCAGAGTCCGGGAATCAGAGATGGGGAATCAGAGGCGGCGATTCCGATATGGGGAATCAGAGGCGGGGAATCAGATATGGGGAATCAGAGGAGGCGAATCAGAGGCAGTGAATTTGAGATGGGGAATCAGAGGCGGGGTATCAGAGGCGACCAATCAGAGGCGGGGAAACAGAGGCGGGGAATCAGATATGGGGAATCAGAGGTGGGGAATCAGGGGCGGGGATTCAGTGGCAGGGAATCAGAGGCTGGGAATCAGAGGCCGGGAATCAGATGCCGGGAATAAGAGGACTGGGAATCAGAGATGGGGAATCAGAGGCGGGGTATCAGAGTTGGGGAATCAGAGGCGGGGAGTCAGATATGGGGAATCAGAGGCGGGGAATCAGAGGCGGGGAAACAGAGGCGAGGAATCGTAGGCGGGGAATCAGAGGCAGGGAATCAGACACGGGGAATCAGAGGCGGGGAATCAGAGATGGGGAATCAGAGGCGGGGCATCAGAGGCAGGGAATCAGATGCGAGGAATCAGAGGCGGGGAATCAGAGGTGGGGAATCAGAGGCGGGAAATCAGAGTTGGGGAATCAGAGGCGGGGAATCAGATATGGGGAAACAGAGGCGGGGAATCAAAAGCGGGGAAACAGAGGCGGGGAATCAGATATGGGGAATCAGAGGTGGGGAATCAGAGGTTGGGAATAAGAGGCAGGGAATCAGACGCGGGGAATCAGAGGCGGGGAATCAGAGGCAGGGAATCGGATGTGCGGAATCAGAGATGGGGAATCAGAGGTGGGGAATCAGAGTCCGGGGAAACAGCGGCGGGGAATCAGATATGGGGAATCAGAGACCGCGAATCAGAGACAGGGAATCAGAGGCAGGGAATCAGATGTGGGGAATCAGAGTCGGTGAATCAGATATGGGGAAACAGAGGCGGGGAATCAGAGGTGGGGAAACAGAGGCGGAGAATCAGATAAAGGGAATCATAGGTGGGGAATCATAGGTTGGGAATCAGAGGCAGGGAATCAGACGCGGGGAATCAGAGGCGGGGAATCAGAGGCAGGGAATCGGATGTGCGGAATCAGAGATGGGGAATCAGACATGGGGAATCAGAGGCGGGGAATCAGAGATGGGGAATCAGAGGCGGGGAATCAGAGGCGGGGAAACAGAGGCGAGGAATCGTAGGCGGGGAATCAGAGGCAGGGAATCAGACACGGGGAATCAGAGGCGGGGAATCAGAGATGGGGAATCAGAGGCGGGGCATCAGAGGCAGGGAATCAGATGCGAGGAATCAGAGGCGGGGAATCAGAGTTGGGGATTCAGAGGCGGGGAATCAGATATGGGGAAACAGAGGCGGGGAATCAAAAGCGGGGAAACAGAGGCGGGGAATCAGATATGGGGAATCAGAGGTGGGGAATCAGAGGTTGGGAATAAGAGGCAGGGAATCAGACGCGGGGAATCAGAGGCGGGGAATCAGAGGCAGGGAATCGGATGTGCGGAATCAGAGATGGGGAATCAGAGGTGGGGAATCAGAGTCCGGGGAAACAGCGGCGGGGAATCAGATATGGGGAATCAGAGACCGCGAATCAGAGACAGGGAATCAGAGGCAGGGAATCAGATGTGGGGAATCAGAGTCGGTGAATCAGATATGGGGAAACAGAGGCGGGGAATCAGAGGTGGGGAAACAGAGGCGGAGAATCAGATAAAGGGAATCATAGCTGGGGAATCATAGGTTGGGAATCAGAGGCAGGGAATCAGACGCGGGGAATCAGAGGCGGGGAATCAGAGGCAGGGAATCGGATGTGCGGAATCAGAGATGGGGAATCAGAGGTGGGGAATCAGAGTCCGGGGAAACAGCGGTGGGGAATCAGATATGGGGAATCAGAGACGGCGAATCAAAGACAGGGAATCAGAGGCAGGGAATCAGATGTGGGGAATCAGAGGCGGCGAATCAGATATAGGGAATCAGAGGTGGGGAATCATAGGTTGCGAATCAGAGGCAGGGAATCAGACGCGGGGAATCAGAGGCAGGGAATCGGATGTGCGGAATCTGAGATGGGGAATCTGAGGTGGGGAATCAGAGTCCGGGAATCAGATATGGGGAAACAGAGGCGGGGAATCAGAGGCGGGGAAACAGAGGCGGGGAGTCAGATATGTGGAATCAGAGGTGGGGAATCAGAGGTTGGGAATCATATATGGGGAATCAGAGGCGGGGAATCAAAGGCGGGGAAACAGAGGCGGGGAATCAGATATGGGGAATCAGAGGAAGCGAATCAGAGTCAGTGAATTAGAGATGGGGAATCAGAGGCGGGGTATCAGAGGCGGCCAATCAGAGGCGGGGAAACAGAGGCGGGGAATCAGATATGGGGAATCAGAGGTGGGGAATCAGGGGCGGGGAATCAGTGGAAGGGAATCAGTGGCAGGGAATCAGAGGCTGTGAATCAGTGGCCGGGAATCAGATTCCGGGAATAAGAGGACTGGAAATCAGAGGAGGGGAATCGGAGGCGGGGAAACAGAGGCGGGGAATCAGAGGCGGGGAATCAGAGATGGGGAATCAGAGGCGGGGCATCAGAGGCAGGGAATCAGACGTGAGCAATCAGAGGCGGGGAATCAGACGTTGGGAATCAGAGGCTGGGAATCAGATATGGGGAATCAGAGGCGGGGAATCAGAGGCGGGGAAACAGAGGCGGGGAATCAGACATGGGGAATCAGAGGTGGGGAATCAGAGGTTGTGAATCAGAGATGGGGAATCAGAGGCGGGGAATCAGAGGCAGGGAATCAGACGCGGGGAATCAGAGGCGGGGAATCAGAGCTGGGGAATCAGAGGCGGGGAATCAGAGTTGGGGATCAGAGGCGGGGAATCAGATATGGGGAATCAGAGGCGGGGAATCAGAGGCGGGGAAACAGAGGCGGGGAATCAGATATGGAGAATCAGAGGTGGGGAATCAGAGGTTGGGAATCAGAGGCGGGGAATCAGAGGCGGGGAATCAGAGACAGGGAATCAGAGGCAGGGAATCAGATGTGGGGAATCAGTGGCGCGGAATCAGAGATGGGGAATCAGAGCGGGGAATCAGAGGCAGGGAATCAGACGCGGGGAATCAGAGGCGGGGAATCAGAGATGGGGAACAACAGGCTGGGAATCAGAGTTGGGGTATCAGAGGCGGGGAATCAGATATGGGGAAATAGAGGCTGGGATTCAGAGGCGGGGAAACAGAGGCGGGGAAACAGATATGGGGAAACAGAGGCGCGGAATCAGAGGCGGGGAAATGAGGCGGGGAATCAGATATGGGGAATCAGAGGTGGGGAATCAGAGGTTGAGAATCAGAGGCAGGGATTCAGAGGCTGTGAATCAGAGGCAGGGAATCAGATGCGTGGAATCAGAGGCGGGGAATGAGAGGTGGGGAATCAGAGTCCAGGAATCAGAGATGGTGAAACAGAGGAGGGGAATCAGAGGCGGGGAAACATAGGTGGGGAATCAGATATGGGGAATCAGAGGTGGGGAATCAGAGGCGGTGAATTAGAGATGGGGAATCAGAGGCTGTGAATCAGAGGCAGGAAATCAGACACGGGGAATAGGAGGCGGGGAATCAGAGGCAGTGAATCAGAGCTGGGGAATCAGAGGTTGGGAATCAGAGGCGGGGAATCAGAGGCGGGGAATCAGAGACAGGGAATCAGAGGCAGGGAATCAGATGTGGGGAATCAGAGATGGGGAATCAGAGGCAGGGAATCAGAATCAGAAGCGGGGAATCAGAGGCGGGGAATCAGAGGCCGGGAAACACAGGCCGGGAATCAGAGGCCGGGAATCAGAGGTGGGGAATCAGAGGCAGGGAATCAGACGTGGGGAACCAGAGGCGGGGATTCATAGCTGACGAATCAGAGGTGTGGAATCAGAGGCTGGGAATCAGATATGGGGAATCAGAGGGGCGAATCAGAGGCGGGGAAACAGAGGCGGGGAATCAGATATGGGGAATCAGAGGTGGGGAATCAGAGGTTGTGAATCAGAGATGGGGAATCAGAGGCGGGGAATCAGAGGCAGGGAATCACACGCGGGGAATCAGAGGCGGGTAATCAGAGCTGGGGAATCAGAGGCGGGGAATCAGACGTGGGGAACCAGAGGCGGGGATTCATAGCTGACGAATCAGGGGCGGGGAATCAGAGGTGTGGAATCAGAGGCTGGGAATCAGATATGCGGAATCAGAGGCGGGGAATCAGAGGCGGGGAAACAGAGGCAGGGAATCAGATATGGGGAATCAGAGGTGGGGAATCAGAGGTTGTGAATCAGAGATGGGGAATCAGAGGCGGGGAATCAGAGGCAGGGAATCAGACGCGGGGAATCAGAGGCGGTGAATCAGAGCTGGGGAATCAGAGGCGGGGAATCAGAGTTGGGGATCAGAGGCGGTGAATCAGATATGGGGAATCAGAGGCGGGGAATCAGAGGCGGGGAAACAGAGGCGGGGAATCAGATATGGGGAATCAAGGTGGGGAATCAGGTGCGGGGAGTCTGTGGCAGGGAATCAGAGGAGGGGAATCAGAGGCGGGGAATCAGAGGCAGGGAATCATACACGGGGAATCAGAGGCGGGGAATCAGAGATGGGGAATCAGAGGCCGGGAATCAGAGGTGGGGAATCAGAGTCCGGGAATCAGAGATGGGGAATCTGAGGCGGCGATTCCGATATGGGGAATCAGAGGCGGGGAATCAGATATGGGGAATCAGAGGAGGCGAATCAGAGGCAGTGAATTTGAGATGGGGAATCAGAGGCGGGGTATCAGAGGCGACCAATCAGAGGCGGGGAAACAGAGGCGGGGAATCAGATATGGGGAATCAGAGGTGGGGAATCAGGGGCGGGGATTCAGTGGCAGGGAATCAGAGGCTGGGAATCAGAGGCCGGGAATCAGATGCCGGGAATAAGAGGACTGGGAATCAGAGATGGGGAATCAGAGGCGGGGTATCAGAGTTGGGGAATCAGAGGCGGGGAGTCAGATATGGGGAATCAGAGGCGGGGAATCAGAGGCGGGGAAACAGAGGCGAGGAATCGTAGGCGGGGAATCAGAGGCAGGGAATCAGACACGGGGAATCAGAGGCGGGGAATCAGAGATGGGGAATCAGAGGCGGGGCATCAGAGGCAGGGAATCAGATGCGAGGAATCAGAGGCGGGGAATCAGAGGTGGGGAATCAGAGGCGGGAAATCAGAGTTGGGGAATCAGAGGCGGGGAATCAGATATGGGGAAACAGAAGCGGGGAATCAAAAGCGGGGAAACAGAGGCGGGGAATCAGATATGGGGAATCAGAGGTGGGGAATCAGAGGTTGGGAATAAGAGGCAGGGAATCAGACGCGGGGAATCAGAGGCGGGGAATCAGAGGCAGGGAATCGGATGTGCGGAATCAGAGATGGGGAATCAGAGGTGGGGAATCAGAGTCCGGGGAAACAGCGGCGGGGAATCAGATATGGGGAATCAGATACCGCGAATCAGAGACAGGGAATCAGAGGCAGGGAATCAGATGTGGGGAATCAGAGTCGGTGAATCAGATATGGGGAAACAGAGGCGGGGAATCAGAGGTGGGGAAACAGAGGCGGAGAATCAGATAAAGGGAATCATAGGTGGGGAATCATAGGTTGGGAATCAGAGGCAGGGAATCAGACGCGGGGAATCAGAGGCGGGGAATCAGAGGCAGGGAATCGGATGTGCGGAATCAGAGATGGGGAATCAGACACGGGGAATCAGAGGCGGGGAATCAGAGATGGGGAATCAGAGGCGGGGAATCAGAGGCGGGGAAACAGAGGCGAGGAATCGTAGGCGGGGAATCAGAGGCAGGGAATCAGACGCGGGGAATCAGAGGCGGTGAATCAGAGCTGGGGAATCAGAGGCGGGGAATCAGAGTTGGGGATCAGAGGCGGTGAATCAGATATGGGGAATCAGAGGCGGGGAATCAGAGGCGGGGAAACAGAGGCGGGGAATCAGATATGGGGAATCAAGGTGGGGAATCAGGTGCGGGGAGTCTGTGGCAGGGAATCAGAGGAGGGGAATCAGAGGCGGGGAATCAGAGGCAGGGAATCATACACGGGGAATCAGAGGCGGGGAATCAGAGATGGGGAATCAGAGGCCGGGAATCAGAGGTGGGGAATCAGAGTCCGGGAATCAGAGATGGGGAATCTGAGGCGGCGATTCCGATATGGGGAATCAGAGGCGGGGAATCAGATATGGGGAATAAGAGGAGGCGAATCAGAGGCAGGGAATCAGACGCGGGGAATCAGAGGCAGGGAATCGGATGTGCGGAATCTGAGATGGGGAATCTGAGGTGGGGAATCAGAGTCCGGGAATCAGATATGGGGAAACAGAGGCGGGGAATCAGAGGCGGGGAAACAGAGGCGGGGAGTCAGATATGTGGAATCAGAGGTGGGGAATCAGAGGTTGGGAATCATATATGGGGAATCAGAGGCGGGGAATCAAAGGCGGGGAAACAGAGGCGGGGAATCAGATATGGGGAATCAGAGGAAGCGAATCAGAGTCAGTGAATTAGAGATGGGGAATCAGAGGCGGGGTATCAGAGGCGGCCAATCAGAGGCGGGGAAACAGAGGCGGGGAATCAGATATGGGGAATCAGAGGTGGGGAATCAGGGGCGGGGAATCAGTGGAAGGGAATCAGTGGCAGGGAATCAGTAGCTGTGAATCAGTGGCCGGGAATCAGATTCCGGGAATAAGAGGACTGGAAATCAGAGGAGGGGAATCGGAGGCGGGGAAACAGAGGCGGGGAATCAGAGGCGGGGAATCAGAGATGGGGAATCAGAGGCGGGGCATCAGAGGCAGGGAATCAGACGTGAGCAATCAGAGGCGGGGAATCAGAGCTGGGGAATCAGAGGCGGGAAATCAGAGTTGGGGAATCAGAGGCGGGAAATCAGATATGGGGAAACAGAGGCGGGGAATCAGAAGCGGGGAAACAGAGGCGGGGAATCAGATATGGGGAATCAGAGGTGGGGAATCAGAGGTTGGGAATCAGAGGCAGGGAATCAGACGTGGGGAATCAGAGGCGGGGAATCAGAGGCAGGGAATCGGATGTGTGGAATCAGAGATGGGGAATCAGAGGTGGGGAATCAGAGTCCGGGAATCAGATATGGGGAAACAGAGGCGGGGAATCAGAGGCGGGGAAACAGAGGCGGGGAATCAGATATGGGGAATCTGAGTTGGGGAATCAGAGGTTGGGAATCAGAGGCGGGGAATCAGAGGCGGGGAATCAGAGACAGGGAATCAGAGGCAGGGAATCAGATGTGGGGAATCAGAGATGGGGAATCAGAGGCAGGGAATCAGAATCAGAAGCGGTGAATCAGAGGTGGGGAATCAGAGGCAGGGAATCAGACTTGGGGAACCAGAGGCGGGGATTCATAGCTGACGAATCAGGGGCGGTGTATCAGAGGTGTGGAATCAGAGGCTGGGAATCAGATATGGGGAATCAGAGGCAGGGAATCAGAGGCGGGGAAACAGAGGCGGGGAATCAGATATGGGGAATCAGAGGTGGGGAATCAGAGGTTGTGAATCAGAGATGGGGAGTCAGAGATGGGGAAGCAGAGGTGGGGAATCAGATGTGATGAATCAGAGCTGGGGAATCAGAGGCGGTGATTCAGAGTTGGGGAATCAGAGGCGGGGAATCAGATATGGGGAAACAGGGGCGTGGAATCAGAGGCGGGGAAACAGACGCGGGGAATCAGATATGGGGAATCAGAGATGGGGAATCAGAGGTTGGGAATCAGACGCGGGGAATCAGAGGTGTTGAATCAGAGATGGGGAATCAGAGGCGGGAAATCAGAGCTTGGGAATCAGAAGCAGGGAATCAGAGTTGGGGATTCAGAGGCGGGGAATCAGATATGGCGAAACAGAGGTGGGGAATTAGAGGCGGGCAAACAGAGGCGGGGAATCAGAAAGGTGAATCAGAGGTGGGGAATCAGAGGTGGGGAATCAGAGGTTGTGTATCAGAGATGGGGAATCACAGGCGGGAAATCAGAGGCAGGGAATCAGAGCTGGGGAATCAGAGGCGGGGAATCAGAGCTGGGGAATCAGAGGCAGGGAATCAGATGTGGGGAAACAGAGGCGGTGAATAAGAGCTGGGGAATCAGAGGCGGGGAATCAGAGTTTGGGAATCAGAGGCGGGGAATTAGATATGGGGAAACAGAGGCGGGGAATCAGAGGCAGGGAAACATAGCTGGGGAATGAGAGGCGGGGAATCAGAGTTGGGGAATCAGAGGCGGGGAATCAGATATGGCGGGTAAACAGAGGCAGGTAAACATAGGCGGGGAATCAGAGGCGGGGAATCAGAGGCGAAGAATCAGAGGCGGGGAATCAGAGGCGGGGAATCAGAGGCGGGGAATCAGAGGCGGGGAATCAGATGCGGGGAATCAGAGGCGGGGAATCAGAGTCGGGGTATCAGAGGAGGGGAATCAGAGGCGGGGAATCAGAGGCAGGGAATCAGAGGCGGGGAATCAGAGGCGTGGAATCAGAGGCGGGGAATCAGAGGCGGGGAATAAGAAGTGGGGAATCAGAAGTGGGGAATCAGAGGCGGGAAATCAGAGGCAGGGAATCAGAGGCGGCAAATCAGAAGTGGGGAATCAGAGGCGGGGAATCAGAGGCGGGGAATCAGAGGCGGTGAATCAGAGGCGGGGAATCAGAGGCAGGGAATCAGAGGCGGGGAATCAGAAGTGGGGAATCAGAGGTGGGGAATCAGAGGCGGGGAATCAGAGGCGGGGAATCAGAGGCGGGCAATCAGATGCAGGGAATCAGAGGCAGGGAATCAGGGGCAGGGAATCAGGGGCAGGGAATCTGAGGCAGGGAATCTGTGGTGGGGAATCAGAGGCGGGAAAACAGGCGGGTAAACAGAGGCGGGTAAACATAGGCGGGGAATCAGAGGCGGGGAATCAGAGTCGGGGAATCAGAGACGGGGAATCAGAGGCGGGTATCAGAGGCGGGGAATCTGAGGCGGGAATCAGATGCAGGGAATCAGAGGCGGGGAATCAGAGTCGGGGTATCAGAGGCGGGGAATCAGAGGTGGGGAATCAGAGGCGGGGAATCAGAGGCGTGGAATCAGAGGCTGGGAATCAGAGGCGGGGTATCAGAAGTGGGGAATCAGAGGTGGGGAATCAGAGGCGGGGAATCAGAGGCGGGGAATCTGAGACGGGGAATCAGAGGCAGGGAATCAGAGGCGGGCAATCAGATGCAGGGAATCAGAGGCAGGGAATCAGAGGCAGGAAATCAGAGGCAGGGAATCTGAGGGGGCGAATATGAGGTGGTGAATCAGAGGCGGGAAAACAGGCGGGTAAACAGAGGCTGGGAATCAGAGGCAGGGAATCAGCCGCGGGGAATCAGAGGCAGGGAATCAGATGAAGGGAATCTGATGCAGGGAATCTGAGGCAGGGAATCTGAGGCAGGGAATCTGTGGCAGAAAATCTGATGCGGGTTATCAGAAGGGGGAAATGAGATGTCGGAAACGAGATGCAGAGAAAGAGGCACGGAAATACAGGCAGGGAAAGAGAGGCAGGGTATCAGAGGCGGGTAATCAGAGGCGTGGAATCAGAGGCGGGCAATCAGAGACACAGAAAGAGAGGCGTGGAATCAGAGGTGCGGAATCAGAGCCGGTGAATCTGAGCCGGGAAATCAGAAGCATAGCAACAGAGGCGGTGAAACATGGGTGCGGTATCGGACGCGGGGAATCAGAGGTGGGGACTCAGAGGCAGGGAATCAGAGGCAGGGAATCAGAGGCAGGTTATCAGAGGCAGGGAATCAGATGCGGGGAATCAGAGGCGGGGAATCAGAGGCGGGGAATCAGAGGCGGGGAATCAGAGGCGGAGGATCAGAGGCGGGCAATCAGATGCAGGAATTCAGAGGCAGGGAATCAGAGGCAGGGATTCAGAGGCAGGGAATCTGAGGCAGGGAGTCAGAGGTGGGGAATCAGAGGCGGGGAATCAGAGGCAGGGAATCAGATGAAGGGAATCTGATGCAGGGAATCTGAGGCAGGGAATCTGAGGCAGGGAATCTGTGGCAGGGAATCAGATGAGGGTTATCAGAAGGGGGAAATGAGATGTGGGAAACGAGATGCAGAGAAAGAGGCACGGAAATAGAGGCAGGAAAAGAGAGGCAGGGAATCAGAGGCGGGGAATCAGAGGTGGCGAATCAGAGGCGGGAAATCAGAGGCGGGGAATCAGAGGGGGGAATCAGAGGCGGGGAATCAGAGGCGGGGAATCAGAGGCAGGGAATCAGAGGCGGGAAATCAGAGGCGGCGAATCTGAGGCGTGGAATCAGAGGTGGGGAAAGGGATGTGGGGAAACGTAGGCCAGGAAAGTTGCGCGGAAAGGGAGGCCGTGAATCAGAGGCGGGGAATCAGAAGCGGGGAATCAGAGGCGGGGAATCAGAGGCGTGGAATCAGAGGTGGGGAAAGAGATGTGGGGAAACAGGTGGGTAAACAGAAGCGGGTAAACATAGGTGCATAAATAGAGGCAGCGAAAGAGATGGGCGAAACATAGTGGTTGGAACTTGTGTGTTGAAAATTAGGTACACAGAACAGATCAAACAGAGTTGTTCAAATTGAGGGAGGGAAAGAGAGGCACGGAAAGAGTGGAGGGGCAAGAGTGCAGGCAAAAGAGAGGCGTAGAGACAGAGGTGGGGAATCAGAGGCGGGGAATCAGAGGCAGGGAATCAAATGAAGGAAATCTGATGCAGGGAATCTGAGGCAGGGAATTTGAGGCAGGGAATCGGAGGCAGGGAATCTGAGGCAGGGAATCAGCAAAAAGTTATCAGAGGCAGGGTATCAGAGGCGGAGAATCAGAGGCGGGGTATCAGATGCGGGGAATCAGAGGCGGGGAATCAGAGGCGGGGAATCAGAAGCGGGATATCAGAGGCGGGGAAAGATATGTGGGGAAACGTAGGTCAGGAAAGTTGCGCGGAAAGCTAGGCAGTGAATCAGAGGTGGGGAATCAGAGACGGGTAATCAGAGGCGGGGAATCAGAGGTGGGAAATCAGAGGCAGGGAATCAGAAGCGGGGAATCAGAGGTGGGGAATCAGAGGCGGGGAATCAGAGGCGGAGAATCAGAGGCCGGCAATCAGATGCAGGGAATCAGAGGCAGGGAATCAGAGGCAGGGAATCTGAGGCAGGGAATCAGAGGTGGGGAATCAGAGGCGGGGAATCAGCGGCAGGGAATCAGATGAAGGGAATCTGATGCAGGGAATCTGAGGCAGGGAATCTGTGGCATGGAATCTGATGCGGGTTATCAGAAGGGGGTAATGAGATGTGGGAAACGAGATGCAGATAAAGAGGCACGGAAATAGAGGCAGGGAAAGAGAGGCAGGGAATCAGCGGCGGGGAATCAGAGGCGGGGAATCAGAGTCGGGGAATCAGAGGCGGGGAATCAGAGGCGGGGAATCAGAGGTGGGGAATCAGAGGCGGGGAATCAGAGGCAGGGAATAAGAGGCGGGCAATCAGAGGTGTGCAATCAGAGGCGTGGATTCAGAGTTGGGGAAAGAGATGTGGGGAAACGTAGGCCAGGAAAGTTGCGCGGAAATGGAGGCGGTGAATCAGAGGCGGGGAATGAGAGGCTGGGAATCAGAGGCATGGAATCAGAGGTGGGGAAAGAGATGTGGGGAAACAGGCGGGTAAACAGAAGCGGGTAAACATAGGTGCATAAATAGAGGCGGCGAAAGAGATGGGCGAAACATAGTGTTTGGAACTTGTATGTTGAAAATGAGGTACACGGAACAGATCAAACAGAGTTGTTGAAATTGAGGGAGGGAAAGAGAGGCACGGAAAGAGTGGAGGGGAAAGAGTGCAGGAAAAAGAGAGGCGTAGAGATAGAGGTGGGGAATCAGAGGTGGGGAATCAGAGGCGGTGAATCAGAGGCAGGGAATCAGATGAAGGGAATCCGTTGCAGGGAATCTGAGGCAGGGAATCTGAGGCAGGGAATCGGAGGCAGGGAATCTGAGGCAGGGAATCAGTAAAAAGTTATCAGAGGCAGGGAATCAGAGGCGGGGTATCTGATGCGGGTCATCAGAGGCGTGGAATCAGAGGCGGGGAATCAGAGGTGGGGTATCAGAGGCGGGGAAAGATATGTGGGGAAACGTAGGCCAGGTAAGTTGAGCGGAAAGGGAGGCATTGAATCAGAGGTGGGGAATCAGAGGCGGGGAATCAGAGGCGGGGAATCAGAGGTGGGGAATCAGAGGCGGGGAATCAGAAGCGGGGAATCAGAGGTGGGGAATCAGAGGTGGGGAATCAGAGGCGGAGAATCAGAGGCGGGCAATCAGATGCAGGGAATCAGAGGCAGGGAATCAGAGGCAGGGAATCAGAGGCAGGGAATCAGAGGCAGGGAATCTGATGTAGGGAATCTGAGGTGGGGAATCAGAGGCAGGGAAACAGGCAGGTAAACAGAGGCGGGTAAACATAGGCGGGGAATCAGAGGCGGGGAATCAGAGGCGGGGAATCAGAGGCGGGGAATCTGAGGAGGGGAATCAGAGGCGGGGAATCAGAGGCGGGGAATCATATGCGGGGAATCAGAGGCGGGGAATCAGAGTCGGGGTATCAGAGGAGGGGAATCAGATGCGGGGTATCAGAGGCGGGGAATCAGAGGCGGGGAATCTGAGGCGTGGAATCAGAGGCGGGGAATCAGAGGCGGGGAATCAGAAGTGGGGAATCAGAGGTGGGGAATCAGAGGCGGGGAATCAGAGGCAGGGAATCAGAGGCGGACAATCAGAAGGGGGGAATCAGAGGCGGGGAATCAGAGGCGGTGAATCAGACGCTTGGAATAAGAGGCGGGTAATCAGAGGCGGGGAATCAGAAGTGGGGAATCAGAGGTGGGGAATCAGAGGCGGGGAATCAGAGGCAGGGAATCAGAGGCGGGCAATCAGATGCGGGGTATCAGAGGCAGGGAATCAGAGGCAGGGAATCAGAGGAAGGGAATCTGAGGCAGGGAATATGTGGTGGGGAATCAGAGGCGGGAAAACAGGCGGGTAAACAGAGGCGGGTAAACATCGTCGGGGAATCAGAGGCGGTTAATCAGAGTCGGGGAATCAGAGACGGGGAATCAGAGGCGGGGAATCAGAGGCGGAGAATCTGAGGCGGGGAATCAGATGCAGGGAATCAGAGGCGGGGAATGAGAGGCGGGGTATCAGAGGTGGGGAATCAGAGGTGGGGAATCAGAGGCGGGGAATCAGAGACGTGGAATCAGAGGCGGGGAATCAGAGGCGGGGAATCAGAAGTGGGGAATCAGAGGTGGGGAGTCAGAGGTGCGGAATCAGAGGCGGGGAATCAGAGGCGGGGAATCAGAGGCAGGCAATCAGAGGCGGGCAATCAGATGCAGGGAATCAGAGGCAGGGAATCAGAGGCAGGGAATCAGAGGCAGGGAATCTGAGACGGCGAATATGAGGTGGTGAATCAGAGGCGGGGAAACAGGCGGGTAAACAGAGGCGGGGAATCAGAGGCAGGGAATCAGAGGCGGGGAATCAGAGGCAGGGAATCTGAGGCAGGGAATCTGTGGCAGAAAATCTGATGCGGGTTATCAGAAGGGGGAAATGAGATGTCGGAAACGAGATGCAGAGAAAGAGGCACGGAAATACAGGCAGGGAAAGAGAGGCAGGGTATCAGAGGCGGGTAATCAGAGGCGTGGAATCAGAGGCGGGGAATCAGAGACACAGAAAGAGAGGCGTGGAATCAGAGGTGCGGAATCAGAGCCGGTGAATCTGAGCCGGGAAATCAGAAGCATAGCAACAGAGGCGGTGAAACATGGGTGCGGTATCGGACGCGGGGAATCAGAGGTGGGGACTCAGAGGCAGGGAATCAGAGGCAGGGAATCAGAGGCAGGTTATCAGAGGCAGGGAATCAGATGCGGGGAATCAGAGGCGGGGAATCAGAGGCGGGGAATCAGAGGCGGGGAATCAGAGGCGGAGGATCAGAGGCAGGCAATCAGATGCAGGAATTCAGAGGCAGGGAATCAGAGGCAGGGAATCAGAGGCAGGGAATCTGAGGCAGGGAGTCAGAGGTGGGGAATCAGAGGCGGGGAATCAGAGGCAGGGAATCAGATGAAGGGAATCTGATGCAGGGAATCTGAGGCAGGGAATCTGAGGCAGGGAATCTGTGGCAGGGAATCAGATGAGGGTTATCAGAAGGGGGAAATGAGATGTGGGAAACGAGATGCAGAGAAAGAGGCACGGAAATAGAGGCAGGGAAAGAGAGGCAGGGAATCAGAGGCGGGGAATCAGAGGTGGGGAATCAGAGGCGGGAAATCAGAGGCGGGGAATCAGAGGGGGGAATCAGAGGCGGGGAATCAGAGGCGGGGAATCAGAGGCAGGGAATCAGAGGCGGGAAATCAGAGGCGGCGAATCTGAAGCGTGGAATCAGAGGTGGGGAAAGGGATGTGGGGAAACGTAGGCCAGGAAAGTTGCGCGGAAAGGGAGGCCGTGAATCAGAGGCGGGGAATCAGAAGCGGGGAATCAGAGGCGGGGAATCAGAGGCGTGGAATCAGAGGTGGGGAAAGAGATGTGGGGAAACAGGTGGGTAAACAGAAGCGGGTAAACATAGGTGCATAAATAGAGGCAGCGAAAGAGATGGGCGAAACATAGTGGTTGGAACTTGTGTGTTGAAAATTAGGTACACAGAACAGATCAAACAGAGTTGTTCAAATTGAGGGAGGGAAAGAGAGGCACGGAAAGAGTGGAGGGGCAAGAGTGCAGGCAAAAGAGAGGCGTAGAGACAGAGGTGGGGAATCAGAGGCGGGGAATCAGAGGCAGGGAATCAAATGAAGGAAATCTGATGCAGGGAATCTGAGGCAGGGAATTTGAGGCAGGGAATCGGAGGCAGGGAATCTGAGGCAGGGAATCAGCAAAAAGTTATCAGAGGCAGGGTATCAGAGGCGGAGAATCAGAGGCGGGGTATCAGATGCGGGGAATCAGAGGCGGGGAATCAGAGGCGGGGAATCAGAAGCGGGATATCAGAGGCGGGGAAAGATATGTGGGGAAACGTAGGTCAGGAAAGTTGCGCGGAAAGCTAGGCAGTGAATCAGAGGTGGGGAATCAGAGACGGGTAATCAGAGGCGGGGAATCAGAGGCGGGAAATCAGAGGCAGGGAATCAGAAGCGGGGAATCAGAGGTGGGGAATCAGAGGCGGGGAATCAGAGGCGGAGAATCAGAGGCCGGCAATCAGATGCAGGGAATCAGAGGCAGGGAATCAGAGGCAGGGAATCTGAGGCAGGGAATCAGAGGTGGGGAATCAGAGGCGGGGAATCAGCGGCAGGGAATCAGATGAAGGGAATCTGATGCAGGGAATCTGAGGCAGGGAATCTGTGGCATGGAATCTGATGCGGGTTATCAGAAGGGGGTAATGAGATGTGGGAAACGAGATGCAGATAAAGAGGCACGGAAATAGAGGCAGGGAAAGAGAGGCAGGGAATCAGCGGCGGGGAATCAGAGGCGGGGAATCAGAGTCGGGGAATCAGAGGCGGGGAATCAGAGGCGGGGAATCAGAGGTGGGGAATCAGAGGCGGGGAATCAGAGGCAGGGAATAAGAGGCGGGCAATCAGAGGTGTGCAATCAGAGGCGTGGATTCAGAGTTGGGGAAAGAGATGTGGGGAAACGTAGGCCAGGAAAGTTGCGCGGAAATGGAGGCGGTGAATCAGAGGCGGGGAATCAGAGGCGGGGAATGAGAGGCTGGGAATCAGAGGCATGGAATCAGAGGTGGGGAAAGAGATGTGGGGAAACAGGCGGGTAAACAGAAGCGGGTAAACATAGGTGCATAAATAGAGGCGGCGAAAGAGATGGGCGAAACATAGTGGTTGGAACTTGTATGTTGAAAATGAGGTACACGGAACAGATCAAACAGAGTTGTTGAAATTGAGGGAGGGAAAGAGAGGCACGGAAAGAGTGGAGGGGAAAGAGTGCAGGAAAAAGAGAGGCGTAGAGATAGAGGTGGGGAATCAGAGGTGGGGAATCAGAGGCGGGGAATCAGAGGCAGGGAATCAGATGAAGGGAATCTGTTGCAGGGAATCTGAGGCAGGGAATCTGAGGCAAGGAATCGGAGGCAGGGAATCTGAGGCAGGGAATCAGTAAAAAGTTATCAGAGGCAGGGTATCAGAGGCGGGGAATCAGAGGCGGGGTATCAGATGCGGGTCATCAGAGGCGGGGAATCAGAGGCGGGGAATCAGAGGTGGGGTATCAGAGGCGGGGAAAGATATGTGGGGAAACGTAGGCCAGGTAAGTTGAGCGGAAAGGGAGGCATTGAATCAGAGGTGGGGAATCAGAGGCGGGGAATCAGAGGCGGGGAATCAGAGGTGGGGAATCAGAGGCGGGGAATCAGAAGCGGGGAATCAGAGGTGGGGAATCAGAGGTGGGGAATCAGAGGCGGAGAATCAGAGGCGGGCAATCAGATGCAGGGAATCAGAGGCAGGGAATCAGAGGCAGGGAGTCAGAGGCAGGGAATCAGAGGCAGGGAATCTGATGTAGGGAATCTGAGGTGGGGAATCAGAGGCAGGGAAACAGGCAGGTAAACAGAGGCGGGTAAACATAGGCGGGGAATCAGAGGCGGGGAATCAGAGGCGGGGAATCAGAGGCGGGGAATCTGAGGAGGGGAATCAGAGGCGGGGAATCAGAGGCGGGGAATCATATGCGGGGAATCAGAGGCGGGGAATCAGAGTCGGGGTATCAGAGGAGGGGAATCAGATGCGGGGTATCAGAGGCGGGGAATCAGAGGCGGGGAATCTGAGGCGTGGAATCAGAGGCGGGGAATCAGAGGCGGGGAATCAGAAGTTGGGAATCAGAGGTGCGGAATCAGAGGCAGGGAATCAGAGGCAGGGAATCAGAGGCGGACAATCAGAAGGGGGGAATCAGAGGCGGGGAATCAGAGGCGGTGAATCAGAGGCGGTGAATCAGAGGCTTGGAATCAGAGGCGGGGAATCAGAGGCGGGGAATCAGAAGTGGGGAATCAGAGGTGGGGAATCAGAGGCGGGGAATCAGAGGCAGGGAATCAGAGGCGGGCAATCAGATGCGGGGTATCAGAGGCAGGGAATCAGAGGCAGGGAATCAGAGGCAGGGAATCTGAGGCAGGGAATATGTGGTGGGGAATCAGAGGCGGGAAAACAGGCGGGTAAACAGAGGCGGGTAAACATCGTCGGGGAATCAGAGGCGGTTAATCAGAGTCGGGGAATCAGAGACGGGGAATCAGAGGCGGGGAATCAGAGGCGGAGAATCTGAGGCGGGGAATCAGATGCAGGGAATCAGAGGCGGGGAATCAGAGGCGGGGTATCAGAGGTGGGGAATCAGAGGCAGGGAATAAGAGGCGGGCAATCAGAGGTGTGCAATCAGAGGCGTGGATTCAGAGTTGGGGAAAGAGATGTGGGGAAACGTAGGCCAGGAAAGTTGCGCGGAAATGGAGGCGGTGAATCAGAGGCGGGGAATCAGAGGCGGGGAATGAGAGGCTGGGAATCAGAGGCATGGAATCAGAGGTGGGGAAAGAGATGTGGGGAAACAGGCGGGTAAACAGAAGCGGGTAAACATAGGTGCATAAATAGAGGCGGCGAAAGAGATGGGCGAAACATAGTGGTTGGAACTTGTATGTTGAAAATGAGGTACACGGAACAGATCAAACAGAGTTGTTGAAATTGAGGGAGGGAAAGAGAGGCACGGAAAGAGTGGAGGGGAAAGAGTGCAGGAAAAAGAGAGGCGTAGAGATAGAGGTGGGGAATCAGAGGTGGGGAATCAGAGGCGGGGAATCAGAGGCAGGGAATCAGATGAAGGGAATCTGTTGCAGGGAATCTGAGGCAGGGAATCTGAGGCAAGGAATCGGAGGCAGGGAATCTGAGGCAGGGAATCAGTAAAAAGTTATCAGAGGCAGGGTATCAGAGGCGGGGAATCAGAGGCGGGGTATCAGATGCGGGTCATCAGAGGCGGGGAATCAGAGGCGGGGAATCAGAGGTGGGGTATCAGAGGCGGGGAAAGATATGTGGGGAAACGTAGGCCAGGTAAGTTGAGCGGAAAGGGAGGCATTGAATCAGAGGTGGGGAATCAGAGGCGGGGAATCAGAGGCGGGGAATCAGAGGTGGGGAATCAGAGGCGGGGAATCAGAAGCGGGGAATCAGAGGTGGGGAATCAGAGGTGGGGAATCAGAGGCGGAGAATCAGAGGCGGGCAATCAGATGCAGGGAATCAGAGGCAGGGAATCAGAGGCAGGGAATCAGAGGCAGGGAATCAGAGGCAGGGAATCTGATGTAGGGAATCTGAGGTGGGGAATCAGAGGCAGGGAAACAGGCAGGTAAACAGAGGCGGGTAAACATAGGCGGGGAATCAGAGGCGGGGAATCAGAGGCGGGGAATCAGAGGCGGGGAATCTGAGGAGGGGAATCAGAGGCGGGGAATCAGAGTCGGGGTATCAGAGGAGGGGAATCAGATGCGGGGTATCAGAGGCGGGGAATCAGAGGCGGGGAATCTGAGGCGTGGAATCAGAGGCGGGGAATCAGAGGCGGGGAATCAGAAGTTGGGAATCAGAGGTGCGGAATCAGAGGCGGGGAATCAGAGGCAGGGAATCAGAGGCGGACAATCAGAAGGGGGGAATCAGAGGCGGGGAATCAGAGGCGGTGAATCAGAGGCGGTGAATCAGAGGCTTGGAATCAGAGGCGGGGAATCAGAGGCGGGGAATCAGAAGTGGGGAATCAGAGGTGGGGAATCAGAGGCGGGGAATCAGAGGCAGGGAATCAGAGGCGGGCAATCAGATGCGGGGTATCAGAGGCAGGGAATCAGAGGCAGGGAATCAGAGGCAGGGAATCTGAGGCAGGGAATATGTGGTGGGGAATCAGAGGCGGGAAAACAGGCGGGTAAACAGAGGCGGGTAAACATCGTCGGGGAATCAGAGGCGGTTAATCAGAGTCGGGGAATCAGAGACGGGGAATCAGAGGCGGGGAATCAGAGGCGGAGAATCTGAGGCGGGGAATCAGATGCAGGGAATCAGAGGCGGGGAATCAGAGGCGGGGTATCAGAGGTGGGGAATCAGAGGTGGGGAATCAGAGGCGGAGAATCAGAGACGTGGAATCAGAGGCGGGGAATCAGAGGCGGGGAATCAGAAGTGGGGAATCAGAGGTGGGGAGTCAGAGGTGCGGAATCAGAGGCGGGGAATCAGAGGCGGGGAATCAGAGGCAGGCAATCAGAGGCGGGCAATCAGATGCAGGGAATCAGAGGCAGGGAATCAGAGGCAGGGAATCAGAGGCAGGGAATCTGAGACGGCGAATATGAGGTGGTGAATCAGAGGCGGGGAAACAGGCGGGTATCAGAGGCAGGGAATCGGATGAAGGGAATCTGTGGCAGGGAATCTGATGCGGGTTATCAGAAGGGGGAAATGAGATGTGGGAAACGAGATGCAGAGAAAGAGGCACGGAAATAGGGGCAGGGAAATAGAGGCAGGGTATCAGAGGCGGGTAATCAGAGGCGTGGAATCAGAGGCGGGGAATCAGAGACACTGAAAGAGAGGCGTGGAATCAGAGGTGCGGAATCAGAGCCGGTGAATCTGAGCCGGGAAATCAGAAGCAGAGCAACAGAGGCGGTGAAACATGGGTGCGGAATCGGACGCGGGGAATCAGAGGTGGGGACTCAGAGGCAGGGTATCAGAGGCGGGTAATCAGAGGCGTGGAATCAGAGGCGGGGAATCAGAGACACAGAAACAGAGGCGTGGAATCAGAGGTGCTGAATCAGAGCCGGTGAATCTGAGCCGGGAAAAAAGAAGCGGAGAAACAGAGGCGGTGAAACATGGGTGCGGAATCGGACGCGGGGAATCAGAAGTGGGGACTCAGAGGCAGGGAATCAGAGGCAGGTTATCAGAGGCAGGGAATCAGTGGCGGGCAATCAGAGGCGAGGAATCAGAGGCGGGGAATCAGAGGCGGGGAATCAGAGGCGGGGAATCAGAGGCGGAGAATCAGAGACGGGGAATCAGAGGCGGGGAACCAGAGGCGGGGAATCAGAGGCGGGGAATCAGAGGCGGGGAATCAGAGGTGGGGAATCAAAGGCGGAGAATCAGAGGCGGGCAATCAGATGCAGGGAATCAGAGGCAGGGAATCAGAGGCGGGGAATCAGAGTCGGGGTATCAGAGGAGGGGAATCAGATGCGGGGAATCAGAGGCGGGGAATCAGAGGCGGGGAATCAGAGGCAGGGAATCAGAGGCGGGCAATCAGCAGGGGGGAATCAGACGCGGGGAATCAGAGGCGGGGAATCAGAGGCAGGGAATCAGAGGCGGGGAATCAGAAGTGGGGAATCAGACGTGGGGAATCAGAGGCTTGGAATCAGAGGCAGGGAATCAGAGGCTGGGAATCAGATATGGGGAATCAGAGGCGGGGAATCAGCGGCGGGGAAACAGAGGCGGGGAATCAGATATGGGGAATCAGAGGTGGGGAATAAGAGGTTGTGAATCAGAGATGGGGAATCAGAGGCGGGGAATCAGAGGCAGGGAATCAGACGCGGGGAATCAGAGGCGGGGAATCAGAGCTGGGGAATCAGAGGCGGGGAATCAGAGTTGGGGATCAGAGGCGGTGAATCAGATATGGGGAATCAGAGGCGGGGAATCAGAGGCGGGGAAACAGAGGCGGGGAATCAGATATGGGGAATCAATGTGGGGAATCAGGTGCGGGGAGTCTGTGGCAGGGAATCAGAGGAGGGGAATCAGAGGCGGGGAATCAGAGGCAGGGAATCATACACGGGGAATCAGAGGCGGGGAATCAGAGATGGGGAATCAGAAGCCGGGAATCAGAGGTGGGGAATCAGAGTCCGGGAATCAGAGATGGGGAATCAGAGGCGGCGATTCCGATATGGGGAATCAGAGGCGGGGAATCAGATATGGGGAATCAGAGGAGGCGATTCAGAGGCAGTGAATTAGAGATGGGGAATCAGAGGCGGGGTATCAGAGGCGACCAATCAGAGGCGGGGAAACAGAGGCGGGGAATCAGATATGGGGAATCAGAGGTGGGGAATCAGGGGCGGGGATTCAGTGGCAGGGAATCAGAGGCTGGGAATCAGCGGCCGGGAATCAGATGCCGGGAATAAGAGGACTGGGAATCAGAGATGGGGAATCAGAGGCGGGGTATCAGAGTTGGGGAATCAGAGGCGGGGAGTCAGATATGGGGAATCAGAGGCGGGGAATCAGAGACGGGGAAACAGAGGCGAGGAATCGTAGGCGGGGAATCAGAGGCAGGGAATCAGACACGGGGAATTAGAGGCGGGGAATCAGAGATGGGGAATCAGAGGCGGGGCATCAGAGGCAGGGAATCAGATGCGAGGAATCAGAGGCGGGGAATCAGAGGTGGGGAATCAGAGGCGGGAAATCAGAGTTGGGGAATCAGAGGCGGGGAATCAGATATGGGGAAACAGAGGCGGGGAATCAAAAGCGGGGAAACAGAGGCGGGGAATCAGATATGGGGAATCAGAGACGGCGAATCAGAGACAGGGAATCAGAGGCAGGGAATCAGATGTGGGGAATCAGAGTCGGTGAATCAGATATGGGGAAACAGAGGCGGGGAATCAGAGGCGGGGAAACAGAGGCGGAGAATCAGATAAAGGGAATCATAGGTGGGGAATCATAGGTTGGGAATCAGAGGCAGGGAATCAGACGCGGGGAATCAGAGGCGGGGAATCAGAGGCAGGGAATCGGATGTGCGGAATCAGAGATGGGGAATCAGAGGTGGGGAATCAGAGTCCGGGGAAACAGCGGCGGGGAATCAGATATGGGGAATCAGAGACGGCGAATCAAAGACAGGGAATCAGAGGCAGGGAATCAGATGTGGGGAATCAGAGGCGGCGAATCAGATATGGGGAAACAGAGGCGGGGAATCAGAGGCGGGGAAACAGAGGCGGAGAATCAGATATAGGGAATCAGAGGTGGGGAATCATAGGTTGGGAATCAGAGGCAGGGAATCAGACGCGGGGAATCAGAGGCAGGGAATCGGATGTGCGGAATCTGAGATGGGGAATCTGAGGTGGGGAATCAGAGTCCGGGAATCAGATATGGGGAAACAGAGGCGGGGAATCAGAGGCGGGGAAACAGAGGCGGGGAGTCAGATATGGGGAATCAGAGGTGGGGAATCAGAGGTTGGGAATCATATATGGGGAATCAGAGGCGGGGAATCAAAGGCGGGGAAACAGAGGCGGGGAATCAGATATGGGGAATCAGAGGAAGCGAATCAGAGTCAGTGAATTAGAGATGGGGAATCAGAGGCGGGGTATCAGAGGCGGCCAATCAGAGGCGGGGAAACTGAGGCGGGGAATCAGATATGGGGAATCAGAGGTGGGGAATCAGGGGCGGGGAATCAGTGGAAGGGAATCAGTGGCAGGGAATCAGAGGCTGTGAATCAGTGGCCGGGAATCAGATTCCGGGAACAAGAGGACTGGAAATCAGAGGAGGGGAATCGGAGGCGGGGAAACAGAGGCTGGGAATCAGAGGCGGGGAATCAGAGATGGGGAATCAGAGGCGGGGCATCAGAGGCAGGGAATCAGACGTGAGCAATCAGAGGCGGGGAATCAGAGCTGGGGAATCAGAGGCGGGAAATCAGAGTTGGGGAATCAGAGGCGGGAAATCAGATATGGGGAAACAGAGGCGGGGAATCAGAAGCGGGGAAACAGAGGCGGGGAATCAGATATGGGGAATCAGAGGTGGGGAATCAGAGGTTGGGAATCAGAGGCAGGGAATCAGACGCGGGGAATCAGAGGCGGGGAAGCAGAGGCAGGGAATCGGATGTGTGGAATCAGAGATGGGGAATCAGAGGTGGGGAATCAGAGTCCGGGAATCAGATATGGGGAAACAGAGGCGGGGAATCAGAGGCGGGGAAACAGAGGCGGGGAATCAGATATGGGGAATCTGAGTTGGGGAATCAGAGGTTGGGAATCAGAGGCGGGGAATCAGAGGCGGGGAATCAGAGACAGGGAATCAGAGGCAGGGAATCAGATGTGGGGAATCAGAGATGGGGAATCAGAGGCAGGGAATCAGATGTGGGGACCCAGAGGCGGGGATTCATAGCTGACGAATCAGGGGCGGGGAATCAGAGGTGTGGAATCAGAGGCTGGGAATCAGATATGGGGAATCAGAGGCGGGGAATCAGAGGCGGGGACACAGAGGCGGGGAATCAGATATGGGGAATCAGAGGTGGGGAATCAGAGGTTGTGAATCAGAGATGGGGAATCAGAGGCGGGGAATCAGAGGCAGGGAATCGGACGCGGGGAATCAGAGGTGGGGAATCAGAGCTGGGGAATCAGAGGCGGGGAATCATAGTTGGGGATTCAGAGATGGGGAATCAGAGGCGGGGAATCCGATATGGGGAATCAGAGGCGGGGAATCAGAAGTGGGGAAACATAGGCGGGGAATCATATGGGGAATCAGAGCTGGCGAATCAGAGGCAGTGAATCAGAGATGGGGAAGCAGAGGTGGGGAATCAGATGTGATGAATCAGAGCTGGGGAATCAGAAGGCGGTGATTCAGAGTTGGGGAATCAGAGGCGGGGAATCAGATACGGGGAAACAGAGGCGTGGTATCAGAGGCTGGGAAACAGACGCGGGGAATCAGATATGGGGAATCAGAGATGGGGAATCAGAGGTTGGGAATCAGACGCGGGGAATCAGAGGTGTTGAATCAGAGATGGGGAATCAGAGGCGGGAAATCAGAGCTTGGGAATCAGAGGCAGGGAATCAGAGTTTGGGATTCAGAGGCGGGGAATCAGATATGGCGAAACAGAGGTGGGGAATTAGAGGCGGGCAAACAGAGGCGGGGAATCAGATATGGTGAATCAGAGGTGGGGAATCAGAGGTGGGGAATCAGAGGTTGTGTATCAGAGATGGGGAATCACAGGCGGGAAATCAGAGGCAGGGAATCAGAGCTGGGGAATCAGAGGCGGGGAATCAGAGCTGGGGAATCAGAGGCAGGGAATCAGATGTGGGGAAACAGAGGCGGTGAATAAGAGCTGGGGAATCAGAGGCGGGGAATCAGAGTTTGGGAATCAGAGGCGGGGAATTAGATATGGGGAAACAGAGGCGGGGAATCAGAGGCAGGGAAACATAGCTGGGGAATGAGAGGCGGGGAACCAGAGTTGGGGAATCAGAGGCGGGGAATCAGATATGGCGGGTAAACAGAGGCAGGTAAACATAGGCGGGGAATCAGAGGCGGGGAATCAGAGGCAGGGAATCAGAGGCGGTGAATCAGAGGCGGGGAATCAGAGGCGGGGAATCAGAGGCGGGGAATCAGATGCGGGGAATCAGAGGCGGGGAATCAGAGTCGGGGTATCAGAGGAGGGGAATCAGAGGCGGGGAATCAGAGGCAGGGAATCAGAGGCGGGGAATCAGAGGCGTGGAATCAGAGGCGGGGAATCAGAGGCGGGGAATAAGAAGTGGGGAATCAGAAGTGGGGAATCAGAGGCGGGAAATCAGAGGCAGGGAATCAGAGGCGGGAAATCAGAAGTGGGGAATCAGAGGCGGGGAATCAGAGGCGGGGAATCAGAGGCGGTGAATCAGAGGCGGGGAATCAGAGGCAGGGAATCAGAGGCGGGGAATCAGAAGTGGGGAATCAGAGGTGGGGAATCAGAGGCAGGGAATCAGAGGCGGGGAATCAGAGGCGGGCAATCAGATGCAGGGAATCAGAGGCAGGGAATCAGGGGCAGGGAATCAGGGGCAGGGAATCTGAGGCAGGGAATCTGTGGTGGGGAATCAGAGGCGGGAAAACAGGCGGGTAAACAGAGGCGGGTAAACATAGGCAGGGAATCAGAGGCGGGGAATCAGAGTCGGGGAATCAGAGACGGGGAATCAGAGGCGGGTATCAGAGGCGGGGAATCTGAGGCGGGAATCAGATGCAGGGAATCAGAGGCGGGGAATCAGAGGCGGGGTATCAGAGGCGGGGAATCAGAGGTGGGGAATCAGAGGCGGGGAATCAGAGGCGTGGAATCAGAGGCGGGGAATCAGAGGCGGGGAATCAGAAGTGGGGAATCAGAGGTGGGGAATCAGAGGCGGGGAATCAGAGGCGGGGAATCAGAGACGGGGAATCAGAGGCAGGGAATCAGAGGCGGGCAATCAGATGCAGGGAATCAGAGGCAGGGAATCAGAGGCAGGAAATCAGAGGCAGGGAATCTGAGGGGGCGAATATGAGGTGGTGAATCAGAGGCGGGAAAACAGGCGGGTAAACAGAGGCGGGGAATCAGAGTCTGGGAATCAGAGGCGGGTAATCAGAGGCAGGGAATCAGATGAAGGGAATCTGATGCAGGGAATCTGAGGCAGGGAATCTGAGGCAGGGAATCTGTGGCAGGGAATCTGATGCGGGTTATCAGAAGGGGGAAATGAGATGTGGGAAACGAGATGCAGAGAAAGAGGCACGGAAATAGAGGCAGAGAAAGAGAGGCAGCGTATCAGAGGCGGGTAATCAGAGGCGTGGAACCAGAGGCGGGGAATGAGAGACACAGAAAGAGAGGCGTGGAATCAGAGGTGCGGAATCAGAGCGGGTGAATCTGAGCCGGGAAATCAGAAGCAGAGCAACAGAGGCTGTGAAACATGGGTGCGGAATCGGACGCGGGGAATCAGAAGTGGGGACTCAGAGGCAGGGAATCAGAGGCAGGGAATCAGAGGCAGGTTATCAGAGGCAGGGAATCAGAGGCGGGGAATCAGAGGCGAGGAATCAGAGGCGGGGAATCAGAGGCGGGGAATCAGAGTCAGGGATTCAGAGGCAGAGAATCAGAGGCAGGGAATCTGAGGCGGGGAATCAGAAGTGGGGAAACAGATGTGGGGAATCAGAGGCGGGGAATCAGAGGCAGGGAATCAGAGGTGGGCAATCAGAAGTGGGGAATCAGAGGCGGGGATTCAGAGGCGGGGAATCAGAGGCGGTGAATCAGAGGCGGGGAATCAGAGGCGGGGAATCAGAGGTGGGGAATCAGAAGTGGGGAATCAGAGGTGGGGAATCAGAGGCGGGGAATCAGAGGCGGGGAATCAGAGGCGGGCAATCAGATGCAGGGAATCAGAGGCAGGGAATCAGAGGCAGGGAATCAGAGGTAGGGAATCTGTGGTGTGGAATCAGAGGCGGGAAAACAGGCGGGTAAACAGAGGCGGGTAATCATAGGTGGGGAATCAGAGGCGGGGAATCAGAGTCGGGGAATCAGAGGCGAGGAATCAGAGGCGGGGTATCAGAGGCGGGGTATCTGAGACGGGGAATCAGATGCAGGGAATCAGATGCGGGGAATCTGAGGCGGGGTATCAGAGGCGGGGAATCAGTGGCGGGGAATCAAAGGCGGGGAATCAGAGGCGTGGAATCAGAGGCGGGGAATCAGAGGCGGGGAATCAGAAGTGGGGTATCAGAGGTCGGGAATCAGAGGCGGGGAATCAGAGGCGGGGAATCAGAGGCAGGGAATCAGAGGCGGGCAATCAGATGCAGGGAATCAGAGGCAGGGAATCATGCAGGGAATCAGAGGCGGGGAATCAGAGGCAGGGAATCAGAGGCGGGCAATCAGATGCAGGGAATCAGAGGCAGGGAATCAGATGCAGGGAATCTGAGGCTGCGGATATGAGGTGGTGAATCAGAGGCGGGGAAACAGGCGGGTAAACAGAGGCGGGGAATCAGAGTCTGGGAATCAGAGGCGGGGAATCAGAGGCAGGGAATCAGATGAAGGGAATCTGATGCAGGGAATCTGAGGCAGGGAATCTGAGGCAGGGAATCTGTGGCAGGGAATCTGATGCGGGTTATCAGAAGGGGGAAATGAGATGTGGGAAACGAGATGCAGAGAAAGAGGCACGGAAATAGAGGCAGAGAAAGAGAGGCAGCGTATCAGAGGCGGGTAATCAGAGGTGTGGAATCAGAGGCGGGGAATCAGAGACACAGAAAGAGAGGCGTGGAATCAGAGGTGCGGAATCAGAGCGGGTGAATCTGAGCCGGGAAATCAGAAGCAGAGCAACAGAGGCTGTGAAACATGGGTGCGGAATCGGACGCGGGGAATCAGAAGTGGGGACTCAGAGGCAGGGAATCAGAGGCAGGGAATCAGAGGCAGGTTATCAGAGGCAGGGAATCAGAGGCGGGGAATCAGAGGCGAGGAATCAGAGGCGGGGAATCAGAGGCGGGGAATCAGAGTCAGGGAATCAGAGGCGGAGAATCAGAGGCGGGCAATCAGATGCAGGGGATCAGGGGCAGGGAATCAGAGGCAGAGAATCAGAGGCAGGGAATCTGAGGCGGGGAATCAGAAGTGGGGAAACAGATGTGGGGAATCAGAGGCGGGGAATCAGAGGCAGGAAATCAGAGGCAGGTTATCAGAGGCAGGGAATCAGAGGCGGGGAATCAGAGGCGAGGAATCAGAGGCGGGGAATCAGAGGCGGGGAATCAGAGTCAGGGAATCAGAGGCGGAGAATCAGAGGCGGGCAATCAGATGCAGGGGATCAGGTGCAGGGAATCAGAGGCAGAGAATCAGAGGCAGGGAATCTGAGGCGGGGAATGAGAAGTGGGGAAACAGATGTGGGGAATCAGAGGCGGGGAATCAGAGGCAGGGAATCAGAGGCGGGCAATCAGAAGTGGGGAATCAGAGGCGGGGATTCAGAGGCGGGGAATCAGAGGCGGTGAATCAGAGGCGGGGAATCAGAGGCGGGGAATCAGAGGTGGGGAATCAGAAGTGGGGAATCAGAGGTGGGGAATCAGAGGCGGGGAATCAGAGGCGGGGAATCAGAGGCGGGCAATCAGATGCAGGGAATCAGAGGCAGGGAATCAGAGGCAGGGAATCAGAGGTAGGGAATCTGTGGTGTGGAATCAGAGGCGGGAAAACAGGCGGGTAAACAGAGGCGGGTAATCATAGGTGGGGAATCAGAGGTGGGGAATCAGAGTCGGGGAATCAGAGGCGGGGAATCAGAGGTGGGGTATCAAAGGCGGGGAATCTGAGGTGGGGAATCAGATGCAGAGAATCAGATGTGGGGAATCAGAGGCGGGGTATCAGAGGCGGGGAATCAGAGGCGGGGAATCAAAGGCGGGGAATCAGAGGCGTGGAATCAGAGGCGGGGAATCAGAGGCGGGGAATCAGAAGTGGGGAATCAGAGGTGGGGAATCAGAGGCGGGGAATCAGAGGCGGGGAATCAGAGGCAGGGAATCAGAGGCGGGCAATCAGATGCAGGGAATCAGAGGCGGGGAATCAGAGGCAGGGAATCAATAAAGAGTTATCAGAGGCAGGGTATCAGAGGCGGGGAATCAGAGGCGGGTTATCAGATGCAGGTCATCAGAGGCGGGGAATCAGAGGCGGGGAATCAGAGGCGGTGTATCAGAGGCGGGGAAAGATATGTGGGGTAACGTAGGCCAGGAAAGTTGAGCGGAAAGGGAGGCAGTGAATCAGAGGTGGGGAATCAGAGGCGGGGAAACAGGCGGGTAAACATCAGCGGGTAAACATAGGCGGGGAATCAGAGGCGGGGAATCAGAGGCGGGGAATCAGAGGCGGGGAATCAGAGGCGGGGAATCAGAGGCGGGGAATCAGAGGCGGGGAATCAGAGGCGGGGAATCAGAGGCGGGGTATCAGAGGAGGGGAATCAGAGGCGGGGAATCAGAGGCGGGGTATCATAGGAGGGGAATCACAGGCGTGGAATCAGATGCGGGGAATCAGAGGCGGGGAATCAGAGGCGAGGAATCAGAGGCGGGGAATCAGAGGCGGGGAATCAGAGGCAGGGAATCAGAGTCAGGGAATCAGAGGCGGAGAATCAGAGGCGGGCAATCAGATGCAGGGGATCAGGGGCAGGGAATCAGAGGCAGAGAATCAGAGGCAGGGAATCTGAGGCAGGGATTCAGAGGTGGGGAATCAGAGGCGGGGAATCAGAGGCAGGGAATCAGATGAAGGGAATCTGACGCAGGGAATCTGAGGCAGGGAATCTGAGGCAGGGAATCAGTGGCAGGGAATCTGATGCGGGTTATCAGAAGGGGGAAATGAGATGTGGGAAACGAGATGCAGAGAAAGAGGCACTTAAATAGAGGAAGGGAAAGAGAGGCAGGGAATCAGACGCGGGGAATCAGAGGCGGGGAATCAGAGGCGGGGAATCAGAGGCGGGGAATCAGAGGGGGGAATCAGAGGCGGGGAATCAGAGGCGGTGAATCAGAGGCGGGCAATCAGATGCAGGGAATCAGAGGCAGGGAATCAGAGGCAGGGATTCAGATGCAGGGAATCTGAGGTAGGGAATCTGAGGTGGGGAATCAGAGGCGGGGAAACAGGCGGGTAAACAGAGGCAGGTAAACATAGGCGGGGAATCAGAGGCGGGCAATCAGAGGCGGGGAATCAGAGGTGGGGAATCAGAGGCGGGGAATCAGAGGCGGGGAATCAGAGGCGGGGAATCAGAGGCGGGGTGTCAGAGGCGGGGAATCAGAGGCGGGGAATCAGAGGCGGGGAATCAGAGGGGGGAATCAGAGGAGGGGAATCAGTGGCGGTGAATCAGAGGCGGGCAATCAGATGCAGGGAATCAGAGGCAGGGAATCAGAGGCAGGGAATCAGATGCAGGGAATCTGAGGTAGGGAATCTGAGGTGGGGAATCAGAGGCGGGGAAACAGGCGGGTAAACAGAGGCGGGTAAACATAGGCGGGGAATCAGAGGCAGGGAATCAGAGGTGGGGAATCAGAGGCGGGGAATCAGAGGCGTGGAATCAGAGGCGGGGAATCAGAGGCGGGCAATCAGATGCAGGGAATCAGAGGCAGGGTATCAGAGGCGGGGAATCAGAGGCAGGGAATCAGAGGCGGGGAATCAGAGGCGGGGAATCAGAGGCGGGGAATCAGAGGCGGGGAATAAGAGGTGGGGTATCAGAGGAGGGGAATCAGAGGCGGGGAATCAGAGGCGGGGTATCAGAGGAGGGGAATCGGAGGCGTGGAATCAGAGGTGGGGAATCAGAGGCGGGGAATCAGAGGCGGGGAATCAGAGGCGGGGAATCAGAGGCAGGGAATCAGAGTCAGGGAATCAGAGGCGGGGAATCAGAGGCAGGGAATCAATAAAGAGTTATAAGAGGCAGGGTATCAGAGGCGGGGAATCAGAGGCGGGGTATCAGATGAAGGTCATCGGAGGCGGGGAATCAGAGGCGGGGAATCAGAGGCGGTGTATCAGAGGCGGGGAAAGATATGTGGGGTAACGTAGGCCAGGAAAGTTGAGCGGAAAGGGAGGCAGTGAATCAGAGGCGGGGAATCAGAGGCGGGGAAACAGGCGGGTAAACATCAGCGGGTAAACATAGGCGGGGTATCAGAGGCGGGGAATCAGAGGCGGGGTATCAGAGGAGGGGAATCAGAGGCGGGGAATCAGAGGCGGGGTATCATAGGAGGGGAATCACAGGCGTGGAATCAGATGCGGGGAATCAGAGGCGGGGAATCAGAGGCGAGGAATCAGAGGCGGGGAATCAGAGGCGGGGAATCAGAGGCAGGGAATCAGAGTCAGGGAATCAGAGGCGGAGAATCAGAGGCGGGCAATCAGATGAAGGGGATCAGGGGCAGGGAATCAGAGGCAGAGAATCAGAGGCAGGGAATCTGAGGCAGGGATTCAGAGGTGGGGAATCAGAGGCGGGGAATCAGAGGCAGGGAATCAGATGAAGGGAATCTGATGCAGGGAATCTGAGGCAGGGAATCTGAGGCAGGGAATCAGTGGCAGGGAATCTGATGCGGGTTATCAGAAGGGGGAAATGAGATGTGGGAAACGAGATGCAGAGAAAGAGGCACTTAAATAGAGGAAGGGAAAGAGAGGCAGGGAATCAGACGCGGGGAATCAGAGGCGGGGAATCAGAGGCGGGGAATCAGAGGCGGGGAATCAGAGGGGGGAATCAGAGGCGGGGAATCAGAGGCGGTGAATCAGAGGCGGGCAATCAGATGCAGGGAATCAGAGGCAAGGAATCAGAGGCAGGGATTCAGATGCAGGGAATCTGAGGTAGGGAATCTGAGGTGGGGAATCAGAGGCGGGGAAACAGGCGGGTAAACAGAGGCAGGTAAACATAGGCGGGGAATCAGAGGCGGGGAATCAGAGGCGGGGAATCAGAGGTGGGGAATCAGAGGCGGGGAATCAGAGGCGGGGAATCAGAGGCGGGGAATCAGAGGCGGGGTGTCAGAGGAGGGGAATCAGAGGCGGGGAATCAGAGGCGGGGAATCAGAGGCGGGGAATCAGAGGCGTGGAATCAGAGGCGGGGAATCAGAGGCGGGCAATCAGATGCAGGGAATGAGAGGCAGGGAATCAGAGGCAGGGAATCAGAGGCAGGGAATCTGTGGTGTGGAATCAGAGGCGGGGAATCAGAGGCGGGGAATCAGAGGCGGGGAATCATAGTGGGGAATCAGAGGAGGGGAATCAGAGGCGGTGAATCAGAGGCGGGCAATCAGATGCAGGGAATCAGAGGCAGGGAATAAGAGACAGGGAATCAGATGCAGGGAATCTGAGGTAGGGAATCTGAGGTGGGGAATCAGAGGCGGGGAAACAGGCGGGTAAACAGAGGCGGGTAAACATAGGCGGTGTATCAGAGGAGGGGAATTAGAGGCGGGGAATCAGAGGCGGGGTATCAGAGGAGGGCAATCAGAGGCGGGGAATCAGAGGCGGGGAATCAGAGGCGGGGAATCAGAGGCGGGGTATCGGAGGAGGGGAATCAGAGGCGGGGAATCAGAGGCGGGGTATCAGAGGAGGGGAATCAGAGGCGTGGAATCAGAGGCGGGGAATCAGAGGCGGGGAATCAGAGGCGGGGAATCAGAGGCGGGGAATCAGAGGCAGGGAATCAGAGTCAGGGAATCAGAGGCGGAGAAACAGAGGCGGGCAATCAGATGCAGGGGATCAGGGGCAGGGAATCAGAGGCAGAGAATCAGAGGCAGGGAATCTGAGGCAGGGACTCAGATGTGGGGAATCAGAGGCTGGGAATCAGAGGCAGGGAATCAGATGAAGGGAATCTGATGCAGGGAATCTGAGGCAGGGAATCTGAGGCAGGGAATCTGTGGCAGGGAATCTGATGCGGGTTATCAGAAGGGGGAAATGAGATGTGGGAAACGAGATGCAGAGAAAGAGGCACGGAAATAGAGGAAGGGAAAGAGAGGCAGGGAATCAGACGCGGGGAATCAGAGGCGCGGAATCAGAGGCGGGGAATCAGAGGCGGGGAATCAGAGGCGGGGTGTCAGAGGAGGGGAATCAGAGGCGGGGAATCAGAGGCGGGGAATCAGAGGCGGGGAATCAGAGGCGTGGAATCAGAGGCGGGGAATCAGAGGCGGGCAATCAGATGCAGGGAATCAGAGGCAGGGAATCAGAGGCAGGGAATCAGAGGCAGGGAATCTGTGGTGTGGAATCAGAGGCGGGGAATCAGAGGCGGGGAATCAGAGGCGGGGAATCAGAGGGGGGAATCAGAGGAGGGGAATCAGAGGTGGTGAATCAGAGGCGGGCAATCAGATGCAGGGAATCAGAGGCAGGGAATCAGAGACGGAATCAGATGCAGGGAATCTGAGGTAGGGAATCTGAGGTGGGGAATCAGAGGCGGGGAAACAGGCGGGTAAACAGAGGCGGGTAAACATAGGCGGTGTATCAGAGGAGGGGAATCAGAGGCGGGGAATCAGAGGCGGGGTATCAGAGGAAGGCAATCAGAGGCGGGGAATCAGAGGCGGGGAATCAGAGGCGGGGAATCAGAGGCGGGGTATCGGAGGAGGGGAATCAGAGGCGGGGAATCAGAGGCGGGGTATCAGAGGAGGGGAATCAGAGGCGTGGAATCAGAGGCGGGGAATCAGAGGCGGGGAATCAGAGGCGGGGAATCAGAGGCGGGGAATCAGAGGCAGGGAATCAGAGTCAGGGAATCAGAGGCGGAGAAACAGAGGCGGGCAATCAGATGCAGGGGATCAGGGGCAGGGAATCAGAGGCAGAGAATCAGAGGCAGGGAATCTGAGGCAGGGACTCAGATGTGGGGAATCAGAGGCGGGGAATCAGAGGCAGGGAATCAGATGAAGGGAATCTGATGCAGGGAATCTGAGGCAGGGAATCTGAGGCAGGGAATCTGTGGCAGGGAATCTGATGCGGGTTATCAGAAGGGGGAAATGAGATGTGGGAAACGAGATGCAGAGAAAGAGGCACGGAAATAGAGGAAGGGAAAGAGAGGCAGGGAATCAGACGCGGGGAATCAGAGGCGCGGAATCAGAGGCGGGGAATCAGAGGCGGGAAATCAGAGGCGGGAAATCAGAGGGGGGGATCAGAGGCGGGGAATCAGAGGCGGTGAATCAGAGGCGGGCAATCAGATGCAGGGAATCAGAGGAAGGGAATCAGAGGCAGGGAATCAGGTGCAGGGAATCTGAGGTAGGGAATCTGAGGTGGGGAATCAGAGGCGGGGAAACAGGCGGGTAAACAGAGGCGGGTAAACATAGGCGGGGAATCAGAGGCGGGGAATCAGAGGTGGGGAATCAGAGGCGGGGAATCAGTGGCGGGGAATCAGAGGCGGGGAATCAGAGGCGGGGAATCAGAGGCATTGAATCAGAGGCGGGGTGTCAGAGGAGGGGAATCAGAGGCGGGGAATCAGAGGCGGGCAATCATATGCAGGGAATCATAGGCAGGGAATCAGAGGCAGGGAATCAGTAAAGTGTTATCAGAGGCAGGGTATCAGAGGCGGGGAATCAGAGGGGGGTATCAGATGCGGGTCATCAGAGGCGGGGAATCAGAGGCGGGGAATCAGAGGCGGGTATCAGAGGCGGGGAAAGATATGTGGGGAAACGTAGGCCAGGAAAGTTGAGCGGAAAGGGAGGCAGTGAATCAGAGGTGGAGAATCAGAGGCGGGGAATCAGAGGCTGGGAATCAAAGGTGGGGAAACAGAGGCGGGGAATCAGAAGCGGGGAATCAGAGGTGGGGAATCAGAGGCGGGGAATCAGAGGTGGAGAATCAGAGGCGGGCAATCAGATGCAGGGAATGAGAGGCAGGGAATCAAAGGCAGGGAATCAGAGGCAAGGAATCTGCGGTAGGGAATCTGAGGTGGGGAATCAGAGGCTGGGAAACAGGCGGGTAAACAGCGGCGGGTAAACATAGGCAGGGAATCAGAGGCGGGGAATCAGAGGCGGGGAATCAGAGGCGGGGAATCAGAGGCGGGGAATCAGAGGCGGGGAATCAGAGGCGGGGAATCAGAGGCGGGGAATCAGAGGCAGGGAATCAGAGGCGGGCAATCAGAGGCGGGGAAACAGGCGGGTAAACATCGGCGGGTAAACATAGGCAGGGAATCAGAGGCGGGGAATCAGAGGCGGGGAATCAGAGGCGGGGAATCAGAGGCAGGGAATCAGAGGCGGGGAATCAGAGGCAGGGAATCAGAGGCGGGGAATCAGAGGCGGGGAATCAGAGGCGGGGTATCAGAGGAGGGGAATCAGAGGCGGGGAATCAGAGGCGGGGTATCATAGGAGGGGAATCACAGGCGTGGAATCAGAAGCGGGGAATCAGAGGCGGGGAATCAGAGGCGGGGAGTCAGAGGCGGGGAATCAGAGGCTGGGAATCAAAGGTGGGGAAACAGAGGCGGGGAATCAGAAGCGGGGAATCAGAGGTGGGATATCAGAGGCGGGGAATCAGAGGTGGAGAATCAGAGGCGGGCAATCAGATGCAGGGAATGAGAGGCAGGGAATCAAAGGCAGGGAATCAGAGGCAGGGAATCTGAGGTAGGGAATCTGAGGTGGGGAATCAGAGGCTGGGAAACAGGCGGGTAAACAGCGGCGGGTAAACATAGGCGGGGAATCAGAGGCGGGGAATCAGAGGCGGGGAATCAGAGGCGGGGAATCAGAGGCGGGGAATCAGAGGCGGGGAATCAGAGGCGGGGAATCAGAGGCGGGGAATCAGAGGCAGGGAATCAGAGGCGGGGAATCAGAGGCGGGGAAACAGGCGGGTAAACATCGGCGGGTAAACATAGGCAGGGAATCAGAGGCGGGGAATCAGAGGCGGGGAATCAGAGGCGGGGAATCAGAGGCAGGGAATCAGAGGCGGGGAATCAGAGGCAGGGAATCAGAGGCGGGGAATCAGAGGCGGGGAATCAGAGGCGGGGTATCATAGGAGGGGAATCACAGGCGTGGAATCAGAAGCGGGGAATCAGAGGCGTGGAATCAGAGGCGGGGAGTCAGAGGCGGGGAATCAGAGGCGGGGAATCAGAGGCAGGGAATCAGAGTCAGGGAATCAGAGGCGGAGAATCAGAGGCGGGCAATCAGATGCAGGGGATCAGGGGCAGGGAATCAGAGGCAGAGAATCCGAGGCAGGGAATCTGAGGCAGGGACTCAGAGGTGGGGAATCAGAGGCGGGGAATCAGAGGCAGGGAATCAGATGAAGGGAATCTGATGCAGGGAATCTGAGGCAGGGAATCTGAGGCAGGGAATCTGTGGCAGGGAATCTGATGCGGGTTATCAGAAGGGGGAAATGAGATGTGGGAAACGAGATGCAGAGAAAGAGGCACTTAAATAGAGGAAGGGAAAGAGAGGCAGGGAATCAGACGCCTGGAATCAGAGGCGGGGAATCAGAGGCGTGGAATCAGAGGCGGGGAATCAGAGGGGGGAATCAGAGGTGGGGAATCAGAGGCGGTGAATCAGAGGCGGGCAATCAGATGCAGGGAATCAGAGGCAGGGAATCAGAGGCAGGAATTCAGATGCAGGGAATCTGAGGTAGGGAATCTGAGGTGGGGAATCAGAGGCGGGGAAACAGGCGGGTAAACAGAGGCAGGTAAACATAGGCGGGGAATCAGAGGCGGGGAATCAGAGGCGGGGAATCAGAGGCGGGGAATCAGAGGCAGGGAATCAGAGGCGGGGAAACAGGCGGGTATCAGAGGCAGGGAATCGGATGAAGGGAATCTGTGGCAGGGAATCTGATGCGGGTTATCAGAAGGGGGATATGAGATGTGGGAAACGAGATGCAGAGAAAGAGGCACGGAAATAGAGGCAGGGAAATAGAGGCAGGGTATCAGAGGCGGGTAATCAGAGGTGTGGAATCAGAGGCGGGGAATCAGAGACACTGAAAGAGAGGCGTGGAATCAGAGGTGCGGAATCAGAGCCGGTGAATCTGAGCCAGGAAATCAGAAGCAGAGCAACAGAGGCTGTGAAACATGGGTGCGGAATCGGACGCGGGGAATCAGAGGTGGGGACTCAGAGGCAGGGTATCAGAGGCGGGTAATCAGAGGCGTGGAATCAGAGGCGGGGAATCAGAGACACAGAAACAGAGGCGTGGAATCAGAGGTGCTGAATCAGAGCCGGTGAATCTGAGCCGGGAAAAAAAAAGCGGAGCAACAGAGGCGGTGAAACATGGGTGCGGAATCGGACGCGGGGAATCAGAAGTGGGGACTCAGAGGCAGGGAATCAGAGGCAGGTTATCAGAGGCAGGGAATCAGTGGCGGGGAATCAGAGGCGAGGAATCAGAGGCGGGGAATCAGAGGCGGGGAATCAGAGGCAGGGAATCAGAGGCGGAGAATCAGAGGCGGGGAATCAGAGGCGGGGAACCAGAGGCGGGGAATCAGAGGCGGGGAATCAGAGGCGGGGAATCAGAGGTGGGGAATCAGAGGCGGAGAATCAGAGGCGGGCAATCAGATGCAGGGAATCAGAGGCAGGGAATCAGAGGCGGGGAATCAGAGTCGGGGTATCAGAGGAGGGGAATCAGATGCGGGGAATCAGAGGCGGGGAATCAGAGGCGGGGAATCAGAGGCAGGGAATCAGAGGCGGGCAATCAGCAGGGGGGAATCAGAGGCGGGGAATCAGAGGCGGGGAATCAGAGGCAGGGAATCAGAGGCGGGGAATCAGAAGTGGGGAATCAGAGGTGGGGAATCAGAGGCTTGGAATCAGAGGCAGGGAATCAGAGGCTGGGAATCAGATATGGGGAATCAGAGGCGGGGAATCAGAGGCGGGGAAACAGAGGCGGGGAATCAGATATGGGGAATCAGAGGTGGGGAATCAGAGGTTGTGAATCAGAGATGGGGAATCAGAGGCGGGGAATCAGAGGCAGGGAATCAGACGCGGGGAATCAGAGGCGGGGAATCAGAGCTGGGGAATCAGAGGCGGGGAATCAGAGTTGGGGATCAGAGGCGGTGAATCAGATATGGGGAATCAGAGGCGGGGAATCAGAGGCGGGGAAACAGAGGCGGGGAATCAGATATGGGGAATCAAAGTGGGGAATCAGGTGCGGGGAGTCTGTGGCAGGGAATCAGAGGAGGGGAATCAGAGGCGGGGAATCAGAGGCAGGGAATCATACACGGGGAATCAGAGGCGGGGAATCAGAGATGGGGAATCAGAAGCCGGGAATCAGAGGTGGGGAATCAGAGTCCGGGAATCATAGATGGGGAATCAGAGGCGGCGATTCCGAAATGGGGAATCAGAGGCGGGGAATCAGATATGGGGAATCAGAGGAGGCGAATCAGAGGCAGTGAATTAGAGATGGGGAATCAGAGGCGGGGTATCAGAGGCGACCAATCAGAGGCGGGGAAACAGAGGCGGGGAATCAGATATGGGGAATCAGAGGTGGGGAATCAGGGGCGGGGATTCAGTGGCCGGGAATCAGAGGCTGGGAATCAGAGGCCGGGAATCAGATGCCGGGAATAAGAGGACTGGGAATCAGAGATGGGGAATCAGAGGCGGGGTATCAGAGTTGGGGAATCAGAGGCGGGGAGTCAGATATGGGGAATCAGAGGCGGGGAATCAGAGGCGGGGAAACAGAGGCGAGGAATCGTAGGCGGGGAATCAGAGGCAGGGAATCAGACACGGGGAATCAGAGGCGGGGAATCAGAGATGGGGAATCAGAGGCGGGGCATCAGAGGCAGGGAATCAGATGCGAGGAATCAGAGGCGGGGAATCAGAGGTGGGGAATCAGAGGCGGGAAATCAGAGTTGGGGAATCAGAGGCGGGGAATCAGATATGGGGAAACAGAGGCGGGGAATCAAAAGCGGGGAAACAGAGGCGGGGAATCAGATATGGGGAATCAGAGGTGGGGAATCAGAGGTTGGGAATAAGAGGCAGGGAATCAGACGCGGGGAATCAGAGGCGGGGAATCAGAGGCAGGGAATCGGATGTGCGGAATCAGAGATGGGGAATCAGAGGTGGGGAATCAGAGTCCGGGGAAACAGCGGCGGGGAATCAGATATGGGGAATCAGAGACGGCGAATCAGAGACAGGGAATCAGAGGCAGGGAATCAGATGTGGGGAATCAGAGTCGGTGAATCAGATATGGGGAAACAGAGGCGGGGAATCAGAGGCGGGGAAACAGAGGCGGAGAATCAGATAAAGGGAATCATAGGTGGGGAATCATAGGTTGGGAATCAGAGGCAGGGAATCAGACGTGGGGAATCAGAGGCGGGGAATCAGAGGCAGGGAATCGGATGTGCGGAATCAGAGATGGGGAATCAGAGGTGGGGAATCAGAGTCCGGGGAAACAGCGGCGGGGAATCAGATATGGGGAATCAGAGACGGCGAATCAAAGACAGGGAATCAGAGGCAGGGAATCAGATGTGGGGAATCAGAGGCGGCGAATCAGATATGGGGAAACAGAGGCGGGGAATCAGAGGCGGGGAAACAGAGGCGGAGAATCAGATATAGGGAATCAGAGGTGGGGAATCATAGGTTGGGAATCAGAGGCAGGGAATCAGACGCGGGGAATCAGAGGCAGGGAATCGGATGTGCGGAATCTGAGATGGGGAATCTGAGGTGGGGAATCAGAGTCCGGGAATCAGATATGGGGAAACAGAGGCGGGGAATCAGAGGCGGGGCAACAGAGGCGGGGAGTCAGATATGGGGAATCAGAGGTGGGGAATCAGAGGTTGGGAATCATATATGGGGAATCAGAGGCGGGGAATCAAAGGCGGGGAAACAGAGGCGGGGAATCAGATATGGGGAATCAGAGGAAGCGAATCAGAGTCAGTGAATTAGAGATGGGGAATCAGAGGCGGGGTATCAGAGGCGGCCAATCAGAGGCGGGGAAACAGAGGCAGGGAATCAGATATGGGGAATCAGAGGTGGGGAATCAAGGGCGGGGAATCAGTGGAAGGGAATCAGTGGCAGGGAATCAGAGGCTGTGAATCAGTGGCCGGGAATCAGATTCCGGGAATAAGAGGACTGGAAATCAGAGGAGGGGAATCGGAGGCGGGGAAACAGAGGCGGGGAATCAGAGGCGGGGAATGAGAGATGGGGAATCAGAGGCGGGGCATCAGAGGCAGGGAATCAGACGTGAGCAATCAGAGGCGGGGAATCAGAGCTGGGGAATCAGAGGCGGGAAATCAGAGTTGGGGAATCAGAGGCGGGAAATCAGATATGGGGAAACAGAGGCGGGGAATCAGAAGCGGGGAAACAGAGGCGGGGAATCAGATATGGGGAATCAGAGGTGGGGAATCAGAGGTTGGGAATCAGAGGCAGGGAATCAGACGCGGGGAATCAGAGGCGGGGAATCAGAGGCAGGGAATCGGATGTGTGGAATCAGAGATGGGGAATCAGAGGTGGGGAATCAGAGTCCGGGAATCAGATATGGGGAAACAGAGGCGGGGAATCAGAGGCGGGGAAACAGAGGCGGGGAATCAGATATGGGGAATCTGAGTTGGGGAATCAGAGGTTGGGAATCAGAGGCGGGGAATCAGAGGCGGGGAATCAGAGACAGGGAATCAGAGGCAGGGAATCAGATGTGGGGAATCAGAGATGGGGAATCAGAGGCAGGGAATCAGAATCAGAAGCGGTGAATCAGAGGTGGGGAATCAGAGGCAGGGAATCAGACGTGGGGAACCAGAGGCGGGGATTCATAGCTGACGAATCAGGGGCGGGGAATCAGAGGTGTGGAATCAGAGGCTGGGAATCAGATATGGGGAATCAGAGGCGGGGAATCAGAGGCGGGGAAACAGAGGCGGGGAATCAGATATGGGGAATCAGAGGTGGGGAATCAGAGGTTGTGAATCAGAGATGGGGAATCAGAGGCGGGGAATCAGAGGCAGGGAATCAGACGCGGGGAATCAGAGGTGGGGAATCAGAGCTGGGGAATCAGAGGCGGGGAATCATAGTTGGGGATTCAGAGATGGGGAATCAGAGGCGGGGAATCCGATATGGGGAATCAGTGGTGGGGAATCAGAAGTGGGGAAACATAGGCGGGGAATCATATGGGGAATCAGAGCTGGCGAATCAGAGGCATTGAATCAGAGATGGGGAAGCAGAGGTGGGGAATCAGATGTGATGAATCAGAGCTGGGGAATCAGAGGCGGTGATTCAGAGTTGGGGAATCAGAGGCGGGGAATCAGATATGGGGAAACAGAGGCATGGAATCAGAGGCGGGGAAACAGACGCGGGGAATCAGATATGGGGAATCAGAGATGGGGAATCAGAGGTTGGGAATCAGACGCGGGGAATCAGAGGTGTTGAATCAGAGATGGGGAATCAGAGGCGGGAAATCAGAGCTTGGGAATCAGAGGCAGGGAATAAGAGTTGGGGATTCAGAGGCGGGGAATCAGATATGGCGAAACAGAGGTGGGGAATTAGAGGCGGGCAAACAGAGGCGGGGAATCAGATATGGTGAATCAGAGGTGGGGAATCAGAGGTGGGGAATCAGAGGTTGTGTATCAGAGATGGGGAATCACAGGCGGGAAATCAGAGGCAGGGAATCAGAGCTGGGGAATCAGAGGCGGGGAATCAGAGCTGGGGAATCAGAGGCAGGGAATCAGATGTGGGGAAACAGAGGCGGTGAATAAGAGCTGGGGAATCAGAGGCGGGGAATCAGAGTTTGGGAATCAGAGGCGGGGAATTAGATATGGGGAAACAGAGGCGGGGAATCAGAGGCAGGGAAACATAGCTGGGGAATGAGAGGCGGGGAATCAGAGTTGGGGAATCAGAGGCGGGGAATCAGATATGGCGGGTAAATCGAGGCAGGTAAACATAGGCGGGGAATCAGAGGCCGGGAATCAGAGGCGGGGAATCAGAGGCGGGGAATCAGAGGCGGGGAATCAGAGGCGGGGAATCAGAGGCGGGGAATCAGATGCGGGGAATCAGAGGCGGGGAATCAGAGTCGGGGTATCAGAGGAGGGGAATCAGAGGCGGGGAATCAGAGGCAGGGAATCAGAGGCGGGGAATCAGAGGCGTGGAATCAGAGGCGGGGAATCAGAGGCGGGGAATAAGAAGTGGGGAATCAGAAGTGGGGAATCAGAGGCGGGAAATCAGAGGCAGGGAATCAGAGGCGGGAAATCAGAAGTGGGGAATCAGAGGCGGGGAATCAGAGGCGGGGAATCAGAGGCGGTGAATCAGAGGCGGGGAATCAGAGGCAGGGAATCAGAGGCGGGGAATCAGAAGTGGGGAATCAGAGGTGGGGAATCAGAGGCAGGGAATCAGAGGCGGGGAATCAGAGGCGGGGAGTCAGAGGCGGGGAATCAGAGGCGGGGAATCAGAGGCAGGGAATCAGAGTCAGGGAATCAGAGGCGGAGAATCAGAGGCGGGCAATCAGATGCAGGGGATCAGGGGCAGGGAATCAGAGGCAGAGAATCAGAGGCAGGGAATCTGAGGCAGGGACTCAGAGGTGGGGAATCAGAGGCGGGGAATCAGAGGCAGGGAATCAGATGAAGGGAATCTGATGCAGGGAATCTGAGGCAGGGAATCTGAGGCAGGGAATCTGTGGCAGGGAATCTGATGCGGGTTATCAGAAGGGGGAAATGAGATGTGGGAAACGAGATGCAGAGAAAGAGGCACTTAAATAGAGGAAGGGAAAGAGAGGCAGGGAATCAGACGCCTGGAATCAGAGGCGGGGAATCAGAGGTGTGGAATCAGAGGCGGGGAATCAGTGGGGGGAATCAGAGGCGGGGAATCAGAGGCAGTGAATCAGAGGCGGGCAATCAGATGCAGGGAATCAGAGGCAGGGAATCAGAGGCAGGAATTCAGATGCAGGGAATCTGAGGTAGGGAATCTGAGGTGGGGAATCAGAGGCGGGGAAACAGGCGGGTAAACAGAGGCAGGTAAACATAGGCGGGGAATCAGAGGCGGGGAATCAGAGGCGGGGAATCAGAGGCGGGGAATCAGAGGCGGGGAATCAGAGGCGGGGAATCAGAGGCGGGGAATCAGAGGCGGGGTGTCAGAGGAGGGGAATCAGAGGCAGGGAATCAGAGGCGGGGAATCAGAGGCGGGGAATCAGAGGCGTGGAATCAGAGGCGGGGAATCAGAGGCGGGCAATCAGATGCAGGGAATCAGAGGCAGGGAATCAGAGGCGGGGAATCAGAGGCGGGGAAACAGGCGGGTAAACATCGGCGGGTAAACATAGGCAGGGAATCAGAGGCGGGGAATCAGAGGCGGGGAATCAGAGGTGGGGAATCAGAGGCAGGGAATCAGAGGCGGGGAATCAGAGGTGGGGAATCAGAGGCGGGGTATCAGAGGAGGGGAATCAGAGGCGGGGAATCAGAGGCGGGGTATCATAGGAGGGGAATCACAGGCGTGGAATCAGAAGCGGGGAATCAGAGGCGGGGAATCAGAGGCGGGGAGTCAGAGGCGGGGAATCAGAGGCGGGGAATCAGAGGCAGGGAATCAGAGTCAGGGAATCAGAGGCGGAGAATCAGAGGCGGGCAATCAGATGCAGGGGATCAGGGGCAGGGAATCAGAGGCAGAGAATCAGAGGCAGGGAATCTGAGGCAGGGACTCAGAGGTGGGGAATCAGAGGCGGGGAATCAGAGGCAGGGAATCAGATGAAGGGAATCTGATGCAGGGAATCTGAGGCAGGGAATCTGAGGCAGGGAATCTGTGGCAGGGAATCTGATGCCGGTTTATCAGAAGGGGGAAATGAGATGTGGGAAACGAGATGCAGAGAAAGAGGCACTTAAATAGAGGAAGGGAAAGAGAGGCAGGGAATCAGACGCCTGGAATCAGAGGCGGGGAATCAGAGGCGGGGAATCAGAGGCGGGGAATCAGAGACAGGGAATCAGAGGCAGGGAATCAGATGTGGGGAATCAGAGATGGGGAATCAGAGGCAGGGAATCAGAATCAGAAGCGGTGAATCAGAGGTGGGGAATCAGAGGCAGGGAATCAGACGTGGGGAACCAGAGGCGGGGATTCATAGCTGACGAATCAGGGGCGGGGAATCAGAGGTGTGGAATTAGAGGCTGGGAATCAGATATGGGGAATCAGAGGCGGGGAATCAGAGGCGGGGAAACAGAGGCGGGGAATCAGATATGGGGAATCAGAGGTGGGGAATCAGAGGTTGTGAATCAGAGATGGGGAATCAGAGGCGGGGAATCAGAGGCAGGGAATCAGACGCGGGGAATCAGAGGTGGGGAATCAGAGCTGGGGAATCAGAGGCGGGGAATCATAGTTGGGGATTCAGAGATGGGGAATCAGAGGCGGAGAATCCGATATGGGGAATCAGTGGTGGGGAATCAGAAGTGGGGAAACATAGGCGGGGAATCATATGGGGAATCAGAGCTGGCGAATCAGAGGCAGTGAATCAGAGATGGGGAAGCAGAGGTGGGGAATCAGATGTGATGAATCAGAGCTGGGGAATCAGAGGCGGTGATTCAGAGTTGGGGAATCAGAGGCGGGGAATCAGATATGGGGAAACAGAGGCGTGGAATCAGAGGCGGGGAAACAGACGCGGGGAATCAGATATGGGGAATCAGAGATGGGGAATCAGAGGTTGGGAATCAGACGCGGGGAATCAGAGGTGTTGAATCAGAGATGGGGAATCAGAGGCGGGAAATCAGAGCTTGGGAATCAGAGGCAGGGAATCAGAGTTGGGGATTCAGAGGCGGGGAATCAGATATGGCGAAACAGAGGTGGGGAATTAGAGGCGGGCAAACAGAGGCGGGGAATCAGATATGGTGAATCAGAGGTGGGGAATCAGAGGTGGGGAATCAGAGGTTGTGTATCAGAGATGGGGAATCACAGGCGGGAAATCAGAGGCAGGGAATCAGAGCTGGGGAATCAGAGGCGGGGAATCAGAGCTGGGGAATCAGAGGCAGGGAATCAGATGTGGGGAAACAGAGGCGGTGAATAAGAGCTGGGGAATCAGAGGCGGGGAATCAGAGTTTGGGAATCAGAGGCGGGGAATTAGATATGGGGAAACAGAGGCGGGGAATCAGAGGCAGGGAAACATAGCTGGGGAATGAGAGGCGGGGAATCAGAGTTGGGGAATCAGAGGCGGGGAATCAGATATGGCGGGTAAATCGAGGCAGGTAAACATAGGCGGGGAATCAGAGGCCGGGAATCAGAGGCGGGGAATCAGAGGCGGGGAATCAGAGGCGGGGAATCAGAGGCGGGGAATCAGAGGCGGGGAATCAGATTCGGGGAATCAGAGGCGGGGAATCAGAGTCGGGGTATCAGAGGAGGGGAATCAGAGGCGGGGAATCAGAGGCAGGGAATCAGAGGCGGGGAATCAAAGGCGTGGAATCAGAGGCGGGGAATCAGAGGCGGGGAATAAGAAGTGGGGAATCAGAAGTGGGGAATCAGAGGCGGGAAATCAGAGGCAGGGAATCAGAGGCGGGAAATCAGAAGTGGGGAATCAGAGGCGGGGAATCAGAGGCGGGGAATCAGAGGCGGTGAATCAGAGGCGGGGAATCAGAGGCAGGGAATCAGAGGCGGGGAATCAGAAGTGGGGAATCAGAGGTGGGGAATCAGAGGCGGGGAATCAGAGGCGGGGAATCAGAGGCGGGGAGTCAGAGGCGGGGAATCAGAGGCGGGGAATCAGAGGCAGGGAATCAGAGTCAGGGAATCAGAGGCGGAGAATCAGAGGCGGGCAATCAGATGCAGGGGATCAGGGGCAGGGAATCAGAGGCAGAGAATCAGAGGCAGGGAATCTGAGGCAGGGACTCAGAGGTGGGGAATCAGAGGCGGGGAATCTGAGGCAGGGAATCTGTGGCAGGGAATCTGATGCGGGTTATCAGAAGGGGGAAATGAGATGTGGGAAACGAGATGCAGAGAAAGAGGCACTTAAATAGAGGAAGGGAAAGAGAGGCAGGGAATCAGACGCCTGGAATCAGAGGCGGGGAATCAGAGGTGTGGAATCAGAGGCGGGGAATCAGTGGGGGGAATCAGAGGCGGGGAATCAGAGGCAGTGAATCAGAGGCGGGCAATCAGATGCAGGGAATCAGAGGCAGGGAATCAGAGGCAGGAATTCAGATGCAGGGAATCTGAGGTAGGGAATCTGAGGTGGGGAATCAGAGGCGGGGAAACAGGCGGGTAAACAGAGGCAGGTAAACATAGGCGGGGAATCAGAGGCGGGGAATCAGAGGCGGGGAATCAGAGGCGGGGAATCAGAGGCGGGGAATCAGAGGCGGGGAATCAGAGGCGGGGAATCAGAGGCGGGGTGTCAGAGGAGGGGAATCAGAGGCAGGGAATCAGAGGCGGGGAATCAGAGGCGGGGAATCAGAGGCGTGGAATCAGAGGCGGGGAATCAGAGGCGGGCAATCAGATGCAGGGAATCAGAGGCAGGGAATCAGAGGCGGGGAATCAGAGGCGGGGAAACAGGCGGGTAAACATCGGCGGGTAAACATAGGCAGGGAATCAGAGGCGGGGAATCAGAGGCGGGGAATCAGAGGTGGGAAATCAGAGGCAGGGAATCAGAGGCGGGGAATCAGAGGCGGGGAATCAGAGGCGGGGTATCAGAGGAGGGGAATCAGAGGCGGGGAATCAGAGGCGGGGTATCATAGGAGGGGAATCACAGGCGTGGAATCAGAAGCGGGGAATCAGAGGCGGGGAATCAGAGGCGGGGAGTCAGAGGCGGGGAATCAGAGGCGGGGAATCAGAGGCAGGGAATCAGAGTCAGGGAATCAGAGGCGGAGAATCAGAGGCGGGCAATCAGATGCAGGGGATCAGGGGCAGGGAATCAGAGGCAGAGAATCAGAGGCAGGGAATCTGAGGCAGGGACTCAGAGGTGGGGAATCAGAGGCGGGGAATCAGAGGCAGGGAATCAGATGAAGGGAATCTGATGCAGGGAATCTGAGGCAGGGAATTTGAGGCAGGGAATCTGTGGCAGGGAATCTGATGCGGGTTATCAGAAGGGGGAAATGAGATGTGGGAAACGAGATGCAGAGAAAGAGGCACTTAAATAGAGGAAGGGAAAGAGAGGCAGGGAATCAGACGCCTGGAATCAGAGGCGGGGAATCAGAGGCGGGGAATCAGAGGCGGGGAATCAGAGGCGTGGAATCGGACGCGGGGAATCAGAAGTGGGGACTCAGATGCAGGGAATCAGAGGCAGGGAATCAGAGGCAGGGAATCAGAGGCAGGGAATCTCTGGTGTGGAATCAGAGGCGGGGAATCAGAGGCGGGGAATCAGAGGCGGGGAATCAGAGGGGGGAATCAGAGGAGGGGAATCAGTGGCGGTGAATCAGAGGCGGGCAATCAGATGCAGGGAATCAGAGGCAGGGAATCAGATGCAGGGAATCTGAGGTAGGGAATCTGAGGTTGGGAATCAGAGGCGGGGAAACAGGCGGGTAAACAGAGGCGGGTAAACATAGGCGGGGAATCAGAGGCAGGGAATCAGAGGCGGGGAATCAGAGGCGGGGAATCAGAGGCGTGGAATCAGAGGCGGGGAATCAGAGGCGGGCAATCAGATGCAGGGAATCAGAGGCAGGGTATCAGAGGCGGGGAATCAGAGGCAGGGAATCAGAGGCGGGGAATCAGAGGCGGGGAATCAGAGGCGGGGAATCAGAGGCGGGGAATAAGAGGTGGGGTATCAGAGGAGGGGAATCAGAGGACGGGAAATCAGAGGCGGGGCATCAGAGGAGGGGAATCGGAGGCGTGGAATCAGAGGTGGGGAATCAGAGGCGGGGAATCAGAGGCGGGGAATCAGAGGCGGGGAATCAGAGGCAGGGAATCAGAGTCAGGGAATCAGAGGCGGGGAATCAGAGGCAGGGAATCAATAAAGAGTTATCAGAGGCAGGGTATCAGAGGCGGGGAATCAGAGGCGGGGTATCAGATGCAGGTCATCAGAGGCGGGGAATCAGAGGCGGGGAATCAGAGGCGGTGTATCAGAGGCGGGGAAAGATATGTGGGGTAACGTAGGCCAGGAAAGTTGAGCGGAAAGGGAGGCAGTGAATCAGAGGCGGGGAATCAGAGGCGGGGAAACAGGCGGGTAAACATCAGCGGGTAAACATAGGCGGGGTATCAGAGGCGGGGAATCAGAGGCGGGGAATCAGAGGCGGGGAATCAGAGGCAGGGAATCAGAGGCGGGGAATCAGAGGCGGAGAATCAGAGGCGGGGAATCAGAGGCGGGGAATCAGAGGCGGGGTATCAGAGGAGGGGAATCAGAGGCGGGGAATCAGAGGCGGGGTATCATAGGAGGGGAATCACAGGCGTGGAATCAGATGCGGGGAATCAGAGGCGGGGAATCAGAGGCGAGGAATCAGAGGCGGGGAATCAGAGGCGGGGAATCAGAGGCAGGGAATCAGAGTCAGGGAATCAGAGGCGGAGAATCAGAGGCGGGCAATCAGATGAAGGGGATCAGGGGCAGGGAATCAGAGGCAGAGAATCAGAGGCAGGGAATCTGAGGCAGGGATTCAGAGGTGGGGAATCAGAGGCGGGGAATCAGAGGCAGGGAATCAGATGAAGGGAATCTGATGCAGGGAATCTGAGGCAGGGAATCTGAGGCAGGGAATCAGTGGCAGGGAATCTGATGCGGGTTATCAGAAGGGGGAAATGAGATGTGGGAAACGAGATGCAGAGAAAGAGGCACTTAAATAGAGGAAGGGAAAGAGAGGCAGGGAATCAGACGCGGGGAATCAGAGGCGGGGAATCAGAGGCGGGGAATCAGAGGCGGGGAATCAGAGGGGGGAATCAGAGGCGGGGAATCAGAGGCGGTGAATCAGAGGCGGGCAATCAGATGCAGGGAATCAGAGGCAAGGAATCAGAGGCAGGGATTCAGATGCAGGGAATCTGAGGTAGGGAATCTGAGGTGGGGAATCAGAGGCGGGGAAACAGGCGGGTAAACAGAGGCAGGTAAACATAGGCGGGGAATCAGAGGCGGGGAATCAGAGGCGGGGAATCAGAGGTGGGGAATCAGAGGCGGGGAATCAGAGGCGGGGAATCAGAGGCGGGGAATCAGAGGCGGGGTGTCAGAGGAGGGGAATCAGAGGCGGGGAATCAGAGGCGGGGAATCAGAGGTGGGGAATCAGAGGCGTGGAATCAGAGGCGGGGAATCAGAGGCGGGCAATCAGATGCAGGGAATGAGAGGCAGGGAATCAGAGGCAGGGAATCAGAGGCAGGGAATCTGTGGTGTGGAATCAGAGGCGGGGAATCAGAGGCGGGGAATCAGAGGCGGGGAATCATAGTGGGGAATCAGAGGAGGGGAATCAGAGGCGGTGAATCAGAGGCGGGCAATCAGATGCAGGGAATCAGAGGCAGGGAATCAGAGACAGGGAATCAGATGCAGGGAATCTGAGGTAGGGAATCTGAGGTGGGGAATCAGAGGCGGGGAAACAGGCGGGTAAACAGAGGCGGGTAAACATAGGCGGTGTATCAGAGGAGGGGAATCAGAGGCGGGGAATCAGAGGCGGGGTATCAGAGGAGGGCAATCAGAGGCGGGGAATCAGAGGCGGGGAATCAGAGGCGGGGAATCAGAGGCGGGGTATCGGAGGAGGGGAATCAGAGGCGGGGAATCAGAGGCGGGGTATCAGAGGAGGGGAATCAGAGGCGTGGAATCAGAGGCGGGGAATCAGAGGCGGGGAATCAGAGGCGGGGAATCAGAGGCGGGGAATCAGAGGCAGGGAATCAGAGTCAGGGAATCAGAGGCGGAGAAACAGAGGCGGGCAATCAGATGCAGGGGATCAGGGGCAGGGAATCAGAGTCAGAGAATCAGAGGCAGGGATTCTGAGGCAGGGACTCAGATGTGGGGAATCAGAGGCTGGGAATCAGAGGCAGGGAATCAGATGAAGGGAATCTGATGCAGGGAATCTGAGGCAGGGAATCTGAGGCAGGGAATCTGTGGCAGGGAATCTGATGCGGGTTATCAGAAGGGGGAAATGAGATGTGGGAAACGAGATGCAGAGAAAGAGGCACGGAAATAGAGGAAGGGAAAGAGAGGCAGGGAATCAGACGCGGGGAATCAGAGGCGCGGAATCAGAGGCGGGGAATCAGAGGCGGGGAATCAGAGGCGAGGTGTCAGAGGAGGGGAATCAGAGGCGGGGAATCAGAGGCGGGGAATCAGAGGCGGGGAATCAGAGGCGTGGAATCAGAGGCGGGGAATCAGAGGCGGGCAATCAGATGCAGGGAATCAGAGGCAGGGAATCAGAGGCAGGGAATCAGAGGCAGGGAATCTGTGGTGTGGAATCAGAGGCGGGGAATCAGAGGCGGGGAATCAGAGGCGGGGAGTCAGATATGGGGAATCAGAGGCGGGGAATCAGAGGCGGGGAAACAGAGGCGAGGAATCGTAGGCGGGGAATCAGAGGCAGGGAATCAGACACGGGGAATCAGAGGCGGGGAATCAGAGATGGGGAATCAGAGGCGGGGCATCAGAGGCAGGGAATCAGATGCGAGGAATCAGAGGCGGGGAATCAGAGGTGGGGAATCAGAGGCGGGAAATCAGAGTTGGGGAATCAGAGGCGGGGAATCAGATATGGGGAAACAGAGGCGGGGAATCAAAAGCGGGGAAACAGAGGCGGGGAATCAGATATGGGGAATCAGAGGTGGGGAATCAGAGGTTGGGAATAAGAGGCAGGGAATCAGACGCGGGGAATCAGAGGCGGGGAATCAGAGGCAGGGAATCGGATGTGCGGAATCAGAGATGGGGAATCAGAGGTGGGGAATCAGAGTCCGGGGAAACAGCGGCGGGGAATCAGATATGGGGAATCAGAGACGGCGAATCAGAGACAGGGAATCAGAGGCAGGGAATCAGATGTGGGGAATCAGAGTCGGTGAATCAGATATGGGGAAACAGAGGCGGGGAATCAGAGGCGGGGAAACAGAGGCGGAGAATCAGATAAAGGGAATCATAGGTGGGGAATCATAGGTTGGGAATCAGAGGCAGGGAATCAGACGTGGGGAGTCAGAGGCGGGGAATCAGAGGCAGGGAATCGGATGTGCGGAATCAGAGATGGGGAATCAGAGGTGGGGAATCAGAGTCCGGGGAAACAGCGGCGGGGAATCAGATATGGGGAATCAGAGACGGCGAATCAAAGACAGGGAATCAGAGGCAGGGAATCAGATGTGGGGAATCAGAGGCGGCGAATCAGATATGGGGAAACAGAGGCGGGGAATCAGAGGCGGGGAAACAGAGGCGGAGAATCAGATATAGGGAATCAGAGGTGGGGAATCATAGGTTGGGAATCAGAGGCAGGGAATCAGACGCGGGGAATCAGAGGCAGGGAATCGGATGTGCGGAATCTGAGATGGGGAATCTGAGGTGGGGAATCAGAGTCCGGGAATCAGATATGGGGAAACAGAGGCGGGGAATCAGAGGCGGGGCAACAGAGGCGGGGAGTCAGATATGGGGAATCAGAGGTGGGGAATCAGAGGTTGGGAATCATATATGGGGAATCAGAGGCGGGGAATCAAAGGCGGGGAAACAGAGGCGGGGAATCAGATATGGGGAATCAGAGGAAGCGAATCAGAGTCAGTGAATTAGAGATGGGGAATCAGAGGCGGGGTATCAGAGGCGGCCAATCAGAGGCGGGGAAACAGAGGCGGGGAATCAGATATGGGGAATCAGAGGTGGGGAATCAAGGGCGGGGAATCAGTGGAAGGGAATCAGTGGCAGGGAATCAGAGGCTGTGAATCAGTGGCCGGGAATCAGATTCCGGGAATAAGAGGACTGGAAATCAGAGGAGGGGAATCGGAGGCGGGGAAACAGAGGCGGGGAATCAGAGGCGGGGAATGAGAGATGGGGAATCAGAGGCGGGGCATCAGAGGCAGGGAATCAGACGTGAGCAATCAGAGGCGGGGAATCAGAGCTGGGGAATCAGAGGCGGGAAATCAGAGTTGGGGAATCAGAGGCGGGAAATCAGATATGGGGAAACAGAGGCGGGGAATCAGAAGCGGGGAAACAGAGGCGGGGAATCAGATATGGGGAATCAGAGGTGGGGAATCAGAGGTTGGGAATCAGAGGCAGGGAATCAGACGCGGGGAATCAGAGGCGGGGAATCAGAGGCAGGGAATCGGATGTGTGGAATCAGAGATGGGGAATCAGAGGTGGGGAATCAGAGTCCGGGAATCAGATATGGGGAAACAGAGGCGGGGAATCAGAGGCGGGGAAACAGAGGCGGGGAATCAGATATGGGGAATCTGAGTTGGGGAATCAGAGGTTGGGAATCAGAGGCGGGGAATCAGAGGCGGGGAATCAGAGACAGGGAATCAGAGGCAGGGAATCAGATGTGGGGAATCAGAGATGGGGAATCAGAGGCAGGGAATCAGAATCAGAAGCGGTGAATCAGAGGTGGGGAATCAGAGGCAGGGAATCAGACGTGGGGAACCAGAGGCGGGGATTCATAGCTGACGAATCAGGGGCGGGGAATCAGAGGTGTGGAATCAGAGGCTGGGAATCAGATATGGGGAATCAGAGGCGGGGAATCAGAGGCGGGGAAACAGAGGCGGGGAATCAGATATGGGGAATCAGAGGTGGGGAATCAGAGGTTGTGAATCAGAGATGGGGAATCAGAGGCGGGGAATCAGAGGCAGGGAATCAGACGCGGGGAATCAGAGGTGGGGAATCAGAGCTGGGGAATCAGAGGCGGGGAATCATAGTTGGGGATTCAGAGATGGGGAATCAGAGGCGGGGAATCCGATATGGGGAATCAGTGGTGGGGAATCAGAAGTGGGGAAACATAGGCGGGGAATCATATGGGGAATCAGAGCTGGCGAATCAGAGGCATTGAATCAGAGATGGGGAAGCAGAGGTGGGGAATCAGATGTGATGAATCAGAGCTGGGGAATCAGAGGCGGTGATTCAGAGTTGGGGAATCAGAGGCGGGGAATCAGATATGGGGAAACAGAGGCATGGAATCAGAGGCGGGGAAACAGACGCGGGGAATCAGATATGGGGAATCAGAGATGGGGAATCAGAGGTTGGGAATCAGACGCGGGGAATCAGAGGTGTTGAATCAGAGATGGGGAATCAGTGGCGGGAAATCAGAGCTTGGGAATCAGAGGCAGGGAATAAGAGTTGGGGATTCAGAGGCGGGGAATCAGATATGGCGAAACAGAGGTGGGGAATTAGAGGCGGGCAAACAGAGGCGGGGAATCAGATATGGTGAATCAGAGGTGGGGAATCAGAGGTGGGGAATCAGAGGTTGTGTATCAGAGATGGGGAATCACAGGCGGGAAATCAGAGGCAGGGAATCAGAGCTGGGGAATCAGAGGCGGGGAATCAGAGCTGGGGAATCAGAGGCAGGGAATCAGATGTGGGGAAACAGAGGCGGTGAATAAGAGCTGGGGAATCAGAGGCGGGGAATCAGAGTTTGGGTATCAGAGGCGGGGAATTAGATATGGGGAAACAGAGGCGGGGAATCAGAGGCAGGGAAACATAGCTGGGGAATGAGAGGTGGGGAATCAGAGTTGGGGAATCAGAGGCGGGGAATCAGATATGGCGGGTAAATCGAGGCAGGTAAACATAGGCGGGGAATCAGAGGCCGGGAATCAGAGGCGGGGAATCAGAGGCGGGGAATCAGAGGCGGGGAATCAGAGGCGGGGAATCAGAGGCGGGGAATCAGATGCGGGGAATCAGAGGCGGGGAATCAGAGTCGGGGTATCAGAGGAGGGGAATCAGAGGCGGGGAATCAGAGGCAGGGAATCAGAGGCGGGGAATCAGAGGCGTGGAATCAGAGGCGGGGAATCAGAGGCGGGGAATAAGAAGTGGGGAATCAGAAGTGGGGAATCAGAGGCGGGAAATCAGAGGCAGGGAATCAGAGGCGGGAAATCAGAAGTGGGGAATCAGAGGCGGGGAATCAGAGGCGGGGAATCAGAGGCGGTGAATCAGAGGCGGGGAATCAGAGGCAGGGAATCAGAGGCGGGGAATCAGAAGTGGGGAATCAGAGGTGGGGAATCAGAGGCGGGGAATCAGAGGCGGGGAATCAGAGGCGGGGAGTCAGAGGCGGGGAATCAGAGGCGGGGAATCAGAGGCAGGGAATCAGAGTCAGGGAATCAGAGGCGGAGAATCAGAGGCGGGCAATCAGATGCAGGGGATCAGGGGCAGGGAATCAGAGGCAGAGAATCAGAGGCAGGGAATCTGAGGCAGGGACTCAGAGGTGGGGAATCAGAGGCGGGGAATCAGAGGCAGGGAATCAGATGAAGGGAATCTGATGCAGGGAATCTGAGGCAGGGAATCTGAGGCAGGGAATCTGTGGCAGGGAATCTGATGCGGGTTATCAGAAGGGGGAAATGAGATGTGGGAAACGAGATGCAGAGAAAGAGGCACTTAAATAGAGGAAGGGAAAGAGAGGCAGGGAATCAGACGCCTGGAATCAGAGGCGGGGAATCAGAGGTGTGGAATCAGAGGCGGGGAATAAGTGGGGGGAATCAGAGGCGGGGAATCAGAGGCAGTGAATCAGAGGCGGGCAATCAGATGCAGGGAATCAGAGGCAGGGAATCAGAGGCAGGAATTCAGATGCAGGGAATCTGAGGTAGGGAATCTGAGGTGGGGAATCAGAGGCGGGGAAACAGGCGGGTAAACAGAGGCAGGTAAACATAGGCGGGGAATCAGAGGCGGGGAATCAGAGGCGGGGAATCAGAGGCGGGGAATCAGAGGCGGGGAATCAGAGGCGGGGAATCAGAGGCGGGGAATCAGAGGCGGGGTGTCAGAGGAGGGGAATCAGAGGCAGGGAATCAGAGGCGGGGAATCAGAGGCGGGGAATCAGAGGCGTGGAATCAGAGGCGGGGAATCAGAGGCGGGCAATCAGATGCAGGGAATCAGAGGCAGGGAATCAGAGGCGGGGAATCAGAGGCGGGGAAACAGGCGGGTAAACATCGGCGGGTAAACATAGGCAGGGAATCAGAGGCGGGGAATCAGAGGCGGGGAATCAGAGGTGGGGAATCAGAGGCAGGGAATCAGAGGCGGGGAATCAGAGGTGGGGAATCAGAGGCGGGGTATCAGAGGAGGGGAATCAGAGGCGGGGAATCAGAGGCGGGGTATCATAGGAGGGGAATCACAGGCGTGGAATCAGAAGCGGGGAATCAGAGGCGGGGAATCAGAGGCGGGGAGTCAGAGGCGGGGAATCAGAGGCGGGGAATCAGAGGCAGGGAATCAGAGTCAGGGAATCAGAGGCGGAGAATCAGAGGCGGGCAATCAGATGCAGGGGATCAGGGGCAGGGAATCAGAGGCAGAGAATCAGAGGCAGGGAATCTGAGGCAGGGACTCAGAGGTGGGGAATCAGAGGCGGGGAATCAGAGGCAGGGAATCAGATGAAGGGAATCTGATGCAGGGAATCTGAGGCAGGGAATCTGAGGCAGGGAATCTGTGGCAGGGAATCTGATGCGGGTTATCAGAAGGGGGAAATGAGATGTGGGAAACGAGATGCAGAGAAAGAGGCACTTAAATAGAGGAAGGGAAAGAGAGGCAGGGAATCAGACGCCTGGAATCAGAGGCGGGGAATCAGAGGCGGGGAATCAGAGGCGGGGAATCAGAGACAGGGAATCAGAGGCAGGGAATCAGATGTGGGGAATCAGAGATGGGGAATCAGAGGCAGGGAATCAGAATCAGAAGCGGTGAATCAGAGGTGGGGAATCAGAGGCAGGGAATCAGACGTGGGGAACCAGAGGCGGGGATTCATAGCTGACGAATCAGGGGCGGGGAATCAGAGGTGTGGAATCAGAGGCTGGGAATCAGATATGGGGAATCAGAGGCGGGGAATCAGAGGCGGGGAAACAGAGGCGGGGAATCAGATATGGGGAATCAGAGGTGGGGAATCAGAGGTTGTGAATCAGAGATGGGGAATCAGAGGCGGGGAATCAGAGGCAGGGAATCAGACGCGGGGAATCAGAGGTGGGGAATCAGAGCTGGGGAATCAGAGGCGGGGAATCATAGTTGGGGATTCAGAGATGGGGAATCAGAGGCGGAGAATCCGATATGGGGAATCAGTGGTGGGGAATCAGAAGTGGGGAAACATAGGCGGGGAATCATATGGGGAATCAGAGCTGGCGAATCAGAGGCAGTGAATCAGAGATGGGGAAGCAGAGGTGGGGAATCAGATGTGATGAATCAGAGCTGGGGAATCAGAGGCGGTGATTCAGAGTTGGGGAATCAGAGGCGGGGAATCAGATATGGGGAAACAGAGGCGTGGAATCAGAGGCGGGGAAACAGACGCGGGGAATCAGATATGGGGAATCAGAGATGGGGAATCAGAGGTTGGGAATCAGACGCGGGGAATCAGAGGTGTTGAATCAGAGATGGGGAATCAGAGGCGGGAAATCAGAGCTTGGGAATCAGAGGCAGGGAATCAGAGTTGGGGATTCAGAGGCGGGGAATCAGATATGGCGAAACAGAGGTGGGGAATTAGAGGCGGGCAAACAGAGGCGGGGAATCAGATATGGTGAATCAGAGGTGGGGAATCAGAGGTGGGGAATCAGAGGTTGTGTATCAGAGATGGGGAATCACAGGCGGGAAATCAGAGGCAGGGAATCAGAGCTGGGGAATCAGAGGCGGGGAATCAGAGCTGGGGAATCAGAGGCAGGGAATCAGATGTGGGGAAACAGAGGCGGTGAATAAGAGCTGGGGAATCAGAGGCGGGGAATCAGAGTTTGGGAATCAGAGGCGGGGAATTAGATATGGGGAAACAGAGGCGGGGAATCAGAGGCAGGGAAACATAGCTGGGGAATGAGAGGCGGGGAATCAGAGTTGGGGAATCAGAGGCGGGGAATCAGATATGGCGGGTAAATCGAGGCAGGTAAACATAGGCGGGGAATCAGAGGCCGGGAATCAGAGGCGGGGAATCAGAGGCGGGGAATCAGAGGCGGGGAATCAGAGGCGGGGAATCAGAGGCGGGGAATCAGATTCGGGGAATCAGAGGCGGGGAATCAGAGTCGGGGTATCAGAGGAGGGGAATCAGAGGCGGGGAATCAGAGGCAGGGAATCAGAGGCGGGGAATCAAAGGCGTGGAATCAGAGGCGGGGAATCAGAGGCGGGGAATAAGAAGTGGGGAATCAGAAGTGGGGAATCAGAGGCGGGAAATCAGAGGCAGGGAATCAGAGGCGGGAAATCAGAAGTGGGGAATCAGAGGCGGGGAATCAGAGGCGGGGAATCAGAGGCGGTGAATCAGAGGCGGGGAATCAGAGGCAGGGAATCAGAGGCGGGGAATCAGAAGTGGGGAATCAGAGGTGGGGAATCAGAGGCGGGGAATCAGAGGCGGGGAATCAGAGGCGGGGAGTCAGAGGCGGGGAATCAGAGGCGGGGAATCAGAGGCAGGGAATCAGAGTCAGGGAATCAGAGGCGGAGAATCAGAGGCGGGCAATCAGATGCAGGGGATCAGGGGCAGGGAATCAGAGGCAGAGAATCAGAGGCAGGGAATCTGAGGCAGGGACTCAGAGGTGGGGAATCAGAGGCGGGGAATCAGAGGCAGGGAATCAGATGAAGGGAATCTGATGCAGGGAATCTGAGGCAGGGAATCTGAGGCAGGGAATCTGTGGCAGGGAATCTGATGCGGGTTATCAGAAGGGGGAAATGAGATGTGGGAAACGAGATGCAGAGAAAGAGGCACTTAAATAGAGGAAGGGAAAGAGAGGCAGGGAATCAGACGCCTGGAATCAGAGGCGGGGAATCAGAGGTGTGGAATCAGAGGCGGGGAATCAGTGGGGGGAATCAGAGGCGGGGAATCAGAGGCAGTGAATCAGAGGCGGGCAATCAGATGCAGGGAATCAGAGGCAGGGAATCAGAGGCAGGAATTCAGATGCAGGGAATCTGAGGTAGGGAATCTGAGGTGGGGAATCAGAGGCGGGGAAACAGGCGGGTAAACAGAGGCAGGTAAACATAGGCGGGGAATCAGAGGCGGGGAATCAGAGGCGGGGAATCAGAGGCGGGGAATCAGAGGCGGGGAATCAGAGGCGGGGAATCAGAGGCGGGGAATCAGAGGCGGGGTGTCAGAGGAGGAGAATCAGAGGCAGGGAATCAGAGGCGGGGAATCAGAGGCGGGGAATCAGAGGCGTGGAATCAGAGGCGGGGAATCAGAGGCGGGCAATCAGATGCAGGGAATCAGAGGCAGGGAATCAGAGGCGGGGAATCAGAGGCGGGGAAACAGGCGGGTAAACATCGGCGGGTAAACATAGGCAGGGAATCAGAGGCGGGGAATCAGAGGCGGGGAATCAGAGGTGGGAAATCAGAGGCAGGGAATCAGAGGCGGGGAATCAGAGGCGGGGAATCAGAGGCGGGGTATCAGAGGAGGGGAATCAGAGGCGGGGAATCAGAGGCGGGGTATCATAGGAGGGGAATCACAGGCGTGGAATCAGAAGCGGGGAATCAGAGGCGGGGAATCAGAGGCGGGGAGTCAGAGGCGGGGAATCAGAGGCGGGGAATCAGAGGCAGGGAATCAGAGTCAGGGAATCAGAGGCGGAGAATCAGAGGCGGGCAATCAGATGCAGGGGATCAGGGGCAGGGAATCAGAGGCAGAGAATCAGAGGCAGGGAATCTGAGGCAGGGACTCAGAGGTGGGGAATCAGAGGCGGGGAATCAGAGGCAGGGAATCAGATGAAGGGAATCTGATGCAGGGAATCTGAGGCAGGGAATTTGAGGCAGGGAATCTGTGGCAGGGAATCTGATGCGGGTTATCAGAAGGGGGAAATGAGATGTGGGAAACGAGATGCAGAGAAAGAGGCACTTAAATAGAGGAAGGGAAAGAGAGGCAGGGAATCAGACGCCTGGAATCAGAGGCGGGGAATCAGAGGCGGGGAATCAGAGGTGGGGAATCAGAGGCGTGGAATCGGACGCGGGGAATCAGAAGTGGGGACTCAGATGCAGGGAATCAGAGGCAGGGAATCAGAGGCAGGGAATCAGAGGAAGGGAATCTCTGGTGTGGAATCAGAGGCGGGGAATCAGAGGCGGGGAATCAGAGGCGGGGAATCAGAGGGGGGAATCAGAGGAGGGGAATCAGTGGCGGTGAATCAGAGGCGGGCAATCAGATGCAGGGAATCAGAGGCAGGGAATCAGATGCAGGGAATCTGAGGTAGGGAATCTGAGGTGGGGAATCAGAGGCGGGGAAACAGGCGGGTAAACAGAGGCGGGTAAACATAGGCGGGGAATCAGAGGCAGGGAATCAGAGGCGGGGAATCAGAGGCGGGGAATCAGAGGCGTGGAATCAGAGGCGGGGAATCAGAGGCGGGCAATCAGATGCAGGGAATCAGAGGCAGGGTATCAGAGGCGGGGAATCAGAGGCAGGGAATCAGAGGCGGGGAATCAGAGGCGGGGAATCAGAGGCGGGGAATCAGAGGCGGGGAATAAGAGGTGGGGTATCAGAGGAGGGGAATCAGAGGACGGGAAATCAGAGGCGGGGTATCAGAGGAGGGGAATCGGAGGCGTGGAATCAGAGGTGGGGAATCAGAGGCGGGGAATAAGAGGCGGGGAATCAGAGGCGGGGAATCAGAGGCAGGGAATCAGAGTCAGGGAATCAGAGGCGGGGAATCAGAGGCAGGGAATCAATAAAGAGTTATCAGAGGCAGGGTATCAGAGGCGGGGAATCAGAGGCGGGGTATCAGATGCAGGTCATCAGAGGCGGGGAATCAGAGGCGGGGAATCAGAGGCGGTGTATCAGAGGCGGGGAAAGATATGTGGGGTAACGTAGGCCAGGAAAGTTGAGCGGAAAGGGAGGCAGTGAATCAGAGGCGGGGAATCAGAGGCGGGGAAACAGGCGGGTAAACATCAGCGGGTAAACATAGGCGGGGTATCAGAGGCGGGGAATCAGAGGCGGGGAATCAGAGGCGGGGAATCAGAGGCAGGGAATCAGAGGCGGGGAATCAGAGGCGGAGAATCAGAGGCGGGGAATCAGAGGCGGGGAATCAGAGGCGGGGTATCAGAGGAGGGGAATCAGAGGCGGGGAATCAGAGGCGGGGTATCATAGGAGGGGAATCACAGGCGTGGAATCAGATGCGGGGAATCAGAGGCGGGGAATCAGAGGCGAGGAATCAGAGGCGGGGAATCAGAGGCGGGGAATCAGAGGCAGGGAATCAGAGTCAGGGAATCAGAGGCGGAGAATCAGAGGCGGGCAATCAGATGCAGGGGATCAGGGGCAGGGAATCAGAGGCAGAGAATCAGAGGCAGGGAATCTGAGGCAGGGACTCAGAGGTGGGGAATCAGAGGCGGGGAATCAGAGGCAGGGAATCAGATGAAGGGAATCTGATGCAGGGAATCTGAGGCAGGGAATCTGAGGCAGGGAATCTGTGGCAGGGAATCTGATGCGGGTTATCAGAAGGGGGAAATGAGATGTGGGAAACGAGATGCAGAGAAAGAGGCACTTAAATAGAGGAAGGGAAAGAGAGGCAGGGAATCAGACGCCTGGAATCAGAGGCGGGGAATCAGAGGCGGGGAATCAGAGGCGGGGAATCAGAGACAGGGAATCAGAGGCAGGGAATCAGATGTGGGGAATCAGAGATGGGGAATCAGAGGCAGGGAATCAGAATCAGAAGCGGTGAATCAGAGGTGGGGAATCAGAGGCAGGGAATCAGACGTGGGGAACCAGAGGCGGGGATTCATAGCTGACGAATCAGGGGCGGGGAATCAGAGGTGTGGAATCAGAGGCTGGGAATCAGATATGGGGAATCAGAGGCGGGGAATCAGAGGCGGGGAAACAGAGGCGGGGAATCAGATATGGGGAATCAGAGGTGGGGAATCAGAGGTTGTGAATCAGAGATGGGGAATCAGAGGCGGGGAATCAGAGGCAGGGAATCAGACGCGGGGAATCAGAGGTGGGGAATCAGAGCTGGGGAATCAGAGGCGGGGAATCATAGTTGGGGATTCAGAGATGGGGAATCAGAGGCGGAGAATCCGATATGGGGAATCAGTGGTGGGGAATCAGAAGTGGGGAAACATAGGCGGGGAATCATATGGGGAATCAGAGCTGGCGAATCAGAGGCAGTGAATCAGAGATGGGGAAGCAGAGGTGGGGAATCAGATGTGATGAATCAGAGCTGGGGAATCAGAGGCGGTGATTCAGAGTTGGGGAATCAGAGGCGGGGAATCAGATATGGGGAAACAGAGGCGTGGAATCAGAGGCGGGGAAACAGACGCGGGGAATCAGATATGGGGAATCAGAGATGGGGAATCAGAGGTTGGGAATCAGACGCGGGGAATCAGAGGTGTTGAATCAGAGATGGGGAATCAGAGGCGGGAAATCAGAGCTTGGGAATCAGAGGCAGGGAATCAGAGTTGGGGATTCAGAGGCGGGGAATCAGATATGGCGAAACAGAGGTGGGGAATTAGAGGCGGGCAAACAGAGGCGGGGAATCAGATATGGTGAATCAGAGGTGGGGAATCAGAGGTGGGGAATCAGAGGTTGTGTATCAGAGATGGGGAATCACAGGCGGGAAATCAGAGGCAGGGAATCAGAGCTGGGGAATCAGAGGCGGGGAATCAGAGCTGGGGAATCAGAGGCAGGGAATCAGATGTGGGGAAACAGAGGCGGTGAATAAGAGCTGGGGAATCAGAGGCGGGGAATCAGAGTTTGGGAATCAGAGGCGGGGAATTAGATATGGGGAAACAGAGGCGGGGAATCAGAGGCAGGGAAACATAGCTGGGGAATGAGAGGCGGGGAATCAGAGTTGGGGAATCAGAGGCGGGGAATCAGATATGGCGGGTAAATCGAGGCAGGTAAACATAGGCGGGGAATCAGAGGCCGGGAATCAGAGGCGGGGAATCAGAGGCGGGGAATCAGAGGCGGGGAATCAGAGGCGGGGAATCAGAGGCGGGGAATCAGATTCGGGGAATCAGAGGCGGGGAATCAGAGTCGGGGTATCAGAGGAGGGGAATCAGAGGCGGGGAATCAGAGGCAGGGAATCAGAGGCGGGGAATCAAAGGCGTGGAATCAGAGGCGGGGAATCAGAGGCGGGGAATAAGAAGTGGGGAATCAGAAGTGGGGAATCAGAGGCGGGAAATCAGAGGCAGGGAATCAGAGGCGGGAAATCAGAAGTGGGGAATCAGAGGCGGGGAATCAGAGGCGGGGAATCAGAGGCGGTGAATCAGAGGCGGGGAATCAGAGGCAGGGAATCAGAGGCGGGGAATCAGAAGTGGGGAATCAGAGGTGGGGAATCAGAGGCGGGGAATCAGAGGCGGGGAATCAGAGGCGGGGAGTCAGAGGCGGGGAATCAGAGGCGGGGAATCAGAGGCAGGGAATCAGAGTCAGGGAATCAGAGGCGGAGAATCAGAGGCGGGCAATCAGATGCAGGGGATCAGGGGCAGGGAATCAGAGGCAGAGAATCAGAGGCAGGGAATCTGAGGCAGGGACTCAGAGGTGGGGAATCAGAGGCGGGGAATCAGAGGCAGGGAATCAGATGAAGGGAATCTGATGCAGGGAATCTGAGGCAGGGAATCTGAGGCAGGGAATCTGTGGCAGGGAATCTGATGCGGGTTATCAGAAGGGGGAAATGAGATGTGGGAAACGAGATGCAGAGAAAGAGGCACTTAAATAGAGGAAGGGAAAGAGAGGCAGGGAATCAGACGCCTGGAATCAGAGGCGGGGAATCAGAGGTGTGGAATCAGAGGCGGGGAATCAGTGGGGGGAATCAGAGGCGGGGAATCAGAGGCAGTGAATCAGAGGCGGGCAATCAGATGCAGGGAATCAGAGGCAGGGAATCAGAGGCAGGAATTCAGATGCAGGGAATCTGAGGTAGGGAATCTGAGGTGGGGAATCAGAGGCGGGGAAACAGGCGGGTAAACAGAGGCAGGTAAACATAGGCGGGGAATCAGAGGCGGGGAATCAGAGGCGGGGAATCAGAGGCGGGGAATCAGAGGCGGGGAATCAGAGGCGGGGAATCAGAGGCGGGGAATCAGAGGCGGGGTGTCAGAGGAGGGGAATCAGAGGCAGGGAATCAGAGGCGGGGAATCAGAGGCGGGGAATCAGAGGCGTGGAATCAGAGGCGGGGAATCAGAGGCGGGCAATCAGATGCAGGGAATCAGAGGCAGGGAATCAGAGGCGGGGAATCAGAGGCGGGGAAACAGGCGGGTAAACATCGGCGGGTAAACATAGGCAGGGAATCAGAGGCGGGGAATCAGAGGCGGGGAATCAGAGGTGGGAAATCAGAGGCAGGGAATCAGAGGCGGGGAATCAGAGGCGGGGAATCAGAGGCGGGGTATCAGAGGAGGGGAATCAGAGGCGGGGAATCAGAGGCGGGGTATCATAGGAGGGGAATCACAGGCGTGGAATCAGAAGCGGGGAATCAGAGGCGGGGAATCAGAGGCGGGGAGTCAGAGGCGGGGAATCAGAGGCGGGGAATCAGAGGCAGGGAATCAGAGTCAGGGAATCAGAGGCGGAGAATCAGAGGCGGGCAATCAGATGCAGGGGATCAGGGGCAGGGAATCAGAGGCAGAGAATCAGAGGCAGGGAATCTGAGGCAGGGACTCAGAGGTGGGGAATCAGAGGCGGGGAATCAGAGGCAGGGAATCAGATGAAGGGAATCTGATGCAGGGAATCTGAGGCAGGGAATTTGAGGCAGGGAATCTGTGGCAGGGAATCTGATGCGGGTTATCAGAAGGGGGAAATGAGATGTGGGAAACGAGATGCAGAGAAAGAGGCACTTAAATAGAGGAAGGGAAAGAGAGGCAGGGAATCAGACGCCTGGAATCAGAGGCGGGGAATCAGAGGCGGGGAATCAGAGGTGGGGAATCAGAGGCGTGGAATCGGACGCGGGGAATCAGAAGTGGGGACTCAGATGCAGGGAATCAGAGGCAGGGAATCAGAGGCAGGGAATCAGAGGCAGGGAATCTCTGGTGTGGAATCAGAGGCGGGGAATCAGAGGCGGGGAATCAGAGGCGGGGAATCAGAGGGGGGAATCAGAGGAGGGGAATCAGTGGCGGTGAATCAGAGGCGGGCAATCAGATGCAGGGAATCAGAGGCAGGGAATCAGATGCAGGGAATCTGAGGTAGGGAATCTGAGGTGGGGAATCAGAGGCGGGGAAACAGGCGGGTAAACAGAGGCGGGTAAACATAGGCGGGGAATCAGAGGCAGGGAATCAGAGGCGGGGAATCAGAGGCGGGGAATCAGAGGCGTGGAATCAGAGGCGGGGAATCAGAGGCGGGCAATCAGATGCAGGGAATCAGAGGCAGGGTATCAGAGGCGGGGAATCAGAGGCAGGGAATCAGAGGCGGGGAATCAGAGGCGGGGAATCAGAGGCGGGGAATCAGAGGCGGGGAATAAGAGGTGGGGTATCAGAGGAGGGGAATCAGAGGACGGGAAATCAGAGGCGGGGTATCAGAGGAGGGGAATCGGAGGCGTGGAATCAGAGGTGGGGAATCAGAGGCGGGGAATCAGAGGCGGGGAATCAGAGGCGGGGAATCAGAGGCAGGGAATCAGAGTCAGGGAATCAGAGGCGGGGAATCAGAGGCAGGGAATCAATAAAGAGTTATCAGAGGCAGGGTATCAGAGGCGGGGAATCAGAGGCGGGGTATCAGATGCAGGTCATCAGAGGCGGGGAATCAGAGGCGGGGAATCAGAGGCGGTGTATCAGAGGCGGGGAAAGATATGTGGGGTAACGTAGGCCAGGAAAGTTGAGCGGAAAGGGAGGCAGTGAATCAGAGGCGGGGAATCAGAGGCGGGGAAACAGGCGGGTAAACATCAGCGGGTAAACATAGGCGGGGTATCAGAGGCGGGGAATCAGAGGCGGGGAATCAGAGGCGGGGAATCAGAGGCAGGGAATCAGAGGCGGGGAATCAGAGGCGGAGAATCAGAGGCGGGGAATCAGAGGCGGGGAATCAGAGGCGGGGTATCAGAGGAGGGGAATCAGAGGCGGGGAATCAGAGGCGGGGTATCATAGGAGGGGAATCACAGGCGTGGAATCAGATGCGGGGAATCAGAGGCGGGGAATCAGAGGCGAGGAATCAGAGGCGGGGAATCAGAGGCGGGGAATCAGAGGCAGGGAATCAGAGTCAGGGAATCAGAGGCGGAGAATCAGAGGCGGGCAATCAGATGAAGGGGATCAGGGGCAGGGAATCAGAGGCAGAGAATCAGAGGCAGGGAATCTGAGGCAGGGATTCAGAGGTGGGGAATCAGAGGCGGGGAATCAGAGGCAGGGAATCAGATGAAGGGAATCTGATGCAGGGAATCTGAGGCAGAGAATCTGAGGCAGGGAATCAGTGGCAGGGAATCTGATGCGGGTTATCAGAAGGGGGAAATGAGATGTGGGAAACGAGATGCAGAGAAAGAGGCACTTAAATAGAGGAAGGGAAAGAGAGGCAGGGAATCAGACGCGGGGAATCAGAGGCGGGGAATCAGAGGCGGGGAATCAGAGGGGGGAATCAGAGGCGGGGAATCAGAGGCGGTGAATCAGAGGCGGGCAATCAGATGCAGGGAATCAGAGGCAAGGAATCAGAGGCAGGGATTCAGATGCAGGGAATCTGAGGTAGGGAATCTGAGGTGGGGAATCAGAGGCGGGGAAACAGGCGGGTAAACAGAGGCAGGTAAACATAGGCGGGGAATCAGAGGCGGGGAATCAGAGGCGGGGAATCAGAGGTGGGGAATCAGAGGCGGGGAATCAGAGGCGGGGAATCAGAGGCGGGGAATCAGAGGCGGGGTGTCAGAGGAGGGGAATCAGAGGCGGGGAATCAGAGGCGGGGAATCAGAGGTGGGGAATCAGAGGCGTGGAATCAGAGGCGGGGAATCAGAGGCGGGCAATCAGATGCAGGGAATGAGAGGCAGGGAATCAGAGGCAGGGAATCAGAGGCAGGGAATCTGTGGTGTGGAATCAGAGGCGGGGAATCAGAGGCGGGGAATCAGAGGCGGGGAATCATAGTGGGGAATCAGAGGAGGGGAATCAGAGGCGGTGAATCAGAGGCGGGCAATCAGATGCAGGGAATCAGAGGCAGGGAATCAGAGACAGGGAATCAGATGCAGGGAATCTGAGGTAGGGAATCTGAGGTGGGGAATCAGAGGCGGGGAAACAGGCGGGTAAACAGAGGCGGGTAAACATAGGCGGTGTATCAGAGGAGGGGAATCAGAGGCGGGGAATCAGAGGCGGGGTATCAGAGGAGGGCAATCAGAGGCGGGGAATCAGAGGCGGGGAATCAGAGGCGGGGAATCAGAGGCGGGGTATCGGAGGAGGGGAATCAGAGGCGGGGAATCAGAGGCGGGGTATCAGAGGAGGGGAATCAGAGGCGTGGAATCAGAGGCGGGGAATCAGAGGCGGGGAATCAGAGGCGGGGAATCAGAGGCGGGGAATCAGAGGCAGGGAATCAGAGTCAGGGAATCAGAGGCGGAGAAACAGAGGCGGGCAATCAGATGCAGGGGATCAGGGGCAGGGAATCAGAGTCAGAGAATCAGAGGCAGGGATTCTGAGGCAGGGACTCAGATGTGGGGAATCAGAGGCTGGGAATCAGAGGCAGGGAATCAGATGAAGGGAATCTGATGCAGGGAATCTGAGGCAGGGAATCTGAGGCAGGGATTCTGTGGCAGGGAATCTGATGCGGGTTATCAGAAGGGGGAAATGAGATGTGGGAAACGAGATGCAGAGAAAGAGGCACGGAAATAGAGGAAGGGAAAGAGAGGCAGGGAATCAGACGCGGGGAATCAGAGGCGCGGAATCAGAGGCGGGGAATCAGAGGCGGGGAATCAGAGGCGAGGTGTCAGAGGAGGGGAATCAGAGGCGGGGAATCAGAGGCGGGGAATCAGAGGCGGGGAATCAGAGGCGTGGAATCAGAGGCGGGGAATCAGAGGCGGGCAATCAGATGCAGGGAATCAGAGGCAGGGAATCAGAGGCAGGGAATCAGAGGCAGGGAATCTGTGGTGTGGAATCAGAGGCGGGGAATCAGAGGCGGGGAATCAGAGGCGGGGAATCAGAGGGGGGAATCAGAGGAGGGGAATCAGAGGTGGTGAATCAGAGGCGGGCAATCAGATGCAGGGAATCAGAGGCAGGGAATCAGAGACGGAATCAGATGCAGGGAATCTGAGGTAGGGAATCTGAGGTGGGGAATCAGAGGCGGGGAAACAGGCGGGTAAACAGAGGCGGGTAAACATAGGCGGTGTATCAGAGGAGGGGAATCAGAGGCGGGGAATCAGAGGCGGGGTATCAGAGGAAGGCAATCAGAGGCGGGGAATCAGAGGCGGGGAATCAGAGGCGGGGAATCAGAGGCGGGGTATCGGAGGAGGGGAATCAGAGGCGGGGAATCAGAGGCGGGGTATCAGAGGAGGGGAATCAGAGGCGTGGAATCAGAGGCGGGGAATCAGAGGCGGGGAATCAGAGGCGGGGAATCAGAGGCGGGGAATCAGAGGCAGGGAATCAGAGTCAGGGAATCAGAGGCGGAGAAACAGAGGCGGGCAATCAGATGCAGGGGATCAGGGGCAGGGAATCAGAGGCAGAGAATCAGAGGCAGGGAATCTGAGGCAGGGACTCAGATGTGGGGAATCAGAGGCGGGGAATCAGAGGCAGGGAATCAGATGAAGGGAATCTGATGCAGGGAATCTGAGGCAGGGAATCTGAGGCAGGGAATCTGTGGCAGGGAATCTGATGCGGGTTATCAGAAGGGGGAAATGAGATGTGGGAAACGAGATGCAGAGAAAGAGGCACGGAAATAGAGGAAGGGAAAGAGAGGCAGGGAATCAGACGCGGGGAATCAGAGGCGCGGAATCAGAGGCGGGGAATCAGAGGCGGGAAATCAGAGGCGGGAAATCAGAGGGGGGGATCAGAGGCGGGGAATCAGAGGCGGTGAATCAGAGGCGGGCAATCAGATGCAGGGAATCAGAGGCAGGGAATCAGAGGCAGGGAATCAGGTGCAGGGAATCTGAGGTAGGGAATCTGAGGTGGGGAATCAGAGGCGGGGAAACAGGCGGGTAAACAGAGGCGGGTAAACATAGGCGGGGAATCAGAGGCGGGGAATCAGAGGTGGGGAATCAGAGGCGGGGAATCAGTGGCGGGGAATCAGAGGCGGGGAATCAGAGGCGGGGAATCAGAGGCATTGAATCAGAGGCGGGGTGTCAGAGGAGGGGAATCAGAGGCGGGGAATCAGAGGCGGGCAATCATATGCAGGGAATCATAGGCAGGGAATCAGAGGCAGGGAATCAGTAAAGAGTTATCAGAGGCAGGGTATCAGAGGCGGGGAATCAGAGGGGGGTATCAGATGCGGGTCATCAGAGGCGGGGAATCAGAGGCGGGGAATCAGAGGCGGGTATCAGAGGCGGGGAAAGATATGTGGGGAAACGTAGGCCAGGAAAGTTGAGCGGAAAGGGAGGCAGTGAATCAGAGGTGGAGAATCAGAGGCGGGGAATCAGAGGCTGGGAATCAAAGGTGGGGAAACAGAGGCGGGGAATCAGAAGCGGGGAATCAGAGGTGGGGAATCAGAGGCGGGGAATCAGAGGTGGAGAATCAGAGGCGGGCAATCAGATGCAGGGAATGAGAGGCAGGGAATCAAAGGCAGGGAATCAGAGGCAAGGAATCTGAGGTAGGGAATCTGAGGTGGGGAATCAGAGGCTGGGAAACAGGCGGGTAAACAGCGGCGGGTAAACATAGGCGGGGAATCAGAGGCGGGGAATCAGAGGCGGGGAATCAGAGGCGGGGAATCAGAGGCGGGGAATCAGAGGCGGGGAATCAGAGGCGGGGAATCAGAGGCGGGGAATCAGAGGCAGGGAATCAGAGGCGTGGAATCAGAGGCGGGGAAACAGGCGGGTAAACATCGGCGGGTAAACATAGGCAGGGAATTAGAGGCGGGGAATCAGAGGCGGGGAATCAGAGGCGGGGAATCAGAGGCAGGGAATCAGAGGCGGGGAATCAGAGGCAGGGAATCAGAGGCGGGGAATCAGAGGCGGGGAATCAGAGGCGGGGTATCAGAGGAGGGGAATCAGAGGCGGGGCATCAGAGGCGGGGTATCATAGGAGGGGAATCACAGGCGTGGAATCAGAAGCGGGGAATCAGAGGCGGGGAATCAGAGGCGGGGAGTCAGAGGCGGGGAATCAGAGGCTGGGAATCAAAGGTGGGGAAACAGAGGCGGGGAATCAGAAGCGGGGAATCAGAGGTGGGGAATCAGAGGCGGGGAATCAGAGGTGGAGAATCAGAGGCGGGCAATCAGATGCAGGGAATGAGAGGCAGGGAATCAAAGGCAGGGAATCAGAGGCAGGGAATCTGAGGTAGGGAATCTGAGGTGGGGAATCAGAGGCTGGGAAACAGGCGGGTAAACAGCGGCGGGTAAACATAGGCGGGGAATCAGAGGCGGGGAATCAGAGGCGGGGAATCAGAGGCGGGGAATCAGAGGCGGGGAATCAGAGGCGGGGAATCAGAGGCGGGGAATCAGAGGCGGGGAATCAGAGGCAGGGAATCAGAGGCGGGGAATCAGAGGCGGGGAAACAGGCGGGTAAACATCGGCGGGTAAACATAGGCAGGGAATCAGAGGCGGGGAATCAGAGGCGGGGAATCAGAGGCGGGGAATCAGAGGCAGGGAATCAGAGGCGGGGAATCAGAGGCAGGGAATCAGAGGCGGGGAATCAGAGGCGGGGAATCAGAGGCGGGGTATCAGAGGAGGGGAATCAGAGGCGGGGAATCAGAGGCGGGGTATCATAGGAGGGGAATCACAGGCGTGGAATCAGAAGCGGGGAATCAGAGGCGGGGAATCAGAGGCGGGGAGTCAGAGGCGGGGAATCAGAGGCGGGGAATCAGAGGCAGGGAATCAGAGTCAGGGAATCAGAGGCGGAGAATCAGAGGCGGGCAATCAGATGCAGGGGATCAGGGGCAGGGAATCAGAGGCAGAGAATCAGAGGCAGGGAATCTGAGGCAGGGACTCAGAGGTGGGGAATCAGAGGCGGGGAATCAGAGGCAGGGAATCAGATGAAGGGAATCTGATGCAGGGAATCTGAGGCAGGGAATCTGAGGCAGGGAATCTGTGGCAGGGAATCTGATGCGGGTTATCAGAAGGGGGAAATGAGATGTGGGAAACGAGATGCAGAGAAAGAGGCACTTAAATAGAGGAAGGGAAAGAGAGGCAGGGAATCAGACGCCTGGAATCAGAGGCGGGGAATCAGAGGCGTGGAATCAGAGGCGGGGAATCAGAGGGGGGAATCAGAGGTGGGGAATCAGAGGCGGTGAATCAGAGGCGGGCAATCAGATGCAGGGAATCAGAGGCAGGGAATCAGAGGCAGGAATTCAGATGCAGGGAATCTGAGGTAGGGAATCTGAGGTGGGGAATCAGAGGCGGGGAAACAGGCGGGTAAACAGAGGCAGGTAAACATAGGCGGGGAATCAGAGGCGGGGAATCAGAGGCGGGGAATCAGAGGCGGGGAATCAGAGGCAGGGAATCAGAGGCGGGGAAACAGGCGGGTATCAGAGGCAGGGAATCGGATGAAGGGAATCTGTGGCAGGGAATCTGATGCGGGTTATCAGAAGGGGGATATGAGATGTGGGAAACGAGATGCAGAGAAAGAGGCACGGAAATAGAGGCAGGGAAATAGAGGCAGGGTATCAGAGGCGGGTAATCAGAGGTGTGGAATCAGAGGCGGGGAATCAGAGACACTGAAAGAGAGGCGTGGAATCAGAGGTGCGGAATCAGAGCCGGTGAATCTGAGCCAGGAAATCAGAAGCAGAGCAACAGAGGCTGTGAAACATGGGTGCGGAATCGGACGCGGGGAATCAGAGGTGGGGACTCAGAGGCAGGGTATCAGAGGCGGGTAATCAGAGGCGTGGAATCAGAGGCGGGGAATCAGAGACACAGAAACAGAGGCGTGGAATCAGAGGTGCTGAATCAGAGCCGGTGAATCTGAGCCGGGAAAAAAGAAGCGGAGCAACAGAGGCGGTGAAACATGGGTGCGGAATCGGACGCGGGGAATCAGAAGTGGGGACTCAGAGGCAGGGAATCAGAGGCAGGTTATCAGAGGCAGGGAATCAGTGGCGGGGAATCAGAGGCGAGGAATCAGAGGCGGGGAATCAGAGGTGGGGAATCAGAGGCGGGGAATCAGAGGCGGAGAATCGGAGGCGGGGAATCAGAGGCGGGGAACCAGAGGCGGGGAATCAGAGGCGGGGAATCAGAGGCGGGGAATCAGAGGTGGGGAATCAGAGGCGGAGAATCAGAGGCGGGCAATCAGATGCAGGGAATCAGAGGCAGGGAATCAGAGGCGGGGAATCAGAGTCGGGGTATCAGAGGAGGGGAATCAGATGCGGGGAATCAGAGGCGGGGAATCAGAGGCGGGGAATCAGAGGCAGGGAATCAGAGGCGGGCAATCAGCAGGGGGGAATCAGAGGCGGGGAATCAGAGGCGGGGAATCAGAGGCAGGGAATCAGAGGCGGGGAATCAGAAGTGGGGAATCAGAGGTGGGGAATCAGAGGCTTGGAATCAGAGGCAGGGAATCAGAGGCTGGGAATCAGATATGGGGAATCAGAGGCGGGGAATCAGAGGCGGGGAAACAGAGGCGGGGAATCAGATATGGGGAATCAGAGGTGGGGAATCAGAGGTTGTGAATCAGAGATGGGGAATCAGAGGCGGGGAATCAGAGGCAGGGAATCAGACGCGGGGAATCAGAGGCGGGGAATCAGAGCTGGGGAATCAGAGGCGGGGAATCAGAGTTGGGGATCAGAGGCGGTGAATCAGATATGGGGAATCAGAGGCGGGGAATCAGAGGCGGGGAAACAGAGGCGGGGAATCAGATATGGGGAATCAAGGTGGGGAATCAGGTGCGGGGAGTCTGTGGCAGGGAATCAGAGGAGGGGAATCAGAGGCGGGGAATCAGAGGCAGGGAATCATACACGGGGAATCAGAGGCGGGGAATCAGAGATGGGGAATCAGAAGCCGGGAATCAGAGGTGGGGAATCAGAGTCCGGGAATCAGAGATGGGGAATCAGAGGCGGCGATTCCGATATGGGGAATCAGAGGCGGGGAATCAGATATGGGGAATCAGAGGAGGCGAATCAGAGGCAGTGAATTAGAGATGGGGAATCAGAGGCGGGGTATCAGAGGCGACCAATCAGAGGCGGGGAAACAGAGGCGGGGAATCAGATATGGGGAATCAGAGGTGGGGAATCAGGGGCGGGGATTCAGTGGCAGGGAATCAGAGGCTGGGAATCAGAGGCCGGGAATCAGATGCCGGGAATAAGAGGACTGGGAATCAGAGATGGGGAATCAGAGGCGGGGTATCAGAGTTGGGGAATCAGAGGCGGGGAGTCAGATATGGGGAATCAGAGGCGGGGAATCAGAGGCGGGGAAACAGAGGCGAGGAATCGTAGGCGGGGAATCAGAGGCAGGGAATCAGACACGGGGAATCAGAGGCGGGGAATCAGAGATGGGGAATCAGAGGCGGGGCATCAGAGGCAGGGAATCAGATGCGAGGAATCAGAGGCGGGGAATCAGAGGTGGGGAATCAGAGGCGGGAAATCAGAGTTGGGGAATCAGAGGCGGGGAATCAGATATGGGGAAACAGATGCGGGGAATCAAAAGCGGGGAAACAGAGGCGGGGAATCAGATATGGGGAATCAGAGGTGGGGAATCAGAGGTTGGGAATAAGAGGCAGGGAATCAGACGCGGGGAATCAGAGGCAGGGAATCAGAGGCAGGGAATCGGATGTGCGGAATCAGAGATGGGGAATCAGAGGTGGGGAATCAGAGTCCGGGGAAACAGCGGCGGGGAATCAGATATGGGGAATCAGAGACGGCGAATCAGAGACAGGGAATCAGAGGCAGGGAATCAGATGTGGGGAATCAGAGTCGGTGAATCAGATATGGGGAAACAGAGGCGGGGAATCAGAGTCGGGGAAACAGAGGCGGAGAATCAGATAAAGGGAATCATAGGTGGGGAATCATAGGTTGGGAATCAGAGGCAGGGAATCAGACGCGGGGAATCAGAGGCGGGGAATCAGAGGCAGGGAATCGGATGTGCGGAATCAGAGATGGGGAATCAGAGGTGGGGAATCAGAGTCCGGGGAAACAGCGGCGGGGAATCAGATATGGGGAATCAGAGACGGCGAATCAAAGACAGGGAATCAGAGGCAGGGAATCAGATGTGGGGAATCAGAGGCGTCGAATCAGATATGGGGAAACAGAGGCGGGGAATCAGAGGCGGGGAAACAGAGGCGGAGAATCAGATATAGGGAATCAGAGGTGGGGAATCATAGGTTGGGAATCAGAGGCAGGGAATCAGACGCGGGGAATCAGAGGCAGGGAATCGGATGTGCGGAATCTGAGATGGGGAATCTGAGGTGGGGAATCAGAGTCCGGGAATCAGATATGGGGAAACAGAGGCGGGGAATCAGAGGCGGGGCAACAGAGGCGGGGAGTCAGATATGGGGAATCAGAGGTGGGGAATCAGAGGTTGGGAATCATATATGGGGAATCAGAGGCGGGGAATCAAAGGCGGGGAAACAGAGGCGGGGAATCAGATATGGGGAATCAGAGGAAGCGAATCAGAGTCAGTGAATTAGAGATGGGGAATCAGAGGCGGGGTATCAGAGGCGGCCAATCAGAGGCGGGGAAACAGAGGCGGGGAATCAGATATGGGGAATCAGAGGTGGGGAATCAAGGGCGGGGAATCAGTGGAAGGGAATCAGTGGCAGGGAATCAGAGGCTGTGAATCAGTGGCCGGGAATCAGATTCCGGGAATAAGAGGACTGGAAATCAGAGGAGGGGAATCGGAGGCGGGGAAACAGAGGCGGGGAATCAGAGGCGGGGAATCAGAGATGGGGAATCAGAGGCGGGGCATCAGAGGCAGGGAATCAGACGTGAGCAATCAGAGGCGGGGAATCAGAGCTGGGGAATCAGAGGCGGGAAATCAGAGTTGGGGAATCAGAGGCGGGAAATCAGATATGGGGAAACAGAGGCGGGGAATCAGAAGCGGGGAAACAGAGGCGGGGAATCAGATATGGGGAATCAGAGGTGGGGAATCAGAGGTTGGGAATCAGAGGCAGGGAATCAGACGCGGGGAATCAGAGGCGGGGAATCAGAGGCAGGGAATCGGATGTGTGGAATCAGAGATGGGGAATCAGAGGTGGGGAATCAGAGTCCGGGAATCAGATATGGGGAAACAGAGGCGGGGAATCAGAGGCGGGGAAACAGAGGCGGGGAATCAGATATGGGGAATCTGAGTTGGGGAATCAGAGGTTGGGAATCAGAGGCGGGGAATCAGAGGCGGGGAATCAGAGACAGGGAATCAGAGGCAGGGAATCAGATGTGGGGAATCAGAGATGGGGAATCAGAGGCAGGGAATCAGAATCAGAAGCGGTGAATCAGAGGTGGGGAATCAGAGGCAGGGAATCAGACGTGGGGAACCAGAGGCGGGGATTCATAGCTGACGAATCAGGGGCGGGGAATCAGAGGTGTGGAATCAGAGGCTGGGAATCAGATATGGGGAATCAGAGGCGGGGAATCAGAGGCGGGGAAACAGAGGCGGGGAATCAGATATGGGGAATCAGAGGTGGGGAATCAGAGGTTGTGAATCAGAGATGGGGAATCAGAGGCGGGGAATCAGAGGCAGGGAATCAGACGCGGGGAATCAGAGGTGGGGAATCAGAGCTGGGGAATCAGAGGCGGGGAATCATAGTTGGGGATTCAGAGATGGGGAATCAGAGGCGGGGAATCCGATATGGGGAATCAGTGGTGGGGAATCAGAAGTGGGGAAACATAGGCGGGGAATCATATGGGGAATCAGAGCTGGCGAATCAGAGGCAGTGAATCAGAGATGGGGAAGCAGAGGTGGGGAATCAGATGTGATGAATCAGAGCTGGGGAATCAGAGGCGGTGATTCAGAGTTGGGGAATCAGAGGCGGGGAATCAGATATGGGGAAACAGAGGCGTGGAATCAGAGGCGGGGAAACAGACGCGGGGAATCAGATATGGGGAATCAGAGATGGGGAATCAGAGGTTGGGAATCAGACGCGGGGAATCAGAGGTGTTGAATCAGAGATGGGGAATCAGAGGCGGGAAATCAGAGCTTGGGAATCAGAGGCAGGGAATCAGAGTTGGGGATTCAGAGGCGGGGAATCAGATATGGCGAAACAGAGGTGGGGAATTAGAGGCGGGCAAACAGAGGCGGGGAATCAGATATGGTGAATCAGAGGTGGGGAATCAGAGGTGGGGAATCAGAGGTTGTGTATCAGAGATGGGGAATCACAGGCGGGAAATCAGAGGCAGGGAATCAGAGCTGGGGAATCAGAGGCGGGGAATCAGAGCTGGGGAATCAGAGGCAGGGAATCAGATGTGGGGAAACAGAGGCGGTGAATAAGAGCTGGGGAAACAGAGGCGGGGAATCAGAGTTTGGGAATCAGAGGCGGGGAATTAGATATGGGGAAACAGAGGCGGGGAATCAGAGGCAGGGAAACATAGCTGGGGAATGAGAGGCGGGGAATCAGAGTTGGGGAATCAGAGGCGGGGAATCAGATATGGCGGGTAAACAGAGGCAGGTAAACATAGGCGGGGAATCAGAGGCCGGGAATCAGAGGCGGGGAATCAGAGGCGGGGAATCAGAGGCGGGGAATCAGAGGCGGGGAATCAGAGGCGGGGAATCAGATGCGGGGAATCAGAGGCGGGGAATCAGAGTCGGGGTATCAGAGGAGGGGAATCAGATGCAGGGAATCAGAGGCAGGGAATCAGGGGCAGGGAATCAGAGGCAGGAAATCAGAGGCAGGGAATCTGAGGGGGCGAATATGAGGTGGTGAATCAGAGGCGGGAAAACAGGCGGGTAAACAGAGGCGGGGAATCAGAGGCAGGGAATCAGCCGCGGGGAATCAGAGGCAGGGAATCAGATGAAGGGAATCTGATGCAGGGAATCTGAGGCAGGGAATCTGAGGCAGGGAATCTGTGGCAGAAAATCTGATGCGGGTTATCAGAAGGGGGAAATGAGATGTCGGAAACGAGATGCAGAGAAAGAGGCACGGAAATACAGGCAGGGAAAGAGAGGCAGGGTATCAGAGGCGGGTAATCAGAGGCGTGGAATCAGAGGCAGGGAATCAGAGACACAGAAAGAGAGGCGTGGAATCAGAGGTGCGGAATCAGAGCCGGTGAATCTGAGCCGGGAAATCAGAAGCATAGCAACAGAGGCGGTGAAACATGGGTGCGGAATCGGACGCGGGGAATCAGAGGTGGGGACTCAGAGGCAGGGAATCAGAGGCAGGTTATCAGAGGCAGGGAATCAGTGGCGGGGAATCAGAGGCGAGGAATCAGAGTTTGGGAATCAGAGGCGGGGAATCAGAGTTTGGGAATCAGAGGCGGGGAATTAGATATGGGGAAACAGAGGCGGGGAATCAGAGGCAGGGAAACATAGCTGGGGAATGAGAGGCGGGGAATCAGAGTTGGAGAATCAGAGGCGGGGAATCAGATATGGCGGGTAAACAGAGGCAGGTAAACATAGGCGGGGAATCAGAGGCCGGGAATCAGAGGCGGGGAATCAGAGGCGGGGAATCAGAGGCGGGGAATCAGAGGCGGGGAATCAGAGGCGGGGAATCAGATGCGGGGAATCAGAGGCGGGGAATCAGAGTCGGGGTATCAGAGGAGGGGAATCAGAGGCGGGGAATCAGAGGCAGGGAATCAGAGGCGGGGAATCAGAGGCGTGGAATCAGAGGCGGGGAATCAGAGGCGGGGAATAAGAAGTGGGGAATCAGAAGTGGGGAATCAGAGGCGGGAAATCAGAGGCAGGGAATCAGAGGCGGGAAATCAGAAGTGGGGAATCAGAGGCGGGGAATCAGAGGCGGGGAATCAGAGGCGGTGAATCAGAGGCGGGGAATCAGAGGCAGGGAATCAGAGGCGGGGAATCAGAAGTGGGGAATCAGAGGTGGGGAATCAGAGGCGGGGAATCAGAGGCGGGGAATCAGAGGCGGGCAATCAGATGCAGGGAATCAGAGGCAGGGAATCAGGGGCAGGGAATCAGGGGCAGGGAATCTGAGGCAGGGATTCTGTGGTGGGGAATCAGAGGCGGGAAAACAGGCGGGTAAACAGAGGCGGGTAAACATAGGCGGGGAATCAGAGGCGGGGAATCAGAGTCGGGGAATCAGAGACGGGGAATCAGAGGCGGGTATCAGAGGCGGGGAATATGAGGCGGGAATCAGATGCAGGGAATCAGAGGCGGGGAATCAGAGGCGGGGTATCAGAGGCGGGGAATCAGAGGTGGGGAATCAGAGGCGGGGAATCAGAGGCGTGGAATCAGAGGCGGGGAATCAGAGGCGGGGAATCAGAAGTGGGGAATCAGAGGTGGGGAATCAGAGGCGGGGAATCAGAGGCGGGGAATCAGAGACGGGGAATCAGAGGCAGGGAATCAGAGGCGGGCAATCAGATGCAGGGAATCAGAGGCAGGGAATCAGAGGCAGGAAATCAGAGGCAGGGAATCTGAGGGGGCGAATATGAGGTGGTGAATCAGAGGCGGGAAAACAGGCGGGTAAACAGAGGCGGGGAATCAGAGGCAGGGAATCAGCCGCGGGGAATCAGAGGCAGGGAATCAGATGAAGGGAATCTGATGCAGGGAATCTGAGGCAGGGAATCTGAGGCAGGGAATCTGTGGCAGAAAATCTGATGCGGGTTATCAGAAGGGGGAAATGAGATGTCGGAAACGAGATGCAGAGAAAGAGGCACGGAAATACAGGCAGGGAAAGAGAGGCAGGGTATCAGAGGCGGGTAATCAGAGGCGTGGAATCAGAGGCAGGGAATCAGAGACACAGAAAGAGAGGCGTGGAATCAGAGGTGCGGAATCAGAGCCGGTGAATCTGAGCCGGGAAATCAGAAGCATAGCAACAGAGGCGGTGAAACATGGGTGCGGAATCGGACGCGGGGAATCAGAGGTGGGGACTCAGAGGCAGGGAATCAGAGGCAGTGAATCAGAGGCAGGTTATCAGAGGCAGGGAATCAGATGCGGGGAATCAGAGGTGGGGAATCAGAGGCGGGGAATCAGAGGCGGGGAATCAGAGGCGGAGGATCAGAGGCGGGCAATCAGATGCAGGAAATCAGAGGCAGGGAATCAGAGGCAGGGAATCAGAGGCAGGGAATCTGAGGCAGGGAGTCAGAGGTGGGGAATCAGAGGCGGGGAATCAGAGGCAGGGAATCAGATGAAGGGAATCTGATGCAGGGAATCTGAGGCAGGGAATCTGAGGCAGGGAATCTGTGGCAGGGAATCAGATGAGGGTTATCAGAAGGGGGAAATGAGATGTGGGAAACGAGATGCAGAGAAAGAGGCACGGAAATAGAGGCAGGGAAAGAGAGGCAGGGAATCAGAGGCGGCGAATCAGAGGTGGGGAATCAGAGGCGGGAAATCAGAGGCGGGGAATCAGAGGGGGGAATCAGAGGCGGGGAATCAGAGGCGGGGAATCAGAGGCAGGGAATCAGATGCGGGAAATCAGAGGCGGCGAATCTGAGGCGTGGAATCAGAGGTGGGGAAAGGGATGTGGGGAAACGTAGGCCAGGAAAGTTGCGCGGAAAGGGAGGCCGTGAATCAGAGGCGGGGAATCAGAAGCGGGGAATCAGAGGCGGGGAATCAGAGGCGTGGAATCAGAGGTGGGGAAAGAGATGTGGGGAAACAGGTGGGTAAACAGAAGCGGGTAAACATAGGTGCATAAATAGAGGCAGCGAAAGAGATGGGCGAAACATAGTGGTTGGAACTTGTGTGTTGAAAATTAGGTACACAGAACAGATCAAACAGAGCTGTTCAAATTGAGGGAGGGAAAGAGAGGCACGGAAAGAGTGGAGGGGCAAGAGTGCAGGCAAAAGAGAGGCGTAGAGACAGAGGTGGGGAATCAGAGGCGGGGAATCAGAGGCAGGGAATCAAATGAAGGAAATCTGATGCAGGGAATCTGAGGCAGGGAATTTGAGGCAGGGAATCGGAGGCAGGGAATCTGAGGCAGGGAATCAGCAAAAAGTTATCAGAGGCAGGGTATCAGAGGCGGAGAATCAGAGGCGGAGTATCAGATGCGGGGAATCAGAGGCGGGGAATCAGAGGCGGGGAATCAGAAGCGGGATATCAGAGGCGGGGAAAGATATGTGGGGAAACGTAGGTCAGGAAAGTTGCGCGGAAAGCTAGGCAGTGAATCAGAGGTGGGGAATCAGAGACGGGTAATCAGAGGCGGGGAATCAGAGGCGGGAAATCAGAGGCAGGGAATCAGAAGCGGGGAATCAGAGGTGGGGAATCAGAGGCGGGGAATCAGAGGCGGAGAATCAGAGGCCAGCAATCAGATGCAGGGAATCAGAGGCAGGGAATCAGAGGCAGGGAATCTGAGGCAGGGAATCAGAGGTGGGGAATCAGAGGCGGGGAATCAGCGGCAGGGAATCAGATGAAGGGAATCTGATGCAGGGAATCTGAGGCAGGGAATCTGAGGCAGGGAATCTGTGGCATGGAATCTGATGCGGGTTATCAGAAGGGGGTAATGAGATGTGGGAAACGAGATGCAGATAAAGAGGCACGGAAATAGAGGCAGGGAAAGAGAGGCAGGGAATCAGCGGCGGGGAATCAGAGGCGGGGAATCAGAGTCGGGGAATCAGAGGCGGGGAATCAGAGGCGGGTATCAGAGGCGGGGAATATGAGGCGGGAATCAGATGCAGGGAATCAGAGGCGGGGAATCAGAGGCGGGGTATCAGAGGCGGGGAATCAGAGGTAAGGAATCAGAGGCGGGGAATCAGAGGCGTGGAATCAGAGGCGGGGAATCAGAGGCGGGGAATCAGAAGTGGGGAATCAGAGGTGGGGAATCAGAGGCGGGGAATCAGAGGCGGGGAATCAGAGACGGGGAATCAGAGGCAGGGAATCAGAGGCGGGCAATCAGATGCAGGGAATCAGAGGCAGGGAATCAGAGGCAGGAAATCAGAGGCAGGGAATCTGAGGGGGCGAATATGAGGTTGTGAATCAGAGGCGGGAAAACAGGCGGGTAAACAGAGGCGGGGAATCAGAGGCAGGGAATCAGCCGCGGGGAATCAGAGGCAGGGAATCAGATGAAGGGAATCTGATGCAGGGAATCTGAGGCAGGGAATCTGAGGCAGGGAATCTGTGGCAGAAAATCTGATGCGGGTTATCAGAAGGGGGAAATGAGATGTCGGAAACGAGATGCAGAGAAAGAGGCACGGAAATACAGGCAGGGAAAGAGAGGCAGGGTATCAGAGGCGGGTAATCAGAGGCGTGGAATCAGAGGCAGGGAATCAGAGACACAGAAAGAGAGGCGTGGAATCAGAGGTGCGGAATCAGAGCCGGTGAATCTGAGCCGGGAAATCAGAAGCATAGCAACAGAGGCGGTGAAACATGGGTGCGGAATCGGACGCGGGGAATCAGAGGTGGGGACTCAGAGGCAGGGAATCAGAGGCAGTGAATCAGAGGCAGGTTATCAGAGGCAGGGAATCAGATGCGGGGAATCAGAGGTGGGGAATCAGAGGCGGGGAATCAGAGGCGGGGAATCAGAGGCGGAGGATCAGAGGCGGGCAATCAGATGCAGGAAATCAGAGGCAGGGAATCAGAGGCAGGGAATCAGAGGCAGGGAATCTGAGGCAGGGAGTCAGAGGTGGGGAATCAGAGGCGGGGAATCAGAGGCAGGGAATCAGATGAAGGGAATCTGATGCAGGGAATCTGAGGCAGGGAATCTGAGGCAGGGAATCTGTGGCAGGGAATCAGATGAGGGTTATCAGAAGGGGGAAATGAGATGTGGGAAACGAGATGCAGAGAAAGAGGCACGGAAATAGAGGCAGGGAAAGAGAGGCAGGGAATCAGAGGCGGCGAATCAGAGGTGGGGAATCAGAGGCGGGAAATCAGAGGCGGGGAATCAGAGGGGGGAATCAGAGGCGGGGAATCAGAGGCGGGGAATCAGAGGCAGGGAATCAGATGCGGGAAATCAGAGGCGGCGAATCTGAGGCGTGGAATCAGAGGTGGGGAAAGGGATGTGGGGAAACGTAGGCCAGGAAAGTTGCGCGGAAAGGGAGGCCGTGAATCAGAGGCGGGGAATCAGAAGCGGGGAATCAGAGGCGGGGAATCAGAGGCGTGGAATCAGAGGTGGGGAAAGAGATGTGGGGAAACAGGTGGGTAAACAGAAGCGGGTAAACATAGGTGCATAAATAGAGGCAGCGAAAGAGATGGGCGAAACATAGTGGTTGGAACTTGTGTGTTGAAAATTAGGTACACAGAACAGATCAAACAGAGCTGTTCAAATTGAGGGAGGGAAAGAGAGGCACGGAAAGAGTGGAGGGGCAAGAGTGCAGGCAAAAGAGAGGCGTAGAGACAGAGGTGGGGAATCAGAGGCGGGGAATCAGAGGCAGGGAATCAAATGAAGGAAATCTGATGCAGGGAATCTGAGGCAGGGAATTTGAGGCAGGGAATCGGAGGCAGGGAATCTGAGGCAGGGAATCAGCAAAAAGTTATCAGAGGCAGGGTATCAGAGGCGGAGAATCAGAGGCGGAGTATCAGATGCGGGGAATCAGAGGCAGGGAATCAGAGGCGGGGAATCAGAAGCGGGATATCAGAGGCGGGGAAAGATATGTGGGGAAACGTAGGTCAGGAAAGTTGCGCGGAAAGCTAGGCAGTGAATCAGAGGTGGGGAATCAGAGACGGGTAATCAGAGGCGGGGAATCAGAGGCGGGAAATCAGAGGCAGGGAATCAGAAGCGGGGAATCAGAGGTGGGGAATCAGAGGCGGGGAATCAGAGGCGGAGAATCAGAGGCCGGCAATCAGATGCAGGGAATCAGAGGCAGGGAATCAGAGGCAGGGAATCTGAGGCAGGGAATTAGAGGTGGGGAATCAGAGGCGGGGAATCAGCGGCAGGGAATCAGATGAAGGGAATCTGATGCAGGGAATCTGAGGCAGGGAATCTGAGGCAGGGAATCTGTGGCATGGAATCTGATGCGGGTTATCAGAAGGGGGTAATGAGATGTGGGAAACGAGATGCAGATAAAGAGGCACGGAAATAGAGGCAGGGAAAGAGAGGCAGGGAATCAGCGGCGGGGAATCAGAGGCGGGGAATCAGAGTCGGGGAATCAGAGGCGGGGAATCAGAGGCGGGGAATCAGAGGTGGGGAATCAGAGGCGGGGAATCAGAGGCAGGGAATAAGAGGCGGGCAATCAGAGGCGTGCAATCAGAGGCGTGGATTCAGAGTTGGGGAAAGAGATGTGGGGAAACGTAGGCCAGGAAAGTTGTGCGGAAATGGAGGCGGTGAATCAGAGGCGGGGAATCAGAGGCGGGGAATGAGAGGCTGGGAATCAGAGGCATGGAATCAGAGGTGGGGAAAGAGATGTGGGGAAACAGGCGGGTAAACAGAAGCGGGTAAACATAGGTGCATAAATAGAGGCGGCGAAAGAGATGGGCGAAACATAGTGGTTGGAACTTGTATGTTGAAAATGAGGTACACGGAACAGATCAAACAGAGTTGTTGAAATTGAGGGAGGGAAAGAGAGGCACGGAAAGAGTGGAGGGGAAAGAGTGCAGGAAAAAGAGAGGCGTAGAGATAGAGGTGGGGAATCAGAGGTGTGGAATCAGAGGCGGGGAATCAGAGGCAGGGAATCAGATGATGGGAATCTGTTGCAGGGAATCTGAGGCAGGGAATCTGAGGCAGGGAATCGGAGGCAGGGAATCTGAGGCAGGGAATCAGTAAAAAGTTATCAGAGGCAGGGTATCAGAGGCGGGGAATCAGAGGCGGGGTATCAGATGCGGGTCATCAGAGGCGGGGAATCAGAGGCGGGGAATCAGAGGTGGGGTATCAGAGGCGGGGAAAGATATGTGGGGAAACGTAGGCCAGGTAAGTTGAGCGGAAAGGGAGGCATTGAATCAGAGGTGGGGAATCAGAGGCGGGGAATCAGAGGCGGGGAATCAGAGGCGGGGAATCAGAGGCGGGGAATCAGAAGCGGGGAATCAGAGGTGGGGAATCAGAGGTGGGGAATCAGAGGCGGAGAATCAGAGGCGGGCAATCAGATGCAGGGAATTAGAGGCAGGGAATCAGAGGCAGGGAATCAGAGGCAGGGAATCAGAGGCAGGGAATCTGATGTAGGGAATCTGAGGTGGGGAATCAGAGGCAGGGAAACAGGCAGGTAAACAGAGGCGGGTAAACATAGGCGGGGAATCAGAGGCGGGGAATCAGAGGCGGGGAATCAGAGGCGGGGAATCTGAGGAGGGGAATCAGAGGCGGGGAATCAGAGGCGGGGAATCATATGCGGGGAATCAGAGGCGGGGAATCAGAGTCGGGGTATCAGAGGAGGGGAATCAAATGCGGGGTATCAGAGGCGGGGAATCAGAGGCGGGGAATCTGAGGCGTGGAATCAGAGGCGGGGAATCAGAGGCGTGGAATCAGAAGTGGGGAATCAGAGGTGGGGAATCAGAGGCGGGGAATCAGAGGCAGGGAATCAGAGGCGGACAATCAGAAGGGGGGAATCAGAGGCGAGGAATCAGAGGCGGTGAATCAGAGGCTTGGAATAAGAGGCGGGGAATCAGAGGCGGGGAATCAGAAGTGGGGAATCAGAGGTGGGGAATCAGAGGCGGGGAATCAGAGGCAGGGAGTCAGAGGCGGGCAATCAGATGCGGGGTATCAGAGGCAGGGAATCAGAGGCAGGGAATCAGAGGCAGGGAATCTGAGGCAGGGAATATGTGGTGGGGAATCAGAGGCGGGAAAACAGGCGGGTAAACAGAGGCGGGTAAACATCGTCGGGGAATCAGAGGCGGTTAATCAGAGTCGGGGAATCAGAGACGGGGAATCAGAGGCGGGGAATCAGAGGCGGAGAATCTGAGGCGGGGAATCAGATGCAGGGAATGAGAGGCGGGGAATCAGAGGCGGGGTATCAGAGGTGGGGAATCAGAGGTGGGGAATCAGAGGCGGGGAATCAGAGACGTGGAATCAGAGGCGGGGAATCAGAGGCGGGGAATCAGAAGTGGGGAATCAGAGGTGGGGAGTCAGTGGTGCGGAATCAGAGGCGGGGAATCAGAGGCGGGGAATCAGAGGCAGGCAATCAGAGGCGGGCAATCAGATGCAGGGAATCAGAGGCAGGGAATCAGAGGCAGGGAATCAGAGGCATGGAATCTGAGACGGCGAATATGAGGTGGTGAATCAGAGGCGGGGAAACAGGCGGGTAAACAGAGGCGGGGAATCAGAGGCAGGGAATCAGAGGCGGGGAATCAGAGGCAGGGAATCGGATGAAGGGAATCTGTGGCAGGGAATCTGATGCGGGTTATCAGAAGGGGGAAATGAGATGTGGGAAACGAGATGCCGAGAAAGAGGCACGGAAATAGAGGCAGGGAAAGAGAGGCAGGGTATCAGAGGCGGGTAATCAGAGGCGTGGAATCAGAGGCGGGGAATCAGAGACACTGAAAGAGAGGCGTGGAATCAGAGGTGCGGAATCAGAGCCGGTGAATCTGAGCCGGGAAATCAGAAGCAGAGCAACAGAGGCGGTGAAACATGGGTGCGGAATCGGACGCGGGGAATCAGAGGTGGGGACTCAGAGGCAGGGTATCAGAGGCGGGTAATCAGAGGCGTGGAATCAGAGGCGGGGAATCAGAGGCGGGGAATCAGAGGCGGGGAATCTGAGGAGGGGAATCAGAGGCGGGGAATCAGAGGCGGGGAATCATATGCGGGGAATCAGAGGCGGGGAATCAGAGTCGGGGTATCAGAGGCGCGGAATCAGAGGCGGGGAATCTGAGGCGTGGAATCAGAGGCGGGGAATCAGAGGCGGGGAATCAGAAGTGGGGAATCAGAGGTGGGGAATCAGAGGCGGGGAATCAGAGGCAGGGAATCAGAGGCGAACAATCAGAAGGGGGGAATCAGAGGCGGGGAATCAGAGGCGGGGAATCAGAGGCGGTGAATCAGAGGCTTGGAATCAGAGGCGGGGAATCAGAGGCGGGGAATCAGAAGTGGGGAATCAGAGGTGGGGAATCAGAGGCGGGGAATCAGAGGCAGGGAATCAGAGGCGGGCAATCAGATGCGGGGTATCAGAGGCAGGGAATCAGAGGCAGGGAATCAGAGGCAGGGAATCTGAGGCAGGGAATATGTGGTGGGGAATCAGAGGCGGGAAAACAGGCGGGTAAACAGAGGCGGGTAAACATCGTCGGGGAATCAGAGGCGGTTAATCAGAGTCGGGGAATCAGAGACGGGGAATCAGAGGCGGGGAATCAGAGGCGGAGAATCTGAGGCGGGGAATCAGATGCAGGGAATCAGAGGCGGGGAATCAGAGGCGGGGTATCAGAGGTGGGGAATCAGAGGTGGGGAATCAGAGGCGGGGAATCAGAGACGTGGAATCAGAGGCGTGGAATCAGAGGCGGGGAATCAGAAGTGGGGAATCAGAGGTGGGGAGTCAGAGGTGCGGAATCAGAGGCGGGGAATCAGAGGCGGGGAATCAGAGGCAGGCAATCAGAGGCGGGCAATCAGAGGCGGGCAATCAGATGCAGGGAATCAGAGGCAGGGAATCAGAGGCAGGGAATCAGAGGCAGGGAATCTGAGACGGCGAATATGAGGTGGTGAATCAGAGGCGGGGAAACAGGCGGGTAAACAGAGGCGGGGAATCAGAGGCAGGGAATCAGAGGCGGGGAATCAGAGGCAGGGAATCGGATGAAGGGAATCTGTGGCAGGGAATCTGATGCGGGTTATCAGAAGGGGGAAATGAGATGTGGGAAACGAGATGCAGAGAAAGAGGCACGGAAATAGAGGCAGGGAAATAGAGGCAGGGTATCAGAGGCGGGTAATCAGAGGCGTGGAATCAGAGGCGGGGAATCAGAGACACTGAAAGAGAGGCGTGGAATCAGAGGTGCAGAATCAGAGCCGGTGAATCTGAGCCGGGAAATCAGAAGCAGAGCAACAGAGGCGGTGAAACATGGGTGCGGAATCGGACGCGGGGAATCAGAGGTGGGGACTCAGAGGCAGGGTATCAGAGGCGGGTAATCAGAGGCGTGGAATCAGTGGCGGGGAATCAGAGACACAGAAACAGAGGCGTGGAATCAGAGGTGCTGAATCAGAGCCGGTGAATCTGAGCCGGGAAAAAAGAAGCGGAGCAACAGAGGCGGTGAAACATGGGTGCGGAATCGGACGCGGGGAATCAGAAGTGGGGACTCAGAGGCAGGGAATCAGAGGCAGGTTATCAGAGGCAGGGAATCAGTGGCGGGGAATCAGAGGCGAGGAATCAGAGGCGGGGAATCAGAGGCGGGGAATCAGAGGCGGGGAATCAGAGGCGGAGAATCAGAGGCGGGGAATCAGAGGCGGGGAACCAGAGGCGGGGAATCAGAGGCGGGGAATCAGAGGCGGGGAATCAGAGGTGGGGAATCAGAGGCGGAGAATCAGAGGCGGGCAATCAGATGCAGGGAATCAGAGGCAGGGAATCAGAGGCGGGGAATCAGAGTCGGGGTATCAGAGGAGGGGAATCAGATGCGGGGAATCAGAGGCGGGGAATCAGAGGCGGGGAATCAGAGGCAGGGAATCAGAGCCGGGCAATCAGCAGGGGGGAATCAGAGGCGGGGAATCAGAGGCGGGGAATCAGAGGCAGGGAATCAGAGACAGGGAATCAGAGTCGTGGAATCAGAGACGGGGATTCAGAGGCGGGGAATCAGAGGTGGGGAATCAGAGGCGGGTAATCAGAGGCGTGGAATCAGAGGCGGGGAATCAGAGGAGGGGAATCAGAGGCGGGTACTCAGTGGCGTGGAATCAGAGGTGGGGAATCAGAGGCGGGGAATCAGAGGTGGGGAATCAGAGGCGGGGATTCAGAGGCGGGGAATCAGAGGCGGGGAATCAGATGCGGGGAATCAGAGGCGGGGAATCAGAGGCGGGGTATCTGAGGAGGGGAATCAGAGGCGGGGAATCAGAGGCGGGGAATCAGAGGCGGGGAATCAGAGGCGTGGAATCAGAGGCGGGGAATCAGAGGAGGGGAATCAGAAGTGGGGAATCAGAGGTGGGGAATCAGAGGCGGGAAATCAGAGGCAAGGAATCAGAGGCGGGCAATCAGAGGTGGGGAATCAGAGGCGGGGAATCAGATGCGGGGAATCAGCGGCGGTGAATCAGAGGCGGGGAATCAGAGGCGGGGAATCAGAGACGGGGAATCAGAAGTGGGGAAGCAGAGGTGGGGAATCAGAGGTGGGGAATCAGAGGCGCGGAATCAGAGGCGGGGAATCAGAGGCGGGGAATCAGAGGCAGGGAATCAGAGGTGGGCAATCAGATGCAGGGAATCAGAGGCAGGGAATCAGAGGCAGGGAATCAGAGGCAGGGAATCTGAGACGGCGAATATGAGGTGGTGAATCAGAGGCGGGGAAACAGGCGGGTAAACAGAGGCGGGGAATCAGAGGCAGGGAATCAGAGGCGGGGAATCAGAGGCAGGGAATTAGATGAAGGGAATCTGATGCAGGGAATCTGAGGCAGGGAATCTGTGGCAGGGAATCTGATGCGGGTTATCAGAAGGGGGAAATGAGATGTGGGAAACGAGATGCAGAGAAAGAGGCAAGGAAATAGAGGCAGGGAAAGAGAGGCAGGGAATAAGAGGTGTGGAGTCAGAGGTGTGGAGTCAGAGGCGGTGAATCAGCGACACAGAAAGAGAGGCGTGGAATCAGAGGTGCGGAATGAGAGCCGGTGAATCTGAGCCGGGAAATCAGAAGCAGAGCAACAGAGGAGGTGATACATGGGTGCGGAATCGGACGCGGGGAATCAGAAGTGGGGACTCAGAGGCAGGGAATCAGAGGCAGGGAATCAGAGGAGGGTTATCAGAGGCAGGGAATCAGAGGCGGGGAATCAGAGGCGAGGAATCAGAGGCGGGGAATCAGAGGCGGGGAATCAGAGGCGGAAAATCAGAGGCGGAGAAACAGAGGCAGGCAATCAGATGCAGGGAATCAGAGGTGGGGAATCAGAGGCAGGGAATCAGATGAAGTGAATCTGATGCAGGGAATCTGAGGCAGGGAATCTGTGGCAGGGAATCTGTGGCAGGGAATCTGATGCGGGCTATCAGAAGGGGGAAATGAGATGTGGGAAACGAGATGCAGAGAAAGAGGCACGGAAATAGAGGCAGGGAAAGAGAGGCAGGGAATCAGAGGCGGGGAATCAGAGGCGGGGAATCAGAGGCGGGGAATCAGAGGCGGGGAATCAGAGGCGGGGAATCAGAGGCGGGGAATCAGAGGCGGGGAATCAGAGGCAGGGAATCAGAGGCGGGCAATCAGAGGCGGCGAATCAGAGGCTTGGAATCAGAGGTGGGGAAAGAGATGTGGGGAAACGTAGGCCAGGAAAGTAGCGCGGAAAGGGAGGCGTTGAATCAGAGGCAGGGAATCAGAGGCGGGGAATGAGAGGCGGAGAATCAGAGGCGTGGAATCAGAGGTGGGGAAAGAGATGTGGGGAAACAGGCGGGTAAACAGAAGCGTGTAAACATAGGTGCATAAATAGAGGCGGCGAAAGAGATGGGCGAAACATAGTGGTTGGAACTTGTATGTTGAAAATGAGGTACACAGAACGGATCAAACAGAGTTGTTGAAATTGAGGGAGGGAAAGAGAGGCACGGAAAGATTGGAGGGGAAAGAGTGCAGGCAAAAGAGAGGCGTAGAGACAGAGGTGGGAATCAGTAGCGGGGAATCAGAGGCGGGGATTCAGAGGCAGGAAATCAGATGAAGGGAATCTGATGCAGGGAATCTGAGGCAGGGAATCGGATGCAGGGAATCTGAGGCAGGGAATCAGTAAAAAGTCATCAGAGGCAGGGTATCAGAGGCGGGGAATCAGAGGCGGGGTATCAGATGCGCATCATCAGAGGCAGGGAATCAGAGGCGGGGAATCAGAGGTGGGGTATCAGAGGCGGGGAAAGATATGTGGGGAAACGTAGGCCAGGAAAGTTGAGCGGAAAGGGAGGCAGGGAATCAGAGGCAGGGAATCAGAAGCAGGGAATCTGAGGCAGGGAATCTGAGGTGGGGAATCAGAGGCGGGGAAACAGGCGGGTAAACTGAGGCGGGTAAACATAGACGGTGAATAAGAGGCGGGGAATCAGAGGCAGGGAATCAGAGGCGGGGAATCAGAGGCGGGGAATCAGAGGCGGGGAATCAGAGTTGGGAATCAGAGGCGGGGAATCAGAGGCGGGGAATCAGAGGCAGGGAATCAGAGGCGGGCAATCAGAGGCGGCGAATCAGAGGCGTGGAATCAGAGGTGGGGAAAGAGATGTGGGGAAACGTAGGCCAGGAAAGTTGCGCGGAAAGGGAGGCGGTGAATCAGAGGCGGGGAATCAGAGGCGGGGAATGAGAGGCGGGGAATCAGAGGCGTGGAATCAGAGGTGGGGAAAGAGATGTGGGGAAACAGGCGGGTAAACAGAAGCGGGTAAACATAGGTGCATAAATAGAGGCGGCGAAAGAGATTGGCGAAACATAGTGGTTGGAACTTGTATGTTGAAAATGAGGTACACAGAACAGATCAAACAGAGTTGTTGAAATTGAGGGAGGGAAAGAGAGGCACGGAAAGAGTGGAGGGGAAAGAGTGCAGGCAAAAGAGAGGCGTAGAGACAGAGGTGGGGAATCAGAGGCTGGGAATCAGAGGCGGGGAATCAGAGGCAGGGAATCAGATGAAGGGAATCTGATGCAGGGAATCTGAGGCAGGGAATCTGAGGCAGGGAATCGGAGGCAGGGAATCTGAGGCAGGGAATCAGTAAAAAGTTATTAGAGGCAGGGTATCAGAGGCGGGGAATCAGAGGCGGGGTTTCAGATGCGGGTCATCAGAGGCGGGGAATCAGAGGCGGGGAATCAGAGGCGGGGTATCAGAGGCGGGGAAAGATATGTGGGGAAACGTAGGCCAGGAAAGTTGAGCGGAAAGGGAGGCAGTGAATCAGAGGTGGGGAATCAGAGGCGGGGAATCAGAGGCGGGGAATCAGAGGCGGGGAATCAGAGGCGGGGAATCAGAAGCGGGGAATCAGAGGTGGGGAATCAGAGGCGGGGAATCAGAGGCGGAGAATCAGAGGCGGGCAATCAGATGCAGGGAATCAGAGGCAGGGAATCAGAGGCAGGGAATCTGAGGTAGGGAATATGAGGCGGGGAAACAGGCGGGTAAACAGAGGCGGGTAAACATATGCGGGCAATCAGAGGAGGGGATTCAGAGGCGGGGAACCAGAGGCGGGGAATCAGAGGCGGGGAATCAGATGCGGGGAATCAGAGGCGGGGAATCAGAGGCGGGGTATCTGAGGAGGGGAATCAGAGGCGGGGAATCAGAGGCGGGGAATCAGAGGCGGGGAATCAGAGGCGTGGAATCAGAGGCGGGGAATCAGAGGAGGGGAATCAGAAGTGGGGAATCAGAGGTGGGGATTCAGAGGCGGGAAATCAGAGGCAAGGAATCAGAGGCGGGCAATCAGAGGTGGGGAATCAGAGGCGGGGAATCAGATGCGGGGAACCAGCGGCGGTGAATCAGAGGCGGGGAATCAGAGGCGGGGAATCAGAGACGGGGAATCAGAAGTGGGGAAGCAGAGGTGGGGAATCAGAGGTGGGTAATCAGAGGCGCGGAATCAGAGGCGGGGAATCAGAGGCGGGGAATCAGAGGCAGGGAATCAGAGGCGGGCAATCAGATGCAGGGAATCAGAGGCAGGGAATCAGAGGCAGGGAATCAGAGGCAGGGTATCTGAGACGGCGAATATGAGGTGGTGAATCAGTGGCGGGGAAACAGGTGGGTAAACAGAGGCGGGGAATCAGAGGCAGGGAATCAGAGGCGGGGAATCAGAGGCAGGGAATTAGATGAATGGAATCTGATGCAGGGAATCTGAGGCAGGGAATCTGTGGCAGGGAATCTGATGCAAGTTATCAGAAGGGGGAAATGAGATGTGGGAAACGAGATGCAGAGAAAGAGGCAAGGAAATAGAGGCAGGGAAAGAGAGGCAGGGAATCAGAGGCGGGGAATAAGAGGCGGGGAATCAGAGGCGGGGAATCAGAGGCGGGGAATCAGAGGCGGGGAATCAGAGGCAGGGAATCAGAGTCAGGGAATCAGAGGCAGGGAATCTGAGACGGCGAATATGAGGTGGTGAATCAGAGGCGGGGAAACAGGCGGGTAAACAGAGGCGGGGAATCAGAGGCAGGGAATCAGAGGCGGGGAATCAGTGGCAGGGAATCAGATGAAGGGAAACTGATGCAGGGAATCTGAGGCAGGGAATCTGAGGCAGGGAATCTGTGGCAGGGAATCTGTTGTGGGTTATCAGAAGGGGGAAATGAGATGTGAGAAAAGAGATGCAGAGAAAGAGGCATGGAAATAGAGGCAGGGAAAGAGAGGCAGGGTATCAGAGGCGGGTAATCAGAGGTGTGGAGTCAGAGGCGGTGAATCAGCGACACAGAAAGAGAGGCGTGGAATCAGAGGTGCGGAATGAGAGCCGGTGAATCTGAGCCGGGAAATCAGAAGCAGAGCAACAGAGGAGGTGATACATGGGTGCGGAATCGGACGCGGGGAATCAGAAGTGGGGACTCAGAGGCAGGGAATCAGAGGCAGGGAATCAGAGGAGGGTTATCAGAGGCAGGGAATCAGAGGCGGGGAATCAGAGGCGAGGAATCAGAGGCGGGGAATCAGAGGCGGGGAATCAGAGGCGGAAAATCAGAGGCGGAGAAACAGAGGCAGGCAATCAGATGCAGGGAATCAGAGGTGGGGAATCAGAGGCAGGGAATCAGATGAAGTGAATCTGATGCAGGGAATCTGAGGCAGGGAATCTGTGGCAGGGAATCTGTGGCAGCGAATCTGATGCGGGCTATCAGAAGGGGGAAATGAGATGTGGGAAACGAGATGCAGAGAAAGAGGCACGGAAATAGAGGCAGGGAAAGAGAGGCAGGGAATCAGAGGCGGGGAATCAGAGGCGGGGAATCAGAGGCGGGGAATCAGAGGCGGGGAAATCAAAGGCGGGGAATCAGAGGCGGGGAATCAGAGGTGGGGAATCAGAGGCAGGGAATCAGAGGCGGGCAATCAGAGGCGGCGAATCAGAGGCTTGGAATCAGAGGTGGGGAAAGAGATGTGGGGAAACGTAGGCCAGGAAAGTAGCGCGGAAAGGGAGGCGGTGAATCAGAGGCAGGGAATCAGAGGCGGGGAATGAGAGGCGGAGAATCAGAGGCGTGGAATCAGAGGTGGGGAAAGAGATGTGGGGAAACAGGCGGGTAAACAGAAGCGTGTAAACATAGGTGCATAAATAGAGGCGGCGAAAGAGATGGGCGAAACATAGTGGTTGGAACTTGTATGTTGAAAATGAGGTACACAGAACGGATCAAACAGAGTTGTTGAAATTGAGGGAGGGAAAGAGAGGCACGGAAAGATTGGAGGGGAAAGAGTGCAGGCAAAAGAGAGGCGTAGAGACAGAGGTGGGAATCAGTAGCGGGGAATCAGAGGCGGGGATTCAGAGGCAGGAAATCAGATGAAGGGAATCTGATGCAGGGAATCTGAGGCAGGGAATCGGATGCAGGGAATCTGAGGCAGGGAATCAGTAAAAAGTCATCAGAGGCAGGGTATCAGAGGCGGGGAATCAGAGGCGGGGTATCAGATGCGCATCATCAGAGGCGGGGAATCAGAGGAGGGAAATCAGAGGTGGGGTATCAGAGGCGGGGAAAGATATGTGGGGAAACGTAGGCCAGGAAAGTTGAGCGGAAAGGGAGGCAGGGAATCAGAGGAAGGGAATCAGAAGCAGGGAATCTGAGGCAGGGAATCTGAGGTGGGGAATCAGAGGCGGGGAAACAGGCGGGTAAACTGAGGCGGGTAAACATAGACGGTGAATAAGAGGCGGGGAATCAGAGGCAGGGAATCAGAGGCGGGGAATCAGAGGCGGGGAATCAGAGGCGGGGAATCAGAGTTGGGAATCAGAGACGGGGAATCAGAGGCGGGGAATCAGAGGCAGGGAATCAGAGGCGGGCAATCAGAGGCGGCGAATCAGAGGCGTGGAATCAGAGGTGGGGAAAGAGATGTGGGGAAACGTAGGCCAGGAAAGTTCCGCGGAAAGGGAGGCGGTGAATCAGAGGCGGGGAATCAGAGGCGGGGAATGAGAGGCGGGGAATCAGAGGCGTGGAATCAGAGGTGGGGAAAGAGATGTGGGGAAACAGGCGGGTAAACAGAAGCGGGTAAACATAGGTGCATAAATAGAGGCGGCGAAAGAGATTGGCGAAACATAGTGGTTGGAACTTGTATGTTGAAAATGAGGTACACAGAACAGATCAAACAGAGTTGTTGAAATTGAGGGAGGGAAAGAGAGGCACGGAAAGAGTGGAGGGGAAAGAGTGCAGGCAAAAGAGAGGCGTAGAGACAGAGGTGGGGAATCAGAGGCTGGGAATCAGAGGCGGGGAATCAGAGGCAGGGAATCAGATGAAGGGAATCTGATGCAGGGAATCTGAGGCAGGGAATCTGAGGCAGGGAATCGGAGGCAGGGAATCTGAGGCAGGGAATCAGTAAAAAGTTATTAGAGGCAGGGTATCAGAGGCGGGGAATCAGAGGCGGGGTTTCAGATGCGGGTCATCAGAGGCGGGGAATCAGAGGCGGGGAATCAGAGGCGGGGTATCAGAGGCGGGGAAAGATATGTGGGGAAACGTAGGCCAGGAAAGTTGAGCGGAAAGGGAGGCAGTGAATCAGAGGTGGGGAATCAGAGGCGGGGAATCAGAGGCGGGGAATCAGAGGCGGGGAATCAGAGGCGGGGAATCAGAAGCGGGGAATCAGAGGTGGGGAATCAGAGGCGGGGAATCAGAGGCGGAGAATCAGAGGCGGGCAATCAGATGCAGGGAATCAGAGGCAGGGAATCAGAGGCAGGGAATCTGAGGTAGGGAATATGAGGTAGGGAATCTGAGGTGGGGAATCAGAGGCGGGGAAACAGGCGGGTAAACAGAGGCGGGTAAACATAGGCGGGCAATCAGAGGCGGGGAATCAGAGGCGGGGAACCAGAGGCGGGGAATCAGAGGCGGGGAATCAGAGGCGGGGAATCAGAGGCGGGGAATCAGATGCGGGGAATCAGAGGCGGGGAATCAGAGGCGGGGTATCAGAGGAGGGGAATCAGAGGCGGGGAATCAGAGGGGGGAATCAGAGGCGGGGAATCAGAGGCGTGGAATCAGAGGCAGGGAATCAGAGGCGGGGAATCAGAAGTGGGGAATCAGATGTGGGGAATCAGAGGCAGGTAATCAGAGGCAGGGAATCAGAGGCGGGCAATCAGAAGTGGGGAATCAGAGGCGGGGAATCAGAGGCGGGGAATCAGAGGCGGTGAATCAGAGGCGGGGAATCAGAGGCGGGGAATCAGAGGCGGGGAATCAGAGGAGGGGAATTAGAGGTGGGGAAAGAGATGTGGGGAAACAGGCGGGTAAACAGAAGCGGGTAAACATAGGTGCATAAATAGAGGCGGCGAAAGAGATTGGCGAAACATAGTGGTTGGAACTTGTATGTTGAAAATGAGGTACACAGAACAGATCAAACAGAGTTGTTGAAATTGAGGGAGGGAAAGAGAGGCACGGAAAGAGTGGAGGGGAAAGAGTGCAGGCAAAAGAGAGGCGTAGAGACAGAGGTGGGGAATCAGAGGCTGGGAATCAGAGGCGGGGAATCAGAGGCAGGGAATCAGATGAAGGGAATCTGATGCAGGGAATCTGAGGCAGGGAATCTGAGGCAGGGAATCGGAGGCAGGGAATCTGAGGCAGGGAATCAGTAAAAAGTTATTAGAGGCAGGGTATCAGAGGCGGGGAATCAGAGGCGGGGTATCAGATGCGGGTCATCAGAGGCGGGGAATCAGAGGCGGGGAATCAGAGGCGGGGTATCAGAGGCGGGGAAAGATATGTGGGGAAACGTAGGCCAGGAAAGTTGAGTGGAAAGGGAGGCAGTGAATCAGAGGTGGGGAATCAGAGGCGGGGAATCAGAGGCGGGGAATCAGAGGCAGGGAATCAGTGGCGGGGAATCAGAGGCGAGGAATCAGAGGCGGGGAATCAGAGGCGGGGAATCAGAGGTGGGGAATCAGAGGCGGAGAATCAGAGGCGAGGAATCAGAGGCGGGGAACCAGAGGCGGGGAATCTGATGCAGGGAATCAGAGGTGGGGAATCAGAGGTGGGGAATCAGAGGCGGAGAATCAGAGGCGGGCAATCAGATGCACGGAATCAGAGGCAGGGAATCAGAGGCAGGGAATCAGAGGCAGGGAATCTGATGTAGGTAATCTGAGGTGGGGAATCAGAGGCAGGGAAACAGGCAGGTAAACAGAGGCGGGTAAACATAGGCGGGGAATCAGAGGCGGGGAATCAGAGGCGGGGAATCAGAGGCGGGGAATCTGAGGAGGGGAATCAGAGGCGGGGAATCAGAGGAGGGGAATCAGATGCGGGGAATCAGAGGCGGGGAATCAGAGTCGGGGTATCAGAGGAGGGGAATCAGATGCGGGGAATCAAAGGCGGGGAATCAGAGGCGGGGAATCTGAGGCGTGGAATCAGAGGCGGGGAATCAGAGGCGGGGAATCAGAAGTGGGGAATCAAAGGTGGGGAATCAGTGGCGGGGAATCAGAGGCAGGGAATCAGAGGCGGGCAATCAGCAGGGGGGAATCAGAGGCGGGGATTCAGAGGCGGGGAATCAGAGGCAGGGAATCAGAGGCGGGTTATCAGAAGTGGGGAATCAGAGGTGGGGAATCAGAGGCTTGGAATCAGAGGCAGGGAATCAGAGGCGGGGAATCAGAAGTGGGGAATCAGAGGTGGGGAATCAGAGGCGGGGAATCAGAGGCAGGGAATCAGAGGCGGGCAATCAGATGCGGGGTATCAGAGGCAGGGAATCAGAGGCAGGGAATCAGAGGCAGGGAATCTGAGGCAGGGAATCTGTGGTGGGGAATCAGAGGCGGGAAAACAGGCGGGTAAACAGAGGCGGGTAAACATCGTCGGGGAATCAGAGGCGGGGAATCAGTGTCGGGGAATCAGAGACGGGGAATCAGAGGCGGGGAATCAGAGGCGGAGAATCTGAGGCTGGGAATCAGATGCAGGGAATCAGAGGTGGGGAATCAGAGGCGGGGTATCAGAGGCGGGGAATCAGAGGTGGGGTATCAGAGGCGGGGAATCAGAGACGTGGAATCAGAGGCGGGGAATCAGAGGCGGGGAGTCAGAAGTGGGGAATCAGAGGTGGGGAGTCAGAGGCGCGGAATCAGAGGCGGGGAATCAGAGGCGGGGAATCAGAGGCAGGCAATCAGAGGCGGGCAATAAGATGCAGGGAATCAGAGGCAGGGAATCAGAGGCAGGGAATCAGAGGCAGGGAATCTGAGACGGCGAATATGAGGTGGTGAATCAGAGGCGGGGAAACAGGCGGGTAAACAGAGGCGGGGAATCAGAGGCAGGGAATCAGAGGAGGGGAATCAGAGGCAGGGAATCGGATGAAGGGAATCTGTGGCAGGGAATCTGATGCTGGTTATCAGAAGGGGGAAATGAGATGTGGGAAACGAGATGCAGAGAAAGAGGCACGGAAATAGAGGCAGGGAAAGAGAGGCAGGGTATCAGAGGCGGGTAATCAGAGGCGTGGAATCAGAGGCGGGGAATCAGAGACACTGAAAGAGAGGCGTGGAATCAGAGGTGCGGAATCAGAGCCGGTGAATCTGAGCCGGGAAATCAGAAGCAGAGCAACAGAGGCGGTGAAACATGGGTGCGGAATCGGACGCAGGGAATCAGAGGTGGGGACTCAGAGGCAGGGTATCAGAGGCGGGTAATCAGAGGCGTGGAATCAGAGGCGGGGAATCAGAGACACAGAAAGAGTGGCGTGGAATCAGAGGTGCAGAATCAGAGCCGGTGAATCTGAGCCGGGAAATCAGAAGCAGAGCAACAGAGGCGGTGAAACATGGGTGCGGAATCGGACGCGGGGAATCAGAAGTGGGGACTCAGAGGCAGGGAATAAGAGGCAGGTTATCAGAGGCAGGGAATTAGTGGCGGGGAATCAGAGGCGAGGAATCAGAGGCGGGGAATCAGAGGCGGGGATTCAGAGGAGGGGAATCAGAGGCGGAGAATCAGAGGTGGGCAATCAGATGCAGGGAATCAGAGGCAGGGAATCTGAGGTAGGGAATATGAGGTAGGGAATCTGAGGTGGGGAATCAGAGGCGGGGAAACAGGCGGGTAAACAGAGGCGGGTAAACATAGGCGGGCAATCAGAGGCGGGGAATCAGAGGCGGGGAACCAGAGGCGGGGAATCAGAGGCGGGGAATCAGAGGCGGGGAATCAGAGGCGGGGAATCAGATGCGGGGAATCAGAGGCGGGGAATCAGAGGCGGGGTATCAGAGGAGGGGAATCAGAGGCGGGGAATCAGAGGGGGGAATCAGAGGCGGGGAATCAGAGGCGTGGAATCAGAGGCAGGGAATCAGAGGCGGGGAATCAGAAGTGGGGAATCAGATGTGGGGAATCAGAGGCAGGGAATCAGAGGCAGGGAATCAGAGGCGGGCAATCAGAAGTGGGGAATCAGAGGCGGGGAATCAGAGGCGGGGAATCAGAGGCGGTGAATCAGAGGCGGGGAATCAGAGGCGGGGAATCAGAGGCGGGGAATCAGAGGAGGGGAATTAGAGGTGGGGAAAGAGATGTGGGGAAACAGGCGGGTAAACAGAAGCGGGTAAACATAGGTGCATAAATAGAGGCGGCGAAAGAGATTGGCGAAACATAGTGGTTGGAACTTGTATGTTGAAAATGAGGTACACAGAACAGATCAAACAGAGTTGTTGAAATTGAGGGAGGGAAAGAGAGGCACGGAAAGAGTGGAGGGGAAAGAGTGCAGGCAAAAGAGAGGCGTAGAGACAGAGGTGGGGAATCAGAGGCTGGGAATCAGAGGCGGGGAATCAGAGGCAGGGAATCAGATGAAGGGAATCTGATGCAGGGAATCTGAGGCAGGGAATCTGAGGCAGGGAATCGGAGGCAGGGAATCTGAGGCAGGGAATCAGTAAAAAGTTATTAGAGGCAGGGTATCAGAGGCGGGGAATCAGAGGCGGGGTATCAGATGCGGGTCATCAGAGGCGGGGAATCAGAGGCGGGGAATCAGAGGCGGGGTATCAGAGGCGGGGAAAGATATGTGGGGAAACGTAGGCCAGGAAAGTTGAGTGGAAAGGGAGGCAGTGAATCAGAGGTGGGGAATCAGAGGCGGGGAATCAGAGGCGGGGAATCAGAGGCAGGGAATCAGTGGCGGGGAATCAGAGGCGAGGAATCAGAGGCGGGGAATCAGAGGCGGGGAATCAGAGGTGGGGAATCAGAGGCGGAGAATCAGAGGCGGGGAATCAGAGGCGGGGAACCAGAGGCGGGGAATCTGATGCAGGGAATCAGAGGTGGGGAATCAGAGGTGGGGAATCAGAGGCGGAGAATCAGAGGCGGGCAATCAGATGCACGGAATCAGAGGCAGGGAATCAGAGGCAGGGAATCAGAGGCAGGGAATCTGATGTAGGTAATCTGAGGTGGGGAATCAGAGGCAGGGAAACAGGCAGGTAAACAGAGGCGGGTAAACATAGGCGGGGAATCAGAGGCGGGGAATCAGAGGCGGGGAATCAGAGGCGGGGAATCTGAGGAGGGGAATCAGAGGCGGGGAATCAGAGGAGGGGAATCAGATGCGGGGAATCAGAGGCGGGGAATCAGAGTCGGGGTATCAGAGGAGGGGAATCAGATGCGGGGAATCAAAGGCGGGGAATCAGAGGCGGGGAATCTGAGGCGTGGAATCAGAGGCGGGGAATCAGAGGCGGGGAATCAGAAGTGGGGAATCAAAGGTGGGGAATCAGTGGCGGGGAATCATAGGCAGGGAATCAGAGGCGGGCAATCAGCAGGGGGGAATCAGAGGCGGGGATTCAGAGGCGGGGAATCAGAGGCAGGGAATCAGAGGCGGGTTATCAGAAGTGGGGAATCAGAGGTGGGGAATCAGAGGCTTGGAATCAGAGGCAGGGAATCAGAGGCGGGGAATCAGAAGTGGGGAATCAGAGGTGGGGAATCAGAGGCGGGGAATCAGAGGCAGGGAATCAGAGGCGGGCAATCAGATGCGGGGTATCAGAGGCAGGGAATCAGAGGCAGGGAATCAGAGGCAGGGAATCTGAGGCAGGGAATCTGTGGTGGGGAATCAGAGGCGGGAAAACAGGCGGGTAAACAGAGGCGGGTAAACATCGTCGGGGAATCAGAGGCGGGGAATCAGAGTCGGGGAATCAGAGACGGGGAATCAGAGGCGGGGAATCAGAGGCGGAGAATCTGAGGCTGGGAATCAGATGCAGGGAATCAGAGGTGGGGAATCAGAGGCGGGGTATCAGAGGCGGGGAATCAGAGGTGGGGTATCAGAGGCGGGGAATCAGAGACGTGGAATCAGAGGCGGGGAATCAGAGGCGGGGAGTCAGAAGTGGGGAATCAGAGGTGGGGAGTCAGAGGCGCGGAATCAGAGGCGGGGAATCAGAGGCGGGGAATCAGAGGCAGGCAATCAGAGGCGGGCAATCAGATGCAGGGAATCAGAGGCAGGGAATCAGAGGCAGGGAATCAGAGGCAGGGAATCTGAGACGGCGAATATGAGGTGGTGAATCAGAGGCGGGGAAACTGGCGGGTAAACAGAGGCGGGGAATCAGAGGCAGGGAATCAGAGGAGGGGAATCAGAGGCAGGGAATCGGATGAAGGGAATCTGTGGCAGGGAATCTGATGCGGGTTATCGGAAGGGGGAAATGAGATGTGGGAAACGAGATGCAGAGAAAGAGGCACGGAAATAGAGGCAGGGAAAGAGAGGCAGGGTATCAGAGGCGGGTAATCAGAGGCGTGGAATCAGAGGCGGGGAATCAGAGACACTGAAAGAGAGGCGTGGAATCAGAGGTGCGGAATCAGAGCCGGTGAATCTGAGCCGGGAAATCAGAAGCAGAGCAACAGAGGCGGTGAAACATGGGTGCGGAATCGGACGCAGGGAATCAGAGGTGGGGACTCAGAGGCAGGGTATCAGAGGCGGGTAATCAGAGGCGTGGAATCAGAGGCGGGGAATCAGAGACACAGAAAGAGTGGCGTGGAATCAGAGGTGCAGAATCAGAGCCGGTGAATCTGAGCCGGGAAATCAGAAGCAGAGCAACAGAGGCGGTGAAACATGGGTGCGGAATCGGACGCGGGGAATCAGAAGTGGGGACTCAGAGGCAGGGAATAAGAGGCAGGTTATCAGAGGCAGGGAATTAGTGGCGGGGAATCAGAGGCGAGGAATCAGAGGCGGGGAATCAGAGGCGGGGATTCAGAGGAGGGGAATCAGAGGCGGAGAATCAGAGGTGGGCAATCAGATGCAGGGAATCAGAGGCAGGGAATCAGAGGAAGAGAATCAGAGGCAGGGAATCTGAGGCAGGGACTCAGAGGTGGGGAATCAGAGGCGGGGAATCAGAGGCAGGGAATCAGATGAAGGGAATCTGATGCAGGGAATCTGAGGCAGGGAATCTGAGGCTGGGAATCTGTGGCAGGGAATCTGATGCGGGTTATCAGAAGGGGGAAATGAGATGTGGGAAACGAGATGCAGAGAAAGAGGCACGGAAATAGAGGCAGGGAAAGAGAGGCAGGGAATCAGAGGCGGGGAATCAGAGGCGGGGAATAAGAGGCGGGGAATCAGAGGCGGGGAATCAGAGGCGGGGAATCAGAGGCGGGGAATCAGAGGCAGGGAATCAGAGGCGGGCAATCAGAGGCGGCGAATCAGAGGCGTGGAATCAGAGGTGGGGAAAGAGATGTGGGGAAACGTAGGCCAGGAAAGTTGCGCGGAAAGGGAGGCGGTGAATCAGAGGCGGGGAATCAGAGGCGGGGAATGAGAGGCGGGGAATCAGAGGCGTGGAATCAGAGGTGGGGAAAGAGATGTGGGGAAACAGGCGGGTAAACAGAAGCGGGTAAACATAGGTGCATAAATAGAGGCGGCAAAAGAGATTGGCGAAACATAGTGGTTGGAAAATGTATGTTGAAAATGATGTACACAGAACAGATCAAACAGAGTTGTTGAAATTGAGGGAGGGAAAGAGAGGCACGGAAAGAGTGGAGGGGAAAGAGTGCAGGCAAAAGAGAGGCGTAGAGACAGAGGTGGGGAATCAGAGGCTGGGAATCAGAGGCGGGGAATCAGAGGCAGGGAATCAGATGAAGGGAATCTGATGCAGGGAATCTGAGGCAGGGAATCTGAGGCAGGGAATCTGAGGTGGGGAATCAGAGGCGGGGAAACAGGCAGGTAAACAGAGGCGGGTAAACATAGACGGTGAATAAGAGGCGGGGAATCAGAGGCAGGGAATCAGAGGCGGGGTATCAGAGGTGGGGAATCAGAGGCGGGGAATCAGAGGTGGGGAATCAGAGGCGGGCAATCAGAGGCGGGGAATCAGAGGGAGGGAATCAGAGGCGGGCAATCAGAGGCGGCGAATCAGAGGCGTGGAATCAGAGGTGGGGAAAGAGATGTGGGGAAACGTAGGCCAGAAAAGTTGCGCGGAAAGGGAGGCAGTGAATCAGAGGCGGGGAATCAGAGGCGGGGAATGAGAGGCGGGGAATCAGAGGCGGGGAATCAGAGGCAGGGAATCAGATGAAGGGAATCTGATGCAGGGAATCTGAGGATGGGAATCTGAGGCAGGGAATCGGAGGCAGGGAATCTGAGGCAGGGAATCAGTAAAAAGTTATTAGAGGCAGGGTATCAGAGGCGGGGAATCAGAGGCGGGGTTTCAGATGCGGGTCATCAGAGGCGGGGAATCAGAGGCGGGGAATCAGAGGCGGGGTATCAGAGGCGGGGAAAGATATGTGGGGAAACGTAGGCCAGGAAAGTTGAGCGGAAAGGGAGGCAGTGAATCAGAGGTGGGGAATCAGAGGCGGGGAATCAGAGGCGGGGAATCAGAGGCGGGGAATCAGAGGCGGGGAATCAGAAGCGGGGAATCAGAGGTGGGGAATCAGATGCAGGGAATCAGAGGCAGGGAATCAGAGGCAGGGAATCTGAGGTAGGGAATATGAGGTAGGGAATCTGAGGTGGGGAATCAGAGGCGGGGAAACAGGCGGGGAATCAGAGGTGGGGAATCAGAGGCGGGCAATCAGAGGCGGGGAATCAGAGGCAGGGAATCAGAGGCGGGCAATCAGAGGTGGCGAATCAGAGGCGTGGAATCAGAGGTGGGGAAAGAGATGTGGGGAAACGTAGGCCAGAAAAGTTGCGCGGAAAGGGAGGCGGTGAATCAGAGGCGGGGAATCAGAGGCGGGGAATGAGAGGCGGGGAATCAGAGGCGTGGAATCAGAGGTGGGGAAAGAGATGTGGGGAAACAGGCGGGTAAACAGCAGCGGGTAAACGTAGGTGCATAAATAGAGGCGGCGAAAGAGATTGGCGAAACATAGTGGTTGGAACTTGTATGTTGAAAATGAGGTACACAGAACAGATCAAACAGAGTTGTTGAAATTGAGGGAGGGAAAGAGAGGCACGGAAAGAGTGGAGGGGAAAGAGTGCAGGCAAAAGAGAGGCGTAGAGACAGAGGTGGGGAATCAGAGGCTGGGAATCAGAGGCGGGGAATCAGAGGCAGGGAATCAGATGAAGGGAATCTGATGCAGGGAATCTGAGGCAGGGAATCTGAGGCAGGGAATCGGAGGCAGGGAATCTGAGGCAGGGAATCAGTAAAAAGTTATTAGAGGCAGGGTATCAGAGGCGGGGAATCAGAGGCGGGGTATCAGATGCGGGTCATCAGAGGCGGGGAATCAGAGGCGGGGAATCAGAGGCGGGGTATCAGAGGCGGGGAAAGATATGTGGGGAAACGTAGGCCAGGAAAGTTGAGCGGAAAGGGAGGCAGTGAATCAGAGGTGGGGAATCAGAGGCGGGGAATCAGAGGCGGGGAATCAGAGGCGGGGAATCAGAGGCGGGGAATCAGAAGCGGGGAATCAGAGGTGGGAATCAGAGGCGGGGAATCAGAGGCGGAGAATCAGAGGCGGGCAATCAGATGCAGGGAATCAGAGGCAGGGAATCAGAGGCAGGGAATCAGAGGCAGGGAATCTGAGGTAGGGAATCTGTGGTGGGGAATCAGAGGCGGGGAAACAGGCGGGTAAACAGAGGCGGGTAAACATAGGCGGGTAATCAGAGGCGGGGAATCAGAGGCGGGGAACCAGAGGCGGGGAATCAGAGGCGGGGAATCAGATGCGGGGAATCAGAGGCGGGGAATCAGAGGCGGGGTATCAGAGGAGGGGAATCAGAGGCGGGGAATCTGAGGGGGGAATCAGAGGCGGGGAATCAGAGGCGTGGAATCAGAGGCGGGGAATCAGAGGCGGGGAATCAGAAGTGGGGAATCAGATGTGGGGAATCAGAGGCAGGGAATCAGAGGCAGGGAATCAGAGGCGGGCAATCAGAAGTGGGGAATCAGAGGCGGGGAATCAGAGGCGGGGAATCAGAGGCGGTGAATCAGAGGCGGGGAATCAGAGGCAGGGAATCAGAGGCGGGGAATCAGAGGCGTGGAATCAGAGGCGGGGAATCAGAGGCGGGGAATGAGAAGTGGGGAATCAGAGGTGGGGAATCAGAGGAGGGGAATCAGAGGCGGGGAATCAGAGGCGGGCAATCAGATGCAGGGAATCAGACGCAGGGAATCAGAGGCAGGGAATCAGAGGCAGGGAATCTGAGGCAGGGAATTTGTGGTGGGGAATCAGAGGTGGGAAAACAGGCGGGTAAACAGAGGCGGGTAAACATAGGCGGGGAATCAGAGGCAGGGAATCAGAGTCGGGGAATCAGAGACGGGGATTCAGAGGCGGGGAATCAGAGGTGGGGAATCAGAGGCGGGTAATCAGAGGCGTGGTATCAGAGGCGGGGTATCAGAGGAGGGGAATCAGAGGCGGGTACTCAGTGGCGTGGAATCAGAGGTGGGGAATCAGAGGCGGGGAATCAGAGGTGGGGAATCAGAGGCGGGGATTCAGAGGCGGGGAATCAGAGGCGGGGAATCAGATGCGGGGAATCAGAGGCGGGGAATCAGAGGCGGGGTATCTGAGGAGGGGAATCAGAGGCGGGGAATCAGAGGCGGGGAATCAGAGGCGTGGAATCAGAGGCGGGGAATCAGAGGAGGGGAATCAGAAGTGTGGAATCAGAGGTGGGGAATCAGAGGCGGGAAATCAGAGGCAAGGAATCAGAGGCGGGCAATCAGAGGTGGGGAATCAGAGGCGGGGAATCAGATGCGGGGAATCAGCGGCGGTGAATCAGAGGCGGGGAATCAGAGGCGGGGAATCAGAGACGGGGAATCAGAAGTGGGGAAGCAGAGGTGGGGAATCAGAGGTGGGGAATCAGAGGCGCGGAATCAGAGGCGGGGAATCAGAGGTGGGGAATCAGAGGCAGGGAATCAGAGGTGGGCAATCAGATGCAGGGAATCAGAGGCAGGGAATCAGAGGCAGGGAATCAGAGGCAGGGAATCTGAGACGGCGAATATGAGGTGGTGAATCAGAGGCGGGGAAACAGGCGGGTAAACAGAGGCGGGGAATCAGAGGCAGGGAATCAGAGGCGGGGAATCAGAGGCAGGGAATTAGATGAAGGGAATCTGATGCAGGGAATCTGAGGCAGGGAATCTGTGGCAGGGAATCTGATGCGGGTTATCAGAAGGGGGAAATGAGATGTGGGAAACGAGATGCAGAGAAAGAGGCAAGGAAATAGAGGCAGGGAAAGAGAGGCAGGGAATCAGAGGCGGGGAATAAGAGGCGGGGAATCAGAGGCGGGGAATCAGAGGCGGGGAATCAGAGGCGGGGAATCAGAGGCAGGGAATCAGAGTCAGGGAATCAGAGGCAGGGAATCTGAGACGGCGAATATGAGGTGGTGAATCAGAGGCGGGGAAACAGGCGGGTAAACAGAGGCGGGGAATTAGAGGCAGGGAATCAGAGGCGGGGAATCAGAGGCAGGGAATCAGATGAAGGGAAACTGATGCAGGGAATCTGAGGCAGGGAATCTGAGGCAGGGAATCTGTGGCAGGGAATCTGTTGTGGGTTATCAGAAGGGGGAAATGAGATGTGAGAAAAGAGATGCAGAGAAAGAGGCACGGAAATAGAGGCAGGGAAAGAGAGGCAGGGTATCAGAGGCGGGTAATCAGAGGTATGGAGTCAGAGGCGGTGAATCAGCGACACAGAAAGAGAGGCGTGGAATCAGAGGTGCGGAATGAGAGCCGGTGAATCTGAGCCGGGAAATCAGAAGCAGAGCAACAGAGGAGGTGATACATGGGTGCGGAATCGGACGCGGGGAATCAGAAGTGGGGACTCAGAGGCAGGGAATCAGAGGCAGGGAATCAGAGGAGGGTTATCAGAGGCAGGGAATCAGAGGCGGGGAATCAGAGGCGAGGAATCAGAGGCGGGGAATCAGAGGCGGGGAATCAGAGGCGGAAAATCAGAGGCGGAGAAACAGAGGCAGGCAATCAGATGCAGGGAATCAGAGGCAGGGAATCAGAGGCAGAGAATCAGAGGCAGGGAATCTGAGGCTGGGACTCAGAGGTGGGGAATCAGAGGTGGGGAATCAGAGGCAGGGAATCAGATGAAGGGAATCTGATGCAGGGAATCTGAGGCAGGGAATCTGTGGCAGGGAATCTGTGGCAGGGAATCTGATGCGGGCTATCAGAAGGGGGAAATGAGATGTGGGAAACGAGATGCAGAGAAAGAGGCACGGAAATAGAGGCAGGGAAAGAGAGGCGGGGAATCAGAGGCGGGGAATCAGAGGCGGGGAATCAGAGGCGGGGAATCAGAGGCGGGGAATCAGAGGCGGGGAATCAGAGGCTGGGAATCAGAGGCGGGGAATCAGAGGCAGGGAATCAGAGGCGGGCAATCAGAGGCGGCGAATCAGAGGCTTGGAATCAGAGGTGGGGAAAGAGATGTGGGGAAACGTAGGCCAGGAAAGTAGCGCGGAAAGGGAGGCAGTGAATCAGAGGCAGGGAATCAGAGGCGGGGAATGAGAGGCAGAGAATCAGAGGCGTGGAATCAGAGGTGGGGAAAGAGATGTGGGGAAACAGGCGGGTAAACAGAAGCGTGTAAACATAGGTGCATAAATAGAGGCGGCGAAAGAGATGGGCGAAACATAGTGGTTGGAACTTGTATGTTGAAAATGAGGTACACAGAACGGATCAAACAGAGTTGTTGAAATTGAGGGAGTGAAAGAGAGGCACGGAAAGATTGGAGGGGAAAGAGTGCAGGCAAAAGAGAGGCGTAGAGACAGAGGTGGGAATCAGTAGCGGGGAATCAGAGGCGGGGATTCAGAGGCAGGGAATCAGAGGCAGGGAATCTGTGGTGGGGAATCAGAGGCGGGGAAACAGGCGGGTAAACAGAGGCGGGTAAACATAGGCGGGGAATCAGAGGCGGGGAATCAGAGGCGGGGAACCAGAGGCGGGGAATCAGAGGCGGGGAATCAGATGCGGGGAATCAGAGGCGGGGAATCAGAGGCGGGGTATCAGAGGAGGGGAATCAGAGGCGGGGAATCTGAGGGGGGAATCAGAGGCGGGGAATCAGAGGCGTGGAATCAGAGGCGGGGAATCAGAGGCGGGGAATCAGAAGTGGGGAATCAGATGTGGGGAATCAGAGGCAGGGAATCAGAGGCAGGGAATCAGAGGCGAGCAATCAGAAGTGGGGAATCAGAGGCGGGGAATCAGAGGCGGGGAATCAGAGGCGGTGAATCAGAGGCGGGGAATCAGAGGCAGGGAATCAGAGGCGGGGAATCAGAGGCGTGGAATCAGAGGCGGGGAATCAGAGGCGGGGAATGAGAAGTGGGGAATCAGAGGTGGGGAATCAGAGGAGGGGAATCACAGGCGGGGAATCAGAGGCGGGCAATCAGATGCAGGGAATCAGACGCAGGGAATCAGAGGCAGGGAATCAGAGGCAGGGAATCTGAGGCAGGGAATTTGTGGTGGGGAATCAGAGGTGGGAAAACAGGCGGGTAAACAGAGGCGGGTAAACATAGGCGGGGAATCAGAGGCAGGGAATCAGAGTCGGGGAATCAGAGACGGGGATTCAGAGGCGGGGAATCAGAGGTGGGGAATCAGAGGCGGGTAATCAGAGGCGTGGTATCAGAGGCGGGGTATCAGAGGAGGGGAATCAGAGGCGGGTACTCAGTGGCGTGGAATCAGAGGTGGGGAATCAGAGGCGGGGAATCAGAGGTGGGGAATCAGAGGCGGGGATTCAGAGGAGGGGAATCAGAGGCGGGGAATCAGATGCGGGGAATCAGAGGCGGGGAATCAGAGGCGGGGTATCTGAGGAGGGGAATCAGAGGCGGGGAATCAGAGGCGGGGAATCAGAGGCGTGGAATCAGAGGCGGGGAATCAGAGGAGGGGAATCAGAAGTGGGGAATCAGAGGTGGGGAATCAGAGGCGGGAAATCAGAGGCAAGGAATCAGAGGCGGGCAATCAGAGGTGGGGAATCAGAGGCGGGGAATCAGATGCGGGGAATCAGCGGCGGTGAATCAGAGGCGGGGAATCAGAGGCGGGGAATCAGAGACGGGGAATCAGAAGTGGGGAAGCAGAGGTGGGGAATCAGAGGTGGGGAATCAGAGGCGCGGAATCAGAGGCGGCGAATCAGAGGCGGGGAATCAGAGGTGGGGAATCAGAGGCGGAGAATCAGAGGCGGGCAATCAGATGCAGGGAATCAGAGGCAGGGAATCAGAGGCGGGGAATCAGAGTCGGGGTATCAGAGGAGGGGAATCAGATGCGGGGAATCAGAGGCGGGGAATCAGAGGCGGGGAATCAGAGGCAGGGAATCAGAGGCGGGCAATCAGCAGGGGGGAATCAGAGGCGGGGAATCAGAGGCGGGGAATCAGAGGCAGGGAATCAGAGACAGGGAATCAGAGTCGGGGAATCAGAGACGGGGATTCAGAGGCGGGGAATCAGAGGTGGGGAATCAGAGGTGGGTAATCAGAGGCGTGGAATCAGAGGCGGGGAATCAGAGGAGGGGAATCAGAGGCGGGTACTCAGTGGCGTGGAATCAGAGGTGGGGAATCAGAGGCGGGGAATCAGAGGTGGGGAATCAGAGGCGGGGATTCAGAGGCAAGGAATCAGAGGCGGGGAATCAGATGCGGGGAATCAGAGGCGGGGAATCAGAGGCGGGGTATCTGAGGAGGGGAATCAGAGGCGGGGAATCAGAGGCGGGGAATCAGAGGCGGGGAATCAGAGGCGTGGAATCAGAGGCGGGGAATCAGAGGAGGGGAATCAGAAGTGGGGAATCAGAGGTGGGGAATCAGAGGCGGGAAATCAGAGGCAAGGAATCAGAGGCGGGCAATCAGAGGTGGGGAATCAGAGGCGGGGAATCAGATGCGGGGAATCAGCGGCGGTGAATCAGAGGCGGGGAATCAGAGGCGGGGAATCAGAGACGGGGAATCAGAAGTGGGGAAGCAGAGGTGGGGAATCAGAGGTGGGGAATCAGAGGCGCGGAATCAGAGGCGGGGAATCAGAGGCGGGGAATCAGAGGCAGGGAATCAGAGGCGGGCAATCAGATGCAGGGAATCAGAGGCAGGGAATCAGAGGCAGGGAATCAGAGGCAGGGAATCTGAGACGGCGAATATGAGGTGGTGAATCAGAGGCGGGGAAACAGGCGGGTAAACAGAGGCGGGGAATCAGAGGCAGGGAATCAGAGGCGGGGAATCAGAGGCAGGGAATTAGATGAAGGGAATCTGATGCAGGGAATCTGAGGCAGGGAATCTGTGGCAGGGAATCTGATGCGGGTTATCAGAAGGGGGAAATGAGATGTGGGAAACGAGATGCAGAGAAAGAGGCAAGGAAATAGAGGCAGGGAAAGAGAGGCAGGGAATCAGAGGCGGGGAATAAGAGGCGGGGAATCAGAGGCGGGGAATCAGAGGCGGGGAATCAGAGGCGGGGAATCAGAGGCAGGGAATCAGAGTCAGGGAATCAGAGGCAGGGAATCTGAGACGGCGAATATGAGGTGGTGAATCAGAGGCGGGGAAACAGGCGGGTAAACAGAGGCGGGGAATCAGAGGCAGGGAATCTGTGGCAGGGAATCTGATGCGGGTTATCAGAAGGGGGAAATGAGATGTGAGAAAAGAGATGCAGAGAAAGAGGCATGGAAATAGAGGCAGGGAAAGAGTGGCAGGGTATCAGAGGCGGGTAATCAGAGGTGTGGAGTCAGAGGCGGTGAATCAGCGACACAGAAAGAGAGGCGTGGAATCAGAGGTGCGGAATGAGAGCCGGTGAATCTGAGCCGGGAAATCAGAAGCAGAGCAACAGAGGAGGTGATACATGGGTGCGGAATCGGACGCGGGGAATCAGAAGTGGGGACTCAGAGGCAGGGAATCAGAGGCAGGGAATCAGAGGAGGGTTATCAGAGGCAGGGAATCAGAGGCGGGGAATCAGAGGCGAGGAATCAGAGGCGGGGAATCAGAGGCGGGGAATCAGAGGCGGAAAATCAGAGGCGGAGAAACAGAGGCAGGCAATCAGATGCAGGGAATCAGAGGTGGGGAATCAGAGGCAGGGAATCAGATGAAGTGAATCTGATGCAGGGAATCTGAGGCAGGGAATCTGTGGCAGGGAATCTGTGGCAGGGAATCTGATGCGGGCTATCAGAAGGGGGAAATGAGATGTGGGAAACGAGATGCAGAGAAAGAGGCACGGAAATAGAGGCAGGGAAAGAGAGGCAGGGAATCAGAGGCGGGGAATCAGAGGCGGGGAATCAGAGGCGGGGAATCAGAGGCGGGGAATCAGAGGCGGGGAATCAGAGGCGGGGAATCAGAGGCGGGGAATCAGAGGCAGGGAATCAGAGGCGGGCAATCAGAGGCGGCGAATCAGAGGCTTGGAATCAGAGGTGGGGAAAGAGATGTGGGGAAACGTAGGCCAGGAAAGTAGCGCGGAAAGGGAGGCGGTGAATCAGAGGCAGGGAATCAGAGGCGGGGAATGAGAGGCGGAGAATCAGAGGCGTGGAATCAGAGGTGGGGAAAGAGATGTGGGGAAACAGGCGGGTAAACAGATGCGTGTAAACATAGGTGCATAAATAGAGGCGGCGAAAGAGATGGGCGAAACATAGTGGTTGGAACTTGTATGTTGAAAATGAGGTACACAGAACGGATCAAACAGAGTTGTTGAAATTGAGGGAGGGAAAGAGAGGCACGGAAAGATTGGAGGGGAAAGAGTGCAGGCAAAAGAGAGGCGTAGAGACAGAGGTGGGAATCAGTAGCGGGGAATCAGAGGCGGGGATTCAGAGGCAGGAAATCAGATGAAGGGAATCTGATGCAGGGAATCTGAGGCAGGGAATCGGATGCAGGGAATCTGAGGCAGGGAATCAGTAAAAAGTCATCAGAGGCAGGGTATCAGAGGCGGGGAATCAGAGGCGGGGTATCAGATGCGCATCATCAGAGGCGGGGAATCAGAGGCGGGGAATCAGAGGTGGGGTATCAGAGGCGGGGAAAGATATGTGGGGAAACGTAGGCCAGGAAAGTTGAGCGGAAAGGGAGGCAGGGAATCAGAGGCAGGGAATCAGAAGCAGGGAATCTGAGGCAGGGAATCTGAGGTGGGGAATCAGAGGCGGGGAAACAGGCGGGTAAACTGAGGCGGGTAAACATAGACGGTGAATAAGAGGCGGGGAATCAGAGGCAGGGAATCAGAGGCGGGGAATCAGAGGCGGGGAATCAGAGGCGGGGAATCAGAGTTGGGAATCAGAGGCGGGGAATCAGAGGCGGGGAATCAGAGTCAGGGAATCAGAGGCGGGCAATCAGAGGCGGCGAATCAGAGGCGTGGAATCAGAGGTGGGGAAAGAGATGTGGGGAAACGTAGGCCAGGAAAGTTGCGCGGAAAGGGAGGCGGTGAATCAGAGGCGGGGAATCAGAGGCGGGGAATGAGAGGCGGGGAATCAGAGGCGTGGAATCAGAGGTGGGGAAAGAGATGTGGGGAAACAGGCGGGTAAACAGAAGCGGGTAAACATAGGTGCATAAATAGAGGCGGCGAAAGAGATTGGCGAAACATAGTGGTTGGAACTTGTATGTTGAAAATGAGGTACACAGAACAGATCAAACAGAGTTGTTGAAATTGAGGGAGGGAAAGAGAGGCACGGAAAGAGTGGAGGGGAAAGAGTGCAGGCAAAAGAGAGGCGTAGAGACAGAGGTGGGGAATCAGAGGCTGGGAATCAGAGGCGGGGAATCAGAGGCAGGGAATCAGATGAAGGGAATCTGATGCAGGGAATCTGAGGCAGGGAATCTGAGGCAGGGAATCGGAGGCAGGGAATCTGAGGCAGGGAATCAGTAAAAAGTTATTAGAGGCAGGGTATCAGAGGCGGGGAATCAGAGGCGGGGTTTCAGATGCGGGTCATCAGAGGCGGGGAATCAGAGGCGGGGAATCAGAGGCGGGGTATCAGAGGCGGGGAAAGATATGTGGGGAAACGTAGGCCAGGAAAGTTGAGCGGAAAGGGAGGCAGTGAATCAGAGGTGGGGAATCAGAGGCGGGGAATCAGAGGCGGGGAATCAGAGGCGGGGAATCAGAGGCGGGGAATCAGAAGCGGGGAATCAGAGGTGGGGAATCAGAGGCAGGGAATCAGAGGCGGAGAATCAGAGGCGGGCAATCAGATGCAGGGAATCAGAGGCAGGGAATCAGAGGCAGGGAATCTGAGGTAGGGAATATGAGGTAGGGAATCTGAGGTGGGGAATCAGAGGCGGGGAAACAGGCGGGTAAACAGAGGCGGGTAAACATAGGCGGGCAATCAGAGGCGGGGAATCAGAGGCGGGGAACCAGAGGCGGGGAATCAGAGGCGGGGAATCAGATGCGGGGAATCAGAGGCGGGGAATCAGAGGCGGGGTATCTGAGGAGGGGAATCAGAGGCGGGGAATCAGAGGCGGGGAATCAGAGGCGGGGAATCAGAGGCGTGGAATCAGAGGCGGGGAATCAGAGGAGGGGAATCAGAAGTGGGGAATCAGAGGTGGGGATTCAGAGGCGGGAAATCAGAGGCAAGGAATCAGAGGCGGGCAATCAGAGGTGGGGAATCAGAGGCGGGGAATCAGATGCGGGGAATCAGCGGCGGTGAATCAGAGGCGGGGAATCAGAGGCGGGGAATCAGAGACGGGGAATCAGAAGTGGGGAAGCAGAGGTGGGGAATCAGAGGTGGGTAATCAGAGGCGCGGAATCAGAGGCGGGGAATCAGAGGCGGGGAATCAGAGGCAGGGAATCAGAGGCGGGCAATCAGATGCAGGGAATCAGAGGCAGGGAATCAGAGGCAGGGAATCAGAGGCAGGGAATCTGAGACGGCGAATATGAGGTGGTGAATCAGAGGCGGGGAAACAGGCGGGTAAACAGAGGCGGGGAATCAGAGGCAGGGAATCAGAGGCGGGGAATCAGAGGCAGGGAATTAGATGAAAGGAATCTGATGCAGGGAATCTGAGGCAGGGAATCTGTGGCAGGGAATCTGATGCGGGTTATCAGAAGGGGGAAATGAGATGTGGGAAACGAGATGCAGAGAAAGAGGCAAGGAAATAGAGGCAGGGAAAGAGAGGCAGGGAATCAGAGGCGGGGAATAAGAGGCGGGGAATCAGAGGCGGGGAATCAGAGGCGGGGAATCAGAGGCAGGGAATCAGAGTCAGGGAATCAGAGGCAGGGAATCTGAGACGGCGAATATGAGGTGGTGAATCAGAGGCGGGGAAACAGGCGGGTAAACAGAGGCGGGGAATCAGAGGCAGGGAATCAGAGGCGGGGAATCAGTGGCAGGGAATCAGATGAAGGGAAACTGATGCAGGGAATCTGAGGCAGGGAATCTGAGGCAGGGAATCTGTGGCAGGGAATCTGTTGTGGGTTATCAGAAGGGGGAAATGAGATGTGAGAAAAGAGATGCAGAGAAAGAGGCATGGAAATAGAGGCAGGGAAAGAGAGGCAGGGTATCAGAGGCGGGTAATCAGAGGTGTGGAGTCAGAGGCGGTGAATCAGCGACACAGAAAGAGAGGCGTGGAATCAGAGGTGCGGAATGAGAGCCGGTGAATCTGAGCCGGGAAATCAGAAGCAGAGCAACAGAGGAGGTGATACATGGGTGCGGAATCGGACGCGGGGAATCAGAAGTGGGGACTCAGAGGCAGGGAATCAGAGGCAGGGAATCAGAGGAGGGTTATCAGAGGCAGGGAATCAGAGGCGGGGAATCAGAGGCGAGGAATCAGAGGCGGGGAATCAGAGGCGGGGAATCAGAGGCGGAAAATCAGAGGCGGAGAAACAGAGGCGGGGAATCAGAGTTGGGAATCAGAGGCGGGGAATCAGAGGCGGTGAATCAGAGGCGGGGAATCAGAGGCGGGGAATCAGAGGCGTGGAATCAGAGGTGGGGAAAGAGATGTGGGGAAACGTAGGCCAGGAAAGTTGCGCGGAAAGGGAGGCGGTGAATCAGAGGCGGGGAATCAGAGGCGGGGAATGAGAGGCGGGGAATCAGAGGCGTGGAATCAGAGGTGGGGAAAGAGATGTGGGGAAACAGGCGGGTAAACAGAAGCGGGTAAACATAGGTGCATAAATAGAGGCGGCGAAAGAGATTGGCGAAACATAGTGGTTGGAACTTGTATGTTGAAAATGAGGTACACAGAACAGATCAAACAGAGTTGTTGAAATTGAGGGAGGGAAAGAGAGGCACGGAAAGAGTGGAGGGGAAAGAGTGCAGGCAAAAGAGAGGCGTAGAGACAGAGGTGGGGAATCAGAGGCTGGGAATCAGAGGCGGGGAATCAGAGGCAGGGAATCAGATGAAGGGAATCTGATGCAGGGAATCTGAGGCAGGGAATCTGAGGCAGGGAATCGGAGGCAGGGAATCTGAGGCAGGGAATCAGTAAAAAGTTATTAGAGGCAGGGTATCAGAGGCGGGGAATCAGAGGCGGAGAAACAGAGGCAGGCAATCAGATGCAGGGAATCAGAGGTGGGGAATCAGAGGCAGGGAATCAGATGAAGTGAATCTGATGCAGGGAATCTGAGGCAGGGAATCTGTGGCAGGGAATCTGTGGCAGGGAATCTGATGCGGGCTATCAGAAGGGGGAAATGAGATGTGGGAAACGAGATGCAGAGAAAGAGGCACGGAAATAGAGGCAGGGAAAGAGAGGCAGGGAATCAGAGGCGGGGAATCAGAGGCGGGGAATCAGAGGCGGGGAATCAGAGGCGGGGAATCAGAGGCGGGGAATCAGAGGCGGGGAATCAGAGGCGGGGAATCAGAGGCAGGGAATCAGAGGCGGGCAATCAGAGGCGGCGAATCAGAGGCTTGGAATCAGAGGTGGGGAAAGAGATGTGGGGAAACGTAGGCCAGGAAAGTAGCGCGGAAAGGGAGGCGGTGAATCAGAGGCAGGGAATCAGAGGCGGGGAATGAGAGGCGGAGAATCAGAGGCGTGGAATCAGAGGTGGGGAAAGAGATGTGGGGAAACAGGCGGGTAAACAGATGCGTGTAAACATAGGTGCATAAATAGAGGCGGCGAAAGAGATGGGCGAAACATAGTGGTTGGAACTTGTATGTTGAAAATGAGGTACACAGAACGGATCAAACAGAGTTGTTGAAATTGAGGGAGGGAAAGAGAGGCACGGAAAGATTGGAGGGGAAAGAGTGCAGGCAAAAGAGAGGCGTAGAGACAGAGGTGGGAATCAGTAGCGGGGAATCAGAGGCGGGGATTCAGAGGCAGGAAATCAGATGAAGGGAATCTGATGCAGGGAATCTGAGGCAGGGAATCGGATGCAGGGAATCTGAGGCAGGGAATCAGTAAAAAGTCATCAGAGGCAGGGTATCAGAGGCGGGGAATCAGAGGCGGGGTATCAGATGCGCATCATCAGAGGCGGGGAATCAGAGGCGGGGAATCAGAGGTGGGGTATCAGAGGCGGGGAAAGATATGTGGGGAAACGTAGGCCAGGAAAGTTGAGCGGAAAGGGAGGCAGGGAATCAGAGGCAGGGAATCAGAAGCAGGGAATCTGAGGCAGGGAATCTGAGGTGGGGAATCAGAGGCGGGGAAACAGGCGGGTAAACTGAGGCGGGTAAACATAGACGGTGAATAAGAGGCGGGGAATCAGAGGCAGGGAATCAGAGGCGGGGAATCAGAGGCGGGGAATCAGAGGCGGGGAATCAGAGTTGGGAATCAGAGGCGGGGAATCAGAGGCGGGGAATCAGAGTCAGGGAATCAGAGGCGGGCAATCAGAGGCGGCGAATCAGAGGCGTGGAATCAGAGGTGGGGAAAGAGATGTGGGGAAACGTAGGCCAGGAAAGTTGCGCGGAAAGGGAGGCGGTGAATCAGAGGCGGGGAATCAGAGGCGGGGAATGAGAGGCGGGGAATCAGAGGCGTGGAATCAGAGGTGGGGAAAGAGATGTGGGGAAACAGGCGGGTAAACAGAAGCGGGTAAACATAGGTGCATAAATAGAGGCGGCGAAAGAGATTGGCGAAACATAGTGGTTGGAACTTGTATGTTGAAAATGAGGTACACAGAACAGATCAAACAGAGTTGTTGAAATTGAGGGAGGGAAAGAGAGGCACGGAAAGAGTGGAGGGGAAAGAGTGCAGGCAAAAGAGAGGCGTAGAGACAGAGGTGGGGAATCAGAGGCTGGGAATCAGAGGCGGGGAATCAGAGGCAGGGAATCAGATGAAGGGAATCTGATGCAGGGAATCTGAGGCAGGGAATCTGAGGCAGGGAATCGGAGGCAGGGAATCTGAGGCAGGGAATCAGTAAAAAGTTATTAGAGGCAGGGTATCAGAGGCGGGGAATCAGAGGCGGGGTTTCAGATGCGGGTCATCAGAGGCGGGGAATCAGAGGCGGGGAATCAGAGGCGGGGTATCAGAGGCGGGGAAAGATATGTGGGGAAACGTAGGCCAGGAAAGTTGAGCGGAAAGGGAGGCAGTGAATCAGAGGTGGGGAATCAGAGGCGGGGAATCAGAGGCGGGGAATCAGAGGCGGGGAATCAGAGGCGGGGAATCAGAAGCGGGGAATCAGAGGTGGGGAATCAGAGGCAGGGAATCAGAGGCGGAGAATCAGAGGCGGGCAATCAGATGCAGGGAATCAGAGGCAGGGAATCAGAGGCAGGGAATCTGAGGTAGGGAATATGAGGTAGGGAATCTGAGGTGGGGAATCAGAGGCGGGGAAACAGGCGGGTAAACAGAGGCGGGTAAACATAGGCGGGCAATCAGAGGCGGGGAATCAGAGGCGGGGAACCAGAGGCGGGGAATCAGAGGCGGGGAATCAGATGCGGGGAATCAGAGGCGGGGAATCAGAGGCGGGGTATCTGAGGAGGGGAATCAGAGGCGGGGAATCAGAGGCGGGGAATCAGAGGCGGGGAATCAGAGGCGTGGAATCAGAGGCGGGGAATCAGAGGAGGGGAATCAGAAGTGGGGAATCAGAGGTGGGGATTCAGAGGCGGGAAATCAGAGGCAAGGAATCAGAGGCGGGCAATCAGAGGTGGGGAATCAGAGGCGGGGAATCAGATGCGGGGAATCAGCGGCGGTGAATCAGAGGCGGGGAATCAGAGGCGGGGAATCAGAGACGGGGAATCAGAAGTGGGGAAGCAGAGGTGGGGAATCAGAGGTGGGTAATCAGAGGCGCGGAATCAGAGGCGGGGAATCAGAGGCGGGGAATCAGAGGCAGGGAATCAGAGGCGGGCAATCAGATGCAGGGAATCAGAGGCAGGGAATCAGAGGCAGGGAATCAGAGGCAGGGAATCTGAGACGGCGAATATGAGGTGGTGAATCAGAGGCGGGGAAACAGGCGGGTAAACAGAGGCGGGGAATCAGAGGCAGGGAATCAGAGGCGGGGAATCAGAGGCAGGGAATTAGATGAAAGGAATCTGATGCAGGGAATCTGAGGCAGGGAATCTGTGGCAGGGAATCTGATGCGGGTTATCAGAAGGGGGAAATGAGATGTGGGAAACGAGATGCAGAGAAAGAGGCAAGGAAATAGAGGCAGGGAAAGAGAGGCAGGGAATCAGAGGCGGGGAATAAGAGGCGGGGAATCAGAGGCGGGGAATCAGAGGCGGGGAATCAGAGGCAGGGAATCAGAGTCAGGGAATCAGAGGCAGGGAATCTGAGACGGCGAATATGAGGTGGTGAATCAGAGGCGGGGAAACAGGCGGGTAAACAGAGGCGGGGAATCAGAGGCAGGGAATCAGAGGCGGGGAATCAGTGGCAGGGAATCAGATGAAGGGAAACTGATGCAGGGAATCTGAGGCAGGGAATCTGAGGCAGGGAATCTGTGGCAGGGAATCTGTTGTGGGTTATCAGAAGGGGGAAATGAGATGTGAGAAAAGAGATGCAGAGAAAGAGGCATGGAAATAGAGGCAGGGAAAGAGAGGCAGGGTATCAGAGGCGGGTAATCAGAGGTGTGGAGTCAGAGGCGGTGAATCAGCGACACAGAAAGAGAGGCGTGGAATCAGAGGTGCGGAATGAGAGCCGGTGAATCTGAGCCGGGAAATCAGAAGCAGAGCAACAGAGGAGGTGATACATGGGTGCGGAATCGGACGCGGGGAATCAGAAGTGGGGACTCAGAGGCAGGGAATCAGAGGCAGGGAATCAGAGGAGGGTTATCAGAGGCAGGGAATCAGAGGCGGGGAATCAGAGGCGAGGAATCAGAGGCGGGGAATCAGAGGCGGGGAATCAGAGGCGGAAAATCAGAGGCGGAGAAACAGAGGCGGGGAATCAGAGTTGGGAATCAGAGGCGGGGAATCAGAGGCGGTGAATCAGAGGCGGGGAATCAGAGGCGGGGAATCAGAGGCGTGGAATCAGAGGTGGGGAAAGAGATGTGGGGAAACGTAGGCCAGGAAAGTTGCGCGGAAAGGGAGGCGGTGAATCAGAGGCGGGGAATCAGAGGCGGGGAATGAGAGGCGGGGAATCAGAGGCGTGGAATCAGAGGTGGGGAAAGAGATGTGGGGAAACAGGCGGGTAAACAGAAGCGGGTAAACATAGGTGCATAAATAGAGGCGGCGAAAGAGATTGGCGAAACATAGTGGTTGGAACTTGTATGTTGAAAATGAGGTACACAGAACAGATCAAACAGAGTTGTTGAAATTGAGGGAGGGAAAGAGAGGCACGGAAAGAGTGGAGGGGAAAGAGTGCAGGCAAAAGAGAGGCGTAGAGACAGAGGTGGGGAATCAGAGGCTGGGAATCAGAGGCGGGGAATCAGAGGCAGGGAATCAGATGAAGGGAATCTGATGCAGGGAATCTGAGGCAGGGAATCTGAGGCAGGGAATCGGAGGCAGGGAATCTGAGGCAGGGAATCAGTAAAAAGTTATTAGAGGCAGGGTATCAGAGGCGGGGAATCAGAGGCGGGGTTTCAGATGCGGGTCATCAGAGGCGGGGAATCAGAGGCGGGGAATCAGAGGCGGGGTATCAGAGGCGGGGAAAGATATGTGGGGAAACGTAGGCCAGGAAAGTTGAGCGGAAAGGGAGGCAGTGAATCAGAGGTGGGGAATCAGAGGCGGGGAATCAGAGGCGGGGAATCAGAGGCGGGGAATCAGAGGCGGGGAATCAGAAGCGGGGAATCAGAGGTGGGGAATCAGAGGCGGGGAATCAGAGGCGGAGAATCAGAGGCGGGCAATCAGATGCAGGGAATCAGAGGCAGGGAATCAGAGGCAGGGAATCTGAGGTAGGGAATATGAGGTAGGGAATCTGAGGTGGGGAATCAGAGGCGGGGAAACAGGCGGGTAAACAGAGGCGGGTAAACATAGGCGGGCAATCAGAGGCGGGGAATCAGAGGCGGGGAACCAGAGGCGGGGAATCAGAGGCGGGGAATCAGATGCGGGGAATCAGAGGCGGGGAATCAGAGGCGGGGATTCAGAGGCGGGAAATCAGAGGCAAGGAATCAGAGGCGGGCAATCAGAGGTGGGGAATCAGAGGCGGGGAATCAGATGCGGGGAATCAGCGGCGGTGAATCAGAGGCGGGGAATCAGAGGCGGGGAATCAGAGATGGGGAATCAGAAGTGGGGAAGCAGAGGTGGGGAATCAGAGGTGGGTAATCAGAGGCGCGGAATCAGAGGCGGGGAATCAGAGGCGGGGAATCAGAGGCAGGGAATCAGAGGCGGGCAATCAGATGCAGGGAATCAGAGGCAGGGAATCAGAGGCAGGGAATCAGAGGCAGGGAATCTGAGACGGCGAATATGAGGTGGTGAATCAGAGGCGGGGAAACAGGCGGGTAAACAGAGGCGGGGAATCAGAGGCAGGGAATCAGAGGCGGGGAATCAGAGGTGTGGAGTCAGAGGCGGTGAATCAGCGACACAGAAAGAGAGGCGTGGAATCAGAGGTGCGGAATGAGAGCCGGTGAATCTGAGCCGGGAAATCAGAAGCAGAGCAACAGAGGAGGTGATACATGGGTGCGGAATCGGACGCGGGGAATCAGAAGTGGGGACTCAGAGGCAGGGAATCAGAGGCAGGGAATCAGAGGAGGGTTATCAGAGGCAGGGAATCAGAGGCGGGGAATCAGAGGCGAGGAATCAGAGGCGGGGAATCAGAGGCGGGGAATCAGAGGCGGAAAATCAGAGGCGGAGAAACAGAGGCAGGCAATCAGATGCAGGGAATCAGAGGTGGGGAATCAGAGGCAGGGAATCAGATGAAGTGAATCTGATGCAGGGAATCTGAGGCAGGGAATCTGTGGCAGGGAATCTGTGGCAGGGAATCTGATGCGGGCTATCAGAAGGGGGAAATGAGATGTGGGAAACGAGATGCAGAGAAAGAGGCACGGAAATAGAGGCAGGGAAAGAGAGGCAGGGAATCAGAGGCGGGGAATCAGAGGCGGGGAATCAGAGGCGGGGAATCAGAGGCGGGGAAATCAAAGGCGGGGAATCAGAGGCGGGGAATCAGAGGTGGGGAATCAGAGGCAGGGAATCAGAGGCGGGCAATCAGAGGCGGCGAATCAGAGGCTTGGAATCAGAGGTGGGGAAAGAGATGTGGGGAAACGTAGGCCAGGAAAGTAGCGCGGAAAGGGAGGCGGTGAATCAGAGGCAGGGAATCAGAGGCGGGGAATGAGAGGCGGAGAATCAGAGGCGTGGAATCAGAGGTGGGGAAAGAGATGTGGGGAAACAGGCGGGTAAACAGAAGCGTGTAAACATAGGTGCATAAATAGAGGCGGCGAAAGAGATGGGCGAAACATAGTGGTTGGAACTTGTATGTTGAAAATGAGGTACACAGAACGGATCAAACAGAGTTGTTGAAATTGAGGGAGGGAAAGAGAGGCACGGAAAGATTGGAGGGGAAAGAGTGCAGGCAAAAGAGAGGCGTAGAGACAGAGGTGGGAATCAGTAGCGGGGAATCAGAGGCGGGGATTCAGAGGCAGGAAATCAGATGAAGGGAATCTGATGCAGGGAATCTGAGGCAGGGAATCGGATGCAGGGAATCTGAGGCAGGGAATCAGTAAAAAGTCATCAGAGGCAGGGTATCAGAGGCGGGGAATCAGAGGCGGGGTATCAGATGCGCATCATCAGAGGCGGGGAATCAGAGGAGGGAAATCAGAGGTGGGGTATCAGAGGCGGGGAAAGATATGTGGGGAAACGTAGGCCAGGAAAGTTGAGCGGAAAGGGAGGCAGGGAATCAGAGGAAGGGAATCAGAAGCAGGGAATCTGAGGCAGGGAATCTGAGGTGGGGAATCAGAGGCGGGGAAACAGGCGGGTAAACTGAGGCGGGTAAACATAGACGGTGAATAAGAGGCGGGGAATCAGAGGCAGGGAATCAGAGGCGGGGAATCAGAGGCGGGGAATCAGAGGCGGGGAATCAGAGTTGGGAATCAGAGGCGGGGAATCAGAGGCGGGGAATCAGAGGCAGGGAATCAGAGGCGGGCAATCAGAGGCGGCGAATCAGAGGCGTGGAATCAGAGGTGGGGAAAGAGATGTGGGGAAACGTAGGCCAGGAAAGTTGCGCGGAAAGGGAGGCGGTGAATCAGAGGCGGGGAATCAGAGGCGGGGAATGAGAGGCGGGGAATCAGAGGCGTGGAATCAGAGGTGGGGAAAGAGATGTGGGGAAACAGGCGGGTAAACAGAAGCGGGTAAACATAGGTGCATAAATAGAGGCGGCGAAAGAGATTGGCGAAACATAGTGGTTGGAACTTGTATGTTGAAAATGAGGTACACAGAACAGATCAAACAGAGTTGTTGAAATTGAGGGAGGGAAAGAGAGGCACGGAAAGAGTGGAGGGGAAAGAGTGCAGGCAAAAGAGAGGCGTAGAGACAGAGGTGGGGAATCAGAGGCTGGGAATCAGAGGCGGGGAATCAGAGGCAGGGAATCAGATGAAGGGAATCTGATGCAGGGAATCTGAGGCAGGGAATCTGAGGCAGGGAATCGGAGGCAGGGAATCTGAGGCAGGGAATCAGTAAAAAGTTATTAGAGGCAGGGTATCAGAGGCGGGGAATCAGAGGCGGGGTTTCAGATGCGGGTCATCAGAGGCGGGGAATCAGAGGCGGGGAATCAGAGGCAGGGTATCAGAGGCGGGGAAAGATATGTGGGGAAACGTAGGCCAGGAAAGTTGAGCGGAAAGGGAGGCAGTGAATCAGAGGTGGGGAATCAGAGGCGGGGAATCAGAGGCGGGGAATCAGAGGCGGGGAATCAGAGGCGGGGAATCAGAAGCGGGGAATCAGAGGTGGGGAATCAGAGGCGGGGAATCAGAGGCGGAGAATCAGAGGCGGGCAATCAGATGCAGGGAATCAGAGGCAGGGAATCAGAGGCAGGGAATCTGAGGTAGGGAATATGAGGTAGGGAATCTGAGGTGGGGAATCAGAGGCGGGGAAACAGGCGGGTAAACAGAGGCGGGTAAACATAGGCGGGCAATCAGAGGCGGGGAATCAGAGGCGGGGAACCAGAGGCGGGGAATCAGAGGCGGGGAATCAGAGGCGGGGAATCAGAGGCGGGGAATCAGATGCGGGGAATCAGAGGCGGGGAATCAGAGGCGGGGTATCAGAGGAGGGGAATCAGAGGCGGGGAATCAGAGGGGGGAATCAGAGGCGGGGAATCAGAGGCGGGGAATCAGAAGCGGGGAATCAGATGTGGGGAATCAGAGGCAGGGAATCAGAGGCAGGGAATCAGAGGCGGGCAATCAGAAGTGGGGAATCAGAGGCGGGGAATCAGAGGCGGGGAATCAGAGGCGGTGAATCAGAGGCGGGGAATCAGAGGCGGGGAATCAGAGGCGGGGAATCAGAGGAGGGGAATTAGAGGTGGGGAAAGAGATGTGGGGAAACAGGCGGGTAAACAGAAGCGGGTAAACATAGGTGCATAAATAGAGGCGGCGAAAGAGATTGGCGAAACATAGTGGTTGGAACTTGTATGTTGAAAATGAGGTACACAGAACAGATCAAACAGAGTTGTTGAAATTGAGGGAGGGAAAGAGAGGCACGGAAAGAGTGGAGGGGAAAGAGTGCAGGCAAAAGAGAGGCGTAGAGACAGAGGTGGGGAATCAGAGGCTGGGAATCAGAGGCGGGGAATCAGAGGCAGGGAATCAGATGAAGGGAATCTGATGCAGGGAATCTGAGGCAGGGAATCTGAGGCAGGGAATCGGAGGCAGGGAATCTGAGGCAGGGAATCAGTAAAAAGTTATTAGAGGCAGGGTATCAGAGGCGGGGAATCAGAGGCGGGGTATCAGATGCGGGTCATCAGAGGCGGGGAATCAGAGGCGGGGAATCAGAGGCGGGGTATCAGAGGCGGGGAAAGATATGTGGGGAAACGTAGGCCAGGAAAGTTGAGTGGAAAGGGAGGCAGTGAATCAGAGGTGGGGAATCAGAGGCGGGGAATCAGAGGCGGGGAATCAGAGGCAGGGAATCAGTGGCGGGGAATCAGAGGCGAGGAATCAGAGGCGGGGAATCAGAGGCGGGGAATCAGAGGTGGGGAATCAGAGGCGGAGAATCAGAGGCGGGGAATCAGAGGCGGGGAACCAGAGGCGGGGAATCTGATGCAGGGAATCAGAGGTGGGGAATCAGAGGTGGGGAATCAGAGGCGGAGAATCAGAGGCGGGCAATCAGATGCACGGAATCAGAGGCAGGGAATCAGAGGCAGGGAATCAGAGGCAGGGAATCTGATGTAGGTAATCTGAGGTGGGGAATCAGAGGCGGGGAAACAGGCAGGTAAACAGAGGCGGGTAAACATAGGCGGGGAATCAGAGGCGGGGAATCAGAGGCGGGGAATCAGAGGCGGGGAATCTGAGGAGGGGAATCAGAGGCGGGGAATCAGAGGAGGGGAATCAGATGCGGGGAATCAGAGGCGGGGAATCAGAGTCGGGGTATCAGAGGAGGGGAATCAGATGCGGGGAATCAAAGGCGGGGAATCAGAGGCGGGGAATCTGAGGCGTGGAATCAGAGGCGGGGAATCAGAGGCGGGGAATCAGAAGTGGGGAATCAAAGGTGGGGAATCAGAGGCGGGGAATCAGAGGCAGGGAATCAGAGGCGGGCAATCAGCAGGGGGGAATCAGAGGCGGGGATTCAGAGGCGGGGAATCAGAGGCAGGGAATCAGAGGCGGGGAATCAGAAGTGGGGAATCAAAGGTGGGGAATCAGAGGCTTGGAATCAGAGGCAGGGAATCAGAGGCGGGGAATCAGAAGTGGGGAATCAGAGGTGGGGAATCAGAGGCGGGGAATCAGAGGCAGGGAATCAGAGGCGGGCAATCAGATGCGGGGTATCAGAGGCAGGGAATCAGAGGCAGGGAATCAGAGGCAGGGAATCTGAGGCAGGGAATCTGTGGTGGGGAATCAGAGGCGGGAAAACAGGCGGGTAAACAGAGGCGGGTAAACATCGTCGGGGAATCAGAGGCGGGGAATCAGAGTCGGGGAATCAGAGACGGGGAATCAGAGGCGGGGAATCAGAGGCGGAGAATCTGAGGCTGGGAATCAGATGCAGGGAATCAGAGGTGGGGAATCAGAGGCGGGGTATCAGAGGCGGGGAATCAGAGGTGGGGTATCAGAGGCGGGGAATCAGAGACGTGGAATCAGAGGCGGGGTATCAGAGGCGGGGAGTCAGAAGTGGGGAATCAGAGGTGGGGAGTCAGAGGCGCGGAATCAGAGGCGGGGAATCAGAGGCGGGGAATCAGAGGCAGGCAATCAGAGGCGGGCAATCAGATGCAGGGAATCAGAGGCAGGGAATCAGAGGCAGGGAATCAGAGGCAGGGAATCTGAGACGGCGAATATGAGGTGGTGAATCAGAGGCGGGGAAACAGGCGGGTAAACAGAGGCGGGGAATCAGAGGCAGGGAATCAGAGGAGGGGAATCAGAGGCAGGGAATCGGATGAAGGGAATCTGTGGCAGGGAATCTGATGCGGGTTATCAGAAGGGGGAAATGAGATGTGGGAAACGAGATGCAGAGAAAGAGGCACGGAAATAGAGGCAGGGAAAGAGAGGCAGGGAATCAGAGGCGGGTAATCAGAGGCGTGGAATCAGAGGCGGGGAATCAGAGACACTGAAAGAGAGGCGTGGAATCAGAGGTGCGGAATCAGAGCCGGTGAATCTGAGCCGGGAAATCAGAAGCAGAGCAACAGAGGCGGTGAAACATGGGTGCGGAATCGGACGCAGGGAATCAGAGGTGGGGACTCAGAGGCAGGGTATCAGAGGCGGGTAATCAGAGGCGTGGAATCAGAGGCGGGGAATCAGAGACACAGAAAGAGTGGCGTGGAATCAGAGGTGCAGAATCAGAGCCGGTGAATCTGAGCCGGGAAATCAGAAGCAGAGCAACAGAGGCGGTGAAACATGGGTGCGGAATCGGACGCGGGGAATCAGAAGTGGGGACTCAGAGGCAGGGAATAAGAGGCAGGTTTTCAGAGGCAGGGAATTAGTGGCGGGGAATCAGAGGCGAGGAATCAGAGGCGGGGAATCAGAGGCGGGGATTCAGAGGAGGGGAATCAGAGGCGGAGAATCAGAGGTGGGCAATCAGATGCAGGGAATCAGAGGAAGAGAATCAGAGGCAGGGAATCTGAGGCAGGGACTCAGAGGTGGGGAATCAGAGGCGGGGAATCAGAGGCAGGGAATCAGATGAAGGGAATCTGATGCAGGGAATCTGAGGCAGGGAATCTGAGGCTGGGAATCTGTGGCAGGGAATCTGATGCGGGTTATCAGAAGGGGGAAATGAGATGTGGGAAACGAGATGCAGAGAAAGAGGCACGGAAATAGAGGCAGGGAAAGAGAGGCAGGGAATCAGAGGCGGGGAATCAGAGGCGGGGAATAAGAGGCGGGGAATCAGAGGCGGGGAATCAGAGGCGGGGAATCAGAGGCGGGGAATCAGAGGCAGGGAATCAGAGGCGGGCAATCAGAGGCGGCGAATCAGAGGCGTGGAATCAGAGGTGGGGAAAGAGATGTGGGGAAACGTAGGCCAGGAAAGTTGCGCGGAAAGGGAGGCGGTGAATCAGAGGCGGGGAATCAGAGGCGGGGAATGAGAGGCGGGGAATCAGAGGCGTGGAATCAGAGGTGGGGAAAGAGATGTGGGGAAACAGGCGGGTAAACAGAAGCGGGTAAACATAGGTGCATAAATAGAGGCGGCAAAAGAGATTGGCGAAACATAGTGGTTGGAAAATGTATGTTGAAAATGAGGTACACAGAACAGATCAAACAGAGTTGTTGAAATTGAGGGAGGGAAAGAGAGGCACGGAAAGAGTGGAGGGGAAAGAGTGCAGGCAAAAGAGAGGCGTAGAGACAGAGGTGGGGAATCAGAGGCTGGGAATCAGAGGCGGGGAATCAGAGGCAGGGAATCAGATGAAGGGAATCTGATGCAGGGAATCTGAGGCAGGGAATCTGAGGCAGGGAATCTGAGGTGGGGAATCAGAGGCGGGGAAACAGGCAGGTAAACAGAGGCGGGTAAACATAGACGGTGAATAAGAGGCGGGGAATCAGAGGCAGGGAATCAGAGGCGGGGTATCAGAGGCGGGGAATCAGAGGCGGGGAATCAGAGGTGGGGAATCAGAGGCGGGGAATCAGAGGCGGGGAATCAGAGGCAGGGAATCAGAGGCGGGCAATCAGAGGCGGCGAATCAGAGGCGTGGAATCAGAGGTGGGGAAAGAGATGTGGGGAAACGTAGGCCAGAAAAGTTGCGCGGAAAGGGAGGCGGTGAATCAGAGGCGGGGAATCAGAGGCGGGGAATGAGAGGCGGGGAATCAGAGGCGTGGAATCAGAGGTGGGGAAAGAGATGTGGGGAAACAGGCGGGTAAACAGAAGCGGGTAAACGTAGGTGCATATATAGAGGCGGCGAAAGAGATTGGCGAAACATAGTGGTTGGAACTTGTATGTTGAAAATGAGGTACACAGAACAGATCAAACAGAGTTGTTGAAATTGAGGGAGGGAAAGAGAGGCACGGAAAGAGTGGAGGGGAAAGAGTGCAGGCAAAAGAGAGGCGTAGAGACAGAGGTGGGGAATCAGAGGCTGGGAATCAGAGGCGGGGAATCAGAGGCAGGGAATCAGATGAAGGGAATCTGATGCAGGGAATCTGAGGCAGGGAATCTGAGGCAGGGAATCGGAGGCAGGGAATCTGAGGCAGGGAATCAGTAAAAAGTTATTAGAGGCAGGGTATCAGAGGCGGGGAATCAGAGGCGGGGTATCAGATGCGGGTCATCAGAGGCGGGGAATCAGAGGCGGGGAATCAGAGGCGGGGTATCAGAGGCGGGGAAAGATATGTGGGGAAACGTAGGCCAGGAAAGTTGAGCGGAAAGGGAGGCAGTGAATCAGAGGTGGGGAATCAGAGGCGGGGAATCAGAGGCGGGGAATCAGAGGCGGGGAATCAGAGGCGGGGAATCAGAAGCGGGGAATCAGAGGTGGGAATCAGAGGCGGGGAATCAGAGGCGGAGAATCAGAGGCGGGCAATCAGATGCAGGGAATCAGAGGCAGGGAATCAGAGGCAGGGAATCAGAGGCAGGGAATCTGAGGTAGGGAATCTGTGGTGGGGAATCAGAGGCGGGGAAACAGGAGGGTAAACAGAGGCGGGTAAACATAGGCGGGGAATCAGAGGCGGGGAATCAGAGGCGGGGAACCAGAGGCGGGGAATCAGAGGCGGGGAATCAGATGCGGGGAATCAGAGGCGGGGAATCAGAGGCGGGGTATCAGAGGAGGGGAATCAGAGGCGGGGAATCTGAGGGGGGAATCAGAGGCGGGGAATCAGAGGCGTGGAATTAGAGGCGGGGAATCAGAGGCGGGGAATCAGAAGTGGGGAATCAGATGTGGGGAATCAGAGGCAGGGAATCAGAGGCAGGGAATCAGAGGCGGGCAATCAGAAGTGGGGAATCAGAGGCGGGGAATCAGAGGCGGGGAATCAGAGGCGGTGAATCAGAGGCGGGGAATCAGAGGCAGGGAATCAGAGGCGGGGAATCAGAGGCGTGGAATCAGAGGCGGGGAATCAGAGGCGGGGAATGAGAAGTTGGGAATCAGAGGTGGGGAATCAGAGGAGGGGAATCAGAGGCGGGGAATCAGAGGCGGGCAATCAGATGCAGGGAATCAGACGCAGGGAATCAGAGGCAGGGAATCAGAGGCAGGGAATCTGAGGCAGGGAATTTGTGGTGGGGAATCAGAGGTGGGAAAACAGGCGGGTAAACAGAGGCGGGTAAACATAGGCGGGGAATCAGAGGCAGGGAATCAGAGTCGGGGAATCAGAGACGGGGATTCAGAGGCGGGGAATCAGAGGTGGGGAATCAGAGGCGGGTAATCAGAGGCGTGGTATCAGAGGCGGGGTATCAGAGGAGGGGAATCAGAGGCGGGTACTCAGTGGCGTGGAATCAGAGGTGGGGAATCAGAGGCGGGGAATCAGAGGTGGGGAATCAGAGGCGGGGATTCAGAGGCGGGGAATCAGAGGCGGGGAATCAGATGCGGGGAATCAGAGGCGGGGAATCAGAGGCGGGGTATCTGAGGAGGGGAATCAGAGGCGGGGAATCAGAGGCGGGGAATCAGAGGCGTGGAATCAGAGGCGGGGAATCAGAGGAGGGGAATCAGAAGTGGGGAATCAGAGGTGGGGAATCAGAGGCGGGAAATCAGAGGCAAGGAATCAGAGGCGGGCAATCAGAGGTGGGGAATCAGAGGCGGGGAATCAGATGCGGGGAATCAGCGGCGGTGAATCAGAGGCGGGGAATCAGAGGCGGGGAATCAGAGACGGGGAATCAGAAGTGGGGAAGCAGAGGTGGGGAATCAGAGGTGGGGAATCAGAGGCGCGGAATCAGAGGCGGGGAATCAGAGGTGGGGAATCAGAGGCAGGGAATCAGAGGTGGGCAATCAGATGCAGGGAATCAGAGGCAGGGAATCAGAGGCAGGGAATCAGAGGCAGGGAATCTGAGACGGCGAATATGAGGTGGTGAATCAGAGGCGGGGAAACAGGCGGGTAAACAGAGGCGGGGAATCAGAGGCAGGGAATCAGAGGCGGGGAATCAGAGGCAGGGAATTAGATGAAGGGAATCTGATGCAGGGAATCTGAGGCAGGGAATCTGTGGCAGGGAATCTGATGCGGGTTATCAGAAGGGGGAAATGAGATGTGGGAAACGAGATGCAGAGAAAGAGGCAAGGAAATAGAGGCAGGGAAAGAGAGGCAGGGAATCAGAGGCGGGGAATAAGAGGCGGGGAATCAGAGGCGGGGAATCAGAGGCGGGGAATCAGAGGCGGGGAATCAGAGGCAGGGAATCAGAGTCAGGGAATCAGAGGCAGGTAATCTGAGACGGCGAATATGAGGTGGTGAATCAGAGGCGGGGAAACAGGCGGGTAAACAGAGGCGGGGAATCAGAGGCAGGGAATCAGAGGCGGGGAATCAGAGGCAGGGAATCAGATGAAGGGAAACTGATGCAGGGAATCTGAGGCAGGGAATCTGAGGCAGGGAATCTGTGGCAGGGAATCTGTTGTGGGTTATCAGAAGGGGGAAATGAGATGTGAGAAAAGAGATGCAGAGAAAGAGGCACGGAAATAGAGGCAGGGAAAGAGAGGCAGGGTATCAGAGGCGGGTAATCAGAGGTGTGGAGTCAGAGGCGGTGAATCAGCGACACAGAAAGAGAGGCGTGGAATCAGAGGTGCGGAATGAGAGCCGGTGAATCTGAGCCGGGAAATCAGAAGCAGAGCAACAGAGGAGGTGATACATGGGTGCGGAATCGGACGCGGGGAATCAGAAGTGGGGACTCAGAGGCAGGGAATCAGAGGCAGGGAATCAGAGGAGGGTTATCAGAGGCAGGGAATCAGAGGCGGGGAATCAGAGGCGGAAAATCAGAGGCGGAGAAACAGAGGCAGGCAATCAGATGCAGGGAATCAGAGGCAGGGAATCAGAGGCAGAGAATCAGAGGCAGGGAATCTGAGGCTGGGACTCAGAGGTGGGGAATCAGAGGTGGGGAATCAGAGGCAGGGAATCAGATGAAGGGAATATGATGCAGGGAATCTGAGGCAGGGAATCTGTGGCAGGGAATCTGTGGCAGGGAATCTGATGCGGGCTATCAGAAGGGGGAAATGAGATGTGGGAAACGAGATGCAGAGAAAGAGGCACGGAAATAGAGGCAGGGAAAGAGAGGCAGGGAATCAGAGGCGGGGAATCAGAGGCGGGGAATCAGAGGCGGGGAATCAGAGGCGGGGAATCAGAGGCGGGGAATCAGAGGCAGGGAATCAGAGGCGGGGAATCAGAGGCAGGGAATCAGAGGCGGGCAATCAGAGGCGGCGAATCAGAGGCTTGGAATCAGAGGTGGGGAAAGAGATGTGGGGAAACGTAGGCCAGGAAAGTAGCGCGGAAAGGGAGGCGGTGAATCAGAGGCAGGGAATCAGAGGCAGGGAATGAGAGGCGGAGAATCAGAGGCGTGGAATCAGAGGTGGGGAAAGAGATGTGGGGAAACAGGCGGGTAAACAGAAGCGTGTAAACATAGGTGCATAAATAGAGGCGGCGAAAGAGATGGGCGAAACATAGTGGTTGGAACTTGTATGTTGAAAATGAGGTACACAGAACGGATCAAACAGAGTTGTTGAAATTGAGGGAGGGAAAGAGAGGCACGGAAAGATTGGAGGGGAAAGAGTGCAGGCAAAAGAGAGGCGTAGAGACAGAGGTGGGAATCAGTAGCGGGGAATCAGAGGCGGGGATTCAGAGGCAGGGAATCAGAGGCAGGGAATCAGAGGCAGGGAATCTGAGGTAGGGAATCTGTGGTGGGGAATCAGAGGCGGGGAAACAGGCGGGTAAACAGAGGCGGGTAAACATAGGCGGGGAATCAGAGGCGGGGAATCAGAGGCGGGGAACCAGAGGCGGGGAATCAGAGGCGGGGAATCAGATGCGGGGAATCAGAGGCGGGGAATCAGAGGCGGGGTATCAGAGGAGGGGAATCAGAGGCGGGGAATCTGAGGGGGGAATCAGAGGCGGGGAATCAGAGGCGTGGAATCAGAGGCGGGGAATCAGAGGCGGGGAATCAGAAGTGGGGAATCAGATGTGGGGAATCAGAGGCAGGGAATCAGAGGCAGGGAATCAGAGGCGGGCAATCAGAAGTGGGGAATCAGAGGCGGGGAATCAGAGGCGGGGAATCAGAGGCGGTGAATCAGAGGCGGGGAATCAGAGGCAGGAAATCAGAGGCGGGGAATCAGAGGCGTGGAATCAGAGGCGGGGAATCAGAGGCGGGGAATGAGAAGTGGGGAATCAGAGGTGGGGAATCAGAGGAGGGGAATCACAGGCGGGGAATCAGAGGCGGGCAATCAGATGCAGGGAATCAGACGCAGGGAATCAGAGGCAGGGAATCTGAGGCAGGGAATCTGAGGCAGGGAATTTGTGGTGGGGAATCAGAGGTGGGAAAACAGGCGGGTAAACAGAGGCGGGTAAACATAGGCGGGGAATCAGAGGCAGGGAATCAGAGTCGGGGAATCAGAGACGGGGATTCAGAGGCGGGGAATCAGAGGTGGGGAATCAGAGGCGGGTAATCAGAGGCGTGGTATCAGAGGCGGGGTATCAGAGGAGGGGAATCAGAGGCGGGTACTCAGTGGCGTGGAATCAGAGGTGGGGAATCAGAGGCGGGGAATCAGAGGTGGGGAATCAGAGGCGGGGATTCAGAGGCGGGGAATCAGAGGCGGGGAATCAGATGCGGGGAATCAGAGGCGGGGAATCAGAGGCGGGGTATCTGAGGAGGGGAATCAGAGGCGGGGAATCAGAGGCGGGGAATCAGAGGCGTGGAATCAGAGGCGGGGAATCAGAGGAGGGGAATCAGAAGTGGGGAATCAGAGGTGGGGAATCAGAGGCGGGAAATCAGAGGCAAGGAATCAGAGGCGGGCAATCAGAGGTGGGGAATCAGAGGCGGGGAATCAGATGCGGGGAATCAGCGGCGGTGAATCAGAGGCGGGGAATCAGAGGCGGGGAATCAGAGACGGGGAATCAGAAGTGGGGAAGCAGAGGTGGGGAATCAGAGGTGGGGAATCAGAGGCGCGGAATCAGAGGCGGGGAATCAGAGGTGGGGTATCAGAGGCAGGGAATCAGAGGTGGGCAATCAGATGCAGGGAATCAGAGGCAGGGAATCAGAGGCAGGGAATCAGAGGCAGGGAATCTGAGACGGCGAATATGAGGTGGTGAATCAGAGGCGGGGAAACAGGCGGGTAAACAGAGGCGGGGAATCAGAGGCAGGGAATCAGAGGCGGGGAATCAGAGGCAGGGAATTAGATGAAGGGAATCTGATGCAGGGAATCTGAGGCAGGGAATCTGTGGCAGGGAATCTGATGCGGGTTATCAGAAGGGGGAAATGAGATGTGGGAAACGAGATGCAGAGAAAGAGGCAAGGAAATAGAGGCAGGGAAAGAGAGGCAGGGAATCAGAGGCGGGGAATAAGAGGCGGGGAATCAGAGGCGGGGAATCAGAGGCGGGGAATCAGAGGCGGGGAATCAGAGGCAGGGAATCAGAGTCAGGGAATCAGAGGCAGGGAATCTGAGACGGCGAATATGAGGTGGTGAATCAGAGGCGGGGAAACAGGCGGGTAAACAGAGGCGGGGAATCAGAGGCAGGGAATCAGAGGCGGGGAATCAGAGGCAGGGAATCAGATGAAGGGAAACTGATGCAGGGAATCTGAGGCAGGGAATCTGAGGCAGGGAATCTGTGGCAGGGAATCTGTTGTGGGTTATCAGAAGGGGGAAATGAGATGTGAGAAAAGAGATGCAGAGAAAGAGGCACGGAAATAGAGGCAGGGAAAGAGAGGCAGGGTATCAGAGGCGGGTAATCAGAGGTGTGGAGTCAGAGGCGGTGAATCAGCGACACAGAAAGAGAGGCGTGGAATCAGAGGTGCGGAATGAGAGCCGGTGAATCTGAGCCGGGAAATCAGAAGCAGAGCAACAGAGGAGGTGATACATGGGTGCGGAATCGGACGCGGGGAATCAGAAGTGGGGACTCAGAGGCAGGGAATCAGAGGCAGGGAATCAGAGGAGGGTTATCAGAGGCAGGGAATCAGAGGCGGGGAATCAGAGGCGAGGAATCAGAGGCGGGGAATCAGAGGCGGGGAATCAGAGGCGGAAAATCAGAGGCGGAGAAACAGAGGCAGGCAATCAGATGCAGGGAATCAGAGGCAGGGAATCAGAGGCAGAGAATCAGAGGCAGGGAATCTGAGGCTGGGACTCAGAGGTGGGGAATCAGAGGTGGGGAATCAGAGGCAGGGAATCAGATGAAGGGAATCTGATGCAGGGAATCTGAGGCAGGGAATCTGTGGCAGGGAATCTGTGGCAGGGAATCTGATGCGGGCTATCAGAAGGGGGAAATGAGATGTGGGAAACGAGATGCAGAGAAAGAGGCACGGAAATAGAGGCAGGGAAAGAGAGGCAGGGAATCAGAGGCGGGGAATCAGAGGCGGGGAATCAGAGGCGGGGAATCAGAGGCGGGGAATCAGAGGCGGGGAATCAGAGGCGGGGAATCAGAGGCGGGGAATCAGAGGCAGGGAATCAGAGGCGGGCAATCAGAGGCGGCGAATCAGAGGCTTGGAATCAGAGGTGGGGAAAGAGATGTGGGGAAACGTAGGCCAGGAAAGTAGCACGGAAAGGGAGGCGGTGAATCAGAGGCAGGGAATCAGAGGCGGGGAATGAGAGGCGGAGAATCAGAGGCGTGGAATCAGAGGTGGGGAAAGAGATGTGGGGAAACAGGCGGGTAAACAGAAGCGTGTAAACATAGGTGCATAAATAGAGGCGGCGAAAGAGATGGGCGAAACATAGTGGTTGGAACTTGTATGTTGAAAATGAGGTACACAGAACGGATCAAACAGAGTTGTTGAAATTGAGGGAGGGAAAGAGAGGCACGGAAAGATTGGAGGGGAAAGAGTGCAGGCAAAAGAGAGGCGTAGAGACAGAGGTGGGAATCAGTAGCGGGGAATCAGAGGCGGGGATTCAGAGGCAGGAAATCAGATGAAGGGAATCTGATGCAGGGAATCTGAGGCAGGGTATCAGAGGCGGGGAATCAGAGGCGGGGTATCAGATGCGCATCATCAGAGGCGGGGAATCAGAGGCGGGGAATCAGAGGTGGGGTATCAGAGGCGGGGAAAGATATGTGGGGAAACGTAGGCCAGGAAAGTTGAGCGGAAAGGGAGGCTGGGAATCAGAGGCAGGGAATCAGAAGCAGTGAATCTGAGGCAGGGAATCTGAGGTGGGGAATCAGAGGCGGGGAAACAGGCGGGTAAACAGAGGCGGGTAAACATAGACGGTGAATAAGAGGCGGGGAATCAGAGGCAGGGAATCAGAGGCGGGGAATCAGAGGCGGGGAATCAGAGGCGGGGAATCAGAGTTGGGAATCAGAGGCGGGGAATCAGAGGCGGGGAATCAGAGGCAGGGAATCAGAGGCGGGCAATCAGAGGCGGCGAATCAGAGGCGTGGAATCAGAGGTGGGGAAAGAGATGTGGGGAAACGTAGGCCAGGAAAGTTGCGCGGAAAGGGAGGCGGTGTATCAGAGGCGGGGAATCAGAGGCGGGGAATGAGAGGCGGGGAATCAGAGGCGTGGAATCAGAGGTGGGGAAAGAGATGTGGGGAAACAGGCGGGTAAACAGAAGCGGGTAAACATAGGTGCATAAATAGAGGCGGCGAAAGAGATTGGCGAAACATAGTGGTTGGAACTTGTATGTTGAAAATGAGGTACACAGGACAGATCAAACAGAGTTGTTGAAATTGAGGGAGGGAAAGAGAGGCACGGAAAGAGTGGAGGGGAAAGAGTGCAGGCAAAAGAGAGGCGTAGAGACAGAGGTGGGGAATCAGAGGCTGGGAATCAGAGGCGGGGAATCAGAGGCAGGGAATCAGATGAAGGGAATCTGATGCAGGGAATCTGAGGCAGGGAATCTGAGGCAGGGAATCGGAGGCAGGGAATCTGAGGCAGGGAATCAGTAAAAAGTTATTAGAGGCAGGGTATCAGAGGCGGGGAATCAGAGGCGGGGTTTCAGATGCGGGTCATCAGAGGCGGGGAATCAGAGGCGGGGAATCAGAGGCGGGGTATCAGAGGCGGGGAAAGATATGTGGGGAAACGTAGGCCAGGAAAGTTGAGCGGAAAGGGAGGCAGTGAATCAGAGGTGGGGAATCAGATGCGGGGAATCAGAGGCGGGGAATCAGAGGCGGGGAATCAGAGGCGGGGAATCAGAAGCGGGGAATCAGAGGTGGGGAATCAGAGGCGGGGAATCAGAGGCGGAGAATCAGAGGCGGGCAATCAGATGCAGGGAATCAGAGGCAGGGAATCAGAGGCAGGGAATCTGAGGTAGGGAATATGAGGTAGGGAATCTGAGGTGGGGAATCAGAGGCGGGGAAACAGGCGGGTAAACAGAGGCGGGTAAACATAGGCGGGGAATCAGAGGCGGGGAATCAGAGGCGGGGAACCAGAGGCGGGGAATCAGAGGCGGGGAATCAGAGGCGGGGAATCAGAGGCGGGGAATCAGATGCGGGGATTCAGAGGAGGGGAATCAGAGGCGGAGAATCAGAGGCGGGCAATCAGATGCAGGGAATCAGAGGCAGGGAATCAGAGGAAGAGAATCAGAGGCAGGGAATCTGAGGCAGGGACTCAGAGGTGGGGAATCAGAGGCGGGGAATCAGAGGCAGGGAATCAGATGAAGGGAATCTGATGCAGGGAATCTGAGGCAGGGAATCTGAGGCTGGGAATCTGTGGCAGGGAATCTGATGCGGGTTATCAGAAGGGGGAAATGAGATGTGGGAAACGAGATGCAGAGAAAGAGGCACGGAAATAGATGCAGGGAAAGAGAGGCAGGGAATCAGAGGCGGGGAATCAGAGGCGGGGAATAAGAGGCGGGGAATCAGAGGCGGGGAATCAGAGGCGGGGAATCAGAGGCGGGGAATCAGAGGCAGGGAATCAGAGGCGGGCAATCAGAGGCGGCGAATCAGAGGCGTGGAATCAGAGGTGGGGAAAGAGATGTGGGGAAACGTAGGCCAGGAAAGTTGCGCGGAAAGGGAGGCGGTGAATCAGAGGCGGGGAATCAGAGGCGGGGAATGAGAGGCGGGGAATCAGAGGCGTGGAATCAGAGGTGGGGAAAGAGATGTGGGGAAACTGGCGGGTAAACAGAAGCGGGTAAACATAGGTGCATAAATAGAGGCGGCAAAAGAGATTGGCGAAACATAGTGGTTGGAAAATGTATGTTGAAAATGAGGTACACAGAACAGATCAAACAGAGTTGTTGAAATTGAGGGAGGGAAAGAGAGGCACGGAAAGAGTGGAGGGGAAAGAGTGCAGGCAAAAGAGAGGCGTAGAGACAGAGGTGGGGAATCAGAGGCTGGGAATCAGAGGCGGGGAATCAGAGGCAGGGAATCAGATGAAGGGAATCTGATGCAGGGAATCTGAGGCAGGGAATCTGAGGCAGGGAATCTGAGGCAGGGAATCGGAGGCAGGGAATCTGAGGCAGGGAATCAGTAAAAAGTTATCAGAGGCAGGGTATCAGAGGCGGGGAATCAGAGGCGGGGTATCAGATGCACATCATCAGTGGCGGGGAATCAGAGGCGGGGAATCAGAGGTGGGGTATCAGAGGCGGGGAAAGATATGTGGGGAAACGTAGGACAGGAAAGTTGAGCGGAAAGGGAGGCAGGGAATCAGAGGCAGGGAATCAGAAGCAGGGAATCTGAGGCAGGGAATCTGAGGTGGGGAATCAGAGGCGGGGAAACAGGCAGGTAAACAGAGGCGGGTAAACATAGACGGTGAATAAGAGGCGGGGAATCAGAGGCAGGGAATCAGAGGCGGGGTATCAGAGGCGGGGAATCAGAGGTGGGGAATCAGAGGCGGGGAATCAGAGGCGGGGAATCAGAGGCGGGGAATCAGAGGCAGGGAATCAGAGGCGGGCAATCAGAGGCGGCGAATCAGAGGCGTGGAATCAGAGGTGGGGAATGAGATGTGGGGAAACGTAGGCCAGAAAAGTTGCGCGGAAAGGGTGGCGGTGAATCAGAGGCGGGGAATCAGAGGCGGGGAATGAGAGGCGGGGAATCAGAGGCGTGGAATCAGAGGTGGGGAAAGAGATGTGGGGAAACAGGCGGGTAAACAGAAGCGGGTAAACGTAGGTGCATAAATAGAGGCGGCGAAAGAGATTGGCGAAACATAGTGGTTGGAACTTGTAGTTGAAAATGAGGTACACAGAACAGATCAAACAGAGTTGTTGAAATTGAGGGAGGGAAAGAGAGGCACGGAAAGAGTGGAGGGGAAAGAGTGCAGGCAAAAGAGAGGCGTAGAGACAGAGGTGGGGAATCAGAGGCTGGGAATCAGAGGCGGGGAATCAGAGGCAGGGAATCAGATGAAGGGAATCTGATGCAGGGAATCTGAGGCAGGGAATCTGAGGCAGGGAATCGGAGGCAGGGAATCTGAGGTAGGGAATCAGTAAAAAGTTATTAGAGGCAGGGTATCAGAGGCGGGGAATCAGAGGCGGGGTATCAGATGCGGGTCATCAGAGGCGGGGAATAAGAGGCGGGGAATCAGAGGCGGGGTATCAGAGGCGGGGAAAGATATGTGGGGAAACGTAGGCCAGGAAAGTTGAGCGGAAAGGGAGGCAGTGAATCAGAGGTGGGGAATCAGAGGCGGGTAATCAGAGGCGTGGTATCAGAGGCGGGGTATCAGAGGAGGGGAATCAGATGCGGGTACTCAGTGGCGTGGAATCAGAGGTGGGGAATCAGAGGCGGGGAATCAGAGGTGGGGAATCAGAGGCGGGGATTCAGAGGCGGGGAATCAGAGGCGGGGAATCAGATGCGGGGAATCAGAGGCGGGGAATCAGAGGCGGGGTATCTGAGGAGGGGAATCAGAGGCGGGGAATCAGAGGCGGGGAATCAGAGGCGTGGAATCAGAGGCGGGGAATCAGAGGAGGGGAATCAGAAGTGGGGAATCAGAGGTGGGGAATCAGAGGCGGGAAATCAGAGGCAAGGAATCAGAGGCGGGCAATCAGAGGTGGGGAATCAGAGGCGGGGAATCAGATGCGGGGAATCAGCGGCGGTGAATCAGAGGCGGGGAATCAGAGGCGGGGAATCAGAGACGGGGAATCAGAAGTGGGGAAGCAGAGGTGGGGAATCAGAGGTGGGGAATCAGAGGCGCGGAATCGGAGGCGGGGAATCAGAGGTGGGGAATCAGAGGCAGGGAATCAGAGGTGGGCAATCAGATGCAGGGAATCAGAGGCAGGGAATCAGAGGCAGGGAATCAGAGGCAGGGAATCTGAGACGGCGAATATGAGGTGGTGAATCAGAGGCGGGGAAACAGGCGGGTAAACAGAGGCGGGGAATCAGAGGCAGGGAATCAGAGGCGGGGAATCAGAGGCAGGGAATTAGATGAAGGGAATCTGATGCAGGGAATCTGAGGCAGGGAATCTGTGGCAGGGAATCTGATGCGGGTTATCAGAAGGGGGAAATGAGATGTGGGAAACGAGATGCAGAGAAAGAGGCAAGGAAATAGAGGCAGGGAAAGAGAGGCAGGGAATCAGAGGCGGGGAATAAGAGGCGGGGAATCAGAGGCGGGGAATCAGAGGCGGGGAATCAGAGGCGGGGAATCAGAGGCAGGGAATCAGAGTCAGGGAATCAGAGGCAGGTAATCTGAGACGGCGAATATGAGGTGGTGAATCAGAGGCGGGGAAACAGGCGGGTAAACAGAGGCGGGGAATCAGAGGCAGGGAATCAGAGGCGGGGAATCAGAGGCAGGGAATCAGATGAAGGGAAACTGATGCAGGGAATCTGAGGCAGGGAATCTGAGGCAGGGAATCTGTGGCAGGGAATCTGTTGTGGGTTATCAGAAGGGGGAAATGAGATGTGAGAAAAGAGATGCAGAGAAAGAGGCACGGAAATAGAGGCAGGGAAAGAGAGGCAGGGTATCAGAGGCGGGTAATCAGAGGTGTGGAGTCAGAGGCTGTGAATCAGCGACACAGAAAGAGAGGCGTGGAATCAGAGGTGCGGAATGAGAGCCGGTGAATCTGAGCCGGGAAATCAGAAGCAGAGCAACAGAGGAGGTGATACATGGGTGCGGAATCGGACGCGGGGAATCAGAAGTGGGGACTCAGAGGCAGGGAATCAGAGGCAGGGAATCAGAGGAGGGTTATCAGAGGCAGGGAATCAGAGGCGGGGAATCAGAGGCGGAAAATCAGAGGCGGAGAAACAGAGGCAGGCAATCAGATGCAGGGAATCAGAGGCAGGGAATCAGAGGCAGAGAATCAGAGGCAGGGAATCTGAGGCTGGGACTCAGAGGTGGGGAATCAGAGGTGGGGAATCAGAGGCAGGGAATCAGATGAAGGGAATATGATGCAGGGAATCTGAGGCAGGGAATCTGTGGCAGGGAATCTGTGGCAGGGAATCTGATGCGGGCTATCAGAAGGGGGAAATGAGATGTGGGAAACGAGATGCAGAGAAAGAGGCACGGAAATAGAGGCAGGGAAAGAGAGGCAGGGAATCAGAGGCGGGGAATCAGAGGCGGGGAATCAGAGGCGGGGAATCAGAGGCGGGGAATCAGAGGCGGGGAATCAGAGGCGGGGAATCAGAGGCGGGGAATCAGAGGCAGGGAATCAGAGGCGGGCAATCAGAGGCGGCGAATCAGAGGCTTGGAATCAGAGGTGGGGAAAGAGATGTGGGGAAACGTAGGCCAGGAAAGTAGCGCGGAAAGGGAGGCGGTGAATCAGAGGCAGGGAATCAGAGGCGGGGAATGAGAGGCGGAGAATCAGAGGCGTGGAATCAGAGGTGGGGAAAGAGATGTGGGGAAACAGGCGGGTAAACAGAAGCGTGTAAACATAGGTGCATAAATAGAGGCGGCGAAAGAGATGGGCGAAACATAGTGGTTGGAACTTGTATGTTGAAAATGAGGTACACAGAACGGATCAAACAGAGTTGTTGAAATTGAGGGAGGGAAAGAGAGGCACGGAAAGATTGGAGGGGAAAGAGTGCAGGCAAAAGAGAGGCGTAGAGACAGAGGTGGGAATCAGTAGCGGGGAATAAGAGGCGGGGATTCAGAGGCAGGGAATCAGAGGCAGGGAATCAGAGGCAGGGAATCTGAGGTAGGGAATCTGTGGTGGGGAATCAGAGGCGGGGAAACAGGCGGGTAAACAGAGGCGGGTAAACATAGGCGGGGAATCAGAGGCGGGGAATCAGAGGCGGGGAACCAGAGGCGGGGAATCAGAGGCGGGGAATCAGATGCGGGGAATCAGAGGCGGGGAATCAGAGGCGGGGTATCAGAGGAGGGGAATCAGAGGCGGGGAATCTGAGGGGGGAATCAGAGGCGGGGAATCAGAGGCGTGGAATCAGAGGCGGGGAATCAGAGGCGGGGAATCAGAAGTGGGGAATCAGATGTGGGGAATCAGAGGCAGGGAATCAGAGGCAGGGAATCAGAGGCGGGCAATCAGAAGTGGGGAATCAGAGGCGGGGAATCAGAGGCGGGGAATCAGAGGCGGTGAATCAGAGGCGGGGAATCAGAGGCAGGAAATCAGAGGCGGGGAATCAGAGGCGTGGAATCAGAGGCGGGGAATCAGAGGCGGGGAATGAGAAGTGGGGAATCAGAGGTGGGGAATCAGAGGAGGGGAATCACAGGCGGGGAATCAGAGGCGGGCAATCAGATGCAGGGAATCAGACGCAGGGAATCAGAGGCAGGGAATCAGAGGCAGGGAATCTGAGGCAGGGAATTTGTGGTGGGGAATCAGAGGTGGGAAAACAGGCGGGTAAACAGAGGCGGGTAAACATAGGCGGGGAATCAGAGGCAGGGAATCAGAGTCGGGGAATCAGAGACGGGGATTCAGAGGCGGGGAATCAGAGGTGGGGAATCAGAGGCGGGTAATCAGAGGCGTGGTATCAGAGGCGGGGTATCAGAGGAGGGGAATCAGAGGCGGGTACTCAGTGGCGTGGAATCAGAGGTGGGGAATCAGAGGCGGGGAATCAGAGGTGGGGAATCAGAGGCGGGGATTCAGAGGCGGGGAATCAGAGGCGGGGAATCAGATGCGGGGAATCAGAGGCGGGGAATCAGATGCGGGGTATCTGAGGAGGGGAATCAGAGGCGGGGAATCAGAGGCGGGGAATCAGAGGCGTGGAATCAGAGGCGGGGAATCAGAGGAGGGGAATCAGAAGTGGGGAATCAGAGGTGGGGAATCAGAGGCGGGAAATCAGAGGCAAGGAATCAGAGGCGGGCAATCAGAGGTGGGGAATCAGAGGCGGGGAATCAGATGCGGGGAATCAGCGGCGGTGAATCAGAGGCGGGGAATCAGAGGCGGGGAATCAGAGACGGGGAATCAGAAGTGGGGAAGCAGAGGTGGGGAATCAGAGGTGGGGAATCAGAGGCGCGGAATCAGAGGCGGGGAATCAGAGGTGGGGTATCAGAGGCAGGGAATCAGAGGTGGGCAATCAGATGCAGGGAATCAGAGGCAGGGAATCAGAGGCAGGGAATCAGAGGCAGGGAATCTGAGACGGCGAATATGAGGTGGTGAATCAGAGGCGGGGAAACAGGCGGGTAAACAGAGGCGGGGAATCAGAGGCAGGGAATCAGAGGCGGGGAATCAGAGGCAGGGAATTAGATGAAGGGAATCTGATGCAGGGAATCTGAGGCAGGGAATCTGTGGCAGGGAATCTGATGCGGGTTATCAGAAGGGGGAAATGAGATGTGGGAAACGAGATGCAGAGAAAGAGGCAAGGAAATAGAGGCAGGGAAAGAGAGGCAGGGAATCAGAGGCGGGGAATAAGAGGCGGGGAATCAGAGGCGGGGAATCAGAGGCGGGGAATCAGAGGCGGGGAATCAGAGGCAGGGAATCAGAGTCAGGGAATCAGAGGCAGGGAATCTGAGACGGCGAATATGAGGTGGTGAATCAGAGGCGGGGAAACAGGCGGGTAAACAGAGGCGGGGAATCAGAGGCAGGGAATCAGAGGCGGGGAATCAGAGGCAGGGAATCAGATGAAGGGAAACTGATGCAGGGAATCTGAGGCAGGGAATCTGAGGCAGGGAATCTGTGGCAGGGAATCTGTTGTGGGTTATCAGAAGGGGGAAATGAGATGTGAGAAAAGAGATGCAGAGAAAGAGGCACGGAAATAGAGGCAGGGAAAGAGAGGCAGGGTATCAGAGGCGGGTAATCAGAGGTGTGGAGTCAGAGGCGGTGAATCAGCGACACAGAAAGAGAGGCGTGGAATCAGAGGTGCGGAATGAGAGCCGGTGAATCTGAGCCGGGAAATCAGAAGCAGAGCAACAGAGGAGGTGATACATGGGTGCGGAATCGGACGCGGGGAATCAGAAGTGGGGACTCAGAGGCAGGGAATCAGAGGCAGGGAATCAGAGGAGGGTTATCAGAGGCAGGGAATCAGAGGCGGGGAATCAGAGGCGAGGAATCAGAGGCGGGGAATCAGAGGCGGGGAATCAGAGGCGGAAAATCAGAGGCGGAGAAACAGAGGCAGGCAATCAGATGCAGGGAATCAGAGGCAGGGAATCAGAGGCAGAGAATCAGAGGCAGGGAATCTGAGGCTGGGACTCAGAGGTGGGGAATCAGAGGTGGGGAATCAGAGGCAGGGAATCAGATGAAGGGAATCTGATGCAGGGAATCTGAGGCAGGGAATCTGTGGCAGGGAATCTGTGGCAGGGAATCTGATGCGGGCTATCAGAAGGGGGAAATGAGATGTGGGAAACGAGATGCAGAGAAAGAGGCACGGAAATAGAGGCAGGGAAAGAGAGGCAGGGAATCAGAGGCGGGGAATCAGAGGCGGGGAATCAGAGGCGGGGAATCAGAGGCGGGGAATCAGAGGCGGGGAATCAGAGGCGGGGAATCAGAGGCGGGGAATCAGAGGCAGGGAATCAGAGGCGGGCAATCAGAGGCGGCGAATCAGAGGCTTGGAATCAGAGGTGGGGAAAGAGATGTGGGGAAACGTAGGCCAGGAAAGTAGCGCGGAAAGGGAGGCGGTGAATCAGAGGCAGGGAATCAGAGGCGGGGAATGAGAGGCGGAGAATCAGAGGCGTGGAATCAGAGGTGGGGAAAGAGATGTGGGGAAACAGGCGGGTAAACAGAAGCGTGTAAACATAGGTGCATAAATAGAGGCGGCGAAAGAGATGGGCGAAACATAGTGGTTGGAACTTGTATGTTGAAAATGAGGTACACAGAACGGATCAAACAGAGTTGTTGAAATTGAGGGAGGGAAAGAGAGGCACGGAAAGATTGGAGGGGAAAGAGTGCAGGCAAAAGAGAGGCGTAGAGACAGAGGTGGGAATCAGTAGCGGGGAATCAGAGGCGGGGATTCAGAGGCAGGAAATCAGATGAAGGAAATCTGATGCAGGGAATCTGAGGCAGGGTATCAGAGGCGGGGAATCAGAGGCGGGGTATCAGATGCGCATCATCAGAGGCGGGGAATCAGAGGCGGGGAATCAGAGGTGGGGTATCAGAGGCGGGGAAAGATATGTGGGGAAACGTAGGCCAGGAAAGTTGAGCGGAAAGGGAGGCAGGGAATCAGAGGCAGGGAATCAGAAGCAGTGAATCTGAGGCAGGGAATCTGAGGTGGGGAATCAGAGGCGGGGAAACAGGCGGGTAAACAGAGGCGGGTAAACATAGACGGTGAATAAGAGGCGGGGAATCAGAGGCAGGGAATCAGAGGCGGGGAATCAGAGGCGGGGAATCAGAGGCGGGGAATCAGAGTTGGGAATCAGAGGCGGGGAATCAGAGGCGGGGAATCAGAGGCAGGGAATCAGAGGCGGGCAATCAGAGGCGGCGAATCAGAGGCGTGGAATCAGAGGTGGGGAAAGAGATGTGGGGAAACGTAGGCCAGGAAAGTTGCGCTGAAAGGGAGGCGGTGTATCAGAGGCGGGGAATCAGAGGCGGGGAATGAGAGGCGGGGAATCAGAGGCGTGGAATCAGAGGTGGGGAAAGAGATGTGGGGAAACAGGCGGGTAAACAGAAGCGGGTAAACATAGGTGCATAAATAGAGGCGGCGAAAGAGATTGGCGAAACATAGTGGTTGGAACTTGTATGTTGAAAATGAGGTACACAGGACAGATCAAACAGAGTTGTTGAAATTGAGGGAGGGAAAGAGAGGCACGGAAAGAGTGGAGGGGAAAGAGTGCAGGCAAAAGAGAGGCGTAGAGACAGAGGTGGGGAATCAGAGGCTGGGAATCAGAGGCGGGGAATCAGAGGCAGGGAATCAGATGAAGGGAATCTGATGCAGGGAATCTGAGGCAGGGAATCTGAGGCAGGGAATCGGAGGCAGGGAATCTGAGGCAGGGAATCAGTAAAAAGTTATTAGAGGCAGGGTATCAGAGGCGGGGAATCAGAGGCGGGGTTTCAGATGCGGGTCATCAGAGGCGGGGAATCAGAGGCGGGGAATCAGAGGCGGGGTATCAGAGGCGGGGAAAGATATGTGGGGAAACGTAGGCCAGGAAAGTTGAGCGGAAAGGGAGGCAGTGAATCAGAGGTGGGGAATCAGATGCGGGGAATCAGAGGCGGGGAATCAGAGGCGGGGAATCAGAGGCGGGGAATCAGAAGCGGGGAATCAGAGGTGGGGAATCAGAGGCGGGGAATCAGAGGCGGAGAATCAGAGGCGGGCAATCAGATGCAGGGAATCAGAGGCAGGGAATCAGAGGCAGGGAATCTGAGGTAGGGAATATGAGGTAGGGAATCTGAGGTGGGGAATCAGAGGCGGGGAAACAGGCGGGTAAACAGAGGCGGGTAAACATAGGCGGGGAATCAGAGGCGGGGAATCAGAGGCGGGGAACCAGAGGCGGGGAATCAGAGGCGGGGAATCAGAAGCGGGGAATCAGAGGCGGGGAATCAGATGCGGGGATTCAGAGGAGGGGAATCAGAGGCGGAGAATCAGAGGCGGGCAATCAGATGCAGGGAATCAGAGGCAGGGAATCAGAGGAAGAGAATCAGAGGCAGGGAATCTGAGGCAGGGACTCAGAGGTGGGGAATCAGAGGCGGGGAATCAGAGGCAGGGAATCAGATGAAGGGAATCTGATGCAGGGAATCTGAGGCAGGGAATCTGAGGCTGGGAATCTGTGGCAGGGAATCTGATGCGGGTTATCAGAAGGGGGAAATGAGATGTGGGAAACGAGATGCAGAGAAAGAGGCACGGAAATAGATGCAGGGAAAGAGAGGCAGGGAATCAGAGGCGGGGAATCAGAGGCGGGGAATAAGAGGCGGGGAATCAGAGGCGGGGAATCAGAGGCGGGGAATCAGAGGCGGGGAATCAGAGGCGGAGAATCAGAGGCGGGCAATCAGATGCAGGGAATCAGAGGCAGGGAATCAGAGGCAGGGAATCAGAGGCAGGGAATCTGAGGTAGGGAATCTGAGGTGGGGAATCAGAGGCGGGGAAACAGGCGGGTAAACAGAGGCGGGTAAACATAGGCGGGGAATCAGAGGCGGGGAATCAGAGGCGGGGAACCAGAGGCGGGGAATCAGAGGCGGGAATCAGAGGCGGGGAATCAGAGGCGGAGAATCAGATGCGGGGAATCAGAGGCGGGGAATCAGAGGCGGGGTATCAGAGGAGGGGAATCAGAGGCGGGGAATCTGAGGGGGGAATCAGAGGCGGGGAATCAGAGGCGTGGAATCAGAGGCGGGGAATCAGAGGCGGGGAATCAGAAGTGGGGAATCAGATGTGGGGAATCAGAGGCAGGGAATCAGAGGCAGGGAATCAGAAGCGGGCAATCAGATGTGGGGAATCAGAGGCGGGGAATCAGAGGCGGGGAATCAGAGGCGGTGAATCAGAGGCGGGGAATCAGAGGCGGGGAATCAGAGGCGGGGAATCAGAGGCGTGGAATCAGAGGCGGGGAATCAGAGGCGGGGAATGAGAAGTGGGGAATCAGAGGTGGGGAATCGGAGGAGGGGAATCAGAGGCGGGGAATCAGAGGCGGGCAATCAGATGCAGGGAATCAGACGCAGGGAATCAGAGGCAGGGAATCAGAGGCAGGGAATCTGAGGCAGGGAATTTGTGGTGGGGAATCAGAGGTGGGAAAACAGGCGGGTAAACAGAGGCGGGTAAACATAGGCGGGGAATCAGAGGCAGGGAATCAGAGTCGGGGAATCAGAGACGGGGATTCAGAGGCGGGGAATCAGAGGTGGGGAATCAGAGGCGGGTAATCAGAGGCGTGGAATCAGAGGCGGGGAATCAGAGGAGGGGAATCAGAGGCGGGTACTCAGTGGCGTGGAATCAGAGGTGGGGAATCAGAGGCGGGGAATCAGAGGTGGGGAATCAGAGGCGGGGATTCAGAGGCGGGGAATCAGAGGCGGGGAATCAGATGCGGGGAATCAGAGGCGGGGAATCAGAGGCGGGGTATCTGAGGAGGGGAATCAGAGGCGGGGAATCAGAGGCGGGGAATCAGAGGCGGGGAATCAGAGGCGTGGAATCAGAGGCGGGGAATCAGAGGAGGGGAATCAGAAGTGGGGAATCAGAGGTGGGGAATCAGAGGCGGGAAATCAGAGGCAAGGAATCAGAGGAGGGCAATCAGAGGTGGGGAATCAGAGGCGGGGAATCAGATGCGGGGAATCAGCGGCGGTGAATCAGAGGCGGGGAATCAGAGGGAGGGAATCAGAGACGGGGAATCAGAAGTGGGGAAGCAGAGGTGGGGAATCAGAGGTGGGGAATCAGAGGCGCGGAATCAGAGGCGGGGAATCAGAGGAGGGGAATCAGAGGCAGGGAATCAGAGGCGGGCAATCAGATGCAGGGAATCAGAGGCAGGGAATCAGAGGCAGGGAATCAGAGGCAGGGAATCTGAGACGGCGAATATGAGGTGGTGAATCAGAGGCGGGGAAACAGGCGGGTAAACAGAGGCGGGGAATCAGAGGCAGGGAATCATAGGCGGGGAATCAGAGGCAGGGAATTAGATGAAGGGAATCTGATGCAGGGAATCTGAGGCAGGGAATCTGAGGCAGGGAATCTGATGCGGGTTATCAGAAGGGGGAAATGAGATGTGGGAAACGAGATGCAGAGAAAGAGGCAAGGAAATAGAGGCAGGGAAAGAGAGGCAGGGAATCAGAGGCGGGGAATAAGAGGCGGGGAATCAGAGGCGGGGAATCAGAGGCGGGGAATCAGAGGCGGGGAATCAGAGGCAGGGAATCAGAGTCAGGGAATCAGAGGCAGGGAATCTGAGACGGCGAATATGAGGTGGTGAATCAGAGGCGGGGAAACAGGCGGGTAAACAGAGGCGGGGAATCAGAGGCAGGGAATCAGAGGCGGGGAATCAGAGGCAGGGAATCAGATGAAGGGAAACTGATGCAGGGAATCTGAGGCAGGGAATCTGAGGCAGGGAATCTGTGGCAGGGAATCTGTTGTGGGTTATCAGAAGGGGGAAATGAGATGTGAGAAAAGAGATGCAGAGAAAGAGGCACGGAAATAGAGGCAGGGAAAGAGAGGCAGGGTATCAGAGGCGGGTAATCAGAGGTGTGGAGTCAGAGGCGGTGAATCAGCGACACAGAAAGAGAGGCGTGGAATCAGAGGTGCGGAATGAGAGCCGGTGAATCTGAGGCGGGAAATCAGAAGCAGAGCAACAGAGGAGGTGATACATGGGTGCGGAATCGGACGCGGGGAATCAGAAGTGGGGACTCAGAGGCAGGGAATCAGAGGCAGGGAATCAGAGGAGGGTTATCAGAGGCAGGGAATCAGAGGTGGGGAATCAGAGGCGAGGAATCAGAGGCGGGGAATCAGAGGCGGGGAATCAGAGGCGGAAAATCAGAGGCGGAGAAACAGAGGCAGGCAATCAGATGCAGGGAATCAGAGGCAGGGAATCAGAGGCAGAGAATCAGTGGCAGGGAATCTGAGGCAGGGACTCAGAGGTGGGGAATCAGAGGTGGGGAATCAGAGGCAGGGAATCAGATGAAGGGAATCTGATGCAGGGAATCTGAGGCAGGTAATCTGTGGCAGGGAATCTGTGGCAGGGAATCTGATGCGGGCTATCAGAAGGGGGAAATGAGATGTGGGAAACGAGATGCAGAGAAAGAGGCACGGAAATAGAGGAAGGGAAAGAGAGGCAGGGAATCAGAGGCGGGGAATCAGAGGCGGGGAATCAGAGGCGGGGAATCAGAGGCGGGGAATCAGAGGCGGGGAATCAGAGGCGAGGATTCAGAGGCGGGGAATCAGAGGCAGGGAATCAGAGGCGGGCAATCAGAGGCGGCGAATCAGAGGCTTGGAATCAGAGGTGGGGAAAGAGATGTGGGGAAACGTAGGCCAGGAAAGTAGCGCGGAAAGGGAGGCGGTGAATCAGAGGCAGGGAATCAGAGGCGGGGAATGAGAGGCGGAGAATCAGAGGCGTGGAATCAGAGGTGGGGAAAGAGATGTGGGGAAACAGGCGGGTAAACAGAAGCGGGTAAACATAGGTGCATAAATAGAGGCGGCGAAAGAGATGGGCGAAACATAGTGGTTGGAACTTATATGTTGAAAATGAGGTACACAGAACGGATCAAACAGAGTTGTTGAAATTGAGGGAGGGAAAGAGAGGCACGGAAAGATTGGAGGGGAAAGAGTGCAGGCAAAATAGAGGCGTAGAGACAGAGGTGGGAATCAGTAGCGGGGAATCAGAGGCGGGGATTCAGAGGCAGGAAATCAGATGAAGGGAATCTGATGCAGGGAATCTGAGGCAGGGAATCGGATGCAGGGAATCTGAGGCAGGGAATCAGTAAAAAGTCATCAGAGGCAGGGTATCAGAGGCGGGGAATCAGAGGCGGGGTATCAGATGCGCATCATCAGAGGCGGGGAATCAGAGGCGGGGAATCAGAGGTGGGGTATCAGAGGCGGGGAAAGATTTGTGGGGAAACGTAGGCCAGGAAAGTTGAGCGGAAAGGGAGGCAGGGAATCAGAGGCAGGGAATCAGAAGCAGGGAATCTGAGGCAGGGAATCTGAGGTGGGGAATCAGAGGCGGGGAAACAGGCGGGTAAAAAGAGGCGGGTAAACATAGACGGTGAATAAGAGGCGGGGAATCAGAGGCAGGGAATCAGAGGCGGGGAATCAGAGGCGGGGAATCAGAGGCGGGGAATCAGAGTTGGGAATCAGAGGCGGGGAATCAGAGGCGGGGAATCAGAGGCAGGGAATCAGAGGCGGGCAATCAGAGGCGGCGAATCAGAGGCGTGGAATCAGAGGTGGGGAAAGAGATGTGGGGAAACGTAGGCCAGGAAAGTTTCGCGGAAAGGGAGGCGGGGAATCAGAGGCGGGGAATCAGAGGCGGGGAATGAGAGGCGGGGAATCAGAGGCGTGGAATCAGAGGTGGGGAAAGAGATGTGGGGAAACAGGCGGGTAAACAGAAGCGGGTAAACATAGGTGCATAAATAGAGGCGGCGAAAGAGATTGGCGAAACATAGTGGTTGGAACTTGTATGTTGAAAATGAGGTACACAGAACAGATCAAACAGAGTTGTTGAAATTGAGGGAGGGAAAGAGAGGCACGGAAAGAGTGGAGGGGAAAGAGTGCAGGCAAAAGAGAGGCGTAGAGACAGAGGTGGGGAATCAGAGGCTGGGAATCGGAGGCGGGGAATCAGAGGCAGGGAATCAGATGAAGGGAATCTGATGCAGGGAATCTGAGGCAGGGAATCTGAGGCAGGGAATCGGAGGCAGGGAATCTGAGGCAGGGAATCAGTAAAAAGTTATTAGAGGCAGGGTATCAGAGGCGGGGAATCAGAGGCGGGGTTTCAGATGCGGGTCATCAGAGGCGGGGAATCAGAGGCGGGGAATCAGAGGCGGGGTATCAGAGGTGGGGAATCAGAGGCAGGGTATCAGAGGCGGGGAATCAGAGGCGGGGTATCAGATGCGCATCATCAGAGGCGGGGAATCAGAGGCGGGGAATGAGAGGTGGAGTATCAGAGGCGGGGAAAGATATGTGGGGAAACGTAGGCCAGGAAAGTTGAGCGGAAAGGGAGGCAGGGAATCAGAGGCAGGGAATCAGAAGCAGGGAATCTGAGGCAGGGAATCTGAGGTGGGGAATCAGAGGCGGGGAAACAGGCGGGTAAACAGAGGCGGGTAAACATAGACGGTGAATAAGAGGCGGGGAATCAGAGGCAGGGAATCAGAGGCGGGGAATCAGAGGCGGGGAATCAGAGGCGGGGAATCAGAGTTGGGAATCAGAGGCGGGGAATCAGAGGCGGGGAATCAGAGGCAGGGAATCAGAGGCGGGCAATCAGAGGCGGCGAATCAGAGGCGTGGAGTCAGAGGTGGGGAAAGAGATGTGGGGAAACGTAGGCCAGGAAAGTTGCGCGGAAAGGGAGGCGGTGAATCAGAGGCGGGGAATCAGAGGCGGGGAATGAGAGGCGGGGAATCAGAGGCGTGGAATCAGTGGTGGGGAAAGAGATGTGGGGAAACAGGCGGGTAAACAGAAGCGGGTAAACATAGGTGCATAAATAGAGGCGGCGAAAGAGATTGGCGAAACATAGTGGTTGGAACTTGTATGTTGAAAATGAGGTACACAGAACAGATCAAACAGAGTTGTTGAAATTGAGGGAGGGAAAGAGAGGCACGGAAAGAGTGGAGGGGAAAGAGTGCAGGCAAAAGAGAGGCGTAGAGACAGAGGTGGGGAATCAGAGGCTGGGAATCGGAGGCGGGGAATCAGAGGCAGGGAATCAGATGAAGGGAATCTGATGCAGGGAATCTGAGGCAGGGAATCTGAGGCAGGGAATCGGAGGCAGGGAATCTGAGGCAGGGAATCAGTAAAAAGTTATTAGAGGCAGGGTATCAGAGGCGGGGAATCAGAGGCGGGGTTTCAGATGCGGGTCATCAGAGGCGGGGAATCAGAGGCGGGGAATCAGAGGCGGGGTATCAGAGGTGGGGAAAGATATGTGGGGAAACGTAGGCCAGGAAAGTTGAGCGGAAAGGGAGGCAGTGAATCAGAGGTGGGGAATCAGAGGCGGGGAATCAGAGGCGGGGAATCAGAGGCGGGGAATCAGAGGCGGGGAATCAGAAGCGGGGAATCAGAGGTGGGGAATCAGAGGCGGGGAATCAGAGGCGGAGAATCAGAGGCGGGCAATCAGATGCAGGGAATCAGAGGCAGGGAATCAGAGGCAGGGAATCTGAGGTAGGGAATATGAGGTAGGGAATCTGAGGTGGGGAATCAGAGGCGGGGAAACAGGCGGGTAAACAGAGGCGGGTAAACATAGGCGGGGAATCAGAGGCGGGGAATCAGAGGCGGGGAACCAGAGGCGGGGAATCAGAGGCGGGGAATCAGAGGCGGGGAATCAGAGGCGGGGAATCAGATGCGGGGAATCAGAGGCGGGGAATCAGAGGCGGGGTATCAGAGGAGGGGAATCAGAGGCGGGGAATCAGAGGGGGGAATCAGAGGCGGGGAATCAGAGGCGTGGAATCAGAGGCAGGGAATCAGAGGCGGGGAATCAGAAGTGGGGAATCAGATGTGGGGAATCAGAGGCAGGGAATCAGAGGCAGGGAATCAGAGGCGGGCAATCAGAAGTGGGGAATCAGAGGCGGGGAATCAGAGGCGGGGAATCAGAGGCGGTGAATCAGAGGCGGGGAATCAGAGGCAGGGAATCAGAGGCGGGGAATCAGAGGAGGGGAATCAGAGGTGGGGAAAGAGATGTGGGGAAACAGGCGGGTAAACAGAAGCGGGTAAACATAGGTGCATAAATACAGGCGGCGAAAGAGATTGGCGAAACATAGTGGTTGGAACTTGTATGTTGAAAATGAGGTACACAGAACAGATCAAACAGAGTTGTTGAAATTGAGGGAGGGAAAGAGAGGCACGGAAAGAGTGGAGGGGAAAGAGTGCAGGCAAAAGAGAGGCGTAGAGACAGAGGTGGGGAATCAGAGGCTGGGAATCAGAGGCGGGGAATCAGAGGCAGGGAATCAGATGAAGGGAATCTGATGCAGGGAATCAGCGGCGGTGAATCAGAGGCGGGGAATCAGAGGCGGGGAATCAGAGACGGGGAATCAGAAGTGGGGAAGCAGAGGTGGGGAATCAGAGGTGGGGAATCAGAGGCGCGGAATCAGAGGCGGGGAATCAGAGGCGGGGAATCAGAGGCAGGGAATCAGAGGCGGGCAATCAGATGCAGGGAATCAGAGGCAGGGAATCAGAGGCAGGGAATCAGAGGCAGGGAATCTGAGACGGCGAATATGAGGTGGTGAATCAGAGGCGGGGAAACAGGCGGGTAAACAGAGGCGGGGAATCAGAGGCAGAAAATCAGAGGCGGGGAATCAGAGGCAGGGAATTAGATGAAGGGAATCTGATGAAGGGAATCTGAGGCAGGGAATCTGTGGCAGGGAATCTGATGCGGGTTATCAGAAGGGGGAAATGAGATGTGGGAAACGAGATGCAGAGAAAGAGGCAAGGAAATAGAGGCAGGGAAAGAGAGGCAGGGAATCAGAGGCGGGGAATAAGAGGTGGGGAATCAGAGGTGGGGAATCAGAGGCGGGGAATCAGAGGCGGGGAATCAGAGGCAGGGAATCAGAGTCAGGGAATCAGAGGCACGGAATCTGAGACGGCGAATATGAGGTGGTGAATCAGAGGCGGGGAAACAGGCGGGTAAACAGAGGCGGGGAATCAGAGGCAGGGAATCAGAGGCGGGGAATCAGAGGCAGGGAATCAGATGAAGGGAAACTGATGCAGGGAATCTGAGGCAGGGAATCTGAGGCAGGGAATCTGTGGCAGGGAATCTGTTGTGGGTTATCAGAAGGGGGAAATGAGATGTGAGAAAAGAGATGCAGAGAAAGAGGCACGGAAATAGAGGCAGGGAAAGAGAGGCAGGGTATCAGAGGCGGGTAATCAGAGGTGTGGAGTCAGAGGCGGTGAATCAGCGACACAGAAAGAGAGGCGTGGAATCAGAGGTGCGGAACGAGAGCCGGTGAATCTGAGCCGGGAAATCTGAAGCAGAGCAACAGAGGAGGTGATACATGGGTGTGGAATCGGACGCGGGGAATCAGAAGTGGGGACTCAGAGGCAGGAAATCAGAGGCAGGGAATCAGAGGAGGGTTATCAGAGGCAGGGAATCAGAGGTGGGGAATCAGAGGCGAGGAATCAGAGGCGGGGAATCAGAGGCGGGGAATCAGAGGCGGAAAATCAGAGGCGGAGAAACAGAGGCAGGCAATCAGATGCAGGGAATCAGAGGCAGGGAATCAGAGGCAGGGAATCAGAGGCGGGGAATCAGAGGCAGCGAATTAGATGAAGGGAATCTGATGAAGGGAATCTGAGGCAGGGAATCTGTGGCAGGGAATCTGATGCGGGTTATCAGAAGGGGGAAATGAGATGTGGGAAACGAGATGCAGAGAAAGAGGCAAGGAAATAGAGGCAGGGAAAGAGAGGCAGGGAATCAGAGGCGGGGAATAAGAGGTGGGGAATCAGAGGCGGGGAATCAGAGGCGAGGAATCAGAGGCGGGGAATCAGAGGCAGGGAATCAGAGTCAGGGAATCAGAGGCAGGGAATCTGAGATGGCGAATATGAGGTGGTGAATCAGAGGCGGGGAAACAGGCGGGTAAACAGAGGCGGGGAATCAGAGGTAGGGAATCAGAGGCGGGGAATCAGAGGCAGGGAATCAGATGAAGGGAAACTGATGCAGGGAATCTGAGGCAGGGAATCTGAGGCAGGGAATCTGTGGCAGGGAATCTGTTGTGGGTTATCAGAAGGGGGAAATGAGATGTGAGAAAAGAGATGCAGAGAAAGAGGCACGGAAATAGAGGCAGGGAAAGAGAGGCAGGGTATCAGAGGCGGGTAATCAGAGGTGTGGAGTCAGAGGCGGTGAATCAGCGACACAGAAAGAGAGGCGTGGAATCAGAGGTGCGGAACGAGAGCCGGTGAATCTGAGCCGGGAAATCAGAAGCAGAGCAACAGAGGAGGTGATACATGGGTGCGGAATCGGACGCGGGGAATCAGAAGTGGGGACTCAGAGGCAGGAAATCAGAGGCAGGGAATCAGAGGAGGGTTATCAGAGGCAGGGAATCAGAGGCGGGGAATCAGAGGCGAGGAATCAGAGGCGGGGAATCAGAGGCGGGGAATCAGAGGCGGAAAATCAGAGGCGGAAAATCAGAGGCGGAGAAACAGAGGCAGGCAATCAGATGCAGGGAATCAGAGGCAGGGAATCAGAGGCAGAGAATCAGAGGCAGGGAATCTGAGGCAGGGACTCAGAGGTGGGGAATCAGAGGTGGGGAATCAGAGGCAGGGAATCAGATGAAGGGAATCTGATGCAGGGAATCTGAGGCAGGGAATCTGTGGCAGGGAATCTGTGGCAGGGAATCTGATGCGGGCTATCAGAAGGGGGAAATGAGATGTGGGAAACGAGATGCAGAGAAAGAGGCACGGAAATAGAGGCAGGGAAAGAGAGGCAGGGAATCAGAGGCGGGGAATCAGAGGCGGGGAATCAGAGGCGGGGAATCAGAGGCGGGGAATCAGAGGCGGGGAATCAGAGGCGGGGAATCAGAGGCGGGGAATCAGAGGCAGGGAATCAGAGGCGGGCAAACAGAGGCGGCGAATCAGAGGCTTGGAATCAGAGGTGGGGAAAGAGATGTGGGGAAACGTAGGCCAGGAAAGTAGCGCGGAAAGGGAGGCGGTGAATCAGAGGCAGGGAATCAGAGGCGGGGAATGAGAGGCGGAGAATCAGAGGCGTGGAATCAGAGGTGGGGATAGAGATGTGGGGAAACAGGCGGGTAAACAGAAGCGTGTAAACATAGGTGCATAAATAGTGGCGGCGAAAGAGATGGGCGAAACATAGTGGTTGGAACTTGTATGTTGAAAATGAGGTACACAGAACGGATCAAACAGAGTTGTTGAAATTGAGGGAGGGAAAGAGAGGCACGGAAAGATTGGAGGGGAAAGAGTGCAGGCAAAAGAGAGGCGTAGAGACAGAGGTGGGAATCAGTAGCGGGGAATCAGAGGCGGGGATTCAGAGGCAGGAAATCAGATGAAGGGTTCTGATGCAGGGAATCTGAGGCAGGGAATCGGATGCAGGGAATCTGAGGCAGGGAATCAGTAAAAAGTCATCAGAGGCAGGGTATCAGAGGCGGGGAATCAGAGGCGGGGTATCAGATGCGCATCATCAGAGGCGGGGAATCAGAGGCGGGGAATCAGAGGTGGGGTATCAGAGGCGGGGAAAGATATGTGGGGAAACGTAGGCCAGGAAAGTTGAGCGGAAAGGGAGGCAGGGAATCAGAGGCAGGGAATCAGAAGCAGGGAATCTGAGGCAGGGAATCTGAGGTGGGGAATCAGAGGCGGAGAAACAGGCGGGTAAACAGAGGCGGGTAAAGATAGACGGTGAATAAGAGGCGGGGAATCAGAGGCAGGGAATCAGAGGCGGGGAATCAGAGGCGGGGAATCAGAGGCGGGGAATCAGAGTTGGGAATCAGAGGCGGGGAATCAGAGGCGGGGAATCAGAGGCAGGGAATCAGAGGCGGGCAATCAGAGGCGGCGAATCAGAGGCGTGGAATCAGAGGTGGGGAAAGAGATGTGGGGAAACGTAGGCCAGGAAAGTTTCGCGGAAAGGGAGGCGGTGAATCAGAGGCGGGGAATCAGAGGCGGGGAATGAGAGGCGGGGAATCAGAGGCGTGGAATCAGAGGTGGGGAAAGAGATGTGGGGAAACAGGCGGGTAAACAGAAGCGGGTAAACATAGGTGCATAAATAGAGGCGGCGAAAGAGATTGGCGAAACATAGTGGTTGGAACTTGTATGTTGAAAATGAGGTACACAGAACAGATCAAACAGAGTTGTTGAAATTGAGGGAGGGAAAGAGAGGCACGGAAAGAGTGGAGGGGAAAGAGTGCAGGCAAAAGAGAGGCGTAGAGACAGAGGTGCGGAATCAGAGGCTGGGAATCAGAGGCGGGGAATCAGAGGCAGGGAATCAGATGAAGGGAATCTGATGCAGGGAATCTGAGGCAGGGAATCTGAGGCAGGGAATCGGAGGCAGGGAATCTGAGGCAGGGAATCAGTAAAAAGTTATTAGAGGCAGGGTATCAGAGGCGGGGAATCAGAGGCGGGGTTTCAGATGCGGGTCATCAGAGGCGGGGAATCAGAGGCGGGGAATCAGAGGCGGGGTATCAGAGGCGGGGAAAGATATGTGGGGAAACGTAGGCCAGGAAAGTTGAGCGGAAAGGGAGGCAGTGAATCAGAGGTGGGGAATCAGAGGCGGGGAATCAGAGGCGGGGAATCAGAGGCGGGGAATCAGAAGCGGGGAATCAGAGGTGGGGAATCAGAGGCGGGGAATCAGAGGCGGAGAATCAGAGGCGGGCAATCAGATGCAGGGAATCAGAGGCAGGGAATCAGAGGCAGGGAATCTGAGGTAGGGAATATGAGGTAGGGAATCTGAGGTGGGGAATCAGAGGCGGGGAAACAGGCGGGTAAACAGAGGCGGGTAAACATAGGCGGGGAATCAGAGGCGGGGAATCAGAGGCGGGGAACCAGAGGCGGGGAATCAGAGGCGGGGAATCAGAGGCGGGGAATCAGAGGCGGGGAATCAGATGCCGGGAATCAGAGGCGGGGAATCAGAGGCGGGGTATCAGAGGAGGGGAATCAGAGGCGGGGAATCAGAGGGGGGAATCAGAGGCGGGGAATCAGAGGCGTGGAATCAGAGGCAGGGAATCAGAGGCGGGGAATCAGAAGTGGGGAATCAGATGTGGGGAATCAGAGGCAGGGAATGAGAGGCAGGGAATCAGAGGCGGGCAATCAGAAGTGGGGAATCAGAGGCGGGGAATCAGAGGCGGGGAATCAGAGGCGGTGAATCAGAGGCGGGGAATCAGAGGCGGGGAATCAGAGGCGGGGAATCAGAGGAGGGGAATCAGAGGTGGGGAAAGAGATGTGGGGAAACAGGCGGGTAAACAGAAGCGGGTAAACATAGGTGCATAAATAGAGGCGGCGAAAAAGATTGGCGAAACATAGTGGTTGGAACTTGTATGTTGAAAATGAGGTACACAGAACAGATCAAACAGAGTTGTTGAAATTGAGGGAGGGAAAGAGAGGCACGGAAAGAGTGGAGGGGAAAGAGTGCAGGCAAAAGAGAGGCGTAGAGACAGAGGTGGGGAATCAGAGGCTGGGAATCAGAGGCGGGGAATCAGAGGCAGGGAATCAGATGAAGGGAATCTGATGCAGGGAGTCTGAGGCAGGGAATCTGAGGCAGGGAATCGGAGGCAGGGAATCTGAGGCAGGGAATCAGTAAAAAGTTATTAGGGGCAGGGTATCAGAGGCGGGGAATCAGAGGCGGGGTATCAGATGCGGGTCATCAGAGGCGGGGAACCAGAGGCGGGGAATCAGAGGCGGGGTATCAGAGGCGGGGAAAGATATGTGGGGAAACGTAGGCCAGGAAAGTTGAGCGGAAAGGGAGGCAGTGAATCAGAGGTGGGGAATCAGAGGCGGGGAATCAGAGGCGGGGAATCAGAGGCGGGGAATCAGAGGCGGGGAATCAGAAGCGGGGAATCAGAGGTGGGAATCAGAGGCGGGGAATCAGAGGCGGAGAATCAGAGGCGGGCAATCAGATGCAGGGAATCAGAGGCAGGGAATCAGAGGCAGGGAATCATAGGCAGGGAATCTGAGGTAGGGAATCTGAGGTGGGGAATCAGAGGCGGGGAAACAGGCGAGTAAACAGAGGCGGGTAAACATAGGCGGGGAATCAGAGGCGGGGAATCAGAGGCGGGGAACCAGAGGCGGGGAATCAGAGGCGGGGAATCAGATGCGGGGAATCAGAGGCGGGGAATCAGAGGAGGGGAATCAGAGGCGGGGAATCAGAGGGGGGAATCAGAGGCGGGGAATCAGATGCGGGGAATCAGAGGCGGGGAATCAGAGGCGGGGTATCAGAGGAGGGGAATCAGAGGCGGGGAATCAGAGGGGGGAATCAGAGGCGGGGAATCAGAGGCGTGGAATCAGAGGCGGGGAATCAGAGGTGGGGAATCAGAGGCGGGGAATCAGAGGCGGAGAATCAGAGGCGGGCAATCAGATGCAGGGAATCAGAGGCAGGGAATCAGAGGCAGGGAATCTGAGGTAGGGAATATGAGGTAGGGAATCTGAGGTGGGGAATCAGAGGCGGGGAAACAGGCGGGTAAACAGATGCGGGTAAACATAGGCGGGGAATCAGAGGCGGGGAATCAGAGGCGGGGAACCAGAGGCGGGGAATCAGAGGCGGGGAATCAGAGGCGGGGAATCAGAGGCGGGGAATCAGATGCCGGCAATCAGAGGCGGGGAATCAGAGGCGGGGTATCAGAGGAGGGGAATCAGAGGCGGGGAATCAGAGGGGGGAATCAGAGGCGGGGAATCAGAGGCGTGGAATCAGAGGCAGGGAATCAGAGGCGGGGAATCAGAAGTGGGGAATCAGATGTGGGGAATCAGAGGCAGGGAATGAGAGGCAGGGAATCAGAGGCGGGCAATCAGAAGTGGGGAATCAGAGGCGGGGAATCAGAGGCGGGGAATCAGAGGCGGTGAATCAGAGGCGGGGAATCAGAGGCGGGGAATCAGAGGCGGGGAATCAGAGGAGGGGAATCAGAGGTGGGGAAAGAGATGTGGGGAAACAGGCGGGTAAACAGAAGCGGGTAAACATAGGTGCATAAATAGAGGCGGCGAAAAAGATTGGCGAAACATAGTGTTTGGAACTTGTATGTTGAAAATGAGGTACACAGAACAGATCAAACAGAGTTGTTGAAATTGAGGGAGGGAAAGAGAGGCACGGAAAGAGTGGAGGGGAAAGAGTGCAGGCAAAAGAGAGGCGTAGAGACAGAGGTGGGGAATCAGAGGCTGGGAATCAGAGGCGGGGAATCAGAGGCAGGGAATCAGATGAAGGGAATCTGATGCAGGGAATCTGAGGCAGGGAATCTGAGGCAGGGAATCGGAGGCAGGGAATCTGAGGCAGGGAATCAGTAAAAAGTTATTAGAGGCAGGGTATCAGAGGCGGGGAATCAGAGGCGGGGTATCAGATGCGGGTCATCAGAGGCGGGGAACCAGAGGCGGGGAATCAGAGGTGGGGTATCAGAGGCGGGGAAAGATATGTGGGGAAACGTAGGCCAGGAAAGTTGAGCGGAAAGGGAGGCAGTGAATCAGAGGTGGGGAATAAGAGGCGGGGAATCAGAGGCGGGGAATCAGAGGCGGGGAATCAGAGGCGGGGAATCAGAGGCAGGGAATCAGAGGCGGGCAATCAGAGGCGGCGAATCAGAGGCGTGGAATCAGAGGTGGGGAAAGAGATGTGGGGAAACGTAGGCCAGGAAAGTTGCGCGGAAAGGGAGGCGGTGAATCAGAGGCGGGGAATCAGAGGCGGGGAATGAGAGGCGGGGAATCAGAGGCGTGGAATCAGAGGTGGGGAAAGAGATGTGGGGAAACAGGCGGGTAAACAGAAGCGGGTAAACATAGGTGCATAAATAGAGGCGGCAAAAGAGATTGGCGAAACATAGTGGTTGGAAAATGTATGTTGAAAATGAGGTACACAGAACAGATCAAACAGAGTTGTTGAAATTGAGGGAGGGAAAGAGAGGCACGGAAAGAGTGGAGGGGAAAGAGTGCAGGCAAAAGAGAGGCGTAGAGACAGAGGTGGGGAATCAGAGGCTGGGAATCAGAGGCGGGGAATCAGAGGCAGGGAATCAGATGAAGGGAATCTGATGCAGGGAATCTGAGGCAGGGAATCTGAGGCAGGGAATCTGAGGTGGGGAATCAGAGGCGGGGAAACAGGCAGGTAAACAGAGGCGGGTAAACATAGACGGTGAATAAGAGGCGGGGAATCAGAGGCAGGGAATCAGAGGCGGGGTATCAGAGGTGGGGAATCAGAGGCGGGGAATCAGAGGTGGGGAATCAGAGGCGGGGAATCAGAGGCGGGGAATCAGAGGCAGGGAATCAGAGGCGGGCAATCAGAGGCGGCGAATCAGAGGCGTGGAATCAGAGGTGGGGAAAGAGATGTGGGGAAACGTAGGCCAGAAAAGTTGCGCGGAAAGGGAGGCGGTGAATCAGAGGCGGGGAATCAGAGGCGGGGAATGAGAGGCGGGGAATCAGAGGCGTGGAATCAGAGGTGGGGAAAGAGATGTGGGGAAACAGGCGGGTAAACAGAAGCGGGTAAACGTAGGTGCATAAATAGAGGCGGCGAAAGAGATTGGCGAAACATAGTGGTTGGAACTTGTATGTTGAAAATGAGGTACACAGAACAGATCAAACAGAGTTGTTGAAATTGAGGGAGGGAAAGAGAGGCACGGAAAGAGTGGAGGGGAAAGAGTGCAGGCAAAAGAGAGGCGTAGAGACAGAGGTGGGGAATCAGAGGCTGGGAATCAGAGGCGGGGAATCAGAGGCAGGGAATCAGATGAAGGGAATCTGATGCAGGGAATCTGAGGCAGGGAATCTGAGGCAGGGAATCGGAGGCAGGGAATCTGAGGCAGGGAATCAGTAAAAAGTTATTAGAGGCAGGGTATCAGAGGCGGGGAATCAGAGGCGGGGTATCAGATGCGGGTCATCAGAGGCGGGGAATCAGAGGCGGGGAATCAGAGGCGGGGTATCAGAGGCGGGGAAAGATATGTGGGGAAACGTAGGCCAGGAAAGTTGAGCGGAAAGGGAGGCAGTGAATCAGAGGTGGGGAATCAGAGGCGGGGAATCAGAGGCGGGGAATCAGAGGCGGGGAATCAGAGGCGGGGAATCAGAAGCGGGGAATCAGAGGTGGGAATCAGAGGCGGGGAATCAGAGGCGGAGAATCAGAGGCGGGCAATCAGATGCAGGGAATCAGAGGCAGGGAATCAGAGGCAGGGAATCAGAGGCAGGGAATCTGAGGTAGGGAATCTGTGGTGGGGAATCAGAGGCGGGGAAACAGGCGGGTAAACAGAGGCGGGTAAACATAGGCGGGGAATCAGAGGCGGGGAATCAGAGGCGGGGTATCAGATGCGGGTCATCAGAGGCGGGGAACCAGAGGCGGGGAATCAGAGGCGGGGTATCAGAGGCGGGGAAAGATATGTGGGGAAACGTAGGCCAGGAAAGTTGAGCGGAAAGGGAGGCAGTGAATCAGAGGTGGGGAATAAGAGGCGTGGAATCAGAGGCGGGGAATCAGAGGCGGGGAATCAGAGGCGGGGAATCAGAGGCAGGGAATCAGAGGCGGGCAATCAGAGGCGGCGAATCAGAGGCGTGGAATCAGAGGTGGGGAAAGAGATGTGGGGAAACGTAGGCCAGGAAAGTTGCGCGGAAAGGGAGGCGGTGAATCAGAGGCGGGGAATCAGAGGCGGGGAATGAGAGGCGGGGAATCAGAGGCGTGGAATCAGAGGTGGGGAAAGAGATGTGGGGAAACAGGCGGGTAAACAGAAGCGGGTAAACATAGGTGCATAAATAGAGGCGGCAAAAGAGATTGGCGAAACATAGTGGTTGGAAAATGTATGTTGAAAATGAGGTACACAGAACAGATCAAACAGAGTTGTTGAAATTGAGGGAGGGAAAGAGAGGCACGGAAAGAGTGGAGGGGAAAGAGTGCAGGCAAAAGAGAGGCGTAGAGACAGAGGTGGGGAATCAGAGGCTGGGAATCAGAGGCGGGGAATCAGAGGCAGGGAATCAGATGACGGGAATCTGATGCAGGGAATCTGAGGCAGGGAATCTGAGGCAGGGAATCTGAGGTGGGGAATCAGAGGCGGGGAAACAGGCAGGTAAACAGAGGCGGGTAAACATAGACGGTGAATAAGAGGCGGGGAATCAGAGGCAGGGAATCAGAGGCGGGGTATCAGAGGTGGGGAATCAGAGGCGGGGAATCAGAGGTGGGGAATCAGAGGCGGGGAATCAGAGGCGGGGAATCAGAGGCAGGGAATCAGAGGCGGGCAATCAGAGGCGGCGAATCAGAGGCGTGGAATCAGAGGTGGGGAAAGAGATGTGGGGAAACGTAGGCCAGAAAAGTTGCGCGGAAAGGGAGGCGGTGAATCAGAGGCGGGGAATCAGAGGCGGGGAATGAGAGGCGGGGAATCAGAGGCGTGGAATCAGAGGTGGGGAAAGAGATGTGGGGAAACAGGCGGGTAAACAGAAGCGGGTAAACGTAGGTGCATAAATAGAGGCGGCGAAAGAGATTGGCGAAACATAGTGGTTGGAACTTGTATGTTGAAAATGAGGTACACAGAACAGATCAAACAGAGTTGTTGAAATTGAGGGAGGGAAAGAGAGGCACGGAAAGAGTGGAGGGGAAAGAGTGCAGGCAAAAGAGAGGCGTAGAGACAGAGGTGGGGAATCAGAGGCTGGGAATCAGAGGCGGGGAATCAGAGGCAGGGAATCAGATGAAGGGAATCTGATGAAGGGAATCTGAGGCAGGGAATCTGAGGCAGGGAATCGGAGGCAGGGAATCTGAGGCAGGGAATCAGTAAAAAGTTATTAGAGGCAGGGTATCAGAGGCGGGGAATCAGAGGCGGGGTATCAGATGCGGGTCATCAGAGGCGGGGAATCAGAGGCGGGGAATCAGAGGCGGGGTATCAGAGGCGGGGAAAGATATGTGGGGAAACGTAGGCCAGGAAAGTTGAGCGGAAAGGGAGGCAGTGAATCAGAGGTGGGGAATCAGAGGCGGGGAATCAGAGGCGGGGAATCAGAGGCGGGGGTTCAGAGGCGGGGAATCAGAAGCGGGGAATCAGAGGTGGGAATCAGAGGCGGGGAATCAGAGGCGGAGAATCAGAGGCGGGCAATCAGATGCAGGGAATCAGAGGCAGGGAATCAGAGGCAGGGAATCAGAGGCAGGGAATCTGAGGTAGGGAATCTGTGGTGGGGAATCAGAGGCGGGGAAACAGGCGGGTAAACAGAGGCGGGTAAACATAGGCGGGGAATCAGAGGCGGGGAATCAGAGGCGGGGAACCAGAGGCGGGGAATCAGAGGCGGGGAATCAGATGCGGGGAATCAGAGGCGGGGAATCAGAGGCGGGGTATCAGAGGAGGGGAATCAGAGGCGGGGAATCTGAGGGGGGAATCAGAGGCGGGGAATCAGAGGCGTGGAATCAGAGGCGGGGAATCAGAGGCGGGGAATCAGAAGTGGGGAATCAGATGTGGGGAATCAGAGGCAGGGAATCAGAGGCAGGGAATCAGAGGCGGGCAATCAGAAGTGGGGAATCAGAGGCGGGGAATCAGAGGCGGGGAATCAGAGGCGGTGAATCAGAGGCGGGGAATCAGAGGCAGGGAATCAGAGGCGGGGAATCAGAGGCGTGGAATCAGAGGCGGGGAATCAGAGGCGGGGAATGAGAAGTGTGGAATCAGAGGTGGGGAATCAGAGGAGGGGAATCAGAGGCGGGGAATCAGAGGCGGGCAATCAGATGCAGGGAATCAGACGCAGGGAATCAGAGGCAGGGAATCAGAGGCAGGGAATCTGAGGCAGGGAATTTGTGGTGGGGAATCAGAGGTGGGAAAACAGGCGGGTAAACAGAGGCGGGTAAACATAGGCGGGGAATCAGAGGCAGGGAATCAGAGTCGGGGAATCAGAGACGGGGATTCAGAGGCGGGGAATCAGAGGTGGGGAATCAGAGGCGGGTAATCAGAGGCGTGGTATCAGAGGCGGGGTATCAGAGGAGGTGAATCAGAGGCGGGTACTCAGTGGCGTGGAATCAGAGGTGGGGAATCAGAGGCGGGGAATCAGAGGTGGGGAATCAGAGGCGGGGATTCAGAGGCGGGGAATCAGAGGCGGGGAATCAGATGCGGGGAATCAGAGGCGGGGAATCAGAGGCGGGGTATCTGAGGAGGGGAATCAGAGGCGGGGAATCAGAGGCGGGGAATCAGAGGCGTGGAATCAGAGGCGGGGAATCAGAGGAGGGGAATCAGAAGTGGGGAATCAGAGGTGGGGAATCAGAGGCGGGAAATCAGAGGCAAGGAATCAGAGGCGGGCAATCAGAGGCGGGGAATCAGAGGCGGGGAATCAGAGGCAGGGAATCAGAGGCGGGCAATCAGAGGCGGCGAATCAGAGGCGTGGAATCAGAGGTGGGGAAAGAGATGTGGGGAAACGTAGGCCAGGAAAGTTGCGCGGAAAGGGAGGCGGTGAATCAGAGGCGGGGAATCAGAGGCGGGGAATGAGAGGCGGGGAATCAGAGGCGTGGAATCAGAGGTGGGGAAAGAGATGTGGGGAAACAGGCGGGTAAACAGAAGCGGGTAAACATAGGTGCATAAATAGAGGCGGCAAAAGAGATTGGCGAAACATAGTGGTTGGAAAATGTATGTTGAAAATGAGGTACACAGAACAGATCAAACAGAGTTGTTGAAATTGAGGGAGGGAAAGAGAGGCACGGAAAGAGTGGAGGGGAAAGAGTGCAGGCAAAAGAGAGGCGTAGAGACAGAGGTGGGGAATCAGAGGCTGGGAATCAGAGGCGGGGAATCAGAGGCAGGGAATCAGATGAAGGGAATCTGATGCAGGGAATCTGAGGCAGGGAATCTGAGGCAGGGAATCTGAGGTGGGGAATCAGAGGCGGGGAAACAGGCAGGTAAACAGAGGCGGGTAAACATAGACGGTGAATAAGAGGCGGGGAATCAGAGGCAGGGAATCAGAGGCGGGGTATCAGAGGTGGGGAATCAGAGGCGGGGAATCAGAGGTGGGGAATCAGAGGCGGGGAATCAGAGGCGGGGAATCAGAGGCAGGGAATCAGAGGCGGGCAATCAGAGGCGGCGAATCAGAGGCGTGGAATCAGAGGTGGGGAAAGAGATGTGGGGAAACGTAGGCCAGAAAAGTTGCGCGGAAAGGGAGGCGGTGAATCAGAGGCGGGGAATCAGAGGCGGGGAATGAGAGGCGGGGAATCAGAGGCGTGGAATCAGAGGTGGGGAAAGAGATGTGGGGAAACAGGCGGGTAAACAGAAGCGGGTAAACGTAGGTGCATAAATAGAGGCGGCGAAAGAGATTGGCGAAACATAGTGGTTGGAACTTGTATGTTGAAAATGAGGTACACAGAACAGATCAAACAGAGTTGTTGAAATTGAGGGAGGGAAAGAGAGGCACGGAAAGAGTGGAGGGGAAAGAGTGCAGGCAAAAGAGAGGCGTAGAGACAGAGGTGGGGAATCAGAGGCTGGGAATCAGAGGCGGGGAATCAGAGGCAGGGAATCAGATGAAGGGAATCTGATGCAGGGAATCTGAGGCAGGGAATCTGAGGCAGGGAATCGGAGGCAGGGAATCTGAGGCAGGGAATCAGTAAAAAGTTATTAGAGGCAGGGTATCAGAGGCGGGGAATCAGAGGCGGGGTATCAGATGCGGGTCATCAGAGGCGGGGAATCAGAGGCGGGGAATCAGAGGCGGGGTATCAGAGGCGGGGAAAGATATGTGGGGAAACGTAGGCCAGGAAAGTTGAGCGGAAAGGGAGGCAGTGAATCAGAGGTGGGGAATCAGAGGCGGGGAATCAGAGGCGGGGAATCAGAGGCGGGGAATCAGAGGCGGGGAATCAGAAGCGGGGAATCAGAGGTGGGAATCAGAGGCGGGGAATCAGAGGCGGAGAATCAGAGGCGGGCAATCAGATGCAGGGAATCAGAGGCAGGGAATCAGAGGCAGGGAATCAGAGGCAGGGAATCTGAGGTAGGGAATCTGTGGTGGGGAATCAGAGGCGGGGAAACAGGCGGGTAAACAGAGGCGGGTAAACATAGGCGGGGAATCAGAGGCGGGGAATCAGAGGCGGGGAACCAGAGGCGGGGAATCAGAGACGGGGAATCAGATGCGGGGAATCAGAGGCGGGGAATCAGAGGCGGGGTATCAGAGGAGGGGAATCAGAGGCGGGGAATCTGAGGGGGGAATCAGAGGCGGGGAATCAGAGGCGTGGAATCAGAGGCGGGGAATCAGAGGCGGGGAATCAGAAGTGGGGAATCAGATGTGGGGAATCAGAGGCAGGGAATCAGAGGCAGGGAATCAGAGGCGGGCAATCAGAAGTGGGGAATCAGAGGCGGGGAATCAGAGGAGGGGAATCAGAGGCGGTGAATCAGAGGCGGGGAATCAGAGGCAGGGAATCAGAGGCGGGGAATCAGAGGCGTGGAATCAGAGGCGGGGAATCAGAGGCGGGGAATGAGAAGTGGGGAATCAGAGGTGGGGAATCAGAGGAGGGGAATCAGAGGCGGGGATTCAGAGGCGGGCAATCAGATGCAGGGAATCAGACGCAGGGAATCAGAGGCAGGGAATCAGAGGCAGGGAATCTGAGGCAGGGAATTTGTGGTGGGGAATCAGAGGTGGGAAAACAGGCGGGTAAACAGAGGCGGGTAAACATAGGCGGGGAATCAGAGACGGGGATTCAGAGGCGGGGAATCAGAGGTGGGGAATCAGAGGCGGGTAATCAGAGGCGTGGTATCAGAGGCGGGGTATCAGAGGAGGGGAATCAGAGGCGGGTACTCAGTGGCGTGGAATCAGAGGTGGGGAATCAGAGGCGGGGAATCAGAGGTGGGGAATCAGAGGCGGGGATTCAGAGGCGGGGAATCAGAGGCGGGGAATCAGATGCGGGGAATCAGAGGCGGGGAATCAGAGGCGGGGTATCTGAGGAGGGGAATCAGAGGCGGGGAATCAGAGGCGGGGAATCAGAGGCGTGGAATCAGAGGCGGGGAATCAGAGGAGGGGAATCAGAAGTGGGGAATCAGAGGTGGGGAATCAGAGGCGGGAAATCAGAGGCAAGGAATCAGAGGCGGGCAATCAGAGGTGGGGAATCAGAGGCGGGGAATCAGATGCGGGGAATCAGCGGCGGTGAATCAGAGGCGGGGAATCAGAGGCGGGGAATCAGAGACGGGGAATCAGAAGTGGGGAAGCAGAGGTGGGGAATCAGAGGTGGGGAATCAGAGGCGCGGAATCAGAGGCGGGGAATCAGAGGTGGGGAATCAGAGGCAGGGAATCAGAGGTGGGCAATCAGATGCAGGGAATCAGAGGCAGGGAATCAGAGGCAGGGAATCAGAGGCAGGGAATCTGAGACGGCGAATATGAGGTGGTGAATCAGAGGCGGGGAAACAGGCGGGTAAACAGAGGCGGGGAATCAGAGGCAGGGAATCAGAGGCGGGGAATCAGAGGCAGGGAATTAGATGAAGGGAATCTGATGCAGGGAATCTGAGGCAGGGAATCTGTGGCAGGGAATCTGATGCTGGTTATCAGAAGGGGGAAATGAGATGTGGGAAACGAGATGCAGAGAAAGAGGCAAGGAAATAGAGGCAGGGAAAGAGAGGCAGGGAATCAGAGGCGGGGAATAAGAGGCGGGGAATCAGAGGCGGGGAATCAGAGGCGGGGAATCAGAGGCGGGGAATCAGAGGCAGGGAATCAGAGTCAGGGAATCAGAGGCAGGGAATCTGAGACGGCGAATATGAGGTGGTGAATCAGAGGCGGGGAAACAGGCGGGTAAACAGAGGCGGGGAATCAGAGGCAGGGAATCAGAGGCGGGGAATCAGAGGCAGGGAATCAGATGAAGGGAAACTGATGCAGGGAATCTGAGGCAGGGAATCTGAGGCAGGGAATCTGTGGCAGGGAATCTGTTGTGGGTTATCAGAAGGGGGAAATGAGATGTGAGAAAAGAGATGCAGAGAAAGAGGCACGGAAATAGAGGCAGGGAAAGAGAGGCAGGGTATCAGAGGCGGGTAATCAGAGGTGTGGAGTCAGAGGCGGTGAATCAGCGACACAGAAAGAGAGGCGTGGAATCAGAGGTGCGGAATGAGAGCCGGTGAATCTGAGCCGGGAAATCAGAAGCAGAGCAACAGAGGAGGTGATACATGGGTGCGGAATCGGACGCGGGGAATCAGAAGTGGGGACTCAGAGGCAGGGAATCAGAGGCAGGGAATCAGAGGAGGGTTATCAGAGGCAGGGAATCAGAGGCGGGGAATCAGAGGCGAGGAATCAGAGGCGGGGAATCAGAGGCGGGGAATCAGAGGCGGAAAATCAGAGGCGGAGAAACAGAGGCAGGCAATCAGATGCAGGGAATCAGAGGCAGGGAATCAGAGGCAGAGAATCAGAGGCAGGGAATCTGAGGCTGGGACTCAGAGGTGGGAAATCAGAGGTGGGGAATCAGAGGCAGGGAATCAGATGAAGGGAATCTGATGCAGGGAATCTGAGGCAGGGAATCTGTGGCAGGGAATCTGTGGCAGGGAATCTGATGCGGGCTATCAGAAGGGGGAAATGAGATGTGGGAAACGAGATGCAGAGAAAGAGGCACGGAAATAGAGGCAGGGAAAGAGAGGCGGGGAATCAGAGGCGGGGAATCAGAGGCGGGGAATCAGAGGCGGGGAATCAGAGGCGGGGAATCAGAGGCGGGGAATCAGAGGCGGGGAATCAGAGGCGGGGAATCAGAGGCAGGGAATCAGAGGCGGGCAATCAGAGGCGGCGAATCAGAGGCTTGGAATCAGAGGTGGGGAAAGAGATGTGGGGAAACGTAGGCCAGGAAAGTAGCGCGGAAAGGGAGGCGGTGAATCAGAGGCAGGGAATCAGAGGCGGGGAATGAGAGGCGGAGAATCAGAGGCGTGGAATCAGAGGTGGGGAAAGAGATGTGGGGAAACAGGCGGGTAAACAGAAGCGTGTAAACATAGGTGCATAAATAGAGGCGGCGAAAGAGATGGGCGAAACATAGTGGTTGGAACTTGTATGTTGAAAATGAGGTACACAGAACGGATCAAACAGAGTTGTTGAAATTGAGGGAGTGAAAGAGAGGCACGGAAAGATTGGAGGGGAAAGAGTGCAGGCAAAAGAGAGGCGTAGAGACAGAGGTGGGAATCAGTAGCGGGGAATAAGAGGCGGGGATTCAGAGGCAGGGAATCAGAGGCAGGGAATCAGAGGCAGGGAATCTGAGGTAGGGAATCTGTGGTGGGGAATCAGAGGCGGGGAAACAGGCGGGTAAACAGAGGCGGGTAAACATAGGCGGGGAATCAGAGGCGGGGAATCAGAGGCGGGGAACCAGAGGCGGGGAATCAGAGGCGGGGAATCAGATGCGGGGAATCAGAGGCGGGGAATCAGAGGCGGGGTATCAGAGGAGGGGAATCAGAGGCGGGGAATCTGAGGGGGGAATCAGAGGCGGGGAATCAGAGGCGTGGAATCAGAGGCGGGGAATCAGAGGCGGGGAATCAGAAGTGGGGAATCAGATGTGGGGAATCAGAGGCAGGGAATCAGAGGCAGGGAATCAGAGGCGGGCAATCAGAAGTGGGGAATCAGAGGCGGGGAATCAGAGGCGGGGAATCAGAGGCGGTGAATCAGAGGCGGGGAATCAGAGGCAGGGAATCAGAGGCGGGGAATCAGAGGCGTGGAATCAGAGGCGGGGAATCAGAGGCGGGGAATGAGAAGTGGGGAATCAGAGGTGGGGAATCAGAGGAGGGGAATCACAGGCGGGGAATCAGAGGCGGGCAATCAGATGCAGGGAATCAGACGCAGGGAATCAGAGGCAGGGAATCAGAGGCAGGGAATCTGAGGCAGGGAATTTGTGGTGGGGAATCAGAGGTGGGAAAACAGGCGGGTAAACAGAGGCGGGTAAACATAGGCGGGGAATCAGAGGCAGGGAATCAGAGTCGGGGAATCAGAGACGGGGATTCAGAGGCGGGGAATCAGAGGTGGGGAATCAGAGGCGGGTAATCAGAGGCGTGGTATCAGAGGCGGGGTATCAGAGGAGGGGAATCAGAGGCGGGTACTCAGTGGCGTGGAATCAGAGGTGGGGAATCAGAGGCGGGGAATCAGAGGTGGGGAATCAGAGGCGGGGATTCAGAGGCGGGGAATCAGAGGCGGGGAATCAGATGCGGGGAATCAGAGGCGGGGAATCAGAGGCGGGGTATCTGAGGAGGGGAATCAGAGGCGGGGAATCAGAGGCGGGGAATCAGAGGCGTGGAATCAGAGGCGGGGAATCAGAGGAGGGGAATCAGAAGTGGGGAATCAGAGGTGGGGAATCAGAGGCGGGAAATCAGAGGCAAGGAATCAGAGGCGGGCAATCAGAGGTGGGGAATCAGAGGCGGGGAATCAGATGCGGGGAATCAGCGGCGGTGAATCAGAGGCGGGGAATCAGAGGCGGGGAATCAGAGACGGGGAATCAGAAGTGGGGAAGCAGAGGTGGGGAATCAGAGGTGGGGAATCAGAGGCGCGGAATCAGAGGCGGGGAATCAGAGGCGGGGAATCAGAGGTGGGGAATCAGAGGCGGAGAATCAGAGGCGGGCAATCAGATGCAGGGAATCAGAGGCAGGGAATCAGAGGCGGGGAATCAGAGTCGGGGTATCAGAGGAGGGGAATCAGATGCGGGGAATCAGAGGCGGGGAATCAGAGGCGGGGAATCAGAGGCAGGGAATCAGAGGCGGGCAATCAGCAGGGGGGAATCAGAGGCGGGGAATCAGAGGCGGGGAATCAGAGGCAGGGAATCAGAGACAGGGAATCAGAGTCGGGGAATCAGAGACGGGGATTCAGAGGCGGGGAATCAGAGGTGGGGAATCAGAGGCGGGTAATCAGAGGCGTGGAATCAGAGGCGGGGAATCAGAGGAGGGGAATCAGAGGCGGGTACTCAGTGGCGTGGAATCAGAGGTGGGGAATCAGAGGCGGGGAATCAGAGGTGGGGAATCAGAGGCGGGGATTCAGAGGCGGGGAATCAGAGGCGGGGAATCAGATGCGGGGAATCAGAGGCGGGGAATCAGAGGCGGGGTATCTGAGGAGGGAAATCAGAGGCGGGGAATCAGAGGCGGGGAATCAGAGGCGGGGAATCAGAGGCGTGGAATCAGAGGCGGGGAATCAGAGGAGGGGAATCAGAAGTGGGGAATCAGAGGTGGGGAATCAGAGGCGGGAAATCAGAGGCAAGGAATCAGAGGCGGGCAATCAGAGGTGGGGAATCAGAGGTGGGGAATCAGATGCGGGGAATCAGCGGCGGTGAATCAGAGGCGGGGAATCAGAGGCGGGGAATCAGAGACGGGGAATCAGAAGTGGGGAAGCAGAGGTGGGGAATCAGAGGTGGGGAATCAGAGGCGCGGAATCAGAGGCGGGGAATCAGAGGCGGGGAATCAGAGGCAGGGAATCAGAGGCGGGCAATCAGATGCAGGGAATCAGAGGCACGGAATCAGAGGCAGGGAATCAGAGGCAGGGAATCTGAGACGGCGAATATGAGGTGGTGAATCAGAGGCGGGGAAACAGGCGGGTAAACAGAGGCGGGGAATCAGAGGCAGGGAATCAGAGGCGGGGAATCAGAGGCAGGGAATTAGATGAAGGGAATCTGATGCAGGGAATCTGAGGCAGGGAATCTGTGGCAGGGAATCTGATGCGGGTTATCAGAAGGGGGAAATGAGATGTGGGAAACGAGATGCAGAGAAAGAGGCAAGGAAATAGAGGCAGGGAAAGAGAGGCAGGGAATCAGAGGCGGGGAATAAGAGGCGGGGAATCAGAGGCGGGGAATCAGAGGCGAGGAATCAGAGGCGGGGAATCAGAGGCAGGGAATCAGAGTCAGGGAATCAGAGGCAGGGAATCTGAGACGGCGAATATGAGGTGGTGAATCAGAGGCGGGGAAACAGGCGGGTAAACAGAGGCGGGGAATCAGAGGCAGGGAATCAGAGGCGGGGAATCAGTGACAGGGAATCAGATGAAGGGAAACTGATGCAGGGAATCTGAGGCAGGGAATCTGAGGCAGGGAATCTGTGGCAGGGAATCTGTTGTGGGTTATCAGAAGGGGGAAATGAGATGTGAGAAAAGAGATGCAGAGAAAGAGGCATGGAAATAGAGGCAGGGAAAGAGTGGCAGGGTATCAGAGGCGGGTAATCAGAGGTGTGGAGTCAGAGGCGGTGAATCAGCGACACAGAAAGAGAGGCGTGGAATCAGAGGTGCGGAATGAGAGCCGGTGAATCTGAGCCGGGAAATCAGAAGCAGAGCAACAGAGGAGGTGATACATGGGTGCGGAATCGGACGCGGGGAATCAGAAGTGGGGACTCAGAGGCAGGGAATCAGAGGCAGGGAATCAGAGGAGGGTTATCAGAGGCAGGGAATCAGAGGCGGGGAATCAGAGGCGAGGAATCAGAGGCGGGGAATCAGAGGCGGGGAATCAGAGGCGGAAAATCAGAGGCGGAGAAACAGAGGCAGGCAATCAGATGCAGGGAATCAGAGGTGGGGAATCAGAGGCAGGGAATCAGATGAAGTGAATCTGATGCAGGGAATCTGAGGCAGGGAATCTGTGGCAGGGAATCTGTGGCAGGGAATCTGATGCGGGCTATCAGAAGGGGGAAATGAGATGTGGGAAACGAGATGCAGAGAAAGAGGCACGGAAATAGAGGCAGGGAAAGAGAGGCAGGGAATCAGAGGCGGGGAATCAGAGGCGGGGAATCAGAGGCGGGGAATCAGAGGCGGGGAATCAGAGGCGGGGAATCAGAGGCGGGGAATCAGAGGCGGGGAATCAGAGGCGGGGAATCAGAGGCGGGCAATCAGAGGCGGCGAATCAGAGGCTTGGAATCAGAGGTGGGGAAAGAGATGTGGGGAAACGTAGGCCAGGAAAGTAGCGCGGAAAGGGAGGCGGTGAATCAGAGGCAGGGAATCAGAGGCGGGGAATGAGAGGCGGAGAATCAGAGGCGTGGAATCAGAGGTGGGGAAAGAGATGTGGGGAAACAGGCGGGTAAACAGAAGCGTGTAAACATAGGTGCATAAATAGAGGCGGCGAAAGAGATGGGCGAAACATAGTGGTTGGAACTTGTATGTTGAAAATGAGGTACACAGAACGGATCAAACAGAGTTGTTGAAATTGAGGGAGGGAAAGAGAGGCACGGAAAGATTGGAGGGGAAAGAGTGCAGGCAAAAGAGAGGCGTAGAGACAGAGGTGGGAATCAGTAGCGGGGAATCAGAGGCGGGGATTCAGAGGCAGGAAATCAGATGAAGGGAATCTGATGCAGGGAATCTGAGGCAGGGAATCGGATGCAGGGAATCTGAGGCAGGGAATCAGTAAAAAGTCATCAGAGGCAGGGTATCAGAGGCGGGGAATCAGAGGCGGGGTATCAGATGCGCATCATCAGAGGCGGGGAATCAGAGGCGGGGAATCAGAGGTGGGGTATCAGAGGCGGGGAAAGATATGTGGGGAAACGTAGGCCAGGAAAGTTGAGCGGAAAGGGAGGCAGGGAATCAGAGGCAGGGAATCAGAAGCAGGGAATCTGAGGCAGGGAATCTGAGGTGGGGAATCAGAGGCGGGGAAACAGGCGGGTAAACTGAGGCGGGTAAACATAGACGGTGAATAAGAGGCGGGGAATCAGAGGCAGGGAATCAGAGGCGGGGAATCAGAGGCGGGGAATCAGAGGCGGGGAATCAGAGTTGGGAATCAGAGGCGGGGAATCAGAGGCGGGGAATCAGAGGCAGGGAATCAGAGGCGGGCAATCAGAGGCGGCGAATCAGAGGCGTGGAATCAGAGGTGGGGAAAGAGATGTGGGGAAACGTAGGCCAGGAAAGTTGCGCGGAAAGGGAGGCGGTGAATCAGAGGCGGGGAATCAGAGGCGGGGAATGAGAGGCGGGGAATCAGAGGCGTGGAATCAGAGGTGGGGAAAGAGATGTGGGGAAACAGGCGGGTAAACAGAAGCGGGTAAACATAGGTGCATAAATAGAGGCGGCGAAAGAGATTGGCGAAACATAGTGGTTGGAACTTGTATGTTGAAAATGAGGTACACAGAACAGATCAAACAGAGTTGTTGAAATTGAGGGAGGGAAAGAGAGGCACGGAAAGAGTGGAGGGGAAAGAGTGCAGGCAAAAGAGAGGCGTAGAGACAGAGGTGGGGAATCAGAGGCTGGGAATCAGAGGCGGGGAATCAGAGGCAGGGAATCAGATGAAGGGAATCTGATGCAGGGAATCTGAGGCAGGGAATCTGAGGCAGGGAATCGGAGGCAGGGAATCTGAGGCAGGGAATCAGTAAAAAGTTATTAGAGGCAGGGTATCAGAGGCGGGGAATCAGAGGCGGGGTTTCAGATGCGGGTCATCAGAGGCGGGGAATCAGAGGCGGGGAATCAGAGGCGGGGTATCAGAGGCGGGGAAAGATATGTGGGGAAACGTAGGCCAGGAAAGTTGAGCGGAAAGGGAGGCAGTGAATCAGAGGTGGGGAATCAGAGGCGGGGAATCAGAGGCGGGGAATCAGAGGCGGGGAATCAGAGGCGGGGAATCAGAAGCGGGGAATCAGAGGTGGGGAATCAGAGGCGGGGAATCAGAGGCGGAGAATCAGAGGCGGGCAATCAGATGCAGGGAATCAGAGGCAGGGAATCAGAGGCAGGGAATCTGAGGTAGGGAATATGAGGTAGGGAATCTGAGGTGGGGAATCAGAGGCGGGGAAACAGGCGGGTAAACAGAGGCGGGTAAACATAGGCGGGCAATCAGAGGCGGGGAATCAGAGGCGGGGAACCAGAGGCGGGGAATCAGAGGCGGGGAATCAGATGCGGGGAATCAGAGGCGGGGAATCAGAGGCGGGGTATCTGAGGAGGGGAATCAGAGGCGGGGAATCAGAGGCGGGGAATCAGAGGCGGGGAATCAGAGGCGTGGAATCAGAGGCGGGGAATCAGAGGAGGGGAATCAGAAGTGGGGAATCAGAGGTGGGGATTCAGAGGCGGGAAATCAGAGGCAAGGAATCAGAGGCGGGCAATCAGAGGTGGGGAATCAGAGGCGGGGAATCAGATGCGGGGAATCAGCGGCGGTGAATCAGAGGCGGGGAATCAGAGGCGGGGAATCAGAGACGGGGAATCAGAAGTGGGGAAGCAGAGGTGGGGAATCAGAGGTGGGTAATCAGAGGCGCGGAATCAGAGGCGGGGAATCAGAGGCGGGGAATCAGAGGCAGGGAATCAGAGGCGGGCAATCAGATGCAGGGAATCAGAGGCAGGGAATCAGAGGCAGGGAATCAGAGGCAGGGAATCTGAGACGGCGAATATGAGGTGGTGAATCAGAGGCGGGGAAACAGGCGGGTAAACAGAGGCGGGGAATCAGAGGCAGGGAATCAGAGGCGGGGAATCAGAGGCAGGGAATTAGATGAAGGGAATCTGATGCAGGGAATCTGAGGCAGGGAATCTGTGGCAGGGAATCTGATGCGGGTTATCAGAAGGGGGAAATGAGATGTGGGAAACGAGATGCAGAGAAAGAGGCAAGGAAATAGAGGCAGGGAAAGAGAGGCAGGGAATCAGAGGCGGGGAATAAGAGGCGGGGAATCAGAGGCGGGGAATCAGAGGCGGGGAATCAGAGGCAGGGAATCAGAGTCAGGGAATCAGAGGCAGGGAATCTGAGACGGCGAATATGAGGTGGTGAATCAGAGGCGGGGAAACAGGCGGGTAAACAGAGGCGGGGAATCAGAGGCAGGGAATCAGAGGCGGGGAATCAGTGGCAGGGAATCAGATGAAGGGAAACTGATGCAGGGAATCTGAGGCAGGGAATCTGAGGCAGGGAATCTGTGGCAGGGAATCTGTTGTGGGTTATCAGAAGGGGGAAATGAGATGTGAGAAAAGAGATGCAGAGAAAGAGGCATGGAAATAGAGGCAGGGAAAGAGAGGCAGGGTATCAGAGGCGGGTAATCAGAGGTGTGGAGTCAGAGGCGGTGAATCAGCGACACAGAAAGAGAGGCGTGGAATCAGAGGTGCGGAATGAGAGCTGGTGAATCTGAGCCGGGAAATCAGAAGCAGAGCAACAGAGGAGGTGATACATGGGTGCGGAATCGGACGCAGGGAATCAGAAGTGGGGACTCAGAGGCAGGGAATCAGAGGCAGGGAATCAGAGGAGGGTTATCAGAGGCAGGGAATCAGAGGCGGGGAATCAGAGGCGAGGAATCAGAGGCGGGGAATCAGAGGCGGGGAATCAGAGGCGGAAAATCAGAGGCGGAGAAACAGAGGCGGGGAATCAGAGTTGGGAATCAGAGGCGGGGAATCAGAGGCGGTGAATCAGAGGCGGGGAATCAGAGGCGGGGAATCAGAGGCGTGGAATCAGAGGTGGGGAAAGAGATGTGGTGAAACGTAGGCCAGGAAAGTTGCGCGGAAAGGGAGGCGGTGAATCAGAGGCGGGGAATCAGAGGCGGGGAATGAGAGGCGGGGAATCAGAGGCGTGGAATCAGAGGTGGGGAAAGAGATGTGGGGAAACAGGCGGGTAAACAGAAGCGGGTAAACATAGGTGCATAAATAGAGGCGGCAAAAGAGATTGGCGAAACATAGTGGTTGGAACTTGTATGTTGAAAATGAGGTATACAGAACAGATCAAACAGAGTTGTTGAAATTGAGGGAGGGAAAGAGAGGCACGGAAAGAGTGGAGGGGAAAGAGTGCAGGCAAAAGAGAGGCGTAGAGACAGAGGTGGGGAATCAGAGGCTGGGAATCAGAGGCGGGGAATCAGAGGCAGGGAATCAGATGAAGGGAATCTGATGCAGGGAATCTGAGGCAGGGAATCTGAGGCAGGGAATCGGAGGCAGGGAATCTGAGGCAGGGAATCAGTAAAAAGTTATTAGAGGCAGTGTATCAGAGGCGGGGAATCAGAGGCGGGGTTTCAGATGCGGGTCATCAGAGGCGGGGAATCAGAGGCGGGGAATCAGAGGCGGGGTATCAGAGGCGGGGAAAGATATGTGGGGAAACGTAGGCCAGGAAAGTTGAGCGGAAAGGGAGGCAGTGAATCAGAGGTGGGGAATCAGAGGCGGGGAATCAGAGGCGGGGAATCAGAGGCGGGGAATCAGAGGCGGGGAATCAGAAGCGGGGAATCAGAGGTGGGGAATCAGAGGCGGGGAATCAGAGGCGGAGAATCAGAGGCGGGCAATCAGATGCAGGGAATCAGAGGCAGGGAATCTGAGGTAGGGAATATGAGGTAGGGAATCTGAGGTGGGGAATCAGAGGCGGGGAAACAGGCGGGTAAACAGAGGCGGGTAAACATAGGCGGGCAATCAGAGGCGGGGAATCAGAGGCGGGGAACCAGAGGCGGGGAATCAGAGGCGGGGAATCAGATGCGGGGAATCAGAGGCGGGGAATCAGAGGCGGGGTATCTGAGGAGGGGAATCAGAGGCGGGGAATCAGAGGCGGGGAATCAGAGGCGGGGAATCAGAGGCGTGGAATCAGAGGCGGGGAATCAGAGGAGGGGAATCAGAAGTGGGGAATCAGAGGTGGGGATTCAGAGGCGGGAAATCAGAGGCAAGGAATCAGAGGCGGGCAATCAGAGGTGGGGAATCAGAGGCGGGGAATCAGATGCGGGGAATCAGCGGCGGTGAATCAGAGGCGGGGAATCAGAGGCGGGGAATCAGAGATGGGGAATCAGAAGTGGGGAAGCAGAGGTGGGGAATCAGAGGTGGGTAATCAGAGGCGCGGAATCAGAGGCGGGGAATCAGAGGCGGGGAATCAGAGGCAGGGAATCAGAGGCGGGCAATCAGATGCAGGGAATCAGAGGCAGGGAATCAGAGGCAGGGAATCAGAGGCAGGGAATCTGAGACGGCGAATATGAGGTGGTGAATCAGAGGCGGGGAAACAGGCGGGTAAACAGAGGCGGGGAATCAGAGGCAGGGAATCAGAGGCGGGGAATCAGAGGCAGGCAATTAGATGAAGGGAATCTGATGCAGGGAATCTGAGGCAGGGAATCTGTGGCAGGGAATCTGATGCGGGTTATCAGAAGGGGGAAATGAGATGTGGGAAACGAGATGCAGAGAAAGAGGCAAGGAAATAGAGGCAGGGAAAGAGAGGCAGGGAATCAGAGGCGGGGAATAAGAGGCGGGGAATCAGAGGCGGGGAATCAGAGGCGGGGAATCAGAGGCGGGGAATCAGAGGCAGGGAATCAGAGTCAGGGAATCAGAGGCAGGGAATCTGAGACGGCGAATATGAGGTGGTGAATCAGAGGCGGGGAAACAGGCGGGTAAACAGAGGCGGGGAATCAGAGGCAGGGAATCAGAGGCGGGGAATCAGTGGCAGGGAATCAGATGAAGGGAAACTGATGCAGGGAATCTGAGGCAGGGAATCTGAGGCAGGGAATCTGTGGCAGGGAATCTGTTGTGGGTTATCAGAAGGGGGAAATGAGATGTGAGAAAAGAGATGCAGAGAAAGAGGCATGGAAATAGAGGCAGGGAAAGAGAGGCAGGGTATCAGAGGCGGGTAATCAGAGGTGTGGAGTCAGAGGCGGTGAATCAGCGACACAGAAAGAGAGGCGTGGAATCAGAGGTGCGGAATGAGAGCCGGTGAATCTGAGCCGGGAAATCAGAAGCAGAGCAACAGAGGAGGTGATACATGGGTGCGGAATCGGACGCGGGGAATCAGAAGTGGGGACTCAGAGGCAGGGAATCAGAGGCAGGGAATCAGAGGAGGGTTATCAGAGGCAGGGAATCAGAGGCGGGGAATCAGAGGCGAGGAATCAGAGGCGGGGAATCAGAGGCGGGGAATCAGAGGCGGAAAATCAGAGGCGGAGAAACAGAGGCAGGCAATCAGATGCAGGGAATCAGAGGTGGGGAATCAGAGGCAGGGAATCAGATGAAGTGAATCTGATGCAGGGAATCTGAGGCAGGGAATCTGTGGCAGGGAATCTGTGGCAGGGAGTCTGATGCGGGCTATCAGAAGGGGGAAATGAGATGTGGGAAACGAGATGCAGAGAAAGAGGCACGGAAATAGAGGCAGGGAAAGAGAGGCAGGGAATCAGAGGCGGGGAATCAGAGGCGGGGAATCAGAGGCGGGGAATCAGAGGCGGGGAAATCAAAGGCGGGGAATCAGAGGCGGGGAATCAGAGGTGGGGAATCAGAGGCAGGGAATCAGAGGCGGGCAATCAGAGGCGGCGAATCAGAGGCTTGGAATCAGAGGTGGGGAAAGAGATGTGGGGAAACGTAGGCCAGGAAAGTAGCGCGGAAAGGGAGGCGGTGAATCAGAGGCAGGGAATCAGAGGCGGGGAATGAGAGGCGGAGAATCAGAGGCGTGGAATCAGAGGTGGGGAAAGAGATGTGGGGAAACAGGCGGGTAAACAGAAGCGTGTAAACATAGGTGCATAAATAGAGGCGGCGAAAGAGATGGGCGAAACATAGTGGTTGGAACTTGTATGTTGAAAATGAGGTACACAGAACGGATCAAACAGAGTTGTTGAAATTGAGGGAGGGAAAGAGAGGCACGGAAAGATTGGAGGGGAAAGAGTGCAGGCAAAAGAGAGGCGTAGAGACAGAGGTGGGAATCAGTAGCGGGGAATCAGAGGCGGGGATTCAGAGGCAGGAAATCAGATGAAGGGAATCTGATGCAGGGAATCTGAGGCAGGGAATCGGATGCAGGGAATCTGAGGCAGGGAATCAGTAAAAAGTCATCAGAGGCAGGGTATCAGAGGCGGGGAATCAGAGGCGGGGTATCAGATGCGCATCATCAGAGGCGGGGAATCAGAGGAGGGAAATCAGAGGTGGGGTATCAGAGGCGGGGAAAGATATGTGGGGAAACGTAGGCCAGGAAAGTTGAGCGGAAAGGGAGGCAGGGAATCAGAGGAAGGGAATCAGAAGCAGGGAATCTGAGGCAGGGAATCTGAGGTGGGGAATCAGAGGCGGGGAAACAGGCGGGTAAACTGAGGCGGGTAAACATAGACGGTGAATAAGAGGCGGGGAATCAGAGGCAGGGAATCAGAGGCGGGGAATCAGAGGCGGGGAATCAGAGGCGGGGAATCAGAGTTGGGAATCAGAGGCGGGGAATCAGAGGCGGGGAATCAGAGGCAGGGAATCAGAGGCGGGCAATCAGAGGCGGCGAATCAGAGGCGTGGAATCAGAGGTGGGGAAAGAGATGTGGGGAAACGTAGGCCAGGAAAGTTGCGCGGAAAGGGAGGCGGTGAATCAGAGGCGGGGAATCAGAGGCGGGGAATGAGAGGCGGGGAATCAGAGGCGTGGAATCAGAGGTGGGGAAAGAGATGTGGGGAAACAGGCGGGTAAACAGAAGCGGGTAAACATAGGTGCATAAATAGAGGTGGCGAAAGAGATTGGCGAAACATAGTGGTTGGAACTTGTATGTTGAAAATGAGGTACACAGAACAGATCAAACAGAGTTGTTGAAATTGAGGGAGGGAAAGAGAGGCACGGAAAGAGTGGAGGGGAAAGAGTGCAGGCAAAAGAGAGGCGTAGAGACAGAGGTGGGGAATCAGAGGCTGGGAATCAGAGGCGGGGAATCAGAGGCAGGGAATCAGATGAAGGGAATCTGATGCAGGGAATCTGAGGCAGGGAATCTGAGGCAGGGAATCGGAGGCAGGGAATCTGAGGCAGGGAATCAGTAAAAAGTTATTAGAGGCAGGGTATCAGAGGCGGGGAATCAGAGGCGGGGTTTCAGATGCGGGTCATCAGAGGCGGGGAATCAGAGGCGGGGAATCAGAGGCGGGGTATCAGAGGCGGGGAAAGATATGTGGGGAAACGTAGGCCAGGAAAGTTGAGCGGAAAGGGAGGCAGTGAATCAGAGGTGGGGAATCAGAGGCGGGGAATCAGAGGCGGGGAATCAGAGGCGGGGAATCAGAGGCGGGGAATCAGAAGCGGGGAATCAGAGGTGGGGAATCAGAGGCGGGGAATCAGAGGCGGAGAATCAGAGGCGGGCAATCAGATGCAGGGAATCAGAGGCAGGGAATCAGAGGCAGGGAATCTGAGGTAGGGAATATGAGGTAGGGAATCTGAGGTGGGGAATCAGAGGCGGGGAAACAGGCGGGTAAACAGAGGCGGGTAAACATAGGCGGGCAATCAGAGGCGGGGAATCAGAGGCGGGGAACCAGAGGCGGGGAATCAGAGGCGGGGAATCAGAGGCGGGGAATCAGAGGCGGGGAATCAGATGCGGGGAATCAGAGGCGGGGAATCAGAGGCGGGGTATCAGAGGAGGGGAATCAGAGGCGGGGAATCAGAGGGGGGAATCAGAGGCGGGGAATCAGAGGCGTGGAATCAGAGGCAGGGAATCAGAGGCGGGGAGTCAGAAGTGGGGAATCAGATGTGGGGAATCAGAGGCAGGGAATCAGAGGCAGGGAATCAGAGGCGGGCAATCAGAAGTGGGGAATCAGAGGCGGGGAATCAGAGGCGGGGAATCAGAGGCGGTGAATCAGAGGCGGGGAATCAGAGGCGGGGAATCAGAGGCGGGGAATCAGAGGAGGGGAATTAGAGGTGGGGAAAGAGATGTGGGGAAACAGGCGGGTAAACAGAAGCGGGTAAACATAGGTGCATAAATAGAGGCGGCGAAAGAGATTGGCGAAACATAGTGGTTGGAACTTGTATGTTGAAAATGAGGTACACAGAACAGATCAAACAGAGTTGTTGAAATTGAGGGAGGGAAAGAGAGGCACGGAAAGAGTGGAGGGGAAAGAGTGCAGGCAAAAGAGAGGCGTAGAGACAGAGGTGGGGAATCAGAGGCTGGGAATCAGAGGCGGGGAATCAGAGGCAGGGAATCAGATGAAGGGAATCTGATGCAGGGAATCTGAGGCAGGGAATCTGAGGCAGGGAATCGGAGGCAGGGAATCTGAGGCAGGGAATCAGTAAAAAGTTATTAGAGGCAGGGTATCAGAGGCGGGGAATCAGAGGCGGGGTATCAGATGCGGGTCATCAGAGGCGGGGAATCAGAGGCGGGGAATCAGAGGCGGGGTATCAGAGGCGGGGAAAGATATGTGGGGAAACGTAGGCCAGGAAAGTTGAGTGGAAAGGGAGGCAGTGAATCAGAGGTGGGGAATCAGAGGCGGGGAATCAGAGGCGGGGAATCAGAGGCAGGGAATCAGTGGCGGGGAATCAGAGGCGAGGAATCAGAGGCGGGGAATCAGAGGCGGGGAATCAGAGGTGGGGAATCAGAGGCGGAGAATCAGAGGCGGGGAATCAGAGGCGGGGAACCAGAGGCGGGGAATCTGATGCAGGGAATCAGAGGTGGGGAATCAGAGGTGGGGAATCAGAGGCGGAGAATCAGAGGCGGGCAATCAGATGCACGGAATCAGAGGCAGGGAATCAGAGGCAGGGAATCAGAGGCAGGGAATCTGATGTAGGTAATCTGAGGTGGGGAATCAGAGGCGGGGAAACAGGCAGGTAAACAGAGGCGGGTAAACATAGGCGGGGAATCAGAGGCGGGGAATCAGAGGCAGGGAATCAGAGGCGGGGAATCTGAGGAGGGGAATCAGAGGCGGGGAATCAGAGGAGGGGAATCAGATGCGGGGAATCAGAGGCGGGGAATCAGAGTCGGGGTATCAGAGGAGGGGAATCAGATGCGGGGAATCAAAGGCGGGGAATCAGAGGCGGGGAATCTGAGGTGTGGAATCAGAGGCGGGGAATCAGAGGCGGGGAATCAGAAGTGGGGAATCAAAGGTGGGGAATCAGAGGCGGGGAATCAGAGGCAGGGAATCAGAGGCGGGCAATCAGCAGGGGGGAATCAGAGGCGGGGATTCAGAGGCGGGGAATCAGAGGCAGGGAATCAGAGGCGGGGAATCAGAAGTGGGGAATCAGAGGTGGGGAATCAGAGGCTTGGAATCAGAGGCAGGGAATCAGAGGCGGGGAATCAGAAGTGGGGAATCAGAGGTGGGGAATCAGAGGCGGGGAATCAGAGGCAGGGAATCAGAGGCGGGCAATCAGATGCGGGGAATCAGAGGCGGAAAATCAGAGGCGGAGAAACAGAGGCAGGCAATCAGATGCAGGGAATCAGAGGCAGGGAATCAGAGGCAGAGAATCAGAGGCAGGGAATCTGAGGCTGGGACTCAGAGGTGGGAAATCAGAGGTGGGGAATCAGAGGCAGGGAATCAGATGAAGGGAATCTGATGCAGGGAATCTGAGGCAGGGAATCTGTGGCAGGGAATCTGTGGCAGGGAATCTGATGCGGGCTATCAGAAGGGGGAAATGAGATGTGGGAAACGAGATGCAGAGAAAGAGGCACGGAAATAGAGGCAGGGAAAGAGAGGCGGGGAATCAGAGGCGGGGAATCAGAGGCGGGGAATCAGAGGCGGGGAATCAGAGGCGGGGAATCAGAGGCGGGGAATCAGAGGCGGGGAATCAGAGGCGGGGAATCAGAGGCAGGGAATCAGAGGCGGGCAATCAGAGGCGGCGAATCAGAGGCTTGGAATCAGAGGTGGGGAAAGAGATGTGGGGAAACGTAGGCCAGGAAAGTAGCGCGGAAAGGGAGGCGGTGAATCAGAGGCAGGGAATCAGAGGCGGGGAATGAGAGGCGGAGAATCAGAGGCGTGGAATCAGAGGTGGGGAAAGAGATGTGGGGAAACAGGCGGGTAAACAGAAGCGTGTAAACATAGGTGCATAAATAGAGGCGGCGAAAGAGATGGGCGAAACATAGTGGTTGGAACTTGTATGTTGAAAATGAGGTACACAGAACGGATCAAACAGAGTTGTTGAAATTGAGGGAGTGAAAGAGAGGCACGGAAAGATTGGAGGGGAAAGAGTGCAGGCAAAAGAGAGGCGTAGAGACAGAGGTGGGAATCAGTAGCGGGGAATCAGAGGCGGGGATTCAGAGGCAGGGAATCAGAGGCAGGGAATCAGAGGCAGGGAATCTGAGGTAGGGAATCTGTGGTGGGGAATCAGAGGCGGGGAAACAGGCGGGTAAACAGAGGCGGGTAAACATAGGCGGGGAATCAGAGGCGGGGAATCAGAGGCGGGGAACCAGAGGCGGGGAATCAGAGGCGGGGAATCAGATGCGGGGAATCAGAGGCGGGGAATCAGAGGCGGGGTATCAGAGGAGGGGAATCAGAGGCGGGGAATCTGAGGGGGGAATCAGAGGCGGGGAATCAGAGGCGTGGAATCAGAGGCGGGGAATCAGAGGCGGGGAATCAGAAGTGGGGAATCAGATGTGGGGAATCAGAGGCAGGGAATCAGAGGCAGGGAATCAGAGGCGGGCAATCAGAAGTGGGGAATCAGAGGCGGGGAATCAGAGGCGGGGAATCAGAGGCGGTGAATCAGAGGCGGGGAATCAGAGGCAGGGAATCAGAGGCGGGGAATCAGAGGCGTGGAATCAGAGGCGGGGAATCAGAGGCGGGGAATGAGAAGTGGGGAATCAGAGGTGGGGAATCAGAGGAGGGGAATCACAGGCGGGGAATCAGAGGCGGGCAATCAGATGCAGGGAATCAGACGCAGGGAATCAGAGGCAGGGAATCAGAGGCAGGGAATCTGAGGCAGGGAATTTGTGGTGGGGAATCAGAGGTGGGAAAACAGGCGGGTAAACAGAGGCGGGTAAACATAGGCGGGGAATCAGAGGCAGGGAATCAGAGTCGGGGAATCAGAGACGGGGATTCAGAGGCGGGGAATCAGAGGTGGGGAATCAGAGGCGGGTAATCAGAGGCGTGGTATCAGAGGCGGGGTATCAGAGGAGGGGAATCAGAGGCGGGTACTCAGTGGCGTGGAATCAGAGGTGGGGAATCAGAGGCGGGGAATCAGAGGTGGGGAATCAGAGGCGGGGATTCAGAGGCGGGGAATCAGAGGCGGGGAATCAGATGCGGGGAATCAGAGGCGGGGAATCAGAGGCGGGGTATCTGAGGAGGGGAATCAGAGGCGGGGAATCAGAGGCGGGGAATCAGAGGCGTGGAATCAGAGGCGGGGAATCAGAGGAGGGGAATCAGAAGTGGGGAATCAGAGGTGGGGAATCAGAGGCGGGAAATCAGAGGCAAGGAATCAGAGGCGGGCAATCAGAGGTGGGGAATCAGAGGCGGGGAATCAGATGCGGGGAATCAGCGGCGGTGAATCAGAGGCGGGGAATCAGAGGCGGGGAATCAGAGACGGGGAATCAGAAGTGGGGAAGCAGAGGTGGGGAATCAGAGGTGGGGAATCAGAGGCGCGGAATCAGAGGCGGGGAATCAGAGGCGGGGAATCAGAGGTGGGGAATCAGAGGCGGAGAATCAGAGGCGGGCAATCAGATGCAGGGAATCAGAGGCAGGGAATCAGAGGCGGGGAATCAGAGTCGGGGTATCAGAGGAGGGGAATCAGATGCGGGGAATCAGAGGCGGGGAATCAGAGGCGGGGAATCAGAGGCAGGGAATCAGAGGCGGGCAATCAGCAGGGGGGAATCAGAGGCGGGGAATCAGAGGCGGGGAATCAGAGGCAGGGAATCAGAGACAGGGAATCAGAGTCGGGGAATCAGAGACGGGGATTCAGAGGCGGGGAATCAGAGGTGGGGAATCAGAGGCGGGTAATCAGAGGCGTGGAATCAGAGGCGGGGAATCAGAGGAGGGGAATCAGAGGCGGGTACTCAGTGGCGTGGAATCAGAGGTGGGGAATCAGAGGCGGGGAATCAGAGGTGGGGAATCAGAGGCGGGGATTCAGAGGCGGGGAATCAGAGGCGGGGAATCAGATGCGGGGAATCAGAGGCGGGGAATCAGAGGCGGGGTATCTGAGGAGGGAAATCAGAGGCGGGGAATCAGAGGCGGGGAATCAGAGGCGGGGAATCAGAGGCGTGGAATCAGAGGCGGGGAATCAGAGGAGGGGAATCAGAAGTGGGGAATCAGAGGTGGGGAATCAGAGGCGGGAAATCAGAGGCAAGGAATCAGAGGCGGGCAATCAGAGGTGGGGAATCAGAGGTGGGGAATCAGATGCGGGGAATCAGCGGCGGTGAATCAGAGGCGGGGAATCAGAGGCGGGGAATCAGAGACGGGGAATCAGAAGTGGGGAAGCAGAGGTGGGGAATCAGAGGTGGGGAATCAGAGGCGCGGAATCAGAGGCGGGGAATCAGAGGCGGGGAATCAGAGGCAGGGAATCAGAGGCGGGCAATCAGATGCAGGGAATCAGAGGCACGGAATCAGAGGCAGGGAATCAGAGGCAGGGAATCTGAGACGGCGAATATGAGGTGGTGAATCAGAGGCGGGGAAACAGGCGGGTAAACAGAGGCGGGGAATCAGAGGCAGGGAATCAGAGGCGGGGAATCAGAGGCAGGGAATTAGATGAAGGGAATCTGATGCAGGGAATCTGAGGCAGGGAATCTGTGGCAGGGAATCTGATGCGGGTTATCAGAAGGGGGAAATGAGATGTGGGAAACGAGATGCAGAGAAAGAGGCAAGGAAATAGAGGCAGGGAAAGAGAGGCAGGGAATCAGAGGCGGGGAATAAGAGGCGGGGAATCAGAGGCGGGGAATCAGAGGCGAGGAATCAGAGGCGGGGAATCAGAGGCAGGGAATCAGAGTCAGGGAATCAGAGGCAGGGAATCTGAGACGGCGAATATGAGGTGGTGAATCAGAGGCGGGGAAACAGGCGGGTAAACAGAGGCGGGGAATCAGAGGCAGGGAATCAGAGGCGGGGAATCAGTGACAGGGAATCAGATGAAGGGAAACTGATGCAGGGAATCTGAGGCAGGGAATCTGAGGCAGGGAATCTGTGGCAGGGAATCTGTTGTGGGTTATCAGAAGGGGGAAATGAGATGTGAGAAAAGAGATGCAGAGAAAGAGGCATGGAAATAGAGGCAGGGAAAGAGTGGCAGGGTATCAGAGGCGGGTAATCAGAGGTGTGGAGTCAGAGGCGGTGAATCAGCGACACAGAAAGAGAGGCGTGGAATCAGAGGTGCGGAATGAGAGCCGGTGAATCTGAGCCGGGAAATCAGAAGCAGAGCAACAGAGGAGGTGATACATGGGTGCGGAATCGGACGCGGGGAATCAGAAGTGGGGACTCAGAGGCAGGGAATCAGAGGCAGGGAATCAGAGGAGGGTTATCAGAGGCAGGGAATCAGAGGCGGGGAATCAGAGGCGAGGAATCAGAGGCGGGGAATCAGAGGCGGGGAATCAGAGGCGGAAAATCAGAGGCGGAGAAACAGAGGCAGGCAATCAGATGCAGGGAATCAGAGGTGGGGAATCAGAGGCAGGGAATCAGATGAAGTGAATCTGATGCAGGGAATCTGAGGCAGGGAATCTGTGGCAGGGAATCTGTGGCAGGGAATCTGATGCGGGCTATCAGAAGGGGGAAATGAGATGTGGGAAACGAGATGCAGAGAAAGAGGCACGGAAATAGAGGCAGGGAAAGAGAGGCAGGGAATCAGAGGCGGGGAATCAGAGGCGGGGAATCAGAGGCGGGGAATCAGAGGCGGGGAATCAGAGGCGGGGAATCAGAGGCGGGGAATCAGAGGCGGGGAATCAGAGGCAGGGAATCAGAGGCGGGCAATCAGAGGCGGCGAATCAGAGGCTTGGAATCAGAGGTGGGGAAAGAGATGTGGGGAAACGTAGGCCAGGAAAGTAGCGCGGAAAGGGAGGCGGTGAATCAGAGGCAGGGAATCAGAGGCGGGGAATGAGAGGCGGAGAATCAGAGGCGTGGAATCAGAGGTGGGGAAAGAGATGTGGGGAAACAGGCGGGTAAACAGAAGCGTGTAAACATAGGTGCATAAATAGAGGCGGCGAAAGAGATGGGCGAAACATAGTGGTTGGAACTTGTATGTTGAAAATGAGGTACACAGAACGGATCAAACAGAGTTGTTGAAATTGAGGGAGGGAAAGAGAGGCACGGAAAGATTGGAGGGGAAAGAGTGCAGGCAAAAGAGAGGCGTAGAGACAGAGGTGGGAATCAGTAGCGGGGAATCAGAGGCGGGGATTCAGAGGCAGGAAATCAGATGAAGGGAATCTGATGCAGGGAATCTGAGGCAGGGAATCGGATGCAGGGAATCTGAGGCAGGGAATCAGTAAAAAGTCATCAGAGGCAGGGTATCAGAGGCGGGGAATCAGAGGCGGGGTATCAGATGCGCATCATCAGAGGCGGGGAATCAGAGGCGGGGAATCAGAGGTGGGGTATCAGAGGCGGGGAAAGATATGTGGGGAAACGTAGGCCAGGAAAGTTGAGCGGAAAGGGAGGCAGGGAATCAGAGGCAGGGAATCAGAAGCAGGGAATCTGAGGCAGGGAATCTGAGGTGGGGAATCAGAGGCGGGGAAACAGGCGGGTAAACTGAGGCGGGTAAACATAGACGGTGAATAAGAGGCGGGGAATCAGAGGCAGGGAATCAGAGGCGGGGAATCAGAGGCGGGGAATCAGAGGCGGGGAATCAGAGTTGGGAATCAGAGGCGGGGAATCAGAGGCGGGGAATCAGAGGCAGGGAATCAGAGGCGGGCAATCAGAGGCGGCGAATCAGAGGCGTGGAATCAGAGGTGGGGAAAGAGATGTGGGGAAACGTAGGCCAGGAAAGTTGCGCGGAAAGGGACGCGGTGAATCAGAGGCGGGGAATCAGAGGCGGGGAATGAGAGGCGGGGAATCAGAGGCGTGGAATCAGAGGTGGGGAAAGAGATGTGGGGAAACAGGCGGGTAAACAGAAGCGGGTAAACATAGGTGCATAAATAGAGGCGGCGAAAGAGATTGGCGAAACATAGTGGTTGGAACTTGTATGTTGAAAATGAGGTACACAGAACAGATCAAACAGAGTTGTTGAAATTGAGGGAGGGAAAGAGAGGCACGGAAAGAGTGGAGGGGAAAGAGTGCAGGCAAAAGAGAGGCGTAGAGACAGAGGTGGGGAATCAGAGGCTGGGAATCAGAGGCGGGGAATCAGAGGCAGGGAATCAGATGAAGGGAATCTGATGCAGGGAATCTGAGGCAGGGAATCTGAGGCAGGGAATCGGAGGCAGGGAATCTGAGGCAGGGAATCAGTAAAAAGTTATTAGAGGCAGGGTATCAGAGGCGGGGAATCAGAGGCGGGGTTTCAGATGCGGGTCATCAGAGGCGGGGAATCAGAGGCGGGGAATCAGAGGCGGGGTATCAGAGGCGGGGAAAGATATGTGGGGAAACGTAGGCCAGGAAAGTTGAGCGGAAAGGGAGGCAGTGAATCAGAGGTGGGGAATCAGAGGCGGGGAATCAGAGGCGGGGAATCAGAGGCGGGGAATCAGAGGCGGGGAATCAGAAGCGGGGAATCAGAGGTGGGGAATCAGAGGCGGGGAATCAGAGGCGGAGAATCAGAGGCGGGCAATCAGATGCAGGGAATCAGAGGCAGGGAATCAGAGGCAGGGAATCTGAGGTAGGGAATATGAGGTAGGGAATCTGAGGTGGGGAATCAGAGGCGGGGAAACAGGCGGGTAAACAGAGGCGGGTAAACATAGGCGGGCAATCAGAGGCGGGGAATCAGAGGCGGGGAACCAGAGGCGGGGAATCAGAGGCGGGGAATCAGATGCGGGGAATCAGAGGCGGGGAATCAGAGGCGGGGTATCTGAGGAGGGGAATCAGAGGCGGGGAATCAGAGGCGGGGAATCAGAGGCGGGGAATCAGAGGCGTGGAATCAGAGGCGGGGAATCAGAGGAGGGGAATCAGAAGTGGGGAATCAGAGGTGGGGATTCAGAGGCGGGAAATCAGAGGCAAGGAATCAGAGGCGGGCAATCAGAGGTGGGGAATCAGAGGCGGGGAATCAGATGCGGGGAATCAGCGGCGGTGAATCAGAGGCGGGGAATCAGAGGCGGGGAATCAGAGACGGGGAATCAGAAGTGGGGAAGCAGAGGTGGGGAATCAGAGGTGGGTAATCAGAGGCGCGGAATCAGAGGCGGGGAATCAGAGGCGGGGAATCAGAGGCAGGGAATCAGAGGCGGGCAATCAGATGCAGGGAATCAGAGGCAGGGAATCAGAGGCAGGGAATCAGAGGCAGGGAATCTGAGACGGCGAATATGAGGTGGTGAATCAGAGGCGGGGAAACAGGCGGGTAAACAGAGGCGGGGAATCAGAGGCAGGGAATCAGAGGCGGGGAATCAGAGGCAGGGAATTAGATGAAGGGAATCTGATGCAGGGAATCTGAGGCAGGGAATCTGTGGCAGGGAATCTGATGCGGGTTATCAGAAGGGGGAAATGAGATGTGGGAAACGAGATGCAGAGAAAGAGGCAAGGAAATAGAGGCAGGGAAAGAGAGGCAGGGAATCAGAGGCGGGGAATAAGAGGCGGGGAATCAGAGGCGGGGAATCAGAGGCGGGGAATCAGAGGCAGGGAATCAGAGTCAGGGAATCAGAGGCAGGGAATCTGAGACGGCGAATATGAGGTGGTGAATCAGAGGCGGGGAAACAGGCGGGTAAACAGAGGCGGGGAATCAGAGGCAGGGAATCAGAGGCGGGGAATCAGTGGCAGGGAATCAGATGAAGGGAAACTGATGCAGGGAATCTGAGGCAGGGAATCTGAGGCAGGGAATCTGTGGCAGGGAATCTGTTGTGGGTTATCAGAAGGGGGAAATGAGATGTGAGAAAAGAGATGCAGAGAAAGAGGCATGGAAATAGAGGCAGGGAAAGAGAGGCAGGGTATCAGAGGCGGGTAATCAGAGGTGTGGAGTCAGAGGCGGTGAATCAGCGACACAGAAAGAGAGGCGTGGAATCAGAGGTGCGGAATGAGAGCTGGTGAATCTGAGCCGGGAAATCTGAAGCAGAGCAACAGAGGAGGTGATACATGGGTGCGGAATCGGACGCAGGGAATCAGAAGTGGGGACTCAGAGGCAGGGAATCAGAGGCAGGGAATCAGAGGAGGGTTATCAGAGGCAGGGAATCAGAGGCGGGGAATCAGAGGCGAGGAATCAGAGGCGGGGAATCAGAGGCGGGGAATCAGAGGCGGAAAATCAGAGGCGGAGAAACAGAGGCGGGGAATCAGAGTTGGGAATCAGAGGCGGGGAATCAGAGGCGGTGAATCAGAGGCGGGGAATCAGAGGCGGGGAATCAGAGGCGTGGAATCAGAGGTGGGGAAAGAGATGTGGTGAAACGTAGGCCAGGAAAGTTGCGCGGAAAGGGAGGCGGTGAATCAGAGGCGGGGAATCAGAGGCGGGGAATGAGAGGCGGGGAATCAGAGGCGTGGAATCAGAGGTGGGGAAAGAGATGTGGGGAAACAGGCGGGTAAACAGAAGCGGGTAAACATAGGTGCATAAATAGAGGCGGCAAAAGAGATTGGCGAAACATAGTGGTTGGAACTTGTATGTTGAAAATGAGGTATACAGAACAGATCAAACAGAGTTGTTGAAATTGAGGGAGGGAAAGAGAGGCACGGAAAGAGTGGAGGGGAAAGAGTGCAGGCAAAAGAGAGGCGTAGAGACAGAGGTGGGGAATCAGAGGCTGGGAATCAGAGGCGGGGAATCAGAGGCAGGGAATCAGATGAAGGGAATCTGATGCAGGGAATCTGAGGCAGGGAATCTGAGGCAGGGAATCGGAGGCAGGGAATCTGAGGCAGGGAATCAGTAAAAAGTTATTAGAGGCAGGGTATCAGAGGCGGGGAATCAGAGGCGGGGTTTCAGATGCGGGTCATCAGAGGCGGGGAATCAGAGGCGGGGAATCAGAGGCGGGGTATCAGAGGCGGGGAAAGATATGTGGGGAAACGTAGGCCAGGAAAGTTGAGCGGAAAGGGAGGCAGTGAATCAGAGGTGGGGAATCAGAGGCGGGGAATCAGAGGCGGGGAATCAGAGGCGGGGAATCAGAGGCGGGGAATCAGAAGCGGGGAATCAGAGGTGGGGAATCAGAGGCGGGGAATCAGAGGCGGAGAATCAGAGGCGGGCAATCAGATGCAGGGAATCAGAGGCAGGGAATCTGAGGTAGGGAATATGAGGTAGGGAATCTGAGGTGGGGAATCAGAGGCGGGGAAACAGGCGGGTAAACAGAGGCGGGTAAACATAGGCGGGCAATCAGAGGCGGGGAATCAGAGGCGGGGAACCAGAGGCGGGGAATCAGAGGCGGGGAATCAGATGCGGGAATCAGAGGCGGGGAATCAGAGGCGGGGTATCTGAGGAGGGGAATCAGAGGCGGGGAATCAGAGGCGGGGAATCAGAGGCGGGGAATCAGAGGCGTGGAATCAGAGGCGGGGAATCAGAGGAGGGGAATCAGAAGTGGGGAATCAGAGGTGGGGATTCAGAGGCGGGAAATCAGAGGCAAGGAATCAGAGGCGGGCAATCAGAGGTGGGGAATCAGAGGCGGGGAATCAGATGCGGGGAATCAGCGGCGGTGAATCAGAGGCGGGGAATCAGAGGCGGGGAATCAGAGATGGGGAATCAGAAGTGGGGAAGCAGAGGTGGGGAATCAGAGGTGGGTAATCAGAGGCGCGGAATCAGAGGCGGGGAATCAGAGGCGGGGAATCAGAGGCAGGGAATCAGAGGCGGGCAATCAGATGCAGGGAATCAGAGGCAGGGAATCAGAGGCAGGGAATCAGAGGCAGGGAATCTGAGACGGCGAATATGAGGTGGTGAATCAGAGGCGGGGAAACAGGCGGGTAAACAGAGGCGGGGAATCAGAGGCAGGGAATCAGAGGCGGGGAATCAGAGGCAGGCAATTAGATGAAGGGAATCTGATGCAGGGAATCTGAGGCAGGGAATCTGTGGCAGGGAATCTGATGCGGGTTATCAGAAGGGGGAAATGAGATGTGGGAAACGAGATGCAGAGAAAGAGGCAAGGAAATAGAGGCAGGGAAAGAGAGGCAGGGAATCAGAGGCGGGGAATAAGAGGCGGGGAATCAGAGGCGGGGAATCAGAGGCGGGGAATCAGAGGCGGGGAATCAGAGGCAGGGAATCAGAGTCAGGGAATCAGAGGCAGGGAATCTGAGACGGCGAATATGAGGTGGTGAATCAGAGGCGGGGAAACAGGCGGGTAAACAGAGGCGGGGAATCAGAGGCAGGGAATCAGAGGCGGGGAATCAGTGGCAGGGAATCAGATGAAGGGAAACTGATGCAGGGAATCTGAGGCAGGGAATCTGAGGCAGGGAATCTGTGGCAGGGAATCTGTTGTGGGTTATCAGAAGGGGGAAATGAGATGTGAGAAAAGAGATGCAGAGAAAGAGGCATGGAAATAGAGGCAGGGAAAGAGAGGCAGGGTATCAGAGGCGGGTAATCAGAGGTGTGGAGTCAGAGGCGGTGAATCAGCGACACAGAAAGAGAGGCGTGGAATCAGAGGTGCGGAATGAGAGCCGGTGAATCTGAGCCGGGAAATCAGAAGCAGAGCAACAGAGGAGGTGATACATGGGTGCGGAATCGGACGCGGGGAATCAGAAGTGGGGACTCAGAGGCAGGGAATCAGAGGCAGGGAATCAGAGGAGGGTTATCAGAGGCAGGGAATCAGAGGCGGGGAATCAGAGGCGAGGAATCAGAGGCGGGGAATCAGAGGCGGGGAATCAGAGGCGGAAAATCAGAGGCGGAGAAACAGAGGCAGGCAATCAGATGCAGGGAATCAGAGGTGGGGAATCAGAGGCAGGGAATCAGATGAAGTGAATCTGATGCAGGGAATCTGAGGCAGGGAATCTGTGGCAGGGAATCTGTGGCAGGGAGTCTGATGCGGGCTATCAGAAGGGGGAAATGAGATGTGGGAAACGAGATGCAGAGAAAGAGGCACGGAAATAGAGGCAGGGAAAGAGAGGCAGGGAATCAGAGGCGGGGAATCAGAGGCGGGGAATCAGAGGCGGGGAATCAGAGGCGGGGAAATCAAAGGCGGGGAATCAGAGGCGGGGAATCAGAGGTGGGGAATCAGAGGCAGGGAATCAGAGGCGGGCAATCAGAGGCGGCGAATCAGAGGCTTGGAATCAGAGGTGGGGAAAGAGATGTGGGGAAACGTAGGCCAGGAAAGTAGCGCGGAAAGGGAGGCGGTGAATCAGAGGCAGGGAATCAGAGGCGGGGAATGAGAGGCGGAGAATCAGAGGCGTGGAATCAGAGGTGGGGAAAGAGATGTGGGGAAACAGGCGGGTAAACAGAAGCGTGTAAACATAGGTGCATAAATAGAGGCGGCGAAAGAGATGGGCGAAACATAGTGGTTGGAACTTGTATGTTGAAAATGAGGTACACAGAACGGATCAAACAGAGTTGTTGAAATTGAGGGAGGGAAAGAGAGGCACGGAAAGATTGGAGGGGAAAGAGTGCAGGCAAAAGAGAGGCGTAGAGACAGAGGTGGGAATCAGTAGCGGGGAATCAGAGGCGGGGATTCAGAGGCAGGAAATCAGATGAAGGGAATCTGATGCAGGGAATCTGAGGCAGGGAATCGGATGCAGGGAATCTGAGGCAGGGAATCAGTAAAAAGTCATCAGAGGCAGGGTATCAGAGGCGGGGAATCAGAGGCGGGGTATCAGATGCGCATCATCAGAGGCGGGGAATCAGAGGAGGGAAATCAGAGGTGGGGTATCAGAGGCGGGGAAAGATATGTGGGGAAACGTAGGCCAGGAAAGTTGAGCGGAAAGGGAGGCAGGGAATCAGAGGAAGGGAATCAGAAGCAGGGAATCTGAGGCAGGGAATCTGAGGTGGGGAATCAGAGGCGGGGAAACAGGCGGGTAAACTGAGGCGGGTAAACATAGACGGTGAATAAGAGGCGGGGAATCAGAGGCAGGGAATCAGAGGCGGGGAATCAGAGGCGGGGAATCAGAGGCGGGGAATCAGAGTTGGGAATCAGAGGCGGGGAATCAGAGGCGGGGAATCAGAGGCAGGGAATCAGAGGCGGGCAATCAGAGGCGGCGAATCAGAGGCGTGGAATCAGAGGTGGGGAAAGAGATGTGGGGAAACGTAGGCCAGGAAAGTTGCGCGGAAAGGGAGGCGGTGAATCAGAGGCGGGGAATCAGAGGCGGGGAATGAGAGGCGGGGAATCAGAGGCGTGGAATCAGAGGTGGGGAAAGAGATGTGGGGAAACAGGCGGGTAAACAGAAGCGGGTAAACATAGGTGCATAAATAGAGGCGGCGAAAGAGATTGGCGAAACATAGTGGTTGGAACTTGTATGTTGAAAATGAGGTACACAGAACAGATCAAACAGAGTTGTTGAAATTGAGGGAGGGAAAGAGAGGCACGGAAAGAGTGGAGGGGAAAGAGTGCAGGCAAAAGAGAGGCGTAGAGACAGAGGTGGGGAATCAGAGGCTGGGAATCAGAGGCGGGGAATCAGAGGCAGGGAATCAGATGAAGGGAATCTGATGCAGGGAATCTGAGGCAGGGAATCTGAGGCAGGGAATCGGAGGCAGGGAATCTGAGGCAGGGAATCAGTAAAAAGTTATTAGAGGCAGGGTATCAGAGGCGGGGAATCAGAGGCGGGGTTTCAGATGCGGGTCATCAGAGGCGGGGAATCAGAGGCGGGGAATCAGAGGCGGGGTATCAGAGGCGGGGAAAGATATGTGGGGAAACGTAGGCCAGGAAAGTTGAGCGGAAAGGGAGGCAGTGAATCAGAGGTGGGGAATCAGAGGCGGGGAATCTGAGGCGGGGAATCAGAGGCGGGGAATCAGAGGCGGGGAATCAGAAGCGGGGAATCAGAGGTGGGGAATCAGAGGCGGGGAATCAGAGGCGGAGAATCAGAGGCGGGCAATCAGATGCAGGGAATCAGAGGCAGGGAATCAGAGGCAGGGAATCTGAGGTAGGGAATATGAGGTAGGGAATCTGAGGTGGGGAATCAGAGGCGGGGAAACAGGCGGGTAAACAGAGGCGGGTAAACATAGGCGGGCAATCAGAGGCGGGGAATCAGAGGCGGGGAACCAGAGGCGGGGAATCAGAGGCGGGGAATCAGAGGCGGGGAATCAGAGGCGGGGAATCAGATGCGGGGAATCAGAGGCGGGGAATCAGAGGCGGGGTATCAGAGGAGGGGAATCAGAGGCGGGGAATCAGAGGGGGGAATCAGAGGCGGGGAATCAGAGGCGTGGAATCAGAGGCAGGGAATCAGAGGCGGGGAGTCAGAAGTGGGGAATCAGATGTGGGGAATCAGAGGCAGGGAATCAGAGGCAGGGAATCAGAGGCGGGCAATCAGAAGTGGGGAATCAGAGGCGGGGAATCAGAGGCGGGGAATCAGAGGCGGTGAATCAGAGGCGGGGAATCAGAGGCGGGGAATCAGAGGCGGGGAATCAGAGGAGGGGAATTAGAGGTGGGGAAAGAGATGTGGGGAAACAGGCGGGTAAACAGAAGCGGGTAAACATAGGTGCATAAATAGAGGCGGCGAAAGAGATTGGCGAAACATAGTGGTTGGAACTTGTATGTTGAAAATGAGGTACACAGAACAGATCAAACAGAGTTGTTGAAATTGAGGGAGGGAAAGAGAGGCACGGAAAGAGTGGAGGGGAAAGAGTGCAGGCAAAAGAGAGGCGTAGAGACAGAGGTGGGGAATCAGAGGCTGGGAATCAGAGGCGGGGAATCAGAGGCAGGGAATCAGATGAAGGGAATCTGATGCAGGGAATCTGAGGCAGGGAATCTGAGGCAGGGAATCGGAGGCAGGGAATCTGAGGCAGGGAATCAGTAAAAAGTTATTAGAGGCAGGGTATCAGAGGCGGGGAATCAGAGGCGGGGTATCAGATGCGGGTCATCAGAGGCGGGGAATCAGAGGCGGGGAATCAGAGGCGGGGTATCAGAGGCGGGGAAAGATATGTGGGGAAACGTAGGCCAGGAAAGTTGAGTGGAAAGGGAGGCAGTGAATCAGAGGTGGGGAATCAGAGGCGGGGAATCAGAGGCGGGGAATCAGAGGCAGGGAATCAGTGGCGGGGAATCAGAGGCGAGGAATCAGAGGCGGGGAATCAGAGGCGGGGAATCAGAGGTGGGGAATCAGAGGCGGAGAATCAGAGGCGGGGAATCAGAGGCGGGGAACCAGAGGCGGGGAATCTGATGCAGGGAATCAGAGGTGGGGAATCAGAGGTGGGGAATCAGAGGCGGAGAATCAGAGGCGGGCAATCAGATGCACGGAATCAGAGGCAGGGAATCAGAGGCAGGGAATCAGAGGCAGGGAATCTGATGTAGGTAATCTGAGGTGGGGAATCAGAGGCGGGGAAACAGGCAGGTAAACAGAGGCGGGTAAACATAGGCGGGGAATCAGAGGCGGGGAATCAGAGGCAGGGAATCAGAGGCGGGGAATCTGAGGAGGGGAATCAGAGGCGGGGAATCAGAGGAGGGGAATCAGATGCGGGGAATCAGAGGCGGGGAATCAGAGTCGGGGTATCAGAGGAGGGGAATCAGATGCGGGGAATCAAAGGCGGGGAATCAGAGGCGGGGAATCTGAGGTGTGGAATCAGAGGCGGGGAATCAGAGGCGGGGAATCAGAAGTGGGGAATCAAAGGTGGGGAATCAGAGGCGGGGAATCAGAGGCAGGGAATCAGAGGCGGGCAATCAGCAGGGGGGAATCAGAGGCGGGGATTCAGAGGCGGGGAATCAGAGGCAGGGAATCAGAGGCGGGGAATCAGAAGTGGGGAATCAGAGGTGGGGAATCAGAGGCTTGGAATCAGAGGCAGGGAATCAGAGGCGGGGAATCAGAAGTGGGGAATCAGAGGTGGGGAATCAGAGGCGGGGAATCAGAGGCAGGGAATCAGAGGCGGGCAATCAGATGCGGGGTATCAGAGGCAGGGAATCAGAGGCAGGGAATCAGAGGCAGGGAATCTGAGGCAGGGAATCTGTGGTGGGGAATCAGAGGCGGGAAAACAGGCGGGTAAACAGAGGCGGGTAAACATCGTCGGGGAATCAGAGGCGGGGAATCAGAGTCGGGGAATCAGAGACGGGGAATCAGAGGCGGGGAATCAGAGGCGGAGAATCTGAGGCTGGGAATCAGATGCAGGGAAACAGAGGTGGGGAATCAGAGGCGGGGTATCAGAGGCGGGGAATCAGAGGTGGGGTATCAGAGGCGGGGAATCAGAGACGTGGAATCAGAGGCGGGGTATCAGAGGCGGGGAGTCAGAAGTGGGGAATCAGAGGTGGGGAGTCAGAGGCGCGGAATCAGAGGCGGGGAATCAGAGGCGGGGAATCAGAGGCAGGCAATCAGAGGCGGGCAATCAGATGCAGGGAATCAGAGGCAGGGAATCAGAGGCAGGGAATCAGAGGCAGGGAATCTGAGACGGCGAATATGAGGTGGTGAATCAGAGGCGGGGAAACAGGCGGGTAAACAGAGGCGGGGAATCAGAGGCAGGGAATCAGAGGAGGGGAATCAGAGGCAGGGAATCGGATGAAGGGAATCTGTGGCAGGGAATCTGATGCGGGTTATCAGAAGGGGGAAATGAGATGTGGGAAACGAGATGCAGAGAAAGAGGCACGGAAATAGAGGCAGGGAAAGAGAGGCAGGGTATCAGAGGCGGGTAATCAGAGGCGTGGAATCAGAGGCGGGGAATCAGAGACACTGAAAGAGAGGCGTGGAATCAGAGGTGCGGAATCAGAGCCGGTGAATCTGAGCCGGGAAATCAGAAGCAGAGCAACAGAGGCGGTGAAACATGGGTGCAGAATCGGACGCAGGGAATCAGAGGTGGGGACTCAGAGGCAGGGTATCAGAGGCGGGTAATCAGAGGCGTGGAATCAGAGGCGGGGAATCAGAGACACAGAAAGAGTGGCGTGGAATCAGAGGTGCAGAATCAGAGCCGGTGAATCTGAGCCGGGAAATCAGAAGCAGAGCAACAGAGGCGGTGAAACATGGGTGCGGAATCGGACGCGGGGAATCAGAAGTGGGGACTCAGAGGCAGGGAATAAGAGGCAGGTTATCAGAGGCAGGGAATTAGTGGCGGGGAATCAGAGGCGAGGAATCAGAGGCAGGGAATCAGAGGCGGGGATTCAGAGGAGGGGAATCAGAGGCGGAGAATCAGAGGTGGGCAATCAGATGCAGGGAATCAGAGGCAGGGAATCAGAGGAAGAGAATCAGAGGCAGGGAATCTGAGGCAGGGACTCAGAGGTGGGGAATCAGAGGCGGGGAATCAGAGGCAGGGAATCAGATGAAGGGAATCTGATGCAGGGAATCTGAGGCAGGGAATCTGAGGCTGGGAATCTGTGGCAGGGAATCTGATGCGGGTTATCAGAAGGGGGAAATGAGATGTGGGAAACGAGATGCAGAGAAAGAGGCACGGAAATAGAGGCAGGGAAAGAGAGGCAGGGAATCAGAGGCGGGGAATCAGAGGCGGGGAATAAGAGGCGGGGAATCAGAGGCGGGGAATCAGAGGCGGGGAATCAGAGGCGGGGAATCAGAGGCAGGGAATCAGAGGCGGGCAATCAGAGGCGGCGAATCAGAGGCGTGGAATCAGAGGTGGGGAAAGAGATGTGGGGAAACGTAGGCCAGGAAAGTTGCGCGGAAAGGGAGGCGGTGAATCAGAGGCGGGGAATCAGAGGCGGGGAATGAGAGGCGGGGAATCAGAGGCGTGGAATCAGAGGTGGGGAAAGAGATGTGGGGAAACAGGCGGGTAAACAGAAGCGGGTAAACATAGGTGCATAAATAGAGGCGGCAAAAGAGATTGGCGAAACATAGTGGTTGGAAAATGTATGTTGAAAATGAGGTACACAGAACAGATCAAACAGAGTTGTTGAAATTGAGGGAGGGAAAGAGAGGCACGGAAAGAGTGGAGGGGAAAGAGTGCAGGCAAAAGAGAGGCGTAGAGACAGAGGTGGGGAATCAGAGGCTGGGAATCAGAGGCGGGGAATCAGAGGCAGGGAATCAGATGAAGGGAATCTGATGCAGGGAATCTGAGGCAGGGAATCTGAGGCAGGGAATCTGAGGTGGGGAATCAGAGGCGGGGAAACAGGCAGGTAAACAGAGGCGGGTAAACATAGACGGTGAATAAGAGGCGGGGAATCAGAGGCAGGGAATCAGAGGCGGGGTATCAGAGGCGGGGAATCAGAGGCGGGGAATCAGAGGTGGGGAATCAGAGGCGGGGAATCAGAGGCGGGGAATCAGAGGCAGGGAATCAGAGGCGGGCAATCAGAGGCGGCGAATCAGAGGCGTGGAATCAGAGGTGGGGAAAGAGATGTGGGGAAACGTAGGCCAGAAAAGTTGCGCGGAAAGGGAGGCGGTGAATCAGAGGCGGGGAATCAGAGGCGGGGAATGAGAGGCGGGGAATCAGAGGCGTGGAATCAGAGGTGGGGAAAGAGATGTGGGGAAACAGGCGGGTAAACAGAAGCGGGTAAACGTAGGTGCATAAATAGAGGCGGCGAAAGAGATTGGCGAAACATAGTGGTTGGAACTTGTATGTTGAAAATGAGGTACACAGAACAGATCAAACAGAGTTGTTGAAATTGAGGGAGGGAAAGAGAGGCACGGAAAGAGTGGAGGGGAAAGAGTGCAGGCAAAAGAGAGGCGTAGAGACAGAGGTGGGGAATCAGAGGCTGGGAATCAGAGGCGGGGAATCAGAGGCAGGGAATCAGATGAAGGGAATCTGATGCAGGGAATCTGAGGCAGGGAATCTGAGGCAGGGAATCGGAGGCAGGGAATCTGAGGCAGGGAATCAGTAAAAAGTTATTAGAGGCAGGGTATCAGAGGCGGGGAATCAGAGGCGGGGTATCAGATGCGGGTCATCAGAGGCGGGGAATCAGAGGCGGGGAATCAGAGGCGGGGTATCAGAGGCGGGGAAAGATATGTGGGGAAACGTAGGCCAGGAAAGTTGAGCGGAAAGGGAGGCAGTGAATCAGAGGTGGGGAATCAGAGGCGGGGAATCAGAGGCGGGGAATCAGAGGCGGGGAATCAGAGGCGGGGAATCAGAAGCGGGGAATCAGAGGTGGGAATCAGAGGCGGGGAATCAGAGGCGGAGAATCAGAGGCGGGCAATCAGATGCAGGGAATCAGAGGCAGGGAATCAGAGGCAGGGAATCAGAGGCAGGGAATCTGAGGTAGGGAATCTGTGGTGGGGAATCAGAGGCGGGGAAACAGGCGGGTAAACAGAGGCGGGTAAACATAGGCGGGGAATCAGAGGCGGGGAATCAGAGGCGGGGAACCAGAGGCGGGGAATCAGAGGCGGGGAATCAGATGCGGGGAATCAGAGGCGGGGAATCAGAGGCGGGGTATCAGAGGAGGGGAATCAGAGGCGGGGAATCTGAGGGGGGAATCAGAGGCGGGGAATAAGAGGCGTGGAATTAGAGGCGGGGAATCAGAGGCGGGGAATCAGAAGTGGGGAATCAGATGTGGGGAATCAGAGGCAGGGAATCAGAGGCAGGGAATCAGAGGCGGGCAATCAGAAGTGGGGAATCAGAGGCGGGGAATCAGAGGCGGGGAATCAGAGGCGGTGAATCAGAGGCGGGGAATCAGAGGCAGGGAATCAGAGGCGGGGAATCAGAGGCGTGGAATCAGAGGCGGGGAATCAGAGGCGGGGAATGAGAAGTGGGGAATCAGAGGTGGGGAATCAGAGGAGGGGAATCAGAGGCGGGGAATCAGAGGCGGGCAATCAGATGCAGGGAATCAGACGCAGGGAATCAGAGGCAGGGAATCAGAGGCAGGGAATCTGAGGCAGGGAATTTGTGGTGGGGAATCAGAGGTGGGAAAACAGGCGGGTAAACAGAGGCGGGTAAACATAGGCGGGGAATCAGAGGCAGGGAATCAGAGTCGGGGAATCAGAGACGGGGATTCAGAGGCGGGGAATCAGAGGTGGGGAATCAGAGGCGGGTAATCAGAGGCGTGGTATCAGAGGCGGGGTATCAGAGGAGGGGAATCAGAGGCGGGTACTCAGTGGCGTGGAATCAGAGGTGGGGAATCAGAGGCGGGGAATCAGAGGTGGGGAATCAGAGGCGGGGATTCAGAGGCGGGGAATCAGAGGCGGGGAATCAGATGCGGGGAATCAGAGGCGGGGAATCAGAGGCGGGGTATCTGAGGAGGGGAATCAGAGGCGGGGAATCAGAGGCGGGGAATCAGAGGCGTGGAATCAGAGGCGGGGAATCAGAGGAGGGGAATCAGAAGTGGGGAATCAGAGGTGGGGAATCAGAGGCGGGAAATCAGAGGCAAGGAATCAGAGGCGGGCAATCAGAGGTGGGGAATCAGAGGCGGGGAATCAGATGCGGGGAATCAGCGGCGGTGAATCAGAGGCGGGGAATCAGAGGCGGGGAATCAGAGACGGGGAATCAGAAGTGGGGAAGCAGAGGTGGGGAATCAGAGGTGGGGAATCAGAGGCGCGGAATCAGAGGCGGGGAATCAGAGGTGGGGAATCAGAGGCAGGGAATCAGAGGTGGGCAATCAGATGCAGGGAATCAGAGGCAGGGAATCAGAGGCAGGGAATCAGAGGCAGGGAATCTGAGACGGCGAATATGAGGTGGTGAATCAGAGGCGGGGAAACAGGCGGGTAAACAGAGGCGGGGAATCAGAGGCAGGGAATCAGAGGCGGGGAATCAGAGGCAGGGAATTAGATGAAGGGAATCTGATGCAGGGAATCTGAGGCAGGGAATCTGTGGCAGGGAATCTGATGCGGGTTATCAGAAGGGGGAAATGAGATGTGGGAAACGAGATGCAGAGAAAGAGGCAAGGAAATAGAGGCAGGGAAAGAGAGGCAGGGAATCAGAGGCGGGGAATAAGAGGCGGGGAATCAGAGGCGGGGAATCAGAGGCGGGGAATCAGAGGCGGGGAATCAGAGGCAGGGAATCAGAGTCAGGGAATCAGAGGCAGGGAATCTGAGACGGCGAATATGAGGTGGTGAATCAGAGGCGGGGAAACAGGCGGGTAAACAGAGGCGGGGAATCAGAGGCAGGGAATCAGAGGCGGGGAATCAGAGGCAGGGAATCAGATGAAGGGAAACTGATGCAGGGAATCTGAGGCAGGGAATCTGAGGCAGGGAATCTGTGGCAGGGAATCTGTTGTGGGTTATCAGAAGGGGGAAATGAGATGTGAGAAAAGAGATGCAGAGAAAGAGGCACGGAAATAGAGGCAGGGAAAGAGAGGCAGGGTATCAGAGGCGGGTAATCAGAGGTGTGGAGTCAGAGGCGGTGAATCAGCGACACAGAAAGAGAGGCGTGGAATCAGAGGTGCGGAATGAGAGCCGGTGAATCTGAGCCGGGAAATCAGAAGCAGAGCAACAGAGGAGGTGATACATGGGTGCGGAATCGGACGCGGGGAATCAGAAGTGGGGACTCAGAGGCAGGGAATCAGAGGCAGGGAATCAGAGGAGGGTTATCAGAGGCAGGGAATCAGAGGCGGGGAATCAGAGGCGAGGAATCAGAGGCGGGGAATCAGAGGCGGGGAATCAGAGGCGGAAAATCAGAGGCGGAGAAACAGAGGCAGGCAATCAGATGCAGGGAATCAGAGGCAGGGAATCAGAGGCAGAGAATCAGAGGCAGGGAATCTGAGGCAGGGACTCAGAGGCGGGGAATCAGAGGCGAGGAATCAGAGGCGGGGAATCAGAGGCGGGGAATCAGAGGTGGGGAATCAGAGGCGGAGAATCAGAGGCGGGGAATCAGAGGCGGGGAACCAGAGGCGGGGAATCTGATGCAGGGAATCAGAGGTGGGGAATCAGAGGTGGGGAATCAGAGGCGGAGAATCAGAGGCGGGCAATCAGATGCACGGAATCAGAGGCAGGGAATCAGAGGCAGGGAATCAGAGGCAGGGAATCTGATGTAGGTAATCTGAGGTGGGGAATCAGAGGCGGGGAAACAGGCAGGTAAACAGAGGCGGGTAAACATAGGCGGGGAATCAGAGGCGGGGAATCAGAGGCAGGGAATCAGAGGCGGGGAATCTGAGGAGGGGAATCAGAGGCGGGGAATCAGAGGAGGGGAATCAGATGCGGGGAATCAGAGGCGGGGAATCAGAGTCGGGGTATCAGAGGAGGGGAATCAGATGCGGGGAATCAAAGGCGGGGAATCAGAGGCGGGGAATCTGAGGTGTGGAATCAGAGGCGGGGAATCAGAGGCGGGGAATCAGAAGTGGGGAATCAAAGGTGGGGAATCAGAGGCGGGGAATCAGAGGCAGGGAATCAGAGGCGGGCAATCAGCAGGGGGGAATCAGAGGCGGGGATTCAGAGGCGGGGAATCAGAGGCAGGGAATCAGAGGCGGGGAATCAGAAGTGGGGAATCAGAGGTGGGGAATCAGAGGCTTGGAATCAGAGGCAGGGAATCAGAGGCGGGGAATCAGAAGTGGGGAATCAGAGGTGGGGAATCAGAGGCGGGGAATCAGAGGCAGGGAATCAGAGGCGGGCAATCAGATGCGGGGTATCAGAGGCAGGGAATCAGAGGCAGGGAATCAGAGGCAGGGAATCTGAGGCAGGGAATCTGTGGTGGGGAATCAGAGGCGGGAAAACAGGCGGGTAAACAGAGGCGGGTAAACATCGTCGGGGAATCAGAGGCGGGGAATCAGAGTCGGGGAATCAGAGACGGGGAATCAGAGGCGGGGAATCAGAGGCGGAGAATCTGAGGCTGGGAATCAGATGCAGGGAAACAGAGGTGGGGAATCAGAGGCGGGGTATCAGAGGCGGGGAATCAGAGGTGGGGTATCAGAGGCGGGGAATCAGAGACGTGGAATCAGAGGCGGGGTATCAGAGGCGGGGAGTCAGAAGTGGGGAATCAGAGGTGGGGAGTCAGAGGCGCGGAATCAGAGGCGGGGAATCAGAGGCGGGGAATCAGAGGCAGGCAATCAGAGGCGGGCAATCAGATGCAGGGAATCAGAGGCAGGGAATCAGAGGCAGGGAATCAGAGGCAGGGAATCTGAGACGGCGAATATGAGGTGGTGAATCAGAGGCGGGGAAACAGGCGGGTAAACAGAGGCGGGGAATCAGAGGCAGGGAATCAGAGGAGGGGAATCAGAGGCAGGGAATCGGATGAAGGGAATCTGTGGCAGGGAATCTGATGCGGGTTATCAGAAGGGGGAAATGAGATGTGGGAAACGAGATGCAGAGAAAGAGGCACGGAAATAGAGGCAGGGAAAGAGAGGCAGGGTATCAGAGGCGGGTAATCAGAGGCGTGGAATCAGAGGCGGGGAATCAGAGACACTGAAAGAGAGGCGTGGAATCAGAGGTGCGGAATCAGAGCCGGTGAATCTGAGCCGGGAAATCAGAAGCAGAGCAACAGAGGCGGTGAAACATGGGTGCAGAATCGGACGCAGGGAATCAGAGGTGGGGACTCAGAGGCAGGGTATCAGAGGCGGGTAATCAGAGGCGTGGAATCAGAGGCGGGGAATCAGAGACACAGAAAGAGTGGCGTGGAATCAGAGGTGCAGAATCAGAGCCGGTGAATCTGAGCCGGGAAATCAGAAGCAGAGCAACAGAGGCGGTGAAACATGGGTGCGGAATCGGACGCGGGGAATCAGAAGTGGGGACTCAGAGGCAGGGAATAAGAGGCAGGTTATCAGAGGCAGGGAATTAGTGGCGGGGAATCAGAGGCGAGGAATCAGAGGCAGGGAATCAGAGGCGGGGATTCAGAGGAGGGGAATCAGAGGCGGAGAATCAGAGGTGGGCAATCAGATGCAGGGAATCAGAGGCAGGGAATCAGAGGAAGAGAATCAGAGGCAGGGAATCTGAGGCAGGGACTCAGAGGTGGGGAATCAGAGGCGGGGAATCAGAGGCAGGGAATCAGATGAAGGGAATCTGATGCAGGGAATCTGAGGCAGGGAATCTGAGGCTGGGAATCTGTGGCAGGGAATCTGATGCGGGTTATCAGAAGGGGGAAATGAGATGTGGGAAACGAGATGCAGAGAAAGAGGCACGGAAATAGAGGCAGGGAAAGAGAGGCAGGGAATCAGAGGCGGGGAATCAGAGGCGGGGAATAAGAGGCGGGGAATCAGAGGCGGGGAATCAGAGGCGGGGAATCAGAGGCGGGGAATCAGAGGCAGGGAATCAGAGGCGGGCAATCAGAGGCGGCGAATCAGAGGCGTGGAATCAGAGGTGGGGAAAGAGATGTGGGGAAACGTAGGCCAGGAAAGTTGCGCGGAAAGGGAGGCGGTGAATCAGAGGCGGGGAATCAGAGGCGGGGAATGAGAGGCGGGGAATCAGAGGCGTGGAATCAGAGGTGGGGAAAGAGATGTGGGGAAACAGGCGGGTAAACAGAAGCGGGTAAACATAGGTGCATAAATAGAGGCGGCAAAAGAGATTGGCGAAACATAGTGGTTGGAAAATGTATGTTGAAAATGAGGTACACAGAACAGATCAAACAGAGTTGTTGAAATTGAGGGAGGGAAAGAGAGGCACGGAAAGAGTGGAGGGGAAAGAGTGCAGGCAAAAGAGAGGCGTAGAGACAGAGGTGGGGAATCAGAGGCTGGGAATCAGAGGCGGGGAATCAGAGGCAGGGAATCAGATGAAGGGAATCTGATGCAGGGAATCTGAGGCAGGGAATCTGAGGCAGGGAATCTGAGGTGGGGAATCAGAGGCGGGGAAACAGGCAGGTAAACAGAGGCGGGTAAACATAGACGGTGAATAAGAGGCGGGGAATCAGAGGCAGGGAATCAGAGGCGGGGTATCAGAGGCGGGGAATCAGAGGCGGGGAATCAGAGGTGGGGAATCAGAGGCGGGGAATCAGAGGCGGGGAATCAGAGGCAGGGAATCAGAGGCGGGCAATCAGAGGCGGCGAATCAGAGGCGTGGAATCAGAGGTGGGGAAAGAGATGTGGGGAAACGTAGGCCAGAAAAGTTGCGCGGAAAGGGAGGCGGTGAATCAGAGGCGGGGAATCAGAGGCGGGGAATGAGAGGCGGGGAATCAGAGGCGTGGAATCAGAGGTGGGGAAAGAGATGTGGGGAAACAGGCGGGTAAACAGAAGCGGGTAAACGTAGGTGCATAAATAGAGGCGGCGAAAGAGATTGGCGAAACATAGTGGTTGGAACTTGTATGTTGAAAATGAGGTACACAGAACAGATCAAACAGAGTTGTTGAAATTGAGGGAGGGAAAGAGAGGCACGGAAAGAGTGGAGGGGAAAGAGTGCAGGCAAAAGAGAGGCGTAGAGACAGAGGTGGGGAATCAGAGGCTGGGAATCAGAGGCGGGGAATCAGAGGCAGGGAATCAGATGAAGGGAATCTGATGCAGGGAATCTGAGGCAGGGAATCTGAGGCAGGGAATCGGAGGCAGGGAATCTGAGGCAGGGAATCAGTAAAAAGTTATTAGAGGCAGGGTATCAGAGGCGGGGAATCAGAGGCGGGGTATCAGATGCGGGTCATCAGAGGCGGGGAATCAGAGGCGGGGAATCAGAGGCGGGGTATCAGAGGCGGGGAAAGATATGTGGGGAAACGTAGGCCAGGAAAGTTGAGCGGAAAGGGAGGCAGTGAATCAGAGGTGGGGAATCAGAGGCGGGGAATCAGAGGCGGGGAATCAGAGGCGGGGAATCAGAGGCGGGGAATCAGAAGCGGGGAATCAGAGGTGGGAATCAGAGGCGGGGAATCAGAGGCGGAGAATCAGAGGCGGGCAATCAGATGCAGGGAATCAGAGGCAGGGAATCAGAGGCAGGGAATCAGAGGCAGGGAATCTGAGGTAGGGAATCTGTGGTGGGGAATCAGAGGCGGGGAAACAGGCGGGTAAACAGAGGCGGGTAAACATAGGCGGGGAATCAGAGGCGGGGAATCAGAGGCGGGGAACCAGAGGCGGGGAATCAGAGGCGGGGAATCAGATGCGGGGAATCAGAGGCGGGGAATCAGAGGCGGGGTATCAGAGGAGGGGAATCAGAGGCGGGGAATCTGAGGGGGGAATCAGAGGCGGGGAATAAGAGGCGTGGAATTAGAGGCGGGGAATCAGAGGCGGGGAATCAGAAGTGGGGAATCAGATGTGGGGAATCAGAGGCAGGGAATCAGAGGCAGGGAATCAGAGGCGGGCAATCAGAAGTGGGGAATCAGAGGCGGGGAATCAGAGGCGGGGAATCAGAGGCGGTGAATCAGAGGCGGGGAATCAGAGGCAGGGAATCAGAGGCGGGGAATCAGAGGCGTGGAATCAGAGGCGGGGAATCAGAGGCGGGGAATGAGAAGTGGGGAATCAGAGGTGGGGAATCAGAGGAGGGGAATCAGAGGCGGGGAATCAGAGGCGGGCAATCAGATGCAGGGAATCAGACGCAGGGAATCAGAGGCAGGGAATCAGAGGCAGGGAATCTGAGGCAGGGAATTTGTGGTGGGGAATCAGAGGTGGGAAAACAGGCGGGTAAACAGAGGCGGGTAAACATAGGCGGGGAATCAGAGGCAGGGAATCAGAGTCGGGGAATCAGAGACGGGGATTCAGAGGCGGGGAATCAGAGGTGGGGAATCAGAGGCGGGTAATCAGAGGCGTGGTATCAGAGGCGGGGTATCAGAGGAGGGGAATCAGAGGCGGGTACTCAGTGGCGTGGAATCAGAGGTGGGGAATCAGAGGCGGGGAATCAGAGGTGGGGAATCAGAGGCGGGGATTCAGAGGCGGGGAATCAGAGGCGGGGAATCAGATGCGGGGAATCAGAGGCGGGGAATCAGAGGCGGGGTATCTGAGGAGGGGAATCAGAGGCGGGGAATCAGAGGCGGGGAATCAGAGGCGTGGAATCAGAGGCGGGGAATCAGAGGAGGGGAATCAGAAGTGGGGAATCAGAGGTGGGGAATCAGAGGCGGGAAATCAGAGGCAAGGAATCAGAGGCGGGCAATCAGAGGTGGGGAATCAGAGGCGGGGAATCAGATGCGGGGAATCAGCGGCGGTGAATCAGAGGCGGGGAATCAGAGGCGGGGAATCAGAGACGGGGAATCAGAAGTGGGGAAGCAGAGGTGGGGAATCAGAGGTGGGGAATCAGAGGCGCGGAATCAGAGGCGGGGAATCAGAGGTGGGGAATCAGAGGCAGGGAATCAGAGGTGGGCAATCAGATGCAGGGAATCAGAGGCAGGGAATCAGAGGCAGGGAATCAGAGGCAGGGAATCTGAGACGGCGAATATGAGGTGGTGAATCAGAGGCGGGGAAACAGGCGGGTAAACAGAGGCGGGGAATCAGAGGCAGGGAATCAGAGGCGGGGAATCAGAGGCAGGGAATTAGATGAAGGGAATCTGATGCAGGGAATCTGAGGCAGGGAATCTGTGGCAGGGAATCTGATGCGGGTTATCAGAAGGGGGAAATGAGATGTGGGAAACGAGATGCAGAGAAAGAGGCAAGGAAATAGAGGCAGGGAAAGAGAGGCAGGGAATCAGAGGCGGGGAATAAGAGGCGGGGAATCAGAGGCGGGGAATCAGAGGCGGGGAATCAGAGGCGGGGAATCAGAGGCAGGGAATCAGAGTCAGGGAATCAGAGGCAGGGAATCTGAGACGGCGAATATGAGGTGGTGAATCAGAGGCGGGGAAACAGGCGGGTAAACAGAGGCGGGGAATCAGAGGCAGGGAATCAGAGGCGGGGAATCAGAGGCAGGGAATCAGATGAAGGGAAACTGATGCAGGGAATCTGAGGCAGGGAATCTGAGGCAGGGAATCTGTGGCAGGGAATCTGTTGTGGGTTATCAGAAGGGGGAAATGAGATGTGAGAAAAGAGATGCAGAGAAAGAGGCACGGAAATAGAGGCAGGGAAAGAGAGGCAGGGTATCAGAGGCGGGTAATCAGAGGTGTGGAGTCAGAGGCGGTGAATCAGCGACACAGAAAGAGAGGCGTGGAATCAGAGGTGCGGAATGAGAGCCGGTGAATCTGAGCCGGGAAATCAGAAGCAGAGCAACAGAGGAGGTGATACATGGGTGCGGAATCGGACGCGGGGAATCAGAAGTGGGGACTCAGAGGCAGGGAATCAGAGGCAGGGAATCAGAGGAGGGTTATCAGAGGCAGGGAATCAGAGGCGGGGAATCAGAGGCGAGGAATCAGAGGCGGGGAATCAGAGGCGGGGAATCAGAGGCGGAAAATCAGAGGCGGAGAAACAGAGGCAGGCAATCAGATGCAGGGAATCAGAGGCAGGGAATCAGAGGCAGAGAATCAGAGGCAGGGAATCTGAGGCTGGGACTCAGAGGTGGGGAATCAGAGGTGGGGAATCAGAGGCAGGGAATCAGATGAAGGGAATCTGATGCAGGGAATCTGAGGCAGGGAATCTGTGGCAGGGAATCTGTGGCAGTGAATCTGATGCGGGCTATCAGAAGGGGGAAATGAGATGTGGGAAACGAGATGCAGAGAAAGAGGCACGGAAATAGAGGCAGGGAAAGAGAGGCAGGGAATCAGAGGCGGGGAATCAGAGGCGGGGAATCAGAGGCGGGGAATCAGAGGCGGGGAATCAGAGGCGGGGAATCAGAGGCGGGGAATCAGAGGCGGGGAATCAGAGGCAGGGAATCAGAGACGGGCAATCAGAGGCGGCGAATCAGAGGCTTGGAATCAGAGGTGGGGAAAGAGATGTGGGGAAACGTAGGCCAGGAAAGTAGCGCGGAAAGGGAGGCGGTGAATCAGAGGCAGGGAATCAGAGGCGGGGAATGAGAGGCGGAGAATCAGAGGCGTGGAATCAGAGGTGGGGAAAGAGATGTGGGGAAACAGGCGGGTAAACAGAAGCGTGTAAACATAGGTGCATAAATAGAGGCGGCGAAAGAGATGGGCGAAACATAGTGGTTGGAACTTGTATGTTGAAAATGAGGTACACAGAACGGATCAAACAGAGTTGTTGAAATTGAGGGAGGGAAAGAGAGGCACGGAAAGATTGGAGGGGAAAGAGTGCAGGCAAAAGAGAGGCGTAGAGACAGAGGTGGGAATCAGTAGCGGGGAATCAGAGGCGGGGATTCAGAGGCAGGGAATCAGAGGCAGGGAATCAGAGGCAGGGAATCTGAGGTAGGGAATCTGTGGTGGGGAATCAGAGGCGGGGAAACAGGCGGGTAAACAGAGGCGGGTAAACATAGGCGGGGAATCAGAGGCGGGGAATCAGAGGCGGGGAACCAGAGGCGGGGAATCAGAGGTGGTGAATCAGATGCGGGGAATCAGAGGCGGGGAATCAGAGGCGGGGTATCAGAGGAGGGGAATCAGAGGCGGGGAATCTGAGGGGGGAATCAGAGGCGGGGAATCAGAGGCGTGGAATCAGAGGCGGGGAATCAGAGGCGGGGAATCAGAAGTGGGGAATCAGATGTGGGGAATCAGAGGCAGGGAATCAGAGGCAGGGAATCAGAGGCGGGCAATCAGAAGTGGGGAATCAGAGGCGGGGAATCAGAGGCGGGGAATCAGAGGCGGTGAATCAGAGGCGGGGAATCAGAGGCAGGGAATCAGAGGCGGGGAATCAGAGGCGTGGAATCAGAGGCGGGGAATCAGAGGCGGGGAATGAGAAGTGGGGAATCAGAGGTGGGGAATCAGAGGAGGGGAATCAGAGGCGGGGAATCAGAGGCGGGCAATCAGATGCAGGGAATCAGACGCAGGGAATCAGAGGCAGGGAATCAGAGGCAGGGAATCTGAGGCAGGGAATTTGTGGTGGGGAATCAGAGGTGGGAAAACAGGCGGGTAAACAGAGGCGGGTAAACATAGGCGGGGAATCAGAGGCAGGGAATCAGAGTCGGGGAATCAGAGACGGGGATTCAGAGGCGGGGAATCAGAGGTGGGGAATCAGAGGCGGGTAATCAGAGGCGTGGTATCAGAGGCGGGGTATCAGAGGAGGGGAATCAGAGGCGGGTACTCAGTGGCGTGGAATCAGAGGTGGGGAATCAGAGGCGGGGAATCAGAGGTGGGGAATCAGAGGCGGGGATTCAGAGGCGGGGAATCAGATGCGGGGAATCAGATGCGGGGAATCAGAGGCGGGGAATCAGAGGCGGGGTATCTGAGGAGGGGAATCAGAGGCGGGGAATCAGAGGCGGGGAATCAGAGGCGTGGAATCAGAGGCGGGGAATCAGAGGAGGGGAATCAGAAGTGGGGAATCAGAGGTGGGGAATCAGAGGCGGGAAATCAGAGGCAAGGAATCAGAGGCGGGCAATCAGAGGTGGGGAATCAGAGGCGGGGAATCAGATGCGGGGAATCAGCGGCGGTGAATCAGAGGCGGGGAATCAGAGGCGGGGAATCAGAGACGGGGAATCAGAAGTGGGGAAGCAGAGGTGGGGAATCAGAGGTGGGGAATCAGAGGCGCGGAATCAGAGGCGGGGAATCAGAGGTGGGGAATCAGAGGCAGGGAATCAGAGGTGGGCAATCAGATGCAGGGAATCAGAGGCAGGGAATCAGAGGCAGGGAATCAGAGGCAGGGAATCTGAGACGGCGAATATGAGGTGGTGAATCAGAGGCGGGGAAACAGGCGGGTAAACAGAGGCGGGGAATCAGAGGCAGGGAATCAGAGGCGGGGAATCAGAGGCAGGGAATTAGATGAAGGGAATCTGATGCAGGGAATCTGAGGCAGGGAATCTGTGGCAGGGAATCTGATGCGGGTTATCAGAAGGGGGAAATGAGATGTGGGAAACGAGATGCAGAGAAAGAGGCAAGGAAATAGAGGCAGGGAAAGAGAGGCAGGGAATCAGAGGCGGGGAATAAGAGGCGGGGAATCAGAGGCGGGGAATCAGAGGCGGGGAATCAGAGGCGGGGAATCAGAGGCAGGGAATCAGAGTCAGGGAATCAGAGGCAGGGAATCTGAGACGGCGAATATGAGGTGGTGAATCAGAGGCGGGGAAACAGGCGGGTAAACAGAGGCGGGGAATCAGAGGCAGGGAATCAGAGGCGGGGAATCAGAGGCAGGGAATCAGATGAAGGGAAACTGATGCAGGGAATCTGAGGCAGGGAATCTGAGGCAGGGAATCTGTGGCAGGGAATCTGTTGTGGGTTATCAGAAGGGGGAAATGAGATGTGAGAAAAGAGATGCAGAGAAAGAGGCACGGAAATAGAGGCAGGGAAAGAGAGGCAGGGTATCAGAGGCGGGTAATCAGAGGTGTGGAGTCAGAGGCGGTGAATCAGTGACACAGAAAGAGAGGCGTGGAATCAGAGGTGCGGAATGAGAGCCGGTGAATCTGAGCCGGGAAATCAGAAGCAGAGCAACAGAGGAGGTGATACATGGGTGCGGAATCGGACGCGGGGAATCAGAAGTGGGGACTCAGAGGCAGGGAATCAGAGGCAGGGAATCAGAGGAGGGTTATCAGAGGCAGGGAATCAGAGGCGGGGAATCAGAGGCGAGGAATCAGAGGCGGGGAATCAGAGGCGGGGAATCAGAGGCGGAAAATCAGAGGCGGAGAAACAGAGGCAGGCAATCAGATGCAGGGAATCAGAGGCAGGGAATCAGAGGCAGAGAATCAGAGGCAGGGAATCTGAGGCTGGGACTCAGAGGTGGGGAATCAGAGGTGGGGAATCAGAGGCAGGGAATCAGATGAAGGGAATCTGATGCAGGGAATCTGAGGCAGGGAATCTGTGGCAGGGAATCTGTGGCAGGGAATCTGATGCGGGCTATCAGAAGGGGGAAATGAGATGTGGGAAACGAGATGCAGAGAAAGAGGCACGGAAATAGAGGCAGGGAAAGAGAGGCAGGGAATCAGAGGCGGGGAATCAGAGGCGGGGAATCAGAGGCGGGGAATCAGAGGCGGGGAATCAGAGGCGGGGAATCAGAGGCGGGGAATCAGAGGCGGGGAATCAGAGGCAGGGAATCAGAGGCGGGCAATCAGAGGCGGCGAATCAGAGGCTTGGAATCAGAGGTGGGGAAAGAGATGTGGGGAAACGTAGGCCAGGAAAGTAGCGCGGAAAGGGAGGCGGTGAATCAGAGGCAGGGAATCAGAGGCGGGGAATGAGAGGCGGAGAATCAGAGGCGTGGAATCAGAGGTGGGGAAAGAGATGTGGGGAAACAGGCGGGTAAACAGAAGCGTGTAAACATAGGTGCATAAATAGAGGCGGCGAAAGAGATGGGCGAAACATAGTGGTTGGAACTTGTATGTTGAAAATGAGGTACACAGAACGGATCAAACAGAGTTGTTGAAATTGAGGGAGGGAAAGAGAGGCACGGAAAGATTGGAGGGGAAAGAGTGCAGGCAAAAGAGAGGCGTAGAGACAGAGGTGGGAATCAGTAGCGGGGAATCAGAGGCGGGGATTCAGAGGCAGGAAATCAGATGAAGGGAATCTGATGCAGGGAATCTGAGGCAGGGTATCAGAGGCGGGGAATCAGAGGCGGGGTATCAGATGCGCATCATCAGAGGCGGGGAATCAGAGGCGGGGAATCAGAGGTGGGGTATCAGAGGCGGGGAAAGATATGTGGGGAAACGTAGGCCAGGAAAGTTGAGCGGAAAGGGAGGCAGGGAATCAGAGGCAGGGAATCAGAAGCAGTGAATCTGAGGCAGGGAATCTGAGGTGGGGAATCAGAGGCGGGGAAACAGGCGGGTAAACAGAGGCGGGTAAACATAGACGGTGAATAAGAGGCGGGGAATCAGAGGCAGGGAATCAGAGGCGGGGAATCAGAGGCGGGGAATCAGAGGCGGGGAATCAGAGTTGGGAATCAGAGGCGGGGAATCAGAGGCGGGGAATCAGAGGCAGGGAATCAGAGGCGGGCAATCAGAGGTGGCGAATCAGAGGCGTGGAATCAGAGGTGGGGAAAGAGATGTGGGGAAACGTAGGCCAGGAAAGTTGCGCGGAAAGGGAGGCGGTGTATCAGAGGCGGGGAATCAGAGGCGGGGAATGAGAGGCGGGGAATCAGAGGCGTGGAATCAGAGGTGGGGAAAGAGATGTGGGGAAACAGGCGGGTAAACAGAAGCGGGTAAACATAGGTGCATAAATAGAGGCGGCGAAAGAGATTGGCGAAACATAGTGGTTGGAACTTGAATGTTGAAAATGAGGTACACAGGACAGATCAAACAGAGTTGTTGAAATTGAGGGAGGGAAAGAGAGGCACGGAAAGAGTGGAGGGGAAAGAGTGCAGGCAAAAGAGAGGCGTAGAGACAGAGGTGGGGAATCAGAGGCTGGGAATCAGAGGCGGGGAATCAGAGGCAGGGAATCAGATGAAGGGAATCTGATGCAGGGAATCTGAGGCAGGGAATCTGAGGCAGGGAATCGGAGGCAGGGAATCTGAGGCAGGGAATCAGTAAAAAGTTATTAGAGGCAGGGTATCAGAGGCGGGGAATCAGAGGCGGGGTTTCAGATGCGGGTCATCAGAGGCGGGGAATCAGAGGCGGGGAATCAGAGGCGGGGTATCAGAGGCGGGGAAAGATATGTGGGGAAACGTAGGCCAGGAAAGTTGAGCGGAAAGGGAGGCAGTGAATCAGAGGTGGGGAATCAGATGCGGGGAATCAGAGGCGGGGAATCAGAGGCGGGGAATCAGAGGCGGGGAATCAGAAGCGGGGAATCAGAGGTGGGGAATCAGAGGCGGGGAATCAGAGGCGGAGAATCAGAGGCGGGCAATCAGATGCAGGGAATCAGAGGCAGGGAATCAGAGGCAGGGAATCTGAGGTAGGGAATATGAGGTAGGGAATCTGAGGTGGGGAATCAGAGGCGGGGAAACAGGCGGGTAAACAGAGGCGGGTAAACATAGGCGGGGAATCAGAGGCGGGGAATCAGAGGCGGGGAACCAGAGGCGGGGAATCAGAGGCGGGGAATCAGAGGCGGGGAATCAGAGGCGGGGAATCAGATGCGGGGATTCAGAGGAGGGGAATCAGAGGCGGAGAATCAGAGGCGGGCAATCAGATGCAGGGAATCAGAGGCAGGGAATCAGAGGAAGAGAATCAGAGGCAGGGAATCTGAGGCAGGGACTCAGAGGTGGGGAATCAGAGGCGGGGAATCAGAGGCAGGGAATCAGATGAAGGGAATCTGATGCAGGGAATCTGAGGCAGGGAATCTGAGGCTGGGAATCTGTGGCAGGGAATCTGATGCGGGTTATCAGAAGGGGGAAATGAGATGTGGGAAACGAGATGCAGAGAAAGAGGCACGGAAATAGAGGCAGGGAAAGAGAGGCAGGGAATCAGAGGCGGGGAATCAGAGGCGGGGAATAAGAGGCGGGGAATCAGAGGCGGGGAATCAGAGGCGGGGAATCAGAGGCGGGGAATCAGAGGCAGGGAATCAGAGGCGGGCAATCAGAGGCGGCGAATCAGAGGCGTGGAATCAGAGGTGGGGAAAGAGATGTGGGGAAACGTAGGCCAGGAAAGTTGCGCGGAAAGGGAGGCGGTGAATCAGAGGCGGGGAATCAGAGGCGGGGAATGAGAGGCGGGGAATCAGAGGCGTGGAATCAGAGGTGGGGAAAGAGATGTGGGGAAACAGGCGGGTAAACAGAAGCGGGTAAACATAGGTGCATAAATAGAGGCGGCAAAAGAGATTGGCGAAACATAGTGGTTGGAAAATGTATGTTGAAAATGAGGTACACAGAACAGATCAAACAGAGTTGTTGAAATTGAGGGAGGGAAAGAGAGGCACGGAAAGAGTGGAGGGGAAAGAGTGCAGGCAAAAGAGAGGCGTAGAGACAGAGGTGGGGAATCAGAGGCTGGGAATCAGAGGCGGGGAATCAGAGGCAGGGAATCAGATGAAGGGAATCTGATGCAGGGAATCTGAGGCAGGGAATCTGAGGCAGGGAATCTGAGGCAGGGAATCGGAGGCAGGGAATCTGAGGCAGGGAATCAGTAAAAAGTTATCAGAGGCAGGGTATCAGAGGCGGGGAATCAGAGGCGGGGTATCAGATGCACATCATCAGTGGCGGGGAATCAGAGGCGGGGAATCAGAGGTGGGGTATCAGAGGCGGGGAAAGATATGTGGGGAAACGTAGGACAGGAAAGTTGAGCGGAAAGGGAGGCAGGGAATCAGAGGCAGGGAATCAGAAGCAGGGAATCTGAGGCAGGGAATCTGAGGTGGGGAATCAGAGGCGGGGAAACAGGCAGGTAAACAGAGTCGGGTAAACATAGACGGTGAATAAGAGGCGGGGAATCAGAGGCAGGGAATCAGAGGCGGGGTATCAGAGGCGGCGAATCAGAGGTGGGGAATCAGAGGCGGGGAATCAGAGGCGGGGAATCAGAGGCGGGGAATCAGAGGCAGGGAATCAGAGGCGGGCAATCAGAGGCGGCGAATCAGAGGCGTGGAATCAGAGGTGGGGAATGAGATGTGGGGAAACGTAGGCCAGAAAAGTTGCGCGGAAAGGGAGGCGGTGAATCAGAGGCGGGGAATCAGAGGCGGGGAATGAGAGGCGGGGAATCAGAGGCGTGGAATCAGAGGTGGGGAAAGAGATGTGGGGAAACAGGCGGGTAAACAGAAGCGGGTAAACGTAGGTGCATAAATAGAGGCGGCGAAAGAGATTGGCGAAACATAGTGGTTGGAACTTGTAGTTGAAAATGAGGTACACAGAACAGATCAAACAGAGTTGTTGAAATTGAGGGAGGGAAAGAGAGGCACGGAAAGAGTGGAGGGGAAAGAGTGCAGGCAAAAGAGAGGCGTAGAGACAGAGGTGGGGAATCAGAGGCTGGGAATCAGAGGCGGGGAATCAGAGGCAGGGAATCAGATGAAGGGAATCTGATGCAGGGAATCTGAGGCAGGGAATCTGAGGCAGGGAATCGGAGGCAGGGAATCTGAGGTAGGGAATCAGTAAAAAGTTATTAGAGGCAGGGTATCAGAGGCGGGGAATCAGAGGCGGGGTATCAGATGCGGGTCATCAGAGGCGGGGAATCAGAGGCGGGGAATCAGAGGCGGGGTATCAGAGGCGGGGAAAGATATGTGGGGAAACGTAGGCCAGGAAAGTTGAGCGGAAAGGGAGGCAGTGAATCAGAGGTGGGGAATCAGAGGCGGGGAATCAGAGGCGGGGAATCAGAGGCAGGGAATCAGAAGCGGGGAATCAGAGGTGGGAATCAGAGGCGGGGAATCAGAGGCGGAGAATCAGAGGCGGGCAATCAGATGCAGGGAATCAGAGGCAGGGAATCAGAGGCAGGGAATCAGAGGCAGGGAATCTGAGGTAGGGAATCTGAGGTGGGGAATCAGAGGCGGGGAAACAGGCGGGTAAACAGAGGCGGGTAAACATAGGCGGGGAATCAGAGGCGGGGAATCAGAGGCGGGGAACCAGAGGCGGGGAATCAGAGGCGGGAATCAGAGGCGGGGAATCAGAGGCGGAGAATCAGATGCGGGGAATCAGAGGCGGGGAATCAGAGGCGGGGTATCAGAGGAGGGGAATCAGAGGCGGGGAATCTGAGGGGGGAATCAGAGGCGGGGAATCAGAGGCGTGGAATCAGAGGCGGGGAATCAGAGGCGGGGAATCAGAAGTGGGGAATCAGATGTGGGGAATCAGAGGCAGGGAATCAGAGGCAGGGAATCAGAGGCGGGCAATCAGATGTGGGGAATCAGAGGCGGGGAATCAGAGGCGGGGAATCAGAGGCGGTGAATCAGAGGCGGGGAATCAGAGGCGGGGAATCAGAGGCGGGGAATCAGAGGCGTGGAATCAGAGGCGGGGAATCAGAGGCGGGGAATGAGAAGTGGGGAATCAGAGGTGGGGAATCGGAGGAGGGGAATCAGAGGCGGGGAATCAGAAGCGGGCAATCAGATGCAGGGAATCAGACGCAGGGAATCAGAGGCAGGGAATCAGAGGCAGGGAATCTGAGGCAGGGAATTTGTGGTGGGGAATCAGAGGTGGGAAAACAGGCGGGTAAACAGAGGCGGGTAAACATAGGCGGGTAATCAGAGGCAGGGAATCAGAGTCGGGGAATCAGAGACGGGGATTCAGAGGCGGGGAATCAGAGGTGGGGAATCAGAGGCGGGTAATCAGAGGCGTGGAATCAGAGGCGGGGAATCAGAGGAGGGGAATCAGAGGCGGGTACTCAGTGGCGTGGAATCAGAGGTGGGGAATCAGAGGCGGGGAATCAGAGGTGGGGAATCAGAGGCGGGGATTCAGAGGCGGGGAATCAGAGGCGGGGAATCAGATGCGGGGAATCAGAGGCGGGGAATCAGAGGCGGGGTATCTGAGGAGGGGAATCAGAGGCGGGGAATCAGAGGCGGGGAATCAGAGGCGGGGAATCAGAGGCGTGGAATCAGAGGCGGGGAATCAGAGGAGGGGAATCAGAAGTGGGGAATCAGAGGTGGGGAATCAGAGGCGGGAAATCAGAGGCAAGGAATCAGAGGAGGGCAATCAGAGGTGGGGAATCAGAGGCGGGGAAACAGGCAGGTAAACAGAGGCGGGTAAACATAGACGGTGAATAAGAGGCGGGGAATCAGAGGCAGGGAATCAGAGGCGGGGTATCAGAGGCGGGGAATCAGAGGTGGGGAATCAGAGGCGGGGAATCAGAGGCGGGGAATCAGAGGCGGGGAATCAGAGGCAGGGAATCAGAGGCGGGCAATCAGAGGCGGCGAATCAGAGGCGTGGAATCAGAGGTGGGGAATGAGATGTGGGGAAACGTAGGCCAGAAAAGTTGCGCGGAAAGGGAGGCGGTGAATCAGAGGCGGGGAATCAGAGGCGGGGAATGAGAGGCGGGGAATCAGAGGCGTGGAATCAGAGGTGGGGAAAGAGATGTGGGGAAACAGGCGGGTAAACAGAAGCGGGTAAACTTAGGTGCATAAATAGAGGCGGCGAAAGAGATTGGCGAAACATAGTGGTTGGAACTTGTAGTTGAAAATGAGGTACACAGAACAGATCAAACAGAGTTGTTGAAATTGAGGGAGGGAAAGAGAGGCACGGAAAGAGTGGAGGGGAAAGAGTGCAGGCAAAAGAGAGGCGTAGAGACAGAGGTGGGGAATCAGAGGCTGGGAATCAGAGGCGGGGAATCAGAGGCAGGGAATCAGATGAAGGGAATCTGATGCAGGGAATCTGAGGCAGGGAATCTGAGGCAGGGAATCGGAGGCAGGGAATCTGAGGTAGGGAATCAGTAAAAAGTTATTAGAGGCAGGGTATCAGAGGCGGGGAATCAGAGGCGGGGTATCAGATGCGGGTCATCAGAGGCGGGGAATCAGAGGCGGGGAATCAGAGGCGGGGTATCAGAGGCGGGGAAAGATATGTGGGGAAACGTAGGCCAGGAAAGTTGAGCGGAAAGGGAGGCAGTGAATCAGAGGTGTGGAATCAGAGGCGGGGAATCAGAGGCGGGGAATCAGAGGCAGGGAATCAGAAGCGGGGAATCAGAGGTGGGAATCAGAGGCGGGGAATCAGAGGCGGAGAATCAGAGGAGGGCAATCAGATGCAGGGAATCAGAGGCAGGGAATCAGAGGCAGGGAATCAGAGGCAGGGAATCTGAGGTAGGGAATCTGAGGTGGGGAATCAGAGGCGGGGAAACAGGCGGGTAAACAGAGGCGGGTAAACATAGGCGGGGAATCAGAGGCGGGGAATCAGAGGCGGGGAACCAGAGGCGGGGAATCAGAGGCGGGAATCAGAGGCGGGGAATCAGAGGTGGAGAATCAGATGCGGGGAATCAGAGGCGGGGAATCAGAGGCGGGGTATCAGAGGAGGGGAATCAGAGGCGGGGAATCTGAGGGGGGAATCAGAGGCGGGGAATCAGAGGCGTGGAATCAGAGGCGGGGAATCAGAGGCGGGGAATCAGAAGTGGGGAATCAGATGTGGGGAATCAGAGGCAGGGAATCAGAGGCAGGGAATCAGAGGCGGGCAATCAGATGTGGGGAATCAGAGGCGGGGAATCAGAGGCGGGGAATCAGAGGCGGTGAATCAGAGGCGGGGAATCAGAGGCGGGGAATCAGAGGCGGGGAATCAGAGGCGTGGAATCAGAGGCGGGGAATCAGAGGCGGGGAATGAGAAGTGGGGAATCAGAGGTGGGGAATCGGAGGAGGGGAATCAGAGGCGGGGAATCAGAGGCGGGCAATCAGATGCAGGGAATCAGACGCAGGGAATCAGAGGCAGGGAATCAGAGGCAGGGAATCTGAGGCAGGGAATTTGTGGTGGGGAATCAGAGGTGGGAAAACAGGCGGGTAAACAGAGGCGGGTAAACATAGGCGGGGAATCAGAGGCAGGGAATCAGAGTCGGGGAATCAGAGACGGGGATTCAGAGGCGGGGAATCAGAGGTGGGGAATCAGAGGCGGGTAATCAGAGGCGTGGAATCAGAGGCGGGGAATCAGAGGAGGGGAATCAGAGGCGGGTACTCAGTGGCGTGGAATCAGAGGTGGGGAATCAGAGGCGGGGAATCAGAGGTGGGGAATCAGAGGCGGGGATTCAGAGGCGGGGAATCAGAGGCGGGGAATCAGATGCGGGGAATCAGAGGCGGGGAATCAGAGGCGGGGTATCTGAGGAGGGGAATCAGAGGCGGGGAATCAGAGGCGGGGAATCAGAGGCGGGGAATCAGAGGCGTGGAATCAGAGGCGGGGAATCAGAGGAGGGGAATCAGAAGTGGGGAATCAGAGGTGGGGAATCAGAGGCGGGAAATCAGAGGCAAGGAATCAGAGGAGGGCAATCAGAGGTGGGGAATCAGAGGCGGGGAATCAGATGCGGGGAATCAGCGGCGGTGAATCAGAGGCGGGGAATCAGAGGCGGGGAATCAGAGACGGGGAATCAGAAGTGGGGAAGCAGAGGTGGGGAATCAGAGGTGGGGAATCAGAGGCGCGGAATAAGAGGCGGGGAATCCGAGGAGGGGAATCAGAGGCAGGGAATCAGAGGCGGGCAATCAGATGCAGGGAATCAGAGGCAGGGAATCAGAGGCAGGGAATCAGAGGCAGGGAATCTGAGACGGCGAATATGAGGTGGTGAATCAGAGGCGGGGAAACAGGCGGGTAAACAGAGGCGGGGAATCAGAGGCAGGGAATCAGAGGCGGGGAATCAGAGGCAGGGAATCAGATGAAGGGAAACTGATGCAGGGAATCTGAGGCAGGGAATCTGAGGCAGGGAATCTGTGGCAGGGAATCTGTTGTGGGTTATCAGAAGGGGGAAATGAGATGTGAGAAAAGAGATGCAGAGAAAGAGGCACGGAAATAGAGGCAGGGAAAGAGAGGCAGGGTATCAGAGGCGGGTAATCAGAGGTGTGGAGTCAGAGGCGGTGAATCAGCGACACAGAAAGAGAGGCGTGGAATCAGAGGTGCGGAATGAGAGCCGGTGAATCTGAGCCGGGAAATCAGAAGCAGAGCAACAGAGGAGGTGATACATGGGTGCGGAATCGGACGCGGGGAATCAGAAGTGGGGACTCAGAGGCAGGGAATCAGAGGCAGGGAATCAGAGGAGGGTTATCAGAGGCAGGGAATCAGAGGTGGGGAATCAGAGGCGAGGAATCAGAGGCGGGGAATCAGAGGCGGGGAATCAGAGGCGGAAAATCAGAGGCGGAGAAACAGAGGCAGGCAATCAGATGCAGGGAATCAGAGGCAGGGAATCAGAGGCAGAGAATCAGTGGCAGGGAATCTGAGGCAGGGACTCAGAGGTGGGGAATCAGAGGTGGGGAATCAGAGGCAGGGAATCAGATGAAGGGAATCTGATGCAGGGAATCTGAGGCAGGGAATCTGTGGCAGGGAATCTGTGGCAGGGAATCTGATGCGGGCTATCAGAAGGGGGAAATGAGATGTGGGAAACGAGATGCAGAGAAAGAGGCACGGAAATAGAGGAAGGGAAAGAGAGGCAGGGAATCAGAGGCGGGGAATCAGAGGCGGGGAATCAGAGGCGGGGAATCAGAGGCGGGGAATCAGAGGCGGGGAATCAGAGGCGGGGATTCAGAGGCGGGGAATCAGAGGCAGGGAATCAGAGGCGGGCAATCAGAGGCGGCGAATCAGAGGCTTGGAATCAGAGGTGGGGAAAGAGATGTGGGGAAACGTAGGCCAGGAAAGTAGCGCGGAAAGGGAGGCGGTGAATCAGAGGCAGGGAATCAGAGGCGGGGAATGAGAGGCGGAGAATCAGAGGCGTGGAATCAGAGGTGGGGAAAGAGATGTGGGGAAACAGGCGGGTAAACAGAAGCGTGTAAACATAGGTGCATAAATAGAGGCGGCGAAAGAGATGGGCGAAACATAGTGGTTGGAACTTGTATGTTGAAAATGAGGTACACAGAACGGATCAAACAGAGTTGTTGAAATTGAGGGAGGGAAAGAGAGGCACGGAAAGATTGGAGGGGAAAGAGTGCAGGCAAAATAGAGGCGTAGAGACAGAGGTGGGAATCAGTAGCGGGGAATCAGAGGCGGGGATTCAGAGGCAGGAAATCAGATGAAGGGAATCTGATGCAGGGAATCTGAGGCAGGGAATCGGATGCAGGGAATCTGAGGCAGGGAATCAGTAAAAAGTCATCAGAGGCAGGGTATCAGAGGCGGGGAATCAGAGGCGGGGTATCAGATGCGCATCATCAGAGGTGGGGAATCAGAGGCGGGGAATCAGAGGTGGGGTATCAGAGGCGGGGAAAGATTTGTGGGGAAACGTAGGCCAGGAAAGTTGAGCGGAAAGGGAGGCAGGGAATCAGAGGCAGGGAATCAGAAGCAGGGAATCTGAGGCAGGGAATCTGAGGTGGGGAATCAGAGGCGGGGAAACAGGCGGGTAAACAGAGGCGGGTAAACATAGACGGTGAATAAGAGGCGGGGAATCAGAGGCAGGGAATCAGAGGCGGGGAATCAGAGGCGGGGAATCAGAGGCGGGGAATCAGAGTTGGGAATCAGAGGCTGGGAATCAGAGGCGGGGAATCAGAGGCAGGGAATCAGAGGCGGGCAATCAGAGGCGGCGAATCAGAGGCGTGGAATCAGAGGTGGGGAAAGAGATGTGGGGAAACGTAGGCCAGGAAAGTTTCGCGGAAAGGGAGGCGGTGAATCAGAGGCGGGGAATCAGAGGCGGGGAATGAGAGGCGGGGAATCAGAGGCGTGGAATAAGAGGTGGGGAAAGAGATGTGGGGAAACAGGCGGGTAAACAGAAGCGGGTAAACATAGGTGCATAAATAGAGGCGGCGAAAGAGATTGGCGAAACATAGTGGTTGGAACTTGTATGTTGAAAATGAGGTACACAGAACAGATCAAACAGAGTTGTTGAAATTGAGGGAGGGAAAGAGAGGCACGGAAAGAGTGGAGGGGAAAGAGTGCAGGCAAAAGAGAGGCGTAGAGACAGAGGTGGGGAATCAGAGGCTGGGAATCGGAGGCGGGGAATCAGAGGCAGGGAATCAGATGAAGGGAATCTGATGCAGGGAATCTGAGGCAGGGAATCTGAGGCAGGGAATCGGAGGCAGGGAATCTGAGGCAGGGAATCAGTAAAAAGTTATTAGAGGCAGGGTATCAGAGGCGGGGAATCAGAGGCGGGGTTTCAGATGCGGGTCATCAGAGGCGGGGAATCAGAGGCGGGGAATCAGAGGCGGGGTATCAGAGGTGGGGAATCAGAGGCAGGGTATCAGAGGCGGGGAATCAGAGGCGGGGTATCAGATGCGCATCATCAGAGGCGGGGAATCAGAGGCGGGGAATGAGAGGTGGAGTATCAGAGGCGGGGAAAGATATGTGGGGAAACGTAGGCCAGGAAAGTTGAGCGGAAAGGGAGGCAGGGAATCAGAGGCAGGGAATCAGAAGCAGGGAATCTGAGGCAGGGAATCTGAGGTGGGGAATCAGAGGCGGGGAAACAGGCGGGTAAACAGAGGCGGGTAAACATAGACGGTGAATAAGAGGCGGGGAATCAGAGGCAGGGAATCAGAGGCGGGGAATCAGAGGCGGGGAATCAGAGGCGGGGAATGAGAGGCGGGGAATCAGAGGCGTGGAATCAGAGGTGGGGAAAGAGATGTGGGGAAACAGGCGGGTAAACAGAAGCGGGTAAACATAGGTGCATAAATAGAGGCGGCGAAAGAGATTGGCGAAACATAGTGGTTGGAACTTGTATGTTGAAAATGAGGTACACAGAACAGATCAAACAGAGTTGTTGAAATTGAGGGAGGGAAAGAGAGGCACGGAAAGAGTGGAGGGGAAAGAGTGCAGGCAAAAGAAAGGCGTAGAGACAGAGGTGGGGAATCAGAGGCTGGGAATCGGAGGCGGGGAATCAGAGGCAGGGAATCAGATGAAGGGAATCTGATGCAGGGAATCTGAGGCAGGGAATCTGAGGCAGGGAATCGGAGGCAGGGAATCTGAGGCAGGGAATCAGTAAAAAGTTATTAGAGGCAGGGTATCAGAGGCGGGGAATCAGAGGCGGGGTTTCAGATGCGGGTCATCAGAGGCGGGGAATCAGAGGCGGGGAATCAGAGGCGGGGTATCAGAGGTGGGGAAAGATATGTGGGGAAACGTAGGCCAGGAAAGTTGAGCGGAAAGGGAGGCAGTGAATCAGAGGTGGGGAATCAGAGGCGGGGAATCAGAGGCGGGGAATCAGAGGCGGGGAATCAGAGGCGGGGAATCAGAAGCGGGGAATCAGAGGTGGGGAATCAGAGGCGGGGAATCAGAGGCGGAGAATCAGAGGCGGGCAATCAGATGCAGGGAATCAGAGGCAGGGAATCAGAGGCAGGGAATCTGAGGTAGGGAATATGAGGTAGGGAATCTGAGGTGGGGAATCAGAGGCGGGGAAACAGGCGGGTAAACAGAGGCGGGTAAACATAGGCGGGGAATCAGAGGCGGGGAATCAGAGGCGGGGAACCAGAGGCGGGGAATCAGAGGCGGGGAATCAGAGGCGGGGAATCAGAGGCGGGGAATCAGATGCGGGGAATCAGAGGCGGGGAATCAGAGGCGGGGTATCAGAGGAGGGGAATCAGAGGCGGGGAATCAGAGGGGGGAATCAGAGGCGGGGAATCAGAGGCGTGGAATCAGAGGCAGGGAATCAGAGGCGGGGAATCAGAAGTGGGGAATCAGATGTGGGGAATCAGAGGCAGGGAATCAGAGGCAGGGAATCAGAGGCGGGCAATCAGAAGTGGGGAATCAGAGGCGGGGAATCAGAGGCGGGGAATCAGAGGCGGTGAATCAGAGGCGGGGAATCAGAGGCAGGTAATCAGAGGCGGGGAATCAGAGGAGGGGAATCAGAGGTGGGGAAAGAGATGTGGGGAAACAGGCGGGTAAACAGAAGTGGGTAAACATAGGTGCATAAATACAGGCGGCGAAAGAGATTGGCGAAACATAGTGGTTGGAACTTGTATGTTGAAAATGAGGTACACAGAACAGATCAAACAGAGTTGTTGAAATTGAGGGAGGGAAAGAGAGGCACGGAAAGAGTGGAGGGGAAAGAGTGCAGGCAAAAGAGAGGCGTAGAGACAGAGGTGGGGAATCAGAGGCTGGGAATCAGAGACGGGGAATCAGAGGCGGGGAATCAGAGGCGGGGAATCAGAGACGGGGAAACAGAAGTGGGGAAGCAGAGGTGGGGAATCAGAGGTGGGGAATCAGAGGCGCGGAATCAGAGGCGGGGAATCAGAGGCGGGGAATCAGAGGCAGGGAATCAGAGGCGGGCAATCAGATGCAGGGAATCAGAGGCAGGGAATCAGAGGCAGGGAATCAGAGGCAGGGAATCTGAGACGGCGAATATGAGGTGGTGAATCAGAGGCGGGGAAACAGGCGGGTAAACAGAGGCGGGGAATCAGAGGCAGGGAATCAGAGGCGGGGAATCAGAGGCAGGGAATTAGATGAAGGGAATCTGATGAAGGGAATCTGAGGCAGGGAATCTGTGGCAGGGAATCTGATGCGGGTTATCAGAAGGGGGAAATGAGATGTGGGAAACGAGATGCAGAGAAAGAGGCAAGGAAATAGAGGCAGGGAAAGAGAGGCAGGGAATCAGAGGCGGGGAATAAGAGGTGGGGAATCAGAGGTGGGGAATCAGAGGCGGGGAATCAGAGGCGGGGAATCAGAGGCAGGGAATCAGAGTCAGGGAATCAGAGGCACGGAATCTGAGACGGCGAATATGAGGTGGTGAATCAGAGGCGGGGAAACAGGCGGGTAAACAGAGGCGGGGAATCAGAGGCAGGGAATCAGAGGCGGGGAATCAGAGGCAGGGAATCAGATGAAGGGAAACTGATGCAGGGAATCTGAGGCAGGGAATCTGAGGCAGGGAATCTGTGGCAGGGAATCTGTTGTGGGTTATCAGAAGGGGGAAATGAGATGTGAGAAAAGAGATGCAGAGAAAGAGGCACGGAAATAGAGGCAGGGAAAGAGAGGCAGGGTATCAGAGGCGGGTAATCAGAGGTGTGGAGTCAGAGGCGGTGAATCAGCGACACAGAAAGAGAGGCGTGGAATCAGAGGTGCGGAACGAGAGCCGGTGAATCTGAGCCGGGAAATCTGAAGCAGAGCAACAGAGGAGGTGATACATGGGTGTGGAATCGGACGCGGGGAATCAGAAGTGGGGACTCAGAGGCAGGAAATCAGAGGCAGGGAATCAGAGGAGGGTTATCAGAGGCAGGGAATCAGAGGCGGGGAATCAGAGGCGAGGAATCAGAGGCGGGGAATCAGAGGCGGGGAATCAGAGGCGGAAAATCAGAGGCGGAGAAACAGAGGCAGGCAATCAGATGCAGGGAATCAGAGGCAGGGAATCAGAGGCAGGGAATCAGAGGCGGGGAATCAGAGGCAGGGAATTAGATGAAGGGAATCTGATGAAGGGAATCTGAGGCAGGGAATCTGTGGCAGGGAATCTGATGCGGGTTATCAGAAGGGGGAAATGAGATGTGGGAAACGAGATGCAGAGAAAGAGGCAAGGAAATAGAGGCAGGGAAAGAGAGGCAGGGAATCAGAGGTGGGGAATAAGAGGTGGGGAATCAGAGGCGGGGAATCAGAGGCGGGGAATCAGAGGCGGGGAATCAGAGGCAGGGAATCAGAGTCAGGGAATCAGAGGCAGGGAATCTGAGACGGCGAATATGAGGTGGTGAATCAGAGGCGGGGAAACAGGCGGGTAAACAGAGGCGGGGAATCAGAGGCAGGGAATCAGAGGCGGGGAATCAGAGGCAGGGAATCAGATGAAGGGAAACTGATGCAGGGAATCTGAGGCACGGAATCTGAGGCAGGGAATCTGTGGCAGGGAATCTGTTGTGGGTTATCAGAAGGGGGAAATGAGATGTGAGAAAAGAGATGCAGAGAAAGAGGCACGGAAATAGAGGCAGGGAAAGAGAGGCAGGGTATCAGAGGCGGGTAATCAGAGGTGTGGAGTCAGAGGCGGTGAATCAGCGACACAGAAAGAGAGGCGTGGAATCAGAGGTGCGGAACGAGAGCCGGTGAATCTGAGCCGGGAAATCAGAAGCAGAGCAACAGAGGAGGTGATACATGGGTGCGGAATCGGACGCGGGGAATCAGAAGTGGGGACTCAGAGGCAGGAAATCAGAGGCAGGGAATCAGAGGAGGGTTATCAGAGGCAGGGAATCAGAGGCGGGGAATCAGAGGCGAGGAATCAGAGGCGGGGAATCAGAGGCGGGGAATCAGAGGCGGAAAATCAGAGGCGGAGAAACAGAGGCAGGCAATCAGATGCAGGGAATCAGAGGCAGGGAATCAGAGGCAGAGAATCAGAGGCAGGGAATCTGAGGCAGGGACTCAGAGGTGGGGAATCAGAGGTGGGGAATCAGAGGCAGGGAATCAGATGAAGGGAATCTGATGCAGGGAATCTGAGGCAGGGAATCTGTGGCAGGGAATCTGTGGCAGGGAATCTGATGCGGGCTATCAGAAGGGGGAAATGAGATGTGGGAAACGAGATGCAGAGAAAGAGGCACGGAAATAGAGGCAGGGAAAGAGAGGCAGGGAATCAGAGGCGGGGAATCAGAGGCGGGGAATCAGAGGCGGGGAATCAGAGGCGGGGAATCAGAGGCGGGGAATCAGAGGCGGGGAATCAGAGGCGGGGAATCAGAGGCAGGGAATCAGAGGCGGGCAATCAGAGGCGGCGAATCAGAGGCTTGGAATCAGAGGTGGGGAAAGAGATGTGGGGAAACGTAGGCCAGGAAAGTAGCGCGGAAAGGGAGGCGGTGAATCAGAGGCAGGGAATCAGAGGCGGGGAATGAGAGGCGGAGAATCAGAGGCGTGGAATCAGAGGTGGGGATAGAGATGTGGGGAAACAGGCGGGTAAACAGAAGCGTGTAAACATAGGTGCATAAATAGTGGCGGCGAAAGAGATGGGCGAAACATAGTGGTTGGAACTTGTATGTTGAAAATGAGGTACACAGAACGGATCAAACAGAGTTGTTGAAATTGAGGGAGGGAAAGAGAGGCACGGAAAGATTGGAGGGGAAAGAGTGCAGGCAAAAGAGAGGCGTAGAGACAGAGGTGGGAATCAGTAGCGGGGAATCAGAGGCGGGGATTCAGAGGCAGGAAATCAGATGAAGGGAATCTGATGCAGGGAATCTGAGGCATGGAATCGGATGCAGGGAATCTGAGGCAGGGAATCAGTAAAAAGTCATCAGAGGCAGGGTATCAGAGGCGGGGAATCAGAGGCGGGGTATCAGATGCGCATCATCAGAGGCGGGGAATCAGAGGCGGGGAATCAGAGGTGGGGTATCAGAGGCGGGGAAAGATATGTGGGGAAACGTAGGCCAGGAAAGTTGAGCGGAAAGGGAGGCAGGGAATCAGAGGCAGGGAATCAGAAGCAGGGAATCTGAGGCAGGGAATCTGAGGTGGGGAATCAGAGGCGGAGAAACAGGCGGGTAAACAGAGGCGGGTAAAGATAGACGGTGAATAAGAGGCGGGGAATCAGAGGCAGGGAATCAGAGGCGGGGAATCAGAGGCGGGGAATCAGAGGCGGGGAATCAGAGTTGGGAATCAGAGGCGGGGAATCAGAGGCGGGGAATCAGAGGCAGGGAATCAGAGGCGGGCAATCAGAGGCTGCGAATCAGAGGCGTGGAATCAGAGGTGGGGAAAGAGATGTGGGGAAACGTAGGCCAGGAAAGTTTCGCGGAAAGGGAGGCGGTGAATCAGAGGCGGGGAATCAGAGGCGGGGAATGAGAGGCGGGGAATCAGAGGCGTGGAATCAGAGGTGGGGAAAGAGATGTGGGGAAACAGGCGGGTAAACAGAAGCGGGTAAACATAGGTGCATAAATAGAGGCGGCGAAAGAGATTGGCGAAACATAGTGGTTGGAACTTGTATGTTGAAAATGAGGTACACAGAACAGATCAAACAGAGTTGTTGAAATTGAGGGAGGGAAAGAGAGGCACGGAAAGAGTGGAGGGGAAAGAGTGCAGGCAAAAGAGAGGCGTAGAGACAGAGGTGGGGAATCAGAGGCTGGGAATCAGAGGCGGGGAATCAGAGGCAGGGAATCAGATGAAGGGAATCTGATGCAGGGAATCTGAGGCAGGGAATCTGAGGCAGGGAATCGGAGGCAGGGAATCTGAGGCAGGGAATCAGTAAAAAGTTATTAGAGGCAGGGTATCAGAGGCGGGGAATCAGAGGCGGGGTTTCAGATGCGGGTCATCAGAGGCGGGGAATCAGAGGCGGGGAATCAGAGGCGGGGTATCAGAGGCGGGGAAAGATATGTGGGGAAACGTAGGCCAGGAAAGTTGAGCGGAAAGGGAGGCAGTGAATCAGAGGTGGGGAATCAGAGGCGGGGAATCAGAGGCGGGGAATCAGAGGCGGGGAATCAGAGGCGGGGAATCAGAAGCGGGGAATCAGAGGTGGGGAATCAGAGGCGGGGAATCAGAGGCGGAGAATCAGAGGCGGGCAATCAGATGCAGGGAATCAGAGGCAGGGAATCAGAGGCAGGGAATCTGAGGTAGGGAATATGAGGTAGGGAATCTGAGGTGGGGAATCAGAGGCGGGGAAACAGGCGGGTAAACAGAGGCGGGTAAACATAGGCGGGGAATCAGAGGCGGGGAATCAGAGGCGGGGAACCAGAGGCGGGGAATCAGAGGCGGGGAATCAGAGGCGGGGAATCAGAGGCGGGGAATCAGATGCCGGGAATCAGAGGCGGGAAATCAGAGGCGGGGTATCAGAGGAGGGGAATCAGAGGCGGGGAATCAGAGGGGGGAATCAGAGGCGGGGAATCAGAGGCGTGGAATCAGAGGCAGGGAATCAGAGGCGGGGAATCAGAAGTGGGGAATCAGATGTGGGGAATCAGAGGCAGGGAATGAGAGGCAGGGAATCAGAGGCGGGCAATCAGAAGTGGGGAATCAGAGGCGGGGAATCAGAGGCGGGGAATCAGAGGCGGTGAATCAGAGGCGGGGAATCAGAGGCGGGGAATCAGAGGCGGGGAATCAGAGGAGGGGAATCAGAGGTGGGGAAAGAGATGTGGGGATACAGGCGGGTAAACAGAAGCGGGTAAACATAGGTGCATAAATAGAGGCGGCGAAAAAGATTGGCGAAACATAGTGGTTGGAACTTGTATGTTGAAAATGAGGTACACAGAACAGATCAAACAGAGTTGTTGAAATTGAGGGAGGGAAAGAGAGGCACGGAAAGAGTGGAGGGGAAAGAGTGCAGGCAAAAGAGAGGCGTAGAGACAGAGGTGGGGAATCAGAGGCTGGGAATCAGAGGCGGGGAATCAGAGGCAGGGAATCAGATGAAGGGAATCTGATGCAGGGAATCTGAGGCAGGGAATCTGAGGCAGGGAATCGGAGGCAGGGAATCTGAGGCAGGGAATCAGTAAAAAGTTATTAGAGGCAGGGTATCAGAGGCGGGGAATCAGAGGCGGGGTATCAGATGCGGGTCATCAGAGGCGGGGAACCAGAGGCGGGGAATCAGAGGCGGGGTATCAGAGGCGGGGAAAGATATGTGGGGAAACGTAGGCCAGGAAAGTTGAGCGGAAAGGGAGGCAGTGAATCAGAGGTGGGGAATCAGAGGCGGGGAATCAGAGGCGGGGAATCAGAGGCGGGGAATCAGAGGCGGGGAATCAGAAGCGGGGAATCAGAGGTGGGAATCAGAGGCGGGGAATCAGAGGCGGAGAATCAGAGGCGGGCAATCAGATGCAGGGAATCAGAGGCAGGGAATCAGAGGCAGGGAATCATAGGCAGGGAATCTGAGGTAGGGAATCTGAGGTGGGGAATCAGAGGTGGGGAAACAGGCGAGTAAACAGAGGCGGGTAAACATAGGCGGGGAATCAGAGGCGGGGAATCAGAGGCGGGGAACCAGAGGCGGGGAATCAGAGGCGGGGAATCAGATGCGGGGAATCAGAGGCGGGGAATCAGAGGAGGGGAATCAGAGGCGGGGAATCAGAGGGGGGAATCAGAGGCGGGGAATCAGATGCGGGGAATCAGAGGCGGGGAATCAGAGGCGGGGTATCAGAGGAGGGGAATCAGAGGCGGGGAATCAGAGGGGGGAATCAGAGGCGGGGAATCAGAGGCGTGGAATCAGAGGCGGGGAATCAGAGGTGGGGAATCAGAGGCGGGGAATCAGAGGCGGAGAATCAGAGGCGGGCAATCAGATGCAGGGAATCAGAGGCAGGGAATCAGAGGCAGGGAATCTGAGGTAGGGAATATGAGGTAGGGAATCTGAGGTGGGGAATCAGAGGCGGGGAAACAGGCGGGTAAACAGATGCGGGTAAACATAGGCGGGGAATCAGAGGCGGGGAATCAGAGGCGGGGAACCAGAGGCGGGGAATCAGAGGCGGGGAATCAGAGGCGGGGAATCAGAGGCGGGGAATCAGATGCCGGGAATCAGAGGCGGGGAATCAGAGGCGGGGTATCAGAGGAGGGGAATCAGAGGCGGGGAATCAGAGGGGGGAATCAGAGGCGGGGAATCAGAGGCGTGGAATCAGAGGCAGGGAATCAGAGGCGGGGAATCAGAAGTGGGGAATCAGATGTGGGGAATCAGAGGCAGGGAATGAGAGGCAGGGAATCAGAGGCGGGCAATCAGAAGTGGGGAATCAGAGGCGGGGAATCAGAGGCGGGGAATCAGAGGCGGTGAATCAGAGGCGGGGAATCAGAGGCGGGGAATCAGAGGCGGGGAATCAGAGGAGGGGAATCAGAGGTGGGGAAAGAGATGTGGGGAAACAGGCGGGTAAACAGAAGCGGGTAAACATAGGTGCATAAATAGAGGCGGCGAAAAAGATTGGCGAAACATAGTGTTTGGAACTTGTATGTTGAAAATGAGGTACACAGAACAGATCAAACAGAGTTGTTGAAATTGAGGAAGGGAAAGAGAGGCACGGAAAGAGTGGAGGGGAAAGAGTGCAGGCAAAAGAGAGGCGTAGAGACAGAGGTGGGGAATCAGAGGCTGGGAATCAGAGGCGGGGAATCAGAGGCAGGGAATCAGATGAAGGGAATCTGATGCAGGGAATCTGAGGCAGGGAATCTGAGGCAGGGAATCGGAGGCAGGGAATCTGAGGCAGGGAATCAGTAAAAAGTTATTAGAGGCAGGGTATCAGAGGCGGGGAATCAGAGGCGGGGTATCAGATGCGGGTCATCAGAGGAGGGGAACCAGAGGCGGGGAATCAGAGGCGGGGTATCAGAGGCGGGGAAAGATATGTGGGGAAACGTAGGCCAGGAAAGTTGAGCGGAAAGGGAGGCAGTGAATCAGAGGTGGGGAATCAGAGGCGGGGAATCAGAGGCGGGGAATCAGAGGCGGGGTATCAGAGGCGGGGAATCAGAAGCGGGGAATCAGAGGTGGGAATCAGAGGCGGGGAATCAGAGGCGGAGAATCAGAGGCGGGCAATCAGATGCAGGGAATCAGAGGCAGGGAATCAGAGGCAGGGAATCATAGGCAGGGAATCTGAGGTAGGGAATCTGAGGTGGGGAATCAGAGGCGGGGAAACAGGCGAGTAAACAGAGGCGGGTAAACATAGGCGGGGAATCAGAGGCGGGGAATCAGAGGCGGGGAACCAGAGGCGGGAAATCAGAGGCGGGGAATCAGATGCGGGGAATCAGAGGCGGGGAATCAGAGGAGGGGAATCAGAGGCGGGGAATCAGAGGGGGGAATCAGAGGCGGGGAATCAGATGCGGGGAATCAGAGGCGGGGAATCAGAGGCGGGGTATCAGAGGAGGGGAATCAGAGGCGGGAAATCAGAGGGGGGAATCAGAGGCGGGGAATCAGAGGCGTGGAATCAGAGGCGGGGAATCAGAGGCGGGGAATCAGAAGTGGGGAATCAGATGTGGGGAATCAGAGGCAGGGAATCAGAGGCAGGGAATCAGAGGCGGGCAATCAGAAGTGGGGAATCAGAGGCGGGGAATCAGAGGCGGGGAATCAGAGGCGGTGAATCAGAGGCGGGGAATCAGAGGCGGGGAATCAGAGGCGGGGAATCAGTGGCGTGGAATCAGAGCCGGGGAATCAGAGGCGGGGAATGAGAAGTGGGGAATCAGAGGTGGGGAATCAGAGGAGGGGAATCAGAGGCGCAAATCAGAGGCGGGCAATCAGATGCAGGGAATCAGAGGCAGGGAATCAGAGGCAGGGAATCAGAGGCAGGGAATCTGAGGCAGGGAATTTGTGGTGGGGAATCAGAGGCGGGAAAACAGGCGGGTAAACAGAGGCGGGTAAACATAGGCGGGGAAGCAGAGGCAGGGAATCAGAGTCGGGGAATCAGAGACGGGGATTCAGAGGGGGGGAATCAGAGGAGGGGAATCAGAGGCGGGTAATCAGAGGCGTGGAATCGGAGGTGGGGAATCAGAGGCGGGGAATCAGAGGTGGGGAATCAGAGGCGGGGATTCAGAGGCAGGGAATCAGAGGCGGGGAATCAGATGCGGGGAATCAGAGGCGGGTAAACAGAGGCGGGGAATCAGAGGCAGGGAATCAGAGGCGGGGAATCAGAGGCAGGGAATCAGATGAAGGGAAACTGATGCAGGGAATCTGAGGCAGGGAATCTGAGGCAGGGAATCTGTGGCAGGGAATCTGTTGTGGGTTATCAGAAGGGGGAAATGAGATGTGAGAAAAGAGATGCAGAGAAAGAGGCACGGAAATAGAGGCATGGAAAGAGAGGCAGGGTATCAGAGGCGGGTAATCAGAGGTGTGGAGTCAGAGGCGGTGAATCAGCGACACAGAAAGAGAGGCGTGGAATCAGAGGTGCGGAATGAGAGCCGGTGAATCTGAGCCGGGAAATCAGAAGCAGAGCAACAGAGGAGGTGATACATGGGTGCGGAATCGGACGCGGGGAATCAGAAGTGGGGACTCAGAGGCAGGGAATCAGAGGCAGGGAATCAGAGGAGGGTTATCAGAGGCAGGGAATCAGAGGCGGGGAATCAGAGGCGAGGAATCAGAGGCGGGGAATCAGAGGCGGGGAATCAGAGGCGGAAAATCAGAGGCGGAGAAACAGAGGCAGGCAATCAGATGCAGGGAATCAGAGGCAGGGAATCAGAGGCAGAGAATCAGAGGCAGGGAATCTGAGGCAGGGACTCAGAGGTGGGGAATCAGAGGTGGGGAATTAGAGGCAGGGAATCAGATGAAGGGAATCTGATGCAGGGAATCTGAGGCAGGGAATCTGTGGCAGGGAATCTGTGGCAGGGAATCTGATGCGGGCTATCAGAAGGGGGAAATGAGATGTGGGAAACGAGATGCAGAGAAAGAGGCACGGAAATAGAGGCAGGGAAAGAGAGGCAGGGAATCAGAGGCGGGGAATCAGAGGCGGGGAATCAGAGGCGGGGAATCAGAGGCGGGGAATCAGATGCGGGGAATCAGAGGCGGTGAATCAGAGGCGGGGAATCAGAGGCGGGGAATCAGTGACGGGGAATCAGAAGTGGGGAAGCAGAGGTGGGGAATCAGAGGTGCGGAATCAGAGGCGCGGAATCAGAGGCGGAGAATCAGAGGCAGGGAATCAGAGACGGGGATTCAGAGGCGGGGAATCAGAGGTGGGGAATCAGAGGCGGGTAATCAGAGGCGTGGAATCAGAGGCGGGGAATCAGAGGAGGGGAATCAGAGGCGGGTAATCAGTGGCGTGGAATCAGAGGTGGGGAATCAGAGGCGGGGAATCAGAGGTGGGGAATCAGAGGCGGGTAATCAGAGGCGTGGAATCAGAGGCGGGGAATCAGAGGAGGGGAATCAGAGGCGGGTAATCAGTGGCGTGGAATCAGAGGTGGGGAATCAGAGGCTGGGAATCAGAGGCGGGGAATCAGAGGCAGGGAATCAGATGAAGGGAATCTGATGCAGGGAATCTGAGGCAGGGAATCTGAGGCAGGGAATCGGAGGCAGGGAATCTGAGGCAGGGAATCAGTAAAAAGTTATTAGAGGCAGGGTATCAGAGGCGGGGAATCAGAGGCGGGGTATCAGATGCGGGTCATCAGAGGCGGGGAACCAGAGGCGGGGAATCAGAGGCGGGGTATCAGAGGCGGGGAAAGATATGTGGGGAAACGTAGGCCAGGAAAGTTGAGCGGAAAGGGAGGCAGTGAATCAGAGGTGGGGAATCAGAGGCGGGGAATCAGAGGCGGGGAATCAGAGGCGGGGAATCAGAGGTGGGGAATCAGAAGCGGGGAATCAGAGGTGGGAATCAGAGGCGGGGAATCAGAGGCGGAGAATCAGAGGCGGGCAATCAGATGCAGGGAATCAGAGGCAGGGAATCAGAGGCAGGGAATCAGAGGCAGGGAATCAGAGGCAGGGAATCTGAGGTAGGGAATCAGAGGTGGGGAATCAGAGGCGGGGAATCAGATGCGGGGAATCAGAGGCGGTGAATCAGAGGCGGGGAATCAGAGGCGGGGAATCAGTGACGGGGAATCAGAAGTGGGGAAGCAGAGGTGGGGAATCAGAGGTGGGGAATCAGAGGCGCGGAATCAGAGGCGGGGAATCAGAGGCGGGGAATCAGAGGCAGGGAATCAGAGACGGGGATTCAGAGGCGGGGAATCAGAGGTGGGGAATCAGAGGCGGGTAATCAGAGGCGTGGAATCAGAGGCGGGGAATCAGAGGAGGGGAATCAGAGGCGGGTATTCAGTGGCGTGGAATCAGAGGTGGGGAATCAGAGGCGGGGAATCAGAGGTGGGGAATCAGAGGCGGGGATTCAGAGGCGGGGAATCAGAGGCGGGGAATCAGATTCGGGGAATCAGAGGCGGGGAATCAGATGCGGGGAATCAGAGGCGGTGAATCAGAGGCGGGGAATCAGAGGCGGGGAATCAGTGACGGGGAATCAGAAGTGGGGAAGCAGAGGTGGGGAATCAGAGGTGGGGAATCAGAGGCGCGGAATCAGAGGCGGGGAATCAGAGGCGGGGAATCAGAGTCGGGGAATCAGAGACGGGGATTCAGAGGCGGGGAATCAGAGGTGGGGAATCAGAGGCGGGTAATCAGAGGCGTGGAATCAGAGGCGGAGAATCAGAGGAGGGGAATCAGAGGCGGGTAATCAGTGGCGTGGAATCAGAGGTGGGGAATCAGAGGCGGGGAATCAGAGGTGGGGAATCAGAGGCGGGGATTCAGAGGCAGGGAATCAGAAGCGGGGAATCAGATTCGGGGAATCAGAGGCGGGGAATCAGAGGCATGGAATCAGAGGCGGGGAATCAGAGGAGGAGAATCAGAAGTGGGGAATCAGAGGTGGGGAATCAGAGGCGGGAAATCAGAGGCAAGGAATCAGAGGCGGGCAATCAGAGGTGGGGAATCAGAGGCGGGGAATCAGATGCGGGGAATCAGGGGCGGTGAATCAGAGGCGGGGAATCAGAGGCGGGGAATCAGAGACGGGGAATCAGAAGTGGGGAAGCAGAGGTGGGGAATCAGAGGTGGGGAATCAGAGGCGCGGAATCAGAGGCGGGGAATCAGAGGCGGGGAATCAGAGGCAGGGAATCAGAGGCGGGCAATCAGATGCAGGGAATCAGAGGCAGGGAATCAGAGGCAGGGAATCAGAGGCAGGGAATCTGAGACGGCGAATATGAGGTGGTGAATCAGAGGCGGGGAAACAGGCGGGTAAACAGAGGCGGGGAATCAGAGGCAGGGAATCAGAGGCGGGGAATCAGAGGCAGGGAATTAGATGAAGGGAATCTGATGCAGGGAATCTGAGGCAGGGAATCTGTGGCAGGGAATCTGATGCGGGTTATCAGAAGGGGGAAATGAGATGTGGGAAACGAGATGCAGAGAAAGAGGCAAGGAAATAGAGGCAGGGAAAGAGAGGCAGGGAATCAGAGGCGGGGAATAAGAGGTGGGGAATCAGAGGCGGGGAATCAGAGGCGGGGAATCAGAGGCGGGGAATCAGAGGCAGGGAATCAGAGTCAGGGAATCAGAGGCAGGGAATCTGAGACGGCGAATATGAGGTGGTGAATCAGAGGCGGGGAAACAGGCGGGTAAACAGAGGCGGGGAATCAGAGGCAGGGAATCAGAGGCGGGGAATCAGAGGCAGGGAATCAGATGAAGGGAAACTGATGCAGGGAATCTGAGGCAGGGAATCTGAGGCAGGGAATCTGTGGCAGGGAATCTGTTGTGGGTTATCAGAAGGGGGAAATGAGATGTGAGAAAAGAGATGCAGAGAAAGAGGCACGGAAATAGAGGCATGGAAAGAGAGGCAGGGTATCAGAGGCGGGTAATCAGAGGTGTGGAGTCAGAGGCGGTGAATCAGCGACACAGAAAGAGAGGCGTGGAATCAGAGGTGCGGAATGAGAGCCGGTGAATCTGAGCCGGGAAATCAGAAGCAGAGCAACAGAGGAGGTGATACATGGGTGCGGAATCGGACGCAGGGAATCAGAAGTGGGGACTCAGAGGCAGGGAATCAGAGGCAGGGAATCAGAGGAGGGTTATCAGAGGCAGGGAATCAGAGGCGGGGAATCAGAGGCGAGGAATCAGAGGCGGGGAATCAGAGGCGGGGAATCAGAGGCGGAAAATCAGAGGCGGAGAAACAGAGGCAGGCAATCAGATGCAGGGAATCAGAGGCAGGGAATCAGAGGCAGAGAATCAGAGGCAGGGAATCTGAGGCAGGGACTCAGAGGTGGGGAATCAGAGGTGGGGAATCAGAGGCAGGGAATCAGATGAAGGGAATCTGATGCAGGGAATCTGAGGCAGGGAATCTGTGGCAGGGAATCTGTGGCAGGGAATCTGATGCGGGCTATCAGAAGGGGGAAATGAGATGTGGGAAACGAGATGCAGAGAAAGAGGCACGGAAATAGAGGCAGGGAAAGAGAGGCAGGGAATCAGAGGCGGGGAATCAGAGGCGGGGAATCAGAGGCGGGGAATCAGAGGCGGGGAATCAGATGCGGGGAATCAGAGGCGGTGAATCAGAGGCGGGGAATCAGAGGCGGGGAATCAGTGACGGGGAATCAGAAGTGGGGAAGCAGAGGTGGGGAATCAGAGGTGGGGAATCAGAGGCGCGGAATCAGAGGCGGGGAATCAGAGGCGGGGAATCAGAGGCAGGGAATCAGAGACGGGGATTCAGAGGCGGGGAATCAGAGGTGGGGAATCAGAGGAGGGGAATCAGAGGCGGGTAATCAGTGGCGTGGAATCAGAGGTGGGGAATCAGAGGCGGGGAATCAGAGGCTGGGAATCAGAGGCGGGGAATCAGAGGCAGGGAATCAGATGAAGGGAATCTGATGCAGGGAATCTGAGGCAGGGAATCTGAGGCAGGGAATCGGAGGCAGGGAATCTGAGGCAGGGAATCAGTAAAAAGTTATTAGAGGCAGGGTATCAGAGGCGGGGAATCAGAGGCGGGGTATCAGATGCGGGTCATCAGAGGCGGGGAACCAGAGGCGAGGAATCAGAGGCGGGGTATCAGAGGCGGGGAAAGATATGTGGGGAAACGTAGGCCAGGAAAGTTGAGCGGAAAGGGAGGCAGTGAATCAGAGGTGGGGAATCAGAGGCGGGGAATCAGAGGCGGGGAATCAGAGGCGGGGAATCAGAGGTGGGGAATCAGAAGCGGGGAATCAGAGGTGGGAATCAGAGGCGGGGAATCAGAGGCGGAGAATCAGAGGCGGGCAATCAGATGCAGGGAATCAGAGGCAGGGAATCAGAGGCAGGGAATCAGAGGCAGGGAATCTGAGGTAGGGAATCTGAGGTGGGGAATCAGAGGCGGGGAAACAGGCGGGTAAACAGAGGCGGGTAAACATAGGCGGGGAATCAGAGGCGGGGAATCAGAGGCGGGGAACCAGAGGCGGGGAATCAGAGGCGGGGAATCAGAGGCGGGGAATCAGAGGCGGGGAATCAGATGCGGGGAATCAGAGGCGGGGAATCAGAGGCGGGGTATCAGAGGAGGGGAATCAGAGGCGGGGAATCAGAGGGGGGAATCAGAGGCGGGGAATCAGAGGCGTGGAATCAGAGGCGGGGAATCAGAGGCGGGGAATCAGAAGTGGGGAATCAGATGTGGGGAATCAGAGGCAGGGAATCAGAGGCAGGGAATCAGAGGCTGGCAATCAGAAGTGGGGAATCAGAGGCGGGGAATCAGAGGCGGGGAATCAGAGGCGGTGAATCAGAGGCGGGGAATCAGAGGCGGGGAATCAGAGACGGGGATTCAGAGGCGGGGAATCAGAGGTGGGGAATCAGAGGCGGGTAATCAGAGGCGTGGAATCAGAGGCGGGAAATCAGAGGCGGTGAATCAGAGGCGGGGAATCAGAGGCGGGGAATCAGTGACGGGGAATCAGAAGTGGGGAAGCAGAGGTGGGGAATCAGAGGTGGGGAATCAGAGGCGCGGAATCAGAGGCGGGGAATCAGAGGCGGGGAATCAGAGTCGGGGAATCAGAGACGGGGATTCAGAGGCGGGGAATCAGAGGTGGGGAATCAGAGGCGGGTAATCAGAGGCGTGGAATCAGAGGCGGGGAATCAGAGGAGGGGAATCAGAGGCGGGTAATCAGTGGCGTGGAATCAGAGGTGGGGAATCAGAGGCGGGGAATCAGAGGTGTGGAATCAGAGGCGGGGATTCAGAGGCGGGGAATCAGAGGCGGGGAATCAGATTCGGGGAATCAGAGGCGGGGAATCAGAGGCATGGAATCAGAGGCGGGGAATCAGAGGAGGAGAATCAGAAGTGGGGAATCAGAGGTGGGGAATCAGAGGCGGGAAATCAGAGGCAAGGGATCAGAGGCGGGCAATCAGAGGTGGGGAATCAGAGGCGGGGAATCAGATGCGGGGAATCAGGGGCGGTGAATCAGAGGCGGGGAATCAGAGGCGGGGAATCAGAGACGGGGAATCAGAAGTGGGGAAGCAGAGGTGGGGAATCAGAGGTGGGGAATCAGAGGCGCGGAATCAGAGGCGGGGAATCAGAGGCGGGGAATCAGAGGCAGGGAATCAGAGGCGGGCAATCAGATGCAGGGAATCAGAGGCAGGGAATCAGAGGCAGGGAATCAGAGGCAGGGAATCTGAGACGGCGAATGTGAGGTGGTGAATCAGAGGCGGGGAAACAGGCGGGTAAACAGAGGCGGGGAATCAGAGGCAGGGAATCAGAGGCGGGGAATCAGAGGCAGGGAATTAGATGAAGGGAATCTGATGCAGGGAATCTGAGGCAGGGAATCTGTGGCAGGGAATCTGATGCGGGTTATCAGAAGGGGGAAATGAGATGTGGGAAACGAGATGCAGAGAAAGAGGCAAGGAAATAGAGGCAGGGAAAGAGAGGCAGGGAATCAGAGGCGGGGAATAAGAGGTGGGGAATCAGAGGCGGGGAATCAGAGGCGGGGAATCAGAGGCGGGGAATCAGAGGCAGGGAATCAGAGTCAGGGAATCAGAGGCAGGGAATCTGAGACGGCGAATATGAGGTGGTGAATCAGAGGCGGGTAAACAGAGGCGGGGAATCAGAGGCAGGGAATCAGAGGCGGGGAATCAGAGGCAGGGAATCAGATGAAGGGAAACTGATGCAGGGAATCTGAGGCAGGGAATCTGAGGCAGGGTATCTGTGGCAGGGAATCTGTTGTGGGTTATCAGAAGGGGGAAATGAGATGTGAGAAAAGAGATGCAGAGAAAGAGGCACGGAAATAGAGGCAGGGAAAGAGAGGCAGGGTATCAGAGGCGGGTAATCAGAGGTGTGGAGTCAGAGGCGGTGAATCAGCGACACAGAAAGAGAGGCGTGGAATCAGAGGTGCGGAATGAGAGCCGGTGAATCTGAGCCGGGAAATCAGAAGCAGAGCAACAGAGGAGGTGATACATGGGTGCGGAATCGGACGCGGGGAATCAGAAGTGGGGACTCAGAGGCAGGGAATCAGAGGCAGGGAATCAGAGGAGGGTTATCAGAGGCAGGGAATCAGAGGCGGGGAATCAGAGGCGAGGAATCAGAGGCGGGGAATCAGAGGCGGGGAATCAGAGGCGGAAAATCAGAGGCGGAGAAACAGAGGCAGGCAATCAGATGCAGGGAATCAGAGGCAGGGAATCAGAGGCAGAGAATCAGAGGCAGGGAATCTGAGGCAGGGACTCAGAGGTGGGGATTCAGAGGTGGGGAATCAGAGGCAGGGAATCAGATGAAGGGAATCTGATGCAGGGAATCTGAGGCAGGGAATCTGTGGCAGGGAATCTGTGGCAGGGAATCTGATGCGGGCTATCAGAAGGGGGAAATGAGATGTGGGAAACGAGATGCAGAGAAAGAGGCACGGAAATAGAGGCAGGGAAAGAGAGGCAGGGAATCAGAGGCGGGGAATCAGAGGCGGGGAATCAGAGGCGGGGAATCAGAGGCGGGGAATCAGAGGCGGGGAATCAGAGGTGTGGAATCATAGGCAGGGAATCAGAGGCGGGCAATCAGAGGCGGCGAATCAGAGGCTGGAATCAGAGGTGAGGAAAGAGATGTGGGGAAACGTAGGCCAGGAATGTAGCGCGGAAAGGGAGGCGGTGAATCAGAGGCAGGGAGTCAGAGGCGGGGAATGAGAGGCGGAGAATCAGAGGCGTGGAATCAGAGGTGGGGATAGAGATGTGGGGAAACAGGCGGGTAAACAGAAGCGTGTAAACATAGGTGCATAAATAGAGGCGGCGAAAGAGATGGGCGAAACATAGTGGTTGGAACTTGTATGTTGAAAATGAGGTACACAGAACGGATCAAACAGAGTTGTTGAAATTGAGGGAGGGAAAGAGAGGCACGGAAAGATTGGAGGGCAAAGAGTGCAGGCAAAAGAGAGGCGTAGAGACAGAGGTGGGAATCAGTAGCGGGGAATCAGAGGCGGGGATTCAGAGGCAGGAAATCAGATGTAGGGAATCTGATGCAGGGAATCTGAGGCAGGGAATCGGATGCAGGGAATCTGAGGCAGGGAATCAGTAAAAAGTCATCAGAGGCAGGGTATCAGAGGCGGGGAATCAGAGGCGGGGTATCAGATGCGCATCATCAGAGGCGGGGAATCAGAGGCGGTGAATCAGAGGTGGGGTATCAGAGGCGGGGAAAGATATGTGGGGAAACGTAGGCCAGGAAAGTTGAGCGGAAAGGGAGGCAGGGAATCAGAGGCAGGGAATCAGAAGCAGGGAATCTGAGGCAGGGAATCTGAGCTGGGGAATCAGAGGCGGAGAAACAGGCGGGTAAACAGAGGCGGGTAAAAATAGACGGTGAATAAGAGGCGGGGAATCAGAGGCAGGGAATCAGAGGCGGGGAATCAGAGGCGGGGAATCAGAGGCGGGGAATCAGAGTTGGGAATCAGAGGCGGGGAATCAGAGGCAGGGAATCAGAGGCAGGGAATCAGAGGCGGGCAATCAGAGGCGGGGAATCAGAGTTGGGAATCAGAGGCGGGGAATCAGAGGCGGGGAATCAGAGGCAGGGAATCAGAGGCGGGCAATCAGAGGCGGCGAATCAGAGGCGTGGAATCAGAGGTGGGGAAAGAGATGTGGGGAAACGTAGGCCAGGAAAGTTTCGCGGAAAGGGAGGCGGTGAATCAGAGGCGGGGAATCAGAGGCGGGGAATGAGAGGCGGGGAATCAGAGGCGTGGAATCAGAGGTGGGGAAAGAGATGTGGGGAAACAGGCGGGTAAACAGAAGCGGGTAAACATAGGTGCATAAATAGAGGCGGCGAAAGAGATTAGCGAAACATAGTGGTTGGAACTTGTATGTTGAAAATGAGGTACACAGAACAGATCAAACAGAGTTGTTGAAATTGAGGGAGGGAAAGAGAGGCACGGAAAGAGTGGAGGGGAAAGAGTGCAGGCAAAAGAGAGGCGTAGAGACAGAGGTGGGGAATCTGAGGCTGGGAATCAGAGGCGGGGAATCAGAGGCAGGGAATCAGATGAAGGGAATCTGATGCAGGGAATCTGAGGCAGGGAATCTGAGGCAGGGAATCGGAGGCAGGGAATCTGAGGCAGGGAATCAGTAAAAAGTTATTAGAGGCAGGGTATCAGAGGCGGGGAATCAGAGGCGGGGTTTCAGATGCGGGTCATCAGAGGCGGGGAATCAGAGGCGGGGAATCAGAGGCGGGGTATCAGAGGCGGGGAAAGATATGTGGGGAAACGTAGGCCAGGAAAGTTGAGCGGAAAGGGAGGCAGTGAATCAGAGGTGGGGAATCAGAGGCGGGGAATCAGAGGCGGGGAATCAGAGGCGGGGAATCAGAGGCGGGGAATCAGAAGCGGGGAATCAGAGGTGGGGATTCAGAGGCGGGGAATCAGAGGCGGAGAATCAGAGGCGGGCAATCAGATGCAGGGAATCAGAGGCAGGGAATCAGAGGCAGGGAATCTGAGGTAGGGAATATGAGGTAGGGAATCTGAGGTGGGGAATCAGAGGCGGGGAAACAGGCGGGTAAACAGAGGCGGGTAAACATAGGCGGGGAATCAGAGGCGGGGAATCAGAGGCGGGGAACCAGAGGCGGGGAATCAGAGGCGGGGAATCAGAGGCGGAGAATCAGAGGCAGGGAATCAGATGCGGGGAATCAGAGGCGGGGAATCAGAGGCGGGGTATCAGAGGAGGGGAATCAGAGGCGGGGAATCAGAGGGGGGAATCAGAGGCGGGGAATCAGAGGCGTGGAATCAGAGGCAGGGAATCAGAGGCGGGGAATCAGAAGTGGGGAATCAGATGTGGGGAATCAGAGGCAGGGAATGAGAGGCAGGGAATCAGAGGCGGGCAATCAGAAGTGGGGAATCAGAGGCGGGGAATCAGAGGCGGGGAATCAGAGGCGGTGAATCAGAGGCGGGGAATCAGAGGCGGGGAATCAGAGGAGGGGAATCAGAGGTGGGGAAAGAGATGTGGGGAAACAGGCGGGTAAACAGAAGCGGGTAAACATAGGTGCATAAATAGAGGCGGCGAAAAAGATTGGCGAAACATAGTGGTTGGAACTTGTATGTTGAAAATGAGGTACACAGAACAGATCAAACAGAGTTGTTGAAATTGAGGGAGGGAAAGAGAGGAACGGAAAGAGTGGAGGGGAAAGAGTGCAGGCAAAAGAGAGGCGTAGAGACAGAGGTGGGGAATCAGAGGCTGGGAATCAGAGGCGGGGAATCAGAGGCAGGGAATCAGATGAAGGGAATCTGATGCAGGGAATCTGAGGCAGGGAATCTGAGGCAGGGAATCGGAGGCAGGGAATCTGAGGCAGGGAATCAGTAAAAAGTTATTAGAGGCAGGGTATCAGAGGTGGGGAATCAGAGGCGGGGTATCAGATGCGGGTCATCAGAGGCGGGGAACCAGAGGCGGGGAATCAGAGGCGGGGTATCAGAGGCGGGGAAAGATATGTGGGGAAACGTAGGCCAGGAAAGTTGAGCGGAAAGGGAGGCAGTGAATCAGAGGTGGGGAATCAGAGGCGGGGAATCAGAGGCGGGGAATCAGAGGCGGGGAATCAGAGGCGGGGAATCAGAAGCGGGGAATCAGAGGTGGGAATCAGAGGCAGGGAATCAGAGGCGGAGAATCAGAGGCGGGCAATCAGATGCAGGGAATCAGAGGCAGGGAATCAGAGGCAGGGAATCAGAGGCAGGGAATCTGAGGTAGGGAATCTGAGGTGGGGAATCAGAGGCGGGTAAACAGGCGGGTAAACAGAGGCGGGTAAACATAGGCGGGGAATCAGAGGCGGGGAATCAGAGGCGGGGAACCAGAGGCGGGGAATCAGAGGCGGGGAATCAGAGGCGGGGAATCAGAGGCGGGGAATCAGATGCGGGGAATCAGAGGCGGGGAATCAGAGGCGGGGTATCAGAGGAGGGGAATCAGAGGCGGGGAATCAGAGGGGGGAATCAGAGGCGGGGAATCAGAGGCGTGGAATCAGAGGCGGGGAATCAGAGGCGGGGAATCAGAAGTGGGGAATCAGATGTGGGGAATCAGAGGCAGGGAATCAGAGGCAGGGAATCAGAGGCGGGCAATCAGAAGTGGGGAATCAGAGGCGGGGAATCAGAGGCGGGGAATCAGAGGCGGTGAATCAGAGGCGGGGAATCAGAGGCGGGGAATCAGAGGCGGGGAATCAGAGGCGTGGAATCAGAGCCGGGGAATCAGAGGCGGGGAATGAGAAGTGGGGAATCAGGGGTGGGGAATCAGAGGAGGGGAATCAGAGGCGCGAATCAGAGGCGGGCAATCAGATGCAGGGAATCAGAGGCAGGGAATCAGAGGCAGGGAATCAGAGGCAGGGAATCTGAGGCAGGGAATTTGTGGTGGGGAATCAGAGGCGGGAAAACAGTCGGGTAAACAGAGTCGGGTAAACATAGGCGGGGAAGCAGAGGCAGGGAATCAGAGTCGGGGAATCAGAGACGGGGATTCAGAGGCGGGGAATCAGAGGTGGGGAATCAGAGGCGGGTAATCAGAGGCGTGGAATCAGAGGCGGGGAATCAGAGGAGGGGAATCAGAGGCGGGTAATCAGTGGCGTGAAATCAGAGGTGGGGAATCAGAGGCGGGGAATCAGAGGTGGGGAATCAGAGGCGGGGATTCAGAGGCGGGGAATCAGAGGCGGGGAATCAGATGCGGGGAATCAGAGGCGGGGAATCAGAGGCGGGGAATCAGAGGCGTGGAATCAGAGGCGGGGAATCAGAGGAGGGGAATCAGAAGTGGGGAATCAGAGGTGGGGAATCAGAGGCGGGAAATCAGAGGCAAGGAATCAGAGGCAGGCAATCAGAGGTGGGGAATCAGATGCGGGGAATCAGATGCGGGGAATCAGAGGCGGTGAATCAGAGGCGGGGAATCAGAGGCGGGGAATCAGTGACGGGGAATCAGAAGTGGGGAAGCAGAGGTGGGGAATCAGAGGTGGGGAATCAGAGGCGTGGAATCGGAGGCGGGGAATCAGAGGCAGGGAATTAGATGAAGGGAATCTGATGCAGGGAATCTGAGGCAGGGAATCTGTGGCAGGGAATCTGATGCGGGTTATCAGAAGGGGGAAATGAGATGTGGGAAACGAGATGCAGAGAAAGAGGCAAGGAAATAGAGGCAGGGAAAGAGAGGCAGGGAATCAGAGGCGGGGAATAAGAGGTGGGGAATCAGAGGCGGGGAATCAGAGGCGGGGAATCAGAGGCGGGGAATCAGAGGCAGGGAATCAGAGTCAGGGAATCAGAGGCAGGGAATCTGAGACGGCGAATATGAGGTGGTGAATCAGAGGCGGGGAAACAGGCGGGTAAACAGAGGCGGGGAATCAGAGGCTGGGAATCAGAGGCGGGGAATAAGAGGCAGGGAATCAGATGAAGGGAAACTGATGCAGGGAATCTGAGGCAGGGAATCTGAGGCAGGGAATCTGTGGCAGGGAATCTGTTGTGGGTTATCAGAAGGGGGAAATGAGATGTGAGAAAAGAGATGCAGAGAAAGAGGCACGGAAATAGAGGCAGGGAAAGAGAGGCAGGGTATCAGAGGCGGGTAATCAGAGGTGTGGAGTCAGAGGCGGTGAATCAGCGACACAGAAAGAGAGGCGTGGAATCAGAGGTGCGGAATGAGAGCCGGTGAATCTGAGCCGGGAAATCAGAAGCAGAGCAACAGAGGAGGTGATACATGGGTGCGGAATCGGACGCGGGGAATCAGAAGTGGGGACTCAGAGGCAGGGAATCAGAGGCAGGGAATCAGAGGAGGGTTATCAGAGGCAGGGAATCAGAGGCGGGGAATCAGAGGCGAGGAATCAGAGGCGGGGAATCAGAGGCGGGGAATCAGAGGCGGAAAATCAGAGGCGGAGAAACAGAGGCAGGCAATCAGATGCAGGGAATCAGAGGCAGGGAATCAGAGGCAGAGAATCAGAGGCAGGGAATCTGAGGCAGGGACTCAGAGGTGGGGAATCAGAGGTGGGGAATCAGAGGCAGGGAATCAGATGAAGGGAATCTGATGCAGGGAATCTGAGGCAGGGAATCTGTGGCAGGGAATCTGTGGCAGGGAATCTGATGCGGGCTATCAGAAGGGGGAAATGAGATGTGGGAAACGAGATGCAGAGAAAGAGGCACGGAAATAGAGGCAGGGAAAGAGAGGCAGGGAATCAGAGGCGGGGAATCAGAGGCGGGGAATCAGAGGCGGGGAATCAGAGACGGGGAATCAGATGCGGGTAATCAGAGGCGGTGAATCAGATGCGGGGAATCAGAGGCGGGGAATCAGTGACGGGGAATCAGAAGTGGGGAAGCAGAGGTGGGGAATCAGAGGTGGGGCATCAGAGGCGCGGAATCAGAGGCGGGGAATCAGAGGCGGGGAATCAGAGGCAGGGAATCAGAGACGGGGATTCAGAGGCGGGGAATCAGAGGTGGGGAATCAGAGGCGGGTAATCAGAGGCGTGGAATCAGAGGCGGGGAATCAGAGGAGGGGAATCAGAGGCGGGTAATCAGTGGCGTGGAATCAGAGGTGGGGAATCAGAGGCGGGGAATCAGAGGTGGGGAATCAGAGGCGGGGATTCAGAGGCGGGGAATCAGAGGCGGGGAATCAGATTCGGGGAATCAGAGGTGGGGAATCAGATGCGGGGAATCAGAGGCGGTGAATCAGAGGCGGGGAATCAGAGGCGGGGAATCAGTGACGGGGAATCAGAAGTGGGGAAGCAGAGGTGGGGAATCAGAGGTGGGGAATCAGAGGCGCGGAATCAGAGGCGGGGAATCAGAGGCGGGGAATCAGAGTCGGGGAATCAGAGACGGGGATTCAGAGGCGGGGAATCAGAGGTGGGGAATCAGAGGCGGGTAATCAGAGGCGTGGAATCAGAGGCGGGGAATCAGAGGAGGGGAATCAGAGGCGGGTAATCAGTGGCGTGGAATCAGAGGTGGGGAATCAGAGGCGGGGAATCAGAGGTGGGGAATCAGAGGCGGGGATTCAGAGGCGGGGAATCAGAGGCGGGGAATCAGATTCGGGGAATCAGAGGCGGGGAATCAGAGGCATGGAATCAGAGGCGGGGAATCAGAGGAGGAGAATCAGAAGTGGGGAATCAGAGGTGGGGAATCAGAGGCGGGAAATCAGAGGCAAGGAATCAGAGGCGGGCAATCAGAGGTGGGGAATCAGAGGCGGGGAATCAGATGCGGGGAATCAGGGGCGGTGAATCAGAGGCGGGGAATCAGAGGCGGGGAATCAGAGACGGGGAATCAGAAGTGGGGAAGCAGAGGTGGGGAATCAGAGGTGGGGAATCAGAGGCGCGGAATCAGAGGCGGGGAATCAGAGGCGGGGAATCAGAGGCAGGGAATCAGAGGCGGGCAATCAGATGCAGGGAATCAGAGGCAGGGAATCAGAGGCAGGGAATCAGAGGCAGGGAATCTGAGACGGCGAATATGAGGTGGTGAATCAGAGGCGGGGAAACAGGCGGGTAAACAGAGGCGGGGAATCAGAGGCAGGGAATCAGAGGCGGGGAATCAGAGGCAGGGAATTAGATGAAGGGAATCTGATGCAGGGAATCTGAGGCAGGGAATCTGTGGCAGGGAATCTGATGCGGGTTATCAGAAGGGGGAAATGAGATGTGGGAAACGAGATGCAGAGAAAGAGGCAAGGAAATAGAGGCAGGGAAAGAGAGGCAGGGAATCAGAGGCGGGGAATAAGAGGTGGGGAATCAGAGGCGGGGAATCAGAGGCGGGGAATCAGAGGCGGGGAATCAGAGGCAGGGAATCAGAGTCAGGGAATCAGAGGCAGGGAATCTGAGACGGCGAATATGAGGTGGTGAATCAGAGGCGGGGAAACAGGCGGGTAAACAGAGGCGGGGAATCAGAGGCAGGGAATCAGAGGCGGGGAATCAGAGGCAGGGAATCAGATGAAGGGAAACTGATGCAGGGAATCTGAGGCAGGGAATCTGAGGCAGGGAATCTGTGGCAGGGAATCTGTTGTGGGTTATCAGAAGGGGGAAATGAGATGTGAGAAAAGAGATGCAGAGAAAGAGGCACGGAAATAGAGGCAGGGAAAGAGAGGCAGGGTATCAGAGGCGGGTAATCAGAGGTGTGGAGTCAGAGGCGGTGAATCAGCGACACAGAAAGAGAGGCGTGGAATCAGAGGTGCGGAATGAGAGCCGGTGAATCTGAGCCGGGAAATCAGAAGCAGAGCAACAGAGGAGGTGATACATGGGTGCGGAATCGGACGCGGGGAATCAGAAGTGGGGACTCAGAGGCAGGGAATCAGAGGCAGGGAATCAGAGGAGGGTTATCAGAGGCAGGGAATCAGAGGCGGGGAATCAGAGGCGAGGAATCAGAGGCGGGGAATCAGAGGCGGGGAATCAGAGGCGGAAAATCAGAGGCGGAGAAACAGAGGCAGGCAATCAGATGCAGGGAATCAGAGGCAGGGAATCAGAGGCAGAGAATCAGAGGCAGGGAATCTGAGGCAGGGACTCAGAGGTGGGGAATCAGAGGTGGGGAATCAGAGGCAGGGAATCAGATGAAGGGAATCTGATGCAGGGAATCTGAGGCAGGGAATCTGTGGCAGGGAATCTGTGGCAGGGAATCTGATGCGGGCTATCAGAGGCTTGGAATCAGAGGTGAGGAAAGAGATGTGGGGAAACGTAGGCCAGGAATGTAGCGCGGAAAGGGAGGCGGTGAATCAGAGGCAGGGAATCAGAGGCGGGGAATGAGAGGCGGAGAATCAGAGGCGTGGAATCAGAGGTGGGGATAGAGATGTGGGGAAACAGGCGGGTAAACAGAAGCGTGTAAACATAGGTGCATAAATAGAGGCGGCGAAAGAGATGGGCGAAACATAGTGGTTGGAACTTGTATGTTGAAAATGAGGTACACAGAACGGATCAAACAGAGTTGTTGAAATTGAGGGAGGGAAAGAGAGGCACGGAAAGATTGGAGGGGAAAGAGTGCAGGCAAAAGAGAGGCGTAGAGACAGAGGTGGGAATCAGTAGCGGGGAATCAGATGCGGGGATTCAGAGGCAGGAAATCAGATGTAGGGAATCTGATGCAGGGAATCTGAGGCAGGGAATCGGATGCAGGGAATCTGAGGCAGGGAATCAGTAAAAAGTCATCAGAGGCAGGGTATCAGAGGCGGGGAATCAGAGGCGGGGTATCAGATGCGCATCATCAGAGGCGGGGAATCAGAGGCGGTGAATCAGAGGTGGGGTATCAGAGGCGGGGAAAGATATGTGGGGAAACGTAGGCCAGGAAAGTTGAGCGGAAAGGGAGGCAGGGAATCAGAGGCAGGGAATCAGAAGCAGGGAATCTGAGGCAGGGAATCTGAGCTGGGGAATCAGAGGCGGAGAAACAGGCGGGTAAACAGAGGCGGGTAAAAATAGACGGTGAATAAGAGGCGGGGAATCAGAGGCAGGGAATCAGAGGCGGGGAATCAGAGGCGGGGAATCAGAGGCGGGGAATCAGAGTTGGGAATCAGAGGCGGGGAATCAGAGGCGGGGAATCAGAGGCAGGGAATCAGAGGCGGGCAATCAGAGGCGGGGAATCAGAGTTGGGAATCAGCGGCGGGGAATCAGAGGCGGGGAATCAGAGGCAGGGAATCAGAGGCGGGCAATCAGAGGCGGCGAATCAGAGGCGTGGAATCAGAGGTGGGGAAAGAGATGTGGGGAAACGTAGGCCAGGAAAGTTTCGCGGAAAGGGAGGCGGTGAATCAGAGGTGGGGAATCAGAGGCGGGGAATGAGAGGCGGGGAATCAGAGGCGTGGAATCAGAGGTGGGGAAAGAGATGTGGGGAAACAGGCGGGTAAACAGAAGCGGGTAAACATAGGTGCATAAATAGAGGCGGCGAAAGAGATTAGCGAAACATAGTGGTTGGAACTTGTATGTTGAAAATGAGGTACACAGAACAGATCAAACAGAGTTGTTGAAATTGAGGGAGGGAAAGAGAGGCACGGAAAGAGTGGAGGGGAAAGAGTGCAGGCAAAAGAGAGGCGTAGAGACAGAGGTGGGGAATCAGAGGCTGGGAATCAGAGGCGGGGAATCAGAGGCAGGGAATCAGATGAAGGGAATCTGATGCAGGGAATCTGAGGCAGGGAATCTGAGGCAGGGAATCGGAGGCAGGGAATCTGAGGCAGGGAATCAGTAAAAAGTTATTAGAGGCAGGGTATCAGAGGCGGGGAATCAGAGGCGGGGTTTCAGATGCGGGTCATCAGAGGCGGGGAATCAGAGGCGGGGAATCAGAGGCGGGGTATCAGAGGCGGGGAAAGATATGTGGGGAAACGTAGGCCAGGAAAGTTGAGCGGAAAGGGAGGCAGTGAATCAGAGGTGGGGAATCAGAGGCGGGGAATCAGAGGCGGGGAATCAGAGGCGGGGAATCAGAGGCGGGGAATCAGAAGCGGGGAATTAGAGGTGGGGAATCAGAGGCGGGGAATCAGAGGCGGAGAATCAGAGGCGGGCAATCAGATGCAGGGAATCAGAGGCAGGGAATCAGAGGCAGGGAATCTGAGGTAGGGAATATGAGGTAGGGAATCTGAGGTGGGGAATCAGAGGCGGGGAAACAGGCGGGTAAACAGAGGCGGGTAAACATAGGCGGGGAATCAGAGGCGGGGAATCAGAGGCGGGGAACCAGAGGCGGGGAATCAGAGGCGGGGAATCAGAGGCGGGGAATCAGAGGCAGGGAATCAGATGCGGGGAATCAGAGGCGGGGAATCAGAGGCGGGGTATCAGAGGAGGGGAATCAGAGTCGGGGAATCAGAGGGGGGAATCAGAGGCGGGGAATGAGAGGCGGGGAATCAGAGGCGGTGAATCAGAGGCGGGGAATCAGAGGCGGGGAATCAGAGGCGGGGAATCAGAGGAGGGGAATCAGAGGTGGGGAAAGAGATGTGGGGAAACAGGCGGGTAAACAGAAGCGGGTAAACATAGGTGCATAAATAGAGGCGGCGAAAAAGATTGGCGAAACATAGTGGTTGGAACTTGTATGTTGAAAATGAGGTACACAGAACAGATCAAACAGAGTTGTTGAAATTGAGGGAGGGAAAGAGAGGAACGGAAAGAGTGGAGGGGAAAGAGTGCAGGCAAAAGAGAGGCGTAGAGACAGAGGTGGGGAATCAGAGGCTGGGAATCAGAGGCGGGGAATCAGAGGCAGGGAATCAGATGAAGGGAATCTGATGCAGGGAATCTGAGGCAGGGAATCTGAGGCAGGGAATCGGAGGCAGGGAATCTGAGGCAGGGAATCAGTAAAAAGTTATTAGAGGCAGGGTATCAGAGGCGGGGAATCAGAGGCGGGGTATCAGATGCGGGTCATCAGAGGCGGGGAACCAGAGGCGGGGAATCAGAGGCGGGGTATCAGAGGCGGGGAAAGATATGTGGGGAAACGTAGGCCAGGAAAGTTGAGCGGAAAGGGAGGCAGTGAATCAGAGGTGGGGAATCAGAGGCGGGGAATCAGAGGCGGGGAATCAGAGGCGGGGAATCAGAGGCGGGGAATCAGAAGCGGGGAAGCAGAGGTGGGAATCAGAGGCGGGGAATCAGAGGCGGAGAATCAGAGGCGGGCAATCAGATGCAGGGAATCAGAGGCAGGGAATCAGAGGCAGGGAATCAGAGGCAGGGAATCTGAGGTAGGGAATCTGAGGTGGGGAATCAGAGGCGGGGAAACAGGCGGGTAAACAGAGGCGGGTAAACATAGGCGGGGAATCAGAGGCGGGGAATCAGAGGCGGGGAACCAGAGGCGGGGAATCAGAGGCGGGGAATCAGAGGCGGGGAATCAGAGGCGGGGAATCAGATGCGGGGAATCAGAGGCGGGGAATCAGAGGCGGGGTATCAGAGGAGGGGAATCAGAGGCGGGGAATCAGAGGGGGGAATCAGAGGCGGGGAATCAGAGGCGTGGAATCAGAGGCGGGGAATCAGAGGCGGGGAATCAGAAGTGGGGAATCAGATGTGGGGAATCAGAGGCAGGGAATCAGAGGCAGGGAATCAGAGGCGGGCAATCAGAAGTGGGGAATCAGAGGCGGGGAATCAGAGGCGGGGAATCAGAGGCGGTGAATCAGAGGCGGGGAATCAGAGGCGGGGAATCAGAGGCGGGGAATCAGAGGCGTGGAATCAGAGCCGGGGAATCAGAGGCGGGGAATGAGAAGTGGGGAATCAGGGGTGGGGAATCAGAGGAGGGGAATCAGAGGCGCGAATCAGAGGCGGGCAATCAGATGCAGGGAATCAGAGGCAGGGAATCAGAGGCAGGGAATCTGAGGCAGGGAATTTGTGGTGGGGAATCAAAGGCGGGAAAACAGGCGGGTAAACAGAGGCGGGTAAACTTAGGCGGGGAAGCAGAGGCAGGGAATCAGAGTCGGGGAATCAGAGACGGGGATTCAGAGGCGGGGAATCAGAGGTGGGGAATCAGAGGCGGGTAATCAGAGGCGTGGAATCAGAGGCGGGGAATCAGAGGAGGGGAATCAGAGGCGGGTAATCAGTGGCGTGAAATCAGAGGTGGGGAATCAGAGGCGGGGAATCAGAGGTGGGGAATCAGAGGCGGGGATTCAGAGGCGGGGAATCAGAGGCGGGGAATCAGATGCGGGGAATCAGAGGCGGGGAATAAGAGGCGGGGAATCAGATGCGTGGAATCAGAGGCGGGGAATCAGAGGAGGGGAATCAGAAGTGGGGAATCAGAGGTGGGGAATCAGAGGCGGGAAATCAGAGGCAAGGAATCAGAGGCGGGCAATCAGAGGTGGGGAATCAGAGGCGGGGAATCAGATGCGGGGAATCAGAGGCGGTGAATCAGAGGCGGGGAATCAGAGGCGGGGAATCAGTGACGGGGAATCAGAAGTGGGGAAGCAGAGGTGGGGAATCAGAGGTGGGGAATCAGAGGCGTGGAATCAGAGGCGGGGAATCAGAGGCGAGGAATCAGAGGCAGGGAATCAGAGACGGGGATTCAGAGGCGGGGAATCAGAGGTGGGGAATCAGAGGCGGGTAATCAGAGGCGTGGAATCAGAGGCGGGGAATCAGAGGAGGGGAATCAGAGGCGGGTAATCAGTGGCGTGGAATCAGAGGTGGGGAATCAGAGGCGGGGAATCAGAGGTGGGGAATCAGAGGCGGGGATTCAGAGGCGGGGAATCAGAGGCGGGGAATCAGATTCGGGGAATCAGAGGCGGGGAATCAGATGCGGGGAATCAGAGGCGGTGAATCAGAGGTGGGGAATCAGAGGCGGGGAATCAGTGACGGGGAATCAGAAGTGGGGAAGCAGAGGTGGGGAATCAGAGGTGGGGAATCAGAGGCGCGGAATCAGAGGCGGGGAATCAGAGGCGGGGAATCAGAGTCGGGGAATCAGAGACGGGGATTCAGAGGCGGGGAATCAGAGGTGGGGAATCAGAGGTGGGTAATCAGAGGCGTGGAATCAGAGGCGGGGAATCAGAGGAGGGGAATCAGAGGCGGGTAATCAGTGGCGTGGAATCAGAGGTGGGGAATCAGAGGCGGGGAATCAGAGGTGGGGAATCAGAGGCGGGGATTCAGAGGCGGGGAATCAGAGGCGGGGAATCAGATTCGGGGAATCAGAGGCGGGGAATCAGAGGCGGGGTATCTGGGGAGGGGAATCAGAAGCGGGGAATCAGAGTCGGGGAATCAGAGGCGCGGAATCAGAGGCATGGAATCAGAGGCGGGGAATCAGAGGAGGAGAATCAGAAGTGGGGAATCAGAGGTGGGGAATCAGAGGCGGGAAATCAGAGGCAAGGAATCAGAGGCGGGCAATCAGAGGTGGGGAATCAGAGGCGGGGAATCAGATGCGGGGAATCAGGGGCGGTGAATCAGAGGCGGGGAATCAGAGGCGGGGAATCAGAGACGGGGAATCAGAAGTGGGGAAGCAGAGGTGGGGAATCAGAGGTGGGGAATCAGAGGCGCGGAATCAGAGGCGGGGAATCAGAGGCGGGGAATCAGAGGCAGGGAATCAGAGGCGGGCAATCAGATGCAGGGAATCAGAGGCAGGGAATCAGAGGCAGGGAATCAGAGGCAGGGAATCTGAGACGGCGAATATGAGGTGGTGAATCAGAGGCGGGGAAACAGGCGGGTAAACAGAGGCGGGGAATCAGAGGCAGGGAATCAGAGGCGGGGAATCAGAGGCAGGGAATTAGATGAAGGGAATCTGATGCAGGGAATCTGAGGCAGGGAATCTGTGGCAGGGAATCTGATGCGGGTTATCAGAAGGGGGAAATGAGATGTGGGAAACGAGATGCAGAGAAAGAGGCAAGGAAATAGAGGCAGGGAAAGAGAGGCAGGGAATCAGAGGCGGGGAATAAGAGGTGGGGAATCAGAGGCGGGGAATCAGAGGCGGGGAATCAGAGGCGGGGAATCAGAGGCAGGGAATCAGAGTCAGGGAATCAGAGGCAGGGAATCTGAGACGGCGAATATGAGGTGGTGAATCAGAGGCGGGGAAACAGGCGGGTAAACAGAGGCGGGGAATCAGAGGCAGGGAATCAGAGGCGGGGAATCAGAGGCAGGGAATCAGATGAAGGGAAACTGATGCAGGGAATCTGAGGCAGGGAATCTGAGGCAGGGAATCTGTGGCAGGGAATCTGTTGTGGGTTATCAGAAGGGGGAAATGAGATGTGAGAAAAGAGATGCAGAGAAAGAGGCACGGAAATAGAGGCAGGGAAAGAGAGGCAGGGTATCAGAGGCGGGTAATCAGAGGTGTGGAGTCAGAGGCGGTGAATCAGCGACACAGAAAGAGAGGCGTGGAATCAGAGGTGCGGAATGAGAGCCGGTGAATCTGAGCCGGGAAATCAGAAGCAGAGCAACAGAGGAGGTGATACATGGGTGCGGAATCGGACGCGGGGAATCAGAAGTGGGGACTCAGAGGCAGGGAATCAGAGGCAGGGAATCAGAGGAGGGTTATCAGAGGCAGGGAATCAGAGGCGGGGAATCAGAGGCGAGGAATCAGAGGCGGGGAATCAGAGGCGGGGAATCAGAGGCGGAAAATCAGAGGCGGAGAAACAGAGGCAGGCAATCAGATGCAGGGAATCAGAGGCAGGGAATCAGAGGCAGAGAATCAGAGGCAGGGAATCTGAGGCAGGGACTCAGAGGTGGGGAATCAGAGGTGGGGAATCAGAGGCAGGGAATAAGATGAAGGGAATCTGATGCAGGGAATCTGAGGCAGGGAATCTGTGGCAGGGAATCTGTGGCAGGGAATCTGATGCGGGCTATCAGAAGGGGGAAATGAGATGTGGGAAACGAGATGCAGAGAAAGAGGCACGGAAATAGAGGCAGGGAAAGAGAGGCAGGGAATCAGAGGCGGGGAATCAGAGGCGGGGAATCAGAGGCGGGGAATCAGAGGCGGGGAATCAGAGGTGGGGAATCAGAGGCAGGGAATAAGAGGCGGGCAATGAGAGGCGGAGAATCAGAGGCGTGGAATCAGAGGTGGGGATAGAGATGTGGGGAAACAGGCGGGTAAACAGAAGCGTGTAAACATAGGTGCATAAATAGAGGCGGCGAAAGAGATGGGCGAAACATAGTGGTTGGAACTTGTATGTTGAAAATGAGGTACACAGAACGGATCAAACAGAGTTGTTGAAATTGAGGGAGGGAAAGAGAGGCACGGAAAGATTGGAGGGGAAAGAGTGCAGGCAAAAGAGAGGCGTAGAGACAGAGGTGGGAATCAGTAGCGGGGAATCAGAGGCGGGGATTCAGAGGCAGGAAATCAGATGTAGGGAATCTGATGAAGGGAATCTGAGGCAGGGAATCGGATGCAGGGAATCTGAGGCAGGGAATCAGTAAAAAGTCATCAGAGGCAGGGTATCAGAGGCGGGGAATCAGAGGCGGGGTATCAGATGCGCATCATCAGAGGCGGGGAATCAGAGGCGGTGAATCAGAGGTGGGGTATCAGAGGCGGGGAAAGATATGTGGGGAAACGTAGGCCAGGAAAGTTGAGCGGAAAGGGAGGCAGGGAATCAGAGGCAGGGAATCAGAAGCAGGGAATCTGAGGCAGGGAATCTGAGCTGGGGAATCAGAGGCGGAGAAACAGGCGGGTAAACAGAGGCGGGTAAAAATAGACGGTGAATAAGAGGCGGGGAATCAGAGGCAGGGAATCAGAGGCGGGGAATCAGAGGCGGGGAATCAGAGGCGGGGAATCAGAGTTGGGAATCAGAGGCGGGGAATCAGAGGCGGGGAATCAGAGGCAGGGAATCAGAGGCGGGCAATCAGAGGCGGCGAATCAGAGGCGTGGAATCAGAGGTGGGGAAAGAGATGTGGGGAAACGTAGGCCAGGAAAGTGTCGCGGAAAGGGAGGCGGTGAATCAGAGGCGGGGAATCAGAGGCGGGGAATGAGAGGCGGGGAATCAGAGGCGTGGAATCAGAGGTGGGGAAAGAGATGTGGGGAAACAGGCGGGTAAACAGAAGCGGGTAAACATAGGTGCATAAATAGAGGCGGCGAAAGAGATTGGCGAAACATAGTGGTTGGAACTTGTATGTTGAAAATGAGGTACACAGAACAGATCAAACAGAGTTGTTGAAATTGAGGGAGGGAAAGAGAGGCACGGAAAGAGTGGAGGGGAAAGAGTGCAGGCAAAAGAGAGGCGTAGAGACAGATGTGGGGAATCAGAGGCTGGGAATCAGAGGCGGGGAATCAGAGGCAGGGAATCAGATGAAGGGAATCTGATGCAGGGAATCTGAGGCAGGGAATCTGAGGCAGGGAATCGGAGGCAGGGAATCTGAGGCAGGGAATCAGTAAAAAGTTATTAGAGGCAGGGTATCAGAGGCGGGGAATCAGAGGCGGGGTTTCAGATGCGGGTCATCAGAGGCGGGGAATCAGAGGCGGGGAATCAGAGGCGGGGTATCAGAGGCGGGGAAAGATATGTGGGGAAACGTAGGCCAGGAAAGTTGAGCGGAAAGGGAGGCAGTGAATCAGAGGTGGGGAATCAGAGGTGGGGAATCAGAGGCGGGGAATCAGAGGCGGGGAATCAGAGGCGGGGAATCAGAAGCGGGGAATCAGAGGTGGGGAATCAGAGGCGGGGTATCAGAGGCGGAGAATCAGAGGCGGGCAATCAGATGCAGGGAATCAGAGGCAGGGAATCAGAGGCAGGGAATCTGAGGTAGGGAATATAAGGTAGGGAATCTGAGGTGGGGAATCAGAGGCGGGGAAACAGGCGGGTAAACAGAGGCGGGTAAACATAGGCGGGGAATCAGAGGCGGGGAATCAGAGGCGGGGAACCAGAGGCGGGGAATCAGAGGCGGGGAATCAGAGGCGGGGAATCAGAGGCGGGGAATCAGATGCGGGGAATCAGAGGCGGGGAATCAGAGGCGGGGTATCAGAGGAGGGGAATCAGAGGCGGGGAATCAGAGGGGGGAATCAGAGGCGGGGAATCAGAGGCGTGGAATCAGAGGCAGGGAATCAGAGGCGGGGAATCAGAAGTGGGGAATCAGATGTGGGGAATCAGAGGCAGGGAATCAGAGGCAAGGAATCAGAGGCGGGCAATCAGAAGTGGGGAATCAGAGGCGGGGAATCAGAGGCGGGGAATCAGAGGCGGTGAATCAGAGGCGGGGAATCAGAGGCGGGGAATCAGAGGCGGGGAATCAGAGGAGGGGAATCAGAGGTGGGGAAAGAGATGTGGGGAAACAGGCGGGTAAACAGAAGCGGGTAAACATAGGTGCATAAATAGAGGCGGCGAAAAAGATTGGCGAAACATAGTGGTTGGAACTTGTATGTTGAAAATGTGGTACACAGAACAGATCAAACAGAGTTGTTGAAATTGAGGGAGGGGAAGAGAGGCACGGAAAGAGTGGAGGGGAAAGAGTGCAGGCAAAAGAGAGGCGTAGAGACAGAGGTGGGGAATCAGAGGCTGGGAATCAGAGGCGGGGAATCAGAGGCAGGGAATCAGATGAAGGGAATCTGATGCAGGGAATCTGAGGCAGGGAATCTGAGGCAGGGAATCGGAGGCAGGGAATCTGAGGCAGGGAATCAGTAAAAAGTTATTAGAGGCAGGGTATCAGAGGCGGGGAATCAGAGGCGGGGTATCAGATGCGGGTCATCAGAGGCGGGGAACCAGAGGCGGGGAATCAGAGGCGGGGTATCAGAGGCGGGGAAAGATATGTGGGGAAACGTAGGCCAGGAAAGTTGAGCGGAAAGGGAGGCAGTGAATCAGAGGTGGGGAATCAGAGGCGGGGAATCAGAGGCGGGGAATCAGAGGCGGGGAATCAGAGGCGGGGAATCAGAAGCGGGGAATCAGAGGTGGGAATCAGAGGCGGGGAATCAGAGGCGGAGAATCAGAGGCGGGCAATCAGATGCAGGGAATCAGAGGCAGGGAATCAGAGGCAGGGAATCAGAGGCAGGGAATCTGAGGTAGGGAATCTGAGGTGGGGAATCAGAGGCGGGGAAACAGGCGGGTAAACAGAGGCGGGTAAACATAGGCGGGGAATCAGAGGCGGGGAATCAGAGGCGGGGAACCAGAGGCGGGGAATCAGAGGCGGGGAATCAGAGGAGGGGAATCAGAGGCGGGGAATCAGATGCGGGGAATCAGAGGCGGGGAATCAGAGGCGGGGTATAGGAGGAGGGGAATCAGCGGGGAATCAGAGGGGGGAATCAGAGGCGGGGAATCAGAGGCGTGGAATCAAAGGCGGGGAATCAGAGGCGGGGAATCAGAAGTGGGGAATCAGATGTGGGGAATCAGAGGCAGGGAATCAGAGGCAGGGAATCAGAGGCGGGCAATCAGAAGTGGGGAATCAGAGGCGGGGAATCAGAGGCGGGGAATCAGAGGCGGTGAATCAGAGGCGGGGAATCAGAGGCGGGGAATCAGAGGCGGGGAATCAGAGGCGTGGAATCAGAGCCGGGGAATCAGAGGCGGGGAATAAGAAGTGGGAAATCAGAGGTGGGGAATCAGAGGAGGGGAATCAGAGGCGGGGAATCAGAGGCGGGCAATCAGATGCAGGGAATCAGAGGCAGGGAATCAGAGGCAGGGAATCAGAGGCAGGGAATCTGAGGCAGGGAATTTGTGGTGGGGAATCAGAGGCGGGAAAACAGGCGGGTAAACAGAGGCGGGTAAACATAGGCGGGGAAGCAGAGGCAGGGAATCAGAGTCGGGGAATCAGAGACGGGGATTCAGAAGCGGGGAATCAGAGGTGGGGAATCAGAGGCGGGTAATCAGAGGCGTGGAATCAGAGGCGGGGAATCAGAGGAGGGGAATCAGAGGCGGGTAATCAGTGGCGTGAAATCAGAGGTGGGGAATCAGGGGCGGGGAATCAGAGGTGGGGAATCAGAGGCGGGGATTCAGAGGCGGGGAATCAGAGGCGGGGAATCAGATGCGGGGAATCAGAGGCGGGGAATCAGAGGCGGGGTATCTGAGGAGGGGAATCAGAGGCGGGGAATCAGAGGCGGGGAATCAGAGGCGGGGAATCAGAGGCGTGGAATCAGAGGCGGGGAATCAGAGGAGGGGAATCAGAAGTGGGGAATCAGAGGTGGGGAATCAGAGGCGGGAAATCAGAGGCAAGGAATCAGAGGCGGGCAATCAGAGGTGGGGAATCAGAGGCGGGGAATCAGATGCGGGGAATCAGAGGTGGTGAATCAGAGGCAGGGAATCAGAGGCGGGGAATCAGTGACGGGGAATCAGAAGTGGGGAAGCAGAGGTGGGGAATCAGAGGTGGGGAATCAGAGGCGCGGAATCAGAGGCGGGGAATCAGAGGCGGGGAATCAGAGCCAGGGAATCAGAGGCGGGCAATCAGATGCATGGAATCAGAGGCAGGGAATCAGAGGCAGGGAATCAGAGGCAGGGAATCTGAGACGGCGAATATGAGGTGGTGATTCAGAGGCGGGGAAACAGGCGGGTAAACAGAGGCGGGGAATCAGAGGCAGGGAATCAGAGGCGGGGAATCAGAGGCAGGGAATTAGATGAAGGGAATCTGATGCAGGGAATCTGAGGCAGGGAATCTGTGGCAGGGAATCTGATGCGGGTTATCAGAAGGGGGAAATGAGATGTGGGAAACGAGATGCAGAGAAAGAGGCAAGGAAATAGAGGCAGGGAAAGAGAGGCAGGGAATCAGAGGCGGGGAATAAGAGGTGGGGAATCAGAGGCAGGGAATCAGAGGCGGGGAATCAGAGGCGGGGAATCAGAGGCAGGGAATCAGAGTCAGGGAATCAGAGGCAGGGAATCTGAGACGGCGAATATGAGGTGGTGAATCAGAGGCGGGGAAACAGGCGGGTAAACAGAGGCGGGGAATCAGAGGCAGGGAATCAGAGGCGGGGAATCAGAGGCAGGGAATCAGATGAAGGGAAACTGATGCAGGGAATCTGAGGCAGGGAATCTGAGGCAGGGAATCTGTGGCAGGGAATCTGATGTGGGTTATCAGAAGGGGGAAATGAGATGTGAGAAAAGAGATGCAGAGAAAGAGGCACGGAAATAGAGGCAGGGAAAGAGAGGCAGGGTATCAGAGGCGGGTAATCAGAGGTGTGGAGTCAGAGGCGGTGAATCAGCGACACAGAAAGAGAGGCGTGGAATCAGAGGTGCGGAATGAGAGCCGGTGAATCTGAGCCGGGAAATCAGAAGCAGAGCAACAGAGGAGGTGATACATGGGTGCGGAATCGGACGCGGGGAATCAGAAGTGGGGACTCAGAGGCAGGGAATCAGAGGCAGGGAATCAGAGGAGGGTTATCAGAGGCAGGGAATCAGAGGCGGGGAATCAGAGGCGAGGAATCAGAGGCGGGGAATCAGAGGCGGGGAATCAGAGGCGGAAAATCAGAGGCGGAGAAACAGAGGCAGGCAATCACATGCAGGGAATCAGAGGCAGGGAATCAGAGGCAGAGAATCAGAGGCAGGGAATCTGAGGCAGGGACTCAGAGGTGGGGAATCAGAGGTGGGGAATCAGAGGCAGGGAATCAGATGAAGGGAATCTGATGCAGGGAATCTGAGGCGGGGAACCAGAGGCGGGGAATCTGATGCAGGGAATCAGAGGTGGGGAATCAGAGGTGGGCCAGGAAAGTAGCGCGGAAAGGGAGCCGGTGAATCAGAGGCAGGGAATCAGAGGCGGGGAATGAGAGGCGGGGAATCAGAGGCGTGGAATCAGAGGTGGGGAAAGAGATGTGGGGAAACAGGCGGGTAAACAGAAGCGTGTAAACATAGGTGCATAAATAGAGGCGGCGAAAGAGATGGGCGAAACATAGTGGTTGGAACTTGTATGTTGAAAATGAGGTACACAGAACGGATCAAACAGAGTTGTTGAAATTGAGGGAGGGAAAGAGAGGCACGGAAAGATTGGAGGGGAAAGAGTGCAGGCAAAAGAGAGGCGTAGAGACAGAGGTGGGAATCAGTAGCGGGTAATCAGAGGCGGGGATTCAGAGGCAGGAAATCAGATGAAGGGAATCTGATGCAGGGAATCTGAGGCGGGGAACCAGAGGCGGGGAATCTGATGCAGGGAATCAGAGGTGGGGAATCAGAGGTGGGGAATCAGAGGCGGAGAATCAGAGGCGGGCAATCAGATGCAGGGAATCAGAGGCAGGGAATCAGAGGCAGGGAATCAGAGGCAGGGAATCTGATGTAGGGAATCTGAGGTGGGGAATCAGAGGCGGGGAAACAGGCAGGTAAACAGAGGCGGGTAAACATAGGCGGGGAATCAGAGGCGGGGAATCAGAGGCGGGGAATCTGAGGCGTGGAATCAGAGGCGGGGAATCAGAGGCGGGGAATCAGAGGAGGGGAATCAGATGCGGGGAATCAGAGGCGGGGAATCAGAGTCGGGGTATCAGAGGAGGGGAATCAGATGCGGGGAATCAGAGGCGGGGAATCAGAGGCGGGGAATCTGAGGCGTGGAATCAGAGGCGGGGAATCAGAGGCGGGGAATCAGAAGTGGGGAATCAGAGGTGGGGAATCAGAGGCGGGGAATCAGAGGCAGGGAATCAGAGGCGGGCAATCAGCAGGGGGGAATCAGAGGCGGGGAATCAGAGGCGGGGAATCAGAGGCAGGGAATCAGAGGCGAGGAATCAGAAGTGGGGTATCAGAGGTGGGGAATCAGAGGCTTGGAATCAGAGGCAGGGAATCAGAGGCGGGGAATCAGAAGTGGGGAATCAGAGGTGGGGAATCAGAGGCGGGGAATCAGAGGCAGGGAATCAGAGGCGGGCAATCAGATGCGGGGTATCAGAGGCAGGGAATCAGAGGCAGGGAATCAGAGGCAGGGAATCTGAGGCAGGGAATCTGTGGTGGGGAATCAGAGGCGGGAAAACAGGCGGGTAAACAGAGGTGGGTAAACATCGTCGGGGAATCAGAGGCGGGGAATCAGAGTCGGGGAATCAGAGACGGGGAATCAGAGGCGGGGAATCAGAGGCGGAGAATCTGAGGCTGGGAATCAGATGCAGGGAATCAGAGGTGGGGAATCAGAGGCGGCGTATCAGAGGCGGGGAATCAGAGGTGGGGTATCAGAGGCGGGGAATCAGAGACGTGGAATCAGAGGCGGGGAATCAGAGGCGGGGAATCAGAAGTGGGGAATCAGAGGTGGGGAGTCAGAGGCGCGGAATCAGAGGCGGGGAATCAGAGGCGGGGAATCAGAGGCAGGCAATCAGAGGCGGGCAATCAGATGCAGGGAATCAGAGGCAGGGAATCAGAGGCAGGGAATCAGAGGCAGGGAATCTGAGACGGCGAATATGAGGTGGTGAATCAGAGGCGGGGAAACAGGCGGGTAAACAGAGGCGGGGAATCAGAGGCAGGGAATCAGAGGAGGGGAATCAGAGGCAGGGAATCGGATGAAGGGAATCTGTGGCAGGGAATCTGATGCGGGTTATCAGAAGGGGGAAATGAGATGTGGGAAACGAGATGCAGAGAAAGAGGCACGGAAATAGAGGCAGGGAAAGAGAGGCAGGGTATCAGAGGCGGGTAATCAGAGGCGTGGAATCAGAGGCTGGGAATCAGAGACACTGAAAGAGAGGCGTGGAATCAGAGGTGCGGAATCAGAGCCGGTGAATCTGAGCCGGGAAATCAGAAGCAGAGCAAGAGAGGCGGTGAAACATGGGTGCAGAATCGGACGCAGGGAATCAGAGGTGGGGACTCAGAGGCAGGGTATCAGAGGCGGGTAATCAGAGGCGTGGAATCAGAGGCGGGGAATCAGAGACACAGAAAGAGTGGCGTGGAATCAGAGGTGCAGAATCAGAGCCGGTGAATCTGAGCCGGGAAATCAGAAGCAGAGCAACAGAGGCGGTGAAACATGGGTGCGGAATCGGACGCGGGGAATCAGAAGTGGGGACTCAGAGGCAGGGAATAAGAGGCAGGTTATCAGAGGCAGGGAATTAGTGGCGGGGAATCAGAGGCGAGGAATCAGAGGCGGGGAATCAGAGGCGGGGATTCAGAGGAGGGGAATCAGAGGCGGAGAATCAGAGGCGGGCAATCAGATGCAGGGAATCAGAGGCAGGGAATCAGAGGAAGAGAATCAGAGGCAGGGAATCTGAGGCAGGGACTCAGAGGTGGGGAATCAGAGGCGGGGAATCAGAGGCAGGGAATCAGATGAAGGGAATCTGATGCAGGGAATCTGAGGCAGGGAATCTGAGGCTGGGAATCTGTGGCAGGGAATCTGATGCGGGTTATCAGAAGGGGGAAATGAGATGTGGGAAACGAGATGCAGAGAAAGAGGCACGGAAATAGAGGCAGGGAAAGAGAGGCAGGTAATCAGAGGCGGGGAATCAGAGGCGGGGAATAAGAGGCGGGGAATCAGAGGCGGGGAATCAGAGGCGGGGAATCAGAGGCGGGGAATCAGAGGCAGGGAATCAGAGGCGGGCAATCAGAGGCGGCGAATCAGAGGCGTGGAATCAGAGGTGGGGAAAGAGATGTGGGGAAACGTAGGCCAGGAAAGTTGCGCGGAAAGGGAGGCGGTAAATCAGAGGCGGGGAATCAGAGGCGGGGAATCAGAGGCGGGGAATCAGAGGCGTGGAATCAGAGGTGGGGAAAGAGATGTGGGGAAACAGGCGGGTAAACAGAAGCGGGTAAACATAGGTGCATAAATAGAGGCGGCAAAAGAGATTGGCGAAACATAGTGCTTGGAAAATGTATGTTGAAAATGAGGTACACAGAACAGATCAAACAGAGTTGTTGAAATTGAGGGAGGGAAAGAGAGGCACGGAAAGAGTGGAGGGGAAAGAGTGCAGGCAAAAGAGAGGCGTAGAGACAGAGGTGGGGAATCAGAGGCTGGGAATCAGAGGCGGGGAATCAGAGGCAGGGAATCAGATGAAGGGAATCTGATGCAGGGAATCTGAGGCAGGGAATCTGAGGCAGGGAATCGGAGGCAGGGAATCTGAGGCAGGGAATCAGTAAAAAGTTATCAGAGGCAGGGTATCAGAGGCGGGGAATCAGAGGTGGGGTATCAGAGGCGGGGAAAATATGTGGGGAAACGTAGGACAGGAAAGTTGAGCGGAAAGGGAGGCAGGGAATCAGAGGCAGGGAATCAGAAGCAGGGAATCTGAGGCAGGGAATCTGAGGTGGGGAATCAGAGGCGGGGAAACAGGCAGGTAAACAGAGGCGGGTAAACATAGACGGTGAATAAGAGGCGGGGAATCAGAGGCACGGAATCAGAGGCGGGGTATCAGAGGCGGGGAATCAGAGGCGGGGAATCAGAGGCGGGGAATCAGAGGCGGGAAATCAGAGGCGGGGAATCAGAGGCAGGGAATCAGAGGCGGGCAATCAGAGGCGGCGAATCAGAGGCGTGGAATCAGAGGTGGGGAAAGAGATGTGGGGAAACGTAGGCCAGAAAAGTTGCGCGGAAAGGGAGGCGGTGAATCAGAGGCGGGGAATCAGAGGCGGGGAATGAGAGGCGGGGAATCAGAGGCGTGGAATCAGAGGTGGGGAAAGAGATGTGGGGAAACAGGCGGGTAAACAGAAGCGGGTAAACGTAGGTGCATAAATAGAGGCGGCGAAAGAGATTGGCGAAACATAGTGGTTGGAACTTGTATGTTGAAAATGAGGTACACAGAACAGATCAAACAGAGTTGTTGAAATTGAGGGAGGGAAAGAGAGGCACGGAAAGAGTGGAGGGGAAAGAGTGCAGGCAAAAGAGAGGCGTAGAGACAGAGGTGGGGAATCAGAGGCTGGGAATCAGAGGCGGGGAATCAGAGGCAGGGAATCAGATGAAGGGAATCTGATGCAGGGAATCTGAGGCAGGGAATCTGAGGCAGGGAATCGGAGGCAGGGAATCTGAGGCAGGGAATCAGTAAAAAGTTATTAGAGGCAGGGTATCAGAGGCGGGGAATCAGAGGCGGGGTATCAGATGAGGGTCATCAGAGGCGGGGAATCAGAGGCGGGGAATCAGAGGCGGGGTATCAGAGGCGGGGAAAGATATGTGGGGAAACGTAGGCCAGGAAAGTTGAGCGGAAAGGGAGGCAGTGAATCAGAGGTGGGGAATCAGAGGCGGGGAATCAGAGGCGGGGAATTAGAGGCGGGGAATCAGAGGCGGCGAATCAGAAGCGGGGAATCAGAGGTGGGAATCAGAGGCGGGGAATCAGAGGCGGAGAATCAGAGGCGGGCAATCAGATGCAGGGAATCAGAGGCAGGGAATCAGAGGCAGGGAATCTGAGGTAGGGAATCTGAGGTGGGGAATCAGAGGCGGGGAAACAGGCGGGTAAACAGAGGCGGGTAAACATAGGCGGGGAATCAGAGGCGGGGAATCAGAGGTGGGGAACCAGAGGCGGGGAATCAGAGGCGGGGAATCAGCGGCGGGGAATCAGAGGCGGGGAATCAGATGCGGGGAATCAGAGGCGGGGAATCAGAGGCGGGGTATCAGAGGAGGTGAATCAGAGGCGGGGAATCTGAGGGGGGAATCAGAGGCGGGGAATCAGAGGCGTGGAATCAGAGGCGGGGAATCAGAGGCGGGGAATCAGAAGTGGGGAATCAGATGTGGGGAATCAGAGGCAGGGAATCAGAGGCAGGGAATCAGAGGCGGGCAATCAGAAGTGGGGAATCAGAGGCGGGGAATCAGAGGCGGGGAATCAGAGGCGGTGAATCAGAGGCGGGGAATCAGAGGCGGGGAATCAGAGGCGGGGAATCAGAGGCGTGGAATCAGAGGCGGGGAATCAGAGGCGGGGAATGAGAAGTGGGGAATCAGAGGTGGGGAATCAGAGGAGGGGAATCAGAGGCGGGGAATCAGAGGCGGGCAATCAGATGCAGGGAATCAGACGCAGGGAATCAGAGGCAGGGAATCAGAGGCAGGGAATCTGAGGCAGGGAATTTGTGGTGGGGAATCAGAGGTGGGAAAACAGGCGGGTAAACAGAGGCGGGTAAACATAGGCGGGGAATCAGAGGCAGGGAATCAGAGTCGGGGAATCAGAGACGGGGATTCAGAGGCGGGGAATCAGAGGTGGGGAATCAGAGGCGGGTAATCAGAGGCGTGGAATCAGAGGCGGGGAATCAGAGGAGGGGAATCAGAGGCGGGTACTCAGTGGCGTGGAATCAGAGGTGGGGAATCAGAGGCGGGGAATCAGAGGTGGGGAATCAGAGGCGGGGATTCAGAGGCGGGGAATCAGAGGCGGGGAATCAGATGCGGGGAATCAGAGGCGGGGAATCAGAGGCGGGGTATCTGAGGAGGGGAATCAGAGGCGGGGAATCAGAGGCGGGGAATCAGAGGCGGGGAATCAGAGGCGTGGAATCAGAGGCGGGGAATCAGAGGAGGGGAATCAGAAGTGGGGAATCAGAGGTGGGGAATCAGAGGCGGGAAATCAGAGGCAAGGAATCAGAGGCGGGCAATCAGAGGTGGGGAATCAGAGGCGGGGAATCAGATGCGGGGAATCAGCGGCGGTGAATCAGAGGCGGGGAATCAGAGGCGGGGAATCAGAGACGGGGAATCAGAAGTGGGGAAGCAGAGGTGGGGAATCAGAGGTGGGGAATCAGAGGCGCGGAATCAGAGGCGGGGAATCAGAGGCGGGGAATCAGAGGCAGGGAATCAGAGGCGGGCAATCAGATGCAGGGAATCAGAGGCAGGGAATCAGAGGCAGGGAATCAGAGGCAGGGAATCTGAGACGGTGAATATGAGGTGGTGAATCAGAGGCGGGGAATCAGGCGGGTAAACAGAGGCGGGGAATCAGAGGCAGGGAATCAGAGGCGGGGATTCAGAGGCAGGGAATTAGATGAAGGGAATCTGATGCAGGGAATCTGAGGCAGGGAATCTGTGGCAGGGAATCTGATGCGGGTTATTAGAAGGGGGAAATGAGATGTGGGAAACGAGATGCAGAGAAAGAGGCAAGGAAATAGAGGCAGGGAAAGAGAGGCAGGGAATCAGAGGCGGGGAATAAGAGGCGGGGAATCAGAGGCGGGGAATCAGAGGCGGGGAATCAGAGGCGGGGAATCAGAGGCAGGGAATCTGAGACGGCGAATATGAGGTGGTGAATCAGAGGCGGGGAAACAGGCGGGTAAACAGAGGCGGGGAATCAGAGGCAGGGAATCAGAGGCGGGGAATCAGAGGCAGGGAATCAGATGAAGGGAAACTGATGCAGGGAATCTGAGGCAGGGAATCTGAGGCAGGGAATCTGTGGCAGGGAATCTGTTGTGGTTTATCAGAAGGGGGAAATGAGATGTGAGAAAAGAGATGCAGAGAAAGAGGCACGGAAATAGAGGCAGGGAAAGAGAGGCAGGGTATCAGAGGCGGGTAATCAGAGGTGTGGAGTCAGAGGCGGTGAATCAGCGACACAGAAAGAGAGGCGTGGAATCAGAGGTGCGGAATGAGAGCCGGTGAATCTGAGCCGGGAAATCAGAAGCAGAGCAACAGAGGAGGTGATATATGGGTGCGGAATCGGACGCGGGGAATCAGAAGTGGGGACTCAGAGGCAGGAAATCAGAGGCAGGGAATCAGAGGAGGGTTATCAGAGCCAGGGAATCAGAGGTGGGGAATCAGAGGCGAGGAATCAGAGGCGGGGAATCAGAGGCGGGGAATCAGAGGCGGAAAATCAGAGGCGGAGAAACAGAGGCAGGCAATCAGATGCAGGGAATCAGAGGCAGGGAATCAGAGGCAGAGAATCAGAGGCAGGGAATCTGAGGCAGGGACTCAGAGGTGGGGAATCAGAGGTGGGGAATCAGAGGCAGGGAATCAGATGAAGGGAATCTGATGCAGGGAATCTGAGGCAGGGAATCTGTGGCAGGGAATCTGTGGCAGGGAATCTGATGCGGGCTATCAGAAGGGGGAAATGAGATGTGGGAAACGAGATGCAGAGAAAGAGGCACGGAAATAGAGGCAGGGAAAGAGAGGCATGGAATCAGAGGCGGGGAATCAGAGGCGGGGAATCAGAGGCGGGGAATCAGAGGCGGGGAATCAGAGGCGGGGAATCAGAGGCGGGGAATCAGAGGCGGGGAATCAGAGGCAGGGAATCAGAGGCGGGCAATCAGAGGCGGCGAATCAGAGGCTTGGAATCAGAGGTGGGGAAAGAGATGTGGGGAAACGTAGGCCAGGAAAGTAGCGCGGAAAGGGAGGCGGTGAATCAGAGGCAGGGAATCAGAGGCGGGGAATGAGAGGCGGAGAATCAGAGGCGTGGAATCAGAGGTGGGGAAAGAGATGTGGGGAAACAGGCGGGTAAACAGAAGCGTGTAAACATAGGTGCATAAATAGAGGCGGCGAAAGAGATGGGCGAAACATTGTGGTTGGAACTTGTATGTTGTAAATGAGGTACACAGAACGGATCAAACAGAGTTGTTGAAATTGAGGGAGGGAAAGAGAGGCACGGAAAGATTGGATGGGAAAGAGTGCAGGCAAAAGAGTGGCGTAGAGACAGAGGTGGGAATCAGTAGCGGGGAATCAGAGGCGGGGATTCAGAGGCAGGAAATCAGATGAAGGGAATCTGATGCAGGGAATCTGAGGCAGGGAATCGGATGCAGGGAATCTGAGGCAGGGAATCAGTAAAAAGTCATCAGAGGCAGGGTATCAGAGGCGGGGAATCAGAGGCGGGGTATCAGATGCGCATCATCAGAAGCGGGGAATCAGAGGCGGGGAATCAGAGGTGGGGTATCAGAGGCGGGGAAAGATATGTGGGGAAACGTAGGCCAGGAAAGTTGAGCGGAAAGGGAGGCAGGGAATCAGAGGCAGGGCATCAGAAGCAGGGAATCTGAGGCAGGGAATCTGAGGTGGGGAATCAGAGGCGGGGAAACAGGCGGGTAAACAGAGGCGGGTAAACATAGACGGTGAATAAGAGGCGGGGAATCAGAGGCAGGGAATCAGAGGTGGGGAATCAGATGCGGGGAATCAGAGGCGGGGAATCAGAGGCGGAGAATCAGAGGCGGGCAATCAGATGCAGGGAATCAGAGGCAGGGAATCAGAGGCAGGGAATCTGAGGTAGGGAATCTGAGGTGGGGAATCAGAGGCGGGGAAACAGGCGGGTAAACAGAGGCGGGTAAACATAGGCGGGGAATCAGAGGCGGGGAATCAGAGGTGGGGAACCAGAGGCGGGGAATCAGAGGCGGGGAATCAGAGGCGGGGAATCAGAGGCGGGGAATCAGATGCGGGGAATCAGAGGCGGGGAATCAGAGGCGGGGTATCAGAGGAGGGGAATCAGAGGCGGGGAATCTGAGGGGGGAATCAGAGGCGGGGAATCAGAGGCGTGGAATCAGAGGCGGGGAATCAGAGGCGGGGAATCAGAAGTGGGGAATCAGATGTGGGGAATCAGAGGCAGGGAATCAGAGGCAGGGAATCAGAGGCGGGCAATCAGAAGTGGGGAATCAGAGGCGGGGAATCAGAGGCGGGGAATCAGAGGCGGTGAATCAGAGGCGGGGAATCAGAGGCGGGGAATCAGAGGCGGGGAATCAGAGGCGTGGAATCAGAGGCGGGGAATCAGAGGCGGGGAATGAGAAGTGGGGAATCAGAGGTGGGGAATCAGAGGAGGGGAATCAGAGGCGGGGAATCAGAGGCGGGCAATCAGATGCAGGGAATCAGACGCAGGGAATCAGAGGCAGGGAATCAGAGGCAGGGAATCTGAGGCAGGGAATTTGTGGTGGGGAATCAGAGGTGGGAAAACAGGCGGGTAAACAGAGGCGGGTAAACATAGGCGGGGAATCAGAGGCAGGGAATCAGAGTCGGGGAATCAGAGACGGGGATTCAGAGGCGGGGAATCAGAGGTGGGGAATCAGAGGCGGGTAATCAGAGGCGTGGAATCAGAGGCGGGGAATCAGAGGAGGGGAATCAGAGGCGGGTACTCAGTGGCGTGGAATCAGAGGTGGGGAATCAGAGGCGGGGAATCAGAGGTGGGGAATCAGAGGCGGGGATTCAGAGGCGGGGAATCAGAGGCGGGGAATCAGATGCGGGGAATCAGAGGCGGGGAATCAGAGGCGGGGTATCTGAGGAGGGGAATCAGAGGCGGGGAATCAGAGGCGGGGAATCAGAGGCGGGGAATCAGAGGCGTGGAATCAGAGGCGGGGAATCAGAGGAGGGGAATCAGAAGTGGGGAATCAGAGGTGGGGAATCAGAGGCGGGGAATCAGAGGCAGGGAATCAGATGAAGGGAAACTGATGCAGGGAATCTGAGGCAGGGAATCTGAGGCAGGGAATCTGTGGCAGGGAATCTGTTGTGGTTTATCAGAAGGGGGAAATGAGATGTGAGAAAAGAGATGCAGAGAAAGAGGCACGGAAATAGAGGCAGGGAAAGAGAGGCAGGGTATCAGAGGCGGGTAATCAGAGGTGTGGAGTCAGAGGCGGTGAATCAGCGACACAGAAAGAGAGGCGTGGAATCAGAGGTGCGGAATGAGAGCCGGTGAATCTGAGCCGGGAAATCAGAAGCAGAGCAACAGAGGAGGTGATACATGGGTGCGGAATCGGACGCGGGGAATCAGAAGTGGGGACTCAGAGGCAGGAAATGAGAGGCAGGGAATCAGAGGAGGGTTATCAGAGCCAGGGAATCAAGGTGGGGAATCAGAGGCGAGGAATCAGAGGCGGGGAATCAGAGGCGGGGAATCAGAGGCGGAAAATCAGAGGCGGAGAAACAGAGGCAGGCAATCAGATGCAGGGAATCAGAGGCAGGGAATCAGAGGCAGAGAATCAGAGGCAGGGAATCTGAGGCAGGGACTCAGAGGTGGGGAATCAGAGGTGGGGAATCAGAGGCAGGGAATCAGATGAAGGGAATCTGATGCAGGGAATCTGAGGCAGGGAATCTGTGGCAGGGAATCTGTGGCAGGGAATCTGATGCGGGCTATCAGAAGGGGGAAATGAGATGTGGGAAACGAGATGCAGAGAAAGAGGCACGGAAATAGAGGCAGGGAAAGAGAGGCAGGGAATCAGAGGCGGGGAATCAGAAGCGGGGAATCAGAGGCGGGGAATCAGAGGCGGGGAATCAGAGGCGGGGAATCAGAGGCGGGGAATCAGAGGCGGGGAATCAGAGGCAGGGAATCAGAGGCGGGCAATCAGAGGCGGCGAATCAGAGGCTTGGAATCAGAGGTGGGGAAAGAGATGTGGGGAAACGTAGGCCAGGAAAGTAGCGCGGAAAGGGAGGCGGTGAATCAGAGGCAGGGAATCAGAGGCGGGGAATGAGAGGCGGAGAATCAGAGGCGTGGAATCAGAGGTGGGGAAAGAGATGTGGGGAAACAGGCGGGTAAACAGAAGCGTGTAAACATAGGTGCATAAATAGAGGCGGCGAAAGAGATGGGCGAAACATTGTGGTTGGAACTTGTATGTTGTAAATGAGGTACACAGAACGGATCAAACAGAGTTGTTGAAACTGAGGGAGGGAAAGAGAGGCACGGAAAGATTGGATGTGAAAGAGTGCAGGCAAAAGAGTGGCGTAGAGACAGAGGTGGGAATCAGTAGCGGGGAATCAGAGGCGGGGATTCAGAGGCAGGAAATCAGATGAAGGGAATCTGATGCAGGGAATCTGATGCAGGGAATCGGATGCAGGGAATCTGAGGCAGGGAATCAGTAAAAAGTCATCAGAGGCAGGTTATCAGAGGCGGGGAATCAGAGGCGGGGTATCAGATGCGCATCATCAGAAGCGGGGAATCAGAGGCGGGGAATCAGAGGTGGGGTATCAGAGGCGGGGAAAGATATGTGGGGAAACGTAGGCCAGGAAAGTTGAGCGGAAAGGGAGGCAGGGAATCAGAGGCAGGGCATCAGAAGCAGGGAATCTGAGGCAGGGAATCTGAGGTGGGGAATCAGAGGCGGGGAAACAGGCGGGTAAACAGAGGCGGGTAAACATAGACGGTGAATAAGAGGCGGGGAATCAGAGGCAGGGAATCAGAGGTGGGGAATCAGATGCGGGGAATCAGAGGTGGGGAATCAGAGGCGGAGAATCAGAGGCGGGCAATCAGATGCAGGGAATCAGAGGCAGGGAATCAGAGGCAGGGAATCTGAGGTAGGGAATCTGAGGTGGGGAATCAGAGGCGGGGAAACAGGCGGGTAAACAGAGGCGGGTAAACATAGGCGGGGAATCAGAGGCGGGGAATCAGAGGTGGGGAACCAGAGGCGGGGAATCAGAGGCGGGGAATCAGAGGCGGGGAATAAGAGGCGGGGAATCAGATGCGGGGAATCAGAGGCGGGGAATCAGAGGCGGGGTATCAGAGGAGGGGAATCAGAGGCGGGGAATCTGAGGGGGGAATCAGAGGCGGGGAATCAGAGGCGTGGAATCAGAGGCGGGGAATCAGAGGCGGGGAATCAGAAGTGGGGAATCAGATGTGGGGAATCAGAGGCAGGGAATCAGAGGCAGGGAATCAGAGGCGGGCAATCAGAAGTGGGGAATCAGAGGCGGGGAATCAGAGGCGGGGAATCAGAGGCGGTGAATCAGAGGCGGGGAATCAGAGGCGGGGAATCAGAGGCGGGGAATCAGAGGCGTGGAATCAGAGGCGGGGAATCAGAGGCGGGGAATGAGAAGTGGGGAATCAGAGGTGGGGAATCAGAGGAGGGGAATCAGAGGCGGGGAATCAGAGGCGGGCAATCAGATGCAGGGAATCAGACGCAGGGAATCAGAGGCAGGGAATCAGAGGCAGGGAATCTGAGGCAGGGAATTTGTGGTGGGGAATCAGAGGTGGGAAAACAGGCGGGTAAACAGAGGCGGGTAAACATAGGCGGGGAATCAGAGGCAGGGAATCAGAGTCGGGGAATCAGAGACGGGGATTCAGAGGCGGGGAATCAGAGGTGGGGAATCAGAGGCGGGTAATCAGAGGCGTGGAATCAGAGGCGGGGAATCAGAGGAGGGGAATCAGAGGCGGGTACTCAGTGGCGTGGAATCAGAGGTGGGGAATCGGAGGCGGGGAATCAGAGGTGGGGAATCAGAGGCGGGGATTCAGAGGCGGGGAATCAGAGGCGGGGAATCAGATGCGGGGAATCAGAGGCGGGGAATCAGAGGCGGGGTATCTGAGGAGGGGAATCAGAGGCGGGGAATCAGAGGCGGGGAATCAGAGGCGGGGAATCAGAGGCGTGGAATCAGAGGCGGGGAATCAGAGGAGGGGAATCAGAAGTGGGGAATCAGAGGTGGGGAATCAGAGGCGGGAAATCAGAGGCAAGGAATCAGAGGCGGGCAATCAGAGGTGGGGAATCAGAGGCGGGGAATCAGATGCGGGGAATCAGCGGCGGTGAATCAGAGGCGGGGAATCAGAGGCGGGGAATCAGAGACGGGGAATCAGAAGTGGGGAAGCAGAGGTGGGGAATCAGAGGTGGGGAATCAGAGGCGCGGAATCAGAGGCGGGGAATCAGAGGCGGGGAATCAGAGGCAGGGAATCAGAGGCGGGCAATCAGATGCAGGGAATCAGAGGCAGGGAATCAGAGGCAGGGAATCAGAGGCAGGGAATCTGAGACGGTGAATATGAGGTGGTGAATCAGAGGCGGGGAATCAGGCGGGTAAACAGAGGCGGGGAATCAGAGGCAGGGAATCAGAGGCGGGGAATCAGAGGCAGGGAATTAGATGAAGGGAATCTGATGCAGGAAATCTGAGGCAGGGAATCTGTGGCAGGGAATCTGATGCGGGTTATTAGAAGGGGGAAATGAGATGTGGGAAACGAGATGCAGAGAAAGAGGCAAGGAAATAGAGGCAGGGAAAGAGAGGCAGGGAATCAGAGGCGGGGAATAAGAGGCGGGGAATCAGAGGCGGGGAATCAGAGGCGGGGAATCAGAGGCGGGGAATCAGAGGCAGGGAATCTGAGACGGCGAATATGAGGTGGTGAATCAGAGGCGGGGAAACAGGTGGGTAAACAGAGGCGGGGAATCAGAGGCAGGGAATCAGAGGCGGGGAATCAGAGGCAGGGAATCAGATGAAGGGAAACTGATGCAGGGAATCTGAGGCAGGGAATCTGAGGCAGGGAATCTGTGGCAGGGAATCTGTTGTGGTTTATCAGAAGGGGGAAATGAGATGTGAGAAAAGAGATGCAGAGAAAGAGGCACGGAAATAGAGGCAGTGAAAGAGAGGCAGGGTATCAGAGGCGGGTAATCAGAGGTGTGGAGTCAGAGGCGGTGAATCAGCGACACAGAAAGAGAGGCGTGGAATCAGAGGTGCGGAATGAGAGCCGGTGAATCTGAGCCGGGAAATCAGAAGCAGAGCAACAGAGGAGGTGATACATGGGTGCGGAATCGGACGCGGGGAATCAGAAGTGGGGACTCAGAGGCAGGAAATCAGAGGCAGGGAATCAGAGGAGGGTTATCAGAGGCAGGGAATCAGAGGTGGGGAATCAGAGGCGAGGAATCAGAGGCGGGGAATCAGAGGCAGGGAATCAGAGGCAGAGAATCAGAGGCAGTGAATCTGAGGCAGGGACTCAGAGGTGGGGAATCAGAGGCGGGGACTCAGAGGTGGGGAATCAGAGGTGGGGAATCAGAGGCAGGGAATCAGATGAAGGGAATCTGATGCAGGGAATCTGAGGCAGGGAATCTGTGGCAGGGAATCTGTGGCAGGGAATCTGATGCGGGCTATCAGAAGGGGGAAATGAGATGTGGGAAACGAGATGCAGAGAAAGAGGCACGGAAATAGAGGCAGGGAAAGAGAGGCAGGGAATCAGAGGCGGGGAATCAGAGGCGGGGAATCAGAGGCGGGGAATCAGAGGCGGGGAATCAGAGGCGGGGAATCAGAGGCGGGGAATCAGAGGCGGGGAATCAGAGGCAGGGAATCAGAGGCGGGCAATCAGAGGCGGCGAATCAGAGGCTTGGAATCAGAGGTGGGGAAAGAGATGTGGGGAAACGTAGGCCAGGAAAGTAGCGCGGAAAGGGAGGCGGTGAATCAGAGGCAGGGAATCAGAGGCGGGGAATGAGAGGCGGAGAATCAGAGGCGTGGAATCAGAGGTGGGGAAAGAGATGTGGGGAAACAGGCGGGTAAACAGAAGCGTGTAAACATAGGTGCATAAATAGAGGCGGCGAAAGAGATGGGCGAAACATTGTGGTTGGAACTTGTATGTTGTAAATTAGGTACACAGAACGGATCAAACAGAGTTGTTGAAATTGAGGGAGGGAAAGAGAAGCACGGAAAGATTGGAGGGGAAAGAGTGCAGGCAAAAGAGAGGCGTAGAGACAGAGGTGGGAATCAGTAGCGGGGAATCAGAGGCGGGGATTCAGAGGCAGGAAATCAGATGAAGGGAATCTGATGCAGGGAATCTGAGGCAGGGAATCGGATGCAGGGAATCTGAGGCAGGGAATCAGTAAAAAGTCATCAGAGGCAGGGTATCAGAGGCGGGGAATCAGAGGCGGGGTATCAGATGCGCATCATCAGAGGCGGGGAATCAGAGGCGGGGAATCAGAGGTGGGGTATCAGAGGCGGGTAAAGATATGTGGGGAAACGTAGGCCAGGAAAGTTGAGCGGAAAGGGAGGCAGGGAATCAGAGGCAGGGAATCAGAAGCAGGGAATCTGAGGCAGGGAATCTGAGGTGGGGAATCAGAGGCGGGGAAACAGGCGGGTAAACAGAGGCGGGTAAACATAGACGGTGAATAAGAGGCGGGGAATCAGAGGCAGGGAATCAGAGGTGGGGAATCAGAGGCGGGGAATCAGAGGCGGGGAATCAGAGTTGGGAATCAGAGGCGGGGAATCAGAGGCGGGGAATCAGAGGCAGGGAATCAGAGGCGGGCAATCAGAGGCGGCGAATCAGAGGCGTGGAATCAGAGGTGGGGAAAGAGATATGGGGAAACGTAGGCCAGGAAAGTTGCGCGGAAAGGGAGGCGGTGAATCAGAGGCGGGGAATCAGAGGCGGGGAATGAGAGGCGGGGAATCAGAGGCGTGGAATCAGAGGTGGGGAAAGAGATGTGGGGATACAGGCGGGTAAACAGAAGCGGGTAAACATAGGTGCATAAATAGAGGCGGCGAAAGAGATTGGCGAAACATAGTGGTTGGAACTTGTATGTTGAAAATGAGGTACACAGAACAGATCAAACAGAGTTGTTGAAATTGAGGGAGGGAAAGAGATGCAAGGAAAGAGTGGAGGGGAAAGAGTGCAGGCAAAAGAGAGGCGTAGAGACAGAGGTGGGGAATCAGAGGCTGGGAATCAGAGGCGGGGAATCAGAGGCAGGGAATCAGATGAAGGGAATCTGATGCAGGGAATCTGAGGCAGGGAATCTGAGGCAGGGAATCGGAGGCAGGGAATCTGAGGCAGGGAATCAGTAAAAAGTTATTAGAGGCAGGGTATCAGAGGCGGGGAATCAGAGGCGGGGTTTCAGATGCGGGTCATCAGAGGCGGGGAATCAGAGGCGGGGAATCAGAGGCGGGGTATCAGAGGGGGGGAAAGATATGTGGGGAAACGTAGGCCAGCAAAGTTGAGCGGAAAGGGAGGCAGTGAATCAGAGGTGGGGAATCAGAGGCGGGGAATCAGAGGTGGGGAATCAGAGGCGGGGAATCAGAGGCGGAGAATCAGAGGCGGGTAATCAGATGCAGGGAATCAGAGGCAGGGAATCAGAGGCAGGGAATCTGAGGTAGGGAATATGAGGTAGGGAATCTGAGGTGGGGAATCAGAGGCGGGGAAACAGGCGGGTAAACAGAGGCGGGTAAACATAGGCGGGGAATCAGAGGCGGGGAATCAGAGGCGGGGAACCAGAGGCGGGGAATCAGAGGCGGGGAATCAGAGGCGGGGAATCAGAGGCGGGGAATCAGATGCGGGGAATCAGAGGCGGGGAATCAGAGGCGGGGTATCAGAGGAGGGGAATCAGAGGCGGGGAATCAGAGGCGTGGAATCAGAGGCAGGGAATCAGAGGCGGGGAATCAGAAGTGGGGAATCAGATGTGGGGAATCAGAGGCAGGGAATCAGAGGCAGGGAATCAGAGGCGGGCAATCAGAAGTGTGGAATCAGAGGCGGGGAATCAGAGGCGGGGAATCAGAGGCGGGGAATCAGAGGCGGGGAACCAGAGGCGGGGAATCAGAGGCGGGGAATCAGAGGCGGGGAATCAGAGGCGGGGAATCAGATGCGGGGAATCAGAGGCGGGGAATCAGAGGCGGGGTATCAGAGGAGGGGAATCAGAGGCGGGGAATCAGAGGCGTGGAATCAGAGGCAGGGAATCAGAGGCGGGGAATCAGAAGTGGGGAATCAGATGTGGGGAATCAGAGGCAGGGAATCAGAGGCAGGGAATCAGAGGCGGGCAATCAGAAGTGGGGAATCAGAGGCGGGGAATCAGAGGCGGGGAATCAGAGGCGGTGAATCAGAGGCGGGGAATCAGAGGCAGGGAATCAGAGGCGGGGAATCAGAGGAGGGGAATCAAAGGTGGGGAAAGAGATGTGGGGAAACAGGCGGGTAAACAGAAGCGGGTAAACATAGGTGCATAAATAGAGGCGGCGAAAGAGATTGGCGAAACATAGTGGTTGGAACTTGTATGTTGAAAATGAGGTACACAGAACAGATCAAACAGAGTTGTTGAAATTGAGGGAGGGAAAGAGAGGCACGGAAAGAGTGGAGGGGAAAGAGTGCAGGCAAAAGAGAGGCGTAGAGACAGAGGTGGGGAATCAGAGGCTGGGAATCAGAGGCGGGGAATCAGAGGCAGGGAATCAGATGAAGGGAATCGGAGGCAGGGAATCTGAGGCAGGGAATCAGCAAAAAGTTATTAGAGGCAGGGTATCAGAGGCGGGGAATCAGAGGCGGGGTATCAGATGCGGGTCATCAGAGGCGGGTAATCAGAGGCGGGGAATCAGAGGCGGGGTATCAGAGGCGGGGAAAGATATGTGGGGAAACGTAGGCCAGGAAAGTTGAGCGGAAAGGGAGGCAGTGAATCAGAGGTGGGGAATCAGAGGCGGGGAATCAGAGGCGGGGAATCAGAGGCGGGGAATCAGAGGCGGGGAATCAGAAGCGGGGAATCAGAGGTGGGAATCAGAGGCGGGGAATCAGAGGCGGAGAATCAGAGGCGGGCAATCAGATGCAGGGAATCAGAGGCAGGGAATCAGAGGCAGGGAATCAGAGGCAGGGAATCTGAGGTAGGGAATCTGAGGTGGGGAATCAGAGGCGGGGAAACAGGCGGGTAAACAGAGGCGGGTAAACATAGGCGGGGAATCAGAGGCGGGGAATCAGAGGCGGGGAACCAGAGGCGGGGAATCAGAGGCGGGGAATCAGAGGCGGGGAATCAGAGGCGGGGAATCAGATGCGGGGAATCAGAGGCGGGGAATCAGAGGCGGGGTATCAGAGGAGGGGAATCAGAGGCGGGGAATCAGAGGGGTGAATCAGAGGCGGGGAATCAGAGGCGTGGAATCAGAGGCGGGGAATCAGAGGCGGGGAATCAGAAGTGGGGAATCAGATGTGGGGAATCAGAGGCAGGGAATCAGAGGCAGGGAATCAGAGGCGGGCAATCAGAAGTGGGGAATCAGAGGCGGGGAATCAGAGGCGGGGAATCAGAGGCGGTGAATCAGAGGCGGGGAATCAGAGGCGGGGAATCAGAGGCGGGGAATCAGAGGCGTGGAATCAGAGGCGGGGAATCAGAGGCGGGGAATGAGAAGTGGGGAATCAGAGGTGGGGAATCAGAGGAGGGGAATCAGAGGCGGGGAATCAGAGGCGGGCAATCAGATGCAGGGAATCAGAGGCAGGGAATCAGAGGCAGGGAATCAGAGGCAGGGAATCTGAGGCAGGGAATTTGTGGTGGGGAATCAGAGGCGGGAAAACAGGCGGGTAAACAGAGGCGGGTAAACATAGGCGGGGAATCAGAGGCAGGGAATCAGAGTCGGGGAATCAGAGACGGGGATTCAGAGGCGGGGAATCAGAGGTGGGGAATCAGAGGCGGGTAATCAGAGGCGTGGAATCAGAGGCGGGGAATCAGAGGAGGGGAATCAGAGGCGGGTATTCAGTGGCGTGGAATCAGAGGTGGGGAATCAGAGGCGGGGAATCAGAGGTGGGGAATCAGAGGCGGGGATTCAGAGGCGGGGAATCAGAGGTGGGGAATCAGATTCGGGGAATCAGAGGCGGGGAATCAGAGGCGGGGTATCTGAGGAGGGGAATCAGAGGCGGGGAATCAGAGGCGGGGAATCAGAGGCGGGGAATCAGAGGCGTGGAATCAGAGGCGGGGTATCAGAGGAGGAGAATCAGAAGTGGGGAATCAGAGGTGGGGAATCAGAGGCGGGAAATCAGAGGCAAGGAATCAGAGGCGGGCAATCAGAGGTGGGGAATCAGAGGCGGGGAATCAGATGCGGGGAATCAGCGGCAGTGAATCAGAGGCGGGGAATCAGAGGCGGGGAATCAGAGACGGGGAATCTTAAGTGGGGAAGCAGAGGTGGGGAATCAGAGGTGGGGAATCAGAGGCGCGGAATCAGAGGTGGGGAATCAGAGGCGGGGAATCAGAGGCAGGGAATCAGAGGTGGGCAATCAGATGCAGGGAATCAGAGGCAGGGAATCAGAGGCAGGGAATCAGAGGCAGGGAATCTGAGACGGCGAATATGAGGTGGTGAATCAGAGGCGGGGAAACAGGCGGGTAAACAGAGGCGGGGAATCAGAGGCAGGGAATTAGATGAAGGGAATCTGATGCAGGGAATCTGAGGCAGGGAATCTGTGGCAGGGAATCTGATGCGGGTTATCAGAAGGGGGAAATGAGATGTGGGAAACGAGATGCAGAGAAAGAGGCAAGGAAATAGAGGCAGGGAAAGAGAGGCAGGGAATCAGAGGCGGGGAATAAGAGGTGGGGAATCTGAGGCGGGGAATCAGAGGCGGGGAATCAGAGGCGGGGAATCAGAGGCAGGGAATCAGAGTCAGGGAATCAGAGGCAGGAATCTGAGACGGCGAATATGAGGTGGTGAATCAGAGGCGGGGAAACAGGCGGGTAAACAGAGGCGGGGAATCAGAGGCAGGGAATCAGAGGCGGGGAATCAGAGGCAGGGAATCAGATGAAGGGAAACTGATGCAGGGAATCTGAGGCAGGGAATCTGAGGCAGGGAATCTGTGGCAGGGAATCTGTTGTGGGTTATCAGAAGGGGGAAATGAGATGTGAGAAAAGAGATGCAGAGAAAGAGGCACGGAAATAGAGGCAGGGAAAGAGAGGCAGGGTATCAGTGGCGGATAATCAGAGGTGTGGAGTCAGAGGCGGTGAATCAGCGACACAGAAAGAGAGGCGTGGAATCAGAGGTGCGGAATGAGAGCCGGTGAATCTGAGCCGGGAAATCAGAAGCAGAGCAACAGAGGAGGTGATACATGGGTGCGGAATCGGACGCGGGGAATCAGAAGTGGGGACTCAGAGGCAGGGAATCAGAGGCAGGGAATCAGAGGAGGGTTATCAGAGGCAGGGAATCAGAGGCGGGGAATCAGAGGCGAGGAATCAGAGGCGGGGAATCAGAGGCGGGGAATCAGAGGCGGAAAATCAGAGGCGGAGAAACAGAGGAAGGCAATCAGATGCAGGGAATCAGAGGCAGGGAATCAGAGGCAGAGAATCAGAGGCAGGGAATCTGAGGCAGGGACTCAGAGGTGGGGAATCAGAGGTGGGGATTCAGAGGCAGGGAATCAGATGAAGGGAATCTGATGCAGGGAATCTGAGGCAGGGAATCTGTGGCAGGGAATCTGTGGCAGGGAATCTGAGGCAGGGAATTTGTGGTGGGGAATCAGAGGCGGGAAAACAGGCGGGTAAACAGAGGCGGGTAAACATAGGCGGGGAATCAGAGGCAGGGAATCAGAGTCGGGGAATCAGAGACGGGGATTCAGAGGCGGGGAATCAGAGGTGGGGAATCAGAGGCGGGGAATCAGAGGCGGGGAATGAGAAGTGGGGAATCAGAGGTGGGGAATCAGAGGAGGGGAATCAGAGGCGGGGAATCAGAGGCGGGCAATCAGATGCAGGGAATCAGAGGCAGGGAATCAGAGGCAGGGAATCAGAGGCAGGGAATCTGAGGCAGGGAATTTGTGGTGGGGAATCAGAGGCGGGAAAACAGGCGGGTAAACAGAGGCGGGTAAACATAGGCGGGGAATCAGAGGCAGGGAATCAGAGTCGGGGAATCAGAGACGGGGATTCAGAGGCGGGGAATCAGAGGTGGGGAATCAGAGGCGGGTAATCAGAGGCGTGGAATCAGAGGCGGGGAATCAGAGGAGGGGAATCAGAGGCGGGTATTCAGTGGCGTGGAATCAGAGGTGGGGAATCAGAGGCGGGGAATCAGAGGTGGGGAATCAGAGGCGGGGATTCAGAGGCGGGGAATCAGAGGTGGGGAATCAGATTCGGGGAATCAGAGGCGGGGAATCAGAGGCGGGGTATCTGAGGAGGGGAATCAGAGGCGGGGAATCAGAGGCGGGGAATCAGAGGCGGGGAATCAGAGGCGTGGAATCAGAGGCGGGGTATCAGAGGAGGAGAATCAGAAGTGGGGAATCAGAGGTGGGGAATCAGAGGCGGGAAATCAGAGGCAAGGAATCAGAGGCGGGCAATCAGAGGTGGGGAATCAGAGGCGGGGAATCAGATGCGGGGAATCAGCGGCAGTGAATCAGAGGCGGGGAATCAGAGGCGGGGAATCAGAGACGGGGAATCTTAAGTGGGGAAGCAGAGGTGGGGAATCAGAGGTGGGGAATCAGAGGCGCGGAATCAGAGGTGGGGAATCAGAGGCGGGGAATCAGAGGCAGGGAATCAGAGGTGGGCAATCAGATGCAGGGAATCAGAGGCAGGGAATCAGAGGCAGGGAATCAGAGGCAGGGAATCTGAGACGGCGAATATGAGGTGGTGAATCAGAGGCGGGGAAACAGGCGGGTAAACAGAGGCGGGGAATCAGAGGCAGGGAATTAGATGAAGGGAATCTGATGCAGGGAATCTGAGGCAGGGAATCTGTGGCAGGGAATCTGATGCGGGTTATCAGAAGGGGGAAATGAGATGTGGGAAACGAGATGCAGAGAAAGAGGCAAGGAAATAGAGGCAGGGAAAGAGAGGCAGGGAATCAGAGGCGGGGAATAAGAGGTGGGGAATCTGAGGCGGGGAATCAGAGGCGGGGAATCAGAGGCGGGGAATCAGAGGCAGGGAATCAGAGTCAGGGAATCAGAGGCAGGAATCTGAGACGGCGAATATGAGGTGGTGAATCAGAGGCGGGGAAACAGGCGGGTAAACAGAGGCGGGGAATCAGAGGCAGGGAATCAGAGGCGGGGAATCAGAGGCAGGGAATCAGATGAAGGGAAACTGATGCAGGGAATCTGAGGCAGGGAATCTGAGGCAGGGAATCTGTGGCAGGGAATCTGTTGTGGGTTATCAGAAGGGGGAAATGAGATGTGAGAAAAGAGATGCAGAGAAAGAGGCACGGAAATAGAGGCAGGGAAAGAGAGGCAGGGTATCAGTGGCGGATAATCAGAGGTGTGGAGTCAGAGGCGGTGAATCAGCGACACAGAAAGAGAGGCGTGGAATCAGAGGTGCGGAATGAGAGCCGGTGAATCTGAGCCGGGAAATCAGAAGCAGAGCAACAGAGGAGGTGATACATGGGTGCGGAATCGGACGCGGGGAATCAGAAGTGGGGACTCAGAGGCAGGGAATCAGAGGCAGGGAATCAGAGGAGGGTTATCAGAGGCAGGGAATCAGAGGCGGGGAATCAGAGGCGAGGAATCAGAGGCGGGGAATCAGAGGCGGGGAATCAGAGGCGGAAAATCAGAGGCGGAGAAACAGAGGAAGGCAATCAGATGCAGGGAATCAGAGGCAGGGAATCAGAGGCAGAGAATCAGAGGCAGGGAATCTGAGGCAGGGACTCAGAGGTGGGGAATCAGAGGTGGGGATTCAGAGGCAGGGAATCAGATGAAGGGAATCTGATGCAGGGAATCTGAGGCAGGGAATCTGTGGCAGGGAATCTGTGGCAGGGAATCTGAGGCAGGGAATTTGTGGTGGGGAATCAGAGGCGGGAAAACAGGCGGGTAAACAGAGGCGGGTAAACATAGGCGGGGAATCAGAGGCAGGGAATCAGAGTCGGGGAATCAGAGACGGGGATTCAGAGGCGGGGAATCAGAGGTGGGGAATCAGAGGCGGGTAATCAGAGGCGTGGAATCAGAGGCGGGGAATCAGAGGAGGGGAATCAGAGGCGGGTATTCAGTGGCGTGGAATCAGAGGTGGGGAATCAGAGGCGGGGAATCAGAGGTGGGGAATCAGAGGCAGGGAATCAGAGGCAGGGAATCTGAGGCAGGGAATTTGTGGTGGGGAATCAGAGGCGGGAAAACAGGCGGGTAAACAGAGGCGGGTAAACATAGGCGGGGAATCAGAGGCAGGGAATCAGAGTCGGGGAATCAGAGACGGGGATTCAGAGGCGGGGAATCAGAGGTGGGGAATCAGAGGCGGGTAATCAGAGGCGTGGAATCAGAGGCGGGGAATCAGAGGAGGGGAATCAGAGGCGGGTATTCAGTGGCGTGGAATCAGAGGTGGGGAATCAGAGGCGGGGAATCAGAGGTGGGGAATCAGAGGCGGGGATTCAGAGGCGGGGAATCAGAGGTGGGGAATCAGATTCGGGGAATCAGAGGCGGGGAATCAGAGGCGGGGTATCTGAGGAGGGGAATCAGAGGCGGGGAATCAGAGGCGGGGAATCAGAGGCGGGGAATCAGAGGCGTGGAATCAGAGGCGGGGTATCAGAGGAGGAGAATCAGAAGTGGGGAATCAGAGGTGGGGAATCAGAGGCGGGAAATCAGAGGCAAGGAATCAGAGGCGGGCAATCAGAGGTGGGGAATCAGAGGCGGGGAATCAGATGCGGGGAATCAGCGGCAGTGAATCAGAGGCGGGGAATCAGAGGCGGGGAATCAGAGACGGGGAATCTGAAGTGGGGAAGCAGAGGTGGGGAATCAGAGGTGGGGAATCAGAGGCGCGGAATCAGAGGTGGGGAATCAGAGGCGGGGAATCAGAGGCAGGGAATCAGAGGCGGGCAATCAGATGCAGGGAATCAGAGGCAGGGAATCAGAGGCAGGGAATCAGAGGCAGGGAATCTGAGACGGCGAATATGAGGTGGTGAATCAGAGGCGGGGAAACAGGCGGGTAAACAGAGGCGGGGAATCAGAGGCAGGGAATTAGATGAAGGGAATCTGATGCAGGGAATCTGAGGCAGGGAATCTGTGGCAGGGAATCTGATGCGGGTTATCAGAAGGGGGACATGAGATGTGGGAAACGAGATGCAGAGAAAGAGGCAAGGAAATAGAGGCAGGGAAAGAGAGGCGGGGAATCAGAGGCGGGGAATCAGAGGCGGGGTATCAGAGGCGGGGAAAGATATGTGGGGAAACGTAGGCCAGGAAAGTTGAGCGGAAAGGGAGGCAGTGAATCAGAGGTGGGGAATCAGAGGCGGGGAATCAGAGGTGGGGAATCAGAGGCGGGGAATCAGAGGCGGAGAATCAGAGGCGGGTAATCAGATGCAGGGAATCAGAGGCAGGGAATCAGAGGCAGGGAATCTGAGGTAGGGAATATGAGGTAGGGAATCTGAGGTGGGGAATCAGAGGCGGGGAAACAGGCGGGTAAACAGAGGCGGGTAAACATAGGCGGGGAATCAGAGGCGGGGAATCAGAGGCGGCGAACCAGAGGCGGGGAATCAGAGGCGGGGAATCAGAGGCGGGGAATCAGAGGCGGGGAATCAGATGCGGGGAATCAGAGGCGGGGAATCAGAGGCGGGGTATCAGAGGAGGGGAATCAGAGGCGGGGAATCAGAGGGGGGAATCAGAGGCGGGGAATCAGAGGCGTGGAATCAGAGGCAGGGAATCAGAGGCGGGGAATCAGAAGTGGGGAATCAGATGTGGGGAATCAGAGGCAGGGAATCAGAGGCAGGGAATCAGAGGCGGGCAATCAGAAGTGGGGAATCAGAGGCGGGGAATCAGAGGCGGGGAATCAGAGGCGGTGAATCAGAGGCGGGGAATCAGAGGCAGGGAATCAGAGGCGGGGAATCAGAGGAGGGGAATCAAAGGTGGGGAAAGAGATGTGGGGAAACAGGCGGGTAAACAGAAGCGGGTAAACATAGGTGCATAAATAGAGGCGGCGAAAGAGATTGGCGAAACATAGTGGTTGGAACTTGTATGTTGAAAATGAGGTACACAGAACAGATCAAACAGAGTTGTTGAAATTGAGGGAGGGAAAGAGAGGCACGGAAAGAGTGGAGGGGAAAGAGTGCAGGCAAAAGAGAGGCGTAGAGACAGAGGTGGGGAATCAGAGGCTGGGAATCAGAGGCGGGGAATCAGAGGCAGGGAATCAGATGAAGGGAATCGGAGGCAGGGAATCTGAGGCAGGGAATCAGCAAAAAGTTATTAGAGGCAGGGTATCAGAGGCGGGGAATCAGAGGCGGGGTATCAGATGCGGGTCATCAGAGGCGGGTAATGAGAGGCGGGGAATCAGAGGCGGGGTATCAGAGGCGGGGAAAGATATGTGGGGAAACGTAGGCCAGGAAAGTTGAGCGGAAAGGGAGGCAGTGAATCAGAGGTGGGGAATCAGAGGCGGGGAATCAGAGGCGGGGAATCAGAGGCGGGGAATCAGAGGCGGGGAATCAGAAGCGGGGAATCAGAGGTGGGAATCAGAGGCGGGGAATCAGAGGCGGAGAATCAGAGGCGGGCAATCAGATGCAGGGAATCAGAGGCAGGGAATCAGAGGCAGGGAATCAGAGGCAGGGAATCTGAGGTAGGGAATCTGAGGTGGGGAATCAGAGGCGGGGAAACAGGCGGGTAAACAGAGGCGGGTAAACATAGGCGGGGAATCAGAGGCGGGGAATCAGAGGCGGGGAACCAGAGGCGGGGAATCAGAGGCGGGGAATCAGAGGCGGGGAATCAGAGGCGGGGAATCAGATGCGGGGAATCAGAGGCGGGGAATCAGAGGCGGGGTATCAGAGGAGGGGAATCAGAGGCGGGGAATCAGAGGGGGGAATCAGAGGCGGGGAATCAGAGGCGTGGAATCAGAGGCGGGGAATCAGAGGCGGGGAATCAGAAGTGGGGAATCAGATGTGGGGAATCAGAGGCAGGGAGTCAGAGGCAGGGAATCAGAGGCGGGCAATAAGAAGTGGGGAATCAGAGGCGGGGAATCAGAGGCGGGGAATCAGAGGCGGTGAATCAGAGGCGGGGAATCAGAGGCGGGGAATCAGAGGCGGGGAATCAGAGGCGTGGAATCAGAGGCGGGGAATCAGAGGCGGGGAATGAGAAGTGGGGAATCAGAGGTGGGGAATCAGAGGAGGGGAATCAGAGGCGGGGAATCAGAGGCGGGCAATCAGATGCAGGGAATCAGAGGCAGGGTATCAGAGGCAGGGAATCAGAGGCAGGGAATCTGAGGCAGGGAATTTGTGGTGGGGAATCAGAGGCGGGAAAACAGGCGGGTAAACAGAGGCGGGTAAACATAGGCGGGGAATCAGAGGCAGGGAATCAGAGTCGGGGAATCAGAGACGGGGATTCAGAGGCGGGGAATCAGAGGTGGGGAATCAGAGGCGGGTAATCAGAGGCGTGGAATCAGAGGCGGGGAATCAGAGGAGGGGAATCAGAGGCGGGTATTCAGTGGCGTGGAATCAGAGGTGGGGAATCAGAGGCGGGGAATCAGAGGTGGGGAATCAGAGGCGGGGATTCAGAGGTGGGGAATCAGAGGTGGGGAATCAGATTCGGGGAACCAGAGGCGGGGAATCAGAGGCGGGGTATCTGAGGAGGGGAATCAGAGGCGGGGAATCAGAGGCGGGGAATCAGAGGCGGGGAATCAGAGGCGTGGAATCAGAGGCGGGGTATCAGAGGAGGAGAATCAGAAGTGGGGAATCAGAGGTGGGGAATCAGAGGCGGGAAATCAGAGGCAAGGAATCAGAGGCGGGCAATCAGAGGTGGGGAATCAGAGGCGGGGAATCAGATGCGGGGAATCAGCGGCGGTGAATCAGAGGCGGGGAATCAGAGGCGGGGAATCAGAGACGGGGAATCTGAAGTGGGGAAGCAGAGGTGGGGAATCAGAGGTGGGGAATCAGAGGCGCGGAATCAGAGGCAGGGAATCAGAGGCGGGCAATCAGATGCAGGGAATCAGAGGCAGGGAATCAGAGGCAGGGAATCAGAGGCAGGGAATCTGAGACGGCGAATATGAGGTGGTGAATCAGAGGCGGGGAAACAGGCGGGTAAACAGAGGCGGGGAATCAGAGGCAGGGAGTTAGATGAAGGGAATCTGATGCAGGGAATCTGAGGCAGGGAATCTGTGGCAGGGAATCTGATGCGGGTTATCAGAAGGGGGAAATGAGATGTGGGAAACGAGATGCAGAGAAAGAGGCAAGGAAATAGAGGCAGGGAAAGAGAGGCAGGGAATCAGAGGCGGGGAATAAGAGGTGGGGAATCTGAGGCGGGGAATCAGAGGCGGGGAATCAGAGGCGGGGAATCAGAGGCAGGGAATCAGAGTCAGGGAATCAGAGGCAGGAATCTGAGACGGCGAATATGAGGTGGTGAATCAGAGGCGGGGAAACAGGCGGGTAAACAGAGGCGGGGAATCAGAGGCAGGGAATCAGAGGCGGGGAATCAGAGGCAGGGAATCAGATGAAGGGAAACTGATGCAGGGAATCTGAGGCAGGGAATCTGAGGCAGGGAATCTGTGGCAGGGAATCTGTTGTGGGTTATCAGAAGGGGGAAATGAGATGTGAGAAAAGAGATGCAGAGAAAGAGGCACGGAAATAGAGGCAGGGAAAGAGAGGCAGGGTATCAGAGGCGGATAATCAGAGGTGTGGAGTCAGAGGCGGTGAATCAGCGACACAGAAAGAGAGGCGTGGAATCAGAGGTGCGGAATGAGAGCCGGTGAATCTGAGCCGGGAAATCAGAAGCAGAGCAACAGAGGAGGTGATACATGGGTGCGGAATCGGACGCGGGGAATCAGAAGTGGGGACTCAGAGGCAGGGAATCAGAGGCAGGGAATCAGAGGAGGGTTATCAGAGGCAGGGAATCAGAGGCGGGGAATCAGAGGCGAGGAATCAGAGGCGGGGAATCAGAGTCGGGGAATCAGAGGCGGAAAATCAGAGGCGGAGAAACAGAGGCAGGCAATCAGATGCAGGGAATCAGAGGCAGGGAATCAGAGGCAGAGAATCAGAGGCAGGGAATCTGAGGCAGGGACTCAGAGGTGGGGAATCAGAGGTGGGGATTCAGAGGCAGGGAATCAGATGAAGGGAATCTGATGCAGGGAATCTGAGGCAGGGAATCTGTGGCAGGGAATCTGTGGCAGGGAATCTGATGCGGGCTATCAGAAGGGGGAAATGAGATGTGGGAAACGAGATGCAGAGAAAGAGGCACGGAAATAGAGGCAGGGAAAGAGAGGCAGGGAATCAGAGGCGGGGAATCAGAGGCGGGGAATCAGAGGCGGGGAATCAGAGGCGGGGAATCAGAGGCGGGGAATCAGAGGCGGGGAATCAGAGGCGGGGAATCAGAGGCAGGGAATCAGAGGCGGGCAATCAGAGGCGGCGAATCAGAGGCTTGGAATCAGAGGTGGGGAAAGAGATGTGGGGAAACGTAGGCCAGGAAAGTAGCGCGGAAAGGGTGGCGGTGAATCAGAGGCAGGGAATCAGAGGCGGGGAATGAGAGGCGGAGAATCAGAGGCGTGGAATCAGAGGTGGGGATAGAGATGTGGGGAAACAGGCGGGTAAACAGAAGCGTGTAAACATAGGTGCATAAATAGAGGCGGCGAAAGAGATGGGCGAAACATAGTGGTTGGAACTTGTATGTTGAAAATGAGGTACACAGAACGGATCAAACAGAGTTGTTGAAATTGAGGGAGGGAAAGAGAGGCACGGAAAGATTGGAGGGGAAAGAGTGCAGGCAAAAGAGAGGCGTAGAGACAGAGGTGGGAATCAGTAGCGGGGAATCAGAGGCGGGGATTCAGAGGCAGGAAATCAGATGAAGGGAGTCTGATGCAGGGAATCTGAGGCAGTGAATCGGACGCAGGGAATCTGAGGCAGGGAATCAGTAAAAAGTCATCAGAGGCAGGGTATCAGAGGCTGGGAATCAGAGGCGGGGTATCAGATGCGCATCATCAGAGGCGGGGAATCAGAGGCGGGGAATCAGAGGTGGGGTATCAGAGGCGGGGAAAGATATGTGGGGAAACGTAGGCCAGGAAGGTTGAGCGGAAAGGGAGGCAGGGAATCAGAGGCAGGGAATCAGAAGCAGGGAATCTGAGGCAGGGAATCTGAGGTGGGGAATCAGAGGCGGGGAAACAGGTGGGTAAACAGAGGCGGGTAAACATAGACGGTGAATAAGAGGCGGGGAATCAGAGGCAGGGAATCAGAGGCGGGGAATCAGAGGTGGGGAATCAGAGGCGGGGAATCAGAGTTGGGAATCAGAGGCGGGGAATCAGAGGTGGGGAATCAGAGGCAGGGAATCAGAGGCGGGCAATCAGAGGCGGCGAATCAGAGGCGTGGAATCAGAGGTGGGGAAAGAGATGTGGGGAAACGTAGGCCAGGAAAGTTTCGCGGAAAGGGAGGCGGTGAATCAGAGGCGGGGAATCAGAGGCGGGGAATCAGAGGCGGGGAATCAGAGGCGTGGAATCAGAGGTGGGGAAAGAGATGTGGGGAAACAGGCGGGTAAACAGAAGCGGGTAACCATAGGTGCATAAATAGAGGCGGCGAAAGAGATTGGCGAAACATAGTGGTTGGAACTTGTAGGTTGAAAATGAGGTACACAGAACAGATCAAACAGAGTTGTTGAAATTGAGGGAGGGAAAGAGAGGCACGGAAAGAGTGGAGGGGAAAGAGTGCAGGCAAAAGAGAGGGGTAGAGACAGAGGTGGGGAATCAGAGGCTGGGAATCAGAGGCGGGGAATCAGAGGCAGGGAATCAGATGAAGGGAATCTGATGCAGGGAATCTGAGGCAGGGAATCTGAGGCAGGGAATCGGAGGCAGGGAATCTGAGGCAGGGAATCAGTAAAAAGTTATTAGAGGCAGGATATCAGAGGCGGGGAATCAGAGGCGGGGTTTCAGATGCGGGTCATCAGAGGCGGGGAATCAGAGGCGGGGAATCAGAGGCGGGGTATCAGAGGCGGGGAAAGATATGTGGGGAAACGTAGGCCAGGAAAGTTGAGCGGAAAGGGAGGCAGTGAATCAGAGGTGGGGAATCAGAGGCGGGGAATCAGAGGCGGGGAATCAGAGGCGGGGAATCAGAGGTGGGGAATCAGAAGCGGGGAATCAGAGGTGGGGAATCAGAGGCGGGGAATCAGAGGCGGAGAATCAGAGGCGGGCAATCAGATGCAGGGAATCAGAGGCAGGGAATCAGAGGCAGGGAATCTGAGGTAGGGAATATGAGGTAGGGAATCTGAGGTGGGGAATCAGAGGCGGGGAAACAGGCGGGTAAACAGAGGCGGGTAAACATAGGCGGGGAATCAGAGGCGGGGAATCAGAGGCGGGGAACCAGAGGCGGGGAATCAGAGGCGGGGAATCAGAGGCGGGGAATCAGAGGCGGGGAATCAGATGCGGGGAATCAGAGGCGGGGAATCAGAGGCGGGGTATCAGAGGAGGGGAATCAGAGGCGGGGAATCAGAGGGGGGTATCAAAGGCGGGGAATCAGAGGCGTGGAATCAGAGGCAGGGAATCAGAGGCGGGGAATCAGAAGTGGGGAATCAGAGGCGGGGAATCAGAGGCGGGGAATCAGAGGCAGTGAATCAGAGGCGGGGAATCAGAGGCGGGGAATCAGAGGAGGGGAATCAGAGGTGGGGAAAGAGATGTGGGGAAACAGGCGGGTAAACAGAAGCGGGTAAACATTGGTGCATAAATAGAGGCGGCGAAAAAGATTGGCGAAACATAGTGGTTGGAACTTGTATGTTGAAAATGAGGTACACAGAACAGATCAAACAGAGTTGTTGAAATTGAGGGAGGGAAAGGGAGGCACGGAAAGAGTGGAGGGGAAAGAGTGCAGGCAAAAGAGAGGCGTAGAGACAGAGGTGGGGAATCAGAGGCTGGGAATCAGAGGCGGGGAATCAGAGGCAGGGAATCAGATGAAGGGAATCTGATGCAGGGAATCTGAGGCAGGGAATCTGAGGCAGGGAATCGGAGGCAGGGAATCTGAGGCAGGGAATCAGTAAAAAGTTATTAGAGGCAGGGTATCAGAGGCGGGGAATCAGAGGCGGGGTATCAGATGCGGGTCATCAGAGGCGGGGAATCAGAGGCGGGGAATCAGAGGCGGGGTATCAGAGGCGGGGAAAGATATGTGGGGAAACGTAGGCCAGGAAAGTTGAGCGGAAAGGGAGGCAGTGAATCAGAGGTGGGGAATCAGAGGCGGGGAATCAGAGGCGGGGAATCAGAGGCGGGGAATCAGAGGCGGGGAATCAGAAGCGGGGAATCAGAGGTGGGAATCAGAGGCGGGGAATCAGAGGCGGAGAATCAGAGGCGGGCAATCAGATGCAGGAAATCAGAGGCAGGGAATCAGAGGCAGGGAATCAGAGGCAGGGAATCTGAGGTAGGGAATCTGAGGTGGGGAATCAGAGGCGGGGAAACAGGCGGGTAAACAGAGGCGGGTAAACATAGGCGGGGAATCAGAGGCGGGGAATCAGAGGCGGGGAACCAGAGGCGGGGAATCAGAGGCGGGGAATCAGAGGAGGGGAATCAGAGGTGGGGAAAGAGATGTGGGGAAACAGGCGGGTAAACAGAAGCGGGTAAACATAGGTGCATAAATAGAGGCGGCGAAAAAGATTGGCGAAACATAGTGGTTGGAACTTGTATGTTGAAAATGAGGTACACAGAACAGATCAAACAGAGTTGTTGAAATTGAGGGAGGGAAAGGGAGGCACGGAAAGAGTGGAGGGGAAAGAGTGCAGGCAAAAGAGAGGCGTAGAGACAGAGGTGGGGAATCAGAGGCTGGGAATCAGAGGCGGGGAATCAGAGGCAGGGAATCAGATGAAGGGAATCTGATGCAGGGAATCTGAGGCAGGGAATCTGAGGCAGGGAATCGGAGGCAGGGAATCTGAGGCAGGGAATCAGTAAAAAGTTATTAGAGGCAGGGTATCAGAGGCGGGGAATCAGAGGCGGGGTATCAGATGCGGGTCATCAGAGGCGGGGAATCAGAGGCGGGGAATCAGAGGCGGGGTATCAGAGGCGGGGAAAGATATGTGGGGAAACGTAGGCCAGGAAAGTTGAGCGGAAAGGGAGGTAGTGAATCAGAGGTGGGGAATCAGAGGCGGGGAATCAGAGGCGGGGAATCAGAGGCGGGGAATCAGAGGCGGGGAATCAGAAGCGGGGAATCAGAGGTGGGAATCAGAGGCGGGGAATCAGAGGCGGAGAATCAGAGGCGGGCAATCAGATGCAGGGAATCAGAGGCAGGGAATCAGAGGCAGGGAATCAGAGGCAGGGAATCTGAGGTAGGGAATCTGAGGTGGGGAATCAGAGGCGGGGAAACAGGCGGGTAAACAGAGGCGGGTAAACATAGGCGGGGAATCAGAGGCGGGGAATCAGAGGCGGGGAACCAGAGGCGGGGAATCAGAGGCGGGGAATCAGAGGCGGGGAATCAGAGGCGGGGAATCAGATGCGGGGAATCAGAGGCGGGGAATCAGAGGCGGTGTATCAGAGGAGGGGAATCAGAGGCGGGGAATCAGAGGGGGGAATCAGAGGCGGGGAATCAGAGGCGTGGAATCAGAGGCGGGGAATCAGAGGCGGGGAATCAGAAGTGGGGAATCAGATGTGGGGAATCAGAGGCAGGGAATCAGAGGCAGGGAATCAGAGGCGGGCAATCAGAAGTGGGGAATCAGAGGCGGGGAATCAGAGGCGGGGAATCAGAGGCGGTGAATCAGAGACGGGGAATCAGAGGCGGGGAATCAGAGGCGGGGAATCAGAGGCGTGGAATCAGAGGCGGGGAATCAGAGGCGGGGAATGAGAAGTGGGGAATCAGAGGTGGGGAATCAGAGGAGGGGAATCAGAGGCGGGGAATCAGAGGCGGGCAATCAGATGCAGGGAATCAGAGGCAGGGAATCAGAGGCAGGGAATCAGAGGCAGGGAATCTGAGGCGTGGAATCAGAGGCGGGGAATCAGAGGCGGGGAATCAGAAGTGGGGACTCAGAGGCAGGGAATCAGAGGCAGGGAATCAGAGGAGGGTTATCAGAGGCAGGGAATCAGAGGCGGGGAATCAGAGGCGAGGAATCAGAGGCGGGGAATCAGAGGCGGGGAATCAGAGGCGGAAAATCAGAGGCGGAGAAACAGAGGCAGGCAATCAGATGCAGGGAATCAGAGGCAGGGAATCAGAGGCAGAGAATCAGAGGCAGGGAATCTGAGGCAGGGACTCAGAGGTGGGGAATCAGAGGTGGGGAATCAGAGGCAGGGAATCAGATGAAGGGAATCTGATGCAGGGAATCTGAGGCAGGGAATCTGTGGCAGGGAATCTGTGGCAGGGAATCTGATGCGGGCTATCAGAAGGGGGAAATGAGATGTGGGAAACGAGATGCAGAGAAAGAGGCACGGAAATAGAGGCAGGGAAAGAGAGGCAGGGAATCAGAGGCGGGGAATCAGAGGCGGGGAATCAGAGGCGGGGAATCAGAGGCGGGGAATCAGATGCGGGTAATCAGAGGCGGTGAATCAGATGCGGGGAATCAGAGGCGGGGAATCAGTGACGGGGAATCAGAAGTGGGGAAGCAGAGGTGGGGAATCAGAGGTGGGGCATCAGAGGCGCGGAATCAGAGGCGGGGAATCAGAGGCGGGGAATCAGAGGCAGGGAATCAGAGACGGGGATTCAGAGGCGGGGAATCAGAGGTGGGGAATCAGAGGCGGGTAATCAGAGGCGTGGAATCAGAGGCGGGGAATCAGAGGAGGGGAATCAGAGGCGGGTAATCAGTGGCGTGGAATCAGAGGTGGGGAATCAGAGGCGGGGAATCAGAGGTGGGGAATCAGAGGCGGGGATTCAGAGGCGGGGAATCAGAGGCGGGGAATCAGATTCGGGGAATCAGAGGTGGGGAATCAGATGCAGGGAATCAGAGGCGGTGAATCAGAGGCGGGGAATCAGAGGCGGGGAATCAGTGACGGGGAATCAGAAGTGGGGAAGCAGAGGTGGGGAATCAGAGGTGGGGAATCAGAGGCGCGGAATCAGAGGCGGGGAATCAGAGGCGGGGAATCAGAGTCGGGGAATCAGAGACGGGGATTCAGAGGCGGGGAATCAGAGGTGGGGAATCAGAGGCGGGTAATCAGAGGCGTGGAATCAGAGGCGGGGAATCAGAGGAGGGGAATCAGAGGCGGGTAATCAGTGGCGTGAAATCAGAGGTGGGGAATCAGAGGCGGGAAAACAGGCGGGTAAACAGAGGCGGGTAAACATAGGCGGGGAAGCAGAGGCAGGGAATCAGAGTCGGGGAATCAGAGACGGGGATTCAGAGGCGGGGAATCAGAGGTGGGGAATCAGAGGCGGGTAATCAGAGGCGTGGAATCAGAGGCGGGGAATCAGAGGAGGGGAATCAGAGGCGGGTAATCAGTGGCGTGAAATCAGAGGTGGGGAATCAGAGGCGGGGAATCAGAGGTGGGGAATCAGAGGCGGGGATTCAGAGGCGGGGAATCAGAGGCGGGGAATCAGATGCGGGGAATCAGAGGCGGGGAATCAGAGGCGGGGAATCAGAGGCGTGGAATCAGAGGCGGGGAATCAGAGGAGGGGAATCAGAAGTGGGGAATCAGAGGTGGGGAATCAGAGGCGGGAAATCAGAGGCAAGGAATCAGAGGCGGGCAATCAGAGGTGGGGAATCAGAGGCGGGGAATCAGATGCGGGGAATCAGAGGCGGTGAATCAGAGGCGGGGAATCAGAGGCGGGGAATCAGTGACGGGGAATCAGAAGTGGGGAAGCAGAGGTGGGGAATCAGAGGTGGGGAATCAGAGGCGTGGAATCAGAGGCGGGGAATCAGAGGCGGGGAATCAGAGGCAGGGAATCAGAGACGGGGATTCAGAGGCGGGGAATCAGAGGTGGGGAATCAGAGGCGGGTAATCAGAGGCGTGGAATCAGAGGCGGGGAATCAGAGGAGGGGAATCAGAGGCGGGTAATCAGTGGCGTGGAATCAGAGGTGGGGAATCAGAGGCGGGGAATCAGAGGTGGGGAATCAGAGGCGGGGATTCAGAGGCGGGGAATCAGAGGCGGGGAATCAGATTCGGGGAATCAGAGGCGGGGAATCAGATGCGGGGAATCAGAGGCGGTGAATCAGAGGCGGGGAATCAGAGGCGGGGAATCAGTGACGGGGAATCAGAAGTGGGTAAGCAGAGGTGGGGAATCAGAGGTGGGGAATCAGAGGCGCGGAATCAGAGGCGGGGAATCAGAGGCGGGGAATCAGAGTCGGGGAATCAGAGACGGGGATTCAGAGGCGGGGAATCAGAGGAGGGGAATCAGAGGCGGGTAATCAGAGGCGTGGAATCAGAGGCGGGGAATCAGAGGAGGGGAATCAGAGGCGGGTAATCAGTGGCGTGGAATCAGAGGTGGGGAATCAGAGGCGGGGAATCAGAGGTGGGGAATCAGAGGCGGGGATTCAGAGGTGGGGAATCAGAGGCGGGGAATCAGATTCGGGGAATCAGAGGCGGGGAATCAGAGGCGGGGTATCTGGGGAGGGGAATCAGAAGCGGGGAATCAGAGGCGGGGAATCAGAGGCGCGGAATCAGAGGCATGGAATCAGAGGCGGGGAATCAGAGGAGGAGAATCAGAAGTGGGGAATCAGAGGTGGGGAATCAGAGGCGGGAAATCAGAGGCAAGGAATCAGAGGCGGGCAATCAGAGGTGGGGAATCAGAGGCGGGGAATCAGATGCGGGGAATCAGGGGCGGTGAATCAGAGGCGGGGAATCAGAGGCGGGGAATCAGAGACGGGGAATCAGAAGTGGGGAAGCAGAGGTGGGGAATCAGAGGTGGGGAATCAGAGGCGCGGAATCAGAGGCGGGGAATCAGAGGCGGGGAATCAGAGGCAGGGAATCTGAGGTAGGGAATCTGAGGTGGGGAATCAGAGGCGGGGAAACAGGCGGGTAAACAGAGGCGGGTAAACATAGGCGGGGAATCAGAGGCGGGGAATCAGAGGCGGGGAACCAGAGGCGGGGAATCAGAGGCGGGGAATCAGAGGCGGGGAATCAGAGGCGGGGAATCAGATGCGGGGAATCAGAGGCGGGGAATCAGAGGCGGGGTATCAGAGGAGGGGAATCAGAGGCGGGGAATCAGAGGGGGGAATCAGAGGCGGGGAATCAGAGGCGTGGAATCAGAGGCGGGGAATCAGAGGCGGGGAATCAGAAGTGGGGAATCAGATGTGTGGAATCAGAGGCAGGGAGTCAGAGGCAGGGAATCAGAGGCGGGCAATCAGAAGTGGGGAATCAGAGGCGGGGAATCAGAGGCGGGGAATCAGAGGCGGTGAATCAGAGGCGGGGAATCAGAGGCGGGGAATCAGAGGCGGGGAATCAGAGGCGTGGAATCAGAGGCGGGGAATCAGAGGCGGGGAATGAGAAGTGGGGAATCAGAGGTGGGGAATCAGAGGAGGGGAATCAGAGGCGGGGAATCAGAGGCGGGCAATCAGATGCAGGGAATCAGAGGCAGGGAATCAGAGGCAGGGAATCAGAGGCAGGGAATCTGAGGCAGGGAATTTGTGGTGGGGAATCAGAGGCGGGAAAACAGGCGGGTAAACAGAGGCGGGTAAACATAGGCGGGGAATCAGAGGCAGGGAATCAGAGTCGGGGAATCAGAGACGGGGATTCAGAGGCGGGGAATCAGAGGTGGGGAATCAGAGGCGGGTAATCAGAGGCGTGGAATCAGAGGCGGGGAATCAGAGGAGGGGAATCAGAGGCGGGTATTCAGTGGTGTGGAATCAGAGGTGGGGAATCAGAGGCGGGGAATCAGAGGTGGGGAATCAGAGGCGGGGATTCAGAGGTGGGGAATCAGAGGTGGGGAATCAGATTCGGGGAATCAGAGGCGGGGAATCAGAGGCGGGGTATCTGAGGAGGGGAATCAGAGGCGGGGAATCAGAGGCGGGGAATCAGAGGCGGGGAATCAGAGGCGTGGAATCAGAGGCGGGGTATCAGAGGAGGAGAATCAGAAGTGGGGAATCAGAGGTGGGGAATCAGAGGCGGGAAATCAGAGGCAAGGAATCAGAGGCGGGCAATCAGATGTGGGGAATCAGAGGCGGGGAATCAGATGCGGGGAATCAGCGGCGGTGAATCAGAGGCGGGGAATCAGAGGCGGGGAATCAGAGACGGGGAATCTGAAGTGGGGAAGCAGAGGTGGGGAATCAGAGGTGGGGAATCAGAGGCGCGGAATCAGAGGTGGGGAATCAGAGGCGGGGAATCAGAGGCAGGGAATCAGAGGCGGGCAATCAGATGCAGGGAATCAGAGGCAGGGAATCAGAGGCAGGGAATCAGAGGCAGGGAATCTGAGACGGCGAATATGAGGTGGTGAATCAGAGGCGGGGAAACAGGCGGGTAAACAGAGGCGGGGAATCAGAGGCAGGGAATTAGATGAAGGGAATCTGATGCAGGGAATCTGAGGCAGGGAATCTGTGGCAGGGAATCTGATGCGGGTTATCAGAAGGGGGAAATGAGATGTGGGAAACGAGATGCAGAGAAAGAGGCAAGGAAATAGAGGCAGGGAAAGAGAGGAAGGGAATCAGAGGCGGGGAATAAGAGGTGGGGAATCTGAGGCGGGGAATCAGAGGCGGGGAATCAGAGGCGGGGAATCAGAGGCAGGGAATCAGAGTCAGGGAATCAGAGGCAGGAATCTGAGACGGCGAATATGAGGTGGTGAATCAGAGGCGGGGAAACAGGCGGGTAAACAGAGGCGGGGAATCAGAGGCAGGGAATCAGAGGCGGGGAATCAGAGGCAGGGAATCAGATGAAGGGAAACTGATGCAGGGAATCTGAGGCAGGGAATCTGAGGCAGGGAATCTGTGGCAGGGAATCTGTTGTGGGTTATCAGAAGGGGGAAATGAGATGTGAGAAAAGAGATGCAGAGAAAGAGGCACGGAAATAGAGGCAGGGAAAGAGAGGCAGGGTATCAGAGGCGGATAATCAGAGGTGTGGAGTCAGAGGCGGTGAATCAGCGACACAGAAAGAGAGGCGTGGAATCAGAGGTGCGGAATGAGAGCCGGTGAATCTGAGCCGGGAAATCAGAAGCAGAGCAACAGAGGAGGTGATACATGGGTGCGGAATCGGACGCGGGGAATCAGAAGTGGGGACTCAGAGGCAGGGAATCAGAGGCAGGGAATCAGAGGAGGGTTATCAGAGGCAGGGAATCAGAGGCGGGGAATCAGAGGCGAGGAATCAGAGGCGGGGAATCAGAGTCGGGGAATCAGAGGCGGAAAATCAGAGGCGGAGAAACAGAGGCAGGCAATCAGATGCAGGGAATCAGAGGCAGGGAATCAGAGGCAGAGAATCAGAGGCAGGGAATCTGAGGCAGGGACTCAGAGGTGGGGAATCAGAGGTGGGGATTCAGAGGCAGGGAATCAGATGAAGGGAATCTGATGCAGGGAATCTGAGGCAGGGAATCTGTGGCAGGGAATCTGTGGCAGGGAATCTGATGCGGGCTATCAGAAGGGGGAAATGAGATGTGGGAAACGAGATGCAGAGAAAGAGGCACGGAAATAGAGGCAGGGAAAGAGAGGCAGGGAATCAGAGGCGGGGAATCAGAGGCGGGGAATCAGAGGCGGGGAATCAGAGGCGGGGAATCAGAGGCGGGGAATCAGAGGCGGGGAATCAGAGGCGGGGAATCAGAGGCAGGGAATCAGAGGCGGGCAATCAGAGGCGGCGAATCAGAGGCTTGGAATCAGAGGTGGGGAAAGAGATGTGGGGAAACGTAGGCCAGGAAAGTAGCGCGGAAAGGGTGGCGGTGAATCAGAGGCAGGGAATCAGAGGCGGGGAATGAGAGGCGGAGAATCAGAGGCGTGGAATCAGAGGTGGGGATAGAGATGTGGGGAAACAGGCGGGTAAACAGAAGCGTGTAAACATAGGTGCATAAATAGAGGCGGCGAAAGAGATGGGCGAAACATAGTGGTTGGAACTTGTATGTTGAAAATGAGGTACACAGAACGGATCAAACAGAGTTGTTGAAATTGAGGGAGGGAAAGAGAGGCACGGAAAGATTGGAGGGGAAAGAGTGCAGGCAAAAGAGAGGCGTAGAGACAGAGGTGGGAATCAGTAGCGGGGAATCAGAGGCGGGGATTCAGAGGCAGGAAATCAGATGAAGGGAGTCTGATGCAGGGAATCTGAGGCAGGGAATCGGACGCAGGGAATCTGAGGCAGGGAATCAGTAAAAAGTCATCAGAGGCAGGGTATCAGAGGCTGGGAATCAGAGGCGGGGTATCAGATGCGCATCATCAGAGGCGGGGAATCAGAGGCGGGGAATCAGAGGTGGGGTATCAGAGGCGGGGAAAGATATGTGGGGAAACGTAGGCCAGGAAAGTTGAGCGGAAAGGGAGGCAGGGAATCAGAGGCAGGGAATCAGAAGCAGGGAATCTGAGGCAGGGAATCTGAGGTGGGGAATCAGAGGCGGGGAAACAGGTGGGTAAACAGAGGCGGGTAAACATAGACGGTGAATAAGAGGCGGGGAATCAGAGGCAGGGAATCAGAGGCGGGGAATCAGAGGTGGGGAATCAGAGGCGGGGAATCAGAGTTGGGAATCAGAGGCGGGGAATCAGAGGTGGGGAATCAGAGGCAGGGAATCAGTGGCGGGCAATCAGAGGCGGCGAATCAGAGGTGTGGAATCAGAGGTGGGGAAAGAGATGTGGGGAAACGTAGGCCAGGAAAGTTTCGCGGAAAGGGAGGCGGTGAATCAGAGGCGGGGAATCAGAGGCGGGGAATCAGAGGCGGGGAATCAGAGGCGTGGAATCAGAGGTGGGGAAAGAGATGTGGGGAAACAGGCGGGTAAACAGAAGCGGGTAACCATAGGTGCATAAATAGAGGCGGCGAAAGAGATTGGCGAAACATAGTGGTTGGAACTTGTAGGTTGAAAATGAGGTACACAGAACAGATCAAACAGAGTTGTTGAAATTGAGGGAGGGAAAGAGAGGCACGGAAAGAGTGGAGGGGAAAGAGTGCAGGCAAAAGAGAGGCGTAGAGACAGAGGTGGGGAATCAGAGGCTGGGAATCAGAGGCGGGGAATCAGAGGCAGGGAATCAGATGAAGGGAATCTGATGCAGGGAATCTGAGGCAGGGAATCTGAGGCAGGGAATCGGAGGCAGGGAATCTGAGGCAGGGAATCAGTAAAAAGTTATTAGAGGCAGGATATCAGAGGCGGGGAATCAGAGGCGGGGTTTCAGATACGGGTCATCAGAGGCGGGGAATCAGAGGCGGGGAATCAGAGGCGGGGTATCAGAGGCGGGGAAAGATATGTGGGGAAACGTAGGCCAGGAAAGTTGAGCGGAAAGGGAGGCAGTGAATCAGAGGTGGGGAATCAGAGGCGGGGAATCAGAGGCGGGGAATCAGAGGCGGGGAATCAGAGGCGGGGAATCAGAAGCGGGGAATCAGAGGTGGGGAATCAGAGGCGGGGAATCAGAGGCGGAGAATCAGAGGCGGGCAATCAGATGCAGGGAATCAGAGGCAGGGAATCAGAGGCAGGGAATCTGAGGTAGGGAATATGAGGTAGGGAATCTGAGGTGGGGAATCAGAGGCGGGGAAACAGGCGGGTAAACAGAGGCGGGTAAACATAGGCGGGGAATCAGAGGCGGGGAATCAGAGGCGGGGAACCAGAGGCGGGGAATCAGAGGCGGGGAATCAGAGGCGGGGAATCAGAGGCGGGGAATCAGATGCGGGGAATCAGAGGCGGGGAATCAGAGGCGGGGTATCAGAGGAGGGGAATCAGAGGCGGGGAATCAGAGGGGGGTATCAGAGGCGGGGAATCAGAGGCGTGGAATCAGAGGCAGGGAATCAGAGGCGGGGAATCAGAAGTGGGGAATCAGAGGCGGGGAATCAGAGGCGGGGAATCAGAGGCGGTGAATCAGAGGCGGGGAATCAGAGGCGGGGAATCAGAGGCGGGGAATCAGAGGAGGGGAATCAGAGGTGGGGAAAGAGATGTGGGAAACATGCGGGTAAACTGAAGCGGGTAAACATAGGTGCATAAATAGAGGCGGCGAAAAAGATTGGCGAAACATAGTGGTTGGAACTTGTATGTTGAAAATGAGGTACACAGAACAGATCAAACAGAGTTGTTGAAATTGAGGGAGGGAAAGGGAGGCACGGAAAGAGTGGAGGGGAAAGAGTGCAGGCAAAAGAGAGGCGTAGAGACAGAGGTGGGGAATCAGAGGCTGGGAATCAGAGGCGGGGAATCAGAGGCAGGGAATCAGATGAAGGGAATCTGATGCAGGGAATCTGAGGCAGGGAATCTGAGGCAGGGAATCGGAGGCAGGGAATCTGAGGCAGGGAATCAGTAAAAAGTTATTAGAGGCAGGGTATCAGAGGCGGGGAATCAGAGGCGGGGTATCAGATGCGGGTCATCAGAGGCGGGGAATCAGAGGCGGGGAATCAGAGGCGGGGTATCAGAGGCGGGGAAAGATATGTGGGGAAACGTAGGCCAGGAAAGTTGAGCGGAAAGGGAGGCAGTGAATCAGAGGTGGGGAATCAGAGGCGGGGAATCAGAGGCGGGGAATCAGAGGCGGGGAATCAGAGGCGGGGAATCAGAAGCGGGGAATCAGAGGTGGGAATCAGAGGCGGGGAATCAGAGGCAAGGAATCAGAGGCGGGCAATCAGAGGTGGGGAATCAGAGGCGGGGAATCAGATGCGGGGAATCAGGGGCGGTGAATCAGAGGCGGGGAATCAGAGGCGGGGAATCAGAGACGGGGAATCAGAAGTGGGGAAGCAGAGGTGGGGAATCAGAGGTGGGGAATCAGAGGCGCGGAATCAGAGGCGGGGAATCAGAGGCGGGGAATCAGAGGCAGGGAATCTGAGGTAGGGAATCTGAGGTGGGGAATCAGAGGCGGGGAAACAGGCGGGTAAACAGAGGCGGGTAAACATAGGCGGGGAATCAGAGGCGGGGAATCAGAGGCGGGGAACCAGAGGCGGGGAATCAGAGGCGGGGAATCAGAGGCGGGGAATCAGAGGCGGGGAATCAGATGCGGGGAATCAGAGGCGGGGAATCAGAGGCGGGGTATCAGAGGAGGGGAATCAGAGGCGGGGAATCAGAGGGGGGAATCAGAGGCGGGGAATCAGAGGCGTGGAATCAGAGGCGGGGAATCAGAGGCGGGGAATCAGAAGTGGGGAATCAGATGTGTGGAATCAGAGGCAGGGAGTCAGAGGCAGGGAATCAGAGGCGGGCAATCAGAAGTGGGGAATCAGAGGCGGGGAATCAGAGGCGGGGAATCAGAGGCGGTGAATCAGAGGCGGGGAATCAGAGGCGGGGAATCAGAGGCGGGGAATCAGAGGCGTGGAATCAGAGGCGGGGAATCAGAGGCGGGGAATGAGAAGTGGGGAATCAGAGGTGGGGAATCAGAGGAGGGGAATCAGAGGCGGGGAATCAGAGGCGGGCAATCAGATGCAGGGAATCAGAGGCAGGGAATCAGAGGCAGGGAATCAGAGGCAGGGAATCTGAGGCAGGGAATTTGTGGTGGGGAATCAGAGGCGGGAAAACAGGCGGGTAAACAGAGGCGGGTAAACATAGGCGGGGAATCAGAGGCAGGGAATCAGAGTCGGGGAATCAGAGACGGGGATTCAGAGGCGGGGAATCAGAGGTGGGGAATCAGAGGCGGGTAATCAGAGGCGTGGAATCAGAGGCGGGGAATCAGAGGAGGGGAATCAGAGGCGGGTATTCAGTGGTGTGGAATCAGAGGTGGGGAATCAGAGGCGGGGAATCAGAGGTGGGGAATCAGAGGCGGGGATTCAGAGGTGGGGAATCAGAGGTGGGGAATCAGATTCGGGGAATCAGAGGCGGGGAATCAGAGGCGGGGTATCTGAGGAGGGGAATCAGAGGCGGGGAATCAGAGGCGGGGAATCAGAGGCGGGGAATCAGAGGCGTGGAATCAGAGGCGGGGTATCAGAGGAGGAGAATCAGAAGTGGGGAATCAGAGGTGGGGAATCAGAGGCGGGAAATCAGAGGCAAGGAATCAGAGGCGGGCAATCAGATGTGGGGAATCAGAGGCGGGGAATCAGATGCGGGGAATCAGCGGCGGTGAATCAGAGGCGGGGAATCAGAGGCGGGGAATCAGAGACGGGGAATCTGAAGTGGGGAAGCAGAGGTGGGGAATCAGAGGTGGGGAATCAGAGGCGCGGAATCAGAGGTGGGGAATCAGAGGCGGGGAATCAGAGGCAGGGAATCAGAGGCGGGCAATCAGATGCAGGGAATCAGAGGCAGGGAATCAGAGGCAGGGAATCAGAGGCAGGGAATCTGAGACGGCGAATATGAGGTGGTGAATCAGAGGCGGGGAAACAGGCGGGTAAACAGAGGCGGGGAATCAGAGGCAGGGAATTAGATGAAGGGAATCTGATGCAGGGAATCTGAGGCAGGGAATCTGTGGCAGGGAATCTGATGCGGGTTATCAGAAGGGGGAAATGAGATGTGGGAAACGAGATGCAGAGAAAGAGGCAAGGAAATAGAGGCAGGGAAAGAGAGGAAGGGAATCAGAGGCGGGGAATAAGAGGTGGGGAATCTGAGGCGGGGAATCAGAGGCGGGGAATCAGAGGCGGGGAATCAGAGGCAGGGAATCAGAGTCAGGGAATCAGAGGCAGGAATCTGAGACGGCGAATATGAGGTGGTGAATCAGAGGCGGGGAAACAGGCGGGTAAACAGAGGCGGGGAATCAGAGGCAGGGAATCAGAGGCGGGGAATCAGAGGCAGGGAATCAGATGAAGGGAAACTGATGCAGGGAATCTGAGGCAGGGAATCTGAGGCAGGGAATCTGTGGCAGGGAATCTGTTGTGGGTTATCAGAAGGGGGAAATGAGATGTGAGAAAAGAGATGCAGAGAAAGAGGCACGGAAATAGAGGCAGGGAAAGAGAGGCAGGGTATCAGAGGCGGATAATCAGAGGTGTGGAGTCAGAGGCGGTGAATCAGCGACACAGAAAGAGAGGCGTGGAATCAGAGGTGCGGAATGAGAGCCGGTGAATCTGAGCCGGGAAATCAGAAGCAGAGCAACAGAGGAGGTGATACATGGGTGCGGAATCGGACGCGGGGAATCAGAAGTGGGGACTCAGAGGCAGGGAATCAGAGGCAGGGAATCAGAGGAGGGTTATCAGAGGCAGGGAATCAGAGGCGGGGAATCAGAGGCGAGGAATCAGAGGCGGGGAATCAGAGTCGGGGAATCAGAGGCGGAAAATCAGAGGCGGAGAAACAGAGGCAGGCAATCAGATGCAGGGAATCAGAGGCAGGGAATCAGAGGCAGAGAATCAGAGGCAGGGAATCTGAGGCAGGGACTCAGAGGTGGGGAATCAGAGGTGGGGATTCAGAGGCAGGGAATCAGATGAAGGGAATCTGATGCAGGGAATCTGAGGCAGGGAATCTGTGGCAGGGAATCTGTGGCAGGGAATCTGATGCGGGCTATCAGAAGGGGGAAATGAGATGTGGGAAACGAGATGCAGAGAAAGAGGCACGGAAATAGAGGCAGGGAAAGAGAGGCAGGGAATCAGAGGCGGGGAATCAGAGGCGGGGAATCAGAGGCGGGGAATCAGAGGCGGGGAATCAGAGGCGGGGAATCAGAGGCGGGGAATCAGAGGCGGGGAATCAGAGGCAGGGAATCAGAGGCGGGCAATCAGAGGCGGCGAATCAGAGGCTTGGAATCAGAGGTGGGGAAAGAGATGTGGGGAAACGTAGGCCAGGAAAGTAGCGCGGAAAGGGTGGCGGTGAATCAGAGGCAGGGAATCAGAGGCGGGGAATGAGAGGCGGAGAATCAGAGGCGTGGAATCAGAGGTGGGGATAGAGATGTGGGGAAACAGGCGGGTAAACAGAAGCGTGTAAACATAGGTGCATAAATAGAGGCGGCGAAAGAGATGGGCGAAACATAGTGGTTGGAACTTGTATGTTGAAAATGAGGTACACAGAACGGATCAAACAGAGTTGTTGAAATTGAGGGAGGGAAAGAGAGGCACGGAAAGATTGGAGGGGAAAGAGTGCAGGCAAAAGAGAGGCGTAGAGACAGAGGTGGGAATCAGTAGCGGGGAATCAGAGGCGGGGATTCAGAGGCAGGAAATCAGATGAAGGGAGTCTGATGCAGGGAATCTGAGGCAGGGAATCGGACGCAGGGAATCTGAGGCAGGGAATCAGTAAAAAGTCATCAGAGGCAGGGTATCAGAGGCTGGGAATCAGAGGCGGGGTATCAGATGCGCATCATCAGAGGCGGGGAATCAGAGGCGGGGAATCAGAGGTGGGGTATCAGAGGCGGGGAAAGATATGTGGGGAAACGTAGGCCAGGAAAGTTGAGCGGAAAGGGAGGCAGGGAATCAGAGGCAGGGAATCAGAAGCAGGGAATCTGAGGCAGGGAATCTGAGGTGGGGAATCAGAGGCGGGGAAACAGGTGGGTAAACAGAGGCGGGTAAACATAGACGGTGAATAAGAGGCGGGGAATCAGAGGCAGGGAATCAGAGGCGGGGAATCAGAGGTGGGGAATCAGAGGCGGGGAATCAGAGTTGGGAATCAGAGGCGGGGAATCAGAGGTGGGGAATCAGAGGCAGGGAATCAGTGGCGGGCAATCAGAGGCGGCGAATCAGAGGTGTGGAATCAGAGGTGGGGAAAGAGATGTGGGGAAACGTAGGCCAGGAAAGTTTCGCGGAAAGGGAGGCGGTGAATCAGAGGCGGGGAATCAGAGGCGGGGAATCAGAGGCGGGGAATCAGAGGCGTGGAATCAGAGGTGGGGAAAGAGATGTGGGGAAACAGGCGGGTAAACAGAAGCGGGTAACCATAGGTGCATAAATAGAGGCGGCGAAAGAGATTGGCGAAACATAGTGGTTGGAACTTGTAGGTTGAAAATGAGGTACACAGAACAGATCAAACAGAGTTGTTGAAATTGAGGGAGGGAAAGAGAGGCACGGAAAGAGTGGAGGGGAAAGAGTGCAGGCAAAAGAGAGGCGTAGAGACAGAGGTGGGGAATCAGAGGCTGGGAATCAGAGGCGGGGAATCAGAGGCAGGGAATCAGATGAAGGGAATCTGATGCAGGGAATCTGAGGCAGGGAATCTGAGGCAGGGAATCGGAGGCAGGGAATCTGAGGCAGGGAATCAGTAAAAAGTTATTAGAGGCAGGATATCAGAGGCGGGGAATCAGAGGCGGGGTTTCAGATACGGGTCATCAGAGGCGGGGAATCAGAGGCGGGGAATCAGAGGCGGGGTATCAGAGGCGGGGAAAGATATGTGGGGAAACGTAGGCCAGGAAAGTTGAGCGGAAAGGGAGGCAGTGAATCAGAGGTGGGGAATCAGAGGCGGGGAATCAGAGGCGGGGAATCAGAGGCGGGGAATCAGAGGCGGGGAATCAGAAGCGGGGAATCAGAGGTGGGGAATCAGAGGCGGGGAATCAGAGGCGGAGAATCAGAGGCGGGCAATCAGATGCAGGGAATCAGAGGCAGGGAATCAGAGGCAGGGAATCTGAGGTAGGGAATATGAGGTAGGGAATCTGAGGTGGGGAATCAGAGGCGGGGAAACAGGCGGGTAAACAGAGGCGGGTAAACATAGGCGGGGAATCAGAGGCGGGGAATCAGAGGCGGGGAACCAGAGGCGGGGAATCAGAGGCGGGGAATCAGAGGCGGGGAATCAGAGGCGGGGAATCAGATGCGGGGAATCAGAGGCGGGGAATCAGAGGCGGGGTATCAGAGGAGGGGAATCAGAGGCGGGGAATCAGAGGGGGGTATCAGAGGCGGGGAATCAGAGGCGTGGAATCAGAGGCAGGGAATCAGAGGCGGGGAATCAGAAGTGGGGAATCAGAGGCGGGGAATCAGAGGCGGGGAATCAGAGGCGGTGAATCAGAGGCGGGGAATCAGAGGCGGGGAATCAGAGGCGGGGAATCAGAGGAGGGGAATCAGAGGTGGGGAAAGAGATGTGGGAAACATGCGGGTAAACTGAAGCGGGTAAACATAGGTGCATAAATAGAGGCGGCGAAAAAGATTGGCGAAACATAGTGGTTGGAACTTGTATGTTGAAAATGAGGTACACAGAACAGATCAAACAGAGTTGTTGAAATTGAGGGAGGGAAAGGGAGGCACGGAAAGAGTGGAGGGGAAAGAGTGCAGGCAAAAGAGAGGCGTAGAGACAGAGGTGGGGAATCAGAGGCTGGGAATCAGAGGCGGGGAATCAGAGGCAGGGAATCAGATGAAGGGAATCTGATGCAGGGAATCTGAGGCAGGGAATCTGAGGCAGGGAATCGGAGGCAGGGAATCTGAGGCAGGGAATCAGTAAAAAGTTATTAGAGGCAGGGTATCAGAGGCGGGGAATCAGAGGCGGGGTATCAGATGCGGGTCATCAGAGGCGGGGAATCAGAGGCGGGGAATCAGAGGCGGGGTATCAGAGGCGGGGAAAGATATGTGGGGAAACGTAGGCCAGGAAAGTTGAGCGGAAAGGGAGGCAGTGAATCAGAGGTGGGGAATCAGAGGCGGGGAATCAGAGGCGGGGAATCAGAGGCGGGGAATCAGAGGCGGGGAATCAGAAGCGGGGAATCAGAGGTGGGAATCAGAGGCGGGGAATCAGAGGCGGAGAATCAGAGGCGGGCAATCAGATGCAGGGAATCAGAGGCAGGGAATCAGAGGCAGGGAATCAGAGGCAGGGAATCTGAGGTAGGGAATCTGAGGTGGGGAATCAGAGGCGGGGAAACAGGCGGGTAAACAGAGGCGGGTAAACATAGGCGGGGAATCAGAGGCGGGGAATCAGAGGCGGGGAACCAGAGGCGGGGAATCAGAGGCGGGGAATCAGAGGCGGGGAATCAGAGGCGGGGAATCAGATGCGGGGAATCAGAGGCGGGGAATCAGAGGCGGTGTATCAGAGGAGGGGAATCAGAGGCGGGGAATCAGAGGGGGGAATCAGAGGCGGGGAATCAGAGGCGTTGAATCAGAGGCGGGGAATCAGAGGCGGGGAATCAGAAGTGGGGAATCAGATGTGGGGAATCAGAGGCAGGGAATCAGAGGCAGGGAATCAGAGGCGGGCAATCAGAAGTGGGGAATCAGAGGCGGGGAATCAGAGGCGGGGAATCAGAGGCGGTGAATCAGAGACGGGGAATCAGAGGCGGGGAATCAGAGGCGGGGAATCAGAGGCGTGGAATCAGAGGCGGGGAATCAGAGGCGGGGAATGAGAAGTGGGGAATCAGAGGTGGGGAATCAGAGGAGGGGAATCAGAGGCGGGGAATCAGAGGCGGGCAATCAGATGCAGGGAATCAGAGGCAGGGAATCAGAGGCAGGGAATCAGAGGCAGGGAATCTGAGGCGTGGAATCAGAGGCGGGGAATCAGAGGCGGGGAATCAGAAGTGGGGACTCAGAGGCAGGGAATCAGAGGCAGGGAATCAGAGGAGGGTTATCAGAGGCAGGGAATCAGAGGCGGGGAATCAGAGGCGAGGAATCAGAGGCGGGGAATCAGAGGCGGGGAATCAGAGGCGGAAAATCAGAGGCGGAGAAACAGAGGCAGGCAATCAGATGCAGGGAATCAGAGGCAGGGAATCAGAGGCAGAGAATCAGAGGCAGGGAATCTGAGGCAGGGACTCAGAGGTGGGGAATCAGAGGTGGGGAATCAGAGGCAGGGAATCAGATGAAGGGAATCTGATGCAGGGAATCTGAGGCAGGGAATCTGTGGCAGGGAATCTGTGGCAGGGAATCTGATGCGGGCTATCAGAAGGGGGAAATGAGATGTGGGAAACGAGATGCAGAGAAAGAGGCACGGAAATAGAGGCAGGGAAAGAGAGGCAGGGAATCAGAGGCGGGGAATCAGAGGCGGGGAATCAGAGGCGGGGAATCAGAGGCGGGGAATCAGATGCGGGTAATCAGAGGCGGTGAATCAGATGCGGGGAATCAGAGGCGGGGAATCAGTGACGGGGAATCAGAAGTGGGGAAGCAGAGGTGGGGAATCAGAGGTGGGGCATCAGAGGCGCGGAATCAGAGGCGGGGAATCAGAGGCGGGGAATCAGAGGCAGGGAATCAGAGACGGGGATTCAGAGGCGGGGAATCAGAGGTGGGGAATCAGAGGCGGGTAATCAGAGGCGTGGAATCAGAGGCGGGGAATCAGAGGAGGGGAATCAGAGGCGGGTAATCAGTGGCGTGGAATCAGAGGTGGGGAATCAGAGGCGGGGAATCAGAGGTGGGGAATCAGAGGCGGGGATTCAGAGGCGGGGAATCAGAGGCGGGGAATCAGATTCGGGGAATCAGAAGTGGGGAATCAGATGCGGGGAATCAGAGGCGGTGAATCAGAGGCGGGGAATCAGAGGCGGGGAATCAGTGACGGGGAATCAGAAGTGGGGAAGCAGAGGTGGGGAATCAGAGGTGGGGAATCAGAGGCGCGGAATCAGAGGCGGGGAATCAGAGGCGGGGAATCAGAGTCGGGGAATCAGAGACGGGGATTCAGAGGCGGGGAATCAGAGGTGGGGAATCAGAGGCGGGTAATCAGAGGCGTGGAATCAGAGGCGGGGAATCAGAGGAGGGGAATCAGAGGCGGGTAATCAGTGGCGTGGAATCAGAGGTGGGGAATCAGAGGCGGGGAATCAGAGGTGGGGAATCAGAGGCGGGGATTCAGAGGCGGGGAATCAGAGGCGGGGAATCAGATTCGGGGAATCAGAGGCGGGGAATCAGAGGCATGGAATCAGAGGCGGGGAATCAGAGGAGGAGAATCAGAAGTGGGGAATCAGAGGTGGGGAATCAGAGGCGGGAAATCAGAGGCAAGGAATCAGAGGCGGGCAATCAGAGGTGGGGAATCAGAGGCGGGGAATCAGATGCGGGGAATCAGGGGCGGTGAATCAGAGGCGGGGAATCAGAGGCGGGGAATCAGAGACGGGGAATCAGAAGTGGGGAAGCAGAGGTGGAGAATCAGAGGTGGGGAATCAGAGGCGCGGAATCAGAGGCGGGGAATCAGAGGCGGGGAATCAGAGGCAGGGAATCAGAGGCGGGCAATCAGATGCAGGGAATCAGAGGCAGGGAATCAGAGGCAGGGAATCAGAGGCAGGGAATCTGAGACGGCGAATATGAGGTGGTGAATCAGAGGCGGGGAAACAGGCGGGTAAACAGAGGCGGGGAATCAGAGGCAGGGAATCAGAGGCGGGGAATCAGAGGCAGGGAATTAGATGAAGGGAATCTGATGCAGGGAATCTGAGGCAGGGAATCTGTGGCAGGGAATCTGATGCGGGTTATCAGAAGGGGGAAATGAGATGTGGGAAACGAGATGCAGAGAAAGAGGCAAGGAAATAGAGGCAGGGAAAGAGAGGCAGGGAATCAGAGGCGGGGAATAAGAGGTGGGGAATCAGAGGCGGGGAATCAGAGGCGGGGCATCAGAGGCGGGGAATCAGAGGCAGGGAATCAGAGTCAGGGAATCAGAGGCAGGGAATCTGAGACGGCGAATATGAGGTGGTGAATCAGAGGCGGGGAAACAGGCGGGTAAACAGAGGCGGGGAATCAGAGGCAGGGAATCAGAGGCGGGGAATCAGAGGCAGGGAATCAGATGAAGGGAAACTGATGCAGGGAATCTGAGGCAGGGAATCTGAGGCAGGGAATCTGTGGCAGGGAATCTGTTGTGGGTTATCAGAAGGGGGAAATGAGATGTGAGAAAAGAGATGCAGAGAAAGAGGCACGGAAATAGAGGCAGGGAAAGAGAGGCAGGGTATCAGAGGCGGGTAATCAGAGGTGTGGAGTCAGAGGCGGTGAATCAGCGACACAGAAAGAGAGGCGTGGAATCAGAGGTGCGGAATGAGAGCCGGTGAATCTGAGCCGGGAAATCAGAAGCAGAGCAACAGAGGAGGTGATACATGGGTGCAGAATCGGACGCGGGGAATCAGAAGTGGGGACTCAGAGGCAGGGAATCAGAGGCAGGGAATCAGAGGAGGGTTATCAGAGGCAGGGAATCAGAGGCTGGGAATCAGAGGCGAGGAATCAGAGGCGGGGAATCAGAGGCGGGGAATCAGAGGCGGAAAATCAGAGGCGGAGAAACAGAGGCAGGCAATCAGATGCAGGGAATCAGAGGCAGGGAATCAGAGGCAGAGAATCAGAGGCAGGGAATCTGAGGCAGGGACTCAGAGGTGGGGAATCAGAGGTGGGGAATCAGAGGCAGGGAATCAGATGAAGGGAATCTGATGCAGGGAATCTGAGGCAGGGAATCTGTGGCAGGGAATCTGTGGCAGGGAATCTGATGCGGGCTATCAGAGGCTTGGAATCAGAGGTGAGGAAAGAGATGTGGGGAAACGTAGGCCAGGAATGTAGCGCGGAAAGGGAGGCGGTGAATCAGAGGCAGGGAATCAGAGGCGGGGAATGAGAGGCGGAGAATCAGAGGCGTGGAATCAGAGGTGGGGATAGAGATGTGGGGAAACAGGCGGGTAAACAGAAGCGTGTAAACATAGGTGCATAAATAGTGGCGGCGAAAGAGATGGGCGAAACATAGTGGTTGGAACTTGTATGATGAAAATGAGGTACACAGAACGGATCAAACAGAGTTGTTGAAATTGAGGGAGGGAAAGAGAGGCACGGAAAGATTGGAGGGGAAAGAGTGCAGGCAAAAGAGAGGCGTAGAGACAGAGGTGGGAATCAGTAGCGGGGAATCAGATGCGGGGATTCAGAGGCAGGAAATCAGATGTAGGGAATCTGATGCAGGGAATCTGAGGCAGGGAATCGGATGCAGGGAATCTGAGGCAGGGAATCAGTAAAAAGTCATCAGAGGCAGGGTATCAGAGGCGGGGAATCAGAGGCGGGGTATCAGATGCGCATCATCAGAGGCGGGGAATCAGAGGCGGTGAATCAGAGGTGGGGTATCAGAGGCGGGGAAAGATATGTGGGGAAACGTAGGCCAGGAAAGTTGAGCGGAAAGGGAGGCAGGGAATCAGAGGCAGGGAATCAGAAGCAGGGAATCTGAGGCAGGGAATCTGAGCTGGGGAATCAGAGGCGGAGAAACAGGCGGGTAAACAGAGGCGGGTAAAAATAGACGGTGAATAAGAGGCGGGGAATCAGAGGCAACGAATCAGAGGCGGGGAATCAGAGGCAGGGAATCAGAGGCGGGGAATCAGAGTTGGGAATCAGAGGCGGGGAATCAGAGGCGGGGAATCAGAGGCAGGGAATCAGAGGCGGGCAATCAGAGGCGGGGAATCAGAGTTGGGAATCAGAGGCGGGGAATCAGAGGCGGGGAATCAGAGTTGGGGCATCAGAGGTGGGGAATTAGATATAGGGAAACAGAGGCGGGGAATCAGAGGCGGGGAAACAGAGGCGGGGAATCAGATATGGGGAATCAGAGGTGGGGAATCAGAGGCAGGGAATCAGATGTGCGGAATCAGAGATGGGGAATAATAGGCAGGGAATCAGAATCAGAAGCGGGGAATCAGAGGCCGGGAATCAGAGGCCGGGAATCAGATGCTGGGAATAAGAGGCCGGGAATCAGAGGTGGGGAATCAGATATGGGGAATCAGAGGTGGCGAATCAAAGGCGGTGAATCAGAGATGGGGAATCAGAGGCGGGGAATCAGAGGCAGGGAATCAGATGCGGGGAATCAGAGGCGGGGAATCAGAGCTGGCGAATCAGAGGCTGGGAATCAGAGGTGGGCAATCAGAGGCGGGGAATCAGATATGGGGAATCAGAGGCGGGGAATCAGAGGCGGGGAAACAGAGGCGTGGAATCAAATATAGGGAATCAGAGGTGGGGAATCAGAGGTTGTGAATCAGAGATGGGGAATCAAGGCGGGGAATCAGAGGCAGGGAATCAGACGCGGGGAATCAGAGGCGGGGATTCAGAGCTGGGGAATCAGAGGCGGGGAATCAGAGTTGGGGAATCAGAGGCTGGGAATCAGAGGTGGGCAATCAGAGGCGGGGAATCAGATATGGGGAATCAGAGGCGGGTAAACAGAAGCGGGTAAACATAGGTGCATAAATAGAGGCGGCGAAAGAGATTAGCGAAACATAGTGGTTGGAACTTGTATGTTGAAAATGAGGTACACAGAACAGATCAAACAGAGTTGTTGAAATTGAGGGAGGGAAAGAGAGGCACGGAAAGAGTGGAGGGGAAAGAGTGCAGGCAAAAGAGAGGCGTAGAGACAGAGGTGGGGAATCAGAGGCTGGGAATCAGAGGCGGGGAATCAGAGGCAGGGAATCAGATGAAGGGAATCTGATACAGGGAATCAGAGGCGGGGAATCAGAGGCGGGGAATCAGAGGCGGGGAATCAGAGGCGGGGAATCAGAAGCGGGGAATTAGAGGTGGGGAATCAGAGGCGGGGAATCAGAGGCGGAGAATCAGAGGCGGGCAATCAGATGCAGGGAATCAGAGGCAGGGAATCAGAGGCAGGGAATCTGAGGTAGGGAATATGAGGTAGGGAATCTGAGGTGGGGAATCAGAGGTGATGAAACAGGCGGGTAAACAGAGGCGGGTAAACATAGGCGGGGAATCAGAGGCGGGGAATCTGAGGCGGGGAACCAGAGGCGGGGAATCAGAGGCGGGGAATCAGAGGCGGGGAATCAGAGGCAGGGAATCAGATGCGGGGAATCAGAGGCGGGGAATCAGAGGCGGGGTATCAGAGGAGGGGAATCAGAGTCGGGGAATCAGAGGGGGGAATCAGAGGCGGGGAATGAGAGGCGGGAAATCAGAGGCGGTGAATCAGAGGCGGGGAATCAGAGGCGGGGAATCAGAGGCGGGGAATCAGAGGAGGGGAATCAGAGGTGGGGAAAGAGATGTGGGGAAACAGGCGGGTAAACAGAAGCGGGTAAACATAGGTGCATAAATAGAGGCGGCGAAAAAGATTGGCGAAACATAGTGGTTGGAACTTGTATGTTTAAAATGAGGTACACAGAACAGATCAAACAGAGTTGTTGAAATTGAGAGAGGGAAAGAGAGGAACGGAAAGAGTGGAGGGGAAAGAGTGCAGGCAAAAGAGAGGCGTAGAGACAGAGGTGGGGAATCAGAGGCTGGGAATCAGAGGCGGGGAATCAGAGGCAGGGAATCAGATGAAGGGAATCTGATGCAGGGAATCTGAGGCAGGGAATCTGAGGCAGGGAATCGGAGGCAGGGAATCTGAGGCAGGGAATCAGTAAAAAGTTATTAGAGGCAGGGTATCAGAGGCGGGGAATCAGAGGCGGGGTATCAGATGCGGGTCATCAGAGGCGGGGAACCAGAGGCGGGGAATCAGAGGCGGGGTATCAGAGGCGGGGAAAGATATGTGGGGAAACGTAGGCCAGGAAAGTTGAGCGGAAAGGGAGGCAGTGAATCAGAGGTGGGGAATCAGAGGCGGGGAATCAGAGGCGGGGAATCAGAGGCGGGGAATCAGAGGCGGGGAATCAGAAGCGGGGAAGCAGAGGTGGGAATCAGAGGCGGGGAATCAGAGGCGGAGAATCAGAGGCGGGCAATCAGATGCAGGGAATCAGAGGCAGGGAATCAGAGGCAGGGAATCAGAGGCAGGGAATCTGAGGTAGGGAATCTGAGGTGGGGAATCAGAGGCGGGGAAACAGGCGGGTAAACAGAGGCGGGTAAACATAGGCGGGGAATCAGAGGCGGGGAATCAGAGGCGGGGAACCAGAGGCGGGGAATCAGAGGCGGGGAATCAGAGGCGGGGAATCAGAGGCGGGGAATCAGATGCGGGGAATCAGAGGCGGGGAATCAGAGGCGGGGTATCAGAGGAGGGGAATCAGAGGCGGGGAATCAGAGGGGGGAATCAGAGGCGGGGAATCAGAGGCGTGGAATCAGATGCGGGGAATCAGAGGCGGGGAATCAGAAGTGGGGAATCAGATGTGGGGAATCAGAGGCAGGGAATCAGAGGCAGGGAATCAGAGGCGGGCAATCAGAAGTGGGGAATCAGAGGCGGGGAATCAGAGGCGGGGAATCAGAGGCGGTGAATCAGAGGCGGGGAATCAGAGGCGGGGAATCAGAGGCGGGGAATCAGAGGCGTGGAATCAGAGCCGGGGAATCAGAGGCGGGGAATGAGAAGTGGGGAATCAGGGGTGGGGAATCAGAGGAGGGGAATCAGAGGCGCGAATCAGAGGCGGGCAATCAGATGCAGGGAATCAGAGGCAGGGAATCAGAGGCAGGGAATCTGAGGCAGGGAATTTGTGGTGGGGAATCAGAGGCGGGAAAACAGGCGGGTAAACAGAGGCGGGTAAACATAGGCGGGGAAGCAGAGGCAGGGAATCAGAGTCGGGGAATCAGAGACGGGGATTCAGAGGCGGGGAATCAGAGGTGGGGAATCAGAGGCGGGTAATCAGAGGCGTGGAATCAGAGGCGGGGAATCAGAGGAGGGGAATCAGAGGCGGGTAATCAGTGGCGTGAAATCAGAGGTGGGGAATCAGAGGCGGGGAATCAGAGGTGGGGAATCAGAGGCGGGGATTCAGAGGCGGGGAATCAGAGGCGGGGAATCAGATGCGGGGAATCAGAGGCGGGGAATCAGAGGCGGGGAATCAGAGGCGTGGAATCAGAGGCGGGGAATCAGAGGAGGGGAATCAGAAGTGGGGAATCAGAGGTGGGGAATCAGAGGCGGGAAATCAGAGGCAAGGAATCAGAGGCGGGCAATCAGAGGTGGGGAATCAGAGGCGGGGAATCAGATGCGGGGAATCAGAGGCGGTGAATCAGAGGCGGGGAATCAGAGGCGGGGAATCAGTGACGGGGAATCAGAAGTGGGGAAGCAGAGGTGGGGAATCAGAGGTGGGGAATCAGAGGCGTGGAATCAGAGGCGGGGAATCAGAGGCGGGGAATCAGAGGCAGGGAATCAGAGACGGGGATTCAGAGGCGGGGAATCAGAGGTGGGGAATCAGAGGCGGGTAATCAGAGGCGTGGAATCAGAGGCGGGGAATCAGAGGAGGGGAATCAGAGGCGGGTAATCTGTGGCGTGGAATCAGAGGTGGGGAATCAGAGGCGGGGAATCAGAGGTGGGGAATCAGAGGCGGGGATTCAGAGGCGGGGAATCAGAGGCGGGGAATCAGATTCGGGGAATCAGAGGCGGGGAATCAGATGCGGGGAATCAGAGGCGGTGAATCAGAGGCGGGGAATCAGAGGCGGGGAATCAGTGACGGGGAATCAGAAGTGGGGAAGCAGAGGTGGGGAATCAGAGGTGGGGAATCAGAGGCGCGGAATCAGAGGCGGGGAATCAGAGGCGGGGAATCAGAGTCGGGGAATCAGAGACGGGGATTCAGAGGCGGGGAATCAGAGGTGGGGAATCAGAGGCGGGTAATCAGAGGCGTGGAATCAGAGGCGGGGAATCAGAGGAGGGGAATCAGAGGCGGGTAATCAGTGGCGTGGAATCAGAGGTGGGGAATCAGAGGCGGGGAATCAGAGGTGGGGAATCAGAGGCGGGGATTCAGAAGCGGGGAATCAGAGGCGGGGAATCAGATTCGGGGAATCAGAGGCGGGGAATCAGAGGCGGGGTATCTGGGGAGGGGAATCAGAAGCGGGGAATCAGAGGCGGGGAATCAGAGGCGCGGAATCAGAGGCATGGAATCAGAGGCGGGGAATCAGAGGAGGAGAATCAGAAGTGGGGAATCAGAGGTGGGGAATCAGAGGCGGGAAATCAGAGGCAAGGAATCAGAGGCGGGCAATCAGAGGTGGGGAATCAGAGGCGGGGAATCAGATGCGGGGAATCAGGGGCGGTGAATCAGAGGCGGGGAATCAGAGGCGGGGAATCAGAGACGGGGAATCAGAAGTGGGGAAGCAGAGGTGGGGAATCAGAGGTGGGGAATCAGAGGCGCGGAATCAGAGGCGGGGAATCAGAGGCGGGGAATCAGAGGCAGGGAATCAGAGGCGGGCAATCAGATGCAGGGAATCAGAGGCAGGGAATCAGAGGCAGGGAATCAGAGGCAGGGAATCTGAGACGGCGAATATGAGGTGGTGAATCAGAGGCGGGGAAACAGGCGGGTAAACAGAGGCGGGGAATCAGAGGCAGGGAATCAGAGGCGGGGAATCAGAGGCAGGGAATTAGATGAAGGGAATCTGATGCAGGGAATCTGAGGCAGGGAATCTGTGGCAGGGAATCTGATGCGGGTTATCAGAAGGGGGAAATGAGATGTGGGAAACGAGATGCAGAGAAAGAGGCAAGGAAATAGAGGCAGGGAAAGAGAGGCAGGGAATCAGAGGCGGGGAATAAGAGGTGGGGAATCAGAGGCGGGGAATCAGAGGCGGGGAATCAGAGGCGGGGAATCAGAGGCAGGGAATCAGAGGCAGGGAATCAGAGGCAGGGAATCTGAGACGGCGAATATGAGGTGGTGAATCAGAGGCGGGGAAACAGGCGGGTAAACAGAGGCGGGGAATCAGAGGCAGGGAATCAGAGGCGGGGAATCAGAGGCAGGGAATCAGATGAAGGGAAACTGATGCAGGGAATCTGAGGCAGGGAATCTGAGGCAGGGAATCTGTGGCAGGGAATCTGTTGTGGGTTATCAGAAGGGGGAAATGAGATGTGAGAAAAGAGATGCAGAGAAAGAGGCACGGAAATAGAGGCAGGGAAAGAGAGGCAGGGTATCAGAGGCGGGTAATCAGAGGTGTGGAGTCAGAGGCGGTGAATCAGCGACACAGAAAGAGAGGCGTGGAATCAGAGGTGCGGAATGAGAGCCGGTGAATCTGAGCCGGGAAATCAGAAGCAGAGCAACAGAGGAGGTGATACATGGGTGCGGAATCGGACGCGGGGAATCAGAAGTGGGGACTCAGAGGCAGGGAATCAGAGGCAGGGAATCAGAGGAGGGTTATCAGAGGCAGGGAATCAGAGGCGGGGAATCAGAGGCGAGGAATCAGAGGCGGGGAATCAGAGGCGGGGAATCAGAGGCGGAAAATCAGAGGCGGAGAAACAGAGGCAGGCAATCAGATGCAGGGAATCAGAGGCAGGGAATCAGAGGCAGAGAATCAGAGGCAGGGAATCTGAGGCAGGGACTCAGAGGTGGGGAATCAGAGGTGGGGAATCAGAGGCAGGGAATAAGATGAAGGGAATCTGATGCAGGGAATCTGAGGCAGGGAATCTGTGGCAGGGAATCTGTGGCAGGGAATCTGATGCGGGCTATCAGAAGGGGGAAATGAGATGTGGGAAACGAGATGCAGAGAAAGAGGCACGGAAATCGAGGCAGGGAAAGAGAGGCAGGGAATCAGAGGCGGGGAATCAGAGGCGGGGAATCAGAGGCGGGGAATCAGAGGCGGCGAATCAGAGGCGGGGAATCAGAGGCGGGGAATCAGAGGTGGGGAATCAGAGGCAGGGAATCAGAGGCGGGCAATGAGAGGCGGAGAATCAGAGGCGTGGAATCAGAGGTGGGGATAGAGATGTGGGGAAACAGGCGGGTAAACAGAAGCGTGTAAACATAGGTGCATAAATAGAGGCGGCGAAAGAGATGGGCGAAACATAGTGGTTGGAACTTGTATGTTGAAAATGAGGTACACAGAACGGATCAAACAGAGTTGTTGAAATTGAGGGAGGGAAAGAGAGGCACGGAAAGATTGGAGGGGAAAGAGTGCAGGCAAAAGAGAGGCGTAGAGACAGAGGTAGGAATTAGTAGCGGGGAATCAGAGGCGGGGATTCAGAGGCAGGAAATCAGATGTAGGGAATCTGATGCAGGGAATCTGAGGCAGGGAATCGGATGCAGGGAATCTGAGGCAGGGAATCAGTAAAAAGTCATCAGAGGCAGGGTATCAGAGGCGGGGAATCAGAGGCGGGGTATCAGATGCGCATCATCAGAGGCGGGGAATCAGAGGCGGTGAATCAGAGGTGGGGTATCAGAGGCGGGGAAAGATATGTGGGGAAACGTAGGCCAGGAAAGTTGAGCGGAAAGGGAGGCAGGGAATCAGAGGCAGGGAATCAGAAGCAGGGAATCTGAGGCAGGGAATCTGAGCTGGGGAATCAGAGGCGGAGAAACAGGCGGGTAAACAGAGGCGGGTAAAAATAGACGGTGAATAAGAGGCGGGGAATCAGAGGCAGGGAATCAGAGGCGGGGAATCAGAGGCGGGGAATCAGAGGCGGGGAATCAGAGTTGGGAATCAGAGGCGGGGAATCAGAGGCGGGGAATCAGAGGCAGGGAATCAGAGGCGGGCAATCAGAGGCGGCGAATCAGAGGCGTGGAATCAGAGGTGGGGAAAGAGATGTGGGGAAACGTAGGCCAGGAAAGTTTCGCGGAAAGGGAGGCGGTGAATCAGAGGCGGGGAATCAGAGGCGGGGAATGAGAGGCGGGGAATCAGAGGCGTGGAATCAGAGGTGGGGAAAGAGATGTGGGGAAACAGGCGGGTAAACAGAAGCGGGTAAACATAGGTGCATAAATAGAGGCGGCGAAAGAGATTGGCGAAACATAGTGGTTGGAACTTGTATGTTGAAAATGAGGTACACAGAACAGATCAAACAGAGTTGTTGAAATTGAGGGAGGGAAAGAGAGGCACGGAAAGAGTGGAGGGGAAAGAGTGCAGGCAAAAGAGAGGCGTAGAGACAGAGGTGGGGAATCAGAGGCTGGGAATCAGAGGCGGGGAATCAGAGGCAGGGAATCAGATGAAGGGAATCTGATGCAGGGAATCTGAGGCAGGGAATCTGAGGCAGGGAATCGGAGGCAGGGAATCTGAGGCAGGGAATCAGTAAAAAGTTATTAGAGGCAGGGTATCAGAGGCGGGGAATCAGAGGCGGGGTTTCAGATGCGGGTCATCAGAGGCGGGGAATCAGAGGCGGGGAATCAGAGGCGGGGTATCAGAGGCGGGGAAAGATATGTGGGGAAACGTAGGCCAGGAAAGTTGAGCGGAAAGGGAGGCAGTGAATCAGAGGTGGGGAATCAGAGGTGGGGAATCAGAGGCGGGGAATCAGAGGCGGGGAATCAGAGGCGGGGAATCAGAAGCGGGGAATCAGAGGTGGGGAATCAGAGGCGGGGAATCAGAGGCGGAGAATCAGAGGCGGGCAATCAGATGCAGGGAATCAGAGGCAGGGAATCAGAGGCAGGGAATCTGAGGTAGGGAATATGAGGTAGGGAATCTGAGGTGGGGAATCAGAGGCGGGGAAACAGGCGGGTAAACAGAGGCGGGTAAACATAGGCGGGGAATCAGAGGCGGGGAATCAGAGGCGGGGAACCAGAGGCGGGGAATCAGAGGCGGGGAATCAGAGGCGGGGAATCAGAGGCGGGGAATCAGATGCGGGGAATCAGAGGCGGGGAATCAGAGGCGGGGTATCAGAGGAGGGGAATCAGAGGCGGGGAATCAGAGGGGGGAATCAGAGGCGGGGAATCAGAGGCGTGGAATCAGAGGCAGGGAATCTGAGGCGGGGAATCAGAAGTGGGGAATCAGATGTGGGGAATCAGAGGCAGGGAATCAGAGGCAGGGAATCAGAGGCGGGCAATCAGAAGTGGGGAATCAGAGGCGGGGAATCAGAGGCGGGGAATCAGAGGCGGTGAATCAGAGGCGGGGAATCAGAGGCGGGGAATCAGAGGCGGGGAATCAGAGGAGGGGAATCAGAGGTGGGGAAAGAGATGTGGGGAAACAGGCGGGTAAACAGAAGCGGGTAAACATAGGTGCATAAATAGAGGCGGCGAAAAAGATTAGCGAAACATAGTGGTTGGAACTTGTATGTTGAAAATGTGGTACACAGAACAGATCAAACAGAGTTGTTGAAATTGAGGGAGGGGAAGAGAGGCACGGAAAGAGTGGAGGGGAAAGAGTGCAGGCAAAAGAGAGGCGTAGAGACAGAGGTGGGGAATCAGAGGCTGGGAATCAGAGGCGGGGAATCAGAGGCAGGGAATCAGATGAAGGGAATCTGATGCAGGGAATCTGAGGCAGGGAATCTGAGGCAGGGAATCGGAGGCAGGGAATCTGAGGCAGGGAATCAGTAAAAAGTTATTAGAGGCAGGGTATCAGAGGCGGGGAATCAGAGGCGGGGTATCAGATGCGGGTCATCAGAGGCGGGGAACCAGAGGCGGGGAATCAGAGGCGGGGTATCAGAGGCGGGGAAAGATATGTGGGGAAACGTAGGCCAGGAAAGTTGAGCGGAAAGGGAGGCAGTGAATCAGAGGTGGGGAATCAGAGGCGGGGAATCAGAGGCGGGGAATCAGAGGCGGGGAATCAGAGGCGGGGAATCAGAAGCGGGGAATCAGAGGTGGGAATCAGAGGCGGGGAATCAGAGGCGGAGAATCAGAGGCGGGCAATCAGATGCAGGGAATCAGAGGCAGGGAATCAGAGGCAGGGAATCAGAGGCAGGGAATCTGAGGTAGGGAATCTGAGGTGGGGAATCAGAGGCGGGGAAACAGGCGGGTAAACAGAGGCGGGTAAACATAGGCGGGGAATCAGAGGCGGGGAATCAGAGGCGGGGAACCAGAGGCGGGGAATCAGAGGCGGGGAATCAGAGGCGGGGAATCAGAGGCGGGGAATCAGATGCGGGGAATCAGAGGCGGGGAATCAGAGGCGGGGTATCAGAGGAGGGGAATCAGCGGGGAATCAGAGGGGGGAATCAGAGGCGGGGAATCAGAGGCGTGGAATCAAAGGCGGGGAATCAGAGGCGGGGAATCAGAAGTGGGGAATCAGATGTGGGGAATCAGAGGCAGGGAATCAGAGGCAGGGAATCAGAGGCGGGCAATCAGAAGTGGGGAATCAGAGGCGGGGAATCAGAGGCGGGGAATCAGAGGCGGTGAATCAGAGGCGGGGAATCAGAGGCGGGGAATCAGAGGCGGGGATTCAGAGGCGTGGAATCAGAGCCGGGGAATCAGAGGCGGGGAATGAGAAGTGGGGAATCAGAGGTGGGGAATCAGAGGAGGGGAATCAGAGGCGGGGAATCAGAGGCGGGCAATCAGATGCAGGGAATCAGAGGCAGGGAATCAGAGGCAGGGAATCAGAGGCAGGGAATCTGAGGCAGGGAATTTGTGGTGGGGAATCAGAGGCGGGAAAACAGGCGGGTAAACAGAGGCGGGTAAACATAGGCGGGGAAGCAGAGGCAGGGAATCAGAGTCGGGGAATCAGAGACGGGGATTCAGAGGCGGGGAATCAGAGGTGGGGAATCAGAGGCGGGTAATCAGAGGCGTGGAATCAGAGGCGGGGAATCAGAGGAGGGGAATCAGAGGCGGGTAATCAGTGGCGTGAAATCAGAGGTGGGGAATCAGAGGCGGGGAATCAGAGGTGGGGAATCAGAGGCGGGGATTCAGAGGCGGGGAATCAGAGGCGGGGAATCAGATGCGGGGAATCAGAGGCGGGGAATCAGAGGCGGGGTATCTGAGGAGGGGAATCAGAGGCGGGGAATCAGAGGCGGGGAATCAGAGGCGGGGAATCAGAGGCGTGGAATCAGAGGCGGGGAATCAGAGGAGGGGAATCAGAAGTGGGGAATCAGAGGTGGGGAATCAGAGGCGGGAAATCAGAGGCAAGGAATCAGAGGCGGGCAATCAGAGGTGGGGAATCAGAGGCGGGGAATCAGATGCGGGGAATCAGAGGCGGTGAATCAGAGGCGGGGAATCAGAGGCGGGGAATCAGTGACGGGGAATCAGAAGTGGGGAAGCAGAGGTGGGGAATCAGAGGTGGGGAATCAGAGGCGCGGAATCAGAGGCGGGGAATCAGAGGCGGGGAATCAGAGCCAGGGAATCAGAGGCGGGCAATCAGATGCAGGGAATCAGAGGCAGGGAATCAGAGGCAGGGAACCAGAGGCAGGGAATCTGAGACGGCGAATATGAGGTGGTGATTCAGAGGCGGGGAAACAGGCGGGTAAACAGAGGCGGGGAATCAGAGGCAGGGAATCAGAGGCGGGGAATCAGAGGCAGGGAATTAGATGAAGGGAATCTGATGCAGGGAATCTGAGGCAGGGAATCTGTGGCAGGGAATCTGATGCGGGTTATCAGAAGGGGGAAATGAGATGTGGGAAACGAGATGCAGAGAAAGAGGCAAGGAAATAGAGGCAGGGAAAGAGAGGCAGGGAATCAGAGGCGGGGAATAAGAGGCGGGGAATCAGAGGCGGGGAATCAGAGGCGGGGAATCAGAGGCGGGGAATCAGAGGCAGGGAATCAGAGTCAGGGAATCAGAGGCAGGGAATCTGAGACGGCGAATATGAGGTGGTGAATCAGAGGCGGGGAAACAGGCGGGTAAACAGAGGCGGGGAATCAGAGGCAGGGAATCAGAGGCGGGGAATCAGAGGCAGGGAATCAGATGAAGGGAAACTGATGCAGGGAATCTGAGGCAGGGAATCTGAGGCAGGGAATCTGTGGCAGGGAATCTGATGTGGGTTATCAGAAGGGGGAAATGAGATGTGAGAAAAGAGATGCAGAGAAAGAGGCACGGAAATAGAGGCAGGGAAAGAGAGGCAGGGTATCAGAGGCGGGTAATCAGAGGTGTGGAGTCAGAGGCGGTGAATCAGCGACACAGAAAGAGAGGCGTGGAATCAGAGGTGCGGAATGAGAGCCGGTGAATCTGAGCCGGGAAATCAGAAGCAGAGCAACAGAGGAGGTGATACATGGGTGCGGAATCGGACGCGGGGAATCAGAAGTGGGGACTCAGAGGCAGGGAATCAGAGGCAGGGAATCAGAGGAGGGTTATCAGAGGCAGGGAATCAGAGGCGGGGAATCAGAGGCGAGGAATCAGAGGCGGGGAATCAGAGGCGGGGAATCAGAGGCGGAAAATCAGAGGCGGAGAAACAGAGGCAGGCAATCAGATGCAGGGAATCAGAGGCAGGGAATCAGAGGCAGAGAATCAGAGGCAGGGAATCTGAGGCAGGGACTCAGAGGTGGGGAATCAGAGGTGGGGAATCAGAGGCAGGGAATCAGATGAAGGGAATCTGATGCAGGGAATCTGAGGCGGGGAACCAGAGGCGGGGAATCTGATGCAGGGAATCAGAGGTGGGGAATCAGAGGTGGGCCAGGAAAGTAGCGCGGAAAGGGAGGCGGTGAATCAGAGGCAGGGAATCAGAGGCGGGGAATGAGAGGCGGGGAATCAGAGGCGTGGAATCAGAGGTGGGGAAAGAGATGTGGGGAAACAGGCGGGTAAACAGAAGCGTGTAAACATAGGTGCATAAATAGAGGCGGCGAAAGAGATGGGCGAAACATAGTGGTTGGAAGTTGTATGTTGAAAATGAGGTACACAGAACGGATCAAACAGAGTTGTTGAAATTGAGGGAGGGAAAGAGAGGCACGGAAAGATTGGAGGGGAAAGAGTGCAGGCAAAAGAGAGGCGTAGAGACAGAGGTGGGAATCAGTAGCGGGTAATCAGAGGCGGGGATTCAGAGGCAGGAAATCAGATGAAGGGAATCTGATGCAGGGAATCTGAGGCGGGGAACCAGAGGCGGGGAATCTGATGCAGGGAATCAGAGGTGGGGAATCAGAGGTGGGGAATCAGAGGCGGAGAATCAGAAGCGGGCAATCAGATGCAGGGAATCAGAGGCAGGGAATCAGAGGCAGGGAATCAGAGGCAGGGAATCTGATGTAGGGAATCTGAGGTGGGGAATCAGAGGCGGGGAAACAGGCAGGTAAACAGAGGCGGGTAAACATAGGCGGGGAATCAGAGGCGGGGAATCAGAGGCGGGGAATCTGAGGCGTGGAATCAGAGGCGGGGAATCAGAGGCGGGGAATCAGAGGAGGGGAATCAGATGCGGGGAATAAGAGGCGGGGAATCAGAGTCGGGGTATCAGAGGAGGGGAATCAGATGCGGGGAATCAGAGGCGGGGAATCAGAGGCGGGGAATCTGAGGCGTGGAATCAGAGGCGGGGAATCAGAGGCGGGGAATCAGAAGTGGGGAATCAGAGGTGGGGAATCAGAGGCGGGGAATCAGAGGCAGGGAATCAGAGGCGGGCAATCTGCAGGGGGGAATCAGAGGCGGGGAATCAGAGGCGGGGAATCAGAGGCAGGGAATCAGAGGCGAGGAATCAGAAGTGGGGAATCAGAGGTGGGGAATCAGAGGCTTGGAATCAGAGGCAGGGAATCAGAGGCGGGGAATCAGAAGTGGGGAATCAGAGGTGGGGAATCAGAGGCGGGGAATCAGAGGCAGGGAATCAGAGGCGGGCAATCAGATGCGGGGTATCAGAGGCAGGGAATCAGAGGCAGGGAATCAGAGGCAGGGAATCTGAGGCAGGGAATCTGTGGTGGGGAATCAGAGGCGGGAAAACAGGCGGGTAAACAGAGGTGGGTAAACATCGTCGGGGAATCAGAGGCGGGGAATCAGAGTCGGGGAATCAGAGACGGGGAATCAGAGGCGGGGAATCAGAGGCGGAGAATCTGAGGCTGGGAATCACATGCAGGGAATCAGAGGTGGGGAATCAGAGGCGGCGTATCAGAGGCGGGGAATCAGAGGTGGGGTATCAGAGGCGGGGAATCAGAGACGTGGAATCAGAGGCGGGGAATCAGAGGCGGGGAATCAGAAGTGGGGAATCAGAGGTGGGGAGTCAGAGGCGCGGAATCAGAGGCGGGGAATCAGAGGCGGGGAATCAGAGGCAGGCAATCAGAGGCGGGCAATCAGATGCAGGGAATCAGAGGCAGGGAATCAGAGGCAGGGAATCAGAGGCAGGGAATCTGAGACGGCGAATATGAGGTGGTGAATCAGAGGCGGGGAAACAGGCGGGTAAACAGAGGCGGGGAATCAGAGGCAGGGAATCAGAGGAGGGGAATCAGAGGCAGGGAATCGGATGAAGGGAATCTGTGGCAGGGAATCTGATGCGGGTTATCAGAAGGGGGAAATGAGATGTGGGAAACGAGATGCAGAGAAAGAGGCACGGAAATAGAGGCAGGGAATAAGAGGCAGGTTATCAGAGGCAGGGAATTAGTGGCGGGGAATCAGAGGCGAGGAATCAGAGGCGGGGAATCAGAGGCGGGGATTCAGAGGAGGGGAATCAGAGGCGGAGAATCAGAGGCGGGCAATCAGATGCAGGGAATCTGAGGCAGGGAATCAGAGGAAGAGAATCAGAGGCAGGGAATCTGAGGCAGGGACTCAGAGGTGGGGAATCAGAGGCGGGGAATCAGAGGCAGGGAATCAGATGAAGGGAATCTGATGCAGGGAATCTGAGGCAGGGAATCTGAGGCTGGGAATCTGTGGCAGGGAATCTGATGCGGGTTATCAGAAGGGGGAAATGAGATGTGGGAAACGAGATGCAGAGAAAGAGGCACGGAAATAGAGGCAGGGAAAGAGAGGCAGGTAATCAGAGGCGGGGAATCAGAGGCGGGGAATAAGAGGCGGGGAATCAGAGGCGGGGAATCAGAGGCGGGGAATCAGAGGCGGGGAATCAGAGGCAGGGAATCAGAGGCGGGCAATCAGAGGCGGCGAATCAGAGGCGTGGAATCAGAGGTGGGGAAAGAGATGTGGGGAAACGTAGGCCAGGAAAGTTGCGCGGAAAGGGAGGCGGTAAATCAGAGGCGGGGAATCAGAGGCGGGGAATCAGAGGCGGGGAATCAGAGGCGTGGAATCAGAGGTGGGGAAAGAGATGTGGGGAAACAGGCGGGTAAACAGAAGCGGGTAAACATAGGTGCATAAATAGAGGCGGCAAAAGAGATTGGCGAAACATAGTGGTTGGAAAATGTATGTTGAAAATGAGGTACACAGAACAGATCAAACAGAGTTGTTGAAATTGAGGGAGGGAAAGAGAGGCACGGAAAGAGTGGAGGGGAAAGAGTGCAGGCAAAAGAGAGGCGTAGAGACAGAGGTGGGGAATCAGAGGCTGGGAATCAGAGGCGGGGAATCAGAGGCAGGGAATCAGATGAAGGGAATCTGATGCAGGGAATCTGAGGCAGGGAATCTGAGGCAGGGAATCGGAGGCAGGGAATCTGAGGCAGGGAATCAGTAAAAAGTTATCAGAGGCAGGGTATCAGAGGCGGGGAATCAGAGGTGGGGTATCAGAGGCGGGGAAAATATGTGGGGAAACGTAGGACAGGAAAGTTGAGCGGAAAGGGAGGCAGGGAATCAGAGGCAGGGAATCAGAAGCAGGGAATCTGAGGCAGGGAATCTGAGGTGGGGAATCAGAGGCGGGGAAACAGGCAGGTAAACAGAGGCGGGTAAACATAGACGGTGAATAAGAGGCGGGGAATCAGAGGCACGGAATCAGAGGCGGGGTATCAGAGGCGGGGAATCAGAGGCGGGGAATCAGAGGCGGGGAATCAGAGGCGGGAAATCAGAGGCGGGGAATCAGAGGCAGGGAATCAGAGGCGGGCAATCAGAGGCGGCGAATCAGAGGCGTGGAATCAGAGGTGGGGAAAGAGATGTGGGGAAACGTAGGCCAGAAAAGTTGCGCGGAAAGGGAGGCGGTGAATCAGAGGCGGGGAATCAGAGGCGGGGAATGAGAGGCGGGGAATCAGAGGCGTGGAATCAGAGGTGGGGAAAGAGATGTGGGGAAACAGGCGGGTAAACAGAAGCGGGTAAACGTAGGTGCATAAATAGAGGCGGCGAAAGAGATTGGCGAAACATAGTGGTTGGAACTTGTATGTTGAAAATGAGGTACACAGAACAGATCAAACAGAGTTGTTGAAATTGAGGGAGGGAAAGAGAGGCACGGAAAGAGTGGAGGGGAAAGAGTGCAGGCAAAAGAGAGGCGTAGAGACAGAGGTGGGGAATCAGAGGCTGGGAATCAGAGGCGGGGAATCAGAGGCAGGGAATCAGATGAAGGGAATCTGATGCAGGGAATCTGAGGCAGGGAATCTGAGGCAGGGAATCGGAGGCAGGGAATCTGAGGCAGGGAATCAGTAAAAAGTTATTAGAGGCAGGGTATCAGAGGCGGGGAATCAGAGGCGGGGTATCAGATGAGGGTCATCAGAGGCGGGGAATCAGAGGCGGGGAATCAGAGGCGGGGTATCAGAGGCGGGGAAAGATATGTGGGGAAACGTAGGCCAGGAAAGTTGAGCGGAAAGGGAGGCAGTGAATCAGAGGTGGGGAATCAGAGGCGGGGAATCAGAGGCGGGGAATTAGAGGCGGGGAATCAGAGGCGGGGAATCAGAAGCGGGGAATCAGAGGTGGGAATCAGAGGCGGGGAATCAGAGGCGGAGAATCAGAGGCGGGCAATCAGATGCAGGGAATCAGAGGCAGGGAATCAGAGGCAGGGAATCTGAGGTAGGGAATCTGAGGTGGGGAATCAGAGGCGGGGAAACAGGCGGGTAAACAGAGGCGGGTAAACATAGGCGGGGAATCAGAGGCGGGGAATCAGAGGTGGGGAACCAGAGGCGGGGAATCAGAGGCGGGGAATCAGCGGCGGGGAATCAGAGGCGGGGAATCAGATGCGGGGAATCAGAGGCGGGGAATCAGAGGCGGGGTATCAGAGGAGGGGAATCAGAGGCGGGGAATCTGAGGGGGGAATCAGAGGCGGGGAATCAGAGGCGTGGAATCAGAGGCGGGGAATCAGAGGCGGGGAATCAGAAGTGGGGAATCAGATGTGGGGAATCAGAGGCAGGGAATCAGAGGCAGGGAATCAGAGGCGGGCAATCAGAAGTGGGGAATCAGAGGCGGGGAATCAGAGGCGGGGAATCAGAGGCGGTGAATCAGAGGCGGGGAATCAGAGGCGGGGAATCAGAGGCGGGGAATCAGAGGCGTGGAATCAGAGGCGGGGAATCAGAGGCGGGGAATGAGAAGTGGGGAATCAGAGGTGGGGAATCAGAGGAGGGGAATCAGAGGCGGGGAATCAGAGGCGGGCAATCAGATGCAGGGAATCAGACGCAGGGAATCAGAGGCAGGGAATCAGAGGCAGGGAATCTGAGGCAGGGAATTTGTGGTGGGGAATCAGAGGTGGGAAAACAGGCGGGTAAACAGAGGCGGGTAAACATAGGCGGGGAATCAGAGGCAGGGAATCAGAGTCGGGGAATCAGAGACGGGGATTCAGAGGCGGGGAATCAGAGGTGGGGAATCAGAGGCGGGTAATCAGAGGCGTGGAATCAGAGGCGGGGAATCAGAGGAGGGGAATCAGAGGCGGGTACTCAGTGGCGTGGAATCAGAGGTGGGGAATCAGAGGCGGGGAATCAGAGGTGGGGAATCAGAGGCGGGGATTCAGAGGCGGGGAATCAGAGGCGGGGAATCAGATGCGGGGAATCAGAGGCGGAGAATCAGAGGCGGGGTATCTGAGGAGGGGAATCAGAGGCCGGGAATCAGAGGCGGGGAATCAGAGGCGGGGAATCAGAGGCGTGGAGTCAGAGGCGGGGAATCAGAGGAGGGGAATCAGAAGTGGGGAATCAGAGGTGGGGAATCAGAGGCGGGAAATCAGAGGCAAGGAATCAGAGGCGGGCAATCAGAGGTGGGGAATCAGAGGCGGGGAATCAGATGCGGGGAATCAGCGGCGGTGAATCAGAGGCGGGGAATCAGAGGCGGGGAATCAGAGACGGGGAATCAGAAGTGGGGAAGCAGAGGTGGGGAATCAGAGGTGGGGAATCAGAGGCGCGGAATCAGAGGCGGGGAATCAGAGGCGGGGAATCAGAGGCAGGGAATCAGAGGCGGGCAATCAGATGCAGGGAATCAGAGGCAGGGAATCAGAGGCAGGGAATCAGAGGCAGGGAATCTGAGACGGTGAATATGAGGTGGTGAATCAGAGGCGGGGAATCAGGCGGGTAAACAGAGGCGGGGAATCAGAGGCAGGGAATCAGAGGCGGGGAATCAGAGGCAGGGAATTAGATGAAGGGAATCTGATGCAGGGAATCTGAGGCAGGGAATCTGTGGCAGGGAATCTGATGCGGGTTATTAGAAGGGGGAAATGAGATGTGGGAAACGAGATGCAGAGAAAGAGGCAAGGAAATAGAGGCAGGGAAAGAGAGGCAGGGAATCAGAGGCGGGGAATAAGAGGCGGGGAATCAGAGGCGGGGAATCAGAGGCGGGGAATCAGAGGCGGGGAATCAGAGGCAGGGAATCTGAGACGGCGAATATGAGGTGGTGAATCAGAGGCGGGGAAACAGGCGGGTAAACAGAGGCGGGGAATCAGAGGCAGGGAATCAGAGGCGGGGAATCAGAGGCAGGGAATCAGATGAAGGGAAACTGATGCAGGGAATCTGAGGCAGGGAATCTGAGGCAGGGAATCTGTGGCAGGGAATCTGTTGTGGTTTATCAGAAGGGGGAAATGAGATGTGAGAAAAGAGATGCAGAGAAAGAGGCACGGAAATAGAGGCAGGGAAAGAGAGGCAGGGTATCAGAGGCGGGTAATCAGAGGTGTGGAGTCAGAGGCGGTGAATCAGCGACACAGAAAGAGAGGCGTGGAATCAGAGGTGCGGAATGAGAGCCGGTGAATCTGAGCCGGGAAATCAGAAGCAGAGCAACAGAGGAGGTGATACATGGGTGCGGAATCGGACGCGGGGAATCAGAAGTGGGGACTCAGAGGCAGGAAATCAGAGGCAGGGAATCAGAGGAGGGTTATGAGAGCCAGGGAATCAGAGGTGGGGAATCAGAGGCGAGGAATCAGAGGCGGGGAATCAGAGGCGGGGAATCAGAGGCGGAAAATCAGAGGCGGAGAAACAGAGGCAGGCAATCAGATGCAGGGAATCAGAGGCAGGGAATCAGAGGCAGAGAATCAGAGGCAGGGAATCTGAGGCAGGGACTCAGAGGTGGGGAATCAGAGGTGGGGAATCAGAGGCAGGGAATCAGATGAAGGGAATCTGATGCAGGGAATCTGAGGCAGGGAATCTGTGGCAGGGAATCTGTGGCAGGGAATCTGATGCGGGCTATCAGAAGGGGGAAATGAGATGTGGGAAACGAGATGCAGATAAAGAGGCACGGAAATAGAGGCAGGGAAAGAGAGGCAGGGAATCAGAGGCGGGGAATCAGAGGCGGGGAATCAGAGGCGGGGAATCAGAGGCGGGGAATCAGAGGCGGGGAATCAGAGGCGGGGAATCAGAGGCGGGGAATCAGAGGCAGGGAATCAGAGGCGGGCAATCAGAGGCGGTGAATCAGAGGCTTGGAATCAGAGGTGGGGAAAGAGATGTGGGGAAACGTAGGCCAGGAAAGTAGCGCGGAAAGGGAGGCGGTGAATCAGAGGCAGGGAATCAGAGGCGGGGAATGAGAGGCGGAGAATCAGAGGCGTGGAATCAGAGGTGGGGAAAGAGATGTGGGGAAACAGGCGGGTAAACAGAAGCGTGTAAACATAGGTGCATAAATAGAGGCGGCGAAAGAGATGGGCGAAACATTGTGGTTGGAACTTGTATGTTGTAAATGAGGTACACAGAACGGATCAAACAGAGTTGTTGAAATTGAGGGAGGGAAAGAGAGGCACGGAAAGATTGGATGGGAAAGAGTGCAGGCAAAAGAGAGGCGTAGAGACAGAGGTGGGAATCAGTAGCGGGGAATCAGAGGCGGGGATTCAGAGGCAGGAAATCAGATGAAGGGAATCTGATGCAGGGAATCTGAGGCAGGGAATCGGATGCAGGGAATCTGAGGCAGGGAATCAGTAAAAAGTCATCAGAGGCAGGGTATCAGAGGCGGGGAATCAGAGGCGGGGTATCAGATGCGCATCATCAGAAGCGGGGAATCAGAGGCGGGGAATCAGAGGTGGGGTATCAGAGGCGGGGAAAGATATGTGGGGAAACGTAGGCCAGGAAAGTTGAGCGGAAAGGGAGGCAGGGAATCAGAGGCAGGGCATCAGAAGCAGGGAATCTGAGGCAGGGAATCTGAGGTGGGGAATCAGAGGCGGGGAAACAGGCGGGTAAACAGAGGCGGGTAAACATAGACGGTGAATAAGAGGCGGGGAATCAGAGGCAGGGAATCAGAGGTGGGGAATCAGATGCGGGGAATCAGAGGCGGGGAATCAGAGGCGGAGAATCAGAGGCGGGCAATCAGATGCAGGGAATCAGAGGCAGGGAATCAGAGGCAGGGAATCTGAGGTAGGGAATCTGAGGTGGGGAATCAGAGGCGGGGAAACAGGCGGGTAAACAGAGGCGGGTAAACATAGGCGGGGAATCAGAGGCGGGGAATCAGAGGCAGGGAATCAGAGGCGGGGAATCAGAAGTGGGGAATCAGATGTGGGGAATCAGAGGCAGGGAATCAGAGGCAGGGAATCAGAGGCGGGCAATCAGAAGTGGGGAATCAGAGGCGGGGAATCAGAGGCGGGGAATCAGAGGCGGTGAATCAGAGGCGGGGAATCAGAGGCGGGGAATCAGAGGCGGGGAATCAGAGGCGTGGAATCAGAGGCGGGGAATCAGAGGCGGGGAATGAGAAGTGGGGAATCAGAGGTGGGGAATCAGAGGAGGGGAATCAGAGGCGGGGAATCAGAGGCGGGCAATCAGATGCAGGGAATCAGACGCAGGGAATCAGAGGCAGGGAATCAGAGGCAGGGAATCTGAGGCAGGGAATTTGTGGTGGGGAATCAGAGGTGGGAAAACAGGCGGGTAAACAGAGGCGGGTAAACATAGGCGGGGAATCAGAGGCAGGGAATCAGAGTCGGGGAATCAGAGACGGGGATTCAGAGGCGGGGAATCAGAGGTGGGGAATCAGAGGCGGGTAATCAGAGGCGTGGAATCAGAGGCGGGGAATCAGAGGAGGGGAATCAGAGGCGGGTACTCAGTGGCGTGGAATCAGAGGTGGGGAATCAGAGGCGGGGAATCAGAGGTGGTGAATCAGAGGCGGGGATTCAGAGGCGGGGAATCAGAGGCGGGGAATCAGATGCGGGGAATCAGAGGCGGGGAATCAGAGGCGGGGTATCTGAGGAGGGGAATCAGAGGCGGGGAATCAGAGGCGGGGAATCAGAGGCGGGGAATCAGAGGCGTGGAATCAGAGGCGGGGAATCAGAGGAGGGGAATCAGAAGTGGGGAATCAGAGGTGGGGAATCAGAGGCGGGAAATCAGAGGCAAGGAATCAGAGGCGGGCAATCAGAGGTGGGGAATCAGAGGCGGGGAATCAGATGCGGGGAATCAGCGGCGGTGAATCAGAGGCGGGGAATCAGAGGCGGGGAATCAGAGACGGGGAATCAGAAGTGGGGAAGCAGAGGTGGGGAATCAGAGGTGGGGAATCAGAGGCGCGGAATCAGAGGCGGGGAATCAGAGGCGGGGAATCAGAGGCAGGGAATCAGAGGCGGGCAATCAGATGCAGGGAATCAGAGGCAGGGAATCAGAGGCAGGGAATCAGAGGCAGGGAATCTGAGACGGTGAATATGAGGTGGTGAATCAGAGGCGGGGAATCAGGCGGGTAAACAGAGGCGGGGAATCAGAGGCAGGGAATCAGAGGCGGGGAATCAGAGGCAGGGAATTAGATGAAGGGAATCTGATGCAGGGAATCTGAGGCAGGGAATCTGTGGCAGGGAATCTGATGCGGGTTATTAGAAGGGGGAAATGAGATGTGGGAAACGAGATGCAGAGAAAGAGGCAAGGAAATAGAGGCAGGGAAAGAGAGGCAGGGAATCAGAGGCGGGGAATAAGAGGCGGGGAATCAGAGGCGGGGAATCAGAGGCGGGGAATCAGAGGCGGGGAATCAGAGGCAGGGAATCTGAGACGGCGAATATGAGGTGGTGAATCAGAGGCGGGGAAACAGGTGGGTAAACAGAGGCGGGGAATCAGAGGCAGGGAATCAGAGGCGGGGAATCAGAGGCAGGGAATCAGATGAAGGGAAACTGATGCAGGGAATCTGAGGCAGGGAATCTGAGGCAGGGAATCTGTGGCAGGGAATCTGTTGTGGTTTATCAGAAGGGGGAAATGAGATGTGAGAAAAGAGATGCAGAGAAAGAGGCACGGAAATAGAGGCAGGGAAAGAGAGGCAGGGTATCAGAGGCGGGTAATCAGAGGTGTGGAGTCAGAGGCGGTGAATCAGCGACACAGAAAGAGAGGCGTGGAATCAGAGGTGCGGAATGAGAGCCGGTGAATCTGAGCCGGGAAATCAGAAGCAGAGCAACAGAGGAGGTGATACATGGGTGCGGAATCGGACGCGGGGAATCAGAAGTGGGGACTCAGAGGCAGGAAATCAGAGGCAGGGAATCAGAGGAGGGTTATCAGAGGCAGGGAATCAGAGGTGGGGAATCAGAGGCGAGGAATCAGAGGCGGGGAATCAGAGGCAGGGAATCAGAGGCAGAGAATCAGAGGCAGGGAATCTGAGGCAGGGACTCAGAGGTGGGGAATCAGAGGCGGGGACTCAGAGGTGGGGAATCAGAGGTGGGGAATCAGAGGCAGGGAATCAGATGAAGGGAATCTGATGCAGGGAATCTGAGGCAGGGAATCTGTGGCAGGGAATCTGTGGCAGGGAATCTGATGCGGGCTATCAGAAGGGGGAAATGAGATGTGGGAAACGAGATGCAGAGAAAGAGGCACGGAAATAGAGGCAGGGAAAGAGAGGCAGGGAATCAGAGGCGGGGAATCAGAGGCGGGGAATCAGAGGCGGGGAATCAGAGGCGGGGAATCAGAGGCGGGGAATCAGAGGCGGGGAATCAGAGGCGGGGAATCAGAGGCGGGGAATCAGAGGCAGGGAATCAGAGGCGGGCAATCAGAGGCGGCGAATCAGAGGCTGGGAATCAGAGGTGGGGAAAGAGATGTGGGGAAACGTAGGCCAGGAAAGTAGCGCGGAAAGGGAGGCGGTGAATCAGAGGCAGGGAATCAGAGGCGGGGAATGAGAGGCGGAGAATCAGAGGCGTGGAATCAGAGGTGGGGAAAGAGATGTGGGGAAACAGGCGGGTAAACAGAAGCATGTAAACATAGGTGCATAAATAGAGGCGGCGAAAGAGATGGGCGAAACATTGTGGTTGGAACTTGTATGTTGTAAATGAGGTACACAGAACGGATCAAACAGAGTTGTTGAAATTGAGGGAGGGAAAGAGAGGCACGGAAAGATTGGAGGGGAAAGAGTGCAGGCAAAAGAGAGGCGTAGAGACAGAGGTGGGAATCAGTAGCGGGGAATCAGAGGCGGGGATTCAGAGGCAGGAAATCAGATGAAGGGAATCTGATGCAGGGAATCTGAGGCAGGGAATCGGATGCAGGGAATCTGAGGCAGGGAATCAGTAAAAAGTCATCAGAGGCAGGGTATCAGAGGCGGGGAATCAGAGGCGGGGTATCAGATGCGCATCATCAGAGGTGGGGAATCAGAGGCGGGGAATCAGAGGTGGGGTAACAGAGGCGGGGAAAGATATGTGGGGAAACGTAGGCCAGGAAAGTTGAGCGGAAAGGGAGGCAGGGAATCAGAGGCAGGGAATCAGAAGCAGGGAATCTGAGGCAGGGAATCTGAGGTGGGGAATCAGAGGCGGGGAAACATGCGGGTAAACAGAGGCGGGTAAACATAGACGGTGAATAAGAGGCGGGGAATCAGAGGCAGGGAATCAGAGGTGGGGAATCAGAGGCGGGGAATCAGAGGCGGGGAATCAGAGTTGGGAATCAGAGGCGGGGAATCAGAGGCGGGGAATCAGAGGCAGGGAATCAGAGGCGGGCAATCAGAGGCGGCGAATCAGAGGCGTGGAATCAGAGGTGGGGAAAGAGATATGGGGAAACGTAGGCCAGGAAAGTTGCGCGGAAAGGGAGGCGGTGAATCAGAGGCGGGGAATCAGAGGCGGGGAATGAGAGGCGGGGAATCAGAGGCGTGGAATCAGAGGTGGGGAAAGAGATGTGGGGAAACAGGCGGGTAAACAGAAGCGGGTAAACATAGGTGCATAAATAGAGGCGGCGAAAGAGATTGGCGAAACATAGTGGTTGGAACTTGTATGTTGAAAATGAGGTACACAGAACAGATCAAACAGAGTTGTTGAAATTGAGGGAGGGAAAGAGATGCACGGAAAGAGTGGAGGGGAAAGAGTGCAGGCAAAAGAGAGGCGTAGAGACAGAGGTGGGGAATCAGAGGCTGGGAATCAGAGGCGGGGAATCAGAGGCAGGGAATCAGATGAAGGGAATCTGATGCAGGGAATCTGAGGCAGGGAATCTGAGGCAGGGAATCGGAGGCAGGGAATCTGAGGCAGGGAATCAGTAAAAAGTTATTAGAGGCAGGGTATCAGAGGCGGGGAATCAGAGGCGGGGTTTCAGATGCGGGTCATCAGAGGCGGGGAATCAGAGGCGGGGAATCAGAGGCGGGGTATCAGAGGGGGGGAAAGATATGTGGGGAAACGTAGGCCAGGAAAGTTGAGCGGAAAGGGAGGCAGTGAATCAGAGGTGGGGAATCAGAGGCGGGGAATCAGAGGTGGGGAATCAGAGGCGGGGAATCAGAGGCGGAGAATCAGAGGCGGGTAATCAGATGCAGGGAATCAGAGGCAGGGAATCAGAGGCAGGGAATCTGAGGTAGGGAATATGAGGTAGGGAATCTGAGGTGGGGAATCAGAGGCGGGGAAACAGGCGGGTAAACAGAGGCGGGTAAACATAGGCGGGGAATCAGAGGCGGGGAATCAGAGGCGGGGAACCAGAGGCGGGGAATCAGAGGCGGGGAATCAGAGGCGGGGAATCAGAGGCGGGGAATCAGATGCGGGGAATCAGAGGCGGGGAATCAGAGGCGGGGTATCAGAGGAGGGGAATCAGAGGCGGGGAATCAGAGGGGGGAATCAGAGGAGGGGAATCAGAGGCGTGGAATCAGAGGCAGGGAATCAGAGGCGGGGAATCAGAAGTGGGGAATCAGATGTGGGGAATCAGAGGCAGGGAATCAGAGGCAGGGAATCAGAGGCGGGCAATCAGAAGTGGGGAATCAGAGGCGGGGAATCAGAGGCGGGGAATCAGAGGGGGTGAATCAGAGGCGGGGAATCAGAGGCAGGGAATCAGAGGCGGGGAATCAGAGGAGGGGACTCAAAGGTGGGGAAAGAGATGTGGGGAAACAGGCGGGTAAACAGAAGCGGGTAAACATAGGTGCATAAATAGAGGCGGCGAAAGAGATTGGCGAAACATAGTGGTTGGAACTTGTATGTTGAAAATGAGGTACACAGAACAGATCAAACAGAGTTGTTGAAATTGAGGGAGGGAAAGAGAGGCACGGAAAGAGTGGAGGGGAAAGAGTGCAGGCAAAAGAGAGGCGTAGAGACAGAGGTGGGGAATCAGAGGCTGGGAATCAGAGGCGGGGAATCAGAGGCATGGAATCAGATGAAGGGAATCGGAGGCAGGGAATCTGAGGCAGGGAATCAGCAAAAAGTTATTAGAGGCAGGGTATCAGAGGCGGGGAATCAGAGGCGGGGTATCAGATGCGGGTCATCAGAGGCGGGTAATCAGAGGCGGGGAATCAGAGGCGGGGTATCAGAGGCGGGGAAAGATATGTGGGGAAACGTAGGCCAGGAAAGTTGAGCGGAAAGGGAGGCAGTGAATCAGAGGTGGGGAATCAGAGGCGGGGAATCAGAGGCGGGGAATCAGAGGCGGGGAATCAGAGGCGGGGAATCAGAAGCGGGGAATCAGAGGTGGGAATCAGAGGCGGGGAATCAGAGGCGGAGAATCAGAGGCGGGCAATCAGATGCAGGGAATCAGAGGCAGGGAATCAGAGGCAGGGAATCAGAGGCAGGGAATCTGAGGTAGGGAATCTGAGGTGGGGAATCAGAGGCGGGGAAACAGGCGGGTAAACAGAGGCGGGTAAACATAGGCGGGGAATCAGAGGCGGGGAATCAGAGGCGGGGAACCAGAGGCGGGGAATCAGAGGCGGGGAATCAGAGGCGGGGAATCAGAGGCGGGGAATCAGATGCGGGGAATCAGAGGCGGGGAATCAGAGGCGGGGTATCAGAGGAGGGGAATCAGAGGCGGGGAATCAGAGGGGGGAATCAGAGGCGGGGAATCAGAGGCGTGGAATCAGAGGCGGGGAATCAGAGGCGGGGAATCAGAAGTGGGGAATCAGATGTGGGGAATCAGAGGCAGGGAATCAGAGGCAGGGAATCAGAGGCGGGCAATCAGAAGTGGGGAATCAGAGGCGGGGAATCAGAGGCGGGGAATCAGAGGCGGTGAATCAGAGGCGGGGAATCAGAGGTGGGGAATCAGAGGCGAGGAATCAGAGGCGGGGAATCAGAGGCAGGGAATCAGAGGCAGAGAATAAGAGGCAGGGAATCTGAGGCAGGGACTCAGAGGTGGGGAATCAGAGGCGGGGACTCAGAGGTGGGGAATCAGAGGTGGGGAATCAGAGGCAGGGAATCAGATGAAGGGAATCTGATGCAGGGAATCTGAGGCAGGGAATCTGTGGCAGGGAATCTGTGGCAGGGAATCTGATGCGGGCTATCAGAAGGGGGAAATGAGATGTGGGAAACGAGATGCAGAGAAAGAGGCACGGAAATAGAGGCAGGGAAAGAGAGGCAGGGAATCAGAGGCGGGGAATCAGAGGCGGGGAATCAGAGGCGGGGAATCAGAGGCGGGGAATCAGAGGCGGGGAATCAGAGGCGGGGAATCAGAGGCGGGGAATCAGAGGCAGGGAATCAGAGGCGGGCAATCAGAGGCGGCGAATCAGAGGCTTGGAATCAGAGGTGGGGAAAGAGATGTGGGGAAACGTAGGCCAGGAAAGTAGCGCGGAAAGGGAGGCGGTGAATCAGAGGCAGGGAATCAGAGGCGGGGAATGAGAGGCGGAGAATCAGAGGCGTGGAATCAGAGGTGGGGAAAGAGATGTGGGGAAACAGGCGGGTAAACAGAAGCGTGTAAACATAGGTGCATAAATAGAGGCGGCGAAAGAGATGGGCGAAACATTGTGGTTGGAACTTGTATGTTGTAAATGAGCTACACAGAACGGATCAAACAGAGTTGTTGAAATTGAGGGAGGGAAAGAGAGGCACGGAAAGATTGGAGGGGAAAGAGTGCAGGCAAAAGAGAGGCGTAGAGACAGAGGTGGGAATCAGTAGCGGGGAATCAGAGGCGGGGATTCAGAGGCAGGAAATCAGATGAAGGGAATCTGATGCAGGGAATCTGAGGCAGGGAATCGGATGCAGGGAATCTGAGGCAGGGAATCAGTAAAAAGTCATCAGAGGCAGGGTATCAGAGGCGGGGAATCAGAGGCGGGGTATCAGATGCGCATCATCAGAGGTGGGGAATCAGAGGCGGGGAATCAGAGGTGGGGTAACAGAGGCGGGGAAAGATATGTGGGGAAACGTAGGCCAGGAAAGTTGAGCGGAAAGGGAGGCAGGGAATCAGAGGCAGGGAATCAGAAGCAGGGAATCTGAGGCAGGGAATCTGAGGTGGGGAATCAGAGGCGGGGAAACAGGCGGGTAAACAGAGGCGGGTAAACATAGACGGTGAATAAGAGGCGGGGAATCAGAGGCAGGGAATCAGAGGTGGGGAATCAGAGGCGGGGAATCAGAGGCGGGGAATCAGAGTTGGGAATCAGAGGCGGGGAATCAGAGGCGGGGAATCAGAGGCAGGGAATCAGAGGCGGGCAATCAGAGGCGGCGAATCAGAGGCGTGGAATCAGAGGTGGGGAAAGAGATATGGGGAAACGTAGGCCAGGAAAGTTGCGCGGAAAGGGAGGCGGTGAATCAGAGGCGGGGAATCAGAGGCGGGGAATGAGAGGCGGGGAATCAGAGGCGTGGAATCAGAGGTGGGGAAAGAGATGTGGGGAAACAGGCGGGTAAACAGAAGCGGGTAAACATAGGTGCATAAATAGAGGCGGCGAAAGAGATTGGCGAAACATAGTGGTTGGAACTTGTATGTTGAAAATGAGGTACACAGAACAGATCAAACAGAGTTGTTGAAATTGAGGGAGGGAAAGAGATGCACGGAAAGAGTGGAGGGGAAAGAGTGCAGGCAAAAGAGAGGCGTAGAGACAGAGGTGGGGAATCAGAGGCTGGGAATCAGAGGCGGGGAATCAGAGGCAGGGAATCAGACGAAGGGAATCTGATGCAGGGAATCTGAGGCAGGGAATCTGAGGCAGGGAATCGGAGGCAGGGAATCTGAGGCAGGGAATCAGTAAAAAGTTATTAGAGGCAGGGTATCAGAGGCGGGGAATCAGAGGCGGGGTTTCAGATGCGGGTCATCAGAGGCGGGGAATCAGAGGCGGGGAATCAGAGGCGGGGTATCAGAGGGGGGGAAAGATATGTGGGGAAACGTAGGCCAGGAAAGTTGAGCGGAAAGGGAGGCAGTGAATCAGAGGTGGGGAATCAGAGGCGGGGAATCAGAGGTGGGGAATCAGAGGCGGGGAATCAGAGGCGGAGAATCAGATGCGGGTAATCAGATGCAGGGAATCAGAGGCAGGGAATCAGAGGCAGGGAATCTGAGGTAGGGAATATGAGGTAGGGAATCTGAGGTGGGGAATCAGAGGCGGGGAAACAGGCGGGTAAACAGAGGCGGGTAAACATAGGCGGGGAATCAGAGGCGGGGAATCAGAGGCGGGGAACCAGAGGCGGGGAATCAGAGGCGGGGAATCAGAAGCGGGGAATCAGAGGCGGGGAATCAGATGCGGGGAATCAGAGGCGGGGAATCAGAGGCGGGGTATCAGAGGAGGGGAATCAGAGGCGGGGAATCAGAGGGGGGAATCAGAGGCGGGGAATCAGAGGCGTGGAATCAGAGGCAGGGAATCAGAGGCGGGGAATCAGAAGTGGGGAATCAGATGTGGGGAATCAGAGGCAGGGAATCAGAGGCAGGGAATCAGAGGCGGGCAATCAGAAGTGGGGAATCAGAGGCGGGGAATCAGAGGCGGGGAATCAGAGGCGGTGAATCAGAGGCGGGGAATCAGAGGCAGGGAATCAGAGGCGGGGAATCAGAGGAGGGGACTCAAAGGTGGGGAAAGAGATGTGGGGAAACAGGCGGGTAAACAGAAGCGGGTAAACATAGGTGCATAAATAGAGGCGGCGAAAGAGATTGGCGAAACATAGTGGTTGGAACTTGTATGTTGAAAATGAGGTACACAGAACAGATCAAACAGAGTTGTTGAAATTGAGGGAGGGAAAGAGAGGCACGGAAAGAGTGGAGGGGAAAGAGTGCAGGCAAAAGAGAGGCGTAGAGACAGAGGTGGGGAATCAGAGGCTGGGAATCAGAGGCGGGGAATCAGAGGCAGGGAATCAGATGAAGGGAATCGGAGGCAGGGAATCTGAGGCAGGGAATCAGCAAAAAGTTATTAGAGGCAGGGTATCAGAGGCGGGGAATCAGAGGCGGGGTATCAGATGCGGGTCATCAGAGGCGGGTAATCAGAGGCGGGGAATCAGAGGCGGGGTATCAGAGGCGGGGAAAGATATGTGGGGAAACGTAGGCCAGGAAAGTTGAGCGGAAAGGGAGGCAGTGAATCAGAGGTGGGGAATCAGAGGCGGGGAATCAGAGGCGGGGAATCAGAGGCGGGGAATCAGAGGCGGGGAATCAGAAGCGGGGAATCAGAGGTGGGAATCAGAGGCGGGGAATCAGAGGCGGAGAATCAGAGGCGGGCAATCAGATGCAGGGAATCAGAGGCAGGGAATCAGAGGCAGGGAATCAGAGGCAGGGAATCTGAGGTAGGGAATCTGAGGTGGGGAATCAGAGGCGGGGAAACAGGCGGGTAAACAGAGGCGGGTAAACATAGGCGGGGAATCAGAGGCGGGGAATCAGAGGCGGGGAACCAGAGGCGGGGAATCAGAGGCGGGGAATCAGAGGCGGGGAATCAGATGCGGGGAATCAGAGGCGGGGAATCAGAGGCGGGGTATCAGAGGAGGGGAATCAGAGGCGGGGAATCAGAGGGGGGAATCAGAGGCGGGGAATCAGAGGCGTGGAATCAGAGGCGGGGAATCAGAGGCGGGGAATCAGAAGTGGGGAATCAGATGTGGGGAATCAGAGGCAGGGAATCAGAGGCAGGGAATCAGAGGCGGGCAATCAGAAGTGGGGAATCAGAGGCGGGGAATCAGAGGCGGGGAATCAGAGGCGGTGAATCAGAGGCGGGGAATCAGAGGCGGGGAATCAGAGGCGGGGAATCAGAGGCGTGGAATCAGAGGCGGGGAATCAGAGGCGCGGAATGAGAAGTGGGGAATCAGAGGTGGGGAATCAGAGGAGGGGAATCCGAGGCGGGGAATCAGAGGCGGGCAATCAGATGCAGGGAATCAGAGGCAGGGAATCAGAGGCAGGGAATCAGAGGCAGGGAATCAGATGAAGGGAATCTGATGCAGGGAATCTGAGGCAGGGAATCTGAGGCAGGGAATCGGAGGCAGGGAATCTGAGACGGGGATTCAGAGGCGGGGAATCAGAGGTGGGGAATCAGAGGCGGGTAATCAGAGGCGTGGAATCAGAGGCGGGGAATCAGAGGAGGGGAATCAGAGGCGGGTATTCAGTGGCGTGGAATCAGAGGTGGGGAATCAGAGGCGGGGAATCAGAGGTGGGGAATCAGAGGCGGGGATTCAGAGGCGGGGAATCAGAGGTGGGGAATCAGATTCGGGGAATCAGAGGCGGGGAATCAGAGGCGGGGTATCTGAGGAGGGGAATCAGAGGCGGGGAATCAGAGGCGGGGAATCAGAGGCGGGGAATCAGAGGCGTGGAATCAGAGGCGGGGTATCAGAGGAGGAGAATCAGAAGTGGGGAATCAGAGGTGGGGAATCAGAGGCGGGAAATCAGAGGCAAGGAATCAGAGGCGGGCAATCAGAGGTGGGGAATCAGAGGCGGGGAATCAGATGCGGGGAATCAGCGGCAGTGAATCAGAGGCGGGGAATCAGAGGCGGGGAATCAGAGACGGGGAATCTGAAGTGGGGAAGCAGAGGTGGGGAATCAGAGGTGGGGAATCAGAGGCGCGGAATCAGAGGTGGGGAATCAGAGGCGGGGAATCAGAGGCAGGGAATCAGAGGCGGGCAATCAGATGCAGGGAATCAGAGGCAGGGAATCAGAGGCAGGGAATCAGAGGCAGGGAATCTGAGACGGCGAATATGAGGTGGTGAATCAGAGGCGGGGAAACAGGCGGGTAAACAGAGGCGGGGAATCAGAGGCAGGGAATTAGATGAAGGGAATCTGATGCAGGGAATCTGAGGCAGGGAATCTGTGGCAGGGAATCTGATGCGGGTTATCAGAAGGGGGAAATGAGATGTGGGAAACGAGATGCAGAGAAAGAGGCAAGGAAATAGAGGCAGGGAAAGAGAGGCAGGGAATCAGAGGCGGGGAATAAGAGGTGGGGAATCTGAGGCGGGGAATCAGAGGCGGGGAATCAGAGGCGGGGAATCAGAGGCAGGGAATCAGAGTCAGGGAATCAGAGGCAGGAATCTGAGACGGCGAATATGAGGTGGTGAATCAGAGGCGGGGAAACAGGCGGGTAAACGGAGGCGGGGAATCAGAGGCAGGGAATCAGAGGCGGGGAATCAGAGGCAGGGAATCAGATGAAGGGAAACTGATGCAGGGAATCTGAGGCAGGGAATCTGAGGCAGGGAATCTGTGGCAGGGAATCTGTTGTGGGTTATCAGAAGGGGGAAATGAGATGTGAGAAAAGAGATGCAGAGAAAGAGGCACGGAAATAGAGGCAGGGAAAGAGAGGCAGGGTATCAGAGGCGGATAATCAGAGGTGTGGAGTCAGAGGCGGTGAATCAGCGACACAGAAAGAGAGGCGTGGAATCAGAGGTGCGGAATGAGAGCCGGTGAATCTGAGCCGGGAAATCAGAAGCAGAGCAACAGAGGAGGTGATACATGGGTGCGGAATCGGACGCGGGGAATCAGAAGTGGGGACTCAGAGGCAGGGAATCAGAGGCAGGGAATCAGAGGAGGGTTATCAGAGGCAGGGAATCAGAGGCGGGGAATCAGAGGCGAGGAATCAGAGGCGGGGAATCAGAGGCGGGGAATCAGAGGCGGAAAATCAGAGGCGGAGAAACAGAGGCAGGCAATCAGATGCAGGGAATCAGAGGCAGGGAATCAGAGGCAGAGAATCAGAGGCAGGGAATCTGAGGCAGGGACTCAGAGGTGGGGAATCAGAGGTGGGGATTCAGAGGCAGGGAATCAGATGAAGGGAATCTGATGCAGGGAATCTGAGGCAGGGAATCTGTGGCAGGGAATCTGTGGCAGGGAATCTGATGCGGGCTATCAGAAGGGGGAAATGAGATGTGGGAAACGAGATGCAGAGAAAGAGGCACGGAAATAGAGGCAGGGAAAGAGAGGCAGGGAATCAGAGGCGGGGAATCAGAGGCGGGGAATCAGAGGCGGGGAATCAGAGGCGGGGAATCAGAGGCGGGGAATCAGAGGCGGGGAATCAGAGGCGGGGAATCAGAGGCAGGGAATCAGAGGCGGGCAATCAGAGGCGGCGAATCAGAGGCTTGGAATCAGAGGTGGGGAAAGAGATGTGGGGAAACGTAGGCCAGGAAAGTAGCGCGGAAAGGGTGGCGGTGAATCAGAGGCAGGGAATCAGAGGCGGGGAATGAGAGGCGGAGAATCAGAGGCGTGGAATCAGAGGTGGGGATAGAGATGTGGGGAAACAGGCGGGTAAACAGAAGCGTGTAAACATAGGTGCATAAATAGAGGCGGCGAAAGAGATGGGCGAAACATAGTGGTTGGAACTTGTATGTTGAAAATGAGGTACACAGAACGGATCAAAGAGAGTTGTTGAAATTGAGGGAGGGAAAGAGAGGCACGGAAAGATTGGAGGGGAAAGAGTGCAGGCAAAAGAGAGGCGTAGAGACAGAGGTGGGAATCAGTAGCGGGGAATCAGAGGCGGGGATTCAGAGGCAGGAAATCAGATGAAGGGAGTCTGATGCAGGGAATCTGAGGCAGGGAATCGGACGCAGGGAATCTGAGGCAGGGAATCAGTAAAAAGTCATCAGAGGCAGGGTATCAGAGGCTGGGAATCAGAGGCGGGGTATCAGATGCGCATCATCAGAGGCGGGGAATCAGAGGCGGGGAATCAGAGGTGGGGTATCAGAGGCGGGGAAAGATATGTGGGGAAACGTAGGCCAGGAAAGTTGAGCGGAAAGGGAGGCAGGGAATCAGAGGCAGGGAATCAGAAGCAGGGAATCTGAGGCAGGGAATCTGAGGTGGGGAATCAGAGGCGGGGAAACAGGTGGGTAAACAGAGGCGGGTAAACATAGACGGTGAATAAGAGGCGGGGAATCAGAGGCAGGGAATCAGAGGCGGGGAATCAGAGGTGGGGAATCAGAGGCGGGGAATCAGAGTTGGGAATCAGAGGCGGGGAATCAGAGGTGGGGAATCAGAGGCAGGGAATCAGAGGCGGGCAATCAGAGGCGGCGAATCAGAGGCGTGGAATCAGAGGTGGGGAAAGAGATGTGGGGAAACGTAGCCCAGGAAAGTTTCGCGGAAAGGGAGGCGGTGAATCAGAGGCGGGGAATCAGAGGCGGGGAATCAGAGGCGGGGAATCAGAGGCGTGGAATCAGAGGTGGGGAAAGAGATGTGGGGAAACAGGCGGGTAAACAGAAGCGGGTAACCATAGGTGCATAAATAGAGGCGGCGAAAGAGATTGGCGAAACATAGTGGTTGGAACTTGTAGGTTGAAAATGAGGTACACAGAACAGATCAAACAGAGTTGTTGAAATTGAGGGAGGGAAAGAGAGGCACGGAAAGAGTGGAGGGGAAAGAGTGCAGGCAAAAGAGAGGCGTAGAGACAGAGGTGGGGAATCAGAGGCTGGGAATCAGAGGCGGGGAATCAGAGGCAGGGAATCAGATGAAGGGAATCTGATGCAGGGAATCTGAGGCAGGGAATCTGAGGCAGGGAATCGGAGGCAGGGAATCTGAGGCAGGGAATCAGTAAAAAGTTATTAGAGGCAGGATATCAGAGGCGGGGAATCAGAGGCGGGGTTTCAGATGCGGGTCATCAGAGGCGGGGAATCAGAGGCGGGGAATCAGAGGCGGGGTATCAGAGGCGGGGAAAGATATGTGGGGAAACGTAGGCCAGGAAAGTTGAGCGGAAAGGGAGGCAGTGAATCAGAGGTGGGGAATCAGAGGCGGGGAATCAGAGGCGGGGAATCAGAGGCGGGGAATCAGAGGCGGGGAATCAGAAGCGGGGAATCAGAGGTGGGGAATCAGAGGCGGGGAATCAGAGGCGGAGAATCAGAGGCGGGCAATCAGATGCAGGGAATCAGAGGCAGGGAATCAGAGGCAGGGAATCTGAGGTAGGGAATATGAGGTAGGGAATCTGAGGTGGGGAATCAGAGGCGGGGAAACAGGCGGGTAAACAGAGGCGGGTAAACATAGGCGGGGAATCAGAGGCGGGGAATCAGAGGCGGGGAACCAGAGGCGGGGAATCAGAGGCGGGGAATCAGAGGCGGGGAATCAGAGGCGGGGAATCAGATGCGGGGAATCAGAGGTGGGGAATCAGAGGCGGGGTATCAGAGGAGGGGAATCAGAGGCGGGGAATCAGAGGGGGGTATCAGAGGCGGGGAATCAGAGGCGTGGAATCAGAGGCAGGGAATCAGAGGCGGGGAATCAGAAGTGGGGAATCAGAGGCGGGGAATCAGAGGCGGGGAATCAGAGGCGGTGAATCAGAGGCGGGGAATCAGAGGCGGGGAATCAGAGGCGGGGAATCAGAGGAGGGGAATCAGAGGTGGGGAAAGAGATGTGGGGAAACAGGCGGGTAAACAGAAGCGGGTAAACATAGGTGCATAAATAGAGGCGGCGAAAAAGATTGGCGAAACATAGTGGTTGGAACTTGTATGTTGAAAATGAGGTACACAGAACAGATCAAACAGAGTTGTTGAAATTGAGGGAGGGAAAGGGAGGCACGGAAAGAGTGGAGGGGAAAGAGTGCAGGCAAAAGAGAGGCGTAGAGACAGAGGTGGGGAATCAGAGGCTGGGAATCAGAGGCGGGGAATCAGAGGCAGGGAATCAGATGAAGGGAATCTGATGCAGGGAATCTGAGGCAGGGAATCTGAGGCAGGGAATCGGAGGCAGGGAATCTGAGGCAGGGAATCAGTAAAAAGTTATTAGAGGCAGGGTATCAGAGGCGGGGAATCAGAGGCGGGGTATCAGATGCGGGTCATCAGAGGCGGGGAATCAGAGGCGGGGAATCAGAGGCGGGGTATCAGAGGCGGGGAAAGATATGTGGGGAAACGTAGGCCAGGAAAGTTGAGCGGAAAGGGAGGCAGTGAATCAGAGGTGGGGAATCAGAGGCGGGGAATCAGAGGCGGGGAATCAGAGGCGGGGAATCAGAGGCGGGGAATCAGAAGCGGGGAATCAGAGGTGGGAATCAGAGGCGGGGAATCAGAGGCGGAGAATCAGAGGCGGGCAATCAGATGAAGGGAATCAGAGGCAGGGAATCAGAGGCAGGGAATCGGATGCAGGGAATCTGAGGCAGGGAATCAGTAAAAAGTCATCAGAGGCAGGGTATCAGAGGCGGGGAATCAGAGGCGGGGTATCAGATGCGCATCATCAGAGGCGGGGAATCAGAGGCGGGGAATCAGAGGTGGGGTATCAGAGGCGGGGAAAGATATGTGGGGAAACGTAGGCCAGGAAAGTTGAGCGGAAAGGGAGGCAGGGAATCAGAGGCAGGGAATCAGAAGCAGGGAATCTGAGGCAGGGAATCTGAGGTGGGGAATCAGAGGCGGGGAAACAGGCGGGTAAACAGAGGCGGGTAAACATAGACGGTGAATAAGAGGCGGGGAATCAGAGGCAGGGAATCAGAGGTGGGGAATCAGAGGCGGGGAATCAGAGGCGGGGAATCAGAGTTGGGAATCAGAGGCGGGGAATCAGAGGCGGGGAATCAGAGGCAGGGAATCAGAGGCGGGCAATCAGAGGCGGCGAATCAGAGGCGTGGAATCAGAGGTGGGGAAAGAGATATGGGGAAACGTAGGCCAGGAAAGTTGCGCGGAAAGGGAGGCGGTGAATCAGAGGCGGGGAATCAGAGGCGGGGAATGAGAGGCGGGGAATCAGAGGCGTGGAATAAGAGGTGGGGAAAGAGATGTGGGGAAACAGGCGGGTAAACAGAAGCGGGTAAACATAGGTGCATAAATAGAGGCGGCGAAAGAGATTGGCGAAACATAGTGGTTGGAACTTTTATGTTGAAAATGAGGAACACAGAACAGATCAAACAGAGTTGTTGAAATTGAGGGAGGGAAAGAGATGCACGGAAAGAGTGGAGGGGAAAGAGTGCAGGCAAAAGAGAGGCGTAGTGGCAGAGGTGGGGAATCAGAGGCTGGGAATCAGAGGCGGGGAATCAGAGGCAGGGAATCAGATGAAGGGAATCTGATGCAGGGAATCTGAGGCAGGGAATCTGAGGCAGGGAATCGGAGGCAGGGAATCTGAGGCAGGGAATCAGTAAAAAGTTATTAGAGGCAGGGTATCAGAGGCGGGGAATCAGAGGCGGGGTTTCAGATGCGGGTCATCAGAGGCGGGGAATCAGAGGCGGGGAATCAGAGGCGGGGTATCAGAGGCGGGGAAAGATATGTGGGGAAACGTAGGCCAGGAAAGTTGAGCGGAAAGGGAGGCAGTGAATCAGAGGTGGGGAATCAGAGGCGGGGAATCAGAGGTGGGGAATCAGAGGCGGGGAATCAGAGGCGGAGAATCAGAGGCGGGTAATCAGATGCAGGGAGTCAGAGGCAGGGAATCAGAGGCAGGGAATCTGAGGTAGGGAATATGAGGTAGGGAATCTGAGGTGGGGAATCAGAGGCGGGGAAACAGGCGGGTAAACAGAGGCGGGTAAACATAGGCGGGGAATCAGAGGCGGGGAATCAGAGGCGGGGAACCAGAGGCGGGGAATCAGAGGCGGGGAATCAGAGGCGGGGAATCAGAGGCGGGGAATCAGATGCGGGGAATCAGAGGCGGGGAATCAGAGTCGGGGTATCAGAGGAGGGGAATCAGAGGCGGGGAATCAGAGGGGGGAATCAGAGGCGGGGAATCAGAGGCGTGGAATCAGAGGCAGGGAATCAGAGGCGGGGAATCAGAAGTGGGGAATCAGATGTGGGGAATCAGAGGCAGGGAATCAGAGGCAGGGAATCAGAGGCGGGCAATCAGAAGTGGGGAATCAGAGGCGGGGAATCAGAGGCGGGGAATCAGAGGCGGTGAATCAGAGGCGGGGAATCAGAGGCAGGGAATCAGAGGCGGGGAATCAGAGGAGGGGAATCAAAGGTGGGGAAAGAGATGTGGGGAAACAGGCGGGTAAACAGAAGCGGGTAAACATAGGTGCATAAATAGAGGCGGCGAAAGAGATTGGCGAAACATAGTGGTTGGAACTTGTATGTTGAAAATGAGGTACACAGAACAGATCAAACAGAGTTGTTGAAATTGAGGGAGGGAAAGAGAGGCACGGAAAGAGTGGAGGGGAAAGAGTGCAGGCAAAAGAGAGGCGTAGAGACAGAGGTGGGGAATCAGAGGCTGGGAATCAGAGGCGGGGAATCAGAGGCAGGGAATCAGATGAAGGGAATCGGAGGCAGGGAATCTGAGGCAGGGAATCAGCAAAAAGTTATTAGAGGCAGGGTATCAGAGGCGGGGAATCAGAGGCGGGGTATCAGATGCGGGTCATCAGAGGCGGGTAATCAGAGGCGGGGAATCAGAGGCGGGGTATCAGAGGCGGGGAAAGATATGTGGGGAAACGTAGGCCAGGAAAGTTGAGCGGAAAGGGAGGCAGTGAATCAGAGGTGGGGAATCAGAGGCGGGGAATCAGAGGCGGGGAATCAGAGGCGGGGAATCAGAGGCGGGGAATCAGATGCGGGGAATCAGAGGTGGGGATCAGAGGCGGGGAATCAGAGGCGGAGAATCAGAGGCGGGCAATCAGATGCAGGGAATCAGAGGCAGGGAATCAGAGGCAGGGAATCAGAGGCAGGGAATCTGAGGTAGGGAATCTGAGGTGGGGAATCAGAGGCGGGGAAACAGGCGGGTAAACAGAGGCGGGTATACATAGGCGGGGAATCAGAGGCGGGGAATCAGAGGCGGGGAACCAGAGGCGGGGAATCAGAGGCGGGGAATCAGAGGCGGGGAATCAGAGGCGGGGAATCAGATGCGGGGAATCAGAGGCGGGGAATCAGAGGCGGGGTATCAGAGGAGGGGAATCAGAGGCGGGGAATCAGAGGGGGGAATCAGAGGCGGGGAATCAGAGGCGTGGAATCAGAGGCGGGGAATCAGAGGCGGGGAATCAGAAGTGGGGAATCAGATGTGGGGAATCAGAGGCAGGGAGTCAGAGGCAGGGAATCAGAGGCAGGCAATCAGAAGTGGGGAATCAGAGGCGGGGAATCAGAGGCGGGGAATCAGAGGCGGTGAATCAGAGGCGGGGAATCAGAGGCGGGGAATCAGAGGCGGGGAATCAGAGGCGTGGAATCAGAGGCGGGGAATCAGAGGCGGGGAATGAGAAGTGGGGAATCAGAGGTGGGGAATCAGAGGAGGGGAATCAGAGGCGGGGAATCAGAGGCGGGCAATCAGATGCAGGGAATCAGAGGCAGGGAATCAGAGGCAGGGAATCAGAGGCAGGGAATCTGAGGCAGGGAATTTGTGGTGGGGAATCAGAGGCGGGAAAACAGGCGGGTAAACAGAGGCGGGTAAACATAGGCGGGGAATCAGAGGCAGGGAATCAGAGTCGGGGAATCAGAGACGGGGATTCAGAGGCGGGGAATCAGAGGTGGGGAATCAGAGGCGGGTAATCAGAGGCGTGGAATCAGAGGCGGGGAATCAGAGGAGGGGAATCAGAGGCGGGTATTCAGTGGCGTGGAATCAGAGGTGGGGAATCAGAGGCGGGGAATCAGAGGTGGGGAATCAGAGGCGGGGATTCAGAGGCGGGGAATCAGAGGTGGGGAATCAGATTCGGGGAATCAGAGGCGGGGAATCAGAGGCGGGGTATCTGAGGAGGGGAATCAGAGGCGGGGAATCAGAGGCGGGGAATCTGAGGCGGGGAATCAGAGGCGTGGAATCAGAGGCGGGGTATCAGCGGAGGAGAATCAGAAGTGGGGAATCAGAGGTGGGGAATCAGAGGCGGGAAATCAGAGGCAAGGAATCAGAGGCGGGCAATCAGAGGTGGGGAATCAGAGGCGGGGAATCAGATGCGGGGAATCAGCGGCGGTGAATCAGAGGCGGGGAATCAGAGGCGGGGAATCAGAGACGGGGAATCTGAAGTGGGGAAGCAGAGGTGGGGAATCAGAGGTGGGGAATCAGAGGCGCGGAATCAGAGGTGGGGAATCAGAGGCGGGGAATCAGAGGCAGGGAATCAGAGGCGGGCAATCAGATGCAGGGAATCAGAGGCAGGGAATCAGAGGCAGGGAATCAGAGGCAGGGAATCTGAGACGGCGAATATGAGGTGGTGAATCAGAGGCGGGGAAACAGGCGGGTAAACAGAGGCGGGGAATCAGAGGCAGGGAATTAGATGAAGGGAATCTGATGCAGGGAATCTGAGGCAGGGAATCTGTGGCAGGGAATCTGATGCGGGTTATCAGAAGGGGGAAATGAGATGTGGGAAACGAGATGCAGAGAAAGAGGCAAGGAAATAGAGGCAGGGAAAGAGAGGCAGGGAATCAGAGGCGGGGAATAAGAGGTGGGGAATCTGAGGCGGGGAATCAGGCGGGGAATCAGAGGCGGGGAATCAGAGGCAGGGAATCAGAGTCAGGGAATCAGAAACAGGAATCTGAGACGGCGAATATGAGGTGGTGAATCAGAGGCGGGGAAACAGGCGGGTAAACAGAGGCGGGGAATCAGAGGCAGGGAATCAGAGGCGGGGAATCAGAGGCAGGGAATCAGATGAAGGGAAACTGATGCAGGGAATCTGAGGCAGGGAATCTGAGGCAGGGAATCTGTGGCAGGGAATCTGTTGTGGGTTATCAGAAGGGGGAAATGAGATGTGAGAAAAGAGATGCAGAGAAAGAGGCACGGAAATAGAGGCAGGGAAAGAGAGCCAGGGTATCAGAGGCGGGTAATCAGAGGTGTGGAGTCAGAGGCGGTGAATCAGCGACACAGAAAGAGAGGCGTGGAATCAGAGGTGCGGAATGAGAGCCGGTGAATCTGAGCCGGGAAATCAGAAGCAGAGCAACAGAGGAGGTGATACATGGGTGCGGAATCGGACGCGGGGAATCTGAAGTGGGGACTCAGAGGCAGGGAATCAGAGGCAGGGAATCAGAGGAGGGTTATCAGAGGCAGGGAATCAGAGGCGGGGAATCAGAGGCGAGGAATCAGAGGCGGGGAATCAGAGGCGGGGAATCAGAGGCGGAAAATCAGAGGCGGAGAAACAGAGGCAGGCAATCAGATGCAGGGAATCAGAGGCAGGGAATCAGAGGCAGAGAATCAGAGGCAGGGAATCTGAGGCAGGGACTCAGAGGTGGGGAATCAGAGGTGGGGATTCAGAGGCAGGGAATCAGATGAAGGGAATCTGATGCAGGGAATCTGAGGCAGGGAATCTGTGGCAGGGAATCTGTGGCAGGGAATCTGATGCGGGCTATCAGAAGGGGGAAATGAGATGTGGGAAACGAGATGCAGAGAAAGAGGCACGGAAATAGAGGCAGGGAAAGAGAGGCAGGGAATCAGAGGCGGGGAATCAGAGGCGGGGAATCAGAGGCGGGGAATCAGAGGCGGGGAATCAGAGGCGGGGAATCAGAGGCGGGGAATCAGAGGCGGGGAATCAGAGGCAGGGAATCAGAGGCGGGCAATCAGAGGCGGCGAATCAGAGGCTTGGAATCAGAGGTGGGGAAAGAGATGTGGGGAAACGTAGGCCAGGAAAGTAGCGCGGAAAGGGTGGCGGTGAATCAGAGGCAGGGAATCAGAGGCGGGGATTGAGAGGCGGAGAATCAGAGGCGTGGAATCAGAGGTGGGGATAGAGATGTGGGGAAACAGGCGGGTAAACAGAAGCGTGTAAACATAGGTGCATAAATAGAGGCGGCGAAAGAGATGGGCGAAACATAGTGGTTGGAACTTGTATGTTGAAAATGAGGTACACAGAACGGATCAAACAGAGTTGTTGAAATTGAGGGAGGGAAAGAGAGGCACGGAAAGATTGGAGGGGAAAGAGTGCAGGCAAAAGAGAGGCGTAGAGACAGAGGTGGGAATCAGTAGCGGGTAATCAGAGGCGGGGATTCAGAGGCAGGAAATCAGATCAAGGGAGTCTGATGCAGGGAATCTGAGGCAGGGAATCGGACGCAGGGAATCTGAGGCAGGGAATCAGTAAAAAGTCATCAGAGGCAGGGTATCAGAGGCTGGGAATCAGAGGCGGGTATCAGATGCGCATCATCAGAGGCGGGGAATCAGAGGCGGGGAATCAGAGGTGGGGTATCAGAGGCGGGGAAAGATATGTGGGGAAACGTAGGCCAGGAAAGTTGAGCGGAAAGGGAGGCAGGGAATCAGAGGCAGGGAATCAGAAGCAGGGAATCTGAGGCAGGGAATCTGAGGTGGGGAATCAGAGGCGGGGAAACAGGTGGGTAAACAGAGGCGGGTAAACATAGACGGTGAATAAGAGGCGGGGAATCAGAGGCAGGGAATCAGAGGCGGGGAATCAGAGGTGGGGAATCAGAGGCGGGGAATCAGAGTTGGGAATCAGAGGCGGGGAATCAGAGGCGGGGAATCAGAGGCAGGGAATCAGAGGCGGGCAATCAGAGGCGGCGAATCAGAGGCGTGGAATCAGAGGTGGGGAAAGAGATGTGGGGAAACGTAGGCCAGGAAAGTTTCGCGGAAAGGGAGGCGGTGAATCAGAGGCGGGGAATCAGAGGCGGGGAATCAGAGGCGGGGAATCAGAGGCGTGGAATCAGAGGTGGGGAAAGAGATGTGGGGAAACAGGCGGGTAAACAGAAGCGGGTAACCATAGGTGCATAAATAGAGGCGGCGAAAGAGATTGGCGAAACATAGTGGTTGGAACTTGTAGGTTGAAAATGAGGTACACAGAACAGATCAAACAGAGTTGTTGAAATTGAGGGAGGGAAAGAGAGGCACGGAAAGAGTGGAGGGGAAATAGTGCAGGCAAAAGAGAGGCGTAGAGACAGAGGTGGGGAATCAGAGGCTGGGAATCAGAGGCGGGGAATCAGAGGCAGGGAATCAGATGAAGGGAATCTGATGCAGGGAATCTGAGGCAGGGAATCTGAGGCAGGGAATCGGAGGCAGGGAATCTGAGGCAGGGAATCAGTAAAAAGTTATTAGAGGCAGGATATCAGAGGCGGGGAATCAGAGGCGGGGTTTCAGATGCGGGTCATCAGAGGCGGGGAATCAGAGGCGGGGAATCAGAGGCGGGGTATCAGAGGCGGGGAAAGATATGTGGGGAAACGTAGGCCAGGAAAGTTGAGCGGAAAGGGAGGCAGTGAATCAGAGGTGGGGAATCAGAGGCGGGGAATCAGAGGCGGGGAATCAGAGGCGGGGAATCAGAGGCGGGGAATCAGAAGCGGGGAATCAGAGGTGGGGAATCAGAGGCGGGGAATCAGAGGTGGAGAATCAGAGGCGGGCAATCAGATGCAGGGAATCAGAGGCAGGGAATCAGAGGCAGGGAATCTGAGGTAGGGAATATGAGGTAGGGAATCTGAGGTGGGGAATCAGAGGCGGGGAAACAGGCGGGTAAACAGAGGCGGGTAAACATAGGCGGGGAATCAGAGGCGGGGAATCAGAGGCGGGGAACCAGAGGCGGGGAATCAGAGGCGGGGAATCAGAGGCGGGGAATCAGAGGCGGGGAATCAGATGCGGGGAATCAGAGGCGGGGAATCAGAGGCGGGGTATCAGAGGAGGGGAATCAGAGGCGGGGAATCAGAGGGGGGTATCAGAGGCGGGGAATCAGAGGCGTGGAATCAGAGGCAGGGAATCAGAGGCGGGGAATCAGAAGTGGGGAATCAGAGGCGGGGAATCAGAGGCGGGGAATCAGAGGCGGTGAATCAGAGGCGGGGATTCAGAGGCGGGGAATCAGAGGCGGGGAATCAGAGGAGGGGAATCAGAGGTGGGGAAAGAGATGTGGGGAAACAGGCGGGTAAACAGAAGCGGGTAAACATAGGTGCATAAATAGAGGCGGCGAAAAAGATTGGCGAAACATAGTGGTTGGAACTTGTATGTTGAAAATGAGGTACACAGAACAGATCAAACAGAGTTGTTGAAATTGAGGGAGGGAAAGGGAGGCACGGAAAGAGTGGAGGGGAAAGAGTGCAGGCAAAAGAGAGGCGTAGAGACAGAGGTGGGGAATCAGAGGCTGGGAATCAGAGGCGGGGAATCAGAGGCAGGGAATCAGATGAAGGGAATCTGATGCAGGGAATCTGAGGCAGGGAATCTGAGGCAGGGAATCGGAGGCAGGTAATCTGAGGCAGGGAATCAGTAAAAAGTTATTAGAGGCAGGGTATCAGAGGCGGGGAATCAGAGGCGGGGTATCAGATGCGGGTCATCAGAGGCGGGGAATCAGAGGCGGGGAATCAGAGGCGGGGTATCAGAGGCGGGGAAAGATATGTGGGGAAACGTAGGCCAGGAATGTTGAGCGGAAAGGGAGGCAGTGAATCAGAGGTGGGGAATCAGAGGCGGGGAATCAGAGGCGGGGAATCAGAGGCGGGGAATCAGAGGCGGGGAATCAGAAGCGGGGAATCAGAGGTGGGAATCAGAGGCGGGGAATCAGAGGCGGAGAATCAGAGGCGGGCAATCAGATGCAGGGAATCAGAGGCAGGGAATCAGAGGCAGGGAATCAGAGGCAGGGAATCTGAGGTAGGGAATCTGAGGTGGGGAATCAGAGGCGGGGAAACAGGCGGGTAAACAGAGGCGGGTAAACATAGGCGGGGAATCAGAGGCGGGGAATCAGAGGCGGGGAACCAGAGGCGGGGAATCAGAGGCGGGGAATCAGAGGCGGGGAATCAGAGGCGGGGAATCAGATGCGGGGAATCAGAGGCGGGGAATCAGAGGCGGTGTATCAGAGGAGGGGAATCAGAGGCGGGGAATCAGAGGGGGGAATCAGAGGCGGGGAATCAGAGGCGTGGAATCAGAGGCGGGGAATCAGAGGCGGGGAATCAGAAGTGGGGAATCAGATGTGGGGAATCAGAGGCAGGGAATCAGAGGCAGGGAATCAGAGGCGGGCAATCAGAAGTGGGGATTCAGAGGCGGGGAATCAGAGGCGGGGAATCAGAGGCGGTGAATCAGAGGCGGGGAATCAGAGGCGGGGAATCAGAGGCGGGGAATCAGAGGCGTGGAATCAGAGGCGGGGAATCAGAGGCGGGGAATGAGAAGTGGGGAATCAGAGGTGGGGAATCAGAGGAGGGGAATCAGAGGCGGGGAATCAGAGGCGGGCAATCAGATGCAGGGAATCAGAGGCAGGGAATCAGAGGCAGGGAATCAGAGGCAGGGAATCTGAAGCAGGGAATTTGTGGTGGGGAATCAGAGGCGGGAAAACAGGCGGGTAAACAGAGGCGGGTAAACATAGGCGGGGAATCAGAGGCAGGGAATCAGAGTCGGGGAATCAGAGACGGGGATTCAGAGGCGGGGAATCAGAGGTGGGGAATCAGAGGCGGGTAATCAGAGGCGTGGAATCAGAGGCGGGGAATCAGAGGAGGGGAATCAGAGGCGGGTAATCAGTGGTGTGAAATCAGAGGTGGGGAATCAGAGGCGGGGAATCAGAGGTGGGGAATCAGAGGCGGGGATTCAGAGGCGGGGAATCAGAGGCGGGGAATCAGATGCGGGGAATCAGAGGCGGGGAATCAGAGGCGGGGTATCTGAGGAGGGGAATCAGAGGCGGGGAATCAGAGGCGGGGAATCAGAGGCGGGGAATCAGAGGCGTGGAATCAGAGGCGGGGAATCAGAGGAGGGGAATCAGAAGTGGGGAATCAGAGGTGGGGAATCAGAGGCGGGAAATCAGAGGCAAGGAAACAGAGGCGGGCAATCAGAGGTGGGGAATCAGAGGCGGGGAATCAGATGCGGGGAATCAGAGGCGGTGAATCAGAGGCGGGGAATCAGAGGCGGGGATTCAGTGACGGGGAATCAGAAGTGGGGAAGCAGAGGTGGGGAATCAGAGGTGGGGAATCAGAGGCGCGGAATCAGAGGCGGGGAATCAGAGGCGGGGAATCAGAGGCAGGGAATCAGAGGCGGGCAATCAGATGCAGGGAATCAGAGGCAGGGAATCAGAGGCAGGGAATCTGAGACGGCGAATATGAGGTGGTGATTCAGAGGCGGGGAAACAGGCGGGTAAACTGAGGCGGGGAATCAGATGCAGGGAATCAGAGGCGGGGAATCAGAGGCAGGGAATTAGATGAAGGGAATCTGATGCAGGGAATCTGAGGCAGGGAATCTGTGGCAGGGAATCTGATGCGGGTTATCAGAAGGGGGAAATGAGATGTGGGAAACGAGATGCAGAGAAAGAGGCAAGGAAATAGAGTCAGGGAAAGAGAGGCAGGGAATCAGAGGCGGGGAATAAGAGGCGGGGAATCAGAGGCGGGGAATCAGAGGCGGGGAATCAGAGGCGGGGAATCAGAGGCAGGGAATCAGAGTCAGGGAATCAGAGGCAGGGAATCTGAGACGGCGAATATGAGGTGGTGAATCAGAGGCGGGGAAACAGGCGGGTAAACAGAGGCGGGGAATCAGAGGCAGGGAATCAGAGGCGGGGAATCAGAGGCAGGGAATCAGATGAAGGGAAACTGATGCAGGGAATCTGAGGCAGGGAATCTGAGGCAGGGAATCTGTGGCAGGGAATCTGATGTGGGTTATCAGAAGGGGGAAATGAGATGTGAGAAAAGAGATGCAGAGAAAGAGGCACGGAAATAGAGGCAGGGAAAGAGAGGCAGGGTATCAGAGGCGGGTAATCAGAGGTGTGGAGTCAGAGGCGGTGAATCAGCGACACAGAAAGAGAGGCGTGGAATCAGAGGTGCGGAACGAGAGCCGGTGAATCTGAGCCGGGAAATCAGAAGCAGAGCAACAGAGGAGGTGATACATGGGTGCGGAATCGGACGCGGGGAATCAGAAGTGGGGACTCAGAGGCAGGGAATCAGAGGCAGGGAATCAGAGGAGGGTTATCAGAGGCAGGGAATCAGAGGCGGGGAATCAGAGGCGAGGAATCAGAGGCGGGGAATCAGAGGCGGGGAATCAGAGGCGGAAAATCAGAGGCGGAGAAACAGAGGCAGGCAATCAGATGCAGGGAATCAGAGGCAGGGAATCAGAGGCAGAGAATCAGAGGCAGGGAATCTGAGGCAGGGACTCAGAGGTGGGGAATCAGAGGTGGGGAATCAGAGGCAGGGAATCAGATGAAGGGAATCTGATGCAGGGAATCTGAGGCAGGAAATCTGTGGCAGGGAATCTGTGGCAGGGAATCTGATGCGGGCTATCAGAAGGGGGAAATGAGATGTGGGAAACGAGATGCAGAGAAAGAGGCACGGAAATAGAGGCAGGGAAAGAGAGGCAGGGAATCAGAGGCGGGGAATCAGAGGCGGGGAATCAGAGGCGGGGAATCAGAGGTGGGGAATCAGAGGCGGGGAATCAGAGGCGGGGAATCTGAGGCGGGGAATCAGAGGCAGGGAATCAGAGGTGGGGAAAGAGATGTGGGGAAACGTAGGCCAGGAAAGTAGCGCGGAAAGGGAGGCGGTGAATCAGAGGCAGGGAATCAGAGGCGGGGAATGAGAGGCGGGGAATCAGAGGCGTGGAATCAGAGGTGGGGAAAGAGATGTGGGGAAACAGGCGGGTAAACAGAAGCGTGTAAACATAGGTGCATAAATAGAGGCGGCGAAAGAGATGGGCGAAACATAGTGGTTGGAACTTGTATGTTGAAAATGAGGTACACAGAACGGATCAAACAGAGTTGTTGAAATTGAGGGAGGGAAAGAGAGGCACGGAAAGATTGGAGGGGAATGAGTGCAGGCAAAAGAGAGGCGTAGAGACAGAGGTGGGAATCAGTAGCGGGTAATTAGAGGCGGGGATTCAGAGGCAGGAAATCAGATGAAGGGAATCTGATGCAGGGAATCTGAGGCAGGGAATCGGATGCAGGGAATCTGAGGCAGGGAATCAGTAAAAAGTTATCAGAGGCAGGGTATCAGAGACGGGGAATCAGAGGCGGGGTATCAGATGCGCATCATCAGAGGCGGGGAATCAGAGGCGGGGAATCAGAGGTGGGGTATCAGAGGCGGGGAAAGATATGTGGGGAAACGTAGGCCAGGAAAGTTGAGCGGAAAGGGAGGCAGGGAATCAGAGGCAGGGAATCAGAAGCAGGGAATCTGAGGCAGGGAATCTGAGGTGGGGAATCAGAGGCGGGGAAACAGGCGGGTAAACAGAGGCGGGTAAACATAGACGGTGAGTAAGAGGCGGGGAATCAGAGGCAGGGAATCAGAGGCGGGGAATCAGAGGCGGGGAATCAGAAGCGGGGAATCAGAGTTGGGAATCAGAGGCGGGGAATCAGAGGCGGGGAATCAGAGGCAGGGAATCAGAGGCGGGCAATCAGAGGCGGCGAATCAGAGGCGTGGAATCAGAGGTGGGGAAAGAGATGTGGGGAAATGTAGGCCAGGAAAGTTGCGCGGAAAGTGAGGCGGTGAATCAGAGGCGGGGAATCAGAGGCGAGAAATGAGAGGCAGGGAATCAGAGGCGTGGAATCAGAGGTGGGGAAAGAGATGTGGGGAAACAGGCGGGTAAACAGAAGCGGGTAAACATAGGTGCATAAATAGAGGCGGCGAAAGAGATTGGCGAAACATAGTGGTTGGAACGTGTATGTTGAAAATGAGGTACACAGAACAGATCAAACAGAGTTGTTGAAATTGAGGGAGGGAAAGAGAGGCACGGAAAGAGTGGAGGGGAAAGAGTGCAGGCAAAAGAGAGGCGTAGAGACAGAGGTGGGGAATCAGAGGCTGGGAATCAGAGGCGGGGAATCAGAGGCAGGGAATCAGATGAAGGGAATCTGATGCAGGGAATCTGAGGCAGGGAATCTGAGGCAGGGAATCGGAGGCAGGGAATCTGAGGCAGGGAATCAGTAAAAAGTTATTAGAGGCAGGGTATCAGAGGCGGGGAATCAGAGGCGGGGTTTCAGATGCGGGTCATCAGAGGCGGGGAATCAGAGGTGGGGAATCAGAGGCGGGGTATCAGAGGCGGGGAAAGATATGTGGGGAAACGTAGGCCAGGAAAGTTGAGCGGAAAGGGAGGCAGTGAATCAGAGGTGGGGAATCAGAGGCGGGGAATCAGAGGCGGGGAATCAGAGGCGGGGAATCAGAGGCGGGGAATCAGAAGCGGGGAATCAGAGGTGGGGAATCAGAGGCGGGGAATCAGAGGCGGAGAATCAGAGGCGGGCAATCAGATGCAGGGAATCAGAGGCAGGGAATCAGAGTCAGGGAATCAGAGGCAGGGAATCTGAGGTAGGGAATCTGAGGTGGGGAATCAGAGGCGGGGAAACAGGCGGGTAAACAGAGGCGGGTAAACATAGGCGGGGAATCAGAGGCGGGGAATCAGAGGCGGGGAACCAGAGGCGGGGAATCAGAGGCGGGGAATCAGAGGCGGGGAATCAGAGGCGGGGAATCAGATGCGGGGAATCAGAGGTGGGGAATCAGAGGCGGGGTATCAGAGGAGGGGAATCAGAGGCGGGGAATCAGAGGGGGGAATCAGAGGCGGGGAATCAGAGGCGTGGAATCAGAGGCAGGGAATCAGAGGCGGGGAATCAGAAGTGGGGAATCAGATGTGGGGAATCAGAGGCAGGGAATCAGAGGCAGGGAATCAGAGGCGGGCAATCAGAAGTGGGGAATCAGGGGCGGGAAATCAGAGGCGGGGAATCAGAGGCGGTGAATCAGAGGCGGGGAAAGAGATGTGGGGAAACAGGCGGGTAAACAGAAGCGTGTAAACATAGGTGCATAAATAGAGGCGGCGAAAGAGATGGGCGAAACATAGTGGTTGGAACTTGTATGTTGAAAATGAGGTACACAGAACGGATCAAACAGAGTTGTTGAAATTGAGGGAGGGAAAGAGAGGCACGGAAAGATTGGAGGGGAATGAGTGCAGGCAAAAGAGAGGCGTAGAGACAGAGGTGGGAATCAGTAGCGGGTAATCAGAGGCGGGGATTCAGAGGCAGGAAATCAGATGAAGGGAATCTGATGCAGGGAATCTGAGGCAGGGAATCGGATGCAGGGAATCTGAGGCAGGGAATCAGTAAAAAGTTATCAGAGGCAGGGTATCAGAGACGGGGAATCAGAGGCGGGGTATCAGATGCGCATCATCAGAGGCGGGGAATCAGAGGCGGGGAATCAGAGGTGGGGTATCAGAGGCGGGGAAAGATATGTGGGGAAACGTAGGCCAGGAAAGTTGAGCGGAAAGGGAGGCAGGGAATCAGAGGCAGGGAATCAGAAGCAGGGAATCTGAGGCAGGGAATCTGAGGTGGGGAATCAGAGGCGGGGTAACAGGCGGGTAAACAGAGGCGGGTAAACATAGACGGTGAATAAGAGGCGGGGAATCAGAGGCAGGGAATCAGAGGCGGGGAATCAGAGGCGGGGAATCAGAGGCGGGGAATCAGAGTTGGGAATCAGAGGCGGGGAATCAGAGGCGGGGAATCAGAGGCAGGGAATCAGAGGCGGGGTATCAGAGGAGGGAAATCAGAGGCGGGGAATCAGAGGGGGGAATCAGAGGCGGGGAATCAGAGGCGTGGAATCAGAGGCGGGGAATCAGAGGCGGGGAATCAGAAGTGGGGAATCAGATGTGGGGAATCAGAGGCAGGGAATCAGAGGCAGGGAATCAGAGGCGGGCAATCAGAAGTGGGGAATCAGAGGCGGGGAATCAGTGGCGGGGAATCAGAGGCGGTGAATCAGAGGCGTGGAATCAGAGGCGGGGAATCAGAGGCGGGGAATCAGAAGTGGGGAATCAGATGTGGGGAATCAGAGTCAGGGAATCAGAGGCAGGGAATCAGAGGCGGGCAATCAGAAGTGGGGAATCAGACGCGGGGAATCAGAGGCGGTGAATCAGAGGCGGTGAATCAGAGGCGGGGAATCAGAGGCGGGGAATCAGAGGCGGGGAATCAGAAGTGGGGAATCAGACGTGGGGAATCAGAGGCGGGGAATCAGAGGCGGGGAATCAGAGGCGGGGAATCAGAGGCGGGCAATCAGATGCAGGGAATCTGAGGCAGGGAATAAGAGGCAGGGAATCAGAGGCAGGGAATCTGAGGCAGGGAATCTGTGGTGGTGAATCAGAGGCGGGAAAACAGGCGGGTAAACAGAGGCGGGTAAACATAGGCGGGGAATCAGAGGCAGGGAATCAGAGTCGGGGAATCAGAGACGGGGATTCAGAGGCGGGGAATCAGAGGTGGGGTATCAGAGGCGGGTAATCAGAGGCGTGGTATCAGAGGTGGGGAATCAGAGGCGGGGAATCAGAGGTGGGGAATCAGAGGCGGGGAATCAGAGGCGGGGAATCAGATGCGGGGAATCAGAGGCGGGGAATCAGAGGCGGGGTATCTGAGGAGGGGTATCTGAGGAGGGGAATCAGAGGCGGGGAATCAGAGGCGGGGAATCAGAGGCGGGGAATCAGAGGCGTGGAATCAGAGGCGGGGAATCAGAGGCGGGGAATCAGAAGTGGGGAATCAGAGGTGGGGAATCAGAGGCGGGAAATCAGAGGCAGGGAATCAGAGGCGGGCAATCAGAGGCGGGGAATCAGATGCGGTGAATCAGAGGCGGTGAATGAGAGGCGGGGAATCAGAGGCGGGGAATCAGAGACGGGGAATCAGTAGTGGGGAAGCAGAGGTGGGGAATCAGAGGTGGGGAATCAGAGGCGCGGAATCAGAGGCGGGGAATCAGAGGCGGGGAATCAGAGGCAGGGAATCAGAGGTGGGCAATCAGATGCAGGGAATCAGAGGCAGGGAATCAGAGGCAGGGAATCAGAGGCAGGGAATCAGAGGCAGGGAATCTGAGACAGCGAATATGAGGTGGTGAATCAGAGGCGGGGAAACAGGCGGGTAAACAGAGGTGGGGAATCAGAGGCGGGGAATCAGAGGCGGGGAATCAGAGGCAGGGAATTAGATGAAGGGAATCTGATGCAGGGAATCTGAGGCAGGGAATCTGAGGCAGGGAATCTGTGGCAGGGAATCTGATGCGGGTTATCAGAAGGGGGAAATGAGATGTGGGAAACGAGATGCAGAGAAAGAGGCAAAGAAATAGAGGCAGGGAATGAGAGGCAGGGAATCAGAGGCGGGGAATCAGAGGCAGGGAATCAGAGGCGGGGAATCAATCAGAGGCGGGGAATAAGAGGCGGGGAATCAGAGGCAGGGAATCAGAGGCAGGGGATCAGAGTCAGGGAATCTGAGATAGCGAATATGAGGTGGTGAATCAGAGGCGGGGAAACAGGCGGGTAAACAGAGGCGGGGAATCAGAGGCAGGGAATCAGAGGCGGGGAATCAGAGGCAGGGAATCAGATGAAGGGAAACTGATGCAGGGAATCTGAGGCAGGGGATCTGAGGCAGGGAATCTGTGGCAGGGAATCTGATGCGGGTTATCAGAAGGGGGAAATGAGATGTGAGAAAAGAGATGCAGAGAAAGAGGCACGGAAATAGAGGCAGGGAAAGAGAGCCAGGGTATCAGAGGCGGGTAATCAGAGGTGTGGAGTCAGAGGCGGTGAATCAGCGACACAGAAAGAGAGGCGTGGAATCAGAGGTGCGGAATGAGAGCTGGTGAATCTGAGCCGGGAAATCAGAAGCAGAGCAACAGAGGCGGTGAAACATGGGTGCGGAATCGGACGCGGGGAATCAGAAGTGGGGACACAGAGGCAGGGAATCAGAGGCAGGGAATCAGAGGAGGGTTATCAGAGGCAGGGAATCAGAGGCGGAGAATCAGAGGCGAGGAATCAGAGGCGGGGAATCAGAGGCGGGGAATCAGAGGCGGAAAATCAGAGGCGGAGAAACAGAGGCAGGCAATCAGATGCAGGGAATCTGTGGCAGGGAATCTGATGCGGGTTATCAGAAGGGGGAAATGAGATGTGGGAAACGAGATGCAGAGAAAGAGGCACGGAAATAGAGGCAGGGAAAGAGAGGCAGGTAATCAGAGGCGGGGAATCAGAGACGGGGAATCAGATGCGCATCATCAGAGGCGGGGAATCAGAGGCGGGGAATCATAGGTGGGGTATCAGAGGCGGGGAAAGATATGTGGGGAAACGTAGGCCAGGAAAGTTGAGCGGAAAGGGAGGCAGGGAATCAGAGGCAGGGAATCAGAAGCAGGGAATCTGAGGCAGGGAATCTGAGGTGGGGAATCAGAGGCGGGGAAACAGGCGGGTAAACGGAGGCGGTTAAACATAGACGGGGAATAAGAGGCGGGGAATCAGAGGCGGGGAATCAGAGGTGGGGAATCAGAGGCGGGGATTCAGAGGCGGGGAATCAGAGGCGGGGAATCAGATGCGGGAATCAGAGGCGGGGAATCAGAGGCGGGGAATCAGAGGCGTGGAATCAGAGACGGGGAATCAGAGGCGGGGAATCAGAAGTGGGGAATCAGAGGTGGGGAATCAGAGGCGGGAAATCAGAGGCAGGGAATCAGAGGCGGGCAATCAGAGGTAAGGAATCAGAGGCGGGGAATCAGATGCAGGGAATCAGAGGCGGTGAATCAGAGGCAGGGAATCAGAGGCGGGGAATCAGAGACGGGGAATCAGAAGTGGGGAAGCAGAGGTGGGGAATCAGAGGCAGGGAATCAGAGGCAGGGAATCAGAGGCAGGGAATCTGAGGCATGGAATCTGAGGTGGGGAATCAGAGGCGGGAAAACAGGCGGGTAAACAGAGGCGGGTAAACATAGGCGGGGAATCAGAGGCGGTGAATCAGAGGCGGGGAGTCAGAGGCGGGGAATCAGAGGCGGGGAATCAGAGGCGGGGAATCTGAGGCGGGGAATCAGATGCAGGGAATCAGAGGCGGGGAATCAGAGGCGGGGTATCAAAGGCGGGGAATCAGATGCGGGGAATCAGAGGCGGGGAATCAGAGGCGTGGAATCAGAGGCGGGGAATCAGAGGCTGGGAATCAGAAGTAGGGAATCAGAGGCGGGGAATCAGAGGCGTGGAATCAGAGGTGGGGAAAGAGATGTGGGGAAACAGGCGGGTAAACAGAAGCGGGTAAACATAGGTGCATAAATAGAGGCGGCGAAAGAGATTGGCGAAACATAGTGGTTGGAACTTGTATGTTGAAAATGAGGTACACAGAACAGATCAAACAGAGTTGTTGAAATTGAGGGAGGGAAAGAGAGGCACGGAAAGAGTGGAGGGGAAAGAGTGCAGGCAAAAGAGAGGCGTAGAGACAGAGGTGGGGAATCAGAGGCTGGGAATCAGAGGCGGGGAATCAGAGGCAGGGAATCAGATAAAGGGAATCTGATGCAGGGAATCTGAGGCAGGGAATCTGAGGCAGGGAATCGGAGGCAGGGAATCTGAGGCAGGGAATCAGTAAAAAGTTATTAGAGGCAGGGTATCAGAGGCGGGGAATCAGAGGCGGGGTTTCAGATGCGGGTCATCAGAGGCGGGGAATCAGAGGCGGGGAATCAGAGGCGGGGTATCAGAGGCGGAGAAAGATATGTGGGGAAACGTAGGCCAGGAAAGTTGAGCGGAAAGGGAGGCAGTGAATCAGAGGTGGGGAATCAGAGGCGGGGAATCAGAGGCGGGGAATCAGAGGCGGGGAATCAGAGGCGGGGAATCAGAAGCGGGGAATCAGAGGTGGGGAATCAGAGGCGGGGAATCAGAGGCGGAGAATCAGAGGCGGGCAATCAGATGCAGGGAATCAGAGGCAGGGAATCAGAGTCAGGGAATCAGAGGCAGGGAATCTGAGGTAGGGAATCTGAGGTGGGGAATCAGAGGCGGGGAAACAGGCGGGTAAACAGAGGCGGGTAAACATAGGCGGGGAATCAGAGGCGGGGAATCAGAGGCGGGGAACCAGAGGCGGGGAATCAGAGGCGGGGAATCAGAGGCGGGGAATCAGAGGCGGGGAATCAGATGCGGGGAATCAGAGGTGGGGAATCAGAGGCGGGGTATCAGAGGAGGGGAATCAGAGGCGGGGAATCAGAGGGGGGAATCAGAGGCGGGGAATCAGAGGCGTGGAATCAGAGGCAGGGAATCAGAGGCGGGGAATCAGAAGTGGGGAATCAGATGTGGGGAATCAGAGGCAGGGAATCAGAGGCAGGGAATCAGAGGCGGGCAATCAGAAGTGGGGAATCAGGGGCGGGAAATCAGAGGCGGGGAATCAGAGGCGGTGAATCAGAGGCGGGGAATCAGAGGTGGGGAATCAGAGGCGGGGAATCAGAGGAGGGGAATCAGAGGCGGGGAATCAGAGGGGGGAATCAGAGGCGGGGTATCAGAGGAGGGAAATCAGAGGCGGGGAATCAGAGGGGGGAATCAGAGGCGGGGAATCAGAGGCGTGGAATCAGAGGCGGGGAATCAGAGGCGGGGAATCAGAAGTGGGGAATCAGATGTGGGGAATCAGAGGCAGGGATTCAGAGGCAGGGAATCAGAGGCGGGCAATCAGAAGTGGGGAATCAGAGGCGGGGAATCAGTGGAAGGGAATCAGAGGCGGTGAATCAGAGGCGTGGAATCAGAGGCGGGGAATCAGAGGCGGGGAATCAGAAGTGGGGAATCAGATGTGGGGAATCAGAGGCAGGGAATCAGAGGCAGGGAATCAGAGGCGGGCAATCAGAAGTGGGGAATCAGACGCGGGGAATCAGAGGCGGTGAATCAGAGGCGGTGAATCAGAGGCGGGGAATCAGAGGCGGGGAATCAGAGGCGGGGAATCAGAAGTGGGGAATCAGACGTGGGGAATCAGAGGCGGGGAATCAGAGGCGGGGAATCAGAGGCGGGGAATCAGAGGCGGGCAATCAGATGCAGGGAATCTGAGGCAGGGAATAAGAGGCAGGGAATCAGAGGCAGGGAATCTGAGGCAGGGAATCTGTGGTGGGGAATCAGAGGCGGGAAAACAGGCGGGTAAACAGAGGCGGGTAAACATAGGCGGGGAATCAGAGGCAGGCATCAGAGTCGGGGAATCAGAGACGGGGATTCAGAGGCGGGGAATCAGAGGTGGGGTATCAGAGGCGGGTAATCAGAGGCGTGGTATCAGAGGTGGGGAATCAGAGGCGGGGAATCAGAGGTGGGGAATCAGAGGCGGGGAATCAGAGGCGGGGAATCAGATGCGGGGAATCAGAGGCGGGGAATCAGAGGCGGGGTATCTGAGGAGGGGTATCTGAGGAGGGGAATCAGAGGCGGGGAATCAGAGGCGGGGAATCAGAGGCGGGGAATCAGAGGCGTGGAATCAGAGGCGGGGAATCAGAGGCGGGGAATCAGAAGTGGGGAATCAGAGGTGGGGAATCAGAGGCGGGAAATCAGAGGCAGGGAATCAGAGGCGGGCAATCAGAGGCGGGGAATCAGATGCGGTGAATCAGAGGCGGTGAATCAGAGGCGGGGAATCAGAGGCGGGGAATCAGAGACGGGGAATCAGTAGTGGGGAAGCAGAGGTGGGGAATCAGAGGTGGGGAATCAGAGGCGCGCAATCAGAGGCGGGGAATCAGAGGCGGGGAATCAGAGGCAGGGAATCAGAGGTGGGCAATCAGATGCAGGGAATCAGAGGCAGGGAATCAGAGGCAGGGAATCAGAGGCAGGGAATCAGAGGCAGGGAATCTGAGACAGCGAATATGAGGTGGTGAATCAGAGGCGGGGAAACAGGCGGGTAAACAGAGGTGGGGAATCAGAGGCGGGGAATCAGAGGCGGGGAATCAGAGGCAGGGAATTAGATGAAGGGAATCTGATGCAGGGAATCTGAGGCAGGGAATCTGAGGCAGGGAATCTGTGGCAGGGAATCTGATGCGGGTTATCAGAAGGGGGAAATGAGATGTGGGAAACGAGATGCAGAGAAAGAGGCAAAGAAATAGAGGCAGGGAATGAGAGGCAGGGAATCAGAGGCGGGGAATCAGAGGCAGGGAATCAGAGGCGGGGAATCAATCAGAGGCGGGGAATAAGAGGCGGGGAATCAGAGGCAGGGAATCAGAGGCAGGGGATCAGAGTCAGGGAATCTGAGATAGCGAATATGAGGTGGTGAATCAGAGGCGGGGAAACAGGCGGGTAAACAGAGGCGGGGAATCAGAGGCAGGGAATCAGAGGCGGGGAATCAGAGGCAGGGAATCAGATGAAGGGAAACTGATGCAGGGAATCTGAGGCAGGGGATCTGAGGCAGGGAATCTGTGGCAGGGAATCTGATGCGGGTTATCAGAAGGGGGAAATGAGATGTGAGAAAAGAGATGCAGAGAAAGAGGCACGGAAATAGAGGCAGGGAAAGAGAGCCAGGGTATCAGAGGCGGGTAATCAGAGGTGTGGAGTCAGAGGCGGTGAATCAGCGACACAGAAAGAGAGGCGTGGAATCAGAGGTGCGGAATGAGAGCCGGTGAATCTGAGCCGGGAAATCAGAAGCAGAGCAACAGAGGCGGTGAAACATGGGTGCGGAATCGGACGCGGGGAATCAGAAGTGGGGACACAGAGGCAGGGAATCAGAGGCAGGGAATCAGAGGAGGGTTATCAGAGGCAGGGAATCAGAGGCGGAGAATCAGAGGCGAGGAATCAGAGGCGGGGAATCAGAGGCGGGGAATCAGAGGCGGAAAATCAGAGGCGGAGAAACAGAGGCAGGCAATCAGATGCAGGGAATCTGTGGCAGGGAATCTGATGCGGGTTATCAGAAGGGGGAAATGAGATGTGGGAAACGAGATGCAGAGAAAGAGGCACGGAAATAGAGGCAGGGAAAGAGAGGCAGGGAATCAGAGGCGGGGAATCAGAGACGGGGAATCAGATGCGCATCATCAGAGGCGGGGAATCAGAGGCGGTGAATCATAGGTGGGGTATCAGAGGCGGGGAAAGATATGTGGGGAAACGTAGGCCAGGAAAGTTGAGCGGAAAGGGAGGCAGGGAATCAGAGGCAGGGAATCAGAAGCAGGGAATCTGAGGCAGGGAATCTGAGGTGGGGAATCAGAGGCGGGGAAACAGGCGGGTAAACAGAGGCGGGTAAACATAGACGGGGAATGAGAGGCGGGGAATCAGAGGCGGGGAATCAGAGGTGGGGAATCAGAGGCGGGGATTCAGAGGCGGGGAATCAGAGGCGGGGAATCAGATGCGGGAATCAGAGGCGGGGAATCAGAGGCGGGGAATCAGAGGCGTGGAATCAGAGACGGGGAATCAGAGGCGGGGAATCAGAAGTGGGGAATCAGAGGTGGGGAATCAGAGGCGGGAAATCAGAGGCAAGGAATCAGAGGCGGGCAATCAGAGGTGGGGAATCAGAGGCGGGGAATCAGATGCAGGGAATCAGAGGCGGTGAATCAGAGGCAGGGAATCAGAGGCGGGGAATCAGAGACGGGGAATCAGAAGTGGGGAAGCAGAGGTGGGGAATCAGAGGCAGGGAATCAGAGGCAGGGAATCAGAGGCAGGGAATCTGAGGCATGGAATCTGAGGTGGGGAATCAGAGGCGGGAAAACAGGCGGGTAAACAGAGGCGGGTAAACATAGGCGGGGAATCAGAGGCGGTGAATCAGAGGCGGGGAGTCAGAGGCGGGGAATCAGAGGCGGGGAATCAGAGGCGGGGAATCTGAGGCGGGGAATCAGCTGCAGGGAATAAGAGGCGGGGAATCAGAGGCGGGGTATCAAAGGCGGGGAATCAGATGCGGGGATTCAGAGGCGGGGAATCAGAGGCGTGGAATCAGAGGCGGGGAATCAGAGGCTGGGAATCAGAAGTAGGGAATCAGAGGTGGGTAATCAGAGGCGGGGAATCAGAGGCGGGGAATCAGAGGCGGGGAATCAGCGGCAGGGAATCAGAGGCGGCCAATCAGATGCAGGGAATCAGAGGCAGGGAATCAGAGGCAGGGAATCAGAGGCAGGGAATCTGAGGCGGCAAATATGAGGCGGCAAATATGAGGTGGTGAATCAGTGGCGGGGAAACAGGCGGGTAAACAGAGGCGGGGAATCAGAGGCAGGGAATCAGAGGCGGGGAATCAGAGGCAGGGAATCGGATGAAGGGAATCTGATGCAGGGAATCTGAGGCAGGGAATCTGAGGCAGGGAATCTGTGGCAGGGAATCTGATGCGGATTTTCAGAAGGGGGAAATGAGATGTGGGAAACGAGATGCAGAGTAAGAGGCACGGAAATAGAGGCAGGGAAAGAGAGGCAGGGTATCAGATGCGGGTAATCAGAGGCGTGGAATCAGAGGCAGGGAATCAGAGGCGTGGAATCAGAGGCAGGGAATCAGAGGCAGGGAATCAGAGGCGGGCAATCAGAAGTGGGGAATCAGAGGCGGGGAATCAGATGCGGGGAATCAGAGGCGGTGAATCAGAGGCGGGGAATCAGAGGCGGGGAATCAGAGGCGGGGAATCAGAAGTGGGGAATCAGAGGTGGGGAAACAGAGGCGGGGAATCAGAGGCAGGGAATCAGAGGCGGGCAATCAGAAGGGGGGAATCAGAGGCAGGGAATCAGAGGCGGGGAATCAGAGGCGTGGAATCAGAGGCGGGGAATCAGAGGCGGGGAATCAGAAGTGGGGAAACAGAGGTGGGGAATCAGAGGGGGGAATCAGAGGCGGGGAATCAGAGGCGGGCAATCAGATGCAGGGAATCAGAGGCAGGGAATCAGAGGCAGGGAATCAGAGGCAGGGAATCTGAGGCAGGGAATCTGTGGTGGGGAATCAGAGGCGGGAAAACAGGCGGGTAAACAGAGGCGGGTAAACATAGGCGGGGAATCAGAGGCAGTGAATCAGAGTCGGGGAATCAGAGACGGGGATTCAGAGGCGGGGAATCAGAGGTGGGGAATCAGGCGGGTAATCAGAGGCGTGGAATCAGAGGCAGGGAATCAGAGGCGTGGAATCAGAGGCAGGGAATCAGAGGCAGGGAATCAGAGGCGGGCAATCAGAAGTGGGGAATCAGAGGCGGGGAATCAGATGCGGGAAAACAGGCGGGTAAACAGAGGCGGGTAAACATAGGCGGGGAATCAGAGATGGGGATTCAGAGGCGGGGAATCAGAGGTGGGGAATCAGAGGCGGGTAATCAGAGGCGTGGAATCAGAGGTGGGGAATCAGAGGCGGGGAATCAGAGGTGGGGAATCAGAGGCGGGGATTCAGAGGCGGGGAATAAGAGGCGGGGAATCAGATGCGGGGAATCAGAGGCGGGGAATCAGAGGCGGGGTATCTGAGGAGGGGAATCAGAGGCGGGGAATCAGAGGCGGGGAATCAGAGGCGGGGAATCAGAGGCGTGGAATCAGAGGCGGGGAATCAGAGGAGGGGAATCAGAAGTGGGGAATCTGAGGCAGGGAATCTGAGGCAGGGAATCGGAGGCAGGGAATCTGAGGCAGGGAATCAGTAAAAAGTTATTAGAGGCAGGGTATCAGAGGCGGGGAATCAGAGGCGGGGTTTCAGATGCGGGTCATCAGAGGCGGGGAATCAGAGGCGGGGAATCAGAGGCGGGGTATCAGAGGCGGGGAAAGATATGTGGGGAAACGTAGGCCAGGAAAGTTGAGCGGAAAGGGAGGCAGTGAATCAGAGGTGGGGAATCAGAGGCGGGGAATCAGAGGCGGGGAATCAGAGGCGGGGAATCAGAGGCGGAGAATCAGAGGCGGGCAATCAGATGCAGGGAATCAGAGGCAGGGAATCAGAGTCAGGGAATCAGAGGCAGGGAATCTGAGGTAGGGAATCTGAGGTGGGGAATCAGAGGCGGGGAAACAGGCGGGTAAACAGAGGCGGGTAAACATAGGCGGGGAATCAGAGGCGGGGAATCAGAGGCGGGGAACCAGAGGCGGGGAATCAGAGGCGGGGAATCAGAGGCGGGGAATCAGAGGCGGGGAATCAGATGCGGGGAATCAGAGGTGGGGAATCAGAGGCGGGGTATCAGAGGAGGGGAATCAGAGGCGGGGAATCAGAGGGGGGAATCAGAGGCGGGGAATCAGAGGCGTGGAATCAGAGGCAGGGAATCAGAGGCGGGGAATCAGAAGTGGGGAATCAGATGTGTGGAATCAGAGGCAGGGAATCAGAGGCAGGGAATCAGAGGCGGGCAATCAGAAGTGGGGAATCAGAGGCGGGGAATCAGAGGCGGGGAATCAGAGGCGGTGAATCAGAGGCGGGGAATCAGAGGCGGGGAATCAGAGGCGGGGAATCAGAGGCGGGGAATCAGAAGTGGGGAATCAGATGTGGGGAATCAGAGGCAGGGAATCAGAGGCAGGGAATCAGAGGCGGGCAATCAGAAGTGGGGAATCAGAGGCGGGGAATCAGTGGCGGGGAATCAGAGGCGGTGAATCAGAGGCGTGGAATCAGAGGCGGGGAATCAGAGGCGGGGAATCAGAAGTGGGGAATCAGATGTGGGGAATCAGAGGCAGGGAATCAGAGGCAGGGAATCAGAGGCGGGCAATCAGAAGTGGGGAATCAGACGCGGGGAATCAGAGGCGGTGAATCAGAGGCGGTGAATCAGAGGCGGGGAATCAGAGGCGGGGAATCAGAGGCGGGGAATCAGAAGTGGGGAATCAGACGTGGGGAATAAGAGGCGGGGAATCAGAGGCGGGGAATCAGAGGCGGGGAATCAGAGGCGGGCAATCAGATGCAGGGAATCTGAGGCAGGGAATAAGAGGCAGGGAATCAGAGGCAGGGAATCTGAGGCAGGGAATCTGTGGTGGGGAATCAGAGGCGGGAAAACAGGCGGGTAAACAGAGGCGGGTAAACATAGGCGGGGAATCAGAGGCAGGGAATCAGAGTCGGGGAATCAGAGACGGGGATTCAGAGGCGGGGAATCAGAGGTGGGGTATCAGAGGCGGGTAATCAGAGGCGTGGTATCAGAGGTGGGGAATCAGAGGCGGGGAATCAGAGGTGGGGACTTAGATATTGGGAAACAGAGGCGGGGAATCAGAGGCGGGGAAACAGAAGTGGGGAATCAGATGTGGGGAATCAGAGGCAGGGAATCAGAGGCAGGGAATCAGAGGCAGGGAATCAGAGGCGGGCAATCAGAAGTGGGGAATCAGAGGCGGGGAATCAGTGGCGGGGAATCAGAGGCGGTGAATCAGAGGCGTGGAATCAGAGGCGGGGAATCAGAGGCGGGGAATCAGAAGTGGGGAATCAGATGTGGGGAATCAGAGGCAGGGAATCAGAGGCAGGGAATCAGAGGCGGGCAATCAGAAGTGGGGAATCAGACGCGGGGAATCAGAGGCGGTGAATCAGAGGCGGTGAATCAGAGGCGGGGAATCAGAGGCGGGGAATCAGAGGCGGGGAATCAGAAGTGGGGAATCAGACGTGGGGAATAAGAGGCGGGGAATCAGAGGCGGGGAATCAGAGGCGGGGAATCAGAGGCGGGCAATCAGATGCAGGGAATCTGAGGCAGGGAATAAGAGGCAGGGAATCAGAGGCAGGGAATCTGAGGCAGGGAATCTGTGGTGGGGAATCAGAGGCGGGAAAACAGGCGGGTAAACAGAGGCGGGTAAACATAGGCGGGGAATCAGAGGCAGGGAATCAGAGTCGGGGAATCAGAGACGGGGATTCAGAGGCGGGGAATCAGAGGTGGGGTATCAGAGGCGGGTAATCAGAGGCGTGGTATCAGAGGTGGGGAATCAGAGGCGGGGAATCAGAGGTGGGGAATCAGAGGCGGGGAATCATAGGCGGGGAATCAGATGCGGACCATCAGAGGCGGGGAATCAGAGGCGGGGTATCTGAGGAGGTGTATCTGAGGAGGGGAATCAGAGGCGGGGAATCAGAGGCGGGGAATCAGAGGCGGGGAATCAGAGGCGTGGAATCAGAGGCGGGGAATCAGAGGCGGGGAATCAGAAGTGGGGAATCAGAGGTGGGGAATCAGAGGCGGGAAATCAGAGGCAGGGAATCAGAGGCGGGCAATCAGAGGCGGGGAATCAGATGCGGTGAATCAGAGGCGGTGAATCAGAGGCGGGGAATCAGAGGCGGGGAATCAGAGACGGGGAATCAGTAGTGGGTAAGCAGAGGTGGGGAATCAGAGGTGGGGAATCAGAGGCGCGGAATCAGAGGCGGGGAATCAGAGGCGGGGAATCAGAGGCAGGGAATCAGAGGTGGGCAATCAGATGCAGGGAATCAGAGGCAGGGAATCAGAGGCAGGGAATCAGAGGCAGGGAATCTGAGACAGCGAATATGAGGTGGTGAATCAGAGGCGGGGAAACAGGCGGGTAAACAGAGGTGGGGAATCAGAGGCAGGGAATCAGAGGCGGGGAATCAGAGGCAGGGAATTAGATGAAGGGAATCTGATGCAGGGAATCTGAGGCAGGGAATCTGAGGCAGGGAATCTGTGGGAGGGAATCTGATGCGGGTTATCAGAAGGGGGAAATGAGATGTGGGAAACGAGATGCAGAGAAAGAGGCAAAGAAATAGAGGCAGGGAATGAGAGGCAGGGAATCAGAGGCGGGGAATCAGAGGCAGGGAATCAGAGGCGGGGAATCAATCAGAGGCGGGGAATAAGAGGCGGGGAATCAGAGGCAGGGAATCAGAGGCAGGGGATCAGAGTCAGGGAATCTGAGATGGCGAATATGAGGTGGTGAATCAGAGGCGGGGAAACAGGCGGGTAAACAGAGGCGGGGAATCAGAGGCAGGGAATCAGAGGCGGGGAATCAGAGGCAGGGAATCAGATGAAGGGAAACTGATGCAGGGAATCTGAGGCAGGGGATCTGAGGCAGGGAATCTGTGTCAGGGAATCTGATGCGGGTTATCAGAAGGGGGAAATGAGATGTGAGAAAAGAGATGCAGAGAAAGAGGCACGGAAATAGAGGCAGGGAAAGAGAGGCAGGGAATCAGAGGCGGGGAATCAGAGACGGGGAATCAGATGCGCATCATCAGAGGCGGGGAATCAGAGGCGGGGAATCATAGGTGGGGTATCAGAGGCGGGGAAAGATATGTGGGGAAACGTAGGCCAGGAAAGTTGAGCGGAAAGGGAGGCAGGGAATCAGAGGCAGGGAATCAGAAGCAGGGAATCTGAGGCAGGGAATCTGAGGTGTGGAATCAGAGGCGGGGAAACAGGCGGGTAAACAGAGGCGGGTAATCATAGACGGGGAATAAGAGGCGGGGAATCAGAGGCGGGGAATCAGAGGTGGGGAATCAGAGGCGGGGATTCAGAGGCGGGGAATCAGAGGCGGGGAATCAGATGCGGGGAATCAGAGGCGGGGAATGAGAGGCGGGGAATCAGAGGCGTGGAATCAGAGACGGGGAATCAGAGGCGGGGAATCAGCAGTGGGGAATCAGAGGTGGGGAATCAGAGGCGGGAAATCAGAGGCAGGGAATCAGAGGCGGGGAATCAGAGGTGGGGAATCAGAGGCGGGGAATCAGATGCAGGGAATCAGAGGCGGTGAATCAGAGGCGGGGAATCAGAGGCGGGGAATCAGAGACGGGGAATCAGAAGTGGGGAAGCAGAGGTGGGGAATCAGAGGCAGGGAATCTGATGCGGGTTATCAGAAGGGGGAAATGAGATGTGAGAAAAGAGATGCAGAGAAAGAGGCACGGAAATAGAGGCAGGGAAAGAGAGCCAGGGTATCAGAGGCGGGTAATCAGAGGTGTGGAGTCAGAGGCGGTGAATCAGCGACACAGAAAGAGAGGCGTGGAATCAGAGGTGCGGAATGAGAGCCGGTGAATCTGAGCCGGGAAATCAGAAGCAGAGCAACAGAGGCGGTGAAACATGGGTGCGGATTCGGACGCGGGGAATCAGAAGTGGGGACTCAGAGGCAGGGAATCAGAGGCAGGGAATCAGAGGAGGGTTATCAGAGGCAGGGAATCAGAGGCGGGGAATCAGAGGCGAGGAATCAGAGGCGGGGAATCAGAGGCGGGTAATCAGAGGCTGAAAATCAGAGGCGGAGAAACAGAGGCAGGCAATCAGATGCAGGGAATCAGTGGCAGGGAATCAGAAGCAGAGAATCAGAGGCAGGGAATCTGAGGCAGGGACTCAGAGGTGGGGAATCAGCCGTGGGGAATCAGAGGCAGGGAATCAGATGAAGGGAATCTGATGCAGGGAATCTGAGGCAGGGTATCTGAGGCAGGGAATCTGTGGCAGGGAATCTGATGCGGGTTATCAGAAGGGGGAAATGAGATGTGGGAAACGAGATGCAGAGAAAGAGGCACGGAAATAGAGGCAGGGAATGAGAGGCAGGGTATCAGAGGCGGGTAATCAGAGGTGTGGAGTCAGAGGCGGTGAATCAGCGACACAGAAAGAGAGGCGTGGAATCAGAGGTGCGGAATGAGAGCCGGTGAATCTGAGCCGGGAAATCAGAAGCAGAGCAACAGAGGCGGTGAAACATGGGTGCGGAATTGGACGCGGGGAATCAGAAGTGGGGACACAGAGGCAGGGAATCAGAGGCAGGGAATCAGAGGAGGGTTATCAGAGGCAGGGAATCAGAGGCGGAGAATCAGAGGCGAGGAATCAGAGGCGGGGAATCAGAGGCGGGGAATCAGAGGCGGAAAATCAGAGGCGGAGAAACAGAGGCAGGCAATCAGATGCAGGGAATCAGAAGCAGGGAATCAGAGGCAGAGAATCAGAGGCAGGGAATCTGAGGCAGGGACACAGAGGTGGGGAATCAGAGGTGGGGAATCAGAGGCAGGGAATCAGATGAAGAGAATCTGATGCAGGGAATCTGAGGCAGGGAATCTGTGGCAGGGAATCTGTGGCAGGGAATCTGATGAGGGTTATCAGAAGGGGGAAATGAGATGTGGGAAACGAGATGCAGAGAAAGAGGCACGGAAATAGAGGCAGGGAAAGAGAGGCAGGGAATCAGAGGCGGGGAATCAGAGACGGGGAATCAGATGCGCATCATCAGAGGCGGGGAATCAGAGGCGAGGAATCATAGGTGGGGTATCAGAGGCGGGGAAAGATATGTGGGGAAACGTAGGCCAGGAAAGTTGAGCGGAAAGGGAGGCAGGGAATCAGAGGCAGGGAATCAGAAGCAGGGAATCTGAGGCAGGGAATCTGAGGTGGGGAATCAGAGGCGGGGAAACAGGCGGGTAAACAGAGGCGGGTAAACATAGACGGGGAATAAGAGGCGGGGAATCAGAGGCGGGGAATCAGAGGTGGGGAATCAGAGGCGGGGATTCAGAGGCGGGGAATCAGAGGCGGGGAATCAGATGCTGGGAATCAGAGGCGGGGAATCAGAGGCGGGGAATCAGAGGCGTGGAATCAGAGACGGGGAATCAGAGGCGGGGAATCAGAAGTGGGGAATCAGAGGTGGGGAATCAGAGGCGGCAAATCAGAGGCAGGGAATCAGAGGCGGGCAATCAGAGGTGGGGAATCAGAGGCGGGGAATCAGATGCAGGGAATCAGAGGCGGTGAATCAGAGGCGGGGAATCAGAGGCGGGGAATCAGAGACGGGGAATCAGAAGTGGCGAAGCAGAGGTGGGGAATCAGAGGCAGGGAATCAGAGGCAGGGAATCAGAGGCATGGAATCTGAGGCATGGAATCTGAGGTGGGGAATCAGAGGCGGGAAAACAGGCGGGTAAACAGAGGCGGGTAAACATAGGCGGGGAATCAGAGGCGGTGAATCAGAGGCGGGGAGTCAGAGGCGGGGAATCAGAGGCGGGGAATCAGAGGCGGGGAATCTGAGGCGGGGAATCAGATGCAGGGAATCAGAGGCGGGGAATCAGAGGCGGGGTATCAAAGGCGGGGAATCAGATGCGGGGAATCAGAGGCGGGGAATCAGAGGCGAGGAATCAGAAGTGGGGTATCTGAGGAGGGGAATCAGAGGCGGGGAATAAGAGGCGGGGAATCAGAGGCGGGGAATCAGAGGCGTGGAATCAGAGGCGGGGAATCAGAGGCGGGGAATCAGAAGTGGGGAATCAGAGGCAGGGAATCAGAGGTGGGCAATCAGATGCAGGGAATCAGAGGCAGGGAATCAGAGGCAGGGAATCAGATGCGGTGAATCTGAGGCGGTGAATCAGAGGCGGGGAATCAGAGGCGGGGAATCAGAGACGGGGAATCAGTAGTGGGGAAGCAGAGGTGGGGAATCAGAGGTGGGGAATCAGAGGCGCGGAATCAGAGGCGGGGAATCAGAGGCGGGGAATCAGAGGCAGGGAATCAGAGGTGGGCAATCAGATGCAGGGAATCAGAGGCAGGGAATCAGAGGCAGGGAATCAGAGGCAGGGAATCTGAGACAGCGAATATGAGGTGGTGAATCAGAGGCGGGGAAACAGGCGGGTAAACAGAGGTGGGGAATCAGAGGCAGGGAATCAGAGGCGGGGAATCAGAGGCAGGGAATTAGATGAAGGGAATCTGATGCAGGGAATCTGAGGCAGGGAATCTGAGGCAGGGAATCTGTGGGAGGGAATCTGATGCGGGTTATCAGAAGGGGGAAATGAGATGTGGGAAACGAGATGCAGAGAAAGAGGCAAAGAAATAGAGGCAGGGAATGAGAGGCAGGGAATCAGAGGCGGGGAATCAGAGGCAGGGAATCAGAGGCGGGGAATCAATCAGAGGCGGGGAATAAGAGGCGGGGAATCAGAGGCAGGGAATCAGTGGCAGGGGATCAGAGTCAGGGAATCTGAGATGGCGAATATGAGGTGGTGAATCAGAGGCGGGGAAACAGGTGGGTAAACAGAGGCGGGGAATCAGAGGCAGGGAATCAGAGGCGGGGAATCAGAGGCAGGGAATCAGATGAAGGGAAACTGATGCAGGGAATCTGAGGCAGGGGATCTGAGGCAGGGAATCTGTGGCAGGGAATCTGATGCGGGTTATCAGAAGGGGGAAATGAGATGTGAGAAAAGAGATGCAGAGAAAGAGGCACGGAAATAGAGGCAGGGAAAGAGAGCCAGGGTATCAGAGGCGGGTAATCAGAGGTGTGGAGTCAGAGGCGGTGAATCAGCGACACAGAAAGAGAGGCGTGGAATCAGAGGTGCGGAATGAGAGCCGGTGAATCTGAGCCGGGAAATCAGAAGCAGAGCAACAGAGGCGGTGAAACATGGGTGCGGAATCGGACGCGGGGAATCAGAAGTGGGGACTCAGAGGCAGGGAATCAGAGGCAGGGAATCAGAGGAGGGTTATCAGAGGCAGGGAATCAGAGGCGGGGAATCAGAGGCGAGGAATCAGAGGCGGGGAATCAGAGGCGGGTAATCAGAGGCTGAAAATCAGAGGCGGAGAAACAGAGGCAGGCAATCAGATGCAGGGAATCAGTGGCAGGGAATCAGAGGCAGAGAATCAGAGGCAGGGAATCTGAGGCAGGGACTCAGAGGTGGGGAATCAGCCGTGGGGAATCAGAGGCAGGGAATCAGATGAAGGGAATCTGATGCAGGGAATCTGAGGCAGGGTATCTGAGGCAGGGAATCTGTGGCAGGGAATCTGATGCGGGTTATCAGAAGGGGGAAATGAGATGTGGGAAACGAGATGCAGAGAAAGAGGCACGGAAATAGAGGCAGGGAATGAGAGGCAGGGTATCAGAGGCGGGTAATCAGAGGTGTGGAGTCAGAGGCGGTGAATCAGCGACACAGAAAGAGAGGCGTGGAATCAGAGGTGCGGAATGAGAGCCGGTGAATCTGAGCCGGGAAATCAGAAGCAGAGCAACAGAGGCGGTGAAACATGGGTGCGGAATCGGACGCGGGGAATCAGAAGTGGGGACACAGAGGCAGGGAATCAGAGGCAGGGAATCAGAGGAGGGTTATCAGAGGCAGGGAATCAGAGGCGGAGAATCAGAGGCGAGGAATCAGAGGCGGGGAATCAGAGGCGGGGAATCAGAGGCGGAAAATCAGAGGCGGAGAAAAAGAGGCAGGCAATCAGATGCAGGGAATCAGAGGCAGGGAATCAGAGGCAGAGAATCAGAGGCAGGGAATCTGAGGCAGGGACACAGAGGTGGGGAATCAGAGGTGGGGAATCAGAGGCAGGGAATCAGATGAAGAGAATCTGATGCAGGGAATCTGAGGCAGGGAATCTGTGGCAGGGAATCTGTGGCAGGGAATCTGATGCGGGTTATCAGAAGGGGGAAATGAGATGTGGGAAACGAGATGCAGAGAAAGAGGCACGGAAATAGAGGCAGGGAAAGAGAGGCAGGGAATCAGAGGCGGGGAATCAGAGACGGGGAATCAGATGCGCATCATCAGAGGCGAGGAATCAGAGGCGGGGAATCATAGGTGGGGTATCAGAGGCGGGGAAAGATATGTGGGGAAACGTAGGCCAGGAAAGTTGAGCGGAAAGGGAGGCAGGGAATCAGAGGCAGGGAATCAGAAGCAGGGAATCTGAGGCAGGGAATCTGAGGTGGGGAATCAGAGGCGGGGAAACAGGCGGGTAAACAGAGGCGGGTAAACATAGACGGGGAATAAGAGGCGGGGAATCAGAGGCGGGGAATCAGAGGTGGGGAATCAGAGGCGGGGATTCAGAGGCGGGGAATCAGAGGCGGGGAATCAGATGCGGGGAATCAGAGGCGGGGAATCAGAGGCGGGGAATCAGAGGCGTGGAATCAGAGACGGGGAATCAGAGGCGGGGAATCAGAAGTGGGGAATCAGAGGTGGGGAATCAGAGGCGGGAAATCAGAGGCAGGGAATCAGAGGCGGGCAATCAGAGGTGGGGAATCAGAGGCGGGGAATCAGATGCAGGGAATCAGAGGCGGTGAATCAGAGGCGGGGAATCAGAGGCGGGGAATCAGAGACGGGGAATCAGAAGTGGGGAAGCAGAGGTGGGGAATCAGAGGCAGGGAATCTGATGCGGGTTATCAGAAGGGGGAAATGAGATGTGAGAAAAGAGATGCAGAGAAAGAGGCACGGAAATAGAGGCAGGGAAAGAGAGCCAGGGTATCAGAGGCGGGTAATCAGAGGTGTGGAGTCAGAGGCGGTGAATCAGCGACACAGAAAGAGAGGCGTGGAATCAGAGGTGCGGAATGAGAGCCGGTGAATCTGAGCCGGGAAATCAGAAGCAGAGCAACAGAGGCGGTGAAACATGGGTGCGGATTCGGACGCGGGGAATCAGAAGTGGGGACTCAGAGGCAGGGAATCAGAGGCAGGGAATCAGAGGAGGGTTATCAGAGGCAGGGAATCAGAGGCGGGGAATCAGAGGCGAGGAATCAGAGGCGGGGAATCAGAGGCGGGTAATCAGAGGCTGAAAATCAGAGGCGGAGAAACAGAGGCAGGCAATCAGATGCAGGGAATCAGTGGCAGGGAATCAGAGGCAGAGAATCAGAGGCAGGGAATCTGAGGCAGGGACTCAGAGGTGGGGAATCAGCCGTGGGGAATCAGAGGCAGGGAATCAGATGAAGGGAATCTGATGCAGGGAATCTGAGGCAGGGTATCTGAGGCAGGGAATCTGTGGCAGGGAATCTGATGCGTGTTATCAGAAGGGGGAAATGAGATGTGGGAAACGAGATGCAGAGAAAGAGGCACGGAAATAGAGGCAGGGAATGAGAGGCAGGGTATCAGAGGCGGGTAATCAGAGGTGTGGAGTCAGAGGCGGTGAATCAGCGACACAGAAAGAGAGGCGTGGAATCAGAGGTGCGGAATGAGAGCCGGTGAATCTGAGCCGGGAAATCAGAAGCAGAGCAACAGAGGCGGTGAAACATGGGTGCGGAATCGGACGCGGGGAATCAGAAGTGGGGACACAGAGGCAGGGAATCAGAGGCAGGGAATCAGAGGAGGGTTATCAGAGGCAGGGAATCAGAGGTGGAGAATCAGAGGCGAGGAATCAGAGGCGGGGAATCAGAGGCGGGGAATCAGAGGCTGAAAATCAGAGGCGGAGAAACAGAGGCAGGCAATCAGATGCAGGGAATCAGAAGCAGGGAATCAGAGGCAGAGAATCAGAGGCAGGGAATCTGAGGCAGGGACACAGAGGTGGGGAATCAGAGGTGGGGAATCAGAGGCAGGGAATCAGATGAAGAGAATCTGATGCAGGGAATCTGAGGCAGGGAATCTGTGGCAGGGAATCTGTGGCAGGGAATCTGATGCGGGTTATCAGAAGGGGGAAATGAGATGTGGGAAACGAGATGCAGAGAAAGAGGCACGGAAATAGAGGCAGGGAAAGAGAGGCAGGGAATCAGAGGCGGGGAATCAGAGACGGGGAATCAGATGCGCATCATCAGAGGCGGGGAATCAGAGGCGGGGAATCATAGGTGGGGTATCAGAGGCGGGGAAAGATATGTGGGGTACGTAGGCCAGGAAAGTTGAGCGGAAAGGGAGGCAGGGAATCAGAGGCAGGGAATCAGAAGCAGGGAATCTGAGGCAGGGAATCTGAGGTGGGGAATCAGAGGCGGGGAAACAGGCGGGTAAACAGAGGCGGGTAAACATAGACGGGGAATAAGAGGCGGGGAATCAGAGGCGGGGAATCAGAGGTGGGGAATCAGAGGCGGGGATTCAGAGGCGGGGAATCAGAGGCGGGGAATCAGATGCGGGGAATCAGAGGCGGGGAATCAGAGGCGGGGAATCAGAGGCGTGGAATCAGAGACGGGGAATCAGAGGCGGGGAATCAGAAGTGGGGAATCAGAGGTGGGGAATCAGAGGCGGGAAATCAGAGGCAGGGAATCAGATGCAGGGAATCAGTGGCAGGGAATCAGAGGCAGAGAATCAGAGGCAGGGAATCTGAGGCAGGGACTCAGAGGTGGGGAATCAGCCGTGGGGAATCAGAGGCAGGGAATCAGATGAAGGGAATCTGATGCAGGGAATCTGAGGCAGGGTATCTGAGGCAGGGAATCTGTGGCAGGGAATCTGATGCGTGTTATCAGAAGGGGGAAATGAGATATGGGAAACGAGATGCAGAGAAAGAGGCACGGAAATAGAGGCAGGGAATGAGAGGCAGGGTATCAGAGGCGGGTAATCAGAGGTGTGGAGTCAGAGGCGGTGAATCAGCGACACAGAAAGAGAGGCGTGGAATCAGAGGTGCGGAATGAGAGCCGGTGAATCTGAGCCGGGAAATCAGAAGCAGAGCAACAGAGGCGGTGAAACATGGGTGCGGAATCGGACGCGGGGAATCAGAAGTGGGGACACAGAGGCAGGGAATCAGAGGCAGGGAATCAGAGGAGGGTTATCAGAGGCAGGGAATCAGAGGCTGAGAATCAGAGGCGAGGAATCAGAGGCGGGGAATCAGAGGCGGGGAATCAGAGGCGGAAAATCAGAGGCGGAGAAACAGAGGCAGGCAATCAGATGCAGGGAATCAGAAGCAGGGAATCAGAGGCAGAGAATCAGAGGCAGGGAATCTGAGGCAGGGACACAGAGGTGGGGAATCAGAGGTGGGGAATCAGAGGCAGGGAATCAGATGAAGAGAATCTGATGCAGGGAATCTGAGGCAGGGAATCTGTGGCAGGGAATCTGTGGCAGGGAATCTGATGCGGGTTATCAGAAGGGGGAAATGAGATGTGGGAAACGAGATGCAGAGAAAGAGGCACGGAAATAGAGGCAGGGAAAGAGAGGCAGGGAATCAGAGGCGGGGAATCAGAGACGGGGAATCAGATGCGCATCATCAGAGGCGGGGAATCAGAGGCGGGGAATCATAGGTGGGGTATCAGAGGCGGGGAAAGATATGTGGGGAAACGTAGGCCAGGAAAGTTGAGCGGAAAGGGAGGCAGGGAATCAGAGGCAGGGAATCAGAAGCAGGGAATCTGAGGCAGGGAATCTGAGGTGGGGAATCAGAGGCGGGGAAACAGGCGGGTAAACAGAGGCGGGTAAACATAGACGGGGAATAAGAGGCGGGGAATCAGAGGCGGGGAATCAGAGGTGGGGAATCAGAGGCGGGGAATCAGAGGCGGGGAATCAGAGGCGGGGAATCAGATGCGGGGAATCAGAGGCGGGGAATCAGAGGCGGGGAATCAGAGGCGTGGAATCAGAGACGGGGAATCAGAGGCGGGGAATCAGAAGTGGGGAATCAGAGGTGGGGAATCAGAGGCGGGAAATCAGAGGCAGGGAATCAGAGGCGGGCAATCAGAGGTGGGGAATCAGAGGCGGGGAATCAGATGCAGGGAATCAGAGGCGGTGAATCAGAGGCGGGGAATCAGAGGCGGGGAATCAGAGACGGGGAATCAGAAGTGGCGAAGCAGAGGTGGGGAATCAGAGGCAGGGAATCAGAGGCAGGGAATCAGAGGCAGGGAATCTGAGGCATGGAATCTGAGGTGGGGAATCAGAGGCGGGAAAACAGGCGGGTAAACAGAGGCGGGTAAACATAGGCGGGGAATCAGAGGCGGTGAATCAGAGGCGGGGAGTCACAGGCGGGGAATCAGAGGCGGGGAATCAGAGGCGGGGAATCTGAGGCGGGGAATCAGATGCAGGGAATCAGAGGCGGGGAATCAGAGGCGGGGTATCAAAGGCGGGGAATCAGATGCGGGGAATCAGAGGCGGGGAATCAGAGGCGTGGAATCAGAGGCGGGGAATCAGAGGCTGGGAATCAGAAGTAGGGAATCAGAGGTGGGTAATCAGAGGCGGGGAATCAGAGGCAGGGAATCAGAGGCGGGGAATCAGCGGCAGGGAATCAGAGGCGGCCAATCAGATGCAGGGAATCAGAGGCAGGGAATCAGAGGCAGGGAATCAGAGGCAGGGAATCTGAGGCGGCAAATATGAGGCGGCAATTATGAGGTGGTGAATCAGTGGCGGGGAAACAGGCGGGTAAACAGAGGCGGGGAATCAGAGGCAGGGAATCAGAGGCGGGGATTCAGAGGCAGGGAATCGGATGAAGGGAATCTGATGCAGGGAATCTGAGGCAGGGAATCTGAGGCAGGGAATCTGTGGCAGGGAATCTGATGCGGGTTATCAGAAGGGGGAAATGAGATGTGGGAAACGAGATGCAGAGTAAGAGGCACGGAAATAGAGGCAGGGAAAGAGAGGCAGGGTATCAGATGCGGGTAATCAGAGGCGTGGAATCAGAGGCAGGGAATCAGAGGCGTGGAATCAGAGGCAGGGAATCAGAGGCAGGGAATCAGAGGCGGGCAATCAGAAGTGGGGAATCAGAGGCGGGGAATCAGATGCGGGGAATCAGAGGCGGTGAATCAGAGGCGGGGAATCAGAGGCGGGGAATCAGAGGCGGGGAATCAGAAGTGGGGAATCAGAGGTGGGGAAACAGAGGCGGGGAATCAGAGGCAGGGAATCAGAGGCGGGCAATCAGAAGGGGGGAATCAGAGGCAGGGAATCAGAGGCGGGGAATCAGAGGCGTGGAATCAGAGGCGGGGAATCAGAGGCGGGGAATCAGAAGTGGGGAAACAGAGGTGGGGAATCAGAGGGGGGAATCAGAGGCAGGGAATCAGAGGCGGGCAATCATATGCAGGAAATCAGAGGCAGGGAATCAGAAGCAGGGAATCAGAGGCAGGGAATCTGAGGCAGGGAATCTGTGGTGGGGAATCAGAGGCGGGAAAACAGGCGGGTAAACAGAGGCGAGTAAACATAGGCGGGAAAACAGGCGGGTAAACAGAGGCGGGTAAACATAGGCGGGGAATCAGAGGCAGGGAATCAGAGTGGGGGAATCAGAGACGGGGATTCAGAGGCGGGGAATCAGAGGTGGGGAATCAGAGGCGGGTAATCAGAGGCGTGGAATCAGAGGTGGGGAATCAGAGGCGGGGAATCAGAGGTGGGGAATCAGAGGCGGGGATTCAGAGACGGGGAATAAGAGGCGGGGAATTAGATGCGGGAAATCAGAGGCGGGGAATCAGAGGCGGGGTATCTGAGGAGGGGAATCAGAGGCGGGGAATCAGAGGCGGGGAATCAGAGGCGGGGAATCAGAGGAGGGGAATCAGAAGTGGGGAATCAGAGGTGGGGAATCAGTGGCGGGAAATCAGAGGCAGGGAATCAGAGGCGGGCAATCAGAGGTGGGGAATCAGAGGTGTGGAATCAGATGCGGGGAATCAGAGGCGGTAAATCAGAGGCGGGGAATCAGAGGCGGGGAATCAGAGACGGGGAATCAGAAGTGGGGAAGCAGAGGTGGGGAATCAGAGGTGGGGAATCAGAGGCGCGGAATCAGAGGCGGGGAATCAGAGGCGGGGAATCAGAGGCAGGGAATCAGAGGCGGGCAATCAGATGCAGGGAATCAGAGGCAGGGAATCAGAGGCAGGGAATCTGAGACGGCGAATATGAGGTGGTGAATCATAGGCGGGGAAACAGGCGGGTAAACAGAGGCGGGGAATCAGAGGCAGGGAATCAGAGGCGGGGAATCAGAGGCAAGGAATCTGATGAAGGGAAACTGATGCAGGGAATCTGAGGCAGGGAATCTGAGGCAGGGAATCTGTGGCAGGGAATCTGATGTGGGTTATCAGAAGGGGGAAATGAGATGTGAGAAAAGAGATGCAGAGAAAGAGGCACGGAAATAGAGGCAGGGAAAGAGAGGCAGGGAATCAGAGGCGGGGAATCAGAGGCGGGGAATCAGAGGCGGGGAATCAGAGGCGGGGAATCAGAGGCGGGGAATCAGAGGCAGGGAATCAGAGTCAGGGAATCAGAGGCAGGGAATCTGAGACGGCGAATATGAGGTGGTGAATCACAGGCGGGGAAACAGGCGGGTAAACAGAGGCGGGGAATCAGAGGCAGGGAATCAGAGGCGGGGAATCAGAGGCAGGGAATCAGATGAAGGGAAACTGATGCAGGGAATCTGAGGCAGGGAATCTGAGGCAGGGAATCTGTGGCAGGGAATCTGATGTGGGTTATCAGAAGGGGGAAATGAGATGTGAGAAAAGAGATGCAGAGAAAGAGGCATGGAAATAGAGGCAGGGAAAGAGAGGCAGGGTATCAGAGGCGGGTAATCAGAGGTGTGGAGTCAGAGGCAGTGAATCAGCGACACAGAAAGAGAGGCGTGGAATCAGAGGTGCGGAATGAGAGCCGGTGAATCTGAGCCGGGAAATCAGAAGCAGAGCAAAAGAGGAGGTGATACATGGGTGTGGAATCGGACGCGGGGAATCAGAAGTGGGGACTCAGAGGCAGTGAATCAGAGGCAGGGAATCAGAGGAGGGTTATCAGAGGCAGGGAATCAGAGGCGGAGAATCAGAGGCGAGGAATCAGAGGCGGGGAATGAGAGGCGGGGAATCAGAGGCGGAAAATCAGAGGCGGAGAAACAGAGGCAGACAATCAGATGCAGGGAATCAGAGGCAGGGAATCAGAGGCAGAGAATCAGAGGCAGGGAATCTGAGGCAGGGACTCAGAGGTGGGGAATCAGAGGTGGGGAATCAGAGGCAGGGAATCAGATGAAGGGAATCTGATGCAGGGAATCTGAGGCAGGGAATCTGTGGCAGGGAATCTGTGTCAGGGAATCTGATGCGGGTTATCAGAAGGGGGAAATGAGATGTGGGAAACGAGATGCAGAGAAAGAGGCACGGAAATAGAGGCAGGGAAAGAGAGGCAGGGAATCAGAGGTGGGGAATCAGAGGCGGGGAATCAGAGGCGGGGAATCAGAGGCGGGGAATCAGAGGCGCGGAATCAGAGGCGGGGAATCAGAGGCGGGGAATCAGAGGCAGGGAATCAGAGGCGGGCAATAAGAGGTGGCGAATCAGAGGCGTGGAATCAGAGGTGGGGAAAGAGATGTGGGGAAACGTAGGCCAAGAAAGTAGCGCGGAAAGGGAGGCGGTGAATCAGAGGCAGGGAATCAGAGGCGGGGAATGAGAGGCGGGGAATGAGAGGCGTGGAATCAGAGGTGGGGAAAGAGATGTGGGGAAACAGGCGGGTAAACAGAAGCGGTTAAACATAGGTGCATAAATAGAGGCGGCGAAAGAGATGGGCGAAACATAGTGGTTGGAACTTGTATGTTGAAAATGAGGTACATAGAACAGATCAAAAAGAGTTGTTGAAATTGAGGGAGGGAAAGAGAGGCACGGAAAGAGTGGAGGGGAAAGAGTGCAGGCAAAAGAGAGGCGTAGAGACAGAGGTGGGAATCAGTAGCGGGGAATCAGAGGCGGGGAACCAGAGGCAGGAAATCAGATGAAGGGAATCTGATGCAGGGAATCTGAGGCAGGGAATCGGATGCAGGGAATCTGAGGCAGGGAATCAGTAAAAAGTTATCAGAGGCAGGGTATCAGAGGCGGGGAATCAGAGGCGGGGTATCAGATGCGCATCATCAGAGGGGGGGAATCAGAGGCGGGGAATCAGAGGTGGGGTATCAGAGGCGGGGAAAGATATGTGGGGAAACGTAGGCCAGGAAAGTTGAGCGGAAAGGGAGGCAGGGAATCAGAGGCAGGGAATCAGAAGCAGTGAATCTGAGGCAGGGAATCTGAGGTGGGGAATCAGAGGAGGGGAAACAGGCGGGTAAACAGAGGCGGGTAAACATAGACGGTGAATAAGAGGCGGGGAATCAGAGGCGGGGAATCAGAGGTGGGGAATCAGAGGCGGGGATTCAGAGGCGGGGAATCAGAGGCGGGGAATCAGATGCGGGGAATCAGAGGCGGGGAATCAGAGGCGGGGTATCTGAGGAGGGGAATCAGAGGCGGGGAATCAGAGGCGGGGAATCAGAGGCGGGGAATCAGAGGCGTGGAATCAGAGGCGGGGAATCAGAGGCGGGGAATCAGAAGTGGGGAATCAGAGGTGGGGAATCAGATGCGGGAAATCAGAGGCAGGGAATCAGAGGCGGGCAATCAGAGGTGGGGAATCAGAGGCGGGGAATCATATGCGGGGAATCTGAGGCGTTGAATCAGAGGCGGGGAATCAGAGTCGGGGAATCAGAGACGGGGTATCAGAAGTGGGGAAGCAGAGGTGGGGAATCAGAGGCAGGGAATCAGATGATGGGAATCTGATGCAGGGAATCTGAGGCAGGGAATCGGATGCAGGGAATCTGAGGCAGGGAATCAGTAAAAAGTTATCAGAGGCAGGGTCTCAGAGGCGGGGAATCAGAGGCGGGGTATCGGATGCGCATCATTAGAGGCGGGGAATCAGAGGCGGGGAATCAGAGGTGGGGTATCAGAGGTGGGGAAAGATATGTGGGGAAACGTAGGCCAGGAAAGTTGAGTGGAAAGGGAGGCTGGGAATCAGAGGCAGGGAATCAGAAGCAGGGAATCTGAGGCAGGGAATCAGAGGTGGGGAATCAGAGGCGGGGAAACAGGCGGGTAAACAGAGGCGGGTAAACATAGACGGGTAATAAGAGGCGGGGAATCAGAGGCGGGGAATCAGAGGTGGGGAATCAGAGGCGGGGATTCAGAGGCGAGGAATCAGAGGTGGGGAATCAGATGCGGGGAATCAGAGGCGGGGAATCAGAGGTGGGGTATCTGAGGAGGGGAATCAGAGGCGGGGAATCAGAGGCGGGGCATCAGAGGCGGGGAATCAGAGGCGTAGAATCAGAGGCGGGGAATCAGAGGCGGGGAATCAGAAGTGGGGAATCAGAGGTGGGGAATCAGAGGAGGGAAATCAGAGGCAGGGAATCAGAGGCGGGCAATCAGAGGTGGGGAATCAGAGGCGGGGAATCAGATGCGGAGAATCAGAGGCGTTGAATCAGAGGCGGGGAATCAGAGGCGGGGAATCAGAGACGGGGAATCAGAAGTGGGGAAGCAGAGGTGGGGAATCAGAGGCAGGGAATCAGAGGCAGGGAATCAGAGGCAGGGAATCTGAGGCAGGGAATCTGAGGTGGGGATTCAGAGGCGGGAAAACAGGTGGGTAAACAGAGGCGGGTAAACATAGGCGGGGAATCAGAGGCGGGGAATCTGAGGCGGGGAATCTGAGGTGGGGAATAAGATGCAGGGAATCAGAGGCGGGGAATCAGAAGTGGGGAATCAGAGGTGGGTAATTAGAGGCGGGGAATCAGAGGCGGGGTATCAAAGGCGGGGAATCAGAGGCGGGGAATCAGAGGCGGGGAATCAGAGGCGTGGAATCAGAGGCGGGGAATCAGAGGCGGGGAATCAGAAGTGGGGAATCAGAGGTGGGTAATTAGAGGCGGGGAATCAGAGGTGGGGAATCAGAGGCGGGGAATCAGAGGCAGGGAATAAGAGGCGGCCAATCAGATGCAGGGAATCAGAGGCATGGAATCAGAGGCAGGGAATCAGAGGCATTGAATCTGAGGCGGCGAATATGAGGTGGTGAATTAGTGGCTGGGAAACAGGCGGGTAAACAGAGGCGGGGAATCAGAGGCAGGGAATCAGAGGCGGGGAATCAGAGGCAGGGAATCGGATGAAGGGTATCTGATGCAGGGAATCTGAGGCAGGGAATCTGAGGCAGGGAATCTGTGGCAGAGAATCTGATGCGGGTTATCAGAAGAGGGAAATGAGATGTGGGAAACGAGATGCAGAGTAAGAGGCACGGAAATAGAGGCAGGGAAAGAGAGGCAGGGTATCAGATGCGGGTAATCAGAGGCGTGGAATCAGAGGCGGGGAATCAGAGACACAGAAAGAGAGGCGTGGAATCAGAGGTGCGGAATCAGAGCCGGTGAATCTGAGCCGGGAAATCAGAAGCAGAGCAACAGAGGCGTTGAAACATGGGTGCGGAATCGGACGCGGGGAATCAGAGGTGGGGACTCAGAGGCAGGGTATCAGAGGCGGGTAATCAGAGGCGTGGAATCAGAGGCGGGGAATCAGAGACACAGAAAGAGTGGCGTTGAATCAGAGGTGCGGAATCAGAGCCGGTGAATCTGAGCCGGGAAATCAGAAGCAGAGCAACAGAGGCGGTGAAACATGGGTGCGGAATCGGACGCGGGGAATAAGACGTGGGGACACAGAGGCAGGGAATCAGAGGCAGGTTATCAGAGGCAGGGAATCAGAGGCGGGGAATCAGAGGCGAGGAATCAGAGGCGGGGAATCAGAGGCGGGGAATCAGAGGCGGGGAGTCAGAGGCGGAGAATCACAGGCGGGCAATCAGATGCAGGGAATCAGAGGCAGGGAATCTGAGGCAGGGACTCAGAGGTGGGGAATCAGAGGCGGGGAATCAGAGGCAGGGAATCAGATGAAGGGAATCTGATGCAGGGAATCGGATGCAGGGAATCTGAGGCAGGGAATCAGTAAAAAGTTATCAGAGGCAGGGTATCAGATGCGGGGAATCAGAGGCGGGGTATCAGATGCGCATCATCAGAGGCGGGAATCAGAGGCGGGGAATCAGAGGTGGGGCATCAGAGGCGGGGAAAGATATGTGGGGAAATGTAGGCCAGGAAAGTTGAGCGGAAAGGGAGGCAGGGAATCAGAGGCAGGGAATCAGAAGCAGGGAATCTGAGGCAGGGAATCTGAGGTGGGGAATCAGAGGCGGGGAAACAGGCGGGTAAACAGAGGCGGGTAAACATAGACGGTGAATAAGAGGCGGGGAATCAGAGGCGGGGAATCAGAGGTGGGGAATCAGAGGCGGGGATTCAGAGGCGGGGAATCAGAGGCGGGGAATCAGATGCGGGGAATCAGAGGCGGGGAATCAGAGGCGGGGTATCTGAGGAGGGGAATCAGAGGCGGGGAATAAGAGGCGGGGAATCAGAGGCGGGGAATCAGAGGCGTGGAATCAGAGGTGGGGAATCAGAGGCGGGGAATCAGAAGTAGGGAATCAGAGGTGGGGAATCAGAGGCGGGAAATCAGAGGCAGGGAATCAGAGGCGGGCAATCAGAGGTGGGGAATCAGAGGGGGGGAATCAGATGCGGGGAATCAGAGGCATTGAATCAGAGGCGGGGAATCAGAGGCGGGGAATCAGAGACGGGGAATCAGAAGTGGAGAAGCAGAGGTGGGGAATCAGAGGCAGGGAATCAGATGAAGGGAATCTGATGCAGGGAATCTGAGGCAGGGAATCGGATGCAGGGAATCTGAGGCAGGGAATCAGTATAAAGTTATCAGAGGCAGGGTATCAGAGGCGGGGAATCAGAGGCGGGGTATCAGATGCGCATCATCAGAGGCGGGGAATCAGAGGCGGGGAATCAGAGGTGGGGTATCAGAGGTGGGGAATGATATGTGGGGAAACGTAGGCCAGGAAAATTGAGCGGAAAGGGAGGCAGGGAATCAGAGGCAGGGAATCAGAAGCAGGGAATCTGAGGCAGGGAATCTGAGGTGGGGAATCAGAGGCGGGGAAACAGGCGGGTAAACAGAGGCGGGTAAACATAGACGGGGAATAAGAGGCAGGGAATCAGAGGCGGGCAATCAGAGGTGGGGAATAAGAGGCGGGGAATCAGATGCGGGGAATCAGAGGCGTTGAATCAGAGGCGGGGAATCAGAGGCGGGGAATCAGAGACGGGGAATCAGAAGTGGGGAAGCAGAGGTGGGGAATCAGAGGCAGGGAATCAGAGGCAGGGAATCAGAGGCAGGGAATCTGAGGCAGGGAATCTGAGGTGGGGAGTCAGAGGCGGGAAAACAGGCGGGTAAACAGAGGTGGGTAAACATAGGCGGGGAATCAGATGCGGGGAATCAGAGGCGGGGAATCACAGGCGGGGAATCAGAGGCGGGGAATCTGAGGCGGGGAATCAGATGCAGGGAATCAGAGGCGGGGAATCAGAGGCGGGGTATCAAAGGCTGGGAATCAGAGGCGGGGAATCAGAGGCGGGGAATCAGAGGCGTGGAATCAGAGGCGGGGAATCAGAGGCGGGGAATCAGAAGTGGGGAATCAGAGGTGGGTAATTAGAGGCGGGGAATCAGAGGCGGGGAATCAGAGGCGGGGAATCAGAGGCAGGGAATCAGAGGCGGCCAATCAGATGCAGGGAATCAGAGGCAGGGAATCAGAGGCAGGGAATCAGAGGCAGGGAACCTGAGGCGGCGAATATGAGGTGGTGAATCAGTGGCGGGGAAACAGGCGGGTAAACAGAGGCGGGGAATCAGAGGCATGGAATCAGAGGCGGGGAATCAGAGGCAGGGAATCTGATGAAGGGAATCTGATGCAGGGAATCTGAGGCAGGGAATCTGAGGCAGGGAATCTGTGGCAGGGAATCTGATGCGGGTTATCAGAAGGGGGAAATGAGATGTGGGAAACGAGATGCAGAGTAAGAGGCACGGAAATAGAGGCAGGGAAAGAGAGGCAGGGTATCAGATGCGGGTAATCAGAGGCGTGGAATCAGAGGCGGGGAATCAGAGACACAGAAAGAGAGGCGTGGAATCAGAGGTGCGGAATCAGAGCCGGTGAATCTGAGCCGGGAAATCAGAAGCAGAGCAACAGAGGCGTTGAAACATGGGTGCAGAATAGGACGCGGTGAATCAGAGGTGGGGACTCAGAGGCAGGGTATCAGAGGCGGGTAATCAGAGGCGTGGAATCAGAGGCGGGGAATCAGAGACACAGAAAGAGAGGCGTGGAATCAGAGGTGCGGAATCAGAGCCGGTGAATCTGAGCCGGGAAATCAGAAGCAGAGCAACAGAGGCGGTGAAACATGGGTGCGGATCGGACGCGGGGAATAAGAAGTGGGGACACAGAGGCAGGGAATCAGAGGCAGGTGATCAGAGGCAGGGAATCAGAGGCGGGGAATCAGAGGCGAGGAATCAGAGGCGGGGAATCAGAGGCGGGGAATCAGAGGCGGGGAGTCAGAGGCGGAGATTCAGAGGCGGGCAATCAGATGCAGGGAATCAGAGGCAGGGAATCAGAGGCAGAGAATCTGAGGCAGGGAATCTGAGGCAGGGACTCAGAGGTGGGGAATCAGAGGCGGGGAATCAGAGGCAGGGAATCTGATGAAGGGAATCTGATGCAGGGAATCTGAGGCAGGGAATCTGAGGCAGGGAATCTGTGGCAGGGAATCTGATGCGGGTTATCAGAAGGGGGAAATGAGATGTGGAAAACGAGATGCAGAGAAAGAGGCACGGAAATAGAGGCAGGAAAAGAGAGGCAGGGAATCAGAGGCGGGAAATCAGAGGCAGGGAATCAGAGGCGGGGAATCAGAGGCGGGGTATCAAAGGCTGGGAATCAGAGGCGGGGAATCAGAGGCGGGGAATCAGAGGCGTGGAATCAGAGGCGGGGAATCAGAGGCGGGGAATCAGAAGTGGGGAATCAGAGGTGGGTAATTAGAGGCGGGGAATCAGAGGCGGGGAATCAGAGGCGGGGAATCAGAGGCAGGGAATCAGAGGCGGCCAATCAGATGCAGGGAATCAGAGGCAGGGAATCAGAGGCAGGGAATCAGAGGCAGGGAACCTGAGGCGGCGAATATGAGGTGGTGAATCAGTGGCGGGGAAACAGGCGGGTAAACAGAGGCGGGGAATCAGAGGCATGGAATCAGAGGCGGGGAATCAGAGGCAGGGAATCTGATGAAGGGAATCTGATGCAGGGAATCTGAGGCAGGGAATCTGAGGCAGGGAATCTGTGGCAGGGAATCTGATGCGGGTTATCAGAAGGGGGAAATGAGATGTGGGAAACGAGATGCAGAGTAAGAGGCACGGAAATAGAGGCAGGGAAAGAGAGGCAGGGTATCAGATGCGGGTAATCAGAGGCGTGGAATCAGAGGCGGGGAATCAGAGACACAGAAAGAGAGGCGTGGAATCAGAGGTGCGGAATCAGAGCCGGTGAATCTGAGCCGGGAAATCAGAAGCAGAGCAACAGAGGCGTTGAAACATGGGTGCAGAATCGGACGCGGTGAATCAGAGGTGGGGACTCAGAGGCAGGGTATCAGAGGCGGGTAATCAGAGGCGTGGAATCAGAGGCGGGGAATCAGAGACACAGAAAGAGAGGCGTGGAATCAGAGGTGCGGAATCAGAGCCGGTGAATCTGAGCCGGGAAATCAGAAGCAGAGCAACAGAGGCGGTGAAACATGGGTGCGGATCGGACGCGGGGAATAAGAAGTGGGGACACAGAGGCAGGGAATCAGAGGCAGGTGATCAGAGGCAGGGAATCAGAGGCGGGGAATCAGAGGCGAGGAATCAGAGGCGGGGAATCAGAGGCGGGGAATCAGAGGCGGGGAGTCAGAGGCGGAGATTCAGAGGCGGGCAATCAGATGCAGGGAATCAGAGGCAGGGAATCAGAGGCAGAGAATCTGAGGCAGGGAATCTGAGGCAGGGACTCAGAGGTGGGGAATCAGAGGCGGGGAATCAGAGGCAGGGAATCTGATGAAGGGAATCTGATGCAGGGAATCTGAGGCAGGGAATCTGAGGCAGGGAATCTGTGGCAGGGAATCTGATGCGGGTTATCAGAAGGGGGAAATGAGATGTGGAAAACGAGATGCAGAGAAAGAGGCACGGAAATAGAGGCAGGAAAAGAGAGGCAGGGAATCAGAGGCGGGAAATCAGAGGCAGGGAATCAGAGGCGGGGAATCAGAGGCGGGGAGTCAGAGGCGGGGAATCAGAGGCGGGGATTCAGAGGCGGGGAATCAGAGGCAGGGAATCAGAGGCGGGCAATCAGAGGCGGCGAATCAGAGGCGTGGAATCAGAGGAGGGGAAAGAGATGTGGGGAAACGTAGGCCAGGAAAGTTGCGTGGAAAGGGAGGCGGTGAATCAGAGGCAGGGAATCAGAGGCGGGGAATCAGAGGCGGGGAATCAGAGGCGGGGAATCAGAGGCAGGGAATCAGAGGCGTGCAATCAGAGGCGGCGAATCAGAGGCGTGGAATCAGAGGTGGGGAAAGAGATGTGGGGAAACGTAGGCCAGGGAAGTTGCGTGGAAAGGGAGGCGGTGAATCAGAGGCTGGGAATCAGAGGCGGGGAATGAGAGGCGGGGAATCAGAGGCGTGGAATCAGAGGTGGGGAAAGAGATGTGGGGAAACAGGCGGGTAAACAGAAGCGGGTAAACATAGGTGCATAAATAGAGGCGGCGACAGAGATGGGCGAAACATAGTGGTTGGAACTTGTATGTTGAAAATGAGGTACACAGAACAGATCAAACAGAGTTGTTGAAATTGAGGGAGGGAAAGAGAGGCACGGAAAGAGTGGAGGGTAATGAGTGCAGGCAAAAGAGAGGCGTAGAGACAGAGGTGGGGAATCAGAGGCTGGGAATCAGAGGCGGGGAATCAGAGGCAGGGAATCAGATGAAGGGAATCTAATGCAGGGAATTTGAGGCTGGGAATCTGAGGCAGGGAATCGGAGGCAGGGAATCTGAGGCAGGGAATCAGTAAAAAGTTATCAGAGGCAGGGTATCAGGGGCGGGGAATCAGAGGCGGGGTATCAGATGCGGGTCATCAGAGGCGGAGAATCAGATGCGGGGAATCAGAGGCGGGGTATCAGAGGCGGGGAAAGATATGTGGGGAAATGTAGGCCAGGAAAGTTGAGCGGAAAGGGAGGCAGTGAATCAGAGGTGGGGAATCAGACGCGGGGAATCAGAGGCGGGGAATCAGAGGCAGGGAATCAGAGGCGGGGAATCAGAGGCGGGTAAACATAGGCGGGGAATCAGAGGAGGGAATCAGAGGTGGGGAATCAGAGGCGGGGAATCAGAAGCGGGGAATCAGAGGCGGGGAATCAGAGGCGTGGAATCAGATGCGGGGAATCAGAGGTGGGGAATCAGAGGCGGGGTATCAGAGGAGGGGAATCAGAGGCGGGGAATCAGAGGCGGGGAATCAGAGGCGGGGAATCAGAGGCGTGGAATCAGAGGCGGGGAATCAGAGGCGGGGAATCAGAAGTGGGGAATCAGATGTGCGGAATCAGAGGCGGGGAATCAGAGGCAGGGAATCAGAGGCGGGCAATCAGAAGTGGGGAATCAGAGGCGGGGAATCAGAGGCGGGGAATCAGAGGCGTGGAATCAGATGCGGGGAATCTGAGGTGGGGAATCAGAGGCGGGGAATCAGAGGCGGGGAATCAGAGGCGGGCAATCAGATGCAGGGAATCAGAGGCAGGGAATCAGAGGCAGGGAAACAGAGGCAGGGAATATGAGGCAGGGAATCTGTGTTGGGGAACGAGAGGCGGGAAAACAGGCGGGTAAACAGAGGCGGGTAAACATAGGTGGGGATTCAGAGGCGGGGAATCAGAGTCGGGGAATCAGAGGCAGGGAATCAGAGGCGGGGAATCAGAGGCAGGGAATCGGATGAAGGGAATCTGATGCAGGGAATCTGAGGCAGGGAATCTGAGGCAGGGAATCTGTGGCAGGGAATCTGATGCGGGTTATCAGAAGGGGGAAATGAGATGTGGGAAACGAGATGCAGAGTAAGAGGCACGGAAATAGAGGCAGGGAAAGAGAGGCAGGGTATCAGATGCGGGTAATCAGAGGCGTGGAATCAGAGGCGGGGAATCAGAGACACAGAAAGAGAGGCGTGGAATCAGAGGTGCGGAATCAGAGCCGGTGAATCTGAGCCGGGAAATCAGAAGCAGAGCAACAGAGGCGTTGAAACATGGGTGCAGAATCGGACGCGGTGAATCAGAGGTGGGGACTCAGAGGCAGGGTATCAGAGGCGGGTAATCAGAGGCGTGGAATCAGAGGCGGGGAATCAGAGACACAGAAAGAGAGGCGTGGAATCAGAGGTGCGGAATCAGAGCCGGTGAATCTGAGCCGGGAAATCAGAAGCAGAGCAACAGAGGCGGTGAAACATGGGTGCGGATCGGACGTGGGGAATAAGAAGTGGGGACACAGAGGCAGGGAATCAGAGGAAGGTTATCAGAGGCAGGGAATCAGAGGCGGGGAATCAGAGGCGAGGAATCAGAGGTGGGGAATCAGAGGCGGGGAATCAGAGGCGGGGAGTCAGAGGCGGAGAATCAGAGGCGGGCAATCAGATGCAGGGAATCAGAGGCAGGGAATCAGAGGCAGAGAATCAGAGGCAGGGAATCTGAGGCAGGGACTCAGAGGTGGGGAATCAGAGGCGGGGAATCAGAGGCAGGGAATCTGATGAAGGGAATCTGATGCAGGGAATCTGAGGCAGGGAATATGAGGCAGGGAATCTGTGGCAGGGAATCTGATGCGGGTTATCAGAAGGGGGAAATGAGATGTGGGAAACGAGATGCAGAGAAAGAGGCACGGAAATAGAGGCAGGGAAAGAGAGGCAGGGAATCAGAGACGGAAAATCAGAGGCAGGGAATCAGAGGCGGGGAATCAGAGGCAGGGAATCAGAGGCGGGCAATCAGAGGCGGCGAATCAGAGGCGTGGAATCAGAGGAGGGGAATCAGAGGCTGGGAATCAGAGGCGGGGAATCAGAGGCGGGGAATCAGAGGCAGGGAATCAGAGGCGTGCAATCAGAGGCGGCGAATCAGAGGCGTGGAATCAGAGGTGGGGAAAGAGATGTGGGGAAACGTAGGCCAGGGAAGTTGCGTGGAAAGGGAGGCAGTGAATCAGAGGTGGGGAATCAGAGGCGGGGAATCAGAGGCGGGGTATCAGAGGAGGGGAATGAGAGGCGGGGAATGAGAGGCGGGGAATCAGAGGCGGGGAATCAGAGGCGTGGAATCAGAGGCGGGGAATCAGAGGCGGGGAATCAGAAGTGGGGAATCAGAGGTGGGGAAGCAGAGGCGGGGAATCAGAGGCGGGGAATCAGAGGCGGGGAATCAGAAGTGGGTAATCAGAGGTGGGGAATCAGAGGCGGGGAATCAGAGGCGGAGAATCAGAGGCAGGGAATCTGAGGCAGGGAATCTGAGGTGGGGAATCAGAGGCGGGGAAACAGGTGGGTAAACAGAGGTGGGTAAACATAGGCGGGGAATCTGAGGCGCGGAATCAGAGGCGGGGAATCAGAGGCAGGGAATCAGAGGCGGTGAATCAGAGGCGGGGAGTGAGATGCGGGGAATCAGAAGTGGGGAATCAGAGGCGGGGTATCAGAGGAGGGGAATGAGAGGCGGGGAATCAGAGTCGGGGAATCAGAGGCGGGGAATCAGAGGCGGGGAATCAGAAGTGGGGAATCAGAGGTGGGGAAGCAGAGGCGGGGAATCAGAATCAGCGAATCAGAGGCGGGGCAATCAGAGGTGGGGAATCAGAGGCGGGGAATCAGAGGCGGGGAAACAGAGGCGGTGAATTATAGGGGGGGAATCAGACGCGGGGAATCAGAGGCGGGAAATCAGAAGTGGGGAATCAGATGTGGGGAATCAGAGGCGGGGAATCAGAGGCAGGTAATCAGAGGCGGGCAATAAGATGCAGGGAATCAGAGGCAGGGAATCAGAGGCAGGGAATCTGAGGCAGGGAATCTGAGGCAGGGAATCTGAGGTGGGCAATAGAGGTGGGAAAACAGGCGGGTAAACAGAGGCGGGTAAACATAGGCGGGGAATCAGAGGCGGGGAATCAGAGGCGGGGAATCAGAGGCGGGGAATCAGAGGCGGGGAATCAGAGTCGTGGAATCAGAGGCGGGGAATCAGAGGCAGGGTATCAGAGGCGGGCAATCAGATGCAGGGAATCAGAGGCAGGGAATCAGAGGCAGGGAATCAGAGGCAGGGAACCTGAGGTGGCGAATATGAGGTGGTGAATCAGAGGCGGGGAAACAGGCGGGTAAACAGAGGCGGGGAATCTGATGCAGGGAATCAGAGGCGGGGAATCAGAGGCGGGGTATCAGAGGCGGGGAATCAGAGGCGCGGAATCAGAGGCGGGGAATCAGAGGCGTGGAATCAGAGACGGGGAATCAGAGGCGGGGAATCAGAAGTGGGGAAACAGAGGTGGGAAATCAGAGCCGGGGAATCAGAGGCGGGGAATCAGAGGCGGGGAATCAGAGGCGGGGAATCAGAGGCAGGGTATCAGAGGCGGGCAATCAGATGCAGGGAATCAGAGGCAGTGAATCAGAGGCAGGGAATCAGAGGTAGGGAACCTGAGGTGGCGAATATGAGGTGGTGAATCAGAGGCGGGGAAACAGGCGGGTAAACAGAGGCGGGGAATCTGATGCAGGGAATCAGCCGCGGGGAATCAGAGGCAGGGAATCAGATGAAGGGAATCTGATGCAGGGAATCTGAGGCAGGGTATCTGAGGCACGGAATCTGTGGCAGGGAATCTGATGCGGGTTATCAGAAGGGGGAAATGAGATGTGGGAAACGAGATGCAGAGAAAGACGCACGGATATAGAGGCAGGGAAAGAGAGGCAGGGTATCAGAGGCGGGTAATCAGAGGCGTGGAATCAGAGGCGGGGAATCAGAGACACAGAAATAGAGGCGTGGAATCAGAGGTGCGGAATCAGAGCCGGTGAATTTGAGCCGGGAAATCAGAAGCAGAGCAACAGAGGTGGTGAAACATGGGTGCGGAATCGGACACGGGGAATCAGAGGTGCGGACTCAGAGGCCGGGAATCAGAGGCAGGGAATCAGAGGCATGTTATCAGAGGTAGGGAATCAGAGGTGGGGAATCAGAGGCGGGGAATCAGAGGTGGGGAATCAGAGGCGGGGAATCAGAGGCGGGGAATCAGAGGCGGAGAATCAGAGGCGGGCAATCAGATGCAGGAAATCAGAGGCAGGGAATCAGAGGCAGGGAATCAGAGGCAGGGAATCTGAGGCAGGGAATCAGAGGTGGGGAATCAGAGGCGGGGAATCAGAGGCAGGGAATCAGATGAAGGGAATCTGATGCAGGGAATCTGAGGCAGGGAATCTGAGGCAGGGAATCTGTGGCAGGGAATCTGATGCGGGTTATCAGAAGGGGGAAATGAGAATTGGGAAACGAGATGCAGAGTAAGAGGCACGGAAATAGAGGCAGTGAAAGAGAGGCAGGGAATCAGAGGCGGGGAATCAGAGGTGGGGAATCAGAGGCGGGGAATCAGAGGCGGGGAATCAGAGGGGGGAATCAGAGGTGGGGAATCAGAGGCGGGGAATCAGAGGCAGGGAATCAGAGGCAGGAAATCAGAGGCGGCGAATCTGAGGCGTGGAATCAGAGGTGGGGAAAGAGATGTGGGGAAACGTAGGCCAGGAAAGTTGCGCGGAAAGGGAGGCGGTGAATCAGAGGCGGGGAATCAGAGGCGGGGAATCAGAGGCGGGGAATCAGAGGCGTGGAATCAGAGGTGGGGAAAGAGATGTGGGGAAACAGGCGGGTAAACAGAAGCGGGTAAACATAGCTGCATAAATAGTGGCAGCGAAAGAGATGGGCGAAACATAGTGGTTGGAACTTGTGTGTTGAAAATTAGGTTCACAGAACAGATCAAACAGAGTTGTTGAAATTGATGGAGGGAAAGAGAGGCACAGAAAGAGTGGAGGGGAAAGAGTGCAGGCAAAATAGAGGCGTAGAGACAGAGGTGGCGAATCAGTGGCGGGGAATCAGAGGCGGGGAATCAGAGGCAGGGAATCAGATGAAGGGAATCTGATGCAGGGAATCTGAGGCAGGGAATCTGAGGCAGGGAATCAGAGGCAGGGAATCTGATGCGGGTTATCAGAAGGGGGAAATGAGATGTTGGAAACGAGATGCAGAGAAAGAGGCACGGAAATAGAGGCAGGGAAAGAGAGGCAGGGTATCAGAGGCAGGTAATCAGAGGCGTGGAATCAGAGGTGGGGAATCAGAGACACAGAAAGAGAGGCGTGGAATCAGAGGTGCGGAATCAGAGCCGGTGAATCTGAGCCGGGAAATCTGAAGCAGAGCAACAGAGGCGGTGAAACATGGGTGCGGAATCGGATGCGGGGAATCAGAAGTGGGGACTCAGAGGCAGGGAATCAGAGGCTGATTATCAGAGGCAGGGAATCAGAGGCGGGGAATCAGAGGCGAGGAATCAAAGGCGGGGAATCAGAGGCGGGGAATCAGAGGCGGGGAATCAGAGGCGGAGAATCAGAGGCGGGCAATCAGATGCAGGGAATCAGAGGCAGGGAATCAGAGGCAGAGAATCAGAGGCAGGGAATCTGAGGCAGGGACTCAGAGGTGGGGAATCAGAGGCGGGTAATCAGAGGCAGGGAATCAGATGAAGGGAATCTGATGCAGGGAATCTGAGGTAGGGAATCTGAGGCAGGGAATCTGTGGCAGGGAATCTGATGCGGGTTATCAGAAGGGGGAAATGAGATGTGGGAAACGAGATGCAGAGAAAGAGGCACGGAAATAGAGGCAGGGAAAAAGAGGCAGGGAATCAGAGGCGGGGAATCAGAGGCGGGGAATCAGAGGCGGGGAATCAGAGGCGGGGAATCAGAGGCGGGGAATCAGAGGAGGGGAATCAGAGGCGCGGAATCAGAGGCAGGGAATCAGAGGGGGGCAATCAGAGGCGGCGAATCAGAGGCGTGAAATCAGAGGTGGGGAAAGAGATGTGGGGAAACAGGCGGGTAAACAGAAGCGGGTAAACATAGGAGCATAAATAGAGGCGGCGAAAGAGATGGGCGAAACATAGTGGTTGGAACTTGTATGTTGAAAATGAGGTACACAGAACAGATCAAACAGAGTTGTTGAAATTGAGGGAGGGAAAGAGAGGCACGGAAAGAGTGGAGGGGAAAGAGTACAGGCAAAAGAGAGGCGTAGAGACAGAGGTGGGGAATCAGAGGCGGGGAATCAGAGGCGGGGAATCAGAGGCAGGGAATCAGAGGCGGGGAAAGATATGTGGGGAAACGTAGGCCAGGAAAGTTGAGCGGAAAGGGAGGCAGTGAATCAGAGGTGGGGAATCAGAGGCGGGGAATCAGAGGCAGGGAATCATACACGGGGAATCAGAGGCGGGGAATCAGAGATGGGGAATCAGAGGCCGGGAATCAGAGGTGGGGAATCAGAGGCGGGGAATCAGAGGCGGGGAATTAGAGGCGGGGAATCAGAAGCGGGGAATCAGAGGTGGGGAATCAGAGGCGGGGAATCAGAGGCGGAGAATCAGAGATGGGAAATCAGATGCAGGGAATCAGAGCAGGGAATCAGAGGCAGGGAATCTGAGGTAGGGAATCTGAGGTGGGGAATCAGAGGCGGGGAAACAGGCGGGTAAACAGAGGCGGGTAAACATAGGCGGGGAATCAGAGGCGGGGAATCAGAGGCGGGGAATCAGAGGCGGGGAAACAGGTGGGTAAACAGAGGTGGGTAAACATAGGTGGGGAATCAGAGGCGCGGAATCAGAGGCGGGGAATCAGAGGCAGGGAATCAGAGGCGGGGAATCAGAGGCGGGGAATGAGATGCGGGGAATCAGAAGTGGGGAATCAGAGGCGGGGTATCAGAGGAGGGGAATGAGAGGCGGGGAATGAGAGGCGGGGAATCAGAGGCGGGGAATCAGAGGCGGGGAATCAGAGGCAGGGAATCAGAGGCGGGGAATCAGAGGCGGGCAATCAGATGCAGGGAATCAGAGGCAGGGAATCAGACGCAGGGAATCAAATGAAGGGAATCTGATGCAGGGAATCTGAGGCAGGGAATCTGAGGCAGGGAATCTGTGGTGGGGAATCAGAGGCGGGAAAACAGGCGGGTAAACAGAGGCGGGTAAACATAGGCGGGGAATCAGAGGCGTGGAATCAGAGGCGGGAAATCAGAGGCGGGGAAAGATATGTGGGGAAAAGTAGGCCAGGAAAGTTGAGCGGAAAGGGAGGCAGTGAATCAGAGGTGGGGAATCAGAGGCGGGGAATCAGAGGCGGGGAATCAGAGGCTGGGAATCAGAGGCGGAGAATCAGAAGTGGGTAATCAGAGGTGGGAAATCAGAGGCGGGGAATCAGAGGCGGAGAATCAGAGGCGGGGAATCTGAGGCAGGGAATCTGAGGTGGGGAATCAGAGGCGGGGAAACAGGTGGGTAAACACAGGTGGGTAAACATAGGCGGGGAATCAGAGGCACGGAATCAGAGGCGGGGAATCAGAGGCAGGGAATCAGAGGCGGGGAATCAGAGGCAGGGAATCAGATGCGGGGAATCAGAAGTGGGGAATCAGAGGCGGGGTATCAGAGGAGGGGAATGAGAGGCGGGGAATCAGAGGCGGGGAATCAGAGGCGGGGAATCAGAGGCGTGGAATCAGAGGCGGGGAATCAGAGGCGGGGAATCAGAAGTGGGGAATCAGAGGTAGGGAAAGAGATGTGGGGAAACGTAGGCCAGGAAAGTTGCGTGGAAAGGGAGGCGGTGAATCAGAGGCAGGGAATCAGAGGCGGGGAATCAGAGGCGGGTAATCAGAGGCGGGGAATCAGAGGCAGGGAATCAGAGGCGTGCAATCAGAGGCGGCGAATCAGAGGCGTGGAATCAGAGGTGGGGAAAGAGATGTGGGGAAACGTAGGCCAGGGAAGTTGCGTGGAAAGGGAGGCGGTGAATCAGAGGCTGGGAATCAGAGGCGGGGATTGAGAGGCGGGGAATCAGAGGCGTGGAATCAGAGGTGGGGAAAGAGATGTGGGGAAACAGGCGGGTAAACAGAAGCGGGTAAACATAGGTGCATAAATAGAGGCGGCGACAGAGATGGGCGAAACATAGTGGTTGGAACTTGTATGTTGAAAATGAGGTACACAGAACAGATCAAACAGAGTTGTTGAAATTGAGGGAGGGAAAGAGAGGCACGGAAAGAGTGGAGGGTAATGAGTGCAGGCAAAAGAGAGGCGTAGAGACAGAGGTGGGGAATCAGAGGCTGGGAATCAGAGGCAGGGAATCAGAGGCAGGGAATCAGCGGCAGGGAATCAGATGAAGGGAATCTAATGCAGGGAATTTGAGGCTGGGAATCTGAGGCAGGGAATCGGAGGCAGGGAATCAGTAAAAAGTTATCAGAGGCAGGGTATCAGAGGCGGGGAATCAGAGGCGGGGTATCAGATGCGGGTCATCAGAGGCGGAGAATCAGAGGCGGGGAATCAGAGGCGGGGTATCAGAGGCGGGGAAAGATATGTGGGGAAATGTAGGCCAGGAAAGTTGAGCGGAAAGGGAGGCAGTGAATCAGAGGTGGGGAATCAGACGCGGGGAATCAGAGGCGGGGAATCAGAGGCAGGGAATCAGAGGCGGGGAATCAGAGGCGGGTAAACATAGGCGGGGAATCAGAGGAGGGAATCAGAGGCGGGGAATCAGAGGCGGGGAATCAGAAGCGGGGAATCAGAGGCGGGGAATCAGAGGCGTGGAATCAGATGCGGGGAATCAGAGGTGGGGAATCAGAGGCGGGGTATCAGAGGAGGGGAATCAGAGGCGGGGAATCAGAGGCGGGGAATCAGAGGCGGGGAATCAGAGGCGTGGAATCAGAGGCGGGGAATTAGAGGCGGGGAATCAGAAGTGGGGAATCAGATGTGCGGAATCAGAGGCGGGGAATCAGAGGCAGGGAATCAGAGGCGGGCAATCAGAAGTGGGGAATCAGAGGCGGGGAATCAGAGGCGGGGAATCAGAGGCGTGAAATCAGATGCGGGGAATCTGAGGTGGGGAATCAGAGTCGGGGAATCAGAGGCGGGGAATCAGAGGCGGGCAATCAGATGCAGGGAATCAGAGGCAGGGAATCAGAGGCAGGGAAACAGAGGCAGGGAATATGAGGCAGGGAATCTGTGTTGGGGAACGAGAGGCGGGAAAACAGGCGGGTAAACAGAGGCGGGTAAACATAGGTGGGGATTCAGAGGCGGGGAATCAGAGTCGGGGAATCAGAGGCAGGGAATCAGAGGCGGGGAATCAGAGGCAGGGAATCGGATGAAGGGAATCTGATGCAGGGAATCTGAGGCAGGGAATCTGAGGCAGGGAATCTGTGGCAGGGAATCTGATGCGGGTTATCAGAAGGGGGAAATGAGATGTGGGAAACGAGATGCAGAGTAAGAGGCACGGAAATAGAGGCAGGGAAAGAGAGGAAGGGTATCAGATGCGGGTAATCAGAGGCGTGGAATCAGAGGCGGGGAATCAGAGACACAGAAAGAGAGGCGTGGAATCAGAGGTGCGGAATCAGAGCCGGTGAATCTGAGCCGGGAAATCAGAAGCAGAGCAACAGAGGCGTTGAAACATGGGTGCAGAATCGGACGCGGTGAATCAGAGGTGGGGACTCAGAGGCAGGGTATCAGAGGCGGGTAATCAGAGGCGTGGAATCAGAGGCGGGGAATCAGAGACACAGAAAGAGAGGCGTGGAATCAGAGGTGCGGAATCAGAGCCGGTGAATCTGAGCCGGGAAATCAGAAGCAGAGCAACAGAGGCGGTGAAACATGGGTGCGGATCGGACGTGGGGAATAAGAAGTGGGGACACAGAGGCAGGGAATCAGAGGAAGGTTATCAGAGGCAGGGAATCAGAGGCGGGGAATCAGAGGCGAGGAATCAGAGGTGGGGAATCAGAGGCGGGGAATCAGAGGCGGGGAGTCAGAGGCGGAGAATCAGAGGCGGGCAATCAGATGCAGGGAATCAGAGGCAGGGAATCAGAGGCAGAGAATCAGAGGCAGGGAATCTGAGGCAGGGACTCAGAGGTGGGGAATCAGAGGCGGGGAATCAGAGGCAGGGAATCTGATGAAGGGAATCTGATGCAGGGAATCTGAGGCAGGGAATATGAGGCAGGGAATCTGTGGCAGGGAATCTGATGCGGGTTATCAGAAGGGGGAAATGAGATGTGGGAAACGAGATGCAGAGAAAGAGGCACGGAAATAGAGGCAGGGAAAGAGAGGCAGGGAATCAGAGGCGGAAAATCAGAGGCAGGGAATCAGAGGCGGGGAATCAGAGGCGGGGAATCAGAGGCGGGGAATCAGAGGCGGGGAATCAGAGGCGGGGAATCAGAGGCAGGGAATCAGAGGCGGGCAATCAGAGGCGGCGAATCAGAGGCGTGGAATCAGAGGAGGGGAATCAGAGGCTGGGAATCAGAGGCGGGGAATCAGAGGCGGGGAATCAGAGGCAGGGAATCAGAGGCGTGCAATCAGAGGCGGCGAATCAGAGGCGTGGAATCAGAGGTGGGGAAAGAGATGTGGGGAAACGTAGGCCAGGGAAGTTGCGTGGAAAGGGAGGCAGTGAATCAGAGGTGGGGAATCAGAGGCGGGGAATCAGAGGCGGGGTATCAGAGGAGGGGAATGAGAGGCGGGGAATGAGAGGCGGGGAATCAGAGGCGGGGAATCAGAGGCGTGGAATCAGAGGCGGGGAATCAGAGGCGGGGAATCAGAAGTGGGGAATCAGAGGTGGGGAACCAGAGGCGGGGAATCAGAGGCGGGGAATCAGAGGCGGGGAATCAGAAGTGGGTAATCAGAGGTGGGGAATCAGAGGCGGGGAATCAGAGGCGGAGAATCAGAGGCAGGGAATCTGAGGCAGGGAATCTGAGGTGGGGAATCAGAGGCGGGGAAACAGGTGGGTAAACAGAGGTGGGTAAACATAGGCGGGGAATCAGAGGCGCGGAATCAGAGGCGGGGAATCAGAGGCAGGGAATCAGAGGCGGGGAATCAGAGGCGGGGAATGAGATGCGGGGAATCAGAAGTGGGGAATCAGAGGCGGGGTATCAGAGGAGGGGAATGAGAGGCGGGGAATGAGAGGCGGGGAATCAGAGGCGGGGAATCAGAGGCGTGGAATCAGAGGCGGGGAATCAGAGGCGGGGAATCAGAAGTGGGGAATCAGAGGTGGGGAAGCAGAGGCGGGGAATCAGAATCAGCGAATCAGAGGCGGGGCAATCAGAGGTGGGGAATCAGAGGCGAGGAATCAGAGGCGGGGAAACAGAGGCGGTGAATTATAGGCGGGGAATCAGACGCGGGGAATCAGAGGCGGGGAATCAGAAGTGGGGAATCAGATGTGGGGAATCAGAGGCGGGGAATCAGAGGCAGGTAATCAGAGGCGGGCAATAAGATGCAGGGAATCAGAGGCAGGGAATCAGAGGCAGGGAATCTGAGGCAGGGCATCTGAGGCAGGGAATCTGAGGTGGGCAATAGAGGTGGGAAAACAGGCGGGTAAACAGAGGCGGGTAAACATAGGCGGGGAATCAGAGGCGGGGAATCAAAGGCGGGGAATCAGAGGCGGGGAATCAGAGGCGGGGAATCAGAGTCGTGGAATCAGAGGCGGGGAATCAGAGGCAGGGTATCAGAGGCGGGCAATCAGATGCAGGGAATCAGAGGCAGGGAATCAGAGGCAGGGAATCAGAGGCAGGGAACCTGAGGTGGCGAATATGAGGTGGTGAATCAGAGGCGGGGAAACAGGCGGGTAAACAGAGGCGGGGAATCTGATGCAGGGAATCAGAGGCGGGGAATCAGAGGCGGGGTATCAGAGGCGGGGAATCAGAGGCGCGGAATCAGAGGCGGGGAATCAGAGGCGTGGAATCAGAGACGGGGAATCAGAGGCGGGGAATCAGAAGTGGGGAAACAGAGGTGGGAAATCAGAGGCGGGGAATCAGAGGCGGGGAATCAGAGGTGGGGAATCAGAGGCGGGGAATCAGAGGCAGGGTATCAGAGGCGGGCAATCAGATGCAGGGAATCAGAGGCAGTGAATCAGAGGCAGGGAATCAGAGGTAGGGAACCTGAGGTGGCGAATATGAGGTGGTGAATCAGAGGCGGGGAAACAGGCGGGTAAACAGAGGCGGGGAATCTGATGCAGGGAATCAGCCGCGGGGAATCAGAGGCAGGGAATCAGATGAAGGGAATCTGATGCAGGGAATCTGAGGCAGGGTATCTGAGGCACGGAATCTGTGGCAGGGAATCTGATGCGGGTTATCAGAAGGGGGAAATGAGATGTGGGAAACGAGATGCAGAGAAAGAGGCACGGATATAGAGGCAGGGAAAGAGAGGCAGGGTATCAGAGGCGGGTAATCAGAGGCGTGGAATCAGAGGCGGGGAATCAGAGACACAGAAATAGAGGCGTGGAATCAGAGGTGCGGAATCAGAGCCGGTGAATTTGAGCCGGGAAATCAGAAGCAGAGCAACAGAGGTGGTGAAACATGGGTGCGGAATCGGACACGGGGAATCAGAGGTGCGGACTCAGAGGCCGGGAATCAGAGGCAGGGAATCAGAGGCATGTTATCAGAGGCAGGGAATCAGAGGTGGGGAATCAGAGGCGGGGAATCAGAGGTGGGGAATCAGAGGCGGGGAATCAGAGGCGGGGAATCAGAGGTGGAGAATCAGAGGCGGGCAATCAGATGCAGGAAATCAGAGGCAGGGAATCAGAGGCAGGGAATCAGAGGCAGGGAATCTGAGGCAGGGAATCAGAGGTGGGGAATCAGAGGCGGGGAATCAGAGGCAGGGAATCAGATGAAGGGAATCTGATGCAGGGAATCTGAGGCAGGGAATCTGAGGCAGGGAATCTGTGGCAGGGAATCTGATGCGGGTTATCAGAAGGGGGAAATGAGAATTGGGAAACGAGATGCAGAGTAAGAGGCACGGAAATAGAGGCAGTGAAAGAGAGGCAGTGAATCAGAGGCGGGGAATCAGAGGTGGGGAATCAGAGGCGGGGAATCAGAGGCGGGGAATCAGAGGGGGGAATCAGAGGTGGGGAATCAGAGGCGGGGAATCAGAGGCAGGGAATCAGAGGCAGGAAATCAGAGGCGGCGAATCTGAGGCGTGGAATCAGAGGTGGGGAAAGAGATGTGGGGAAACGTAGGCCAGGAAAGTTGCACGGAAAGGGAGGCGGTGAATCAGAGGCGGGGAATCAGAGGCGGGGAATCAGAGGCGGGGAATCAGAGGCGTGGAATCAGAGGTGGGGAAAGAGATGTGGGGAAACAGGCGGGTAAACAGAAGCGGGTAAACATAGCTGCATAAATAGTGGCAGCGAAAGAGATGGGCGAAACATAGTGGTTGGAACTTGTGTGTTGAAAATTAGGTTCACAGAACAGATCAAACAGAGTTGTTGAAATTGATGGAGGGAAAGAGAGGCACAGAAAGAGTGGAGGGGAAAGAGTGCAGGCAAAATAGAGGCGTAGAGACAGAGGTGGCGAATCAGTGGCGGGGAATCAGAGGCGGGGAATCAGAGGCAGGGAATCAGATGAAGGGAATCTGATGCAGGGAATCTGAGGCAGGGAATCTGAGGCAGGGAATCGGAGGCAGGGAATCTGATGCGGGTTATCAGAAGGGGGAAATGAGATGTTGGAAACGAGATGCAGAAAAAGAGGCACGGAAATAGAGGCAGGGAAAGAGAGGCAGGGTATCAGAGGCAGGTAATCAGAGGCGTGGAATCAGAGGTGGGGAATCAGAGACACAGAAAGAGAGGCGTGGAATCAGAGGTGCGGAATCAGAGCCGGTGAATCTGAGCCGGGAAATCTGAAGCAGAGCAACAGAGGCGGTGAAACATGGGTGCGGAATCGGATGCGGGGAATCAGAAGTGGGGACTCAGAGGCAGGGAATCAGAGGCTGATTATCAGAGGCAGGGAATCAGAGGCGGGGAATCAGAGGCGAGGAATCAGAGGCGGGGAATCAGAGGCGGGGAATCAGAGGCGGGGAATCAGAGGCGGAGAATCAGAGGCGGGCAATCAGATGCAGGGAATCAGAGGCAGGGAATCAGAGGCAGAGAATCAGAGGCAGGGAATCTGAGGCAGGGACTCAGAGGTGGGGAATCAGAGGCGGGTAATCAGAGGCAGGGAATCAGATGAAGGGAATCTGATGCAGGGAATCTGAGGCAGGGAATCTGAGGCAGGGAATCTGTGGCAGAGAATCTGATGCGGGTTATCAGAAGGGGGAAATGTGATGTGGGAAACGAGATGCAGAGAAAGAGGCACGGAAATAGAGGCAGGGAAAAAGAGGCAGGGAATCAGAGGCGGGGAATCAGAGGCGGGGAATCAGAGGCGGGGAATCAGAGGCGGGGAATCAGAGGCGGGGAATCAGAGGAGGGGAATCAGAGGCGCGGAATCAGAGGCAGGGAATCAGAGGGGGGCAATCAGAGGCGGCGAATCAGAGGCGTGAAATCAGAGGTGGGGAAAGAGATGTGGGGAAACAGGCGGGTAAACAGAAGCGGGTAAACATAGGAGCATAAATAGAGGCGGCGAAAGAGATGGGCGAAACATAGTGGTTGGAACTTGTATGTTGAAAATGAGGTACACAGAACAGATCAAACAGAGTTGTTGAAATTGAGGGAGGGAAAGAGAGGCACGGAAAGAGTGGAGGGGAAAGAGTACAGGCAAAAGAGAGGCGTAGAGACAGAGGTGGGGAATCAGAGGCGGGGAATCAGAGGCGGGGAATCAGAGGCAGGGAATCAGAGGCGGGGAAAGATATGTGGGGAAACGTAGGCCAGGAAAGTTGAGCGGAAAGGGAGGCAGTGAATCAGAGGTGGGGAATCAGAGGCGGGGAATCAGAGGCAGGGAATCATACACGGGGAATCAGAGGCGGGGAATCAGAGATGGGGAATCAGAGGCCGGGAATCAGAGGTGGGGAATCAGAGGCGGGGAATCAGAGGCGGGGAATTAGAGGCGGGGAATCAGAAGCGGGGAATCAGAGGTGGGGAATCAGAGGCGGGGAATCAGAGGCGGAGAATCAGAGATGGGAAATCAGATGCAGGGAATCAGAGGCAGGGAATCAGAGCAGGGAATCAGAGGCAGGGAATCTGAGGTAGGGAATCTGAGGTGGGGAATCAGAGGCGGGGAAACAGGCGGGTAAACAGAGGCGGGTAAACATAGGCGGGGAATCAGAGGCGGGGAATCAGAGGCGGGGAATCAGAGGCGGGGAAACAGGTGGGTAAACAGAGGTGGGTAAACATAGGTGGGGAATCAGAGGCGCGGAATCAGAGGCGGTGAATCAGAGGCAGGGAATCAGAGGCGGGGAATCAGAGGCGGGGAATGAGATGCGGGGAATCGGAAGTGGGGAATCAGAGGCGGGGTATCAGAGGAGGGGAATGAGAGGCGGGGAATGAGAGGCGGGGAATCAGAGGCGGGGAATCAGAGGCAGGGAATCAGAGGCGGGGAATCTGAGGCGGGCAATCAGATGCAGGGAATCAGAGGCAGGGAATCAGACGCAGGGAATCAAATGAAGGGAATCTGATGCAGGGAATCTGAGGCAGGGAATCTGAGGCAGGGAATCTGTGGTGGGGAATCAGAGGCGGGAAAACAGGCGGGTAAACAGAGGCGGGTAAACATAGGCGGGGAATCAGAGGCGTGGAATCAGAGGCGGGAAATCAGAGGCGGGGAAAGATATGTGGGGAAAAGTAGGCCAGGAAAGTTGAGCGGAAAGGGAGGCAGTGAATCAGAGGTGGGGAATCAGAGGCGGGGAATCAGAGGCGGGGAATCAGAGGCTGGGAATCAGAGGCGGAGAATCAGAAGTGGGTAATCAGAGGTGGGAAATCAGAGGCGGGGAATCAGAGGCGGAGAATCAGAGGCGGGGAATCTGAGGCAGGGAATCTGAGGTGGGGAATCAGAGGCGGGGAAACAGGTGGGTAAACACAGGTGGGTAAACATAGGCGGGGAATCAGAGGCACGGAATCAGAGGCGGGGAATCAGAGGCAGGGAATCAGAGGCGGGGAATCAGAGGCAGGGAATCAGATGCGGGGAATCAGAAGTGGGGAATCAGAGGCGGGGTATCAGAGGAGGGGAATGAGAGGCGGGGAATCAGAGGCGGGGAATCAGAGGCGGGGAATCAGAGGCGTGGAATCAGAGGCGGGGAATCAGAGGCGGGGAATCAGAAGTGGGGAATCAGAGGTAGGGAATCAGAGGCGGGGAATCAGAATCAGCGAATCAGAGGCGGGGCAATCAGAGGTGGGGAATCAGAGGCGGGGAATCAGAGGCGGGGAAACAGAGGCGGTGAATCAGAGGCGGGGAATCAGACGCGGGGAATCAGAGGCGGGGAATCAGAAGTGGGGAATCAGAGGTGGGGAATCAGAGGCGGGGAATCAGAGGCAGGTAATCAGAGGCGGGCAATCAGATGCAGGGAATCAGAGGCAGGGAATCAGAGGCGGGCAATCAGATGCAGGGAATCAGAGGCAGGGAATCAGAGGCAGGGAATCAGAGGCAGGGAATCTGAGGCAGGGAATCTGTGTTGGGGAACCAGAGGCGGGAAAACAGGCGGGTAAACAGAGGCGGGTAAACATAGGTGGGGAATCAGAGGCGGGGAATCAGAGTCGGGGAATCAGAGGCGGAGAATCAGACCCGGGAAATCAGAGGCGGGGAATCTGAGGCGGGGAATCAGATGCAGGGAATCAGATGCGGGGCATCAGAGGCGCGGTATCAGAGGCGGGGAATTAGAGGCGGGGAATCAGAGGCGGGGAATCTGAGGCGGGAAATCAGATGCAGGGAATCAGATGCGGGGCATCAGAGGCGCGGTATCAGAGGCGGGGAATTAGAGGCGGGGAATCAGAGGCGGGGAATCAGAGGCGTGGAATCAGAGGCGGGGAATCAGAGGCGGGGAATCAGAAGTGGGGAATCAGAGGTGGGGAATCAGAGGCGGGGAATCAGAAATGGGGAATAAGAGGTAGGGAATCAGAGGCGGGGAATCAGAGGCGGGGAATCAGAGGCAGGGAATCAGAAGTGGAAAATCAGAGGTGGGGAATCAGAGGCGGGGAATCAGAGGCGGAGAATCAGAGGCGGGCAATCAGATGCAGGGAATCAGAGGCAGGGAATCAGAGGCAGGGAATCAGAGGCAGGGAATCTGAGGCAGGGAATGTGAGGTGGGGAATCAGAGGCGGGGAAACAGGTGGGTAAACAGAGGCGGGTAAACATAGGCGGGGAATCAGAGACGCGGAATCAGAGGCGGGGAATCAGAGGCAGGGAATCAGAGGCGGGGAATCAGAGGCGGGGAATCAGATTCGGGGAATCAGAGGTGGGGAATCAGAGGCGGGGTATCAGAGGAGGGGAATCAGAGGCGGGGAATCAGAGGCAGGGATTCAGAGGCGGGGAATCAGAGGCGTGGAATCAGAGGCGGGGAATCAGAGGCGGGGAATCAGAAGTGGGGAATCAGAGGTGGGGAATCAGAGGCGGGGAATCAGAATCAGCGAATCAGATGCGGGGCAATCAGAGGTGGGGAATCAGAGGCGGGGAATCAGAGGCGGGGAGTCAGAGGCGGGGAATCTGAGGCGGGGAATCAGATGCAGGGAATCAGAGGTAGGGAATCTGAGGCAGGGAATCTGAGGTGGGCAATCAGAGGCGGGAAAACAGGCGGGTAAACAGAGGCGGGTAAACATAGGCGGGGAATCAGAGGCGGGGAATCAGAGGCGGGGAATCTGAGGCGGGGAATCAGATGCAGGGAATCAGAGGCGGGGAATCAGAGGCGGGGTATCAGAGTTAGGGAATCAGATGTGCGGAATCAGAGGCGGGAAATCAGAGGCGTGGAATCAGAGACGGGGAATCAGAGGCGGGGAATCAGAAGTGGGGAATCAGAGGTGGGAAATCAGAGGCGGGGAATCAGAGGCGGGGAATCAGAGGCAGGGTATCAGAGGCGGGCAATCAGATGCAGGGAATCAGAGGCAGGGAATCAGAGGCAGGGAACCTGAGGTGGCGAATATGAGGTGGTGAATCAGAGGCGGGGAAACAGGCGGGTAAACTGAGGCGGGTAATCAGATGCAGGGAATCAGCCACGGGGAATCAGAGGCAGGGAATCAGATGAAGGGAATCTGATGCAGGGAATCTGAGGCAGGGTATCTGAGGCAGGGAATCTGTGGCAGGGAAACTGATGCGGGTTATCAGAAGGGGGAAATGAGATGTGGGAAACGAGATGCAGAGAAAGAGGCACGGAAATAGAGGCAGGGAAAGAGAGGCAGGGAATCAGAGGCGGGTAATCAGAGGCGTGGAATCAGAGGCGGGGAATCAGAGACACAGAAAGAGAGGCGTGGAATCAGAGGTGCGGAATCAGAGCCAGTGAATCTGAGCCGGGAAATCAGAAGCAGAGCAACAGAGGTGGTGAAACATGGGTGCGGAATCGGACACGGGGAATCAGAGGTGGGGACTCAGAGGCCGGGAATCAGAGGCAGGGAATCAGAGGCAGGTTATCAGAGGCAGGGAATCAGAGGTGGGGAATCAGAGGCGGGGAATCAGAGGCGGGGAATAAGAGGCGGGGAATCAGAGGCAGGTAATCAGAGGCGGAGATTTAGAGGCGGACAATCAGATGCAGGAAATCAGAGGCAGGGAATCAGAGGCAGGGAATCAGAGGCAGGGAATCTGAGGTGGGGAATCAGAGGCGGGGAATCAAAGGCAGGGAATCAGATGAAGGGAATCTGATGCAGGGAATCTGAGGCAGGGAATCTGTGGCAGGGAATCTGTGGCAGGGAATCTGATGCAGGTTATCAGAAGGGGGAAATGAGATGTGGGAAACGAGATGCAGAGAAAGAGGCAAGGAAATATAGGCAGGGAAAGAGAGGCAGGGAATCAGAGGCAGGGAATCAGAGGTGGGGAATCAGAGGCGGGTAAACAGAGGCGGGGAATCAGAGGCAGGGAATCAGCCGCGGGGAATCAGAGGCAGGGAATCAGATGAAGGGAATCTGATGCAGGGAATCTGAGGCAGGGTATCTGAGGCAGGAAATCTGTGGCAGGGAATCAGATGCGGGTTATCAGAAGGGGGAAATGAGATGTGGGAAACAAGATGCAGAGAAAGAGGCACGGAAATAGAGGCAGGGAAAGAGAGGCAGGGTATCAGAGGCGGGTAATCAGAGGCGTGGAATCAGAGGCGGGGAATCAGAGACACAGAATGAGAGGCGTGGAATCAGAGGTGCGGAATCAGAGCCGGTGAATCTGAGCCGGGAAATGAGAAGCAGAGCAACAGAGGTGGTGAATCATGGGTGCGGAATCGGACACGGGGAATCAGAGGTGGGGACTCAGAGGCCGGGAATCAGAGGCAGGGAATCAGAGGCAGGTTATCAGAGGCAGGGAATCAGAGGTGGGGAATCAGAGGTGGGGATTCAGAGGCGGCGAATCAGAGGCGGGGAATCAGAGGCGGGGAATCAGAGGCGGAGAATAAGAGGCGGACAATCAGATGCAGGAAATCAGAGGCAGGGAATCAGAGGCAGGGAATCAGAGGCAGGGAATCTGAGGCAGGGAATCAGAGGTGGGGAATCAGAGGCGGGGAATCAGAGGCAGGGAATCAGATGAAGGGAATCTTATGCAGGGAATCTGAGGCAGGGAATCTGAGGCAGGGAATCTGTGGCAGGGAATGTGATGCGGGTTATCAGAAGGGGGAAATGAGATGTGGGAAACGAGATGCAGAGAAAGAGGCACGGAAATAGAGGCAGGGAAAGAGAGGCAGGGAATCAGAGGCGGGGAATCAGAGGTGGGGAATCAGAGGCTGGGAATCAGAGGCGGGGAATCAGAGGGGGGAATCAGAGGTGGGGAATCAGAGGCAGGGAATCAGAGGCAGGGAATCAGACGCGGGGAATCAGAGGCGTGGAATCAGAGCTGGGGAATCAGATGCGGGGAATCAGACGTGGAGAACTAGAGGCGGGGATTCATAGCTGACGAATCAGGGGCGGGGAATCAGGGGTGTGGAATCAGAGGCTGGGAATCAGATATGGGGAATCATAGGCGGGGAATCAGAGGCGGGAAAACAGAGGCGGGGAATCAGATATGGGGAATCAGAGGTGGGGAATCAGAGGTTGTGAATCAGAGATGGGCAATCAGAGGCGGGGAATCAGATGCAGGGAATCAGACGCGGGGAATCAGAGGCGGGGAATCAGAGGCGTGGAATCAGAGGTGGGGAAAGAGATGTGGGGAAACAGGCGGGTAAACAGAAGCGGGTAAACATAGCTGCATAAATAGAGGCAGCGAAAGAGATGGGCGAAACATAGTGGTTGGAACTTGTGTGTTGAAGATTATTTACACAGAACAGATCAAATAGAGTTGTTGAAATTGAGGGAGGGAAAGAGAGGCACAGAAAGAGTGGAGGGGTAAGAGTGCAGGCAAAATAGGGGCATAGAGACAGAGGTGGGGAATCAGAGGCGGGGAATCAGAGGCGGGGAATCAGAGGCAGGGAATCAGATGAAGGGAATCTGATGCAGGGAATCTGAGGCAGGGAATCTGAGGCAGGAAATCGGAGGCAGGGAATCTGAGGCAGGGAATCAGTAAAAAGTTATCAGAGGCAGGGTATCAGAGGCGGAGAATCAGAGGTGGGGAATCAGAAGTGGGGAATCAGAGGTGGGGAATCAGAGGCGTGGAATCAGAGGTGGGGAATCAGAGGTGGGGAATCAGAAGTGGGGAATCAGAGGTGGGGAATCAGAGGCGGGGAATCAGAGGCGTGGAATCAGAGGCGGGCAATCAGAAGTGGGGAATCAGAGGCGGGGAATCAGAGGCGGGGAATCAGAGGCGGTGAATCAGAGGCGGGGAATCAGAGGCGGGGAATCAGAGGCGGGGAATCAGAAGTGGGGAATCAGAGGTGGGGAATCAGAGGCGGGGAATCAGAGGCGGGAAATCAGAGGCGGGCAATCAGATGCAGGGAATCAGAGGCAGGGAATCAGACGCAGGGAATCAAATGAAGGGAATCTGATGCAGGGAATCTGAGGCAGGGAATCTGAGGCAGGGAATCTGTGGTGGGGAATCAGAGGCGGGAAAACAGGCGGGTAAACAGAGGCGGGTAAACATAGGCGGGGAATCAGAGGCGTGGAATCAGAGGCGGGAAATCCGAGGCGGGGAAAGATATGTGGGGAAAAGTAGGCCAGGAAAGTTGAGCGGAAAGGGAGGCAGTGAATCAGAGGTGGGGAATCAGAGGTGGGGAATCAGAGGCGGGGAATCAGAGGCAGGGAATCTGAGGTAGGGAATCTGAGGTGGGGAATCAGAGGCGGGGAAACAGGCGGGTAAACAGAGGCGGGTAAACATAGGCGGGGAATCAGAGGCGGGGAATCAGAGGCGGGGAATCAGAGGCGGGGAAACAGGTGGGTAAACAGAGGTGGGTAAACATAGGCGGGGAATCAGAGGCGCGGAATCAGAGGCGGGGAATCAGAGGCAGGGAATCAGAGGCGGGGAATCAGAGGCGGGGAATGAGATGCGGGGAATCAGAAGTGGGGAATCAGAGGCGGGGTATCAGAGGAGGGGAATGAGAGGCGGGGAATGAGAGGCGGGGAATGAGAGGCGGGGAATGAGAGGCGTGGAATCAGAGGCGGGGAATCAGAGGCGGGGAATCAGAAGTGGGGAATCAGAGGTGGGGAAGCAGAGGCGGGGAATCAGAATCAGCGAATCAGAGGCGGGGCAATCAGAGGTGGGGAATCAGAGGCGGGGAATCAGAGGTGGGGAAACAGAGGCGGTGAATTAGAGGCGGGGAATCAGACGCGGGGAATCAGAGGCGGGGAATCAGAAGTGGGGAATCAGAGGTGGGGAATCAGAGGCGGGGAATCAGAGGCAGGTAATCAGAGGCGGGCAATAAGATGCAGGGAATCAGAGGCAGGGAATCAGAGGCAGGGAATCTGAGGCAGGGAATCTGAGGCAGGGAATCTGAGGTGGGCAATCAGAGGCGGGAAAACAGGCGGGTAAACAGAGGCGGGTAAACATAGGTGGGGAATCAGAGGCGGGGAATCAGAGGCGGGGAATCAGAGGCGGGGAATCAGAGTCGTGGAATCAGAGGCGGGGAATCAGAGGCAGGGTATCAGAGGCGGGCAATCAGATGCAGGGAATCAGAGGCAGGGAATCAGAGGCAGGGAACCTGAGGTGGCGAATATGAGGTGGTGAATCAGAGGCGGGGAAACAGGCGGGTAAACAGAGGCGGGGAATCTGATGCAGGGAATCAGAGGCGGGGAATCAGAGGCGGGGTATCAGAGGCGGGGAATCAGAGGCGGGGAATCAGAAGTGGGGAATCAGAGGTGGGGAATCAGAGGCGGGGAATCAGAGGCGTGGAATCAGAGGCGGGGAATCAGAGGCGGGGAATCAGAAGTGGCGAAACAGAGGTGGGAAATCAGAGGCGTGGAATCAGAGGCGGGGAATCAGAGGCGGGGAATCAGAAGTGGGGAATCAGAGGTAGGGAATCAGAGGCGGGGAATCAGAATCAGCGAATCAGAGGCGGGGCAATCAGAGGTGGGGAATCAGAGGCGGGGAATCAGAGGCGGGGAAACAGAGGCGGTGAATCAGAGGCGGGGAATCAGACGCGGGGAATCAGAGGCGGGGAATCAGAAGTGGGGAATCAGAGGTGGGGAATCAGAGGCGGGGAATCAGAGGCAGGTAATCAGAGGCGGGCAATCAGATGCAGGGAATCAGAGGCAGGGAATCAGAGGCGGGCAATCAGATGCAGGGAATCAGAGGCAGGGAATCAGAGGCAGGGAATCAGAGGCAGGGAATCTGAGGCAGGGAATCTGTGTTGGGGAACCAGAGGCGGGAAAACAGGCGGGTAAACAGAGGCGGGTAAACATAGGTGGGGAATCAGAGGCGGGGAATCAGAGTCGGGGAATCAGAGGCGGAGAATCAGACCCGGGAAATCAGAGGCGGGGAATCTGAGGCGGGGTATCAGATGCAGGGAATCAGATGCGGGGCATCAGAGGCGCGGTATCAGAGGCGGGGAATTAGAGGCGGGGAATCAGAGGCGGGGAATCTGAGGCGGGAAATCAGATGCAGGGAATCAGATGCGGGGCATCAGAGGCGCGGTATCAGAGGCGGGGAATTAGAGGCGGGGAATCAGAGGCGGGGAATCAGAGGCGTGGAATCAGAGGCGGGGAATCAGAGGCGGGGAATCAGAAGTGGGGAATCAGAGGTGGGGAATCAGAGGCGGGGAATCAGAAATGGGGAATAAGAGGTAGGGAATCAGAGGCGGGGAATCAGAGGCGGGGAATCAGAGGCAGGGAATCAGAAGTGGAAAATCAGAGGTGGGGAATCAGAGGCGGGGAATCAGAGGCGGAGAATCAGAGGCGGGCAATCAGATGCAGGGAATCAGAGGCAGGGAATCAGAGGCAGGGAATCAGAGGCAGGGAATCTGAGGCGGAAAATCAGAGGCAGGGAATCAGAGGCGGGGAATCAGAGGCGGGGAATCAGAGGCGGGGAATCAGAGGCGGGGAATCAGAGGCGGGGAATCAGAGGCAGGGAATCAGAGGCGGGCAATCAGAGGCGGCGAATCAGAGGCGTGGAATCAGAGGAGGGGAATCAGAGGCTGGGAATCAGAGGCGGGGAATCAGAGGCGGGGAATCAGAGGCAGGGAATCAGAGGCGTGCAATCAGAGGCGGCGAATCAGAGGCGTGGAATCAGAGGTGGGGAAAGAGATGTGGGGAAACGTAGGCCAGGGAAGTTGCGTGGAAAGGGAGGCAGTGAATCAGAGGTGGGGAATCAGAGGCGGGGAATCAGAGGCGGGGTATCAGAGGAGGGGAATGAGAGGCGGGGAATGAGAGGCGGGGAATCAGAGGCGGGGAATCAGAGGCGTGGAATCAGAGGCGGGGAATCAGAGGCGGGGAATCAGAAGTGGGGAATCAGAGGTGGGGAACCAGAGGCGGGGAATCAGAGGCGGGGAATCAGAGGCGGGGAATCAGAAGTGGGTAATCAGAGGTGGGGAATCAGAGGCGGGGAATCAGAGGCGGAGAATCAGAGGCAGGGAATCTGAGGCAGGGAATCTGAGGTGGGGAATCAGAGGCGGGGAAACAGGTGGGTAAACAGAGGTGGGTAAACATAGGCGGGGAATCAGAGGCGCGGAATCAGAGGCGGGGAATCAGAGGCAGGGAATCAGAGGCGGGGAATCAGAGGCGGGGAATGAGATGCGGGGAATCAGAAGTGGGGAATCAGAGGCGGGGTATCAGAGGAGGGGAATGAGAGGCGGGGAATGAGAGGCGGGGAATCAGAGGCGGGGAATCAGAGGCGTGGAATCAGAGGCGGGGAATCAGAGGCGGGGAATCAGAAGTGGGGAATCAGAGGTGGGGAAGCAGAGGCGGGGAATCAGAATCAGCGAATCAGAGGCGGGGCAATCAGAGGTGGGGAATCAGAGGCGAGGAATCAGAGGCGGGGAAACAGAGGCGGTGAATTATAGGCGGGGAATCGGACGCGGGGAATCAGAGGCGGGGAATCAGAAGTGGGGAATCAGATGTGGGGAATCAGAGGCGGGGAATCAGAGGCAGGTAATCAGAGGCGGGCAATAAGATGCAGGGAATCAGAGGCAGGGAATCAGAGGCAGGGAATCTGAGGCAGGGCATCTGAGGCAGGGAATCTGAGGTGGGCAATAGAGGTGGGAAAACAGGCGGGTAAACAGAGGCGGGTAAACATAGGCGGGGAATCAGAGGCGGGGAATCAAAGGCGGGGAATCAGAGGCGGGGAATCAGAGGCGGGGAATCAGAGTCGTGGAATCAGAGGCGGGGAATCAGAGGCAGGGTATCAGAGGCGGGCAATCAGATGCAGGGAATCAGAGGCAGGGAATCAGAGGCAGGGAATCAGAGGCAGGGAACCTGAGGTGGCGAATATGAGGTGGTGAATCAGAGGCGGGGAAACAGGCGGGTAAACAGAGGCGGGGAATCTGATGCAGGGAATCAGAGGCGGGGAATCAGAGGCGGGGTATCAGAGGCGGGGAATCAGAGGCGCGGAATCAGAGGCGGGGAATCAGAGGCGTGGAATCAGAGACGGGGAATCAGAGGCGGGGAATCAGAAGTGGGGAAACAGAGGTGGGAAATCAGAGGCGGGGAATCAGAGGCGGGGAATCAGAGGCGGGGAATCAGAGGCGGGGAATCAGAGGCAGGGTATCAGAGGCGGGCAATCAGATGCAGGGAATCAGAGGCAGTGAATCAGAGGCAGGGAATCAGAGGTAGGGAACCTGAGGTGGCGAATATGAGGTGGTGAATCAGAGGCGGGGAAACAGGCGGGTAAACAGAGGCGGGGAATCTGATGCAGGGAATCAGCCGCGGGGAATCAGAGGCAGGGAATCAGATGAAGGGAATCTGATGCAGGGAATCTGAGGCAGGGTATCTGAGGCACGGAATCTGTGGCAGGGAATCTGATGCGGGTTATCAGAAGGGGGAAATGAGATGTGGGAAACGAGATGCAGAGAAAGAGGCACGGATATAGAGGCAGGGAAAGAGAGGCAGGGTATCAGAGGCGGGTAATCAGAGGCGTGGAATCAGAGGCGGGGAATCAGAGACACAGAAATAGAGGCGTGGAATCAGAGGTGCGGAATCAGAGCCGGTGAATTTGAGCCGGGAAATCAGAAGCAGAGCAACAGAGGTGGTGAAACATGGGTGCGGAATCGGACACGGGGAATCAGAGGTGCGGACTCAGAGGCCGGGAATCAGAGGCAGGGAATCAGAGGCATGTTATCAGAGGCAGGGAATCAGAGGTGGGGAATCAGAGGCGGGGAATCAGAGGTGGGGAATCAGAGGCGGGGAATCAGAGGCGGGGAATCAGAGGTGGAGAATCAGAGGCGGGCAATCAGATGCAGGAAATCAGAGGCAGGGAATCAGAGGCAGGGAATCAGAGGCAGGGAATCTGAGGCAGGGAATCAGAGGTGGGGAATCAGAGGCGGGGAATCAGAGGCAGGGAATCAGATGAAGGGAATCTGATGCAGGGAATCTGAGGCAGGGAATCTGAGGCAGGGAATCTGTGGCAGGGAATCTGATGCGGGTTATCAGAAGGGGGAAATGAGAATTGGGAAACGAGATGCAGAGTAAGAGGCACGGAAATAGAGGCAGTGAAAGAGAGGCAGTGAATCAGAGGCGGGGAATCAGAGGTGGGGAATCAGAGGCGGGGAATCAGAGGCGGGGAATCAGAGGGGGGAATCAGAGGTGGGGAATCAGAGGCGGGGAATCAGAGGCAGGGAATCAGAGGCAGGAAATCAGAGGCGGCGAATCTGAGGCGTGGAATCAGAGGTGGGGAAAGAGATGTGGGGAAACGTAGGCCAGGAAAGTTGCACGGAAAGGGAGGCGGTGAATCAGAGGTGGGGAATCAGAGGCGGGGAATCAGAGGCGGGGAATCAGAGGCGTGGAATCAGAGGTGGGGAAAGAGATGTGGGGAAACAGGCGGGTAAACAGAAGCGGGTAAACATAGCTGCATAAATAGTGGCAGCGAAAGAGATGGGCGAAACATAGTGGTTGGAACTTGTGTGTTGAAAATTAGGTTCACAGAACAGATCAAACAGAGTTGTTGAAATTGATGGAGGGAAAGAGAGGCACAGAAAGAGTGGAGGGGAAAGAGTGCAGGCAAAATAGAGGCGTAGAGACAGAGGTGGCGAATCAGTGGCGGGGAATCAGAGGCGGGGAATCAGAGGCAGGGAATCAGATGAAGGGAATCTGATGCAGGGAATCTGAGGCAGGGAATCTGAGGCAGGGAATCGGAGGCAGGGAATCTGATGCGGGTTATCAGAAGGGGGAAATGAGATGTTGGAAACGAGATGCAGAAAAAGAGGCACGGAAATAGAGGCAGGGAAAGAGAGGCAGGGTATCAGAGGCAGGTAATCAGAGGCGTGGAATCAGAGGTGGGGAATCAGAGACACAGAAAGAGAGGCGTGGAATCAGAGGTGCGGAATCAGAGCCGGTGAATCTGAGCCGGGAAATCTGAAGCAGAGCAACAGAGGCGGTGAAACATGGGTGCGGAATCGGATGCGGGGAATCAGAAGTGGGGACTCAGAGGCAGGGAATCAGAGGCTGATTATCAGAGGCAGGGAATCAGAGGCGGGGAATCAGAGGCGAGGAATCAGAGGCGGGGAATCAGAGGCGGGGAATCAGAGGCGGGGAATCAGAGGCGGAGAATCAGAGGCGGGCAATCAGATGCAGGGAATCAGAGGCAGGGAATCAGAGGCAGAGAATCAGAGGCAGGGAATCTGAGGCAGGGACTCAGAGGTGGGGAATCAGAGGCGGGTAATCAGAGGCAGGGAATCAGATGAAGGGAATCTGATGCAGGGAATCTGAGGCAGGGAATCTGAGGCAGGGAATCTGTGGCAGGGAATCTGATGCGGGTTATCAGAAGGGGGAAATGTGATGTGGGAAACGAGATGCAGAGAAAGAGGCACGGAAATAGAGGCAGGGAAAAAGAGGCAGGGAATCAGAGGCGGGGAATCAGAGGCGGGGAATCAGAGGCGGGGAATCAGAGGCGGGGAATCAGAGGCGGGGAATCAGAGGAGGGGAATCAGAGGCGCGGAATCAGAGGCAGGGAATCAGAGGGGGGCAATCAGAGGCGGCGAATCAGAGGCGTGAAATCAGAGGTGGGGAAAGAGATGTGGGGAAACAGGCGGGTAAACAGAAGCGGGTAAACATAGGAGCATAAATAGAGGCGGCGAAAGAGATGGGCGAAACATAGTGGTTGGAACTTGTATGTTGAAAATGAGGTACACAGAACAGATCAAACAGAGTTGTTGAAATTGAGGGAGGGAAAGAGAGGCACGGAAAGAGTGGAGGGGAAAGAGTACAGGCAAAAGAGAGGCGTAGAGACAGAGGTGGGGAATCAGAGGCGGGGAATCAGAGGCGGGGAATCAGAGGCAGGGAATCAGAGGCGGGGAAAGATATGTGGGGAAACGTAGGCCAGGAAAGTTGAGCGGAAAGGGAGGCAGTGAATCAGAGGTGGGGAATCAGAGGCGGGGAATCAGAGGCAGGGAATCATACACGGGGAATCAGAGGCGGGGAATCAGAGATGGGGAATCAGAGGCCGGGAATCAGAGGTGGGGAATCAGAGGCGGGGAATCAGAGGCGGGGAATTAGAGGCGGGGAATCAGAAGCGGGGAATCAGAGGTGGGGAATCAGAGGCGGGGAATCAGAGGCGGAGAATCAGAGATGGGAAATCAGATGCAGGGAATCAGAGGCAGGGAATCAGAGCAGGGAATCAGAGGCAGGGAATCTGAGGTAGGGAATCTGAGGTGGGGAATCAGAGGCGGGGAAACAGGCGGGTAAACAGAGGCGGGTAAACATAGGCGGGGAATCAGAGGCGGGGAATCAGAGGCGGGGAATCAGAGGCGGGGAAACAGGTGGGTAAACAGAGGTGGGTAAACATAGGTGGGGAATCAGAGGCGCGGAATCAGAGGCGGTGAATCAGAGGCAGGGAATCAGAGGCGGGGAATCAGAGGCGGGGAATGAGATGCGGGGAATCGGAAGTGGGGAATCAGAGGCGGGGTATCAGAGGAGGGGAATGAGAGGCGGGGAATGAGAGGCGGGGAATCAGAGGCGGGGAATCAGAGGCAGGGAATCAGAGGCGGGGAATCTGAGGCGGGCAATCAGATGCAGGGAATCAGAGGCAGGGAATCAGACGCAGGGAATCAAATGAAGGGAATCTGATGCAGGGAATCTGAGGCAGGGAATCTGAGGCAGGGAATCTGTGGTGGGGAATCAGAGGCGGGAAAACAGGCGGGTAAACAGAGGCGGGTAAACATAGGCGGGGAATCAGAGGCGTGGAATCAGAGGCGGGAAATCAGAGGCGGGGAAAGATATGTGGGGAAAAGTAGGCCAGGAAAGTTGAGCGGAAAGGGAGGCAGTGAATCAGTGGTGGGGAATCAGAGGCGGGGAATCAGAGGCGGGGAATCAGAGGCTGGGAATCAGAGGCGGAGAATCAGAAGTGGGTAATCAGAGGTGGGAAATCAGAGGCGGGGAATCAGAGGCGGAGAATCAGAGGCGGGGAATCTGAGGCAGGGAATCTGAGGTGGGGAATCAGAGGCGGGGAAACAGGTGGGTAAACACAGGTGGGTAAACATAGGCGGGGAATCAGAGGCACGGAATCAGAGGCGGGGAATCAGAGGCAGGGAATCAGAGGCGGGGAATCAGAGGCAGGGAATCAGATGCGGGGAATCAGAAGTGGGGAATCAGAGGCGGGGTATCAGAGGAGGGGAATGAGAGGCGGGGAATCAGAGGCGGGGAATCAGAGGCGGGGAATCAGAGGCGTGGAATCAGAGGCGGGGAATCAGAGGCGGGGAATCAGAAGTGGGGAATCAGAGGTAGGGAATCAGAGGCGGGGAATCAGAATCAGCGAATCAGAGGCGGGGCAATCAGAGGTGGGGAATCAGAGGCGGGGAATCAGAGGCGGGGAAACAGAGGCGGTGAATCAGAGGCGGGGAATCAGACGCGGGGAATCAGAGGCGGGGAATCAGAAGTGGGGAATCAGAGGTGGGGAATCAGAGGCGGGGAATCAGAGGCAGGTAATCAGAGGCGGGCAATCAGATGCAGGGAATCAGAGGCAGGGAATCAGAGGCGGGCAATCAGATGCAGGGAATCAGAGGCAGGGAATCAGAGGCAGGGAATCAGAGGCAGGGAATCTGAGGCAGGGAATCTGTGTTGGGGAACCAGAGGCGGGAAAACAGGCGGGTAAACAGAGGCGGGTAAACATAGGTGGGGAATCAGAGGCGGGGAATCAGAGTCGGGGAATCAGAGGCGGAGAATCAGACCCGGGAAATCAGAGGCGGGGAATCTGAGGCGGGGAATCAGATGCAGGGAATCAGATGCGGGGCATCAGAGGCGCGGTATCAGAGGCGGGGAATTAGAGGCGGAGAATCAGAGGCGGGGAATCTGAGGCGGGAAATCAGATGCAGGGAATCAGATGCGGGGCATCAGAGGCGCGGTATCAGAGGCGGGGAATTAGAGGCGGGGAATCAGAGGCGGGGAATCAGAGGCGTGGAATCAGAGGCGGGGAATCAGAGGCGGGGAATCAGAAGTGGGGAATCAGAGGTGGGGAATCAGAGGCGGGGAATCAGAAATGGGGAATAAGAGGTAGGGAATCAGAGGCGGGGAATCAGAGGCGGGGAATCAGAGGCAGGGAATCAGAAGTGGAAAATCAGAGGTGGGGAATCAGAGGCGGGGAATCAGAGGCGGAGAATCAGAGGCGGGCAATCAGATGCAGGGAATCAGAGGCAGGGAATCAGAGGCAGGGAATCAGAGGCAGGGAATCTGAGGCAGGGAATGTGAGGTGGGGAATCAGAGGCGGGGAAACAGGTGGGTAAACAGAGGCGGGTAAACATAGGCGGGGAATCAGAGACGCGGAATCAGAGGCGGGGAATCAGAGGCAGGGAATCAGAGGCGGGGAATCAGAGGCGGGGAATCAGATTCGGGGAATCAGAGGTGGGGAATCAGAGGCGGGGTATCAGAGGAGGGGAATCAGAGGCGGGGAATCAGAGGCAGGGATTCAGAGGCGGGGAATCAGAGGCGTGGAATCAGAGGCGGGGAATCAGAGGCGGGGAATCAGAAGTGGGGAATCAGAGGTGGGGAATCAGAGGCGGGGAATCAGAATCAGCGAATCAGATGCGGGGCAATCAGAGGTGGGGAATCAGAGGCGGGGAATCAGAGGCGGGGAGTCAGAGGCGGGGAATCTGAGGCGGGGAATCAGATGCAGGGAATCAGAGGTAGGGAATCTGAGGCAGGGAATCTGAGGTGGGCAATCAGAGGCGGGAAAACAGGCGGGTAAACAGAGGCGGTTAAACATAGGCGGGGAATCAGAGGCGGGGAATCAGAGGCGGGGAATCTGAGGCGGGGAATCAGATGCAGGGAATCAGAGGCGGGGAATCAGAGGCGGGGTATCAGAGTTAGGGAATCAGATGTGCGGAATCAGAGGCGGGAAATCAGAGGCGTGGAATCAGAGACGGGGAATCAGAGGCGGGGAATCAGAAGTGGGGAATCAGAGGTGGGAAATCAGAGGCGGGGAATCAGAGGCGGGGAATCAGAGGCAGGGTATCAGAGGCGGGCAATCAGATGCAGGGAATCAGAGGCAGGGAATCAGAGGCAGGGAACCTGAGGTGGCGAATATGAGGTGGTGAATCAGAGGCGGGGAAACAGGCGGGTAAACTGAGGCGGGTAATCAGATGCAGGGAATCAGCCACGGGGAATCAGAGGCAGGGAATCAGATGAAGGGAATCTGATGCAGGGAATCTGAGGCAGGGTATCTGAGGCAGGGAATCTGTGGCAGGGAAACTGATGCGGGTTATCAGAAGGGGGAAATGAGATGTGGGAAACGAGATGCAGAGAAAGAGGCACGGAAATAGAGGCAGGGAAAGAGAGGCAGGGAATCAGAGGCGGGTAATCAGAGGCGTGGAATCAGAGGCGGGGAATCAGAGACACAGAAAGAGAGGCGTGGAATCAGAGGTGCGGAATCAGAGCCAGTGAATCTGAGCCGGGAAATCAGAAGCAGAGCAACAGAGGTGGTGAAACATGGGTGCGGAATCGGACACGGGGAATCAGAGGTGGGGACTCAGAGGCCGGGAATCAGAGGCAGGGAATCAGAGGCAGGTTATCAGAGGCAGGGAATCAGAGGTGGGGAATCAGAGGCGGGGAATCAGAGGCGGGGAATAAGAGGCGGGGAATCAGAGGCAGGTAATCAGAGGCGGAGATTTAGAGGCGGACAATCAGATGCAGGAAATCAGAGGCAGGGAATCAGAGGCAGGGAATCAGAGGCAGGGAATCTGAGGTGGGGAATCAGAGGCGGGGAATCAAAGGCAGGGAATCAGATGAAGGGAATCTGATGCAGGGAATCTGAGGCAGGGAATCTGTGGCAGGGAATCTGATGCAGGTTATCAGAAGGGGGAAATGAGATGTGGGAAACGAGATGCAGAGAAAGAGGCAAGGAAATATAGGCAGGGAAAGAGAGGCAGGGAATCAGAGGCGGGGAATCAGAGGTGGGGAATCAGAGGCGGGTAAACAGAGGCGGGGAATCAGAGGCAGGGAATCAGCCGCGGGGAATCAGAGGCAGGGAATCAGATGAAGGGAATCTGATGCAGGGAATCTGAGGCAGGGTATCTGAGGCAGGAAATCTGTGGCAGGGAATCAGATGCGGGTTATCAGAAGGGGGAAATGAGATGTGGGAAACAAGATGCAGAGAAAGAGGCACGGAAATAGAGGCAGGGAAAGAGAGGCAGGGTATCAGAGGCGGGTAATCAGAGGCGTGGAATCAGAGGCGGGGAATCAGAGACACAGAATGAGAGGCGTGGAATCAGAGGTGCGGAATCAGAGCCGGTGAATCTGAGCCGGGAAATGAGAAGCAGAGCAACAGAGGTGGTGAATCATGGGTGCGGAATCGGACACGGGGAATCAGAGGTGGGGACTCAGAGGCCGGGAATCAGAGGCAGGGAATCAGAGGCAGGTTATCAGAGGCAGGGAATCAGAGGTGGGGAATCAGAGGTGGGGATTCAGAGGCGGCGAATCAGAGGCGGGGAATCAGAGGCGGGGAATCAGAGGCGGAGAATAAGAGGCGGACAATCAGATGCAGGAAATCAGAGGCAGGGAATCAGAGGCAGGGAATCAGAGGCAGGGAATCTGAGGCAGGGAATCAGAGGTGGGGAATCAGAGGCGGGGAATCAGAGGCAGGGAATCAGATGAAGGGAATCTTATGCAGGGAATCTGAGGCAGGGAATCTGAGGCAGGGAATCTGTGGCAGGGAATGTGATGCGGGTTATCAGAAGGGGGAAATGAGATGTGGGAAACGAGATGCAGAGAAAGAGGCACGGAAATAGAGGCAGGGAAAGAGAGGCAGGGAATCAGAGGCGGGGAATCAGAGGTGGGGAATCAGAGGCTGGGAATCAGAGGCGGGGAATCAGAGGGGGGAATCAGAGGTGGGGAATCAGAGGCAGGGAATCAGAGGCAGGGAATCAGACGCGGGGAATCAGAGGCGTGGAATCAGAGCTGGGGAATCAGATGCGGGGAATCAGACGTGGAGAACTAGAGGCGGGGATTCATAGCTGACGAATCAGGGGCGGGGAATCAGGGGTGTGGAATCAGAGGCTGGGAATCAGATATGGGGAATCATAGGCGGGGAATCAGAGGCGGGAAAACAGAGGCGGGGAATCAGATATGGGGAATCAGAGGTGGGGAATCAGAGGTTGTGAATCAGAGATGGGCAATCAGAGGCGGGGAATCAGATGCAGGGAATCAGACGCGGGGAATCAGAGGCGGGGAATCAGAGGCGTGGAATCAGAGGTGGGGAAAGAGATGTGGGGAAACAGGCGGGTAAACAGAAGCGGGTAAACATAGCTGCATAAATAGAGGCAGCGAAAGAGATGGGCGAAACATAGTGGTTGGAACTTGTGTGTTGAAGATTATTTACACAGAACAGATCAAATAGAGTTGTTGAAATTGAGGGAGGGAAAGAGAGGCACAGAAAGAGTGGAGGGGTAAGAGTGCAGGCAAAATAGGGGCATAGAGACAGAGGTGGGGAATCAGAGGCGGGGAATCAGAGGCGGGGAATCAGAGGCAGGGAATCAGATGAAGGGAATCTGATGCAGGGAATCTGAGGCAGGGAATCTGAGGCAGGAAATCGGAGGCAGGGAATCTGAGGCAGGGAATCAGTAAAAAGTTATCCGAGGCAGGGTATCAGAGGCGGAGAATCAGAGGTGGGGAATCAGAAGTGGGGAATCAGAGGTGGGGAATCAGAGGCGTGGAATCAGAGGTGGGGAATCAGAGGTGGGGAATCAGAAGTGGGGAATCAGAGGTGGGGAATCAGAGGCGGGGAATCAGAGGCGTGGAATCAGAGGCGGGCAATCAGAAGTGGGGAATCAGAGGCGGGGAATCAGAGGCGGGGAATCAGAGGCGGTGAATCAGAGGCGGGGAATCAGAGGCGGGGAATCAGAGGCGGGGAATCAGAAGTGGGGAATCAGAGGTGGGGAATCAGAGGCGGGGAATCAGAGGCGGGAAATCAGAGGCGGGCAATCAGATGCAGGGAATCAGAGGCAGGGAATCAGACGCAGGGAATCAAATGAAGGGAATCTGATGCAGGGAATCTGAGGCAGGGAATCTGAGGCAGGGAATCTGTGGTGGGGAATCAGAGGCGGGAAAACAGGCGGGTAAACAGAGGCGGGTAAACATAGGCGGGGAATCAGAGGCGTGGAATCAGAGGCGGGAAATCCGAGGCGGGGAAAGATATGTGGGGAAAAGTAGGCCAGGAAAGTTGAGCGGAAAGGGAGGCAGTGAATCAGAGGTGGGGAATCAGAGGTGGGGAATCAGAGGCGGGGAATCAGAGGCAGGGAATCTGAGGTAGGGAATCTGAGGTGGGGAATCAGAGGCGGGGAAACAGGCGGGTAAACAGAGGCGGGTAAACATAGGCGGGGAATCAGAGGCGGGGAATCAGAGGCGGGGAATCAGAGGCGGGGAAACAGGTGGGTAAACAGAGGTGGGTAAACATAGGCGGGGAATCAGAGGCGCGGAATCAGAGGCGGGGAATCAGAGGCAGGGAATCAGAGGCGGGGAATCAGAGGCGGGGAATGAGATGCGGGGAATCAGAAGTGGGGAATCAGAGGCGGGGTATCAGAGGAGGGGAATGAGAGGCGGGGAATGAGAGGCGGGGAATGAGAGGCGGGGAATGAGAGGCGTGGAATCAGAGGCGGGGAATCAGAGGCGGGGAATCAGAAGTGGGGAATCAGAGGTGGGGAAGCAGAGGCGGGGAATCAGAATCAGCGAATCAGAGGCGGGGCAATCAGAGGTGGGGAATCAGAGGCGGGGAATCAGAGGTGGGGAAACAGAGGCGGTGAATTAGAGGCGGGGAATCAGACGCGGGGAATCAGAGGCGGGGAATCAGAAGTGGGGAATCAGAGGTGGGGAATCAGAGGCGGGGAATCAGAGGCAGGTAATCAGAGGCGGGCAATAAGATGCAGGGAATCAGAGGCAGGGAATCAGAGGCAGGGAATCTGAGGCAGGGAATCTGAGGCAGGGAATCTGAGGTGGGCAATCAGAGGCGGGAAAACAGGCGGGTAAACAGAGGCGGGTAAACATAGGTGGGGAATCAGAGGCGGGGAATCAGAGGCGGGGAATCAGAGGCGGGGAATCAGAGTCGTGGAATCAGAGGCGGGGAATCAGAGGCAGGGTATCAGAGGCGGGCAATCAGATGCAGGGAATCAGAGGCAGGGAATCAGAGGCAGGGAACCTGAGGTGGCGAATATGAGGTGGTGAATCAGAGGCGGGGAAACAGGCGGGTAAACAGAGGCGGGGAATCTGATGCAGGGAATCAGAGGCGGGGAATCAGAGGCGGGGTATCAGAGGCGGGGAATCAGAGGCGCGGAATCAGAGGCGGGGAATCAGAGGCGTGGAATCAGAGGCGGGGAATCAGAGGCGGGGAATCAGAAGTGGCGAAACAGAGGTGGGAAATCAGAGGCGTGGAATCAGAGGCGGGGAATCAGAGGCGGGGAATCAGAAGTGGGGAATCAGAGGTAGGGAATCAGAGGCGGGGAATCAGAATCAGCGAATCAGAGGCGGGGCAATCAGAGGTGGGGAATCAGAGGCGGGGAATCAGAGGCGGGGAAACAGAGGCGGTGAATCAGAGGCGGGGAATCAGACGCGGGGAATCAGAGGCGGGGAATCAGAAGTGGGGAATCAGAGGTGGGGAATCAGAGGCGGGGAATCAGAGGCAGGTAATCAGAGGCGGGCAATCAGATGCAGGGAATCAGAGGCAGGGAATCAGAGGCGGGCAATCAGATGCAGGGAATCAGAGGCAGGGAATCAGAGGCAGGGAATCAGAGGCAGGGAATCTGAGGCAGGGAATCTGTGTTGGGGAACCAGAGGCGGGAAAACAGGCGGGTAAACAGAGGCGGGTAAACATAGGTGGGGAATCAGAGGCGGGGAATCAGAGTCGGGGAATCAGAGGCGGAGAATCAGACCCGGGAAATCAGAGGCGGGGAATCTGAGGCGGGGTATCAGATGCAGGGAATCAGATGCGGGGCATCAGAGGCGCGGTATCAGAGGCGGGGAATTAGAGGCGGGGAATCAGAGGCGGGGAATCTGAGGCGGGGAATCAGATGCAGGGAATCAGATGCGGGGCATCAGAGGCGCGGTATCAGAGGCGGGGAATTAGAGGCGGGGAATCAGAGGCGGGGAATCAGAGGCGTGGAATCAGAGGCGGGGAATCAGAGGCGGGGAATCAGAAGTGGGGAATCAGAGGTGGGGAATCAGAGGCGGGGAATCAGAAATGGGGAATAAGAGGTAGGGAATCAGAGGCGGGGAATCAGAGGCGGGGAATCAGAGGCAGGGAATCAGAAGTGGAAAATCAGAGGTGGGGAATCAGAGGCGGGGAATCAGAGGCGGAGAATCAGAGGCGGGCAATCAGATGCAGGGAATCAGAGGCAGGGAATCAGAGGCAGGGAATCAGAGGCAGGGAATCTGAGGCAGGGAATGTGAGGTGGGGAATCAGAGGCGGGGAAACAGGTGGGTAAACAGAGGCGGGTAAACATAGGCGGGGAATCAGAGACGCGGAATCAGAGGCGGGGAATCAGAGGCAGGGAATCAGAGGCGGGGAATCAGAGGCGGGGAATCAGATTCGGGGAATCAGAGGTGGGGAATCAGAGGCGGGGTATCAGAGGAGGGGAATCAGAGGCGGGGAATCAGAGGCAGGGATTCAGAGGCGGGGAATCAGAGGCCTGGAATCAGAGGCGGGGAATCAGAGGCGGGGAATCAGAAGTGGGGAATCAGAGGTGGGGAATCAGAGGCGGGGAATCAGAATCAGCGAATCAGATGCGGGGCAATCAGAGGTGGGGAATCAGAGGCGGGGAATCAGAGGCGGGGAGTCAGAGGCGGGGAATCTGAGGCGGGGAATCAGATGCAGGGAATCAGAGGTAGGGAATCTGAGGCAGGGAATCTGAGGTGGGCAATCAGAGGCGGGAAAACAGGCGGGTAAACAGAGGCGGGTAAACATAGGCGGGGAATCAGAGGCGGGGAATCAGAGGCGGGGAATCTGAGGCGGGGAATCAGATGCAGGGAATCAGAGGCGGGGAATCAGAGGCGGGGTATCAGAGGTGGGGAATCAGATGTGCGGAATCAGAGGCGGGAAATCAGAGGCGTGGAATCAGAGACGGGGAATCAGAGGCGGGGAATCAGAAGTGGGGAATCAGAGGTGGGAAATCAGAGGCGGGGAATCAGAGGCGGGGAATCAGAGGCAGGGTATCAGAGGCGGGCAATCAGATGCAGGGAATCAGAGGCAGGGAATCAGAGGCAGGGAACCTGAGGTGGCGAATATGAGGTGGTGAATCAGAGGCGGGGAAACAGGCGGGTAAACTGAGGCGGGTAATCAGATGCAGGGAATCAGCCACGGGGAATCAGAGGCAGGGAATCAGATGAAGGGAATCTGATGCAGGGAATCTGAGGCAGGGTATCTGAGGCAGGGAATCTGTGGCAGGGAAACTGATGCGGGTTATCAGAACGGGGAAATGAGATGTGGGAAACGAGATGCAGAGAAAGAGGCACGGAAATAGAGGCAGGGAAAGAGAGGCAGGGAATCAGAGGCGGGTAATCAGAGGCGTGGAATCAGAGGCGGGGAATCAGAGACACAGAAAGAGAGGCGTGGAATCAGAGGTGCGGAATCAGAGCCAGTGAATCTGAGCCGGGAAATCAGAAGCAGAGCAACAGAGGTGGTGAAACATGGGTGCGGAATCGGACACGGGGAATCAGAGGTGGGGACTCAGAGGCCGGGAATCAGAGGCAGGGAATCAGAGGCAGGTTATCAGAGGCAGGGAATCAGAGGTGGGGAATCAGAGGCGGGGAATCAGAGGCGGTGAATAAGAGGCGGGGAATCAGAGGCAGGTAATCAGAGGCGGAGATTTAGAGGCGGACAATCAGATGCAGGAAATCAGAGGCAGGGAATCAGAGGCAGGGAATCAGAGGCAGGGAATCTGAGGTGGGGAATCAGAGGCGGGGAATCAAAGGCAGGGAATCAGATGAAGGGAATCTGATGCAGGGAATCTGAGGCAGGGAATCTGTGGCAGGGAATCTGTGGCAGGGAATCTGATGCAGGTTATCAGAAGGGGGAAATGAGATGTGGGAAACGAGATGCAGAGAAAGAGGCAAGGAAATATAGGCAGGGAAAGAGAGGCAGGGAATCAGAGGCGGGGAATCAGAGGTGGGGAATCAGAGGCGGGTAAACAGAGGCGGGGAATCAGAGGCAGGGAATCAGCCGCGGGGAATCAGAGGCAGGGAATCAGATGAAGGGAATCTGATGCAGGGAATCTGAGGCAGGGTATCTGAGGCAGGAAATCTGTGGCAGGGAATCAGATGCGGGTTATCAGAAGGGGGAAATGAGATGTGGGAAACAAGATGCAGAGAAAGAGGCACGGAAATAGAGGCAGGGAAAGAGAGGCAGGGTATCAGAGGCGGGTAATCAGAGGCGTGGAATCAGAGGCGGGGAATCAGAGACACAGAATGAGAGGCGTGGAATCAGAGGTGCGGAATCAGAGCCGGTGAATCTGAGCCGGGAAATCAGAAGCAGAGCAACAGAGGTGGTGAATCATGGGTGCGGAATCGGACACGGGGAATCAGAGGTGGGGACTCAGAGGCCGGGAATCAGAGGCAGGGAATCAGAGGCAGGTTATCAGAGGCAGGGAATCAGAGGTGGGGAATCAGAGGTGGGGATTCAGAGGCGGCGAATCAGAGGCGGGGAATCAGAGGCGGGGAATCAGAGGCGGAGAATAAGAGGCGGACAATCAGATGCAGGAAATCAGAGGCAGGGAATCAGAGGCAGGGAATCAGAGGCAGGGAATCTGAGGCAGGGAATCAGAGGTGGGGAATCAGAGGCGGGGAATCAGAGGCAGGGAATCAGATGAAGGGAATCTTATGCAGGGAATCTGAGGCAGGGAATCTGAGGCAGGGAATCTGTGGCAGGGAATGTGATGCGGGTTATCAGAAGGTGGAAATGAGATGTGGGAAACGAGATGCAGAGAAAGAGGCACGGAAATAGAGGCAGGGAAAGAGAGGCAGGGAATCAGAGGCGGGGAATCAGAGGTGGGGAATCAGAGGCTGGGAATCAGAGGCGGGGAATCAGAGGGGGGAATCAGAGGTGGGGAATCAGAGGCAGGGAATCAGAGGCAGGGAATCAGACGCGGGGAATCAGAGGCGTGGAATCAGAGCTGGGGAATCAGATGCGGGGAATCAGACGTGGAGAACTAGAGGCGGGGATTCATAGCTGACGAATCAGGGGCGGGGAATCAGGGGTGTGGAATCAGAGGCTGGGAATCAGATATGGGGAATCATAGGCGGGGAATCAGAGGCGGGAAAACAGAGGCGGGGAATCAGATATGGGGAATCAGAGGTGGGGAATCAGAGGTTGTGAATCAGAGATGGGCAATCAGAGGCGGGGAATCAGATGCAGGGAATCAGACGCGGGGAATCAGAGGCGGGGAATCAGAGGCGTGGAATCAGAGGTGGGGAAAGAGATGTGGGGAAACAGGCGGGTAAACAGAAGCGGGTAAACATAGCTGCATAAATAGAGGCAGCGAAAGAGATGGGCGAAACATAGTGGTTGGAACTTGTGTGTTGAAGATTATTTACACAGAACAGATCAAATAGAGTTGTTGAAATTGAGGGAGGGAAAGAGAGGCACAGAAAGAGTGGAGGGGTAAGAGTGCAGGCAAAATAGGGGCATAGAGACAGAGGTGGGGAATCAGAGGCGGGGAATTAGAGGCGGGGAATCAGAGGCAGGGAATCAGATGAAGGGAATCTGATGCAGGGAATCTGAGGCAGGGAATCTGAGGCAGGAAATCGGAGGCAGGGAATCTGAGGCAGGGAATCAGTAAAAAGTTATCAGAGGCAGGGTATCAGAGGCGGAGAATCAGAGGTGGGGAATCAGAAGTGGGGAATCAGAGGTGGGGAATCAGAGGCGTGGAATCAGAGGCGGGGAATCAGAGGTGGGGAATCAGAAGTGGGGAATCAGAGGTGGGGAATCAGAGGCGGGGAATCAGAGGCGTGGAATCAGAGGCGGGCAATCAGAAGTGGGGAATCAGAGGCGGGGAATCAGAGGCGGGGAATCAGAGGCGGTGAATCAGAGGCGGGGAATCAGAGGCGGGGAATCAGAGGCGGGGAATCAGAAGTGGGGAATCAGAGGTGGGGAATCAGAGGCGGGGAATCAGAGGCGGGAAATCAGAGGCGGGCAATCAGATGCAGGGAATCAGAGGCAGGGAATCAGACGCAGGGAATCAAATGAAGGGAATCTGATGCAGGGAATCTGAGGCAGGGAATCTGAGGCAGGGAATCTGTGGTGGGGAATCAGAGGCGGGAAAACAGGCGGGTAAACAGAGGCGGGTAAACATAGGCGGGGAATCAGAGGCGTGGAATCAGAGGCGGGAAATCCGAGGCGGGGAAAGATATGTGGGGAAAAGTAGGCCAGGAAAGTTGAGCGGAAAGGGAGGCAGTGAATCAGAGGTGGGGAATCAGAGGTGGGGAATCAGAGGCGGGGAATCAGAGGCAGGGAATCTGAGGTAGGGAATCTGAGGTGGGGAATCAGAGGCGGGGAAACAGGCGGGTAAACAGAGGCGGGTAAACATAGGCGGGGAATCAGAGGCGGGGAATCAGAGGCGGGGAATCAGAGGCGGGGAAACAGGTGGGTAAACAGAGGTGGGTAAACATAGGCGGGGAATCAGAGGCGCGGAATCAGAGGCGGGGAATCAGAGGCAGGGAATCAGAGGCGGGGAATCAGAGGCGGGGAATGAGATGCGGGGAATCAGAAGTGGGGAATCAGAGGCGGGGTATCAGAGGAGGGGAATGAGAGGCGGGGAATGAGAGGCGGGGAATGAGAGGCGGGGAATGAGAGGCGTGGAATCAGAGGCGGGGAATCAGAGGCGGGGAATCAGAAGTGGGGAATCAGAGGTGGGGAAGCAGAGGCGGGGAATCAGAATCAGCGAATCAGAGGCGGGGCAATCAGAGGTGGGGAATCAGAGGCGGGGAATCAGAGGTGGGGAAACAGAGGCGGTGAATTAGAGGCGGGGAATCAGACGCGGGGAATCAGAGGCGGGGAATCAGAAGTGGGGAATCAGAGGTGGGGAATCAGAGGCGGTGAATCAGAGGCAGGTAATCAGAGGCGGGCAATAAGATGCAGGGAATCAGAGGCAGGGAATCAGAGGCAGGGAATCTGAGGCAGGGAATCTGAGGCAGGGAATCTGAGGTGGGCAATCAGAGGCGGGAAAACAGGCGGGTAAACAGAGGCGGGTAAACATAGGTGGGGAATCAGAGGCGGGGAATCAGAGGCGGGGAATCAGAGGCGGGGAATCAGAGTCGTGGAATCAGAGGCGGGGAATCAGAGGCAGGGTATCAGAGGCGGGCAATCAGATGCAGGGAATCAGAGGCAGGGAATCAGAGGCAGGGAACCTGAGGTGGCGAATATGAGGTGGTGAATCAGAGGCGGGGAAACAGGCGGGTAAACAGAGGCGGGGAATCTGATGCAGGGAATCAGAGGCGGGGAATCAGAGGCGGGGTATCAGAGGCGGGGAATCAGAGGCGCGGAATCAGAGGCGGGGAATCAGAGGCGTGGAATCAGAGACGGGGAATCAGAGGCGGGGAATCAGAAGTGGCGAAACAGAGGTGGGAAATCAGAGGCGGGGAATCAGAGGCGGGGAATCAGAGTCGGGGAATCAGAGGCGGGGAATCAGAGGCAGGGTATCAGAGGCGGGCAATCAGATGCAGGGAATCAGAGGCAGGGAATCAGAGGCAGGGAATCAGAGGCAGGGAACCTGAGGTGGCGAATATGAGGTGGTGAATCAGAGGCGGGGAAACAGGCGGGTAAACAGAGGCGGGGAATCTGATGCAGGGAATCAGCCGCGGGGAATCAGAGGCAGGGAATCAGATGAAGGGAATCTGATGCAGGGAATCTGAGGCAGGGTATCTGAGGCACGGAATCTGTGGCAGGGAATCTGATGCGTGTTATCAGAAGGGGGAAATGAGATGTGGGAAACGAGATGCAGAGAAAGAGGCACGGATATAGAGGCAGGGAAAGAGAGGCAGGGTATCAGAGGCGGGTAATCAGAGGCGTGGAATCAGAGGCGGGGAATCAGAGACACAGAAATAGAGGCGTGGAATCAGAGGTGCGGAATCAGAGCCGGTGAATCTGAGCCGGGAAATCAGAAGCAGAGCAACAGAGGTGGTGAAACATGGGTGCGGAATCGGACACGGGGAATCAGAGGTGGGGACTCAGAGGCCGGGAATCAGAGGCAGGGAATCAGAGGCATGTTATCAGAGGCAGGGAATCAGAGGTGGGGAATCAGAGGCGGGGAATCAGAGGTGGGGAATCAGAGGCGGGGAATCAGAGGCGGGGAATCAGAGGCGGAGAATCAGAGGCGGGCAATCAGATGCAGGAAATCAGAGGCAGGGAATCAGAGGCAGGGAATCAGAGGCAGTGAATCTGAGGCAGGGAATCAGAGGTGGGGAATCAGAGGCGGGGAATCAGAGGCAGGGAATCAGATGAAGGGAATCTGATGCAGGGAATCTGAGGCAGGGAATCTGAGGCAGGGAATCTGTGGCAGGGAATCTGATGCGGGTTATCAGAAGGGGGAAATGAGATGTGGGAAACGAGATGCAGAGTAAGAGGCACGGAAATAGAGGCAGGGAAAGAGAGGCAGGGAATCAGAGGCGGGGAATCAGAGGTGGGGAATCAGAGGCGGGGAATCAGAGGCGGGGAATCAGAGGGGGGAATCAGAGGTGGGGAATCAGAGGCGGGGAATCAGAGGCAGGGAATCAGAGGCAGGAAATCAGAGGCGGCGAATCTGAGGCGTGGAATCAGAGGTGGGGAAAGAGATGTGGGGAAACGTAGGCCAGGAAAGTTGCGTGGAAAGGGAGGCGGTGAATCAGAGGCGGGGAATCAGAGGCGGGGAATCAGAGGCGTGGAATCAGAGGTGGGGAAAGAGATGTGGGGAAACAGGCGGGTAAACAGAAGCGGGTAAATATAGCTGCATAAATAGTGGCAGCGAAAGAGATGGGCGAAACATAGTGGTTGGAACTTGTGTGTTGAAAATTAGGTTCACAGAACAGATCAAACAGAGTTGTTGAAATTGATGGAGGGAAAGAGAGGCACAGAAAGAGTGGAGGGGAAAGAGTGCAGGCAAAATAGAGGCGTAGAGACAGAGGTGGCGAATCAGTGGCGGGGAATCAGAGGCGGGGAATCAGAGGCAGGGAATCAGATGAAGGGAATCTGATGCAGGGAATCTGAGGCAGGGAATCTGAGGCAGGGAATCGGAGGCAGGGAATCTGATGCGGGTTATAAGAAGGGGGAAATGAGATGTTGGAAACGAGATGCAGAGAAAGAGGCACGGAAATAGAGGCAGGGAAAGAGAGGCAGGGTATCAGAGGCAGGTAATCAGAGGCGTGGAATCAGAGGTGGGGAATCAGAGACACAGAAAGAGAGGCGTGGAATCAGAGGTGCGGAATCAGAGCCGGTGAATCTGAGCCGGGAAATCTGAAGCAGAGCAACAGAGGCGGTGAAACATGGGTGCGGAATCGGATGCGGGGAATCAGAAGTGGGGACTCAGAGGCAGGGAATCAGAGGCTGATTATCAGAGGCAGGGAATCAGAGGCGGGGAATCAGAGGCGAGGAATCAGAGGCGGGGAATCAGAGGCAGGGAATCAGAGGCAGGGAACCTGAGGTGGCGAATATGAGGTGGTGAATCAGAGGCGGGGAAACAGGCGGGTAAACTGAGGCGGGTAATCAGATGCAGGGAATCAGCCACGGGGAATCAGAGGCAGGGAATCAGATGAAGGGAATCTGATGCAGGGAATCTGAGGCAGGGTATCTGAGGCAGGGAATCTGTGGCAGGGAAACTGATGCGGGTTATCAGAAGGGGGAAATGAGATGTGGGAAACGAGATGCAGAGAAAGAGGCACGGAAATAGAGGCAGGGAAAGAGAGGCAGGGAATCAGAGGCGGGTAATCAGAGGCGTGGAATCAGAGGCGGGGAATCAGAGACACAGAAAGAGAGGCGTGGAATCAGAGGTGCGGAATCAGAGCCAGTGAATCTGAGCCGGGAAATCAGAAGCAGAGCAACAGAGGTGGTGAAACATGGGTGCGGAATCGGACACGGGGAATCAGAGGTGGGGACTCAGAGGCCGGGAATCAGAGGCAGGGAATCAGAGGCAGGTTATCAGAGGCAGGGAATCAGAGGTGGGGAATCAGAGGCGGGGAATCAGAGGCGGGGAATAAGAGGCGGGGAATCAGAGGCAGGTAATCAGAGGCGGAGATTTAGAGGCGGACAATCAGATGCAGGAAATCAGAGGCAGGGAATCAGAGGCAGGGAATCAGAGGCAGGGAATCTGAGGTGGGGAATCAGAGGCGGGGAATCAGAGGCAGGAAATCAGATGAAGGGAATCTGATGCAGGGAATCTGAGGCAGGGAATCTGTGGCAGGGAATCTGTGGCAGGGAATCTGATGCAGGTTATCAGAAGGGGGAAATGAGATGTGGGAAACGAGATGCAGAGAAAGAGGCAAGGAAATATAGGCAGGGAAAGAGAGGCAGGGAATCAGAGGCGGGGAATCAGAGGTGGGGAATCAGAGGCGGGTAAACAGAGGCGGGGAATCAGAGGCAGGGAATCAGCCGCGGGGAATCAGAGGCAGGGAATCAGATGAAGGGAATCTGATGCAGGGAATCTGAGGCAGGGTATCTGAGGCAGGAAATCTGTGGCAGGGAATCAGATGCGGGTTATCAGAAGGGGGAAATGAGATGTGGGAAACAAGATGCAGAGAAAGAGGCACGGAAATAGAGGCAGGGAAAGAGAGGCAGGGTATCAGAGGCGGGTAATCAGAGGCGTGGAATCAGAGGCGGGGAATCAGAGACACAGAATGAGAGGCGTGGAATCAGAGGTGCGGAATCAGAGCCGGTGAATCTGAGCCGGGAAATCAGAAGCAGAGCAACAGAGGTGGTGAATCATGGGTGTGGAATCGGACACGGGGAATCAGAGGTGGGGACTCAGAGGCCGGGAATCAGAGGCAGGGAATCAGAGGCAGGTTATCAGAGGCAGGGAATCAGAGGTGGGGAATCAGAGGCGGGGATTCAGAGGCGGCGAATCAGAGGCGGGGAATCAGAGGCGGGGAATCAGAGGCGGAGAATAGGAGGCGGACAATCAGATGCAGGAAATCAGAGGCAGGGAATCAGAGGCAGGGAATCAGAGGCAGGGAATCTGAGGCAGGGAATCAGAGGTGGGGAATCAGAGGCGGGGAATCAGAGGCAGGGAATCAGATGAAGGGAATCTTATGCAGGGAATCTGAGGCAGGGAATCTGAGGCAGGGAATCTGTGGCAGGGAATGTGATGCGGGTTATCAGAAGGGGGAAATGAGATGTGGGAAACGAGATGCAGAGAAAGAGGCACGGAAATAGAGGCAGGGAAAGAGAGGCAGGGAATCAGAGGCGGGGAATCAGAGGTGGGGAATCAGAGGCTGGGAATCAGAGGCGGGGAATCAGAGGGGGGAATCAGAGGTGGGGAATCAGAGGCAGGGAATCAGAGGCAGGGAATCAGACGCGGGGAATCAGAGGCGGGGAATCAGAGCTGGGGAATCAGAGGCGGGGAATCAGACGTGGAGAACCAGAGGCGGGGATTCATAGCTGACGAATCAGGGGCGGGGAATCAGGGGTGTGGAATCAGAGGCTGGGAATCAGATATGGGGAATCATAGGCGGGGAATCAGAGGCGGGAAAACAGAGGCGGGGAATCAGATATGGGGAATCAGAGGTGGGGAATCAGAGGTTGTGAATCAGAGATGGGCAATCAGAGGCGGGGAATCAGATGCAGGGAATCAGACGCGGGGAATCAGAGGCGGGGAATCAGAGGCGTGGAATCAGAGGTGGGGAAAGAGATGTGGGGAAACAGGCGGGTAAACAGAAGCGGGTAAACATAGCTGCATAAATAGAGGCAGCGAAAGAGATGGGCGAAACATAGTGGTTGGAACTTGTGTGTTGAAGATTATTTACACAGAACAGATCAAATAGAGCTGTTGAAATTGAGGGAGGGAAAGAGAGGCACAGAAAGAGTGGAGGGGAAAGAGTGCAGGCAAAATAGGGGCATAGAGACAGAGGTGGGGAATCAGAGGCGGGGAATCAGAGGCGGGGAATCAGAGGCAGGGAATCAGATGAAGGGAATCTGATGCAGGGAATCTGAGGCAGGGAATCTGAGGCAGGAAATCGGAGGCAGGGAATCTGAGGCAGGGAATCAGTAAAAAGTTATCAGAGGCAGGGTATCAGAGGCGGAGAATCAGAGGTGGGGAATCAGAAGTGGGGAATCAGAGGTGGGGAATCAGAGACGTGGAATCAGAGGCGGGGAATCAGAGGTGGGGAATCAGAAGTGGGGAATCAGAGGTGGGGAATCAGAGGCGGGGAATCAGAGGCGTGGAATCAGAGGCGGGCAATCAGAAGTGGGGAATCAGAGGCGGGGAATCAGAGGCGGGGAATCAGAGGCGGTGAATCAGAGGCGGGGAATCAGAGGCGGGGAATCAGAGGCGGGGAATCAGAAGTGGGGAATCAGAGGTGGGGAATCAGAGGCGGGGAATCAGAGGCGGGGAATCAGAGGCGGGCAATCAGATGCAGGGAATCAGAGGCAGGGAATCAGACACAGGGAATCAAATGAAGGGAATCTGATGCAGGGAATCTGAGGCAGGGAATCTGAGGCAGGGAATCTGTGGTGGGGAATCAGAGGCGGGAAAACAGGCGGGTAAACAGAGGCGGGTAAACATAGGTGGGGAATCAGAGGCTTGGAATCAGAGGCGGGAAATCCGAGGCGGGGAAAGATATGTGGGGAAAAGTAGGCCAGGAAAGTTGAGCGGAAAGGGAGGCAGTGAATCAGAGGTGGGGAATCAGAGGTGGGGAATCTGAGGCGGGGAATCAGAGGCAGGGAATCTGAGGTAGGGAATCTGAGGTGGGGAATCAGAGGCGGGGAAACAGGCGGGTAAACAGAGGCGGGTAAACATAGGCGGGGAATCAGAGGCGGGGAATCAGAGGCGGGGAATCAGAGGCGGGGAAACAGGTGGGTAAACAGAGGTGGGTAAACATAGGCGGGGAATCAGAGGCGCGGAATCAGAGGCGGGGAATCAGAGGCAGGGAATCAGAGGCGGGGAATCAGAGGCGGGGAATGAGATGCGGGGAATCAGAAGTGGGGAATCAGAGGCGGGGTATCAGAGGAGGGGAATGAGAGGCGGGGAATGAGAGGCGGGGAATGAGAGGCGGGGAATCAGAGGCGTGGAATCAGAGGCGGGGAATCAGAGGCGGGGAATCAGAAGTGGGGAATCAGAGGTGGGGAAGCAGAGGCGGGGAATCAGAATCAGCGAATCAGAGGCGGGGCAATCAGAGGTGGGGAATCAGAGGCGGGGAATCAGAGGCGGGGAAACAGAGGCGGTGAATTAGAGGCGGGGAATCAGACGCGGGGAATCAGAGGCGGGGAATCAGAAGTGGGGAATCTGAGGCAGGGAATCTGAGGTGGGCAATCAGAGGCGGGAAAACAGGCGGGTAAACAGAGGCGTGTAAACATAGGCGGGGAATCAGAGGCGGGGAATCAGAGGCGGGGAATCAGAGGCGGGGAATCAGAGGCGGGGAATCAGAGTCGTGGAATCTGAGGCGGGGAATCAGAGGCTGGGTATCAGAGGCGGGCAATCAGATGCAGGGAATCAGAGGCAGGGAATCAGAGGCAGGGAACCTGAGGTGGCGAATATGAGGTGGTGAATCAGAGGCGGGGAAACAGGCGGGAAAACAGAGGCGGGGAATCTGATGCAGGGAATCAGAGGCGGGGAATCAGAGGCGGGGTATCAGAGGCGGGGAATCAGAGGCGCGGAATCAGAGGCGGGGAATCAGAGGCGTGGAATCAGAGACGGGGAATCAGAGGCGGGGAATCAGAAGTGGGGAAACAGAGGTGGGAAATCAGAGGCGGGGAATCAGAGGCGGGGAATCAGAGGCGGGGAATCAGAGGCGGGGAATCAGAGGCAGGGTATCAGAGGCGGGCAATCAGATGCAGGGAATCGGAGGCAGGGAATCAGAGGCAGGGAATCAGAAGCAGGGAACCTGAGGTGGCGAATATGAGGTGGTGAATCAGAGGCGGGGAAACAGGCGGGTAAACAGAGGCGGGGAATCTGATGCAGGGAATCAGCCGCGGGGAATCAGAGGCAGGGAATCAGATGAAGGGAATCTGATGCAGGGAATCTGAGGCAGGGTATCTGAGGCACGGAATCTGTGGCAGGGAATCTGATGCGGGTTATCAGAAGGGGGAAATGAGATGTGGGAAACGAGATGCAGAGAAAGAGGCACGGATATAGAGGCAGGGAAAGAGAGGCAGGGTATCAGAGGCGGGTAATCAGAGGCGTGGAATCAGAGGCGGGGAATCAGAGACACAGAAATAGAGGCGTGGAATCAGAGGTGCGGAATCAGAGCCGGTGAATCTGAGCCAGGAAATCAGAAGCAGAGCAACAGAGGTGGTGAAACATGGGTGCGGAATCGGACACGGGGAATCAGAGGTGGGGACTCAGAGGCCGGGAATCAGAGGCAGGGAATCAGAGGCATGTTATCAGAGGCAGGGAATCAGAGGTGGGGAATCAGAGGCGGGGAATCAGAGGTGGGGAATCAGAGGCGGGGAATCAGAGGCGGGGAATCAGAGGCGGAGAATCAGAGGCGGGCAATCAGATGCAGGAAATCAGAGGCAGGGAATCAGAGGCAGGGAATCAGAGGCAGTGAATCTGAGGCAGGGAATCAGAGGTGGGGAATCAGAGGCGGGGAATCAGAGGCAGGGAATCAGATGAAGGGAATCTGATGCAGGGAATCTGAGGCAGGGAATCTGAGGCAGGGAATCTGTGGCAGGGAATCTGATGCGGGTTATCAGAAGGGGGAAATGAGATGTGGGAAACGAGATGCAGAGTAAGAGGCACGGAAATAGAGGCAGGGAAAGAGAGGCAGGGAATCAGAGGCGGGGAATCAGAGGTGGGGAATCAGAGGCGGGGAATCAGAGGCGGGGAATCAGAGGGGGGAATCAGAGGTGGGGAATCAGAGGCGGGGAATCAGAGGCAGGGAATCAGAGGCAGGAAATCAGAGGCGGCGAATCTGAGGCGTGGAATCAGAGGTGGGGAAAGAGATGTGGGGAAACGTAGGCCAGGAAAGTTGCGTGGAAAGGGAGGCGGTGAATCAGAGGCGGGGAATCAGAGGCGGGGAATCAGAGGCGGGGAATCAGAGGCGTGGAATCAGAGGTGGGGAAAGAGATGTGGGGAAACAGGCGGGTAAACAGAAGCGCGTAAATATAGCTGCATAAATAGTGGCAGCGAAAGAGATGGGCGAAACATAGTGGTTGGAACTTGTGTGTTGAAAATTAGGTTCACAGAACAGATCAAACAGAGTTGTTGAAATTGATGGAGGGAAAGAGAGGCACAGAAAGAGTGGAGGGGAAAGAGTGCAGGCAAAATAGAGGCGTAGAGACAGAGGTGGCGAATCAGTGGCGGGGAATCAGAGGCGGGGAATCAGAGGCAGGGAATCAGATGAAGGGAATCTGATGCAGGGAATCTGAGGCAGGGAATCTGAGGCAGGGAATCGGAGGCAGGGAATCTGATGCGGGTTATAAGAAGGGGGAAATGAGATGTTGGAAACGAGATGCAGAGAAAGAGGCACGGAAATAGAGGCAGGGAAAGAGAGGCAGGGTATCAGAGGCAGGTAATCAGAGGCGTGGAATCAGAGGTGGGGAATCAGAGACACAGAAAGAGAGGCGTGGAATCAGAGGTGCGGAATCAGAGCCGGTGAATCTGAGCCGGGAAATCTGAAGCAGAGCAACAGAGGCGGTGAAACATGGGTGCGGAATCGGATGCGGGGAATCAGAAGTGGGGACTCAGAGGCAGGGAATCAGAGGCTGATTATCAGAGGCGGGGAATCAGAGGCGGGGAATCAGAGGCGAGGAATCAGAGGCGGGGAATCAGAGGCGGGGAATCAGAGGCGGGGAATCAGAGGCGGAGAATCAGAGGCGTGCAATCAGATGCAGGGAATCAGAGGCAGGGAATCAGAGGCAGAGAATCAGAGGCAGGGAATCTGAGGCAGGGACTCAGAGGTGGGGAATCAGAGGCGGGTAATCAGAGGCAGGGAATCAGATGAAGGGAATCTGATGCAGGGAATCTGAGGCAGGGAATCTGAGGCAGGGAATCTGTGGCAGGGAATCTGATGCGGGTTATCAGAAGGGGGAAATGAGATGTGGGAAACGAGATGCAGAGAAAGAGGCACGGAAATAGAGGCAGGGAAAAAGAGGCAGGGAATCAGAGGCGGGGAATCAGAGGCGGGGAATCAGAGGCGGGGAATCAGAGGCGGGGAATCAGAGGCGGGGAATCAGAGGAGGGGAATCAGAGGCGCGGAATCAGAGGCAGGGAATCAGAGGGGGGCAATCAGAGGCGGCGAATCAGAGGCGTGAAATCAGAGGTGGGGAAAGAGATGTGGGGAAACAGGTGGGTAAACAGAAGAGGGTAAACATAGGAGCATAAATAGAGGCGGCGAAAGAGATGGGCGAAACATAGTGGTTGGAACTTGTATGTTGAAAATGAGGTACACAGAACAGATCAAACAGAGTTGTTGAAATTGAGGGAGGGAAAGAGAGGCACGGAAAGAGTGGAGGGGAAAGAGTGCAGGCAAAAGAGAGGCGTAGAGACAGAGGTGGGGAATCAGAGGCGGGGAATCAGAGGCGGGGAATCAGAGGCAGGGAATCAGAGGCGGGGAAAGATATGTGGGGAAACGTAGGCCAGGAAAGTTGAGCGGAAAGGGAGGCAGTGAATCAGAGGTGGGGAATCAGAGGCGGGGAATCAGAGGCGGGGAATCAGAGGCGGGGAATTAGAGGCGGGGAATCAGAAGCGGGGAATCAGAGGTGGGGAATCAGAGGCGGGGAATCAGAGGCAGAGAATCAGAGATGGGCAATCAGATGCAGGGAATCAGAGGCAGGGAATCAGAGCAGGGAATCAGAGGCAGGGAATCTGAGGTAGGGAATCTGAGGTGGGGAATCAGAGGCGGGGAAACAGGCGGGTAAACAGAGGCGGGTAAACATAGGCGGGGAATCAGAGGCGGGGAATCAGAGGCGGGGAATCAGAGGTGGGGAATTAGAGGCGGGGAATCAGAAGCGGGGAATCAGAGGTGGGGAATCAGAGGCGGGGAATCAGAGGCGGAGAATCAGAGATGGGCAATCAGATGCAGGGAATCAGAGGCAGGGAATCAGAGCAGGGAATCAGAGGCAGGGAATCTGAGGTAGGGAATCTGAGGTGGGGAATCAGAGGCGGGGAAACAGGCGGGTAAACAGAGGCGGGTAAACATAGGCGGGGAATCAGAGGAGGGGAATCAGAGGCGGGGAATCAGAGGCGGGGAAACAGGTGGGTAAACAGAGGTGGGTAAACATAGGCGGGGAATCACAGGCGCGGAATCAGAGGCGGGGAATCAGAGGCAGGGAATCAGATGCGGGGAATGAGAGGCGGGGAATGAGAGGCGGGGAATGAGAGGCGGGGAATCAGTGGCGTGGAATCAGAGGCGGGGAATCAGAGGCGGGGAATCAGAAGTGGGGAATCAGAGGTGGGGAATCAGAGGCGGGGAATCAGAATCAGCAAATCAGAGGCGGGGCAATCAGAGGTGGGGAATCAGAGGCGGGGAATCAGAGGCGAGGAATCAGAGGCGGGGAATCAGAGGCGGGGAATCAGAGGCGGGGAATCAGAGGCGGAGAATCAGAGGCGGACAATCAGATGCAGGGAATCAGAGGCAGGGAATCAGAGGCAGAGAATCAGAGGCAGGGAATCTGATGCGGGTTATCAGAAGGGGGAAATGAGATGTGGGAAACGAGATGCAGAGAAAGAGGCACGGAAATAGAGGCAGGGAAAAAGAGGCAGGGAATCAGAGGCGGGGAATCAGAGGTGGGGAATCAGAGGCGGGGAATCAGAGGAGGGGAATCAGAGGCGGGGAATCAGAGGCAGGGAATCAGAGGGGGGCAATCAGAGGCGGAGAATCAGAGGCGTGAAATCAGAGGTGGGGAAAGAGATGTGGGGAAACAGGCGGGTAAACAGAAGCGGGTAAACATAGGAGCATAAATAGAGGCGGCGAAAGAGATGGGCGAAACATAGTGGTTGGAACTTGTATGTTGAAAATGAGGTACACAGAACAGATCACACAGAGTTGTTGAAATTGAGGGAGGGAAAGAGAGGCACGGAAAGAGTGGAGGGGAAAGAGTGCAGGCAAAAGAGTGGCGTAGAGACAGAGGTGGGGAATCAGAGGCGGGGAATCAGAGGCGGGGAATCAGAGGCAGGGAATCAGAGGCGGGGAAAGATAAGTGGGGAAACGTAGGCCAGGAAAGTTGAGCGGAAAGGGAGGCAGTGAATCAGAGGTGGGGAATCAGAGGCGGGGAATCAGAGGCGGGGAATCAGAGGCGGGGAATTAGAGGCGGGGAATCAGAAGCGGGGAATCAGAGGTGGGGAATCAGAGGCGGGGAATCAGAGGCGGAGAATCAGAGATGGGCAATCAGATGCAGGGAATCAGAGGCAGGGAATCAGAGCAGGGAATCAGAGGCAGGGAATCTGAGGTAGGGAATCTGAGGTGGGGAATCAGAGGCGGGGAAACAGGCGGGTAAACAGAGGCGGGTAAACATAGGCGGGGAATCAGAGGCGGGGAATCAGAGGCGGGGAATCAGAGGCGGGGAAACAGGTGGGTAAACAGAGGTGGGTAAACATAGGCGGGGAATCAGAGGCGCGGAATCAGAGGCGGGGAATCAGAGGCAGGGAATCAGAGGCGGGGAATCAGAGGCGGGGAATCAGATGCGGGGAATAAGAAGTGGGGAATCAGAGGCGGGGTATTAGAGGAGGGGAATGAGAGGCGGGGAATGAGAGGCGGGGAATGAGAGGCGGGGAATGAGAGGCGTGGAATCAGAGGCGGGGAATCAGAGGCGGGGAATCAGAAGTGGGGAATCAGAGGTGGGCAATCAGAGGCGGGGAGTCAGAATCAGCGAATCAGAGGCGGGGCAATCAGAGGTGGGGAATCAGAGGCGGGGAAACAGAGGCGGTGAATCAGAGGCGGGGAATCAGACGCTGGTAATCAGAGGCGGGGAATCAGAAGTGGGGAATCAGAGGTGGGGAATCAGAGGCGGGGAATCAGAGGCAGGTAATCAGAGGCGGGCAATCAGATGCAGGGAATCAGAGGCAGGGAATCAGAGGCAGGGAATCTGAGGCAGGGAATCTGAGGCAGGGAATCTGAGGTGGGCAATCAGAGGCGGGAAAACAGGCGGGTAAACAGAGGCGGGTAAACATAGGCGGGGAATCAGAGGCGGGGAATCAGAGGCGGGGAATCAGAGTCGGGGAATCAGAGGCGGGGAATCTGAGGCGGGGAATCAGATGCAGGGAATCAGAGGCGGGGAATCAGAGGCGGGGATCAGAGGCGGGGAATCAGAGGCGTGGAATCAGAGGCGGGGAATCAGAGGCGTGGAATCAGAGATGGGGAATCAGAGGCGGGGAATCAGAAGTGGGGAATCAGAGGTGGGAAATCAGAGGTGGGGAATCTGAGGCGGGGAATCAGAGGCGGGGAATCAGAGGCAGGGTATCAGAGGCGGGCAATCAGATGCAGGGAATCAGAGGCAGGGAATCAGAGGCAGGGAATCAGAGGCAGGGAACCTGAGGTGGCGAATATGAGGTGGTGAATCAGAGGCGGGGAAACAGGCGGGTAAACAGAGGCGGGGAATCTGATGCAGGGAATCAGCCGCGGGGAATCTGAGGCAGGGAATCAGATGAAGGGAATCTGATGCAGGGAATCAGAGGCAGGGAATCTGAGGCAGGGAATCAGAGGTGGGGAATCAGAGGCAGGGAATCAGAGGGAGGGAATCAGATGAAGGGAATCTGATGCAGGGAATCTGAGGCAGGGAATCTGAGGCAGGGAATCTGTGGCAGGGAATCTGATGCGGGTTATCAGAAGGGGGAAATGAGATGTGGGAAACGAGATGCCGAGTAAGAGGCACGGAAATAGAGGCAGGGAAAGAGAGGCAGGGAATCAGAGGCGGGGAATCAGAGGTGGGGAATCAGAGGCGGGGAATCAGAGGCGGGGAATCAGAGGGGGGAATCAGAGGTGGGGAATCAGAGGCGGGGAATCAGAGGCAGGGAATCAGAGGCAGGAAATCAGAGGCGGCGAATCTGAGGCGTGGAATCAGAGGTGGGGAAAGAGATGTGGGGAAACTTAGGCCAGGAAATTTGCGCGGAAAGGGAGGCGGTGAATCAGAGGTGGGGAATCAGAGGCGGGGAATCAGAGGCGGGGAATCAGAGGCGTGGAATCAGAGGTGGGGAAAGAGATGTGTGGAAACAGGCGGGTAAACAGAAGCAGGTAAACATAGCTGCATAAATAGTGGCAGCGAAAGAGATGGGCGAAACATAGTGGTTGGAACTTGTGCGTTGAAAATTAGGTACACAGAACAGATCAAACAGAGTTGTTGAAATTGAGGGAGGGAAAGAGAGGCACAGAAAGAGTGGAGGGGAAAGAGTGCAGGCAAAATAGAGGCGTAGAGACAGAGGTGGCGAATCAGTGGCGGGGAATCAGAGGCGGGGAATCAGAGGCAGGGAATCAGATGAAGGGAATCTGATGCAGGGAATCTGAGGCAGGGAATCTGAGGCAGGGAATCGGAGGCAGGGAATCTGATGCGGGTTATCAGAAGGGGGAAATGAGATGTTGGAAACGAGATGCAGAGAAAGAGGCACGGAAATAGAGGCAGGGAAAGAGAGGCAGGGAATCAGAGGCAGGTAATCAGAGGCGTGGAATCAGAGGCGGGGAATCAGAGACACAGAAAGAGAGGCGTGGAATCAGAGGTGCGGAATCAGAGCCGGTGAATCTGAGCCGGGAAATCTGAAGCAGAGCAACAGAGGCGGTGAAACATGGGTGCGGAATCGGACGCGGGGAATCAGAAGTGGGGACTCAGAGGCAGGGAATCAGAGGCTGGTTATCAGAGGCAGGGAATCAGAGGCGGGGAATCAGAGGCGAGGAATCAGAGGCGGGGAATCATAGGCGGGGAATCAGAGGCGGGGAATCAGAGGCGGAGAATCAGAGGCGGGCAATCAGATGCAGGGAATCAGAGGCAGGGAATCAGAGGCACAGAATCAGAGGCAGGGAATCTGAGGCAGGGACTCAGAGGTGGGGAATCAGAGGCGGGTAATCAGAGGCAGGCAATCAGATGAAGGGAATCTGATGCAGGGAATCTGAGGCAGGGAATCTGATGCGGGTTATCAGAAGAGGGAAATGAGATGTGGGAAACGAGATGCAGAGAAAGAGGCACGGAAATAGAGGCAGGGAAAAAGAGGCAGGGAATCAGAGGCGGGGAATCAGAGGCGGGGAATCAGAGGCGGGGAATCAGAGGCGGGGAATCAGAGGCGGGGAATCAGAGGCGGGGAATCAGAGGGGGGGGAATCAGAGGCAGGGAATCAGAGGGGGGCAATCAGAGGCGGCGAATCAGAGGCGTGAAATCAGAGGTGGGGAAAGAGATGTCGGGAAACAGGCGGGTAAACAGAAGTGGGTAAACATAGGAGCATAAATAGAGGCGGCGAAAGAGATGGGCGAAACATAGTGGTTGGAACTTGTATGATGAAAATGAGGTACACAGAACAGATCAAACAGAGTTGTTGAAATTGAGGGAGGGAAAGAGAGGCACGGAAAGAGTGGAGGGGAAAGAGTGCAGGCAAAAGAGAGGCGTAGAGACAGAGGTGGGGAATCAGAGGCGGGGAATCAGAGGCGGGGAATCAGAGGCAGGGAATCAGAGGCGGGGAAAGATATGTGGGGAAACGTAGGCCAGGAAAGTTGAGCGGAAAGGGAGGCAGTGAATCAGAGGTGGGGAATCAGAGGCGGGGAATCAGAGGCGGGGAATCAGAGGCGGGGAATTAGAGGCGGGGAATCAGAAGTGGGGAATCAGAGGTGGGGAATCAGAGGTGGGGAATCAGAGGCGGAGAATCAGAGATGGGCAATCAGATGCAGGGAATCAGAGGCAGGGAATCAGAGCAGGGAATCAGAGGCAGGGAATCTGAGGTAGGGAATCTGAGGTGGGGAATCAGAGGTGGGGAAACAGGCAGGTAAACAGAGGCGGGTAAACATAGGCGGGGAATCAGAGGCGGGGAATCAGAGGCGGGGAATCAGGGGCGGGGAATCAGAGGCGGGGAATCAGAGGTGGGGAATCAGATGCGGGGAATCAGAGGCGGGGAATCAGAGGCGGGGTATTAGAGGAGGGGAATCAGAGGCGGGGAATCAGAGGCGGGGAATCAGAGGCGGGGAATCAGAGGCGTGGAATCAGAGGCGGGGAATCAGAGGCGGAGAATCAAAAGTGGGGATCAGATGTGGGGAATCAGAGGCGGGGAATCAGAGGCAGGGAATCAGAGGCGGGGAATCAGAGGCGTGGAATCAGAGATGGGGAATCAGAGGCGGGGAATCAGAAGTGGGGAATCAGAGGTGGGAAATCAGAGGTGGGGAATCTGAGGCGGGGAATCAGAGGCGGGGAATCAGAGGCAGGGTATCAGAGGCGGGCAATCAGATGCAGGGAATCAGAGGCAGGGAATCAGAGGCAGGGAATCAGAGGCAGGGAACCTGAGGTGGCGAATATGAGGTGGTGAATCAGAGGCGGGGAAACAGGCGGGTAAACAGAGGCGGGGAATCTGATGCAGGGAATCAGCCGCGGGGAATCTGAGGCAGGGAATCAGATGAAGGGAATCTGATGCAGGGAATCAGAGGCAGGGAATCTGAGGCAGGGAATCAGAGGTGGGGAATCAGAGGCAGGGAATCAGAGGGAGGGAATCAGATGAAGGGAATCTGATGCAGGGAATCTGAGGCAGGGAATCTGAGGCAGGGAATCTGTGGCAGGGAATCTGATGCGGGTTATCAGAAGGGGGAAATGAGATGTGGGAAACGAGATGCCGAGTAAGAGGCACGGAAATAGAGGCAGGGAAAGAGAGGCAGGGAATCAGAGGCGGGGAATCAGAGGTGGGGAATCAGAGGCGGGGAATCAGAGGCGGGGAATCAGAGGGGGGAATCAGAGGTGGGGAATCAGAGGCGGGGAATCAGAGGCAGGGAATCAGAGGCAGGAAATCAGAGGCGGCGAATCTGAGGCGTGGAATCAGAGGTGGGGAAAGAGATGTGGGGAAACTTAGGCCAGGAAATTTGCGCGGAAAGGGAGGCGGTGAATCAGAGGTGGGGAATCAGAGGCGGGGAATCAGAGGCGGGGAATCAGAGGCGTGGAATCAGAGGTGGGGAAAGAGATGTGTGGAAACAGGCGGGTAAACAGAAGCAGGTAAACATAGCTGCATAAATAGTGGCAGCGAAAGAGATGGGCGAAACATAGTGGTTGGAACTTGTGCGTTGAAAATTAGGTACACAGAACAGATCAAACAGAGTTGTTGAAATTGAGGGAGGGAAAGAGAGGCACAGAAAGAGTGGAGGGGAAAGAGTGCAGGCAAAATAGAGGCGTAGAGACAGAGGTGGCGAATCAGTGGCGGGGAATCAGAGGCGGGGAATCAGAGGCAGGGAATCAGATGAAGGGAATCTGATGCAGGGAATCTGAGGCAGGGAATCTGAGGCAGGGAATCGGAGGCAGGGAATCTGATGCGGGTTATCAGAAGGGGGAAATGAGATGTTGGAAACGAGATGCAGAGAAAGAGGCACGGAAATAGAGGCAGGGAAAGAGAGGCAGGGAATCAGAGGCAGGTAATCAGAGGCGTGGAATCAGAGGCGGGGAATCAGAGACACAGAAAGAGAGGCGTGGAATCAGAGGTGCGGAATCAGAGCCGGTGAATCTGAGCCGGGAAATCTGAAGCAGAGCAACAGAGGCGGTGAAACATGGGTGCGGAATCGGACGCGGGGAATCAGAAGTGGGGACTCAGAGGCAGGGAATCAGAGGCTGGTTATCAGAGGCAGGGAATCAGAGGCGGGGAATCAGAGGCGAGGAATCAGAGGCGGGGAATCATAGGCGGGGAATCAGAGGCGGGGAATCAGAGGCGGAGAATCAGAGGCGGGCAATCAGATGCAGGGAATCAGAGGCAGGGAATCAGAGGCACAGAATCAGAGGCAGGGAATCTGAGGCAGGGACTCAGAGGTGGGGAATCAGAGGCGGGTAATCAGAGGCAGGCAATCAGATGAAGGGAATCTGATGCAGGGAATCTGAGGCAGGGAATCTGATGCGGGTTATCAGAAGAGGGAAATGAGATGTGGGAAACGAGATGCAGAGAAAGAGGCACGGAAATAGAGGCAGGGAAAAAGAGGCAGGGAATCAGAGGCGGGGAATCAGAGGCGGGGAATCAGAGGCGGGGAATCAGAGGCGGGGAATCAGAGGCGGGGAATCAGAGGCGGGGAATCAGAGGGGGGGGAATCAGAGGCAGGGAATCAGAGGGGGGCAATCAGAGGCGGCGAATCAGAGGCGTGAAATCAGAGGTGGGGAAAGAGATGTCGGGAAACAGGCGGGTAAACAGAAGTGGGTAAACATAGGAGCATAAATAGAGGCGGCGAAAGAGATGGGCGAAACATAGTGGTTGGAACTTGTATGATGAAAATGAGGTACACAGAACAGATCAAACAGAGTTGTTGAAATTGAGGGAGGGAAAGAGAGGCACGGAAAGAGTGGAGGGGAAAGAGTGCAGGCAAAAGAGAGGCGTAGAGACAGAGGTGGGGAATCAGAGGCGGGGAATCAGAGGCGGGGAATCAGAGGCAGGGAATCAGAGGCGGGGAAAGATATGTGGGGAAACGTAGGCCAGGAAAGTTGAGCGGAAAGGGAGGCAGTGAATCAGAGGTGGGGAATCAGAGGCGGGGAATCAGAGGCGGGGAATCAGAGGCGGGGAATTAGAGGCGGGGAATCAGAAGTGGGGAATCAGAGGTGGGGAATCAGAGGTGGGGAATCAGAGGCGGAGAATCAGAGATGGGCAATCAGATGCAGGGAATCAGAGGCAGGGAATCAGAGCAGGGAATCAGAGGCAGGGAATCTGAGGTAGGGAATCTGAGGTGGGGAATCAGAGGTGGGGAAACAGGCAGGTAAACAGAGGCGGGTAAACATAGGCGGGGAATCAGAGGCGGGGAATCAGAGGCGGGGAATCAGGGGCGGGGAATCAGAGGCGGGGAATCAGAGGTGGGGAATCAGATGCGGGGAATCAGAGGCGGGGAATCAGAGGCGGGGTATTAGAGGAGGGGAATCAGAGGCGGGGAATCAGAGGCGGGGAATCAGAGGCGGGGAATCAGAGGCGTGGAATCAGAGGCGGGGAATCAGAGGCGGAGAATCAAAAGTGGGGATCAGATGTGGGGAATCAGAGGCGGGGAATCAGAGGCAGGGAATCAGAGGCGGGCAATCAGAAGTGGGGAATCAGAGGCGGGGAATCAGAGGCGGGGAAACAGAGGCGGTCAATCAGCGGCGGGGAATCAGAGGCGTGGAATCAGAGGCGGGGAATCAGAAGTGGGGAATCAGAGATGGGGAATCAGAGGCGGGGAATCAGAGGCGGGGAATCAGAGGCGGGCAATCAGATGCAGGGAATCAGAGGCAGGGAATCAGAGGCAGGGAATCAGAGGCAGGGAATCTGAGGCAGGGAATCTGTGTTGGGGAACCAGAGGCGGGAAAACAGGCGGGTAAACAGAGGCGGGTAAACATAGGTGGGGAATCAGAGGCGGGGAATCAGAGTCGGGGAATCAGAGGTGGGGAATCAGAGCCGGGATATCAGAGGCGGGGAATCTGAGGCGGGGAATCAGATGCAGGGAATCAGATGCGGGGCATCAGAGGCGCGGTATCAGAGGCGGGGAATTAGAGGCGGGGAATCAGAGGCGGGAAATCAGAACCGTGGAATCAGAGGCGGGGAATCAGAGGCGGGAAATCAGAAGTGGGGAATCAGAGGTAGGGAATCAGAGGCGGGGAATCAAGGCGGGGAATCAGAGGCAGGGAATCAGAAGTGGGGAATCAGAGGTGGGGAATCAGAGGCAGGGAATCAGAGGCGGAGAATCAGAGGCGGGCAATCAGATGCAGGGAATCAGAGGCAGGGAATCAGAGGCAGGGAATCAGAGGCAGGGAATCTGAGGCAGGGAATGTGAGGTGGGGAATCAGAGGCGGGGAAACAGGTGGGTAAACAGAGGCGGGTAAACATAGGCTGGGAATCAGAGGCGCGGAATCAGAGGCGGGGAATCAGAGGCAGGGAATCAGAGGCGGGGAATCAGAGGCGGGGAATCAGATGCGGGGAATCAGAGGTGGGGAATCAGAGGCGGGGTATCAGAGGAGGGGAATCAGAGGCGGGGAATCAGAGGCGGGGATTCAGAGTCGGGGAATCAGAGGCGTGGAATCAGAGGTGGGGAATCAGAGGCGGGGAATCAGAAGTGGGGAATCAGAGGTGGGGAATCAGAGGCGGGAAATCAGAATCAGCGAATCAGATGCGGGGCAATCAGAGGTGGGGAATCAGAGGCGGGGAATCAGAGGCGGGGAATCAGAGGCGGTGAATCAGAGGCGGGGAATCAGACGCGGGGAATCAGAGGCGGGGAATCAGAAGTGGGGAATCTGAGGTGGGGAATCAGAGGCGGGGAATCAGAGGCAGGTAATCAGAGGCGGGCAATCAGATGCAGGGAATCAGAGGCAGGGAATCAGAGGCAGGGAATCTGAGGCAGGGAATCTGAGGCAGGGAATCTGAGGTGGGCAATCAGAGGCGGGATAACAGGTGGGTAAACAGAGGCGGGTAAACATAGGCGGGGAATCAGAGGCGGGGAATCAGAGGCGGGGAATCAGAGGCGGGGAATCAGAGTCGGGGAATCAGAGGCGGGGAATCTGAGGCGGGGAATCAGATGCAGGGAATCAGAGGCGGGGAATCAGAGGCGGGGTATCAGAGGCGGGGAATCAGATGCGCGGAATCAGAGGCGGGGAATCAGAGGCGTGGAATCAGAGACGGGGAATCAGAGGCGGGGAATCAGAAGTGGGGAATCAGAGGTGGGAAATCAGAGGCGGGGAATCAGAGGCGGGGAATCAGAGGCGGGGAATCAGAGGCAGGGTATCAGAGGCGGGCAGTCAGATGCAGGGAATCAGAGGCAGGGAATCAGAGGCAGGGAATCAGAGGTAGGGAACCTGAGGTGGCGAATATGAGGTGGTGAATCAGAGGCGGGGAAACAGGCGGGTAAACAGAGGCGGGGAATCAGATGCAGGGAATCAGCCACGGGGAATCAGAGGCAGGGAATCAGATGAAGGGAATCTGATGCAGGGAATCTGAGGCAGGGTATCTGAGGCAGGGAATCTGTGGCAGGGAATCTGATGCGGGTTATCAGAAGGGGGAAATGAGATGTGGCAAACGAGATGCAGAGAAAGAGGCACGGAAATAGAGGCAGGGAAAGAGAGGCAGGGAATCAGAGGCGGGTAATCAGAGGCGTGGAATCAGAGGCGGGGAATCAGAGACACAGAAAGAGAGGCGTGGAATCAGAGGTGCGGAATCAGAGCCGGTGAATCTGAGCCGGGAAATCTGAAGCAGAGCAACAGAGGCGGTGAGACATGGGTGCGGAATCGGACGCGGGGAATCAGAAGTAGGGACTCAGAGGCAGGGAATCAGAGGCTGGTTATCAGACGCAGGGAATCAGAGGCGGGGAATCAGAGGCGAGGAATCAGAGGCGGGGAATCAGAGGCGGGGAATCAGAGGCGGGCAATCAGAGGCGGAGAATCAGAGGCGGGCAATCAGATGCAGGGAATCAGAGGCAGGGAATCAGAGGCAGAGAATCAGAGGCAGGGAATCTGAGGCAGGGACTCAGAGGTGGGGAATCAGAGGCGGGTAATCAGAGGCAGGGAATCAGATGAAGGGAATCTGATGCAGGGAATCTGAGGCAGGGAATCTGAGGCAGGGAATCTGTGGCAGGGAATCTGATGCGGGTTATCAGAAGAGGGAAATGAGATGTGGGAAACGAGATGCAGAGAAAGAGGCACGGAAATAGAGGCAGGGAAAAAGAGGCAGGGAATCAGAGGCGGGGAATCAGAGGCGGGGAATCAGAGGCGGGGAATCAGAGGCGGGGAATCAGAGGCGGGGAATCAGAGGTGGGGAATCAGAGGCGGGGAAACAGGCGGGTAAACAGAGGCGGGTAAACATAGGCGGGGAATCAGAGGCGGGGAATCAGAGGCGGGGAATCAGAGGCGGGGAATCAGAGGCGGGGAATCAGAGGTGGGGAATCAGATGCGGGGAATCAGAGGCGGGGAATCAGAGGCGGGGTATTAGAGGAGGGGAATCAGAGGCGGGGAATCAGAGGCGGGGAATCAGAGGCGGGGAATCAGAGGCGTGGAATCAGAGGCGGGGAATCAGAGGCGGAGAATCAAAAGTGGGGAATCAGATGTGGGGAATCAGAGGCGGGGAATCAGAGGCAGGGAATCAGAGGCGGGCAATCAGAAGTGGGGAATCAGAGGCGGGGAATCAGAGGCAGGGAAACAGAGGCGGTGAATCAGAGGCGGGGAATCAGAGGCGTGGAATCGGAGGCGGGGAATCAGAAGTGGGGAATCAGAGATGGGGAATCAGAGGCGGGGAATCAGAGGCGGGGAATCAGAGGCGGGCAATCAGATGCAGGGAATCAGAGGCAGGGAATCAGAGGCAGGGAATCAGAGGCAGGGAATCTGAGGCAGGGAATCTGTGTTGGGGAACCAGAGGCGGGAAAACAGGCGGGTAAACAGAGGCGGGTAAACATAGGTGGGGAATCAGAGGCGGGGAATCAGAGTCGGGGAATCAGAGGCGGGGAATCAGAGCCGGGAAATCAGAGGCGGGGAATCTGAGGCGGGGAATCAGATTCAGGGAATCAGATGCGGGGCATCAGAGGCGCGGTATCAGAGGCGGGGAATTAGAGGCGGGGAATCAGAGGCGGGGAATCAGAGGCGTGGAATCAGAGGCGGGGAATCAGAGGCGGGGAATCAGAAGTGGGGAATAAGAGGTAGGGAATCAGAGGCGGGGAATCAGAGGCGGGGAATCAGAGGCAGGGAATCAGAAGTGGGGAATCAGAGGCGGGGAATCAGAGGCGGGGAATCAGAGGCGGAGAATCAGAGGCGGGCAATCAGATGCAGGGAATCAGAGGCAGGGAATCAGAGGCAGGGAATCAGAGCAGGGAATCTGAGGCAGGGAATGTGAGGTGGGGAATCAGAGGCGGGGAAACAGGCGGGTAAACAGAGGCGGGTAAACATAGGTGGGGAATCAGAGGCGGGGAATCAGAGTCGGGGAATCAGAGGTGGGGAATCAGAGCCGGTATATCAGAGGCGGGGAATCTGAGGCGGGGAATCAGATGCAGGGAATCAGATGCGGGGCATCAGAGGCGCGGTATCAGAGGCGTGGAATTAGAGGCGGGGAATCAGAGGCGGGAAATCAGAACCGTGGAATCAGAGGCGGGGAATCAGAGGCGGGAAATCAGAAGTGGGGAATCAGAGGTAGGGAATCAGAGGCGGGGAATCAAGGCGGGGAATCAGAGGCAGGGAATCAGAAGTGGGGAATCAGAGGTGGGGAATCAGAGGCAGGGAATCAGAGGCGGAGAATCAGAGGCGGGCAATCAGATGCAGGGAATCAGAGGCAGGGAATCAGAGGCAGGGAATCAGAGGCAGGGAATCTGAGGCAGGGAATGTGAGGTGGGGAATCAGAGGCGGGGAAACAGGTGGGTAAACAGAGGCGGGTAAACATAGGCTGGGAATCAGAGGCGCGGAATCAGAGGCGGGGAATCAGAGGCAGGGAATCAGAGGCGGGGAATCAGAGGCGGGGAATCAGATGCGGGGAATCAGAGGTGGGGAATCAGAGGCGGGGTATCAGAGGAGGGGAATCAGAGGCGGGGAATCAGAGGCGGGGATTCAGAGGCGGGGAATCAGAGGCGTGGAATCAGAGGTGGGGAATCAGAGGCGGGGAATCAGAAGTGGGGAATCAGAGGTGGGGAATCAGAGGCGGGAAATCAGAATCAGCGAATCAGATGCGGGGCAATCAGAGGTGGGGAATCAGAGGCGGGGAATCAGAGGCGGGGAATCAGAGGCGGTGAATCAGAGGCGGGGAATCAGACGCGGGGAATCAGAGGCGGGGAATCAGAATTGGGGAATCAGAGGTGGGGAATCAGAGGCGGGGAATCAGAGGCAGGTAATCAGAGGCGGGCAATCAGATGCAGGGAATCAGAGGCAGGGAATCAGAGGCAGGGAATCTGAGGCAGGGAATCTGAGGCAGGGAATCTGAGGTGGGCAATCAGAGGCGGGATAACAGGTGGGTAAACAGAGGCGGGTAAACATAGGCGGGGAATCAGAGGCGGGGAATCAGAGGCGGGGAATCAGAGGCGGGGAATCAGAGTCGGGGAATCAGAGGCGGGGTATCAGAGGCGGGGAATCAGATGCGCGGAATCAGAGGCGGGGAATCAGAGGCGTGGAATCAGAGACGGGGAATCAGAGGCGGGGAATCAGAAGTGGGGAATCAGAGGTGGGAAATCAGAGGCGGGGAATCAGAGGCGGGGAATCAGAGGCGGGGAATCAGAGGCAGGGTATCAGAGGCGGGCAGTCAGATGCAGGGAATCAGAGGCAGGGAATCAGAGGCAGGGAATCAGAGGTAGGGAACCTGAGGTGGCGAATATGAGGTGGTGAATCAGAGGCGGGGAAACAGGCGGGTAAACAGAGGCGGGGAATCAGATGCAGGGAATCAGCCACGGGGAATCAGAGGCAGGGAATCAGATGAAGGGAATCTGATGCAGGGAATCTGAGGCAGGGTATCTGAGGCAGGGAATCTGTGGCAGGGAATCTGATGCGGGTTATCAGAAGGGGGAAATGAGATGTGGCAAACGAGATGCAGAGAAAGAGGCACGGAAATAGAGGCAGGGAAAGAGAGGCAGGGAATCAGAGGCGGGTAATCAGAGGCGTGGAATCAGAGGCGGGGAATCAGAGACACAGAAAGAGAGGCGTGGAATCAGAGGTGCGGAATCAGAGCCGGTGAATCTGAGCCGGGAAATCTGAAGCAGAGCAACAGAGGCGGTGAGACATGGGTGCGGAATCGGACGCGGGGAATCAGAAGTAGGGACTCAGAGGCAGGGAATCAGAGGCTGGTTATCAGACGCAGGGAATCAGAGGCGGGGAATCAGAGGCGAGGAATCAGAGGCGGGGAATCAGAGGCGGGGAATCAGAGGCGGGCAATCAGAGGCGGAGAATCAGAGGCGGGCAATCAGATGCAGGGAATCAGAGGCAGGGAATCAGAGGCAGAGAATCAGAGGCAGGGAATCTGAGGCAGGGACTCAGAGGTGGGGAATCAGAGGCGGGTAATCAGAGGCAGGGAATCAGATGAAGGGAATCTGATGCAGGGAATCTGAGGCAGGGAATCTGAGGCAGGGAATCTGTGGCAGGGAATCTGATGCGGGTTATCAGAAGAGGGAAATGAGATGTGGGAAACGAGATGCAGAGAAAGAGGCACGGAAATAGAGGCAGGGAAAAAGAGGCAGGGAATCAGAGGCGGGGAATCAGAGGCGGGGAATCAGAGGCGGGGAATCAGAGGCGGGGAATCAGAGGCGGGCAATCAGATGCAGGGAATCAGAGGCAGGGAATCAGAGGCAGGGAATCTGAGGCAGGGAATCTGAGGCAGGGAATCTGAGGTGGGCAATCAGAGGCGGGATAACAGGTGGGTAAACAGAGGCGGGTAAACATAGGCGGGGAATCAGAGGCGGGGAATCAGAGGCGGGGAATCAGAGGCGGGGAATCAGAGTCGGGGAATCAGAGGCGGGGTATCAGAGGCGGGGAATCAGATGCGCGGAATCAGAGGCGGGGAATCAGAGGCGTGGAATCAGAGACGGGGAATCAGAGGCGGGGAATCAGAAGTGGGGAATCAGAGGTGGGAAATCAGAGGCGGGGAATCAGAGGCGGGGAATCAGAGGCGGGGAATCAGAGGCAGGGTATCAGAGGCGGGCAGTCAGATGCAGGGAATCAGAGGCAGGGAATCAGAGGCAGGGAATCAGAGGTAGGGAACCTGAGGTGGCGAATATGAGGTGGTGAATCAGAGGCGGGGAAACAGGCGGGTAAACAGAGGCGGGGAATCAGATGCAGGGAATCAGCCACGGGGAATCAGAGGCAGGGAATCAGATGAAGGGAATCTGATGCAGGGAATCTGAGGCAGGGTATCTGAGGCAGGGAATCTGTGGCAGGGAATCTGATGCGGGTTATCAGAAGGGGGAAATGAGATGTGGCAAACGAGATGCAGAGAAAGAGGCACGGAAATAGAGGCAGGGAAAGAGAGGCAGGGAATCAGAGGCGGGTAATCAGAGGCGTGGAATCAGAGGCGGGGAATCAGAGACACAGAAAGAGAGGCGTGGAATCAGAGGTGCGGAATCAGAGCCGGTGAATCTGAGCCGGGAAATCTGAAGCAGAGCAACAGAGGCGGTGAGACATGGGTGCGGAATCGGACGCGGGGAATCAGAAGTAGGGACTCAGAGGCAGGGAATCAGAGGCTGGTTATCAGACGCAGGGAATCAGAGGCGGGGAATCAGAGGCGAGGAATCAGAGGCGGGGAATCAGAGGCGGGGAATCAGAGGCGGGCAATCAGAGGCGGAGAATCAGAGGCGGGCAATCAGATGCAGGGAATCAGAGGCAGGGAATCAGAGGCAGAGAATCAGAGGCAGGGAATCTGAGGCAGGGACTCAGAGGTGGGGAATCAGAGGCGGGTAATCAGAGGCAGGGAATCAGATGAAGGGAATCTGATGCAGGGAATCTGAGGCAGGGAATCTGAGGCAGGGAATCTGTGGCAGGGAATCTGATGCGGGTTATCAGAAGAGGGAAATGAGATGTGGGAAACGAGATGCAGAGAAAGAGGCACGGAAATAGAGGCAGGGAAAAAGAGGCAGGGAATCAGAGGCGGGGAATCAGAGGCGCGGAATCAGAGGCGGGGAATCAGAGGCGGGGAATCAGAGGCGGGGAATCAGAGGTGGGGAATCAGAGGCGGGGAAACAGGCGGGTAAACAGAGGCGGGTAAACATAGGCGGGGAATCAGAGGCGGGGAATCAGAGGCGGGGAATCAGAGGCGGGGAATCAGAGGCGGGGAATCAGAGGTGGGGAATCAGATGCGGGGAATCAGAGGCGGGGAATCAGAGGCGGGGTATTAGAGGAGGGGAATCAGAGGCGGGGAATCAGAGGCGGGGAATCAGAGGCGGGGAATCAGAGGCGTGGAATCAGAGGCGGGGAATCAGAGGCGGAGAATCAAAAGTGGGGAATCAGATGTGGGGAATCAGAGGCGGGGAATCAGAGGCAGGGAATCAGAGGCGGGCAATCAGAAGTGGGGAATCAGAGGCGGGGAATCAGAGGCAGGGAAACAGAGGCGGTGAATCAGAGGCGGGGAATCAGAGGCGTGGAATCGGAGGCGGGGAATCAGAAGTGGGGAATCAGAGATGGGGAATCAGAGGCGGGGAATCAGAGGCGGGGAATCAGAGGCGGGCAATCAGATGCAGGGAATCAGAGGCAGGGAATCAGAGGCAGGGAATCAGAGGCAGGGAATCTGAGGCAGGGAATCTGTGTTGGGGAACCAGAGGCGGGAAAACAGGCGGGTAAACAGAGGCGGGTAAACATAGGTGGGGAATCAGAGGCGGGGAATCAGAGTCGGGGAATCAGAGGCGGGGAATCAGAGCCGGGAAATCAGAGGCGGGGAATCTGAGGCGGGGAATCAGATTCAGGGAATCAGATGCGGGGCATCAGAGGCGCGGTATCAGAGGCGGGGAATTAGAGGCGGGGAATCAGAGGCGGGGAATCAGAGGCGTGGAATCAGAGGCGGGGAATCAGAGGCGGGGAATCAGAAGTGGGGAATCAGAGGTAGGGAATCAGAGGCGGGGAATCAGAGGCGGGGAATCAGAGGCAGGGAATCAGAAGTGGGGAATCAGAGGCGGGGAATCAGAGGCGGGGAATCAGAGGCGGAGAATCAGAGGCGGGCAATCAGATGCAGGGAATCAGAGGCAGGGAATCAGAGGCAGGGAATCAGAGCAGGGAATCTGAGGCAGGGAATGTGAGGTGGGGAATCAGAGGCGGGGAAACAGGTGGGTAAACAGAGGCGGGTAAACATAGGCGGGGAATCAGAGGCACGGAATCAGAGGCGGGGAATCAGAGGCAGGGAATCAGAGGCGGGGAATCAGAGGCGGGGAATCAGATGCGGGGAATCAGAGGTGGGGAATCAGAGGCGGGGTATCAGAGGAGGGGAATCAGAGGCGGGGAATCAGAGGCGGGGATTCAGAGGCGGGGAATCAGAGGCGTGGAATCAGAGGTGGGGAATCAGAGGCGGGGAATCAGAAGTGGGGAATCAGAGGTGGGGAATCAGAGGCGGGGAATCAGAATCAGCGAATCAGATGCAGGGCAATCAGAGGTGGGGAATCAGAGGCGGGGAATCAGAGGCGGGGAATCAGAGGCGGTGAATCAGAGGCGGGGAATCAGACGCGGGGAATCAGAGGCGGGGAATCAGAAGTGGGGAATCAGAGGTGGGGAATCAGAGGGGGGGAATCAGAGGCAGGTAATCAGAGGCGGGCAATCAGATGCAGGGAATCAGAGGCAGGGAATCAGAGGCAGGGAATCTGAGGCAGGGAATCTGAGGCAGGGAATCTGAGGTGGGCAATCAGAGGCGGGAAAACAGGCTGATAAACAGAGGCGGGTAAACATAGGCGGGGAATCAGAGGCGGGGAATCAGAGGCGGGGAATCAGAGGCGGGGAATCAGAGTCGGGGAATCAGAGGCGGGGAATCTGAGGCGGGGAATCAGATGCAGGGAATCAGAGGCGGGGAATCAGAGGCGTGGAATCAGAGGCGGGGAATCAGAGACACAGAAAGAGAGGCGTGGAATCAGAGGTGCGGAATCAGAGCCGGTGAATCTGAGCCGGGAAATCTGAAGCAGAGCAACAGAGGCGGTGAGACATGGGTGCGGAATCGGACGCGGGGAATCAGAAGTGGGGACTCAGAGGCAGGGAATCAGAGGCTGGTTATCAGAGGCAGGGAATCAGAGGCGGGGAATCAGAGGCGAGGAATCAGAGGCGGGGAATCAGAGGCGGGGAATCAGAGGTGGGCAATCAGAGGCGGAGAATCAGAGGCGGGCAATCAGATGCAGGGAATCAGAGGCAGGGAATCAGAGGCAGAGAATCAGAGGCAGGGAATCTGAGGCAGGGACTCAGAGGTGGGGAATCAGAGGCGGGTAATCAGAGGCAGGGAATCAGATGAAGGGAATCTGATGCAGGGAATCTGAGGCAGGGAATCTGAGGCAGGGAATCTGTGGCAGGCAATCTGATGCGGGTTATCAGAAGAGGGAAATGAGATGTGGGAAACGAGATGCAGAGAAAGAGGCACGGAAATAGAGGCAGGGAAAAAGAGGCAGGGAATCAGAGGCGGGGAATCAGAGGCGGGGAATCAGAGGCGGGGAATCAGAGGCGGGGAATCAGAGGCGGGGAATCAGAGGTGGGGAATCAGAGGCGGGGAAACAGGCGGGTAAACAGAGGCGGGTAAACATAGGCGGGGAATCAGAGGCGGGGAATCAGAGGCGGGGAATCAGAGGCGGGGAATCAGAGGCGGGGAATCAGAGGTGGGGAATCAGATGCGGGGAATCAGAGGCGGGGAATCAGAGGCGGGGTATTAGAGGAGGGGAATCAGAGGCGGGGAATCAGAGGCGGGGAATCAGAGGCGGGGAATCAGAGGCGGGCAATCAGAAGTGGGGAATCAGAGGCGGGGAATCAGAGGCAGGGAAACAGAGGCGGTGAATCAGGGGTGGGGAATCAGAGGTGTGGAATCAGAGGCTGGGAATCAGATATGGGGAATCAGAGGCGGGGAATCAGAGGCGGGGAAACAGAGGCGGGGAATCAGATATGGGGAATCAGAGGTGGGGAATCAGAGGTTGTGAATCAGAGATGGGGAATCAGAGGCGGGGAATCAGAGGCAGGGAATCAGACGCGGGGAATCAGAGGCGGGGAATCAGAGCTGGGGAATCAGAGGCGGGGAATCAGTGTTGGGGATCAGAGGCGGGGAATCAGATATGGGGAATCAGAGGCGGGGAATCAGAGGCGGGGAATCAGAGACAGGGAATCAGAGGCAGGGAATCAGATGTGGGGAATCAGAGGCGGGGAATCAGAGATGGGGAATCAGAGCGGGGAATCAGAGGCAGGGAATCAGACGCGGGGAATCAGAGGCGGGGAATCAGAGATGGGGAATAACAGGCTGGGAATCAGAGTTGGGGTATCAGAGGCGGGGAATCAGATATGGGGAAAAAGAGGTGGGGATTCAAAGGCGGGGAAACAGAGGCGGGTAAACAGATATGGGGAAACAGAGGCGCGGAATCAGAGGCGGGGAAATGAGGCGGGGAATCAGATATGGGGAATCAGAGGTGGGGAATCAGAGGTTGAGAATCAGAGGCAGGGAATCAGAGGCTGTGAATCAGAGGCAGGGAATCAGATGCGGGGAATCAGAGGCGGGGAATGAGAGGTGGGGAATCAGAGTCCAGGAATCAGAGGCGGTGAATTAGAGATGGGGAATCAGAGGCTGTGAATCAGAGGCAGGAAATCAGACACGGGGAATAGGAGGCGGGGAGTCATAGGCAGTGAATCAGAGCTGGGGAATCAGAGGTTGGGAATCAGAGGCGGGGAATCAGAGGCGGGGAATCAGAGACAGGGAATCAGAGGCAGGGAATCAGATGTGGGGAATCAGAGATGGGGAATCAGAGGCAGGGAATCAGAATCAGAAGCGGGGAATAAGAGGCGGGGAATCAGAGGCTGGGAATCACAGGCCGGGAATCAGAGGCCGGGAATCAGAGGTGGGGAATCAGAGGCAGGGAATCAGACGTGGGGAACCAGAGGCGGGGATTCATAGCTGACGAATCAGGGGCGGGGAATCAGAGTTGGGGAATCAGAGGTGGGGAATCAGAAGTTGTGAATCAGAGATGGGGAATCAGAGGCGGGGAATCAGAGGCAGGGAATCAGACGCAGGGAATCAGAGGCGGTGAATCAGAGCTGGGGAATCAGAGGCGGGGAATCAGACGTGGGGAACCAGAGGCGGGGATTCATAGCTGACGAATCAGGGGCGGGGAATCAGAGGTGTGGAATCAGAGGCTGGGAATCAGATATGGGGAATCAGAGGCGGGGAATCAGAGGCGGGGAAACAGAGGTGGGGAATCAGATATGGGGAATCAGAGGTGGGGAATCAGAGGTTGTGAATCAGAGATGGGGAATCAGAGGCGGGGAATCAGAGGCAGGGAATCAGACGCGGGGAATCAGAGCCGGGGAATCAGAGCTGGGGAATCAGAGGCGGGGAATCAGAGTTGGGGATCAGAGGCGGGGAATCAGATATGGGGAATCAGAGGCGGGGAATCAGAGGCGGGGAAACAGAGGCGGGGAATCAGATATGGGGAATCAAGGTGGGGAATCAGGGGCGGGGAGTCTGTGGCAGGGAATCAGAGGAGGGGAATCAGAGGCAGGGAATCAGAGGCAGGGAATCATACACGGGGAATCAGAGGCGGGGAATCAGAGATGGGGAATCAGAAGCCGGGAATCAGAGGTGGGGAATCAGAATCCGGGAATCAGAGATGGGGAATCAGAGGCGGGGAATCAGATATGGGGAATCAGAGGAGGCGAATCAGAGGCAGTGAATTAGAGATGGGGAATCAGAGGCGGGGTATCAGAGGCGACCAATCAGAGGCGGGGAAACAGAGGCGGGGAATCATATATGGGGAATCAGAGGTGGGGAATCAGGGGCGGGGATTCAGTGGCAGGGAATCAGAGGCTGGGAATCAGAGGCCGGGAATCAGATGCCGGGAATAAGAGGACTGGGAATCAGAGATGGGGAATCAGAGGCGGGGTATCAGAGTTGGGGAATCAGAGGCGGGGAGTCAGATATGGGGAATCAGAGGCGGGGAATCAGAGGCGGGGAAACAGAGGCGAGGAATCGTAGGCGGGGAATCAGAGGCAGGGAATCAGACACGGGGAATCAGAGGCGGGGAATCAGAGGTTGAGAATCAGAGGCAGGGAATCAGAGGCTGTGAATCAGAAGCAGGGAATCAGATGCGGGGAATCAGAGGCGGGGAATGAGAGGTGGGGAATCAGAGTCCAGGAATCAGAGATGGTGAATCAGAGGAGGGGAATCAGAGGCGGGGAAACATAGGTGGGGAATCAGATATGGGGAATCAGAGGTGGGGAATCAGAGGCGGTGAATTAGAGATGGGGAATCAGAGGCTGTGAATCAGAGGCAGGAAATCAGACACGGGGAATAGGAGGCGGGGAATCAGAGGCAGTGAATCAGAGCTGGGGAATCAGAGGTTGGGAATCTGAGGCGGGGAATCAGAGGCGGGGAATCAGAGACAGGGAATCAGAGGCAGGGAATCAGATGTGGGGAATCAGAGATGGGGAATCAGAGGCAGGGAATCAGTATCAGAAGCGGTGAATCAGAGGCGGGGAATCAGAGGCCGGGAATCACAGGCCGGGAATCAGAGGCCGGGAATCAGAGGTGGGGAATCACAGGCAGGGAATCAGACGTGGGGAACCAGAGGCGGGGATTCATAGCTGACGAATCAGGGGCGGGGAATCAGAGGTGTGGAATCAGAGGCTGGGAATCAGATATGGGGAATCAGAGGGGCGAATCAGAGGCGGGGAAACAGAGGCGGGGAATCAGATATGGGGAATCAGAGGTGGGGAATCAGAGGTTGTGAATCAGAGATGGGGAATCAGAGGCTGTGAATCAGAGGCAGGAAATCAGACACGGGGAATAGGAGGCGGGGAATCATAGGCAGTGAATCAGAGCTGGGGAATCAGAGGTTGGGAATCAGAGGCGGGGAATCAGAGGCGGGGAATCAGAGACAGGGAATCAGAGGCAGGGAATCAGATGTGGGGAATCAGAGATGGGGAATCAGAGGCAGGGAATCAGAATCAGAAGCGGGGAATAAGAGGCGGGGAATCAGAGGCTGGGAATCACAGGCCGGGAATCAGAGGCCGGGAATCAGAGGTGGGGAATCAGAGGCAGGGAATCAGACGTGGGGAACCAGAGGCGGGGATTCATAGCTGACGAATCAGGGGCGGGGAATCAGAGTTGGGGAATCAGAGGTGGGGAATCAGAATTTGTGAATCAGAGATGGGGAATCAGAGGCGGGGAATCAGAGGCAGGGAATCAGACGCGGGGAATCAGAGGCGGTGAATCAGAGCTGGGGAATCAGAGGCGGGGAATCAGACGTGGGGAACCAGAGGCGGGGATTCATAGCTGACGAATCAGGGGCGGGGAATCAGAGGTGTGGAATCAGAGGCTGGGAATCAGATATGGGGAATCAGAGGCGGGGAATCAGAGGCGGGGAAACAGAGGTGGGGAATCAGATATGGGGAATCAGAGGTGGGGAATCAGAGGTTGTGAATCAGAGATGGGGAATCAGAGGCGGGGAATCAGAGGCAGGGAATCAGACGCGGGGAATCAGAGCCGGGGAATCAGAGCTGGGGAATCAGAGGCGGGGAATCAGAGTTGGGGATCAGAGGCGGGGAATCAGATATGGGGAATCAGAGGCGGGGAATCAGAGGCGGGGAAACAGAGGCGGGGAATCAGATATGGGGAAACAAGGTGGGGAATCAGGGGCGGGGAGTCTGTGGCAGGGAATCAGAGGAGGGGAATCAGAGGCAGGGAATCAGAGGCAGGGAATCATACACGGGGAATCAGAGGCGGGGAATCAGAGATGGGGAATCAGAAGCCGGGAATCAGAGGTGGGGAATCAGAATCCGGGAATCAGAGATGGGGAATGAGAGGCGGCGAATCCGATATGGGGAATCAGAGGCGGGGAATCAGATATGGGGAATCAGAGGAGGCGAATCAGAGGCAGTGAATTAGAGATGGGGAATCAGAGGCGGGGTATCAGAGGCGACCAATCAGAGGCGGGGAAACAGAGGCGGGGAATCATATATGGGGAATCAGAGGTGGGGAATCAGGGGCGGGGATTCAGTGGCAGGGAATCAGAGGCTGGGAATCAGAGGCCGGGAATCAGATGCCGGGAATAAGAGGACAGGGAATCAGAGATGAGGAATCAGAGGCGGGGTATCAGAGTTGGGGAATCAGAGGCGGGGAGTCAGATATGGGGAATCAGAGGCGGGGAATCAGAGGCGGGGAAACAGAGGCGAGGAATCGTAGGCGGGGAATCAGAGGCAGGGAATCAGACACGGGGAATCAGAGGCGGGGAATCAGAGGTTGAGAATCAGAGGCAGGGAATCAGAGGCTGTGAATCAGAAGCAGGGAATCAGATGCGGGGAATCAGAGGCGGGGAATGAGAGGTGGGGAATCAGAGTCCAGGAATCAGAGATGGTGAATCAGAGGAGGGGAATCAGAGGCGGGGAAACATAGGTGGGGAATCAGATATGGGGAATCAGAGGTGGGGAATCAGAGGCGGTGAATTAGAGATGGGGAATCTGAGGCTGTGAATCAGAGGCAGGAAAGTAGACACGGGGAATAGGAGGCGGGGAATCAGAGGCAGTGAATCAGAGCTGGGGAATCAGAGGTTGGGAATCAGAGGCGGGGAATCAGAGGCGGGGAATCAGAGACAGGGAATCAGAGGCAGGGAATCAGATGTGGGGAATCAGAGATGGGGAATCAGAGGCAGGGAATCAGTATCAGAAGCGGTGAATCAGAGGCGGGGAATCAGAGGCCGGGAATCACAGGCCGGGAATCTGAGGCCGGGAATCAGAGGTGGGGAATCAGAGGCAGGGAATCAGACGTGGGGAACCAGAGGCGGGGATTCATAGCTGACGAATCAGGGGCGGGGAATCAGAGGTGTGGAATCAGAGGCTGGGAATCAGATATGGGGAATCAGAGGGGCGAATCAGGGGCGGGGAAACAGAGGCGGGGAATCAGATATGGGGAATCAGAGGTGGGGAATCAGAGGTTGTGAATCAGAGATGGGGAATCAGAGGCAGGGAATAAGAGGCAGGGAATCAGACGCGGGGAATCAGAGGTGCGGAATCAGAGCTGGGGAATCAGAGGCGGGGAATCAGACGTGGGAAACCAGAGGCGGGGATTCATAGCTGACGAATCAGGGGCGGGGAATCAGAGGTGAGGAATCAGAGGCTGGGAATCAGATATGGGGAATCAGAGGCGGGGAATCAGAGGCGGGGAAACAGAGGCGGGGAATCAGATATGGGGAATCAGAGGTGGGGAATCAGAGGTTGTGAATCCGAGATGGGGAATCAGAGGCGGGGAATCAGAGGCAGGGAATCAGACGCGGGGAATCAGAGGCGGGGAATCAGTGCTGGGGAATCAGAGGCGGGGAATCAGAGTTGGGGATCAGAGGCGGGGAATCAGATATGGGGAATCAGAGGTGGGGAATCAGAGGCGGGGAAACAGAGGCGGGGAATCAGATATGGGGAATCAGAGGTGGGGAATCAGGGTCGGGGAGTCTGTGGCAGGGAATCAGAGGAGGGGAATCAGAGGCGGGGAATCAGAGGCAGGGAATCATACACGGGGAATCAGAGGCGGGGAATCAGAGATGGGGAATCAGAAGCCGGGAATCAGAGATGGGGAATCAGAGGCGGTGAATCCGATATGGGGAATCAGAGGCGGGGAATCAGATATGGGGAATCAGAGGAGGCGAATCAGTGACAGTGAATTAGAGATGGGGAATCAGAGGCGGGCTATCAGAGGCGACCAATCAGAAACGGGGAAACAGAGGCGGGTAATCAGATATGGGGAATCAGAGGTGGGGAATCAGGGGCGGGGATTCAGTGGCAGGGAATCAGAGGCTGGGAATCAGAGGCCGGGAATCAGATGCCGGGAATAAGAGGACTGGGAATCAGAGATGGGGAATCAGAGACAGGGAATCAGAGGCAGGGAATCAGATGTGGGGAATCAGAGATGGGGAATCAGAGGCAGGGAATCAGAATCAGAAGCGGGGAATCAGAGGCGGGGAATCAGATGCCGGGAATCACAGGCCGGGAATCAGAGGCCGGGAATCAGAGGTGGGGAATCAGAGGCAGGGAATCAGACGTGGGAAACCAGAGGCGGGGGTTCATAGCTGACGAATCAGGGGCGGGGAATCAGAGGTGTGGAATCAGAGGCTGGGAATCAGATATGGGGAATCAGAGGGGCGAATCAGAGGCGGGGAAACAAGAGGCGGGGAATCAGATATGGGGAATCAGAGGTGGGGAATCAGAGGTTGTGTATCAGAGATGGGGAATCAGAGGCGGGGAATCAGAGGCAGGGAATCAGACGCGGGGAATCAGAGGCGGGGAATCAGAGCTGGGGAATCAGAGGCGGGGAATCAGACGTGGGGAACCAGATGCGGGGATTCATAGCTGACGAATCAGGGGTGGGGAATCAGAGGTGTGGAATCAGTGGCTGGGAATCAGATATGGGGAATCAGAGGCGGGGAATCAGAGGCGGGGAAACAGAGGCGGGGAATCAGATATGGGGAATCAGAGGTGTGGAATCAGATGTTGTGAATCAGAGATGGGGAATCAGAGGCGGGGAATCAGAGGCAGGGAATCAGACGCGGGGAATCAGAGGCGGGGAATCAGAGCTGGGGAATCAGAGGCGGGGAATCAGAGTTGGGGATCAGAGGCGGGGAATCAGATATGGGGAATCAGAGGCTGGGAATCAGAGGCGGGGAAACAGAGGCGGGGAATCAGATATGGGGAATCAGAGGTGGGGAATCAGAGGTTGGGAATCAGAGGCGGGGAATCAGAGGCGGGGAATCAGAGACAGGGAATCAGAGGCAGGGAATCAGATGTGGGGAATCAGAGGCGGGGAATCAGAGATGGGGAATCAGAGCGGGGAATCAGAGGCAGGGAATCAGACGCGGGGAATCAGAGGCGGGGAATCAGAGATGGGGAATAACAGGCTGGGAATCAGAGTTGGGGTATCAGAGGCGGGGAATCAGATATGGGGAAAAAGAGGCGGGGATTCAGAGGTGGGGAAACAGAGGCGGGGAATCAGATATGGGGAAACAGAGGCGCGGATTCAGAGGCGGGGAAATGAGGCGGGGAATCAGATATGGGGAATCAGAGGTGGGGAATCAGAGGCTGTGAATCAGAGGCAGGGAATCAGATGCGGGGAATCAGAGGCGGGGAATGAGAGGTGGGGAATCAGAGTCCAGGAATCAGAGATGGTGATTCAGAGGAGGGGAATCAGAGGCGGGGAAACATAGGTGGGGAATCAGATATGGGGAATCAGAGGTGGGGAATCAGAGGCGGTGAATTAGAGATGGGGAATCAGAGGCTTTGAATCAGAGGCAGGAAATCAGACACGGGGAATAGGAGGCGGGGAATCAGAGGCAGTGAATCAGAGCTGGGGAATCAGAGGTTGGGAATCAGAGGCGGGGAATCAGAGGCGGGGAATCAGAGACAGGGAATCAGAGGCAGGGAATCAGATGTGGGGAATCAGAGATGGGGAATCAGAGGCAGGGAATCAGAATCAGAAGCGGGGAATCAGAGGCGGGGAATCAGAGGCCGGGAATCACAGGCCGGGAATCAGAGGCCGGGAATCAGAGGTGGGGAATCAGAGGCAGGGAATCAGACGTGGGGAACCAGAGGCGGGGATTCATAACTGACGAATCAGGGGCGGGGAATCAGAGGTGTGGAATCAGAGGCTGGGAATCAGATATGGGGAATCAGAGGGGCGAATCAGAGGCGGGGAAACAGAGGCGGGGTATCAGATATGGGGAATCAGAGGTGGGGAATCAGAGGTTGTGAATCAGAGATGGGGAATCAGAGGCGGGGAATCAGAGCTGGGGAATCAGAGGCGGGGAATCAGACGTGGGGAATCAGAGGTGGGGAATCAGAGGTTGTGAATCAGAGATGGGGAATCAGAGGCGGGGAATCAGAGGCAGGGAATCAGACGCGGGGAATCAGAGCCGGGGAATCAGAGCTGGGGAATCAGAGGCGGGGAATCAGAGTTGGGGATCAGAGGCGGGGAATCAGATATGGGGAATCAGAGGCGGGGAATCAGAGGCGGGGAAACAGAGGCGGGGAATCAGATATGGGGAATCAAGGTGGGGAATCAGGGGCGGGGAGTCTGTGGCAGGGAATCAGAGGAGGGGAATCAGAGGCGGGGAATCAGAGGCAGGGAATCATACACGGGGAATCAGAGGCGGGGAATCAGAGATGGGGAATCGGAAGCCGGGAATCAGAGGTGGCGAATCAGAGTCCGGGAATCAGAGATGGGGAATCAGAGGCGGCGAATCCAATATGGGGAATCAGAGGAGCGAATCAGAGGCAGTGAATTAGAGATGGGGAATCAGAGGCGGGGTATCAGTGGCGACCAATCAGAGGCGGGGAAACAGAGGCGGGGAATCAGATATGGGGAATCAGAGGTGGGGAATCAGGGGCGGGGAATCAGTGGCAGGGAATCAGAGGCTGGGAATCAGAGGCCGGGAATCAGATGCCGGGAATAAGAGGACTGGGAATCAGAGATGGGGAATCAGAGGCGGGGAATCACAGTTGGGGAATCAGAGGCGGGGTGTCAGATATGGGGAATCAGAGGCGGGGAATCAGAGGCGGGGAAACAGAGGCGGGGAATCAGAGGCGGGGAATCAGAGGCAGGGAATCAGACACGGGGAATCAGAGGCGGGGAATCAGAGATGGGGAATCAGAGGCGGGGAATGAGAGGTTGGGAATCAGAGTCCAGGAATCAGAGATGGTGAATCAGAGGAGGGGAATCAGAGGCGGGGAAACATAGGTGGGGAATCAGATATGGGGAATCAGAGGTGGGGAATCAGAGGCGGTGAATTAGAGATGGGGAATCAGAGGCTGTTAATCAGAGGCAGGAAATCAGACACGGGGAATAGGAGGCGGGGAATCAGAGGCAGTGAATCAGAGCTGGGGAATCAGAGGTTGGGAATCAGAGGCGGGGAATCAGAGGTGTGGAATCAGAGGCTGGGAATCAGATATGGGGAATCAGAGGGGCGAATCAGAGGCGGGGAAACAGAGGCGGGGAATCAGATATGGGGAATCAGAGGTGGGGAATCAGAGGTTGTGAATCAGAGATGGGGAATCAGAGGCGGGGAATCAGAGGCAGGGAATCAGACGCGGGGAATCAGAGGCGGGGAATCAGAGCTGGGGAATCAGAGGCGGTGAATCAGACGTGGGGAACCAGAGGCGGGGATTCATAGCTGACGAATCAGGGGCGGGGAATCAGAGGTGTGGAATCAGAGGCTGGGAATCAGATATGGGGAATCAAGGTGGGGAATCAGGGGCGGGGAGTCTGTGGCAGGGAATCAGAGGAGGGGAATCAGAGGCGGGGAATCAGAGGCGGGGAATCAGAGGCGGGGAAACAGAGGCGGGGAATCAGATATGGGGAATCAGAGGTGGGGAATCAGAGGTTGGGAATCAGAGGCGGGGAATCAGAGGCAGGGAATCAGAGACAGGGAATCAGAGGCAGGGAATCAGATGTGGGGAATCAGAGGCGGGGAATCAGAGATGGGGAATCAGAGCGGGGAATCAGAGCCAGGGAATCAGACGCGGGAAATCAGAGGCGGGGAATCAGAGATGGGGAATAACAGGCTGGGAATCAGAGTTGTGGTATCAGAGGCGGGGAATCAGATATGGGGAAAAAGAGGCGGGGATTCAGAGGCGGGGAAACAGAGGCGGGGAAACAGATATGGGGAAACAGGGGCGCGGAATCAGAGGCGGGGAAATGAGGCAGGGAATCAGATATGGGGAATCAGAGGTGGGGAATCAGAGGTTGAGAATCAGAGGCAGGGAATCAGAGGCTGTGAATCAGAGGCAGGGAATCAGATGCGGGGAATCAGAGGCGGGGAATGAGAGGTGGGGAATCAGAGTCCAGGAATCAGAGATGGAGAATCAGAGGAGGGGAATCAGAGGCGGGGAAACATAGGTGGGGAATCAGATATGGGGAATCAGAGGTGGGGAATCAGAGGCGGTGTATTAGAGATGGGGAATCAGAGGCTGTGAATCAGAGGCAGGAAATCAGACACGGGGAATAGGAGGCGGGGAATCAGAGGCAGTGAATCAGAGCTGGGGAATCAGAGGTTGGGAATCAGAGGTGGGGAATCAGAGGCGGGGAATCAGAGACAGGGAATCAGAGGCAGGGAATCAGATGTGGGGAATCAGAGATGGGGAATCAGAGGCAGGGAATCAGAATCAGAAGCGGGGAATCAGAGGCGGGGAATCAGAGGCCGGGAATCACAGGCCGGGAATCAGAGGCCGGGAATCAGAGGTGGGGAATCAGAGGCAGGGAATCAGACGTGGGGAACCAGAGGCGGGGATTCATAGCTGATGAAACAGGGGCGGGGAATCAGAGGTGTGGAATCAGAGGCTGGGAATCAGATATGGGGAATCAGAGGGGCGAATCAGAGGCGGGGAAACAGAGGCGGGGAATCAGATATGGGGAATCAGAGGTGGGGAATCAGAGGTTGTGAATCAGAGATGGGGAATCAGAGGCGGGGAATCAGAGGCAGGGAATCAGACGCGGGGAATCAGAGCCGGGGAATCAGATGTGGGGAATCAGAGGTGGGGAATCAGAGTTGGGGATCAGAGGCGGGGAATCAGATATGGGGAATCAGAGGCGGGGAATCAGAGGCGGGGAAACAGCGGCGGGGAATCAGATATGGGGAATCAAGGTGGGGAATCAGGGGCGGGGAGTCTGTGGCAGGGAATCAGAGGAGTGGAATCAGAGGCGGGGAATCAGAGGCAGGGAATCATACACGGGGAATCAGAGGCGGGGAATCAGAGATGGGGAATCAGAAGCCGGGAATCAGAGGTGGGGAATCAGAGTCCGGGAATCAGAGATGGGGAATCAGAGGCGCCGAATCCGATATGGGGAATCAGAGGAGCGAATCAGAGGCAGTGAATTAGAGATGGGGAATCAGAAGCGGGGTATCAGAGGCGACCAATCAGAGGCGGGGAAACAGAGGCGGTGAATCAGATATGGGGAATCAGAGGTGGGGAATCAGGGGCGGGGAATCAGTGGCAGGGAATCAGAGGCTGGGAATCAGAGGCCGGGAATCAGATGCCGGGAATAAGAGGACTGGGAATCAGAGATGGGGAATCAGAGGCGGGGAATCACAGTTGGGGAATCAGAGGCGGGGAGTCAGATATGGGGAATCAGAGGCGGGGAATCAGAGGCGGGGAAACAGAGGCGGGGAATCAGAGGCGGGGAATCAGAGGCAGGGAATCAGACACGGGGAATCAGAGGCGGGGAATCAGAGATGGGGAATCAGAGGCGGGGCATCAGAGGCAGGGAATCAGATGCGAGGAATCAGAGGCGGGGAATCAGAGGTGGGGAATCAGAGGCGGGAAATCAGAGTTGGGGAATCAGAAGCGGGGAATCAGATATGGGGAAACAGAGGCGGGGAATCAGAAACGGGGAAACAGAGGCGGGGAATCAGATATGGGGAATCAGAGGTGGGGAATCAGAGGTTGGGAATAAGAGGCAGGGAATCAGATGCGGGGAATCAAAGGCGGGGAATCAGAGGCAGGGAATCGGATGTGCGGAATCAGAGATGGGGAATCAGAGGTGGGGAATCAGAGTCCGGGGAAACAGCGGTGGGGAATCAGATATGGGGAATCAGAGGTGGGGAATCAGAGGTTGGGAATCAGAGGCGGGGAATCAGAGGCGGGGAATCAGAGACAGGGAATCAGAGGCAGGGAATCAGATGTGGGGAATCAGAGGCGGGGAATCAGAGATGGGGAATCAGAGCGGGGAATCAGAGGCAGGGAATCAGACGCGGGGAATCAGAGGCGGGGAATCAGTGCTGGGGAATCAGAGGCGGGGAATCAGAGTTGGGGATCAGAGGCGGGGAATCAGATATGGGGAATCAGAGGTGGGGAATCAGAGGCGGGGAAACAGAGGCGGGGAATCAGATATGGGGAATCAGAGGTGGGGAATCAGGGTCGGGGAGTCTGTGGCAGGGAATCAGAGGAGGGGAATCAGAGGCGGGGAATCAGAGGCAGGGAATCATACACGGGGAATCAGAGGCGGGGAATCAGAGATGGGGAATCAGAAGCCGGGAATCAGAGATGGGGAATCAGAGGCGGTGAATCCGATATGGGGAATCAGAGGCGGGGAATCAGATATGGGGAATCAGAGGAGGCGAATCAGTGACAGTGAATTAGAGATGGGGAATCAGAGGCGGGCTATCAGAGGCGACCAATCAGAAACGGGGAAACAGAGGCGGGTAATCAGATATGGGGAATCAGAGGTGGGGAATCAGGGGCGGGGATTCAGTGGCAGGGAATCAGAGGCTGGGAATCAGAGGCCGGGAATCAGATGCCGGGAATAAGAGGACTGGGAATCAGAGATGGGGAATCAGAGACAGGGAATCAGAGGCAGGGAATCAGATGTGGGGAATCAGAGATGGGGAATCAGAGGCAGGGAATCAGAATCAGAAGCGGGGAATCAGAGGCGGGGAATCAGATGCCGGGAATCACAGGCCGGGAATCAGAGGCCGGGAATCAGAGGTGGGGAATCAGAGGCAGGGAATCAGACGTGGGAAACCAGAGGCGGGGGTTCATAGCTGACGAATCAGGGGCGGGGAATCAGAGGTGTGGAATCAGAGGCTGGGAATCAGATATGGGGAATCAGAGGGGCGAATCAGAGGCGGGGAAACAAGAGGCGGGGAATCAGATATGGGGAATCAGAGGTGGGGAATCAGAGGTTGTGTATCAGAGATGGGGAATCAGAGGCGGGGAATCAGAGGCAGGGAATCAGACGCGGGGAATCAGAGGCGGGGAATCAGAGCTGGGGAATCAGAGGCGGGGAATCAGACGTGGGGAACCAGATGCGGGGATTCATAGCTGACGAATCAGGGGTGGGGAATCAGAGGTGTGGAATCAGTGGCTGGGAATCAGATATGGGGAATCAGAGGCGGGGAATCAGAGGCGGGGAAACAGAGGCGGGGAATCAGATATGGGGAATCAGAGGTGTGGAATCAGATGTTGTGAATCAGAGATGGGGAATCAGAGGCGGGGAATCAGAGGCAGGGAATCAGACGCGGGGAATCAGAGGCGGGGAATCAGAGCTGGGGAATCAGAGGCGGGGAATCAGAGTTGGGGATCAGAGGCGGGGAATCAGATATGGGGAATCAGAGGCTGGGAATCAGAGGCGGGGAAACAGAGGCGGGGAATCAGATATGGGGAATCAGAGGTGGGGAATCAGAGGTTGGGAATCAGAGGCGGGGAATCAGAGGCGGGGAATCAGAGACAGGGAATCAGAGGCAGGGAATCAGATGTGGGGAATCAGAGGCGGGGAATCAGAGATGGGGAATCAGAGCGGGGAATCAGAGGCAGGGAATCAGACGCGGGGAATCAGAGGCGGGGAATCAGAGATGGGGAATAACAGGCTGGGAATCAGAGTTGGGGTATCAGAGGCGGGGAATCAGATATGGGGAAAAAGAGGCGGGGATTCAGAGGTGGGGAAACAGAGGCGGGGAATCAGATATGGGGAAACAGAGGCGCGGATTCAGAGGCGGGGAAATGAGGCGGGGAATCAGATATGGGGAATCAGAGGTGGGGAATCAGAGGCTGTGAATCAGAGGCAGGGAATCAGATGCGGGGAATCAGAGGCGGGGAATGAGAGGTGGGGAATCAGAGTCCAGGAATCAGAGATGGTGATTCAGAGGAGGGGAATCAGAGGCGGGGAAACATAGGTGGGGAATCAGATATGGGGAATCAGAGGTGGGGAATCAGAGGCGGTGAATTAGAGATGGGGAATCAGAGGCTTTGAATCAGAGGCAGGAAATCAGACACGGGGAATAGGAGGCGGGGAATCAGAGGCAGTGAATCAGAGCTGGGGAATCAGAGGTTGGGAATCAGAGGCGGGGAATCAGAGGCGGGGAATCAGAGACAGGGAATCAGAGGCAGGGAATCAGATGTGGGGAATCAGAGATGGGGAATCAGAGGCAGGGAATCAGAATCAGAAGCGGGGAATCAGAGGCGGGGAATCAGAGGCCGGGAATCACAGGCCGGGAATCAGAGGCCGGGAATCAGAGGTGGGGAATCAGAGGCAGGGAATCAGACGTGGGGAACCAGAGGCGGGGATTCATAACTGACGAATCAGGGGCGGGGAATCAGAGGTGTGGAATCAGAGGCTGGGAATCAGATATGGGGAATCAGAGGGGCGAATCAGAGGCGGGGAAACAGAGGCGGGGAATCAGATATGGGGAATCAGAGGTGGGGAATCAGAGGTTGTGAATCAGAGATGGGGAATCAGAGGCGGGGAATCAGAGCTGGGGAATCAGAGGCGGGGAATCAGACGTGGGGAATCAGAGGTGGGGAATCAGAGGTTGTGAATCAGAGATGGGGAATCAGAGGCGGGGAATCAGAGGCAGGGAATCAGACGCGGGGAATCAGAGCCGGGGAATCAGAGCTGGGGAATCAGAGGCGGGGAATCAGAGTTGGGGATCAGAGGCGGGGAATCAGATATGGGGAATCAGAGGCGGGGAATCAGAGGCGGGGAAACAGAGGCGGGGAATCAGATATGGGGAATCAAGGTGGGGAATCAGGGGCGGGGAGTCTGTGGCAGGGAATCAGAGGAGGGGAATCAGAGGCGGGGAATCAGAGGCAGGGAATCATACACGGGGAATCAGAGGCGGGGAATCAGAGATGGGGAATCGGAAGCCGGGAATCAGAGGTGGCGAATCAGAGTCCGGGAATCAGAGATGGGGAATCAGAGGCGGCGAATCCAATATGGGGAATCAGAGGAGCGAATCAGAGGCAGTGAATTAGAGATGGGGAATCAGAGGCGGGGTATCAGTGGCGACCAATCAGAGGCGGGGAAACAGAGGCGGGGAATCAGATATGGGGAATCAGAGGTGGGGAATCAGGGGCGGGGAATCAGTGGCAGGGAATCAGAGGCTGGGAATCAGAGGCCGGGAATCAGATGCCGGGAATAAGAGGACTGGGAATCAGAGATGGGGAATCAGAGGCGGGGAATCACAGTTGGGGAATCAGAGGCGGGGTGTCAGATATGGGGAATCAGAGGCGGGGAATCAGAGGCGGGGAAACAGAGGCGGGGAATCAGAGGCGGGGAATCAGAGGCAGGGAATCAGACACGGGGAATCAGAGGCGGGGAATCAGAGATGGGGAATCAGAGGCGGGGAATGAGAGGTTGGGAATCAGAGTCCAGGAATCAGAGATGGTGAATCAGAGGAGGGGAATCAGAGGCGGGGAAACATAGGTGGGGAATCAGATATGGGGAATCAGAGGTGGGGAATCAGAGGCGGTGAATTAGAGATGGGGAATCAGAGGCTGTTAATCAGAGGCAGGAAATCAGACACGGGGAATAGGAGGCGGGGAATCAGAGGCAGTGAATCAGAGCTGGGGAATCAGAGGTTGGGAATCAGAGGCGGGGAATCAGAGGTGTGGAATCAGAGGCTGGGAATCAGATATGGGGAATCAGAGGGGCGAATCAGAGGCGGGGAAACAGAGGCGGGGAATCAGATATGGGGAATCAGAGGTGGGGAATCAGAGGTTGTGAATCAGAGATGGGGAATCAGAGGCGGGGAATCAGAGGCAGGGAATCAGACGCGGGGAATCAGAGGCGGGGAATCAGAGCTGGGGAATCAGAGGCGGTGAATCAGACGTGGGGAACCAGAGGCGGGGATTCATAGCTGACGAATCAGGGGCGGGGAATCAGAGGTGTGGAATCAGAGGCTGGGAATCAGATATGGGGAATCAAGGTGGGGAATCAGGGGCGGGGAGTCTGTGGCAGGGAATCAGAGGAGGGGAATCAGAGGCGGGGAATCAGAGGCGGGGAATCAGAGGCGGGGAAACAGAGGCGGGGAATCAGATATGGGGAATCAGAGGTGGGGAATCAGAGGTTGGGAATCAGAGGCGGGGAATCAGAGGCAGGGAATCAGAGACAGGGAATCAGAGGCAGGGAATCAGATGTGGGGAATCAGAGGCGGGGAATCAGAGATGGGGAATCAGAGCGGGGAATCAGAGCCAGGGAATCAGACGCGGGAAATCAGAGGCGGGGAATCAGAGATGGGGAATAACAGGCTGGGAATCAGAGTTGGGGTATCAGAGGCGGGGAATCAGATATGGGGAAAAAGAGGCGGGGATTCAGAGGCGGGGAAACAGAGGCGGGGAAACAGATATGGGGAAACAGGGGCGCGGAATCAGAGGCGGGGAAATGAGGCAGGGAATCAGATATGGGGAATCAGAGGTGGGGAATCAGAGGTTGAGAATCAGAGGCAGGGAATCAGAGGCTGTGAATCAGAGGCAGGGAATCAGATGCGGGGAATCAGAGGCGGGGAATGAGAGGTGGGGAATCAGAGTCCAGGAATCAGAGATGGAGAATCAGAGGAGGGGAATCAGAGGCGGGGAAACATAGGTGGGGAATCAGATATGGGGAATCAGAGGTGGGGAATCAGAGGCGGTGTATTAGAGATGGGGAATCAGAGGCTGTGAATCAGAGGCAGGAAATCAGACACGGGGAATAGGAGGCGGGGAATCAGAGGCAGTGAATCAGAGCTGGGGAATCAGAGGTTGGGAATCAGAGGTGGGGAATCAGAGGCGGGGAATCAGAGACAGGGAATCAGAGGCAGGGAATCAGATGTGGGGAATCAGAGATGGGGAATCAGAGGCAGGGAATCAGAATCAGAAGCGGGGAATCAGAGGCGGGGAATCAGAGGCCGGGAATCACAGGCCGGGAATCAGAGGCCGGGAATCAGAGGTGGGGAATCAGAGGCAGGGAATCAGACGTGGGGAACCAGAGGCGGGGATTCATAGCTGACGAAACAGGGGCGGGGAATCAGAGGTGTGGAATCAGAGGCTGGGAATCAGATATGGGGAATCAGAGGGGCGAATCAGAGGCGGGGAAACAGAGGCGGGGAATCAGATATGGGGAATCAGAGGTGGGGAATCAGAGGTTGTGAATCAGAGATGGGGAATCAGAGGCGGGGAATCAGAGGCAGGGAATCAGACGCGGGGAATCAGAGCCGGGGAATCAGATGTGGGGAATCAGAGGTGGGGAATCAGAGTTGGGGATCAGAGGCGGGGAATCAGATATGGGGAATCAGAGGCGGGGAATCAGAGGCGGGGAAACAGCGGCGGGGAATCAGATATGGGGAATCAAGGTGGGGAATCAGGGGCGGGGAGTCTGTGGCAGGGAATCAGAGGAGTGGAATCAGAGGCGGGGAATCAGAGGCAGGGAATCATACACGGGGAATCAGAGGCGGGGAATCAGAGATGGGGAATCAGAAGCCGGGAATCAGAGGTGGGGAATCAGAGTCCGGGAATCAGAGATGGGGAATCAGAGGCGCCGAATCCGATATGGGGAATCAGAGGAGCGAATCAGAGGCAGTGAATTAGAGATGGGGAATCAGAAGCGGGGTATCAGAGGCGACCAATCAGAGGCGGGGAAACAGAGGCGGTGAATCAGATATGGGGAATCAGAGGTGGGGAATCAGGGGCGGGGAATCAGTGGCAGGGAATCAGAGGCTGGGAATCAGAGGCCGGGAATCAGATGCCGGGAATAAGAGGACTGGGAATCAGAGATGGGGAATCAGAGGCGGGGAATCACAGTTGGGGAATCAGAGGCGGGGAGTCAGATATGGGGAATCAGAGGCGGGGAATCAGAGGCGGGGAAACAGAGGCGGGGAATCAGAGGCGGGGAATCAGAGGCAGGGAATCAGACACGGGGAATCAGAGGCGGGGAATCAGAGATGGGGAATCAGAGGCGGGGCATCAGAGGCAGGGAATCAGATGCGAGGAATCAGAGGCGGGGAATCAGAGGTGGGGAATCAGAGGCGGGAAATCAGAGTTGGGGAATCAGAAGCGGGGAATCAGATATGGGGAAACAGAGGCGGGGAATCAGAAACGGGGAAACAGAGGCGGGGAATCAGATATGGGGAATCAGAGGTGGGGAATCAGAGGTTGGGAATAAGAGGCAGGGAATCAGATGCGGGGAATCAAAGGCGGGGAATCAGAGGCAGGGAATCGGATGTGCGGAATCAGAGATGGGGAATCAGAGGTGGGGAATCAGAGTCCGGGGAAACAGCGGTGGGGAATCAGATATGGGGAATCAGAGGTGGGGAATCAGAGGTTGGGAATCAGAGGCGGGGAATCAGAGGCGGGGAATCAGAGACAGGGAATCAGAGGCAGGGAATCAGATGTGGGGAATCAGAGGCGGGGAATCAGAGATGGGGAATCAGAGCGGGGAATCAGAGGCAGGGAATCAGACGTGGTGAATCAGAGGTGGGGAATCAGAGATGGGGAACAACAGGCTGGGAATCAGAGTTGGGGTATCAGAGGCGGGGAATCAGATATGGGGAAAAAAAGGCAGGGATTCAGAGTCGGGGAAACAGAGGCGGGGAAACAGATATGGGGAAACAGAGGCGCGGAATCAGAGGCGGGGAAATGAGGCGGGGAATCAGATATGGGGAATCAGAGGTGGGGAATCAGTGGTTGAGAATCAGAGGCAGGGAATCAGAGGCTGTGAATCAGAGGCAGGGAATCAGATGCGGGGAATCAGAGGCGGGGAATGAGAGGTGGGGAATCAGAGTCCAGGAATCTGAGATGGTGAATCAGAGGAGGGGAATCAGAGGCGGGGAAACATAGGTGGGGAATCAGATATGGGGAATCAGAGGCGGTGAATCAGAGGCGGGGAATCAGAGACAGGGAATCAGAGGCAGGGAATCAGATGTGGGGAATCAGAGGCGGGGAATCAGAGATGGGGAATCAGAGCGGGGAATCAGAGGCAGGGAATCAGACGCGGGGAATCAGAGGCGGGGAATCAGAGATGGGGAATAACAGGCTGGGAATCAGAGTTGGGGTATCAGAGGCGGGGAATCAGATATGGGGAAAAAGAGGCGGGGATTCAGAGGTGGGGAAACAGAGGCGGGGAAACAGATATGGGGAAACAGAGGCGCGGATTCAGAGGCGGGGAAATGAGGCGGGGAATCAGATATGGGGAATCAGAGGTGGGGAATCAGAGGCTGTGAATCAGAGGCAGGGAATCAGATGCGGGGAATCAGAGGCGGGGAATGAGAGGTGGGGAATCAGAGTCCAGGAATCAGAGATGGTGATTCAGAGGAGGGGAATCAGAGGCGGGGAAACATAGGTGGGGAATCAGATATGGGGAATCAGAGGTGGGGAATCAGAGGCGGTGAATTAGAGATGGGGAATCAGAGGCTTTGAATCAGAGGCAGGAAATCAGACACGGGGAATAGGAGGCGGGGAATCAGAGGCAGTGAATCAGAGCTGGGGAATCAGAGGTTGGGAATCAGAGGCGGGGAATCAGAGGCGGGGAATCAGAGACAGGGAATCAGAGGCAGGGAATCAGATGTGGGGAATCAGAGATGGGGAATCAGAGGCAGGGAATCAGAATCAGAAGCGGGGAATCAGAGGCGGGGAATCAGAGGCCGGGAATCACAGGCCGGGAATCAGAGGCCGGGAATCAGAGGTGGGGAATCAGAGGCAGGGAATCAGACGTGGGGAACCAGAGGCGGGGATTCATAGCTGACGAATCAGGGGCGGGGAATCAGAGGTGTGGAATCAGAGGCTGGGAATCAGATATGGGGAATCAGAGGGGCGAATCAGAGGCGGGGAAACAGAGGCGGGGAATCAGATATGGGGAATCAGAGGTGGGGAATCAGAGGTTGTGAATCAGAGATGGGGAATCAGAGGCGGGGAATCAGAGGCAGGGAATCAGACGCGGGGAATCAGAGGCGGGGAATCAGAGCTGGGGAATCAGAGGCGGGGAATCAGACGTGGGGAATCAGAGGTGGGGAATCAGAGGTTGTGAATCAGAGATGGGGAATCAGAGGCGGGGAATCAGAGGCAGGGAATCAGACGCGGGGAATCAGAGCCGGGGAATCAGAGCTGGGGAATCAGAGGCGGGGAATCAGAGTTGGGGATCGGAGGCGGGGAATCAGATATGGGGAATCAGAGGCGGGGAATCAGAGGCGGGGAAACAGAGGCGGAGAATCAGATATGGGGAATCAAGGTGGGGAATCAGGGGCGGGGAGTCTGTGGCAGGGAATCAGAGGAGGGGAATCAGAGGCGGGGAATCAGAGGCAGGGAATCATACACGGGGAATCAGAGGCGGGGAATCAGAGATGGGGAATCGGAAGCCGGGAATCAGAGGTCGCGAATCAGAGTCCGGGAATCAGAGATGGGGAATCAGAGGCGGCGAATCCGATATGGGGAATCAGAGGAGCGAATCAGAGGCAGTGAATTAGAGATGGGGAATCAGAGGCGGGGTATCAGAGGCGACCAATCAGAGGCGGGGAAACAGAGGCGGGGAATCAGATATGGGGAATCAGAGGTGGGGAATCAGGGGCGGGGAATCAGTGGCAGGGAATCAGAGGCTGGGAATCAGAGGCCGGGAATCAGATGCCGGGAATAAGAGGACTGGGAATCAGAGATGGGGTATCAGAGGCGGGGAATCACAGTTGGGGAATCAGAGGCGGGGTGTCAGATATGGGGAATCAGAGGCGGGGAATCAGAGGCGGGGAAACAGAGGCGGGGAATCAGAGGCGGGGAATCAGAGGCAGGGAATCAGACACGGGGAATCAGAGGCAGGGAATCAGAGATGGGGAATCAGAGGCGGGGAATGAGAGGTTGGGAATCAGAGTCCAGGAATCAGAGATGGTGAATCAGAGGAGGGGAATCAGAGGCGGGGAAACATAGGTGGGGAATCAGATATGGGGAATCAGAGGTGGGGAATCAGAGGCGGTGAATTAGAGATGGGGAATCAGAGGCTGTGAATCAGAGGCAGGAAATCAGACACGGGGAATAGGAGGCGGGGAATCAGAGGCAGTGAATCAGAGCTGGGGAATCAGAGGTTGGGAATCAGAGGCGGGGAATCAGAGGTGTGGAATCAGAGGCTGGGAATCAGATATGGGGAATCAGAGGGGCGAATCAGAGGCGGGGAAACAGAGGCGGGGAATCAGATATGGGGAATCAGAGGTGGGGAATCAGAGGTTGTGAATCAGAGATGGGGAATCAGAGGCGGGGAATCAGAGGCAGGGAATCAGACGCGGGGAATCAGAGGCGGGGAATCAGAGCTGGGGAATCAGAGGCGGGGAATCAGACGTGGGGAACCAGAGGCGGGGATTCATAGCTGACGAATCAGGGGCGGGGAATCAGAGGTGTGGAATCAGAGGCTGGGAATCAGATATGGGGAATCAAGGTGGGGAATCAGGGGCGGGAAGTCTGTGGCAGGGAATCAGAGGAGGGGAATCAGAGGCGGGGAATCAGAGGCGGGGAATCAGAGGCGGGGAAACAGAGGCGGGGAATCAGATATGGGGAATCAGAGGTGGGGAATCAGAGGTTGGGAATCAGAGGCGGGGAATCAGAGGCAGGGAATCAGAGACAGGGAATCAGAGGCAGGGAATCAGATGTGGGGAATCAGAGGCGGGGAATCAGAGATGGGGAATCAGAGCGGGGAATCAGAGCCAGGGAATCAGACGCGGGAAATCAGAGGCGGGGAATCAGAGATGGGGAATAACAGGCTGGGAATCAGAGTTGGGGTATCAGAGGCGGGGAATCAGATATGGGGAAAAAGAGGCGGGGATTCAGAGGCGGGGAAACAGAGGCGGGGAAACAGATATGGGGAAACAGGGGCGCGGAATCAGAGGCGGGGAAATGAGGCGGGGAATCAGATATGGGGAATCAGAGGTGGGGAATCAGAGGTTGAGAATCAGAGGCAGGGAATCAGAGGCTGTGAATCAGAGGCAGGGAATCAGATGCGGGTAATCAGAGGCGGGGAATGAGAGGTGGGGAATCAGAGTCCAGGAATCAGAGATGGTGAATCAGAGGAGGGGAATCAGAGGCGGGGAAACATAGGTGGGGAATCAGATATGGGGAATCAGAGGTGGGGAATCAGAGGCGGTGTATTAGAGATGGGGAATCAGAGGCTGTGAATCAGAGGCAGGAAATCAGACACGGGGAATAGGAGGCGGGGAATCAGAGGCAGTGAATCAGAGCTGGGGAATCAGAGGTTGGGAATCAGAGGCGGGGAATCAGAGGCGGGGAATCAGAGACAGGGAATCAGAGGCAGGGAATCAGATGTGGGGAATCAGAGATGGGGAATCAGAGGCAGGGAATCAGAATCAGAAGCGGGGAATCAGAGGCGGGGAATCAGAGGCCGGGAATCACAGGCCGGGAATCAGAGGCCGGGAATCAGAGGTGGGGAATCAGAGGCAGGGAATCAGACGTGGGGAACCAGAGGCGGGGATTCATAGCTGACGAAACAGGGGCGGGGAATCAGAGGTGTGGAATCAGAGGCTGGGAATCAGATATGGGGAATCAGAGGGGCGAATCAGAGGCGGGGAAACAGAGGCGGGGAATCAGATATGGGGAATCAGAGGTGGGGAATCAGAGGTTGTGAATCAGAGATGGGGAATCAGAGGCGGGGAATCAGAGGCAGGGAATCAGACGCGGGGAATCAGAGCCGGGGAATCAGATCTGGGGAATCAGAGGCGGGGAATCAGAGTTGGGGATCAGAGGCGGGGAATCAGATATGGGGAATCAGAGGCGGGGAATCAGAGGCGGGGAAACAGAGGCGGGGAATCAGATATGGGGAATCAAGGTGGGGAATCAGGGGCGGGGAGTCTGTGGCAGGGAATCAGAGGAGTGGAATCAGAGGCGGGGAATCAGAAGCAGGGAATCATACACGGGGAATCAGAGGCGGGGAATCAGAGATGGGGAATCAGAAGCCGGGAATCAGAGGTGGGGAATCAGAGTCCGGGAATCAGAGATGGGGAATCAGAGGCGCCGAATCCGATATGGGGAATCAGAGGAGCGAATCAGAGGCAGTGAATTAGAGATGGGGAATCAGATGCGGGGTATCAGAGGCGACCAATCAGAGGCGGGGAAACAGAGGCGGTGAATCAGATATGGGGAATCAGAGGTGGGGAATCAGGGGCGGGGAATCAGTGGCAGGGAATCAGAGGCTGGGAATCAGAGGCCGGGAATCAGATGCCGGGAATAAGAGGACTGGGAATCAGAGATGGGGAATCAGAGGCGGGGAATCACAGTTGGGGAATCAGAGGCGGGGAGTCAGATATGGGGAATCAGAGGCGGGGAATCAGAGGCGGGGAAACAGAGGCGGGGAATCAGAGGCGGGGAATCAGAGGCAGGGAATCAGACACGGGGAATCAGAGGCGGGGAATCAGAGATGGGGAATCAGAGGCGGGGCATCAGAGGCAGGGAATCAGATGCGAGGAATCAGAGGCGGGGAATCAGAGGTGGGGAATCAGAGGCGGGAAATCAGAGTTGGGGAATCAGAGGCGGGGAATCAGATATGGGGAAACAGAGGCGGGGAATCAGAAACGGGGAAACAGAGGCGGGGAATCAGATATGGGGAATCAGAGGTGGGGAATCAGAGGTTGGGAATAAGAGGCAGGGAATCAGATGCGGGGAATCAAAGGCGGGGAATCAGAGGCAGGGAATCGGATGTGCGGAATCAGAGATGGGGAATCAGAGGTGGGGAATCAGAGTCCGGGGAAACAGCGGTGGGGAATCAGATATGGGGAATCAGAGGTGGGGAATCAGAGGTTGGGAATCAGAGGCGGGGAATCAGAGGCGGGGAATCAGAGACAGGGAATCAGAGGCAGGGAATCAGATGTGGGGAATCAGAGGCGGGGAATCAGAGATGGGGAATCAGAGCGGGGAATCAGAGGCAGGGAATCAGACGCGGTGAATCAGAGGCGGGGAATCAGAGATGGGGAATAACAGGCTGGGAATCAGAGTTGGGGTATCAGAGGCGGGGAATCAGATATGGGGAAAAAAAGGCAGGGATTCAGAGTCGGGGAAACAGAGGCGGGGAAACAGATATGGGGAAACAGAGGCGCGGAATCAGAGGCGGGGAAATGAGGCGGGGAATCAGATATGGGGAATCAGAGGTGGGGAATCAGAGGTTGAGAATCAGAGGCAGGGAATCAGAGGCTGTGAATCAGAGGCAGGGAATCAGATGCGGGGAATCAGAGGCGGGGAATGAGAGGTGGGGAATCAGAGTCCAGGAATCTGAGATGGTGAATCAGAGGAGGGGAATCAGAGGCGGGGAAACATAGGTGGGGAATCAGATATGGGGAATCAGAGGTGAGGAATCAGAGGCGGTGAATTAGAGATGGGGAATCAGAGGCTGTGAATCAGAGGCAGGAAATCAGACACGGGGAATCAGAGATGGGGAATCAGAGGCAGGGAATCAGAGGCAGGGAATCAGATGTGGGGAATCAGAGATGGGGAATCAGAGGCAGGGAATCAGAATCAGAAGCGGGGAATCAGAGGCGGGGAATCAGAGGCCGGGAATCACAGGCCGGGAATCAGAGGCCGGGAATCAGAGGTGGGAAATCAGAGGCAGGGAATCAGACGTGGGGAACCAGAGGCGGGGGTTCATAGCTGACGAATCAGGGGCGGGGAATCAGAGGTGTGGAATCAGAGGCTGGGAATCAGATATGGGGAATCAGAGGGGCGAATCAGAGGCGGGGAATCAGAGACGGGGAATCAGATATGGGGAATCAGAGGTGGGGAATCAGAGTTTGTGAATCAGAGATGGGGAATCAGAGGCGGGGAATCAGAGGCAGGGAATCAGACACGGGGAATCAGAGGCGGGGAATCAGAGCTGGGGAATCAGAGGCGGGGAATCAGACGTGGGGAACCAGAGGCGGGGATTCATAGCTGACGAATCAGGGGTGGGGAATCAGAGGTGTGGAATCAGAGGCTGGGAATCAGATATGGGGAATCAGAGGCGGGGAATCAGAGGCGGGGAAACAGAGGCGGGGAATCAGATATGGGGAATCAGAGGTGGGGAATCAGAGGTTGTGAATCAGAGATGGGGAATCAGAGGCTGGGAATCAGAGGCAGGGAATCAGACGCGGGGAATCAGAGGCGGGGAATCAGAGCTGGGGAATCAGAGGCGGGGAATCAGAGTTGGGGATCAGAGGCGGGGAATCAGATATGGGGAATCAGAGGCGGGGAATCAGAGGCGGGGAAACAGAGGCGGGGAATCAGATATGGGGAATCAGAGGTGGGGAATCAGAGGTTGGGAATCAGAGGCGGGGAATCAGAGGCGGGGAATCAGAGGCGGGGAATCAGAGACAGGGAATCAGAGGCAGGGAATCAGATGTGGGGAATCAGAGGCGGGGAATCAGAGATGGGGAATCAGAGCGGGGAATCAGAGGCAGGGAATCAGATGCGGGGAATCAGAGGCGGGGAATCAGAGATGGGGAATAACAGGCTGGGAATCAGAGTTGGGGTATCAGAGGCGGGGAATCAGATATGGGGAAAAAGAGGCGGGGATTCAGAGGCGGGGAAACAGAGGCGGGGAAACAGATATGGGGAAACAGAGGCTCGGAATCAGAGGCGGGGAAATGAGGCGGGGAATCAGATATGGGGAATCAGAGGTGGGGAATCAGAGGTTGAGAATCAGAGGCAGGGAATCAGAGGCTGTGAATCAGAGGCAGGGAATCAGATGCGAGGAATCAGAGGCGGGGAATCAGAGGTGGGGAATCAGAGGCGGGAAATCAGAGTGGGGAATCAGAGGCGGGGAATCAGATATGGGGAAACAGAGGCGGGGAATCAGAAGCGGGGAAACAGAGGCGGGGAATCAGATATGGGGAATCAGAGGTGGGGAATCAGAGGTTGGGAATAAGAGGCAGGGAATCAGACGCGGGGAATCAGAGGCGGGGAATCAGAGGCAGGGAATCGGATGTGCGGAATCAGAGATGGGGAATCAGAGGTGGGGAATCAGAGTCCGGGGAAACAGCGGCGGGGAATCAGATATGGGGAATCAGAGACGGCGAATCAGAGACAGGGAATCAGAGGCAGGGAATCAGATGTGGGGAATCAGAGTCGGTGTATCAGATATGGGGAAACAGAGGCGGGGAATCAGAGGCGGGGAAACAGAGGCGGAGAATCAGATATAGGGAATCATAGGTGGGGAATCATAGGTTGGGAATCAGAGGCAGGGAATCAGACGCGGGGAATCAGAGGCGGGGAATCAGAGGCAGGGAATCGGATGTGCGGAATCAGAGATGGGGAATCAGAGGTGGGGAATCAGAGTCCGGGGAAACAGCGGCGGGGAATCAGATATGGGGATTCAGAGACGGCGAATCAAAGACAGGGAATCAGAGGCAGGGAATCAGATGTGGGGAATCAGAGGCGGCGAATCAGATATGGGGAAACAGAGGCGGGGAATCAGAGGCGGGGAAACAGAGGCGGAGAATCAGATATAGGGAATCAGAGGTGGGGAATCATAGGTTGGGAATCAGAGGCAGGGAATCAGACGCGGGGAATCAGAGGCGGGGAATCAGAGGCAGGGAATCGGATGTGCGGAATCTGAGATGGGGAATCTGAGGTGGGGAATCAGAGTCCGGGAATCAGATATGGGGAAACAGAGGCTGGGAATCAGAGGCGGGGAAACAGAGGCAGGGAATCAGATGTGGGGAATCAGAGGCGGGGAATCAGAGATGGGGAATCAGAGCGGGGAATCAGAGGCAGGGAATCAGACGCGGGGAATCAGAGGCGGGGAATCAGAGATGGGGAATAACAGGCTGGGAATCAGAGTTGGGGTATCAGAGGCGGGGAATCAGATATGGGGAAAAAAAGGCGGGGATTCAGAGGCGGGGAAACAGAGGCGGGGAAACAGATATGGGGAAACAGAGGCGCGGAATCAGAGGCGGGGAAATGAGGCGGGGAATCAGATATGGGGAATCAGAGGTGGGGAATCAGAGGTTGAGAATCAGAGGCAGGGAATCAGAGGCTGTGAATCAGAGGCAGGGAATCAGATGCGGGGACTCAGAGGCGGGGAATGAGAGGTGGGGAATCAGAGTCCAGGAATCAGAGATGGTGAATCAGAGGAGGGGAATCAGAGGCGGGGAAACATAGGTGGGGACTCAGATATGGGGAATCAGAGGTGGGGAATCAGAGGCGGTGAATTAGAGATGGGGAATCAGAGGCTGTGAATCAGAGGCAGGAAATCAGACACGGGGAATAGGAGGCGGGGAATCAGAGGCAGTGAATCAGAGCTGGGGAATCAGAGGTTGGGAATCAGAAGCGAGGAATCAGAGGCGGGGAATCAGAGACAGGGAATCAGAGGCAGGGAATCAGATGTGGGGAATCAGAGATGGGGAATCAGAGGCAGGGAATCAGAATCAGAAGCGGGGAATCAGAGGCGGGGAATCAGAGGCCGGGAATCACAGGCCGGGAATCAGAGGCAGGGAATCAGAGGTGGGGAATCAGAGGCAGGGAATCAGACGTGGGGAACCAGAGGCGGGGGTTCATAGCTGAAGAATCAGGGGCGGGGAATCAGAGGTGTGGAATCAGAGGCTGGGAATCAGATATGGGGAATCAGAGGGGCGAATCAGAGGCGGGGAAACAGAGGCGGGGAATCAGATATGGGGAATCAGAGGTGGGGAATCAGAGGTTGTGAATCAGAGATGGGGAATCAGAGGCGGGGAATCAGAGGCAGGGAATCAGACGCGGGGAATCAGAGGCGGGGAATCAGAGCTGGGGAATCAGAGGCCGGGAATCAGACGTGGGGAACCAGAGGCGGGGATTCATAGCTGACGAATCAGGGGTGGGGAATCAGAGGTGTGGAATCAGAGGCTGGGAATCAGATATGGGGAATCAGAGGCGGGGAATCAGAGGCGGGGAAACAGAGGCGGGGAATCAGATATGGGGAATCAGAGGTGGGGAATCAGACGTTGTGAATCAGAGATGGGGAATCAGAGGCGGGGAATCAGAGGCAGGGAATCAGACGCGGGGAATCAGAGGCGGGGAATCAGAGCTGGGGAATCAGAGGCGGGGAATCAGTGTTGGGGATCAGAGACGGGGAATCAGATATGGGGAATCAGAGGCGGGGAATCAGAGACAGGGAATCAGAGGCAGGGAATCAGATGTGGGGAATCAGAGGCGGGGAATCAGAGATGGGGAATCAGAGCGGGGAATCAGAGGCAGGGAATAACAGGCTGGGAATCAGAGTTGGGGTATCAGAGGCGGGGAATCAGATATGGGGAAAAAGAGGCGGGGATTCAGAGGCGGGGAAACAGAGGCGGGGAAACAGATATGGGGAAACAGAGGCGCGGAATCAGAGGAGGGGAAATGAGGCGGGGAATCAGATATGGGGAATCAGAGGTGGGGAATCAGAGGTTGAGAATCAGAGGCAGGGAATCAGAGGCTGTGAATCAGAGGCAGGGAATCAGATGCGGGGAATCAGAGGCGGGGAATGAGAGGTGGGGAATCAGAGTCCAGGAATCAGAGATGGTGAATCAGAGGAGGGGAATCAGAGGCGGGGAAACATAGGTGGGGAATCAGATATGGGGAATCAGAGGTGGGGAATCAGAGGCGGTGAATTAGAGATGGGGAATCAGAGGCTGTGAATCAGAGGCAGGAAATCAGACACGGGGAATAGGAGGCGGGGAATCATAGGCAGTGAATCAGAGCTGGGGAATCAGAGGTTGGGAATCAGATTCGGGGAATCAGAGGCGGGGAATCAGAGACAGGGAATCAGAGGCAGGGAATCAGATGTGGGGAATCAGAGATGGGAAATCAGAGGCAGGGAATCAGAATCAGAAGCGGGGAATCAGAGGCGGGGAATCAGAGGCCGGGAATCACAGGCCGGGAATCAGAGGCCGGGAATCAGAGGTAGGGAATCAGAGGCAGGGAATCAGACGTGGGGAACCAGAGGCGGGGATTCATAGCTGACGAATCAGGGGGGGGGAATCAGAGTTGGGGAATCAGAGGTGGGGAATCAGAGGTTGTGAATCAGAGATGGGGAATCAGAGGCGGGGAATCAGAGGCAGGGAATCAGACGCGGGGAATCAGAGGCGGTGAATCAGAGCTGGGGAATCAGAGGCGGGGAATCAGACGTGGGGAACCAGAGGCGGGGATACATAGCTGACGAATCAGGGGCGGGGAATCAGAGGTGTGGAATCAGAGGCTGGGAATCAGATATGGGGAATCAGAGGTGGGGAATCAGAGGCGGGGAAACAGAGGTGGGGAATCAGATATGGGGAATCAGAGGTGGGGAATCAGAGGTTGTGAATCAGAGATGGGGAATCAGAGGCGGGGAATCAGAGGCAGGGAATCAGACGCGGGGAATCAGAGCCGGGGAATCAGAGCTGGGGAATCAGAGGCGGGGAATCAGAGTTGGGGATCAGAGGCGGGGAATCAGATATGGGGAATCAGAGGCGGGGAATCAGAGGCGGGGAAACAGAGGCGGGGAATCAGATATGGGGAATCAAGGTGGGGAATCAGGGGCGGGGAGTCTGTGGCAGGGAATCAGAGGAGGGGAATCAGAGGCAGGGAATCAGAGGCAGGGAATCATACACGGGGAATCAGAGGCGGGGAATCAGAGATGGGGAATCAGAAGCCGGGAATCAGAGGTGGGGAATCAGAATCCGGGAATCAGAGATGGGGAATCAGAGGCGGCGAATCCGATATGGGGAATCAGAGGCGGGGAATCAGATATGGGGAATCAGAGGAGGCGAATCAGAGGCAGTGAATTAGAGATGGGGAATCAGAGGCAGGGTATCAGAGGCGACCAATCAGAGGCGGGAAAACAGAGGCGGGGAATCATATATGGTGAATCAGAGGTGGGGAATCAGGGGCGGGGATTCAGTGGCAGGGAATCAGAGGCTGGGAATCAGAGGCCGGGAATCAGATGCCGGGAATAAGAGGAATGGGAATCAGAGATGGGGAATCAGAGGCGGGGTATCAGAGTTGGGGAATCAGAGGCGGGGAGTCAGATATGGGGAATCAGAGGCGGGGAATCAGAGGCGGGGAAACAGAGGCGAGGAATCGTAGGCGGGGAATCAGAGGCAGGAAATCAGACACGGGGAATCAGAGGCGGGGAATCAGAGGTTGAGAATCAGAGGCAGGGAATCAGAGGCTGTGAATCAGAGGCAGGGAATCAGATGCGGGGAATCAGAGGCGGGGAATGAGAGGTGGGGAATCAGAGTCCAGGAATCAGAGATGGTGAATCAGAGGAGGGGAATCAGAGGCGGGGAAACATAGGTGGGGAATCAGATATGGGGAATCAGACGTGGGGAATCGAGGCGGTGAATTAGAGATGGGGAATCAGAGGCTGTGAATCAGAGGCAGGAAATCAGACACGGGGAATAGGAGGCGGGGAATCAGTGGCAGTGAATCAGAGCTGGGGAATCAGAGGTTGGGAATCAGAGGCGGGGAATCAGAGGCGGGGAATCAGAGACAGGGAATCAGCGGCAGGGAATCAGATGTGGGGAATCAGAGATGGGGAATCAGAGGCAGGGAATCAGAATCAGAAGCGGGGAATCAGAGGCGGGGAATCAGAGGCCGGGAATCACAGGCCGGGAATCAGAGGCCGGGAATCAGAGGTGGGGAATCAGAGGCAGGGAATCAGACGTGGGGAACGAGAGGCGGGGATTCATAGCTGACGAATCAGGGGCGGGGAATCAGAGGTGTGGAATCAGAGGCTGGGAATCAGATATGGGGAATCAGAGGGGCGAATCAGAGGCGGGGAAACAGAGGCGGGGAATCAGATATGGGGAATCAGAGGTGGGGAATCAGAGGTTGTGAATCAGAGATGGGGAATCAGAGGCGGGGAATCAGAGGCATGGAATCAGACGCGGGGAATCAGAGGCGGGGAATCAGAGCTGGGGAATCAGAGGAGGGGAATCAGACGTGGGGAACCAGAGGCGGGGATTCATAGCTGACGAATCAGGGGCGGGGAATCAGAGGTGTGGAATCAGAGGCTGGGAATCAGATATGGGGAATCAGAGGCGGGGAATCAGAGGTGGGGAAACAGAGGCGGGGAATCAGATATGGCGAATCAGAGGTGGGGAATCAGAGGTTGTGAATCAGAGATGGGGAATCAGAGGCGGGGAATCAGAGGCAGGGAATCAGACGCGGGGAATCAGAGCCGGGGAATCAGAGCTGGGGAATCAGAGGCGGGGAATCAGAGTTGGGGATCAGAGGCGGGGAATCAGATATGGGGAATCAGAGGCGGGGAATCAGAGGCGGGGAAACAGAGGCGGGGAATCAGATATGGGGAATCAGAGGTGGGGAATCAGGGGCGGGGAGTCTGTGGCAGGGAATCAGAGGAGGGGAATCAGAGGCGGGGAATCAGAGGCAGGGAATCATACACGGGGAATCAGAGGCGGGGAATCAGAGATGGGGAATCAGAAGCCGGGAATCAGAGATGGGGAATCAGAGGCGGCGAATCCGATATGGGGAATCAGAGGCGGGGAATCAGATATGGGGAATCAGAGGAGGCCAATCAGAGACAGTGAATTAGAGATGGGGAATCAGAGGCGGGGTATCAGAGGCGACCAATCAGAGGCGGGGAAACAGAGGCGGGTAATCAGATATGGGGAATCAGAGGTGGGGAATCAGGGGCGGGGATTCAGTGGCAGGGAATCAGAGGCTGGGAATCAGAGGCCGGGAATCAGATGCCGGGAATAAGAGGACTGGGAATCAGAGATGGGGAAGCAGAGGCGGGGTATCAGAGTTGGGGAATCAGAGGCGGGGAGTCAGATATGGGGAATCAGAGGCGGGGAATCAGAGGCGGGGAAACAGAGGCGAGGAATCGTAGGCGGGGAATCAGAGGCAGGGAATCAGACACGGGGAATCAGAGGAGGGGAATCAGAGATGGGTCATCAGAGGCGGGGCATCAGAGGCAGGGAATCAGATGCGAGGAATCAGAGGCGGGGAATCAGAGGTGGGGAATCAGAGGCGGGAAATCAGAGTGGGGAATCAGAGGCGGGGAATCAGATATGGGGAAACAGAGGCGGGGAATCAGAAGCGGGGAAACAGAGGCGGGGAATCAGATATGGGGAATCAGAGGTGGGGAATCAGAGGTTGGGAATAAGAGGCAGGGAATCAGACGCGGGGAATCAGAGGCGGGGAATCAGAGGCAGGGAATCGGATATGGGGAATCAGAGATGGGGAATCAGAGACAGGGAATCAGAGGCAGGGAATCAGATGTGGGGAATCAGAGTCGGTGAATCAGATATGGGGAAACAGAGGCGGGGAATCAGAGGCGGGGAAACAGAGGCGGAGAATCAGATATAGGGAATCATAGGTGGGGAATCATAGGTTGGGAATCCGAGGCAGGGAATCAGACGCGGGGAATCAGAGGCGGGGAATCAGAGGCAGGGAATCGGATGTGCGGAATCAGAGATGGGGAATCAGAGGTGGGGAATCAGAGTCCGGGGAAACAGCGGCGGGGTATCAGATATGGGGAATCAGAGACGGCGAATCAAAGACAGGGAATCAGAGGCAGGGAATCAGAGGCGGGGAAACAGAGGCGGAGAATCAGATATAGGGAATCAGAGGTGGGGAATCATAGGTTGGGAATCAGAGGCAGGGAATCAGACGCGGGGAATCAGAGGCGGGGAATCAGAGGCAGGGAATCGGATGTGCGGAATCTGAGATGGGGAATCTGAGGTGGGGAATCAGAGTCCGGGAATCAGATATGGGGAAACAGAGGCGGGGAATCAGAGGCGGGGAAACAGAGGCGGGGAGTCAGATATGGGGAATCAGAGGTGGGGAATCAGAGGTTGGGAATCATATATGGGGAATCAGAGGCGGGGAATCAAAGGCGGGGAAACAGAGGCGGGGAATCAGATATGGGGAATCAGAGGAAGCGAATCAGAGTCAGTGAATTAGAGATGGGGAATCAGAGGCGGGGTATCAGAGGCGGCCAATCAGAGGCGGGGACTCAGGGGCGGGGAATCAGTGGCAGGGAATCAGTGGCAGGGAATCAGAGGCTGGGAATCAGCGGCCGGGAATCAGATTCCGGGAATAAGAGGACTGGAAATCAGAGATGGGGAATCAGAGTTGGGGTATCAGAGTTGGGGAATCAGAGGCTGGGAATCAGATATGGGGAATCAGAGGAGGGGAATCAGAGGCGGGGAAACAGAGGCAGGGAATCAGAGGCGGGGAATCAGAGATGGGGAATTAGAGGCAGGGCATCAGAGGCAGGGAATCAGACGTGAGCAATCAGAGGCGGGGAATCAGAGCTGGGGAATCAGAGGCGGGAAATCAGAGTTGGGGAATCAGAGGCGGGAAATCAGATATGGGGAAACAGAGGCGGGGAATCAGAAGCGGGGAAACAGAGGCGGGGAATCAGATATGGGGAATCAGAGGTGGGGAATCAGAGGTTGGGAATCAGAGGCAGGGAATCAGATGCGGGGAATCAGAGGCAGGGAATCAGAGGCAGGGAATCAGAGGCAGGGAATCAGATGTGGGGAATCAGAGATGGGGAATCAGAGGCAGGGAATCAGAATCAGAAGCGGTGAATCAGAGGTGGGGAATCAGAGGCAGGGAATCAGACGTGGGGAACCAGAGGCGGGGATTCATAGCTGACGAATCAGGGGTGGGGAATCAGAGGTGTGGAATCAGAGGCTGGGAATCAGATATGTGGAATCAGAGGCGGGGAATCAGAGGCGGAGAAACAGAGGCGGGGAATCAGATATGGGGAATCAGAGGTGGGGAATCAGAGGTTGTGAATCAGAGATGGGTAATCAGAGTTGGGAATCAGAGGCGGGGAATCAGATATGGGGAATCAGAGGCGGGGAATCAGAGGCGGGGAAACAGAGGCGGGGAATCAGATATGGGAAATCAGAGGTGGGGAATCTGGGGCGGGGAGTCTGTGGCAGGGAATCAGAGGAGGGGAATCAGACGCGGGGAATCAGAGGCAGGGAATCATACACGGGGAATCAGAGGCGGGGAATCAGTGATGGGGAATCAGAAGCCGGGAATCAGAGATGGGGAATCAGAGGCGGCGAATCCGATATGGGGAATCAGAGGCGGGGAATCAGATATGGGGAATCAGAGGAGGCGAATCAGAGACAGTGTATTAGAGATGGGGAATCAGAGGCGGGGTATCAGAGGCGACCAATCAGAGGCGGGGAAACAGAGGCGGGTAATCAGATATGGGGAATCAGAGGTGGGGAATCAGGGGCGGGGATTCAGTGGCAGGGAATCAGACGCTGGGAATCAGAGGCCGGGAATCAGATGCCGGGAATAAGAGGACTGGGAATCAGAGATGGGGAAGCAGAGGCGGGGTATCAGAGCTGGGGAATCAGAGGCGGGGAGTCAGATATGGGGAATCAGAGGCGGGGAATCAGAGGCGGGGAAACAGAGGCGAGGAATCGTAGGCGGGGAATCAGAGGCAGGGAATCAGACACGGGGTATCAGAGGCGGGGAATCAGAGATGGGGAATCAGAGGCGGGGCATCAGAGGCAGGGAATCAGATTCGAGGAATCAGAGGCGGGGAATCAGAGGTGGGGAATCAGAGGCGGGAAATCAGAGTGGGGAATCAGAGGCGGGGAATCAGATATGGGGAAACAGAGGCGGGGAATCAGAAGCGGGGAAACAGAGGCGGGGAATCAGATATGGGGAATCAGAGGTGGGGAATCAGAGGTTGGGAATAAGAGGCAGGGAATCAGACGCGGGGAATCAGAGGCGGGGAATCAGAGGCAGGGAATCGGATATGGGGAATCAGAGATGGGGAATCAGAGACAGGGAATCAGAGGCAGGGAATCAGATGTGGGGAATCAGAGTCGGTGAATCAGATATGGGGAAACAGAGGCAGGGAATCAGAGGCGGGGAAACAGAGGCGGAGAATCAGATATAGGGAATCATAGGTGGGGAATCATAGGTTGGGAATCCGAGGCAGGGAATCAGACGCGGGGAATCAGAGGCGGGGAATCAGAGGCAGGGAATCGGATGTGCGGAATCAGAGATGGGGAATCAGAGATGGGGAATCAGAGTCCGGGGAAACAGCGGCGGGGAATCAGATATGGGGAATCAGAGACGGCGAATCAAAGACAGGGAATCAGAGGCAGGGAATCAGATGTGGGGAATCAGAGGCGGCGAATCAGATATGGGGAAACAGAGGCGGGGAATCAGAGGCGGGGAAACAGAGGCGGAGAATCAGATATAGGGAATCAGAGGTGGGGAATCATAGGTTGGGAATCAGAGGCAGGGAATCAGACGCGGGGAATCAGAGGCGGGGAATCAGATATGGGGAAACAGAGGCGGGGAATCAGAGGCGGGGAAACAGAGGCGGGGAGTCAGATATGGGGAATCAGAGGTGGGGAATCAGAGGTTGGGAATCATATATGGGGAATCAGAGGCGGGGAATCAAAGGCGGCCAATCAGAGGCGGGGAAACAGAGGCGGGGAATCAGATATGGGGAATCAGAGGTGGGGACTCAGGGGCGGGGAATCAGTGGCAGGGAATCAGTGGCAGGGAATCAGAGGCTGGGAATCAGCGGCCGGGAATCAGATTCCGGGAATAAGAGGACTGGAAATCAGAGATGGGGAATCAGAGGTGGGGAATCAGAGTTGGGGAATCAGAGGCTGGGAATCAGATATGGGGAATCAGAGGAGGGGAATCAGAGGCGGGGAAACAGAGGCGGGGAATCAGAGGCGGGGAATCAGAGATGGGGAATCAGAGGCAGGGCATCAGAGGCAGGGAATCAGACGTGAGCAATCAGAGGCGGGGAATCAGAGCTGGGGAATCAGAGGCGGGAAATCAGAGTTGGGGAATCAGAGGCGGGAAATCTGATATGGGGAAACAGAGGCGGGGAATCAGAAGCGGGGAAACAGAGTCGGGGAATCAGATATGGGGAATCAGAGGTGGGGAATCAGAGGTTGGGAATCAGAGGCAGGGAATCAGACGCGGGGAATCAGAGGCAGGGAATCAGAGGCAGGGAATCGGATGTGTGGAATAAGAGATGGGGAATCAGAGGTGGGGAAACAGAGGCGGGGAATCAGAGGCGGGGAAACAGAGGCGGGGAATCAGATATGGGGAATCTGAGTTGGGGAATCAGAGGTTGGGAATCAGAGGCGGGGAATCAGAGGCGGGGAATCAGAGACAGGGAATCAGAGGCAGGGAATCAGATGTGGGGAATCAGAGATGGGGAATCAGAGGCAGGGAATCATATATGGGGAATCAGAGGCGGGGAATCAGAGGCGGGGAATCAGAGACAGGGAATCAGCGGCAGGGAATCAGATGTGGGGAATCAGTGATGGGGAATCAGAGGCAGGGAATCAGAATCAGAAGCGGGGAATCAGAGGCGGGGAATCACAGGCCGGGAATCACAGGCCGGGAATCAGAGGCCGGGAATCAGAGGTGGGGAATCAGAGGCAGGGAATCAGACGTGGGGAACCAGAGGCGGGGATTCATAGCTGACGAATCAGGGGCGGGGAATCAGAGGTGTGGAATCAGAGGCTGGGAATCAGATATGGGGAATCAGAGGGGCGAATCAGAGGCGGGGAAACAGAGGCGGGGAATCAGATATGGGGAATCAGAGGTGGGGAATCAGAGGTTGTGAATCAGAGATGGGGAATCAGAGGCGGGGAATCAGAGGCATGGAATCAGACGCGGGGAATCAGAGGCGGGGAATCAGAGCTGGGGAATCAGAGGAGGGGAATCAGACGTGGGGAACCAGAGGCGGGGATTCATAGCTGACGAATCAGGGGCGGGGAATCAGAGGTGTGGAATCAGAGGCTGGGAATCAGATATGGGGAATCAGAGGCGGGGAATCAGAGGCGGGGAAACAGAGGCGGGGAATCAGATATGGCGAATCAGAGGTGGGGAATCAGAGGTTGTGAATCAGAGATGGGGAATCAGAGGCGGGGAATCAGAGGCAGGGAATCAGACGCGGGGAATCAGAGCCGGGGAATCAGAGCTGGGGAATCAGAGGCGGGGAATCAGAGTTGGGGATCAGAGGCGGGGAATCAGATATGGGGAATCAGAGGCGGGGAATCAGAGGCGGGGAAACAGAGGCGGGGAATCAGATATGGGGAATCAGAGGTGGGGAATCAGGGGCGGGGAGTCTGTGGCAGGGAATCAGAGGAGGGGAATCAGAGGCGGGGAATCAGAGGCAGGGAATCATACACGGGGAATCAGAGGCGGGGAATCAGAGATGGGGAATCAGAAGCCGGGAATCAGAGATGGGGAATCAGAGGCGGCGAATCCGATATGGGGTATCAGAGGCGGGGAATCAGATATGGGGAATCAGAGGAGGCCAATCAGAGACAGTGAATTAGAGATGGGGAATCAGAGGCGGGGTATCAGAGGCGACCAATCAGAGGCGGGGAAACAGAGGCGGGTAATCAGATATGGGGAATCAGAGGTGGGGAATCAGGGGCGGGGATTCAGTGGCAGGGAATCAGAGGCTGGGAATCAGAGGCCGGGAATCAGATGCCGGGAATAAGAGGACTGGGAATCAGAGATGGGGAAGCAGAGGCGGGGTATCAGAGTTGGGGAATCAGAGGCGGGGAGTCAGATATGGGGAATCAGAGGCGGGGAATCAGAGGCGGGGAAACAGAGGCGAGGAATCGTAGGCGGGGAATCAGAGGCAGGGAATCAGACACGGGGAATCAGAGGAGGGGAATCAGAGATGGGGAATCAGAGGCGGGGCATCAGAGGCAGGGAATCAGATGCGAGGAATCAGAGGCGGGGAATCAGAGGTGGGGAATCAGAGGCGGGAAATCAGAGTGGGGAATCAGAGGCGGGGAATCAGATATGGGGAAACAGAGGCGGGGAATCAGAAGCGGGGAAACAGAGGCGGGGAATCAGATATGGGGAATCAGAGGTGGGGAATCAGAGGTTGGGAATAAGAGGCAGGGAATCAGACGCGGGGAATCAGAGGCGGGGAATCAGAGGCAGGGAATCGGATATGGGGAATCAGAGATGGGGAATCAGAGACAGGGAATCAGAGGCAGGGAATCAGATGTGGGGAATCAGAGTCGGTGAATCAGATATGGGGAAACAGAGGCGGGGAATCAGAGGCGGGGAAACAGAGGCGGAGAATCAGATATAGGGAATCATAGGTGGGGAATCATAGGTTGGGAATCCGAGGCAGGGAATCAGACGCGGGGAATCAGAGGCGGGGAATCAGAGGCAGGGAATCGGATGTGCGGAATCAGAGATGGGGAATCAGAGGTGGGGAATCAGAGTCCGGGGAAACAGCGGCGGGGTATCAGATATGGGGAATCAGAGACGGCGAATCAAAGACAGGGAATCAGAGGCAGGGAATCAGAGGCGGGGAAACAGAGGCGGAGAATCAGATATAGGGAATCAGAGGTGGGGAATCATAGGTTGGGAATCAGAGGCAGGGAATCAGACGCGGGGAATCAGAGGCGGGGAATCAGAGGCAGGGAATCGGATGTGCGGAATCTGAGATGGGGAATCTGAGGTGGGGAATCAGAGTCCGGGAATCAGATATGGGGAAACAGAGGCGGGGAATCAGAGGCGGGGAAACAGAGGCGGGGAGTCAGATATGGGGAATCAGAGGTGGGGAATCAGAGGTTGGGAATCATATATGGGGAATCAGAGGCGGGGAATCAAAGGCGGGGAAACAGAGGCGGGGAATCAGATATGGGGAATCAGAGGAAGCGAATCAGAGTCAGTGAATTAGAGATGGGGAATCAGAGGCGGGGTATCAGAGGCGGCCAATCAGAGGCGGGGACTCAGGGGCGGGGAATCAGTGGCAGGGAATCAGTGGCAGGGAATCAGAGGCTGGGAATCAGCGGCCGGGAATCAGATTCCGGGAATAAGAGGACTGGAAATCAGAGATGGGGAATCAGAGTTGGGGTATCAGAGTTGGGGAATCAGAGGCTGGGAATCAGATATGGGGAATCAGAGGAGGGGAATCAGAGGCGGGGAAACAGAGGCAGGGAATCAGAGGCGGGGAATCAGAGATGGCGAATTAGAGGCAGGGCATCAGAGGCAGGGAATCAGACGTGAGCAATCAGAGGCGGGGAATCAGAGCTGGGGAATCAGAGGCGGGAAATCAGAGTTGGGGAATCAGAGGCGGGAAATCAGATATGGGGAAACAGAGGCGGGGAATCAGAAGCGGGGAAACAGAGGCGGGGAATCAGATATGGGGAATCAGAGGTGGGGAATCAGAGGTTGGGAATCAGAGGCAGGGAATCAGATGCGGGGAATCAGAGGCAGGGAATCAGAGGCAGGGAATCAGAGGCAGGGAATCAGATGTGGGGAATCAGAGATGGGGAATCAGAGGCAGGGAATCAGAATCAGAAGCGGTGAATCAGAGGTGGGGAATCAGAGGCAGGGAATCAGACGTGGGGAACCAGAGGCGGGGATTCATAGCTGACGAATCAGGGGTGGGGAATCAGAGGTGTGGAATCAGAGGCTGGGAATCAGATATGTGGAATCAGAGGCGGGGAATCAGAGGCGGAGAAACAGAGGCGGGGAATCAGATATGGGGAATCAGAGGTGGGGAATCAGAGGTTGTGAATCAGAGATGGGTAATCAGAGTTGGGAATCAGAGGCGGGGAATCAGATATGGGGAATCAGAGGCGGGGAATCAGAGGCGGGGAAACAGAGGCGGGGAATCAGATATGGGAAATCAGAGGTGGGGAATCTGGGGCGGGGAGTCTGTGGCAGGGAATCAGAGGAGGGGAATCAGAGGTGGGGAATCAGAGGCGGGAAATCAGAGTTGGGGAATCAGAGGCGGGGAATCAGATATGGGGAAACAGAGGCAGGGAATCAGAAACGGGGAAACAGAGGCGGGGAATCAGATATGGGGAATCAGAGGTGGGGAATCAGAGGTTGGGAATAAGAGGCAGGGAATCAGATGCGGGGAATCAAAGGCGGGGAATCAGAGGCAGGGAATCGGATGTGCGGAATCAGAGATGGGGAATCAGAGGTGGGGAATCAGAGGTGGGGAATCAGAGGCGGGAAATCAGAGTTGGGGAATCAGAGGCGGGGAATCAGATATGGGGAAACAGAGGCGGGGAATCAGAAACGGGGAAACAGAGGCGGGGAATCAGATATGGGGAATCAGAGGTGGGGAATCAGAGGTTGGGAATAAGAGGCAGGGAATCAGATGCGGGGAATCAAAGGCGGGGAATCAGAGGCAGGGAATCGGATGTGCGGAATCAGAGATGGGGAATCAGAGGTGGGGAATCAGAGTCCGGGGAAACAGCGGTGGGGAATCAGATATGGGGAATCAGAGGTGGGGAATCAGAGGTTGGGAATCAGAGGCGGGGAATCAGAGGCGGGGAATCAGAGACAGGGAATCAGAGGCAGGGAATCAGATGTGGGGAATCAGAGGCGGGGAATCAGAGATGGGGAATCAGAGCGGGGAATCAGAGGCAGGGAATCAGACGCGGTGAATCAGAGGCGGGGAATCAGAGATGGGGAATAACAGGCTGGGAATCAGAGTTGGGGTATCAGAGGCGGGGAATCAGATATGGGGAAAAAAAGGCAGGGATTCAGAGTCGGGGAAACAGAGGCGGGGAAACAGATATGGGGAAACAGAGGCGCGGAATCAGAGGCGGGGAAATGAGGCGGGGAATCAGATATGGGGAATCAGAGGTGGGGAATCAGAGGTTGAGAATCAGAGGCAGGGAATCAGAGGCTGTGAATCAGAGGCAGGGAATCAGATGCGGGGAATCAGAGGCGGGGAATGAGAGGTGGGGAATCAGAGTCCAGGAATCTGAGATGGTGAATCAGAGGAGGGGAATCAGAGGCGGGGAAACATAGGTGGGGAATCAGATATGGGGAATCAGAGGTGAGGAATCAGAGGCGGTGAATTAGAGATGGGGAATCAGAGGCTGTGAATCAGAGGCAGGAAATCAGACACGGGGAATCAGAGATGGGGAATCAGAGGCAGGGAATCAGAGGCAGGGAATCAGATGTGGGGAATCAGAGATGGGGAATCAGAGGCAGGGAATCAGAATCAGAAGCGGGGAATCAGAGGCGGGGAATCAGAGGCCGGGAATCACAGGCCGGGAATCAGAGGCCGGGAATCAGAGGTGGGAAATCAGAGGCAGGGAATCAGACGTGGGGAACCAGAGGCGGGGGTTCATAGCTGACGAATCAGGGGCGGGGAATCAGAGGTGTGGAATCAGAGGCTGGGAATCAGATATGGGGAATCAGAGGGGCGAATCAGAGGCGGGGAATCAGAGACGGGGAATCAGATATGGGGAATCAGAGGTGGGGAATCAGAGTTTGTGAATCAGAGATGGGGAATCAGAGGCGGGGAATCAGAGGCAGGGAATCAGACACGGGGAATCAGAGGCGGGGAATCAGAGCTGGGGAATCAGAGGCGGGGAATCAGACGTGGGGAACCAGAGGCGGGGATTCATAGCTGACGAATCAGGGGTGGGGAATCAGAGGTGTGGAATCAGAGGCTGGGAATCAGATATGGGGAATCAGAGGCGGGGAATCAGAGGCGGGGAAACAGAGGCGGGGAATCAGATATGGGGAATCAGAGGTGGGGAATCAGAGGTTGTGAATCAGAGATGGGGAATCAGAGGCTGGGAATCAGAGGCAGGGAATCAGACGCGGGGAATCAGAGGCGGGGAATCAGAGCTGGGGAATCCGAGGCGGGGAATCAGAGTTGGGGATCAGAGGCGGGGAATCAGATATGGGGAATCAGAGGCGGGGAATCAGAGGCGGGGAAACAGAGGCGGGGAATCAGATATGGGGAATCAGAGGTGGGGAATCAGAGGTTGGGAATCAGAGGCGGGGAATCAGAGGCGGGGAATCAGAGGCGGGGAATCAGAGACAGGGAATCAGAGGCAGGGAATCAGATGTGGGGAATCAGAGGCGGGGAATCAGAGATGGGGAATCAGAGCGGGGAATCAGAGGCAGGGAATCAGATGCGGGGAATCAGAGGCGGGGAATCAGAGATGGGGAATAACAGGCTGGGAATCAGAGTTGGGGTATCAGAGGCGGGGAATCAGATATGGGGAAAAAGAGGCGGGGATTCAGAGGCGGGGAAACAGAGGCGGGGAAACAGATATGGGGAAACAGAGGCTCGGAATCAGAGGCGGGGAAATGAGGCGGGGAATCAGATATGGGGAATCAGAGGTGGGGAATCAGAGGTTGAGAATCAGAGGCAGGGAATCAGAGGCTGTGAATCAGAGGCAGGGAATCAGATGCGAGGAATCAGAGGCGGGGAATCAGAGGTGGGGAATCAGAGGCGGGAAATCAGAGTGGGGAATCAGAGGCGGGGAATCAGATATGGGGAAACAGAGGCGGGGAATCAGAAGCGGGGAAACAGAGGCGGGGAATCAGATATGGGGAATCAGAGGTGGGGAATCAGAGGTTGGGAATAAGAGGCAGGGAATCAGACGCGGGGAATCAGAGGCGGGGAATCAGAGGCAGGGAATCGGATGTGCGGAATCAGAGATGGGGAATCAGAGGTGGGGAATCAGAGTCCGGGGAAACAGCGGCGGGGAATCAGATATGGGGAATCAGAGACGGCGAATCAGAGACAGGGAATCAGAGGCAGGGAATCAGATGTGGGGAATCAGAGTCGGTGTATCAGATATGGGGAAACAGAGGCGGGGAATCAGAGGCGGGGAAACAGAGGCGGAGAATCAGATATAGGGAATCATAGGTGGGGAATCATAGGTTGGGAATCAGAGGCAGGGAATCAGACGCGGGGAATCAGAGGCGGGGAATCAGAGGCAGGGAATCGGATGTGCGGAATCAGAGATGGGGAATCAGAGGTGGGGAATCAGAGTCCGGGGAAACAGCGGCGGGGAATCAGATATGGGGATTCAGAGACGGCGAATCAAAGACAGGGAATCAGAGGCAGGGAATCAGATGTGGGGAATCAGAGGCGGCGAATCAGATATGGGGAAACAGAGGCGGGGAATCAGAGGCGGGGAAACAGAGGCGGAGAATCAGATATAGGGAATCAGAGGTGGGGAATCATAGGTTGGGAATCAGAGGCAGGGAATCAGACGCGGGGAATCAGAGGCGGGGAATCAGAGGCAGGGAATCGGATGTGCGGAATCTGAGATGGGGAATCTGAGGTGGGGAATCAGAGTCCGGGAATCAGATATGGGGAAACAGAGGCGGGGAATCAGAGGCGGGGAAACAGAGGCAGGGAATCAGATGTGGGGAATCAGAGGCGGGGAATCAGAGATGGGGAATCAGAGCGGGGAATCAGAGGCAGGGAATCAGACGCGGGGAATCAGAGGCGGGGAATCAGAGATGGGGAATAACAGGCTGGGAATCAGAGTTGGGGTATCAGAGGCGGGGAATCAGATATGGGGAAAAAAAGGCGGGGATTCAGAGGCGGGGAAACAGAGGCGGGGAAACAGATATGGGGAAACAGAGGCGCGGAATCAGAGGCGGGGAAATGAGGCGGGGAATCAGATATGGGGAATCAGAGGTGGGGAATCAGAGGTTGAGAATCAGAGGCAGGGAATCAGAGGCTGTGAATCAGAGGCAGGGAATCAGATGCGGGGACTCAGAGGCGGGGAATGAGAGGTGGGGAATCAGAGTCCAGGAATCAGAGATGGTGAATCAGAGGAGGGGAATCAGAGGCGGGGAAACATAGGTGGGGACTCAGATATGGGGAATCAGAGGTGGGGAATCAGAGGCGGTGAATTAGAGATGGGGAATCAGAGGCTGTGAATCAGAGGCAGGAAATCAGACACGGGGAATAGGAGGCGGGGAATCAGAGGCAGTGAATCAGAGCTGGGGAATCAGAGGTTGGGAATCAGAAGCGAGGAATCAGAGGCGGGGAATCAGAGACAGGGAATCAGAGGCAGGGAATCAGATGTGGGGAATCAGAGATGGGGAATCAGAGGCAGGGAATCAGAATCAGAAGCGGGGAATCAGAGGCGGGGAATCAGAGGCCGGGAATCACAGGCCGGGAATCAGAGGCAGGGAATCAGAGGTGGGGAATCAGAGGCAGGGAATCAGACGTGGGGAACCAGAGGCGGGGGTTCATAGCTGAAGAATCAGGGGCGGGGAATCAGAGGTGTGGAATCAGAGGCTGGGAATCAGATATGGGGAATCAGAGGGGCGAATCAGAGGCGGGGAAACAGAGGCGGGGAATCAGATATGGGGAATCAGAGGTGGGGAATCAGAGGTTGTGAATCAGAGATGGGGAATCAGAGGCGGGGAATCAGAGGCAGGGAATCAGACGCGGGGAATCAGAGGCGGGGAATCAGAGCTGGGGAATCAGAGGCCGGGAATCAGACGTGGGGAACCAGAGGCGGGGATTCATAGCTGACGAATCAGGGGTGGGGAATCAGAGGTGTGGAATCAGAGGCTGGGAATCAGATATGGGGAATCAGAGGCGGGGAATCAGAGGCGGGGAAACAGAGGCGGGGAATCAGATATGGGGAATCAGAGGTGGGGAATCAGACGTTGTGAATCAGAGATGGGGAATCAGAGGCGGGGAATCAGAGGCAGGGAATCAGACGCGGGGAATCAGAGGCGGGGAATCAGAGCTGGGGAATCAGAGGCGGGGAATCAGTGTTGGGGATCAGAGACGGGGAATCAGATATGGGGAATCAGAGGCGGGGAATCAGAGACAGGGAATCAGAGGCAGGGAATCAGATGTGGGGAATCAGAGGCGGGGAATCAGAGATGGGGAATCAGAGCGGGGAATCAGAGGCAGGGAATAACAGGCTGGGAATCAGAGTTGGGGTATCAGAGGCGGGGAATCAGATATGGGGAAAAAGAGGCGGGGATTCAGAGGCGGGGAAACAGAGGCGGGGAAACAGATATGGGGAAACAGAGGCGCGGAATCAGAGGAGGGGAAATGAGGCGGGGAATCAGATATGGGGAATCAGAGGTGGGGAATCAGAGGTTGAGAATCAGAGGCAGGGAATCAGAGGCTGTGAATCAGAGGCAGGGAATCAGATGCGGGGAATCAGAGGCGGGGAATGAGAGGTGGGGAATCAGAGTCCAGGAATCAGAGATGGTGAATCAGAGGAGGGGAATCAGAGGCGGGGAAACATAGGTGGGGAATCAGATATGGGGAATCAGAGGTGGGGAATCAGAGGCGGTGAATTAGAGATGGGGAATCAGAGGCTGTGAATCAGAGGCAGGAAATCAGACACGGGGAATAGGAGGCGGGGAATCATAGGCAGTGAATCAGAGCTGGGGAATCAGAGGTTGGGAATCAGATTCGGGGAATCAGAGGCGGGGAATCAGAGACAGGGAATCAGAGGTGGGGAATCATAGGTTGGGAATCAGAGGCAGGGAATCAGACGCGGGGAATCAGAGGCGGGGAATCAGAGGCAGGGAATCGGATGTGCGGAATCTGAGATGGGGAATCTGAGGTGGGGAATCAGAGTCCGGGAATCAGATATGGGGAAACAGAGGCGGGGAATCAGAGGCGGGGAAACAGAGGCAGGGAATCAGATGTGGGGAATCAGAGGCGGGGAATCAGAGATGGGGAATCAGAGCGGGGAATCAGAGGCAGGGAATCAGACGCGGGGAATCAGAGGCGGGGAATCAGAGATGGGGAATAACAGGCTGGGAATCAGAGTTGGGGTATCAGAGGCGGGGAATCAGATATGGGGAAAAAAAGGCGGGGATTCAGAGGCGGGGAAACAGAGGCGGGGAAACAGATATGGGGAAACAGAGGCGCGGAATCAGAGGCGGGGAAATGAGGCGGGGAATCAGATATGGGGAATCAGAGGTGGGGAATCAGAGGTTGAGAATCAGAGGCAGGGAATCAGAGGCTGTGAATCAGAGGCAGGGAATCAGATGCGGGGACTCAGAGGCGGGGAATGAGAGGTGGGGAATCAGAGTCCAGGAATCAGAGATGGTGAATCAGAGGAGGGGAATCAGAGGCGGGGAAACATAGGTGGGGACTCAGATATGGGGAATCAGAGGTGGGGAATCAGAGGCGGTGAATTAGAGATGGGGAATCAGAGGCTGTGAATCAGAGGCAGGAAATCAGACACGGGGAATAGGAGGCGGGGAATCAGAGGCAGTGAATCAGAGCTGGGGAATCAGAGGTTGGGAATCAGAAGCGAGGAATCAGAGGCGGGGAATCAGAGACAGGGAATCAGAGGCAGGGAATCAGATGTGGGGAATCAGAGATGGGGAATCAGAGGCAGGGAATCAGAATCAGAAGCGGGGAATCAGAGGCGGGGAATCAGAGGCCGGGAATCACAGGCCGGGAATCAGAGGCAGGGAATCAGAGGTGGGGAATCAGAGGCAGGGAATCAGACGTGGGGAACCAGAGGCGGGGGTTCATAGCTGAAGAATCAGGGGCGGGGAATCAGAGGTGTGGAATCAGAGGCTGGGAATCAGATATGGGGAATCAGAGGGGCGAATCAGAGGCGGGGAAACAGAGGCGGGGAATCAGATATGGGGAATCAGAGGTGGGGAATCAGAGGTTGTGAATCAGAGATGGGGAATCAGAGGCGGGGAATCAGAGGCAGGGAATCAGACGCGGGGAATCAGAGGCGGGGAATCAGAGCTGGGGAATCAGAGGCCGGGAATCAGACGTGGGGAACCAGAGGCGGGGATTCATAGCTGACGAATCAGGGGTGGGGAATCAGAGGTGTGGAATCAGAGGCTGGGAATCAGATATGGGGAATCAGAGGCGGGGAATCAGAGGCGGGGAAACAGAGGCGGGGAATCAGATATGGGGAATCAGAGGTGGGGAATCAGACGTTGTGAATCAGAGATGGGGAATCAGAGGCGGGGAATCAGAGGCAGGGAATCAGACGCGGGGAATCAGAGGCGGGGAATCAGAGCTGGGGAATCAGAGGCGGGGAATCAGTGTTGGGGATCAGAGACGGGGAATCAGATATGGGGAATCAGAGGCGGGGAATCAGAGACAGGGAATCAGAGGCAGGGAATCAGATGTGGGGAATCAGAGGCGGGGAATCAGAGATGGGGAATCAGAGCGGGGAATCAGAGGCAGGGAATAACAGGCTGGGAATCAGAGTTGGGGTATCAGAGGCGGGGAATCAGATATGGGGAAAAAGAGGCGGGGATTCAGAGGCGGGGAAACAGAGGCGGGGAAACAGATATGGGGAAACAGAGGCGCGGAATCAGAGGAGGGGAAATGAGGCGGGGAATCAGATATGGGGAATCAGAGGTGGGGAATCAGAGGTTGAGAATCAGAGGCAGGGAATCAGAGGCTGTGAATCAGAGGCAGGGAATCAGATGCGGGGAATCAGAGGCGGGGAATGAGAGGTGGGGAATCAGAGTCCAGGAATCAGAGATGGTGAATCAGAGGAGGAGAATCAGAGGCGGGGAAACATAGGTGGGGAATCAGATATGGGGAATCAGAGGTGGGGAATCAGAGGCGGTGAATTAGAGATGGGGAATCAGAGGCTGTGAATCAGAGGCAGGAAATCAGACACGGGGAATAGGAGGCGGGGAATCATAGGCAGTGAATCAGAGCTGGGGAATCAGAGGTTGGGAATCAGATTCGGGGAATCAGAGGCGGGGAATCAGAGACAGGGAATCAGAGGCAGGGAATCAGATGTGGGGAATCAGAGATGGGAAATCAGAGGCAGGGAATCAGAATCAGAAGCGGGGAATCAGAGGCGGGGAATCAGAGGCCGGGAATCACAGGCCGGGAATCAGAGGCCGGGAATCAGAGGTGGGGAATCAGAGGCAGGGAATCAGACGTGGGGAACCAGAGGCGGGGATTCATAGCTGACGAATCAGGGGGGGGGAATCAGAGTTGGGGAATCAGAGGTGGGGAATCAGAGGTTGTGAATCAGAGATGGGGAATCAGAGGCGGGGAATCAGAGGCAGGGAATCAGACGCGGGGAATCAGAGGCGGTGAATCAGAGCTGGGGAATCAGAGGCGGGGAATCAGACGTGGGGAACCAGAGGCGGGGATACATAGCTGACGAATCAGGGGCGGGGAATCAGAGGTGTGGAATCAGAGGCTGGGAATCAGATATGGGGAATCAGAGGTGGGGAATCAGAGGCGGGGAAACAGAGGTGGGGAATCAGATATGGGGAATCAGAGGTGGGGAATCAGAGGTTGTGAATCAGAGATGGGGAATCAGAGGCGGGGAATCAGAGGCAGGGAATCAGACGCGGGGAATCAGAGCCGGGGAATCAGAGCTGGGGAATCAGAGGCGGGGAATCAGAGTTGGGGATCAGAGGCGGGGAATCAGATATGGGGAATCAGAGGCGGGGAATCAGAGGCGGGGAAACAGAGGCGGGGAATCAGATATGGGGAATCAAGGTGGGGAATCAGGGGCGGGGAGTCTGTGGCAGGGAATCAGAGGAGGGGAATCAGAGGCAGGGAATCAGAGGCAGGGAATCATACACGGGGAATCAGAGGCGGGGAATCAGAGATGGGGAATCAGAAGCCGGGAATCAGAGGTGGGGAATCAGAATCCGGGAATCAGAGATGGGGAATCAGAGGCGGCGAATCCGATATGGGGAATCAGAGGCGGGGAATCAGATATGGGGAATCAGAGGAGGCGAATCAGAGGCAGTGAATTAGAGATGGGGAATCAGAGGCGGGGTATCAGAGGCGACCAATCAGAGGCGGGAAAACAGAGGCGGGGAATCATATATGGTGAATCAGAGGTGGGGAATCAGGGGCGGGGATTCAGTGGCAGGGAATCAGAGGCTGGGAATCAGAGGCCGGGAATCAGATGCCGGGAATAAGAGGAATGGGAATCAGAGATGGGGAATCAGAGGCGGGGTATCAGAGTTGGGGAATCAGAGGCGGGGAGTCAGATATGGGGAATCAGAGGCGGGGAATCAGAGGCGGGGAAACAGAGGCGAGGAATCGTAGGCGGGGAATCAGAGGCAGGAAATCAGACACGGGGAATCGGAGGCGGGGAATCAGAGGTTGAGAATCAGAGGCAGGGAATCAGAGGCTGTGAATCAGAGGCAGGGAATCAGATGCGGGGAATCAGAGGCGGGGAATGAGAGGTGGGGAATCAGAGTCCAGGAATCAGAGATGGTGAATCAGAGGAGGGGAATCAGAGGCGGGGAAACATAGGTGGGGAATCAGATATGGGGAATCAGACGTGGGGAATCGAGGCGGTGAATTAGAGATGGGGAATCAGAGGCTGTGAATCAGAGGCAGGAAATCAGACACGGGGAATAGGAGGCGGGGAATCAGTGGCAGTGAATCAGAGCTGGGGAATCAGAGGTTGGGAATCAGAGGCGGGGAATCAGAGGCGGGGAATCAGAGACAGGGAATCAGCGGCAGGGAATCAGATGTGGGGAATCAGAGATGGGGAATCAGAGGCAGGGAATCAGAATCAGAAGCGGGGAATCAGAGGCGGGGAATCAGAGGCCGGGAATCACAGGCCGGGAATCAGAGGCCGGGAATCAGAGGTGGGGAATCAGAGGCAGGGAATCAGACGTGGGGAACCAGAGGCGGGGATTCATAGCTGACGAATCAGGGGCGGGGAATCAGAGGTGTGGAATCAGAGGCTGGGAATCAGATATGGGGAATCAGAGGGGCGAATCAGAGGCGGGGAAACAGAGGCGGGGAATCAGATATGGGGAATCAGAGGTGGGGAATCAGAGGTTGTGAATCAGAGATGGGGAATCAGAGGCGGGGAATCAGAGGCATGGAATCAGACGCGGGGAATCAGAGGCGGGGAATCAGAGCTGGGGAATCAGAGGAGGGGAATCAGACGTGGGGAACCAGAGGCGGGGATTCATAGCTGACGAATCAGGGGCGGGGAATCAGAGGTGTGGAATCAGAGGCTGGGAATCAGATATGGGGAATCAGAGGCGGGGAATCAGAGGTGGGGAAACAGAGGCGGGGAATCAGATATGGCGAATCAGAGGTGGGGAATCAGAGGTTGTGAATCAGAGATGGGGAATCAGAGGCGGGGAATCAGAGGCAGGGAATCAGACGCGGGGAATCAGAGCCGGGGAATCAGAGCTGGGGAATCAGAGGCGGGGAATCAGAGTTGGGGATCAGAGGCGGGGAATCAGATATGGGGAATCAGAGGCGGGGAATCAGAGGCGGGGAAACAGAGGCGGGGAATCAGATATGGGGAATCAGAGGTGGGGAATCAGGGGCGGGGAGTCTGTGGCAGGGAATCAGAGGAGGGGAATCAGAGGCGGGGAATCAGAGGCAGGGAATCATACACGGGGAATCAGAGGCGGGGAATCAGAGATGGGGAATCAGAAGCCGGGAATCAGAGATGGGGAATCAGAGGCGGCGAATCCGATATGGGGAATCAGAGGCGGGGAATCAGATATGGGGAATCAGAGGAGGCCAATCAGAGACAGTGAATTAGAGATGGGGAATCAGAGGCGGGGTATCAGAGGCGACCAATCAGAGGCGGGGAAACAGAGGCGGGTAATCAGATATGGGGAATCAGAGGTGGGGAATCAGGGGCGGGGATTCAGTGGCAGGGAATCAGAGGCTGGGAATCAGAGGCCGGGAATCAGATGCCGGGAATAAGAGGACTGGGAATCAGAGATGGGGAAGCAGAGGCGGGGTATCAGAGTTGGGGAATCAGAGGCGGGGAGTCAGATATGGGGAATCAGAGGCGGGGAATCAGAGGCGGGGAAACAGAGGCGAGGAATCGTAGGTGGGGAATCAGAGGCAGGGAATCAGACACGGGGAATCAGAGGAGGGGAATCAGAGATGGGGAATCAGAGGCGGGGCATCAGAGGCAGGGAATCAGATGCGAGGAATCAGAGGCGGGGAATCAGAGGTGGGGAATCAGAGGCGGGAAATCAGAGTGGGGAATCAGAGGCGGGGAATCAGATATGGGGAAACAGAGGCGGGGAATCAGAAGCGGGGAAACAGAGGCGGGGAATCAGATATGGGGAATCAGAGGTGGGGAATCAGAGGTTGGGAATAAGAGGCAGGGAATCAGACGCGGGGAATCAGAGGCGGGGAATCAGAGGCAGGGAATCGGATATGGGGAATCAGAGATGGGGAATCAGAGACAGGGAATCAGAGGCAGGGAATCAGATGTGGGGAATCAGAGTCGGTGAATCAGATATGGGGAAACAGAGGCGGGGAATCAGAGGCGGGGAAACAGAGGCGGAGAATCAGATATAGGGAATCATAGGTGGGGAATCATAGGTTGGGAATCCGAGGCAGGGAATCAGACGCGGGGAATCAGAGGCGGGGAATCAGAGGCAGGGAATCGGATGTGCGGAATCAGAGATGGGGAATCAGAGGTGGGGAATCAGAGTCCGGGGAAACAGCGGCGGGGTATCAGATATGGGGAATCAGAGACGGCGAATCAAAGACAGGGAATCAGAGGCAGGGAATCAGAGGCGGGGAAACAGAGGCGGAGAATCAGATATAGGGAATCAGAGGTGGGGAATCATAGGTTGGGAATCAGAGGCAGGGAATCAGACGCGGGGAATCAGAGGCGGGGAATCAGAGGCAGGGAATCGGATGTGCGGAATCTGAGATGGGGAATCTGAGGTGGGGAATCAGAGTCCGGGAATCAGATATGGGGAAACAGAGGCGGGGAATCAGAGGCGGGGAAACAGAGGCGGGGAGTCAGATATGGGGAATCAGAGGTGGGGAATCAGAGGTTGGGAATCATATATGGGGAATCAGAGGCGGGGAATCAAAGGCGGGGAAACAGAGGCGGGGAATCAGATATGGGGAATCAGAGGAAGCGAATCAGAGTCAGTGAATTAGAGATGGGGAATCAGAGGCGGGGTATCAGAGGCGGCCAATCAGAGGCGGGGACTCAGGGGCGGGGAATCAGTGGCAGGGAATCAGTGGCAGGGAATCAGAGGCTGGGAATCAGCGGCCGGGAATCAGATTCCGGGAATAAGAGGACTGGAAATCAGAGATGGGGAATCAGAGTTGGGGTATCAGAGTTGGGGAATCAGAGGCTGGGAATCAGATATGGGGAATCAGAGGAGGGGAATCAGAGGCGGGGAAACAGAGGCAGGGAATCAGAGGCGGGGAATCAGAGATGGGGAATTAGAGGCAGGGCATCAGAGGCAGGGAATCAGACGTGAGCAATCAGAGGCGGGGAATCAGAGCTGGGGAATCAGAGGCGGGAAATCAGAGTTGGGGAATCAGAGGCGGGAAATCAGATATGGGGAAACAGAGGCGGGGAATCAGAAGCGGGGAAACAGAGGCGGGGAATCAGATATGGGGAATCAGAGGTGGGGAATCAGAGGTTGGGAATCAGAGGCAGGGAATCAGATGCGGGGAATCAGAGGCAGGGAATCAGAGGCAGGGAATCAGAGGCAGGGAATCAGATGTGGGGAATCAGAGATGGGGAATCAGAGGCAGGGAATCAGAATCAGAAGCGGTGAATCAGAGGTGGGGAATCAGAGGCAGGGAATCAGACGTGGGGAACCAGAGGCGGGGATTCATAGCTGACGAATCAGGGGTGGGGAATCAGAGGTGTGGAATCAGAGGCTGGGAATCAGATATGTGGAATCAGAGGCGGGGAATCAGAGGCGGAGAAACAGAGGCGGGGAATCAGATATGGGGAATCAGAGGTGGGGAATCAGAGGTTGTGAATCAGAGATGGGTAATCAGAGTTGGGAATCAGAGGCGGGGAATCAGATATGGGGAATCAGAGGCGGGGAATCAGAGGCGGGGAAACAGAGGCGGGGAATCAGATATGGGAAATCAGAGGTGGGGAATCTGGGGCGGGGAGTCTGTGGCAGGGAATCAGAGGAGGGGAATCAGACGCGGGGAATCAGAGGCAGGGAATCATACACGGGGAATCAGAGGCGGGGAATCAGTGATGGGGAATCAGAAGCCGGGAATCAGAGATGGGGAATCAGAGGCGGCGAATCCGATATGGGGAATCAGAGGCGGGGAATCAGATATGGGGAATCAGAGGAGGCGAATCAGAGACAGTGTATTAGAGATGGGGAATCAGAGGCGGGGTATCAGAGGCGACCAATCAGAGGCGGGGAAACAGAGGCGGGTAATCAGATATGGGGAATCAGAGGTGGGGAATCAGGGGCGGGGATTCAGTGGCAGGGAATCAGACGCTGGGAATCAGAGGCCGGGAATCAGATGCCGGGAATAAGAGGACTGGGAATCAGAGATGGGGAAGCAGAGGCGGGGTATCAGAGCTGGGGAATCAGAGGCGGGGAGTCAGATATGGGGAATCAGAGGCGGGGAATCAGAGGCGGTGAAACAGAGGCGAGGAATCGTAGGCGGGGAATCAGAGGCAGGGAATCAGACACGGGGTATCAGAGGCGGGGAATCAGAGATGGGGAATCAGAGGCGGGGCATCAGAGGCAGGGAATCAGATTCGAGGAATCAGAGGCGGGGAATCAGAGGTGGGGAATCAGAGGCGGGAAATCAGAGTGGGGAATCAGAGGCGGGGAATCAGATATGGGGAAACAGAGGCGGGGAATCAGAAGCGGGGAAACAGAGGCGGGGAATCAGATATGGGGAATCAGAGGTGGGGAATCAGAGGTTGGGAATAAGAGGCAGGGAATCAGACGCGGGGAATCAGAGGCGGGGAATCAGAGGCAGGGAATCGGATATGGGGAATCAGAGATGGGGAATCAGAGACAGGGAATCAGAGGCAGGGAATCAGATGTGGGGAATCAGAGTCGGTGAATCAGATATGGGGAAACAGAGGCGGGGAATCAGAGGCGGGGAAACAGAGGCGGAGAATCAGATATAGGGAATCATAGGTGGGGAATCATAGGTTGGGAATCCGAGGCAGGGAATCAGACGCGGGGAATCAGAGGCGGGGAATCAGAGGCAGGGAATCGGATGTGCGGAATCAGAGATGGGGAATCAGAGGTGGGGAATCAGAGTCCGGGGAAACAGCGGCGGGGAATCAGATATGGGGAATCAGAGACGGCGAATCAAAGACAGGGAATCAGAGGCAGGGAATCAGATGTGGGGAATCAGAGGCGGCGAATCAGATATGGGGAAACAGAGGCGGGGAATCAGAGGCGGGGAAACAGAGGCGGAGAATCAGATATAGGGAATCAGAGGTGGGGAATCATAGGTTGGGAATCAGAGGCAGGGAATCAGACGCGGGGAATCAGAGGCGGGGAATCAGATATGGGGAAACAGAGGCGGGGAATCAGAGGCGGGGAAACAGAGGCGGGGAGTCAGATATGGGGAATCAGAGGTGGGGAATCAGAGGTTGGGAATCATATATGGGGAATCAGAGGCGGGGAATCAAAGGCGGCCAATCAGAGGCGGGGAAACAGAGGCGGGGAATCAGATATGGGGAATCAGAGGTGGGGACTCAGGGGCGGGGAATCAGTGGCAGGGAATCAGTGGCAGGGAATCAGAGGCTGGGAATCAGCGGCCGGGAATCAGATTCCGGGAATAAGAGGACTGGAAATCAGAGATGGGGAATCAGAGGTGGGGAATCAGAGTTGGGGAATCAGAGGCTGGGAATCAGATATGGGGAATCAGAGGAGGGGAATCAGAGGCGGGGAAACAGAGGCGGGGAATCAGAGGCGGGGAATCAGAGATGGGGAATCAGAGGCAGGGCATCAGAGGCAGGGAATCAGACGTGAGCAATCAGAGGCGGGGAATCAGAGCTGGGGAATCAGAGGCGGGAAATCAGAGTTGGGGAATCAGAGGCGGGAAATCTGATATGGGGAAACAGAGGCGGGGAATCAGAAGCGGGGAAACAGAGTCGGGGAATCAGATATGGGGAATCAGAGGTGGGGAATCAGAGGTTGGGAATCAGAGGCAGGGAATCAGACGCGGGGAATCAGAGGCAGGGAATCAGAGGCAGGGAATCGGATGTGTGGAATCAGAGATGGGGAATCAGAGGTGGGGAAACAGAGGCGGGGAATCAGAGGCGGGGAAACAGAGGCGGGGAATCAGATATGGGGAATCTGAGTTGGGGAATCAGAGGTTGGGAATCAGAGGCGGGGAATCAGAGGCGGGGAATCAGAGACAGGGAATCAGAGGCAGGGAATCAGATGTGGGGAATCAGAGATGGGGAATCAGAGGCAGGGAATCATATATGGGGAATCAGAGGCGGGGAATCAGAGGCGGGGAATCAGAGACAGGGAATCAGCGGCAGGGAATCAGATGTGGGGAATCAGAGATGGGGAATCAGAGGCAGGGAATCAGAATCAGAAGCGGGGAATCAGAGGCGGGGAATCAGAGGCCGGGAATCACAGGCCGGGAATCAGAGGCCGGGAATCAGAGGTGGGGAATCAGAGGCAGGGAATCAGACGTGGGGAACCAGAGGCGGGGATTCATAGCTGACGAATCAGGGGCGGGGAATCAGAGGTGTGGAATCAGAGGCTGGGAATCAGATATGGGGAATCAGAGGGGCGAATCAGAGGCGGGGAAACAGAGGCGGGGAATCAGATATGGGGAATCAGAGGTGGGGAATCAGAGGTTGTGAATCAGAGATGGGGAATCAGAGGCGGGGAATCAGAGGCATGGAATCAGACGCGGGGAATCAGAGGCGGGGAATCAGAGCTGGGGAATCAGAGGAGGGGAATCAGACGTGGGGAACCAGAGGCGGGGATTCATAGCTGACGAATCAGGGGCGGGGAATCAGAGGTGTGGAATCAGAGGCTGGGAATCAGATATGGGGAATCAGAGGCGGGGAATCAGAGGCGGGGAAACAGAGGCGGGGAATCAGATATGGCGAATCAGAGGTGGGGAATCAGAGGTTGTGAATCAGAGATGGGGAATCAGAGGCGGGGAATCAGAGGCAGGGAATCAGACGCGGGGAATCAGAGCCGGGGAATCAGAGCTGGGGAATCAGAGGCGGGGAATCAGAGTTGGGGATCAGAGGCGGGGAATCAGATATGGGGAATCAGAGGCGGGGAATCAGAGGCGGGGAAACAGAGGCGGGGAATCAGATATGGGGAATCAGAGGTGGGGAATCAGGGGCGGGGAGTCTGTGGCAGGGAATCAGAGGAGGGGAATCAGAGGCGGGGAATCAGATATGGGGAATCAGAGGAAGCGAATCAGAGTCAGTGAATTAGAGATGGGGAATCAGAGGCGGGGTATCAGAGGCGGCCAATCAGAGGCGGGGACTCAGGGGCGGGGAATCAGTGGCAGGGAATCAGTGGCAGGGAATCAGAGGCTGGGAATCAGCGGCCGGGAATCAGATTCCGGGAATAAGAGGACTGGAAATCAGAGATGGGGAATCAGAGTTGGGGTATCAGAGTTGGGGAATCAGAGGCTGGGAATCAGATATGGGGAATCAGAGGAGGGGAATCAGAGGCGGGGAAACAGAGGCAGGGAATCAGAGGCGGGGAATCAGAGATGGGGAATTAGAGGCAGGGCATCAGAGGCAGGGAATCAGACGTGAGCAATCAGAGGCGGGGAATCAGAGCTGGGGAATCAGAGGCGGGAAATCAGAGTTGGGGAATCAGAGGCGGGAAATCAGATATGGGGAAACAGAGGCGGGGAATCAGAAGCGGGGAAACAGAGGCGGGGAATCAGATATGGGGAATCAGAGGTGGGGAATCAGAGGTTGGGAATCAGAGGCAGGGAATCAGATGCGGGGAATCAGAGGCAGGGAATCAGAGGCAGGGAATCAGAGGCAGGGAATCAGATGTGGGGAATCAGAGATGGGGAATCAGAGGCAGGGAATCAGAATCAGAAGCGGTGAATCAGAGGTGGGGAATCAGAGGCAGGGAATCAGACGTGGGGAACCAGAGGCGGGGATTCATAGCTGACGAATCAGGGGTGGGGAATCAGAGGTGTGGAATCAGAGGCTGGGAATCAGATATGTGGAATCAGAGGCGGGGAATCAGAGGCGGAGAAACAGAGGCGGGGAATCAGATATGGGGAATCAGAGGTGGGGAATCAGAGGTTGTGAATCAGAGATGGGTAATCAGAGTTGGGAATCAGAGGCGGGGAATCAGATATGGGGAATCAGAGGCGGGGAATCAGAGGCGGGGAAACAGAGGCGGGGAATCAGATATGGGAAATCAGAGGTGGGGAATCTGGGGCGGGGAGTCTGTGGCAGGGAATCAGAGGAGGGGAATCAGACGCGGGGAATCAGAGGCAGGGAATCATACACGGGGAATCAGAGGCGGGGAATCAGTGATGGGGAATCAGAAGCCGGGAATCAGAGATGGGGAATCAGAGGCGGCGAATCCGATATGGGGAATCAGAGGCGGGGAATCAGATATGGGGAATCAGAGGAGGCGAATCAGAGACAGTGTATTAGAGATGGGGAATCAGAGGCGGGGTATCAGAGGCGACCAATCAGAGGCGGGGAAACAGAGGCGGGTAATCAGATATGGGGAATCAGAGGTGGGGAATCAGGGGCGGGGATTCAGTGGCAGGGAATCAGACGCTGGGAATCAGAGGCCGGGAATCAGATGCCGGGAATAAGAGGACTGGGAATCAGAGATGGGGAAGCAGAGGCGGGGTATCAGAGCTGGGGAATCAGAGGCGGGGAGTCAGATATGGGGAATCAGAGGCGGGGAATCAGAGGCGGGGAAACAGAGGCGAGGAATCGTAGGCGGGGAATCAGAGGCAGGGAATCAGACACGGGGTATCAGAGGCGGGGAATCAGAGATGGGGAATCAGAGGCGGGGCATCAGAGGCAGGGAATCAGATTCGAGGAATCAGAGGCGGGGAATCAGAGGTGGGGAATCAGAGGCGGGAAATCAGAGTGGGGAATCAGAGGCGGGGAATCAGATATGGGGAAACAGAGGCGGGGAATCAGAAGCGGGGAAACAGAGGCGGGGAATCAGATATGGGGAATCAGAGGTGGGGAATCAGAGGTTGGGAATAAGAGGCAGGGAATCAGACGCGGGGAATCAGAGGCGGGGAATCAGAGGCAGGGAATCGGATATGGGGAATCAGAGATGGGGAATCAGAGACAGGGAATCAGAGGCAGGGAATCAGATGTGGGGAATCAGAGTCGGTGAATCAGATATGGGGAAACAGAGGCGGGGAATCAGAGGCGGGGAAACAGAGGCGGAGAATCAGATATAGGGAATCATAGGTGGGGAATCATAGGTTGGGAATCCGAGGCAGGGAATCAGACGCGGGGAATCAGAGGCGGGGAATCAGAGGCAGGGAATCGGATGTGCGGAATCAGAGATGGGGAATCAGAGGTGGGGAATCAGAGTCCGGGGAAACAGCGGCGGGGAATCAGATATGGGGAATCAGAGACGGCGAATCAAAGACAGGGAATCAGAGGCAGGGAATCAGATGTGGGGAATCAGAGGCGGCGAATCAGATATGGGGAAACAGAGGCGGGGAATCAGAGGCGGGGAAACAGAGGCGGAGAATCAGATATAGGGAATCAGAGGTGGGGAATCATAGGTTGGGAATCAGAGGCAGGGAATCAGACGCGGGGAATCAGAGGCGGGGAATCAGATATGGGGAAACAGAGGCGGGGAATCAGAGGCGGGGAAACAGAGGCGGGGAGTCAGATATGGGGAATCAGAGGTGGGGAATCAGAGGTTGGGAATCATATATGGGGAATCAGAGGCGGGGAATCAAAGGCGGCCAATCAGAGGCGGGGAAACAGAGGCGGGGAATCAGATATGGGGAATCAGAGGTGGGGACTCAGGGGCGGGGAATCAGTGGCAGGGAATCAGTGGCAGGGAATCAGAGGCTGGGAATCAGCGGCCGGGAATCAGATTCCGGGAATAAGAGGACTGGAAATCAGAGATGGGGAATCAGAGGTGGGGAATCAGAGTTGGGGAATCAGAGGCTGGGAATCAGATATGGGGAATCAGAGGAGGGGAATCAGAGGCGGGGAAACAGAGGCGGGGAATCAGAGGCGGGGAATCAGAGATGGGGAATCAGAGGCAGGGCATCAGAGGCAGGGAATCAGACGTGAGCAATCAGAGGCGGGGAATCAGAGCTGGGGAATCAGAGGCGGGAAATCAGAGTTGGGGAATCAGAGGCGGGAAATCTGATATGGGGAAACAGAGGCGGGGAATCAGAAGCGGGGAAACAGAGTCGGGGAATCAGATATGGGGAATCAGAGGTGGGGAATCAGAGGTTGGGAATCAGAGGCAGGGAATCAGACGCGGGGAATCAGAGGCAGGGAATCAGAGGCAGGGAATCGGATGTGTGGAATCAGAGATGGGGAATCAGAGGTGGGGAAACAGAGGCGGGGAATCAGAGGCGGGGAAACAGAGGCGGGGAATCAGATATGGGGAATCTGAGTTGGGGAATCAGAGGTTGGGAATCAGAGGCGGGGAATCAGAGGCGGGGAATCAGAGACAGGGAATCAGAGGCAGGGAATCAGATGTGGGGAATCAGAGATGGGGAATCAGAGGCAGGGAATCATATATGGGGAATCAGAGGCGGGGAATCAGAGGCGGGGAATCAGAGACAGGGAATCAGCGGCAGGGAATCAGATGTGGGGAATCAGAGATGGGGAATCAGAGGCAGGGAATCAGAATCAGAAGCGGGGAATCAGAGGCGGGGAATCAGAGGCCGGGAATCACAGGCCGGGAATCAGAGGCCGGGAATCAGAGGTGGGGAATCAGAGGCAGGGAATCAGACGTGGGGAACCAGAGGCGGGGATTCATAGCTGACGAATCAGGGGCGGGGAATCAGAGGTGTGGAATCAGAGGCTGGGAATCAGATATGGGGAATCAGAGGGGCGAATCAGAGGCGGGGAAACAGAGGCGGGGAATCAGATATGGGGAATCAGAGGCGGGGAATCAGAGGTTGTGAATCAGAGATGGGGAATCAGAGGCGGGGAATCAGAGGCATGGAATCAGACGCGGGGAATCAGAGGCGGGGAATCAGAGCTGGGGAATCAGAGGAGGGGAATCAGACGTGGGGAACCAGAGGCGGGGATTCATAGCTGACGAATCAGGGGCGGGGAATCAGAGGTGTGGAATCAGAGGCTGGGAATCAGATATGGGGAATCAGAGGCGGGGAATCAGAGGCGGGGAAACAGAGGCGGGGAATCAGATATGGCGAATCAGAGGTGGGGAATCAGAGGTTGTGAATCAGAGATGGGGAATCAGAGGCGGGGAATCAGAGGCAGGGAATCAGACGCGGGGAATCAGAGCCGGGGAATCAGAGCTGGGGAATCAGAGGCGGGGAATCAGAGTTGGGGATCAGAGGCGGGGAATCAGATATGGGGAATCAGAGGCGGGGAATCAGAGGCGGGGAAACAGAGGCGGGGAATCAGATATGGGGAATCAGAGGTGGGGAATCAGGGGCGGGGAGTCTGTGGCAGGGAATCAGAGGAGGGGAATCAGAGGCGGGGAATCAGAGGCAGGGAATCATACACGGGGAATCAGAGGCGGGGAATCAGAGATGGGGAATCAGAAGCCGGGAATCAGAGATGGGGAATCAGAGGCGGCGAATCCGATATGGGGAATCAGAGGCGGGGAATCAGATATGGGGAATCAGAGGAGGCCAATCAGAGACAGTGAATTAGAGATGGGGAATCAGAGGCGGGGTATCAGAGGCGACCAATCAGAGGCGGGGAAACAGAGGCGGGTAATCAGATATGGGGAATCAGAGGTGGGGAATCAGGGGCGGGGATTCAGTGGCAGGGAATCAGAGGCTGGGAATCAGAGGCCGGGAATCAGATGCCGGGAATAAGAGGACTGGGAATCAGAGATGGGGAAGCAGAGGCGGGGTATCAGAGTTGGGGAATCAGAGGCGGGGAGTCAGATATGGGGAATCAGAGGCGGGGAATCAGAGGCGGGGAAACAGAGGCGAGGAATCGTAGGCGGGGAATCAGAGGCAGGGAATCAGACACGGGGAATCAGAGGAGGGGAATCAGAGATGGGGAATCAGAGGCGGGGCATCAGAGGCAGGGAATCAGATGCGAGGAATCAGAGGCGGGGAATCAGAGGTGGGGAATCAGAGGCGGGAAATCAGAGTGGGGAATCAGAGGCGGGGAATCAGATATGGGGAAACAGAGGCGGGGAATCAGAAGCGGGGAAACAGAGGCGGGGAATCAGATATGGGGAATCAGAGGTGGGGAATCAGAGGTTGGGAATAAGAGGCAGGGAATCAGACGCGGGGAATCAGAGGCGGGGAATCAGAGGCAGGGAATCGGATATGGGGAATCAGAGATGGGGAATCAGAGACAGGGAATCAGAGGCAGGGAATCAGATGTGGGGAATCAGAGTCGGTGAATCAGATATGGGGAAACAGAGGCGGGGAATCAGAGGCGGGGAAACAGAGGCGGAGAATCAGATATAGGGAATCATAGGTGGGGAATCATAGGTTGGGAATCCGAGGCAGGGAATCAGACGCGGGGAATCAGAGGCGGGGAATCAGAGGCAGGGAATCGGATGTGCGGAATCAGAGATGGGGAATCAGAGGTGGGGAATCAGAGTCCGGGGAAACAGCGGCGGGGTATCAGATATGGGGAATCAGAGACGGCGAATCAAAGACAGGGAATCAGAGGCAGGGAATCAGAGGCGGGGAAACAGAGGCGGAGAATCAGATATAGGGAATCAGAGGTGGGGAATCATAGGTTGGGAATCAGAGGCAGGGAATCAGACGCGGGGAATCAGAGGCGGGGAATCAGAGGCAGGGAATCGGATGTGCGGAATCTGAGATGGGGAATCTGAGGTGGGGAATCAGAGTCCGGGAATCAGATATGGGGAAACAGAGGCGGGGAATCAGAGGCGGGGAAACAGAGGCGGGGAGTCAGATATGGGGAATCAGAGGTGGGGAATCAGAGGTTGGGAATCATATATGGGGAATCAGAGGCGGGGAATCAAAGGCGGGGAAACAGAGGCGGGGAATCAGATATGGGGAATCAGAGGAAGCGAATCAGAGTCAGTGAATTAGAGATGGGGAATCAGAGGCGGGGTATCAGAGGCGGCCAATCAGAGGCGGGGACTCAGGGGCGGGGAATCAGTGGCAGGGAATCAGTGGCAGGGAATCAGAGGCTGGGAATCAGCGGCCGGGAATCAGATTCCGGGAATAAGAGGACTGGAAATCAGAGATGGGGAATCAGAGTTGGGGTATCAGAGTTGGGGAATCAGAGGCTGGGAATCAGATATGGGGAATCAGAGGAGGGGAATCAGAGGCGGGGAAACAGAGGCAGGGAATCAGAGGCGGGGAATCAGAGATGGGGAATTAGAGGCAGGGCATCAGAGGCAGGGAATCAGACGTGAGCAATCAGAGGCGGGGAATCAGAGCTGGGGAATCAGAGGCGGGAAATCAGAGTTGGGGAATCAGAGGCGGGAAATCAGATATGGGGAAACAGAGGCGGGGAATCAGAAGCGGGGAAACAGAGGCGGGGAATCAGATATGGGGAATCAGAGGTGGGGAATCAGAGGTTGGGAATCAGAGGCAGGGAATCAGATGCGGGGAATCAGAGGCAGGGAATCAGAGGCAGGGAATCAGAGGCAGGGAATCAGATGTGGGGAATCAGAGATGGGGAATCAGAGGCAGGGAATCAGAATCAGAAGCGGTGAATCAGAGGTGGGGAATCAGAGGCAGGGAATCAGACGTGGGGAACCAGAGGCGGGGATTCATAGCTGACGAATCAGGGGTGGGGAATCAGAGGTGTGGAATCAGAGGCTGGGAATCAGATATGTGGAATCAGAGGCGGGGAATCAGAGGCGGAGAAACAGAGGCGGGGAATCAGATATGGGGAATCAGAGGTGGGGAATCAGAGGTTGTGAATCAGAGATGGGTAATCAGAGTTGGGAATCAGAGGCGGGGAATCAGATATGGGGAATCAGAGGCGGGGAATCAGAGGCGGGGAAACAGAGGCGGGGAATCAGATATGGGAAATCAGAGGTGGGGAATCTGGGGCGGGGAGTCTGTGGCAGGGAATCAGAGGAGGGGAATCAGACGCGGGGAATCAGAGGCAGGGAATCATACACGGGGAATCAGAGGCGGGGAATCAGTGATGGGGAATCAGAAGCCGGGAATCAGAGATGGGGAATCAGAGGCGGCGAATCCGATATGGGGAATCAGAGGCGGGGAATCAGATATGGGGAATCAGAGGAGGCGAATCAGAGACAGTGTATTAGAGATGGGGAATCAGAGGCGGGGTATCAGAGGCGACCAATCAGAGGCGGGGAAACAGAGGCGGGTAATCAGATATGGGGAATCAGAGGTGGGGAATCAGGGGCGGGGATTCAGTGGCAGGGAATCAGACGCTGGGAATCAGAGGCCGGGAATCAGATGCCGGGAATAAGAGGACTGGGAATCAGAGATGGGGAAGCAGAGGCGGGGTATCAGAGCTGGGGAATCAGAGGCGGGGAGTCAGATATGGGGAATCAGAGGCGGGGAATCAGAGGCGGGGAAACAGAGGCGAGGAATCGTAGGCGGGGAATCAGAGGCAGGGAATCAGACACGGGGTATCAGAGGCGGGGAATCAGAGATGGGGAATCAGAGGCGGGGCATCAGAGGCAGGGAATCAGATTCGAGGAATCAGAGGCGGGGAATCAGAGGTGGGGAATCAGAGGCGGGAAATCAGAGTGGGGAATCAGAGGCGGGGAATCAGATATGGGGAAACAGAGGCGGGGAATCAGAAGCGGGGAAACAGAGGCGGGGAATCAGATATGGGGAATCAGAGGTGGGGAATCAGAGGTTGGGAATAAGAGGCAGGGAATCAGACGCGGGGAATCAGAGGCGGGGAATCAGAGGCAGGGAATCGGATATGGGGAATCAGAGATGGGGAATCAGAGACAGGGAATCAGAGGCAGGGAATCAGATGTGGGGAATCAGAGTCGGTGAATCAGATATGGGGAAACAGAGGCGGGGAATCAGAGGCGGGGAAACAGAGGCGGAGAATCAGATATAGGGAATCATAGGTGGGGAATCATAGGTTGGGAATCCGAGGCAGGGAATCAGACGCGGGGAATCAGAGGCGGGGAATCAGAGGCAGGGAATCGGATGTGCGGAATCAGAGATGGGGAATCAGAGGTGGGGAATCAGAGTCCGGGGAAACAGCGGCGGGGAATCAGATATGGGGAATCAGAGACGGCGAATCAAAGACAGGGAATCAGAGGCAGGGAATCAGATGTGGGGAATCAGAGGCGGCGAATCAGATATGGGGAAACAGAGGCGGGGAATCAGAGGCGGGGAAACAGAGGCGGAGAATCAGATATAGGGAATCAGAGGTGGGGAATCATAGGTTGGGAATCAGAGGCAGGGAATCAGACGCGGGGAATCAGAGGCGGGGAATCAGATATGGGGAAACAGAGGCGGGGAATCAGAGGCGGGGAAACAGAGGCGGGGAGTCAGATATGGGGAATCAGAGGTGGGGAATCAGAGGTTGGGAATCATATATGGGGAATCAGAGGCGGGGAATCAAAGGCGGCCAATCAGAGGCGGGGAAACAGAGGCGGGGAATCAGATATGGGGAATCAGAGGTGGGGACTCAGGGGCGGGGAATCAGTGGCAGGGAATCAGTGGCAGGGAATCAGAGGCTGGGAATCAGCGGCCGGGAATCAGATTCCGGGAATAAGAGGACTGGAAATCAGAGATGGGGAATCAGAGGTGGGGAATCAGAGTTGGGGAATCAGAGGCTGGGAATCAGATATGGGGAATCAGAGGAGGGGAATCAGAGGCGGGGAAACAGAGGCGGGGAATCAGAGGCGGGGAATCAGAGATGGGGAATCAGAGGCAGGGCATCAGAGGCAGGGAATCAGACGTGAGCAATCAGAGGCGGGGAATCAGAGCTGGGGAATCAGAGGCGGGAAATCAGAGTTGGGGAATCAGAGGCGGGAAATCTGATATGGGGAAACAGAGGCGGGGAATCAGAAGCGGGGAAACAGAGTCGGGGAATCAGATATGGGGAATCAGAGGTGGGGAATCAGAGGTTGGGAATCAGAGGCAGGGAATCAGACGCGGGGAATCAGAGGCAGGGAATCAGAGGCAGGGAATCGGATGTGTGGAATCAGAGATGGGGAATCAGAGGTGGGGAAACAGAGGCGGGGAATCAGAGGCGGGGAAACAGAGGCGGGGAATCAGATATGGGGAATCTGAGTTGGGGAATCAGAGGTTGGGAATCAGAGGCGGGGAATCAGAGGCGGGGAATCAGAGACAGGGAATCAGAGGCAGGGAATCAGATGTGGGGAATCAGAGATGGGGAATCAGAGGCAGGGAATCATATATGGGGAATCAGAGGCGGGGAATCAGAGGCGGGGAATCAGAGACAGGGAATCAGCGGCAGGGAATCAGATGTGGGGAATCAGAGATGGGGAATCAGAGGCAGGGAATCAGAATCAGAAGCGGGGAATCAGAGGCGGGGAATCAGAGGCCGGGAATCACAGGCCGGGAATCAGAGGCCGGGAATCAGAGGTGGGGAATCAGAGGCAGGGAATCAGACGTGGGGAACCAGAGGCGGGGATTCATAGCTGACGAATCAGGGGCGGGGAATCAGAGGTGTGGAATCAGAGGCTGGGAATCAGATATGGGGAATCAGAGGGGCGAATCAGAGGCGGGGAAACAGAGGCGGGGAATCAGATATGGGGAATCAGAGGTGGGGAATCAGAGGTTGTGAATCAGAGATGGGGAATCAGAGGCGGGGAATCAGAGGCATGGAATCAGACGCGGGGAATCAGAGGCGGGGAATCAGAGCTGGGGAATCAGAGGAGGGGAATCAGACGTGGGGAACCAGAGGCGGGGATTCATAGCTGACGAATCAGGGGCGGGGAATCAGAGGTGTGGAATCAGAGGCTGGGAATCAGATATGGGGAATCAGAGGCGGGGAATCAGAGGCGGGGAAACAGAGGCGGGGAATCAGATATGGCGAATCAGAGGTGGGGAATCAGAGGTTGTGAATCAGAGATGGGGAATCAGAGGCGGGGAATCAGAGGCAGGGAATCAGACGCGGGGAATCAGAGCCGGGGAATCAGAGCTGGGGAATCAGAGGCGGGGAATCAGAGTTGGGGATCAGAGGCGGGGAATCAGATATGGGGAATCAGAGGCGGGGAATCAGAGGCGGGGAAACAGAGGCGGGGAATCAGATATGGGGAATCAGAGGTGGGGAATCAGGGGCGGGGAGTCTGTGGCAGGGAATCAGAGGAGGGGAATCAGAGGCGGGGAATCAGATATGGGGAATCAGAGGAAGCGAATCAGAGTCAGTGAATTAGAGATGGGGAATCAGAGGCGGGGTATCAGAGGCGGCCAATCAGAGGCGGGGACTCAGGGGCGGGGAATCAGTGGCAGGGAATCAGTGGCAGGGAATCAGAGGCTGGGAATCAGCGGCCGGGAATCAGATTCCGGGAATAAGAGGACTGGAAATCAGAGATGGGGAATCAGAGTTGGGGTATCAGAGTTGGGGAATCAGAGGCTGGGAATCAGATATGGGGAATCAGAGGAGGGGAATCAGAGGCGGGGAAACAGAGGCAGGGAATCAGAGGCGGGGAATCAGAGATGGGGAATTAGAGGCAGGGCATCAGAGGCAGGGAATCAGACGTGAGCAATCAGAGGCGGGGAATCAGAGCTGGGGAATCAGAGGCGGGAAATCAGAGTTGGGGAATCAGAGGCGGGAAATCAGATATGGGGAAACAGAGGCGGGGAATCAGAAGCGGGGAAACAGAGGCGGGGAATCAGATATGGGGAATCAGAGGTGGGGAATCAGAGGTTGGGAATCAGAGGCAGGGAATCAGATGCGGGGAATCAGAGGCAGGGAATCAGAGGCAGGGAATCAGAGGCAGGGAATCAGATGTGGGGAATCAGAGATGGGGAATCAGAGGCAGGGAATCAGAATCAGAAGCGGTGAATCAGAGGTGGGGAATCAGAGGCAGGGAATCAGACGTGGGGAACCAGAGGCGGGGATTCATAGCTGACGAATCAGGGGTGGGGAATCAGAGGTGTGGAATCAGAGGCTGGGAATCAGATATGTGGAATCAGAGGCGGGGAATCAGAGGCGGAGAAACAGAGGCGGGGAATCAGATATGGGGAATCAGAGGTGGGGAATCAGAGGTTGTGAATCAGAGATGGGTAATCAGAGTTGGGAATCAGAGGCGGGGAATCAGATATGGGGAATCAGAGGCGGGGAATCAGAGGCGGGGAAACAGAGGCGGGGAATCAGATATGGGAAATCAGAGGTGGGGAATCTGGGGCGGGGAGTCTGTGGCAGGGAATCAGAGGAGGGGAATCAGACGCGGGGAATCAGAGGCAGGGAATCATACACGGGGAATCAGAGGCGGGGAATCAGTGATGGGGAATCAGAAGCCGGGAATCAGAGATGGGGAATCAGAGGCGGCGAATCCGATATGGGGAATCAGAGGCGGGGAATCAGATATGGGGAATCAGAGGAGGCGAATCAGAGACAGTGTATTAGAGATGGGGAATCAGAGGCGGGGTATCAGAGGCGACCAATCAGAGGCGGGGAAACAGAGGCGGGTAATCAGATATGGGGAATCAGAGGTGGGGAATCAGGGGCGGGGATTCAGTGGCAGGGAATCAGACGCTGGGAATCAGAGGCCGGGAATCAGATGCCGGGAATAAGAGGACTGGGAATCAGAGATGGGGAAGCAGAGGCGGGGTATCAGAGCTGGGGAATCAGAGGCGGGGAGTCAGATATGGGGAATCAGAGGCGGGGAATCAGAGGCGGGGAAACAGAGGCGAGGAATCGTAGGCGGGGAATCAGAGGCAGGGAATCAGACACGGGGTATCAGAGGCGGGGAATCAGAGATGGGGAATCAGAGGCGGGGCATCAGAGGCAGGGAATCAGATTCGAGGAATCAGAGGCGGGGAATCAGAGGTGGGGAATCAGAGGCGGGAAATCAGAGTGGGGAATCAGAGGCGGGGAATCAGATATGGGGAAACAGAGGCGGGGAATCAGAAGCGGGGAAACAGAGGCGGGGAATCAGATATGGGGAATCAGAGGTGGGGAATCAGAGGTTGGGAATAAGAGGCAGGGAATCAGACGCGGGGAATCAGAGGCGGGGAATCAGAGGCAGGGAATCGGATATGGGGAATCAGAGATGGGGAATCAGAGACAGGGAATCAGAGGCAGGGAATCAGATGTGGGGAATCAGAGTCGGTGAATCAGATATGGGGAAACAGAGGCGGGGAATCAGAGGCGGGGAAACAGAGGCGGAGAATCAGATATAGGGAATCATAGGTGGGGAATCATAGGTTGGGAATCCGAGGCAGGGAATCAGACGCGGGGAATCAGAGGCGGGGAATCAGAGGCAGGGAATCGGATGTGCGGAATCAGAGATGGGGAATCAGAGGTGGGGAATCAGAGTCCGGGGAAACAGCGGCGGGGAATCAGATATGGGGAATCAGAGACGGCGAATCAAAGACAGGGAATCAGAGGCAGGGAATCAGATGTGGGGAATCAGAGGCGGCGAATCAGATATGGGGAAACAGAGGCGGGGAATCAGAGGCGGGGAAACAGAGGCGGAGAATCAGATATAGGGAATCAGAGGTGGGGAATCATAGGTTGGGAATCAGAGGCAGGGAATCAGACGCGGGGAATCAGAGGCGGGGAATCAGATATGGGGAAACAGAGGCGGGGAATCAGAGGCGGGGAAACAGAGGCGGGGAGTCAGATATGGGGAATCAGAGGTGGGGAATCAGAGGTTGGGAATCATATATGGGGAATCAGAGGCGGGGAATCAAAGGCGGCCAATCAGAGGCGGGGAAACAGAGGCGGGGAATCAGATATGGGGAATCAGAGGTGGGGACTCAGGGGCGGGGAATCAGTGGCAGGGAATCAGTGGCAGGGAATCAGAGGCTGGGAATCAGCGGCCGGGAATCAGATTCCGGGAATAAGAGGACTGGAAATCAGAGATGGGGAATCAGAGGTGGGGAATCAGAGTTGGGGAATCAGAGGCTGGGAATCAGATATGGGGAATCAGAGGAGGGGAATCAGAGGCGGGGAAACAGAGGCGGGGAATCAGAGGCGGGGAATCAGAGATGGGGAATCAGAGGCAGGGCATCAGAGGCAGGGAATCAGACGTGAGCAATCAGAGGCGGGGAATCAGAGCTGGGGAATCAGAGGCGGGAAATCAGAGTTGGGGAATCAGAGGCGGGAAATCTGATATGGGGAAACAGAGGCGGGGAATCAGAAGCGGGGAAACAGAGTCGGGGAATCAGATATGGGGAATCAGAGGTGGGGAATCAGAGGTTGGGAATCAGAGGCAGGGAATCAGACGCGGGGAATCAGAGGCAGGGAATCAGAGGCAGGGAATCGGATGTGTGGAATCAGAGATGGGGAATCAGAGGTGGGGAAACAGAGGCGGGGAATCAGAGGCGGGGAAACAGAGGCGGGGAATCAGATATGGGGAATCTGAGTTGGGGAATCAGAGGTTGGGAATCAGAGGCGGGGAATCAGAGGCGGGGAATCAGAGACAGGGAATCAGAGGCAGGGAATCAGATGTGGGGAATCAGAGATGGGGAATCAGAGGCAGGGAATCATATATGGGGAATCAGAGGCGGGGAATCAGAGGCGGGGAATCAGAGACAGGGAATCAGCGGCAGGGAATCAGATGTGGGGAATCAGAGATGGGGAATCAGAGGCAGGGAATCAGAATCAGAAGCGGGGAATCAGAGGCGGGGAATCAGAGGCCGGGAATCACAGGCCGGGAATCAGAGGCCGGGAATCAGAGGTGGGGAATCAGAGGCAGGGAATCAGACGTGGGGAACCAGAGGCGGGGATTCATAGCTGACGAATCAGGGGCGGGGAATCAGAGGTGTGGAATCAGAGGCTGGGAATCAGATATGGGGAATCAGAGGGGCGAATCAGAGGCGGGGAAACAGAGGCGGGGAATCAGATATGGGGAATCAGAGGCGGGGAATCAGAGGTTGTGAATCAGAGATGGGGAATCAGAGGCGGGGAATCAGAGGCATGGAATCAGACGCGGGGAATCAGAGGCGGGGAATCAGAGCTGGGGAATCAGAGGAGGGGAATCAGACGTGGGGAACCAGAGGCGGGGATTCATAGCTGACGAATCAGGGGCGTGGAATCAGAGGTGTGGAATCAGAGGCTGGGAATCAGATATGGGGAATCAGAGGCGGGGAATCAGAGGCGGGGAAACAGAGGCGGGGAATCAGATATGGCGAATCAGAGGTGGGGAATCAGAGGTTGTGAATCAGAGATGGGGAATCAGAGGCGGGGAATCAGAGGCAGGGAATCAGACGCGGGGAATCAGAGCCGGGGAATCAGAGCTGGGGAATCAGAGGCGGGGAATCAGAGTTGGGGATCAGAGGCGGGGAATCAGATATGGGGAATCAGAGGCGGGGAATCAGAGGCGGGGAAACAGAGGCGGGGAATCAGATATGGGGAATCAGAGGTGGGGAATCAGGGGCGGGGAGTCTGTGGCAGGGAATCAGAGGAGGGGAATCAGAGGCGGGGAATCAGAGGCAGGGAATCATACACGGGGAATCAGAGGCGGGGAATCAGAGATGGGGAATCAGAAGCCGGGAATCAGAGATGGGGAATCAGAGGCGGCGAATCCGATATGGGGAATCAGAGGCGGGGAATCAGATATGGGGAATCAGAGGAGGCCAATCAGAGACAGTGAATTAGAGATGGGGAATCAGAGGCGGGGTATCAGAGGCGACCAATCAGAGGCGGGGAAACAGAGGCGGGTAATCAGATATGGGGAATCAGAGGTGGGGAATCAGGGGCGGGGATTCAGTGGCAGGGAATCAGAGGCTGGGAATCAGAGGCCGGGAATCAGATGCCGGGAATAAGAGGACTGGGAATCAGAGATGGGGAAGCAGAGGCGGGGTATCAGAGTTGGGGAATCAGAGGCGGGGAGTCAGATATGGGGAATCAGAGGCGGGGAATCAGAGGCGGGGAAACAGAGGCGAGGAATCGTAGGCGGGGAATCAGAGGCAGGGAATCAGACACGGGGAATCAGAGGAGGGGAATCAGAGATGGGGAATCAGAGGCGGGGCATCAGAGGCAGGGAATCAGATGCGAGGAATCAGAGGCGGGGAATCAGAGGTGGGGAATCAGAGGCGGGAAATCAGAGTGGGGAATCAGAGGCGGGGAATCAGATATGGGGAAACAGAGGCGGGGAATCAGAAGCGGGGAAACAGAGGCGGGGAATCAGATATGGGGAATCAGAGGTGGGGAATCAGAGGTTGGGAATAAGAGGCAGGGAATCAGACGCGGGGAATCAGAGGCGGGGAATCAGAGGCAGGGAATCGGATATGGGGAATCAGAGATGGGGAATCAGAGACAGGGAATCAGAGGCAGGGAATCAGATGTGGGGAATCAGAGTCGGTGAATCAGATATGGGGAAACAGAGGCGGGGAATCAGAGGCGGGGAAACAGAGGCGGAGAATCAGATATAGGGAATCATAGGTGGGGAATCATAGGTTGGGAATCCGAGGCAGGGAATCAGACGCGGGGAATCAGAGGCGGGGAATCAGAGGCAGGGAATCGGATGTGCGGAATCAGAGATGGGGAATCAGAGGTGGGGAATCAGAGTCCGGGGAAACAGCGGCGGGGTATCAGATATGGGGAATCAGAGACGGCGAATCAAAGACAGGGAATCAGAGGCAGGGAATCAGAGGCGGGGAAACAGAGGCGGAGAATCAGATATAGGGAATCAGAGGTGGGGAATCATAGGTTGGGAATCAGAGGCAGGGAATCAGACGCGGGGAATCAGAGGCGGGGAATCAGAGGCAGGGAATCGGATGTGCGGAATCTGAGATGGGGAATCTGAGGTGGGGAATCAGAGTCCGGGAATCAGATATGGGGAAACAGAGGCGGGGAATCAGAGGCGGGGAAACAGAGGCGGGGAGTCAGATATGGGGAATCAGAGGTGGGGAATCAGAGGTTGGGAATCATATATGGGGAATCAGAGGCGGGGAATCAAAGGCGGGGAAACAGAGGCGGGGAATCAGATATGGGGAATCAGAGGAAGCGAATCAGAGTCAGTGAATTAGAGATGGGGAATCAGAGGCGGGGTATCAGAGGCGGCCAATCAGAGGCGGGGACTCAGGGGCGGGGAATCAGTGGCAGGGAATCAGTGGCAGGGAATCAGAGGCTGGGAATCAGCGGCCGGGAATCAGATTCCGGGAATAAGAGGACTGGAAATCAGAGATGGGGAATCAGAGTTGGGGTATCAGAGTTGGGGAATCAGAGGCTGGGAATCAGATATGGGGAATCAGAGGAGGGGAATCAGAGGCGGGGAAACAGAGGCAGGGAATCAGAGGCGGGGAATCAGAGATGGGGAATTAGAGGCAGGGCATCAGAGGCAGGGAATCAGACGTGAGCAATCAGAGGCGGGGAATCAGAGCTGGGGAATCAGAGGCGGGAAATCAGAGTTGGGGAATCAGAGGCGGGAAATCAGATATGGGGAAACAGAGGCGGGGAATCAGAAGCGGGGAAACAGAGGCGGGGAATCAGATATGGGGAATCAGAGGTGGGGAATCAGAGGTTGGGAATCAGAGGCAGGGAATCAGATGCGGGGAATCAGAGGCAGGGAATCAGAGGCAGGGAATCAGAGGCAGGGAATCAGATGTGGGGAATCAGAGATGGGGAATCAGAGGCAGGGAATCAGAATCAGAAGCGGTGAATCAGAGGTGGGGAATCAGAGGCAGGGAATCAGACGTGGGGAACCAGAGGCGGGGATTCATAGCTGACGAATCAGGGGTGGGGAATCAGAGGTGTGGAATCAGAGGCTGGGAATCAGATATGTGGAATCAGAGGCGGGGAATCAGAGGCGGAGAAACAGAGGCGGGGAATCAGATATGGGGAATCAGAGGTGGGGAATCAGAGGTTGTGAATCAGAGATGGGTAATCAGAGTTGGGAATCAGAGGCGGGGAATCAGATATGGGGAATCAGAGGCGGGGAATCAGAGGCGGGGAAACAGAGGCGGGGAATCAGATATGGGAAATCAGAGGTGGGGAATCTGGGGCGGGGAGTCTGTGGCAGGGAATCAGAGGAGGGGAATCAGACGCGGGGAATCAGAGGCAGGGAATCATACACGGGGAATCAGAGGCGGGGAATCAGTGATGGGGAATCAGAAGCCGGGAATCAGAGATGGGGAATCAGAGGCGGCGAATCCGATATGGGGAATCAGAGGCGGGGAATCAGATATGGGGAATCAGAGGAGGCGAATCAGAGACAGTGTATTAGAGATGGGGAATCAGAGGCGGGGTATCAGAGGCGACCAATCAGAGGCGGGGAAACAGAGGCGGGTAATCAGATATGGGGAATCAGAGGTGGGGAATCAGGGGCGGGGATTCAGTGGCAGGGAATCAGACGCTGGGAATCAGAGGCCGGGAATCAGATGCCGGGAATAAGAGGACTGGGAATCAGAGATGGGGAAGCAGAGGCGGGGTATCAGAGCTGGGGAATCAGAGGCGGGGAGTCAGATATGGGGAATCAGAGGCGGGGAATCAGAGGCGGGGAAACAGAGGCGAGGAATCGTAGGCGGGGAATCAGAGGCAGGGAATCAGACACGGGGTATCAGAGGCGGGGAATCAGAGATGGGGAATCAGAGGCGGGGCATCAGAGGCAGGGAATCAGATTCGAGGAATCAGAGGCGGGGAATCAGAGGTGGGGAATCAGAGGCGGGAAATCAGAGTGGGGAATCAGAGGCGGGGAATCAGATATGGGGAAACAGAGGCGGGGAATCAGAAGCGGGGAAACAGAGGCGGGGAATCAGATATGGGGAATCAGAGGTGGGGAATCAGAGGTTGGGAATAAGAGGCAGGGAATCAGACGCGGGGAATCAGAGGCGGGGAATCAGAGGCAGGGAATCGGATATGGGGAATCAGAGATGGGGAATCAGAGACAGGGAATCAGAGGCAGGGAATCAGATGTGGGGAATCAGAGTCGGTGAATCAGATATGGGGAAACAGAGGCGGGGAATCAGAGGCGGGGAAACAGAGGCGGAGAATCAGATATAGGGAATCATAGGTGGGGAATCATAGGTTGGGAATCCGAGGCAGGGAATCAGACGCGGGGAATCAGAGGCGGGGAATCAGAGGCAGGGAATCGGATGTGCGGAATCAGAGATGGGGAATCAGAGGTGGGGAATCAGAGTCCGGGGAAACAGCGGCGGGGAATCAGATATGGGGAATCAGAGACGGCGAATCAAAGACAGGGAATCAGAGGCAGGGAATCAGATGTGGGGAATCAGAGGCGGCGAATCAGATATGGGGAAACAGAGGCGGGGAATCAGAGGCGGGGAAACAGAGGCGGAGAATCAGATATAGGGAATCAGAGGTGGGGAATCATAGGTTGGGAATCAGAGGCAGGGAATCAGACGCGGGGAATCAGAGGCGGGGAATCAGATATGGGGAAACAGAGGCGGGGAATCAGAGGCGGGGAAACAGAGGCGGGGAGTCAGATATGGGGAATCAGAGGTGGGGAATCAGAGGTTGGGAATCATATATGGGGAATCAGAGGCGGGGAATCAAAGGCGGCCAATCAGAGGCGGGGAAACAGAGGCGGGGAATCAGATATGGGGAATCAGAGGTGGGGACTCAGGGGCGGGGAATCAGTGGCAGGGAATCAGTGGCAGGGAATCAGAGGCTGGGAATCAGCGGCCGGGAATCAGATTCCGGGAATAAGAGGACTGGAAATCAGAGATGGGGAATCAGAGGTGGGGAATCAGAGTTGGGGAATCAGAGGCTGGGAATCAGATATGGGGAATCAGAGGAGGGGAATCAGAGGCGGGGAAACAGAGGCGGGGAATCAGAGGCGGGGAATCAGAGATGGGGAATCAGAGGCAGGGCATCAGAGGCAGGGAATCAGACGTGAGCAATCAGAGGCGGGGAATCAGAGCTGGGGAATCAGAGGCGGGAAATCAGAGTTGGGGAATCAGAGGCGGGAAATCTGATATGGGGAAACAGAGGCGGGGAATCAGAAGCGGGGAAACAGAGTCGGGGAATCAGATATGGGGAATCAGAGGTGGGGAATCAGAGGTTGGGAATCAGAGGCAGGGAATCAGACGCGGGGAATCAGAGGCAGGGAATCAGAGGCAGGGAATCGGATGTGTGGAATCAGAGATGGGGAATCAGAGGTGGGGAAACAGAGGCGGGGAATCAGAGGCGGGGAAACAGAGGCGGGGAATCAGATATGGGGAATCTGAGTTGGGGAATCAGAGGTTGGGAATCAGAGGCGGGGAATCAGAGGCGGGGAATCAGAGACAGGGAATCAGAGGCAGGGAATCAGATGTGGGGAATCAGAGATGGGGAATCAGAGGCAGGGAATCATATATGGGGAATCAGAGGCGGGGAATCAAATGCGGGGAAACAGAGGCGGGGAATCAGATATGGGGAATCAGAGGAAGCGAATCAGAGTCAGTGATTTAGAGATGGGGAATCAGAGGCGGGGAATCAGAGGCAGGGAATCAGACGCGGGGAATCAGAGGCGGGGAATCAGAGCTGGGGAAATCAGAGGCGGGGAATCAATGTTGGGGATCAGAGGCGGGGAATCAGATATGGGGAATCAGAGGCGGGGAATCAGAGGCGGGGAATCAGAGACAGGGAATCAGAGGCAGGGAATCAGATGTGGGGAATCAGAGGCGGGGAATCAGAGATGGGGAATCAGAGCGGGGAATCAGAGGCAGGGAATCAGACGCGGGGAATCAGAGGCGGGGAATCAGAGATGGGGAATAACAGGCTGGGAATCAGAGTCTGTGAATCAGAAGCAGGGAATCAGATGCGGGGAATCAGAGGCGGGGAATGAGAGGTGGGGAATCAGAGTCCAGGAATCAGAGATGGTGAATCAGAGGAGGGGAATCAGAGGCGGGGAAACATAGGTGGGGAATCAGATATGGGGAATCAGAGGTGGGGAATCAGAGGCGGTGAATTAGAGATGGGGAATCAGAGGCTGTGAATCAGAGGCAGGAAATCAGACACGGGGAATAGGAGGCGGGGAATCATAGGCAGTGAATCAGAGCTGGGGAATCAGAGGTTGGGAATCAGAGGCGGGGAATCAGAGGCGGGGAATCAGAGACAGGGAATCAGAGGCAGGGAATCATATGTGGGGAATCAGAGATGGGGAATCAGAGGCAGGGAATCAGAATCAGAAGCGGGGAATAAGAGGCGGGGAATCAGAGGCCGGGAATCACAGGCCGGGAATCAGAGGCCGGGAATCAGAGGTGGGGAATCAGAGGCAGGGAATCAGACGTGGGGAACCAGAGGCGGGGATTCATAGCTGACGAATCAGGGGCGGGGAATCAGAGTTGGGGAATCAGAGGTGGGGAATCAGAGGTTGTGAATCAGAGATGGGGAATCAGAGGCGGGGAATCAGAGGCGGGGAATCAGAGCTGGGGAATCAGAGGCGGGGAATCAGACGTGGGGAACCAGAGGCGGGGATTCATAGCTGACGAATCAGGGGTGGGGAATCAGATGTGTGGAATCAGAGGCTGGGAATCAAATATGGGGAATCAGAGGCGGGGAATCAGAGGCGGGGAAACAGAGGCGGGGAATCAGATATGGGGAATCAGAGGTGGGGAATCAGAGGTTGTGAATCAGAGATGGGGAATCAGAGGCGGGGAATCAGAGGCAGGGAATCAGACGCGGGGAATCAGAGGCGGGGAATCAGAGCTGGGGAATCAGAGGCGGGGAATCAGTGTTGAGGATCAGAGGCGGGGAATCAGATATGGGGAATCAGAGGCGGGGAATCAGAGGCGGGGAATCAGAGACAGGGAATCAGAGGCAGGGAATCAGATGTGGGGAATGAGAGGCGGGGAATCAGAGATGGGGAATCAGAGCGGGGAATCAGAGGCAGGGAATCAGACGCGGGGAATCAGAGGCGGGGAATCAGAGATGGGGAATAACAGGCTGGGAATCAGAGTTGGGGTATCAGAGGCGGGGAATCAGATATGGGGAAAAAGAGGCGGGGATTCTGAGGCGGGGAAACAGAGGCGGGGAAACAGATATGGGGAAACAGAGGCGCGGAATCAGAGGCGGGGAAATGAGGCGGGGAATCAGATATGGGGAATCAGAGGTGGGGAATCAGAGGTTGAGAATCAGAGGCAGGGAATCAGAGGCTGTGAATCAGAGGCAGGGAATCAGATGCGGGGAATCAGAGGCGGGGAATGAGAGGTGGGGAATCAGAGTCCAGGAATCAGAGATGGTGAATCAGAGGAGGGGAATCAGAGGCGGGGAAACATAGGTGGGGAATCAGATATGGGGAATCAGAGGTGGGGAATCAGAGGCGGTGAATTAGAGATGGGGAATCAGAGGCTGTGAATCAGAGGCAGGAAATCAGACACGGGGAATAGGAGGCGGGGAATCATAGGCAGTGAATCAGAGCTGGGGAATCAGAGGTTGGGAATCAGAGGCGGGGAATCAGAGGCGGGGAATCAGAGACAGGGAATCAGAGGCAGGGAATCAGATGTGGGGAATCAGAGATGGGGAATCAGAGGCAGGGAATCAGAATCAGAAGTGGGGAATAAGAGGCGGGGAATCAGAGGCTGGGAATCACAGGCCGGGAATCAGAGGCCGGGAATCAGAGGTGGGGAATCAGAGGCAGGGAATCAGACGTGGGGAACCAGAGGCGGGGATTCATAGCTGACGAATCAGGGGCGGGGAATCAGAGTTGGGGAATCAGAGGTGGGGAATCAGAAGTTGTGAATCAGAGATGGGGAATCAGAGGCGGGGAATCAGAGGCAGGGAATCAGACGCGGGGAATCAGAGGCGGTGAATCAGAGCTGGGGAATCAGAGGTGGGGAATCAGACGTGGGGAACCAGAGGCGGGGATTCATAGCTGACGAATCAGGGGCGGGGAATCAGAGGTGTGGAATCAGAGGCTGGGAATCAGATATGGGGAATCAGAGGCGGGGAATCAGAGGCGGGGAAACAGAGGTGGGGAATCAGATATGGGGAATCAGAGGTGGGGAATCAGAGGTTGTGAATCAGAGATGGGGAATCAGAGGGGGGGAATCAGAGGCAGGGAATCAGACGCGGGGAATCAGAGCCGGGGAATCAGAGCTGGGGAATCAGAGGCGGGGAATCAGAGTTGGGGATCAGAGGCGGGGAATCAGATATGGGGAATCAGAGGCAGGGAATCAGAGGCGGGGAAACAGAGGCGGGGAATCAGATATGGGGAATCAAGGTGGGGAATCAGGGGCGGGGAGTCTGTGGCAGGGAATCAGAGGAGGGGAATCAGAGGCAGGGAATCAGAGGCAGGGAATCATACACGGGGAATCAGAGGCGGGGAATCAGAGATGGGGAATCAGAAGCCGGGAATCAGAGGTGGGGATTCAGAATCCGGGAATCAGAGATGGGGAATCAGAGGCGGCGAATCCGATATGGGGAATCAGAGGCGGGGAATCAGATATGGGGAATCAGAGGAGGCGAATCAGAGGCAGTGAATTAGAGATGGGGAATCAGAGGCGGGGTATCAGAGGCGACCAATCAGAGGCGGGGAAACAGAGGCGGGGAATCATATATGGGGAATCAGAGGTGGGGAATCAGGGGCGGGGATTCAGTGGCAGGGAATCAGAGGCTGGGAATCAGAGGCCGGGAATCAGATGCCAGGAATAAGAGGACTGGGAATCAGAGATGGGGAATCAGAGGCGGGGTATCAGAGTTGGGGAATGAGAGGCGGGGAGTCAGATATGGGGAATCAGAGGCGGGGAATCAGAGGCGGGGAAACAGAGGCGAGGAATCGTAGGCGGGGAATCAGAGGCAGGGAATCAGACACGGGGAATCAGAGGCGGGGAATCAGAGGTTGAGAATCAGAGGCAGGGAATCAGAGGCTGTGAATCAGAAGCAGGGAATCAGATGCGGGGAATCAGAGGCGGGGAATGAGAGGTGGGGAATCAGAGTCCAGGAATCAGAGATGGTGAATCAGAGGAGGGGAATCAGAGGCGGGGAAACATAGGTGGGGAATCAGATATGGGGAATCAGAGGTGGGGAATCAGAGGCGGTGAATTAGAGATGGGGAATCAGAGGCTGTGAATCAGAGGCAGGAAATCAGACACGGGGAATAGGAGGCGGGGAATCAGAGGCAGTGAATCAGAGCTGGGGAATCAGAGGTTGGGAATCAGAGGCGGGGAATCAGAGGCGGGGAATCAGAGACAGGGAATCAGAGGCAGGGAATCAGATGTGGGGAATCAGAGATGGGGAATCAGAGGCAGGGAATCAGTATCAGAAGCGGTGAATCAGAGGCGGGGAATCAGAGGCCGGGAATCACAGGCCGGGAATCTGAGGCCGGGAATCAGAGGTGGGGAATCAGAGGCAGGGAATCAGACGTGGGGAACTAGAGGCGGGGATTCATAGCTGACGAATCAGGGGCGGGCAATCAGAGGTGTGGAATCAGAGGCTGGGAATCAGATATGGGGAATCAGAGGGGCGAATCAGAGGCGGGGAAACAGAGGCGGGGAATCAGATATGGGGAATCAGAGGTTGGGAATCAGAGGTTGTGAATCAGAGATGGGGAATCAGAGGCAGGGAATAAGAGGCAGGGAATCAGACGCGGGGAATAGGAGGCGGGGAATCAGAGGCAGTGAATCAGAGCTGGGGAATCAGAGGTTGGGAATCAGAGGCGGGGAATCAGAGGCGGGGAATCAGAGACAGGGAATCAGAGGCAGGGAATCAGATGTGGGGAATCAGAGATGGGGAATCAGAGGCAGGGAATCAGTATCAGAAGCGGTGAATCAGAGGCGGGGAATCAGAGGCCGGGAATCACAGGCCGGGAATCTGAGGCCGGGAATCAGAGGTGGGGAATCAGAGGCAGGGAATCAGACGTGGGGAACCAGAGGCGGGGATTCATAGCTGACGAATCAGGGGCGGGCAATCAGAGGTGTGGAATCAGAGGCTGGGAATCAGATATGGGGAATCAGAGGGGCGAATCAGAGGCGGGGAAACAGAGGCGGGGAATCAGATATGGGGAATCAGAGGTTGGGAATCAGAGGTTGTGAATCAGAGATGGGGAATCAGAGGCAGGGAATAAGAGGCAGGGAATCAGACGCGGGGAATCAGAGGTGGGGAATCAGAGCTGGGGAATCAGAGGCGGGGAATCAGACGTGGGAAACCAGAGGCGGGGATTCATAGCTGACGAATCAGGGGCGGGGAATCAGAGGTGTGGAATCAGAGGCTGGGAATCAGATATGGGGAATCAGAGGCGGGGAATCAGAGGCGGGGAAACAGAGGCGGGGAATCAGATATGGGGAATCAGAGGTGGGGAATCAGAGGTTGTGAATCCGAGATGGGGAATCAGAGGCGGGGAATCAGAGGCAGGGAATCAGACGCGGGGAATCAGAGGCGGGGAATCAGAGCTGGGGAATCAGAGGCGGGGAATCAGAGTTGGGGATCAGAGGCGGGGAATCAGATATGGGGAATCAGAGGTGGGGAATCAGAGGCGGGGAAACAGAGGCGGGGAATCAGATATGGGGAATCAGAGGTGGGGAATCAGGGGCGGGGAGTCTGTGGCAGGGAATCAGAGGAGGGGAATCAGAGGCGGGGAATCAGAGGCAGGGAATCATACACGGGGAATCAGAGGCGGGGAATCAGAGATGGGGAATCAGAAGCCGGGAATCAGAGATGGGGAATCAGAGGCGGTGAATCCGATATGGGGAATCAGAGGCGGGGAATCAGATATGGGGAATCAGAGGAGGCGAATCAGAGACAGTGAATTAGAGATGGGGAATCAGAGGCGGGCTATCAGAGGCGACCAATCAGAAACGGGGAAACAGAGGCGGTTAATCAGATATGGGGAATCAGAGGTGGGGAATCAGGGGCGGGGATTCAGTGGCAGGGAATCAGAGGCTGGGAATCAGAGGCCGGGAATCAGATGCCGGGAATAAGTGGACTGGGAATCAGAGATGGGGAAGCAGAGGCGGGGTATCAGAGGCAGGGAATCAGACGCGGGGAATCAGAGGCTGGGAATCACAGGCCGGGAATCAGAGGCCGGGAATCAGAGGGGGGGAATCAGAGGCAGGGAATCAGACGTGGGGAACCAGAGGCGGGGATTCATAGCTGACGAATCAGGGGCGGGGAATCAGAGTTGGGGAATCAGAGGTGGGGAATCAGAAGTTGTGAATCAGAGATGGGGAATCAGAGGCGGGGAATCAGAGGCAGGGAATCAGACGCGGGGAATCAGAGGCGGTGAATCAGAGCTGGGGAATCAGAGGCGGGGAATCAGACGTGGGGAACCAGAGGCGGGGATTCATAGCTGACGAATCAGGGGCGGGGAATCAGAGGTGTGGAATCAGAGGCTGGGAATCAGATATGGGGAATCAGAGGCGGGGAATCAGAGGCGGGGAAACAGAGGTGGGGAATCAGATATGGGGAATCAGAGGTGGGGAATCAGAGGTTGTGAATCAGAGATGGGGAATCAGAGGCGGGGAATCAGAGGCAGGGAATCAGACGCGGGGAATCAGAGCCGGGGAATCAGAGCTGGGGAATCAGAGGCGGGGAATCAGAGTTGGGGATCAGAGGCGGGGAATCAGATATGGGGAATCAGAGGCGGGGAATCAGAGGCGGGGAAACAGAGGCGGGGAATCAGATATGGGGAATCAAGGTGGGGAATCAGGGGCGGGGAGTCTGTGGCAGGGAATCAGAGGAGGGGAATCAGAGGCAGGGAATCAGAGGCAGGGAATCATACACGGGGAATCAGAGGCGGGGAATCAGAGATGGGGAATCAGAAGCCGGGAATCAGAGGTGGGGAATCAGAATCCGGGAATCAGAGATGGGGAATCAGAGGCGGCGAATCCGATATGGGGAATCAGAGGCGGGGAATCAGATATGGGGAATCAGAGGAGGCGAATCAGAGGCAGTGAATTAGAGATGGGGAATCAGAGGCGGGGTATCAGAGGCGACCAATCAGAGGCGGGGAAACAGAGGCGGGGAATCATATATGGGGAATCAGAGGTGGGGAATCAGGGGCGGGGATTCAGTGGCAGGGAATCAGAGGCTGGGAATCAGAGGCCGGGAATCAGATGCCGGGAATAAGAGGACTGGGAATCAGAGATGGGGAATCAGAGGCGGGGTATCAGAGTTGGGGAATCAGAGGCGGGGAGTCAGATATGGGGAATCAGAGGCGGGGAATCAGAGGCGGGGAAACAGAGGCGAGGAATCGTAGGCGGGGAATCAGAGGCAGGGAATCAGACACGGGGAATCAGAGGCGGGGAATCAGAGGTTGAGAATCAGAGGCAGGGAATCAGAGGCTGTGAATCAGAAGCAGGGAATCAGATGCGGGGAATCAGAGGCGGGGAATGAGAGGTGGGGAATCAGAGTCCAGGAATCAGAGATGGTGAATCAGAGGAGGGGAATCAGAGGCGGGGAAACATAGGTGGGGAATCAGATATGGGGAATCAGAGGTGGGGAATCAGAGGCGGTGAATTAGAGATGGGGAATCAGAGGCTGTGAATCAGAGGCAGGAAATCAGACACGGGGAATAGGAGGCGGGGAATCAGAGGCAGTGAATCAGAGCTGGGGAATCAGAGGTTGGGAATCAGAGATGGGGAATCAGAGGCGGTGAATCCGATATGGGGAATCAGAGGCGGGGAATCAGATATGGGGAATCAGAGGAGGCGAATCAGAGACAGTGAATTAGAGATGGGGAATCAGAGGCGGGCTATCAGAGGCGACCAATCAGAAACGGGGAAACAGAGGCGGGTAATCAGATATGGGGAATCAGAGGTGGGGAATCAGGGGCGGGGATTCAGTGGCAGGGAATCAGAGGCTGGGAATCAGAGGCCGGGAATCAGATGCCGGGAATAAGAGGACTGGGAATCAGAGATGGGGAAGCAGAGGCGGGGTATCAGAGGCAGGGAATCAGACGCGGGGAATCAGAGGCTGGGAATCACAGGCCGGGAATCAGAGGCCGGGAATCAGAGGGGGGGAATCAGAGGCAGGGAATCAGACGTGGGGAACCAGAGGCGGGGATTCATAGCTGACGAATCAGGGGCGGGGAATCAGAGTTGGGGAATCAGAGGTGGGGAATCAGAAGTTGTGAATCAGAGATGGGGAATCAGAGGCGGGGAATCAGAGGCAGGGAATCAGACGCGGGGAATCAGAGGCGGTGAATCAGAGCTGGGGAATCAGAGGCGGGGAATCAGACGTGGGGAACCAGAGGCGGGGATTCATAGCTGACGAATCAGGGGCGGGGAATCAGAGGTGTGGAATCAGAGGCTGGGAATCAGATATGGGGAATCAGAGGCGGGGAATCAGAGGCGGGGAAACAGAGGTGGGGAATCAGATATGGGGAATCAGAGGTGGGGAATCAGAGGTTGTGAATCAGAGATGGGGAATCAGAGGCGGGGAATCAGAGGCAGGGAATCAGACGCGGGGAATCAGAGCCGGGGAATCAGAGCTGGGGAATCAGAGGCGGGGAATCAGAGTTGGGGATCAGAGGCGGGGAATCAGATATGGGGAATCAGAGGCGGGGAATCAGAGGCGGGGAAACAGAGGCGGGGAATCAGATATGGGGAATCAAGGTGGGGAATCAGGGGCGGGGAGTCTGTGGCAGGGAATCAGAGGAGGGGAATCAGAGGCAGGGAATCAGAGGCAGGGAATCATACACGGGGAATCAGAGGCGGGGAATCAGAGATGGGGAATCAGAAGCCGGGAATCAGAGGTGGGGAATCAGAATCCGGGAATCAGAGATGGGGAATCAGAGGCGGCGAATCCGATATGGGGAATCAGAGGCGGGGAATCAGATATGGGGAATCAGAGGAGGCGAATCAGAGGCAGTGAATTAGAGATGGGGAATCAGAGGCGGGGTATCAGAGGCGACCAATCAGAGGCGGGGAAACAGAGGCGGGGAATCATATATGGGGAATCAGAGGTGGGGAATCAGGGGCGGGGATTCAGTGGCAGGGAATCAGAGGCTGGGAATCAGAGGCCGGGAATCAGATGCCGGGAATAAGAGGACTGGGAATCAGAGATGGGGAATCAGAGGCGGGGTATCAGAGTTGGGGAATCAGAGGCGGGGAGTCAGATATGGGGAATCAGAGGCGGGGAATCAGAGGCGGGGAAACAGAGGCGAGGAATCGTAGGCGGGGAATCAGAGGCAGGGAATCAGACACGGGGAATCAGAGGCGGGGAATCAGAGGTTGAGAATCAGAGGCAGGGAATCAGAGGCTGTGAATCAGAAGCAGGGAATCAGATGCGGGGAATCAGAGGCGGGGAATGAGAGGTGGGGAATCAGAGTCCAGGAATCAGAGATGGTGAATCAGAGGAGGGGAATCAGAGGCGGGGAAACATAGGTGGGGAATCAGATATGGGGAATCAGAGGTGGGGAATCAGAGGCGGTGAATTAGAGATGGGGAATCAGAGGCTGTGAATCAGAGGCAGGAAATCAGACACGGGGAATAGGAGGCGGGGAATCAGAGGCAGTGAATCAGAGCTGGGGAATCAGAGGTTGGGAATCAGAGGCGGGGAATCAGAGGCGGGGAATCAGAGACAGGGAATCAGAGGCAGGGAATCAGATGTGGGGAATCAGAGATGGGGAATCAGAGGCAGGGAATCAGTATCAGAAGCGGTGAATCAGAGGCGGGGAATCAGAGGCCGGGAATCACAGGCCGGGAATCTGAGGCCGGGAATCAGAGGTGGGGAATCAGAGGCAGGGAATCAGACGTGGGGAACCAGAGGCGGGGATTCATAGCTGACGAATCAGGGGCGGGGAATCAGAGGTGTGGAATCAGAGGCTGGGAATCAGATATGGGGAATCAGAGGGTCGAATCAGAGGCGGGGAAACAGAGGCGGGGAATCAGATATGGGGAATCAGAGGTTGGGAATCAGAGGTTGTGAATCAGAGATGGGGAATCAGAGGCAGGGAATAAGAGGCAGGGAATCAGACGCGGGGAATCAGAGGTGGGGAATCAGAGCTGGGGAATCAGAGGCGGGGAATCAGACGTGGGAAACCAGAGGCGGGGATTCATAGCTGACGAATCAGGGGCGGGGAATCAGAGGTGTGGAATCAGAGGCTGGGAATCAGATATGGGGAATCAGAGGCGGGGAATCAGAGGCGGGGAAACAGAGGCGGGGAATCAGATATGGGGAATCAGAGGTGGGGAATCAGAGGTTGTGAATCCGAGATGGGGAATCAGAGGCGGGGAATCAGAGGCAGGGAATCAGACGCGGGGAATCAGAGGCGGGGAATCAGAGCTGGGGAATCAGAGGCGGGGAATCAGAGTTGGGGATCAGAGGCGGGGAATCAGATATGGGGAATCAGAGGTGGGGAATCAGAGGCGGGGAAACAGAGGCGGGGAATCAGATATGGGGAATCAGAGGTGGGGAATCAGGGGCGGGGAGTCTGTGGCAGGGAATCAGAGGAGGGGAATCAGAGGCGGGGAATCAGAGGCAGGGAATCATACACGGGGAATCAGAGGCGGGGAATCAGAGATGGGGAATCAGAAGCCGGGAATCAGAGATGGGGAATCAGAGGTGGTGAATCCGATATGGGGAATCAGAGGCGGGGAATCAGATATGGGGAATCAGAGGAGGCGAATCAGAGACAGTGAATTAGAGATGGGGAATCAGAGGCGGGCTATCAGAGGCGACCAATCAGAAACGGGGAAACAGAGGCGGGTAATCAGATATGGGGAATCAGAGGTGGGGAATCAGGGGCGGGGATTCAGTGGCAGGGAATCAGAGGCTGGGAATCAGAGGCCGGGAATCAGATGCCGGGAATAAGAGGACTGGGAATCAGAGATGTGGAAGCAGAGGCGGGGTATCAGAGTTGGGGAATCAGAGGCGGGGAGTCAGATATGGGGAATCAGAGGCGGGGAATCAGAGGCGGGGAAACAGAGGCGAGGAATCGTAGGCGGGGAATCAGAGGCAGGGAATCAGACACGGGGAATCAGAGGCGGGGAATCAGAGATGGGGAATCAGAGGCGGGGCATCAGAGGCAGGGAATCAGATGCGAGGAATCAGAGGCGGGGAATCAGAGGTGGGGAATCAGAGGCGGGAAATCAGAGTGGGGAATCAGAGGCGGGGAATCAGATATGGGGAAACAGAGGCGGGGAATCAGAAGCGGGGAAACAGAGGCGGGGAATCAGTTATGGGGAATCAGAGGTGGGGAATCGGAGGTTGGGAATAAGAGGCAGGGAATCAGACGCGGGGAATCAGAGGCGGGGAATCAGAGGCAGGGAATCGGATATGGGGAATCAGAGATGGGGAATCAGAGACAGGGAATCAGAGGCAGGGAATCAGATGTGGGGAATCAGAGTCGGTGAATCAGATATGGGGAAACAGAGGCGGGGAATCAGAGGCGGGGACACAGAGGCGGAGAATCAGATATAGGGAATCATAGGTGGGGAATCATAGGTTGGGAATCCGAGGCAGGGAATCAGACGCGGGGAATCAGAGGCGGGGAATCAGAAGCAGGGAATCGGATGTGCGGAATCAGAGATGGGGAATCAGAGGTGGGGAATCAGAGTCCGGGGAAACAGCGGCGGGGAATCAGATATGGGGAATCAGAGACGGCGAATCAAAGACAGGGAATCAGAGGCAGGGAATCAGATGTGGGGCATCAGAGGCGGCGAATCAGATATTGGGAAACAGAGGCGGGGAATCAGAGGCGGGGAAACAGAGGCGGAGAATCAGATATAGGGAATCAGAGGTGGGGAATCATAGGTTGGGAATCAGAGGCAGGGAATCAGACGCGGGGAATCAGAGGCGGGGAATCAGAGGCAGGGAATCGGATGTGCGGAATCTGAGATGGGGAATCTGAGGTGGGGAATCAGAGTCCGGGAATCAGATATGGGGAAACAGAGGCGGGGAATCAGAGGCGGGGAAACAGAGGCGGGGAGTCAGATATGGGGAATCAGAGGTGTGGAATCAGAGGTTGGGAATCATATATGGGGAATCAGAGGCGGGGAATCAAAGGCGGGGAAACAGAGGCGGGGAATCAGATATGGAGAATCAGAGGAAGCGAATCAGAGTCAGTGAATTAGAGATGGGGAATCAGAGGCGGGGTATCAGAGGCGGCCAATCAGAGGCGGGGAAACAGCGGCGGGGAATCAGATATGGGGAATCAGAGGTGGGGACTCAGGGGCGGGGAATCAGTGGCAGGGAATCAGACACGGGGAATCAGAGGCGGGGAATCAGAGGTTGAGAATCAGAGGCAGGGAATCAGAGGCTGTGAATCAGAAGCAGGGAATCAGATGCGGGGAATCAGAGGCGGGGAATGAGAGGTGGGGAATCAGAGTCCAGGAATCAGAGATGGTGAATCAGAGGAGGGGAATCAGAGGCGGGGAAACATAGGTGGGGAATCAGATATGGGGAATCAGAGGTGGGGAATCAGAGGCGGTGAATTAGAGATGGGGAATCAGAGGCTGTGAATCAGAGGCAGGAAATCAGACACGGGGAATAGGAGGCGGGGAATCAGAGGCAGTGAATCAGAGCTGGGGAATCAGAGGTTGGGAATCAGAGGCGGGGAATCAGAGGCGGGGAATCAGAGACAGGGAATCAGAGGCAGGGAATCAGATGTGGGGAATCAGAGATGGGGAATCAGAGGCAGGGAATCAGTATCAGAAGCGGTGAATCAGAGGCGGGGAATCAGAGGCCGGGAATCACAGGCCGGGAATCTGAGGCCGGGAATCAGAGGTGGGGAATCAGAGGCAGGGAATCAGACGTGGGGAACCAGAGGCGGGGATTCATAGCTGACGAATCAGGGGCGGGCAATCAGAGGTGTGGAATCAGAGGCTGGGAATCAGATATGGGGAATCAGAGGGGCGAATCAGAGGCGGGGAAACAGAGGCGGGGAATCAGATATGGGGAATCAGAGGTTGGGAATCAGAGGTTGTGAATCAGAGATGGGGAATCAGAGGCAGGGAATAAGAGGCAGGGAATCAGACGCGGGGAATAGGAGGCGGGGAATCAGAGGCAGTGAATCAGAGCTGGGGAATCAGAGGTTGGGAATCAGAGGCGGGGAATCAGAGGCGGGGAATCAGAGACAGGGAATCAGAGGCAGGGAATCAGATGTGGGGAATCAGAGATGGGGAATCAGAGGCAGGGAATCAGTATCAGAAGCGGTGAATCAGAGGCGGGGAATCAGAGGCCGGGAATCACAGGCCGGGAATCTGAGGCCGGGAATCAGAGGTGGGGAATCAGAGGCAGGGAATCAGACGTGGGGAACCAGAGGCGGGGATTCATAGCTGACGAATCAGGGGCGGGCAATCAGAGGTGTGGAATCAGAGGCTGGGAATCAGATATGGGGAATCAGAGGGGCGAATCAGAGGCGGGGAAACAGAGGCGGGGAATCAGATATGGGGAATCAGAGGTTGGGAATCAGAGGTTGTGAATCAGAGATGGGGAATCAGAGGCAGGGAATAAGAGGCAGGGAATCAGACGCGGGGAATCAGAGGTGGGGAATCAGAGCTGGGGAATCAGAGGCGGGGAATCAGACGTGGGAAACCAGAGGCGGGGATTCATAGCTGACGAATCAGGGGCGGGGAATCAGAGGTGTGGAATCAGAGGCTGGGAATCAGATATGGGGAATCAGAGGCGGGGAATCAGAGGCGGGGAAACAGAGGCGGGGAATCAGATATGGGGAATCAGAGGTGGGGAATCAGAGGTTGTGAATCCGAGATGGGGAATCAGAGGCGGGGAATCAGAGGCAGGGAATCAGACGCGGGGAATCAGAGGCGGGGAATCAGAGCTGGGGAATCAGAGGCGGGGAATCAGAGTTGGGGATCAGAGGCGGGGAATCAGATATGGGGAATCAGAGGTGGGGAATCAGAGGCGGGGAAACAGAGGCGGGGAATCAGATATGGGGAATCAGAGGTGGGGAATCAGGGGCGGGGAGTCTGTGGCAGGGAATCAGAGGAGGGGAATCAGAGGCGGGGAATCAGAGGCAGGGAATCATACACGGGGAATCAGAGGCGGGGAATCAGAGATGGGGAATCAGAAGCCGGGAATCAGAGATGGGGAATCAGAGGCGGTGAATCCGATATGGGGAATCAGAGGCGGGGAATCAGATATGGGGAATCAGAGGAGGCGAATCAGAGACAGTGAATTAGAGATGGGGAATCAGAGGCGGGCTATCAGAGGCGACCAATCAGAAACGGGGAAACAGAGGCGGGTAATCAGATATGGGGAATCAGAGGTGGGGAATCAGGGGCGGGGATTCAGTGGCAGGGAATCAGAGGCTGGGAATCAGAGGCCGGGAATCAGATGCCGGGAATAAGAGGACTGGGAATCAGAGATGGGGAAGCAGAGGCGGGGTATCAGAGGCAGGGAATCAGACGCGGGGAATCAGAGGCTGGGAATCACAGGCCGGGAATCAGAGGCCGGGAATCAGAGGGGGGGAATCAGAGGCAGGGAATCAGACGTGGGGAACCAGAGGCGGGGATTCATAGCTGACGAATCAGGGGTGGGGAATCAGAGTTGGGGAATCAGAGGTGGGGAATCAGAAGTTGTGAATCAGAGATGGGGAATCAGAGGCGGGGAATCAGAGGCAGGGAATCAGACGCGGGGAATCAGAGGCGGTGAATCAGAGCTGGGGAATCAGAGGCGGGGAATCAGACGTGGGGAACCAGAGGCGGGGATTCATAGCTGACGAATCAGGGGCGGGGAATCAGAGGTGTGGAATCAGAGGCTGGGAATCAGATATGGGGAATCAGAGGCGGGGAATCAGAGGCGGGGAAACAGAGGTGGGGAATCAGATATGGGGAATCAGAGGTGGGGAATCAGAGGTTGTGAATCAGAGATGGGGAATCAGAGGCGGGGAATCAGAGGCAGGGAATCAGACGCGGGGAATCAGAGCCGGGGAATCAGAGCTGGGGAATCAGAGGCGGGGAATCAGAGTTGGGGATCAGAGGCGGGGAATCAGATATGGGGAATCAGAGGCGGGGAATCAGAGGCGGGGAAACAGAGGCGGGGAATCAGATATGGGGAATCAAGGTGGGGAATCAGGGGCGGGGAGTCTGTGGCAGGGAATCAGAGGAGGGGAATCAGAGGCAGGGAATCAGAGGCAGGGAATCATACACGGGGAATCAGAGGCGGGGAATCAGAGATGGGGAATCAGAAGCCGGGAATCAGAGGTGGGGAATCAGAATCCGGGAATCAGAGATGGGGAATCAGAGGCGGCGAATCCGATATGGGGAATCAGAGGCGGGGAATCAGATATGGGGAATCAGAGGAGGCGAATCAGAGGCAGTGAATTAGAGATGGGGAATCAGAGGCGGGGTATCAGAGGCGACCAATCAGAGGCGGGGAAACAGAGGCGGGGAATCATATATGGGGAATCAGAGGTGGGGAATCAGGGGCGGGGATTCAGTGGCAGGGAATCAGAGGCTGGGAATCAGAGGCCGGGAATCAGATGCCGGGAATAAGAGGACTGGGAATCAGAGATGGGGAATCAGAGGCGGGGTATCAGAGTTGGGGAATCAGAGGCGGGGAGTCAGATATGGGGAATCAGAGGCGGGGAATCAGAGGCGGGGAAACAGAGGCGAGGAATCGTAGGCGGGGAATCAGAGGCAGGGAATCAGACACGGGGAATCAGAGGCGGGGAATCAGAGGTTGAGAATCAGAGGCAGGGAATCAGAGGCTGTGAATCAGAAGCAGGGAATCAGATGCGGGGAATCAGAGGCGGGGAATGAGAGGTGGGGAATCAGAGTCCAGGAATCAGAGATGGTGAATCAGAGGAGGGGAATCAGAGGCGGGGAAACATAGGTGGGGAATCAGATATGGGGAATCAGAGGTGGGGAATCAGAGGCGGTGAATTAGAGATGGGGAATCAGAGGCTGTGAATCAGAGGCAGGAAATCAGACACGGGGAATAGGAGGCGGGGAATCAGAGGCAGTGAATCAGAGCTGGGGAATCAGAGGTTGGGAATCAGAGGCGGGGAATCAGAGGCGGGGAATCAGAGACAGGGAATCAGAGGCAGGGAATCAGATGTGGGGAATCAGAGATGGGGAATCAGAGGCAGGGAATCAGTATCAGAAGCGGTGAATCAGAGGCGGGGAATCAGAGGCCGGGAATCACAGGCCGGGAATCTGAGGCCGGGAATCAGAGGTGGGGAATCAGAGGCAGGGAATCAGACGTGGGGAACCAGAGGCGGGGATTCATAGCTGACGAATCAGGGGCGGGGAATCAGAGGTGTGGAATCAGAGGCTGGGAATCAGATATGGGGAATCAGAGGGTCGAATCAGAGGCGGGGAAACAGAGGCGGGGAATCAGATATGGGGAATCAGAGGTTGGGAATCAGAGGTTGTGAATCAGAGATGGGGAATCAGAGGCAGGGAATAAGAGGCAGGGAATCAGACGCGGGGAATCAGAGGTGGGGAATCAGAGCTGGGGAATCAGAGGCGGGGAATCAGACGTGGGAAACCAGAGGCGGGGATTCATAGCTGACGAATCAGGGGCGGGGAATCAGAGGTGTGGAATCAGAGGCTGGGAATCAGATATGGGGAATCAGAGGCGGGGAATCAGAGGCGGGGAAACAGAGGCGGGGAATCAGATATGGGGAATCAGAGGTGGGGAATCAGAGGTTGTGAATCCGAGATGGGGAATCAGAGGCGGGGAATCAGAGGCAGGGAATCAGACGCGGGGAATCAGAGGCGGGGAATCAGAGCTGGGGAATCAGAGGCGGGGAATCAGAGTTGGGGATCAGAGGCGGGGAATCAGATATGGGGAATCAGAGGTGGGGAATCAGAGGCGGGGAAACAGAGGCGGGGAATCAGATATGGGGAATCAGAGGTGGGGAATCAGGGGCGGGGAGTCTGTGGCAGGGAATCAGAGGAGGGGAATCAGAGGCGGGGAATCAGAGGCAGGGAATCATACACGGGGAATCAGAGGCGGGGAATCAGAGATGGGGAATCAGAAGCCGGGAATCAGAGATGGGGAATCAGAGGCGGTGAATCCGATATGGGGAATCAGAGGCGGGGAATCAGATATGGGGAATCAGAGGAGGCGAATCAGAGACAGTGAATTAGAGATGGGGAATCAGAGGCGGGCTATCAGAGGCGACCAATCAGAAACGGGGAAACAGAGGCGGGTAATCAGATATGGGGAATCAGAGGTGGGGAATCAGGGGCGGGGATTCAGTGGCAGGGAATCAGAGGCTGGGAATCAGAGGCCGGGAATCAGATGCCGGGAATAAGAGGACTGGGAATCAGAGATGTGGAAGCAGAGGCGGGGTATCAGAGTTGGGGAATCAGAGGCGGGGAGTCAGATATGGGGAATCAGAGGCGGGGAATCAGAGGCGGGGAAACAGAGGCGAGGAATCGTAGGCGGGGAATCAGAGGCAGGGAATCAGACACGGGGAATCAGAGGCGGGGAATCAGAGATGGGGAATCAGAGGCGGGGCATCAGAGGCAGGGAATCAGATGCGAGGAATCAGAGGCGGGGAATCAGAGGTGGGGAATCAGAGGCGGGAAATCAGAGTGGGGAATCAGAGGCGGGGAATCAGATATGGGGAAACAGAGGCGGGGAATCAGAAGCGGGGAAACAGAGGCGGGGAATCAGTTATGGGGAATCAGAGGTGGGGAATCGGAGGTTGGGAATAAGAGGCAGGGAATCAGACGCGGGGAATCAGAGGCGGGGAATCAGAGGCAGGGAATCGGATATGGGGAATCAGAGATGGGGAATCAGAGACAGGGAATCAGAGGCAGGGAATCAGATGTGGGGAATCAGAGTCGGTGAATCAGATATGGGGAAACAGAGGCGGGGAATCAGAGGCGGGGACACAGAGGCGGAGAATCAGATATAGGGAATCATAGGTGGGGAATCATAGGTTGGGAATCCGAGGCAGGGAATCAGACGCGGGGAATCAGAGGCGGGGAATCAGAAGCAGGGAATCGGATGTGCGGAATCAGAGATGGGGAATCAGAGGTGGGGAATCAGAGTCCGGGGAAACAGCGGCGGGGAATCAGATATGGGGAATCAGAGACGGCGAATCAAAGACAGGGAATCAGAGGCAGGGAATCAGATGTGGGGCATCAGAGGCGGCGAATCAGATATTGGGAAACAGAGGCGGGGAATCAGAGGCGGGGAAACAGAGGCGGAGAATCAGATATAGGGAATCAGAGGTGGGGAATCATAGGTTGGGAATCAGAGGCAGGGAATCAGACGCGGGGAATCAGAGGCGGGGAATCAGAGGCAGGGAATCGGATGTGCGGAATCTGAGATGGGGAATCTGAGGTGGGGAATCAGAGTCCGGGAATCAGATATGGGGAAACAGAGGCGGGGAATCAGAGGCGGGGAAACAGAGGCGGGGAGTCAGATATGGGGAATCAGAGGTGGGGAATCAGAGGTTGGGAATCATATATGGGGAATCAGAGGCGGGGAATCAAAGGCGGGGAAACAGAGGCGGGGAATCAGATATGGAGAATCAGAGGAAGCGAATCAGAGTCAGTGAATTAGAGATGGGGAATCAGAGGCGGGGTATCAGAGGCGGCCAATCAGAGGCGGGGAAACAGAGGCGGGGAATCAGATATGGGGAATCAGAGGTGGGGACTCAGGGGCGGGGAATCAGTGGCAGGGAATCAGTGGCAGGGAATCAGAGGCTGGAATCAGCGGCCGGGAATCAGATTCCGGGAATAAGAGGACTGGAAATCAGAGATGGGGAATCAGAGGTGGGGAATCAGAGTTGGGGAATCAGAGGCTGGGAATCAGATATGGGGAATCAGAGGAGGGGAATCAGAGGCGGGGAAACAGAGGCGGGGAATCAGAGGCGGGGAATCAGAGATGGGGAATCAGAGGCAGGGCATCAGAGGCAGGGAATCAGACGTGAGCAATCAGAGGCGGGGAATCAGAGCTGGGGAATCAGAGGCGGGAAATCAGAGTTGGGGAATCAGAGGCGGGAAATCAGATATGGGGAAACAGAGGCGGGGAATCAGAAGCGGGGAAACAGAGGCGGGGAATCAGATATGGGGAATCAGAGGTGGGGAATCAGAGGTTGGGAAACAGAGGCAGGGAATCAGATGCGGGGAATCAGAGGCAGGGAATCAGAGGCAGGGAATCAGAGGCAGGGAATCAGATGTGGGGAATCAGAGATGGGGAATCAGAGGCAGGGAATCAGAATCAGAAGCGGTGAATCAGAGGTGGGGAATCAGAGGCAGGGAATCAGACGTGGGTAACCAGAGGCGGGGATTCATAGCTGACGAAACAGGGGTGGGGAATCAGAGGTGTGGAATCAGAGGCTGGGAATCAGATATGGGGAATCAGAGGCGGGGAATCAGAGGCGGAGAAACAGAGGCGGGGAATCAGATATGGGGAATCAGAGGTGGGGAATCAGAGGCAGGGAATCATACACGGGGAATCAGAGGCGGGGAATCAGAGATGGGGAATCAGAAGCCGGGAATCAGAGATGGGGAATCAGAGGCGGCGAATCCGATATGGGGAATCAGTGGCGGGGAATCAGATATGGGGAATCAGAGGAGGCGAATCAGAGACAGTGAATTAGAGATGGGGAATCAGAGGCGTGGTATCAGAGGCGACCAATCAGAGGCGGGGAAACAGAGGCGGGTAATCAGATATGGGGAATCAGAGGTGGGGAATCAGGGGCGGGGATTCAGTGGCAGGGAATCAGAGGCTGGGAATCAGAGGCCGGGAATCAGATGCCGGGAATAAGAGGACTGGGAATCAGAGATGGGGAAGCAGAGGCGGGGTATCAGAGTTGGGGAATCAGAGGCGGGGTGTCAGATATGGGGAATCAGAGGCGGGGAATCAGAGGCGGGGAAACAGAGGCGAGGAATCGTAGGCGGGGAATCAGAGGCAGGGAATCAGACACGGGGTATCAGAGGCGGGGAATCAGAGATGGGGAATCAGAGGTGGGGAATCAGGGGCGGGGTTTCAGTGGCAGGGAATCAGAGGCTGGGAATCAGAGGCCGGGAATCAGATGCCGGGAATAAGAGGACTGGGAATCAGAGATGGGGAAGCAGAGGCGGGGTATCAGAGTTGGGGAATCAGAGGCGGGGAGTCAGATATGGGGAATCAGAGGCGGGGAATCAGAGGCGGGGAAACAGAGGCGAGGAATCGTAGGCGGGGAATCAGAGGCAGGGAATCAGACACGGGGTATCAGAGGCGGGGAATCAGAGATGGGGAATCAGAGGTGGGGAATCAGGGGCGGGGATTCAGTGGCAGGGAATCAGAGGCTGGGAATCAGAGGCCGGGAATCAGATGCCGGGAATAAGAGGACTGGGAATCAGAGATGGGGAAGCAGAGGCGGGGTATCAGAGTTGGGGAATCAGAGGCGGGGAGTCAGATATGGGGTATCAGAGGCGGGGAATCAGAGGCGGGGAAACAGAGGCGAGGAATCGTAGGCGGGGAATCAGAGGCAGGGAATCAGACACGGGGTATCAGAGGCGGGGAATCAGAGATGGGGAATCAGAAGCGGGGCATCAGAGGCAGGGAATCAGATGCGAGGAATCAGAGGCGGGGAATCAGAGGTGGGGAATCAGAGGCGGGAAATCAGAGTGGGGAATCAGAGGCGGGGAATCAGATATGGGGAAACAGAGGCGGGGAATCAGAAGCGGGGAAACAGAGGCGGGGAATCAGATATGGGGAATCAGAGGTGGGGAATCAGAGGTTGGGAATAAGAGGCAGGGAATAAGACGCGGGGAATCAGAGGCGGGGAATCAGAGGCAGGGAATCGGATATGGGGAATCAGAGATGGGGAATCAGAGACAGGGAATCAGAGGCAGGGAATCAGATGTGGGGAATCAGAGTCGGTGAATCAGATATGGGGAAACAGAGGCGGGGAATCAGAGGCGGGGAAACAGAGGCGGAGAATCAGATATAGGGAATCATAGGTGGGGAGTCATAGGTTGGGAATCCGAGGCAGGGAATCAGACGCGGGGAATCAGAGGCGGGGAATCAGAGGCAGGGATTCGGATGTGCGGAATCAGAGATGGGGAATCAGAGGTGGGGAATCAGAGTCCGGGGAAACAGCGGCGGGGAATCAGATATGGGGAATCAGAGACGGCGAATCAAAGACAGGGAATCAGAGGCAGGGAATCAGATGTGGGGAATCAGAGGTGGCGAATCAGATATGGGGAAACAGAGGCGGGGAATCAGAGGCGGGGAAACAGAGGCGGAGAATCAGATATAGGGAATCAGAGGTGGGGAATCATAGGTTGGGAATCAGAGGCAGGGAATCAGACGCGGGGAATCAGAGGCGGGGAATCAGAGGCAGGGAATCGGATGTGCGGAATCTGAGATGGGGAATCTGAGGTGGGGAATCAGAGTCCGGGAATAAGATATGGGGAAACAGAGGCGGGGAATCAGAGGCGGGGAAACAGAGGCGGGGAGTCAGATATGGGGAATCAGAGGTGGGGAATCAGAGGTTGGGAATCATATATGGGGAATCAGAGGCGGGGAATCAAAGGCGGGGAAACAGAGGCGGGGAATCAGATATGGGGAATCAGAGGAAGCGAATCAGAGTCAGTGAATTAGAGATGGGGAATCAGAGGCGGGGTATCAGAGGCGGCCAATCAGAGGCGGGGAAACAGAGGCGGGGAATCAGATATGGGGAATCAGAGGTGGGGACTCAGGGGCGGGGAATCAGTGGCAGGGAATCAGTGGCAGGGAATCAGAGGCTAGGAATCAGCGGCCGGGAATCAGATTCCGGGAATAAGAGGACTGGAAATCAGAGATGGGGAATCAGAGGTGGGGAATCAGAGTTGGGGAATCAGAGGCTGGGAATCAGATATGGGGAATCAGAGGAGGGGAATCAGAGGCGGGGAAACAGAGGCGGGGAATCAGAGGCGGGGAATCAGAGATGAGGAATCAGAGGCAGGGCATCAGAGGCAGGGAATCAGACGTGAGCAATCAGAGGCGGGGAATCAGAGCTGGGGAATCAGAGGCGGGAAATCAGAGTTGGGGAATCAGAGGCGGGAAATCAGATATGGGGAAACAGAGGCGGGGAATCAGAAGCGGGGAAACAGAGGCGGGGAATCAGATATGGGGAATCAGAGGTGGGGAATCAGAGGTTGGGAATCAGAGGCAGGGAATCAGACGCGGGGAATCAGAGGCAGGGAATCAGAGGCAGGGAATCGGATGTGTGGAATCAGAGATGGGGAATCAGAGGTGGGGAATCAGAGTCCGGGAATCAGATATGTGGAAACAGAGGCGGGGAATCAGAGGCGGGGAAACAGAGGCGGGGAATCAGATATGGGGAATCTGAGTTGGGGAATCAGAGGTTGGGAATCAGAGGCGGGGAATCAGAGGCGGGGAATCAGAGGCGGGGAATCAGAGACAGGGAATCAGAGGCAGGGAATCAGATGTGGGGAATCAGAGATGGGGAATCAGAGGCAGGGAATCAGAATCAGAATCGGTGAATCAGAGGTGGGGAATCAGAGGCAGGGAATCAGACGTGGGGAACCAGAGGCGGGGATTCATAGCTGACGAATCAGGGGTGGGGAATCAGAGGTGTGGAATCAGAGGCTGGGAATCAGATATGGGGAATCAGAGGCGGGGAATCAGAGGCGGAGAAACAGAGGCGGGGAATCAGATATGGGGAATCAGAGGTGGGGAATCAGAGGTTGTGAATCAGAGATGGGGAATCAGAGGCGGGGAATCAGAGGCAGGGAATCAGACGCGGGGAATCAGAGGTGGGGAATCAGAGCTGGGGAATCAGAGGCGGGGAATCATAGTTGGGGATTCAGAGATGGGGAATCAGAGGCGGGGAATCCGATATGGGGAATCAGAGGCGGGGAATCAGAAGTGGGGAAACATAGGCGGGGAATCATATGGGGAATCAGAGGTGGCGAATCAGAGGCAGTGAATCAGCGATGGGGAAGCAGAGGTGGGGAATCAGATGTGATGAATCAGAGCTGGGGAATCAGAGGCGGGGATTCAGAGTTGGGGAATCAGAGGCGGGGAATCAGATATGGGGAAATAGAGGCTTGGAATCAGAGGCGGGGAAACAGACGCGGGGAATCAGATATGGGGAATCAGAGATGGGGAATCAGAGGTGGAGAATCAGACGCGGGGAATCAGAGGTGTTGAATCAGAGATGGGGAATCAGAGGCGGGGAATCAGAGGCAGGGAATCAGACGTGGGGAACCAGAGGAGGGGATTCATAACTGACGAATCAGGGGCGGGAAATCAGAGGTGTGGAATCAGAGGCTGGGAATCAGATATGGGGAATCAGAGGCGGGGAATCAGAGGCAGGGAATCAGACGCGGGGAATCAGAGGCAGGGAATCAGAGCTGGGGAATCAGAGGCGGGGAATCAGAGTTGGGGATCAGAGGCGGGGAATCAGATATGGGGAATCAGAGGTGGGGAATCAGAGGTTGTGAATCAGAGATGGGGAATCAGAGGCGGGGAATCAGAGGCAGGGAATCAGACGCGGGGAATCAGAGGCAGGGAATCAGAGCTGGGGAATCAGAGGCGGGGAATCAGAGTTGGGGATCAGAGGCGGGGAATCAGATATGGGGAATCAGAGGCGGGGAATCAGAGGCGTGGAAACAGAGGCAGGAAATCAGATATGGGGAATCAGAGGTTGGGAATCAGGGGCGGGGAATCTGTGGCAGGGAATCAGAGGCAGGGAATCAGATGTGGGGAATCAGAGGCGGGGAATCAGAGATGGGGAATCAGAGCGGGGAATCAGAGGCAGGGAATCAGACGCGGGGAATCAGAGCCGGGGAATCAGAGATGGGGAATAACAGGCTGGGAATCAGAGTTGGGGTAGCAGAGGCGGGGAATCAGATATGGGGAAAAAGAGGCGGGGATTCAGAGGCGGGGAAACAGAGGCGGGGAAACAGATATGGGGAAACAGAGGCGCGGAATCAGAGGCGGGGAAATGAGGCGGGGAATCAGATATGGGGAATCAGAGGCGGGGAATCAGAGGCGGGGAAACAGTGGCGGGGAATCAGATATGGGGAATCAGAGGTGGGAAATCAGGGGCGGGGAGTCTGTGGCAGGGAATCAGAGGAGGGGAATCAGAGGCGGGGAATCAGAGGCAGGGAATCATACACGGGGAATCAGAGGCGGGGAATCAGAGATGGGGAATCAGAAGCCGGGAATCAGAGATGGGGAATCAGAGGCGGCGAATCCGATATGGGGAATCAGTGGCGGGGAATCAGATATGGGGAATCAGAGGAGGCGAATCAGAGACAGTGAATTAGAGATGGGGAATCAGAGGCGTGGTATCAGAGGCGACCAATCAGAGGCGGGGAAACAGAGGCGGGTAATCAGATATGGGGAATCAGAGGTGGGGAATCAGGGGCGGGGATTCAGTGGCAGGGAATCAGAGGCTGGGAATCAGAGGCCGGGAATCAGATGCCGGGAATAAGAGGACTGGGAATCAGAGATGGGGAAGCAGAGGCGGGGTATCAGAGTTGGGGAATCAGAGGCGGGGAGTCAGATATGGGGAATCAGAGGCGGGGAATCAGAGGCGGGGAAACAGAGGCGAGGAATCGTAGGCGGGGAATCAGAGGCAGGGAATCAGACACGGGGTATCAGAGGCGGGGAATCAGAGATGGGGAATCAGAGGTGGGGAATCAGGGGCGGGGATTCAGTGGCAGGGAATCAGAGGCTGGGAATCAGAGGCCGGGAATCAGATGCCGGGAATAAGAGGACTGGGAATCAGAGATGGGGAAGCAGAGGCGGGGTATCAGAGTTGGGGAATCAGAGGCGGGGAGTCAGATATGGGGAATCAGAGGCGGGGAATCAGAGGCGGGGAAACAGAGGCGAGGAATCGTAGGCGGGGAATCAGAGGCAGGGAATCAGACACGGGGTATCAGAGGCGGGGAATCAGAGATGGGGAATCAGAGGTGGGGAATCAGGGGCGGGGATTCAGTGGCAGGGAATCAGAGGCTGGGAATCAGAGGCCGGGAATCAGATGCCGGGAATAAGAGGACTGGGAATCAGAGATGGGGAAGCAGAGGCGGGGTATCAGAGTTGGGGAATCAGAGGCGGGGAATCAGGTATGGGGTATCAGAGGCGGGGAATCAGAGGCGGGGAAACAGAGGCGAGGAATCGTAGGCGGGGAATCAGAGGCAGGGAATCAGACACGGGGTATCAGAGGCGGGTAATCAGAGATGGGGAATCAGAGGCGGGGCATCAGAGGCAGGGAATCAGATGCGAGGAATCAGAGGCGGGGAATCAGAGGTGGGGAATCAGAGGCGGGAAATCAGAGTGGGGAATCAGAGGCGGGGAATCAGATATGGGGAAACAGAGGCGGGGAATCAGAAGCGGGGAAACAGAGGCGGGGAATCAGATATGGGGAATCAGAGGTGGGGAATCAGAGGTTGGGAATAAGAGGCAGGGAATCAGACGCGGGGAATCAGAGGCGGGGAATCAGAGGCAGGGAATCGGATATGGGGATTCAGAGATGGGGAATCAGAGACAGGGAATCAGAGGCAGGGAATCAGATGTGGGGAATCAGAGTCGGTGAATCAGATATGGGGAAACAGAGGCGTGGAATCAGAGGCGGGGAAACAGAGGCGGAGAATCAGATATAGGGAATCATAGGTGGGGAATCATAGGTTGGGAATCCGAGGCAGGGAATCAGACGCGGGGAATCAGAGGCGGGGAATCAGAGGCAGGGAGTCGGATGTGCGGAATCAGAGATGGGGAATCAGAGGTGGGGAATCAGAGTCCGGGGAAACAGCGGCGGGGAATCAGATATGGGGAATCAGAGACGGCGAATCAAAGACAGGGAATCAGAGGCAGGGAATCAGATGTGGGGAATCAGAGGTGGCGAATCAGATATGGGGAAACAGAGGCGGGGAATCAGAGGCGGGGAAACAGAGGCGGAGAATCAGATATAGGGAATCAGAGGTGGGGAATCATAGGTTGGGAATCAGAGGCAGGGAATCAGACGCGGGGAATCAGAGGCGGGGAATCAGAGGCAGGGAATCGGATGTGCGGAATCTGAGATGGGGAATCTGAGGTGGGGAATCAGAGTCCGGGAATCAGATATGGGGAAACAGAGGCGGGGAATCAGAGGCGGGGAAACAGAGGCGGGGAGTCAGATATGGGGAATCAGAGGTGGGGAATCAGAGGTTGGGAATCATATATGGGGAATCAGAGGCGGGGAATCAAAGGCGGGGAAACAGAGGCGGGGAATCAGATATGGGGAATCAGAGGAAGCGAATCAGAGTCAGTGAATTAGAGATGGGGAATCAGAGGCGGGGTATCAGAGGCGGCCAATCAGAGGCGGGGAAACAGAGGCGGGGAATCAGATATGGGGAATCAGAGGTGGGGACTCAGGGGCGGGGAATCAGTGGCAGGGAATCAGTGGCAGGGAATCAGAGGCTAGGAATCAGCGGCCGGGAATCAGATTCCGGGAATAAGAGGACTGGAAATCAGAGATGGGGAATCAGAGGTGGGGAATCAGAGTTGGGGAATCAGAGGCTGGGAATCAGATATGGGGAATCAGAGGAGGGGAATCAGAGGCGGGGAAACAGAGGCGGGGAATCAGAGGCGGGGAATCAGAGATGGGGAATCAGAGGCAGGGCATCAGAGGCAGGGAATCAGACGTGAGCAATCAGAGGCGGGGAATCAGAGCTGGGGAATCAGAGGCGGGAAATCAGAGTTGGGGAATCAGAGGCGGGAAATCAGATATGGGGAAACAGAGGCGGGGAATCAGAAGCGGGAAAACAGAGGCGGGGAATCAGATATGGGGAATCAGAGGTGGGGAATCAGAGGTTGGGAATCAGAGGCAGGGAATCAGACGCGGGGAATCAGAGGCAGGGAATCAGAGGCAGGGAATCGGATGTGTGGAATCAGAGATGGGGAATCAGAGGTGGGGAATCAGAGTCCGGGAATCAGATATGGGGAAACAGAGGCGGGGAATCAGAGGCGGGGAAACAGAGGCGGGGAATCAGATATGGGGAATCTGAGTTGGGGAATCAGAGGTTGGGAATCAGAGGCGGGGAATCAGAGGCGGGGAATCAGAGACAGGGAATCAGAGGCAGGGAATCAGATGTGGGGAATCAGAGATGGGGAATCAGAGGCAGGGAATCAGAATCAGAAGCGGTGAATCAGAGGTGGGGAATCAGAGGCAGGGAATCAGACATGGGGAACCAGAGGCGGGGATTCATAGCTGACGAATCAGGGGTGGGGAATCAGAGGTGTGGAATCAGAGGCTGGGAATCAGATATGGGGAATCAGAGGCGGGGAATCAGAGGCGGAGAAACAGAGGCGGGGAATCAGATATGGGGAATCAGAGGTGGGGAATCAGAGGTTGTGAATCAGAGATGGGGAATCAGAGGCGGGGAATCAGAGGCAGGGAATCAGACGCGGGGAATCAGAGGTGGGGAATCAGAGCTGGGGAATCAGAGGCGGGGAATCATAGTTGGGGATTCAGAGATGGGGAATCAGAGGCGGGGAATCCGATATGGGGAATCAGAGGCGGGGAATCAGAAGTGGGGAAACATAGGCGGGGAATCATATGGGGAATCAGAGGTGGCGAATCAGAGGCAGTGAATCAGAGATGGGGAAGCAGAGGTGGGGAATCAGATGTGATGAATCAGAGCTGGGGAATCAGAGGCGGGGATTCAGAGTTGGGGAATCAGAGGCGGGGAATCAGATATGGGGAAACAGAGGCTTGGAATCAGAGGCGGGGAAACAGACGCGGGGAATCAGATATGGGGAATCAGAGATGGGGAATCAGAGGTGGGGAATCAGACGCGGGGAATCAGAGGTGTTGAATCAGAGATGGGGAATCAGAGGCGGGGAATCAGAGGCAGGGAATCAGACGTGGGGAACCAGAGGAGGGGATTCATAGCTGACGAATCAGGGGCGGGAAATCAGAGGTGTGGAATCAGAGGCTGGGAATCAGATATGGGGAATCAGAGGCGGGGAATCAGAGGCGGGAAATCAGAGGCGGGGAATCATATATGGGGAATCAGAGGTGGGGAATCAGAGGTTGTGAATCAGAGATGGGGAATCAGAGGCGGGGAATCAGAGGCAGGGAATCAGACGCGGGGAATCAGAGGCGGGGAATCAGAGCTGGGGAATCAGAGGCGGGGAATCAGAGTTGGGGATCAGAGGCGGGGAATCAGATATGGGGAATCAGAGGCGGGGAATCAGAGGCGTGGAAACAGAGGCAGGAAATCAGATATGGGGAATCAGAGGTTGGGAATCAGGGGCGGGGAATCTGTGGCAGGGAATCAGAGGCAGGGAATCAGATGTGGGGAATCAGAGGCGGGGAATCAGAGATGGGGAATCAGAGCGGGGAATCAGAGGCAGGGAATCAGACGCGGGGAATCAGAGGCGGGGAATCAGAGATGGGGAATAACAGGCTGGGAATCAGAGTTGGGGAAGCAGAGGCGGGGAATCAGATATGGGGAAAAAGAGGCGGGGATTCAGAGGCGGGGAAACAGAGGCGGGGAAACAGATATGGGGAAACAGAGGCGCGGAATCAGAGGCGGGGAAATGAGGCGGGGAATCAGATATGGGGAATCAGAGGCGGGGAATCAGAGGCGGGGAAACAGAGGCGGGGAATCAGATATGGGGAATCAGAGGTGGGGAATCAGGGGCGGGGAGTCTGTGGCAGGGAATCAGAGGAGGGGAATCAGAGGTGGGGAATCAGAGGCAGGGAATCATACACGGGGAATCAGAGGCGGGGAATCAGAGATGGGGAATCAGAAGCCGGGAATCAGAGATGGGGAATCAGAGGCGGCGAATCCGATATGGGGAATCAGTGGCGGGGAATCAGATATGGGGAATCAGAGGAGGCGAATCAGAGACAGTGAATTAGAGATGGGGAATCAGAGGCGTGGTATCAGAGGCGACCAATCAGAGGCGGGGAAACAGAGGCGGGTAATCAGATATGGGGAATCAGAGGTGGGGAATCAGGGGCGGGGATTCAGTGGCAGGGAATCAGAGGCTGGGAATCAGAGGCCGGGAATCAGATGGGGGGAATAAGAGGACTGGGAATCAGAGATGGGGAAGCAGAGGCGGGGTATCAGAGTTGGGGAATCAGAGGCGGGGAGTCAGATATGGGGAATCAGAGGCGGGGAATCAGAGGCGGGGAAACAGAGGCGAGGAATCGTAGGCGGGGAATCAGAGGCAGGGAATCAGACACGGGGTATCAGAGGCGGGGAATCAGAGATGGGGAATCAGAGGTGGGGAATCAGGGGCGGGGATTCAGTGGCAGGGAATCAGAGGCTGGGAATCAGAGGCCGGGAATCAGATGCCGGGAATAAGAGGACTGGGAATCAGAGATGGGGAAGCAGAGGCGGGGTATCAGAGTTGGGGAATCAGAGGCGGGGAGTCAGATATGGGTAATCAGAGGCGGGGAATCAGAGGCGGGGAAACAGAGGCGAGGAATCGTAGGCGGGGAATCAGAGGCAGGGAATCAGACACGGGGTATCAGAGGTGGGGAATCAGAGATGGGGAATCAGAGGTGGGGAATCAGGGGCGGGGATTCAGTGGCAGGGAATCAGAAGCTGGGAATCAAAGGCCGGGAATCAGATGCCGGGAATAAGAGGACTTGGAATCAGAGATGGGGAAGCAGAGGCGGGTATCAGAGTTGGGGAATCAGAGGCGGGGAGTCAGATATGGGGTATCAGAGGCGGGGAATCAGAGGCGGGGAAACAGAGGCGAGGAATCGTAGGCGGGGAATCAGAGGCAGGGAATCAGACACGGGGTATCAGAGGCGGGTAATCAGAGGTGGGGAATCAGAGGCTGGAAATCAGAGTGGGGAATCAGAGGCGGGGAATCAGATATGGGGAAACAGAGGCGGGGAATCAGAAGCGGGGAAACAGAGGCGTGGAATCAGATATGGGGAATCAGAGGTGGGGAATCAGAGGTTGGGAATAAGAGGCAGGGAATCAGACGCGGGGAATCAGAGGCGGGGAATCAGAGGCAGGGAATCGGATATGGGGAATCAGAGATGGGGAATCAGAGACAGGGAATCAGAGGCAGGGAATCAGATGTGGGGAATCAGAGTCGGTGAATCAGATATGGGGAAACAGAGGCGGGGAATCAGAGGCGGGGAAACAGAGGCGGAGAATCAGATATAGGGAATCATAGGTGGGGAATCATAGGTTGGGAATCCGAGGCAGGGAATCAGACGCGGGGAATCAGAGGCGGGGAATCAGAGGCAGGGAGTCGGATGTGCGGAATCAGAGATGGGGAATCAGAGGTGGGGAATCAGAGTCCGGGGAAACAGCGGCGGGGAATCAGATATGGGGAATCAGAGACGGCGAATCAAAGACAGGGAATCAGAGGCAGGGAATCAGATGTGGGTAATCAGAGGTGCCGAATCAGATATGGGGAAACAGAGGCGGGGAATCAGAGGCGGGGAAACAGAGGCGGTGAATCAGATATAGGGAATCAGAGGTGGGGAATCATAGGTTGGGAATCAGAGGCAGGGAATCAGACGCGGGGAATCAGAGGCGGGGAATCAGAGGCAGGGAATCGGATGTGCGGAATCTGAGATGGGGAATCTGAGGTGGGGAATCAGAGTCCGGGAATCAGATATGGGGAAACAGAGGCAGGGAATCAGAGGCGGGGAAACAGAGGCGGGGAGTCAGATATGGGGAATCAGAGGTGGGGAATCAGAGGTTGGGAATCATATATGGGGAATCAGAGGCGGGGAATCAAAGGCGGGGAAACAGAGGCGGGGAATCAGATATGGGGAATCAGAGGAAGCGAATCAGAGTCAGTGAATTAGAGATGGGGAATCAGAGGCGGGGTATCAGAGGCGGCCAATCAGAGGCGGGGAAACAGAGGCGGGGAATCAGATATGGGGAATCAGAGGTGGGGAATCAGAGGTGGGGAATCAGGGGAGGGGATTCAGTGGCAGGGAATCAGAAGCTGGGAATCAAAGGCCGGGAATCAGATGCCGGGAATAAGAGGACTTGGAATCAGAGATGGGGAAGCAGAGGCGGGTATCAGAGTTGGGGAATCAGAGGCGGGGAGTCAGATATGGGGTATCAGAGGCGGGGAATCAGAGGCGGGGAAACAGAGGCGAGGAATCGTAGGCGGGGAATCAGAGGCAGGGAATCAGACACGGGGTATCAGAGGCGGGTAATCAGAGATGGGGAATCAGAGGCAGGGCATCAGAGGCAGGGAATCAGATGCGAGGAATCAGAGGCGGGGAATCAGAGGTGGGGAATCAGAGGCGGGAAATCAGAGTGGGGAATCAGAGGCGGGGAATCAGATATGGGGAAACAGAGGCGGGGAATCAGAAGCGGGGAAACAGAGGCGTGGAATCAGATATGGGGAATCAGAGGTGGGGAATCAGAGGTTGGGAATAAGAGGCAGGGAATCAGACGCGGGGAATCAGAGGCGGGGAATCAGAGGCAGGGAATCGGATATGGGGAATCAGAGATGGGGAATCAGAGACAGGGAATCAGAGGCAGGGAATCAGATGTGGGGAATCAGAGTCGGTGAATCAGATATGGGGAAACAGAGGCGGGGAATCAGAGGCGGGGAAACAGAGGCGGAGAATCAGATATAGGGAATCATAGGTGGGGAATCATAGGTTGGGAATCCGAGGCAGGGAATCAGACGCGGGGAATCAGAGGCGGGGAATCAGAGGCAGGGAGTCGGATGTGCGGAATCAGAGATGGGGAATCAGAGGTGGGGAATCAGAGTCCGGGGAAACAGCGGCGGGGAATCAGATATGGGGAATCAGAGACGGCGAATCAAAGACAGGGAATCAGAGGCAGGGAATCAGATGTGGGGAATCAGAGGTGCCGAATCAGATATGGGGAAACAGAGGCGGGGAATCAGAGGCGGGGAAACAGAGGCGGTGAATCAGATATAGGGAATCAGAGGTGGGGAATCATAGGTTGGGAATCAGAGGCAGGGAATCAGACGCGGGGAATCAGAGGCGGGGAATCAGAGGCAGGGAATCGGATGTGCGGAATCTGAGATGGGGAATCTGAGGTGGGGAATCAGAGTCCGGGAATCAGATATGGGGAAACAGAGGCAGGGAATCAGAGGCGGGGAAACAGAGGCGGGGAGTCAGATATGGGGAATCAGAGGTGGGGAATCAGAGGTTGGGAATCATATATGGGGAATCAGAGGCGGGGAATCAAAGGCGGGGAAACAGAGGCGGGGAATCAGATATGGGGAATCAGAGGAAGCGAATCAGAGTCAGTGAATTAGAGATGGGGAATCAGAGGCGGGGTATCAGAGGCGGCCAATCAGAGGCGGGGAAACAGAGGCGGGGAATCAGATATGGGGAATCAGAGGTGGGGACTCAGGGGCGGGGAATCAGTGGCAGGGAATCAGTGGCAGGGAATCAGAGGCTAGGAATCAGCGGCCGGGAATCAGATTCCGGGAATAAGAGGACTGGAAATCAGAGATGGGGAATCAGAGGTGGGGAATCAGAGTTGGGGAATCAGAGGCTGGGAATCAGATATGGGGAATCAGAGGAGGGGAATCAGAGGCGGGGAAACAGAGGCGGGGAATCAGAGGCGGGGAATCAGAGATGGGGAATCAGAGGCAGGGCATCAGAGGCAGGGAATCAGACGTGAGCAATCAGAGGCGGGGAATCAGAGCTGGGGAATCAGAGGCGGGAAATCAGAGTTGGGGAATCAGAGGCGGGAAATCAGATATGGGGAAACAGAGGCGGGGAATCAGAAGCGGGGAAACAGAGGCGGGGAATCAGATATGGGGAATCAGAGGTGGGGAATCAGAGGTTGGGAATCAGAGGCAGGGAATCAGACGCGGGGAATCAGAGGCAGGGAATCAGAGGCAGGGAATCGGATGTGTGGAATCAGAGATGGGGAATCAGAGGTGGGGAATCAGAGTCCGGGAATCAGATATGGGGAAACAGAGGCGGGGAATCAGAGGCGGGGAAACAGAGGCGGGGAATCAGATATGGGGAATCTGAGTTGGGGAATCAGAGGTTGGGAATCAGAGGCGGGGAATCAGAGACAGGGAATCAGAGGCAGGGAATCAGATGTGGGGAATCAGAGATGGGGAATCAGAGGCAGGGAATCAGAATCAGAAGCGGTGAATCAGAGGTGGGGAATCAGAGGCAGGGAATCAGACGTGGGGAACCAGAGGCGGGGATTCATAGCTGACGAATCAGGGGTGGGGAATCAGAGGTGTGGAATCAGAGGCTGGGAATCAGATATGGGGAATCAGAGGCGGGGAATCAGAGGCGGAGAAACAGAGGCGGGGAATCAGATATGGGGAATCAGAGGTGGGGAATCAGAGGTTGTGAATCAGAGATGGGGAATCAGAGGCGGGGAATCAGAGGCAGGGAATCAGACGCGGGGAATCAGAGGTGGGGAATCAGAGCTGGGGAATCAGAGGCGGGGAATCATAGTTGGGGATTCAGAGATGGGGAATCAGAGGCGGGGAATCCGATATGGGGAATCAGAGGCGGGGAATCAGAAGTGGGGAAACATAGGCGGGGAATCATATGGGGAATCAGAGGTGGCGAATCAGAGGCAGTGAATCAGAGATGGGGAAGCAGAGGTGGGGAATCAGATGTGATGAATCAGAGCTGGGGAATCAGAGGCGGGGATTCAGAGTTGGGGAATCAGAGGCGGGGAATCAGATATGGGGAAACAGAGGCTTGGAATCAGAGGCGGGGAAACAGACGCGGGGAATCAGATATGGGGAATCAGAGATGGGGAATCAGAGGTGGGGAATCAGACGCGGGGAATCAGAGGTGTTGAATCAGAGATGGGGAATCAGAGGCAGGGAATCAGAGGCAGGGAATCAGACGTGGGGAACCAGAGGAGGGGATTCATAGCTGACGAATCAGGGGCGGGAAATCAGAGGTGTGGAATCAGAGGCTGGGAATCAGATATGGGGAATCAGAGGCGGGGAATCAGAGGCGGGAAATCAGAGGCGGGGAATCAGATATGGGGAATCAGAGGTGGGGAATCAGAGGTTGTGAATCAGAGATGGGGAATCAGAGGCGGGGAATCAGAGGCAGGGAATCAGACGCGGGGAATCAGAGGCGGGGAATCAGAGCTGGGAATCAGATATGGGGAATCAGAGGCGGGGAATCAGAGGCGGAGAAACAGAGGCGGGGAATCAGATATGGGGAATCAGAGGTGGGGAATCAGAGGTTGTGAATCAGAGATGGGGAATCAGAGGCGGGGAATCAGAGGCAGGGAATCAGACGCGGGGAATCAGAGGTGGGGAATCAGAGCTCTGGAATCAGAGGCGGGGAATCATAGTTGGGGATTCAGAGATGGGGAATCAGAGGCGGGGAATCCGATATGGGGAATCAGAGGCGATTTATCAGAAGTGGGGAAACATAGGCGGGGAATCATATGGGGAATCAGAGGTGGCGAATCAGAGGCAGTGAATCAGAGATGGGGAAGCAGAGGTGGGGAATCAGATGTGATGAATCAGAGCTGGGGAATCAGAGGCGGGGATTCAGAGTTGGGGAATCAGAGGCGGGGAATCAGATATGGGGAAACAGAGGCTTGGAATCAGAGGCGGGGAAACAGACGCGGGGAATCAGATATGGGGAATCAGAGATGGGGAATCAGAGGTGGGGAATCAGACGCGGGGAATCAGAGGTGTTGAATCAGAGATGGGGAATCAGAGGCGGGGAACCAGAGGAAGGGAATCAGACGTGGGGAACCAGAGGAGGGGATTCATAGCTGACGAATCAGGGGCGAGAAATCAGAGGTGTGGAATCAGAGGCTGGGAATCAGATATGGGGAATCAGAGGCGGGGAATCAGAGGCGGGAAATCAGAGGCGGGGAATCAGATATGGGGAATCAGAGGTGGGGAATCAGAGGTTGTGAATCAGAGATGGGGAATCAGATGCGGGGAATGAGAGGCAGGGAATCAGACGCGGGGAATCAGAGGCGGGGAATCAGAGCTGGGGAATCAGAGGCGGGGAATCAGAGTTGGGGATCAGAGGCGGGGAATCAGATATGGGGAATCAGAGGCGGGGAATCAGAGGCGTGGAAACAGAGGCAGGAAATCAGATATGGGGAATCAGAGGTTGGGAATCAGGGGCGGGGAATCTGTGGCAGGGAATCAGAGGCAGGGAATCAGATGTGGGGAATCAGAGCGGGGAATCAGAGGCAGGGAATCAGACGCGGGGAATCAGAGGCGGGGAATCAGAGATGGGGAATAACAGGCTGGGAATCAGAGTTGGGGTATCAGAGGCGGGGAATCAGATATGGGGAAAAAGAGGCGGGGATTCAGAGGCGGGGAAACAGAGGCGGGGAAACAGATATGGGGAAACAGAGGCGCGGAATCAGAGGCGGGGAAATGAGGCGGGGAATCAGATATGGGGAATCAGAGGTGGGGAATCAGAGGTTGAGAATCAGAGGCAGGGAATCAGAGGCTGTGAATCAGAGGCAGGGAATCAGATGCGGGGAATCAGAGGCGGGGAATGAGAGGTGGGGAATCAGAGTCCAGGAATCAGAGATGGTGAATCAGAGGAGGGGAATCAGAGGCGGGGAAACATAGGTGGGGAATCAGATATGGGGAATCAGAGGTGGGGAATCAGAGGCGGTGAATTAGAGATGGGGAATCAGAGGCTGTGAATCAGAGGCAGGAAATCAGACACGGGGAATAGGAGGCAGGAATCAGAGGCAGTGAATCAGAGCTGGGGAATCAGAGGTTGGGAATCAGAGGCGATGAATCGGAGGCGGGGAATCAGAGACAGGGAATCAGAGGCAGGGAATCAGATGTGGGGAATCAGAGATGGGGAATCATAGGCAGGGAATCAGAATCAGAAGCGGGGAATCAGAGGCGGGGAATCAGAGGCCGGGAATCACAGGCCGGGAATCAGAGGCCGGGAATCAGAGGTGGGGAATCAGAGGCAGGGAATCAGACGTGGGGAACCAGAGGCGGGGGTTCATAGCTGACGAATCAGGGGCGGGGAATCAGAGGTGTGGAATCAGAGGCTGGGAATCAGATATGGGGAATCAGAGGGGCGAATCAGAGGCGGGGAAACAGAGGCGGGGAATCAGATATGGGGAATCAGAGGTGGGGAATCAGAGGTTGTGAATCAGAGATGGGGAATCAGAGGCGGGGAATCAGAGGCAGGGAATCAGACGCGGGGAATCAGAGGCGGGGAATCAGAGCTGGGGAATCAGAGGCGGGGAATCAGACGAGGGGAACCAGAGGTGGGGATTCATAGCTGACGAATCAGGGGTGGGGAATCAGAGGTGTGGAATCAGAGGCTGGGAATCAGATATGGGGAATCAGAGGCGGGGAATCAGAGGCGGGGAAACAGAGGCGGGGAATCAGATATGGGGAATCAGAGGTGGGGAATCAGAGGTTGTGAATCAGAGATGGGGAATCAGAGGCGGGGAATCAGAGGCAGGGAATCAGACGCGGGGAATCAGAGGCGGGGAATCAGAGCTGGGGAATCAGAGGCGGGGAATCAGAGTTGGGGATCAGAGGCGGGGAATCAGATATGGGGTATCAGAGGCGGGGAATCAGAGGCGGGGAAACAGAGGCGGGGAATCAGATATGGGGAATCAGAGGTGGGGAATCAGAGGTTGGGAATCAGAGGCGTGGAATCAGAGGCGGGGAATCAGAGACAGGGAATCAGAGGCAGGGAATCAGATGTGGGGAATCAGAGGCGGGGAATCCGAGATGGGGAATCAGAGCGGGGAATCAGAGGCAGGGAATAAGACGCGGGGAATCAGAGGCGGGGAATCAGAGATGGGGAATAACAGGCTGGGAATCAGAGTTGGGGTATCAGAGGCGGGGAATCAGATATGGGGAAAAAGAGGCGCGGATTCAGAGGCGGGGAAACAGAGGCGGGGTAACAGATATGGGGAAACAGAGGCGCGGAATCAGAGGCGGGGAAATGATGCGGGGAATCAGATATGGGGAATAAGAGGTGGGGAATCAGAGGTTGAGAATCAGAGGCAGGGAATCAGAGGCTGTGAATCAGAGGCAGGGAATCAGATGCGGGGAATCAGAGGCGGGGAATGAGAGGTGGGGAATCAGAGTCCAGGAATCAGAGATGGTGAATCAGAGGAGGGGAATCAGAGTCGGGGAAACATAGGTGGGGAATCAGATATGGGGAATCAGAGGTGGGGAATCAGAGGCGGTGAATTAGAGATGGGGAATCAGAGGCTGTGAATCAGAGGCAGGAAATCAGACACGGGGAATAGGAGGCGGGGAATCAGAGGCAGTGAATCAGAGCTGGGGAATCAGAGGTTGGGAATCAGAGGCGGGGAATCAGAGGCGGGGAATCAGAGACAGGGAATCAGAGGCAGGGAATCAGATGTGGGGAATCAGAGATGGGGAATCAGAGGCAGGGAATCAGAATCAGAAGCGGGGAATCAGAGGCGTGGAATCAGAGGCCGGGAATCAGAGGCCGGGAATCAGAGGCCGGGAATCAGAGGTGGGGAATCAGAGGCAGGGAATCAGACGTGGGGAACCAGAGGCGGGGATTCATAGCTGACGAATCAGGGGCGGGGAATCAGAGGTGTGGAATCAGAGGCTGGGAATCAGATATGGGGAATCAGAGGGGCGAATCAGAGGCGGGGAAACAGAGGCGGGGAATCAGATATGGGGAATCAGAGGTGGGGAATCAGAGGTTGTGAATGAGAGATGGGGAATCAGAGGCGGGGAATCAAAGGCAGGGAATCAGACGCGGGGAATCAGAGGCGGGGAATCAGAGCTGGGGAATCAGAGGTGGGGAATCAGACGTGGAGAACCAGAGGCGGGGATTCATAGCTGACGAATCAGGGGCGGGGAATCAGAGGTGTGGAATCAGAGGCTGGGAATCAGATATGGGGAATCATAGGCGGGGAATCAGAGGCGGGAAAACAGAGGCGGGGAATCAGATATGGGGAATCAGAGGTGGGGAATCAGAGGTTGTGAATCAGAGATGGGCAATCAGAGGCGGGGAATCAGATGCAGGGAATCAGACGCGGGGAATCAGAGGCGGGGAATCAGAGCTGGGGAATCAGAGGCGGGGAATCAGAGTTGGGGATCAGAGGCGGGGAATCAGATATGGGGAATCAGAGGCGCGGAATCAGAGGCGGGGAAACAGAGGCGGGGATTCAGAGGTGGGGAATCAGGGGCGGGGATTCAGTGGCAGGGAATCAGAGGCTGGGAATCAGAGGCCGGGAATCAGATGCCGGGAATAAGAGGACTGGGAATCAGAGATGGGGAATCAGAGGCGGGGTATCAGAGTTGGGGAATCAGAGGCGGGGAGTCAGATATGGGGAATCAGAGGCGGGGAATCAGAGGCGGGGAAACAGAGGCGAGGAATCGTAGGCGGGGAATCAGAGGCAGGGAATCAGACACGGGGAATCAGAGGCGGTGAATCAGAGATGGGGAATCAGAGGCGGGGCATCAGAGGCAGGGAATCAGATGCGAGGAATCAGAGGCGGGGAATCAGAGGTGGGGAATCAGAGGCGGGAAATCAGAGTGGGGAATCAGAGGCGGGGAATCAGATATGGGGAAACAGAGGCGGGGAATCAGAAGCGGGGAAACAGAGGCGGGCAATCAGATATGGGGAATCAGAGGTGGGGAATCAGAGGTTGGGAATAAGAGGCAGGGAATCAGACGCGGGGAATCAGAGGCGGGGAATCAGAGGCAGGGAATCGGATGTGCGGAATCAGAGATGGGGAATCAGAGGTGGGGAATCAGAGTCCGGGGAAACAGCGGCGGGGAATCAGATATGGGGAATCAGAGACGGCGAATCAGAGACAGGGAATCAGAGGCAGGGAATCAGATGTGGGGAATCAGAGTCGGTGAATCAGATATGGGGAAACAGAGGCGGGGAATCAGAGGCGGGGAAACAGAGGCGGAGAATCAGATATAGGGAATCATAGGTGGGGAATCATAGGTTGGGATTCAGAGGCAGGGAATCAGACGCGGGGAATCAGAGGCGGGGAATCAGAAGCAGGGAATCGGATGTGCGGAATCAGAGATGGGGAATCAGAGGTGGGGAATCAGAATCCAGGGAAACAGCGGCGGGGAATCAGATATGGGGAATCAGAGACGGCGAATCAAAGACAGGGAATCAGAGGCAGGGAATCAGATGTGGGGAATCAGAGGCGGCGAATCAGATATGGGGAAACAGAGGCGTGGAATCAGAGGCGGGGAAACAGAGGCGGAGAATCAGATATAGGGAATCAGAGGTGGGGAATCAAAGGTTGGGAATCAGAGGCAGGGAATCAGACGCGGGGAATCAGAGGCGGGGAATCAGAGGCAGGGAATCGGATGTGCGGAATCTGAGATGGGGAATCTGAGGTGGGGAATCAGAGTCCGGGAATCAGATATGGGGAAACAGAGGCGGGGAATCAGAGGCGGGGAAACAGAGGCGGGGAGTCAGATATGGGGAATCAGAGGTGGGGAATCAGAGGTTGGGAATCATATATGGGGAATCAGAGGCGCGGAATCAGAGTTGGGGATCAGAGGCGGGGAATCAGATATGGGGAATCAGAGGCGCGGAATCAGAGGCGGGGAAACAGAGGCGGGGAATCAGAGGTGGGGAATCAGGGGCGGGGATTCAGTGGCAGGGAATCAGAGGCTGGGAATCAGAGGCCGGGAATCAGATGCCGGGAATAAGAGGACTGGGAATCAGAGATGGGGAATCAGAGGCGGGGTATCAGAGTTGGGGAATCAGAGGCGGGGAGTCAGATATGGGGAATCAGAGGCGGGGAATCAGAGGCGGGGAAACAGAGGCGAGGAATCGTAGGCGGGGAATCAGAGGCAGGGAATCAGACACGGGGAATCAGAGGCGGTGAATCAGAGATGGGGAATCAGAGGCGGGGCATCAGAGGCAGGGAATCAGATGCGAGGAATCAGAGGCGGGGAATCAGAGGTGGTGGAATCAGAGGCGGGAAATCAGAGTGGGGAATCAGAGGCGGGGAATCAGATATGGGGAAACAGAGGCGGGGAATCAGAAGCGGGGAAACAGAGGCGGGCAATCAGATATGGGGAATCAGAGGTGGGGAATCAGAGGTTGGGAATAAGAGGCAGGGAATCAGACGCGGGGAATCAGAGGCGGGGAATCAGAGGCAGGGAATCGGATGTGCGGAATCAGAGATGGGGAATCAGAGGTGGGGAATCAGAGTCCGGGGAAACAGCGGCGGGGAATCAGATATGGGGAATCAGAGACGGCGAATCAGAGACAGGGAATCAGAGGCAGGGAATCAGATGTGGGGAATCAGAGTCGGTGAATCAGATATGGGGAAACAGAGGCGGGGAATCAGAGGCGGGGAAACAGAGGCGGAGAATCAGATATAGGGAATCATAGGTGGGGAATCATAGGTTGGGAATCAGAGGCAGGGAATCAGACGCGGGGAATCAGAGGCGGGGAATCAGAGGCAGGGAATCGGATGTGCGGAATCAGAGATGGGGAATCAGAGGTGGGGAATCAGAATCCAGGGAAACAGCGGCGGGGAATCAGATATGGGGAATCAGAGACGGCGAATCAAAGACAGGGAATCAGAGGCAGGGAATCAGATGTGGGGAATCAGAGGCGGCGAATCAGATATGGGGAAACAGAGGCGGGGAATCAGAGGCGGGGAAACAGAGGCGGAGAATCAGATATAGGGAATCAGAGGTGGGGAATCATAGGTTGGGAATCAGAGGCAGGGAATCAGACGCGGGGAATCAGAGGCGGGGAATCAGAGGCAGGGAATCGGATGTGCGGAATCTGAGATGGGGAATCTGAGGTGGGGAATCAGAGTCCGGGAATCAGATATGGGGAAACAGAGGCGGGGAATCAGAGGCGGGGAAACAGAGGCGGGGAGTCAGATATGGGGAATCAGAGGTGGGGAATCAGAGGTTGGGAATCATATATGGGGAATCAGAGGCGGGGAATCAAAGGCGGGGAAACAGAGGCGGGGAATCAGATATGGGGAATCAGAGGAAGCGAATCAGAGTCAGTGAATTAGAGATGGGGAATCAGAGGCGGGGTATCAGAGGCGGCCAATCAGAGGCGGGGAAACAGAGGCGGGGAATCAGATATGGGGAATCAGAGGTGGGGACTCAGGGGCGGGGAATCAGTGGCAGGGAATCAGTGGCAGGGAATCAGAGGCTAGGAATCAGCGGCCGGGAATCAGATTCCGGGAATAAGAGGACTGGAAATCAGAGATGGGGAATCAGAGGTGGGGAATCAGAGTTGGGGAATCAGAGGCTGGGAATCAGATATGGGGAATCAGAGGAGGGGAATCAGAGGCGGGGAAACAGAGGCGGGGAATCAGAGGCGGGGAATCAGAGATGGGGAATCAGAGGCAGGGCATCAGAGGCAGGGAATCAGACGTGAGCAATCAGAGGCGGGGAATCAGAGCTGGGGAATCAGAGGCGGGAAATCAGAGTTGGGGAATCAGAGGCGGGAAATCAGATATGGGGAAACAGAGGCGGGGAATCAGAAGCGGGGAAACAGAGGCGGGGAATCAGATATGGGGAATCAGAGGTGGGGAATCAGAGGTTGGGAATCAGAGGCAGGGAATCAGACGCGGGGAATCAGAGGCAGGGAATCAGAGGCAGGGAATCGGATGTGTGGAATCAGAGATGGGGAATCAGAGGTGGGGAATCAGAGTCCGGGAATCAGATATGGGGAAACAGAGGCGGGGAATCAGAGGCGGGGAAACAGAGGCGGGGAATCAGATATGGGGAATCTGAGTTGGGGAATCAGAGGTTGGGAATCAGAGGCGGGGAATCAGAGACAGGGAATCAGAGGCAGGGAATCAGATGTGGGGAATCAGAGATGGGGAATCAGAGGCAGGGAATCAGAATCAGAAGCGGTGAATCAGAGGTGGGGAATCAGAGGCAGGGAATCAGACGTGGGGAACCAGAGGCGGGGATTCATAGCTGACGAATCAGGGGTGGGGAATCAGAGGTGTGGAATCAGAGGCTGGGAATCAGATATGGGGAATCAGAGGCGGGGAATCAGAGGCGGAGAAACAGAGGCGGGGAATCAGATATGGGGAATCAGAGGTGGGGAATCAGAGGTTGTGAATCAGAGATGGGGAATCAGAGGCGGGGAATCAGAGGCAGGGAATCAGACGCGGGGAATCAGAGGTGGGGAATCAGAGCTGGGGAATCAGAGGCGGGGAATCATAGTTGGGGATTCAGAGATGGGGAATCAGAGGCGGGGAATCCGATATGGGGAATCAGAGGCGGGGAATCAGAAGTGGGGAAACATAGGCGGGGAATCATATGGGGAATCAGAGGTGGCGAATCAGAGGCAGTGAATCAGAGATGGGGAAGCAGAGGTGGGGAATCAGATGTGATGAATCAGAGCTGGGGAATCAGAGGCGGGGATTCAGAGTTGGGGAATCAGAGGCGGGGAATCAGATATGGGGAAACAGAGGCTTGGAATCAGAGGCGGGGAAACAGACGCGGGGAATCAGATATGGGGAATCAGAGATGGGGAATCAGAGGTGGGGAATCAGACGCGGGGAATCAGAGGTGTTGAATCAGAGATGGGGAATCAGAGGCAGGGAATCAGAGGCAGGGAATCAGACGTGGGGAACCAGAGGAGGGGATTCATAGCTGACGAATCAGGGGCGGGAAATCAGAGGTGTGGAATCAGAGGCTGGGAATCAGATATGGGGAATCAGAGGCGGGGAATCAGAGGCGGGAAATCAGAGGCGGGGAATCAGATATGGGGAATCAGAGGTGGGGAATCAGAGGTTGTGAATCAGAGATGGGGAATCAGAGGCGGGGAATCAGAGGCAGGGAATCAGACGCGGGGAATCAGAGGCGGGGAATCAGAGCTGGGAATCAGATATGGGGAATCAGAGGCGGGGAATCAGAGGCGGAGAAACAGAGGCGGGGAATCAGATATGGGGAATCAGAGGTGGGGAATCAGAGGTTGTGAATCAGAGATGGGGAATCAGAGGCGGGGAATCAGAGGCAGGGAATCAGACGCGGGGAATCAGAGGTGGGGAATCAGAGCTGGGGAATCAGAGGCGGGGAATCATAGTTGGGGATTCAGAGATGGGGAATCAGAGGCGGGGAATCCGATATGGGGAATCAGAGGCGATTTATCAGAAGTGGGGAAACATAGGCGGGGAATCATATGGGGAATCAGAGGTGGCGAATCAGAGGCAGTGAATCAGAGATGGGGAAGCAGAGGTGGGGAATCAGATGTGATGAATCAGAGCTGGGGAATCAGAGGCGGGGATTCAGAGTTGGGGAATCAGAGGCGGGGAATCAGATATGGGGAAACAGAGGCTTGGAATCAGAGGCGGGGAAACAGACGCGGGGAATCAGATATGGGGAATCAGAGATGGGGAATCAGAGGTGGGGAATCAGACGCGGGGAATCAGAGGTGTTGAATCAGAGATGGGGAATCAGAGGCGGGGAACCAGAGGAAGGGAATCAGACGTGGGGAACCAGAGGAGGGGATTCATAGCTGACGAATCAGGGGCGAGAAATCAGAGGTGTGGAATCAGAGGCTGGGAATCAGATATGGGGAATCAGAGGCGGGGAATCAGAGGCGGGAAATCAGAGGCGGGGAATCAGATATGGGGAATCAGAGGTGGGGAATCAGAGGTTGTGAATCAGAGATGGGGAATCAGATGCGGGGAATCAGAGGCAGGGAATCAGACGCGGGGAATCAGAGGCGGGGAATCAGAGCTGGGGAATCAGAGGCGGGGAATCAGAGTTGGGGATCAGAGGCGGGGAATCAGATATGGGGAATCAGAGGCGGGGAATCAGAGGCGTGGAAACAGAGGCAGGAAATCAGATATGGGGAATCAGAGGTTGGGAATCAGGGGCGGGGAATCTGTGGCAGGGAATCAGAGGCAGGGAATCAGATGTGGGGAATCAGAGCGGGGAATCAGAGGCAGGGAATCAGACGCGGGGAATCAGAGGCGGGGAATCAGAGATGGGGAATAACAGGCTGGGAATCAGAGTTGGGGTATCAGAGGCGGGGAATCAGATATGGGGAAAAAGAGGCGGGGATTCAGAGGCGGGGAAACAGAGGCGGGGAAACAGATATGGGGAAACAGAGGCGCGGAATCAGAGGCGGGGAAATGAGGCGGGGAATCAGATATGGGGAATCAGAGGTGGGGAATCAGAGGTTGAGAATCAGAGGCAGGGAATCAGAGGCTGTGAATCAGAGGCAGGGAATCAGATGCGGGGAATCAGAGGCGGGGAATGAGAGGTGGGGAATCAGAGTCCAGGAATCAGAGATGGTGAATCAGAGGAGGGGAATCAGAGGCGGGGAAACATAGGTGGGGAATCAGATATGGGGAATCAGAGGTGGGGAATCAGAGGCGGTGAATTAGAGATGGGGAATCAGAGGCTGTGAATCAGAGGCAGGAAATCAGACACGGGGAATAGGAGGCAGGAATCAGAGGCAGTGAATCAGAGCTGGGGAATCAGAGGTTGGGAATCAGAGGCGATGAATCGGAGGCGGGGAATCAGAGACAGGGAATCAGAGGCAGGGAATCAGATGTGGGGAATCAGAGATGGGGAATCATAGGCAGGGAATCAGAATCAGAAGCGGGGAATCAGAGGCGGGGAATCAGAGGCCGGGAATCACAGGCCGGGAATCAGAGGCCGGGAATCAGAGGTGGGGAATCAGAGGCAGGGAATCAGACGTGGGGAACCAGAGGCGGGGGTTCATAGCTGACGAATCAGGGGCGGGGAATCAGAGGTGTGGAATCAGAGGCTGGGAATCAGATATGGGGAATCAGAGGGGCGAATCAGAGGCGGGGAAACAGAGGCGGGGAATCAGATATGGGGAATCAGAGGTGGGGAATCAGAGGTTGTGAATCAGAGATGGGGAATCAGAGGCGGGGAATCAGAGGCAGGGAATCAGACGCGGGGAATCAGAGGCGGGGAATCAGAGCTGGGGAATCAGAGGCGGGGAATCAGACGAGGGGAACCAGAGGTGGGGATTCATAGCTGACGAATCAGGGGTGGGGAATCAGAGGTGTGGAATCAGAGGCTGGGAATCAGATATGGGGAATCAGAGGCGGGGAATCAGAGGCGGGGAAACAGAGGCGGGGAATCAGATATGGGGAATCAGAGGTGGGGAATCAGAGGTTGTGAATCAGAGATGGGGAATCAGAGGCGGGGAATCAGAGGCAGGGAATCAGACGCGGGGAATCAGAGGCGGGGAATCAGAGCTGGGGAATCAGAGGCGGGGAATCAGAGTTGGGGATCAGAGGCGGGGAATCAGATATGGGGTATCAGAGGCGGGGAATCAGAGGCGGGGAAACAGAGGCGGGGAATCAGATATGGGGAATCAGAGGTGGGGAATCAGAGGTTGGGAATCAGAGGCGTGGAATCAGAGGCGGGGAATCAGAGACAGGGAATCAGAGGCAGGGAATCAGATGTGGGGAATCAGAGGCGGGGAATCCGAGATGGGGAATCAGAGCGGGGAATCAGAGGCAGGGAATAAGACGCGGGGAATCAGAGGCGGGGAATCAGAGATGGGGAATAACAGGCTGGGAATCAGAGTTGGGGTATCAGAGGCGGGGAATCAGATATGGGGAAAAAGAGGCGCGGATTCAGAGGCGGGGAAACAGAGGCGGGGTAACAGATATGGGGAAACAGAGGCGCGGAATCAGAGGCGGGGAAATGATGCGGGGAATCAGATATGGGGAATAAGAGGTGGGGAATCAGAGGTTGAGAATCAGAGGCAGGGAATCAGAGGCTGTGAATCAGAGGCAGGGAATCAGATGCGGGGAATCAGAGGCGGGGAATGAGAGGTGGGGAATCAGAGTCCAGGAATCAGAGATGGTGAATCAGAGGAGGGGAATCAGAGTCGGGGAAACATAGGTGGGGAATCAGATATGGGGAATCAGAGGTGGGGAATCAGAGGCGGTGAATTAGAGATGGGGAATCAGAGGCTGTGAATCAGAGGCAGGAAATCAGACACGGGGAATAGGAGGCGGGGAATCAGAGGCAGTGAATCAGAGCTGGGGAATCAGAGGTTGGGAATCAGAGGCGGGGAATCAGAGGCGGGGAATCAGAGACAGGGAATCAGAGGCAGGGAATCAGATGTGGGGAATCAGAGATGGGGAATCAGAGGCAGGGAATCAGAATCAGAAGCGGGGAATCAGAGGCGTGGAATCAGAGGCCGGGAATCAGAGGCCGGGAATCAGAGGCCGGGAATCAGAGGTGGGGAATCAGAGGCAGGGAATCAGACGTGGGGAACCAGAGGCGGGGATTCATAGCTGACGAATCAGGGGCGGGGAATCAGAGGTGTGGAATCAGAGGCTGGGAATCAGATATGGGGAATCAGAGGGGCGAATCAGAGGCGGGGAAACAGAGGCGGGGAATCAGATATGGGGAATCAGAGGTGGGGAATCAGAGGTTGTGAATGAGAGATGGGGAATCAGAGGCGGGGAATCAAAGGCAGGGAATCAGACGCGGGGAATCAGAGGCGGGGAATCAGAGCTGGGGAATCAGAGGTGGGGAATCAGACGTGGAGAACCAGAGGCGGGGATTCATAGCTGACGAATCAGGGGCGGGGAATCAGAGGTGTGGAATCAGAGGCTGGGAATCAGATATGGGGAATCATAGGCGGGGAATCAGAGGCGGGAAAACAGAGGCGGGGAATCAGATATGGGGAATCAGAGGTGGGGAATCAGAGGTTGTGAATCAGAGATGGGCAATCAGAGGCGGGGAATCAGATGCAGGGAATCAGACGCGGGGAATCAGAGGCGGGGAATCAGAGCTGGGGAATCAGAGGCGGGGAATCAGAGTTGGGGATCAGAGGCGGGGAATCAGATATGGGGAATCAGAGGCGCGGAATCAGAGGCGGGGAAACAGAGGCGGGGATTCAGAGGTGGGGAATCAGGGGCGGGGATTCAGTGGCAGGGAATCAGAGGCTGGGAATCAGAGGCCGGGAATCAGATGCCGGGAATAAGAGGACTGGGAATCAGAGATGGGGAATCAGAGGCGGGGTATCAGAGTTGGGGAATCAGAGGCGGGGAGTCAGATATGGGGAATCAGAGGCGGGGAATCAGAGGCGGGGAAACAGAGGCGAGGAATCGTAGGCGGGGAATCAGAGGCAGGGAATCAGACACGGGGAATCAGAGGCGGTGAATCAGAGATGGGGAATCAGAGGCGGGGCATCAGAGGCAGGGAATCAGATGCGAGGAATCAGAGGCGGGGAATCAGAGGTGGGGAATCAGAGGCGGGAAATCAGAGTGGGGAATCAGAGGCGGGGAATCAGATATGGGGAAACAGAGGCGGGGAATCAGAAGCGGGGAAACAGAGGCGGGCAATCAGATATGGGGAATCAGAGGTGGGGAATCAGAGGTTGGGAATAAGAGGCAGGGAATCAGACGCGGGGAATCAGAGGCGGGGAATCAGAGGCAGGGAATCGGATGTGCGGAATCAGAGATGGGGAATCAGAGGTGGGGAATCAGAGTCCGGGGAAACAGCGGCGGGGAATCAGATATGGGGAATCAGAGACGGCGAATCAGAGACAGGGAATCAGAGGCAGGGAATCAGATGTGGGGAATCAGAGTCGGTGAATCAGATATGGGGAAACAGAGGCGGGGAATCAGAGGCGGGGAAACAGAGGCGGAGAATCAGATATAGGGAATCATAGGTGGGGAATCATAGGTTGGGATTCAGAGGCAGGGAATCAGACGCGGGGAATCAGAGGCGGGGAATCAGAGGCAGGGAATCGGATGTGCGGAATCAGAGATGGGGAATCAGAGGTGGGGAATCAGAATCCAGGGAAACAGCGGCGGGGAATCAGATATGGGGAATCAGAGACGGCGAATCAAAGACAGGGAATCAGAGGCAGGGAATCAGATGTGGGGAATCAGAGGCGGCGAATCAGATATGGGGAAACAGAGGCGTGGAATCAGAGGCGGGGAAACAGAGGCGGAGAATCAGATATAGGGAATCAGAGGTGGGGAATCAAAGGTTGGGAATCAGAGGCAGGGAATCAGACGCGGGGAATCAGAGGCGGGGAATCAGAGGCAGGGAATCGGATGTGCGGAATCTGAGATGGGGAATCTGAGGTGGGGAATCAGAGTCCGGGAATCAGATATGGGGAAACAGAGGCGGGGAATCAGAGGCGGGGAAACAGAGGCGGGGAGTCAGATATGGGGAATCAGAGGTGGGGAATCAGAGGTTGGGAATCATATATGGGGAATCAGAGGCGCGGAATCAGAGTTGGGGATCAGAGGCGGGGAATCAGATATGGGGAATCAGAGGCGCGGAATCAGAGGCGGGGAAACAGAGGCGGGGAATCAGAGGTGGGGAATCAGGGGCGGGGATTCAGTGGCAGGGAATCAGAGGCTGGGAATCAGAGGCCGGGAATCAGATGCCGGGAATAAGAGGACTGGGAATCAGAGATGGGGAATCAGAGGCGGGGTATCAGAGTTGGGGAATCAGAGGCGGGGAGTCAGATATGGGGAATCAGAGGCGGGGAATCAGAGGCGGGGAAACAGAGGCGAGGAATCGTAGGCGGGGAATCAGAGGCAGGGAATCAGACACGGGGAATCAGAGGCGGTGAATCAGAGATGGGGAATCAGAGGCGGGGCATCAGAGGCAGGGAATCAGATGCGAGGAATCAGAGGCGGGGAATCAGAGGTGGTGGAATCAGAGGCGGGAAATCAGAGTGGGGAATCAGAGGCGGGGAATCAGATATGGGGAAACAGAGGCGGGGAATCAGAAGCGGGGAAACAGAGGCGGGCAATCAGATATGGGGAATCAGAGGTGGGGAATCAGAGGTTGGGAATAAGAGGCAGGGAATCAGACGCGGGGAATCAGAGGCGGGGAATCAGAGGCAGGGAATCGGATGTGCGGAATCAGAGATGGGGAATCAGAGGTGGGGAATCAGAGTCCGGGGAAACAGCGGCGGGGAATCAGATATGGGGAATCAGAGACGGCGAATCAGAGACAGGGAATCAGAGGCAGGGAATCAGATGTGGGGAATCAGAGTCGGTGAATCAGATATGGGGAAACAGAGGCGGGGAATCAGAGGCGGGGAAACAGAGGCGGAGAATCAGATATAGGGAATCATAGGTGGGGAATCATAGGTTGGGAATCAGAGGCAGGGAATCAGACGCGGGGAATCAGAGGCGGGGAATCAGAGGCAGGGAATCGGATGTGCGGAATCAGAGATGGGGAATCAGAGGTGGGGAATCAGAATCCAGGGAAACAGCGGCGGGGAATCAGATATGGGGAATCAGAGACGGCGAATCAAAGACAGGGAATCAGAGGCAGGGAATCAGATGTGGGGAATCAGAGGCGGCGAATCAGATATGGGGAAACAGAGGCGGGGAATCAGAGGCGGGGAAACAGAGGCGGAGAATCAGATATAGGGAATCAGAGGTGGGGAATCATAGGTTGGGAATCAGAGGCAGGGAATCAGACGCGGGGAATCAGAGGCGGGGAATCAGAGGCAGGGAATCGGATGTGCGGAATCTGAGATGGGGAATCTGAGGTGGGGAATCAGAGTCCGGGAATCAGATATGGGGAAACAGAGGCGGGGAATCAGAGGCGGGGAAACAGAGGCGGGGAGTCAGATATGGGGAATCAGAGGTGGGGAATCAGAGGTTGGGAATCATATATGGGGAATCAGAGGCGGGGAATCAAAGGCGGGAAACAGAGGCGGGGAATCAGATATGGGGAATCAGAGGAAGCGAATCAGAGTCAGTGAATTAGAGATGGGTAATCAGAGGCGGGGTATCAGAGGCGGCCAATCAGAGGCGGGGAAACAGAGGCGGGGAATCAGATATGGGGAATCAGAGGTGGGGATTCAGGGGCGGGGAATCAGTGGCAGGGAATCAGTGGCAGGGAATCAGAGGCTGGGAATCAGCGGCCGGGAATCAGATTCCGGGAATAAGAGGACTGGAAATCAGAGATGGGGAATCAGAGGTGGGGAATCAGGGTTGGGGAATCAGAGGCTGGGAATCAGATATGGGGAATCAGAGGAGGGGAATCAGAGGCGGGGAAACAGAGGTGGGGAATCAGAGTCGGGGAATCAGAGATGGGGAATCAGAGGCGCGGCATCAGAGGCAGGGAATCAGACGTGAGCAATCAGAGGCGGGGAATCAGAGCTGGGGAATCAGAGGTGGGGAATCAGAGGTTGTGAATCAGAGATGGGCAATCAGAGGCGGGGAATCAGATGCAGGGAATCAGACGCGGGGAATCAGAGGCGGGGAATCAGAGCTGGGGAATCAGAGGCGGGGAATCAGAGTTGGGGATCAGAGGCGGGGAATCAGATATGGGGAATCAGAGGCGGGGAATCAGAGGCGGGGAAACATAGGCGGGGAATCAGATGTGGGGAATCAGGGGCGGGGATTCAGTGGCAGGGAATCAGAGGCTGGGAATCAGAGGCCGGGAATCAGATGCCGGGAATAAGAGGACTGGGAATCAGAGATGGGGAATCAGAGGCGGGGTATCAGAGTTGGGGAATCAGAGGCGGGGAGTCAGATATGGGGAATCAGAGGCGGGGAATCAGAGGCGGGGAAACAGAGGCGAGGAATCGTAGGCGGGGAATCAGAGGCAGGGAATCAGACACGGGGAATCAGAGGCGGTGAATCAGAGATGGGGAATCAGAGGCGGGGCATCAGAGGCAGGGAATCAGATGCGAGGAATCAGAGGCGGGGAATCAGAGGTGGGGAATCAGAGGCGGGAAATCAGAGTGGGGAATCAGAGGCGGGGAATCAGATATGGGGAAACAGAGGCGGGGAATCAGAAGCGGGGAAACAGAGGCGGGCAATCAGATATGGGGAATCAGAGGTGGGGAATCAGAGGTTGGGAATAAGAGGCAGGGAATCAGACGCGGGGAATCAGAGGCGGGGAATCAGAGGCAGGGAATCGGATGTGCGGAATCAGAGATGGGGAATCAGAGGTGGGGAATCAGAGTCCGGGGAAACAGCGGCGGGGAATCAGATATGGGGAATCAGAGACGGCGAATCAGAGACAGGGAATCAGAGGCAGGGAATCAGATGTGGGGAATCAGAGTCGGTGAATCAGATATGGGGAAACAGAGGCGGGGAATCAGAGGCGGGGAAACAGAGGCGGAGAATCAGATATAGGGAATCATAGGTGGGGAATCATAGGTTGGGAATCAGAGGCAGGGAATCAGACGCGGGGAATCAGAGGCGGGGAATCAGAGGCAGGGAATCGGATGTGCGGAATCAGAGATGGGGAATCAGAGGTGGGGAATCAGAATCCAGGGAAACAGCGGCGGGGAATCAGATATGGGGAATCAGAGACGGCGAATCAAAGACAGGGAATCAGAGGCAGGGAATCAGATGTGGGGAATCAGAGGCGGCGAATCAGATATGGGGAAACAGAGGCGGGGAATCAGAGGCGGGGAAACAGAGGCGGAGAATCAGATATAGGGAATCAGAGGTGGGGAATCATAGGTTGGGAATCAGAGGCAGGGAATCAGACACGGGGAATCAGAGGCGGGGAATCAGAGGCAGGGAATCGGATGTGCGGAATCTGAGATAGGGAATCTGAGGTGGGGAATCAGAGTCCGGGAATCAGATATGGGGAAACAGAGGCGGGGAATCAGAGGCGGGGAAACAGAGGCGGGGAGTCAGATATGGGGAATCAGAGGTGGGGAATCAGAGGTTGGGAATCATATATGGGGAATCAGAGGCGGGGAATCAAAGGCGGGAAACAGAGGCGGGGAATCAGATATGGGGAATCAGAGGAAGCGAATCAGAGTCAGTGAATTAGAGATGGGTAATCAGAGGCGGGGTATCAGAGGCGGCCAATCAGAGGCGGGGAAACAGAGGCGGGGAATCAGATATGGGGAATCAGAGGTGGGGATTCAGGGGCGGGGAATCAGTGGCAGGGAATCAGTGGCAGGGAATCAGAGGCTGGGAATCAGCGGCCGGGAATCAGATTCCGGGAATAAGAGGACTGGAAATCAGAGATGGGGAATCAGAGGTGGGGAATCAGGGTTGGGGAATCAGAGGCTGGGAATCAGATATGGGGAATCAGAGGAGGGGAATCAGAGGCGGGGAAACAGAGGTGGGGAATCAGAGGTGGGGAATCAGAGATGGGGAATCAGAGGCGCGGCATCAGAGGCAGGGAATCAGACGTGAGCAATCAGAGGCGGGGAATCAGAGCTGAGGAATCAGAGGCGGGAAATCAGAGTTGGGGAATCAGAGGCGGGAAATCAGATATGGGGAAACAGAGGCGGGGAATCAGAAGCGGGGAAACAGAGGCGGGGAATCAGATATGGGGAATCAGAGGTGGGGAATCAGAGGTTGGGAATCAGAGGCAGGGAATCAGACGCGGGGAATCAGAGGCAGGGAATCAGAGGAAGGGAATCGGATGTGTGGAATCAGAGATGGGGAATCAGAGGTGGGGAATCAGAGTCCGGGAATCAGATATGGGGAAACAGAGGCGGGGAATCAGAGGCGGGGAAACAGAGGTGGGGAATCAGATATGGGGAATCTGAGTTGGGGAATCAGAGGTTGGGAATCAGAGGCGGGGAATCAGAGACGGGGAATCAGAGACAGGGAATCAGAGGCAGGGAATCAGATGTGGGGAATCAGAGATGGGGAATCAGAGGCAGGGAATCAGAATCAGAAGCGGTGAATCAGAGGTGGGGAATCAGAGGCAGGGAATCAGACGTGGGGAACCAGAGGCGGGGATTCATAGCTGACGAATCAGGGGCGGGGAATCAGAGGTGTGGAATCAGAGGCTGGGAATCAGATATGGGGAATCAGAGGCGGGGAATCAGAGGCGGGGAAACAGAGGCGGGGAATCAGATATGGGGAATCAGAGGTGGGGAATCAGAGGTTGTGAATCAGAGATGGGGAATCAGAGGCGGGGAATCAGAGATGGGGAATAACAGGCTGGGAATCAGAGTTGGGGTATCAGAGGCGGGGAATCAGATATGGGGAAAAAGAGGCGGGGATTCAGAGGCGGGGAAACAGAGGCGGGGAAACAGATATGGGGAAACAGAGGCGCGGAATCAGAGGCGGGGAAATGAGGCGGGGAATCAGATATGGGGAATCAGAGGTGGGGAATCAGAGGTTGAGAATCAGAGGCAGGGAATCAGAGGCTGTGAATCAGAGGCAGGGAATCAGATGCGGGAAATCAGAGGCGGGGAATGACAGGTGGGGAATCAGAGTCCAGGAATCAGAGATGGTGAATCAGAGGAGGGGAATCAGAGGCGGGGAAACATAGGTGGGGAATCAGATATGGGGAATCAGAGGTGGGGAATCAGAGGCGGTGAATTAGAGATGGGGAATCAGAGGCTGTGAATCAGAGGCAGGAAATCAGACACGGGGAATAGGAGGCGGGGAATCAGAGGCAGTGAATCAGAGCTGGGGAATCAGAGGTTGGGAATCAGAGGCGAGGAATCAGAGGCGGGGAATCAGAGACAGGGAATCAGAGGCAGTGAATCAGATGTGGGGAATCAGAGATGGGGAATCATAGGCAGGGAATCAGAATCAGAAGCGGGGAATCAGAGGCGGGGAATCAGAGGCCGGGAATCACAGGCCGGGAATCAGAGGCCGGGAATCAGAGGTGGGGAATCAGAGGCTGGGAATCAGACGTGGGGAACCAGAGGCGGGGGTTCATAGCTGACGAATCAGGGGCGGGGAATCAGAGGTGTGGAATCAGAGGCTGGGAATCAGATATGGGGAATCAGAGGGGCGAATCAGAGGCGGGGAAACAGAGGCGGGGAATGAGATATGGGGAATCAGAGGTGGGGAATCAGAGGTTGTGAATCAGAGATGGGGAATCAGAGGCGGGGAATCAGAGGCAGGGAATCAGACGCGGGGAATCAGAGGCGGGGAATCAGAGCTGGGGAATCAGAGGCGGGGAATCAGACGAAGGGAACCAGAGGTGGGGATTCATAGCTGACGAATCAGGGGTGGGGATTCAGAGGTGTGGAATCAGAGGCTGGGAATCAGATATGGGGAATCAGAGGCGGGGAATCAGAGGCGGGGAAACAGAGGCGGGGAATCAGATATGGGGAATCAGAGGTGGGGAATCAGAGGTTGTGAATCAGAGATTGGGAATCAGAGGCGGGGAATCAGAGGCAGGGAATCAGACGCGGGGAATCAGAGGCGGGGAATCAGAGCTGGGGAATCAGAGGCGGGGAATCAGAGTTGGGGATCAGAGGCGGGGAATCAGATATGGGGAATCAGAGGCGGGGAATCAGAGGCGGGGAAACAGAGGCGGGGAATCAGATATGGGGAATCAGAGGTGGGGAATCAGAGGTTGGGCATCAGAGGCGGGGAATCAGAGGCGGGGAATCAGAGACAGGGAATCAGAGGCAGGGAATCAGATGTGGGGAATCAGAGGCGGGGAATCCGAGATGGGGAATCAGAGCGGGGAATCAGAGGCAGGGAATCAGACTCGGGGAATCAGAGGCGGGGAATCAGAGATGGGGAATAACAGGCTGGGAATCAGAGTTGGGGTATCAGAGGCGGGGAATCAGATATGGGGAAAAAGAGGCGGGGATTCAGAGGCGGGGAAACAGAGGCGGGGAAACAGATATGGGGAAACAGAGGCGCGGAATCAGAGGCGGGGAAATGATGCGGGGAATCAGATATGGGGAATAAGAGGTGGGGAATCAGAGGTTGAGAATCAGAGGCAGGGAATCAGAGGCTGTGAATCAGAGGCAGGGAATCAGATGCGGGGAATCACAGGCGGGGAATGAGAGGTGGGGAATCAGAGTCCAGGAATCAGAGATGGTGAATCAGAGGAGGGGAATCAGAGTCGGGGAAACATAGGTGGGGAATCAGATATGGGGAATCAGAGGTGGGGAATCAGAGGCGGTGAATTAGAGATGGGGAATCAGAGGCTGTGAATCAGAGGCAGGAAATCAGACACGGGGAATAGGAGGCGGGGAATCAGAGGCAGTAAATCAGAGCTGGGGAATCAGAGGTTGGGAATCAGAGGCGGGGAATCAGAGACAGGGAATCAGAGGCAGGGAATCAGATGTGGGGAATCAGAGATGGGGAATCAGAGGCAGGGAATCAGAATCAGAAGCGGGGAATCAGAGGCGGGGAATCAGAGGCCGGGAATCAGAGGCCGGGAATCAGAGGCCGGGAATCAGAGGTGGGGAATCAGAGGCAGGGAATCAGACGTGGGGAACCAGAGGCGGGGATTCATAGCTGACGAATCAGGGGCGGGGAATCAGAGGTGTGGAATCAGAGGCTGGGAATCAGATATGGGGAATCAGAGGGGCGAATCAGAGGCGGGGAAACAGAGGCGGGGAATCAGATATGGGGAATCAGAGGTGGGGAATCAGAGGTTGTGAATCAGAGATGGGGAATCAGAGGCGGGGAATCAAAGGCAGGGAATCAGACGCGGGGAATCAGAGGCGGGGAATCAGAGCTGGGGAATCAGAGGTGGGGAATCAGACGTGGAGAACCAGAGGCGGGGATTCATAGCTGACGAATCAGGGGCGGGGAATCAGAGGTGTGGAATCAGAGGCTGGGAATCAGATATGGGGAATCATAGGCGGGGAATCAGAGGCGGGAAAACAGAGGCGGGGAATCAGATATGGGGAATCAGAGGTGGGGAATCAGAGGTTGTGAATCAGAGATGGGCAATCAGAGGCGGGGAATCAGATGCAGGGAATCAGACGTGGGGAATCAGAGGCGGGGAATCAGAGCTGGGGAATCAGAGGCGGGGAATCAGAGTTGGGGATCAAAGGCGGGGAATCAGATATGGGGAATCAGAGGCGGGGAATCAGAGGCGGGGAAACAGAGGCGGGGAATCAGAGGTGGGGAATCAGGGGCGGGGATTCAGTGGCAGGGAATCAGAGGCTGGGAATCAGAGGCCGGGAATCAGATGCCGGGAATAAGAGGACTGGGAATCAGAGATGGGGAATCAGAGGCGGGGTATCAGAGTTGGGGAATCAGAGGCGGGGAGTCAGATATGGGGAATCAGAGGCGGGGAATCAGAGGCGGGGAAACAGAGGCGAGGAATCGTAGGCGGGGAATCAGAGGCAGGGAATCAGACACGGGGAATCAGAGGCGGTGAATCAGAGATGGGGAATCAGAGGCCGGGCATCAGAGGCAGGGAATCAGATGCGAGGAATCAGAGGCGGGGAATCAGAGGTGGGGAATCAGAGGCGGGAAATCAGAGTGGGGAATCAGAGGCGGGGAATCAGATATGGGGAAACAGAAGCGGGGAATCAGAAGCGGGGAAACAGAGGCGGGGAATCAGATATGGGGAATCAGAGGTGGGGAATCAGAGGTTGGGAATAAGAGGCAGGGAATCAGACGCGGGGAATCAGAGGCGGGGAATCAGAGGCAGGGAATCGGATGTGCGGAATCAGAGATGGGGAATCAGAGGTGGGGAATCAGAGTCCGGGGAAACAGCGGCGGGGAATCAGATATGGGGAATCAGAGACGGCGAATCAGAGACAGGGAATCAGAGGCAGGGAATCAGATGTGGGGAATCAGAGTCGGTGAATCAGATATGGGGAAACAGAGGCGGGGAATCAGAGGCGGGGAAACTGAGGCGGAGAATCAGATATAGGGAATCATAGGTGGGGAATCATAGGTTGGGAATCAGAGGCAGGGAATCAGACGCGGGGAATCAGAGGCGGGGAATCAGAGGCAGGGAATCGGATGTGCGGAATCAGAGATGGGGAATCAGAGGTGGGGAATCAGAATCCGGGGAAACAGCGGCGGGGAATCAGATATGGGGAATCAGAGACGGCGAATCAAAGACAGGGAATCAGAGGCAGGGAATCAGATGTGGGGAATCAGAGGCGGCGAATCAGATATGGGGAAACAGAGGCGGGGAAACAGAGGCGGAGAATCAGATATAGGGAATCAGAGGTGGGGAATCATAGGTTGGGAATCAGAGGCAGGGAATCAGACGCGGGGAATCAGAGGCGGGGAATCAGAGGCAGGGAATCGGATGTGCGGAATCTGAGATGGGGAATCTGAGGTGGGGAATCAGAGTCCGGGAATCAGATATGGGGAAACAGAGGCGGGGAATCAGAGGCGGGGAAACAGAGGCGGGGAGTCAGATATGGGGAATCAGAGGTGGGGAATCAGAGGTTGGGAATCATATATGGGGAATCAGAGGCGGGGAATCAAAGGCGGGAAACAGAGGCGGGGAATCAGATATGGGGAATCAGAGGAAGCGAATCAGAGTCAGTGAATTAGAGATGGGTAATCAGAGGCGGGGTATCAGAGGCGGCCAATCAGAGGCGGGGAAACAGAGGCGGGGAATCAGATATGGGGAATCAGAGGTGGGGAATCAGGGGCGGGGAATCAGTGGCAGGGAATCAGTGGCAGGGAATCAGAGGCTGGGAATCAGCGGCCGGGAATCAGATTCCGGGAATAAGAGGACTGGAAATCAGAGATGGGGAATCAGAGGTGGGGAATCAGGGTTGGGGAATCAGAGGCTGGGAATCAGATATGGGGAATCAGAGGAGGGGAATCAGAGGCGGGGAAACAGAGGTGGGGAATCAGAGGCGGGGAATCAGAGATGGGGAATCAGAGGCGGGGCATCAGAGGCAGGGAATCAGACGTGAGCAATCAGAGGCGGGGAATCAGACACGGGGAATCAGAGGCGGGAAATCAGAGTTGGGGAATCAGAGGCGGGAAATCAGATATGGGGAAACAGAGGCGGGGAATCAGAAGCGGGGAAACAGAGGCGGGGAATCAGATATGGGGAATCAGAGGTGGGGAATCAGAGGTTGGGAGTCAGAGGCAGGGAATCAGACGCGGGGAATCAGAGGCAGGGAATCAGAGGCAGGGAATCGGATGTGTGGAATCAGAGATGGGGAATCAGAGGTGGGGAATCAGAGTCCGGGAATCAGATATGGGGAAACAGAGGCGGGGAATCAGAGGCGGGGAAACAGAGGTGGGGAATCAGATATGGGGAATCTGAGTTGGGGAATCAGAGGTTGGGAATCAGAGGCGGGGAATCAGAGACGGGGAATCAGAGACAGGGAATCAGAGGCAGGGAATCAGATGTGGGGAATCAGAGATGGGGAATCAGAGGCAGGGAATCAGAATCAGAAGCGGTGAATCAGAGGTGGGGAATCAGAGGCAGGGAATCAGACGTGGGGAACCAGAGGCGGGGATTCATAGCTGACGAATCAGGGGCGGGGAATCAGAGGTGTGGAATCAGAGGCTGGGAATCAGATATGGGGAATCAGAGGCGGGGAATCAGAGGCGGGGAAACAGAGGCGGGGAATCAGATATGGGGAATCAGAGGTGGGGAATCAGAGGTTGTGAATCAGAGATGGGGAATCAGAGGCGGGGAATCAGAGGCAGGGAATCAGACACGGGGAATCAGAGGTGGGGAATCAGAGCTGGGGAATCAGAGGCGGGGAATCATAGTTGGGGATTCAGAGATGGGGAATCAGAGGCGGGGAATCCGATATGGGGAAACAGAGGCGGGGAATCAGAAGCGGGGAAACAGAGGCAGGGAATCGGATATGGGGAATCAGAGGCTGGGAATCAGAGGCCGGGAATCAGATGCCGGGAATAAGAGGACTGGGAATCAGAGATGGGGAATCAGAGGCGGGGTATCAGAGTTGGGGAATCAGAGGCGGGGAGTCAGATATGGGGAATCAGAGGCGGGGAATCAGAGGCGGGGAAACAGAGGCGAGGAATCGTAGGCGGGTAATCAGAGGCAGGGAATCAGACACGGGGAATCAGAGGCGGTGAATCAGAGATGGGGAATCAGAGGCGGGGCATCAGAGGCAGGGAATCAGATGCGAGGAATCAGAGGCGGGGAATCAGAGGTGGGGAATCAGAGGCGGGAAATCAGAGTGGGGAATCAGAGGCGGGGAATCAGATATGGGGAAACAGAGGCGGGGAATCAGAAGCGGGGAAACAGAGGCGGGCAATCAGATATGGGGAATCAGAGGTGGGGAATCAGAGGTTGGGAATAAGAGGCAGGGAATCAGACGCGGGGAATCAGAGGCGGGGAATCAGAGGCAGGGAATCGGATGTGCGGAATCAGAGATGGGGAATCAGAGGTGGGGAATCAGAGTCCGGGGAAACAGCGGCGGGGAATCAGATATGGGGAATCAGAGACGGCGAATCAGAGACAGGGAATCAGAGGCAGGGAATCAGATGTGGGGAATCAGAGTCGGTGAATCAGATATGGGGAAACAGAGGCGGGGAATCAGAGGCGGGGAAACAGAGGCGGAGAATCAGATATAGGGAATCATAGGTGGGGAATCATAGGTTGGGATTCAGAGGCAGGGAATCAGACGCGGGGAATCAGAGGCGGGGAATCAGAGGCAGGGAATCGGATGTGCGGAATCAGAGATGGGGAATCAGAGGTGGGGAATCAGAATCCAGGGAAACAGCGGCGGGGAATCAGATATGGGGAATCAGAGACGGCGAATCAAAGACAGGGAATCAGAGGCAGGGAATCAGATGTGGGGAATCAGAGGCGGCGAATCAGATATGGGGAAACAGAGGCGTGGAATCAGAGGCGGGGAAACAGAGGCGGAGAATCAGATATAGGGAATCAGAGGTGGGGAATCAAAGGTTGGGAATCAGAGGCAGGGAATCAGACGCGGGGAATCAGAGGCGGGGAATCAGAGGCAGGGAATCGGATGTGCGGAATCTGAGATGGGGAATCTGAGGTGGGGAATCAGAGTCCGGGAATCAGATATGGGGAAACAGAGGCGGGGAATCAGAGGCGGGGAAACAGAGGCGGGGAGTCAGATATGGGGAATCAGAGGTGGGGAATCAGAGGTTGGGAATCATATATGGGGAATCAGAGGCGCGGAATCAGAGTTGGGGATCAGAGGCGGGGAATCAGATATGGGGAATCAGAGGTGGGGAATCAGGGGCGGGGAATCAGTGGCAGGGAATCAGTGGCAGGGAATCAGAGGCTGGGAATCAGCGGCCGGGAATCAGATTCCGGGAATAAGAGGACTGGAAATCAGAGATGGGGAATCAGAGGTGGGGAATCAGGGTTGGGGAATCAGAGGCTGGGAATCAGATATGGGGAATCAGAGGAGGGGAATCAGAGGCGGGGAAACAGAGGTGGGGAATCAGAGGCGGGGAATCAGAGATGGGGAATCAGAGGCGGGGCATCAGAGGCAGGGAATCAGACGTGAGCAATCAGAGGCGGGGAATCAGACACGGGGAATCAGAGGCGGGAAATCAGAGTTGGGGAATCAGAGGCGGGAAATCAGATATGGGGAAACAGAGGCGGGGAATCAGAAGCGGGGAAACAGAGGCGGGGAATCAGATATGGGGAATCAGAGGTGGGGAATCAGAGGTTGGGAGTCAGAGGCAGGGAATCAGACGCGGGGAATCAGAGGCAGGGAATCAGAGGCAGGGAATCGGATGTGTGGAATCAGAGATGGGGAATCAGAGGTGGGGAATCAGAGTCCGGGAATCAGATATGGGGAAACAGAGGCGGGGAATCAGAGGCGGGGAAACAGAGGTGGGGAATCAGATATGGGGAATCTGAGTTGGGGAATCAGAGGTTGGGAATCAGAGGCGGGGAATCAGAGACGGGGAATCAGAGACAGGGAATCAGAGGCAGGGAATCAGATGTGGGGAATCAGAGATGGGGAATCAGAGGCAGGGAATCAGAATCAGAAGCGGTGAATCAGAGGTGGGGAATCAGAGGCAGGGAATCAGACGTGGGGAACCAGAGGCGGGGATTCATAGCTGACGAATCAGGGGCGGGGAATCAGAGGTGTGGAATCAGAGGCTGGGAATCAGATATGGGGAATCAGAGGCGGGGAATCAGAGGCGGGGAAACAGAGGCGGGGAATCAGATATGGGGAATCAGAGGTGGGGAATCAGAGGTTGTGAATCAGAGATGGGGAATCAGAGGCGGGGAATCAGAGGCAGGGAATCAGACACGGGGAATCAGAGGTGGGGAATCAGAGCTGGGGAATCAGAGGCGGGGAATCATAGTTGGGGATTCAGAGATGGGGAATCAGAGGCGGGGAATCCGATATGGGGAAACAGAGGCGGGGAATCAGAAGCGGGGAAACAGAGGCAGGGAATCGGATATGGGGAATCAGAGGCTGGGAATCAGAGGCCGGGAATCAGATGCCGGGAATAAGAGGACTGGGAATCAGAGATGGGGAATCAGAGGCGGGGTATCAGAGTTGGGGAATCAGAGGCGGGGAGTCAGATATGGGGAATCAGAGGCGGGGAATCAGAGGCGGGGAAACAGAGGCGAGGAATCGTAGGCGGGTAATCAGAGGCAGGGAATCAGACACGGGGAATCAGAGGCGGTGAATCAGAGATGGGGAATCAGAGGCGGGGCATCAGAGGCAGGGAATCAGATGCGAGGAATCAGAGGCGGGGAATCAGAGGTGGGGAATCAGAGGCGGGAAATCAGAGTGGGGAATCAGAGGCGGGGAATCAGATATGGGGAAACAGAGGCGGGGAATCAGAAGCGGGGAAACAGAGGCGGGCAATCAGATATGGGGAATCAGAGGTGGGGAATCAGAGGTTGGGAATAAGAGGCAGGGAATCAGACGCGGGGAATCAGAGGCGGGGAATCAGAGGCAGGGAATCGGATGTGCGGAATCAGAGATGGGGAATCAGAGGTGGGGAATCAGAGTCCGGGGAAACAGCGGCGGGGAATCAGATATGGGGAATCAGAGACGGCGAATCAGAGACAGGGAATCAGAGGCAGGGAATCAGATGTGGGGAATCAGAGTCGGTGAATCAGATATGGGGAAACAGAGGCGGGGAATCAGAGGCGGGGAAACAGAGGCGGAGAATCAGATATAGGGAATCATAGGTGGGGAATCATAGGTTGGGATTCAGAGGCAGGGAATCAGACGCGGGGAATCAGAGGCGGGGAATCAGAGGCAGGGAATCGGATGTGCGGAATCAGAGATGGGGAATCAGAGGTGGGGAATCAGAATCCAGGGAAACAGCGGCGGGGAATCAGATATGGGGAATCAGAGACGGCGAATCAAAGACAGGGAATCAGAGGCAGGGAATCAGATGTGGGGAATCAGAGGCGGCGAATCAGATATGGGGAAACAGAGGCGTGGAATCAGAGGCGGGGAAACAGAGGCGGAGAATCAGATATAGGGAATCAGAGGTGGGGAATCAAAGGTTGGGAATCAGAGGCAGGGAATCAGACGCGGGGAATCAGAGGCGGGGAATCAGAGGCAGGGAATCGGATGTGCGGAATCTGAGATGGGGAATCTGAGGTGGGGAATCAGAGTCCGGGAATCAGATATGGGGAAACAGAGGCGGGGAATCAGAGGCGGGGAAACAGAGGCGGGGAGTCAGATATGGGGAATCAGAGGTGGGGAATCAGAGGTTGGGAATCATATATGGGGAATCAGAGGCGCGGAATCAGAGTTGGGGATCAGAGGCGGGGAATCAGATATGGGGAATCAGAGGCGCGGAATCAGAGGCGGGGAAACAGAGGCGGGGAATCAGGGGTGGGGAATCAGGGGCGGGGATTCAGTGGCAGGGAATCAGAGGCTGGGAATCAGAGGCCGGGAATCAGATGCCGGGAATAAGAGGACTGGGAATCAGAGATGGGGAATCAGAGGCGGGGTATCAGAGTTGGGGAATCAGAGGCGGGGAGTCAGATATGGGGAATCAGAGGCGGGGAATCAGAGGCGGGGAAACAGAGGCGAGGAATCGTAGGCGGGGAATCAGAGGCAGGGAATCAGACACGGGGAATCAGAGGCGGTGAATCAGAGATGGGGAATCAGAGGCGGGGCATCAGAGGCAGGGAATCAGATGCGAGGAATCAGAGGCGGGGAATCAGAGGTGGGGAATCAGAGGCGGGAAATCAGAGTGGGGAATCAGAGGCGGGGAATCAGATATGGGGAAACAGAGGCGGGGAATCAGAAGCGGGGAAACAGAGGCGGGCAATCAGATATGGGGAATCAGAGGTGGGGAATCAGAGGTTGGGAATAAGAGGCAGGGAATCAGACGCGGGGAATCAGAGGCGGGGAATCAGAGGCAGGGAATCGGATGTGCGGAATCAGAGATGGGGAATCAGAGGTGGGGAATCAGAGTCCGGGGAAACAGCGGCGGGGAATCAGATATGGGGAATCAGAGACGGCGAATCAGAGACAGGGAATCAGAGGCAGGGAATCAGATGTGGGGAATCAGAGTCGGTGAATCAGATATGGGGAAACAGAGGCGGGGAATCAGAGGCGGGGAAACAGAGGCGGAGAATCAGATATAGGGAATCATAGGTGGGGAATCATAGGTTGGGAATCAGAGGCAGGGAATCAGACGCGGGGAATCAGAGGCGGGGAATCAGAGGCAGGGAATCGGATGTGCGGAATCAGAGATGGGGAATCAGAGGTGGGGAATCAGAATCCAGGGAAACAGCGGCGGGGAATCAGATATGGGGAATCAGAGACGGCGAATCAAAGACAGGGAATCAGAGGCAGGGAATCAGATGTGGGGAATCAGAGGCGGCGAATCAGATATGGGGAAACAGAGGCGGGGAATCAGAGGCGGGGAAACAGAGGCGGAGAATCAGATATAGGGAATCAGAGGTGGGGAATCATAGGTTGGGAATCAGAGGCAGGGAATCAGACGCGGGGAATCAGAGGCGGGGAATCAGAGGCAGGGAATCGGATGTGCGGAATCTGAGATGGGGAATCTGAGGTGGGGAATCAGAGGTTGTGAATCAGAGATGGGCAATCAGAGGCGGGGAATCAGATGCAGGGAATCAGACGCGGGGAATCAGAGGCGGGGAATCAGAGCTGGGGAATCAGAGGCGGGGAATCAGAGTTGGGGATCAGAGGCGGGGAATCAGATATGGGGAATCAGAGGCGGGGAATCAGAGTCGGGGAAACAGAGGCGGGGAATCAGATGTGGGGAATCAGGGGCGGGGATTCAGTGGCAGGGAATCAGAGGCTGGGAATCAGAGGCCGGGAATCAGATGCCGGGAATAAGAGGACTGGGAATCAGAGATGGGGAATCAGAGGCGGGGTATCAGAGTTGGGGAATCAGAGGCGGGGAGTCAGATATGGGGAATCAGAGGCGGGGAATCAGAGGCGGGGAAACAGAGGCGAGGAATCGTAGGCGGGGAATCAGAGGCAGGGAATCAGACACGGGGAATCAGAGGCGGTGAATCAGAGATGGGGAATCAGAGGCGGGGCATCAGAGGCAGGGAATCAGATGCGAGGAATCAGAGGCGGGGAATCAGAGGTGGGGAATCAGAGGCGGGAAATCAGAGTGGGGAATCAGAGGCGGGGAATCAGATATGGGGAAACAGAGGCGGGGAATCAGAAGCGGGGAAACAGAGGCGGGCAATCAGATATGGGGAATCAGAGGTGGGGAATCAGAGGTTGGGAATAAGAGGCAGGGAATCAGACGCGGGGAATCAGAGGCGGGGAATCAGAGGCAGGGAATCGGATGTGCGGAATCAGAGATGGGGAATCAGAGGTGGGGAATCAGAGTCCGGGGAAACAGCGGCGGGGAATCAGATATGGGGAATCAGAGACGGCGAATCAGAGACAGGGAATCAGAGGCAGGGAATCAGATGTGGGGAATCAGAGTCGGTGAATCAGATATGGGGAAACAGAGGCGGGGAATCAGAGGCGGGGAAACAGAGGCGGAGAATCAGATATAGGGAATCATAGGTGGGGAATCATAGGTTGGGAATCAGAGGCAGGGAATCAGACGCGGGGAATCAGAGGCGGGGAATCAGAGGCAGGGAATCGGATGTGCGGAATCAGAGATGGGGAATCAGAGGTGGGGAATCAGAATCCAGGGAAACAGCGGCGGGGAATCAGATATGGGGAATCAGAGACGGCGAATCAAAGACAGGGAATCAGAGGCAGGGAATCAGATGTGGGGAATCAGAGGCGGCGAATCAGATATGGGGAAACAGAGGCGGGGAATCAGAGGCGGGGAAACAGAGGCGGAGAATCAGATATAGGGAATCAGAGGTGGGGAATCATAGGTTGGGAATCAGAGGCAGGGAATCAGACACGGGGAATCAGAGGCGGGGAATCAGAGGCAGGGAATCGGATGTGCGGAATCTGAGATGGGGAATCTGAGGTGGGGAATCAGAGTCCGGGAATCAGATATGGGGAAACAGAGGCGGGGAATCAGAGGCGGGGAAACAGAGGCGGGGAGTCAGATATGGGGAATCAGAGGTGGGGAATCAGAGGTTGGGAATCATATATGGGGAATCAGAGGCGGGGAATCAAAGGCGGGAAACAGAGGCGGGGAATCAGATATGGGGAATCAGAGGAAGCGAATCAGAGTCAGTGAATTAGAGATGGGTAATCAGAGGCGGGGTATCAGAGGCGGCCAATCAGAGGCGGGGAAACAGAGGCGGGGAATCAGATATGGGGAATCAGAGGTGGGGATTCAGGGGCGGGGAATCAGTGGCAGGGAATCAGTGGCAGGGAATCAGAGGCTGGGAATCAGCGGCCGGGAATCAGATTCCGGGAATAAGAGGACTGGAAATCAGAGATGGGGAATCAGAGGTGGGGAATCAGGGTTGGGGAATCAGAGGCTGGGAATCAGATATGGGGAATCAGAGGAGGGGAATCAGAGGCGGGGAAACAGAGGTGGGGAATCAGAGGTGGGGAATCAGAGATGGGGAATCAGAGGCGCGGCATCAGAGGCAGGGAATCAGACGTAAGCAATCAGAGGCGGGGAATCAGAGCTGAGGAATCAGAGGCGGGAAATCAGAGTTGGGGAATCAGAGGCGGGAAATCAGATATGGGGAAACAGAGGCGGGGAATCAGAAGCGGGGAAACAGAGGCGGGGAATCAGATATGGGGAATCAGAGGTGGGGAATCAGAGGTTGGGAATCAGAGGCAGGGAATCAGACGCGGGGAATCAGAGGCAGGGAATCAGAGGAAGGGAATCGGATGTGTGGAATCAGAGATGGGGAATCAGAGGTGGGGAATCAGAGTCCGGGAATCAGATATGGGGAAACAGAGGCGGGGAATCAGAGGCGGGGAAACAGAGGTGGGGAATCAGATATGGGGAATCTGAGTTGGGGAATCAGAGGTTGGGAATCAGAGGCGGGGAATCAGAGACGGGGAATCAGAGACAGGGAATCAGAGGCAGGGAATCAGATGTGGGGAATCAGAGATGGGGAATCAGAGGCAGGGAATCAGAATCAGAAGCGGTGAATCAGAGGTGGGGAATCAGAGGCAGGGAATCAGACGTGGGGAACCAGAGGCGGGGATTCATAGCTGACGAATCAGGGGCGGGGAATCAGAGGTGTGGAATCAGAGGCTGGGAATCAGATATGGGGAATCAGAGGCGGGGAATCAGAGGCGGGGAAACAGAGGCGGGGAATCAGATATGGGGAATCAGAGGTGGGGAATCAGAGGTTGTGAATCAGAGATGGGGAATCAGAGGCGGGGAATCAGAGATGGGGAATAACAGGCTGGGAATCAGAGTTGGGGTATCAGAGGCGGGGAATCAGATATGGGGAAAAAGAGGCGGGGATTCAGAGGCGGGGAAACAGAGGCGGGGAAACAGATATGGGGAAACAGAGGCGCGGAATCAGAGGCGGGGAAATGAGGCGGGGAATCAGATATGGGGAATCAGAGGTGGGGAATCAGAGGTTGAGAATCAGAGGCAGGGAATCAGAGGCTGTGAATCAGAGGCAGGGAATCAGATGCGGGAAATCAGAGGCGGGGAATGACAGGTGGGGAATCAGAGTCCAGGAATCAGAGATGGTGAATCAGAGGAGGGGAATCAGAGGCGGGGAAACATAGGTGGGGAATCAGATATGGGGAATCAGAGGTGGGGAATCAGAGGCGGTGAATTAGAGATGGGGAATCAGAGGCTGTGAATCAGAGGCAGGAAATCAGACACGGGGAATAGGAGGCGGGGAATCAGAGGCAGTGAATCAGAGCTGGGGAATCAGAGGTTGGGAATCAGAGGCGAGGAATCAGAGGCGGGGAATCAGAGACAGGGAATCAGAGGCAGTGAATCAGATGTGGGGAATCAGAGATGGGGAATCATAGGCAGGGAATCAGAATCAGAAGCGGGGAATCAGAGGCGGGGAATCAGAGGCCGGGAATCACAGGCCGGGAATCAGAGGCCGGGAATCAGAGGTGGGGAATCAGAGGCAGGGAATCAGACGTGGGGAACCAGAGGCGGGGGTTCATAGCTGACGAATCAGGGGCGGGGAATCAGAGGTGTGGAATCAGAGGCTGGGAATCAGATATGGGGAATCAGAGGGGCGAATCAGAGGCGGGGAAACAGAGGCGGGGAATGAGATATGGGGAATCAGAGGTGGGGAATCAGAGGTTGTGAATCAGAGATGGGGAATCAGAGGCGGGGAATCAGAGGCAGGGAATCAGATGCGGGGAATCAGAGGCGGGGAATCAGAGCTGGGGAATCAGAGGCGGGGAATCAGACGAAGGGAACCAGAGGTGGGGATTCATAGCTGACGAATCAGGGGTGGGGATTCAGAGGTGTGGAATCAGAGGCTGGGAATCAGATATGGGGAATCAGAGGCGGGGAATCAGAGGCGGGGAAACAGAGGCGGGGAATCAGATATGGGGAATCAGAGGTGGGGAATCAGAGGTTGTGAATCAGAGATTGGGAATCAGAGGCGGGGAATCAGAGGCAGGGAATCAGACGCGGGGAATCAGAGGCGGGGAATCAGAGCTGGGGAATCAGAGGCGGGGAATCAGAGTTGGGGATCAGAGGCGGGGAATCAGATATGGGGAATCAGAGGCGGGGAATCAGAGGCGGGGAAACAGAGGCGGGGAATCAGATATGGGGAATCAGAGGTGGGGAATCAGAGGTTGGGCATCAGAGGCGGGGAATCAGAGGCGGGGAATCAGAGACAGGGAATCAGAGGCAGGGAATCAGATGTGGGGAATCAGAGGCGGGGAATCCGAGATGGGGAATCAGAGCGGGGAATCAGAGGCAGGGAATCAGACTCGGGGAATCAGAGGCGGGGAATCAGAGATGGGGAATAACAGGCTGGGAATCAGAGTTGGGGTATCAGAGGCGGGGAATCAGATATGGGGAAAAAGAGGCGGGGATTCAGAGGCGGGGAAACAGAGGCGGGGAAACAGATATGGGGAAACAGAGGCGCGGAATCAGAGGCGGGGAAATGATGCGGGGAATCAGATATGGGGAATAAGAGGTGGGGAATCAGAGGTTGAGAATCAGAGGCAGGGAATCAGAGGTTGAGAATCAGAGGCAGGGAATCAGAGGCTGTGAATCAGAGGCAGGGAATCAGATGCGGGGAATCACAGGCGGGGAATGAGAGGTGGGGAATCAGAGTCCAGGAATCAGAGATGGTGAATCAGAGGAGGGGAATCAGAGTCGGGGAAACATAGGTGGGGAATCAGATATGGGGAATCAGAGGTGGGGAATCAGAGGCGGTGAATTAGAGATGGGGAATCAGAGGCTGTGAATCAGAGGCAGGAAATCAGACACGGGGAATAGGAGGCGGGGAATCAGAGGCAGTGAATCAGAGCTGGGGAATCAGAGGTTGGGAATCAGAGGCGGGGAATCAGAGGCGGGGAATCAGAGACAGGGAATCAGAGGCAGGGAATCAGATGTGGGGAATCAGAGATGGGGAATCAGAGGCAGGGAATCAGAATCAGAAGCGGGGAATCAGAGGCGGGGAATCAGAGGCCGGGAATCAGAGGCCGGGAATCAGAGGCCGGGAATCAGAGGTGGGGAATCAGAGGCAGGGAATCAGACGTGGGGAACCAGAGGCGGGGATTCATAGCTGACGAATCAGGGGCGGGGAATCAGAGGTGTGGAATCAGAGGCTGGGAATCAGATATGGGGAATCAGAGGGGCGAATCAGAGGCGGGGAAACAGAGGCGGGGAATCAGATATGGGGAATCAGAGGTGGGGAATCAGAGGTTGTGAATCAGAGATGGGGAATCAGAGGCGGGGAATCAAAGGCAGGGAATCAGACGCGGGGAATCAGAGGCGGGGAATCAGAGCTGGGGAATCAGAGGTGGGGAATCAGACGTGGAGAACCAGAGGCGGGGATTCATAGCTGACGAATCAGGGGCGGGGAATCAGAGGTGTGGAATCAGAGGCTGGGAATCAGATATGGGGAATCATAGGCGGGGAATCAGAGGCGGGAAAACAGAGGCGGGGAATCAGATATGGGGAATCAGAGGTGGGGAATCAGAGGTTGTGAATCAGAGATGGGCAATCAGAGGCGGGGAATCAGATGCAGGGAATCAGACGCGGGGAATCAGAGGCGGGGAATCAGAGCTGGGGAATCAGAGGCGGGGAATCAGAGTTGGGGATCAAAGGCGGGGAATCAGATATGGGGAATCAGAGGCGGGGAATCAGAGGCGGGGAAACAGAGGCGGGGAATCAGAGGTGGGGAATCAGGGGCGGGGATTCAGTGGCAGGGAATCAGAGGCTGGGAATCAGAGGCCGGGAATCAGATGCCGGGAATAAGAGGACTGGGAATCAGAGATGGGGAATCAGAGGCGGGGTATCAGAGTTGGGGAATCAGAGGCGGGGAGTCAGATATGGGGAATCAGAGGCGGGGAATCAGAGGCGGGGAAACAGAGGCGAGGAATCGTAGGCGGGGAATCAGAGGCAGGGAATCAGACACGGGGAATCAGAGGCGGTGAATCAGAGATGGGGAATCAGAGGCGGGGCATCAGAGGCAGGGAATCAGATGCGAGGAATCAGAGGCGGGGAATCAGAGGTGGGGAATCAGAGGCGGGAAATCAGAGTGGGGAATCAGAGGCGGGGAATCAGATATGGGGAAACAGAAGCGGGGAATCAGAAACGGGGAAACAGAGGCGGGGAATCAGATATGGGGAATCAGAGGTGGGGAATCAGAGGTTGGGAATAAGAGGCAGGGAATCAGACGCGGGGAATCAGAGGCGGGGAATCAGAGGCAGGGAATCGGATGTGCGGAATCAGAGATGGGGAATCAGAGGTGGGGAATCAGAGTCCGGGGAAACAGCGGCGGGGAATCAGATATGGGGAATCAGAGACGGCGAATCAGAGACAGGGAATCAGAGGCAGGGAATCAGATGTGGGGAATCAGAGTCGGTGAATCAGATATGGGGAAACAGAGGCGGGGAATCAGAGGCGGGGAAACTGAGGCGGAGAATCAGATATAGGGAATCATAGGTGGGGAATCATAGGTTGGGAATCAGAGGCAGGGAATCAGACGCGGGGAATCAGAGGCGGGGAATCAGAGGCTGGGAATCGGATGTGCGGAATCAGAGATGGGGAATCAGAGGTGGGGAATCAGAATCCGGGGAAACAGCGGCGGGGAATCAGATATGGGGAATCAGAGACGGCGAATCAAAGACAGGGAATCAGAGGCAGGGAATCACGTGTGGGGAATCAGAGGCGGCGAATCAGATATGGGGAAACAGAGGCGGGGAAACAGAGGCGGAGAATCAGATATAGGGAATCAGAGGTGGGGAATCATAGGTTGGGAATCAGAGGCAGGGAATCAGACGCGGGGAATCAGAGGCGGGGAATCAGAGGCAGGGAATCGGATGTGCGGAATCTGAGATGGGGAATCTGAGGTGGGTAATCAGAGTCCGGGAATCAGATATGGGGAAACAGAGGCGGGGAATCAGAGGCGGGGAAACAGAGGCGGGGAGTCAGATATGGGGAATCAGAGGTTGGGAATCATATATGGGGAATCAGAGGCGGGGAATCAAAGGCGGGAAACAGAGGCGGGGAATCAGATATGGGGAATCAGAGGAAGCGAATCAGAGTCAGTGAATTAGAGATGGGTAATCAGAGGCGGGGTATCAGAGGCGGCCAATCAGAGGCGGGGAAACAGAGGCGGGGAATCAGATATGGGGAATCAGAGGTGGGGAATCAGGGGCGGGGAATCAGTGGCAGGGAATCAGTGGCAGGGAATCAGAGGCTGGGAATCAGCGGCCGGGAATCAGATTCCGGGAATAAGAGGACTGGAAATCAGAGATGGGGAATCAGAGGTGGGGAATCAGGGTTGGGGAATCAGAGGCTGGGAATCAGATATGGGGAATCAGAGGAGGGGAATCAGAGGCGGGGAAACAGAGGTGGGGAATCAGAGGCGGGGAATCAGAGATGGGGAATCAGAGGCGGGGCATCAGAGGCAGGGAATCAGACGTGAGCAATCAGAGGCGGGGAATCAGACACGGGGAATCAGAGGCAGGAAATCAGAGTTGGGGAATCAGAGGCGGGAAATCAGATATGGGGAAACAGAGGCGGGGAATCAGAAGCGGGGAAACAGAGGCGGGGAATCAGATATGGGGAATCAGAGGTGGGGAATCAGAGGTTGGGAGTCAGAGGCAGGGAATCAGACGCGGGGAATCAGAGGCAGGGAATCAGAGGCAGGGAATCGGATGTGTGGAATCAGAGATGGGGAATCAGAGGTGGGGAATCAGAGTCCGGGAATCAGATATGGGGAAACAGAGGCGGGGAATCAGAGGCGGGGAAACAGAGGTGGGGAATCAGATATGGGGAATCTGAGTTGGGGAATCAGAGGTTGGGAATCAGAGGCGGGGAATCAGAGACGGGGAATCAGAGACAGGGAATCAGAGGCAGGGAATCAGATGTGGGGAATCAGAGATGGGGAATCAGAGGCAGGGAATCAGAATCAGAAGCGGTGAATCAGAGGTGGGGAATCAGAGGCAGGGAATCAGACGTGGGGAACCAGAGGCGGGGATTCATAGCTGACGAATCAGGGGCGGGGAATCAGAGGTGTGGAATCAGAGGCTGGGAATCAGATATGGGGAATCAGAGGCGGGGAATCAGAGGCGGGGAAACAGAGGCGGGGAATCAGATATGGGGAATCAGAGGTGGGGAATCAGAGGTTGTGAATCAGAGATGGGGAATCAGAGGCGGGGAATCAGAGGCAGGGAATCAGACACGGGGAATCAGAGGTGGGGAATCAGAGCTGGGGAATCAGAGGCGGGGAATCATAGTTGGGGATTCAGAGATGGGGAATCAGAGGCGGGGAATCCGATATGGGGAATCAGAGGCGGGGAATCAGAAGTGGGGAAACATAGGCGGGGAATCATATGGGGAATCAGAGGTGGCGAATCTGAGGCAGTGAATCAGAGATGGGGAAGCAGAGGTGGGGAATCAGATGTGATGAATCAGAGCTGGGGAATCAGAGGCGGGGATTCAGAGTTGGGGAATCAGAGGCGGGGAATCAGATATGGGGAAACAGAGGCGTGGAATCAGAGGCGGGGAAACAGACGCGGGGAATCAGATATGGGGAATCAGAGATGGGGAATCAGAGGTGGTGAATCAGACGCGGGGAATCAGAGGTGTTGAATCAGAGATGGGGAATCAGAGGCGGGGAATCAGAGGCAGGGAATCAGACGTGGGGAACCAGAGGAGGGGATTCATAGCTGACGAATCAGGGGCGGGGAATCAGAGGTGTGGAATCAGAGGCTGGGAATCAGATATGGGGAATCAGAGGCGGGGAATCAGAGGCGGGAAATCAGAGGCGGGGAATCAGATATGTGGAATCAGAGGTGGGGAATCAGAGGTTGTGAATCAGAGATGTGGAATCAGAGGCGGGGAATCAGAGGCAGGGAATCAGACGCGGGGAATCAGAGGCGGGGAATCAGAGCTGGGGAATCAGAGGCGGGGAATCAGAGTTGGGGATCAGAGGCGGGGAATCAGATATGGGGAATCAGAGGCGGGGAATCAGAGGCGGGGAATCAGAGGCGGGGAAACAGAGGCGGGAAATCAGATATGGGGAATCAGAGGTGGGGAATCAGGGGCGGGGAATCTGTGGCAGGGAATCAGAGGAGGGGAATCAGAGGCGGGGAATCAGAGGCAGGGAATCATACACGGGGAATCAGAGGCGGGGAATCAGAGATGGGGAATCAGAGGCCAGGAATCAGAGGTGGGGAATCAGAGTCCGGGAATCAGAGATGGGGCATCAGAGGCGGGGAATCAGATATGGGGAATCAGAGGCGGGGAATCAGAGGCGGGGAAACAGAGGCGGGGAATCAGATATGGGGAATCAGAGGAGGCGAATCAGAGGCAGTGAATTAGAGATGGGGAATCAGAGGCGGGGTATCAGAGGCGACCAATCAGAGGCGGGGAAACAGAGGCGGGGAATCAGATATGGGGAATCAGAGGTGGGGAATCAGGGGCGGGGAATCAGTGGCAGGGAATCAGAGGCTGGGAATCAGAGGCCGGGAATCAGATGCCGGGAATAAGAGGACTGGGAATCAGAGATGGGGAATCAGAGGCGGGGAATTACAGTTGGGGAATCAGAGGCGGGGAGTCAGATATGGGGAATCAGAGGCGGGGAATCAGAGGCGGGGAAACAGAGGCGGGGAATCAGAGGTGGGGAATCAGAGGCAGGGAATCAGACACGGGGAATCAGAGGCGGGGAATCAGAGATGGGGAATCAGAGGCGGGGCATCAGAGGCAGGGAATCAGATGCGAGGAATCAGAGGCGGGGAATCAGAGGTGGGGAATCAGAGGCGGGAAATCAGAGTTGGGGAATCAGAGGCGGGGAATCAGATATGGGGAAACAGAGGCGGGGAATCAGAAACGGGGAAACAGAGGCGGGGAATCAGATATGGGGAATCAGAGGTGGGGAATCAGAGGTTGGGAATAAGAGGCAGGGAATCAGACGCGGGGAATCAAAGGCGGGGAATCAGAGGCAGGGAATCGGATGTGCGGAATCAGAGATGGGGTATCAGAGGTGGGGAATCAGAGTCCGGGGAAACAGCGGCGGGGAATCAGATATGGGGAATCAGAGGTGGGGAATCAGAGGTTGGGAATCAGAGGCAGGGAATCAGATGTGGGGAATCAGAGGCGGGGAATCAGAGATGGGGAATCAGAGCGGGGAATCAGAGGCAGGGAATCAGAGGCGGGGAATCAGAGGCGGGGAATCAGAGATGGGGAATAACAGGCTGGGAATCAGAGTTGGGGTATCAGAGGCGGGGAATCAGATATGGGGAAAAAGAGGCGGGGATTCAGAGGCGGGGAAACAGAGGCGGGGAAACAGATATGGGGAAACAGAGGCGCGGAATCAGAGGCGGGGAAATGAGGCGGGGAATCAGATATGGGGAATCAGAGGTGGGGAATCAGAGGTAGAGAATCAGAGGCAGGGAATCAGAGGCTGTGAATCAGAGGCAGGGAATCAGATGCGGGGAATCAGAGGCGGGGAATGAGAGGTGGGGAATCAGAGTCCAGGAATCAGAGATGGTGAATCAGAGGAGGGGAATCAGAGGCGGGGAAACATAGGTGGGGAATCAGATATGGGTAATCAGAGGTGGGGAATCAGAGGCGGTGAATTAGAGATGGGGAATCAGAGGCTGTGAATCAGAGGCAGGAAATCAGACACGGGGAATAGGAGGCGGGGAATCAGAGGCAGTGAATCAGAGCTGGGGAATCAGAGGTTGGGAATCAGAGGCGAGGAATCAGAGGCGGGGAATCAGAGACAGGGATTCAGAGGCAGGGAATCAGATGTGGGGAATCAGAGATGGGGAATCAGAGGCAGGGAATCAGAATCAGAAGCGGGGAATCAGAGGCGGGGAATCAGAGGCCGGGAATCACAGGCCGGGAATCAGAGGCCGGGAATCTGAGGTGGGGAATCAGAGGCAGGGAATCAGACGTGGGGAACCAGAGGCGGGGGTTCATAGCTGACGAATCAGGGGCGGGGAATCAGAGGTGTGGAATCAGAGGCTGGGAATCAGATATGGGGAATCAGAGGGGCGAATCAGAGGCGGGGAAACAGAGGCTGGGAATCAGATATGGGGAATCAGAGGTGGGGAATCAGAGGTTGTGAATCAGAGATGGGGAATCAGAGGCGGGGAATCAGAGGCAGGGTATCAGACGCGGGGAATCAGAGGCGGGGAATCAGAGCTGGGGAATCAGAGGCGGGGAATCAGACGCGGGGAATCAGAGGCGGGGAATCAGAGCTGGGGAATCAGAGACTGGGAATCAGATATGGGGAATCAGAGGCGGGGAATCAGAGGCGGGGAAACAGAGGCAGGGAATCAGATATGGGGAATCAGAGGTGGGGAATCAGAGGTTGTGAATCAGAGATGGGGAATCAGAGGCGGGGAATCAGAGGCAGGGAATCAGACGAGGGGAATCAGAGGCGGGGAATCAGAGCTGGGGAATCAGAGGCGGGGAATCAGAGTTGGGGATCAGAGGCGGGGAATCAGATATGGGGAATCAGAGGCGGGGAATCAGAGGCGGGGAAACAGAGGCGGGGAATCAGATATGGGGAATCAGAGGTGGGGAATCAGAGGTTGGGAATCAGAGGCGGGGAATCAGAGGCGGGGAATCAGAGACAGGGAATCAGAGGCAGGGAATCAGATGTGGGGAATTAGTGGCGGGGAATCAGTGATGGGGAATCAGAGCGGGGAATCAGAGGCAGGGAATGAGACGCGGGGAATCAGAGGCGGGGAATCAGAGATGGGGAATAACAGGCTGGGAATCAGAGTTGGGGTATCAGAGGCGTGGAATCAGATATGGGGAAAAAGAGGCGGGGATTCAGAGGCGGGGAAACAGAGGCGGGGAAACAGATATGGGGAAACAGAGGCGCGGAATCAGAGGCGGGGAAATGAGGCGGGGAATCAGATATGGGGAATCAGAGGTGGGGAATCAGAGGTTGAGAATCAGAGGCAGGGAATCAGAGGCTGTGAATCAGAGGCAGGGAATCAGATGCGGGGAATCAGAGGCGGGGAATGAGAGGTGGGGAATCAGAGTCCAGGAATCAGAGATGGTGAATCAGAGGAGGGGAATCAGAGGCGGGGAAACATAGGTGGGGAATCAGATATGGGGAATCAGAGGTGGGGAATCAGAGGCGGTGAATTAGAGATGGGGAATCAGAGGCTGTGAATCAGAGGCAGGAAATCAGACACGGGGAATAGGAGGCGGGGAATCAGAGGCAGTGAATCAGAGCTGGGGAATCAGAGGTTGGGAATCAGAGGCGGGGAATCAGAGGCGGGGAATCAGAGACAGGGAATCAGAGGCAGGGAATCAGATGTGGGGAATCAGAGATGGGGAATCAGAGGCAGGGAATCAGAATCAGAAGCGGGGAATCAGAGGCGGGGAATCAGAGGCCGGGAAACACAGGCCGGGAATCAGAGGCCGGGAATCAGAGGTGGGGAATCAGAGGCAGGGAATCAGACGTGGGGAACCAGAGGAGGGGATTCATAGCTGACGAATCAGGGGCGGGGAATCAGAGGTGTGGAATCAGAGGCTGGGAATCAGATATGGGGAATCAGAGGGGCGAATCAGAGGCGGGGAAACAGAGGCGGGGAATCAGAGGCGGGGAATCAGAGATGGGGAATCAGAGGCAGGGCATCAGAGGCAGGGAATCAGACGTGAGCAATCAGAGGCGGGGAATCAGAGCTGGGGAATCAGAGGCGGGAAATCAGAGTTGGGGAATCAGAGGCGGGAAATCAGATATGGGGAAACAGAGGCGGGGAATCAGAAGCGGGGAAACAGAGGCGGGGAATCAGATATGGGGAATCAGAGGTGGGGAATCAGAGGTTGGGAAACAGTGGCAGGGAATCAGATGCGGGGAATCAGAGGCAGGGAATCAGAGGCAGGGAATCAGAGGCAGGGAATCAGATGTGGGGAATCAGAGATGGGGAATCAGAGGCAGGGAATCAGAATCAGAAGCGGTGAATCAGAGGTGGGGAATCAGAGGCAGGGAATCAGACGTGGGGAACCAGAGGCGGGGATTCATAGCTGACGAATCAGGGGCGGGGAATCAGAGGTGTGGAATCAGAGGCTGGGAATCAGATATGGGGAATCAGAGGGGCGAATCAGAGGCGGGGAAACAGAGGCGGGGAATCAGAGGCGGGGAATCAGAGATGGGGAATCAGAGGCAGGGCATCAGAGGCAGGGAATCAGACGTGAGCAATCAGAGGCGGGGAATCAGAGCTGGGGAATCAGAGGCGGGAAATCAGAGTTGGGGAATCAGAGGCGGGAAATCAGATATGGGGAAACAGAGGCGGGGAATCAGAAGCGGGGAAACAGAGGCGGGGAATCAGATATGGGGAATCAGAGGTGGGGAATCAGAGGTTGGGAAACAGAGGCAGGGAATCAGATGCGGGGAATCAGAGGCAGGGAATCAGAGGCAGGGAATCAGAGGCAGGGAATCAGATGTGGGGAATCAGAGATGGGGAATCAGAGGCAGGGAATCAGAATCAGAAGCGGTGAATCAGAGGTGGGGAATCAGAGGCAGGGAATCAGACGTGGGGAACCAGAGGCGGGGATTCATAGCTGACGAATCAGGGGTGGGGAATCAGAGGTGTGGAATCAGAGGCTGGGAATCAGATATGGGGAATCAGAGGCGGGGAATCAGAGGCGGAGAATCAGAGGCGGGGAATCAGATATGGGGAATCAGAGGTGGGGAATCAGAGGTTGTGAATCAGAGATGGGGAATCAGAGTTGGGGATCAGAGGCGGGGAATCAGATATGGGGAATCAGAGGCGGGGAATCAGAGGCGGGGAAACAGAGGCGGGGAATCAGATATGGGGAATCAGAGGTGGGGAATCAGGGGCGGGGAGTCTGTGGCAGGGAATCAGAGGAGGGGAATCAGAGGCGGGGAATCAGAGGCAGGGAATCATACACGGGGAATCAGAGGCGGGGAATCAGAGATGGGGAATCAGAAGCCGGGAATCAGAGATGGGGAATCAGAGGTTGGGAATCAGAGGCGGGGAATCAGAGGCGGGGAATCAGAGACAGGGAATCAGAGGCAGGGAATCAGATGTGGGGAATTAGTGGCGGGGAATCAGTGATGGGGAATCAGAGTGGGGAATCAGAGGAAGGGAATGAGACGCGGGGAATCAGAGGCGGGGAATCAGATATGGGGAATCAGAGGCGGGGAATCAGAGGCGGAGAATCAGAGGCGGGGAATCAGAGGCGGAGAATCGGAGGCGGGGAATCAGATATGGGGAATCAGAGGTGGGGAATCAGAGGTTGTGAATCAGAGATGGGGAATCAGAGTTGGGGATCAGAGGCGGGGAATCAGATATGGGGAATCAGAGGCGGGGAATCAGAGGCGGAGAATCAGAGGCGGGGAATCAGATATGGGGAATCAGAGGTGGGGAATCAGAGGTTGTGAATCAGAGATGGGGAATCAGAGTTGGGGATCAGAGGCGGGGAATCAGATATGGGGAATCAGAGGCGGGGAATCAGAGGCGGGGAAACAGAGGCGGGGAATCAGATATGGGGAATCAGAGGTGGGGAATCAGGGGCGGGGAGTCTGTGGCAGGGAATCAGAGGAGGGGAATCAGAGGCGGGGAATCAGAGGCAGGGAATCATACACGGGGAATCAGAGGCGGGGAATCAGAGATGGGGAATCAGAAGCCGGGAATCAGAGATGGGGAATCAGAGGTTGGGAATCAGAGGCGGGGAATCAGAGGCGGGGAATCAGAGACAGGGAATCAGAGGCAGGGAATCAGATGTGGGGAATTAGTGGCGGGGAATCAGTGATGGGGAATCAGAGTGGGGAATCAGAGGAAGGGAATGAGACGCGGGGAATCAGAGGCGGGGAATCAGAGATGGGGAATAACAGGCTGGGAATCAGAGTTGGGGTATCAGAGGCGTGGAATCAGATATGGGGAAAAAGAGGCGGGGATTCAGAGGCGGGGAAACAGAGGCGGGGAAACAGATATGGGGAAACAGAGGCGCGGAATCAGAGGCGGGGAAATGAGGCGGGGAATCAGATATGGGGAATCAGAGGTGGGGAATCAGAGGTTGAGAATCAGAGGCAGGGAATCAGAGGCTGTGAATCAGAGGCAGGGAATCAGATGCGGGGAATCAGAGGCGGGGAATGAGAGGTGGGGAATCAGAGTCCAGGAATCAGAGATGGTGAATCAGAGGAGGGGAATCAGAGGCGGGGAAACATAGGTGGGGAATCAGATATGGGGAATCAGAGGTGGGGAATCAGAGGCAGTGAATTAGAGATGGGGAATCAGAGGCTGTGAATCAGAGGCAGGAAATCAGACACGGGGAATTGGAGGCGGGGAATCAGAGGCAGTGAATCAGAGCTGGGGAATCAGAGGTTGGGAATCAGAGGCGGGGAATCAGAGTCGGGGAATCAGAGACAGGGAATCAGAGGCAGGGAATCAGATGTGGGGAATCAGAGATGGGGAATCAGAGGCAGGGAATCAGAATCAGAAGCGGGGAATCAGAGGCGGGGAATCAGAGGCCGGGAAACACAGGCCGGGAATCAGAGGCCGGGAATCAGAGGTGGGGAATCAGAGGCAGGGAATCAGACGTGGGGAACCAGAGGAGGGGATTCATAGCTGACGAATCAGGGGCGGGGAATCAGAGGTGTGGAATCAGAGGCTGGGAATCAGATATGGGGAATCAGAGGGGCGAATCAGAGGCGGGGAAACAGAGGCTGGGAATCAGATATGGGGAATCAGAGGTGGGGAATCAGAGGTTGTGAATCAGAGATGGGGAATCAGAGGCGGGGAATCAGAGGCAGGGTATCAGACGCGGGGAATCAGAGGCGGGGAATCAGAGCTGGGGAATCAGAGGCGGGGAATCAGACGCGGGGAATCAGAGGCGGGGAATCAGAGCTGGGGAATCAGAGACTGGGAATCAGATATGGGGAATCAGAGGCGGGGAATCAGAGGCGGGGAAACAGAGGCAGGGAATCAGATATGGGGAATCAGAGGTGGGGAATCAGAGGTTGTGAATCAGAGATGGGGAATCAGAGGCGGGGAATCAGAGGCAGGGAATCAGACGAGGGGAATCAGAGGCGGGGAATCAGAGCTGGGGAATCAGAGGCGGGGAATCAGAGTTGGGGATCAGAGGCGGGGAATCAGATATGGGGAATCAGAGGCGGGGAATCAGAGGCGGGGAAACAGAGGCGGGGAATCAGATATGGGGAATCAGAGGTGGGGAATCAGAGGTTGGGAATCAGAGGCGGGGAATCAGAGGCGGGGAATCAGAGACAGGGAATCAGAGGCAGGGAATCAGATGTGGGGAATTAGTGGCGGGGAATCAGTGATGGGGAATCAGAGCGGGGAATCAGAGGCAGGGAATGAGACGCGGGGAATCAGAGGCGGGGAATCAGAGATGGGGAATAACAGGCTGGGAATCAGAGTTGGGGTATCAGAGGCGTGGAATCAGATATGGGGAAAAAGAGGCGGGGATTCAGAGGCGGGGAAACAGAGGCGGGGAAACAGATATGGGGAAACAGAGGCGCGGAATCAGAGGCGGGGAAATGAGGCGGGGAATCAGATATGGGGAATCAGAGGTGGGGAATCAGAGGTTGAGAATCAGAGGCAGGGAATCAGAGGCTGTGAATCAGAGGCAGGGAATCAGATGCGGGGAATCAGAGGCGGGGAATGAGAGGTGGGGAATCAGAGTCCAGGAATCAGAGATGGTGAATCAGAGGAGGGGAATCAGAGGCGGGGAAACATAGGTGGGGAATCAGATATGGGGAATCAGAGGTGGGGAATCAGAGGCGGTGAATTAGAGATGGGGAATCAGAGGCTGTGAATCAGAGGCAGGAAATCAGACACGGGGAATAGGAGGCGGGGAATCAGAGGCAGTGAATCAGAGCTGGGGAATCAGAGGTTGGGAATCAGAGGCGGGGAATCAGAGGCGGGGAATCAGAGACAGGGAATCAGAGGCAGGGAATCAGATGTGGGGAATCAGAGATGGGGAATCAGAGGCAGGGAATCAGAATCAGAAGAGGGGAATCAGAGGCGGGGAATCAGAGGCCGGGAAACACAGGCCGGGAATCAGAGGCCGGGAATCAGAGGTGGGGAATCAGAGGCAGGGAATCAGACGTGGGGAACCAGAGGAGGGGATTCATAGCTGACGAATCAGGGGCGGGGAATCAGAGGTGTGGAATCAGAGGCTGGGAATCAGATATGGGGAATCAGAGGGGCGAATCAGAGGCGGGGAAACAGAGGCGGGGAATCAGAGGCGGGGAATCAGAGATGGGGAATCAGAGGCAGGGCATCAGAGGCAGGGAATCAGACGTGAGCAATCAGAGGCGGGGAATCAGAGCTGGGGAATCAGAGGCGGGAAATCAGAGTTGGGGAATCAGAGGCGGGAAATCAGATATGGGGAAACAGAGGCGGGGAATCAGAAGCGGGGAAACAGAGGCGGGGAATCAGATATGGGGAATCAGAGGTGGGGAATCAGAGGTTGGGAAACAGAGGCAGGGAATCAGATGCGGGGAATCAGAGGCAGGGAATCAGAGGCAGGGAATCAGAGGCAGGGAATCAGATGTGGGGAATCAGAGATGGGGAATCAGAGGCAGGGAATCAGAATCAGAAGCGGTGAATCAGAGGTGGGGAATCAGAGGCAGGGAATCAGACGTGGGGAACCAGAGGCGGGGATTCATAGCTGACGAATCAGGGGCGGGGAATCAGAGGTGTGGAATCAGAGGCTGGGAATCAGATATGGGGAATCAGAGGGGCGAATCAGAGGCGGGGAAACAGAGGCGGGGAATCAGAGGCGGGGAATCAGAGATGGGGAATCAGAGGCAGGGCATCAGAGGCAGGGAATCAGACGTGAGCAATCAGAGGCGGGGAATCAGAGCTGGGGAATCAGAGGCGGGAAATCAGAGTTGGGGAATCAGAGGCGGGAAATCAGATATGGGGAAACAGAGGCGGGGAATCAGAAGCGGGGAAACAGAGGCGGGGAATCAGATATGGGGAATCAGAGGTGGGGAATCAGAGGTTGGGAAACAGAGGCAGGGAATCAGATGCGGGGAATCAGAGGCAGGGAATCAGAGGCAGGGAATCAGAGGCAGGGAATCAGATGTGGGGAATCAGAGATGGGGAATCAGAGGCAGGGAATCAGAATCAGAAGCGGTGAATCAGAGGTGGGGAATCAGAGGCAGGGAATCAGACGTGGGGAACCAGAGGCGGGGATTCATAGCTGACGAATCAGGGGTGGGGAATCAGAGGTGTGGAATCAGAGGCTGGGAATCAGATATGGGGAATCAGAGGCGGGGAATCAGAGGCGGAGAATCAGAGGCGGGGAATCAGATATTGGGAATCAGAGGTGGGGAATCAGAGGTTGTGAATCAGAGATGGGGAATCAGAGTTGGGGATCAGAGGCGGGGAATCAGATATGGGGAATCAGAGGCGGGGAATCAGAGGCGGGGAAACAGAGGCGGGGAATCAGATATGGGGAATCAGAGGTGGGGAATCAGGGGCGGGGAGTCTGTGGCAGGGAATCAGAGGAGGGGAATCAGAGGCGGGGAATCAGAGGCAGGGAATCATACACGGGGAATCAGAGGCGGGGAATCAGAGATGGGGAATCAGAAGCCGGGAATCAGAGATGGGGAATCAGAGGTTGGGAATCAGAGGCGGGGAATCAGAGGCGGGGAATCAGAGACAGGGAATCAGAGGCAGGGAATCAGATGTGGGGAATTAGTGGCGGGGAATCAGTGATGGGGAATCAGAGTGGGGAATCAGAGGAAGGGAATGAGACGCGGGGAATCAGAGGCGGGGAATCAGAGATGGGGAATAACAGGCTGGGAATCAGAGTTGGGGTATCAGAGGCGTGGAATCAGATATGGGGAAAAAGAGGCGGGGATTCAGAGGTGGGGAAACAGAGGCGGGGAAACAGATATGGGGAAACAGAGGCGCGGAATCAGAGGCGGGGAAATGAGGCGGGGAATCAGATATGGGGAATCAGAGGTGGGGAATCAGAGGTTGAGAATCAGAGGCAGGGAATCAGAGGCTGTGAATCAGAGGCAGGGAATCAGATGCGGGGAATCAGAGGCGGGGAATGAGAGGTGGGGAATCAGAGTCCAGGAATCAGAGATGGTGAATCAGAGGAGGGGAATCAGAGGCGGGGAAACATAGGTGGGGAATCAGATATGGGGAATCAGAGGTGGGGAATCAGAGGCAGTGAATTGGAGATGGGGAATCAGAGGCTGTGAATCAGAGGCAGGAAATCAGACACGGGGAATTGGAGGCGGGGAATCAGAGGCAGTGAATCAGAGCTGGGGAATCAGAGGTTGGGAATCAGAGGCGGGGAATCAGAGGCGGGGAATCAGAGACAGGGAATCAGAGGCAGGGAATCAGATGTGGGGAATCAGAGATGGGGAATCAGAGGCAGGGAATCAGAATCAGAAGCGGGGAATCAGAGGCGGGGAATCAGAGGCCGGGAAACACAGGCCGGGAATCAGAGGCCGGGAATCAGAGGTGGGGAATCAGAGGCAGGGAATCAGACGTGGGGAACCAGAGGAGGGGATTCATAGCTGACGAATCAGGGGCGGGGAATCAGAGGTGTGGAATCAGAGGCTGGGAATCAGATATGGGGAATCAGAGGGGCGAATCAGAGGCGGGGAAACAGAGGCGGGGAATCAGAGGCGGGGAATCAGAGATGGGGAATCAGAGGCAGGGCATCAGAGGCAGGGAATCAGACGTGAGCAATCAGAGGCGGGGAATCAGAGCTGGGGAATCAGAGGCGGGAAATCAGAGTTGGGGAATCAGAGGACGGGAAATCAGATATGGGGAAACAGAGGCGGGGAATCAGAAGCGGGGAAACAGAGGCGGGGAATCAGATATGGGGAATCAGAGGTGGGGAATCAGAGGTTGGGAAACAGAGGCAGGGAATCAGATGCGGGGAATCAGAGGCAGGGAATCAGAGGCAGGGAATCAGAGGCAGGGAATCAGATGTGGGGAATCAGAGATGGGGAATCAGAGGCAGGGAATCAGAATCAGAAGCGGTGAATCAGAGGTGGGGAATCAGAGGCAGGGAATCAGACGTGGGGAACCAGAGGCGGGGATTCATAGCTGACGAATCAGGGGTGGGGAATCAGAGGTGTGGAATCAGAGGCTGGGAATCAGATATGGGGAATCAGAGGCGGGGAATCAGAGGCGGAGAATCAGAGGCGGGGAATCAGATATGGGGAATCAGAGGTGGGGAATCAGAGGTTGTGAATCAGAGATGGGGAATCAGAGTTGGGGATCAGAGGCGGGGAATCAGATATGGGGAATCAGAGGCGGGGAATCAGAGGCGGGGAAACAGAGGCGGGGAATCAGATATGGGGAATCAGAGGTGGGGAATCAGAGGCAGGGAATCATACACGGGGAATCAGAGGCGGGGAATCAGAGATGGGGAATCAGAAGCCGGGAATCAGAGATGGGGAATCAGAGGCGGCGAATCCGATATGGGGAATCAGAGGCGGGGAATCAGATATGGGGAATCAGAGGAGGCGAATCAGAGACAGTGAATTAGAGATGGGGAATCAGAGGCGTGGTATCAGAGGCGACCAATCAGAGGCGGGGAAACAGAGGCGGGTAATCAGATATGGGGAATCAGAGGTGGGGAATCAGAGGCAGGGAATCAGACACGGGGTATCAGAGGCGGGGAATCAGAGATGGGGAATCAGAGGTGGGGAATCAGGGGCGGGGATTCAGTGGCAGGGAATCAGAGGCTGGGAATCAGAGGCCGGGAATCAGATGCCGGGAATAAGAGGACTGGGAATCAGAGATGGGGAAGCAGAGGCGGGGTATCAGAGTTGGGGAATCAGAGGCGGGGAGTCAGATATGGGGAATCAGAGGCGGGGAATCAGAGGCGGGGAAACAGAGGCGAGGAATCGTAGGCGGGGAATCAGAGGCAGGGAATCAGACACGGGGTATCAGAGGCGGGTAATCAGAGATGGGGAATCAGAGGTGGGGAATCAGGGGCGGGGATTCAGTGGCAGGGAATCAGAGGCTGGGAATCAGAGGCCGGGAATCAGATGCCGGGAATAAGAGGACTGGGAATCAGAGATGGGGAAGCAGAGGCGGGGTATCAGAGTTGGGGAATCAGAGGCGGGGAGTCAGATATGGGGAATCAGAGGCGGGGAATCAGAGGCGGGGAAACAGAGGCGAGGAATCGTAGGCGGGGAATCAGAGGCAGGGAATCAGACACGGGGTATCAGAGGCGGGGAATCAGAGATGGGGAATCAGAGGCGGGGCATCAGAGGCAGGGAATCAGATGCGAGGAATCAGAGGCGGGGAATCAGAGGTGGAGAATCAGAGGCGGGAAATCAGAGTGGGGAATCAGAGGCGGGGAATCAGATATGGGGAAACAGAGGCGGGGAATCAGTATCGGGGAAACAGAGGCGGGGAATCAGATATGGGGAATCAGAGGTGGGGAATCAGAGGTTGGGAATAAGAGGCAGGGAATCAGACGCGGGGAATCAGAGGTGGGGAATCAGAGGCAGGGAATCGGATATGGGGAATCAGAGATGGGGAATCAGAGACAGGGAATCAGAGGCAGGGAATCAGATGTGGGGAATCAGAGTCAGTGAATCAGATATGGGGAAACAGAGGCGGGGAATCAGAGGCGGGGAATCAGAGGCAGGGAGTCGGATGTGCGGAATCAGAGATGGGGAATCTGAGGTGGGGAATCAGAGTCCGGGGAAACAGCGGCGGGGAATCAGATATGGGGAATCAGAGACGGCGAATCAAAGACAGGGAATCAGAGGCAGGGAATCAGATGTGGGGAATCAGAGGTGGCGAAACAGATATGGGGAAACAGAGGCGGGGAATCAGAGGCGGGGAAACAGAGGCGGAGAATCAGATATAGGGAATCAGAGGTGGGGAATCATAGGTTGGGAATCAGAGGCAGGGAATCAGACGCGTGGAATCAGAGGCGGGGAATCAGAGGCAGGGAATCGGATGTGCGGAATCTGAGATGGGGAATCTGAGGTGGGGAATCAGAGTCCGGGAATCAGATATGGGGAAACAGAGGCGGGGAATCAGAGGCGGGGAAACAGAGGCGGGGAGTCAGATATGGGGAATCAGAGGTGGGGAATCAGAGGTTGGGAATCATATATGGGGAATCAGAGGCGGGGAATCAAAGGCGGGGAAACAGAGGCGGGGAATCAGATATGGGGAATCAGAGGAAGCGAATCAGAGTCAGTGAATTAGAGATGGGGAATCAGAGGCGGGGTATCAGAGGCAGCCAATCAGAGGCGGGGAAACAGAAGCGGGGAAATAGATATGGGGAATCAGAGGTGGGGACTCAGGGGCGGGGAATCAGTGGCAGGGAATCAGTGGCAGTGAATCAGAGGCTGGGAATCAGAGGCCGGGAATCAGATTCCGGGAATAAGAGGACTGGAAATCAGAGATGGGGAGTCAGAGGTGGGGAATCAGAGTTGGGGAATCAGAGGCTGGGAATCAGATATGGGGAATCAGAGGAGAAAAATCAGAGGCGGGGAAACAGAGGTGGGGAATCAGAGGCGGGGAATCAGAGATGGGGAATCAGAGGCAGGGCATCAGAGGCAGGGAATCAGACGTGAGCAATCAGAGGCGGGGAATCAGAGCTGGGGAATCAGAGGCGGGAAATCAGAGTTGGGGAATCAGAGGCGGGAAATCAGATATGGGAAAACAGAGGCGGGGAATCAGAAGCGGGGAAACAGAGGCGGGGAATCAGATATGGGGAATCAGAGGTGGGGAATCAGAGGTTGGGAATCAGAGGCAGGGAATCAGACGCGGGGAATCAGAGGCAGGGAATCAGAGGCAGGGAATCGGATGTGTGGAATCAGAGATGGGGAATCAGAGGTGGGGAATCAGAGTCCGGGAATCAGATATGGGGAAACAGAGGCGGGGAATCAGAGGCGGGGAAACAGAGGCGGGGAATCAGATATGGGGAATCTGAGTTGGGGAATCAGAGGTTGGGAATCAGAGGCGGGGAATCAGAGGCGGGGAATCAGAGACAGGGAATCAGAGGCAGGGAATCAGATGTGGGGAATCAGAGATGGGGAATCAGAGGCAGGGAATCAGAATCAGAAGCGGTGAATCAGAGGTGGGGAATCAGAGGCAGGGAATCAGACGTGGGGAACCAGAGGCGGGGATTCATAGCTGACGAATCAGGGGTGGGGAATCAGAGGTGTGGAATCAGAGGCTGGGAATCAGATATGGGGAATCAGAGGCGGGGAATCAGAGGCGGAGAAACAGAGGCGGGGAATCAGATATGAGGAATCAGAGGTGGGGAATCAGAGGCGGTGAATTAGAGATGGGGAATCAGAGGCTGTGAATCAGAGGCAGGAAATCAGACACGGGGAATAGGAGGCGGGGAATCAGAGGCAGTGAATCAGAGCTGGGGAATCAGAGGTTGGGAATCAGAGGCGGGGAATCAGAGGCGGGGAATCAGAGACAGGGAATCAGAGGCAGGGAATCAGATGTGGGGAATCAGAGATGGGGAATCAGAGGCAGGGAATCAGAATCAGAAGCGGGGAATCAGAGGCGGGGAATCAGAGGCCGGGAAACACAGGCCGGGAATCAGAGGCCGGGAATCAGAGGTGGGGAATCAGAGGCAGGGAATCAGACGTGAGCAATCAGAGGCGGGGAATCAGAGCTGGGGAATCAGAGGCGGGAAATCAGAGTTGGGGAATCAGAGGCGGGAAATCAGATATGGGGAAACAGAGGCGGGGAATCAGAAGCGGGGAAACAGAGGCGGGGAATCAGATATGGGGAATCAGAGGTGGGGAATCAGAGGTTGGGAAACAGAGGCAGGGAATCAGATGCGGGGAATCAGAGGCAGGGAATCAGAGGCAGGGAATCAGAGGCAGGGAATCAGATGTGGGGAATCAGAGATGGGGAATCAGAGGCAGGAAATCAGAATCAGAAGCGGTGAATCAGAGGTGGGGAATCAGAGGCAGGGAATCAGACGTGGGGAACCAAAGGCGGGGATTCATAGCTGACGAATCAGGGGTGGGGAATCAGAGGTGTGGAATCAGAGGCTGGGAATCAGATATGGGGAATCAGAGGCGGGGAATCAGAGGCGGAGAATCAGAGGCGGGGTATCAGATATGGGGAATCAGAGGTGGGGAATCAGAGGTTGTGAATCAGAGATGGGGAATCAGAGTTGGGGATCAGAGGCGGGGAATCAGATATGGGGAATCAGAGGCGGGGAATCAGAGGCGGGGAAACAGAGGCGGGGAATCAGATATGGGGAATCAGAGGTGGGGAATCAGGGGCGGGGAGTCTGTGGCAGGGAATCAGAGGAGGGGAATCAGAGGCGGGGAATCAGAGGCAGGGAATCATACACGGGGAATCAGAGGCGGGGAATCAGAGATGGGGAATCAGAAGCCGGGAATCAGAGATGGGGAATCAGAGGCGGCGAATCCGATATGGGGAATCAGAGGCGGGGAATCAGATATGGGGAATCAGAGGAGGCGAATCAGAGACAGTGAATTAGAGATGGGGAATCAGAGGCGTGGTATCAGAGGCGACCAATCAGAGGCGGGGAAACAGAGTCGGGTAATCAGATATGGGGAATCAGAGGTGGGGAATCAGAGGCAGGGAATCAGACACGGGGTATCAGAGGCGGGGAATCAGAGATGGGGAATCAGAGGTGGGGAATCAGGGGCGGGGATTCAGTGGCAGGGAATCAGAGGCTGGGAATCAGAGGCCGGGAATCAGATGCCGGGAATAAGAGGACTGGGAATCAGAGATGGGGAAGCAGAGGCGGGGTATCAGAGTTGGGGAATCAGAGGCGGGGAGTCAGATATGGGGAATCAGAGGCGGGGAATCAGAGGCGGGGAAACAGAGGCGAGGAATCGTAGGCGGGGAATCAGAGGCAGCGAATCAGACACGGGGTATCAGAGGCGGGGAATCAGAGATGGGGAATCAGAGGTGGGGAATCAGGGGCGGGGATTCAGTGGCAGGGAATCAGAGGCTGGGAATCAGAGGCCGGGAATCAGATGCCGGGAATAAGAGGACTGGGAATCAGAGATGGGGAAGCAGAGGCGGGGTATCAGAGTTGGGGAATCAGAGGCGGGGAGTCAGATATGGGGAATCAGAGGCGGGGAATCAGAGGCGGGGAAACAGAGGCGAGGAATCGTAGGCGGGGAATCAGAGGCAGGGAATCAGACACGGGGTATCAGAGGCGGGGAATCAGAGATGGGGAATCAGAGGCGGGGCATCAGAGGCAGGGAATCAGATGCGAGGAATCAGAGGCGGGGAATCAGAGGTGGGGAATCAGAGGCGGGAAATCAGAGTGGGGAATCAGAGGCGGGGAATCAGATATGGGGAAACAGAGGCGGGGAATCAGAAGCGGGGAAACAGAGGCGGGGAATCAGATATGGGGAATCAGAGGTGGGGAATCAGAGGTTGGGAATAAGAGGCAGGGAATCAGACGCGGGGAATCAGAGGCGGGGAATCAGAGGCAGGGAATCGGATATGGGGAATCAGAGATGGGGAATCAGAGACAGGGAATCAGAGGCAGGGAATCAGATGTGGGGAATCAGAGTCGGTGAATCAGATATGGGGAAACAGAGGCGGGGAATCAGAGGCGGGGAAACAGAGGCGGAGAATCAGATATAGGGAATCATAGGTGGGGAATCATAGGAGGGAATCCGAGGCAGGGAATCAGACGCGGGGAATCAGAGGCGGGGAATCAGAGGCAGGGAGTTGGATGTGCGGAATCAGAGATGGGGAATCAGAGGTGGGGAATCAGAGTCCGGGGAAACAGCGGCGGGGAATCAGATATGGGGAATCAGAGACGGCGAATCAAAGACAGGGAATCAGAGGCAGGGAATCAGATGTGGGGAATCAGAGGTGGCGAATCAGATATGGGGAAACAGAGGCGGGGAATCAGAGGCGGGGAAACAGAGGCGGAGAATCAGATATAGGGAATCAGAGGTGGGGAATCATAGGTTGGGAATCAGAGGCAGGGAATCAGACGCGGGGAATCAGAGGCGGGGAATCAGAGGCAGGGAATCGGATGTGCGGAATCTGAGATGGGGAATCTGAGGTGGGGAATCAGAGTCCGGGAATCAGATATGGGGAAACAGAGGCGGGGAATCAGAGGCGGGGAAACAGAGGCGGGGAGTCAGATATGGGGAATCAGAGGTGGGGAATCAGAGGTTGGGAATCATATATGGGGAATCAGAGGCGGGGAATCAAAGGCGGGGAAACAGAGGCGGGGAATCAGATATGGGGAATCAGAGGAAGCGAATCAGAGTCAGTGAATTAGAGATGGGGAATCAGAGGCGGGGTATCAGAGGCGGCCAATCAGAGGCGGGGAAACAGAAGCGGGGAATCAGATATGGGGAATCAGAGGTGGGGACTCAGGGGCGGGGAATCAGTGGCAGGGAATCAGTGGCAGTGAATCAGAGGCTGGGAATCAGCGGCCGGGAATCAGATTCCGGGAATAAGAGGACTGGAAATCAGAGATGGGGAATCAGAGGTGGGGAATCAGAGTTGGGGAATCAGAGGCTGGGAATCAGATATGGGGAATCAGAGGAGGGGAATCAGAGGCGGGGAAACAGAGGCGGGGAATCAGAGGCGGGGAATCAGAGATGGGGAATCAGAGGCAGGGCATCAGAGGCAGGGAATCAGACGTGAGCAATCAGAGGCGGGGAATCAGAGCTGGGGAATCAGAGGCGGGAAATCAGAGTTGGGGAATCAGAGGCGGGAAATCAGATATGGGGAAACAGAGGCGGGGAATCAGAAGCGGGGAAACAGAGGCGGGGAATCAGATATGGGGAATCAGAGGTGGGGAATCAGAGGTTGGGAATCAGAGGCAGGGAATCAGACGCGGGGAATCAGAGGCAGGGAATCAGAGGCAGGGAATCGGATGTGTGGAATCAGAGATGGGGAATCAGAGGTGGGGAATCAGAGTCCGGGAATCAGATATGGGGAAACAGAGGCGGGGAATCAGAGGCGGGGAAACAGAGGCGGGGAATCAGATATGGGGAATCTGAGTTGGGGAATCAGAGGTTGGGAATCAGAGGCGGGGAATCAGAGGCGGGGAATCAGAGACAGGGAATCAGAGGCAGGGAATCAGATGTGGGGAATCAGAGATGGGGAATCAGAGGCAGGGAATCAGAATCAGAAGCGGTGAATCAGAGGTGGGGAATCAGAGGCAGGGAATCAGACGTGGGGAACCAGAGGCGGGGATTCATAGCTGACGAATCAGGGGTGGGGAATCAGAGGTGTGGAATCAGAGGCTGGGAATCAGATATGGGGAATCAGAGGCGGGGAATCAGAGGCGGAGAAACAGAGGCGGGGAATCAGATATGGGGAATCAGAGGTGGGGAATCAGAGGTTGTGAATCAGAGATGGGGAATCAGAGGCGGGGAATCAGAGGCATGGAATCAGACGCGGGGAATCAGAGGTGGGGAATCAGAGCTGGGGAATCAGAGGCGGGGAATCATAGTTGGGGATTCAGAGATGGGGAATCAGAGGCGGGGAATCCGATATGGGGAATCAGAGGCGGGGAATCAGAAGTGGGGAAACATAGGCGGGGAATCATATGGGGAATCAGAGGTGGCGAATCAGAGGCAGTGAATCAGAGATGGGGAAGCAGAGGTGGGGAATCAGATGTGATGAATCAGAGCTGGGGAATCAGAGGCGGGGATTCAGAGTTGGGGAATCAGAGGCGGGGAATCAGATATGGGGAAACAGAGGCTTGGAATCAGAGGCGGGGAAACAGACGCGGGGAAGCAGATATGGGGAATCAGAGATGGGGAATCAGAGGTGGGGAATCAGACGCGGGGAATCAGAGGTGTTGAATCAGAGATGGGGAATCAGAGGCGGGGAATCAGAGGCAGGGAATCAGACGTGGGGAACCAGAGGAGGGGATTCATAGCTGACGAATCAGGGGCGGGAAATCAGAGGTGTGGAATCAGAGGCTGGGAATCAGATATGGGGAATCAGAGGCGGGGAATCAGAGGCGGGAAATCAGAGGCGGGGAATCAGATATGGGGAATCAGAGGTGGGGAATCAGAGGTTGTGAATCAGAGATGGGGAATCAGAGGCGGGGAATCAGAGGCAGGGAATCAGACGCGGGGAATCAGAGGCGGGGAATCAGAGCTGGGGAATCAGAGGCGGGGAATGAGAGTTGGGGATCAGAGGCGGGGAATCAGATATGGGGAATCAGAGGCGGGGAATCAGAGGCGTGGAAACAGAGGCGGGAAATCAGATATGGGGAATCAGAGGTGGGGAATCAGGGGCGGGGAATCTGTGGCAGGGAATCAGAGGCAGGGAATCAGATGTGGGGAATCAGAGGCGGGGAATCAGAGATGGGGAATCAGAGCGGGGAATCAGAGGCAGGGAATCAGACGCGGGGAATCAGAGGCGGGGAATCAGAGATGGGGAATAACAGGCTGGGAATCAGAGTTGGGGTATCAGAGGCGGGGAATCAGATATGGGGAAAAAGAGGCGGGGATTCAGAGGCGGGGATACAGAGGCGGGGAATCAGAGGCGGGGAAATGAGGCGGGGAATCAGATATGGGGAATCAGAGGGGCGAATCAGAGGCGGGGAAACAGAGGCGGGGAATCAGAGGCGGGGAATCAGAGATGGGGAATCAGAGGCAGGGCATCAGAGGCAGGGAATCAGACGTGAGCAATCAGAGGCGGGGAAACAGAGCTGGGGAATCAGAGGCGGGAAATCAGAGTTGGGGAATCAGAGGCGGGAAATCAGATATGGGGAAACAGAGGCGGGGAATCAGAAGCGGGGAAACAGAGGCGGGGAATCAGATATGGGGAATCAGAGGTGGGGAATCAGAGGTTCGGAAACAGAGGCAGGGAATCAGATGCGGGGAATCAGAGGCAGGGAATCAGAGGCAGGGAATCAGAGGTGGGGAATCAGATGTGATGAATCAGAGCTGGGGAATCAGAGGCGGGGATTCAGAGTTGGGGAATCAGAGGCGGGGAATCAGATATGGGGAAACAGAGGCGTGGAATCAGAGGCGGGGAAACAGACGCGGGGAATCAGATATGGGGAATCAGAGATGGGGAATCAGAGGTGGGGAATCAGACGCGGGGAATCAGAGGTGTTGAATCAGAGATGGGGAATCAGAGGCGGGGAATCAGAGGCAGGGAATCAGACGTGGGGAACCAGAGGAGGGGATTCATAGCTGACGAATCAGGGGCGGGGAATCAGAGGTGTGGAATCAGAGGCTGGGAATCAGATATGGGGAATCAGAGGCGGGGAATCAGAGGCGGGAAATCAGAGGCGGGGTATCAGATATGTGGAATCAGAGGTGGGGAATCAGAGGTTGTGAATCAGAGATGTGGAATCAGAGGCGGGGAATCAGAGGCAGGGAATCAGACGCGGGGAATCAGAGGCGGGGAATCAGAGCTGGGGAATCAGAGGCGGGGAATCAGAGTTGGGGATCAGAGGCGGGGAATCAGATATGGGGAATCAGAGGCGGGGAATCAGAGGCGGGGAATCAGAGGCGGGGAAACAGAGGCGGGAAATCAGATATGGGGAATCAGAGGTGGGGAATCAGGGGCGGGGAATCTGTGGCAGGGAATCAGAGGAGGGGAATCAGAGGCGGGGAATCAGAGGCAGGGAATCATACACGGGGAATCAGAGGTGGGGAATCAGAGATGGGGAATCAGAGGCCAGGAATCAGAGGTGGGGAATCAGAGTCCGGGAATAAGAGGACTGGGAATCAGAGATGGGGAATCAGAGGCGGGGAATTACAGTTGGGGAATCAGAGGCGGGGAGTCAGATATGGGGAATCAGAGGCGGGGAATCAGAGGCGGGGAAACAGAGGCGGGGAATCAGAGGTGGGGAATCAGAGGCAGGGAATCAGACACGGGGAATCAGAGGCGGGGAATCAGAGATGGGGAATCAGAGGCGGGGCATCAGAGGCAGGGAATCAGATGCGAGGAATCAGAGGCGGGGAATCAGAGGTGGGGAATCAGAGGCGGGAAATCAGAGTTGGGGAATCAGAGGCGGGGAATCAGATATGGGGAAACAGAGGCGGGGAATCAGAAACGGGGAAACAGAGGCGGGGAATCAGATATGGGGAATCAGAGGTGGGGAATCAGAGGTTGGGAATAAGAGGCAGGGAATCAGACGCGGGGAATCAAAGGCGGGGAATCAGAGGCAGGGAATCGGATGTGCGGAATCAGAGATGGGGTATCAGAGGTGGGGAATCAGAGTCCGGGGAAACAGCGGCGGGGAATCAGATATGGGGAATCAGAGGTGGGGAATCAGAGGTTGGGAATCAGAGGCAGGGAATCAGATGTGGGGAATCAGAGGCGGGGAATCAGAGATGGGGAATCAGAGCGGGGAATCAGAGGCAGGGAATCAGACGCGGGGAATCAGAGGCGGGGAATCAGAGATGGGGAATAACAGGCTGGGAATCAGAGTTGGGGTATCAGAGGCGGGGAATCAGATATGGGGAAAAAGAGGCGGGGATTCAGAGGCGGGGAAACAGAGGCGGGGAAACAGATATGGGGAAACAGAGGCGCGGAATCAGAGGCGGGGAAATGAGGCGGGGAATCAGATATGGGGAATCAGAGGTGGGGAATCAGAGGTAGAGAATCAGAGGCAGGGAATCAGAGGCTGTGAATCAGAGGCAGGGAATCAGATGCGGGGAATCAGAGGCGGGGAATGAGAGGTGGGGAATCAGAGTCCAGGAATCAGAGATGGTGAATCAGAGGAGGGGAATCAGAGGCGGGGAAACATAGGTGGGGAATCAGATATGGGGAATCAGAGGTGGGGAATCAGAGGCGGTGAATTAGAGATGGGGAATCAGAGGCTGTGAATCAGAGGCAGGAAATCAGACACGGGGAATAGGAGGCGGGGAATCAGAGGCAGTGAATCAGAGCTGGGGAATCAGAGGTTGGGAATCAGAGGCGAGGAATCAGAGGCGGGGAATCAGAGACAGGGATTCAGAGGCAGGGAATCAGATGTGGGGAATCAGAGATGGGGAATCAGAGGCAGGGAATCAGAATCAGAAGCGGGGAATCAGAGGCGGGGAATCAGAGGCCGGGAATCACAGGCCGGGAATCAGAGGCCGGGAATCTGAGGTGGGGAATCAGAGGCAGGGAATCAGACGTGGGGAACCAGAGGCGGGGGTTCATAGCTGACGAATCAGGGGCGGGGAATCAGAGGTGTGGAATCAGAGGCTGGGAATCAGATATGGGGAATCAGAGGGGCGAATCAGAGGCGGGGAAACAGAGGCTGGGAATCAGATATGGGGAATCAGAGGTGGGGAATCAGAGGTTGTGAATCAGAGATGGGGAATCAGAGGCGGGGAATCAGAGGCAGGGTATCAGACGCGGGGAATCAGAGGCGGGGAATCAGAGCTGGGGAATCAGAGGCGGGGAATCAGACGCGGGGAATCAGAGGCGGGGAATCAGAGCTGGGGAATCAGAGACTGGGAATCAGATATGGGGAATCAGAGGCGGGGAATCAGAGGCGGGGAAACAGAGGCAGGGAATCAGATATGGGGAATCAGAGGTGGGGAATCAGAGGTTGTGAATCAGAGATGGGGAATCAGAGGCGGGGAATCAGAGGCAGGGAATCAGACGAGGGGAATCAGAGGCGGGGAATCAGAGCTGGGGAATCAGAGGCGGGGAATCAGAGTTGGGGATCAGAGGCGGGGAATCAGATATGGGGAATCAGAGGCGGGGAATCAGAGGCGGGGAAACAGAGGCGGGGAATCAGATATGGGGAATCAGAGGTGGGGAATCAGAGGTTGGGAATCAGAGGCAGGGAATCAGAGGCTGTGAATCAGAGGCAGGGAATCAGATGCGGGGAATCAGAGGCGGGGAATGAGAGGTGGGGAATCAGAGTCCAGGAATCAGAGATGGTGAATCAGAGGAGGGGAATCAGAGGCGGGGAAACATAGGTGGGGAATCAGATATGGGGAATCAGAGGTGGGGAATCAGGGGCGGTGAATTAGAGATGGGGAATCAGAGGCTGTGAATCAGAGGCAGGAAATCAGACACGGGGAATAGGAGGCGGGGAATCAGAGGCAGTGAATCAGAGCTGGGGAATCAGAGGTTGGGAATCAGAGGCGGGGAATCAGAGGCGGGGAATCAGAGACAGGGAATCAGAGGCAGGGAATCAGATGTGGGGAATCAGAGATGGGGAATCAGAGGCAGGGAATCAGAATCAGAAGCGGGGAATCAGAGGCGGGGAATCAGAGGCCGGGAAACACAGGCCGGGAATCAGAGGCCGGGAATCAGAGGTGGGGAATCAGAGGCAGGGAATCAGACGTGGGGAACCAGAGGAGGGGATTCATAGCTGACGAATCAGGGGCGGGGAATCAGAGGTGTGGAATCAGAGGCTGGGAATCAGATATGGGGAATCAGAGGGGCGAATCAGAGGCGGGGAAACAGAGGCGGGGAATCAGAGGCGGGGAATCAGAGATGGGGAATCAGAGGCAGGGCATCAGAGGCAGGGAATCAGACGTGAGCAATCAGAGGCGGGGAATCAGAGCTGGGGAATCAGAGGCGGGAAATCAGAGTTGGGGAATCAGAGGCGGGAAATCAGATATGGGGAAACAGAGGCGGGGAATCAGAAGCGGGGAAACAGAGGCGGGGAATCAGATATGGGGAATCAGAGGTGGGGAATCAGAGGTTGGGAAACAGAGGCAGGGAATCAGATGCGGGGAATCAGAGGCAGGGAATCAGAGGCAGGGAATCAGAGGCAGGGAATCAGATGTGGGGAATCAGAGATGGGGAATCAGAGGCAGGGAATCAGAATCAGAAGCGGTGAATCAGAGGTGGGGAATCAGAGGCAGGGAATCAGACGTGGGGAACCAGAGGCGGGGATTCATAGCTGACGAATCAGGGGTGGGGAATCAGAGGTGTGGAATCAGAGGCTGGGAATCAGATATGGGGAATCAGAGGCGGGGAATCAGAGGCGGAGAATCAGAGGCGGGGAATCAGATATGGGGAATCAGAGGTGGGGAATCAGAGGTTGTGAATCAGAGATGGGGAATCAGATATGGGGAAACAGAGGCGGGGAATCAGAAGCGGGGAAACAGAGGCGGGGAATCAGATATGGGGAATCAGAGGTGGGGAATCAGAGGTTCGGAAACAGAGGCAGGGAATCAGATGCGGGGAATCAGAGGCAGGGAATCAGAGGCAGGGAATCAGAGGTGGGGAATCAGATGTGATGAATCAGAGCTGGGGAATCAGAGGCGGGGATTCAGAGTTGGGGAATCAGAGGCGGGGAATCAGATATGGGGAAACAGAGGCGTGGAATCAGAGGCGGGGAAACAGACGCGGGGAATCAGATATGGGGAATCAGAGATGGGGAATCAGAGGTGGGGAATCAGACGCGGGGAATCAGAGGTGTTGAATCAGAGATGGGGAATCAGAGGCGGGGAATCAGAGGCAGGGAATCAGACGTGGGGAACCAGAGGAGGGGATTCATAGCTGACGAATCAGGGGCGGGGAATCAGAGGTGTGGAATCAGAGGCTGGGAATCAGATATGGGGAATCAGAGGCGGGGAATCAGAGGCGGGAAATCAGAGGCGGGGTATCAGATATGTGGAATCAGAGGTGGGGAATCAGAGGTTGTGAATCAGAGATGTGGAATCAGAGGCGGGGAATCAGAGGCAGGGAATCAGACGCGGGGAATCAGAGGCGGGGAATCAGAGCTGGGGAATCAGAGGCGGGGAATCAGAGTTGGGGATCAGAGGCGGGGAATCAGATATGGGGAATCAGAGGCGGGGAATCAGAGGCGGGGAATCAGAGGCGGGGAAACAGAGGCGGGAAATCAGATATGGGGAATCAGAGGTGGGGAATCAGGGGCGGGGAATCTGTGGCAGGGAATCAGAGGAGGGGAATCAGAGGCGGGGAATCAGAGGCAGGGAATCATACACGGGGAATCAGAGGTGGGGAATCAGAGATGGGGAATCAGAGGCCAGGAATCAGAGGTGGGGAATCAGAGTCCGGGAATAAGAGGACTGGGAATCAGAGATGGGGAATCAGAGGCGGGGAATTACAGTTGGGGAATCAGAGGCGGGGAGTCAGATATGGGGAATCAGAGGCGGGGAATCAGAGGCGGGGAAACAGAGGCGGGGAATCAGAGGTGGGGAATCAGAGGCAGGGAATCAGACACGGGGAATCAGAGGCGGGGAATCAGAGATGGGGAATCAGAGGCGGGGCATCAGAGGCAGGGAATCAGATGCGAGGAATCAGAGGCGGGGAATCAGAGGTGGGGAATCAGAGGCGGGAAATCAGAGTTGGGGAATCAGAGGCGGGGAATCAGATATGGGGAAACAGAGGCGAGGAATCAGAAACGGGGAAACAGAGGCGGGGAATCAGATATGGGGAATCAGAGGTGGGGAATCAGAGGTTGGGAATAAGAGGCAGGGAATCAGACGCGGGGAATCAAAGGCGGGGAATCAGAGGCAGGGAATCGGATGTGCGGAATCAGAGATGGGGTATCAGAGGTGGGGAATCAGAGTCCGGGGAAACAGCGGCGGGGAATCAGATATGGGGAATCAGAGGTGGGGAATCAGAGGTTGGGAATCAGAGGCAGGGAATCAGATGTGGGGAATCAGAGGCGGGGAATCAGAGATGGGGAATCAGAGCGGGGAATCAGAGGCAGGGAATCAGACGCGGGGAATCAGAGGCGGGGAATCAGAGATGGGGAATAACAGGCTGGGAATCAGAGTTGGGGTATCAGAGGCGGGGAATCAGATATGGGGAAAAAGAGGCGGGGATTCAGAGGCGGGGAAACAGAGGCGGGGAAACAGATATGGGGAAACAGAGGCGCGGAATCAGAGGCGGGGAAATGAGGCGGGGAATCAGATATGGGGAATCAGAGGTGGGGAATCAGAGGTAGAGAATCAGAGGCAGGGAATCAGAGGCTGTGAATCAGAGGCAGGGAATCAGATGCGGGGAATCAGAGGCGGGGAATGAGAGGTGGGGAATCAGAGTCCAGGAATCAGAGATGGTGAATCAGAGGAGGGGAATCAGAGGCGGGGAAACATAGGTGGGGAATCAGATATGGGGAATCAGAGGTGGGGAATCAGAGGCGGTGAATTAGAGATGGGGAATCAGAGGCTGTGAATCAGAGGCAGGAAATCAGACACGGGGAATAGGAGGCGGGGAATCAGAGGCAGTGAATCAGAGCTGGGGAATCAGAGGTTGGGAATCAGAGGCGAGGAATCAGAGGCGGGGAATCAGAGACAGGGATTCAGAGGCAGGGAATCAGATGTGGGGAATCAGAGATGGGGAATCAGAGGCAGGGAATCAGAATCAGAAGCGGGGAATCAGAGGCGGGGAATCAGAGGCCGGGAATCACAGGCCGGGAATCAGAGGCCGGGAATCTGAGGTGGGGAATCAGAGGCAGGGAATCAGACGTGGGGAACCAGAGGCGGGGGTTCATAGCTGACGAATCAGGGGCGGGGAATCAGAGGTGTGGAATCAGAGGCTGGGAATCAGATATGGGGAATCAGAGGGGCGAATCAGAGGCGGGGAAACAGAGGCTGGGAATCAGATATGGGGAATCAGAGGTGGGGAATCAGAGGTTGTGAATCAGAGATGGGGAATCAGAGGCGGGGAATCAGAGGCAGGGTATCAGACGCGGGGAATCAGAGGCGGGGAATCAGAGCTGGGGAATCAGAGGCGGGGAATCAGACGCGGGGAATCAGAGGCGGGGAATCAGAGCTGGGGAATCAGAGACTGGGAATCAGATATGGGGAATCAGAGGCGGGGAATCAGAGGCGGGGAAACAGAGGCAGGGAATCAGATATGGGGAATCAGAGGTGGGGAATCAGAGGTTGTGAATCAGAGATGGGGAATCAGAGGCGGGGAATCAGAGGCAGGGAATCAGACGAGGGGAATCAGAGGCGGGGAATCAGAGCTGGGGAATCAGAGGCGGGGAATCAGAGTTGGGGATCAGAGGCGGGGAATCAGATATGGGGAATCAGAGGCGGGGAATCAGAGGCGGGGAAACAGAGGCGGGGAATCAGATATGGGGAATCAGAGGTGGGGAATCAGAGGTTGGGAATCAGAGGCAGGGAATCAGAGGCTGTGAATCAGAGGCAGGGAATCAGATGCGGGGAATCAGAGGCGGGGAATGAGAGGTGGGGAATCAGAGTCCAGGAATCAGAGATGGTGAATCAGAGGAGGGGAATCAGAGGCGGGGAAACATAGGTGGGGAATCAGATATGGGGAATCAGAGGTGGGGAATCAGGGGCGGTGAATTAGAGATGGGGAATCAGAGGCTGTGAATCAGAGGCAGGAAATCAGACACGGGGAATAGGAGGCGGGGAATCAGAGGCAGTGAATCAGAGCTGGGGAATCAGAGGTTGGGAATCAGAGGCGGGGAATCAGAGGCGGGGAATCAGAGACAGGGAATCAGAGGCAGGGAATCAGATGTGGGGAATCAGAGATGGGGAATCAGAGGCAGGGAATCAGAATCAGAAGCGGGGAATCAGAGGCGGGGAATCAGAGGCCGGGAAACACAGGCCGGGAATCAGAGGCCGGGAATCAGAGGTGGGGAATCAGAGGCAGGGAATCAGACGTGGGGAACCAGAGGAGGGGATTCATAGCTGACGAATCAGGGGCGGGGAATCAGAGGTGTGGAATCAGAGGCTGGGAATCAGATATGGGGAATCAGAGGGGCGAATCAGAGGCGGGGAAACAGAGGCGGGGAATCAGAGGCGGGGAATCAGAGATGGGGAATCAGAGGCAGGGCATCAGAGGCAGGGAATCAGACGTGAGCAATCAGAGGCGGGGAATCAGAGCTGGGGAATCAGAGGCGGGAAATCAGAGTTGGGGAATCAGAGGCGGGAAATCAGATATGGGGAAACAGAGGCGGGGAATCAGAAGCGGGGAAACAGAGGCGGGGAATCAGATATGGGGAATCAGAGGTGGGGAATCAGAGGTTGGGAAACAGAGGCAGGGAATCAGATGCGGGGAATCAGAGGCAGGGAATCAGAGGCAGGGAATCAGAGGCAGGGAATCAGATGTGGGGAATCAGAGATGGGGAATCAGAGGCAGGGAATCAGAATCAGAAGCGGTGAATCAGAGGTGGGGAATCAGAGGCAGGGAATCAGACGTGGGGAACCAGAGGCGGGGATTCATAGCTGACGAATCAGGGGTGGGGAATCAGAGGTGTGGAATCAGAGGCTGGGAATCAGATATGGGGAATCAGAGGCGGGGAATCAGAGGCGGAGAATCAGAGGCGGGGAATCAGATATGGGGAATCAGAGGTGGGGAATCAGAGGTTGTGAATCAGAGATGGGGAATCAGAGTTGGGGATCAGAGGCGGGGAATCAGATATGGGGAATCAGAGGCGGGGAATCAGAGGCGGGAAAACAGAGGCGGGGAATCAGATATGGGGAATCAGAGGTGGGGAATCAGGGGCGGGGAGTCTGTGGCAGGGAATCAGAGGAGGGGAATCAGAGGCGGGGAATCAGAGGCAGGGAATCATACACGGGGAATCAGAGGCGGGGAATCAGAGATGGGGAATCAGAAGCCGGGAATCAGAGATGGGGAATCAGAGGTTGGGAATCAGAGGCGGGGAATCAGAGGCGGGGAATCAGAGACAGGGAATCAGAGGCAGGGAATCAGATGTGGGGAATTAGTGGCGGGGAATCAGTGATGGGGAATCAGAGCGGGGAATCAGAGGAAGGGAATGAGACGCGGGGAATCAGAGGCGGGGAATCAGAGATGGGGAATAACAGGCTGGGAATCAGAGTTGGGGTATCAGAGGCGTGGAATCAGATATGGGGAAAAAGAGGCGGGGATTCAGAGGCGGGGAAACAGAGGCGGGGAAACAGATATGGGGAAACAGAGGCGCGGAATCAGAGGCGGGGAAATGAGGCGGGGAATCAGATATGGGGAATCAGAGGTGGGGAATCAGAGGTTGAGAATCAGAGGCAGGGAATCAGAGGCTGTGAATCAGAGGCAGGGAATCAGATGCGGGGAATCAGAGGCGGGGAATGAGAGGTGGGGAATCAGAGTCCAGGAATCAGAGATGGTGAATCAGAGGAGGGGAATCAGAGGCGGGGAAACATAGGTGGGGAATCAGATATGGGGAATCAGAGGTGGGGAATCAGAGGCAGTGAATTAGAGATGGGGAATCAGAGGCTGTGAATCAGAGGCAGGAAATCAGACACGGGGAATTGGAGGCGGGGAATCAGAGGCAGTGAATCAGAGCTGGGGAATCAGAGGTTGGGAATCAGAGGCGGGGAATCAGAGGCGGGGAATCAGAGACAGGGAATCAGAGGCAGGGAATCAGATGTGGGGAATCAGAGATGGGGAATCAGAGGCAGGGAATCAGAATCAGAAGCGGGGAATCAGAGGCAGGGAATCAGAGGCCGGGAAACACAGGCCGGGAATCAGAGGCCGGGAATCAGAGGTGGGGAATCAGAGGCAGGGAATCAGACGTGGGGAACCAGAGGAGGGGATTCATAGCTGACGAATCAGGGGCGGGGAATCAGAGGTGTGGAATCAGAGGCTGGGAATCAGATATGGGGAATCAGAGGGGCGAATCAGAGGCGGGGAAACAGAGGCGGGGAATCAGAGGCGGGGAATCAGAGATGGGGAATCAGAGGCAGGGCATCAGAGGCAGGGAATCAGACGTGAGCAATCAGAGGCGGGGAATCAGAGCTGGGGAATCAGAGGCGGGAAATCAGAGTTGGGGAATCAGAGGACGGGAAATCAGATATGGGGAAACAGAGGCGGGGAATCAGAAGCGGGGAAACAGAGGCGGGGAATCAGATATGGGGAATCAGAGGTGGGGAATCAGAGGTTGGGAAACAGAGGCAGGGAATCAGATGCGGGGAATCAGAGGCAGGGAATCAGAGGCAGGGAATCAGAGGCAGGGAATCAGATGTGGGGAATCAGAGATGGGGAATCAGAGGCAGGGAATCAGAATCAGAAGCGGTGAATCAGAGGTGGGGAATCAGAGGCAGGGAATCAGACGTGGGGAACCAGAGGCGGGGATTCATAGCTGACGAATCAGGGGTGGGGAATCAGAGGTGTGGAATCAGAGGCTGGGAATCAGATATGGGGAATCAGAGGCGGGGAATCAGAGGCGGAGAATCAGAGGCGGGGAATCAGATATGGGGAATCAGAGGTGGGGAATCAGAGGTTGTGAATCAGAGATGGGGAATCAGAGTTGGGGATCAGAGGCGGGGAATCAGATATGGGGAATCAGAGGCGGGGAATCAGAGGCGGGGAAACAGAGGCGGGGAATCAGATATGGGGAATCAGAGGTGGGGAATCAGAGGCAGGGAATCATACACGGGGAATCAGAGGCGGGGAATCAGAGATGGGGAATCAGAAGCCGGGAATCAGAGATGGGGAATCAGAGGCGGCGAATCCGATATGGGGAATCAGAGGCGGGGAATCAGATATGGGGAATCAGAGGAGGCGAATCAGAGACAGTGAATTAGAGATGGGGAATCAGAGGCGTGGTATCAGAGGCGACCAATCAGAGGCGGGGAATCAGAGGTGGGGAATCAGAGGCGGGAAATCAGAGTGGGGAATCAGAGGCGGGGAATCAGATATGGGGAAACAGAGGCGGGGAATCAGAAGCGGGGAAACAGAGGCGGGGAATCAGATATGGGGAATCAGAGGTGGGGAATCAGAGGTTGGGAATAAGAGGCAGGGAATCAGACGCGGGGAATCAGAGGCGGGGAATCAGAGGCAGGGAATCGGATATGGGGAATCAGAGATGGGGAATCAGAGACAGGGAATCAGAGGCAGGGAATCAGATGTGGGAAATCAGAGTCAGTGAATCAGATATGGGGAAACAGAGGCGGGGAATCAGAGGCGGGGAAACAGAGGCGGAGAATCAGATATAGGGAATCATAGGTGGGGAATCATAGGAGGGAATCCGAGGCAGGGAATCAGACGCGGGGAATCAGAGGCGGGGAATCAGAGGCAGGGAGTCGGATGTGCGGAATCAGAGATGGGGAATCAGAGGTGGGGAATCAGAGTCCGGGGAAACAGCGGCGGGGAATCAGATATGGGGAATCAGAGACGGCGAATCAAAGACAGGGAATCAGAGGCAGGGAATCAGATGTGGGGAATCAGAGGTGGCGAATCAGATATGGGGAAACAGAGGCGGGGAATCAGAGGCGGGGAAACAGAGGCGGAGAATCAGATATAGGGAATCAGAGGTGGGGAATCATAGGTTGGGAATCAGAGGCAGGGAATCAGACGCGGGGAATCAGAGGCGGGGAATCAGAGGCAGGGAATCGGATGTGCGGAATCTGAGATGGGGAATCTGAGGTGGGGAATCAGAGTCCGGGAATCAGATATGGGGAAACAGAGGCGGGGAATCAGAGGCGGGGAAACAGAGGCGGGGAGTCAGATATGGGGAATCAGAGGTGGGGAATCAGAGGTTGGGAATCATATATGGGGAATCAGAGGCGGGGAATCAAAGGCGGGGAAACAGAGGCGGGGAATCAGATATGGGGAATCAGAGGAAGCGAATCAGAGTCAGTGAATTAGAGATGGGGAATCAGAGGCGGGGTATCAGAGGCGGCCAATCAGAGGCGGGGAAACAGAAGCGGGGAATCAGATATGGGGAATCAGAGGTGGGGACTCAGGGGCGGGGAATCAGTGGCAGGGAATCAGTGGCAGTGAATCAGAGGCTGGGAATCAGCGGCCGGGAATCAGATTCCGGGAATAAGAGGACTGGAAATCAGAGATGGGGAGTCAGAGGTGGGGAATCAGAGTTGGGGAATCAGAGGCTGGGAATCAGATATGGGGAATCAGAGGAGAAAAATCAGAGGCGGGGAAACAGAGGTGGGGAATCAGAGGCGGGGAATCAGAGATGGGGAATCAGAGGCAGGGCATCAGAGGCAGGGAATCAGACGTGAGCAATCAGAGGCGGGGAATCAGAGCTGGGGAATCAGAGGCGGGAAATCAGACTTGGGGAATCAGAGGCGGGAAATCAGATATGGGGAAACAGAGGCGGGGAATCAGAAGCGGGGAAACAGAGGCGGGGAATCAGATATGGGGAATCAGAGGTGGGGAATCAGAGGTTGGGAATAAGAGGCAGGGAATCAGACGCGGGGAATCAAAGGCGGGGAATCAGAGGCAGGGAATCGGATGTGCGGAATCAGAGATGGGGTATCAGAGGTGGGGAATCAGAGTCCGGGGAAACAGCGGCGGGGAATCAGATATGGGGAATCAGAGGTGGGGAATCAGAGGTTGGGAATCAGAGGCAGGGAATCAGATGTGGGGAATCAGAGGCGGGGAATCAGAGATGGGGAATCAGAGCGGGGAATCAGAGGCAGGGAATCAGACGCGGGGAATCAGAGGCGGGGAATCAGAGATGGGGAATAACAGGCTGGGAATCAGAGTTGGGGTATCAGAGGCGGGGAATCAGATATGGGGAAAAAGAGGCGGGGATTCAGAGGCGGGGAAACAGAGGCGGGGAAACAGATATGGGGAAACAGAGGCGCGGAATCAGAGGCGGGGAAATGAGGCGGGGAATCAGATATGGGGAATCAGAGGTGGGGAATCAGAGGTAGAGAATCAGAGGCAGGGAATCAGAGGCTGTGAATCAGAGGCAGGGAATCAGATGCGGGGAATCAGAGGCGGGGAATGAGAGGTGGGGAATCAGAGTCCAGGAATCAGAGATGGTGAATCAGAGGAGGGGAATCAGAGGCGGGGAAACATAGGTGGGGAATCAGATATGGGGAATCAGAGGTGGGGAATCAGAGGCGGTGAATTAGAGATGGGGAATCAGAGGCTGTGAATCAGAGGCAGGAAATCAGACACGGGGAATAGGAGGCGGGGAATCAGAGGCAGTGAATCAGAGCTGGGGAATCAGAGGTTGGGAATCAGAGGCGAGGAATCAGAGGCGGGGAATCAGAGACAGGGATTCAGAGGCAGGGAATCAGATGTGGGGAATCAGAGATGGGGAATCAGAGGCAGGGAATCAGAATCAGAAGCGGGGAATCAGAGGCGGGGAATCAGAGGCCGGGAATCACAGGCCGGGAATCAGAGGCCGGGAATCTGAGGTGGGGAATCAGAGGCAGGGAATCAGACGTGGGGAACCAGAGGCGGGGGTTCATAGCTGACGAATCAGGGGCGGGGAATCAGAGGTGTGGAATCAGAGGCTGGGAATCAGATATGGGGAATCAGAGGGGCGAATCAGAGGCGGGGAAACAGAGGCTGGGAATCAGATATGGGGAATCAGAGGTGGGGAATCAGAGGTTGTGAATCAGAGATGGGGAATCAGAGGCGGGGAATCAGAGGCAGGGTATCAGACGCGGGGAATCAGAGGCGGGGAATCAGAGCTGGGGAATCAGAGGCGGGGAATCAGACGCGGGGAATCAGAGGCGGGGAATCAGAGCTGGGGAATCAGAGACTGGGAATCAGATATGGGGAATCAGAGGCGGGGAATCAGAGGCGGGGAAACAGAGGCAGGGAATCAGATATGGGGAATCAGAGGTGGGGAATCAGAGGTTGTGAATCAGAGATGGGGAATCAGAGGCGGGGAATCAGAGGCAGGGAATCAGACGAGGGGAATCAGAGGCGGGGAATCAGAGCTGGGGAATCAGAGGCGGGGAATCAGAGTTGGGGATCAGAGGCGGGGAATCAGATATGGGGAATCAGAGGCGGGGAATCAGAGGCGGGGAAACAGAGGCGGGGAATCAGATATGGGGAATCAGAGGTGGGGAATCAGAGGTTGGGAATCAGAGGCAGGGAATCAGAGGCTGTGAATCAGAGGCAGGGAATCAGATGCGGGGAATCAGAGGCGGGGAATGAGAGGTGGGGAATCAGAGTCCAGGAATCAGAGATGGTGAATCAGAGGAGGGGAATCAGAGGCGGGGAAACATAGGTGGGGAATCAGATATGGGGAATCAGAGGTGGGGAATCAGGGGCGGTGAATTAGAGATGGGGAATCAGAGGCTGTGAATCAGAGGCAGGAAATCAGACACGGGGAATAGGAGGCGGGGAATCAGAGGCAGTGAATCAGAGCTGGGGAATCAGAGGTTGGGAATCAGAGGCGGGGAATCAGAGGCGGGGAATCAGAGACAGGGAATCAGAGGCAGGGAATCAGATGTGGGGAATCAGAGATGGGGAATCAGAGGCAGGGAATCAGAATCAGAAGCGGGGAATCAGAGGCGGGGAATCAGAGGCCGGGAAACACAGGCCGGGAATCAGAGGCCGGGAATCAGAGGTGGGGAATCAGAGGCAGGGAATCAGACGTGGGGAACCAGAGGAGGGGATTCATAGCTGACGAATCAGGGGCGGGGAATCAGAGGTGTGGAATCAGAGGCTGGGAATCAGATATGGGGAATCAGAGGGGCGAATCAGAGGCGGGGAAACAGAGGCGGGGAATCAGAGGCGGGGAATCAGAGATGGGGAATCAGAGGCAGGGCATCAGAGGCAGGGAATCAGACGTGAGCAATCAGAGGCGGGGAATCAGAGCTGGGGAATCAGAGGCGGGAAATCAGAGTTGGGGAATCAGAGGCGGGAAATCAGATATGGGGAAACAGAGGCGGGGAATCAGAAGCGGGGAAACAGAGGCGGGGAATCAGATATGGGGAATCAGAGGTGGGGAATCAGAGGTTGGGAAACAGAGGCAGGGAATCAGATGCGGGGAATCAGAGGCAGGGAATCAGAGGCAGGGAATCAGAGGCAGGGAATCAGATGTGGGGAATCAGAGATGGGGAATCAGAGGCAGGGAATCAGAATCAGAAGCGGTGAATCAGAGGTGGGGAATCAGAGGCAGGGAATCAGACGTGGGGAACCAGAGGCGGGGATTCATAGCTGACGAATCAGGGGTGGGGAATCAGAGGTGTGGAATCAGAGGCTGGGAATCAGATATGGGGAATCAGAGGCGGGGAATCAGAGGCGGAGAATCAGAGGCGGGGAATCAGATATGGGGAATCAGAGGTGGGGAATCAGAGGTTGTGAATCAGAGATGGGGAATCAGAGTTGGGGATCAGAGGCGGGGAATCAGATATGGGGAATCAGAGGCGGGGAATCAGAGGCGGGAAAACAGAGGCGGGGAATCAGATATGGGGAATCAGAGGTGGGGAATCAGGGGCGGGGAGTCTGTGGCAGGGAATCAGAGGAGGGGAATCAGAGGCGGGGAATCAGAGGCAGGGAATCATACACGGGGAATCAGAGGCGGGGAATCAGAGATGGGGAATCAGAAGCCGGGAATCAGAGATGGGGAATCAGAGGTTGGGAATCAGAGGCGGGGAATCAGAGGCGGGGAATCAGAGACAGGGAATCAGAGGCAGGGAATCAGATGTGGGGAATTAGTGGCGGGGAATCAGTGATGGGGAATCAGAGCGGGGAATCAGAGGAAGGGAATGAGACGCGGGGAATCAGAGGCGGGGAATCAGAGATGGGGAATAACAGGCTGGGAATCAGAGTTGGGGTATCAGAGGCGTGGAATCAGATATGGGGAAAAAGAGGCGGGGATTCAGAGGCGGGGAAACAGAGGCGGGGAAACAGATATGGGGAAACAGAGGCGCGGAATCAGAGGCGGGGAAATGAGGCGGGGAATCAGATATGGGGAATCAGAGGTGGGGAATCAGAGGTTGAGAATCAGAGGCAGGGAATCAGAGGCTGTGAATCAGAGGCAGGGAATCAGATGCGGGGAATCAGAGGCGGGGAATGAGAGGTGGGGAATCAGAGTCCAGGAATCAGAGATGGTGAATCAGAGGAGGGGAATCAGAGGCGGGGAAACATAGGTGGGGAATCAGATATGGGGAATCAGAGGTGGGGAATCAGAGGCAGTGAATTAGAGATGGGGAATCAGAGGCTGTGAATCAGAGGCAGGAAATCAGACACGGGGAATTGGAGGCGGGGAATCAGAGGCAGTGAATCAGAGCTGGGGAATCAGAGGTTGGGAATCAGAGGCGGGGAATCAGAGGCGGGGAATCAGAGACAGGGAATCAGAGGCAGGGAATCAGATGTGGGGAATCAGAGATGGGGAATCAGAGGCAGGGAATCAGAATCAGAAGCGGGGAATCAGAGGCAGGGAATCAGAGGCCGGGAAACACAGGCCGGGAATCAGAGGCCGGGAATCAGAGGTGGGGAATCAGAGGCAGGGAATCAGACGTGGGGAACCAGAGGAGGGGATTCATAGCTGACGAATCAGGGGCGGGGAATCAGAGGTGTGGAATCAGAGGCTGGGAATCAGATATGGGGAATCAGAGGGGCGAATCAGAGGCGGGGAAACAGAGGCGGGGAATCAGAGGCGGGGAATCAGAGATGGGGAATCAGAGGCAGGGCATCAGAGGCAGGGAATCAGACGTGAGCAATCAGAGGCGGGGAATCAGAGCTGGGGAATCAGAGGCGGGAAATCAGAGTTGGGGAATCAGAGGACGGGAAATCAGATATGGGGAAACAGAGGCGGGGAATCAGAAGCGGGGAAACAGAGGCGGGGAATCAGATATGGGGAATCAGAGGTGGGGAATCAGAGGTTGGGAAACAGAGGCAGGGAATCAGATGCGGGGAATCAGAGGCAGGGAATCAGAGGCAGGGAATCAGAGGCAGGGAATCAGATGTGGGGAATCAGAGATGGGGAATCAGAGGCAGGGAATCAGAATCAGAAGCGGTGAATCAGAGGTGGGGAATCAGAGGCAGGGAATCAGACGTGGGGAACCAGAGGCGGGGATTCATAGCTGACGAATCAGGGGTGGGGAATCAGAGGTGTGGAATCAGAGGCTGGGAATCAGATATGGGGAATCAGAGGCGGGGAATCAGAGGCGGAGAATCAGAGGCGGGGAATCAGATATGGGGAATCAGAGGTGGGGAATCAGAGGTTGTGAATCAGAGATGGGGAATCAGAGTTGGGGATCAGAGGCGGGGAATCAGATATGGGGAATCAGAGGCGGGGAATCAGAGGCGGGGAAACAGAGGCGGGGAATCAGATATGGGGAATCAGAGGTGGGGAATCAGAGGCAGGGAATCATACACGGGGAATCAGAGGCGGGGAATCAGAGATGGGGAATCAGAAGCCGGGAATCAGAGATGGGGAATCAGAGGCGGCGAATCCGATATGGGGAATCAGAGGCGGGGAATCAGATATGGGGAATCAGAGGAGGCGAATCAGAGACAGTGAATTAGAGATGGGGAATCAGAGGCGTGGTATCAGAGGCGACCAATCAGAGGCGGGGAATCAGAGGTGGGGAATCAGAGGCGGGAAATCAGAGTGGGGAATCAGAGGCGGGGAATCAGATATGGGGAAACAGAGGCGGGGAATCAGAAGCGGGGAAACAGAGGCGGGGAATCAGATATGGGGAATCAGAGGTGGGGAATCAGAGGTTGGGAATAAGAGGCAGGGAATCAGACGCGGGGAATCAGAGGCGGGGAATCAGAGGCAGGGAATCGGATATGGGGAATCAGAGATGGGGAATCAGAGACAGGGAATCAGAGGCAGGGAATCAGATGTGGGAAATCAGAGTCAGTGAATCAGATATGGGGAAACAGAGGCGGGGAATCAGAGGCGGGGAAACAGAGGCGGAGAATCAGATATAGGGAATCATAGGTGGGGAATCATAGGAGGGAATCCGAGGCAGGGAATCAGACGCGGGGAATCAGAGGCGGGGAATCAGAGGCAGGGAGTCGGATGTGCGGAATCAGAGATGGGGAATCAGAGGTGGGGAATCAGAGTCCGGGGAAACAGCGGCGGGGAATCAGATATGGGGAATCAGAGACGGCGAATCAAAGACAGGGAATCAGAGGCAGGGAATCAGATGTGGGGAATCAGAGGTGGCGAATCAGATATGGGGAAACAGAGGCGGGGAATCAGAGGCGGGGAAACAGAGGCGGAGAATCAGATATAGGGAATCAGAGGTGGGGAATCATAGGTTGGGAATCAGAGGCAGGGAATCAGACGCGGGGAATCAGAGGCGGGGAATCAGAGGCAGGGAATCGGATGTGCGGAATCTGAGATGGGGAATCTGAGGTGGGGAATCAGAGTCCGGGAATCAGATATGGGGAAACAGAGGCGGGGAATCAGAGGCGGGGAAACAGAGGCGGGGAGTCAGATATGGGGAATCAGAGGTGGGGAATCAGAGGTTGGGAATCATATATGGGGAATCAGAGGCGGGGAATCAAAGGCGGGGAAACAGAGGCGGGGAATCAGATATGGGGAATCAGAGGAAGCGAATCAGAGTCAGTGAATTAGAGATGGGGAATCAGAGGCGGGGTATCAGAGGCGGCCAATCAGAGGCGGGGAAACAGAAGCGGGGAATCAGATATGGGGAATCAGAGGTGGGGACTCAGGGGCGGGGAATCAGTGGCAGGGAATCAGTGGCAGTGAATCAGAGGCTGGGAATCAGCGGCCGGGAATCAGATTCCGGGAATAAGAGGACTGGAAATCAGAGATGGGGAGTCAGAGGTGGGGAATCAGAGTTGGGGAATCAGAGGCTGGGAATCAGATATGGGGAATCAGAGGAGAAAAATCAGAGGCGGGGAAACAGAGGTGGGGAATCAGAGGCGGGGAATCAGAGATGGGGAATCAGAGGCAGGGCATCAGAGGCAGGGAATCAGACGTGAGCAATCAGAGGCGGGGAATCAGAGCTGGGGAATCAGAGGCGGGAAATCAGACTTGGGGAATCAGAGGCGGGAAATCAGATATGGGGAAACAGAGGCGGGGAATCAGAAGCGGGGAAACAGAGGCGGGGAATCAGATATGGGGAATCAGAGGTGGGGAATCAGAGGTTGGGAATCAGAGGCAGGGAATCAGACGCGGGGAATCAGAGGCAGGGAATCAGAGGCAGGGAATCGGATGTTTGGAATCAGAGATGGGGAATCAGAGGTGGGGAATCAGAGTCCGGGAATCAGATATGGGGAAACAGAGGCGGGGAATCAGAGGCGGGGAAACAGAGGCGGGGAATCAGATATGGGGAATCTGAGTTGGGGAATCAGAGGTTGGGAATCATAGGCGGGGAATCAGAGGCGGGGAATCAGAGACAGGGAATCAGAGGCAGGGAATCAGATGTGGGGAATCAGAGATGGGGAATCAGAGGCAGGGAATCAGAATCAGAAGCGGTGAATCAGAGGTGGGGAATCAGAGGCAGGGAATCAGACGTGGGGAACCAGAGGCGGGGATTCATAGCTGACGAATCAGGGGTGGGGAATCAGAGGTGTGGAATCAGAGGCTGGGAATCAGATATGGGGAATCAGAGGCGGGGAATCAGAGGCGGAGAAACAGAGGCGGGGAATCAGATATGAGGAATCAGAGGTGGGGAATCAGAGGCGGTGAATTAGAGATGGGGAATCAGAGGCTGTGAATCAGAGGCAGGAAATCAGACACGGGGAATAGGAGGCGGGGAATCAGAGGCAGTGAATCAGAGCTGGGGAATCAGAGGTTGGGAATCAGAGGCGGGGAATCAGAGGCGGGGAATCAGAGACAGGGAATCAGAGGCAGGGAATCAGATGTGGGGAATCAGAGATGGGGAATCAGAGGCAGGGAATCAGAATCAGAAGCGGGGAATCAGAGGCGGGGAATCAGAGGCCGGGAAACACAGGCCGGGAATCAGAGGCCGGGAATCAGAGGTGGGGAATCAGAGGCAGGGAATCAGACGTGGGGAACCAGAGGAGGGGATTCATAGCTGACGAATCAGGGGCGGGGAATCAGAGGTGTGGAATCAGAGGCTGGGAATCAGATATGGGGAATCAGAGGGGCGAATCAGAGGCGGGGAAACAGAGGCGGGGAATCAGAGGCGGGGAATCAGAGATGGGGAATCAGAGGCAGGGCATCAGAGGCAGGGAATCAGACGTGAGCAATCAGAGGCGGGGAATCAGAGCTGGGGAATCAGAGGCGGGAAATCAGAGTTGGGGAATCAGAGGCGGGAAATCAGATATGGGGAAACAGAGGCGGGGAATCAGAAGCGGGGAAACAGAGGCGGGGAATCAGATATGGGGAATCAGAGGTGGGGAATCAGAGGTTGGGAAACAGAGGCAGGGAATCAGATGCGGGGAATCAGAGGCAGGGAATCAGAGGCAGGGAATCAGAGGCAGGGAATCAGATGTGGGGAATCAGAGATGGGGAATCAGAGGCAGGAAATCAGAATCAGAAGCGGTGAATCAGAGGTGGGGAATCAGAGGCAGGGAATCAGACGTGGGGAACCAAAGGCGGGGATTCATAGCTGACGAATCAGGGGTGGGGAATCAGAGGTGTGGAATCAGAGGCTGGGAATCAGATATGGGGAATCAGAGGCGGGGAATCAGAGGCGGAGAATCAGAGGCGGGAATCAGATATGGGGAATCAGAGGTGGGGAATCAGAGGTTGTGAATCAGAGATGGGGAATCAGAGTTGGGGATCAGAGGCGGGGAATCAGATATGGGGAATCAGAGGCGGGGAATCAGAGGCGGGGAAACAGAGGCGGGGAATCAGATATGGGGAATCAGAGGTGGGGAATCAGGGGCGGGGAGTCTGTGGCAGGGAATCAGAGGAGGGGAATCAGAGGCGGGGAATCAGAGGCAGGGAATCATACACGGGGAATCAGAGGCGGGGAATCAGAGATGGGGAATCAGAAGCCGGGAATCAGAGATGGGGAATCAGAGGCGGCGAATCCGATATGGGGAATCAGAGGCGGGGAATCAGATATGGGGAATCAGAGGAGGCGAATCAGAGACAGTGAATTAGAGATGGGGAATCAGAGGCGTGGTATCAGAGGCGACCAATCAGAGGCGGGGAAACAGAGGCGGGTAATCAGATATGGGGAATCAGAGGTGGGGAATCAGAGGCAGGGAATCAGACACGGGGTATCAGAGGCGGGGAATCAGAGATGGGGAATCAGAGGTGGGGAATCAGGGGCGGGGATTCAGTGGCAGGGAATCAGAGGCTGGGAATCAGAGGCCGGGAATCAGATGCCGGGAATAAGAGGACTGGGAATCAGAGATGGGGAAGCAGAGGCGGGGTATCAGAGTTGGGGAATCAGAGGCGGGGAGTCAGATATGGGGAATCAGAGGCGGGGAATCAGAGGCGGGGAAACAGAGGCGAGGAATCGTAGGCGGGGAATCAGAGGCAGGGAATCAGACACGGGGTATCAGAGGCGGGGAATCAGAGATGGGGAATCAGAGGTGGGGAATCAGGGGCGGGGATTCAGTGGCAGGGAATCAGAGGCTGGGAATCAGAGGCCGGGAATCAGATGCCGGGAATAAGAGGACTGGGAATCAGAGATGGGGAAGCAGAGGCGGGGTATCAGAGTTGGGGAATCAGAGGCGGGGAGTCAGATATGGGGAATCAGAGGCGGGGAATCAGAGGCGGGGAAACAGAGGCGAGGAATCGTAGGCGGGGAATCAGAGGCAGGGAATCAGACACGGGGTATCAGAGGCGGGGAATCAGAGATGGGGAATCAGAGGCGGGGCATCAGAGGCAGGGAATCAGATGCGAGGAATCAGAGGCGGGGAATCAGAGGTGGGGAATCAGAGGCGGGAAATCAGAGTGCGGAATCAGAGGCGGGGAATCAGATATGGGGAAACAGAGGCGGGGAATCAGAAGCGGGGAAACAGAGGCGGGGAATCAGATATGGGGAATCAGAGGTGGGGAATCAGAGGTTGGGAATAAGAGGCAGGGAATCAGACGCGGGGAATCAGAGGCGGGGAATCAGAGGCAGGGAATCGGATATGGGGAATCAGAGATGGGGAATCAGAGACAGGGAATCAGAGGCAGGGAATCAGATGTGGGGAATCAGAGTCGGTGAATCAGATATGGGGAAACAGAGGCGGGGAATCAGAGGCGGGGAAACAGAGGCGGAGAATCAGATATAGGGAATCATAGGTGGGGAATCATAGGAGGGAATCCGAGGCAGGGAATCAGACGCGGGGAATCAGAGGCGGGGAATCAGAGGCAGGGAGTTGGATGTGCGGAATCAGAGATGGGGAATCAGAGGTGGGGAATCAGAGTCCGGGGAAACAGCGGCGGGGAATCAGATATGGGGAATCAGAGACGGCGAATCAAAGACAGGGAATCAGAGGCAGGGAATCAGATGTGGGGAATCAGAGGTGGCGAATCAGATATGGGGAAACAGAGGCGGGGAATCAGAGGCGGGGAAACAGAGGCGGAGAATCAGATATAGGGAATCAGAGGTGGGGAATCATAGGTTGGGAATCAGAGGCAGGGAATCAGACGCGGGGAATCAGAGGCGGGGAATCAGAGGCAGGGAATCGGATGTGCGGAATCTGAGATGGGGAATCTGAGGTGGGGAATCAGAGTCCGGGAATCAGATATGGGGAAACAGAGGCGGGGAATCAGAGGCGGGGAAACAGAGGCGGGGAGTCAGATATGGGGAATCAGAGGTGGGGAATCAGAGGTTGGGAATCATATATGGGGAATCAGAGGCGGGGAATCAAAGGCGGGGAAACAGAGGCGGGGAATCAGATATGGGGAATCAGAGGAAGCGAATCAGAGTCAGTGAATTAGAGATGGGGAATCAGAGGCGGGGTATCAGAGGCGGCCAATCAGAGGCGGGGAAACAGAAGCGGGGAATCAGATATGGGGAATCAGAGGTGGGGACTCAGGGGCGGGGAATCAGTGGCAGGGAATCAGTGGCAGTGAATCAGAGGCTGGGAATCAGCGGCCGGGAATCAGATTCCGGGAATAAGAGGACTGGAAATCAGAGATGGGGAATCAGAGGTGGGGAATCAGAGTTGGGGAATCAGAGGCTGGGAATCAGATATGGGGAATCAGAGGAGGGGAATCAGAGGCGGGGAAACAGAGGCGGGGAATCAGAGGCGGGGAATCAGAGATGGGGAATCAGAGGCAGGGCATCAGAGGCAGGGAATCAGACGTGAGCAATCAGAGGCGGGGAATCAGAGCTGGGGAATCAGAGGCGGGAAATCAGAGTTGGGGAATCAGAGGCGGGAAATCAGATATGGGGAAACAGAGGCGGGGAATCAGAAGCGGGGAAACAGAGGCGGGGAATCAGATATGGGGAATCAGAGGTGGGGAATCAGAGGTTGGGAATCAGAGGCAGGGAATCAGACGCGGGGAATCAGAGGCAGGGAATCAGAGGCAGGGAATCGGATGTGTGGAATCAGAGATGGGGAATCAGAGGTGGGGAATCAGAGTCCGGGAATCAGATATGGGGAAACAGAGGCGGGGAATCAGAGGCGGGGAAACAGAGGCGGGGAATCAGATATGGGGAATCTGAGTTGGGGAATCAGAGGTTGGGAATCAGAGGCGGGGAATCAGAGGCGGGGAATCAGAGACAGGGAATCAGAGGCAGGGAATCAGATGTGGGGAATCAGAGATGGGGAATCAAAGGCAGGGAATCAGAATCAGAAGCGGTGAATCAGAGGTGGGGAATCAGAGGCAGGGAATCAGACGTGGGGAACCAGAGGCGGGGATTCATAGCTGACGAATCAGGGGTGGGGAATCAGAGGTGTGGAATCAGAGGCTGGGAATCAGATATGGGGAATCAGAGGCGGGGAATCAGAGGCGGAGAAACAGAGGCGGGGAATCAGATATGGGGAATCAGAGGTGGGGAATCAGAGGTTGTGAATCAGAGATGGGGAATCAGAGGCGGGGAATCAGAGGCATGGAATCAGACGCGGGGAATCAGAGGTGGGGAATCAGAGCTGGGGAATCAGAGGCGGGGAATCATAGTTGGGGATTCAGAGATGGGGAATCAGAGGCGGGGAATCCGATATGGGGAATCAGAGGCGGGGAATCAGAAGTGGGGAAACATAGGCGGGGAATCATATGGGGAATCAGAGGTGGCGAATCAGAGGCAGTGAATCAGAGATGGGGAAGCAGAGGTGGGGAATCAGATGTGATGAATCAGAGCTGGGGAATCAGAGGCGGGGATTCAGAGTTGGGGAATCAGAGGCGGGGAATCAGATATGGGGAAACAGAGGCTTGGAATCAGAGGCGGGGAAACAGACGCGGGGAATCAGATATGGGGAATCAGAGATGGGGAATCAGAGGTGGGGAATCAGACGCGGGGAATCAGAGGTGTTGAATCAGAGATGGGGAATCAGAGGCGGGGAATCAGAGGCAGGGAATCAGACGTGGGGAACCAGAGGAGGGGATTCATAGCTGACGAATCAGGGGCGGGAAATCAGAGGTGTGGAATCAGAGGCTGGGAATCAGATATGGGGAATCAGAGGCGGGGAATCAGAGGCGGGAAATCAGAGGCGGGGAATCAGATATGGGGAATCAGAGGTGGGGAATCAGAGGTTGTGAATCAGAGATGGGGAATCAGAGGCGGGGAATCAGAGGCAGGGAATCAGACGCGGGGAATCAGAGGCGGGGAATCAGAGCTGGGGAATCAGAGGCGGGGAATGAGAGTTGGGGATCAGAGGCGGGGAATCAGATATGGGGAATCAGAGGCGGGGAATCAGAGGCGTGGAAACAGAGGCGGGAAATCAGATATGGGGAATCAGAGGTGGGGAATCAGGGGCGGGGAATCTGTGGCAGGGAATCAGAGGCAGGGAATCAGATGTGGGGAATCAGAGGCGGGGAATCAGAGATGGGGAATCAGAGCGGGGAATCAGAGGCAGGGAATCAGACGCGGGGAATCAGAGGCGGGGAATCAGAGATGGGGAATAACAGGCTGGGAATCAGAGTTGGGGTATCAGAGGCGGGGAATCAGATATGGGGAAAAAGAGGCGGGGATTCAGAGGCGGGGAAACAGAGGCGGGGAATCAGAGGCGGGGAAATGAGGCGGGGAATCAGATATGGGGAATCAGAGGGGCGAATCAGAGGCGGGGAAACAGAGGCGGGGAATCAGAGGCGGGGAATCAGAGATGGGGAATCAGAGGCAGGGCATCAGAGGCAGGGAATCAGACGTGAGCAATCAGAGGCGGGGAATCAGAGCTGGGGAATCAGAGGCGGGAAATCAGAGTTGGGGAATCAGAGGCGGGAAATCAGATATGGGTAAACAGAGGCGGGGAATCAGAAGCGGGGAAACAGAGGCGGGGAATCAGATATGGGGAATCAGAGGTGGGGAATCAGAGGTTGGGAAACAGAGGCAGGGAATCAGATGCGGGGAATCAGAGGCAGGGAATCAGAGGCAGGGAATCAGAGGCAGGGAATCAGATGTGGGGAATCAGAGATGGGGAATCAGAGGCAGGAAATCAGAATCAGAAGCGGTGAATCAGAGGTGGGGAATCAGAGGCAGGGAATCAGACGTGGGGAACCAAAGGCGGGGATTCATAGCTGACGAATCAGGGGTGGGGAATCAGAGGTGTGGAATCAGAGGCTGGGAATCAGATATGGGGAATCAGAGGCGGGGAATCAGAGGCGGAGAATCAGAGGCGGGGAATCAGATATGGGGAATCAGAGGTGGGGAATCAGAGGTTGTGAATCAGAGATGGGGAATCAGAGTTGGGGATCAGAGGCGGGGAATCAGATATGGGGAATCAGAGGCGGGGAATCAGAGGCGGGGAAACAGAGGCGGGGAATCAGATATGGGGAATCAGAGGTGGGGAATCAGGGGCGGGGAGTCTGTGGCAGGGAATCAGAGGAGGGGAATCAGAGGCGGGGAATCAGAGGCAGGGAATCATACACGGGGAATCAGAGGCGGGGAATCAGAGATGGGGAATCAGAAGCCGGGAATCAGAGATGGGGAATCAGAGGCGGCGAATCCGATATGGGGAATCAGAGGCGGGGAATCAGATATGGGGAATCAGAGGAGGCGAATCAGAGACAGTGAATTAGAGATGGGGAATCAGAGGCGTGGTATCAGAGGCGACCAATCAGAGGTGGGGAAACAGAGGCGGGTAATCAGATATGGGGAATCAGAGGTGGGGAATCAGAGGCAGGGAATCAGACACGGGGTATCAGAGGCGGGGAATCAGAGATGGGGAATCAGAGGTGGGGAATCAGGGGCGGGGATTCAGTGGCAGGGAATCAAAGGCTGGGAATCAGAGGCCGGGAATCAGATGCCGGGAATAAGAGGACTGGGAATCAGAGATGGGGAAGCAGAGGCGGGGTATCAGAGTTGGGGAATCAGAGGCGGGGAGTCAGATATGGGGAATCAGAGGCGGGGAATCAGAGGCGGGGAAACAGAGGCGAGGAATCGTAGGCGGGGAATCAGAGGCAGGGAATCAGACACGGGGTATCAGAGGCGGGGAATCAGAGATGGGGAATCAGAGGTGGGGAATCAGGGGCGGGGATTCAGTGGCAGGGAATCAGAGGCTGGGAATCAGAGGCCGGGAATCAGATGCCGGGAATAAGAGGACTGGGAATCAGAGATGGGGAAGCAGAGGCGGGGTATCAGAGTTGGGGAATCAGAGGCGGGGAGTCAGATATGGGGAATCAGAGGCGGGGAATCAGAGGCGGGGAAACAGAGGCGAGGAATCGTAGGCGGGGAATCAGAGGCAGGGAATCAGACACGGGGTATCAGAGGCGGGGAATCAGAGATGGGGAATCAGAGGCGGGGCATCAGAGGCAGGGAATCAGATGCGAGGAATCAGAGGCGGGGAATCAGAGGTGGGGAATCAGAGGCGGGAAATCAGAGTGGGGAATCAGAGGCGGGGAATCAGATATGGGGAAACAGAGGCGGGGAATCAGAAGCGGGGAAACAGAGGCGGGGAATCAGATATGGGGAATCAGAGGTGGGGAATCAGAGGTTGGGAATAAGAGGCAGGGAATCAGACGCGGGGAATCAGAGGCGGGGAATCAGAGGCAGGGAATCGGATATGGGGAATCAGAGATGGGGAATCAGAGACAGGGAATCAGAGGCAGGGAATCAGATGTGGGGAATCAGAGTCGGTGAATCAGATATGGGGAAACAGAGGCGGGGAATCAGAGGCGGGGAAATAGAGGCGGAGAATCAGATATAGGGAATCATAGGTGGGGAATCATAGGAGGGAATCCGAGGCAGGGAATCAGACGCGGGGAATCAGAGGCGGGGAATCAGAGGCAGGGAGTTGGATGTGCGGAATCAGAGATGGGGAATCAGAGGTGGGGAATCAGAGTCCGGGGAAACAGCGGCGGGGAATCAGATATGGGGAATCAGAGACGGCGAATCAAAGACAGGGAATCAGAGGCAGGGAATCAGATGTGGGGAATCAGAGGTGGCGAATCAGATATGGGGAAACAGAGGCGGGGAATCAGAGGCGGGGAAACAGAGGCGGAGAATCAGATATAGGGAATCAGAGGTGGGGAATCATAGGTTGGGAATCAGAGGCAGGGAATCAGACGCGGGGAATCAGAGGCGGGGAATCAGAGGCAGGGAATCGGATGTGCGGAATCTGAGATGGGGAATCTGAGGTGGGGAATCAGAGTCCGGGAATCAGATATGGGGAAACAGAGGCGGGGAATCAGAGGCGGGGAAACAGAGGCGGGGAGTCAGATATGGGGAATCAGAGGTGGGGAATCAGAGGTTGGGAATCATATATGGGGAATCAGAGGCGGGGAATCAAAGGCGGGGAAACAGAGGCGCGGAATCAGATATGGGGAATCAGAGGAAGCGAATCAGAGTCAGTGAATTAGAGATGGGGAATCAGAGGCGGGGTATCAGAGGCGGCCAATCAGAGGCGGGGAAACAGAAGCGGGGAATCAGATATGGGGAATCAGAGGTGGGGACTCAGGGGCGGGGAATCAGTGGCAGGGAATCAGTGGCAGTGAATCAGAGGCTGGGAATCAGCGGCCGGGAATCAGATTCCGGGAATAAGAGGACTGGAAATCAGAGATGGGGAATCAGAGGTGGGGAATCAGAGTTGGGGAATCAGAGGCTGGGAATCAGATATGGGGAATCAGAGGAGGGGAATCAGAGGCGGGGAAACAGAGGCGGGGAATCAGAAGCGGGGAATCAGAGATGGGGAATCAGAGGCAGGGCATCAGAGGCAGGGAATCAGACGTGAGCAATCAGAGGCGGGGAATCAGAGCTGGGGAATCAGAGGCGGGAAATCAGAGTTGGGGAATCAGAGGCGGGAAATCAGATATGGGGAAACAGAGGCGGGGAATCAGAAGCGGGGAAACAGAGGCGGGGAATCAGATATGGGGAATCAGAGGTGGGGAATCAGAGGTTGGGAATCAGAGGCAGGGAATCAGACGCGGGGAATCAGAGGCAGGGAATCAGAGGCAGGGAATCGGATGTGTGGAATCAGAGATGGGGAATTAGATGTGGGGAATCAGAGTCCGGGAATCAGATATGGGGAAACAGAGGCGGGGAATCAGAGGCGGGGAAACAGAGGCGGGGAATCAGATATGGGGAATCTGAGTTGGGGAATCAGAGGTTGGGAATCAGAGGCGGGGAATCAGAGGCGGGGAATCAGAGACAGGGAATCAGAGGCAGGGAATCAGATGTGGGGAATCAGAGATGGGGAATCAGAGGCAGGGAATCAGAATCAGAAGCGGTGAATCAGAGGTGGGGAATCAGAGGCAGGGAATCAGACGTGGGGAACCAGAGGCGGGGATTCATAGCTGACGAATCAGGGGAGGGAATCAGAGGTGTGGAATCAGAGGCTGGGAATCAGATATGGGGAATCAGAGGCGGGGAATCAGAGGCGGAGAAACAGAGGCGGGGAATCAGATATGGGGAATCAGAGGTGGGGAATCAGAGGTTGTGAATCAGAGATGGGGAATCAGAGGCGGGGAATCAGAGGCATGGAATCAGACGCGGGGAATCAGAGGTGGGGAATCAGAGCTGGGGAATCAGAGGCGGGGAATCATAGTTGGGGATTCAGAGATGGGGAATCAGAGGCGGGGAATCCGATATGGGGAATCAGAGGCGGGGAATCAGAAGTGGGGAAACATAGGCGGGGAATCATATGGGGAATCAGAGGTGGCGAATCAGAGGCAGTGAATCAGAGATGGGGAAGCAGAGGTGGGGAATCAGATGTGATGAATCAGAGCTGGGGAATCAGAGGCGGGGATTCAGAGTTGGGGAATCAGAGGCGGGGAATCAGATATGGGGAAACAGAGGCTTGGAATCAGAGGCGGGGAAACAGACGCGGGGAATCAGATATGGGGAATCAGAGATGGGGAATCAGAGGTGGGGAATCAGACGCGGGGAATCAGAGGTGTTGAATCAGAGATGGGGAATCAGAGGCGGGGAATCAGAGGCAGGGAATCAGACGTGGGGAACCAGAGGAGGGGATTCATAGCTGACGAATCAGGGGCGGGAAATCAGAGGTGTGGAATCAGAGGCTGGGAATCAGATATGGGGAATCAGAGGCGGGGAATCAGAGGCGGGAAATCAGAGGCGGGGAATCAGATATGGGGAATCAGAGGTGGGGAATCAGAGGTTGTGAATCAGAGATGGGGAATCAGAGGCGGGGAATCAGAGGCAGGGAATCAGACGCGGGGAATCAGAGGCGGGGAATCAGAGCTGGGGAATCAGAGGCGGGGAATGAGAGTTGGGGATCAGAGGCTGGGAATCAGATATGGGGAATCAGAGGCGGGAAATCAGAGGCGTGGAAACAGAGGCGGGAAATCAGATATGGGGAATCAGAGGTGGGGAATCAGGGGCGGGGAATCTGTGGCAGGGAATCAGAGGCAGGGAATCAGATGTGGGGAATCAGAGGCGGGGAATCAGAGATGGGGAATCAGAGCGGGGAATCAGAGGCAGGGAATCAGACGCGGGGAATCAGAGGCGGGGAATCAGAGATGGGGAATAACAGGCTGGGAATCAGAGTTGGGGTATCAGAGGCGGGGAATCAGATATGGGGAAAAAGAGGCGGGGATTCAGAGGCGGGGAAACAGAGGCGGGGAATCAGAGGCGGGGAAATGAGGCGGGGAATCAGATATGGGGAATCAGAGGTGGGGAATCAGAGGTTGAGAATCAGAGGCAGGGAATCAGAGGCTGTGAATCAGAGGCAGGGAATCAGATGCGGGGAATCAGAGGCGGGGAATGACAGGTGGGGAATCAGAGTCCAGGAATCAGAGATGGTGAATCAGAGGAGGGGAATCAGAGGCGGGGAAACATAGTTGGGGAATCAGATATGGGGAATCAGAGGTGGGGAATCAGAGGCGGTGAATTAGAGATGGGGAATCAGAGGCTGTGAATCAGAGGCAGGAAATCAGACACGGGGAATAGGAGGCAGGGAATCAGAGGCAGTGAATCAGAGCTGGGGAATCAGAGGTTGGGAATCAGAGGCGAGGAATCAGAGGCGGGGAATCAGAGACAGGGAATCAGAGGCAGGGAATCAGATGTGGGGAATCAGAGATGGGGAATCATAGGCAGGGAATCAGAATCAGAAGCGGGGAATCAGAGGCGGGGAATCAGAGTCCGGGGAAGCAGCGGCGTGGAATCAGATATGGGGAATCAGAGGTGGGGAATCAGAGGTTGGGAATCAGAGGCAGGGAATGAGATGTGGGGAATCAGAGGCGGGGAATCAGAGATGGGGAATCAGAGCGGGGAATCAGAGGCAGGGAATCACAGGCCGGGAATCAGAGGCCGGGAATCTGAGGTGGGGAATCAGAGGCAGGGAATCAGACGTGGGGAACCAGAGGCGGGGGTTCATAGCTGACGAATCAGGGGCGCGGAATCAGAGGTGTGGAATCAGAGGCTGGGAATCAGATATGGGGAATCAGAGGGGCGAATCAGAGGCGGGGAAACAGAGGCTGGGAATCAGATATGGGGAATCAAAGGCGGGGAATCAGAGGCAGGGAATCAGACGCGGGGAATCAGAGGCGGGGAATCAGAGCTGGGGAATCAGAGGCGGGGAATCAGACGCGGGGAATCAGAGGCGGGGAATCAGAGCTGGGGAATCAGAGGCTGGGAATCAGATATGGGGAATCAGAGGCGGGGAATCAGAGGCGGGGAAACAGAGGCAGGGAATCAGATATGGGGAATCAGTGGTGGGGAATCAGAGGCGGGGAATCAGAGGCAGGGAATCAGACGCGGGGAATCAGATGCGGGGAATCAGAGCTGGGGAATCAGAGGCGGGGAATCAGAGTTGGGGATCAGAGGCGGGGAATCAGATATGGGGAATCAGAGGCGGGGAATCAGAGGCGGGGAAACAGAGGCGGGGAATCAGATATGGGGAATCAGAGGTGGGGAATCAGAGGTTGGGAATCAGAGGCGGGGAATCAGAGGCGGGGAATCAGAGACAGGGAATCAGAGGCAGGGAATCAGATGTGGGGAATTAGTGGCGGGGAATCAGTGATGGGGAATCAGAGCGGGGAATCAGAGGCAGGGAATGAGACGCGGGGAATCAGAGGCGGGGAATCAGAGATGGGGAATAACAGGCTGGGAATCAGAGTTGGGGTATCAGAGGCGTGGAATCAGATATGGGGAAAAGAGGCGGGGATTCAGAGGCGGGGAAACAGAGGCGGGGAAACAGATATGGGGAAACAGAGGCGCGGAATCAGAGGCGGGGAAATGAGGCGGGGAATCAGATATGGGGAATCAGAGGTGGGGAATCAGAGGTTGAGAATCAGAGGCAGGGAATCAGAGGCTGTGAATCAGAGGCAGGGAATCAGATGCGGGGAATCAGAGGCGGGGAATGAGAGGTGGGGAATCAGAGTCCAGGAATCAGAGATGGTGAATAAAAGGAGGGGAATCAGAGGCGGGGAAACATAGGTGGGGAATCAGATATGGGGAATCAGAGGTGGGGAATCAGAGGCGGTGAATTAGAGATGGGGAATCAGAGGCTGTGAATCAGAGGCAGGAAATCAGACACGGGGAATAGGAGGCGGGGAATCAGAGGCAGTGAATCAGAGCTGGTGAATCAGAGGTTGGGAATCAGAGGCGGGGAATCAGAGGCGGGGAATCAGAGACAGGGAATCAGAGGCAGGGAATCAGATGTGGGGAATCAGAGATGGGGAATCAGAGGCAGGGAATCAGAATCAGAAGCGGGGAATCAGAGGCGGGGAATCAGAGGCCAGGAAACACAGGCCGGGAATCAGAGGCCGGGAATCAGAGGTGGGGAATCAGAGGCAGGGAATCAGACGTGGGGAACCAGAGGAGGGGATTCATAGCTGACGAATCAGGGGCGGGGAATCAGAGGTGTGGAATCAGAGGCTGGGAATCAGATATGGGGAATCAGAGGGGCGAATCAGAGGCGGGGAAACAGAGGCGGGGAATCAGAGGCGGGGAATCAGAGATGGGGAATCAGAGGCAGGGCATCAGAGGCAGGGAATCAGACGTGAGCAATCAGAGGCGGGGAATCAGAGCTGGGGAATCAGAGGCGGGAAATCAGAGTTGGGGAATCAGAGGCGGGAAATCAGATATGGGGAAACAGAGGCGGGGAATCAGAAGCGGGGAAACAGAGGCGGGGAATCAGATATGGGGAATCAGAGGTGGGGAATCAGAGGTTGGGAAACAGAGGCAGGGAATCAGATGCGGGGAATCAGAGGCAGGGAATCAGAGGCAGGGAATCAGAGGCAGGGAATCAGATGTGGGGAATCAGAGATGGGGAATCAGAGGCAGGGAATCAGAATCAGAAGCGGTGAATCAGAGGTGGGGAATCAGAGGCAGGGAATCAGATGTGGGGAACCAGAGGCGGGGATTCATAGCTGACGAATCAGGGGTGGGGAATCAGAGGCGGAGAATCAGAGGCGGGGAATCAGATATGGGGAATCAGAGGTGGGGAATCAGAGGTTGTGAATCAGAGATGGGGAATCAGAGTTGGGGATCAGAGGCGGGGAATCAGATATGGGGAATCAGAGGCGGGGAATCAGAGGCGGGGAAACAGAGGCGGGGAATCAGATATGGGGAATCAGAGGTGGGGAATCAGGGGCGGGGAGTCTGTGGCAGGGAATCAGAGGAGGGGAATCAGAGGCGGGGAATCAGAGGCAGGGAATCATACACGGGGAATCAGAGGCGGGGAATCAGAGATTGGGAATCAGAAGCCGGGAATCAGAGATGGGGAATCAGAGGCGGCGAATCCGATATGGGGAATCAGAGGCGGGGAATCAGATATGGGGAATCAGAGGAGGCGAATCAGAGACAGTGAATTAGAGATGGAGAATCAGAGGCGTGGTATCAGAGGCGACCAATCAGAGGCGGGGAAACAGAGGCGGGTAATCAGATATGGGGAATCAGAAGTGGGGAATCAGAGGCAGGGAATCAGACACGGGGTATCAGAGGCGGGGAATCAGAGATGGGGAATCAGAGGTGGGGAATCAGGGGCGGGGATTCAGTGGCAGGGAATCAGAGGCTGGGAATCAGAGGCCGGGAATCAGATGCCGGGAATAAGAGGACTGGGAATCAGAGATGGGGAAGCAGAGGCGGGGTATCAGAGTTGGGGAATCAGAGGCGGGGAGTCAGATATGGGGAATCAGAGGCGGGGAATCAGAGGCGGGGAAACAGAGGCGAGGAATCGTAGGCGGGGAATCAGAGGCAGGGAATCAGACACGGGGTATCAGAGGCGGGGAATCAGAGATGGGGAATCAGAGGTGGGGAATCAGGGGCGGGGATTCAGTGGCAGGGAATCAGAGGCTGGGAATCAGAGGCCGGGAATCAGATGCCGGGAATAAGAGGACTAAGAATCAGAGATGGGGAAGCAGAGGCGGGGTATCAGAGTTGGGGAATCAGAGGCGGGGAGTCAGATATGGGGAATCAGAGGCGGGGAATCAGAGGCGGGGAAACAGAGGCGAGGAATCGTAGGCGGGGAATCAGAGGCAGGGAATCAGACACGGGGTATCAGAGGCGGGGAATCAGAGATGGGGAATCAGAGGCGGGGCATCAGAGGCAGGGAATCAGATGCGAGGAATCAGAGGCGGGGAATCAGAGGTGGGGAATCAGAGGCGGGAAATCAGAGTGGGGAATCAGAGGCGGGGAATCAGATATGGGGAAACAGAGGCGGGGAATCAGAAGCGGGGAAACAGAGGCGGGGAATCAGATATGGGGAATCAGAGGTGGGGAATCAGAGGTTGGGAATAAGAGGCAGGGAATCAGACGCGGGGAATCAGAGGCAGGGAATCAGAGGCAGGGAATCAGATGAAGGGAATCTGATGCAGGGAATCTGAGGCAGGGTATCTGAGGCAGGGAATCGGAGGCAGGGAATCTGAGGCAGGGAATCAGTAAAAAGTTATCAGAGGCAGGTTATCAGAGGCGGAGAATCAGAGGTGGGGAATCAGAAGTGGGGAATCAGAGGTGGGGAACCAGAGGCGTGGAATCAGAGGCGGGGAATCAGAGGTGGGGAATCAGAAGTGGGGAATCAGAGGTGGGGAATCAGAGGCGGGGAATCACAGGCGTGGAATCAGAGGCGGGCAATCAGAAGTGGGGCATCAGAGGCGGGGAATCAGAGGCAGGGAATCAGAGGTGGGGAATCAGAGGCGGGGAATCAGAGGCGGGGAATCAGAGGCGGGTAAACATAGGCGGGGAATCAGAGGAGGGAATCAGAGGTGGGGAATCAGAGGCGGGGAATCTGAGGCGGGGAATCTGAGGCGGGGAATCAGAGGCGGGGAATCAGATGCGGAGAATCAGAGGTGGGGAATCAGAGGCGTGGAATCAGAGGCGGGGAATCAGAGGTGGGGAATCAGAAGTGGGGAATCAGAGGTGGGGAATCAGAGGCGGGGAATCAGAGGCGTGGAATCAGAGGCGGGCAATCAGAAGTGGGGAATCAGAGTCGGGGAATCAGAGGCGGGGAATCTGAGGCGGGGAATCAGATGCAGGGAATCAGAGGCGGGGAATCAGAGGCGGGGAATCAGAGGCGGGGAATCAGAGGCGGGGAATCAGAGGCGGTGATTTCGAGGCGGGGAATCAGACGCGGGAATCAGAGGCGGGGAATCAGAAGTGGGGAATCAGAGGTGGGGAATCTGAGGCGGGGAATCAGAGGCAGGTAATCAGAGGCGGGCAATCAGATGCAGGGAATCAGAGGCAGGGAATCAGAGGCAGGGAATCTGAGGCAGGGAATCTGACGCAGGGAATCTGAGGTGGGCAATCAGAGGCGGGAAAACAGGCGGGTAAACAGAGGCGGGTAAACATAGGTGGGGAATCAGAGGCGGGGAATCAGAGGCGGGGAATCAGAGGCGGGGAATCAGAGTCGGGGAATCAGAGGCGCGGAATCAGATGCGGGGAATCAGAGGCGTGGAATCAGAAGTGGGGAATCAGAGGTGGGGAATCAGAGGCGGGGAATCAGAGGCGGGGAATCAGAGGCAGGCACTCAGATGCAGGGAATCAGAGGCAGTTAATCAGAGGAAGGGAATCAGAGGCAGGGAATCTGAGGCAGGGAATCTGTGTTGGGGAACTAGAGGCGGGAAAACAGGCGGGTAAACAGAGGCAGGTAAACATAGGTGGGGAATCAGAGGCAGGGAATCAGAGTCGGGGAATCAGAGGCGGGGAATCAGAGCCGTTAAATCAGAGGCGGGGAATCAGATGCAGGGAATCAGATGCGGGGAATCAGAGGCGCGGTATCAGAGGCGGGGAATCAGAGGCGGGGAATCAGAGGCGGGGAATCAGAGGCAGGGAATCAGAGGCGGGAAATCAGAGGCGGCGAATCTGAGGCGTGGAATCAGAGGTGGGGAAAGAGATGTGGGGAAACGTAGGCCAGGAAAGTTGCGCGTAAAGGGAGGCGGTGAATCAGAGGTGGGGAATCAGAGGCGGGGAATCAGAGGCGGGGAATCAGAGGCGTGGAATCAGAGGTGGGGAAAGAGATGTGGGGAAACAGGCGGGTAAACAGAAGCGGGTAAACATAGCTGCATAAATAGATGCAGCGAAAGAGATGGGCGAAACATAGTGGTTGGAACTTGTGTGTTGAAAATTAGGTACACAGAACAGATCAAACAGAGTTGTTGAAATTGAGGGAGGGAAAGAGAGGTACGGAAAGAGTGGAGGGGAAAGAGTGCAGGCAAAATAGAGGCATAGAGACAGAGGTGGGGAATCAGATGCGGGGAATCAGAGGCGGGGAATCAGAGGCGGGGAATCAGAGGCGGGGAATCTGAGGGAGGGAATCGGAGGCAGGGAATCTGAGGCAGGGAATCAGTAAAAAGTTATCAGAGGCAGGGTATCAGAGGCGGAGAATCAGAGGTGGGGAATCAGAAGTGGGGAATCAGAGGTGGGGAATCAGAGGCGTGGAATCAGAGGCGGGGAATCAGAGGTGGGGAATCAGAAGTGGGGAATCAGAGGTGCGGAATCAGAGGCGGGGAATCAGAGGCGTGGAATCAGAGGCGGGCAATCAGAAGTGGGGAATATGAGGCGGGGAATCAGAGGCGGGGAATCAGAGGCGGTGAATCAGAGGCAGGGAATCAGAGGCGGGGAATCAGAGGCGGGGAATCAGAGGCGGGGAATCAGAGGCGGGCAATCAGATGCAGGGAATCAGAGGCAGGGAATCAGAAGTAGGGAACCAGACGCAGGGAATCAAATGAAGGGAATCTGATGCAGGGAATCTGAGGCAGGGAATCTGAGGCAGGGAATCTGTGGTGGGGAATCAGAGGCGGGAAAATAGGCGGGTAAACAGGGGCGGGTAAACATAGGCGGGGAATCAGAGGTGGGGAATCAGAGGCGGAGAATCAGAGGCGGAGAATCAGAGGAGCGGAATCAGAGGCAGGGAATCAGAGGCGGGGAATCAGAGGCAGGGAATCAGATGCGGGAAATCAGAGGTGGGGAATCAGAGGCGGGGTATCAGAGGAGGGGAATCAGATGCGGGGAATCAGAGGCGGGGAATCAGAGGCGGGGAATCAGAGGCGTGCAATCAGAGGCGGGGAATCAGAGGCGGGCAATCAGATGCAGGGAATCAGAGGCAGGGAATCAGAGGCAGGGAATCAGAGGCAGGGAACCTGAGGTGGCGAATATGAGGTGGTGAATCAGAGGCGGGGAAACAGGCGGGTAAACAGAGGCGGGGAATCAGAGGCAGGGAATCAGCCGCGGGGAATCAGAGGCAGGGAATCAGATGAAGGGAATCTGATGCAGGGAATCTGAGGCAGGGTATCTGAGGCAGGGAATCTGTGGCAGGGAATCTGATGCGGGTTATCAGAAGGGGGAAATGAGATGTGGGAAACGAGATGCAGAGAAAGAGGCATGGAAATAGAGGCAGGGAAAGAGAGGCAGTGTATCAGAGGCGGGTAATCAGAGGCGTGGAATCAGAGGCGGGGAATCAGAGACACAGAAAGAGAGGCGTGGAATCAGAGGTGCGGAATCAGAGCCGGTGAATCTGAGCCGGGAAATAAGAAGCAGAGCAACAGAGGTGGTGAAACATGGGTGCGGAATCGGACACGGGAAATCAGAGGTGGGGACTCAGAGGCCGGGAATCAGAGGCAGGGAATCAGAGGCAGGTTATCAGAGGCAGGGAATCAGAGGTGGGGAATCAGAGGCGGGGAATCAGAGGCGGGGAATCAGAGGCGGGGAATCAGAGGCGGGGAATCAGAGGCGGGGAATCAGAGGCGGGGAATCAGAGGCGGGCAATCAGATGCAGGAAATCAGAGGCAGGGAATCAGAGGCAGGGAATCAGAGGCAGGGAATCAGATGAAGGGAATCTGATGCAGGGAATCTGAGGCAGGGAATCTGAGGCAGGGAATCTGTGGCAGGGAATCTGATGCGGGTTATCAGAAGCGGGAAATGAGATGTGGGAAACGAGATGCAGAGAAAGAGGCACGGAAATAGAGGCAGGGAAAGAGAGGCAGGGAATCAGAGGCGGGGAATCAGAGGTGGGGAATCAGAGGCTGGGAATCAGAGGCGGGGAATCAGAGGGGGGAATCAGAGGTGCGGAATCAGAGGCAGGGAATCAGAGGCAGGGAATCAGAGGCGGGAAATCAGAGGCGGCGAATCTGAGGCGTGGAATCAGAGGTGGGGAAAGAGATGTGGGGAAACGTAGGCCAGGAAAGTTGCGCGGAAAGGGAGGCGGTGAATGAGAGGTGGGGAATCAGAGGCGGGGAATCAGAGGCGGGGAATCAGAGGCGTGGAATCAGAGGTGGGGAAAGAGAAGTGGGGAAACTGGCGGGTAAACAGAAGCGGGTAAACATAGCTGCATAAATAGAGGCAGCGAAAGAGAAGGGCGAAACATAGTGGTTGGAACTTGTGCGTTGAAAATTAGGTACACAGAACAGATCAAACAGAGTTGTTGAAATTGAGGGAGGGAAAGAGAGGCACAGAAAGAGTGGAGGGGAAAGAGTTCAGGCAAAATAGAGGCGTAGAGACACAGGTGGGGAATCAGAGGCGGGGAATCAGAGGCAGGGAATCAGAGGCAGGGAATCAGATGAAGGGAATCTGATGCAGGGAATCTGAGGCAGGGTATCTGAGGCAGGGAATCGGAGGCAGGGAATCTGAGGCCGGGAATCAGTAAAAAGTTATCAGAGGCAGGTTATCAGAGGCGGAGAATCAGAGGTGGGGAATCAGAAGTGGGGAATCAGAGGTGGGGAACCAGAGGCGTGGAATCAGAGGCGGGGAATCAGAGGTGGGGAATCAGAAGTGGGGAATCAGAGGTGGGGAATCAGAGGCGGGGAATCACAGGCGTGGAATCAGAGGCGGGCAATCAGAAGTGGGGCATCAGAGGCGGGGAATCAGAGGCAGGGAATCAGAGGTGGGGAATCAGAGGCGGGGAATCAGAGGCGGGGAATCAGAGGCGGGTAAACATAGGCGGGGAATCAGAGGAGGGAATCAGAGGTGGGGAATCAGAGGCGGGGAATCTGAGGCGGGGAATCTGAGGCGGGGAATCAGAGGCGGGGAATCAGATGCGGGGAATCAGAGGTGGGGAATCAGAGGCGTGGAATCAGAGGCGGGGAATCAGAGGTGGGGAATCAGAAGTGGGGAATCAGAGGTGGGGAATCAGAGGCGGGGAATCAGAGGCGTGGAATCAGAGGCGGGCAATCAGAAGTGGGGAATCAGAGTCGGGGAATCAGAGGCGGGGAATCTGAGGCGGGGAATCAGATGCAGGGAATCAGAGGCGGGGAATCAGAGGCGGGGAATCAGAGGCGGGGAATCAGAGGCGGGGAATCAGAGGCGGTGATTTCGAGGCGGGGAATCAGACGCGGGAATCAGAGGCGGGGAATCAGAAGTGGGGAATCAGAGGTGGGGAATCTGAGGCGGGGAATCAGAGGCAGGTAATCAGAGGCGGGCAATCAGATGCAGGGAATCAGAGGCAGGGAATCAGAGGCAGGGAATCTGAGGCAGGGAATCTGACGCAGGGAATCTGAGGTGGGCAATCAGAGGCGGGAAAACAGGCGGGTAAACAGAGGCGGGTAAACATAGGTGGGGAATCAGAGGCGGGGAATCAGAGGCGGGGAATCAGAGGCGGGGAATCAGAGTCGGGGAATCAGAGGCAGGGAATCTGAGGCAGGGAATCATATGCAGGGAAACAGAGGCGGGGAATCAGAGGCGGGGTATCAGAGGCGGGGAATCAGAGGCGCGGAATCAGATGCGGGGAATCAGAGGCGTGGAATCAGAGACGGGGAATCAGAGGCGGGGAATCAGAAGTGGGGAATCAGAGGTGGTGGATCAGAGGCGGGGAATCAGAGGCGGGGAATCAGAGGCGGGGAATCAGAGGCAGGGATTCAGAGGCGGGCAATCAGATGCAGGGAATCTGAGGCAGGGAATCAGAAGCAGGGAATCAGAGGCAGGGAACCTGAGGGGGCTAATATGAGGTCTTGAATCAGAGGCGGGGAAACAGGCGGGTAAACAGAGGCGGGGAATCAGAGGCAGGGAATCAGCCGTGGGGAATCAGAGGCAGGGAATCACATGAAGGGAATCTGATGCAGGGAATCTGAGGCAGGGTATCTGAGGCAGGGAATCTGTGGCAGGGAATCTGATGCGGGTTATCAGAAGGGGGAAATGAGATATGGGAAACGAGATGCAGAGAAAGAGGCACGGAAATAGAGGGAGGAAAGAGAGGCAGGGTATCAGAGGCGGGTAATCAGAGGCGTGGAATCGGAGGCGGGGAATCAGAGACACAGAAAGAGAGGCGTGGAATCAGACGTGCGGAATCAGAGCCGGTGAATCTGAGCCGGGAAAACAGAAGCAGAGCAACAGAGGCGGTGAAACATGGGTGCGGAATCGGACTCGGGGAATCAGAGGTGGGGACTCAGAGGCAGGGAATCAGAGGCAGGGAATCAGAGGCAGGTTATCAGAGGCAGGGAATCAGAGGCGGGGAATCATAGGCGGGGAATCAGAGGCGGGGAATATGAGGCGGGGAATCAGAGGCGGGGAATGAGAGGCGGAGAATCAGAGGCGGGCAATCAGATGCAGGAAATCAGAGGCAGGGAATCAGAGGCAGGGAATCAGAGGCAGGGAATCTGAGGCAGGGAATCAGAGGTGGGGAATCAGAGGCGGGGAATCAGAGGCAGGGAATCAGATGAAGGGAATCTGATGCAGGGAATCTGAGGCAGGGAATCTGAGGCAGGGAATCTGTGGCAGGGAATCTGATGCGGGTTATCAGAAGGGGGAAATGAGATGTGGGAAACGAGATGCAGAGAAAGAGGCACGGAAATAGAGGCAGGGAAAGAGAGGCAGGGAATCAGAGGCAGGGAATCAGAGGTGGGGAATGAGAGGCAGGGAATCAGATGAAGGGAATCTGATGCAGGGAATCTGAGGAAGGGAATCGGATGCAGGGAATCTGAGGCAGGGAATCAGTAAAAAGTTATCAGAGGCAGGGTATCAGAGGCGGGGAATCAGAGGCGGGGAATCAGATGAAGGGAATCTGATGCAGGGAATCTGAGGCAGGGAATCTGAGGCAGGGAATCTGTGGCAGAGAATCTGATGCGGGTTATCAGAAGCGGGAAATGAGATGTGGGAAACGAGATGCAGAGAAAGAGGCACGGAAATAGAGGCAGGGAAAGAGAGGCAGGGAATCAGAGGCGGGGAATCAGAGGTGGGGAATCAGAGGCTGGGAATCAGAGGCGGGGAATCAGAGGGGGGAATCAGAGGTGCGGAATCAGAGGCAGGGAATCAGAGGCAGGGAATCAGAGGCGGGAAATCAGAGGCGGCGAATCTGAGGCGTGGAATCAGAGGTGGGGAAAGAGATGTGGGGAAACGTAGGCCAGGAAAGTTGCGCGGAAAGGGAGGCGGTGAATGAGAGGTGGGGAATCAGAGGCGGGGAATCAGAGGCGTGGAATCAGAGGCGTGGAATCAGAGGTGGGGAAAGAGAAGTGGGGAAACTGGCGGGTAAACAGAAGCGGGTAAACATAGCTGCATAAATAGAGGCAGCGAAAGAGAAGGGCGAAACATAGTGGTTGGAACTTGTGCGTTGAAAATTAGGTACACAGAACAGATCAAACAGAGTTGTTGAAATTGAGGGAGGGAAAGAGAGGCACAGAAAGAGTGGAGGGGAAAGAGTTCAGGCAAAATAGAGGCGTAGAGACACAGGTGGGGAATCAGAGGCGGGGAATCAGAGGCAGGGAATCAGAGGCAGGGAATCAGATGAAGGGAATCTGATGCAGGGAATCTGAGGCAGGGTATCTGAGGCAGGGAATCGGAGGCAGGGAATCTGAGGCCGGGAATCAGTAAAAAGTTATCAGAGGCAGGTTATCAGAGGCGGAGAATCAGAGGTGGGGAATCAGAAGTGGGGAATCAGAGGTGGGGAACCAGAGGCGTGGAATCAGAGGCGGGGAATCAGAGGTGGGGAATCAGAAGTGGGGAATCAGAGGTGGGGAATCAGAGGCGGGGAATCACAGGCGTGGAATCAGAGGCGGGCAATCAGAAGTGGGGCATCAGAGGCGGGGAATCAGAGGCAGGGAATCAGAGGTGGGGAATCAGAGGCGGGGAATCAGAGGCGGGGAATCAGAGGCGGGTAAACATAGGCGGGGAATCAGAGGAGGGAATCAGAGGTGGGGAATCAGAGGCGGGGAATCTGAGGCGGGGAATCAGAGGCGGGGAATCAGAGGCGGGGAATCAGATGCGGGGAATCAGAGGTGGGGAATCAGAGGCGTGGAATCAGAGGCGGGGAATCAGAGGTGGGGAATCAGAAGTGGGGAATCAGAGGTGGGGAATCAGAGGCGGGGAATCAGAGGCGTGGAATCAGAGGCGGGCAATCAGAAGTGGGGAATCAGAGTCGGGGAATCAGAGGCGGGGAATCTGAGGCGGGGAATCAGATGCAGGGAATCAGAGGCGGGGAATCAGAGGCGGGGAATCAGAGGCGGGGAATCAGAGGCGGGGAATCAGAGGCGGTGATTTCGAGGCGGGGAATCAGACGCGGGAATCAGAGGCGGGGAATCAGAAGTGGGGAATCAGAGGTGGGGAATCTGAGGCGGGGAATCAGAGGCAGGTAATCAGAGGCGGGCAATCAGATGCAGGGAATCAGAGGCAGGGAATCAGAGGCAGGGAATCTGAGGCAGGGAATCTGACGCAGGGAATCTGAGGTGGGCAATCAGAGGCGGGAAAACAGGCGGGTAAACAGAGGCGGGTAAACATAGGTGGGGAATCAGAGGCGGGGAATCAGAGGCGGGGAATCAGAGGCGGGGAATCAGAGTCGGGGAATCAGAGGCAGGGAATCTGAGGCAGGGAATCATATGCAGGGAAACAGAGGCGGGGAATCAGAGGCGGGGTATCAGAGGCGGGGAATCAGAGGCGCGGAATCAGATGCGGGGAATCAGAGGCGTGGAATCAGAGACGGGGAATCAGAGGCGGGGAATCAGAAGTGGGGAATCAGAGGTGGTGGATCAGAGGCGGGGAATCAGAGGCGGGGAATCAGAGGCGGGGAATCAGAGGCAGGGATTCAGAGGCGGGCAATCAGATGCAGGGAATCTGAGGCAGGGAATCAGAAGCAGGGAATCAGAGGCAGGGAACCTGAGGGGGCTAATATGAGGTCTTGAATCAGAGGCGGGGAAACAGGCGGGTAAACAGAGGCGGGGAATCAGAGGCAGGGAATCAGCCGTGGGGAATCAGAGGCAGGGAATCACATGAAGGGAATCTGATGCAGGGAATCTGAGGCAGGGTATCTGAGGCAGGGAATCTGTGGCAGGGAATCTGATGCGGGTTATCAGAAGGGGGAAATGAGATATGGGAAACGAGATGCAGAGAAAGAGGCACGGAAATAGAGGGAGGAAAGAGAGGCAGGGTATCAGAGGCGGGTAATCAGAGGCGTGGAATCGGAGGCGGGGAATCAGAGACACAGAAAGAGAGGCGTGGAATCAGACGTGCGGAATCAGAGCCGGTGAATCTGAGCCGGGAAAACAGAAGCAGAGCAACAGAGGCGGTGAAACATGGGTGCGGAATCGGACTCGGGGAATCAGAGGTGGGGACTCAGAGGCAGGGAATCAGAGGCAGGGAATCAGAGGCAGGTTATCAGAGGCAGGGAATCAGAGGCGGGGAATCATAGGCGGGGAATCAGAGGCGGGGAATATGAGGCGGGGAATCAGAGGCGGGGAATGAGAGGCGGAGAATCAGAGGCGGGCAATCAGATGCAGGAAATCAGAGGCAGGGAATCAGAGGCAGGGAATCAGAGGCAGGGAATCTGAGGCAGGGAATCAGAGGTGGGGAATCAGAGGCGGGGAATCAGAGGCAGGGAATCAGATGAAGGGAATCTGATGCAGGGAATCTGAGGCAGGGAATCTGAGGCAGGGAATCTGTGGCAGGGAATCTGATGCGGGTTATCAGAAGGGGGAAATGAGATGTGGGAAACGAGATGCAGAGAAAGAGGCACGGAAATAGAGGCAGGGAAAGAGAGGCAGGGAATCAGAGGCGGGGAATCAGAGGTGGGGAATGAGAGGCAGGGAATCAGATGAAGGGAATCTGATGCAGGGAATCTGAGGAAGGGAATCGGATGCAGGGAATCTGAGGCAGGGAATCAGTAAAAAGTTATCAGAGGCAGGGTATCAGAGGCGGGGAATCAGAGGCGGGGAATCAGAGGTGGGGTATCAGAGGCGGGGAAAGATATGTGGGGAAACGTAGGCCAGGAAAGTTGAGCGGAAAGGGAGGCAGGGAATCAGAGGCAGGGAATCAGAAGCAGGGAATCTGAGGCAGGGAATCTGAGCTGGGGAATCAGAGGCGGGGAAACAGGCGGGTAAACAGAGGTGGATAAACATAGACGGGGAATAAGAGGCGGGGAATCAGAGGCGGGGAATCAGAGGTGGGGAATCAGAGGCGGGGATTCAGAGGCGGGGAATCAGAGGCGGGGAATCAGAGGCGGGGTATCTGAGGAGGGGAATCAGAGGCGGGGAATCCGAGGCGGGGAATCAGAGGCGGGGAATCAGAGGCGTGGAATCAGAGGCAGGGAATCAGAGGCGGGGAATCAGAAGTGGGGAATCAGAGGTGGGGAATCAGAGGCGGGAAATCAGAGGCAGGGAATCAGAGGCGGGCAATCAGAGGTGGGGAATCAGAGGCGGGGAATCAGATGCGGGGAATCAGAGGCGTTGAATCAGAGGCGGGGAATCAGAGGCAGTGAATCAGAGACGGGGTATCTGAGGAGGGGAATCAGAGGCGGGGAATCAGAGGCGGGGAATCAGAGGCGGGGAATCAGAGGCGTGGAATCAGAGGCGGGGAATCAGAGGCGGGGAATCAGAAGTGGGGAATCAGAGGCGGGGAATCAGAGGCGTGGAATCAGAGGCGGGGAATCAGAGGCGGGGAATCAGAAGTGGGGAATCAGAGGTGGGGAATCAGAGGCAGGAAATCAGAGGCAGGGAATCAGAGGCGGGCAATCAGAGGTGGGGAATCAGAGGCAGGGAATCAGATGCGGGGAATCAGAGGCGTTGAATCAGAGGCGGGGAATCAGAGGCGGGGAATCAGAGACGGGGAATCAGAAGTGGGGAAGCAGAGGTGGGTTATCAGAGGCAGGGAATCAGATGAAGGGAATCTGATGCAGGGAATCTGAGGCAGGGAATCGGATGCAGGGAATCTGAGGCAGGGAATCAGTTAAAAGTTATCAGAGGCAGGGTATCAGAGGCGGGGAATCAGAGGCGGGGTATCAGATGCGCATCATCAGAGGCGGGGAATCAGAGGCGGGGAATCAGAGCTGGGGTATCAGAGGCGGGGAAAGATATGTGGGGAAACGTAGGCCAGGAAAGTTGAGCGGAAAGGGAGGCAGGGAATCAGAGGCAGGAAATCAGAAGCAGGGAATCTGAGGCACGGAATCTGAGGTGGGGAATCAGAGGCGAGGAAACAGGCGGGTAAACAGAGGCGGGTAAACATAGACGGGGAATAAGAGGCGGGGAATCAGAGGCGGGGAATCAGTGGTGCGGAATCAGAGGCCTGGATTCAGAGGCGGGGAATCAGAGGCGGGGAATCAGATGCGGGGAATCAGAGGCGGGCAATCAGAGGTGGGTATCTGAGGAGGGGAATCAGAGGCGGGGAATCAGAGGCGGGGAATCAGAGGCGGGGAATCAGAGGCGTGGAATCAGAGGCGGGGAATCAGAGGCGGGGAATCAGAAGTGGGGAATCAGAGGTGGGGAATCAGAGGCGGGAAATCAGATGCAGGGAATCAGAGGCGGGCAATCAGAGGTGGGGAATCAGAGGCGGGGAATCAGATGCGGGGAATCAGAGGCGTTGAATCAGAGGTGGGGAATCAGAGGCGGGGAATCAGAGACGGGGAATCAGAAGTGGGGAAGCAGAGGTGGGGAATCAGAGGCAGGGAATCAGAGGCAGGGAATCAGAGGCATGGAATCTGAGTCAGGGAATCTGAGGTGGGGAATCAGAGGCGGGAAAACAGGCGGGTAAACAGAGGCGGGTAAACATAGCCGGGGAATCAGAGGCCGGGAATCAGAGGCGGGGAATCAGAGGCGGGGAATCAGAGGCGGGGAATCAGAGGCGGGGAATCTGAGGTGGGGAATCAGATGCAGGGAATCAGAGGCGGGGAATCAGAGGTGGGGTATCAAAGGCGGGGAATCAGAGGCGGGGAATCAGAGGCGGGGAATCAGAGGCGTGGAATCAGAGGCGGGGAATCAGAGGCGGGGAATCTGAAGTGGGGAATCAGAGGTGGGAAATCAGAGGCGGGGAATCAGAGGCGGGGAATCAGAGGCGGGGAATCAGAGGCAGGGAATCAGAGGCGGCCAATCAGATGCAGGGAACCAGAGGCAGGGAATCAGAGGCAGGGAATCTGAGGCGGCGAATATGAGGTGGTGAATCAGTGGCGGGGAACAGGCGGGTAAACAGAGGCGGGGAATCAGAGGCAGGGAATCAGAGGCGGGGAATCAGAGGCAGGGAATCGGATGAAGGGAATCTGATGCAGGGAATCTGAGGCAGGGAATCTGAGGCAGGGAATCTGTGGCAGGGAATCTGATGCGGGTTATCAGAAGGGGGAAATGAGATGTGGGAAACGAGATGCAGAGTAAGAGGCACGGAAATAGAGGCAGGGAAAGAGAGGCAGGGTATCAGATGTTGGTATTCAGAGGCGTGGAATCAGAGGCGGGGAATCAGAGACACAGAAAGAGAGGCGTGGAATCAGAGGTGCGGAATCAGAGCCGGTGAATCTGAGCCGGGAAATCAGAAGCAGAGCAACAGAGGCGTTGAAACATGGGTGCGGAATCGGACGCGGGGAATCAAAGGTGGGGACTCAGAGGCAGGGTATCAGAGGCGGGTAATCAGAGGCGTGGAATCAGAGGCGGGGAATCAGAGACACAGAAAGAGAGGCGTGGAATCAGAGGTGCGGAATCAGAGCCGGTGAATCTGAGCCGGGAAATCAGAAGCAGAGCAACAGAGGCGGTGAAACATGGGTGCGGAATCGGACGCGGGGAATAAGAAGTGGGGACTCAGAGGCAGGGAATCAGAGGCAGGTTATCAGAGGCAGGGAATCAGAGGCGGGGAATAAGAGGCGAGGAATCAGAGGCGGGGAATCAGAGGCGGGGAATCAGAGGCGGGGAGTCAGAGGCGGAGAATCAGAGGCGGGCAATCAGATGCAGGGAATCAGAGGCAGGGAATCAGAGGCAGAGAATCAGAGGCAGGGAATCTGAGGCAGGGACTCAGAGGTGGGGATTCAGAGGCGGGGAATCAGAGGCAGGGAATCAGATGAAGGGAATCTGATGCAGGGAATCAGAGGTGGGGAATCAGAGGCGGGGAATCAGAGGCGGGGAATCTGAGGCGGGGAATCAGAGGCGGGGAATCAGATGCGGGTAATCAGAGGTGGGGAATCAGAGGCGTGGAATCAGAGGCGGGGAATCAGAGGTGGGGAATCAGAAGTGGGGAATCAGAGGTGGGGAATCAGAGGCGGGGAATCAGAGGCGTGGAATCAGAGGCGGGCAATCAGAAGTGGGGAATCAGAGTCGGGGAATCAGAGGCGGGGAATCTGAGGCGGGGAATCAGATGCAGGGAATCAGAGGCGGGGAATCAGAGGCGGGGAATCAGATGCGGGGAATCAGAGGCGGGGAATCAGAGGCGGTGATTTCGAGGCGGGGAATCAGACGCGGGAATCAGAGGCGGGGAATCAGAAGTGGGGAATCAGAGGTGGGGAATCTGAGGCGGGGAATCAGAGGCAGGTAATCAGAGGCGGGCAATCAGATGCAGGGAATCAGAGGCAGGGAATCAGAGGCAGGGAATCTGAGGCAGGGAATCTGAGGCAGGGAATCTGAGGTGGGCAATCAGAGGCGGGAAAACAGGCGGGTAAACAGAGGCGGGTAAACATAGGTGGGGAATCAGAGGCGGGGAATCAGAGGCGGGGAATCAGAGGCGGGGAATCAGAGTCGGGGAATCAGAGTCAGGGAATCTGAGGCAGGGAATCAGATGCAGGGAAACAGAGGCGGGGAATCAGAGGCGGGGTATCAGAGGCGGGGAATCAGAGGCGCGGATTCAGATGCGGGGAATCAGAGGCGTGGAATCAGAGACAGGGAATCAGAGGCGGGGAATCAGAAGTGGGGAATCAGAGGTGGTGGATCAGAGGTGGGGAATCAGAGGCGGGGAATCAGAGGCAGGGAATCAGCCGTGGGGAATCAGAGGCAGGGAATCAGATGAAGGGAATCTGATGCAGGGAATCTGAGGCAGGGTATCTGAGGCAGGGAATCTGTGGCAGGGAATCTGATGCGGGTTATCAGAAGGGGGAAATGAGATATGGGAAACGAGATGCAGAGAAAGAGGCACGGAAATAGAGGGAGGAAAGGGAGGCAGGGTATCAGAGGCGGGTAATCAGAGGCGTGGAATCGGAGGCGGGGAATCAGAGACACAGAAAGAGAGGCGTGGAATCAGAGGTGCGGAATCAGAGCCGGTGAATCTGAGCCGGGAAAACAGAAGCAGAGCAACAGAGGCGGTGAAACATGGGTGCGGAATCGGACTCGGGGAATCAGAGGTGGGGACTCAGAGGCAGGGAATCAGAGGCAGGGAATCAGAGGCAGGTTATCAGAGGCAGGGAATCAGAGGCGGGGAATCATAGGCGGGGAATCAGAGGCGGGGAATCAGAGGCGGGGAATCAGAGGCGGGGAATCAGAGGCGGAGAATCAGAGGCGGGCAATCAGATGCAGGAAATCAGAGGCAGGGAATCAGAGGCAGGGAATCAGATGCAGGGAATCTGAGGCAGGGAATCAGAGGTGGGGAATCAGAGGCGGGGAATCAGAGGCAGGGAATCAGATGAAGGGAATCTGATGCAGGGAATCTGAGGCAGGGAATCTGAGGCAGGGAATCTGTGGCTGGGAATCTGATGCGGGTTATCAGAAGGCGGAAATGAGATGTGGGAAACTAGATGCAGAGAAAGAGGCACGGAAATAGAGGCAGGGAAAGAGAGGCAGGGAATCAGAGGCGGGGAATCAGAGGTGGGGAATCAGAGGCGGGGAATCAGAGGCGGGGAATCAGAGAGGGGAATCAGAGGTGGGGAATCAGAGGCAGGGAATCAGAGGCAGGGAATCAGAGGCGGGCAATCAGATGCGGCGAATCAGAGGCGTGGAATCAGAGGTGGGGAAAGAGATGTGGGGAAACGTAGGCCAGGAAAGTAGCGCGGAAAGGGAGGCGGTGAATCAGAGGCAGGGAATCAGAGGCGGGGAATGAGAGGCGGGGAATCAGAGGCGTGGAATCAGAGGTGGGGAAAGAGATGTGGGGAAACAGGCGGGTAAACAGAAGCGGGTAAACATAGGTGCATAAATAGAGGCGGCGAAAGAGATGGGCGAAACATAGTGGTTGGAACTTGTATGTTGAAAATGAGGTATACAGAACAGATCAAACAGAGTTGTTGAAATTGAGGGAGGGAAAGAGAGGCACGGAAAGAGTGGAGGGGAAAGAGTGCAGGCAAAAGAGAGGAGTAGAGACAGAGGTGGGGATCAGTAGCGGGGAATCAGAGGCGGGGAATGAGAGGCAGGGAATCAGATGAAGGGAATCTGATGCAGGGAATCTGAGGAAGGGAATCGGATGCAGGGAATCTGAGGCAGGGAATCAGTAAAAAGTTATCAGAGGCAGGGTATCAGAGGCGGGGAATCAGAGGCGGGGTATCAGATGCGCATCATCAGAGGCGGGGAATCAGAGGCGGGGAATCAGAGGTGGGGTATCAGAGGCGGGGAAAGATATGTGGGGAAACGTAGGCCAGGAAAGTTGAGCGGAAAGGGAGGAAGGGAATCAGAGGCAGGGAATCAGAAGCAGGGAATCTGAGGCAGGGAATCTGAGCTGGGGAATCAGAGGCGGGGAAACAGGCGGGTAAACAGAGGTGGATATACATAGACGGGGAATAAGAGGCGGGGAATCAGAGGCGGGGAATCAGAGGTGGGGAATCAGAGGCGGGGATTCAGAGGCGGGGATTCAGAGGCGGGGAATCAGAGGCGGGGTATCTGAGGAGGGGAATCAGAGGCGGGGAATCCGAGGCGGGGAATCAGAGGCGGGGAATCAGAGGCGTGGAATCAGAGGCGGGGAATCAGAGGCGGGGAATCAGAAGTGGGGAATAAGAGGTGGGGAATCAGAGGCGGGAAATCAGAGGCAGGGAATCAGAGGCGGGCAATCAGAGGTGGGGAATCAGAGGCGGGGAATCAGATGCGGGGAATCAGAGGCGTTGAATCAGAGGCGGGGAATCAGAGGCAGTGAATCAGAGACGGGGTATCTGAGGAGGGGAATCAGAGGCGGGGAATCAGAGTCGGGGAATCAGAGGCGGGGAATCAGAGGCGTGGAATCAGAGGCGGGGAATCAGAGGCGGGGAATCAGAAGTGGGGAATCAGAGGTGGGGAATCAGAGGCAGGAAATCAGAGGCAGGGAATCAGAGGCGGGCAATCAGAGGTGGGGAATCAGAGGCAGGGAATCAGATGCGGGGAATCAGAGGCGTTGAATCAGAGGCGGGGAATCAGAGGCGGGGAATCAGAGACGGGGAATCAGAAGTGGGGAAGCAGAGGTGGGGAATCAGAGGCAGGGAATCAGATGAAGGGAATCTGATGCAGGGAATCTGAGGCAGGGAATCGGATGCAGGGAATCTGAGGCAGGGAATCAGTTAAAAGTTATCAGAGGCAGGGTATCAGAGGCGGGGAATCAGAGGCGGGGTATCAGATGCGCATCATCAGAGGCGGGGAATCAGAGGCGGGGAATCAGAGCTGGGGTATCAGAGGTGGGGAAAGATATGTGGGGAAACGTAGGCCAGGAAAGTTGAGCGGAAAGGGAGGCAGGGAATCAGAGGCAGGGAATCAGAAGCAGGGAGTCTGAGGCACGGAATCTGAGGTGGGGAATCAGAGGCGAGGAAACAGGCGGGTAAACAGAGGCGGGTAAACATAGACGGGGAATAAGAGGCGGGGAATCAGAGGCGGGGAATCAGAGGTGCGGAATCAGAGGCGTGGATTCAGAGGCGGGGAATCAGAGGCGGGGAATCAGATGCGGGGAATCAGAGGCGGGCAATCAGAGGTGGGGTATCTGAGGAGGGGAATCAGAGGCGGGGAATCAGAGGCGGGGAATCAGAGGCGGGGAATCAGAGGCGTGGAATCAGAGGCGGGGAATCAGAGGCGGGGAATCAGAAGTGGGGATTCAGAGGTGGGGAATCAGAGGCGGGAAATCAGATGCAGGGAATCAGAGGCGGGCAATCAGAGGTGGGGAATCAGAGGCGGGGAATCAGATGCGGGGAATCAGAGGCATTGAATCAGAGGCGGGGAATCAGAGGCGGGGAATCAGAGACGGGGAATCAGAAGTGGGGAAGCAGAGGTGGGGAATCAGAGGCAGGGAATCAGAGGCAGGGAATCAGATGCATGGAATCTGAGGCAGGGAATCTGAGGTGGGGAATCAGAGGCGGGAAAACAGGCGGGTAAACAGAGGCGGGTAAACATAGGCGGGGAATCAGAGGCGGGGAATCAGAGGCGGGGAATCAGAGGCGGGGAATCAGAGGCGGGGAGTCAGAGGCGGGGAATCAGAGGCGGGGAATCAGAGGCGTGGAATCAGAGGCGGGGAATCAGAGGCGGGGAATCAGAAGTGGGGAATCAGAGGTGGGGAATCAGAGGCGGGAAATCAGAGGCAGGGAATCAGAGGCGGGCAATCAGAGGTGGGGAATCAGAGGCGGGGAATCAGATGCGGGGAATCAGAGGCGTTGAATCAGAGGCGGGGAATCAGAGGCAGTGAATCAGAGATGGGGTATCTGAGGAGGGGAATCAGAGGCGGGGAATCAGAGGCGGGGAATCAGAGGCGGGGAATCAGAGGCGTGGAATCAGAGGCGGGGAATCAGAGGCGGGGAATCAGAAGTGGGGAATCAGAGGTGGGGAATCAGAGGCAGGAAATCAGAGGCAGGGAATCAGAGGCGGGCAATCAGAGGTGGGGAATCAGAGGCAGGGAATCAGATGCGGGGAATCAGAGGCGTTGAATCAGAGGCGGGGAATCAGAGGCGGGGAATCAGAGACGGGGAATCAGAAGTGGGGAAGCAGAGGTGGGGAATCAGAGGCAGGGAATCAGATGAAGGGAATCTGATGCAGGGAATCTGAGGCAGGGAATCGGATGCAGGGAATCTGAGGCAGGGAATCAGTTAAAAGTTATCAGAGGCAGGGTATCAGAGGCGGGGAATCAGAGGCGGGGTATCAGATGCGCATCATCAGAGGCGGGGAATCAGAGGCGGGGAATCAGAGCTGGGGTATCAGAGGCGGGGAAAGATATGTGGGGAAACGTAGGCCAGGAAAGTTGAGCGGAAAGGGAGGCAGGGAATCAGAGGCAGGGAATCAGAAGCAGGGAATCTGAGGCACGGAATCTGAGGTGGGGAATCAGAGGCGAGGAAACAGGCGGGTAAACAGAGGCGGGTAAACATAGACGGGGAATAAGAGGCGGGGAATCAGAGGCGGGGAATCTGAGGTGCGGAATCAGAGGCGTGGATTCAGAGGCGGGGAATCAGAGGCGGGGAATCAGATGCGGGGAATCAGAGGCGGGCAATCAGAGGTGGGGTATCTGAGGAGGGGAATCAGAGGCGGGGAATCAGAGGCGGGGAATCAGAGGCGGGGAATCAGAGGCGTGGAATCAGAGGCGGGGAATCAGAGGCGGGGAATCAGAAGTGGGGAATCAGAGGTGGGGAATCAGAGGCGGGAAATCAGATGCAGGGAATCAGAGGCTGGCAATCAGAGGTGGGGAATCAGAGGCGGGGAATCAGATGCGGGGAATCAGAGGCGTTGAATCAGAGGTGGGGAATCAGAGGCGGGGAATCAGAGACGGGGAATCAGAAGTGGGGAAGCAGAGGTGGGGATTCAGAGGCAGGGAATCAGAGGCAGGGAATCAGAGGCATGGAATCTGAGGCAGGGAATCTGAGGTGGGGAATCAGAGGCGGGAAAACAGGCGGGTAAACAGAGGCGGGTAAACATAGGCAGGGAATCAGAGGCGGGGAATCAGAGGCAGGGAATCAGAAGCGGGGAATCAGAGGCGGGGAATCAGAGGCGGGGAATCTGAGGTGGGGAATCAGATGCAGGGAATCAGAGGCGGGGAATCAGAGGTGGGGTATCAAAGGCGGGGAATCAGAGGCGGGGAATCAGAGGCGGGGAATCAGAGGCGTGGAATCAGAGGCGGGGAATCAGAGGCGGGGAATCTGAAGTGGGGAATCAGAGGTGGGAAATCAGAGGCGGGGAATCAGAGGCGGGGAATCAGAGGCGGGGAATCAGAGGCAGGGAATCAGAGGCGGCCAATCAGATGCAGGGAATCAGAGGCAGGGAATCAGAGGCAGGGAATCTGAGGCGGCGAATATGAGGTGGTGAATCAGTGGCGGGGAACAGGCGGGTAAACAGAGGCGGGGAATCAGAGGCAGGGAATCAGAGGCGGGGAATCAGAGGCAGGGAATCGGATGAAGGGAATCTGATGCAGGGAATCTGAGGCAGGGAATCTGAGGCAGGGAATCTGTGGCAGGGAATCTGATGCGGGTTATCAGAAGGGGGAAATGAGATGTGGGAAACGAGATGCAGAGTAAGAGGCACGGAAATAGAGGCAGGGAAAGAGAGGCAGGGTATCAGATGTTGATATTCAGAGGCGTGGAATCAGAGGCGGGGAATCAGAGACACAGAAAGAGAGGCGTGGAATCAGAGGTGCGGAATCAGAGCCGGTGAATCTGAGCCGGGAAATCAGAAGCAGAGCAACAGAGGCGTTGAAACATGGGTGCGGAATCGGACGCGGGGAATCAAAGGTGGGGACTCAGAGGCAGGGTATCAGAGGCGGGTAATCAGAGGCGTGGAATCAGAGGCAGGGAATCAGAGACACAGAAAGAGAGGCGGGGAATCAGAGGTGCGGAATCAGAGCCGGTGAATCTGAGCCGGGAAATCAGAAGCAGAGCAACAGAGGCGGTGAAACATGGGTGCGGAATCGGACGCGGGGAATAAGAAGTGGGGACTCAGAGGCAGGGAATCAGAGGCAGGTTATCAGAGGCAGGGAATCAGAGGCGGGGAATAAGAGGCGAGGAATCAGATGTGGGGAATCAGAGGCGGGGAATCAGAGGCGGGGAGTCAGAGGCGGAGAATCAGAGGCGGGCAATCAGATGAAGGGAATCAGAGGCAGGGTATCAGAGGCAGAGAATCAGAGGCAGGGAATCTGAGGCAGGGACTCAGAGGTGGGGATTCAGAGGCGGGGAATCAGAGGCAGGGAATCAGATGAAGGGAATCTGATGCAGGGAATCAGAGGTGGGGAATCAGAGGCGGGGAATCAGAGGCGGGGAATCTGAGGCGGGGAATCAGAGGCGGGGAATCAGATGCGGGGAATCAGAGGTGGGGAATCAGAGGCGTGGAATCAGAGGCGGGGAATCAGAGGTGGGGAATCAGAAGTGGGGAATCAGAGGTGGGGAATCAGAGGCGGGGAATCGGAGGCGTGGAATCAGAGGCGGGCAATCAGAAGTGGGGAATCAGAGTCGGGGAATCAGAGGCGGGGAATCAGAGGCGGGGAATCAGAGGCGGGGAATCAGAGGCGGTGATTTCGAGGCGGGGAATCAGACGCGGGAATCAGAGGCGGGGAATCAGAAGTGGGGAATCAGAGGTGGGGAATCTGAGGCGGGGAATCAGAGGCAGGTTATCAGAGGCGGGCAATCAGAGGCAGGGAATCAGAGGCAGGGAATCTGAGGCAGGGAATCAGAGGTGGGGAATCTGAGGCGGGGAATCAGAGGCAGGTTATCAGAGGCGGGCAATCAGAGGCAGGGAATCTGAGGCAGGGAATCAGAGGCAGGGAATCAGAGGCAGGTTATCAGAGGCAGGGAATCAGAGGCGGGGAATAAGAGGCGAGGAATCAGAGGTGGGGAATCAGAGGCGGGGAATCAGAGGCGGGGAGTCAGAGGCGGAGAATCAGAGGCGGGCAATCAGATGAAGGGAATCAGAGGCAGGGTATCAGAGGCAGAGAATCAGAGGCAGGGAATCTGAGGCAGGGACTCAGAGGTGGGGATTCAGAGGCGGGGAATCAGAGGCAGGGAATCAGATGAAGGGAATCTGATGAAGGGAATCAGAGGTGGGGAATCAGAGGCGGGGAATCAGAGGCAGGGAATCTGAGGCGGGGAATCAGAGGCGGGGAATCAGATGCGGGGAATCAGAGGTGGGGAATCAGAGGCGTGGAATCAGAGGTGCGGAATCAGAGCCCGTGAATCTGAGCCGGGAAATCAGAAGCAGAGCAACAGAGGCGGTGAAACATGGGTGCGGAATCGGACGCGGGGAATAAGAAGTGGGGACTCAGAGGCAGGGAATCAGAGGCAGGTTATCAGAGGCAGGGAATCAGAGGCGGGGAATAAGAGGCGAGGAATCAGAGGCGGGGAATCAGAGGCGGGGAATCAGAGGCGGGGAGTCATAGGCGGAGAATCAGAGGCGGGCAATCAGATGAAGGGAATCAGAGGCAGGGAATCAGAGGCAAAGAATCAGAGGCAGGGAATCTGAGGCAGGGACTCAGAGGTGGGGATTCAGAGGCGGGGAATCAGAGGCAGGGAATCAGATGAAGGGAATCTGATGCAGGGAATCAGAGGTGGGGAATCAGAGGCGGGGAATCAGAGGCGGGGAATCTGAGGCGGGGAATCAGAGGCGGGGAATCAGATGCGGGGAATCAGAGGTGGGGAATCAGAGGCGTGGAATCAGAGGTGGGGAATCAGAGGTGGGGAATCAGAAGTGGGGAATCAGAGGTGGGGAATCAGAGGCGGGGAATCGGAGGCGTGGAATCAGAGGCGGGCAATCAGAAGTGGGGAATCAGAGTCGGGGAATCAGAGGCGGGGAATCTGAGGCGGGGAATCAGATGCAGGGAATCAGAGGCGGGGAATCAGAGGTGGGGAATCAGAGGCGGGGAATCAGAGGCGGGGAATCAGAGGCGGTGATTTCGAGGCGGGGAATCAGACGCGGGAATCAGAGGCGGGGAATCAGAAGTGGGGAATCAGAGGTGGGGAATCTGAGGCGGGGAATCAGAGGCAGGTTATCAGAGGCGGGCAATCAGATGCAGGGAATCAGAGGCAGGTAATCAGAGGCAGGGAATCTGAGGCAGGGAATCTGAGGCAGGGAATCTGAGGTGGGCAATCAGAGGCGGGAAAACAGGCGGGTAAACAGAGGCGGGTAAACATAGGTGGGGAATCAGAGGCGGGGAATCAGAGGCGGGGAATCAGAGGCTGGGAATCAGAGTCGGGGAATCAGAGGCAGGGAATCTGAGGCAGGGAATCAGATGCAGGGAAACAGAATCGGGGAATCAGAGGCGGGGTATCAGAGGCGGGGAATCAGAGGCGCGGAATCAGATGCGGGGAATCAGAGGCGTGGAATCAGAGACAGGGAATCAGAGGCGGGGAATCAGAAGTGGGGAATCAGAGGTGGTGGATCAGAGTCGGGGAATGAGAGGCGGGGAATCAGAGGCGTGGAATCAGAGGTGGGGAAAGAGATGTGGGGAAACAGGCGGGTAAACAGAAGCGGGTAAACATAGGTGCATAAATAGAGGCGGCGAAAGAGATGGGCGAAACATAGTGGTTGGAACTTGTATGTTGAAAATGAGGTACACAGAACAGATCAAACAGAGTTGTTGAAATTGAGGGAGGGAAAGAGAGGCACGGAAAGAGTGGAGGGGAAAGAGTGCAGGCAAAAGAGAGGCGTAGAGACAGAGGTGGGGATCAGTAGCGGTGAATCAGAGGCGGGGAATGAGAGGCAGGGAATCAGATGAAGGGAATCTGATGCAGGGAATCTGAGGAAGGGAATCGGATGCAGGGAATCTGAGGCAGGGAATCAGTAAAAAGTTATCAGAGGCAGGGTATCAGAGGCGGGGAATCAGAGGCGGGGTATCAGATGTGCATCATCAGAGGCGGGGAATCAGAGGCGGGGAATCAGAGGTGGGGTATCAGAGGCGGGGAAAGATATGTGGGGAAACGTAGGCCAGGAAAGTTGAGCGGAAAGGGAGGCAGGGAATCAGAGGCAGGGAATCAGAAGCAGGGAATCTGAGGCAGGGAATCTGAGCTGGGGAATCAGAGGCGGGGAAACAGGCGGGTAAACAGAGGTGGATAAACATAGACGGGGAATAAGAGGCGGGGAATCAGAGGCGGGGAATCAGAGGTGGGGAATCAGAGGCGGGGATTCAGAGGCGGGGAATCAGAGGCGGGGAATCAGAGGCGGGGTATCTGAGGAGGGGAATCAGAGGCGGGGAATCCGAGGCGGGGAATCAGAGGCGGGGAATCAGAGGCGGGGAATCAGAAGTGGGGAATCAGAGGTGGGGAATCAGAGGCGGGAAATCAGAGGCAGGGAATCAGAGGCGGGCAATCAGAGGTGGGGAATCAGAGGCGGGGAATCAGATGCGGGGAATCAGAGGCATTGAATCAGAGGCGGGGAATCAGAGGCAGTGAATCAGAGACGGGGTATCTGAGGAGGGGAATCAGAGGCGGGGAATCAGAGGCGGGGAATCAGAGGCGGGGAATCAGAGGCGTGGAATCAGAGGCGGGGAATCTGAGGCGGGGAATCAGAAGTGGGGAATCAGAGGTGGGGAATCAGAGGCAGGAAATCAGAGGCAGGGAATCAGAGGTGGGCAATCAGAGGTGGGGAATCAGAGGAAGGGAATCAGATGCGGGGAATCAGAGGCGTTGAATCAGAGGCGGGGAATCAGAGGCGGGGAATCAGAGACGGGGAATCAGAAGTGGGGAAGCAGAGGTGGGGAATCTGAGGCAGGGAATCAGTTAAAAGTTATCAGAGGCAGGGTATCAGAGGCGGGGAATCAGAGGCGGGGTATCAGATGCGCATCATCAGAGGCGGGGAATCAGAGGCGGGGAATCAGAGCTGGGGTATCAGAGGCGGGGAAAGATACGTGGGGAAACGTAGGCCAGGAAAGTTGAGCGGAAAGGGAGGCAGGGAATCAGAGGCAGGGAATCAGAAGCAGGGAATCTGAGGCACGGAATCGGAGGTGGGGAATCAGAGGCGAGGAAACAGGCGGGTAAACAGAGGCGGGTAAACTTAGACGGGGAATAAGAGGCGGGGAATGAGAGGCGGGGAATCAGAGGTGCGGAATCAGAGGCGTGGATTCAGAGGCGGGGAATCAGAGGCGGGGTATCTGAGGCAGGGAATCTGTGGCAGGGAATCTAATGCGGGTTATCAGAAGGGGGAAATGAGATATGGGAAACGAGATGCAGAGAAAGAGGCACGGAAATAGAGGGAGGAAAGAGAGGCAGGGTATCAGAGGCGGGTAATCAGAGGCGTGGAATCGGAGGCGGGGAATCAGAGACACAGAAAGAGAGGCGTGGAATCAGAGGTGCGGAATCAGAGCCGGTGAATCTGAGCCGGGAAAACAGAAGCAGAGCAACAGAGGCGGTGAAACATGGGTGCGGAATCGGACTCGGGGAATCAGAGGTGGGGACTCAGAGGCAGGGAATCAGAGGCAGGGAATCAGAGGCAGGTTATCAGAGGCAGGGAATCAGAGGCGGGGAATCATAGGCGGGGAATCAGAGGCGGGGAATCAGAGGCGGGGAATCAGAGGCGGGGAATCAGAGGCGGAGAATCAGAGGCGGGCAATCAGATGCAGGAAATCAGAGGCAGGGAATCAGAGGCAGGGAATCAGATGCAGGGAATCTGAGGCAGGGAATCAGAGGTGGGGAATCAGAGGCGGGGAATCAGAGGCAGGGAATCAGATGAAGGGAATCTGATGCAGGGAATCTGAGGCAGGGAATCTGAGGCAGGGAATCTGTGGCAGGGAATCTGATGCGGGTTATCAGAAGGGGGAAATGAGATGTGGGAAACTAGATGCAGAGAAAGAGGCACGGAAATAGAGGCAGGGAAAGAGAGGCAGGGAATCAGAGGCGGGGAATCAGAGGTGGGGAATCAGAGGTGGGGAATCAGAGGCGGGGAATCAGAGAGGGGAATCAGAGGTGGGGAATCAGAGGCAGGGAATCAGAGGCAGGGAATCAGAGGCGGGCAATCAGATGCGGCGAATCAGAGGCGTGGAATCAGAGGTGGGGAAAGAGATGTGGGGAAACGTAGGCCAGGAAAGTAGCGCGAAAAGGGAGGCGGTGAATCAGAGGCAGGGAATCAGAGGCGGGGAATGAGAGGCAGGGAATCAGAGGCGTGGAATCAGAGGTGGGGAAAGAGATGTGGGGAAACAGGCGGGTAAACAGAAGCGGGTAAACATAGGTGCATAAATAGAGGCGGCGAAAGAGATGGGCGAAACATAGTGGTTGGAACTTGTATGTTGAAAATGAGGTATACAGAACAGATCAAACAGAGTTGTTGAAATTGAGGGAGGGAAAGAGAGGCACGGAAAGAGTGGAGGGGAAAGAGTGCAGGCAAAAGAGAGGAGTAGAGACAGAGGTGGGGATCAGTAGCGGGGAATCAGAGGCGGGGAATGAGAGGCAGGGAATCAGATGAAGGGAATCTGATGCAGGGAATCTGAGGAAGGGAATCGGATGCAGGGAATCTGAGGCAGGGAATCAGTAAAAAGTTATCAGAGGCAGGGTATCAGAGGCGGGGAATCAGAGGCGGGGTATCAGATGCGCATCATCAGAGGCGGGGAATCAGAGGCGGGGAATCAGAGGTGGGGTATCAGAGGCGGGGAAAGATATGTGGGGAAACGTAGGCCAGGAAAGTTGAGCGGAAAGGGAGGCAGGGAATCAGAGGCAGGGAATCAGAAGCAGGGAATCTGAGGCAGGGAATCTGAGCTGGGGAATCAGAGGCGGGGAAACAGGCGGGTAAACAGAGGTGGATAAACATAGACGGGGAATAAGAGGCGGGGAATCAGAGGCGGGGAATCAGAGGTGGGGAATCAGAGGCGGGGATTCAGAGGCGGGGAATCAGAGGCGGGGAATCAGAGGCGGGGTATCTGAGGAGGGGAATCAGAGGCGGGGAATCCGAGGCGGGGAATCAGAGGCGGGGAATCAGAGGCGTGGAATCAGAGGCGGGGAATCAGAGGCGGGGAATCAGAAGTGGGGAATCAGAGGTGGGGAATCAGAGGCGGGAAATCAGAGGCAGGGAATCAGAGGCGGGCAATCAGAGGTGGGGAATCAGAGGCGGGGAATCAGATGCGGGGAATCAGAGGCGTTGAATCAGAGGCGGGGAATCAGAGGCAGTGAATCAGACACGGGGTATCTGAGGAGGGGAATCAGAGGCGGGGAATCAGAGGCGGGGAATCAGAGGCGGGGAATCAGAGGCGTGGAATCAGAGGCGGGGAATCAGAGGCGGGGAATCAGAAGTGGGGAATCAGAGGTGGGGAATCAGAGGCAGGAAATCAGAGGCAGGGAATCAGAGGCGGGCAATCAGAGGTGGGGAATCAGAGGCAGGGAATCAGATGCGGGGAATCAGAGGCATTGAATCAGAGGCGGGGAATCAGAGGCGGGGAATCAGAGACGGGGAATCAGAAGTGGGGAAGCAGAGGTGGGGAATCAGAGGCAGGGAATCAGATGAAGGGAATCTGATGCAGGGAATCTGAGGCAGGGAATCGGATGCAGGGAATCTGAGGCAGGGAATCAGTTAAAAGTTATCAGAGGCAGGGTATCAGAGGCGGGGAATCAGAGGCGGGGTATCAGATGCGCATCATCAGAGGCGGGGAATCAGAGGCGGGGAATCAGAGCTGGGGTATCAGAGGCGGGGAAAGATATGTGGGGAAACGTAGGCCAGGAAAGTTGAGCGGAAAGGGAGGCAGGGAATCAGAGGCAGGGAATCAGAAGCAGGGAATCTGAGGCACGGAATCTGAGGTGGGGAATCAGAGGCGAGGAAACAGGCGGGTAAACAGAGGCGGGTAAACATAGACGGGGAATAAGAGGCGGGGAATCAGAGGCGGGGAATCAGAGGTGCGGAATCAGAGGCGTGGATTCAGAGGCGGGGAATCAGAGGCGGGGAATCAGATGCGGGGAATCAGAGGCGGGCAATCAGAGGTGGGGTATCTGAGGAGGGGAATCAGAGGCGGGGAATCAGAGGCGGGGAATCAGAGGCGGGGAATCAGAGGCGTGGAATCAGAGGCGGGGAATCAGAGGCGGGGAATCAGAAGTGGGGAATCAGAGGTGGGGAATCAGAGGCGGGAAATCAGATGCAGGGAATCAGAGGCGGGCAATCAGAGGTGGGGAATCAGAGGCGGGGAATCAGATGCGGGGAATCAGAGGCGTTGAATCAGAGGCGGGGAATCAGAGGCGGGGAATCAGAGACGGGGAATCAGAAGTGGGGAAGCAGAGGTGGGGAATCAGAGGCAGGGTATCAGAGGCAGGGAATCAGAGGCATGGAATCTGAGGCAGGGAATCTGAGGTGGGGAATCAGAGGCGGGAAAACAGGCGGGTAAACAGAGGCGGGTAAACATAGGCGGGGAATCAGAGGCGGGGAATCAGAGGCGGGGAATCAGAGGCGGGGAATCAGAGGCGGGGAGTCAGAGGCGGGGAATCAGAGGCGGGGAATCAGAGGCGTGGAATCAGAGGCGGGGAATCAGAGGCGGGGAATCAGAAGTGGGGAATCAGAGGTGGGGAATCAGAGGCGGGAAATCAGAGGCAGGGAATCAGAGGCGGGCAATCAGAGGTGGGGAATCAGAGGCGGGGAATCAGATGCGGGGAATCAGAGGCGTTGAATCAGAGGCGGGGAATCAGAGGCAGTGAATCAGAGACGGGGTATCTGAGGAGGGGAATCAGAGGCGGGGAATCAGAGGCGGGGAATCAGAGGCGGGGAATCAGAGGCGTGGAATCAGAGGCGGGGAATCAGAGGCGGGGAATCAGAAGTGGGGAATCAGAGGTGGGGAATCAGAGGCAGGAAATCAGAGGCAGGGAATCAGAGGCGGGCAATCAGAGGTGGGGAATCAGAGGCAGGGAATCAGATGCGGGGAATCAGTGGCGTTGAATCAGAGGCGGGGAATCAGAGGCGGGGAATCAGAGACGGGGAATCAGAAGTGGGGAAGCAGAGGTGGGGAATCAGAGGCAGGGAATCAGATGAAGGGAATCTGATGCAGGGAATCTGAGGCAGGGAATCGGATGCAGGGAATCTGAGGCAGGGAATCAGTTAAAAGTTATCAGAGGCAGGGTATCAGAGGCGGGGAATCAGAGGCGGGGTATCAGATGCGCATCATCAGAGGCGGGGAATCAGAGGCGGGGAATCAGAGCTGGGGTATCAGAGGCGGGGAAAGATATGTGGGGAAACGTAGGCCAGGAAAGTTGAGCGGAAAGGGAGGCAGGGAATCAGAGGCAGGGAATCAGAAGCAGGGAATCTGAGGCACGGAATCTGAGGTGGGGAATCAGAGGCGAGGAAACAGGCGGGTAAACAGAGGCGGGTAAACATAGACGGGGAATAAGAGGCGGGGAATCAGAGGCGGGGAATCTGAGGTGCGGAATCAGAGGCGTGGATTCAGAGGCGGGGAATCAGAGGCGGGGAATCAGATGCGGGGAATCAGAGGCGGGCAATCAGAGGTGGGGTATCTGAGGAGGGGAATCAGAGGCGGGGAATCAGAGGCGGGGAATCAGAGGCGGGGAATCAGAGGCGTGGAATCAGAGGCGGGGAATCAGAGGCGGGGAATCAGAAGTGGGGAATCAGAGGTGGGGAATCAGAGGCGGGAAATCAGATGCAGGGAATCAGAGGCGGGCAATCAGAGGTGGGGAATCAGAGGCGGGGAATCAGATGCGGGGAATCAGAGGCGTTGAATCAGAGGTGGGGAATCAGAGGCGGGGAATCAGAGACGGGGAATCAGAAGTGGGGAAGCAGAGGTGGGGATTCAGAGGCAGGGAATCAGAGGCAGGGAATCAGAGGCATGGAATCTGAGGCAGGGAATCTGAGGTGGGGAATCAGAGGCGGGAAAACTGGCGGGTAAACAGAGGCGGGTAAACATAGGCGGGGAATCAGAGGCGGGGTATCAGAGGCAGGGAATCAGAAGCGGGGAATCAGAGGCGGGGAATCAGAGGCGGGGAATCTGAGGTGGGGAATCAGATGCAGGGAATCAGAGGCGGGGAATCAGAGGTGGGGTATCAAAGGCGGGGAATCAGAGGCGGGGAATCAGAGGCGGGGAATCAGAGGCGTGGAATCAGAGGCGGGGAATCAGAGGCGGGGAATCTGAAGTGGGGAATCAGAGGTGGGAAATCAGAGGCGGGGAATCAGAGGCGGGGAATCAGAGGCGGGGAATCAGAGGCAGGGAATCAGAGGCGGCCAATCAGATGCAGGGAATCAGAGGCAGGGAATCAGAGGCAGGGAATCTGAGGCGGCGAATATGAGGTGGTGAATCAGTGGCGGGGAACAGGCGGGTAAACAGAGGCGGGGAATCAGAGGCAGGGAATCAGAGGCGGGGAATCAGAGGCAGGGAATCGGATGAAGGGAATCTGATGCAGGGAATCTGAGGCAGGGAATCTGAGGCAGGGAATCTGTGGCAGGGAATCTGATGCGGGTTATCAGAAGGGGGAAATGAGATATGGGAAACGAGATGAAGAGAAAGAGGCACGGAAATAGAGGGAGGAAAGAGAGGCAGGATATCAGAGGTGGGTAATCAGAGGCGTGGAATCGGAGGCGGGGAATCAGAGACACAGAAAGAGAGGCGTGGAATCAGAGGTGCGGAATCAGAGCCGGTGAATCTGAGCCGGGAAAACAGAAGCAGAGCAACAGAGGCGGTGAAACATGGTTGCGGAATCGGACTCGGGGAATCAGAGGTGGGGACTCAGAGGCAGGGAATCAGAGGCAGGGAATCAGAGGCAGGTTATCAGAGGCAGGGAATCAGAGGCGGGGAATCATAGGCGGGGAATCAGAGGCGGGGAATCAGAGGCGGGGAATCAGAGGCGGGGAATCAGAGGCGGAGAATCAGAGGCGGGCAATCAGATGCAGGAAATCAGAGGCAGGGAATCAGAGGCAGGGAATCAGATGCAGGGAATCTGAGGCAGGGAATCAGAGGTGGGGAATCAGAGGTGGGGAATCAGAGGCAGGGAATCAGATGAAGGGAATCTGATGCAGGGAATCTGAGGCAGGGAATCTGAGGCAGGGAATCTGTGGCAGGGAATCTGATGCGGGTTATCAGAAGGGGGAAATGAGATGTGGGAAACTAGATGCAGAGAAAGAGGCACGGAAATAGAGGCAGGGAAAGAGAGGCAGGGAATCAGAGGCGGGGAATCAGAGGTGGGGAATCAGAGGTGGGGAATCAGAGGCGGGGAATCAGAGAGGGGAATCAGAGGTGGGGAATCAGAGGCAGGGAATCAGAGGCAGGGAATCAGAGGCGGGCAATCAGATGCGGCGAATCAGAGGCGTGGAATCAGAGGTGGGGAAAGAGATGTGGGGAAACGTAGGCCAGGAAAGTAGCGCGAAAAGGGAGGCGGTGAATCAGAGGCAGGGAATCAGAGGCGGGGAATGAGAGGCGGGGAATCAGAGGCGTGGAATCAGAGGTGGGGAAAGAGATGTGGGGAAACAGGCGGGTAAACAGAAGCGGGTAAACATAGGTGCATAAATAGAGGCGGCGAAAGAGATGGGCGAAACATAGTGGTTGGAACTTGTATGTTGAAAATGAGGTATACAGAACAGATCAAACAGAGTTGTTGAAATTGAGGGAGGGAAAGAGAGGCACGGAAAGAGTGGAGTGGAAAGAGTGCAGGCAAAAGAGAGGAGTAGAGACAGAGGTGGGGATCAGTAGCGGGGAATCAGAGGCGGGGAATGAGAGGCAGGGAATCAGATGAAGGGAATCTGATGCAGGGAATCTGAGGAAGGGAATCGGATGCAGGGAATCTGAGGCAGGGAATCAGTAAAAAGTTATCAGAGGCAGGGTATCAGAGGCGGGGAATCAGAGGCGGGGTATCAGATGCGCATCATCAGAGGCGGGGAATCAGAGGCGGGGAATCAGAGGTGGGGTATCAGAGGCGGGGAAAGATATGTGGGGAAACGTAGGCCAGGAAAGTTGAGCGGAAAGGGAGGCAGGGAATCAGAGGCAGGGAATCAGAAGCAGGGAATCTGAGGCAGGGAATCTGAGCTGGGGAATCAGAGGCGGGGAAACAGGCGGGTAAACAGAGGTGGATAAACATAGACGGGGAATAAGAGGCGGGGAATCTGAGGCGGGGAATCAGAGGTGGGGAATCAGAGGCGGGGATTCAGAGGCGGGGAATCAGAGGCGGGGAATCAGAGGCGGGGTATCTGAGGAGGGGAATCAGAGGCGGGGAATCCGAGGCGGGGAATCAGAGGCGGGGAATCAGAGGCGTGGAATCAGAGGCGGGGAATCAGAGGCGGGGAATCAGAAGTGGGGAATCAGAGGTGGGGAATCAGAGGCGGGAAATCAGAGGCAGGGAATCAGAGGCGGGCAATCAGAGGTGGGGAATCAGAGGCGGGGAATCAGATGCGGGGAATCAGAGGCGTTGAATCAGAGGCGGGGAATCAGAGGCAGTGAATCAGACACGGGGTATCTGAGGAGGGGAATCAGAGGCGGGGAATCAGAGGCGGGGAATCAGAGGCGGGGAATCAGAGGCGTGGAATCAGAGGCGGGGAATCAGAGGCGGGGAATCAGAAGTGGGGAATCAGAGGTGGGGAATCAGAGGCAGGAAATCAGAGGCAGGGAATCAGAGGCGGGCAATCAGAGGTGGGGAATCAGAGGCAGGGAATCAGATGCGGGGAATCAGAGGCGTTGAATCAGAGGCGGGGAATCAGAGGCGGGGAATCAGAGACGGGGAATCAGAAGTGGGGAAGCAGAGGTGGGGAATCAGAGGCAGGGAATCAGATGAAGGGAATCTGATGCAGGGAATCTGAGGCAGGGAATCGGATGCAGGGAATCTGAGGCAGGGAATCAGTTAAAAGTTATCAGAGGCAGGGTATCAGAGGCGGGGAATCAGAGGCGGGGTATCAGATGCGCATCATCAGAGGCGGGGAATCAGAGGCGGGGAATCAGAGCTGGGGTATCAGAGGCGGGGAAAGATATGTGGGGAAACGTAGGCCAGGAAAGTTGAGCGGAAAGGGAGGCAGGGAATCAGAGGCAGGGAATCAGAAGCAGGGAATCTGAGGCACGGAATCTGAGGTGGGGAATCAGAGGCGAGGAAACAGGCGGGTAAACAGAGGCGGGTAAACATAGACGGGGAATAAGAGGCAGGGAATCAGAGGCGGGGAATCAGAGGTGCGGAATCAGAGGCGTGGATTCAGAGGCTGGGAATCAGAGGCGGGGAATCAGATGCGGGGAATCAGAGGCGGGCAATCAGAGGTGGGGTATCTGAGGAGGGGAATCAGAGGCGGGGAATCAGAGGCGGGGAATCAGAGGCGGGGAATCAGAGGCGTGGAATCAGAGGCGGGGAATCAGAGGCGGGGAATCAGAAGTGGGGAATCAGAGGTGGGGAATCAGAGGCGGGAAATCAGATGCAGGGAATCAGAGGCGGGCAATCAGAGGTGGGGAATCAGAGGCGGGGAATCAGATGCGGGGAATCAGAGGCGTTGAATCAGAGGCGGGGAATCAGAGGCGGGGAATCAGAGACGGGGAATCAGAAGTGGGGAAGCAGAGGTGGGGAATCAGAGGCAGGGAATCAGAGGCAGGGAATCAGAGGCATGGAATCTGAGGCAGGGAATCTGAGGTGGGGAATCAGAGGCGGGAAAACAGGCGGGTAAACAGAGGCGGGTAAACATAGGCGGGGAATCAGAGGCGAGGAATCAGAGGCGGGGAATCAGAGGCGGGGAATCAGAGGCGGGGAGTCAGAGGCGGGGAATCAGAGGCGGGGAATCAGAGGCGTGGAATCAGAGGCGGGGAATCAGAGGCGGGGAATCAGAAGTGGGGAATCAGAGGTGGGGAATCAGAGGCGGGAAATCAGAGGCAGGGAATCAGAGGCGGGCAATCAGAGGTGGGGAATCAGAGGCGGGGAATCAGATGCGGGGAATCAGAGGCGTTGAATCAGAGGCGGGGAATCAGAGGCAGTGAATCAGAGACGGGGTATCTGAGGAGGGGAATCAGAGGCGGGGAATCAGAGGCGGGGAATCAGAGGCGGGGAATCAGAGGCGTGGAATCAGAGGCGGGGAATCAGAGGCGGGGAATCAGAAGTGGGGAATCAGAGGTGGGGAATCAGAGGCAGGAAATCAGAGGCAGGGAATCAGAGGCGGGCAATCAGAGGTGGGGAATCAGAGGCAGGGAATCAGATGCGGGGAATCAGAGGCGTTGAATCAGAGGCGGGGAATCAGAGGCGGGGAATCAGAGACGGGGAATCAGAAGTGGGGAAGCAGAGGTGGGGAATCAGAGGCAGGGAATCAGATGAAGGGAATCTGATGCAGGGAATCTGAGGCAGGGAATCGGATGCAGGGAATCTGAGGCAGGGAATCAGTTAAAAGTTATCAGAGGCAGGGTATCAGAGGCGGGGAATCAGAGGCGGGGTATCAGATGCGCATCATCAGAGGCGGGGAATCAGAGGCGGGGAATCAGAGCTGGGGTATCAGAGGCGGGGAAAGATATGTGGGGAAACGTAGGCCAGGAAAGTTGAGCGGAAAGGGAGGCAGGGAATCAGAGGCAGGGAATCAGAAGCAGGGAATCTGAGGCACGGAATCTGAGGTGGGGAATCAGAGGCGAGGAAACAGGCGGGTAAACAGAGGCGGGTAAACATAGACGGGGAATAAGAGGCGGGGAATCAGAGGCGGGGAATCTGAGGTGCGGAATCAGAGGCGTGGATTCAGAGGCGGGGAATCAGAGGCGGGGAATCAGATGCGGGGAATCAGAGGCGGGCAATCAGAGGTGGGGTATCTGAGGAGGGGAATCAGAGGCGGGGAATCAGAGGCGGGGAATCAGAGGCGGGGAATCAGAGGCGTGGAATCAGAGGCGGGGAATCAGAGGCGGGGAATCAGAAGTGGGGAATCAGAGGTGGGGAATCAGAGGTGGGAAATCAGATGCAGGGAATCAGAGGCGGGCAATCAGAGGTGGGGAATCAGAGGCGGGGAATCAGATGCGGGGAATCAGAGGCGTTGAATCAGAGGTGGGGAATCAGAGGCGGGGAATCAGAGACGGGGAATCAGAAGTGGGGAAGCAGAGGTGGGGATTCAGAGGCAGGGAATCAGAGGCAGGGAATCAGAGGCATGGAATCTGAGGCAGGGAATCTGAGGTGGGGAATCAGAGGCGGGAAAACAGGCGGGTAAACAGAGGCGGGTAAACATAGGCGGGGAATCAGAGGCGGGGAATCAGAGGCAGGGAATCAGAAGCGGGGAATCAGAGGCGGGGAATCAGAGGCGGGGAATCTGAGGTGGGGAATCAGATGCAGGGAATCAGAGGCGGGGAATCAGAGGTGGGGTATCAAAGGCGGGGAATCAGAGGCGGGGAATCAGAGGCGGGGAATCAGAGGCGTGGAATCAGAGGCGGGGAATCAGAGGCGGGGAATCTGAAGTGGGGAATCAGAGGTGGGAAATCAGAGGCGGGGAATCAGAGGCGGGGAATCAGAGGCGGGGAATCAGAGGCAGGGAATCAGAGGCGGCCAATCAGATGCAGGGAATCAGAGGCAGGGAATCAGAACCAGGGAATCTGAGGCGGCGAATATGAGGTGGTGAATCAGTGGCGGGGAACAGGCGGGTAAACAGAGGCGGGGAATCAGAGGCAGGGAATCAGAGGCGGGGAATCAGAGGCAGGGAATCGGATGAAGGGAATCTGATGCAGGGAATCTGAGGCAGGGAATCTGAGGCAGGGAATCTGTGGCAGGGAATCTGATGCGGGTTATCAGAAGGGGGAAATGAGATGTGGGAAACGAGATGCAGAGTAAGAGGCACGGAAATAGAGGCAGGGAAAGAGAGGCAGGGTATCAGATGTTGGTATTCAGAGGCGTGGAATCAGAGGCGGGGAATCAGAGACACAGAAAGAGAGGCGTGGAATCAGAGGTGCGGAATCAGAGCCGGTGAATCTGAGCCGGGAAATCAGAAGCAGAGCAACAGAGGCGTTGAAACATGGGTGCGGAATCGGACGCTTGGAATCAAAGGTGGGTCTCAGAGGCAGGGTATCAGAGGCGGGTAATCAGAGGCGTGGAATCAGAGGCGGGGAATCAGAGACACAGAAAGAGAGGCGTGGAATCAGAGGTGCGGAATCAGAGCCGGTGAATCTGAGCCGGGAAATCAGAAGCAGAGCAACAGAGGCGGTGAAACATGGGTGCGGAATCGGACGCGGGGAATAAGAAGTGGGGACTCAGAGGCAGGGAATCAGAGGCAGGTTATCAGAGGCAGGGAATCAGAGGCGGGGAATAAGAGGCGAGGAATCAGAGGCGGGGAATCAGAGGCGGGGAATCAGAGGCGGGGAGTCAGAGGCGGAGAATCAGAGGCGGGCAATCAGATGAAGGGAATCAGAGGCAGGGAATCAGAGGCAGAGAATCAGAGGCAGGGAATCTGAGGCAGGGACTCAGAGGTGGGGATTCAGAGGCGGGGAATCAGAGGCAGGGAATCAGATGAAGGGAATCTGATGCAGGGAATCAGAGGTGGGGAATCAGAGGCGGGGAATCAGAGGCGGGGAATCTGAGGCGGGGAATCAGAGGCGGGGAATCAGATGCGGGGAATCAGAGGTGGGGAATCAGAGGCGTGGAATCAGAGGCGGGGAATCAGAGGTGGGGAATCAGAAGTGGGGAATCAGAGGTGGGGAATCAGAGGCGGGGAATCGGAGGCGTGGAATCAGAGGCGGGCAATCAGAAGTGGGGAATCAGAGTCGGGGAATCAGAGGCGGGGAATCTGAGGCGGGGAATCAGATGCAGGGAATCAGAGGCGGGGAATCAGAGGCGGGGAATCAGAGGCGGGGAATCAGAGGCGGTGATTTCGAGGCGGGGAATCAGACGCGGGAATCAGAGGCGGGGAATCAGAAGTGGGGAATCAGAGGTGGGGAATCTGAGGCGGGGAATCAGAGGCAGGTTATCAGAGGCGGGCAATCAGAGGCAGGGAATCAGAGGCAGGGAATCTGAGGCAGGGAATCTGAGGCAGGGAATCTGAGGTGGGCAATCAGAGGCGGGAAAACAGGCGGGTAAACAGAGGCGGGTAAACATAGGTGGGGAATCAGAGGCGGGGAATCAGAGGCGGGGAATCAGAGGCTGGGAATCAGAGTCGGGGAATCAGAGGCAGGGAATCTGAGGCAGGGAATAAGATGCAGGGAAACAGAGGCGGGGAATCAGAGGCGGGGTATCAGAGGCGGGGAATCAGAGGCGCGGAATCAGATGCGGGGAATCAGAGGCGTGGAATCAGAGACAGTGAATCAGAGGCGGGGAATCAGAAGTGGGGAATCAGAGGTGGTGGATCAGAGGCGGGGAATGAGAGGCGGGGAATCAGAGGCGTGGAATCAGAGGTGGGGAAAGAGATGTGGGGAAACAGGCGGGTAAACAGAAGCGGGTAAACATAGGTGCATAAATAGAGGCGGCGAAAGTGATGGGCGAAACATAGTGGTTGGAACTTGTATGTTGAAAAGGAGGTACACAGAATAGATCAAACAGAGTTGTTGAAATTGAGGGAGGGAAAGAGAGGCACGGAAAGAGTGGAGGGGAAAGAGTGCAGGCAAAAGAGAGGCGTAGAGACAGAGGTGGGGATCAGTAGCGGGGAATCAGAGGCGGGGAATGAGAGGCAGGGAATCAGATGAAGGGAATCTGATGCAGGGAATCTGAGGAAGGGAATCGGATGCAGGGAATCTGAGGCAGGGAATCAGTAAAAAGTTATCAGAGGCAGGGTATCAGAGGCGGGGAATCAGAGGCGGGGTATCAGATGTGCATCATCAGAGGCGGGGAATCAGAGGCGGGGAATCAGAGGTGGGGTATCAGAGGCGGGGAAAGATATGTGGGGAAACGTAGGCCAGGAAAGTTGAGCGGAAAGGGAGGCAGGGAATCAGAGGCAGGGAATCAGAAGCAGGGAATCTGAGGCAGGGAATCTGAGCTGGGGAATCAGAGGCGGGGAAACAGGCGGATAAACAGAGGTGGATAAACATAGACGGGGAATAAGAGGCGGGGAATCAGAGGCGGGGAATCAGAGGTGGGGAATCAGAGGCGGGGATTCAGAGGCGGGGAATCAGAGGCGGGGAATCAGAGGCGGGGTATCTGAGGAGGGGAATCAGAGGCGGGGAATCCGAGGCGGGGAATCAGAGGCGGGGAATCAGAGGCGGGGAATCAGAAGTGGGGAATCAGAGGTGGGGAATCAGAGGCGGGAAATCAGAGGCAGGGAATCAGAGGCGGGCAATCAGAGGTGGGGAATCAGAGGCGGGGAATCAGATGCGGGGAATCAGAGGCGTTGAATCAGAGGCGGGGAATCAGAGGCAGTGAATCAGAGACGGGGTATCTGAGGAGGGGAATCAGAGGCGGGGAATCAGAGGCGGGGAATCAGAGGCGGGGAATCAGAGGCGTGGAATCAGAGGCGGGGAATCAGAGGCGGGGAATCAGAAGTGGGGAATCAGAGGTGGGGAATCAGAGGCAGGAAATCAGAGGCAGGGAATCAGAGGTGGGCAATCAGAGGTGGGGAATCAGAGGCAGGGAATCAGATGCGGGGAATCAGAGGCGTTGAATCAGAGGCGGGGAATCAGAGGCGGGGAATCAGAGACGGGGAATCAGAAGTGGGGAAGCAGAGGTGGGGAATCAGAGGCAGGGAATCAGATGAAGGGAATCTGATGCAGGGAATCTGAGGCAGGGAATCGGATGCAGGGAATCTGAGGCAGGGAATCAGTTAAAAGTTATCAGAGGCAGGGTATCAGAGGCGGGGAATCAGAGGCGGGGTATCAGATGCGCATCATCAGAGGCGGGGAATCAGAGGCGGGGAATCAGAGCTGGGGTATCAGAGGCGGGGAAAGATATGTGGGGAAACGTAGGCCAGGAAAGTTGAGCGGAAAGGGAGGCAGGGAATCAGAGGCAGGGAATCAGAAGCAGGGAATCTGAGGCACGGAATCGGAGGTGGGGAATCAGAGGCGAGGAAACAGGCGGGTAAACAGAGGCGGGTAAACATAGACGGGGAATAAGAGGCGGGGAATGAGAGGCGGGGAATCAGAGGTGCGGAATCAGAGGCGTGGATTCAGAGGCGGGGAATCAGAGGCGGGGAATCAGATGCGGGGAATCAGAGGCGGGCAATCAGAGGTGGGGTATCTGAGGAGGGGAATCAGAGGCGGGGAATCAGAGGCGGGGAATCAGAGGCGGGGAATCAGAGGCGTGGAATCAGAGGCGGGGAATCAGAGGCGGGGAATCAGAAGTGGGGAATCAGAGGTGGGGAATCAGAGGCGGGAAATCAGATGCAGGGAATCAGAGGTGGGCAATCAGAGGTGGGGAATCAGAGGCGGGGAATCAGATGCGGGGAATCAGAGGCGTTGAATCAGAGGCGGGGAATCAGAGGCGGGGAATCAGAGACGGGGAATCAGAAGTGGGGAAGCAGAGGTGGGGAATCAGAGGCAGGGAATCAGAGGCAGGGAATCAGAGGCATGGAATCTGAGGCAGGGAATCTGAGGTGGGGAATCAGAGGAGGGAAAACAGGCGGGTAAACAGAGGCGGGTAAACATAGGCGGGGAATCAGAGGCGGGGAATCAGAGGCAGGGAATCAGAAGCGGGGAATCAGAGGCGGGGAATCAGAGGCGGGGAATCTGAGGTGGGGAATCAGATGCAGGGAATCAGAGGCGGGGAATCAGAGGTGGGGTATCAAAGGCGGGGAATCAGAGGCGGGGAATCAGAGGCGGGGAATCAGAGGCGTGGAATCAGAGGCGGGGAATCAGAGGCGGGGAATCTGAAGTGGGGAATCAGAGGTGGGAAATCAGAGGCGGGGAATCAGAGGCGGGGAATCAGAGGCGGGGAATCAGAGGCAGGGAATCAGAGGCGGCCAATCAGATGCAGGGAATCAGAGGCAGGGAATCAGAGGCAGGGAATCTGAGGCGGCGAATATGAGGTGGTGAATCAGTGGCGGGGAACAGGCGGGTAAACAGAGGCGGGGAATCAGAGGCAGGGAATCAGAGGCGGGGAATCAGAGGCAGGGAATCGGATGAAGGGAATCTGATGCAGGGAATCTGAGGCAGGGAATCTGAGGCAGGGAATCTGTGGCAGGGAATCTGATGCGGGTTATCAGAAGGGGGAAATGAGATGTGGGAAACGAGATGCAGAGTAAGAGGCACGGAAATAGAGGCAGGGAAAGAGAGGCAGGGTATCAGATGTTGGTATTCAGAGGCGTGGAATCAGAGGCGGGGAATCAGAGACACAGAAAGAGAGGCGTGGAATCAGAGGTGCGGAATCAGAGCCGGTGAATCTGAGCCGGGAAATCAGAAGCAGAGCAACAGAGGCGTTGAAACATGGGTGCGGAATCGGACGCGGGGAATCAAAGGTGGGGACTCAGAGGCAGGGTATCAGAGGCGGGTAATCAGAGGCGTGGAATCAGAGGCGGGGAATCAGAGACACAGAAAGAGAGGCGTGGAATCAGAGGTGCGGAATCAGAGCCGGTGAATCTGAGCCGGGAAATCAGAAGCAGAGCAACAGAGGCGGTGAAACATGGGTGCGGAATCGGACGCGGGGAATAAGAAGTGGGGACTCAGAGGCAGGGAATCAGAGGCAGGTTATCAGAGGCAGGGAATCAGAGGCGGGGAATAAGAGGCGAGGAATCAGAGGCGGGGAATCAGAGGCGGGGAATCAGAGGCGGGGAGTCAGAGGCGGAGAATCAGAGGCGGGCAATCAGATGAAGGGAATCAGAGGCAGGGAATCAGAGGCAGAGAATCAGAGGCAGGGAATCTGAGGCAGGGACTCAGAGGTGGGGATTCAGAGGCGGGGAATCAGAGGCAGGGAATCAGATGAAGGGAATCTGATGCAGGGAATCAGAGGTGGGGAATCAGAGGCGGGGAATCAGAGGCGGGGAATCTGAGGCGGGGAATCAGAGGCGGGGAATCAGATGCGGGGAATCAGAGGTGGGGAATCAGAGGCGTGGAATCAGAGGCGGGGAATCAGAGGTGGGGAATCAGAAGTGGGGAATCAGAGGTGGGGAATCAGAGGCGGGGAATCGGAGGCGTGGAATCAGAGGCGGGCAATCAGAAGTGGGGAATCAGAGTCGGGGAATCAGAGGCGGGGAATCTGAGGCGGGGAATCAGATGCAGGGAATCAGAGGCGGGGAATCAGAGGCGGGGAATCAGAGGCGGGGAATCAGAGGCGGTGATTTCGAGGCGGGGAATCAGACGCGGGAATCAGAGGCGGGGAATCAGAAGTGGGGAATCAGAGGTGGGGAATCTGAGGCGGGGAATCAGAGGCAGGTTATCAGAGGCGGGCAATCAGAGGCAGGGAATCAGAGGCAGGGAATCTGAGGCAGGGAATCTGAGGCAGGGAATCTGAGGTGGGCAATAAGAGGCGGGAAAACAGGCGGGTAAACAGAGGCGGGTAAACATAGGTGGGGAATCAGAGGCGGGGAATCAGAGGCGGGGAATCAGAGGCTGGGAATCAGAGTCGGGGAATCAGAGGCAGGGAATCTGAGGCAGGGAATAAGATGCAGGGAAACAGAGGCGGGGAATCAGAGGCGGGGTATCAGAGGCGGGGAATCAGAGGCGCGGAATCAGATGCGGGGAATCAGAGGCGTGGAATCAGAGACAGGGAATCAGAGGCGGGGAATCAGAAGTGGGGAATCAGAGGTGGTGGATCAGAGGCGGGGAATGAGAGGCGGGGAATCAGAGGCGTGGAATCAGAGGTGGGGAAAGAGATGTGGGGAAACAGGCGGGTAAACAGAAGCGGGTAAACATAGGTGCATAAATAGAGGCGGCGAAAGTGATGGGCGAAACATAGTGGTTGGAACTTGTATGTTGAAAAGGAGGTACACAGAATAGATCAAACAGAGTTGTTGAAATTGAGGGAGGGAAAGAGAGGCACGGAAAGAGTGGAGGTGAAAGAGTGCAGGCAAAAGAGAGGCGTAGAGACAGAGGTGGGGATCAGTAGCGGGGAATCAGAGGCGGGGAATGAGAGGCAGGGAATCAGATGAAGGGAATCTGATGCAGGGAATCTGAGGAAGGGAATCGGATGCAGGGAATCTGAGGCAGGGAATCAGTAAAAAGTTATCAGAGGCAGGGTATCAGAGGCGGGGAATCAGAGGCGGGGTATCAGATGTGCATCATCAGAGGCGGGGAATCAGAGGCGGGGAATCAGAGGTGGGGTATCAGAGGCGGGGAAAGATATGTGGGGAAACGTAGGCCAGGAAAGTTGAGCGGAAAGGGAGGCAGGGAATCAGAGGCAGGGAATCAGAAGCAGGGAATCTGAGGCAGGGAATCTGAGCTGGGGAATCAGAGGCGGGGAAACAGGCGGGTAAACAGAGGTGGATAAACATAGACGGGGAATAAGAGGCGGGGAATCAGAGGCGGGGAATCAGAGGTGGGGAATCAGAGGCGGGGATTCAGAGGCGGGGAATCAGAGGCGGGGAATCAGAGGCGGGGTATCTGAGGAGGGGAATCAGAGGCGGAGAATCCGAGGCGGGGAATCAGAGGCGGGGAATCAGAGGCGGGGAATCAGAAGTGGGGAATCAGAGGTGGGGAATCAGAGGCGGGAAATCAGAGGCAGGGAATCAGAGGCGGGCAATCAGAGGCGGGGAATCAGAAGTGGGGAATCAGAGGTGGTGGATCAGAGGCGGGGAATGAGAGGCGGGGAATCAGAGGCGTGGAATCAGAGGTGGGGAAAGAGATGTGGGGAAACAGGCGGGTAAACAGAAGCGGGTAAACATAGGTGCATAAATAGAGGCGGCGAAAGTGATGGGCGAAACATAGTGGTTGGAACTTGTATGTTGAAAAGGAGGTACACAGAATAGATCAAACAGAGTTGTTGAAATTGAGGGAGGGAAAGAGAGGCACGGAAAGAGTGGAGGGGAAAGAGTGCAGGCAAAAGAGAGGCGTAGAGACAGAGGTGGGGATCAGTAGCGGGGAATCAGAGGCGGGGAATGAGAGGCAGGGAATCAGATGAAGGGAATCTGATGCAGGGAATCTGAGGAAGGGAATCGGATGCAGGGAATCTGAGGCAGGGAATCAGTAAAAAGTTATCAGAGGCAGGGTATCAGAGGCGGGGAATCAGAGGCGGGGTATCAGATGTGCATCATCAGAGGCGGGGAATCAGAGGCGGGGAATCAGAGGTGGGGTATCAGAGGCGGGGAAAGATATGTGGGGAAACGTAGGCCAGGAAAGTTGAGCGGAAAGGGAGGCAGGGAATCAGAGGCAGGGAATCAGAAGCAGGGAATCTGAGGCAGGGAATCTGAGCTGGGGAATCAGAGGCGGGGAAACAGGCGGATAAACAGAGGTGGATAAACATAGACGGGGAATAAGAGGCGGGGAATCAGAGGCGGGGAATCAGAGGTGGGGAATCAGAGGCGGGGATTCAGAGGCGGGGAATCAGAGGCGGGGAATCAGAGGCGGGGTATCTGAGGAGGGGAATCAGAGGCGGGGAATCCGAGGCGGGGAATCAGAGGCGGGGAATCAGAGGCGGGGAATCAGAAGTGGGGAATCAGAGGTGGGGAATCAGAGGCGGGAAATCAGAGGCAGGGAATCAGAGGCGGGCAATCAGAGGTGGGGAATCAGAGGCGGGGAATCAGATGCGGGGAATCAGAGGCGTTGAATCAGAGGCGGGGAATCAGAGGCAGTGAATCAGAGACGGGGTATCTGAGGAGGGGAATCAGAGGCGGGGAATCAGAGGCGGGGAATCAGAGGCGGGGAATCAGAGGCGTGGAATCAGAGGCGGGGAATCAGAGGCGGGGAATCAGAAGTGGGGAATCAGAGGTGGGGAATCAGAGGCAGGAAATCAGAGGCAGGGAATCAGAGGTGGGCAATCAGAGGTGGGGAATCAGAGGCAGGGAATCAGATGCGGGGAATCAGAGGCGTTGAATCAGAGGCGGGGAATCAGAGGCGGGGAATCAGAGACGGGGAATCAGAAGTGGGGAAGCAGAGGTGGGGAATCAGAGGCAGGGAATCAGATGAAGGGAATCTGATGCAGGGAATCTGAGGCAGGGAATCGGATGCAGGGAATCTGAGGCAGGGAATCAGTTAAAAGTTATCAGAGGCAGGGTATCAGAGGCGGGGAATCAGAGGCGGGGTATCAGATGCGCATCATCAGAGGCGGGGAATCAGAGGCGGGGAATCAGAGCTGGGGTATCAGAGGCGGGGAAAGATATGTGGGGAAACGTAGGCCAGGAAAGTTGAGCGGAAAGGGAGGCAGGGAATCAGAGGCAGGGAATCAGAAGCAGGGAATCTGAGGCACGGAATCGGAGGTGGGGAATCAGAGGCGAGGAAACAGGCGGGTAAACAGAGGCGGGTAAACATAGACGGGGAATAAGAGGCGGGGAATGAGAGGCGGGGAATCAGAGGTGCGGAATCAGAGGCGTGGATTCAGAGGCGGGGAATCAGAGGCGGGGAATCAGATGCGGGGAATCAGAGGCGGGCAATCAGAGGTGGGGTATCTGAGGAGGGGAATCAGAGGCGGGGAATCAGAGGCGGGGAATCAGAGGCGGGGAATCAGAGGCGTGGAATCAGAGGCGGGGAATCAGAGGCGGGGAATCAGAAGTGGGGAATCAGAGGTGGGGAATCAGAGGCGGGAAATCAGATGCAGGGAATCAGAGGTGGGCAATCAGAGGTGGGGAATCAGAGGCGGGGAATCAGATGCGGGGAATCAGAGGCGTTGAATCAGAGGCGGGGAATCAGAGGCGGGGAATCAGAGACGGGGAATCAGAAGTGGGGAAGCAGAGGTGGGGAATCAGAGGCAGGGAATCAGAGGCAGGGAATCAGAGGCATGGAATCTGAGGCAGGGAATCTGAGGTGGGGAATCAGAGGAGGGAAAACAGGCGGGTAAACAGAGGCGGGTAAACATAGGCGGGGAATCAGAGGCGGGGAATCAGAGGCAGGGAATCAGAAGCGGGGAATCAGAGGCGGGGAATCAGAGGCGGGGAATCTGAGGTGGGGAATCAGATGCAGGGAATCAGAGGCGGGGAATCAGAGGTGGGGTATCAAAGGCGGGGAATCAGAGGCGGGGAATCAGAGGCGGGGAATCAGAGGCGTGGAATCAGAGGCGGGGAATCAGAGGCGGGGAATCTGAAGTGGGGAATCAGAGGTGGGAAATCAGAGGCGGGGAATCAGAGGCGGGGAATCAGAGGCGGGGAATCAGAGGCAGGGAATCAGAGGCGGCCAATCAGATGCAGGGAATCAGAGGCAGGGAATCAGAGGCAGGGAATCTGAGGCGGCGAATATGAGGTGGTGAATCAGTGGCGGGGAACAGGCGGGTAAACAGAGGCGGGGAATCAGAGGCAGGGAATCAGAGGCGGGGAATCAGAGGCAGGGAATCGGATGAAGGGAATCTGATGCAGGGAATCTGAGGCAGGGAATCTGAGGCAGGGAATCTGTGGCAGGGAATCTGATGCGGGTTATCAGAAGGGGGAAATGAGATGTGGGAAACGAGATGCAGAGTAAGAGGCACGGAAATAGAGGCAGGGAAAGAGAGGCAGGGTATCAGATGTTGGTATTCAGAGGCGTGGAATCAGAGGCGGGGAATCAGAGACACAGAAAGAGAGGCGTGGAATCAGAGGTGCGGAATCAGAGCCGGTGAATCTGAGCCGGGAAATCAGAAGCAGAGCAACAGAGGCGTTGAAACATGGGTGCGGAATCGGACGCGGGGAATCAAAGGTGGGGACTCAGAGGCAGGGTATCAGAGGCGGGTAATCAGAGGCGTGGAATCAGAGGCGGGGAATCAGAGACACAGAAAGAGAGGCGTGGAATCAGAGGTGCGGAATCAGAGCCGGTGAATCTGAGCCGGGAAATCAGAAGCAGAGCAACAGAGGCGGTGAAACATGGGTGCGGAATCGGACGCGGGGAATAAGAAGTGGGGACTCAGAGGCAGGGAATCAGAGGCAGGTTATCAGAGGCAGGGAATCAGAGGCGGGGAATAAGAGGCGAGGAATCAGAGGCGGGGAATCAGAGGCGGGGAATCAGAGGCGGGGAGTCAGAGGCGGAGAATCAGAGGCGGGCAATCAGATGAAGGGAATCAGAGGCAGGGAATCAGAGGCAGAGAATCAGAGGCAGGGAATCTGAGGCAGGGACTCAGAGGTGGGGATTCAGAGGCGGGGAATCAGAGGCAGGGAATCAGATGAAGGGAATCTGATGCAGGGAATCAGAGGTGGGGAATCAGAGGCGGGGAATCAGAGGCGGGGAATCTGAGGCGGGGAATCAGAGGCGGGGAATCAGATGCGGGGAATCAGAGGTGGGGAATCAGAGGCGTGGAATCAGAGGCGGGGAATCAGAGGTGGGGAATCAGAAGTGGGGAATCAGAGGTGGGGAATCAGAGGCGGGGAATCGGAGGCGTGGAATCAGAGGCGGGCAATCAGAAGTGGGGAATCAGAGTCGGGGAATCAGAGGCGGGGAATCTGAGGCGGGGAATCAGATGCAGGGAATCAGAGGCGGGGAATCAGAGGCGGGGAATCAGAGGCGGGGAATCAGAGGCGGTGATTTCGAGGCGGGGAATCAGACGCGGGAATCAGAGGCGGGGAATCAGAAGTGGGGAATCAGAGGTGGGGAATCTGAGGCGGGGAATCAGAGGCAGGTTATCAGAGGCGGGCAATCAGAGGCAGGGAATCAGAGGCAGGGAATCTGAGGCAGGGAATCTGAGGCAGGGAATCTGAGGTGGGCAATAAGAGGCGGGAAAACAGGCGGGTAAACAGAGGCGGGTAAACATAGGTGGGGAATCAGAGGCGGGGAATCAGAGGCGGGGAATCAGAGGCTGGGAATCAGAGTCGGGGAATCAGAGGCAGGGAATCTGAGGCAGGGAATAAGATGCAGGGAAACAGAGGCGGGGAATCAGAGGCGGGGTATCAGAGGCGGGGAATCAGAGGCGCGGAATCAGATGCGGGGAATCAGAGGCGTGGAATCAGAGACAGGGAATCAGAGGCGGGGAATCAGAAGTGGGGAATCAGAGGTGGTGGATCAGAGGCGGGGAATGAGAGGCGGGGAATCAGAGGCGTGGAATCAGAGGTGGGGAAAGAGATGTGGGGAAACAGGCGGGTAAACAGAAGCGGGTAAACATAGGTGCATAAATAGAGGCGGCGAAAGTGATGGGCGAAACATAGTGGTTGGAACTTGTATGTTGAAAAGGAGGTACACAGAATAGATCAAACAGAGTTGTTGAAATTGAGGGAGGGAAAGAGAGGCACGGAAAGAGTGGAGGTGAAAGAGTGCAGGCAAAAGAAAGGCGTAGAGACAGAGGTGGGGATCAGTAGCGGGGAATCAGAGGCGGGGAATGAGAGGCAGGGAATCAGATGAAGGGAATCTGATGCAGGGAATCTGAGGAAGGGAATCGGATGCAGGGAATCTGAGGCAGGGAATCAGTAAAAAGTTATCAGAGGCAGGGTATCAGAGGCGGGGAATCAGAGGCGGGGTATCAGATGTGCATCATCAGAGGCGGGGAATCAGAGGCGGGGAATCAGAGGTGGGGTATCAGAGGCGGGGAAAGATATGTGGGGAAACGTAGGCCAGGAAAGTTGAGCGGAAAGGGAGGCAGGGAATCAGAGGCAGGGAATCAGAAGCAGGGAATCTGAGGCAGGGAATCTGAGCTGGGGAATCAGAGGCGGGGAAACAGGCGGGTAAACAGAGGTGGATAAACATAGACGGGGAATAAGAGGCGGGGAATCAGAGGCGGGGAATCAGAGGTGGGGAATCAGAGGCGGGGATTCAGAGGCGGGGAATCAGAGGCGGGGAATCAGAGGCGGGGTATCTGAGGAGGGGAATCAGAGGCGGAGAATCCGAGGCGGGGAATCAGAGGCGGGGAATCAGAGGCGGGGAATCAGAAGTGGGGAATCAGAGGTGGGGAATCAGAGGCGGGAAATCAGAGGCAGGGAATCAGAGGCGGGCAATCAGAGGTGGGGAATCAGAGGCGGGGAATCAGATGCGGGGAATCAGAGGCGTTGAATCAGAGGCGGGGAATCAGAGGCAGTGAATCAGAGACGGGGTATCTGAGGAGGGGAATCAGAGGCGGGGAATCAGAGGCGGGGAATCAGAGGCGGGGAATCAGAGGCGTGGAATCAGAGGCGGGGAATCAGAGGCGGGGAATCAGAAGTGGGGAATCAGAGGTGGGGAATCAGAGGCAGGAAATCAGAGGCAGGGAATCAGAGGTGGGCAATCAGAGGTGGGGAATCAGAGGCAGGGAATCAGATGCGGGGAATCAGAGGCGTTGAATCAGAGGCGGGGAATCAGAGGCGGGGAATCAGAGACGGGGAATCAGAAGTGGGGAAGCAGAGGTGGGGAATCAGAGGCAGGGAATCAGATGAAGGGAATCTGATGCAGGGAATCTGAGGCAGGGAATCGGATGCAGGGAATCTGAGGCAGGGAATCAGTTAAAAGTTATCAGAGGCAGGGTATCAGAGGCGGGGAATCAGAGGCGGGGTATCAGATGCGCATCATCAGAGGCGGGGAATCAGAGGCGGGGAATCAGAGCTGGGGTATCAGAGGCGGGGAAAGATATGTGGGGAAACGTAGGCCAGGAAAGTTGAGCGGAAAGGGAGGCAGGGAATCAGAGGCAGGGAATCAGAAGCAGGGAATCTGAGGCACGGAATCGGAGGTGGGGAATCAGAGGCGAGGAAACAGGCGGGTAAACAGAGGCGGGTAAACATAGACGGGGAATAAGAGGCGGGGAATGAGAGGCGGGGAATCAGAGGTGCGGAATCAGAGGCGTGGATTCAGAGGCGGGGAATCAGAGGCGGGGAATCAGATGCGGGGAATCAGAGGCGGGCAATCAGAGGTGGGGTATCTGAGGAGGGGAATCAGAGGCGGGGAATCAGAGGCGGGGAATCAGAGGCGGGGAATCAGAGGCGTGGAATCAGAGGCGGGGAATCAGAGGCGGGGAATCAGAAGTGGGGAATCAGAGGTGGGGAATCAGAGGCGGGAAATCAGATGCAGGGAATCAGAGGCGGGCAATCAGAGGTGGGGAATCAGAGGCGGGGAATCAGATGCGGGGAATCAGAGGCGTTGAATCAGAGGCGGGGAATCAGAGGCGGGGAATCAGAGACGGGGAATCAGAAGTGGGGAAGCAGAGGTGGGGAATCAGAGGCAGGGAATCAGAGGCAGGGAATCAGAGGCATGGAATCTGAGGCAGGGAATCTGAGGTGGGGAATCAGAGGAGGGAAAACAGGCGGGTAAACAGAGGCGGGTAAACATAGGCGGGGAATCAGAGGCGGGGAATCAGAGGCGGGGAATCAGAGGCGGGGAATCAGAGGCGGGGAATCAGAGGCGGGGAATCTGAGGTGGGGAATCAGATGCAGGGAATCAGAGGCGGGGAATCAGAGGTGGGGTATCAAAGGCGGGGAATCAGAGGCGGGGAATCAGAGGCGGGGAATCAGAGGCGTGGAATCAGAGGCTGGGAATCAGAGGCGGGGAATCTGAAGTGGGGAATCAGAGGTGGGAAATCAGAGGCGGGGAATCAGAGGCGGGGAATCAGAGGCAGGGAATCAGAGGCAGGGAATAAGAGGCGGCCAATCAGATGCAGGGAATCAGAGGCAGGGAATCAGAGGCAGGGAATCTGAGGCGGCGAATATGAGGTGGTGAATCAGTGGCGGGGAACAGGCGGGTAAACAGAGGCGGGGAATCAGAGGCAGGGAATCAGAGGCGGGGAATCAGAGGCAGGGAATCGGATGAAGGGAATCTGATGCAGGGAATCTGAGGCAGGGAATCTGAGGCAGGGAATCTGTGGCAGGGAATCTGATGCGGGTTATCAGAAGGGGGAAATGAGATGTGGGAAACGAGATGCAGAGTAAGAGGCACGGAAATAGAGGCAGGGAAAGAGAGGCAGGGTATCAGATGTTGGTATTCAGAGGCGTGGAATCAGAGGCGGGGAATCAGAGACACAGAAAGAGAGGCGTGGAATCAGAGGTGCGGAATCAGAGCCGGTGAATCTGAGCCGGGAAATCAGAAGCAGAGCAACAGAGGCGTTGAAACATGGGTGCGGAATCGGATGCGGGGAATCAAAGGTGGGGAATCAGAGGCGGGGAATCAGAAGTGGGGAATCAGAGGTGGGGAATCAGAGGCAGGAAATCAGAGGCAGGGAATCAGAGGTGGGCAATCAGAGGTGGGGAATCAGAGGCAGGGAATCAGATGCGGGGAATCAGAGGCGTTGAATCAGAGGCGGGGAATCAGAGGCGGGGAATCAGAGACGGGGAATCAGAAGTGGGGAAGCAGAGGTGGGGAATCAGAGGCAGGGAATCAGATGAAGGGAATCTGATGCAGGGAATCTGAGGCAGGGAATCGGATGCAGGGAATCTGAGGCAGGGAATCAGTTAAAAGTTATCAGAGGCAGGGTATCAGAGGCGGGGAATCAGAGGCGGGGTATCAGATGCGCATCATCAGAGGCGGGGAATCAGAGGCGGGGAATCAGAGCTGGGGTATCAGAGGCGGGGAAAGATATGTGGGGAAACGTAGGCCAGGAAAGTTGAGCGGAAAGGGAGGCAGGGAATCAGAGGCAGGGAATCAGAAGCAGGGAATCTGAGGCACGGAATCGGAGGTGGGGAATCAGAGGCGAGGAAACAGGCGGGTAAACAGAGGCGGGTAAACATAGACGGGGAATAAGAGGCGGGGAATGAGAGGCGGGGAATCAGAGGTGCGGAATCAGAGGCGTGGATTCAGAGGCGGGGAATCAGAGGCGGGGAATCAGATGCGGGGAATCAGAGGCGGGCAATCAGAGGTGGGGTATCTGAGGAGGGGAATCAGAGGCGGGGAATCAGAGGCGGGGAATCAGAGGCGGGGAATCAGAGGCGTGGAATCAGAGGCGGGGAATCAGAGGCGGGGAATCAGAAGTGGGGAATCAGAGGTGGGGAATCAGAGGCGGGAAATCAGATGCAGGGAATCAGAGGCGGGCAATCAGAGGTGGGGAATCAGAGGCGGGGAATCAGATGCGGGGAATCAGAGGCGTTGAATCAGAGGCGGGGAATCAGAGGCGGGGAATCAGAGACGGGGAATCAGAAGTGGGGAAGCAGAGGTGGGGAATCAGAGGCAGGGAATCAGAGGCAGGGAATCAGAGGCATGGAATCTGAGGCAGGGAATCTGAGGTGGGGAATCAGAGGAGGGAAAACAGGCGGGTAAACAGAGGCGGGTAAACATAGGCGGGGAATCAGAGGCGGGGAATCAGAGGCGGGGAATCAGAGGCGGGGAATCAGAGGCGGGGAATCAGAGGCGGGGAATCTGAGGTGGGGAATCAGATGCAGGGAATCAGAGGCGGGGAATCAGAGGTGGGGTATCAAAGGCGGGGAATCAGAGGCGGGGAATCAGAGGCGGGGAATCAGAGGCGTGGAATCAGAGGCTGGGAATCAGAGGCGGGGAATCTGAAGTGGGGAATCAGAGGTGGGAAATCAGAGGCGGGGAATCAGAGGCGGGGAATCAGAGGCAGGGAATCAGAGGCAGGGAATAAGAGGCGGCCAATCAGATGCAGGGAATCAGAGGCAGGGAATCAGAGGCAGGGAATCTGAGGCGGCGAATATGAGGTGGTGAATCAGTGGCGGGGAACAGGCGGGTAAACAGAGGCGGGGAATCAGAGGCAGGGAATCAGAGGCGGGGAATCAGAGGCAGGGAATCGGATGAAGGGAATCTGATGCAGGGAATCTGAGGCAGGGAATCTGAGGCAGGGAATCTGTGGCAGGGAATCTGATGCGGGTTATCAGAAGGGGGAAATGAGATGTGGGAAACGAGATGCAGAGTAAGAGGCACGGAAATAGAGGCAGGGAAAGAGAGGCAGGGTATCAGATGTTGGTATTCAGAGGCGTGGAATCAGAGGCGGGGAATCAGAGACACAGAAAGAGAGGCGTGGAATCAGAGGTGCGGAATCAGAGCCGGTGAATCTGAGCCGGGAAATCAGAAGCAGAGCAACAGAGGCGTTGAAACATGGGTGCGGAATCGGATGCGGGGAATCAAAGGTGGGGACTCAGAGGCAGGGTATCAGAGGCGGGTAATCAGAGGCGTGGAATCAGAGGCGGGGAATCAGAGACACAGAAAGAGAGGCGTGGAATCAGAGGTGCGGAATCAGAGCCGGTGAATCTGAGCCGGGAAATCAGAAGCAGAGCAACAGAGGCGGTGAAACATGGGTGCGGAATCGGACGCGGGGAATAAGAAGTGGGGACTCAGAGGCAGGGAATCAGAGGCAGGTTATCAGAGGCAGGGAATCAGAGGCGGCGAATAAGAGGCGAGGAATCAGAGGCGGGGAATCAGAGGCGGGGAATCAGAGGCGGGGAGTCAGAGGCGGAGAATCAGAGGCGGGCAATCAGATGCAGGGAATCAGAGGCGGGATATCAGAGGAGGGGAATCAAAGGCGGGGAATCAGAGGCGGGGAATCAGAGGCGGGGAATCAGAGGCGTGGAATCAGAGGCGGGGAATCGGAGGCGGGGAATCAGAAGTGGGGAATCAGATGTGGGGAATCAGAGGCGGGGAATCAGAGGCAGGGAATCAGAGTCGGGGAATCAGAGGCGGGGAATCAGAGCCGTTAAATCAGAGGCGGGGAATCTGAGGCGGGGAATCAGATGCAGGGAATCAGATGCGGGGAATCAGAGGCGCGGTATCAGAGGCGTGGAATCAGAGGCGGGGAATCAGAGGCGGGGAATCAGAAGTGGGGAATCAGAGGTGGTGGATCTGAGGCGGGGAATCAGAGGCGGGGAATCAGAGGCGGGGAATCAGAGGCAGGGATTCAGAGGCGGGCAATCAGATGCAGGGAATCTGAGGCAGGGAATCAGAGGCAGGGAATCAGAGGCAGGGAACCTGAGGCGGCGAATATGAGGTCTTGAATCAGAGGGGGGGAAACAGGCGGGTAAACAGAGGCGGGGAATCAGAGGCAGGGAATCAGCCGTGGGGAATCAGAGGCAGGGAATCAGATGAAGGGAATCGGATGCAGGGAATCTGAGGCAGGGTATCTGAGGCAGGGAATCTGTGGCAGGGAATCTGATGCGGGTTATCAGAAGGGGGAAATGAGATATGGGATACGAGATGCAGAGAAAGAGGCACGGAAATAGAGGGAGGAAAGAGAGGCAGGGTATCAGAGGCGGGTAATCAGAGGCGTGGAATCGGAGGCGGGGAATCAGAGACACAGAAAGAGAGGCGTGGAATCAGAGGTGCGGAATCAGAGCCGGTGAATCTGAGCCGGGAAAACAGAAGCAGAGCAACAGAGGCAGTGAAACATGGGTGCGGAATCGGACTCGGGGAATCAGAGGTGGGGACTCAGAGGCAGGGAATCAGAGGCAGGGAATCAGAGGCAGGTTATCAGAGGCAGGGAATCAGAGGCGGGGAATCATAGGCGGGAATCAGAGGCGGGGAATCAGAGGCGGGGAATCAGAGGCGGGGAATCAGAGGCGGAGAATCAGAGGCGGGCAATCAGATGCAGGAAATCAGAGGCAGGGAATCAGAGGCAGGGAATCAGAGGCAGGGAATCTGAGGCAGGGAATCAGAGGTGGGGAATCAGAGGCGGGGAATCAGAGGCAGGGAATCAGATGAAGGGAATCTGATGCAGGGAATCTGAGGCAGGGAATCTGAGGCAGGGAATCTGTGGCAGGGAATCTGATGCGGGTTATCAGAAGGGGGAAATGAGATGTGGGAAACTAGATGCAGAGAAAGAGGCACGGAAATAGAGGCAGGGAAAGAGAGGCAGGGAATCAGAGGCGGGGAATCAGAGGTGGGGAATCAGAGGCGGGGACTCAGAGGCGGGGAATCAGAGAGGGGAATCAGAGGTGGGGAATCAGAGGCAGGGAATCAGAGGCAGGGAATCAGAGGCGGGCAATCAGATGCGGCGAATCAGAGGCGTGGAATCAGAGGTGGGGAAAGAGATGTGGGGAAACGTAGGCCAGGAAAGTAGCGCGGAAAGGGATGCGGTGAATCAGAGGCAGGGAATCAGAGGCGGGGAATGAGAGGCGGGGAATCAGAGGCGTGGAATCAGAGGTGGGGAAAGAGATGTGGGGAAACAGGCGGGTAAACAGAAGCGGGTAAACATAGGTGCATAAATAGAGGCGGCGAAAGAGATGGGCGAAACATAGTGGTTGGAACTTGTATGTTGAAAATGAGGTACACAGAACAGATCAAACAGAGTTGTTGAAATTGAGGGAGGGAAAGAGAGGCACGGAAAGAGTGGAGGGGAAAGAGTGCAGGCAAAAGAGAGGCGTAGAGACAGAGGTGGGGATCAGTAGCGGGGAATCAGAGGCGGGGAATGAGAGGCAGGGAATCAGATGAAGGGAATCTGATGCAGGGAATCTGAGGAAGGGAATCGGATGCAGGGAATCTGAGGCAGGGAATCAGTAAAAAGTTATCAGAGGCAGGGTATCAGAGGCGGGGAATCAGAGGCGGGGTATCAGATGCGCATCATCAGAGGCGGGGAATCAGAGGCGGGGAATCAGAGGTGGGGTATCAGAGGCGGGGAAAGATATGTGGGGAAACGTAGGCCAGGAAAGTTGAGCGGAAAGGGAGGCAGGGAATCAGAGGCAGGGAATCAGAAGCAGGGAATCTGAGGCAGGGAATCTGAGCTGGGGAATCAGAGGCGGGGAAACAGGCGGGTAAACAGAGGTGGATAAACATAGACGGGGAATAAGAGGCGGGGAATCAGAGGCGGGGAATCAGAGGTGGGGAATCAGAGGCGGGGATTCAGAGGCGGGGAATCAGAGGCGGGGAATCAGAGGCGGGGTATCTGAGGAGGGGAATCAGAGGCGGGGAATCCGAGGCGGGGAATCAGAGGCGGGGAATCAGAGGCGTGGAATCAGAGGCGGGGAATCAGAGGCGGGGAATCAGAAGTGGGGAATCAGAGGTGGGGAATCAGAGGCGGGAAATCAGAGGCAGGGAATAAGAGGCGGGCAATCAGAGGTGGGGAGTCAGAGGCGGGGAATCAGATGCGGGGAATCAGAGGCGTTGAATCAGAGGCGGGAAATCAGAGGCAGTGAATCAGAGACGGGGTATCTGAGGAGGGGAATCAGAGGCGGGGAATCAGAGGCGGGGAATCAGAGGCGGGGAATCAGAGGCGTGGAATCAGAGGCGGGGAATCAGAGGCGGGGAATCAGAAGTGGGGAATCAGAGGTGGGGAATCAGAGGCAGGAAATCAGAGGCAGGGAATCAGAGGCGGGCAATCAGAGGTGGGGAATCAGAGGCAGGGAATCAGATGCGGGGAATCAGAGGCGTTGAATCAGAGGCGGGGAATCAGAGGCGGGGAATCAGAGACGGGGAATCAGAAGTGGGGAAGCAGAGGTGGGGAATCAGAGGCAGGGAATCAGTTGAAGGGAATCTGATGCAGGGAATCTGAGGCAGGGAATCGGATGCAGGGAATCTGAGGCAGGGAATCAGTTAAAAGTTATCAGAGGCAGGGTATCAGAGGCGGGGAATCAGAGGCGCGGTATCAGATGCGCATCATCAGAGGCGGGGAATCAGAGGCGGGGAATCAGAGCTGGGGTATCAGAGGCGGGGAAAGATATGTGGGGAAACGTAGGCCAGGAAAGTTGAGCGGAAAGGGAGGCAGGGAATCAGAGGCATGGAATCAGAAGCAGGGAATCTGAGGCACGGAATCTGAGGTGGGGAATAAGAGGCGAGGAAACAGGCGGGTAAACAGAGGCGGGTAAACATAGACGGGGAATAAGAGGCGGGGAATCAGAGGCGGGGAATCAGAGGTGCGGAATCAGAGGCGTGGATTCAGAGGCGGGGAATCAGAGGCGGTGAATCAGATGCGGGGAATCAGAGGCGGGCAATCAGAGGTGGGGTATCTGAGGAGGGGAATCAGAGCGGGGAATCAGAGGCGGGGAATCAGAGGCGGGGAATCAGAGGCGTGGAATCAGAGGCGGGGAATCAGAGGCGGGGAATCAGAAGTGGGGAATCAGAGGTGGGGAATCAGAGGCGGGAAATCAGATGCAGGGAATCAGAGGCGGGCAATCAGAGGTGGGGAATCAGAGGCGGGGAATCAGATGCGGGGAATCAGAGGCGTTGAATCAGAGGCGGGGAATCAGAAGTGGGGAAGCAGAGGTGGGGAATCAGAGGCAGGGAATCAGAGGCAGGGAATCAGAGGCATGGAATCTGAGGCAGGGAATCTGAGGTGGGGAATCAGAGGCGGGAAAACAGGCGGGTAAACAGAGGCGGGTAAACATAGGCGGGGAATCAGAGGCGGGGAATCAGAGGCGGGGAATCAGAGGCGGGGAATCAGAGGCGGGGAATCAGAGGCGGGGAATCTGAGGTGGGGAATCAGATGCAGGGAATCAGAGGCGGGGAATCAGAGGTGGGGTATCAAAGGCGGGGAATCTGAGGCGGGGAATCAGAGGCGGGGAATCAGAGGCGTGGAATCAGAGGCGGGGAATCAGAGGCGGGGAATCTGAAGTGGGGAATCAGAGGTGGGAAATCAGAGGCGGGGAATCAGAGGCGGGGAATCAGAGGCGGGGAATCAGAGGCAGGGAATCAGAGGCGGCCAATCAGATGCAGGGAATCAGAGGCAGGGAATCAGAGGCAGGGAATCTGAGGCGGCGAATATGAGGTGGTGAATCAGTGGCGGGGAACAGGCGGGTAAACAGAGGCGGGGAATCAGAGGCAGGGAATCAGAGGTGGGGAATCAGAGGCAGGGAATCGGATGAAGGGAATCTGATGCAGGGAATCTGAGGCAGGGAATCTGAGGCAGGGAATCTGTGGCAGGGAATCTGATGCGGGTTATCAGAAGGGGGAAATGAGATGTGGGAAACGAGATGCAGAGTAAGAGGCACGGAAATAGAGGCAGGGAAAGAGAGGCAGGGTATCAGATGTTGGTATTCAGAGGTGTGGGATCAGAGGCGGGGAATCAGAGACACAGAAAGAGAGGCGTGGAATCAGAGGTGCGGAATCAGAGCCGGTGAACCTGAGCCGGGAAATCAGAAGCAGAGCAACCGAGGCGGTGAAACATGGGTGCGGAATCGGACGCGGGGAATAAGAAGTGGGGACTCAGAGGCAGGGAATCAGAGGCAGGTTATCAGAGGCAGGGAATCAGAGGCGGGGAGTCAGAGGCGGAGAATCAGAGGCGGGCAATCAGATGCAGGGAATCAGAGGCAGGGAATCAGAGGCAGAGAATCAGAGGCAGGGAATCTGAGGCAGGGACTCAGAGGTGGGGATTCAGAGGCGGGGAATCAGAGGCAGGGAATCAGATGAAGGGTATCTGATGCAGGGAATCTGAGGCAGGGAATCTGAGGCAGGGAATCTGTGGCAGGGAATCTTATGCGGGTTATCAGAAGGGGGAAATGAGATGTGGGAAACGAGTTGCAGAGAAAGAGGCACGGAAATAGAGGCAGGGAATCAGAGGCGGGGAATCAGAGGCAGGGAATCAGAGGCGGGGAATCAGAGGCGGGGAATCAGAGGCGGGGAATCAGAGGCGGGGAATCAGAGGCGGGGAATCAGAGGCAGGGAATCAGAGGCGGGCAATCAGAGGCGGCGAATCAGAGGCGTGGAATCAGAGGAGGGGAAAGAGATGTGGGGAAACGTAGGCCAGGAAGGTTGCGTGGAAAGGGAGGCGGTGAATCAGAGGCAGGGAATCAGAGGCGGGGAATCAGAGGCGGGGAATCAGAGGCGGGGAATTAGAGGCAGGGAATCAGAGGCGTGCAATCAGAGGCGGCGAATCAGAGGCGTGGAATCAGAGGTGGGGAAAGAGATGTGGGGAAACGTACGCCAGGAAAGTTGCGTGGAAAGGGAGGCGGTGAATCAGAGGCTGGGAATCAGAGGCGGGGAATGAGAGGCGGGGAATCAGAGGCGTGGAATCAGAGGTGGGGAAAGAGATGTGGGGAAACAGGCGGGTAAACAGAAGCGGGTAAACATAGGTGCATAAATAGAGGCGGCGAAAGAGATGGGCGAAACATAGTGGTTGGAACTTGTATGTTGAAAATGAGGTACACAGAACAGATCAAACAGAGTTGTTGAAATTGAGGGAGGGAAAGAGAGGCACGGAAAGAGTGGAGGGGAAAGAGTGCAGGCAAAAGAGAGGCGTAGAGACAGAGGTGGGGAATCAGAGGCTGGGAATCAGAGGCGGGGAATCAGAGGAAGGGAATCAGATGAAGGGAATCTGATGTAGGGAATTTGAGGCTGGGAATCTGAGGCAGGGAATCGGAGGCAGGGAATCTGAGGCAGGGAATCAGTAAAAAGTTATCAGAGGCAGGGTATAAGAGGAGGGGAATCAGAGGCGGGGTATCAGATGCGGGTCATCAGAGGCGGGGAATCAGAGGCGGGGAATCAGAGGCGGGGTATCAGAGGTGGGGAAAGATATGTGGGGAAACGTAGGCCAGGAAAGTTGAGCGGAAAGGGAGGCAGTGAATCAGAGGTGGGGAATCAGACACGGGGAATCAGAGGTGGGGAATCAGAGGCAGGGAATCAGAGGCGGGGAATCAGAGGCGGGTAAACATAGGCGGGGAATCAGAGGAGGGAATCAGAGGTGGGGAATCAGAGGCGGGTAAACATAGGCGGGGAATCAGAGGAGGGAATCAGAGGCGGGGAATCAGAGGCGGGGAATCAGAGGCGGGGAATCAGAGGCGGGGAATCAGAGGCGGGGAATCAGATGTGGGGAATCAGAGGCGGGGAATCAGAGGCGGGGTATCAGAGGAGGGGAATCAGAGGTGGGGAATCAGAGGCGGGGAATCAGAAGTGGGGAATCAGAGGCGGGGTATCAGAGGAGGGGAATCAGAGGCGGGGAATCAGAGCCGGGAAATCAGAGGCGGGGAATCTGAGGCGGGGAATCAGATGCAGGGAATCAGATGCGGGGAATCAGAGGCGCGGTATCAGAGGCGGGAATGAGAGGCGGGGAATGAGAGGCGGGAAATCAGAGGCGTGGAATCAGAGGTGGGGAAAGAGATGTGGGGAAACAGGTGGGTAAACAGAAGCGGGTAAACATAGGTGGATAAATAGAGGCGGCGAAAGAGATGGGCGAAACATAGTGGTTGGAACTTGTATGTTGAAAATGAGGTACACAGAACAGATCAAACAGAGTTGTTGAAATTGAGGGAGGGAAAGAGAGGCACGGAAAGAGGGGAGGGGAAAGAGTGCAGGCAAAAGAGAGGCGTAGAGACAGAGGTGGGGAATCAGAGGCTGGGAATCAGAGGCGGGGAATCAGAGGCAGGGAATCAGATGAAGGGAATCTGATGCAGGGAATTTGAGGCTGGGAATCTGAGGCAGGGAATCAGTAAAAAGTTATCAGAGGCAGGGTATCAGAGGCGGGGAATCAGAGGAGGGGTATCAGAGGCGGGGAAAGATATGTGGGGAAACGTAGGCCAGGAAAGTTGAGCGTAAAGGGAGGCAGTGAATCAGAGGTGGGGAATCAGACGCGGGGAATCAGAGGCGGGGAATCAGAGGCAGGTAATCAGAGGCGGGGAATCAGAGGTGGGTAAACATAGGCGGGGAATCAGAGGAGGGAATCAGAGGCGGGGAATCAGAGGCGGGGAATCAGAGGCGGGGAATTAGAGGCGGGGAATCAGAGGCGGGGAATCAGATGCGGGGAATCAGAGGCGGGGAATCAGAGGCGGGGTATAAGAGGAGGAAAATGAGAGGCGGGGAATCAGAGGCGGGGAATCAGAGGCGGGGAATCAGAGGCGTGGAATCAGAGGCGGGGAATCAGGGGCGGGGAATCAGAAGTGGGGAATCAGATGTGGGGAATCAGAGGCGGGGAATCAGAGGCAGGGAAACAGAGGCGGGCAATCAGAAGTGGGGAATCAGAGGCGGGGAATCAGAGGCGGGGAATCAGAGGCGGGGAATCAGAGGCAGGGAATCAGAGGTGGGGAATCAGAGGCGGGTAAACATAGGCGGGGAATCAGAGGAGGGAATCAGAGGCGGGGAATCAGAGGCGGGGAATCAGACGCGGGGAATCAGAGGCTGGGATTCAGAGGCGGTGAATCAGAGGCGGGGAATCAGAGGCGGGGAATCAGAGGCTGGGAATCAGAAGTGGGGAATCAGAAGTGGGGAATCAGAGGCGGGGAATCAGAGGCGGGGATTCAGAGGCGGTGAATCAGAGGCGGGGAATCAGAGGCGGGGAATCAGAGGCTGGGAATCAAAGGTGGGGACTCAGAGGCAGGGTATCAGAGGCGGGTAATCAGAGGCGTGGAATCAGAGGCGGGGAATCAGAGACACAGAAAGAGAGGCGTGGAATCAGAGGTGCGGAATCAGAGCCGGTGAATCTGAGCCGGGAAATCAGAAGCAGAGCAACAGAGGCGGTGAAACATGGGTGCGGAATCGGACGCGGGGAATAAGAAGTGGGGACTCAGAGGCAGGGAATCAGAGGCAGGTTATCAGAGGCAGGGAATCAGAGGCGGGGAATAAGAGGCGAGGAATCAGAGGCGGGGAATCAGAGGCGGGGATTCAGAGGCGGGGAGTCAGAGGCGGAGAATCAGAGGCGGGCAATCAGATGAAGGGAATCAGAGGCAGGGAATCAGAGGCAGAGAATCAGAGGCAGGGAATCTGAGGCAGGGACTCAGAGGTGGGGATTCAGAGGCGGGGAATCAGAGGCAGGGAATCAGATGAAGGGAATCTGATGCAGGGAATCAGAGGTGGGGAATCAGAGGCGGGGAATCAGAGGCGGGGAATCTGAGGCGGGGAATCAGAGGCGGGGAATCAGATGCGGGGAATCAGAGGTGGGGAATCAGAGGCGTGGAATCAGAGGCGGGGAATCAGAGGTGGGGAATCAGAAGTGGGGAATCAGAGGTGGGGAATCAGAGGCGGGGAATCGGAGGCGTGGAATCAGAGGCGGGCAATCAGAAGTGGGGAATCAGAGTCGGGGAATCAGAGGCGGGGAATCTGAGGCGGGGAATCAGATGCAGGGAATCAGAGGCGGGGAATCAGAGGCGGGGAATCAGAGGCGGGGAATCAGAGGCGGTGATTTCGAGGCGGGGAATCAGACGCGGGAATCAGAGGCGGGGAATCAGAAGTGGGGAATCAGAGGTGGGGAATCTGAGGCGGGGAATCAGAGGCAGGGAATCAGAGGCGGGCAATCAGAAGTGGGGAATCAGAGGCGGGGAATCAGAGGCGGGGATTCAGAGGCGGTGAATCAGAGGCGGGGAATCAGAGGCGGGGAATCAGAGGCTGGGAATCAGAAGTGGGGAATCAGAGGTGGGGAATCAGAGGCGGGGAATCAGAGGCGGGGAATCAGAGGCAGGCACTCAGATGCAGGGAATCAGAGGCAGTTAATCAGAGGCAGGGAATCAGAGGCAGGGAATCTGAGGCAGGGAATCTGTGTTGGGGAACTAGAGGCGGGAAAACAGGCGGGTAAACAGAGGCAGGTAAACATAGGTGGGGAATCAGAGGCAGGGAATCAGAGTCGGGGAATCAGAGGCAGGGAATCAGAGCCGTTAAATCAGAGGCGGGGAATCTGAGGCGTGGAATCAGAGGTGGGGAAAGAGATGTGGGGAAACGTAGGCCAGGAAAGTTGCGCGGAAAGGGAGGCGGTGAATCAGAGGTGGGGAATCAGAGGCGGGGAATCAGAGGCGGGGAATCAGAGGCGTGGAATCAGAGGTGGGGAAAGAGATGTGGGGAAACAGGCGGGTAAACAGAAGCGGGTAAACATAGCTGCATAAATAGATGCAGCGAAAGAGATGGGCGAAACATAGTGGTTGGAACTTGTGTGTTGAAAATTAGGTACACAGAACAGATCAAACAGAGTTGTTGAAATTGAGGGAGGGAAAGAGAGGTACGGAAAGAGTGGAGGGGAAAGAGTGCAGGCAAAATAGAGGCATAGAGACAGAGGTGGGGAATCAGATGCGGGGAATCAGAGGCGGGGAATCAGAGGCGGGGAATCAGAGGCGGGGAATCTGAGGGAGGGAATCGGAGGCAGGGAATCAGAGGTGTGGAATCAGAGGCGGGGAATCAGAGGCGGGGAATCTGAAGTGGGGAATCAGAGGTGGGAAATCAGAGGCGGGGAATCAGAGGCGGGGAATCAGAGGCGGGGAATCAGAGGCAGGGAATCAGAGGCGGCCAATCAGATGCAGGGAATCAGAGGCAGGGAATCAGAGGCAGGGAATCTGAGGCGGCGAATATGAGGTGGTGAATCAGTGGCGGGGAACAGGCGGGTAAACAGAGGCGGGGAATCAGAGGCAGGGAATCAGAGGCGGGGAATCAGAGGCAGGGAATCGGATGAAGGGAATCTGATGCAGGGAATCTGAGGCAGGGAATCTGAGGCAGGGAATCTGTGGCAGGGAATCTGATGCGGGTTATCAGAAGGGGGAAATGAGATGTGGGAAACGAGATGCAGAGTAAGAGGCACGGAAATAGAGGCAGGGAAAGAGAGGCAGGGTATCAGATGTTGGTATTCAGAGGCGTGGAATCAGAGGCGGGGAATCAGAGACACAGAAAGAGAGGCGTGGAATCAGAGGTGCGGAATCAGAGCCGGTGAATCTGAGCCGGGAAATCAGAAGCAGAGCAACAGAGGCGTTGAAACATGGGTGCGGAATCGGACGCGGGGAATCAAAGGTGGGGACTCAGAGGCAGGGTATCAGAGGCGGGTAATCAGAGGCGTGGAATCAGAGGCGGGGAATCAGAGACACAGAAAGAGAGGCGTGGAATCAGAGGTGCGGAATCAGAGCCGGTGAATCTGAGCCGGGAAATCAGAAGCAGAGCAACAGAGGCGGTGAAACATGGGTGCGGAATCGGACGCGGGGAATAAGAAGTGGGGACTCAGAGGCAGGGAATCAGAGGCAGGTTATCAGAGGCAGGGAATCAGAGGCGGGGAATAAGAGGCGAGGAATCAGAGGCGGGGAATCAGAGGCGGGGAATCAGAGGCGGGGAGTCAGAGGCGGAGAATCAGAGGCGGGCAATCAGATGAAGGGAATCAGAGGCAGGGAATCAGAGGCAGAGAATCAGAGGCAGGGAATCTGAGGCAGGGACTCAGAGGTGGGGATTCAGAGGCGGGGAATCAGAGGCAGGGAATCAGATGAAGGGAATCTGATGCAGGGAATCAGAGGTGGGGAATCAGAGGCGGGGAATCAGAGGCGGGGAATCTGAGGCGGGGAATCAGAGGCGGGGAATCAGATGCGGGGAATCAGAGGTGGGGAATCAGAGGCGTGGAATCAGAGGCGGGGAATCAGAGGTGGGGAATCAGAAGTGGGGAATCAGAGGTGGGGAATCAGAGGCGGGGAATCGGAGGCGTGGAATCAGAGGCGGGCAATCAGAAGTGGGGAATCAGAGTCGGGGAATCAGAGGCGGGGAATCTGAGGCGGGGAATCAGATGCAGGGAATCAGAGGCGGGGAATCAGAGGCGGGGAATCAGAGGCGGGGAATCAGAGGCGGTGATTTCGAGGCGGGGAATCAGACGCGGGAATCAGAGGCGGGGAATCAGAAGTGGGGAATCAGAGGTGGGGAATCTGAGGCGGGGAATCAGAGGCAGGTTATCAGAGGCGGGCAATCAGAGGCAGGGAATCAGAGGCAGGGAATCTGAGGCAGGGAATCTGAGGCAGGGAATCTGAGGTGGGCAATCAGAGGCGGGAAAACAGGCGGGTAAACAGAGGCGGGTAAACATAGGTGGGGAATCAGAGGCGGGGAATCAGAGGCGGGGAATCAGAGGCTGGGAATCAGAGTCGGGGAATCAGAGGCAGGGAATCTGAGGCAGGGAATAAGATGCAGGGAAACAGAGGCGGGGAATCAGAGGCGGGGTATCAGAGGCGGGGAATCAGAGGCGCGGAATCAGATGCGGGGAATCAGAGGCGTGGAATCAGAGACAGGGAATCAGAGGCGGGGAATCAGAAGTGGGGAATCAGAGGTGGTGGATCAGAGGCGGGGAATGAGAGGCGGGGAATCAGAGGCGTGGAATCAGAGGTGGGGAAAGAGATGTGGGGAAACAGGCGGGTAAACAGAAGCGGGTAAACATAGGTGCATAAATAGAGGCGGCGAAAGAGATGGGCGAAACATAGTGGTTGGAACTTGTATGTTGAAAAGGAGGTACACAGAACAGATCAAACAGAGTTGTTGAAATTGAGGGAGGGAAAGAGAGGCACGGAAAGAGTGGAGGGGAAAGAGTGCAGGCAAAAGAGAGGCGTAGAGACAGAGGTGGGGATCAGTAGCGGGGAATCAGAGGCGGGGAATGAGAGGCAGGGAATCAGATGAAGGGAATCTGATGCAGGGAATCTGAGGAAGGGAATCGGATGCAGGGAATCTGAGGCAGGGAATCAGTAAAAAGTTATCAGAGGCAGGGTATCAGAGGCGGGGAATCAGAGGCGGGGTATCAGATGTGCATCATCAGAGGCGGGGAATCAGAGGCGGGGAATCAGAGGTGGGGTATCAGAGGCGGGGAAAGATATGTGGGGAAACGTAGGCCAGGAAAGTTGAGCGGAAAGGGAGGCAGGGAATCAGAGGCAGGGAATCAGAAGCAGGGAATCTGAGGCAGGGAATCTGAGCTGGGGAATCAGAGGCGGGGAAACAGGCGGGTAAACAGAGGTGGATAAACATAGACGGGGAATAAGAGGCGGGGAATCAGAGGCGGGGAATCAGAGGTGGGGAATCAGAGGCGGGGATTCAGAGGCGGGGAATCAGAGGCGGGGAATCAGAGGCGGGGTATCTGAGGAGGGGAATCAGAGGCGGGGAATCCGAGGCGGGGAATCAGAGGCGGGGAATCAGAGGCGGGGAATCAGAAGTGAGGAATCAGAGGTGGGGAATCAGAGGCGGGAAATCAGAGGCAGGGAATCAGAGGCGGGCAATCAGAGGTGGGGAATCAGAGGCGGGGAATCAGATGCGGGGAATCAGAGGCGTTGAATCAGAGGCGGGGAATCAGAGGCAGTGAATCAGAGACGGGGTATCTGAGGAGGGGAATCAGAGGCGGGGAATCAGAGGCGGGGAATCAGAGGCGGGGAATCAGAGGCGTGGAATCAGAGGCGGGGAATCAGAGGCGGGGAATCAGAAGTGGGGAATCAGAGGTGGGGAATCAGAGGCAGGAAATCAGAGGCAGGGAATCAGAGGTGGGCAATCAGAGGTGGGGAATCAGAGGCAGGGAATCAGATGCGGGGAATCAGAGGCGTTGAATCAGAGGCGGGGAATCAGAGGCGGGGAATCAGAGACGGGGAATCAGAAGTGGGGAAGCAGAGGTGGGGAATCAGAGGCAGGGAATCAGATGAAGGGAATCTGATGCAGGGAATCTGAGGCAGGGAATCGGATGCAGGGAATCTGAGGCAGGGAATCAGTTAAAAGTTATCAGAGGCAGGGTATCAGAGGCGGGGAATCAGAGGCGGGGTATCAGATGCGCATCATCAGAGGCGGGGAATCAGAGGCGGGGAATCAGAGCTGGGGTATCAGAGGCGGGGAAAGATATGTGGGGAAACGTAGGCCAGGAAAGTTGAGCGGAAAGGGAGGCAGGGAATCAGAGGCAGGGAATCAGAAGCAGGGAATCTGAGGCACGGAATCGGAGGTGGGGAATCAGAGGCGAGGAAACAGGCGGGTAAACAGAGGCGGGTAAACATAGACGGGGAATAAGAGGCGGGGAATGAGAGGCGGGGAATCAGAGGTGCGGAATCAGAGGCGTGGATTCAGAGGCGGGGAATCAGAGGCGGGGAATCAGATGCGGGGAATCAGAGGCGGGCAATCAGAGGTGGGGTATCTGAGGAGGGGAATCAGAGGCGGGGAATCAGAGGCGGGGAATCAGAGGCGGGGAATCAGAGGCGTGGAATCAGAGGCGGGGAATCAGAGGCGGGGAATCAGAAGTGGGGAATCAGAGGTGGGGAATCAGAGGCGGGAAATCAGATGCAGGGAATCAGAGGCGGGCAATCAGAGGTGGGGAATCAGAGGCGGGGAATCAGATGCGGGGAATCAGAGGCGTTGAATCAGAGGCGGGGAATCAGAGGCGGGGAATCAGAGACGGGGAATCAGAAGTGGGGAAGCAGAGGTGGGGAATCAGAGGCAGGGAATCAGAGGCAGGGAATCAGAGGCATGGAATCTGAGGCAGGGAATCTGAGGTGGGGAATCAGAGGAGGGAAAACAGGCGGGTAAACAGAGGCGGGTAAACATAGGCGGGGAATCAGAGGCGGGGAATCAGAGGCGGGGAATCAGAGGCGGGGAATCAGAGGCGGGGAATCAGAGGCGGGGAATCTGAGGTGGGGAATCAGATGCAGGGAATCAGAGGCGGGGAATCAGAGGTGGGGTATCAAAGGCGGGGAATCAGAGGCGGGGAATCAGAGGCGGGGAATCAGAGGCGTGGAATCAGAGGCTGGGAATCAGAGGCGGGGAATCTGAAGTGGGGAATCAGAGGTGGGAAATCAGAGGCGGGGAATCAGAGGCGGGGAATCAGAGGCAGGGAATCAGAGGCAGGGAATAAGAGGCGGCCAATCAGATGCAGGGAATCAGAGGCAGGGAATCAGAGGCAGGGAATCTGAGGTGGCGAATATGAGGTGGTGAATCAGTGGCGGGGAACAGGCGGGTAAACAGAGGCGGGGAATCAGAGGCAGGGAATCAGAGGCGGGGAATCAGAGGCAGGGAATCGGATGAAGGGAATCTGATGCAGGGAATCTGAGGCAGGGAATCTGAGGCAGGGAATCTGTGGCAGGGAATCTGATGCGGGTTATCAGAAGGGGGAAATGAGATGTGGGAAACGAGATGCAGAGTAAGAGGCACGGAAATAGAGGCAGGGAAAGAGAGGCAGGGTATCAGATGTTGGTATTCAGAGGCGTGGAATCAGAGGCGGGGAATCAGAGACACAGAAAGAGAGGCGTGGAATCAGAGGTGCGGAATCAGAGCCGGTGAATCTGAGCCGGGAAATCAGAAGCAGAGCAACAGAGGCGTTGAAACATGGGTGCGGAATCGGATGCGGGGAATCAAAGGTGGGGACTCAGAGGCAGGGTATCAGAGGCGGGTAATCAGAGGCGTGGAATCAGAGGCGGGGAATCAGAGACACAGAAAGAGAGGCCTGGAATCAGAGGTGCGTAATCAGAGCCGGTGAATCTGAGCCGGGAAATCAGAAGCAGAGCAACAGAGGCGGTGAAACATGGGTGCGGAATCGGACGCGGGGAATAAGAAGTGGGGACTCAGAGGCAGGGAATCAGAGGCAGGTTATCAGAGGCAGGGAATCAGAGGCGGCGAATAAGAGGCGAGGAATCAGAGGCGGGGAATCAGAGGCGGGGAATCAGAGGCGGGGAGTCAGAGGCGGAGAATCAGAGGCGGGCAATCAGATGCAGGGAATCAGAGGCAGGGAATCAGAGGCAGGGAATCAGAGGCAGGGAATCTGAGACAGGGAATCTGAGGCAGGGAATCTGAGGTGGGCAATCAGAGGCGGGAAAACAGGCGGGTAAACAGAGGCGGGTAAACATATGTGGGGAATCAGAGGCGGGGAATCAGAGTCGGGGAATCAGAGGCAGGGAATCTGAGGCAGGGAATCAGATGCAGGGAAACAGAGGCGGGGAATCAGAGGCGGGGTATCAGAGGCGGGGAATCAGAGGCGCGGAATCAGATGCGGGGAATCAGAGGCGTGGAATCAGAGACAGGGAATCAGAGGCGGGGAATCAGAAGTGGGGAATCAGAGGTGGTGGATCTGAGGCGGGGAATCAGAGGCGGGGAATCAGAGGCGGGGAATCAGAGGCAGGGATTCAGAGGCGGGCAATCAGATGCAGGGAATCTGAGGCAGGGAATCAGAGGCAGGGAATCAGAGGCAGGGAACCTGAGGCGGCGAATATGAGGTCTTGAATCAGAGGGGGGGAAACAGGCGGGTAAACAGAGGCGGGGAATCAGAGGCAGGGAATCAGCCGTGGGGAATCAGAGGCAGGGAATCAGATGAAGGGAATCTGATGCAGGGAATCTGAGGCAGGGTATCTGAGGCAGGGAATCTGTGGCAGGGAATCTGATGCGGGTTATCAGAAGGGGGAAATGAGATATGGGATACGAGATGCAGAGAAAGAGGCACGGAAATAGAGGGAGGAAAGAGAGGCAGGGTATCAGAGGCGGGTAATCAGAGGCGTGGAATCGGAGGTGGGGAATCAGAGACACAGAAAGAGAGGCGTGGAATCAGAGGTGCGGAATCAGAGCCGGTGAATCTGAGCCGGGAAAACAGAAGCAGAGCAACAGAGGCGGTGAAACATGGGTGCGGAATCGGACTCGGGGAATCAGAGGTGGGGACTCAGAGGCAGGGAATCAGAGGCAGGGAATCAGAGGCAGGTTATCAGAGGCAGGGAATCAGAGGCGGGGAATCATAGGCGGGAATCAGAGGCGGGGAATCAGAGGCGGGGAATCAGAGGCGGGGAATCAGAGGCGGAGAATCAGAGGCGGGCAATCAGATGCAGGAAATCAGAGGCAGGGAATCAGAGGCAGGGAATCAGAGGCAGGGAATCTGAGGCAGGGAATCAGAGGTGGGGAATCAGAGGCGGGGAATCAGAGGCAGGGAATCAGATGAAGGGAATCTGATGCAGGGAATCTGAGGCAGGGAATCTGAGGCAGGGAATCTGTGGCAGGGAATCTGATGCGGGTTATCAGAAGGGGGAAATGAGATGTGGGAAACTAGATGCAGAGAAAGAGGCACGGAAATAGAGGCAGGGAAAGAGAGGCAGGGAATCAGAGGCGGGGAATCAGAGGTGGGGAATCAGAGGCGGGGACTCAGAGGCGGGGAATCAGAGAGGGGAATCCGAGGTGGGGAATCAGAGGCAGGGAATCAGAGGCAGGGAATCAGAGGCGGGCAATCAGATGCGGCGAATCAGAGGCGTGGAATCAGAGGTGGGGAAAGAGATGTGGGGAAACGTAGGCCAGGAAAGTAGCGCGGAAAGGGATGCGGTGAATCAGAGGCAGGGAATCAGAGGCGGGGAATGAGAGGCGGGGAATCAGAGGCGTGGAATCAGAGGTGGGGAAAGAGATGTGGGGAAACAGGCGGGTAAACAGAAGCGGGTAAACATAGGTGCATAAATAGAGGCGGCGAAAGAGATGGGCGAAACATAGTGGTTGGAACTTGTATGTTGAAAATGAGGTACACAGAACAGATCAAACAGAGTTGTTGAAATTGAGGGAGGGAAAGAGAGGCACGGAAAGAGTGGAGGGGAAAGAGTGCAGGCAAAAGAGAGGCGTAGAGACAGAGGTGGGGATCAGTAGCGGGGAATCAGAGGCGGGGAATGAGAGGCAGGGAATCAGATGAAGGGAATCTGATGCAGGGAATCTGAGGAAGGGAATCGGATGCAGGGAATCTGAGGCAGGGAATCAGTAAAAAGTTATCAGAGGCAGGGTATCAGAGGCGGGGAATCAGAGGCGGGGTATCAGATGCGCATCATCAGAGGCGGGGAATCAGAGGCGGGGAATCAGAGGTGGGGTATCAGAGGCGGGGAAAGATATGTGGGGAAACGTAGGCCAGGAAAGTTGAGCGGAAAGGGAGGCAGGGAATCAGAGGCAGGGAATCAGAAGCAGGGAATCTGAGGCAGGGAATCTGAGCTGGGGAATCAGAGGCGGGGAAACAGGCGGGTAAACAGAGGTGGATAAACATAGACGGGGAATAAGAGGCGGGGAATCAGAGGCGGGGAATCAGAGGTGGGGAATCAGAGGCGGGGATTCAGAGGCGGGGAATCAGAGGCGGGGAATCAGAGGCGGGGTATCTGAGGAGGGGAATCAGAGGCGGGGAATCCGAGGCGGGGAATCAGAGGCGGGGAATCAGAGGCGTGGAATCAGAGGCGGGGAATCAGAGGCGGGGAATCAGAAGTGGGGAATCAGAGGTGGGGAATCAGAGGCGGGAAATCAGAGGCAGGGAATCAGAGGCGGGCAATCAGAGGTGGGGAATCAGAGGCGGGGAATCAGATGCGGGGAATCAGAGGCGTTGAATCAGAGGCGGGAAATCAGAGGCAGTGAATCAGAGACGGGGTATCTGAGGAGGGGAATCAGAGGCGGGGAATCAGAGGCGGGGAATCAGAGGCGGGGAATCAGAGGCGTGGAATCAGAGGCGGGGAATCAGAGGCGGGGAATCAGAAGTGGGGAATCAGAGGTGGGGAATCAGAGGCAGGAAATCAGAGGCAGGGAATCAGAGGCGGGCAATCAGAGGTGGGGAATCAGAGGCAGGGAATCAGATGCGGGGAATCAGAGGCGTTGAATCAGAGGCGGGGAATCAGAGGCGGGGAATCAGAGACGGGGAATCAGAAGTGGGGAAGCAGAGGTGGGGAATCAGAGGCAGGGAATCAGATGAAGGGAATCTGATGCAGGGAATCTGAGGCAGGGAATCGGATGCAGGGAATCTGAGGCAGGGAATCAGTTAAAAGTTATCAGAGGCAGGGTATCAGAGGCGGGGAATCAGAGGCGGGGTATCAGATGCGCATCATCAGAGGCGGGGAATCAGAGGCGGGGAATCAGAGCTGGGGTATCAGAGGCGGGGAAAGATATGTGGGGAAACGTAGGCCAGGAAAGTTGAGCGGAAAGGGAGGCAGGGAATCAGAGGCAGGGAATCAGAAGCAGGGAATCTGAGGCACGGAATCTGAGGTGGGGAATCAGAGGCGAGGAAACAGGCGGGTAAACAGAGGCGGGTAAACATAGACGGGGAATAAGAGGCGGGGAATCAGAGGCGGGGAATCAGAGGTGCGGAATCAGAGGCGTGGATTCAGAGGCGGGGAATCAGAGGCGGTGAATCAGATGCGGGGAATCAGAGGCGGGCAATCAGAGGTGGGGTATCTGAGGAGGGGAATCAGAGCGGGGAATCAGAGGCGGGGAATCAGAGGCGGGGAATCAGAGGCGTGGAATCAGAGGCGGGGAATCAGAGGCGGGGAATCAGAAGTGGGGAATCAGAGGTGGGGAATCAGAGGCGGGAAATCAGATGCAGGGAATCAGAGGCGGGCAATCAGAGGTGGGGAATCAGAGGCGGGGAATCAGATGCGGGGAATCAGAGGCGTTGAATCAGAGGCGGGGAATCAGAGGCGGGGAATCAGAGACGGGGAATCAGAAGTGGGGAAGCAGAGGTGGGGAATCAGAGGCAGGGAATCAGAGGCAGGGAATCAGAGGCATGGAATCTGAGGCAGGGAATCTGAGGTGGGGAATCAGAGGCGGGAAAACAGGCGGGTAAACAGAGGCGGGTAAACATAGGCGGGGAATCAGAGGCGGGGAATCAGAGGCGGGGAATCAGAGGCGGGGAATCAGAGGCGGGGAATCAGAGGCGGGGAATCTGAGGTGGGGAATCAGATGCAGGGAATCAGAGGCGGGGAATCAGAGGTGGGGTATCAAAGGCGGGGAATCTGAGGCGGGGAATCAGAGGCGGGGAATCAGAGGCGGGGAATCAGAGGCGTGGAATCAGAGGCTGGGAATCAGAGGCGGGGAATCTGAAGTGGGGAATCAGAGGTGGGAAATCAGAGGCGGGGAATCAGAGGCGGGGAATCAGAGGCAGGGAATCAGAGGCAGGGAATAAGAGGCGGCCAATCAGATGCAGGGAATCAGAGGCAGGGAATCAGAGGCAGGGAATCTGAGGCGGCGAATATGAGGTGGTGAATCAGTGGCGGGGAACAGGCGGGTAAACAGAGGCGGGGAATCAGAGGCAGGGAATCAGAGGCGGGGAATCAGAGGCAGGGAATCGGATGAAGGGAATCTGATGCAGGGAATCTGAGGCAGGGAATCTGAGGCAGGGAATCTGTGGCAGGGAATCTGATGCGGGTTATCAGAAGGGGGAAATGAGATGTGGGAAACGAGATGCAGAGTAAGAGGCACGGAAATAGAGGCAGGGAAAGAGAGGCAGGGTATCAGATGTTGGTATTCAGAGGCGTGGAATCAGAGGCGGGGAATCAGAGACACAGAAAGAGAGGCGTGGAATCAGAGGTGCGGAATCAGAGCCGGTGAATCTGAGCCGGGAAATCAGAAGCAGAGCAACAGAGGCGTTGAAACATGGGTGCGGAATCGGATGCGGGGAATCAAAGGTGGGGACTCAGAGGCAGGGTATCAGAGGCGGGTAATCAGAGGCGTGGAATCAGAGGCGGGGAATCAGAGACACAGAAAGAGAGGCGTGGAATCAGAGGTGCGTAATCAGAGCCGGTGAATCTGAGCCGGGAAATCAGAAGCAGAGCAACAGAGGCGGTGAAACATGGGTGCGGAATCGGACGCGGGGAATAAGAAGTGGGGACTCAGAGGCAGGGAATCAGAGGCAGGTTATCAGAGGCAGGGAATCAGAGGCGGCGAATAAGAGGCGAGGAATCAGAGGCGGGGAATCAGAGGCGGGGAATCAGAGGCGGGGAGTCAGAGGCGGAGAATCAGAGGCGGGCAATCAGATGCAGGGAATCAGAGGCAGGGAATCAGAGGCAGGGAATCAGAGGCAGGGAATCTGAGGCAGGGAATCTGAGGCAGGGAATCTGAGGTGGGCAATCAGAGGCGGGAAAACAGGCGGGTAAACAGAGGCGGGTAAACATATGTGGGGAATCAGAGGCGGGGAATCAGAGTCGGGGAATCAGAGGCAGGGAATCTGAGGCAGGGAATCAGATGCAGGGAAACAGAGGCGGGGAATCAGAGGCGGGGTATCAGAGGCGGGGAATCAGAGGCGCGGAATCAGATGCGGGGAATCAGAGGCGTGGAATCAGAGACAGGGAATCAGAGGCGGGGAATCAGAAGTGGGGAATCAGAGGTGGTGGATCTGAGGCGGGGAATCAGAGGCGGGGAATCAGAGGCGGGGAATCAGAGGCAGGGATTCAGAGGCGGGCAATCAGATGCAGGGAATCTGAGGCAGGGAATCAGAGGCAGGGAATCAGAGGCAGGGAACCTGAGGCGGCGAATATGAGGTCTTGAATCAGAGGGGGGGAAACAGGCGGGTAAACAGAGGCGGGGAATCAGAGGCAGGGAATCAGCCGTGGGGAATCAGAGGCAGGGAATCAGATGAAGGGAATCTGATGCAGGGAATCTGAGGCAGGGTATCTGAGGCAGGGAATCTGTGGCAGGGAATCTGATGCGGGTTATCAGAAGGGGGAAATGAGATATGGGATACGAGATGCAGAGAAAGAGGCACGGAAATAGAGGGAGGAAAGAGAGGCAGGGTATCAGAGGCGGGTAATCAGAGGCGTGGAATCGGAGGTGGGGAATCAGAGACACAGAAAGAGAGGCGTGGAATCAGAGGTGCGGAATCAGAGCCGGTGAATCTGAGCCGGTGTCTTGGGTAAACTTGTACCTTTCACTTTGTTCGTTTTAGATTGGTCACAGTGTTTGAGCTACCGAAAGAAAATAGAGACACACACCGAGAGCAGTTCAGTCTACACAAATGTTTATTACAAATATAAAGCAGGTTTCAAACTACAATATGCAAGCCTGCCTAATCATACTTAACAACGCCTGGACTGGTCCCAACTGCCGAAGCGAGGCAATGACGGCACACTTGTAGTAGGCTGCCGGGGCGCCGGTAGCAGCTCCTTCACCTCCCCCGACTGAGACGTTGCTCGGACTCTAGCTGTTCTTCCTTCTTGATAAGGGATGTTCCTATCCCTTGGAGAGTCTAAACTTCAGCAGCAGGACCACAGACTTTTATACCCCAAAAACGATTAATCATGCACCCACTCCCTTTAACATTTGTCAGTCAAAATCAAAGCTGAGCATACTATTCTACAATTAAAAAAGATTGATTATTATGGAACCAGGATGCTATGATATCCTGGTTTATCTCGTGGATACAAGGACTCATTAAAACTTCTTGAGCAAGACAGGTTGTGACCAATACGTCAATTTCAGAGTGTCGTATTTGACAACTGCTTTCCCTGGGCCTCACGGTGGAATTCCATTTCAAAGTGTATCTTCAGATAACTCCCCATGGCTGAGTTTAATTACATCTGCTAATCCTGAAAGTAAGGTGACCTGAATGTGGCCCCAGTGTTGTTAGTTTCAAACAAGCAAGGAAGCATCTGAGCACATGGTTTTAACCCTTCATTACATTCCACCCCTTGGTCACAATCTGTCATTTGCGAGGCCCAACCAGTATTCGAGTACAAAGAGAGCGAAAAAGAGAAATTAAAACAACAACAATTACAAAGATAAGCAATGATGTGAGCAACCAGCGGAGGATAGTGTGGCCCACTCCCCCAAATGTAGCAGTCAGCCATGAGAAAGGATTCCACCCGAAGCTCATACTGTCCATATGGGCCACAGTACCCAGACGCTGAAGCTCACGAACAGATTTGGAAACATGCTGAACAATATTAGAAACATTACTGGATACATCAGGGACATATGAGCAACATTCAGAGCCAACAACGGCGCATGTGCCACCTTGTTTTGCTAAAAGGAAATCCAGGGCCATACGGTTCTGTAAAGCCACTGTCCTAACTGCAGAAAGCTCGTGGTTAAGGTCATCCAGGCCCCGGTTGACAGATGAAAGGGCAAAGGATGTCTCATTGGCAATAGAGCTCATTAGATTATATAATTTATGAACCTCTCGGGAAAGGCGAACAACGCCGTAACCTGGGATCAGGGCGCCAAAGAAAAGTTCGGCACCTGAAAGGGCACGCCTATGCCGCAGGACAGAGGACACACGCATAAGGGAGGGATGGTTCTGTAAACGGGAAATATGATGCATGTAGGGCACAGCATATGCCAGGTAGCAGCAACCACCCCAGGTAAGGGGTAACCATGCGTAGGCGCGGGACCCACACACCCAATATGTTCCATTCATCGGGTGCTTGGAAATAAAAGAGGAATATGCTGGACAATCGCTGTATCCCAAAGCATCAGCAGACCTGTTAGGGAACTTACAGAAGCAGACAGAACCCTTCACATGTTGAGAAACGGTAAAATGGGGGGGTACCATATTATAAGGAGGGGTCGGAATATGCCATCCTTGAAAAATACCCAGAATGTCACGTATATTAAAAAACTGGGCCTCCTCAGGCGCAGTCTCAGTTTTATCAATTTCAACCCTGCCTGTGGAGGGATCAAAATATTTCCATGCAGCAACCTCCTTCCGGGTGAAAGGGATGGGGATCATGGGAATACCTGAACCGGAGTGCAAAGGGCCTATGGTACAAACCCAACAATCAGAAACATTCAATCGGTGAGCGTACGCATAGGAAACATGAAGAAAGGAATTGTCGGATAAATTTGGAGGAATGTTTGATGATGAAGGCCACCAATCCTTCACGGACCCGGAATCTGCCCACCATTTAGTTACAGACGGTGCAGAGGCATTACACGATGCAAAGTGGATACATGCACGATCATCACAGAAGTAGGGGGCGATTCCATCAGTCGGTCCATCCACAAACAAAACAAAGGAACCGTGATCGGCAATAACATATTTATACAAGCTGCACTTGAGGCGGGTGACCGAGGACTTCTTTGGTGTAACGCATTGGGCCGTGTCCCCCACAGGCAATTCCTTGGGAACGTCTTCCACATTGCAAATCCAATTACTGGCACCAAAGCAGCTGTTAAGCCAGATCAACAAGAACACAGGACAGAGAACCTGGAACAAAGAATTCTGACACAAGTCACTCACGACGCCGTAAGCGTTCAGTATTTAAACACATCAAGTCATCCTGTCCCGCAATAGCAACCCACCGAGTGTTACCCTGGGCCGGTGTCACTATTTCCCCTTTTACGGGAGGGCCACTAACTGGTGGTGCCACCCATACTTTTTGTCCGACGTTCTCTTGTTCGGGGGTGGGGGAAGGAGGCACTGACCGTTCCTCTGGAATAGGCTGTAGTTCAGAAGCGTGAAGAAGCCGATGGAAAGGTGTACCTCCCTTTAAAGGGCGATGATTCAAATTGTCGACTGCCTGCTGCAGCACATGGTACCACCCCTTCAGAGTTCCCTGTGGTGTTAACAAACGAATTTGTTCCTTCAATAAGCCGTTCATCCGTTCAACTAAACCTGCAGCCTGTGGGTAATAAGGAATATGATGAACCCATAGGATATCGTTGTCATTTGCCCAATCACAGATTGTCTTCCCGGAGAAGTGGGAACCATTATCAGACTGAATTTCCTCTGGTACATCATAACGAGAAAGTAGATGGTTTAATCCTTGAATAGTGCTGGCTTGGTCAGCTGTCTTGGTGGGAAAAGTAAAGACCAAGCCCGAAAAGGTGTCAACCATTACCAGGACGTAACGCTTACCCATACATTCTGGCAGGGGACCTATATAGTCAATTTGCCAGACGGCAGCAGAGCGAGCTCCCCTACTTATTCGGCCATGCGGACCAGGCGGAACGGTGCGGGACTTTGCTAGCTGGCAGGCTGGGCATGTACGTACGACCTCGCGGACATCATCCTGATGGACGGGTAAGGCATGGGTACGGGCCCACATAGCTGATCCCTTCTCCCCCAGGTGGCCACTCTGTTCATGCGCCCATCGAGCCAGGGGAACAGTATCGGTGCGACTGATCGTGGCAAGCTGATCTGCCACCGCATTATGTTGGGCCATGTTTGTCATCGCAGTAGTATGGGCGTCAACGTGGTATACAGTTATCTCCCGATGGTGGGAGGCATCCCACAACAGCTGCCACAGTTGTTTGCCCCATACAGGACGGTCATGTATCAGCCAGTCATTCTGCTGCCAATCAGACATCCATACCACAAGTCCATTGGCCACAGTCCAGGAATCGGTATACAGGCGGAGAGGGTGGTCATAGGGGTCTAGTGGTAGGGTGACCGCCTTCAACTCGGCATACTGACTAGAGCCACCATCCCCTTCCTCCGATAAGTGAGTTCCTGACTTGGGGTGGTATGCTACTGCCTTCCACTTCTGCTTTCCTTGCACCCACCGGCTGCTACCATCAGTAAACCAGGCATCCTCTTGTTCAGCTGGAGTGAGTGAATCATATGGTTTACCCCATTGGACTGGTGAAGGGGGTAAAGGAGGGGGCAGGGCGGGTTCAATGTCCTCACGAAGAGACGGAAGTTCAGCCACCTGTTCGTGTATGTGGCTCACCCCTTCAGGCCCACTTGTGGCGCGACTCTGAATGTACCATTTCCATTTAACAATAGAAGACTGCTGAGCCCGTCCAATCTTTAAATTAGCATCATTAGCCAGGACCCAGTTCATTATGGGGAGCACAGGTCGCAACTGAATACCTGCATCGCCCGTCATTCTTTCCGTTTCCAGCAGGGCCCAGTAACAGGCTAGTAGCTGTTGTTCAAAAGCAGAATAACGAGTGGCAGCCTCGGGCATAGTTCGTGACCAGAATCCCAGCGGGACTCGGCGACCCTCTTGTTTCTGCCAGAGGCTCCAGGATGCCACCCGATCAGTGACGGAGACCTGTAGCTCAGAGGGGGTATTTGGGATGCGGGGGGAGATGGGCAGGGCCTGAAGAATAGCCTGCTTGGCGGACTGGAATGCCCTCTCCTGATCGTCACCCCATACAAAGTCTGTTTTCTTTCGGGTAACCTTATACAGAGGGCGTAAAAGCAATACCAAGTGTGGAATATGACGTCGCCAGTATCCCAATAACCCCAGGAAACGCTGGGTCTCCTTTTTATTCGCAGGCCTGGCTAGGACTGCGATCTTATTGCGAACCTTATCAGGAATCACCTGTTCTCCAGCATGCCACTGAATACCAAGGAAAATAACCGTCTGGGACGGGCCCTGTATCTTGGTAGGGTTAATGGCCCACCCCCTCTGCATCAGGGCACCTTGGACATTCTCCATACCTTCTCGTACCATCTCTTCTGAGGCGCCTTGGATCATCACATCATCAATATAGTGGTGGATCGAGAGGGAGGGCGGCACTGGTACTGCCTCCAAATCACGAGCAATTAGGCCGTGGCAAATAGTGGGAGAGTGTACGTAGCCCTGAGGGAGGCGAGTGAAGGTATACTGGCGCCCCTTCCAGGTAAAGGCGAACTGATCCTGTGAGACTTCGTCTATAAGAATACTGAAGAAGGCGTTAGCGAGATCAATGACAGCATACCATGTTCCTGAGTTCCCAGTAGCAATGTTTTCAATAAGGGTAACAATGTCCGGAACTGCCGAAGCAAGTGGTGGGGCATGTTTATTTAAAAAACGATAATCAACCGTCATTCTCCAGGAGCCGTCCGGCTTCTGGACAGGCCAAACAGGGCTATTGAAGGGCGACGTTGCAGGCCTCACTACCCCTTCTTCTTTCAAAGCATCAATGGTGGCGGTAATCTCCTCCTGCCCTCCAGGGAGGCGATATTGCGGAATGCATACAGGTTTTGAGGGGGGTGGCACCACCACGGGATCCCACTTGGCTTGACCCACCACTAATCTTTTTGTAATAGTCCGAATTCCGAATGCAAACCCCCCTTGGCTAGTATTAAGGGCTGTACCGGTCAACATATTAATACCCAGAATACACTCGTCAGTGGCAGCTACCAACGCATGTAACCATATGGGGGAAGGGCCATCACCCACCGTGGCACGGACTTTTATTTCCTTTGCCAGGGTGATTGCCCCTCCCATTCCTTCTATTCGAAATGTGGGTCCATTCCAGAGGTCAGGGTTACCAGGAATCACCGAGTGCTCTGCACCGGTGTCAACCAAAGCCAAGTATTGTCGATCATTACCCCCACCCCAGTGAATTGTTAATGGTATGTAGGGCCGCGGATCCCCGTGTGTGCGCCGTGTCTCGATGGAATAGACACGGGAATCCTGCCCACACCTTCAGGCTTCAGAAGGGTTCGGGGGTTTCCAGGACCACATGCTATGGTTATCCTTAAGAGCCTGTTTAACCCATTGTTGTACCTCATCACGGGTAACTGGGGCAGGAGAAGCCGACTCAACAGAAGCAGCAGTGGGAGCAGAAGGCACAGCTGGGCCGGGAGGACCCAGCATCTGGGGATGATGTTCCCCTGCCTTCCTCTTATAAAGGGCATACAAGACTGCAGTAGGTTTCCCATCAATATCACTTTTAGGTACGCCTAACTTTAACAAAGTTAGAAAAAGCTCTTTTCTGGTCAGTCCATTATTAACAGCAGCCCCTCTCCTTTCATCCTGTCTGTCTGCTTTAACCTGGGTTGTACGTGAGTGGATTTTACCTCCCAACTCCAGTTCTTGGAGTCCAGATAGGGCGAGCACTGCCTCAGATACGAGGTGCCCAATTAGCGGACTAGTTACAGACAGGACCAGTCCCCGTATAGTAGGTTGGGCTGAACGAACCAATCGGGTATGCATTCCAGCTGTGAATAATTCTTCATCAGGGCTCCCCCCATGCATCCACAGCCTCAGGCGCCCCGCATACAGAGCAGAGGCCACGGCCTGTTGGCGAATCACTGCTATACCCTCCTCTGGTGTGCCCCAATGGTTCTGCAAATGCAGATCCCAATCTACTGATGACGGATACACCCGTAACAGGGCTTCTCCTATAGTAACAAGTAAATAGTCTACATCTCTCCTTCTGCCACGTAATTCGGCAGTGACTCGAATATCAGTAGTTAATGATCCTAACCCCAACAATTCCTCAGGGGTCAGATATATGCTACTTCCCCCTTGCTCCCAAACCCGCAGAAGCCAGGCCGCCAAAGTTTCTCCTGTCTTTTGCCTAAAACGATCTCCAATGGCGGCCAGCTCTTTTATAGTAAAGTCACGTATTGTTGTTGACTGCTCCCGACCCCTGTTACCACTCTGGCACATGGGAGGCTGCTGAGACCATCCCGTTGAGGGGGGAGCCCACCTAGCATAAGCAGGGGTTTGGGAGCCTTCCCCTGGGTCCGCCTGGGAGATCGGAGCACCGGTCCCTTCAGTTTCTACACTTACATCATCCCCCCTCTCTCCTTCATCTGCTTGGACAGTCCGCTGCCTTACGGGGCGGGCTTGAACAGCGGAGGGAGAGGGGAGTATGCCAGGCACATGCCGGAGGGTATCTGCATTATTACCATTATCATCATACCAGATATTCCCGTCCCAATCATCAATTACATCAGGATCATTGCCATTCCTTATCATGGCACGAATACGGTGTGGATCAGGTTCTACCCCTTGCTTTTCCTTATTCGCACAGAGCTGTTGCCGGAGTTTAATATTACGGCAAATTGTTTGAACATGCTTATCCTCCCATTCTTTGGCTCGATCCTGACTGGTGCTAACAATTTCGCTCATCATCGAGCAGCGCTGTCGCAGAGTCTCTACTTCCTCCTCTAGTTGTTTTCTCTTATGCTCAGACTTTACCTGCTGCTGAACTAATTCAACTTCACGCTGAACGGAGCGGCGTAAGGCTGTGGCCAGCAGCCAAAAACCGTCTGTCAGCGTCCCCCGTTTTTTTGGAAATTTACTTTCTCGGAGGAGAGTGGCAACCCGCTCTCCCAGAGGCACACTTAAGGGTTCTAACCTTTCATCCCAACTGATGGGTGGTCCCAACAAAGACAGGGTATTAGCCAGCATGCCAAACCCATCATCTTTGGAAGTCCATCCCGGAATCAAAAACTGCTCAGGGCTCACCTCTTTCTTTCGGCGAAACATCTTGAGACCAACCCTGCTCGCTGCGCCAATTGTCTTGGGTAAACTTGTACCTTTCACTTTGTTCGTTTTAGATTGGTCACAGTGTTTGAGCTACCGAAAGAAAATAGAGACACACACCGAGAGCAGTTCAGTCTACACAAATGTTTATTACAAATATAAAGCAGGTTTCAAACTACAATATGCAAGCCTGCCTAATCATACTTAACAACGCCTGGACTGGTCCCAACTGCCGAAGCGAGGCAATGACGGCACACTTGTAGTAGGCTGCCGGGGCGCCGGTAGCAGCTCCTTCACCTCCCCCGACTGAGACGTTGCTCGGACTCTAGCTGTTCTTCCTTCTTGATAAGGGATGTTCCTATCCCTTGGAGAGTCTAAACTTCAGCAGCAGGACCACAGACTTTTATACCCCAAAAACGATTAATCATGCACCCACTCCCTTTAACATTTGTCAGTCAAAATCAAAGCTGAGCATACTATTCTACAATTAAAAAAGATTAATTATTATGGAGCAGGATGCTATAATATCCTGGTTTATCTCGTAGATACAAAGACTTATTGAAACTTCTAAGGCTTTAGCAATACCGTGCCATCCTGCGTTTAGGGGAGAACAATTAATCATGCACCCACTCCCTCTAACATTTGTCAGTCAAAATCAAAGCTGAGCATACTATTCTACAATTAAAAAAGATTGATTATTATAAAAAAGATTGATTATTATGGAACCAGGATGCTATGATATCCTGGTTTATCTCGTGGATACAAGGACTCATTAAAACTTCTTGAGCAAGACAGGTTGTGACCAATACGTCAATTTCAGAGTGTCGTATTTGACAACTGCTTTCCCTGGGCCTCACGGTGGAATTCCATTTCAAAGTGTATCTTCAGATAACTCCCCATGGCTGAGTTTAATTACATCTGCTAATCCTGAAAGTAAGGTGACCTGAATGTGGCCCCAGTGTTGTTAGTTTCAAACAAGCAAGGAAGCATCTGAGCACATGGTTTTAACCCTTCATTACAGCCGGGAAAACAGAAGCAGAGCAACAGAGGCGGTGAAACATGGGTGCGGAATCGGACTCGGGGAATCAGAGGTGGGGACTCAGAGGCAGGGAATCAGAGGCAGGGAATCAGAGGCAGGTTATCAGAGGCAGGGAATCAGTGGCGGGGAATCAGAGGCGGGGAATCAGAGGCGGGGAATCAGAGGCGGAGAATCAGAGGCGGGCAATCAGATGCAGGAAATCAGAGGCAGGGAATCAGAGGCAGGGAATCAGAGGCAGGGAATCTGAGGCAGGGAATCAGAGGTGGGGAATCAGAGGCGGGGAATCAGAGGCAGGGAATCAGATGAAGGGAATCTGATGCAGGGAATCTGAGGCAGGGAATCTGAGGCAGGGAATCTGTGGCAGGGAATCTGATGCGGGTTATCAGAAGGGGGAAATGAGATGTGGGAAACTAGATGCAGAGAAAGAGGCACGGAAATAGAGGCAGGGAAAGAGAGGCAGGGAATCAGAGGCGGGGAATCAGAGGTGGGGAATCAGAGGCGGGGACTCAGAGGCGGGGAATCAGAGAGGGGAATCCGAGGTGGGGAATCAGAGGCAGGGAATCAGAGGCAGGGAATCAGAGGCGGGCAATCAGATGCGGCGAATCAGAGGCGTGGAATCAGAGGTTGGGAAAGAGATGTGGGGAAACGTAGGCCAGGAAAGTAGCGCGGAAAGGGATGCGGTGAATCAGAGGCAGGGAATCAGAGGCGGGGAATGAGAGGCGGGGAATCAGAGGCATGGAATCAGAGGTGGGGAAAGAGATGTGGGGAAACAGGCGGGTAAACAGAAGCGGGTAAACATAGGTGCATAAATAGAGGCGGCGAAAGAGATGGGCGAAACATAGTGGTTGGAACTTGTATGTTGAAAATGAGGTACACAGAACAGATCAAACAGAGTTGTTGAAATTGAGGGAGGGAAAGAGAGGCACGGAAAGAGTGGAGGGGAAAGAGTGCAGGCAAAAGAGAGGCGTAGAGACAGAGGTGGGGATCAGTAGCGGGGAATCAGAGGCGGGGAATGAGAGGCAGGGAATCAGATGAAGGGAATCTGATGCAGGGAATCTGAGGAAGGGAATCGGATGCAGGGAATCTGAGGCAGGGAATCAGTAAAAAGTTATCAGAGGCAGGGTATCAGAGGCGGGGAATCAGAGGCGGGGTATCAGATGCGCATCATCAGAGGCGGGGAATCAGAGGCGGGGAATCAGAGGTGGGGTATCAGAGGCGGGGAAAGATATGTGGGGAAACGTAGGCCAGGAAAGTTGAGCGGAAAGGGAGGCAGGGAATCAGAGGCAGGGAATCAGAAGCAGGGAATCTGAGGCAGGGAATCTGAGCTGGGGAATCAGAGGCGGGGAAACAGGCGGGTAAACAGAGGTGGATAAACATAGACGGGGAATAAGAGGCGGGGAATCAGAGGCGGGGAATCAGAGGTGGGGAATCAGAGGCGGGGATTCAGAGGCGGGGAATCAGAGGCGGGGAATCAGAGGCGGGGTATCTGAGGAGGGGAATCAGAGGCGGGGAATCCGAGGCGGGGAATCAGAGGCGGGGAATCAGAGGCGTGGAATCAGAGGCGGGGAATCAGAGGCGGGGAATCAGAAGTGGGGAATCAGAGGTGGGGAATCAGAGGCGGGAAATCAGAGGCAGGGAATCAGAGGCGGGCAATCAGAGGTGGGGAATCAGAGGCGGGGAATCAGATGCGGGGAATCAGAGGCGTTGAATCAGAGGCGGGAAATCAGAGGCAGTGAATCAGAGACGGGGTATCTGAGGAGGGGAATCAGAGGCGGGGAATCAGAGGCGGGGAATCAGAGGCGGGGAATCAGAGGCGTGGAATCAGAGGCGGGGAATCAGAGGCGGGGAATCAGAAGTGGGGAATCAGAGGTGGGGAATCAGAGGCAGGAAATCAGAGGCAGGGAATCAGAGGCGGGCAATCAGAGGTGGGGAATCAGAGGCAGGGAATCAGATGCGGGGAATCAGAGGCGTTGAATCAGAGGCGGGGAATCAGAGGCGGGGAATCAGAGACGGGGAATCAGAAGTGGGGAAGCAGAGGTGGGGAATCAGAGGCAGGGAATCAGATGAAGGGAATCTGATGCAGGGAATCTGAGGCAGGGAATCGGATGCAGGGAATCTGAGGCAGGGAATCAGTTAAAAGTTATCAGAGGCAGGGTATCAGAGGCGGGGAATCAGAGGCGGGGTATCAGATGCGCATCATCAGAGGCGGGGAATCAGAGGCGGGGAATCAGAGCTGGGGTATCAGAGGCGGGGAAAGATATGTGGGGAAACGTAGGCCAGGAAAGTTGAGCGGAAAGGGAGGCAGGGAATCAGAGGCAGGGAATCAGAAGCAGGGAATCTGAGGCACGGAATCTGAGGTGGGGAATCAGAGGCGAGGAAACAGGCGGGTAAACAGAGGCGGGTAAACATAGACGGGGAATAAGAGGCGGGGAATCAGAGGCGGGGAATCAGAGGTGCGGAATCAGAGGCGTGGATTCAGAGGCGGGGAATCAGAGGCGGTGAATCAGATGCGGGGAATCAGAGGCGGGCAATCAGAGGTGGGGTATCTGAGGAGGGGAATCAGAGCGGGGAATCAGAGGCGGGGAATCAGAGGCGGGGAATCAGAGGCGTGGAATCAGAGGCGGGGAATCAGAGGCGGGGAATCAGAAGTGGGGAATCAGAGGTGGGGAATCAGAGGCGGGAAATCAGATGCAGGGAATCAGAGGCGGGCAATCAGAGGTGGGGAATCAGAGGCGGGGAATCAGATGCGGGGAATCAGAGGCGTTGAATCAGAGGCGGGGAATCAGAGGCGGGGAATCAGAGACGGGGAATCAGAAGTGGGGAAGCAGAGGTGGGGAATCAGAGGCAGGGAATCAGAGGCAGGGAATCAGAGGCATGGAATCTGAGGCAGGGAATCTGAGGTGGGGAATCAGAGGCGGGAAAACAGGCGGGTAAACAGAGGCGGGTAAACATAGGCGGGGAATCAGAGGCGGGGAATCAGAGGCGGGGAATCAGAGGCGGGGAATCAGAGGCGGGGAATCAGAGGCGGGGAATCTGAGGTGGGGAATCAGATGCAGGGAATCAGAGGCGGGGAATCAGAGGTGGGGTATCAAAGGCGGGGAATCTGAGGCGGGGAATCAGAGGCGGGGAATCAGAGGCGTGGAATCAGAGGCGGGGAATCAGAGGCGGGGAATCTGAAGTGGGGAATCAGAGGTGGGAAATCAGAGGCGGGGAATCAGAGGCGGGGAATCAGAGGCGGGGAATCAGAGGCAGGGAATCAGAGGCGGCCAATCAGATGCAGGGAATCAGAGGCAGGGAATCAGAGGCAGGGAATCTGAGGCGGCGAATATGAGGTGGTGAATCAGTGGCGGGGAACAGGCGGGTAAACAGAGGCGGGGAATCAGAGGCAGGGAATCAGAGGTGGGGAATCAGAGGCAGGGAATCGGATGAAGGGAATCTGATGCAGGGAATCTGAGGCAGGGAATCTGAGGCAGGGAATCTGTGGCAGGGAATCTGATGCGGGTTATCAGAAGGGGGAAATGAGATGTGGGAAACGAGATGCAGAGTAAGAGGCACGGAAATAGAGGCAGGGAAAGAGAGGCAGGGTATCAGATGTTGGTATTCAGAGGTGTGGGATCAGAGGCGGGGAATCAGAGACACAGAAAGAGAGGCGTGGAATCAGAGGTGCGGAATCAGAGCCGGTGAACCTGAGCCGGGAAATCAGAAGCAGAGCAACCGAGGCGGTGAAACATGGGTGCGGAATCGGACGCGGGGAATAAGAAGTGGGGACTCAGAGGCAGGGAATCAGAGGCAGGTTATCAGAGGCAGGGAATCAGAGGCGGGGAGTCAGAGGCGGAGAATCAGAGGCGGGCAATCAGATGCAGGGAATCAGAGGCAGGGAATCAGAGGCAGAGAATCAGAGGCAGGGAATCTGAGGCAGGGACTCAGAGGTGGGGATTCAGAGGCGGGGAATCTGAGGCAGGGAATCAGATGAAGGGAATCTGATGCAGGGAATCTGAGGCAGGGAATCTGAGGCAGGGAATCTGTGGCAGGGAATCTTATGCGGGTTATCAGAAGGGGGAAATGAGATGTGGGAAACGAGTTGCAGAGAAAGAGGCACGGAAATAGAGGCAGGGAATCAGAGGCGGGGAATCAGAGGCAGGGAATCAGAGGCGGGGAATCAGAGGCGGGGAATCAGAGGCGGGGAATCAGAGGCGGGGAATCAGAGGCGGGGAATCAGAGGCAGGGAATCAGAGGCGGGCAATCAGAGGCGGCGAATCAGAGGCGTGGAATCAGAGGAGGGGAAAGGGATGTGGGGAAACGTAGGCCAGGAAGGTTGCGTGGAAAGGGAGGCGGTGAATCAGAGGCAGGGAATCAGAGGCGGGGAATCAGAGGTGGGGAATCAGAGGCGGGGAATTAGAGGCAGGGAATCAGAGGCGTGCAATCAGAGGCGGCGAATCAGAGGCGTGGAATCAGAGGTGGGGAAAGAGATGTGGGGAAACGTACGCCAGGAAAGTTGCGTGGAAAGGGAGGCGGTGAATCAGAGGCTGGGAATCAGAGGCGGGGAATGAGAGGCGGGGAATCAGAGGCGTGGAATCAGAGGTGGGGAAAGAGATGTGGGGAAACAGGCGGGTAAACAGAAGCGGGTAAACATAGGTGCATAAATAGAGGCGGCGAAAGAGATGGGCGAAACATAGTGGTTGGAACTTGTATGTTGAAAATGAGGTACACAGAACAGATCAAACAGAGTTGTTGAAATTGAGGGAGGGAAAGAGAGGCACGGAAAGAGTGGAGGGGAAAGAGTGCAGGCAAAAGAGAGGCGTAGAGACAGAGGTGGGGAATCAGAGGCTGGGAATCAGAGGCGGGGAATCAGAGGCAGGGAATCAGATGAAGGGAATCTGATGTAGGGAATTTGAGGCTGGGAATCTGAGGCAGGGAATCGGAGGCAGGGAATCTGAGGCAGGGAATCAGTAAAAAGTTATCAGAGGCAGGGTATAAGAGGAGGGGAATCAGAGGCGGGGTATCAGATGCGGGTCATCAGAGGCGGGGAATCAGAGGCGGGGAATCAGAGGCGGGGTATCAGAGGTGGGGAAAGATATGTGGGGAAACGTAGGCCAGGAAAGTTGAGCGGAAAGGGAGGCAGTGAATTAGAGGTGGGGAATCAGACGCGGGGAATCAGAGGCGGGGAATCAGAGGCAGGGAATCAGAGGCGGGGAATCAGAGGCGGGTAAACATAGGCGGGGAATCAGAGGAGGGAATCAGAGGTGGGGAATCAGAGGCGGGTAAACATAGACGGGGAATCAGAGGAGGGAATCAGAGGCGGGGAATCAGAGGCGGGGAATCAGAGGCGGGGAATCAGAGGCGGGGAATCAGATGTGGGGAATCAGAGGCGGGGAATCAGAGGCGGGGTATCAGAGGAGGGGAATCAGAGGTGGGGAATCAGAGGCGGGGAATCAGAAGTGGGGAATCAGAGGCGGGGTATCAGAGGAGGGGAATCAGAGGCGGGGAATCAGAGCCGGGAAATCAGAGGCGGGGAATCTGAGGCGGGGAATCAGATGCAGGGAATCAGATGCGGGGAATCAGAGGCGCGGTATCAGAGGCGGGAATGAGAGGCGGGGAATGAGAGGCGGGAAATCAGAGGCGTGGAATCAGAGGTGGGGAAAGAGATGTGGGGAAACAGGTGGGTAAACAGAAGCGGGTAAACATAGGTGGATAAATAGAGGCGGCGAAAGAGATGGGCGAAACATAGTGGTTGGAACTTGTATGTTGAAAATGAGGTACACAGAACAGATCAAACAGAGTTGTTGAAATTGAGGGAGGGAAAGAGAGGCACGGAAAGAGGGGAGGGGAAAGAGTGCAGGCAAAAGAGAGGCGTAGAGACAGAGGTGGGGAATCAGAGGCTGGGAATCAGAGGCGGGGAATCAGAGGCAGGGAATCAGATGAAGGGAATCTGATGCAGGGAATTTGAGGCTGGGAATCTGAGGCAGGGAATCAGTAAAAAGTTATCAGAGGCAGGGTATCAGAGGCGGGGAATCAGAGGAGGGGTATCAGAGGCGGGGAAAGATATGTGGGGAAACGTAGGCCAGGAAAGTTGAGCGTAAAGGGAGGCAGTGAATCAGAGGTGGGGAATCAGACGCGGGGAATCAGAGGCGGGGAATCAGAGGCAGGTAATCAGAGGCGGGGAATCAGAGGTGGGTAAACATAGGCGGGGAATCAGAGGAGGGAATCAGAGGCGGGGAATCAGAGGCGGGGAATCAGAGGCGGGGAATTAGAGGCGGGGAATCAGAGGCGGGGAATCAGATGCGGGGAATCAGAGGCGGGGAATCAGAGGCGGGGTATCAGAGGAGGAAAATGAGAGGCGGGGAATCAGAGGCGGGGAATCAGAGGCGGGGAATCAGAGGCGTGGAATCAGAGGCGGGGAATCAGGGGCGGGGAATCAGAAGTGGGGAATCAGATGTGGGGAATCAGAGGCGGGGAATCAGAGGCAGGGAAACAGAGGCAGGCAATCAGAAGTGGGGAATCAGAGGCGGGGAATCAGAGGCGGGGAATCAGAGGCGGGGAATCAGAGGCAGGGAATCAGAGGTGGGGAATCAGAGGCGGGTAAACATAGGCGGGGAATCAGAGGAGGGAATCAGAGGCGGGGAATCAGAGGCGGGGAATCAGACGCGGGGAATCAGAGGCTGGGAATCAGAGGCAGGGAATCAGAGGTGGGGAATCAGAGGCGGGGAATCAGAGGCGGGGAATCAGAGGCGGGTAAACATAGGCGGGGAATCAGAAGAGGGAATCAGAGGCGGGGAATCAGAGGCGGGGAATCAGAGGCGGGGAATCAGAGGCGGGGAATCAGAGGCGGGGAATCAGATGCGGGGAATCAGAGGCGGGGAATCAGAGGCGGGATATCAGAGGAGGGGAATCAGAGGCGGGGAATCAGAGGCGGGGAATCAGAGGCGGGGAATCAGAGGCGTGGAATCAGAGGCGGGGAATCGGAGGCGGGGAATCAGAAGTGGGGAATCAGATGTGGGGAATCAGAGGCGGGGAATCAGAGGCAGGGAATCAGAGTCGGGGAATCAGAGGCGGGGAATCAGAGCCGTTAAATCAGAGGCGGGGAATCTGAGGCGGGGAATCAGATGCAGGGAATCAGATGCGGGGAATCAGAGGCGCGGTATCAGAGGCGTGGAATCAGAGGCGGGGAATCGGAGGCGGGGAATCAGAAGTGGGGAATCAGATGTTGGGAATCAGAGGCGGGGAATCAGAGGCAGGGAATCAGAGGCGGGCAATCAGAAGTGGGGAATCAGAGGTGGGGAATCAGAGGCGGGGATTCAGAGGCAGTGAATCAGAGGCGGGGAATCAGAGGCGGGGAATCAGAGGCTGGGAATCAGAAGTGGGGAATCAGAGGTGGGGAATCAGAGGCGGGGAATCAGAGGCGGGGAATCAGAGGCAGGCACTCAGATGCAGGGAATCAGAGGCAGTTAATCAGAGGCAGGGAATCAGAGGCAGGGAATCTGAGGCAGGGAATCTGTGTTGGGGAACTAGAGGCGGGAAAACAGGCGGGTAAACAGAGGCAGGTAAACATAGGTGGGGAATCAGAGGCAGGGAATCAGAGTCGGGGAATCAGAGGCGGGGAATCAGAGCCGTTAAATCAGAGGCGGGGAATCTGAGGCGTGGAATCAGAGGTGGGGAAAGAGATGTGGGGAAACGTAGGCCAGGAAAGTTGCGCGGAAAGGGAGGCGGTGAATCAGAGGTGGGGAATCAGAGGCGGGGAATCAGAGGCGTGGAATCAGAGGTGGGGAAAGAGATGTGGGGAAACAGGCGGGTAAACAGAAGCGGGTAAACATAGCTGCATAAATAGATGCAGCGAAAGAGATGGGCGAAACATAGTGGTTGGAACTTGTGTGTTGAAAATTAGGTACACAGAACAGATCAAACAGAGTTGTTGAAATTGAGGGAGGGAAAGAGAGGTACGGAAAGAGTGGAGGGGAAAGAGTGCAGGCAAAATAGAGGCATAGAGACAGAGGTGGGGAATCAGATGCGGGGAATCAGAGGCGGGGAATCAGAGGCGGGGAATCAGAGGCGGGGAATCTTAGGGAGGGAATCGGAGGCAGGGAATCTGAGGCAGGGAATCAGTAAAAAGTTATCAGAGGCAGGGTATCAGAGGCGGAGAATCAGAGGTGGGGAATCAGAAGTGGGGAATCAGAGGTGGGGAATCAGAGGCGTGGAATCAGAGGCGGGGAATCAGAGGTGGGGAATCAGAAGTGGGGAATCAGAGGCAGGGAATCAGAGGCGGTGAATCAGAGGCAGGGAATCAGAGGCGGGGAATCAGAGGCGGGGAATCAGAGGCGGGGAATCAGAGGCGGGCAATCAGATGCAGGGAATCAGAGGCAGGGAATCAGAAGCAGGGAACCAGACGCAGGGAATCAAATGAAGGGAATCTGATGCAGGGAATCTGAGGCAGGGAATCTGAGGCAGGGAATCTGTGGTGGGGAATCAGAGGCGGGAAAATAGGCGGGTAAACAGGGGCGGGTAAACATAGGCGGGGAATCAGAGGTGGGGAATCAGAGGCGGAGAATCAGAGGCGGAGAATCAGAGGAGCGGAATCAGAGGCAGGGAATCAGAGGCGGGGAATCAGAGGCAGGGAATCAGATGCGGGAAATCAGAGGTGGGGAATCAGAGGCGGGGTATCAGAGGAGGGGAATCAGAGGCGGGGAATCAGAGGCGGGGAATCAGAGGCGGGGAATCAGAGGCGTGCAATCAGAGGCGGGGAATCAGAGGCGGGCAATCAGATGCAGGGAATCAGAGGCAGGGAATCAGAGGCAGGGAATCAGAGGCAGGGAACCTGAGGTGGCGAATATGAGGTGGTGAATCAGAGGCGGGGAAACAGGCGGGTAAACAGAGGCGGGGAATCAGAGGCAGGGAATCAGCCGCGGGGAATCAGAGGCAGGGAATCAGATGAAGGGAATCTGATGCAGGGAATCTGAGGCAGGGTATCTGAGGCAGGGAATCTGTGGCAGGGAATCTGATGCGGGTTATCAGAAGGGGGAAATGAGATGTGGGAAACGAGATGCAGAGAAAGAGGCATGGAAATAGAGGCAGGGAAAGAGAGGCAGTGTATCAGAGGCGGGTAATCAGAGGCGTGGAATCAGAGGCGGGGAATCAGAGACACAGAAAGAGAGGCGTGGAATCAGAGGTGCGGAATCAGAGCCGGTGAATCTGAGCTGGGAAATAAGAAGCAGAGCAACAGAGGTGGTGAAACATGGGTGCGGAATCGGACACGGGAAATCAGAGGTGGGGACTCAGAGGCCGGGAATCAGAGGCAGGGAATCAGAGGCAGGTTATCAGAGGCAGGGAATCAGAGGTGGGGAATCAGAGGCGGGGAATCAGAGGCGGGGAATCAGAGGCGGGGAATCAGAGGCGGGGAATCAGAGGCGGGGAATCAGAGGCGGGGAATCAGAGGCGGGCAATCAGATGCAGGAAATCAGAGGCAGGGAATCAGAGGCAGGGAATCAGAGGCAGGGAATCTGAGGCAGGGAATCAGAGGTGGGGAATCAGAGGCGGGGAATCAGAGGCAGGGAATCAGATGAAGGGAATCTGATGCAGGGAATCTGAGGCAGGGAATCTGAGGCAGGGAATCTGTGGCAGGGAATCTGATGCGGGTTATCAGAAGCGGGAAATGAGATGTGGGAAACGAGATGCAGAGAAAGAGGCACGGAAATAGAGGCAGGGAAAGAGAGGCAGGGAATCAGAGGTGGGGAATCAGAGGCTGGGAATCAGAGGCGGGGAATCAGAGGGTGGAATCAGAGGTGCGGAATCAGAGGCAGGGAATCAGAGGCAGGGAATCAGAGGCGGGAAATCAGAGGCGGCGAATCTGAGGCGTGGAATCAGAGGTGGGGAAAGAGATGTGGGGAAACGTAGGCCAGGAAAGTTGCGCGGAAAGGGAGGCGGTGAATGAGAGGTTGGGAATCAGAGGCGGGGAATCAGAGGCGGGGAATCAGAGGCGTGGAATCAGAGGTGGGGAAAGAGAAGTGGGGAAACTGGCGGGTAAACAGAAGCGGGTAAACATAGCTGCATAAATAGAGGCAGCGAAAGAGAAGGGCGAAACATAGTGGTTGGAACTTGTGCGTTGAAAATTAGGTACACAGAACAGATCAAACAGAGTTGTTGAAATTGAGGGAGGGAAAGAGAGGCACAGAAAGAGTGGAGGGGAAAGAGTTCAGGCAAAATAGAGGCGTAGAGACACAGGTGGGGAATCAGAGGCGGGGAATCAGAGGCAGGGAATCAGAGGCAGGGAATCAGATGAAGGGAATCTGATGCAGGGAATCTGAGGCAGGGTATCTGAGGCAGGGAATCGGAGGCAGGGAATCTGAGGCAGGGAATCAGTAAAATGTTATCAGAGGCAGGTTATCAGAGGCGGAGAATCAGAGGTGGGGAATCAGAAGTGGGGAATCAGAGGTGGGGAACCAGAGGCGTGGAATCAGAGGCGGGGAATCAGAGGTGGGGAATCAGAAGTGGGGAATCAGAGGTGGGGAATCAGAGGCGGGGAATCACAGGCGTGGAATCAGAGGCGGGCAATCAGAAGTGGGGCATCAGAGGCGGGGAATCAGAGGCAGGGAATCAGAGGTGGGGAATCAGAGGCGGGGAATCAGAGGCGGGGAATCAGAGGCGGGTAAACATAGGCGGGGAATCAGAGGAGGGAATCAGAGGTGGGGAATCAGAGGCGGGGAATCTGAGGCGGGGAATCTGAGGCGGGGAATCAGAGGCGGGGAATCAGATGCGGGGAATCAGAGGTGGGGAATCAGAGGCGTGGAATCAGAGGCGGGGAATCAGAGGTGGGGAATCAGAAGTGGGGAATCAGAGGTGGGGAATCAGAGGCGGGGAATCAGAGGCGTGGAATCAGAGGCGGGCAATCAGAAGTGGGGAATCAGAGTCGGGGAATCAGAGGCGGGGAATCTGAGGCGGGGAATCAGATGCAGGGAATCAGAGGCGGGGAATCAGAGGCGGGGAATCAGAGGCGGGGAATCAGAGGCGGGGATTCAGAGGCGGTGATTTCGAGGCGGGGAATCAGACGCGGGAATCAGAGGCGGGGAATCAGAAGTGGGGAATCAGAGGTGGGGAATCTGAGGCGGGGAATCAGAGGCAGGTAATCAGAGGCGGGCAATCAGATGCAGGGAATCAGAGGCAGGGAATCAGAGGCAGGGAATCTGAGGCAGGGAATCTGACGCAGGGAATCTGAGGTGGGCAATCAGAGGCGGGAAAACAGGCGGGTAAACAGAGGCGGGTAAACATAGGTGGGGAATCAGAGGCGGGGAATCAGAGGCGGGGAATAAGAGGCGGGGAATCAGAGTCGGGGAATCAGAGGCAGGGAATCTGAGGCAGGGAATCATATGCAGGGAAACAGAGGCGGGGAATCAGAGGCGGGGTATCAGAGGCGGGGAATCAGAGGCGCGGAATCAGATGCGGGGAATCAGAGGCGTGGAATCAGAGACGGGGAATCAGAGGCGGGGAATCAGAAGTGGGGAATCAGAGGTGGTGGATCAGAGGCGGGGAATCAGAGGCGGGGAATCAGAGGCGGGGAATCAGAGGCAGGGATTCAGAGGCGGGCAATCAGATGCAGGGAATCTGAGGCAGGGAATCAGAAGCAGGGAATCAGAGGCAGGGAACCTGAGGCGGCGAATATGAGGTCTTGAATCAGAGGCGGGGAAACAGGCGGGTAAACAGAGGCGGGGAATCAGAGGCAGGGAATCAGCCGTGGGGAATCAGAGGCAGGGAATCAGATGAAGGGAATCTGATGCAGGGAATCTGAGGCAGGGTATCTGAGGCAGGGAATCTGTGGCAGGGAATCTGATGCGGGTTATCAGAAGGGGGAAATGAGATATGGGAAACGAGATGCAGAGAAAGAGGCACGGAAATAGAGGGAGGAAAGAGAGGCAGGGTATCAGAGGCGGGTAATCAGAGGCGTGGAATCGGAGGCGGGGAATCAGAGACACAGAAAGAGAGGCGTGGAATCAGAGGTGCGGAATCAGAGCCGGTGAATCTGAGCCGGGAAAACAGAAGCAGAGCAACAGAGGCGGTGAAACATGGTTGCGGAATCGGACTCGGGGAATCAGAGGTGGGGACTCAGAGGCAGGGAATCAGAGGCAGGGAATCAGAGGCAGGTTATCAGAGGCAGGGAATCAGAGGCGGGGAATCATAGGCGGGGAATCAGAGGCGGGGAATATGAGGCGGGGAATCAGAGGCGGGGAATGAGAGGCGGAGAATCAGAGGCGGGCAATCAGATGCAGGAAATCAGAGGCAGGGAATCAGAGGCAGGGAATCAGAGGCAGGGAATCTGAGGCAGGGAATCAGAGGTGGGGAATCAGAGGCGGGGAATCAGAGGCAGGGAATCAGATGAAGGGAATCTGATGCAGGGAATCTGAGGCAGGGAATCTGAGGCAGGGAATCTGTGGCAGGGAATCTGATGCGGGTTATCAGAAGGGGGAAATGAGATGTGGGAAACGAGATGCAGAGAAAGAGGCACGGAAATAGAGGCAGGGAAAGAGAGGCAGGGAATCAGAGGCGGGGAATCAGAGGTGGGGAATGAGAGGCAGGGAATCAGATGAAGGGAATCTGATGCAGGGAATCTGAGGAAGGGAATCGGATGCAGGGAATCTGAGGCAGGGAATCAGTAAAAAGTTATCAGAGGCAGGGTATCAGAGGCGGGGAATCAGAGGCGGGGTATCAGATGCGCATCATCAGAGGCGGGGAATCAGAGGCGGGGAATCAGAGGTGGGGTATCAGAGGCGGGGAAAGATATGTGGGGAAACGTAGGCCAGGAAAGTTGAGCGGAAAGGGAGGCAGGGAATCAGAGGCAGGGAATCAGAAGCAGGGAATCTGAGGCAGGGGATCTGAGCTGGGGAATCAGAGGCGGGGAAACAGGCGGGTAAACAGAGGTGGATAAACATAGACGGGGAATAAGAGGCGGGGAATCAGAGGCGGGGAATCAGAGGTGGGGAATCAGAGGCGGGGATTCAGAGGTGGGGAATCAGAGGCGGGGAATCAGAGGCGGGGTATCTGAGGAGGGGAATCAGAGGCGGGGAATCCGAGGCGGGGAATCAGAGGCGGGGAATCAGAGGCGTGGAATCAGAGGCGGGGAATCAGAGGCGGGGAATCAGAAGTGGGGAATCAGAGGTGGGGAATCAGAGGCGGGAAATCAGAGGCAGGGAATCAGAGGCGGGCAATCAGAGGTGGGGAATCAGAGGCGGGGAATCAGAGGCTTTGAATCAGAGGCGGGGAATCAGAGGCAGTGAATCAGAGACGGGGTATCTGAGGAGGGGAATCAGAGGCGGGGAATCAGAGGCGGGGAATCAGAGGCGGGGAATCAGAGGCGTGGAATCAGAGGCGGGGAATCAGAGGCGGGGAATCTGAAGTGGGGAATCAGAAGTGGGGAATCAGAGGCAGGAAATCAGAGGCAGGGAATCAGAGGCGGGCAATCAGAGGTGGGGAATCAGAGGCAGGGAATCAGATGCGGGGAATCAGAGGCGTTGAATCAGAGGCGGGGAATCAGAGGCGGGGAATCAGAGACTGGGAATCAGAAGTGGGGAAGCAGAGGTGGGTTATCAGAGGCAGGGAATCAGATGAAGGGAATCTGATGCAGGGAATCTGAGGCAGGGAATCGGATGCAGGGAATCTGAGGCAGGGAATCAGTTAAAAGTTATCAGAGGCAGGGTATCAGAGGCGGGGAATCAGAGGCGGGGTATCAGATGCGCATCATCAGAGGCGGGGAATCAGAGGCGGGGAATCAGAGGTGGGGTATCAGAGGCGGGGAAAGATATGTGGGGAAACGTAGGCCAGGAAAGTTGAGCGGAAAGGGAGGCAGGGAATCAGAGGCAGGGAATCAGAAGCAGGGAATCTGAGGCAGGGAATCTGAGCTGGGGAATCAGAGGCGGGGAAACAGGCGGGTAAACAGAGGTGGATAAACATAGACGGGGAATAAGAGGCAGGGAATCAGAGCCGGTGAATCTGAGCCGGGAAAACAGAAGCAGAGCAACAGAGGCGGTGAAACATGGTTGCGGAATCGGACTCGGGGAATCAGAGGTGGGGACTCAGAGGCAGGGAATCAGAGGCAGGGAATCAGAGGCAGGTTATCAGAGGCAGGGAATCAGAGGCGGGGAATCATAGGCGGGGAATCAGAGGCGGGGAATATGAGGCGGGGAATCAGAGGCGGGGAATGAGAGGCGGAGAATCAGAGGCGGGCAATCAGATGCAGGAAATCAGAGGCAGGGAATCAGAGGCAGGGAATCAGAGGCAGGGAATCTGAGGCAGGGAATCAGAGGTGGGGAATCAGAGGCGGGGAATCAGAGGCAGGGAATCAGATGAAGGGAATCTGATGCAGGGAATCTGAGGCAGGGAATCTGAGGCAGGGAATCTGTGGCAGGGAATCTGATGCGGGTTATCAGAAGGGGGAAATGAGATGTGGGAAACGAGATGCAGAGAAAGAGGCACGGAAATAGAGGCAGGGAAAGAGAGGCAGGGAATCAGAGGCGGGGAATCAGAGGTGGGGAATGAGAGGCAGGGAATCAGATGAAGGGAATCTGATGCAGGGAATCTGAGGAAGGGAATCGGATGCAGGGAATCTGAGGCAGGGAATCAGTAAAAAGTTATCAGAGGCAGGGTATCAGAGGCGGGGAATCAGAGGCGGGGTATCAGATGCGCATCATCAGAGGCGGGGAATCAGAGGCGGGGAATCAGAGGTGGGGTATCAGAGGCGGGGAAAGATATGTGGGGAAACGTAGGCCAGGAAAGTTGAGCGGAAAGGGAGGCAGGGAATCAGAGGCAGGGAATCAGAAGCAGGGAATCTGAGGCAGGGAATCTGAGCTGGGGAATCAGAGGCGGGGAAACAGGCGGGTAAACAGAGGTGGATAAACATAGACGGGGAATAAGAGGCGGGGAATCAGAGGCGGGGAATCAGAGGTGGGGAATCAGAGGCGGGGATTCAGAGGTGGGGAATCAGAGGCGGGGAATCAGAGGCGGGGTATCTGAGGAGGGGAATCAGAGGCGGGGAATCCGAGGCGGGGAATCAGAGGCGGGGAATCAGAGGCGTGGAATCAGAGGCGGGGAATCAGAGGCGGGGAATCAGAAGTGGGGAATCAGAGGTGGGGAATCAGAGGCGGGAAATCAGAGGCAGGGAATCAGAGGCGGGCAATCAGAGGTGGGGAATCAGAGGCGGGGAATCAGATGCGGGGAATCAGAGGCGTTGAATCAGAGGCGGGGAATCAGAGGCAGTGAATCAGAGACGGGGTATCTGAGGAGGGGAATCAGAGGCGGGGAATCAGAGGCGGGGAATCAGAGGCGGGGAATCAGAGGCGTGGAATCAGAGGCGGGGAATCAGAGGCGGGGAATCAGAAGTGGGGAATCAGAAGTGGGGAATCAGAGGCAGGAAATCAGAGGCAGGGAATCAGAGGCGGGCAATCAGAGGTGGGGAATCAGAGGCAGGGAATCAGATGCGGGGAATCAGAGGCGTTGAATCAGAGGCGGGGAATCAGAGGCGGGGAATCAGAGACGGGGAATCAGAAGTGGGGAAGCAGAGGTGGGTTATCAGAGGCAGGGAATCAGATGAAGGGAATCTGATGCAGGGAATCTGAGGCAGGGAATCGGATGCAGGGAATCTGAGGCAGGGAATCAGTTAAAAGTTATCAGAGGCAGGGTATCAGAGGCGGGGAATCAGAGGTGGGGTATCAGATGCGCATCATCAGAGGCGGGGAATCAGAGGCGGGGAATCAGAGGTGGGGTATCAGAGGCGGGGAAAGATATGTGGGGAAACGTAGGCCAGGAAAGTTGAGCGGAAAGGGAGGCAGGGAATCAGAGGCAGGGAATCAGAAGCAGGGAATCTGAGGCAGGGAATCTGAGCTGGGGAATCAGAGGCGGGGAAACAGGCGGGTAAACAGAGGTGGATAAACATAGACGGGGAATAAGAGGCGGGGAATCAGAGGCGGGGAATCAGAGGTGGGGAATCAGAGGCGGGGATTCAGAGGCGGGGAATCAGAGGCGGGGAATCAGAGGCGGGGTATCTGAGGAGGGGAATCAGAGGCGGGGAATCCGAGGCGGGGAATCAGAGGCGGGGAATCAGAGGCGTGGAATCAGAGGCGGGGAATCAGAGGCGGGGAATCAGAAGTGGGGAATCAGAGGTGGGGAATCAGAGGCGGGAAATCAGAGGCAGGGAATCAGAGGCGGGCAATCAGAGGTGGGGAATCAGAGGCGGGGAATCAGATGCGGGGAATCAGAGGCGTTGAATCAGAGGCGGGGAATCAGAGGCAGTGAATCAGAGACTGGGTATCTGAGGAGGGGAATCAGAGGCGGGGAATCAGAGGCGGGGAATCAGAGGCGGGGAATCAGAGGCGTGGAATCAGAGGCGGGGAATCAGAGGCGGGGAATCAGAAGTGGGGAATCAGAGGTGGGGAATCAGAGGCAGGAAATCAGAGGCAGGGAATCAGAGGCGGGCAATCAGAGGTGGGGAATCAGAGGCAGGGAATCAGATGCGGGGAATCAGAGGCGTTGAATCAGAGGCGGGGAATCAGAGGCGGGGAATCAGAGACGGGGAATCAGAAGTGGGGAAGCAGAGGTGGGTTATCAGAGGCAGGGAATCAGATGAAGGGAATCTGATGCAGGGAATCTGAGGCAGGGAATCGGATGCAGGGAATCTGAGGCAGGGAATCAGTTAAAAGTTATCAGAGGCAGGGTATCAGAGGCGGGGAATCAGAGGCAGGGTATCAGATGCGCATCATCAGAGGCGGGGAATCAGAGGCGGGGAATCAGAGCTGGGGTATCAGAGGCGGGGAAAGATATGTGGGGAAACGTAGGCCAGGAAAGTTGAGCGGAAAGGGAGGCAGGGAATCAGAGGCAGGGAATCAGAAGCAGGGAATCTGAGGCACGGAATCTGAAGTGGGGAATCAGAGGCGAGGAAACAGGCGGGTAAACAGAGGCGGGTAAACATAGACGGGGAATAAGAGGCGGGGAATCAGAGGCGGGGAATCAGAGGTGCGGAATCAGAGGCGTGGATTCAGAGGCGGGGAATCAGAGGCGGGGAATCAGATGCGGGGAATCAGAGGCGGGCAATCAGAGGTGGGTATCTGAGGAGGGGAATCAGAGGCGGGGAATCAGAGGCGGGGAATCAGAGGCGGGGAATCAGAGGCGTGGAATCAGAGGCGGGGAATCAGAGGCGGGGAATCAGAAGTGGGGAATCAGAGGTGGGGAATCAGAGGCGGGAAATCAGATGCAGGGAATCAGAGGCGGGCAATCAGAGGTGGGGAATCAGAGGCGGGGAATCAGATGCGGGGAATCAGAGGCGTTGAATCAGAGGTGGGGAATCAGAGGCGGGGAATCAGAGACGGGGAATCAGAAGTGGGGAAGCAGAGGTGGGGAATCAGAGGCAGGGAATCAGAGGCAGGGAATCAGAGGCATGGAATCTGAGGCAGGGAATCTGAGGTGGGGAATCAGAGGCGGGAAAACAGGCGGGTAAACAGAGGCGGGTAAACATAGGCGGGGAATCAGAGGCGGGGAATCAGAGGCGGGGAATCAGAGGCGGGGAATCAGAGGCGGGGAATCAGAGGCGGGGAATCTGAGGTGGGGAATCAGATGCAGGGAATCAGAGGCGGGGAATCAGAGGTGGGGTATCAAAGGCGGGGAATCAGAGGCGGGGAATCAGAGGCGGGGAATCAGAGGCGTGGAATCAGAGGCGGGGAATCAGAGGCGGGGAATCTGAAGTGGGGAATCAGAGGTTGGAAATCAGAGGCGGGGAATCAGAGGCGGGGAATCAGAGGCGGGGAATCAGAGGCAGGGAATCAGAGGCGGCCAATCAGATGCAGGGAACCAGAGGCAGGGAATCAGAGGCAGGGAATCTGAGGCGGCGAATATGAGGTGGTGAATCAGTGGCGGGGAACAGGCGGGTAAACAGAGGCGGGGAATCAGAGGCAGGGAATCAGAGGCGGGGAATCAGAGGCAGGGAATCGGATGAAGGGAATCTGATGCAGGGAATCTGAGGCAGGGAATCTGAGGCAGGGAATCTGTGGCAGGGAATCTGATGCGGGTTATCAGAAGGGGGAAATGAGATGTGGGAAGCGAGATGCAGAGTAAGAGGCACGGAAATAGAGGCAGGGAAAGAGAGGCAGGGTATCAGATGTTGGTATTCAGAGGCGTGGAATCAGAGGCGGGGAATCAGAGACACAGAAAGAGAGGCGTGGAATCAGAGGTGCGGAATCAGAGCCGGTGAATCTGAGCCTGGAAATCAGAAGCAGAGCAACAGAGGCGTTGAAACATGGGTGCGGAATCGGACGCGGGGAATCAAAGGTGGGGACTCAGAGGCAGGGTATCAGAGGCGGGTAATCAGAGGCGTGGAATCAGAGGCGGGGAATCAGAGACACAGAAAGAGAGGCGTGGAATCAGAGGTGCGGAATCAGAGCCGGTGAATCTGAGCCGGGAAATCAGAAGCAGAGCAACAGAGGCGGTGAAACATGGGTGCGGAATCGGACGCGGGGAATAAGAAGTGGGGACTCAGAGGCAGGGAATCAGAGGCAGGTTATCAGAGGCAGGGAATCAGAGGCGGGGAATAAGAGGCGAGGAATCAGAGGCGGGGAATCAGAGGCGGGGAATCAGAGGCGGGGAGTCAGAGGCGGAGAATCAGAGGCGGGCAATCAGATGCAGGGTATCAGAGGCAGGGAATCAGAGGCAGAGAATCAGAGGCAGGGAATCTGAGGCAGGGACTCAGAGGTGGGGATTCAGAGGCGGGGAATCAGAGGCAGGGAATCAGATGAAGGGAATCTGATGCAGGGAATCAGAGGTGGGGAATCAGAGGCGGGGAATCAGAGGCGGGGAATCTGAGGCGGGGAATCAGAGGCGGGGAATCAGATGCGGGTAATCAGAGGTGGGGAATCAGAGGCGTGGAATCAGAGGCGGGGAATCAGAGGTGGGGAATCAGAAGTGGGGAATCAGAGGTGGGGAATCAGAGGCGGGGAATCAGAGGCGTGGAATCAGAGGCGGGCAATCAGAAGTGGGGAATCAGAGTCGGGGAATCAGAGGCGGGGAATCTGAGGCGGGGAATCAGATGCAGGGAATCAGAGGCGGGGAATCAGAGGCGGGGAATCAAATGCGGGGAATCAGAGGCGGGGAATCAGAGGCGGTGATTTCGAGGCGGGGAATCAGACGCGGGAATCAGAGGCGGGGAATCAGAAGTGGGGAATCAGAGGTGGGGAATCCGAGGCGGGGAATCAGAGGCAGGTAATCAGAGGCGGGCAATCAGATGCAGGGAATCAGAGGCAGGGAATCAGAGGCAGGGAATCTGAGGCAGGGAATCTGAGGCAGGGAATCTGAGGTGGGCAATCAGAGGCGGGAAAACAGGCGGGTAAACAGAGGCGGGTAAACATAGGTGGGGAATCAGAGGCGGGGAATCAGAGGCGCAGAATCAGAGGCGGGGAATCAGAGTCGGGGAATCAGAGGCAGGGAATCTGAGGCAGGGAATCAGATGCAGGGAAACAGAGGCGGGGAATCAGAGGCAGGGTATCTGAGGCAGGGAATCTGTGGCAGGGAATCTGATGCGGGTTATCAGAAGGGTGAAATGAGATATGGGAAACGAGATGCAGAGAAAGAGGCACGGAAATAGAGGGAGGAAAGAGAGGCAGGGTATCAGAGGCGGGTAATCAGAGGCGTGGAATCGGAGGCGGGGAATCAGAGACACAGAAAGAGAGGCGTGGAATCAGAGGTGCGGAATCAGAGCCGGTGAATCTGAGCCGGGAAAACAGAAGCAGAGCAACAGAGGCGGTGAAACATGGGTGCGGAATCGGACTCGGGGAATCAGAGGTGGGGACTCAGAGGCAGGGAATCAGAGGCAGGGAATCAGAGGCAGGTTATCAGAGGCAGGGAATCAGAGGCGGGGAATCATAGGCGGGGAATCAGAGGCGGGGAATCAGAGGCGGGGAATCAGAGGCGGGGAATCAGAGGCGGAGAATCAGAGGCGGGCAATCAGATGCAGGAAATCAGAGGCAGGGAATCAGAGGCAGGGAATCAGATGCAGGGAATCTGAGGCAGGGAATCAGAGGTGGGGAATCAGAGGCGGGGAATCAGAGGCAGGGAATCAGATGAAGGGAATCTGATGCAGGGAATCTGAGGCAGGGAATCTGAGGCAGGGAATCTGTGGCTGGGAATCTGATGCGGGTTATCAGAAGGGGGAAATGAGATGTGGGAAACTAGATGCAGAGAAAGAGGCACGGAAATAGAGGCAGGGAAAGAGAGGCAGGGAATCAGAGGCGGGGAATCAGAGGTGGGGAATCAGAGGCGGGGAATCAGAGGCGGGGAATCAGAGAGGGGAATCAGAGGTGGGGAATCAGAGGCAGGGAATCAGAGGCAGGGAATCAGAGGCGGGCAATCAGATGCGGCGAATCAGAGGCGTGGAATCAGAGGTGGGGAAAGAGATGTGGGGAAACGTAGGCCAGGAAAGTAGCGCGGAAAGGGAGGCGGTGAATCAGAGGCAGGGAATCAGAGGCGGGGAATGAGAGGCGGGGAATCAGAGGCGTGGAATCAGAGGTGGGGAAAGAGATGTGGGGAAACAGGCGGGTAAACAGAAGCGGGTAAACATAGGTGCATAAATAGAGGCGGCGAAAGAGATGGGCGAAACATAGTGGTTGGAACTTGTATGTTGAAAATGAGGTATACAGAACAGATCAAACAGAGTTGTTGAAATTGAGGGAGGGAAAGAGAGGCACGGAAAGAGTGGAGGGGAAAGAGTGCAGGCAAAAGAGAGGAGTAGAGACAGAGGTGGGGATCAGTAGCGGGGAATCAGAGGCGGGGAATGAGAGGCAGGGAATCAGATGAAGGGAATCTGATGCAGGGAATCTGAGGAAGGGAATCGGATGCAGGGAATCTGAGGCAGGGAATCAGTAAAAAGTTATCAGAGGCAGGGTATCAGAGGCGGGGAATCAGAGGCGGGGTATCAGATGCGCATCATCAGAGGCGGGGAATCAGAGGCGGGGAATCAGAGGTGGGGTATCAGAGGCGGGGAAAGATATGTGGGGAAACGTAGGCCAGGAAAGTTGAGCGGAAAGGGAGGCAGGGAATCAGAGGCAGGGAATCAGAAGCAGGGAATCTGAGGCAGGGAATCTGAGCTGGGGAATCAGAGGCGGGGAAACAGGCGGGTAAACAGAGGTGGATAAACATAGACGGGGAATAAGAGGCGGGGAATCAGAGGCGGGGAATCAGAGGTGGGGAATCAGAGGCGGGGATTCAGAGGCGGGGAATCAGAGGCGGGGAATCAGAGGCGGGGTATCTGAGGAGGGGAATCAGAGGCGGGGAATCCGAGGCGGGGAATCAGAGGCGGGGAATCAGAGGCGTGGAATCAGAGGCGGGGAATCAGAGGCGGGGAATCAGAAGTGGGGAATCAGAGGTGGGGAATCAGAGGCGGGAAATCAGAGGCAGGGAATCAGAGGCGGGCAATCAGAGGTGGGGAATCAGAGGCGGGGAATCAGATGCGGGGAATCAGAGGCGTTGAATCAGAGGCGGGGAATCAGAGGCAGTGAATCAGAGACGGGGTATCTGAGGAGGGGAATCAGAGGCGGGGAATCAGAGTCGGGGAATCAGAGGCGGGGAATCAGAGGCGTGGAATCAGAGGCGGGGAATCAGAGGCGGGGAATCAGAAGTGGGGAATCAGAGGTGGGGAATCAGAGGCAGGAAATCAGAGGCAGGGAATCAGAGGCGGGCAATCAGAGGTGGGGAATCAGAGGCTGGGAATCAGATGCGGGGAATCAGAGGCGTTGAATCAGAGGCGGGGAATCAGAGGCGGGGAATCAGAGACGGGGAATCAGAAGTGGGGAAGCAGAGGTGGGGAATCAGAGGCAGGGAATCAGATGAAGGGAATCTGATGCAGGGAATCTGAGGCAGGGAATCGGATGCAGGGAATCTGAGGCAGGGAATCAGTTAAAAGTTATCAGAGGCAGGGTATCAGAGGCGGGGAATCAGAGGCGGGGTATCAGATGCGCATCATCAGAGGCGGGGAATCAGAGGCGGGGAATCAGAGCTGTGGTATCAGAGGCGGGGAAAGATATGTGGGGAAACGTAGGCCAGGAAAGTTGAGCGGAAAGGGAGGCAGGGAATCAGAGGCAGGGAATCAGAAGCAGGGAATCTGAGGCACGGAATCTGAGGTGGGGAATCAGAGGCGAGGAAACAGGCGGGTAAACAGAGGCGGGTAAACATAGACGGGGAATAAGAGGCGGGGAATCAGAGGCGGGGAATCAGAGGTGCGGAATCAGAGGCGTGGATTCAGAGGCGGGGAATCAGAGGCGGGGAATCAGATGCGGGGAATCAGAGGCGGGCAATCAGAGGTGGGGTATCTGAGGAGGGGAATCAGAGGCGGGGAATCAGAGGCGGGGAATCAGAGGCGGGGAATCAGAGGCGTGGAATCAGAGGCGGGGAATCAGAGGCGGGGAATCAGAAGTGGGGAATCAGAGGTGGGGAATCAGAGGCGGGAAATCAGATGCAGGGAATCAGAGGCGGGCAATCAGAGGTGGGGAATCAGAGGCGGGGAATCAGATGCGGGGAATCAGAGGCGTTGAATCAGAGGCGGGGAATCAGAGGCGGGGAATCAGAGACGGGGAATCAGAAGTGGGGAAGCAGAGGTGGGGAATCAGAGGCAGGGAATCAGAGGCAGGGAATCAGATGCATGGAATCTGAGGCAGGGAATCTGAGGTGGGGAATCAGAGGCGGGAAAACAGGCGGGTAACCAGAGGCGGGTAAACATAGGCGGGGAATCAGAGGCGGGGAATCAGAGGCGGGGAATCAGAGGCGGGGAATCAGAGGCGGGGAGTCAGAGGCGGGGAATCAGAGGCGGGGAATCAGAGGCGTGGAATCAGAGGCGGGGAATCAGAGGCGGGGAATCAGAAGTGGGGAATCAGAGGTGGGGAATCAGAGGCGGGAAATCAGAGGCAGGGAATCAGAGGCGGGCAATCAGAGGTGGGGAATCAGAGGCGGGGAATCAGATGCGGGGAATCAGAGGCGTTGAATCAGAGGCGGGGAATCAGAGGCAGTGAATCAGAGACGGGGTATCTGAGGAGGGGAATCAGAGGCGGGGAATCAGAGGCGGGGAATCAGAGGCGGGGAATCAGAGGCGTGGAATCAGAGGCGGGGAATCAGAGGCGGGGAATCAGAAGTGGGGAATCAGAGGTGGGGAATCAGAGGCAGGAAATCAGAGGCAGGGAATCAGAGGCGGGCAATCAGAGGTGGGGAATCAGAGGCAGGGAATCAGATGCGGGGAATCAGAGGCGTTGAATCAGAGGCGGGGAATCAGAGGCGGGGAATCAGAGACGGGGAATCAGAAGTGGGGAAGCAGAGGTGGGGAATCAGAGGCAGGGAATCAGATGAAGGGAATCTGATGCAGGGAATCTGAGGCAGGGAATCGGATGCAGGGAATCTGAGGCAGGGAATCAGTTAAAAGTTATCAGAGGCAGGGTATCAGAGGCGGGGAATCAGAGGCGGGGTATCAGATGCGCATCATCAGAGGCGGGGAATCAGAGGCGGGGAATCAGAGCTGGGGTATCAGAGGCGGGGAAAGATATGTGGGGAAACGTAGGCCAGGAAAGTTGAGCGGAAAGGGAGGCAGGGAATCAGAGGCAGGGAATCAGAAGCAGGGAATCTGAGGCAGGGAAACAGGCGGGTAAACAGAGGTGGATAAACATAGACGGGGAATAAGAGGCGGGGAATCAGAGGCGGGGAATCAGAGGTGGGGAATCAGAGGCGGGGATTCAGAGGCGGGGAATCAGAGGCGGGGAATCAGAGGCGGGGTATCTGAGGAGGGGAATCAGAGGCGGGGAATCCGAGGCGGGGAATCAGAGGCGGGGAATCAGAGGCGTGGAATCAGAGGCGGGGAATCAGAGGCGGGGAATCAGAAGTGGGGAATCAGAGGTGGGGAATCAGAGGCGGGAAATCAGAGGCAGGGAATCAGAGGCGGGCAATCAGAGGTGGGGAATCAGAGGCGGGGAATCAGATGCGGGGAATCAGAGGCGTTGAATCAGAGGCGGGGAATCAGAGGCAGTGAATCAGAGACGGGGTATCTGAGGAGGGGAATCAGAGGCGGGGAATCAGAGGCGGGGAATCAGAGGCGGGGAATCAGAGGCGTGGAATCAGAGGCGGGGAATCAGAGGCGGGGAATCAGAAGTGGGGAATCAGAAGTGGGGAATCAGAGGCAGGAAATCAGAGGCAGGAAATCAGAGGCGGGCAATCAGAGGTGGGGAATCAGAGGCAGGGAATCAGATGCGGGGAATCAGAGGCGTTGAATCAGAGGCGGGGAATCAGAGGCGGGGAATCAGAGACGGGGAATCAGAAGTGGGGAAGCAGAGGTGGGTTATCAGAGGCAGGGAATCAGATGAAGGGAATCTGATGCAGGGAATCTGAGGCAGGGAATCGGATGCAGGGAATCTGAGGCAGGGAATCAGTTAAAAGTTATCAGAGGCAGGGTATCAGAGGCGGGGAATCAGAGGCGGGGTATCAGATGCGCATCATCAGAGGCGGGGAATCAGAGGCGGGGAATCAGAGCTGGGGTATCAGAGGCGGGGAAAGATATGTGGGGAAACGTAGGCCAGGAAAGTTGAGCGGAAAGGGAGGCAGGGAATCAAAGGCAGGGAATCAGAAGCAGGGAATCTGAGGCAGGGAATCTGAGCTGGGGAATCAGAGGCGGGGAAACAGGCGGGTAAACAGAGGTGGATAAACATAGACGGGGAATAAGAGGCGGGGAATCAGAGGCGGGGAATCAGAGGTGGGGAATCAGAGGCGGGGATTCAGAGGCGGGGAATCAGAGGCGGGGAATCAGAGGCGGGGTATCTGAGGAGGGGAATCAGAGGCGGGGAATCCGAGGCGGGGAATCAGAGGCGGGGAATCAGAGGCGTGGAATCAGAGGCGGGGAATCAGAGGCGGGGAATCAGAAGTGGGGAATCAGAGGTGGGGAATCAGAGGCGGGAAATCAGAGGCAGGGAATCAGAGGCGGGCAATCAGAGGTGGGGAATCAGAGGCGGGGAATCAGATGCGGGGAATCAGAGGCGTTGAATCAGAGGCGGGGAATCAGAGGCAGTGAATCAGAGACGGGGTATCTGAGGAGGGGAATCAGAGGCGGGGAATCAGAGGCGGGGAATCAGAGGCGGGGAATCAGAGGCGTGGAATCAGAGGCGGGGAATCAGAGGCGGGGAATCAGAAGTGGGGAATCAGAGGTGGGGAATCAGAGGCAGGAAATCAGAGGCAGGGAATCAGAGGCGGGCAATCAGAGGTGGGGAATCAGAGGCAGGGAATCAGATGCGGGGAATCAGAGGCGTTGAATCAGAGGCGGGGAATCAGAGGCGGGGAATCAGAGACGGGGAATCAGAAGTGGGGAAGCAGAGGTGGGTTATCAGAGGCAGGGAATCAGATGAAGGGAATCTGATGCAGGGAATCTGAGGCAGGGAATCGGATGCAGGGAATCTGAGGCAGGGAATCAGTTAAAAGTTATCAGAGGCAGGGTATCAGAGGCGGGGAATCAGAGGCAGGGTATCAGATGCGCATCATCAGAGGCGGGGAATCAGAGGCGGGGAATCAGAGCTGGGGTATCAGAGGCGGGGAAAGATATGTGGGGAAACGTAGGCCAGGAAAGTTGAGCGGAAAGGGAGGCAGGGAATCAGAGGCAGGGAATCAGAAGCAGGGAATCTGAGGCACGGAATCTGAAGTGGGGAATCAGAGGCGAGGAAACAGGCGGGTAAACAGAGGCGGGTAAACATAGACGGGGAATAAGAGGCGGGTAATCAGAGGCGGGGAATCAGAGGTGCGGAATCAGAGGCGTGGATTCAGAGGCGGGGAATCAGAGGCGGGGAATCAGATGCGGGGAATCAGAGGCGGGCAATCAGAGGTGGGTATCTGAGGAGGGGAATCAGAGGCGGGGAATCAGAGGCGGGGAATCAGAGGCGGGGAATCAGAGGCGTGGAATCAGAGGCGGGGAATCAGAGGCGGGGAATCAGAAGTGGGGAATCAGAGGTGGGGAATCAGAGGCGGGAAATCAGATGCAGGGAATCAGAGGCGGGCAATCAGAGGTGGGGAATCAGAGGCGGGGAATCAGATGCGGGGAATCAGAGGCGTTGAATCAGAGGTGGGGAATCAGAGGCGGGGAATCAGAGACGGGGAATCAGAAGTGGGGAAGCAGAGGTGGGGAATCAGATGCAGGGAATCAGAGGCAGGGAATCAGAGGCATGGAATCTGAGGCAGGGAATCTGAGGTGGGGAATCAGAGGCGGGAAAACAGGCGGGTAAACAGAGGCGGGTAAACATAGGCGGGGAATCAGAGGCGGGGAATCAGAGGCGGGGAATCAGAGGCGGGGAATCAGAGGCGGGGAATCAGAGGCGGGGAATCTGAGGTGGGGAATCAGATGCAGGGAATCAGAGGCGGGGAATCAGAGGTGGGGTATCAAAGGCGGGGAATCAGAGGCGGGGAATCAGAGGCGGGGAATTAGAGGCGTGGAATCAGAGGCGGGGAATCAGAGGCGGGGAATCTGAAGTGGGGAATCAGAGGTGGGAAATCAGAGGCGGGGAATCAGAGGCGGGGAATCAGAGGCGGGGAATCAGAGGCAGGGAATCAGAGGCGGCCAATCAGATGCAGGGAACCAGAGGCAGGGAATCAGAGGCAGGGAATCTGAGGCGGCGAATATGAGGTGGTGAATCAGTGGCGGGGAACAGGCGGGTAAACAGAGGCGGGGAATCAGAGGCAGGGAATCAGAGGCGGGGAATCAGAGGCAGGGAATCGGATGAAGGGAATCTGATGCAGGGAATCTGAGGCAGGGAATCTGAGGCAGGGAATCTGTGGCAGGGAATCTGATGCGGGTTATCAGAAGGGGGAAATGAGATGTGGGAAACGAGATGCAGAGTAAGAGGCACGGAAATAGAGGCAGGGAAAGAGAGGCAGGGTATCAGATGTTGGTATTCAGAGGCGTGGAATCAGAGGCGGGGAATCAGAGACACAGAAAGAGAGGCGTGGAATCAGAGGTGCGGAATCAGAGCCGGTGAATCTGAGCCGGGAAATCAGAAGCAGAGCAACAGAGGCGTTGAAACATGGGTGCGGAATCGGACGCGGGGAATCAAAGGTGGGGACTCAGAGGCAGGGTATCAGAGGCGGGTAATCAGAGGCGTGGAATCAGAGGCGGGGAATCAGAGACACAGAAAGAGAGGCGTGGAATCAGAGGTGCGGAATCAGAGCCGGTGAATCTGAGCCGGGAAATCAGAAGCAGAGCAACAGAGGCGGTGAAACATGGGTGCGGAATCGGACGCGGGGAATAAGAAGTGGGGACTCAGAGGCAGGGAATCAGAGGCAGGTTATCAGAGGCAGGGAATCAGAGGCGGGGAATAAGAGGCGAGGAATCAGAGGCGGGGAATCAGAGGCGGGGAATCAGAGGCGGGGAGTCAGAGGCGGAGAATCAGAGGCGGGCAATCAGATGCAGGGAATCAGAGGCAGGGAATCAGAGGCAGAGAATCAGAGGCAGGGAATCTGAGGCAGGGACTCAGAGGTGGGGATTCAGAGGCGGGGAATCAGAGGCAGGGAATCAGATGAAGGGAATCTGATGCAGGGAATCAGAGGTGGGGAATCAGAGGCGGGGAATCAGAGGCGGGGAATCTGAGGCGGGGAATCAGAGGCGGGGAATCAGATGCGGGTAATCAGAGGTGGGGAATCAGAGGCGTGGAATCAGAGGCGGGGAATCAGAGGTGGGGAATCAGAAGTGGGGAATCAGAGGTGGGGAATCAGAGGCGGGGAATCAGAGGCGTGGAATCAGAAGTGGGGAATCAGAGGTGGGGAATCAGAGGCGGGGAATCAGAGGCGTGGAATCAGAGGCGGGCAATCAGAAGTGGGGAATCAGAGTCGGGGAATCAGAGGCGGGGAATCTGAGGCGGGGAATCAGATGCAGGGAATCAGAGGCGGGGAATCAGAGGCGGGGAATCAAATGCGGGGAATCAGAGGCGGGGAATCAGAGGCGGTGATTTCGAGGCGGGGAATCAGACGCGGAAATCAGAGGCGGGGAATCAGAAGTGGGGAATCAGAGGTGGGGAATCCGAGGCGGGGAATCAGAGGCAGGTAATCAGAGGCGGGCAATCAGATGCAGGGAATCAGAGGCAGGGAATCAGAGGTAGGGAATCTGAGGCAGGGAATCTGAGGCAGGGAATCTGAGGTGGGCAATCAGAGGCGGGAAAACAGGCGGGTAAACAGAGGCGGGTAAACATAGGTGGGGAATCAGAGGCGGGGAATCAGAGGCGGGGAATCAGAGGCGGGGAATCAGAGTCGGGGAATCAGAGGCAGGGAATCTGAGGCAGGGAATCAGATGCAGGGAAACAGAGGCGGGGAATCAGAGGCAGGGTATCTGAGGCAGGGAATCTGTGGCAGGGAATCTGATGCGGGTTATCAGAAGGGGGAAATGAGATATGGGAAACGAGATGCAGAGAAAGAGGCACGGAAATAGAGGGAGGAAAGAGAGGCAGGGTATCAGAGGCGGGTAATCAGAGGCGTGGAATCGGAGGCGGGGAATCAGAGACACAGAAAGAGAGGCGTGGAATCAGAGGTGCGGAATCAGAGCCGGTGAATCTGAGCCGGGAAAACAGAAGCAGAGCAACAGAGGCGGTGAAACATGGGTGCGGAATCGGACTCGGGGAATCAGAGGTGGGGACTCAGAGGCAGGGAATCAGAGGCAGGGAATCAGAGGCAGGTTATCAGAGGCAGGGAATCAGAGGCGGGGAATCATAGGCGGGGAATCAGAGGCGGGGAATCAGAGGCGGGGAATCAGAGGCGGGGAATCAGAGGCGGAGAATCAGAGGCGGGCAATCAGATGCAGGAAATCAGAGGCAGGGAATCAGAGGCAGGGAATCAGATGCAGGGAATCTGAGGCAGGGAATCAGAGGTGGGGAATCAGAGGCGGGGAATCAGAGGCAGGGAATCAGATGAAGGGAATCTGATGCAGGGAATCTGAGGCAGGGAATCTGAGGCAGGGAATCTGTGGCTGGGAATCTGATGCGGGTTATCAGAAGGGGGAAATGAGATGTGGGAAACTAGATGCAGAGAAAGAGGCACGGAAATAGAGGCAGGGAAAGAGAGGCAGGGAATCAGAGGCGGGGAATCAGAGGTGGGGAATCAGAGGCGGGGAATCAGAGGCGGGGAATCAGAGAGGGGAATCAGAGGTGGGGAATCAGAGGCAGGGAATCAGAGGCAGGGAATCAGAGGCGGGCAATCAGATGCGGCGAATCAGAGGCGTGGAATCAGAGGTGGGGAAAGAGATGTGGGGAAACGTAGGCCAGGAAAGTAGCGCGGAAAGGGAGGCGGTGAATCAGAGGCAGGGAATCAGAGGCGGGGAATGAGAGGCGGGGAATCAGAGGCGTGGAATCAGAGGTGGGGAAAGAGATGTGGGGAAACAGGCGGGTAAACAGAAGCGGGTAAACATAGGTGCATAAATAGAGGCGGCGAAAGAGATGGGCGAAACATAGTGGTTGGAACTTGTATGTTGAAAATGAGGTATACAGAACAGATCAAACAGAGTTGTTGAAATTGAGGGAGGGAAAGAGAGGCACGGAAAGAGTGGAGGGGAAAGAGTGCAGGCAAAAGAGAGGAGTAGAGACAGAGGTGGGGATCAGTAGCGGGGAATCAGAGGCGGGGAATGAGAGGCAGGGAATCAGATGAAGGGAATCTGATGCAGGGAATCTGAGGAAGGGAATCGGATGCAGGGAATCTGAGGCAGGGAATCAGTAAAAAGTTATCAGAGGCAGGGTATCAGAGGCGGGGAATCAGAGGCGGGGTATCAGATGCGCATCATCAGAGGCGGGGAATCAGAGGCGGGGAATCAGAGGTGGGGTATCAGAGGCGGGGAAAGATATGTGGGGAAACGTAGGCCAGGAAAGTTGAGCGGAAAGGGAGGCAGGGAATCAGAGGCAGGGAATCAGAAGCAGGGAATCTGAGGCAGGGAATCTGAGCTGGGGAATCAGAGGCGGGGAAACAGGCGGGTAAACAGAGGTGGATAAACATAGACGGGGAATAAGAGGCGGGGAATCAGAGGCGGGGAATCAGAGGTGGGGAATCAGAGGCGGGGATTCAGAGGCGGGGAATCAGAGGCGGGGAATCAGAGGCGGGGTATCTGAGGAGGGGAATCAGAGGCGGGGAATCCGAGGCGGGGAATCAGAGGCGGGGAATCAGAGGCGTGGAATCAGAGGCGGGGAATCAGAGGCGGGGAATCAGAAGTGGGGAATCAGAGGTGGGGAATCAGAGGCGGGAAATCAGAGGCAGGGAATCAGAGGCGGGCAATCAGAGGTGGGGAATCAGAGGCGGGGAATCAGATGCGGGGAATCAGAGGCGTTGAATCAGAGGCGGGGAATCAGAGGCAGTGAATCAGAGACGGGGTATCTGAGGAGGGGAATCAGAGGCGGGGAATCAGAGTCGGGGAATCAGAGGCGGGGAATCAGAGGCGTGGAATCAGAGGCGGGGAATCAGAGGCGGGGAATCAGAAGTGGGGAATCAGAGGTGGGGAATCAGAGGCAGGAAATCAGAGGCAGGGAATCAGAGGCGGGCAATCAGAGGTGGGGAATCAGAGGCAGGGAATCAGATGCGGGGAATCAGAGGCGTTGAATCAGAGGCGGGGAATCAGAGGCGGGGAATCAGAGACGGGGAATCAGAAGTGGGGAAGCAGAGGTGGGGAATCAGAGGCAGGGAATCAGATGAAGGGAATCTGATGCAGGGAATCTGAGGCAGGGAATCGGATGCAGGGAATCTGAGGCAGGGAATCAGTTAAAAGTTATCAGAGGCAGGGTATCAGAGGCGGGGAATCAGAGGCGGGGTATCAGATGCGCATCATCAGAGGCGGGGAATCAGAGGCGGGGAATCAGAGCTGTGGTATCAGAGGCGGGGAAAGATATGTGGGGAAACGTAGGCCAGGAAAGTTGAGCGGAAAGGGAGGCAGGGAATCAGAGGCAGGGAATCAGAAGCAGGGAATCTGAGGCACGGAATCTGAGGTGGGGAATCAGAGGCGAGGAAACAGGCGGGTAAACAGAGGCGGGTAAACATAGACGGGGAATAAGAGGCGGGGAATCAGAGGCGGGGAATTAGAGGTGCGGAATCAGAGGCGTGGATTCAGAGGCGGGGAATCAGAGGCGGGGAATCAGATGCGGGGAATCAGAGGCGGGCAATCAGAGGTGGGGTATCTGAGGAGGGGAATCAGAGGCGGGGAATCAGAGGCGGGGAATCAGAGGCGGGGAATCAGAGGCGTGGAATCAGAGGCGGGGAATCAGAGGCGGGGAATCAGAAGTGGGGAATCAGAGGTGGGGAATCAGAGGCGGGAAATCAGATGCAGGGAATCAGAGGCGGGCAATCAGAGGTGGGGAATCAGAGGCGGGGAATCAGATGCGGGGAATCAGAGGCGTTAAATCAGAGGCGGGGAATCAGAGGCGGGGAATCAGAGACGGGGAATCAGAAGTGGGGAAGCAGATGGGGAATCAGAGGCAGGGAATCAGAGGCAGGGAATCAGATGCATGGAATCTGAGGCAGGGAATCTGAGGTGGGGAATCAGAGGCGGGAAAACAGGCGGGTAAACAGAGGCGGGTAAACATAGGCGGGGAATCAGAGGTGGGGAATCAGAGGCGGGGAATCAGAGGCGGGGAATCAGAGGCGGGGAGTCAGAGGCGGGGAATCAGAGGCGGGGAATCAGAGGCGTGGAATCAGAGGCGGGGAATCAGAGGCGGGGAATCAGAAGTGGGGAATCAGAGGTGGGGAATCAGAGGCGGGAAATCAGAGGCAGGGAATCAGAGGCGGGCAATCAGAGGTGGGGAATCAGAGGCGGGGAATCAGATGCGGGGAATCAGAGGCGTTGAATCAGAGGCGGGGAATCAGAGGCAGTGAATCAGAGACGGGGTATCTGAGGAGGGGAATCAGAGGCGGGGAATCAGAGGCGGGGAATCAGAGGCGGGGAATCAGAGGCGTGGAATCAGAGGCGGGGAATCAGAGGCGGGGAATCAGAAGTGGGGAATCAGAGGTGGGGAATCAGAGGCAGGAAATCAGAGGCAGGGAATCAGAGGCGGGCAATCAGAGGTGGGGAATCAGAGGCAGGGAATCAGATGCGGGGAATCAGAGGCGTTGAATCAGAGGCGGGGAATCAGAGGCGGGGAATCAGAGACGGGGAATCAGAAGTGGGGAAGCAGAGGTGGGGAATCAGAGGCAGGGAATCAGATGAAGGGAATCTGATGCAGGGAATCTGAGGCAGGGAATCGGATGCAGGGAATCTGAGGCAGGGAATCAGTTAAAAGTTATCAGAGGCAGGGTATCAGAGGCGGGGAATCAGAGGCGGGGTATCAGATGCGCATCATCAGAGGCGGGGAATCAGAGGCGGGGAATCAGAGCTGGGGTATCAGAGGCGGGGAAAGATATGTGGGGAAACGTAGGCCAGGAAAGTTGAGCGGAAAGGGAGGCAGGGAATCAGAGGCAGGGAATCAGAAGCAGGGAATCTGAGGCAGGGAAACAGGCGGGTAAACAGAGGTGGATAAACATAGACGGGGAATAAGAGGCGGGGAATCAGAGGCGGGGAATCAGAGGTGGGGAATCAGAGGCGGGGATTCAGAGGCGGGGAATCAGAGGCGGGGAATCAGAGGCGGGGTATCTGAGGAGGGGAATCAGAGGCGGGGAATCCGAGGCGGGGAATCAGAGGCGGGGAATCAGAGGCGTGGAATCAGAGGCGGGGAATCAGAGGCGGGGAATCAGAAGTGGGGAATCAGAGGTGGGGAATCAGAGGCGGGAAATCAGAGGCAGGGAATCAGAGGCGGGCAATCAGAGGTGGGGAATCAGAGGCGGGGAATCAGATGCGGGGAATCAGAGGCGTTGAATCAGAGGCGGGGAATCAGAGGCAGTGAATCAGAGACGGGGTATCTGAGGAGGGGAATCAGAGGCGGGGAATCAGAGGCGGGGAATCAGAGGCGGGGAATCAGAGGCGTGGAATCAGAGGCGGGGAATCAGAGGCGGGGAATCAGAAGTGGGGAATCAGAAGTGGGGAATCAGAGGCAGGAAATCAGAGGCAGGAAATCAGAGGCGGGCAATCAGAGGTGGGGAATCAGAGGCAGGGAATCAGATGCGGGGAATCAGAGGCGTTGAATCAGAGGCGGGGAATCAGAGGCGGGGAATCAGAGACGGGGAATCAGAAGTGGGGAAGCAGAGGTGGGTTATCAGAGGCAGGGAATCAGATGAAGGGAATCTGATGCAGGGAATCTGAGGCAGGGAATCGGATGCAGGGAATCTGAGGCAGGGAATCAGTTAAAAGTTATCAGAGGCAGGGTATCAGAGGCGGGGAATCAGAGGCGGGGTATCAGATGCGCATCATCAGAGGCGGGGAATCAGAGGCGGGGAATCAGAGCTGGGGTATCAGAGGCGGGGAAAGATATGTGGGGAAACGTAGGCCAGGAAAGTTGAGCGGAAAGGGAGGCAGGGAATCAGAGGCAGGGAATCAGAAGCAGGGAATCTGAGGCAGGGAATCTGAGCTGGGGAATCAGAGGCGGGGAAACAGGCGGGTAAACAGAGGTGGATAAACATAGACGGGGAATAAGAGGCGGGGAATCAGAGGCGGGGAATCAGAGGTGGGGAATCAGAGGCGGGGATTCAGAGGCGGGGAATCAGAGGCGGGGAATCAGAGGCGGGGTATCTGAGGAGGGGAATCAGAGGCGGGGAATCCGAGGCGGGGAATCAGAGGCGGGGAATCAGAGGCGTGGAATCAGAGGCGGGGAATCAGAGGCGGGGAATCAGAAGTGGGGAATCAGAGGTGGGGAATCAGAGGCGGGAAATCAGAGGCAGGGAATCAGAGGCGGGCAATCAGAGGTGGGGAATCAGAGGCGGGGAATCAGATGCGGGGAATCAGAGGCGTTGAATCAGAGGCGGGGAATCAGAGGCAGTGAATCAGAGACGGGGTATCTGAGGAGGGGAATCAGAGGCGGGGAATCAGAGGCGGGGAATCAGAGGCGGGGAATCAGAGGCGTGGAATCAGAGGCGGGGAATCAGAGGCGGGGAATCAGAAGTGGGGAATCAGAGGTGGGGAATCAGAGGCAGGAAATCAGAGGCAGGGAATCAGAGGCGGGCAATCAGAGGTGGGGAATCAGAGGCAGGGAATCAGATGCGGGGAATCAGAGGCGTTGAATCAGAGGCGGGGAATCAGAGGCGGGGAATCAGAGACGGGGAATCAGAAGTGGGGAAGCAGAGGTGGGTTATCAGAGGCAGGGAATCAGAGGAAGGGAATCTGATGCAGGGAATCTGAGGCAGGGAATCGGATGCAGGGAATCTGAGGCAGGGAATCAGTTAAAAGTTATCAGAGGCAGGGTATCAGAGGCGGGGAATCAGAGGCAGGGTATCAGATGCGCATCATCAGAGGCGGGGAATCAGAGGCGGGGAATCAGAGCTGGGGTATCAGAGGCGGGGAAAGATATGTGGGGAAACGTAGGCCAGGAAAGTTGAGCGGAAAGGGAGGCAGGGAATCAGAGGCAGGGAATCAGAAGCAGGGAATCTGAGGCACGGAATCTGAAGTGGGGAATCAGAGGCGAGGAAACAGGCGGGTAAACAGAGGCGGGTAAACATAGACGGGGAATAAGAGGCGGGTAATCAGAGGCGGGGAATCAGAGGTGCGGAATCAGAGGCGTGGATTCAGAGGCGGGGAATCAGAGGCGGGGAATCAGATGCGGGGAATCAGAGGCGGGCAATCAGAGGTGGGTATCTGAGGAGGGGAATCAGAGGCGGGGAATCAGAGGCGGGGAATCAGAGGCGGGGAATCAGAGGCGTGGAATCAGAGGCGGGGAATCAGAGGCGGGGAATCAGAAGTGGGGAATCAGAGGTGGGGAATCAGAGGCGGGAAATCAGATGCAGGGAATCAGAGGCGGGCAATCAGAGGTGGGGAATCAGAGGCGGGGAATCAGATGCGGGGAATCAGAGGCGTTGAATCAGAGGTGGGGAATCAGAGGCGGGGAATCAGAGACGGGGAATCAGAAGTGGGGAAGCAGAGGTGGGGAATCAGATGCAGGGAATCAGAGGCAGGGAATCAGAGGCATGGAATCTGAGGCAGGGAATCTGAGGTGGGGAATCAGAGGCGGGAAAACAGGCGGGTAAACAGAGGCGGGTAAACATAGGCGGGGAATCAGAGGCGGGGAATCAGAGGCGGGGAATCAGAGGCGGGGAATCAGAGGCGGGGAATCAGAGGCGGGGAATCTGAGGTGGGGAATCAGATGCAGGGAATCAGAGGCGGGGAATCAGAGGTGGGGTATCAAAGGCGGGGAATCAGAGGCGGGGAATCAGAGGCGGGGAATCAGAGGCGTGGAATCAGAGGCGGGGAATCAGAGGCGGGGAATCTGAAGTGGGGAATCAGAGGTGGGAAATCAGAGGCGGGGAATCAGAGGCGGGGAATCAGAGGCGGGGAATCAGAGGCAGGGAATCAGAGGCGGCCAATCAGATGCAGGGAACCAGAGGCAGGGAATCAGAGGCAGGGAATCTGAGGCGGCGAATATGAGGTGGTGAATCAGTGGCGGGGAACAGGCGGGTAAACAGAGGCGGGGAATCAGAGGCAGGGAATCAGAGGCGGGGAATCAGAGGCAGGGAATCGGATGAAGGGAATCTGATGCAGGGAATCTGAGGCAGGGAATCTGAGGCAGGGAATCTGTGGCAGGGAATCTGATGCGGGTTATCAGAAGGGGGAAATGAGATGTGGGAAACGAGATGCAGAGTAAGAGGCACGGAAATAGAGGCAGGGAAAGAGAGGCAGGGTATCAGATGTTGGTATTCAGAGGCGTGGAATCAGAGGCGGGGAATCAGAGACACAGAAAGAGAGGCGTGGAATCAGAGGTGCGGAATCAGAGCCGGTGAATCTGAGCCGGGAAATCAGAAGCAGAGCAACAGAGGCGTTGAAACATGGGTGCGGAATCGGACGCGGGGAATCAAAGGTGGGGACTCAGAGGCAGGGTATCAGAGGCGGGTAATCAGAGGCGTGGAATCAGAGGCGGGGAATCAGAGACACAGAAAGAGAGGCGTGGAATCAGAGGTGCGGAATCAGAGCCGGTGAATCTGAGCCGGGAAATCAGAAGCAGAGCAACAGAGGCGGTGAAACATGGGTGCGGAATCGGACGCGGGGAATAAGAAGTGGGGACTCAGAGGCAGGGAATCAGAGGCAGGTTATCAGAGGCAGGGAATCAGAGGCGGGGAATAAGAGGCGAGGAATCAGAGGCGGGGAATCAGAGGCGGGGAATCAGAGGCGGGGAGTCAGAGGCGGAGAATCAGAGGCGGGCAATCAGATGCAGGGAATCAGAGGCAGGGAATCAGAGGCAGAGAATCAGAGGCAGGGAATCTGAGGCAGGGACTCAGAGGTGGGGATTCAGAGGCGGGGAATCAGAGGCAGGGAATCAGATGAAGGGAATCTGATGCAGGGAATCAGAGGTGGGGAATCAGAGGCGGGGAATCAGAGGCGGGGAATCTGAGGCGGGGAATCAGAGGCGGGGAATCAGAAGTGGGGAATCAGAGGTGGGGAATCAGAGGCGGGAAATCAGAGGCAGGGAATCAGAGGCGGGCAATCAGAGGTGGGGAATCAGAGGCGGGGAATCAGATGCGGGGAATCAGAGGCGTTGAATCAGAGGCGGGGAATCAGAGGCAGTGAATCAGAGACGGGGTATCTGAGGAGGGGAATCAGAGGCGGGGAATCAGAGGCGGGGAATCAGAGGCGGGGAATCAGAGGCGTGGAATCAGAGGCGGGGAATCAGAGGCGGGGAATCAGAAGTGGGGAATCAGAAGTGGGGAATCAGAGGCAGGAAATCAGAGGCAGGAAATCAGAGGCGGGCAATCAGAGGTGGGGAATCAGAGGCAGGGAATCAGATGCGGGGAATCAGAGGCGTTGAATCAGAGGCGGGGAATCAGAGGCGGGGAATCAGAGACGGGGAATCAGAAGTGGGGAAGCAGAGGTGGGTTATCAGAGGCAGGGAATCAGATGAAGGGAATCTGATGCAGGGAATCTGAGGCAGGGAATCGGATGCAGGGAATCTGAGGCAGGGAATCAGTTAAAAGTTATCAGAGGCAGGGTATCAGAGGCGGGGAATCAGAGGCGGGGTATCAGATGCGCATCATCAGAGGCGGGGAATCAGAGGCGGGGAATCAGAGCTGGGGTATCAGAGGCGGGGAAAGATATGTGGGGAAACGTAGGCCAGGAAAGTTGAGCGGAAAGGGAGGCAGGGAATCAGAGGCAGGGAATCAGAAGCAGGGAATCTGAGGCAGGGAATCTGAGCTGGGGAATCAGAGGCGGGGAAACAGGCGGGTAAACAGAGGTGGATAAACATAGACGGGGAATAAGAGGCGGGGAATCAGAGGCGGGGAATCAGAGGTGGGGAATCAGAGGCGGGGATTCAGAGGCGGGGAATCAGAGGCGGGGAATCAGAGGCGGGGTATCTGAGGAGGGGAATCAGAGGCGGGGAATCCGAGGCGGGGAATCAGAGGCGGGGAATCAGAGGCGTGGAATCAGAGGCGGGGAATCAGAGGCGGGGAATCAGAAGTGGGGAATCAGAGGTGGGGAATCAGAGGCGGGAAATCAGAGGCAGGGAATCAGAGGCGGGCAATCAGAGGTGGGGAATCAGAGGCGGGGAATCAGATGCGGGGAATCAGAGGCGTTGAATCAGAGGCGGGGAATCAGAGGCAGTGAATCAGAGACGGGGTATCTGAGGAGGGGAATCAGAGGCGGGGAATCAGAGGCGGGGAATCAGAGGCGGGGAATCAGAGGCGTGGAATCAGAGGCGGGGAATCAGAGGCGGGGAATCAGAAGTGGGGAATCAGAGGTGGGGAATCAGAGGCAGGAAATCAGAGGCAGGGAATCAGAGGCGGGCAATCAGAGGTGGGGAATCAGAGGCAGGGAATCAGATGCGGGGAATCAGAGGCGTTGAATCAGAGGCGGGGAATCAGAGGCGGGGAATCAGAGACGGGGAATCAGAAGTGGGGAAGCAGAGGTGGGTTATCAGAGGCAGGGAATCAGATGAAGGGAATCTGATGCAGGGAATCTGAGGCAGGGAATCGGATGCAGGGAATCTGAGGCAGGGAATCAGTTAAAAGTTATCAGAGGCAGGGTATCAGAGGCGGGGAATCAGAGGCAGGGTATCAGATGCGCATCATCAGAGGCGGGGAATCAGAGGCGGGGAATCAGAGCTGGGGTATCAGAGGCGGGGAAAGATATGTGGGGAAACGTAGGCCAGGAAAGTTGAGCGGAAAGGGAGGCAGGGAATCAGAGGCAGGGAATCAGAAGCAGGGAATCTGAGGCACGGAATCTGAAGTGGGGAATCAGAGGCGAGGAAACAGGCGGGTAAACAGAGGCGGGTAAACATAGACGGGGAATAAGAGGCGGGTAATCAGAGGCGGGGAATCAGAGGTGCGGAATCAGAGGCGTGGATTCAGAGGCGGGGAATCAGAGGCGGGGAATCAGATGCGGGGAATCAGAGGCGGGCAATCAGAGGTGGGTATCTGAGGAGGGGAATCAGAGGCGGGGAATCAGAGGCGGGGAATCAGAGGCGGGGAATCAGAGGCGTGGAATCAGAGGCGGGGAATCAGAGGCGGGGAATCAGAAGTGGGGAATCAGAGGTGGGGAATCAGAGGCGGGAAATCAGATGCAGGGAATCAGAGGCGGGCAATCAGAGGTGGGGAATCAGAGGCGGGGAATCAGATGCGGGGAATCAGAGGCGTTGAATCAGAGGTGGGGAATCAGAGGCGGGGAATCAGAGACGGGGAATCAGAAGTGGGGAAGCAGAGGTGGGGAATCAGATGCAGGGAATCAGAGGCAGGGAATCAGAGGCATGGAATCTGAGGCAGGGAATCTGAGGTGGGGAATCAGAGGCGGGAAAACAGGCGGGTAAACAGAGGCGGGTAAACATAGGCGGGGAATCAGAGGCGGGGAATCAGAGGCGGGGAATCAGAGGCGGGGAATCAGAGGCGGGGAATCAGAGGCGGGGAATCTGAGGTGGGGAATCAGATGCAGGGAATCAGAGGCGGGGAATCAGAGGTGGGGTATCAAAGGCGGGGAATCAGAGGCGGGGAATCAGAGGCGGGGAATCAGAGGCGTGGAATCAGAGGCGGGGAATCAGAGGCGGGGAATCTGAAGTGGGGAATCAGAGGTGGGAAATCAGAGGCGGGGAATCAGAGGCGGGGAATCAGAGGCGGGGAATCAGAGGCAGGGAATCAGAGGCGGCCAATCAGATGCAGGGAACCAGAGGCAGGGAATCAGAGGCAGGGAATCTGAGGCGGCGAATATGAGGTGGTGAATCAGTGGCGGGGAACAGGCGGGTAAACAGAGGCGGGGAATCAGAGGCAGGGAATCAGAGGCGGGGAATCAGAGGCAGGGAATCGGATGAAGGGAATCTGATGCAGGGAATCTGAGGCAGGGAATCTGAGGCAGGGAATCTGTGGCAGGGAATCTGATGCGGGTTATCAGAAGGGGGAAATGAGATGTGGGAAACGAGATGCAGAGTAAGAGGCACGGAAATAGAGGCAGGGAAAGAGAGGCAGGGTATCAGATGTTGGTATTCAGAGGCGTGGAATCAGAGGCGGGGAATCAGAGACACAGAAAGAGAGGCGTGGAATCAGAGGTGCGGAATCAGAGCCGGTGAATCTGAGCCGGGAAATCAGAAGCAGAGCAACAGAGGCGTTGAAACATGGGTGCGGAATCGGACGCGGGGAATCAAAGGTGGGGACTCAGAGGCAGGGTATCAGAGGCGGGTAATCAGAGGCGTGGAATCAGAGGCGGGGAATCAGAGACACAGAAAGAGAGGCGTGGAATCAGAGGTGCGGAATCAGAGCCGGTGAATCTGAGCCGGGAAATCAGAAGCAGAGCAACAGAGGCGGTGAAACATGGGTGCGGAATCGGACGCGGGGAATAAGAAGTGGGGACTCAGAGGCAGGGAATCAGAGGCAGGTTATCAGAGGCAGGGAATCAGAGGCGGGGAATAAGAGGCGAGGAATCAGAGGCGGGGAATCAGAGGCGGGGAATCAGAGGCGGGGAGTCAGAGGCGGAGAATCAGAGGCGGGCAATCAGATGCAGGGAATCAGAGGCAGGGAATCAGAGGCAGAGAATCAGAGGCAGGGAATCTGAGGCAGGGACTCAGAGGTGGGGATTCAGAGGCGGGGAATCAGAAGTGGGGAATCAGAGGTGGGGAATCAGAGGCAGGAAATCAGAGGCAGGGAATCAGAGGCGGGCAATCAGAGGTGGGGAATCAGAGGCAGGGAATCAGATGCGGGGAATCAGAGGCGTTGAATCAGAGGCGGGGAATCAGAGGCGGGGAATCAGAGACGGGGAATCAGAAGTGGGGAAGCAGAGGTGGGTTATCAGAGGCAGGGAATCAGAGGAAGGGAATCTGATGCAGGGAATCTGAGGCAGGGAATCGGATGCAGGGAATCTGAGGCAGGGAATCAGTTAAAAGTTATCAGAGGCAGGGTATCAGAGGCGGGGAATCAGAGGCAGGGTATCAGATGCGCATCATCAGAGGCGGGGAATCAGAGGCGGGGAATCAGAGCTGGGGTATCAGAGGCGGGGAAAGATATGTGGGGAAACGTAGGCCAGGAAAGTTGAGCGGAAAGGGAGGCAGGGAATCAGAGGCAGGGAATCAGAAGCAGGGAATCTGAGGCACGGAATCTGAAGTGGGGAATCAGAGGCGAGGAAACAGGCGGGTAAACAGAGGCGGGTAAACATAGACGGGGAATAAGAGGCGGGTAATCAGAGGCGGGGAATCAGAGGTGCGGAATCAGAGGCGTGGATTCAGAGGCGGGGAATCAGAGGCGGGGAATCAGATGCGGGGAATCAGAGGCGGGCAATCAGAGGTGGGTATCTGAGGAGGGGAATCAGAGGCGGGGAATCAGAGGCGGGGAATCAGAGGCGGGGAATCAGAGGCGTGGAATCAGAGGCGGGGAATCAGAGGCGGGGAATCAGAAGTGGGGAATCAGAGGTGGGGAATCAGAGGCGGGAAATCAGATGCAGGGAATCAGAGGCGGGCAATCAGAGGTGGGGAATCAGAGGCGGGGAATCAGATGCGGGGAATCAGAGGCGTTGAATCAGAGGTGGGGAATCAGAGGCGGGGAATCAGAGACGGGGAATCAGAAGTGGGGAAGCAGAGGTGGGGAATCAGATGCAGGGAATCAGAGGCAGGGAATCAGAGGCATGGAATCTGAGGCAGGGAATCTGAGGTGGGGAATCAGAGGCGGGAAAACAGGCGGGTAAACAGAGGCGGGTAAACATAGGCGGGGAATCAGAGGCGGGGAATCAGAGGCGGGGAATCAGAGGCGGGGAATCAGAGGCGGGGAATCAGAGGCGGGGAATCTGAGGTGGGGAATCAGATGCAGGGAATCAGAGGCGGGGAATCAGAGGTGGGGTATCAAAGGCGGGGAATCAGAGGCGGGGAATCAGAGGCGGGGAATCAGAGGCGTGGAATCAGAGGCGGGGAATCAGAGGCGGGGAATCTGAAGTGGGGAATCAGAGGTGGGAAATCAGAGGCGGGGAATCAGAGGCGGGGAATCAGAGGCGGGGAATCAGAGGCAGGGAATCAGAGGCGGCCAATCAGATGCAGGGAACCAGAGGCAGGGAATCAGAGGCAGGGAATCTGAGGCGGCGAATATGAGGTGGTGAATCAGTGGCGGGGAACAGGCGGGTAAACAGAGGCGGGGAATCAGAGGCAGGGAATCAGAGGCGGGGAATCAGAGGCAGGGAATCGGATGAAGGGAATCTGATGCAGGGAATCTGAGGCAGGGAATCTGAGGCAGGGAATCTGTGGCAGGGAATCTGATGCGGGTTATCAGAAGGGGGAAATGAGATGTGGGAAACGAGATGCAGAGTAAGAGGCACGGAAATAGAGGCAGGGAAAGAGAGGCAGGGTATCAGATGTTGGTATTCAGAGGCGTGGAATCAGAGGCGGGGAATCAGAGACACAGAAAGAGAGGCGTGGAATCAGAGGTGCGGAATCAGAGCCGGTGAATCTGAGCCGGGAAATCAGAAGCAGAGCAACAGAGGCGTTGAAACATGGGTGCGGAATCGGACGCGGGGAATCAAAGGTGGGGACTCAGAGGCAGGGTATCAGAGGCGGGTAATCAGAGGCGTGGAATCAGAGGCGGGGAATCAGAGACACAGAAAGAGAGGCGTGGAATCAGAGGTGCGGAATCAGAGCCGGTGAATCTGAGCCGGGAAATCAGAAGCAGAGCAACAGAGGCGGTGAAACATGGGTGCGGAATCGGACGCGGGGAATAAGAAGTGGGGACTCAGAGGCAGGGAATCAGAGGCAGGTTATCAGAGGCAGGGAATCAGAGGCGGGGAATAAGAGGCGAGGAATCAGAGGCGGGGAATCAGAGGCGGGGAATCAGAGGCGGGGAGTCAGAGGCGGAGAATCAGAGGCGGGCAATCAGATGCAGGGAATCAGAGGCAGGGAATCAGAGGCAGAGAATCAGAGGCAGGGAATCTGAGGCAGGGACTCAGAGGTGGGGATTCAGAGGCGGGGAATCAGAGGCAGGGAATCAGATGAAGGGAATCTGATGCAGGGAATCAGAGGTGGGGAATCAGAGGCGGGGAATCAGAGGCGGGGAATCTGAGGCGGGGAATCAGAGGCGGGGAATCAGAAGTGGGGAATCAGAGGTGGGGAATCAGAGGCGGGAAATCAGAGGCAGGGAATCAGAGGCGGGCAATCAGAGGTGGGGAATCAGAGGCGGGGAATCAGATGCGGGGAATCAGAGGCGTTGAATCAGAGGCGGGGAATCAGAGGCAGTGAATCAGAGACGGGGTATCTGAGGAGGGGAATCAGAGGCGGGGAATCAGAGGCGGGGAATCAGAGGCGGGGAATCAGAGGCGTGGAATCAGAGGCGGGGAATCAGAGGCGGGGAATCAGAAGTGGGGAATCAGAAGTGGGGAATCAGAGGCAGGAAATCAGAGGCAGGAAATCAGAGGCGGGCAATCAGAGGTGGGGAATCAGAGGCAGGGAATCAGATGCGGGGAATCAGAGGCGTTGAATCAGAGGCGGGGAATCAGAGGCGGGGAATCAGAGACGGGGAATCAGAAGTGGGGAAGCAGAGGTGGGTTATCAGAGGCAGGGAATCAGATGAAGGGAATCTGATGCAGGGAATCTGAGGCAGGGAATCGGATGCAGGGAATCTGAGGCAGGGAATCAGTTAAAAGTTATCAGAGGCAGGGTATCAGAGGCGGGGAATCAGAGGCGGGGTATCAGATGCGCATCATCAGAGGCGGGGAATCAGAGGCGGGGAATCAGAGCTGGGGTATCAGAGGCGGGGAAAGATATGTGGGGAAACGTAGGCCAGGAAAGTTGAGCGGAAAGGGAGGCAGGGAATCAGAGGCAGGGAATCAGAAGCAGGGAATCTGAGGCAGGGAATCTGAGCTGGGGAATCAGAGGCGGGGAAACAGGCGGGTAAACAGAGGTGGATAAACATAGACGGGGAATAAGAGGCGGGGAATCAGAGGCGGGGAATCAGAGGTGGGGAATCAGAGGCGGGGATTCAGAGGCGGGGAATCAGAGGCGGGGAATCAGAGGCGGGGTATCTGAGGAGGGGAATCAGAGGCGGGGAATCCGAGGCGGGGAATCAGAGGCGGGGAATCAGAGGCGTGGAATCAGAGGCGGGGAATCAGAGGCGGGGAATCAGAAGTGGGGAATCAGAGGTGGGGAATCAGAGGCGGGAAATCAGAGGCAGGGAATCAGAGGCGGGCAATCAGAGGTGGGGAATCAGAGGCGGGGAATCAGATGCGGGGAATCAGAGGCGTTGAATCAGAGGCGGGGAATCAGAGGCAGTGAATCAGAGACGGGGTATCTGAGGAGGGGAATCAGAGGCGGGGAATCAGAGGCGGGGAATCAGAGGCGGGGAATCAGAGGCGTGGAATCAGAGGCGGGGAATCAGAGGCGGGGAATCAGAAGTGGGGAATCAGAGGTGGGGAATCAGAGGCAGGAAATCAGAGGCAGGGAATCAGAGGCGGGCAATCAGAGGTGGGGAATCAGAGGCAGGGAATCAGATGCGGGGAATCAGAGGCGTTGAATCAGAGGCGGGGAATCAGAGGCGGGGAATCAGAGACGGGGAATCAGAAGTGGGGAAGCAGAGGTGGGTTATCAGAGGCAGGGAATCAGATGAAGGGAATCTGATGCAGGGAATCTGAGGCAGGGAATCGGATGCAGGGAATCTGAGGCAGGGAATCAGTTAAAAGTTATCAGAGGCAGGGTATCAGAGGCGGGGAATCAGAGGCAGGGTATCAGATGCGCATCATCAGAGGCGGGGAATCAGAGGCGGGGAATCAGAGCTGGGGTATCAGAGGCGGGGAAAGATATGTGGGGAAACGTAGGCCAGGAAAGTTGAGCGGAAAGGGAGGCAGGGAATCAGAGGCAGGGAATCAGAAGCAGGGAATCTGAGGCACGGAATCTGAAGTGGGGAATCAGAGGCGAGGAAACAGGCGGGTAAACAGAGGCGGGTAAACATAGACGGGGAATAAGAGGCGGGTAATCAGAGGCGGGGAATCAGAGGTGCGGAATCAGAGGCGTGGATTCAGAGGCGGGGAATCAGAGGCGGGGAATCAGATGCGGGGAATCAGAGGCGGGCAATCAGAGGTGGGTATCTGAGGAGGGGAATCAGAGGCGGGGAATCAGAGGCGGGGAATCAGAGGCGGGGAATCAGAGGCGTGGAATCAGAGGCGGGGAATCAGAGGCGGGGAATCAGAAGTGGGGAATCAGAGGTGGGGAATCAGAGGCGGGAAATCAGATGCAGGGAATCAGAGGCGGGCAATCAGAGGTGGGGAATCAGAGGCGGGGAATCAGATGCGGGGAATCAGAGGCGTTGAATCAGAGGTGGGGAATCAGAGGCGGGGAATCAGAGACGGGGAATCAGAAGTGGGGAAGCAGAGGTGGGGAATCAGATGCAGGGAATCAGAGGCAGGGAATCAGAGGCATGGAATCTGAGGCAGGGAATCTGAGGTGGGGAATCAGAGGCGGGAAAACAGGCGGGTAAACAGAGGCGGGTAAACATAGGCGGGGAATCAGAGGCGGGGAATCAGAGGCGGGGAATCAGAGGCGGGGAATCAGAGGCGGGGAATCAGAGGCGGGGAATCTGAGGTGGGGAATCAGATGCAGGGAATCAGAGGCGGGGAATCAGAGGTGGGGTATCAAAGGCGGGGAATCAGAGGCGGGGAATCAGAGGCGGGGAATCAGAGGCGTGGAATCAGAGGCGGGGAATCAGAGGCGGGGAATCTGAAGTGGGGAATCAGAGGTGGGAAATCAGAGGCGGGGAATCAGAGGCGGGGAATCAGAGGCGGGGAATCAGAGGCAGGGAATCAGAGGCGGCCAATCAGATGCAGGGAACCAGAGGCAGGGAATCAGAGGCAGGGAATCTGAGGCGGCGAATATGAGGTGGTGAATCAGTGGCGGGGAACAGGCGGGTAAACAGAGGCGGGGAATCAGAGGCAGGGAATCAGAGGCGGGGAATCAGAGGCAGGGAATCGGATGAAGGGAATCTGATGCAGGGAATCTGAGGCAGGGAATCTGAGGCAGGGAATCTGTGGCAGGGAATCTGATGCGGGTTATCAGAAGGGGGAAATGAGATGTGGGAAACGAGATGCAGAGTAAGAGGCACGGAAATAGAGGCAGGGAAAGAGAGGCAGGGTATCAGATGTTGGTATTCAGAGGCGTGGAATCAGAGGCGGGGAATCAGAGACACAGAAAGAGAGGCGTGGAATCAGAGGTGCGGAATCAGAGCCGGTGAATCTGAGCCGGGAAATCAGAAGCAGAGCAACAGAGGCGTTGAAACATGGGTGCGGAATCGGACGCGGGGAATCAAAGGTGGGGACTCAGAGGCAGGGTATCAGAGGCGGGTAATCAGAGGCGTGGAATCAGAGGCGGGGAATCAGAGACACAGAAAGAGAGGCGTGGAATCAGAGGTGCGGAATCAGAGCCGGTGAATCTGAGCCGGGAAATCAGAAGCAGAGCAACAGAGGCGGTGAAACATGGGTGCGGAATCGGACGCGGGGAATAAGAAGTGGGGACTCAGAGGCAGGGAATCAGAGGCAGGTTATCAGAGGCAGGGAATCAGAGGCGGGGAATAAGAGGCGAGGAATCAGAGGCGGGGAATCAGAGGCGGGGAATCAGAGGCGGGGAGTCAGAGGCGGAGAATCAGAGGCGGGCAATCAGATGCAGGGAATCAGAGGCAGGGAATCAGAGGCAGAGAATCAGAGGCAGGGAATCTGAGGCAGGGACTCAGAGGTGGGGATTCAGAGGCGGGGAATCAGAGGCAGGGAATCAGATGAAGGGAATCTGATGCAGGGAATCAGAGGTGGGGAATCAGAGGCGGGGAATCAGAGGCGGGGAATCTGAGGCGGGGAATCAGAGGCGGGGAATCAGATGCGGGTAATCAGAGGTGGGGAATCAGAGGCGTGGAATCAGAGGCGGGGAATCAGAGGTGGGGAATCAGAAGTGGGGAATCAGAGGTGGGGAATCAGAGGCGGGGAATCAGAGGCGTGGAATCAGAGGCGGGCAATCAGAAGTGGGGAATCAGAGTCGGGGAATCAGAGGCGGGGAATCTGAGGCGGGGAATCAGATGCAGGGAATCAGAGGCGGGGAATCAGAGGCGGGGAATCAGATGCGGGGAATCAGAGGCGGGGAATCAGAGGCGGTGATTTCGAGGCGGGGAATCAGACGCGGGAATCAGAGGCGGGGAATCAGAAGTGGGGAATCAGAGGTGGGGAATCTGAGGCGGGGAATCAGAGGCAGGTAATCAGAGGCGGGCAATCAGATGCAGGGAATCAGAGGCGGGGAATCAGAGGCAGGGAATCTGAGGCAGGGAATCTGAGGCAGGGAATCTGAGGTGGGCAATCAGAGGCGGGAAAACAGGCGGGTAAACAGAGGCGGGTAAACATAGGTGGGGAATCAGAGGCGGGGAATCAGAGGCGGGGAATCAGAGGCGGGGAATCAGAGTCGGGGAATCAGAGGCAGGGAATCTGAGGCAGGGAATCAGATGCAGGGAAACAGAGGCGGGGAATCAGAGGCAGGGTATCTGAGGCAGGGAATCTGTGGCAGGGAATCTGATGCGGGTTATCAGAAGGGGGAAATGAGATATGGGAAACGAGATGCAGAGAAAGAGGCACGGAAATAGAGGGAGGAAAGAGAGGCAGGGTATCAGAGGCGGGTAATCAGTGGCGTGGAATCGGAGGCGGGGAATCAGAGACACAGAAAGAGAGGCGTGGAATCAGAGGTGCGGAATCAGAGCCGGTGAATCTGAGCCGGGAAAACAGAAGCAGAGCAACAGAGGCGGTGAAACATGGGTGCGGAATCGGACTCGGGGAATCAGAGGTGGGGACTCAGAGGCAGGGAATCAGAGGCAGGGAATCAGAGGCAGGTTATCAGAGGCAGGGAATCAGAGGCGGGGAATCATAGGCGGGGAATCAGAGGCGGGGAATCAGAGGCGGGGAATCAGAGGCGGGGAATCAGAGGCGGAGAATCAGAGGCGGGCAATCAGATGCAGGAAATCAGAGGCAGGGTATCAGAGGCAGGGAATCAGATGCAGGGAATCTGAGGCAGGGAATCAGAGGTGGGGAATCAGAGGCGGGGAATCAGAGGCAGGGAATCAGATGAAGGGAATCTGATGCAGGGAATCTGAGGCAGGGAATCTGAGGCAGGGAATCTGTGGCTGGGAATCTGATGCGGGTTATCAGAAGGGGGAAATGAGATGTGGGAAACTAGATGCAGAGAAAGAGGCACGGAAATAGAGGCAGGGAAAGAGAGGCAGGGAATCAGAGGCGGGGAATCAGAGGTGGGGAATCAGAGGCGGGGAATCAGAGGCGGGGAATCAGAGAGGGGAATCAGAGGTGGGGAATCAGAGGCAGGGAATCAGAGGCAGGGAATCAGAGGCGGGCAATCAGATGCGGCGAATCAGAGGCGTGGAATCAGAGGTGGGGAAAGAGATGTGGGGAAACGTAGGCCAGGAAAGTAGCGCGGAAAGGGAGGCGGTGAATCAGAGGCAGGGCATCAGAGGCGGGGAATGAGAGGCGGGGAATCAGAGGCGTGGAATCAGAGGTGGGGAAAGAGATGTGGGGAAACAGGCGGGTAAACAGAAGCGGGTAAACATAGGTGCATAAATAGAGGCGGCGAAAGAGATGGGCGAAACATAGTGGTTGGAACTTGTATGTTGAAAATGAGGTATACAGAACAGATCAAACAGAGTTGTTGAAATTGAGGGAGGGAAAGAGAGGCACGGAAAGAGTGGAGGGGAAAGAGTGCAGGCAAAAGAGAGGAGTAGAGACAGAGGTGGGGATCAGTAGCGGGGAATCAGAGGCAGGGAATGAGAGGAACGGAATCAGATGAAGGGAATCTGATGCAGGGAATCTGAGGAAGGGAATCGGATGCAGGGAATCTGAGGCAGGGAATCAGTAAAAAGTTATCAGAGGCAGGGTATCAGAGGCGGGGAATCAGAGGCGGGGTATCAGATGCGCATCATCAGAGGCGGGGAATCAGAGGCGGGGAATCAGAGGTGGGGTATCAGAGGCGGGGAAAGATATGTGGGGAAACGTAGGCCAGGAAAGTTGAGCGGAAAGGGAGGCAGGGAATCAGAGGCAGGGAATCAGAAGCAGGGAATCTGAGGCAGGGAATCTGAGCTGGGGAATCAGAGGCGGGGAAACAGGCGGGTAAACAGAGGTGGATAAACATAGACGGGGAATAAGAGGCGGGGAATCAGAGGCGGGGAATCAGAGGTGGGGAATCAGAGGCGGGGATTCAGAGGCGGGGAATCAGAGGCGGGGAATCAGAGGCGGGGTATCTGAGGAGGGGAATCAGAGGCGGGGAATCCGAGGCGGGGAATCAGAGGCGGGGAATCAGAGGCGTGGAATCAGAGGCGGGGAATCAGAGGCGGGGAATCAGAAGTGGGGAATCAGAGGTGGGGAATCAGAGGCGGGAAATCAGAGGCAGGGAATCAGAGGCGGGCAATCAGAGGTGGGGAATCAGAGGCGGGGAATCAGATGCGGGGAATCAGAGGCGTTGAATCAGAGGCGGGGAATCAGAGGCAGTGAATCAGAGACGGGGTATCTGAGGAGGGGAATCAGAGGCGGGGAATCAGAGTCGGGGAATCAGAGGCGGGGAATCAGAGGCGTGGAATCAGAGGCGGGGAATCAGAGGCGGGGAATCAGAAGTGGGGAATCAGAGGTGGGGAATCAGAGGCAGGAAATCAGAGGCAGGGAATCAGAAGCGGGCAATCAGAGGTGGGGAATCAGAGGCAGGGAATCAGATGCGGGGAATCAGAGGCGTTGAATCAGAGGCGGGGAATCAGAGGCGGGGAATCAGAGACGGGGAATCAGAAGTGGGGAAGCAGAGGTGGGGAATCAGAGGCAGGGAATCAGATGAAGGGAATCTGATGCAGGGAATCTGAGGCAGGGAATCGGATGCAGGGAATCTGAGGCAGGGAATCAGTTAAAAGTTATCAGAGGCAGGGTATCAGAGGCGGGGAATCAGAGGCGGGGTATCAGATGCGCATCATCAGAGGCGGGGAATCAGAGGCGGGGAATCAGAGCTGGGGTATCAGAGGCGGGGAAAGATATGTGGGGAAACGTAGGCCAGGAAAGTTGAGCGGAAAGGGAGGCAGGGAATCAGAGGCAGGGAATCAGAAGCAGGGAATCTGAGGCAGGGAATCTGAGCTGGGGAATCAGAGGCGGGGAAACAGGCGGGTAAACAGAGGTGGATAAACATAGACGGGGAATAAGAGGCGGGGAATCAGAGGCGGGGAATCAGAGGTGGGGAATCAGAGGCGGGGATTCAGAGGCGGGGAATCAGAGGCGGGGAATCAGAGGCGGGGTATCTGAGGAGGGGAATCAGAGGCGGGGAATCCGAGGCGGGGAATCAGAGGCGGGGAATCAGAGGCGTGGAATCAGAGGCGGGGAATCAGAGGCGGGGAATCAGAAGTGGGGAATCAGAGGTGGGGAATCAGAGGCGGGAAATCAGAGGCAGGGAATCAGAGGCGGGCAATCAGAGGTGGGGAATCAGAGGCGGGGAATCAGATGCGGGGAATCAGAGGCGTTGAATCAGAGGCGGGGAATCAGACGCAGTGAATCAGAGACGGGGTATCTGAGGAGGGGAATCAGAGGCGGGGAATCAGAGTCGGGGAATCAGAGGCGGGGAATCAGAGGCGTGGAATCAGAGGCGGGGAATCAGAGGCGGGGAATCAGAAGTGGGGAATCAGAGGTGGGGAATCAGAGGCAGGAAATCAGAGGCAGGGAATCAGAGGCGGGCAATCAGAGGTGGGGAATCAGAGGCAGGGAATCAGATGCGGGGAATCAGAGGCATTGAATCAGAGGCGGGGAATCAGAGGCGGGGAATCAGAGACGGGGAATCAGAAGTGGGGAAGCAGAGGTGGGGAATCAGAGGCAGGGAATCAGATGAAGGGAATCTGATGCAGGGAATCTGAGGCAGGGAATCGGATGCAGGGAATCTGAGGCAGGGAATCAGTTAAAAGTTATCAGAGGCAGGGTATCAGAGGCGGGGAATCAGAGGCGGGGTATCAGATGCGCATCATCAGAGGCGGGGAATCAGAGGCGGGGAATCAGAGCTGGGGTATCAGAGGCGGGGAAAGATATGTGGGGAAACGTAGGCCAGGAAAGTTGAGCGGAAAGGGAGGCAGGGAATCAGAGGCAGGGAATCAGAAGCAGGGAATCTGAGGCACGGAATCTGAGGTGGGGAATCAGAGGCGAGGAAACAGGCGGGTAAACAGAGGCGGGTAAACATAGACGGGGAATAAGAGGCGGGGAATCAGAGGCGGGGAATCAGAGGTGCGGAATCAGAGGCGTGGATTCAGAGGCGGGGAATCAGAGGCGGGGAATCAGATGCGGGGAATCAGAGGCGGGCAATCAGAGGTGGGGTATCTGAGGAGGGGAATCAGAGGCGGGGAATCAGAGGCGGGGAATCAGAGGCGGGGAATCAGAGGCGTGGAATCAGAGGCGGGGAATCAGAGGCGGGGAATCAGAAGTGGGGAATCAGAGGTGGGGAATCAGAGGCGGGAAATCAGATGCAGGGAATCAGAGGCGGGCAATCAGAGGTGGGGAATCAGAGGCGGGGAAACAGATGCGGGGAATCAGAGGCGTTGAATCAGAGGCGGGGAATCAGAGGCGGGGAATCAGAGACGGGGAATCAGAAGTGGGGAAGCAGAGGTGGGGAATCAGAGGCAGGGAATCAGAGGCAGGGAATCAGATGCATGGAATCTGAGGCAGGGATTCTGAGGTGGGGAATCAGAGGCGGGAAAACAGGCGGGTAAACAGAGGCGGGTAAACATAGGCGGGGAATCAGAGGCGGGGAATCAGAGGCGGGGAATCAGAGGCGGGGAATCAGAGGCGGGGAGTCAGAGGCGGGGAATCAGAGGCGGGGAATCAGAGGCGTGGAATCAGAGGCGGGGAATCAGAGGCGGGGAATCAGAAGTGGGGAATCAGAGGTGGGGAATCAGAGGCGGGAAATCAGAGGCAGGGAATCAGAGGCGGGCAATCAGAGGTGGGGAATCAGAGGCGGGGAATCAGATGCGGGGAATCAGAGGCGTTGAATCAGAGGCGGGGAATCAGAGGCAGTGAATCAGAGACGGGGAATCAGAGGCGGGGAATCAGAGGCGGGGAATCAGAGGCGGGGAATCAGAGGCGTGGAATCAGAGGCGGGGAATCAGAGGCGGGGAATCAGAAGTGGGGAATCAGAGGTGGGGAATCAGAGGCAGGAAATCAGAGGCAGGGAATCAGAGGCGGGCAATCAGAGGTGGGGAATCAGAGGCAGGGAATCAGATGCGGGGAATCAGAGGCGTTGAATCAGAGGCGGGGAATCAGAGGCGGGGAATCAGAGACGGGGAATCAGAAGTGGGGAAGCAGAGGTGGGGAATCAGAGGCAGGGAATCAGATGAAGGGAATCTGATGCAGGGAATCTGAGGCAGGGAATCGGATGCAGGGAATCTGAGGCAGGGAATCAGTTAAAAGTTATCAGAGGCAGGGTATCAGAGGCGGGGAATCAGAGGCGGGGTATCAGATGCGCATCATCAGAGGCGGGGAATCAGAGGCGGGGAATCAGAGCTGGGGTATCAGAGGCGGGGAAAGATATGTGGGGAAACGTAGGCCAGGAACGTTGAGCGGAAAGGGAGGCAGGGAATCAGAGGCAGGGAATCAGAAGCAGGGAATCTGAGGCACGGAATCTGAGGTGGGGAATCAGAGGCGAGGAAACAGGCGGGTAAACAGAGGCGGGTAAACATAGACGGGGAATAAGAGGCGGGGAATCAGAGGCGGGGAATCTGAGGTGCAGAATCAGAGGCGTGGATTCAGAGGCGGGGAATCAGAGGCGGGGAATCAGATGCGGGGAATCAGAGGCGGGCAATCAGAGGTGGGGTATCTGAGGAGGGGAATCAGAGGCGGGGAATCAGAGGCGGGGAATCAGAGGCGGGGAATCAGAGGCGTGGAATCAGAGGCGGGGAATCAGAGGCGGGGAATCAGAAGTGGGGAATCAGAGGTGGGGAATCAGAGGCGGGAAATCAGATGCAGGGAATCAGAGGCGGGCAATCAGAGGTGGGGAATCAGAGGCGGGGAATCAGATGCGGGGAATCAGAGGCGTTGAATCAGAGGTGGGGAATCAGAGGCGGGGAATCAGAGACGGGGAATCAGAAGTGGGGAAGCAGAGGTGGGGATTCAGAGGCAGGGAATCAGAGGCAGGGAATCAGAGGCATGGAATCTGAGGCAGGGAATCTGAGGTGGGGAATCAGAGGCGGGAAAACAGGCGGGTAAACAGAGGCGGGTAAACATAGGCAGGGAATCAGAGGCGGGGAATCAGAGGCAGGGAATCAGAAGCGGGGAATCAGAGGCGGGGAATCAGAGGCGGGGAATCTGAGGTGGGGAATCAGATGCAGGGAATCAGAGGCGGGGAATCAGAGGTGGGGTATCAAAGGCGGGGAATCAGAGGCGGGGAATCAGAGGCGGGGAATCAGAGGCGTGGAATCAGAGGCGGGGAATCAGAGGCGGGGAATCTGAAGTGGGGAATCAGAGGTGGGAAATCAGAGGCGTTGAATCAGAGGCGGGGAATCAGAGGCGGGGAATCAGAGGCAGGGAATCAGAGGCGGCCAATCAGATGCAGGGAATCAGAGGCAGGGAATCAGAGGCAGGGAATCTGAGGCGGCGAATATGAGGTGGTGAATCAGTGGCGGGGAACAGGCGGGTAAACACAGGCGGGGAATCAGAGGCAGGGAATCAGAGGCGGGGAATCAGAGGCAGGGAATCGGATGAAGGGAATCTGATGCAGGGAATCTGAGGCAGGGAATCTGAGGCAGGGAATCTGTGGCAGGGAATCTGATGCGGGTTATCAGAAGGGGGAAATGAGATGTGGGAAACGAGATGCAGAGTAAGAGGCACGGAAATAGAGGCAGGGAAAGAGAGGCAGGGTATCAGATGTTGGTATTCAGAGGCGTGGAATCAGAGGCGGGGAATCAGAGACACAGAAAGAGAGGCGTGGAATCAGAGGTGCGGAATCAGAGCCGGTGAATCTGAGCCGGGAAATCAGAAGCAGAGCAACAGAGGCATTGAAACATGGGTGCGGAATCGGACGCGGGGAATCAAAGGTGGGGACTCAGAGGCAGGGTATCAGAGGCGGGTAATCAGAGGCGTGGAATCAGAGGCGGGGAATCAGAGACACAGAAAGAGAGGCGTGGAATCAGAGGTGCGGAATCAGAGCCGGTGAATCTGAGCCGGGAAATCAGAAGCAGAGCAACAGAGGCGGTGAAACATGGGTGCGGAATCGGACGCGGGGAATAAGAAGTGGGGATCAGAGGCAGGGAATCAGAGGCAGGTTATCAGAGGCAGGGAATCAGAGGCGGGGAATAAGAGGCGAGGAATCAGAGGCGGGGAATCAGAGGCGGGGAATCAGAGGCGGGGAGTCAGAGGCGGAGAATCAGAGGCGGGCAATCAGATGAAGGGAATCAGAGGCAGGGAATCAGAGGCAGAGAATCAGAGGCAGGGAATCTGAGGCAGGGACTCAGAGGTGGGGATTCAGAGGCGGGGAATCAGAGGCAGGGAATAAGATGAAGGGAATCTGATGCAGGGAATCAGAGGTGGGGAATCAGAGGCGGGGAATCAGAGGCGGGGAATCTGAGGCGGGGAATCAGAGGCGGGGAATCAGATGCGGGGAATCAGAGGTGGGGAATCAGAGGCGTGGAATCAGAGGTGGGGAATCAGAGGTGGGGAATCAGAAGTGGGGAATCAGAGGTGGGGAATCAGAGGCGGGGAATCGGAGGCGTGGAATCAGAGGCGGGCAATCAGAAGTGGGGAATCAGAGTCGGGGAATCAGAGGCGGGGAATCTGAGGCGGGGAATCAGATGCAGGGAATCAGAGGCGGGGAATCAGAGGTGGGGAATCAGAGGCGGGGAATCAGAGGCGGGGAATCAGAGGCGGTGATTTCGAGGCGGGGAATCAGACGCGGGAATCAGAGGCGGGGAATCAGAAGTGGGGAATCAGAGGCAGGGAATCTGAGGTGGGCAATCAGAGGCGGGAAAACAGGCGGGTAAACAGAGGCGGGTAAACATAGGTGGGGAATCAGAGGCGGGGAATCAGAGGCGGGGAATCAGAGGCTGGGAATCAGAGTCGGGGAATCAGAGGCAGGGAATCTGAGGCAGGGAATCAGATGCAGGGAAACAGAATCGGGGAATCAGAGGCGGGGTATCAGAGGCGGGGAATCAGAGGCGCGGAATCAGATGCGGGGAATCAGAGGCGTGGAATCAGAGACAGGGAATCAGAGGCGGGGCATCAGAAGTGGGGAATCAGAGGTGGTGGATCAGAGGCGGGGAATGAGAGGCGGGGAATCAGAGGCGTGGAATCAGAGGTGGGGAAAGAGATGTGGGGAAACAGGCGGGTAAACAGAAGCGGGTAAACATAGGTGCATAAATAGAGGCAGCGAAAGAGATGGGCGAAACATAGTGGTTGGAACTTGTATGTTGAAAATGAGGTACACAGAACAGATCAAACAGAGTTGTTGAAATTGAGGGAGGGAAAGAGAGGCACGGAAAGAGTGGAGGGGAAAGAGTGCAGGCAAAAGAGAGGCGTAGAGACAGAGGTGGGGATCAGTAGCGGGGAATCAGAGGCGGGGAATGAGAGGCAGGGAATCAGATGAAGGGAATCTGATGCAGGGAATCTTAGGAAGGGAATCGGATGCAGGGAATCTGAGGCAGGGAATCAGTAAAAAGTTATCAGAGGCAGGGTATCAGAGGCGGGGAATCAGAGGCGGGGTATCAGATGTGCATCATCAGAGGCGGGGAATCAGAGGCGGGGAATCAGAGGCGTGGAATCAGAGGCGGGGAATCAGAGGCGGGGAATCAGAGGCGTGGAATCAGAGGCGGGGAATCAGAGGCGGGGAATCAGAAGTGGGGAATCAGAGGTGGGGAATCAGAGGCAGGGAATCTGAGGCAGGGAATCTGTGGCTGGGAATCTGATGCGGGTTATCAGAAGGGGGAAATGAGATGTGGGAAACTAGATGCAGAGAAAGAGGCACGGAAATAGAGGCAGGGAAAGAGAGGCAGGGAATCAGAGGCGGGGAATCAGAGGTGGGGAATCAGAGGCGGGGAATCAGAGGCGGGGAATCAGAGAGGGGAATCAGAGGTGGGGAATCAGAGGCAGGGAATCAGAGGCAGGGAATCAGAGGCGGGCAATCAGATGCGGCGAATCAGAGGCGTGGAATCAGAGGTGGGGAAAGAGATGTGGGGAAACGTAGGCCAGGAAAGTAGCGCGGAAAGGGAGGCGGTGAATCAGAGGCAGGGAATCAGAGGCGGGGAATGAGAGGCGGGGAATCAGAGGCGTGGAATCAGAGGTGGGGAAAGAGATGTGGGGAAACAGGCGGGTAAACAGAAGCGGGTAAACATAGGTGCATAAATAGAGGCGGCGAAAGAGATGGGCGAAACATAGTGGTTGGAACTTGTATGTTGAAAATGAGGTATACAGAACAGATCAAACAGAGTTGTTGAAATTGAGGGAGGGAAAGAGAGGCACGGAAAGAGTGGAGGGGAAAGAGTGCAGGCAAAAGAGAGGAGTAGAGACAGAGGTGGGGATCAGTAGCGGGGAATCAGAGGCGGGGAATGAGAGGCAGGGAATCAGATGAAGGGAATCTGATGCAGGGAATCTGAGGAAGGGAATCGGATGCAGGGAATCTGAGGCAGGGAATCAGTAAAAAGTTATCAGAGGCAGGGTATCAGAGGCGGGGAATCAGAGGCGGGGTATCAGATGCGCATCATCAGAGGCGGGGAATCAGAGGCGGGGAATCAGAGGTGGGGTATCAGAGGCGGGGAAAGATATGTGGGGAAACGTAGGCCAGGAAAGTTGAGCGGAAAGGGAGGCAGGGAATCAGAGGCAGGGAATCAGAAGCAGGGAATCTGAGGCAGGGAATCTGAGCTGGGGAATCAGAGGCGGGGAAACAGGCGGGTAAACAGAGGTGGATAAACATAGACGGGGAATAAGAGGCGGGGAATCAGAGGCGGGGAATCAGAGGTGGGGAATCAGAGGCGGGGATTCAGAGGCGGGGAATCAGAGGCGGGGAATCAGAGGCGGGGTATCTGAGGAGGGGAATCAGAGGCGGGGAATCCGAGGCGGGGAATCAGAGGCGGGGAATCAGAGGCGTGGAATCAGAGGCGGGGAATCAGAGGCGGGGAATCAGAAGTGGGGAATCAGAGGTGGGGAATCAGAGGCGGGAAATCAGAGGCAGGGAATCAGAGGCGGGCAATCAGAGGTGGGGAATCAGAGGCGGGGAATCAGATGCGGGGAATCAGAGGCGTTGAATCAGAGGCGGGGAATCAGAGGCAGTGAATCAGAGACGGGGTATCTGAGGAGGGGAATCAGAGGCGGGGAATCAGAGTCGGGGAATCAGAGGCGGGGAATCAGAGGCGTGGAATCAGAGGCGGGGAATCAGAGGCGGGGAATCAGAAGTGGGGAATCAGAGGTGGGGAATCAGAGGCAGGAAATCAGAGGCAGGGAATCAGAGGCGGGCAATCAGAGGTGGGGAATCAGAGGCAGGGAATCAGATGCGGGGAATCAGAGGCGTTGAATCAGAGGCGGGGAATCAGAGGCGGGGAATCAGAGACGGGGAATCAGAAGTGGGGAAGCAGAGGTGGGGAATCAGAGGCAGGGAATCAGATGAAGGGAATCTGATGCAGGGAATCTGAGGCAGGGAATCGGATGCAGGGAATCTGAGGCAGGGAATCAGTTAAAAGTTATCAGAGGCAGGGTATCAGAGGCGGGGAATCAGAGGCGGGGTATCAGATGCGCATCATCAGAGGCGGGGAATCAGAGGCGGGGAATCAGAGCTGGGGTATCAGAGGCGGGGAAAGATATGTGGGGAAACGTAGGCCAGGAAAGTTGAGCAGAAAGGGAGGCAGGGAATCAGAGGCAGGGAATCAGAAGCAGGGAATCTGAGGCACGGAATCTGAGGTGGGGAATCAGAGGCGAGGAAACAGGCGGGTAAACAGAGGCGGGTAAACATAGACGGGGAATAAGAGGCGGGGAATCAGAGGCGGGGAATCAGAGGTGCGGAATCAGAGGCGTGGATTCAGAGGCGGGGAATCAGAGGCGGGGAATCAGATGCGGGGAATCAGAGGCGGGCAATCAGAGGTGGGGTATCTGAGGAGGGGAATCAGAGGCGGGGAATCAGAGGCGGGGAATCAGAGGCGGGGAATCAGAGGCGTGGAATCAGAGGCGGGGAATCAGAGGCGGGGAATCAGAAGTGGGGAATCAGAGGTGGGGAATCAGAGGCGGGAAATCAGATGCAGGGAATCAGAGGCGGGCAATCAGAGGTGGGGAATCAGAGGCGGGGAATCAGATGCGGGGAATCAGAGGCGTTGAATCAGAGGCGGGGAATCAGAGGCGGGGAATCAGAGACGGGGAATCAGAAGTGGGGAAGCAGAGGTGGGGAATCAGAGGCAGGGAATCAGAGGCAGGGAATCAGATGCATGGAATCTGAGGCAGGGATTCTGAGGTGGGGAATCAGAGGCGGGAAAACAGGCGGGTAAACAGAGGCGGGTAAACATAGGCGGGGAATCAGAGGCGGGGAATCAGAGGCGGGGAATCAGAGGCGGGGAATCAGAGGCGGGGAGTCAGAGGCGGGGAATCAGAGGCGGGGAATCAGAGGCGTGGAATCAGAGGCGGGGAATCAGAGGCGGGGAATCAGAAGTGGGGAATCAGAGGTGGGGAATCAGAGGCGGGAAATCAGAGGCAGGGAATCAGAGGCGGGCAATCAGAGGTGGGGAATCAGAGGCGGGGAATCAGATGCGGGGAATCAGAGGCGTTGAATCAGAGGCGGGGAATCAGAGGCAGTGAATCAGAGACGGGGAATCAGAGGCGGGGAATCAGAGGCGGGGAATCAGAGGCGGGGAATCAGAGGCGTGGAATCAGAGGCGGGGAATCAGAGGCGGGGAATCAGAAGTGGGGAATCAGAGGTGGGGAATCAGAGGCAGGAAATCAGAGGCAGGGAATCAGAGGCGGGCAATCAGAGGTGGGGAATCAGAGGCAGGGAATCAGATGCGGGGAATCAGAGGCGTTGAATCAGAGGCGGGGAATCAGAGGCGGGGAATCAGAGACGGGGAATCAGAAGTGGGGAAGCAGAGGTGGGGAATCAGAGGCAGGGAATCAGATGAAGGGAATCTGATGCAGGGAATCTGAGGCAGGGAATCGGATGCAGGGAATCTGAGGCAGGGAATCAGTTAAAAGTTATCAGAGGCAGGGTATCAGAGGCGGGGAATCAGAGGCGGGGAATCAGAGGCGTGGAATCAGAGGCGGGGAATCAGAGGCGGGGAATCAGAAGTGGGGAATCAGAGGTGGGGAATCAGAGGCGGGAAATCAGATGCAGGGAATCAGAGGCGGGCAATCAGAGGTGGGGAATCAGAGGCGGGGAATCAGATGCGGGGAATCAGAGGCGTTGAATCAGAGGCGGGGAATCAGAGGCGGGGAATCAGAGACGGGGAATCAGAAGTGGGGAAGCAGAGGTGGGGAATCAGAGGCAGGGAATCAGAGGCAGGGAATCAGATGCATGGAATCTGAGGCAGGGATTCTGAGGTGGGGAATCAGAGGCGGGAAAACAGGCGGGTAAACAGAGGCGGGTAAACATAGGCGGGTAATCAGAGGCGGGGAATCAGAGGCGGGGAATCAGAGGCGGGGAATCAGAGGCGGGGAGTCAGAGGCGGGGAATCAGAGGCGGGGAATCAGAGGCGTGGAATCAGAGGCGGGGAATCAGAGGCGGGGAATCAGAAGTGGGGAATCAGAGGTGGGGAATCAGAGGCGGGAAATCAGAGGCAGGGAATCAGAGGCGGGCAATCAGAGGTGGGGAATCAGAGGCGGGGAATCAGATGCGGGGAATCAGAGGCGTTGAATCAGAGGCGGGGAATCAGAGGCAGTGAATCAGAGACGGGGAATCAGAGGCGGGGAATCAGAGGCGGGGAATCAGAGGCGGGGAATCAGAGGCGTGGAATCAGAGGCGGGGAATCAGAGGCGGGGAATCAGAAGTGGGGAATCAGAGGTGGGGAATCAGAGGCAGGAAATCAGAGGCAGGGAATCAGAGGCGGGCAATCAGAGGTGGGGAATCAGAGGCAGGGAATCAGATGCGGGGAATCAGAGGCGTTGAATCAGAGGCGGGGAATCAGAGGCGGGGAATCAGAGACGGGGAATCAGAAGTGGGGAAGCAGAGGTGGGGAATCAGAGGCAGGGAATCAGATGAAGGGAATCTGATGCAGGGAATCTGAGGCAGGGAATCGGATGCAGGGAATCTGAGGCAGGGAATCAGTTAAAAGTTATCAGAGGCAGGGTATCAGAGGCGGGGAATCAGAGGCGGGGTATCAGATGCGCATCATCAGAGGCGGGGAATCAGAGGCGGGGAATCAGAGCTGGGGTATCAGAGGCGGGGAAAGATATGTGGGGAAACGTAGGCCAGGAACGTTGAGCGGAAAGGGAGGCAGGGAATCAGAGGCAGGGAATCAGAAGCAGGGAATCTGAGGCACGGAATCTGAGGTGGGGAATCAGAGGCGAGGAAACAGGCGGGTAAACAGAGGCGGGTAAACATAGACGGGGAATAAGAGGCGGGGAATCAGAGGCGGGGAATCAGATGCGGGGAATCAGAGGCGGGCAATCAGAGGTGGGGTATCTGAGGAGGGGAATCAGAGGCGGGGAATCAGAGGCGGGGAATCAGAGGCGGGGAATCAGAGGCGTGGAATCAGAGGCGGGGAATCAGAGGCGGGGAATCAGAAGTGGGGAATCAGAGGTGGGGAATCAGAGGCGGGAAATCAGATGCAGGGAATCAGAGGCGGGCAATCAGAGGTGGGGAATCAGAGGCGGGGAATCAGATGCGGGGAATCAGAGGCGTTGAATCAGAGGTGGGGAATCAGAGGCGGGGAATCAGAGACGGGGAATCAGAAGTGGGGAAGCAGAGGTGGGGATTCAGAGGCAGGGAATCAGAGGCAGGGAATCAGAGGCATGGAATCTGAGGCAGGGAATCTGAGGTGGGGAATCAGAGGCGGGAAAACAGGCGGGTAAACAGAGGCGGGTAAACATAGGCAGGGAATCAGAGGCGGGGAATCAGAGGCAGGGAATCAGAAGCGGGGAATCAGAGGCGGGGAATCAGAGGCGGGGAATCAGAAGTGGGGAATCAGAGGTGGGGAATCAGAGGCGGGAAATCAGATGCAGGGAATCAGAGGCGGGCAATCAGAGGTGGGGAATCAGAGGCGGGGAATCAGATGCGGGGAATCAGAGGCGTTGAATCAGAGGTGGGGAATCAGAGGCGGGGAATCAGAGACGGGGAATCAGAAGTGGGGAAGCAGAGGTGGGGAATCAGATGCAGGGAATCAGAGGCAGGGAATCAGAGGCATGGAATCTGAGGCAGGGAATCTGAGGTGGGGAATCAGAGGCGGGAAAACAGGCGGGTAAACAGGGGCGGGTAAACATAGGCGGGGAATCAGAGGCGGGGAATCAGAGGCGGGGAATCAGAGGCGGGGAATCAGAGGCGGGGAATCAGAGGCGGGGAATCTGAGGTGGGGAATCAGATGCAGGGAATCAGAGGCGGGGAATCAGAGGTGGGGTATCAAAGGCGGGGAATCAGAGGCGGGGAATCAGAGGCGGGGAATCAGAGGCGTGGAATCAGAGGCGGGGAATCAGAGGCGGGGAATCTGAAGTGGGGAATCAGAGGTGGGAAATCAGAGGCGGGGAATCAGAGGCGGGGAATCAGAGGCGGGGAATCAGAGGCAGGGAATCAGAGGCGGCCAATCAGATGCAGGGAACCAGAGGCAGGGAATCAGAGGCAGGGAATCTGAGGCGGCGAATATGAGGTGGTGAATCAGTGGCGGGGAACAGGCGGGTAAACAGAGGCGGGGAATCAGAGGCAGGGAATCAGAGGCGGGGAATCAGAGGCAGGGAATCGGATGAAGGGAATCTGATGCAGGGAATCTGAGGCAGGGAATCTGAGGCAGGGAATCTGTGGCAGGGAATCTGATGCGGGTTATCAGAAGGGGGAAATGAGATGTGGGAAACGAGATGCAGAGTAAGAGGCACGGAAATAGAGGCAGGGAAAGAGAGGCAGGGTATCAGATGTTGGTATTCAGAGGCGTGGAATCAGAGGCGGGGAATCAGAGACACAGAAAGAGAGGCGTGGAATCAGAGGTGCGGAATCAGAGCCGGTGAATCTGAGCCGGGAAATCAGAAGCAGAGCAACAGAGGCGTTGAAACATGGGTGCGGAATCGGACGCGGGGAATCAAAGGTGGGGACTCAGAGGCAGGGTATCAGAGGCGGGTAATCAGAGGCGTGGAATCAGAGGCGGGGAATCAGAGACACAGAAAGAGAGGCGTGGAATCAGAGGTGCGGAATCAGAGCCGGTGAATCTGAGCCGGGAAATCAGAAGCAGAGCAACAGAGGCGGTGAAACATGGGTGCGGAATCGGACGCGGGGAATAAGAAGTGGGGACTCAGAGGCAGGGAATCAGAGGCAGGTTATCAGAGGCAGGGAATCAGAGGCGGGGAATAAGAGGCGAGGAATCAGAGGCGGGGAATCAGAGGCGGGGAATCAGAGGCGGGGAGTCAGAGGCGGAGAATCAGAGGCGGGCAATCAGATGCAGGGAATCAGAGGCAGGGAATCAGAGGCAGAGAATCAGAGGCAGGGAATCTGAGGCAGGGACTCAGAGGTGGGGATTCAGAGGCGGGGAATCAGAGGCAGGGAATCAGATGAAGGGAATCTGATGCAGGGAATCAGAGGTGGGGAATCAGAGGCGGGGAATCAGAGGCGGGGAATCTGAGGCGGGGAATCAGAGGCGGGGAATCAGATGCGGGTAATCAGAGGTGGGGAATCAGAGGCGTGGAATCAGAGGCGGGGAATCAGAGGTGGGGAATCAGAAGTGGGGAATCAGAGGTGGGGAATCAGAGGCGGGGAATCAGAGGCGTGGAATCAGAGGCGGGCAATCAGAAGTGGGGAATCAGAGTCGGGGAATCAGAGGCGGGGAATCTGAGGCGGGGAATCAGATGCAGGGAATCAGAGGCGGGGAATCAGAGGCGGGGAATCAGATGCGGGGAATCAGAGGCGGGGAATCAGAGGCGGTGATTTCGAGGCGGGGAATCAGACGCGGGAATCAGAGGCGGGGAATCAGAAGTGGGGAATCAGAGGTGGGGAATCTGAGGCGGGGAATCAGAGGCAGGTAATCAGAGGCGGGCAATCAGATGCAGGGAATCAGAGGCGGGGAATCAGAGGCAGGGAATCTGAGGCAGGGAATCTGAGGCAGGGAATCTGAGGTGGGCAATCAGAGGCGGGAAAACAGGCGGGTAAACAGAGGCGGGTAAACATAGGTGGGGAATCAGAGGCGGGGAATCAGAGGCGGGGAATCAGAGGCGGGGAATCAGAGTCGGGGAATCAGAGGCAGGGAATCTGAGGCAGGGAATCAGATGCAGGGAAACAGAGGCGGGGAATCAGAGGCAGGGTATCTGAGGCAGGGAATCTGTGGCAGGGAATCTGATGCGGGTTATCAGAAGGGGGAAATGAGATATGGGAAACGAGATGCAGAGAAAGAGGCACGGAAATAGAGGGAGGAAAGAGAGGCAGGGTATCAGAGGCGGGTAATCAGTGGCGTGGAATCGGAGGCTGGGAATCAGAGACACAGAAAGAGAGGCGTGGAATCAGAGGTGCGGAATCAGAGCCGGTGAATCTGAGCCGGGAAAACAGAAGCAGAGCAACAGAGGCGGTGAAACATGGGTGCGGAATCGGACTCGGGGAATCAGAGGTGGGGACTCAGAGGCAGGGAATCAGAGGCATGGAATCAGAGGCAGGTTATCAGAGGCAGGGAATCAGAGGCGGGGAATCATAGGCGGGGAATCAGAGGCGGGGAATCAGAGGCGTGGAATCAGAGGCGGGGAATCAGAGGCGGAGAATCAGAGGCGGGCAATCAGATGCAGGAAATCAGAGGCAGGGTATCAGAGGCAGGGAATCAGATGCAGGGAATCTGAGGCAGGGAATCAGAGGTGGGGAATCAGAGGCGGGGAATCAGAGGCAGGGAATCAGATGAAGGGAATCTGATGCAGGGAATCTGAGGCAGGGAATCTGAGGCAGGGAATCTGTGGCTGGGAATCTGATGCGGGTTATCAGAAGGGGGAAATGAGATGTGGGAAACTAGATGCAGAGAAAGAGGCACGGAAATAGAGGCAGGGAAAGAGAGGCAGGGAATCAGAGGCGGGGAATCAGAGGTGGGGAATCAGAGGCGGGGAATCAGAGGCGGGGAATCAGAGAGGGGAATCAGAGGTGGGGAATCAGAGGCAGGGAATCAGAGGCAGGGAATCAGAGGCGGGCAATCAGATGCGGCGAATCAGAGGCGTGGAATCAGAGGTGGGGAAAGAGATGTGGGGAAACGTAGGCCAGGAAAGTAGCGCGGAAAGGGAGGCGGTGAATCAGAGGCAGGGAATCAGAGGCGGGGAATGAGAGGCGGGGAATCAGAGGCGTGGAATCAGAGGTGGGGAAAGAGATGTGGGGAAACAGGCGGGTAAACAGAAGCGGGTAAACATAGGTGCATAAATAGAGGCGGCGAAAGAGATGGGCGAAACATAGTGGTTGGAACTTGTATGTTGAAAATGAGGTATACAGAACAGATCAAACAGAGTTGTTGAAATTGAGGGAGGGAAAGAGAGGCACGGAAAGAGTGGAGGGGAAAGAGTGCAGGCAAAAGAGAGGAGTAGAGACAGAGGTGGGGATCAGTAGCGGGGAATCAGAGGCAGGGAATGAGAGGAACGGAATCAGATGAAGGGAATCTGATGCAGGGAATCTGAGGAAGGGAATCGGATGCAGGGAATCTGAGGCAGGGAATCAGTAAAAAGTTATCAGAGGCAGGGTATCAGAGGCGGGGAATCAGAGGCGGGGTATCAGATGCGCATCATCAGAGGCGGGGAATCAGAGGCGGGGAATCAGAGGTGGGGTATCAGAGGCGGGGAAAGATATGTGGGGAAACGTAGGCCAGGAAAGTTGAGCGGAAAGGGAGGCAGGGAATCAGAGGCAGGGAATCAGAAGCAGGGAATCTGAGGCAGGGAATCTGAGCTGGGGAATCAGAGGCGGGGAAACAGGCGGGTAAACAGAGGTGGATAAACATAGACGGGGAATAAGAGGCGGGGAATCAGAGGCGGGGAATCAGAGGTGGGGAATCAGAGGCGGGGATTCAGAGGCGGGGAATCAGAGGCGGGGAATCAGAGGCGGGGTATCTGAGGAGGGGAATCAGAGGCGGGGAATCCGAGGCGGGGAATCAGAGGCGGGGAATCAGAGGCGTGGAATCAGAGGCGGGGAATCAGAGGCGGGGAATCAGAAGTGGGGAATCAGAGGTGGGGAATCAGAGGCGGGAAATCAGAGGCAGGGAATCAGAGGCGGGCAATCAGAGGTGGGGAATCAGAGGCGGGGAATCAGATGCGGGGAATCAGAGGCGTTGAATCAGAGGCGGGGAATCAGAGGCAGTGAATCAGAGACGGGGTATCTGAGGAGGGGAATCAGAGGCGGGGAATCAGAGTCGGGGAATCAGAGGCGGGGAATCAGAGGCGTGGAATCAGAGGCGGGGAATCAGAGGCGGGGAATCAGAAGTGGGGAATCAGAGGTGGGGAATCAGAGGCAGGAAATCAGAGGCAGGGAATCAGAAGCGGGCAATCAGAGGTGGGGAATCAGAGGCAGGGAATCAGATGCGGGGAATCAGAGGCGTTGAATCAGAGGCGGGGAATCAGAGGCGGGGAATCAGAGACGGGGAATCAGAAGTGGGGAAGCAGAGGTGGGGAATCAGAGGCAGGGAATCAGATGAAGGGAATCTGATGCAGGGAATCTGAGGCAGGGAATCGGATGCAGGGAATCTGAGGCAGGGAATCAGTTAAAAGTTATCAGAGGCAGGGTATCAGAGGCGGGGAATCAGAGGCGGGGTATCAGATGCGCATCATCAGAGGCGGGGAATCAGAGGCGGGGAATCAGAGCTGGGGTATCAGAGGCGGGGAAAGATATGTGGGGAAACGTAGGCCAGGAAAGTTGAGCGGAAAGGGAGGCAGGGAATCAGAGGCAGGGAATCAGAAGCAGGGAATCTGAGGCAGGGAATCTGAGCTGGGGAATCAGAGGCGGGGAAACAGGCGGGTAAACAGAGGTGGATAAACATAGACGGGGAATAAGAGGCGGGGAATCAGAGGCGGGGAATCAGAGGTGGGGAATCAGAGGCGGGGATTCAGAGGCGGGGAATCAGAGGCGGGGAATCAGAGGCGGGGTATCTGAGGAGGGGAATCAGAGGCGGGGAATCCGAGGCGGGGAATCAGAGGCGGGGAATCAGAGGCGTGGAATCAGAGGCGGGGAATCAGAGGCGGGGAATCAGAAGTGGGGAATCAGAGGTGGGGAATCAGAGGCGGGAAATCAGAGGCAGGGAATCAGAGGCGGGCAATCAGAGGTGGGGAATCAGAGGCGGGGAATCAGATGCGGGGAATCAGAGGCGTTGAATCAGAGGCGGGGAATCAGACGCAGTGAATCAGAGACGGGGTATCTGAGGAGGGGAATCAGAGGCGGGGAATCAGAGTCGGGGAATCAGAGGCGGGGAATCAGAGGCGTGGAATCAGAGGCGGGGAATCAGAGGCGGGGAATCAGAAGTGGGGAATCAGAGGTGGGGAATCAGAGGCAGGAAATCAGAGGCAGGGAATCAGAGGCGGGCAATCAGAGGTGGGGAATCAGAGGCAGGGAATCAGATGCGGGGAATCAGAGGCATTGAATCAGAGGCGGGGAATCAGAGGCGGGGAATCAGAGACGGGGAATCAGAAGTGGGGAAGCAGAGGTGGGGAATCAGAGGCAGGGAATCAGATGAAGGGAATCTGATGCAGGGAATCTGAGGCAGGGAATCGGATGCAGGGAATCTGAGGCAGGGAATCAGTTAAAAGTTATCAGAGGCAGGGTATCAGAGGCGGGGAATCAGAGGCGGGGTATCAGATGCGCATCATCAGAGGCGGGGAATCAGAGGCGGGGAATCAGAGCTGGGGTATCAGAGGCGGGGAAAGATATGTGGGGAAACGTAGGCCAGGAAAGTTGAGCGGAAAGGGAGGCAGGGAATCAGAGGCAGGGAATCAGAAGCAGGGAATCTGAGGCACGGAATCTGAGGTGGGGAATCAGAGGCGAGGAAACAGGCGGGTAAACAGAGGCGGGTAAACATAGACGGGGAATAAGAGGCGGGGAATCAGAGGCGGGGAATCAGAGGTGCGGAATCAGAGGCGTGGATTCAGAGGCGGGGAATCAGAGGCGGGGAATCAGATGCGGGGAATCAGAGGCGGGCAATCAGAGGTGGGGTATCTGAGGAGGGGAATCAGAGGCGGGGAATCAGAGGCGGGGAATCAGAGGCGGGGAATCAGAGGCGTGGAATCAGAGGCGGGGAATCAGAGGCGGGGAATCAGAAGTGGGGAATCAGAGGTGGGGAATCAGAGGCGGGAAATCAGATGCAGGGAATCAGAGGCGGGCAATCAGAGGTGGGGAATCAGAGGCGGGGAAACAGATGCGGGGAATCAGAGGCGTTGAATCAGAGGCGGGGAATCAGAGGCGGGGAATCAGAGACGGGGAATCAGAAGTGGGGAAGCAGAGGTGGGGAATCAGAGGCAGGGAATCAGAGGCAGGGAATCAGATGCATGGAATCTGAGGCAGGGATTCTGAGGTGGGGAATCAGAGGCGGGAAAACAGGCGGGTAAACAGAGGCGGGTAAACATAGGCGGGGAATCAGAGGCGGGGAATCAGAGGCGGGGAATCAGAGGCGGGGAATCAGAGGCGGGGAGTCAGAGGCGGGGAATCAGAGGCGGGGAATCAGAGGCGTGGAATCAGAGGCGGGGAATCAGAGGCGGGGAATCAGAAGTGGGGAATCAGAGGTGGGGAATCAGAGGCGGGAAATCAGAGGCAGGGAATCAGAGGCGGGCAATCAGAGGTGGGGAATCAGAGGCGGGGAATCAGATGCGGGGAATCAGAGGCGTTGAATCAGAGGCGGGGAATCAGAGGCAGTGAATCAGAGACGGGGAATCAGAGGCGGGGAATCAGAGGCGGGGAATCAGAGGCGGGGAATCAGAGGCGTGGAATCAGAGGCGGGGAATCAGAGGCGGGGAATCAGAAGTGGGGAATCAGAGGTGGGGAATCAGAGGCAGGAAATCAGAGGCAGGGAATCAGAGGCGGGCAATCAGAGGTGGGGAATCAGAGGCAGGGAATCAGATGCGGGGAATCAGAGGCGTTGAATCAGAGGCGGGGAATCAGAGGCGGGGAATCAGAGACGGGGAATCAGAAGTGGGGAAGCAGAGGTGGGGAATCAGAGGCAGGGAATCAGATGAAGGGAATCTGATGCAGGGAATCTGAGGCAGGGAATCGGATGCAGGGAATCTGAGGCAGGGAATCAGTTAAAAGTTATCAGAGGCAGGGTATCAGAGGCGGGGAATCAGAGGCGGGGTATCAGATGCGCATCATCAGAGGCGGGGAATCAGAGGCGGGGAATCAGAGCTGGGGTATCAGAGGCGGGGAAAGATATGTGGGGAAACGTAGGCCAGGAACGTTGAGCGGAAAGGGAGGCAGGGAATCAGAGGCAGGGAATCAGAAGCAGGGAATCTGAGGCACGGAATCTGAGGTGGGGAATCAGAGGCGAGGAAACAGGCGGGTAAACAGAGGCGGGTAAACATAGACGGGGAATAAGAGGCGGGGAATCAGAGGCGGGGAATCTGAGGTGCAGAATCAGAGGCGTGGATTCAGAGGCGGGGAATCAGAGGCGGGGAATCAGATGCGGGGAATCAGAGGCGGGCAATCAGAGGTGGGGTATCTGAGGAGGGGAATCAGAGGCGGGGAATCAGAGGCGGGGAATCAGAGGCGGGGAATCAGAGGCGTGGAATCAGAGGCGGGGAATCAGAGGCGGGGAATCAGAAGTGGGGAATCAGAGGTGGGGAATCAGAGGCGGGAAATCAGATGCAGGGAATCAGAGGCGGGCAATCAGAGGTGGGGAATCAGAGGCGGGGAATCAGATGCGGGGAATCAGAGGCGTTGAATCAGAGGTGGGGAATCAGAGGCGGGGAATCAGAGACGGGGAATCAGAAGTGGGGAAGCAGAGGTGGGGATTCAGAGGCAGGGAATCAGAGGCAGGGAATCAGAGGCATGGAATCTGAGGCAGGGAATCTGAGGTGGGGAATCAGAGGCGGGAAAACAGGCGGGTAAACAGAGGCGGGTAAACATAGGCAGGGAATCAGAGGCGGGGAATCAGAGGCAGGGAATCAGAAGCGGGGAATCAGAGGCGGGGAATCAGAGGCGGGGAATCTGAGGTGGGGAATCAGATGCAGGGAATCAGAGGCGGGGAATCAGAGGTGGGGTATCAAAGGCGGGGAATCAGAGGCGGGGAATCAGAGGCGGGGAATCAGAGGCGTGGAATCAGAGGCGGGGAATCAGAGGCGGGGAATCTGAAGTGGGGAATCAGAGGTGGGAAATCAGAGGCGTTGAATCAGAGGCGGGGAATCAGAGGCGGGGAATCAGAGGCAGGGAATCAGAGGCGGCCAATCAGATGCAGGGAATCAGAGGCAGGGAATCAGAGGCAGGGAATCTGAGGCGGCGAATATGAGGTGGTGAATCAGTGGCGGGGAACAGGCGGGTAAACACAGGCGGGGAATCAGAGGCAGGGAATCAGAGGCGGGGAATCAGAGGCAGGGAATCGGATGAAGGGAATCTGATGCAGGGAATCTGAGGCAGGGAATCTGAGGCAGGGAATCTGTGGCAGGGAATCTGATGCGGGTTATCAGAAGGGGGAAATGAGATGTGGGAAACGAGATGCAGAGTAAGAGGCACGGAAATAGAGGCAGGGAAAGAGAGGCAGGGTATCAGATGTTGGTATTCAGAGGCGTGGAATCAGAGGCGGGGAATCAGAGACACAGAAAGAGAGGCGTGGAATCAGAGGTGCGGAATCAGAGCCGGTGAATCTGAGCCGGGAAATCAGAAGCAGAGCAACAGAGGCATTGAAACATGGGTGCGGAATCGGACGCGGGGAATCAAAGGTGGGGACTCAGAGGCAGGGTATCAGAGGCGGGTAATCAGAGGCGTGGAATCAGAGGCGGGGAATCAGAGACACAGAAAGAGAGGCGTGGAATCAGAGGTGCGGAATCAGAGCCGGTGAATCTGAGCCGGGAAATCAGAAGCAGAGCAACAGAGGCGGTGAAACATGGGTGCGGAATCGGACGCGGGGAATAAGAAGTGGGGATCAGAGGCAGGGAATCAGAGGCAGGTTATCAGAGGCAGGGAATCAGAGGCGGGGAATAAGAGGCGAGGAATCAGAGGCGGGGAATCAGAGGCGGGGAATCAGAGGCGGGGAGTCAGAGGCGGAGAATCAGAGGCGGGCAATCAGATGAAGGGAATCAGAGGCAGGGAATCAGAGGCAGAGAATCAGAGGCAGGGAATCTGAGGCAGGGACTCAGAGGTGGGGATTCAGAGGCGGGGAATCAGAGGCAGGGAATAAGATGAAGGGAATCTGATGCAGGGAATCAGAGGTGGGGAATCAGAGGCGGGGAATCAGAGGCGGGGAATCTGAGGCGGGGAATCAGAGGCGGGGAATCAGATGCGGGGAATCAGAGGTGGGGAATCAGAGGCGTGGAATCAGAGGTGGGGAATCAGAGGTGTGGAATCAGAAGTGGGGAATCAGAGGTGGGGAATCAGAGGCGGGGAATCGGAGGCGTGGAATCAGAGGCGGGCAATCAGAAGTGGGGAATCAGAGTCGGGGAATCAGAGGCGGGGAATCTGAGGCGGGGAATCAGATGCAGGGAATCAGAGGCGGGGAATCAGAGGTGGGGAATCAGAGGCGGGGAATCAGAGGCGGGGAATCAGAGGCGGTGATTTCGAGGCGGGGAATCAGACGCGGGAATCAGAGGCGGGGAATCAGAAGTGGGGAATCAGAGGCAGGGAATCTGAGGTGGGCAATCAGAGGCGGGAAAACAGGCGGGTAAACAGAGGCGGGTAAACATAGGTGGGGAATCAGAGGCGGGGAATCAGAGGCGGGGAATCAGAGGCTGGGAATCAGAGTCGGGGAATCAGAGGCAGGGAATCTGAGGCAGGGAATCAGATGCAGGGAAACAGAATCGGGGAATCAGAGGCGGGGTATCAGAGGCGGGGAATCAGAGGCGCGGAATCAGATGCGGGGAATCAGAGGCGTGGAATCAGAGACAGGGAATCAGAGGCGGGGCATCAGAAGTGGGGAATCAGAGGTGGTGGATCAGAGGCGGGGAATGAGAGGCGGGGAATCAGAGGCGTGGAATCAGAGGTGGGGAAAGAGATGTGGGGAAACAGGCGGGTAAACAGAAGCGGGTAAACATAGGTGCATAAATAGAGGCAGCGAAAGAGATGGGCGAAACATAGTGGTTGGAACTTGTATGTTGAAAATGAGGTACACAGAACAGATCAAACAGAGTTGTTGAAATTGAGGGAGGGAAAGAGAGGCACGGAAAGAGTGGAGGGGAAAGAGTGCAGGCAAAAGAGAGGCGTAGAGACAGAGGTGGGGATCAGTAGCGGGGAATCAGAGGCGGGGAATGAGAGGCAGGGAATCAGATGAAGGGAATCTGATGCAGGGAATCTTAGGAAGGGAATCGGATGCAGGGAATCTGAGGCAGGGAATCAGTAAAAAGTTATCAGAGGCAGGGTATCAGAGGCGGGGAATCAGAGGCGGGGTATCAGATGTGCATCATCAGAGGCGGGGAATCAGAGGCGGGGAATCAGAGGCGTGGAATCAGAGGCGGGGAATCAGAGGCGGGGAATCAGAGGCGTGGAATCAGAGGCGGGGAATCAGAGGCGGGGAATCAGAAGTGGGGAATCAGAGGTGGGGAATCAGAGGCAGGGAATCTGAGGCAGGGAATCTGTGGCTGGGAATCTGATGCGGGTTATCAGAAGGGGGAAATGAGATGTGGGAAACTAGATGCAGAGAAAGAGGCACGGAAATAGAGGCAGGGAAAGAGAGGCAGGGAATCAGAGGCGGGGAATCAGAGGTGGGGAATCAGAGGCGGGGAATCAGAGGCGGGGAATCAGAGAGGGGAATCAGAGGTGGGGAATCAGAGGCAGGGAATCAGAGGCAGGGAATCAGAGGCGGGCAATCAGATGCGGCGAATCAGAGGCGTGGAATCAGAGGTGGGGAAAGAGATGTGGGGAAACGTAGGCCAGGAAAGTAGCGCGGAAAGGGAGGCGGTGAATCAGAGGCAGGGAATCAGAGGCGGGGAATGAGAGGCGGGGAATCAGAGGCGTGGAATCAGAGGTGGGGAAAGAGATGTGGGGAAACAGGCGGGTAAACAGAAGCGGGTAAACATAGGTGCATAAATAGAGGCGGCGAAAGAGATGGGCGAAACATAGTGGTTGGAACTTGTATGTTGAAAATGAGGTATACAGAACAGATCAAACAGAGTTGTTGAAATTGAGGGAGGGAAAGAGAGGCACGGAAAGAGTGGAGGGGAAAGAGTGCAGGCAAAAGAGAGGAGTAGAGACAGAGGTGGGGATCAGTAGCGGGGAATCAGAGGCGGGGAATGAGAGGCAGGGAATCAGATGAAGGGAATCTGATGCAGGGAATCTGAGGAAGGGAATCGGATGCAGGGAATCTGAGGCAGGGAATCAGTAAAAAGTTATCAGAGGCAGGGTATCAGAGGCGGGGAATCAGAGGCGGGGTATCAGATGCGCATCATCAGAGGCGGGGAATCAGAGGCGGGGAATCAGAGGTGGGGTATCAGAGGCGGGGAAAGATATGTGGGGAAACGTAGGCCAGGAAAGTTGAGCGGAAAGGGAGGCAGGGAATCAGAGGCAGGGAATCAGAAGCAGGGAATCTGAGGCAGGGAATCTGAGCTGGGGAATCAGAGGCGGGGAAACAGGCGGGTAAACAGAGGTGGATAAACATAGACGGGGAATAAGAGGCGGGGAATCAGAGGCGGGGAATCAGAGGTGGGGAATCAGAGGCGGGGATTCAGAGGCGGGGAATCAGAGGCGGGGAATCAGAGGCGGGGTATCTGAGGAGGGGAATCAGAGGCGGGGAATCCGAGGCGGGGAATCAGAGGCGGGGAATCAGAGGCGTGGAATCAGAGGCGGGGAATCAGAGGCGGGGAATCAGAAGTGGGGAATCAGAGGTGGGGAATCAGAGGCGGGAAATCAGAGGCAGGGAATCAGAGGCGGGCAATCAGAGGTGGGGAATCAGAGGCGGGGAATCAGATGCGGGGAATCAGAGGCGTTGAATCAGAGGCGGGGAATCAGAGGCAGTGAATCAGAGACGGGGTATCTGAGGAGGGGAATCAGAGGCGGGGAATCAGAGTCGGGGAATCAGAGGCGGGGAATCAGAGGCGTGGAATCAGAGGCGGGGAATCAGAGGCGGGGAATCAGAAGTGGGGAATCAGAGGTGGGGAATCAGAGGCAGGAAATCAGAGGCAGGGAATCAGAGGCGGGCAATCAGAGGTGGGGAATCAGAGGCAGGGAATCAGATGCGGGGAATCAGAGGCGTTGAATCAGAGGCGGGGAATCAGAGGCGGGGAATCAGAGACGGGGAATCAGAAGTGGGGAAGCAGAGGTGGGGAATCAGAGGCAGGGAATCAGATGAAGGGAATCTGATGCAGGGAATCTGAGGCAGGGAATCGGATGCAGGGAATCTGAGGCAGGGAATCAGTTAAAAGTTATCAGAGGCAGGGTATCAGAGGCGGGGAATCAGAGGCGGGGTATCAGATGCGCATCATCAGAGGCGGGGAATCAGAGGCGGGGAATCAGAGCTGGGGTATCAGAGGCGGGGAAAGATATGTGGGGAAACGTAGGCCAGGAAAGTTGAGCAGAAAGGGAGGCAGGGAATCAGAGGCAGGGAATCAGAAGCAGGGAATCTGAGGCACGGAATCTGAGGTGGGGAATCAGAGGCGAGGAAACAGGCGGGTAAACAGAGGCGGGTAAACATAGACGGGGAATAAGAGGCGGGGAATCAGAGGCGGGGAATCAGAGGTGCGGAATCAGAGGCGTGGATTCAGAGGCGGGGAATCAGAGGCGGGGAATCAGATGCGGGGAATCAGAGGCGGGCAATCAGAGGTGGGGTATCTGAGGAGGGGAATCAGAGGCGGGGAATCAGAGGCGGGGAATCAGAGGCGGGGAATCAGAGGCGTGGAATCAGAGGCGGGGAATCAGAGGCGGGGAATCAGAAGTGGGGAATCAGAGGTGGGGAATCAGAGGCGGGAAATCAGATGCAGGGAATCAGAGGCGGGCAATCAGAGGTGGGGAATCAGAGGCGGGGAATCAGATGCGGGGAATCAGAGGCGTTGAATCAGAGGCGGGGAATCAGAGGCGGGGAATCAGAGACGGGGAATCAGAAGTGGGGAAGCAGAGGTGGGGAATCAGAGGCAGGGAATCAGAGGCAGGGAATCAGATGCATGGAATCTGAGGCAGGGATTCTGAGGTGGGGAATCAGAGGCGGGAAAACAGGCGGGTAAACAGAGGCGGGTAAACATAGGCGGGGAATCAGAGGCGGGGAATCAGAGGCGGGGAATCAGAGGCGGGGAATCAGAGGCGGGGAGTCAGAGGCAGGGAATCAGAGGCGGGGAATCAGAGGCGTGGAATCAGAGGCGGGGAATCAGAGGCGGGGAATCAGAAGTGGGGAATCAGAGGTGGGGAATCAGAGGCGGGAAATCAGAGGCAGGGAATCAGAGGCGGGCAATCAGAGGTGGGGAATCAGAGGCGGGGAATCAGATGCGGGGAATCAGAGGCGTTGAATCAGAGGCGGGGAATCAGAGGCAGTGAATCAGAGACGGGGAATCAGAGGCGGGGAATCAGAGGCGGGGAATCAGAGGCGGGGAATCAGAGGCGTGGAATCAGAGGCGGGGAATCAGAGGCGGGGAATCAGAAGTGGGGAATCAGAGGTGGGGAATCAGAGGCAGGAAATCAGAGGCAGGGAATCAGAGGCGGGCAATCAGAGGTGGGGAATCAGAGGCAGGGAATCAGATGCGGGGAATCAGAGGCGTTGAATCAGAGGCGGGGAATCAGAGGCGGGGAATCAGAGACGGGGAATCAGAAGTGGGGAAGCAGAGGTGGGGAATCAGAGGCAGGGAATCAGATGAAGGGAATCTGATGCAGGGAATCTGAGGCAGGGAATCGGATGCAGGGAATCTGAGGCAGGGAATCAGTTAAAAGTTATCAGAGGCAGGGTATCAGAGGCGGGGAATCAGAGGCGGGGAATCAGAGGCGTGGAATCAGAGGCGGGGAATCAGAGGCGGGGAATCAGAAGTGGGGAATCAGAGGTGGGGAATCAGAGGCGGGAAATCAGATGCAGGGAATCAGAGGCGGGCAATCAGAGGTGGGGAATAAGAGGCGGGCAATCAGATGCGGGGAATCAGAGGCGTTGAATCAGAGGCGGGGAATCAGAGGCGGGGAATCAGAGACGGGGAATCAGAAGTGGGGAAGCAGAGGTGGGGAATCAGAGGCAGGGAATCAGAGGCAGGGAATCAGATGCATGGAATCTGAGGCAGGGATTCTGAGGTGGGGAATCAGAGGCGGGAAAACAGGCGGGTAAACAGAGGCGGGTAAACATAGGCGGGGAATCAGAGGCGGGGAATCAGAGGCGGGGAATCAGAGGCGGGGAATCAGAGGCGGGGAGTCAGAGGCGGGGAATCAGAGGCGGGGAATCAGAGGCGTGGAATCAGAGGCGGGGAATCAGAGGCGGGGAATCAGAAGTGGGGAATCAGAGGTGGGGAATCAGAGGCGGGAAATCAGAGGCAGGGAATCAGAGGCGGGCAATCAGAGGTGGGGAATCAGAGGCGGGGAATCAGATGCGGGGAATCAGAGGCGTTGAATCAGAGGCGGGGAATCAGAGGCAGTGAATCAGAGACGGGGAATCAGAGGCGGGGAATCAGAGGCGGGGAATCAGAGGCGGGGAATCAGAGGCGTGGAATCAGAGGCGGGGAATCAGAGGCGGGGAATCAGAAGTGGGGAATCAGAGGTGGGGAATCAGAGGCAGGAAATCAGAGGCAGGGAATCAGAGGCGGGCAATCAGAGGTGGGGAATCAGAGGCAGGGAATCAGATGCGGGGAATCAGAGGCGTTGAATCAGAGGCGGGGAATCAGAGGCGGGGAATCAGAGACGGGGAATCAGAAGTGGGGAAGCAGAGGTGGGGAATCAGAGGCAGGGAATCAGATGAAGGGAATCTGATGCAGGGAATCTGAGGCAGGGAATCGGATGCAGGGAATCTGAGGCAGGGAATCAGTTAAAAGTTATCAGAGGCAGGGTATCAGAGGCGGGGAATCAGAGGCGGGGTATCAGATGCGCATCATCAGAGGCGGGGAATCAGAGGCGGGGAATCAGAGCTGGGGTATCAGAGGCGGGGAAAGATATGTGGGGAAACGTAGGCCAGGAACGTTGAGCGGAAAGGGAGGCAGGGAATCAGAGGCAGGGAATCAGAAGCAGGGAATCTGAGGCACGGAATCTGAGGTGGGGAATCAGAGGCGAGGAAACAGGCGGGTAAACAGAGGCGGGTAAACATAGACGGGGAATAAGAGGCGGGGAATCAGAGGCTGGGAATCAGATGCGGGGAATCAGAGGCGGGCAATCAGAGGTGGGGTATCTGAGGAGGGGAATCAGAGGCGGGGAATCAGAGGCGGGGAATCAGAGGCGGGGAATCAGAGGCGTGGAATCAGAGGCGGGGAATCAGAGGCGGGGAATCAGAAGTGGGGAATCAGAGGTGGGGAATCAGAGGCGGGAAATCAGATGCAGGGAATCAGAGGCGGGCAATCAGAGGTGGGGAATCAGAGGCGGGGAATCAGATGCGGGGAATCAGAGGCGTTGAATCAGAGGTGGGGAATCAGAGGCGGGGAATCAGAGACGGGGAATCAGAAGTGGGGAAGCAGAGGTGGGGATTCAGAGGCAGGGAATCAGAGGCAGGGAATCAGAGGCATGGAATCTGAGGCAGGGAATCTGAGGTGGGGAATCAGAGGCGGGAAAACAGGCGGGTAAACAGAGGCGGGTAAACATAGGCAGGGAATCAGAGGCGGGGAATCAGAGGCAGGGAATCAGAAGCGGGGAATCAGAGGCGGGGAATCAGAGGCGGGGAATCAGAAGTGGGGAATCAGAGGTGGGGAATCAGAGGCGGGAAATCAGATGCAGGGAATCAGAGGCGGGCAATCAGAGGTGGGGAATCAGAGGCGGGGAATCAGATGCGGGGAATCAGAGGCGTTGAATCAGAGGTGGGGAATCAGAGGCGGGGAATCAGAGACGGGGAATCAGAAGTGGGGAAGCAGAGGTGGGGAATCAGATGCAGGGAATCAGAGGCAGGGAATCAGAGGCATGGAATCTGAGGCAGGGAATCTGAGGTGGGGAATCAGAGGCGGGAAAACAGGCGGGTAAACAGAGGCGGGTAAACATAGGCGGGGAATCAGAGGCGGGGAATCAGAGGCGGGGAATCAGAGGCGGGGAATCAGAGGCGGGGAATCAGAGGCGGGGAATCTGAGGTGGGGAATCAGATGCAGGGAATCAGAGGCGGGGAATCAGAGGTGGGGTATCAAAGGCGGGGAATCAGAGGCGGGGAATCAGAGGCGGGGAATCAGAGGCGTGGAATCAGAGGCGGGGAATCAGAGGCGGGGAATCTGAAGTGGGGAATCAGAGGTGGGAAATCAGAGGCGGGGAATCAGAGGCGGGGAATCAGAGGCGGGGAATCAGAGGCAGGGAATCAGAGGCGGCCAATCAGATGCAGGGAACCAGAGGCAGGGAATCAGAGGCAGGGAATCTGAGGCGGCGAATATGAGGTGGTGAATCAGTGGCGGGGAACAGGCGGGTAAACAGAGGCGGGGAATCAGAGGCAGGGAATCAGAGGCGGGGAATCAGAGGCAGGGAATCGGATGAAGGGAATCTGATGCAGGGAATCTGAGGCAGGGAATCTGAGGCAGGGAATCTGTGGCAGGGAATCTGATGCGGGTTATCAGAAGGGGGAAATGAGATGTGGGAAACGAGATGCAGAGTAAGAGGCACGGAAATAGAGGCAGGGAAAGAGAGGCAGGGTATCAGATGTTGGTATTCAGAGGCGTGGAATCAGAGGCGGGGAATCAGAGACACAGAAAGAGAGGCGTGGAATCAGAGGTGCGGAATCAGAGCCGGTGAATCTGAGCCGGGAAATCAGAAGCAGAGCAACAGAGGCGTTGAAACATGGGTGCGGAATCGGACGCGGGGAATCAAAGGTGGGGACTCAGAGGCAGGGTATCAGAGGCGGGTAATCAGAGGCGTGGAATCAGAGGCGGGGAATCAGAGACACAGAAAGAGAGGCGTGGAATCAGAGGTGCGGAATCAGAGCCGGTGAATCTGAGCCGGGAAATCAGAAGCAGAGCAACAGAGGCGGTGAAACATGGGTGCGGAATCGGACGCGGGGAATAAGAAGTGGGGACTCAGAGGCAGGGAATCAGAGGCAGGTTATCAGAGGCAGGGAATCAGAGGCGGGGAATAAGAGGCGAGGAATCAGAGGCGGGGAATCAGAGGCGGGGAATCAGAGGCGGGGAGTCAGAGGCGGAGAATCAGAGGCGGGCAATCAGATGCAGGGAATCAGAGGCAGGGAATCAGAGGCAGAGAATCAGAGGCAGGGAATCTGAGGCAGGGACTCAGAGGTGGGGATTCAGAGGCGGGGAATCAGAGGCAGGGAATCAGATGAAGGGAATCTGATGCAGGGAATCAGAGGTGGGGAATCAGAGGCGGGGAATCAGAGGCGGGGAATCTGAGGCGGGGAATCAGAGGCGGGGAATCAGATGCGGGTAATCAGAGGTGGGGAATCAGAGGCGTGGAATCAGAGGCGGGGAATCAGAGGTGGGGAATCAGAAGTGGGGAATCAGAGGTGGGGAATCAGAGGCGGGGAATCAGAGGCGTGGAATCAGAGGCGGGCAATCAGAAGTGGGGAATCAGAGTCGGGGAATCAGAGGCGGGGAATCTGAGGCGGGGAATCAGATGCAGGGAATCAGAGGCGGGGAATCAGAGGCGGGGAATCAGATGCGGGGAATCAGAGGCGGGGAATCAGAGGCGGTGATTTCGAGGCGGGGAATCAGACGCGGGAATCAGAGGCGGGGAATCAGAAGTGGGGAATCAGAGGTGGGGAATCTGAGGCGGGGAATCAGAGGCAGGTAATCAGAGGCGGGCAATCAGATGCAGGGAATCAGAGGCGGGGAATCAGAGGCAGGGAATCTGAGGCAGGGAATCTGAGGCAGGGAATCTGAGGTGGGCAATCAGAGGCGGGAAAACAGGCGGGTAAACAGAGGCGGGTAAACATAGGTGGGGAATCAGAGGCGGGGAATCAGAGGCGGGGAATCAGAGGCGGGGAATCAGAGTCGGGGAATCAGAGGCAGGGAATCTGAGGCAGGGAATCAGATGCAGGGAAACAGAGGCGGGGAATCAGAGGCAGGGTATCTGAGGCAGGGAATCTGTGGCAGGGAATCTGATGCGGGTTATCAGAAGGGGGAAATGAGATATGGGAAACGAGATGCAGAGAAAGAGGCACGGAAATAGAGGGAGGAAAGAGAGGCAGGGTATCAGAGGCGGGTAATCAGTGGCGTGGAATCGGAGGCGGGGAATCAGAGACACAGAAAGAGAGGCGTGGAATCAGAGGTGCGGAATCAGAGCCGGTGAATCTGAGCCGGGAAAACAGAAGCAGAGCAACAGAGGCGGTGAAACATGGGTGCGGAATCGGACTCGGGGAATCAGAGGTGGGGACTCAGAGGCAGGGAATCAGAGGCAGGGAATCAGAGGCAGGTTATCAGAGGCAGGGAATCAGAGGCGGGGAATCATAGGCGGGGAATCAGAGGCGGGGAATCAGAGGCGGGGAATCAGAGGCGGGGAATCAGAGGCGGAGAATCAGAGGCGGGCAATCAGATGCAGGAAATCAGAGGCAGGGTATCAGAGGCAGGGAATCAGATGCAGGGAATCTGAGGCAGGGAATCAGAGGTGGGGAATCAGAGGCGGGGAATCAGAGGCAGGGAATCAGATGAAGGGAATCTGATGCAGGGAATCTGAGGCAGGGAATCTGAGGCAGGGAATCTGTGGCTGGGAATCTGATGCGGGTTATCAGAAGGGGGAAATGAGATGTGGGAAACTAGATGCAGAGAAAGAGGCACGGAAATAGAGGCAGGGAAAGAGAGGCAGGGAATCAGAGGCGGGGAATCAGAGGTGGGGAATCAGAGGCGGGGAATCAGAGGCGGGGAATCAGAGAGGGGAATCAGAGGTGGGGAATCAGAGGCAGGGAATCAGAGGCAGGGAATCAGAGGCGGGCAATCAGATGCGGCGAATCAGAGGCGTGGAATCAGAGGTGGGGAAAGAGATGTGGGGAAACGTAGGCCAGGAAAGTAGCGCGGAAAGGGAGGCGGTGAATCAGAGGCAGGGAATCAGAGGCGGGGAATGAGAGGCGGGGAATCAGAGGCGTGGAATCAGAGGTGGGGAAAGAGATGTGGGGAAACAGGCGGGTAAACAGAAGCGGGTAAACATAGGTGCATAAATAGAGGCGGCGAAAGAGATGGGCGAAACATAGTGGTTGGAACTTGTATGTTGAAAATGAGGTATACAGAACAGATCAAACAGAGTTGTTGAAATTGAGGGAGGGAAAGAGAGGCACGGAAAGAGTGGAGGGGAAAGAGTGCAGGCAAAAGAGAGGAGTAGAGACAGAGGTGGGGATCAGTAGCGGGGAATCAGAGGCAGGGAATGAGAGGAACGGAATCAGATGAAGGGAATCTGATGCAGGGAATCTGAGGAAGGGAATCGGATGCAGGGAATCTGAGGCAGGGAATCAGTAAAAAGTTATCAGAGGCAGGGTATCAGAGGCGGGGAATCAGAGGCGGGGTATCAGATGCGCATCATCAGAGGCGGGGAATCAGAGGCGGGAAATCAGAGGTGGGGTATCAGAGGCGGGGAAAGATATGTGGGGAAACGTAGGCCAGGAAAGTTGAGCGGAAAGGGAGGCAGGGAATCAGAGGCAGGGAATCAGAAGCAGGGAATCTGAGGCAGGGAATCTGAGCTGGGGAATCAGAGGCGGGGAAACAGGCGGGTAAACAGAGGTGGATAAACATAGACGGGGAATAAGAGGCGGGGAATCAGAGGCGGGGAATCAGAGGTGGGGAATCAGAGGCGGGGATTCAGAGGCGGGGAATCAGAGGCGGGGAATCAGAGGCGGGGTATCTGAGGAGGGGAATCAGAGGCGGGGAATCCGAGGCGGGGAATCAGAGGCGGGGAATCAGAGGCGTGGAATCAGAGGCGGGGAATCAGAGGCGGGGAATCAGAAGTGGGGAATCAGAGGTGGGGAATCAGAGGCGGGAAATCAGAGGCAGGGAATCAGAGGCGGGCAATCAGAGGTGGGGAATCAGAGGCGGGGAATCAGATGCGGGGAATCAGAGGCGTTGAATCAGAGGCGGGGAATCAGAGGCAGTGAATCAGAGACGGGGTATCTGAGGAGGGGAATCAGAGGCGGGGAATCAGAGTCGGGGAATCAGAGGCGGGGAATCAGAGGCGTGGAATCAGAGGCGGGGAATCAGAGGCGGGGAATCAGAAGTGGGGAATCAGAGGTGGGGAATCAGAGGCAGGAAATCAGAGGCAGGGAATCAGAGGCGGGCAATCAGAGGTGGGGAATCAGAGGCAGGGAATCAGATGCGGGGAATCAGAGGCGTTGAATCAGAGGCGGGGAATCAGAGGCGGGGAATCAGAGACGGGGAATCAGAAGTGGGGAAGCAGAGGTGGGGAATCAGAGGCAGGGAATCAGATGAAGGGAATCTGATGCAGGGAATCTGAGGCAGGGAATCGGATGCAGGGAATCTGAGGCAGGGAATCAGTTAAAAGTTATCAGAGGCAGGGTATCAGAGGCGGGGAATCAGAGGCGGGGTATCAGATGCGCATCATCAGAGGCGGGGAATCAGAGGCGGGGAATCAGAGCTGGGGTATCAGAGGCGGGGAAAGATATGTGGGGAAACGTAGGCCAGGAAAGTTGAGCGGAAAGGGAGGCAGGGAATCAGAGGCAGGGAATCAGAAGCAGGGAATCTGAGGCAGGGAATCTGAGCTGGGGAATCAGAGGCGGGGAAACAGGCGGGTAAACAGAGGTGGATAAACATAGACGGGGAATAAGAGGCGGGGAATCAGAGGCGGGGAATCAGAGGTGGGGAATCAGAGGCGGGGATTCAGAGGCGGGGAATCAGAGGCGGGGAATCAGAGGCGGGGTATCTGAGGAGGGGAATCAGAGGCGGGGAATCCGAGGCGGGGAATCAGAGGCGGGGAATCAGAGGCGTGGAATCAGAGGCGGGGAATCAGAGGCGGGGAATCAGAAGTGGGGAATCAGAGGTGGGGAATCAGAGGCGGGAAATCAGAGGCAGGGAATCAGAGGCGGGCAATCAGAGGTGGGGAATCAGAGGCGGGGAATCAGATGCGGGGAATCAGAGGCGTTGAATCAGAGGCGGGGAATCAGACGCAGTGAATCAGAGACGGGGTATCTGAGGAGGGGAATCAGAGGCGGAGAATCAGAGTCGGGGAATCAGAGGCGGGGAATCGGAGGCGTGGAATCAGAGGCGGGGAATCAGAGGCGGGGAATCAGAAGTGGGGAATCAGAGGTGGGGAATCAGAGGCAGGAAATCAGAGGCAGGGAATCAGAGGCGGGCAATCAGAGGTGGGGAATCAGAGGCAGGGAATCAGATGCGGGGAATCAGAGGCGTTGAATCAGAGGCGGGGAATCAGAGGCGGGGAATCAGAGACGGGGAATCAGAAGTGGGGAAGCAGAGGTGGGGAATCAGAGGCAGGGAATCAGATGAAGGGAATCTGATGCAGGGAATCTGAGGCAGGGAATCGGATGCAGGGAATCTGAGGCAGGGAATCAGTTAAAAGTTATCAGAGGCAGGGTATCAGAGGCGGGGAATCAGAGGCGGGGTATCAGATGCGCATCATCAGAGGCGGGGAATCAGAGGCGGGGAATCAGAGCTGGGGTATCAGAGGCGGGGAAAGATATGTGGGGAAACGTAGGCCAGGAAAGTTGAGCGGAAAGGGAGGCAGGGAATCAGAGGCAGGGAATCAGAAGCAGGGAATCTGAGGCACGGAATCTGAGGTGGGGAATCAGAGGCGAGGAAACAGGCGGGTAAACAGAGGCGGGTAAACATAGACGGGGAATAAGAGGCGGGGAATCAGAGGCGGGGAATCAGAGGTGCGGAATCAGAGGCGTGGATTCAGAGGCGGGGAATCAGAGGCGGGGAATCAGATGCGGGGAATCAGAGGCGGGCAATCAGAGGTGGGGTATCTGAGGAGGGGAATCAGAGGCGGGGAATCAGAGGCGGGGAATCAGAGGCGGGGAATCAGAGGCGTGGAATCAGAGGCGGGGAATCAGAGGCGGGGAATCAGAAGTGGGGAATCAGAGGTGGGGAATCAGAGGCGGGAAATCAGATGCAGGGAATCAGAGGCGGGCAATCAGAGGTGGGGAATCAGAGGCGGGGAAACAGATGCGGGGAATCAGAGGCGTTGAATCAGAGGCGGGGAATCAGAGGCGGGGAATCAGAGACGGGGAATCAGAAGTGGGGAAGCAGAGGTGGGGAATCAGAGGCAGGGAATCAGAGGCAGGGAATCAGATGCATGGAATCTGAGGCAGGGATTCTGAGGTGGGGAATCAGAGGCGGGAAAACAGGCGGGTAAACAGAGGCGGGTAAACATAGGCGGGGAATCAGAGGCGGGGAATCAGAGGCGGGGAATCAGAGGCGGGGAATCAGAGGCGGGGAGTCAGAGGCGGGGAATCAGAGGCGGGGAATCAGAGGCGTGGAATCAGAGGCGGGGAATCAGAGGCGGGGAATCAGAAGTGGGGAATCAGAGGTGGGGAATCAGAGGCGGGAAATCAGAGGCAGGGAATCAGAGGCGGGCAATCAGAGGTGGGGAATCAGAGGCGGGGAATCAGATGCGGGGAATCAGAGGCGTTGAATCAGAGGCGGGGAATCAGAGGCAGTGAATCAGAGACGGGGAATCAGAGGCGGGGAATCAGAGGCGGGGAATCAGAGGCGGGGAATCAGAGGCGTGGAATCAGAGGCGGGGAATCAGAGGCGGGGAATCAGAAGTGGGGAATCAGAGGTGGGGAATCAGAGGCAGGAAATCAGAGGCAGGGAATCAGAGGCGGGCAATCAGAGGTGGGGAATCAGAGGCAGGGAATCAGATGCGGGGAATCAGAGGCGTTGAATCAGAGGCGGGGAATCAGAGGCGGGGAATCAGAGACGGGGAATCAGAAGTGGGGAAGCAGAGGTGGGGAATCAGAGGCAGGGAATCAGATGAAGGGAATCTGATGCAGGGAATCTGAGGCAGGGAATCGGATGCAGGGAATCTGAGGCAGGGAATCAGTTAAAAGTTATCAGAGGCAGGGTATCAGAGGCGGGGAATCAGAGGCGGGGTATCAGATGCGCATCATCAGAGGCGGGGAATCAGAGGCGGGGAATCAGAGCTGGGGTATCAGAGGCGGGGAAAGATATGTGGGGAAACGTAGGCCAGGAACGTTGAGCGGAAAGGGAGGCAGGGAATCAGAGGCAGGGAATCAGAAGCAGGGAATCTGAGGCACGGAATCTGAGGTGGGGAATCAGAGGCGAGGAAACAGGCGGGTAAACAGAGGCGGGTAAACATAGACGGGGAATAAGAGGCGGGGAATCAGAGGCGGGGAATCTGAGGTGCAGAATCAGAGGCGTGGATTCAGAGGCGGGGAATCAGAGGCGGGGAATCAGATGCGGGGAATCAGAGGCGGGCAATCAGAGGTGGGGTATCTGAGGAGGGGAATCAGAGGCGGGGAATCAGAGGCGGGGAATCAGAGGCGGGGAATCAGAGGCGTGGAATCAGAGGCGGGGAATCAGAGGCGGGGAATCAGAAGTGGGGAATCAGAAGTGGGGAATCAGAGGCGGGAAATCAGATGCAGGGAATCAGAGGCGGGCAATCAGAGGTGGGGAATCAGAGGCGGGGAATCAGATGCGGGGAATCAGAGGCGTTGAATCAGAGGTGGGGAATCAGAGGCGGGGAATCAGAGACGGGGAATCAGAAGTGGGGAAGCAGAGGTGGGGATTCAGAGGCAGGGAATCAGAGGCAGGGAATCAGAGGCATGGAATCTGAGGCAGGGAATCTGAGGTGGGGAATCAGAGGCGGGAAAACAGGCGGGTAAACAGAGGCGGGTAAACATAGGCAGGGAATCAGAGGCGGGGAATCAGAGGCAGGGAATCAGAAGCGGGGAATCAGAGGCGGGGAATCAGAGGCGGGGAATCTGAGGTGGGGAATCAGATGCAGGGAATCAGAGGCGGGGAATCAGAGGTGGGGTATCAAAGGCGGGGAATCAGAGGCGGGGAATCAGAGGCGGGGAATCAGAGGCGTGGAATCAGAGGCGGGGAATCAGAGGCGGGGAATCTGAAGTGGGGAATCAGAGGTGGGAAATCAGAGGCGTTGAATCAGAGGCGGGGAATCAGAGGCGGGGAATCAGAGGCAGGGAATCAGAGGCGGCCAATCAGATGCAGGGAATCAGAGGCAGGGAATCAGAGGCAGGGAATCTGAGGCGGCGAATATGAGGTGGTGAATCAGTGGCGGGGAACAGGCGGGTAAACACAGGCGGGGAATCAGAGGCAGGGAATCAGAGGCGGGGAATCAGAGGCAGGGAATCGGATGAAGGGAATCTGATGCAGGGAATCTGAGGCAGGGAATCTGAGGCAGGGAATCTGTGGCAGGGAATCTGATGCGGGTTATCAGAAGGGGGAAATGAGATGTGGGAAACGAGATGCAGAGTAAGAGGCACGGAAATAGAGGCAGGGAAAGAGAGGCAGGGTATCAGATGTTGGTATTCAGAGGCGTGGAATCAGAGGCGGGGAATCAGAGACACAGAAAGAGAGGCGTGGAATCAGAGGTGCGGAATCAGAGCCGGTGAATCTGAGCCGGGAAATCAGAAGCAGAGCAACAGAGGCATTGAAACATGGGTGCGGAATCGGACGCGGGGAATCAAAGGTGGGGACTCAGAGGCAGGGTATCAGAGGCGGGTAATCAGAGGCGTGGAATCAGAGGCGGGGAATCAGAGACACAGAAAGAGAGGCGTGGAATCAGAGGTGCGGAATCAGAGCCGGTGAATCTGAGCCGGGAAATCAGAAGCAGAGCAACAGAGGCGGTGAAACATGGGTGCGGAATCGGACGCGGGGAATAAGAAGTGGGGATCAGAGGCAGGGAATCAGAGGCAGGTTATCAGAGGCAGGGAATCAGAGGCGGGGAATAAGAGGCGAGGAATCAGAGGCGGGGAATCAGAGGCGGGGAATCAGAGGCGGGGAGTCAGAGGCGGAGAATCAGAGGCGGGCAATCAGATGAAGGGATTCAGAGGCAGGGAATCAGAGGCAGAGAATCAGAGGCAGGGAATCTGAGGCAGGGACTCAGAGGTGGGGATTCAGAGGCGGGGAATCAGAGGCAGGGAATAAGATGAAGGGAATCTGATGCAGGGAATCAGAGGTGGGGAATCAGAGGCGGGGAATCAGAGGCGGGGAATCTGAGGCGGGGAATCAGAGGCGGGGAATCAGATGCGGGGAATCAGAGGTGGGGAATCAGAGGCGTGGAATCAGAGGTGGGGAATCAGAGGTGGGGAATCAGAAGTGGGGAATCAGAGGTGGGGAATCAGAGGCGGGGAATCGGAGGCGTGGAATCAGAGGCGGGCAATCAGAAGTGGGGAATCAGAGTCGGGGAATCAGAGGCGGGGAATCTGAGGCGGGGAATTAGATGCAGGGAATCAGAGGCGGGGAATCAGAGGTGGGGAATCAGAGGCGGGGAATCAGAGGCGGGGAATCAGAGGCGGTGATTTCGAGGCGGGGAATCAGACGCGGGAATCAGAGGCGGGGAATCAGAAGTGGGGAATCAGAGGCAGGGAATCTGAGGTGGGCAATCAGAGGCGGGAAAACAGGCGGGTAAACAGAGGCGGGTAAACATAGGTGGGGAATCAGAGGCGGGGAATCAGAGGCGGGGAATCAGAGGCTGGGAATCAGAGTCGGGGAATCAGAGGCAGGGAATCTGAGGCAGGGAATCAGATGCAGGGAAACAGAATCGGGGAATCAGAGGCGGGGTATCAGAGGCGGGGAATCAGAGGCGCGGAATCAGATGCGGGGAATCAGAGGCGTGGAATCAGAGACAGGGAATCAGAGGCGGGGCATCAGAAGTGGGGAATCAGAGGTGGTGGATCAGAGGCGGGGAATGAGAGGCGGGGAATCAGAGGCGTGGAATCAGAGGTGGGGAAAGAGATGTGGGGAAACAGGCGGGTAAACAGAAGCGGGTAAACATAGGTGCATAAATAGAGGCAGCGAAAGAGATGGGCGAAACATAGTGGTTGGAACTTGTATGTTGAAAATGAGGTACACAGAACAGATCAAACAGAGTTGTTGAAATTGAGGGAGGGAAAGAGAGGCACGGAAAGAGTGGAGGGGAAAGAGTGCAGGCAAAAGAGAGGCGTAGAGACAGAGGTGGGGATCAGTAGCGGGGAATCAGAGGCGGGGAATGAGAGGCAGGGAATCAGATGAAGGGAATCTGATGCAGGGAATCTTAGGAAGGGAATCGGATGCAGGGAATCTGAGGCAGGGAATCAGTAAAAAGTTATCAGAGGCAGGGTATCAGAGGCGGGGAATCAGAGGCGGGGTATCAGATGTGCATCATCAGAGGCGGGGAATCAGAGGCGGGGAATCAGAGGCGTGGAATCAGAGGCGGGGAATCAGAGGCGGGGAATCAGAAGTGGGGAATCAGAGGTGGGGAATCAGAGGCGGGAAATCAGATGCAGGGAATCAGAGGCGGGCAATCAGAGGTGGGGAATCAGAGGCGGGGAATCAGATGCGGGGAATCAGAGGCGTTGAATCAGAGGTGGGGAATCAGAGGCGGGGAATCAGAGACGGGGAATCAGAAGTGGGGAAGCAGAGGTGGGGAATCAGATGCAGGGAATCAGAGGCAGGGAATCAGAGGCATGGAATCTGAGGCAGGGAATCTGAGGTGGGGAATCAGAGGCGGGAAAACAGGCGGGTAAACAGAGGCGGGTAAACATAGGCGGAGAATCAGAGGCGGGGAATCAGAGGCGGGGAATCAGAGGCGGGGAATCAGAGGCGGGGAATCAGAGGCGGGGAATCTGAGGTGGGGAATCAGATGCAGGGAATCAGAGGCGGGGAATCAGAGGTGGGGTATCAAAGGCGGGGAATCAGAGGCGGGGAATCAGAGGCGGGGAATCAGAGGCGTGGAATCAGAGGCGGGGAATCAGAGGCGGGGAATCTGAAGTGGGGAATCAGAGGTGGGAAATCAGAGGCGGGGAATCAGAGGCGGGGAATCAGAGGCGGGGAATCAGAGGCAGGGAATCAGAGGCAGCCAATCAGATGCAGGGAACCAGAGGCAGGGAATCAGAGGCAGGGAATCTGAGGCGGCGAATATGAGGTGGTGAATCAGTGGCGGGGAACAGGCGGGTAAACAGAGGCGGGGAATCAGAGGCAGGGAATCAGAGGCGGGGAATCAGAGGCAGGGAATCGGATGAAGGGAATCTGATGCAGGGAATCTGAGGCAGGGAATCTGAGGCAGGGAATCTGTGGCAGGAATCTGATGCGGGTTATCAGAAGGGGGAAATGAGATGTGGGAAACGAGATGCAGAGTAAGAGGCACGGAAATAGAGGCAGGGAAAGAGAGGCAGGGTATCAGATGTTGGTATTCAGAGGCGTGGAATCAGAGGCGGGGAATCAGAGACACAGAAAGAGAGGCGTGGAATCAGAGGTGCGGAATCAGAGCCGGTGAATCTGAGCCGGGAAATCAGAAGCAGAGCAACAGAGGCGTTGAAACATGGGTGCGGAATCGGACGCGGGGAATCAAAGGTGGGGACTCAGAGGCAGGGTATCAGAGGCGGGTAATCAGAGGCGTGGAATCAGAGGCGGGGAATCAGAGACACAGAAAGAGAGGCGTGGAATCAGAGGTGCGGAATCAGAGCCGGTGAATCTGAGCCGGGAAATCAGAAGCAGAGCAACAGAGGCGGTGAAACATGGGTGCGGAATCGGACGCGGGGAATAAGAAGTGGGGACTCAGAGGCAGGGAATCAGAGGCAGGTTATCAGAGGCAGGGAATCAGAGGCGGGGAATAAGAGGCGAGGAATCAGAGGCGGGGAATCAGAGGCGGGGAATCAGAGGCGGGGAGTCAGAGGCGGAGAATCAGAGGCGGGCAATCAGATGCAGGGAATCAGAGGCAGGGAATCAGAGGCAGAGAATCAGAGGCAGGGAATCTGAGGCAGGGACTCAGAGGTGGGGATTCAGAGGCGGGGAATCAGAGGCAGGGAATCAGATGAAGGGAATCTGATGCAGGGAATCAGAGGTGGGGAATCAGAGGCGGGGAATCAGAGGCGGGGAATCTGAGGCGGGGAATCAGAGGCGGGGAATCAGATGCGGGTAATCAGAGGTGGGGAATCAGAGGCGTGGAATCAGAGGCGGGGAATCAGAGGTGGGGAATCAGAAGTGGGGAATCAGAGGTGGGGAATCAGAGGCGGGGAATCAGAGGCGTGGAATCAGAGGCGGGCAATCAGAAGTGGGGAATCAGAGTCGGGGAATCAGAGGCGGGGAATCTGAGGCGGGGAATCAGATGCAGGGAATCAGAGGCGGGGAATCAGAGGCGGGGAATCAGATGCGGGGAATCAGAGGCGGGGAATCAGAGGCGGTGATTTCGAGGCGGGGAATCAGACGCGGGAATCAGAGGCGGGGAATCAGAAGTGGGGAATCAGAGGTGGGGAATCTGAGGCGGGGAATCAGAGGCAGGTAATCAGAGGCGGGCAATCAGATGCAGGGAATCAGAGGCAGGGAATCAGAGGCAGGGAATCTGAGGCAGGGAATCTGAGGCAGGGAATCTGAGGTGGGCAATCAGAGGCGGGAAAACAGGCGGGTAAACAGAGGCGGGTAAACATAGGTGGGGAATCAGAGGCGGGGAATCAGAGGCGGGGAATCAGAGGCGGGGAATCAGAGTCGGGGAATCAGAGGCAGGGAATCTGAGGCAGGGAATCAGATGCAGGGAAACAGAGGCGGGGAATCAGAGGCAGGGTATCTGAGGCAGGGAATCTGTGGCAGGGAATCTGATGCGGGTTATCAGAAGGGGGAAATGAGATATGGGAAACGAGATGCAGAGAAAGAGGCACGGAAATAGAGGGAGGAAAGAGAGGCAGGGTATCAGAGGCGGGTAATCAGAGGCGTGGAATCGGAGGCGGGGAATCAGAGACACAGAAAGAGAGGCGTGGAATCAGAGGTGCGGAATCAGAGCCGGTGAATCTGAGCCGGGAAAACAGAAGCAGAGCAACAGAGGCGGTGAAACATGGGTGCGGAATCGGACTCGGGGAATCAGAGGTGGGGACTCAGAGGCAGGGAATCAGAGGCAGGGAATCAGAGGCAGGTTATCAGAGGCAGGGAATCAGAGGCGGGGAATCATAGGCGGGGAATCAGAGGCGGGGAATCAGAGGCGGGGAATCAGAGGCGGGGAATCAGAGGCGGAGAATCAGAGGCGGGCAATCAGATGCAGGAAATCAGAGGCAGGGAATCAGAGGCAGGGAATCAGATGCAGGGAATCTGAGGCAGGGAATCAGAGGTGGGGAATCAGAGGCGGGGAATCAGAGGCAGGGAATCAGATGAAGGGAATCTGATGCAGGGAATCTGAGGCAGGGAATCTGAGGCAGGGAATCTGTGGCTGGGAATCTGATGCGGGTTATCAGAAGGGGGAAATGAGATGTGGGAAACTAGATGCAGAGAAAGAGGCACGGAAATAGAGGCAGGGAAAGAGAGGCAGGGAATCAGAGGCGGGGAATCAGAGGTGGGGAATCAGAGGCGGGGAATCAGAGGCGGGGAATCAGAGAGGGGAATCAGAGGTGGGGAATCAGAGGCAGGGAATCAGAGGCAGGGAATCAGAGGCGGGCAATCAGATGCGGCGAATCAGAGGCGTGGAATCAGAGGTGGGGAAAGAGATGTGGGGAAACGTAGGCCAGGAAAGTAGCGCGGAAAGGGAGGCGGTGAATCAGAGGCAGGGAATCAGAGGCGGGGAATGAGAGGCGGGGAATCAGAGGCGTGGAATCAGAGGTGGGGAAAGAGATGTGGGGAAACAGGCGGGTAAACAGAAGCGGGTAAACATAGGTGCATAAATAGAGGCGGCGAAAGAGATGGGCGAAACATAGTGGTTGGAACTTGTATGTTGAAAATGAGGTATACAGAACAGATCAAACAGAGTTGTTGAAATTGAGGGAGGGAAAGAGAGGCACGGAAAGAGTGGAGGGGAAAGAGTGCAGGCAAAAGAGAGGAGTAGAGACAGAGGTGGGGATCAGTAGCGGGGAATCAGAGGCGGGGAATGAGAGGCAGGGAATCAGATGAAGGGAATCTGATGCAGGGAATCTGAGGAAGGGAATCGGATGCAGGGAATCTGAGGCAGGGAATCAGTAAAAAGTTATCAGAGGCAGGGTATCAGAGGCGGGGAATCAGAGGCGGGGTATCAGATGCGCATCATCAGAGGCGGGGAATCAGAGGCGGGGAATCAGAGGTGGGGTATCAGAGGCGGGGAAAGATATGTGGGGAAACGTAGGCCAGGAAAGTTGAGCGGAAAGGGAGGCAGGGAATCAGAGGCAGGGAATCAGAAGCAGGGAATCTGAGGCAGGGAATCTGAGCTGGGGAATCAGAGGCGGGGAAACAGGCGGGTAAACAGAGGTGGATAAACATAGACGGGGAATAAGAGGCGGGGAATCAGAGGCGGGGAATCAGAGGTGGGGAATCAGAGGCGGGGATTCAGAGGCGGGGAATCAGAGGCGGGGAATCAGAGGCGGGGTATCTGAGGAGGGGAATCAGAGGCGGGGAATCCGAGGCGGGGAATCAGAGGCGGGGAATCAGAGGCGTGGAATCAGAGGCGGGGAATCAGAGGCGGGGAATCAGAAGTGGGGAATCAGAGGTGGGGAATCAGAGGCGGGAAATCAGAGGCAGGGAATCAGAGGCGGGCAATCAGAGGTGGGGAATCAGAGGCGGGGAATCAGATGCGGGGAATCAGAGGCGTTGAATCAGAGGCGGGGAATCAGAGGCAGTGAATCAGAGACGGGGTATCTGAGGAGGGGAATCAGAGGCGGGGAATCAGAGTCGGGGAATCAGAGGCGGGGAATCAGAGGCGTGGAATCAGAGGCGGGGAATCAGAGGCGGGGAATCAGAAGTGGGGAATCAGAGGTGGGGAATCAGAGGCAGGAAATCAGAGGCAGGGAATCAGAGGCGGGCAATCAGAGGTGGGGAATCAGAGGCAGGGAATCAGATGCGGGGAATCAGAGGCGTTGAATCAGAGGCGGGGAATCAGAGGCGGGGAATCAGAGACGGGGAATCAGAAGTGGGGAAGCAGAGGTGGGGAATCAGAGGCAGGGAATCAGATGAAGGGAATCTGATGCAGGGAATCTGAGGCAGGGAATCGGATGCAGGGAATCTGAGGCAGGGAATCAGTTAAAAGTTATCAGAGGCAGGGTATCAGAGGCGGGGAATCAGAGGCGGGGTATCAGATGCGCATCATCAGAGGCGGGGAATCAGAGGCGGGGAATCAGAGCTGGGGTATCAGAGGCGGGGAAAGATATGTGGGGAAACGTAGGCCAGGAAAGTTGAGCAGAAAGGGAGGCAGGGAATCAGAGGCAGGGAATCAGAAGCAGGGAATCTGAGGCACGGAATCTGAGGTGGGGAATCAGAGGCGAGGAAACAGGCGGGTAAACAGAGGCGGGTAAACATAGACGGGGAATAAGAGGCGGGGAATCAGAGGCGGGGAATCAGAGGTGCGGAATCAGAGGCGTGGATTCAGAGGCGGGGAATCAGAGGCGGGGAATCAGATGCGGGGAATCAGAGGCGGGCAATCAGAGGTGGGGTATCTGAGGAGGGGAATCAGAGGCGGGGAATCAGAGGCGGGGAATCAGAGGCGGGGAATCAGAGGCGTGGAATCAGAGGCGGGGAATCAGAGGCGGGGAATCAGAAGTGGGGAATCAGAGGTGGGGAATCAGAGGCGGGAAATCAGATGCAGGGAATCAGAGGCGGGCAATCAGAGGTGGGGAATCAGAGGCGGGGAATCAGATGCGGGGAATCAGAGGCGTTGAATCAGAGGCGGGGAATCAGAGGCGGGGAATCAGAGACGGGGAATCAGAAGTGGGGAAGCAGAGGTGGGGAATCAGAGGCAGGGAATCAGAGGCAGGGAATCAGATGCATGGAATCTGAGGCAGGGATTCTGAGGTGGGGAATCAGAGGCGGGAAAACAGGCGGGTAAACAGAGGCGGGTAAACATAGGCGGGGAATCAGAGGCGGGGAATCAGAGGCGGGGAATCAGAGGCGGGGAATCAGAGGCGGGGAGTCAGAGGCGGGGAATCAGAGGCGGGGAATCAGAGGCGTGGAATCAGAGGCGGGGAATCAGAGGCGGGGAATCAGAAGTGGGGAATCAGAGGTGGGGAATCAGAGGCGGGAAATCAGAGGCAGGGAATCAGAGGCGGGCAATCAGAGGTGGGGAATCAGAGGCGGGGAATCAGATGCGGGGAATCAGAGGCGTTGAATCAGAGGCGGGGAATCAGAGGCAGTGAATCAGAGACGGGGAATCAGAGGCGGGGAATCAGAGGCGGGGAATCAGAGGCGGGGAATCAGAGGCGTGGAATCAGAGGCGGGGAATCAGAGGCGGGGAATCAGAAGTGGGGAATCAGAGGTGGGGAATCAGAGGCAGGAAATCAGAGGCAGGGAATCAGAGGCGGGCAATCAGAGGTGGGGAATCAGAGGCAGGGAATCAGATGCGGGGAATCAGAGGCGTTGAATCAGAGGCGGGGAATCAGAGGCGGGGAATCAGAGACGGGGAATCAGAAGTGGGGAAGCAGAGGTGGGGAATCAGAGGCAGGGAATCAGATGAAGGGAATCTGATGCAGGGAATCTGAGGCAGGGAATCGGATGCAGGGAATCTGAGGCAGGGAATCAGTTAAAAGTTATCAGAGGCAGGGTATCAGAGGCGGGGAATCAGAGGCGGGGTATCAGATGCGCATCATCAGAGGCGGGGAATCAGAGGCGGGGAATCAGAGCTGGGGTATCAGAGGCGGGGAAAGATATGTGGGGAAACGTAGGCCAGGAACGTTGAGCGGAAAGGGAGGCAGGGAATCAGAGGCAGGGAATCAGAAGCAGGGAATCTGAGGCACGGAATCTGAGGTGGGGAATCAGAGGCGAGGAAACAGGCGGGTAAACAGAGGCGGGTAAACATAGACGGGGAATAAGAGGCGGGGAATCAGAGGCGGGGAATCTGAGGTGCAGAATCAGAGGCGTGGATTCAGAGGCGGGGAATCAGAGGCGGGGAATCAGATGCGGGGAATCAGAGGCGGGCAATCAGAGGTGGGGTATCTGAGGAGGGGAATCAGAGGCGGGGAATCAGAGGCGGGGAATCAGAGGCGGGGAATCAGAGGCGTGGAATCAGAGGCGGGGAATCAGAGGCGGGGAATCAGAAGTGGGGAATCAGAGGTGGGGAATCAGAGGCGGGAAATCAGATGCAGGGAATCAGAGGCGGGCAATCAGAGGTGGGGAATCAGAGGCGGGGAATCAGATGCGGGGAATCAGAGGCGTTGAATCAGAGGTGGGGAATCAGAGGCGGGGAATCAGAGACGGGGAATCAGAAGTGGGGAAGCAGAGGTGGGGATTCAGAGGCAGGGAATCAGAGGCAGGGAATCAGAGGCATGGAATCTGAGGCAGGGAATCTGAGGTGGGGAATCAGAGGCGGGAAAACAGGCGGGTAAACAGAGGCGGGTAAACATAGGCAGGGAATCAGAGGCGGGGAATCAGAGGCAGGGAATCAGAAGCGGGGAATCAGAGGCGGGGAATCAGAGGCGGGGAATCTGAGGTGGGGAATCAGATGCAGGGAATCAGAGGCGGGGAATCAGAGGTGGGGTATCAAAGGCGGGGAATCAGAGGCGGGGAATCAGAGGCGGGGAATCAGAGGCGTGGAATCAGAGGCGGGGAATCAGAGGCGGGGAATCTGAAGTGGGGAATCAGAGGTGGGAAATCAGAGGCGTTGAATCAGAGGCGGGGAATCAGAGGCGGGGAATCAGAGGCAGGGAATCAGAGGCGGCCAATCAGATGCAGGGAATCAGAGGCAGGGAATCAGAGGCAGGGAATCTGAGGCGGCGAATATGAGGTGGTGAATCAGTGGCGGGGAACAGGCGGGTAAACACAGGCGGGGAATCAGAGGCAGGGAATCAGAGGCGGGGAATCAGAGGCAGGGAATCGGATGAAGGGAATCTGATGCAGGGAATCTGAGGCAGGGAATCTGAGGCAGGGAATCTGTGGCAGGGAATCTGATGCGGGTTATCAGAAGGGGGAAATGAGATGTGGGAAACGAGATGCAGAGTAAGAGGCACGGAAATAGAGGCAGGGAAAGAGAGGCAGGGTATCAGATGTTGGTATTCAGAGGCGTGGAATCAGAGGCGGGGAATCAGAGACACAGAAAGAGAGGCGTGGAATCAGAGGTGCGGAATCAGAGCCGGTGAATCTGAGCCGGGAAATCAGAAGCAGAGCAACAGAGGCGTTGAAACATGGGTGCGGAATCGGACGCGGGGAATCAAAGGTGGGGACTCAGAGGCAGGGTATCAGAGGCGGGTAATCAGAGGCGTGGAATCAGAGGCGGGGAATCAGAGACACAGAAAGAGAGGCGTGGAATCAGAGGTGCGGAATCAGAGCCGGTGAATCTGAGCCGGGAAATCAGAAGCAGAGCAACAGAGGCGGTGAAACATGGGTGCGGAATCGGACGCGGGGAATAAGAAGTGGGGATCAGAGGCAGGGAATCAGAGGCAGGTTATCAGAGGCAGGGAATCAGAGGCGGGGAATAAGAGGCGAGGAATCAGAGGCGGGGAATCAGAGGCGGGGAATCAGAGGCGGGGAGTCAGAGGCGGAGAATCAGAGGCGGGCAATCAGATGAAGGGAATCAGAGGCAGGGAATCAGAGGCAGAGAATCAGAGGCAGGGAATCTGAGGCAGGGACTCAGAGGTGGGGATTCAGAGGCGGGGAATCAGAGGCAGGGAATAAGATGAAGGGAATCTGATGCAGGGAATCAGAGGTGGGGAATCAGAGGCGGGGAATCAGAGGCGGGGAATCTGAGGCGGGGAATCAGAGGCGGGGAATCAGATGCGGGGAATCAGAGGTGGGGAATCAGAGGCGTGGAATCAGAGGTGGGGAATCAGAGGTGGGGAATCAGAAGTGGGGAATCAGAGGTGGGGAATCAGAGGCGGGGAATCGGAGGCGTGGAATCAGAGGCGGGCAATCAGAAGTGGGGAATCAGAGTCGGGGAATCAGAGGCGGGGAATCTGAGGCGGGGAATCAGATGCAGGGAATCAGAGGCGGGGAATCAGAGGTGGGGAATCAGAGGCGGGGAATCAGAGGCGGGGAATCAGAGGCGGTGATTTCGAGGCGGGGAATCAGACGCGGGAATCAGAGGCGGGGAATCAGAAGTGGGGAATCAGAGGCAGGGAATCAGAGGCAGGGAATCTGAGGCAGGGAATCTGAGGCAGGGAATCTGAGGTGGGCAATCAGAGGCGGGAAAACAGGCGGGTAAACAGAGGCGGGTAAACATAGGTGGGGAATCAGAGGCGGGGAATCAGAGGCGGGGAATCAGAGGCTGGGAATCAGAGTCGGGGAATCAGAGGCAGGGAATCTGAGGCAGGGAATCAGATGCAGGGAAACAGAATCGGGGAATCAGAGGCGGGGTATCAGAGGCGGGGAATCAGAGGCGCGGAATCAGATGCGGGGAATCAGAGGCGTGGAATCAGAGACAGGGAATCAGAGGCGGGGCATCAGAAGTGGGGAATCAGAGGTGGTGGATCAGAGGCGGGGAATGAGAGGCGGGGAATCAGAGGCGTGGAATCAGAGGTGGGGAAAGAGATGTGGGGAAACAGGCGGGTAAACAGAAGCGGGTAAACATAGGTGCATAAATAGAGGCGGCGAAAGAGATGGGCGAAACATAGTGGTTGGAACTTGTATGTTGAAAATGAGGTACACAGAACAGATCAAACAGAGTTGTTGAAATTGAGGGAGGGAAAGAGAGGCACGGAAAGAGTGGAGGGGAAAGAGTGCAGGCAAAAGAGAGGCGTAGAGACAGAGGTGGGGATCAGTAGCGGGGAATCAGAGGCGGGGAATGAGAGGCAGGGAATCAGATGAAGGGAATCTGATGCAGGGAATCTGAGGAAGGGAATCGGATGCAGGGAATCTGAGGCAGGGAATCAGTAAAAAGTTATCAGAGGCAGGGTATCAGAGGCGGGGAATCAGAGGCGGGGTATCAGATGTGCATCATCAGAGGCGGGGAATCAGAGGCGGGGAATCAGAGGTGGGGTATCAGAGGCGGGGAAAGATATGTGGGGAAACGTAGGCCAGGAAAGTTGAGCGGAAAGGGAGGCAGGGAATCAGAGGCAGGGAATCAGAAGCAGGGAATCTGAGGCAGGGAATCTGAGCTGGGGAATCAGAGGCGGGGAAACGGGCGGGTAAACAGAGGTGGATAAACATAGACGGGGAATAAGATGCGGGGAATCAGAGGCGGGGAATCAGAGGCGGGGAATCAGAGGCGGAGAATCAGAGGCGGGGTATCTGAGGAGGGGAATCAGAGGCGGGGAATCCGAGGTGGGGAATCAGAGGCGGGGAATCAGAGGCGGGGAATCAGAAGTGGGGAATCAGAGGTGGGGAATCAGAGGCGGGAAATCAGAGGCAGGGAATCAGAGGCGGGCAATCAGAGGTGGGGAATCAGAGGCGGGGAATCAGATGCGGGGAATCAGAGGCATTGAATCAGAGGCGGGGAATCAGAGGCAGTGAATCAGAGACGGGGTATCTGAGGAGGGGAATCAGAGGCGGGGAATCAGAGGCGGGGAATCAGAGGCGGGGAATCAGAGGCGTGGAATCAGAGGCGGGGAAACATGGGTGCGGAATCGGACGCGGGGAATAAGAAGTGGGGATCAGAGGCAGGGAATCAGAGGCAGGTTATCAGAGGCAGGGAATCAGAGGCGGGGAATAAGAGGCGAGGAATCAGAGGCGGGGAATCAGAGGCGGGGAATCAGAGGCGGGGAGTCAGAGGCGGAGAATCAGAGGCGGGCAATCAGATGAAGGGAATCAGAGGCAGGGAATCAGAGGCAGAGAATCAGAGGCAGGGAATCTGAGGCAGGGACTCAGAGGTGGGGATTCAGAGGCGGGGAATCAGAGGCAGGGAATAAGATGAAGGGAATCTGATGCAGGGAATCAGAGGTGGGGAATCAGAGGCGGGGAATCAGAGGCGGGGAATCTGAGGCGGGGAATCAGAGGCGGGGAATCAGATGCGGGGAATCAGAGGTGGGGAATCAGAGGCGTGGAATCAGAGGTGGGGAATCAGAGGTGGGGAATCAGAAGTGGGGAATCAGAGGTGGGGAATCAGAGGCGGGGAATCGGAGGCGTGGAATCAGAGGCGGGCAATCAGAAGTGGGGAATCAGAGTCGGGGAATCAGAGGCGGGGAATCTGAGGCGGGGAATCAGATGCAGGGAATCAGAGGCGGGGAATCAGAGGTGGGGAATCAGAGGCGGGGAATCAGAGGCGGGGAATCAGAGGCGGTGATTTCGAGGCGGGGAATCAGACGCGGGAATCAGAGGCGGGGAATCAGAAGTGGGGAATCAGAGGCAGGGAATCAGAGGCAGGGAATCTGAGGCAGGGAATCTGAGGCAGGGAATCTGAGGTGGGCAATCAGAGGCGGGAAAACAGGCGGGTAAACAGAGGCGGGTAAACATAGGTGGGGAATCAGAGGCGGGGAATCAGAGGCGGGGAATCAGAGGCTGGGAATCAGAGTCGGGGAATCAGAGGCAGGGAATCTGAGGCAGGGAATCAGATGCAGGGAAACAGAATCGGGGAATCAGAGGCGGGGTATCAGAGGCGGGGAATCAGAGGCGCGGAATCAGATGCGGGGAATCAGAGGCGTGGAATCAGAGACAGGGAATCAGAGGCGGGGCATCAGAAGTGGGGAATCAGAGGTGGTGGATCAGAGGCGGGGAATGAGAGGCGGGGAATCAGAGGCGTGGAATCAGAGGTGGGGAAAGAGATGTGGGGAAACAGGCGGGTAAACAGAAGCGGGTAAACATAGGTGCATAAATAGAGGCGGCGAAAGAGATGGGCGAAACATAGTGGTTGGAACTTGTATGTTGAAAATGAGGTACACAGAACAGATCAAACAGAGTTGTTGAAATTGAGGGAGGGAAAGAGAGGCACGGAAAGAGTGGAGGGGAAAGAGTGCAGGCAAAAGAGAGGCGTAGAGACAGAGGTGGGGATCAGTAGCGGGGAATCAGAGGCGGGGAATGAGAGGCAGGGAATCAGATGAAGGGAATCTGATGCAGGGAATCTGAGGAAGGGAATCGGATGCAGGGAATCTGAGGCAGGGAATCAGTAAAAAGTTATCAGAGGCAGGGTATCAGAGGCGGGGAATCAGAGGCGGGGTATCAGATGTGCATCATCAGAGGCGGGGAATCAGAGGCGGGGAATCAGAGGTGGGGTATCAGAGGCGGGGAAAGATATGTGGGGAAACGTAGGCAAGGAAAGTTGAGCGGAAAGGGAGGCAGGGAATCAGAGGCAGGGAATCAGAAGCAGGGAATCTGAGGCAGGGAATCTGAGCTGGGGAATCAGAGGCGGGGAAACGGGCGGGTAAACAGAGGTGGATAAACATAGACGGGGAATAAGATGCGGGGAATCAGAGGCGGGGAATCAGAGGCGGGGAATCAGAGGCGGAGAATCAGAGGCGGGGTATCTGAGGAGGGGAATCAGAGGCGGGGAATCCGAGGTGGGGAATCAGAGGCGGGGAATCAGAGGCGGGGAATCAGAAGTGGGGAATCAGAGGTGGGGAATCAGAGGCGGGAAATCAGAGGCAGGGAATCAGAGGCGGGCAATCAGAGGTGGGGAATCAGAGGCGGGGAATCAGATGCGGGGAATCAGAGGCATTGAATCAGAGGCGGGGAATCAGAGGCAGTGAATCAGAGACGGGGTATCTGAGGAGGGGAATCAGAGGCGGGGAATCAGAGGCGGGGAATCAGAGGCGGGGAATCAGAGGCGTGGAATCAGAGGCGGGGAATCAGAGGCGGGGAATCAGAAGTGGGGAATCAGAGGTGGGGAATCAGAGGCAGGAAATCAGAGGCAGGGAATCAGAGGCAGGGAATCAGAGGCGGGGAATAAGAGGCGAGGAATCAGAGGCGGGGAATCAGAGGCGGGGAATCAGAGGCGGGGAGTCAGAGGCGGAGAATCAGAGGCGGGCAATCAGATGAAGGGAATCAGAGGCAGGGAATCAGAGGCAGAGAATCAGAGGCAGGGAATCTGAGGCAGGGACTCAGAGGTGGGGATTCAGAGGCGGGGAATCAGAGGCAGGGAATAAGATGAAGGGAATCTGATGCAGGGAATCAGAGGTGGGGAATCAGAGGCGGGGAATCAGAGGCGGGGAATCTGAGGCGGGGAATCAGAGGCGGGGAATCAGATGCGGGGAATCAGAGGTGGGGAATCAGAGGCGTGGAATCAGAGGTGGGGAATCAGAGGTGGGGAATCAGAAGTGGGGAATCAGAGGTGGGGAATCAGAGGCGGGGAATCGGAGGCGTGGAATCAGAGGCGGGCAATCAGAAGTGGGGAATCAGAGTCGGGGAATCAGAGGCGGGGAATCTGAGGCGGGGAATCAGATGCAGGGAATCAGAGGCGGGGAATCAGAGGTGGGGAATCAGAGGCGGGGAATCAGAGGCGGGGAATCAGAGGCGGTGATTTCGAGGCGGGGAATCAGACGCGGGAATCAGAGGCGGGGAATCAGAAGTGGGGAATCAGAGGCAGGGAATCAGAGGCAGGGAATCTGAGGCAGGGAATCTGAGGCAGGGAATCTGAGGTGGGCAATCAGAGGCGGGAAAACAGGCGGGTAAACAGAGGCGGGTAAACATAGGTGGGGAATCAGAGGCGGGGAATCAGAGGCGGGGAATCAGAGGCTGGGAATCAGAGTCGGGGAATCAGAGGCAGGGAATCTGAGGCAGGGAATCAGATGCAGGGAAACAGAATCGGGGAATCAGAGGCGGGGTATCAGAGGCGGGGAATCAGAGGCGCGGAATCAGATGCGGGGAATCAGAGGCGTGGAATCAGAGACAGGGAATCAGAGGCGGGGCATCAGAAGTGGGGAATCAGAGGTGGTGGATCAGAGGCGGGGAATGAGAGGCGGGGAATCAGAGGCGTGGAATCAGAGGTGGGGAAAGAGATGTGGGGAAACAGGCGGGTAAACAGAAGCGGGTAAACATAGGTGCATAAATAGAGGCGGCGAAAGAGATGGGCGAAACATAGTGGTTGGAACTTGTATGTTGAAAATGAGGTACACAGAACAGATCAAACAGAGTTGTTGAAATTGAGGGAGGGAAAGAGAGGCACGGAAAGAGTGGAGGGGAAAGAGTGCAGGCAAAAGAGAGGCGTAGAGACAGAGGTGGGGATCAGTAGCGGGGAATCAGAGGCGGGGAATGAGAGGCAGGGAATCAGATGAAGGGAATCTGATGCAGGGAATCTGAGGAAGGGAATCGGATGCAGGGAATCTGAGGCAGGGAATCAGTAAAAAGTTATCAGAGGCAGGGTATCAGAGGCGGGGAATCAGAGGCGGGGTATCAGATGTGCATCATCAGAGGCGGGGAATCAGAGGCGGGGAATCAGAGGTGGGGTATCAGAGGCGGGGAAAGATATGTGGGGAAACGTAGGCCAGGAAAGTTGAGCGGAAAGGGAGGCAGGGAATCAGAGGCAGGGAATCAGAAGCAGGGAATCTGAGGCAGGGAATCTGAGCTGGGGAATCAGAGGCGGGGAAACGGGCGGGTAAACAGAGGTGGATAAACATAGACGGGGAATAAGATGCGGGGAATCAGAGGCGGGGAATCAGAGGTGGGGAATCAGAGGCGGGGATTCAGAGGCGGGGAATCAGAGGCGGGGAATCAGAGGCGGGGTATCTGAGGAGGGGAATCAGAGGCGGGGAATCCGAGGTGGGGAATCAGAGGCGGGGAATCAGAGGCGGGGAATCAGAAGTGGGGAATCAGAGGTGGGGAATCAGAGGCGGGAAATCAGAGGCAGGGAATCAGAGGCGGGCAATCAGAGGTGGGGAATCAGAGGCGGGGAATCAGATGCGGGGAATCAGAGGCATTGAATCAGAGGCGGGGAATCAGAGGCAGTGAATCAGAGACGGGGTATCTGAGGAGGGGAATCAGAGGCGGGGAATCAGAGGCGGGGAATCAGAGGCGGGGAATCAGAGGCGTGGAATCAGAGGCGGGGAATCAGAGGCGGGGAATCAGAAGTGGGGAATCAGAGGTGGGGAATCAGAGGCAGGAAATCAGAGGCAGGGAATCAGAGGTGGGCAATCAGAGGTGGGGAATCAGAGGAAGGGAATCAGATGCGGGGAATCAGAGGCGTTGAATCAGAGGCGGGGAATCAGAGGCGGGGAATCAGAGACGGGGAATCAGAAGTGGGGAAGCAGAGGTGGGGAATCTGAGGCAGGGAATCAGTTAAAAGTTATCAGAGGCAGGGTATCAGAGGCGGGGAATCAGAGGCGGGGTATCAGATGCGCATCATCAGAGGCGGGGAATCAGAGGCGGGGAATCAGAGCTGGGGTATCAGAGGCGGGGAAAGATACGTGGGGAAACGTAGGCCAGGAAAGTTGAGCGGAAAGGGAGGCAGGGAATCAGAGGCAGGGAATCAGAAGCAGGGAATCTGAGGCACGGAATCGGAGGTGGGGAATCAGAGGCGAGGAAACAGGCGGGTAAACAGAGGCGGGTAAACATAGACGGGGAATAAGAGGCGGGGAATGAGAGGCGGGGAATCAGAGGTGCGGAATCAGAGGCGTGGATTCAGAGGCGTGGAATCAGAGTCGGGGAATCAGAGGCAGGGAATCAGAGGCGGGGAATCAGAGGCAGGGAATCAGAGGCGGCCAATCAGATGCAGGGAATCAGAGGCAGGGAATCAGAGGCAGGGAATCAGAGGCAGGGAAATTGAGGCGGCGAATATGAGGTGGTGAATCAGTAGCGGGGAACAGGCGGGTAAACAGAGGCGGGGAATCAGAGGCAGGGAATCAGAGGCGGGGAATCAGAGGCAGGGAATCGGATGAAGGGAATCTGATGCAGGGAATCTGAGGCAGGGAATCTGAGGCAGGGAATCTGTGGCAGGGAACCTGATGCGGGTTATCAGAAGGGGGAAATGAATTGTGGGAAACGAGATGCAGAGAAAGAGGCACGGAAATAGAGGCAGGGAAAGAGAGGCAGGGAATCAGAGGCGGGGAATCAGAGGTGGGGAATCAGAGGCGGGGAATCAGAGGCGGGGAATCAGAGAGGGGAATCAGAGGTGGGGATTCAGAGGCAGGGAATCAGAGGCAGGGAATCAGATGAAGGGAATCTGATGCAGGGAATTTGAGGCTGGGAATCTGAGGCAGGGAATCGGAGGCAGGGAATCTGAGGCAGGGAATCAGTAAAAAGTTATCAGAGGCAGGGTATAAGAGGTGGGGAATCAGAGGCGGGGTATCAGATGCGGGTCATCAGAGGCGGGGAATCAGAGGCGGGGAATCAGAGGCGGGGAATCAGAGGCGGGGAATCAGAGGCGGGGAATCATAGGCGGGGAATCAGAGGCGGGGAATCAGAGGCAGGGAATCAGAGGCGGGCAATAAGAGGCGGCGAATCAGAAGCGTGGAATCAGAGGAGGGGAAAGAGATGTGGGGAAACGTAGGCCAGGAAGGTTGCGTGGAAAGGGAGGCGGTGAATCAGAGGCAGGGAATCAGAGGCGGGGAATGAGAGGTGGGGAATCAGAGGCGGGGAATCAGAGGCGGGGAATCAGAGGCAGGGAATCAGAGGCGTGCAATCAGAGGCGGCGAATCAGAGGCGTGGAATCAGAGGTGGGGAAAGAGATGTGGGGAAACGTAGGCCAGGAAAGTTGCGTGGAAAGGGAGGCGGTGAATCAGAGGCTGGGAATCAGAGGCGGGGAATGAGAGGCGGGGAATCAGAGGCGTGGAATCAGAGGTGGGGAAAGAGATGTGGGGAAACAGGCGGGTAAACAGAAGCGGGTAAACACAGGTGCATAAATAGAGGCGGCGAAAGAGATGGGCGAAACATAGTGGTTGGAACTTGTATGTTGAAAATGAGGTACACAGAACAGATCAAACAGAGTTGTTGAAATTGAGGGAGGGAAAGAGAGGCACGGAAAGAGTGGAGGGGAAAGAGTGCAGGCAAAAGAGAGGCGTAGAGACAGAGGTGGGGAATAAGAGGCGGGGAATCAGAGGCGGGTAATCAGAGGTGGGGAATCAGAGGCGGGGATTCAGAGGCGGGGAATCAGAGGCGGGGAATCAGAGGCGGGGTATCTGAGGAGGGGAATCAGAGGCGGGGAATCCGAGACGGGGAATCAGAGGCGGGGAATCAGAGGCGTGGAATCAGAGGCGGGGAATCAGAGGCGGGGAATCAGAAGTGGGGAATCAGAGGTGGGGAATCAGAGGCGGGAAATCAGAGGCAGGGAATCAGAGGCGGGCAATCAGAGGTGGGGAATCAGAGGCGGGGAATCAGATGCGGGGAATCAGAGGCGTTGAATCAGAGGCGGGAAATCAGAGGCAGTGAATCAGAGACGGGGTATCTGAGGAGGGGAATCAGAGGCGGGGAATCAGAGGCGGGGAATCAGAGGCGGGGAATCAGAGGCGTGGAATCAGAGGCGGGGAATCAGAGGCGGGGAATCAGAAGTGGGGAATCAGAGGTGGGGAATCAGAGGCAGGAAATCAGAGGCAGGGAATCAGAGGCGGGCAATCAGAGGTGGGGAATCAGAGGCAGGGAATCAGATGCGGGGAATCAGAGGCGTTGAATCAGAGGCGGGGAATCAGAGGCGGGGAATCAGAGACGGGGAATCAGAAGTGGGGAAGCAGAGGTGGGGAATCAGAGGCAGGGAATCAGATGAAGGGAATCTGATGCAGGGAATCTGAGGCAGGGAATCGGATGCAGGGAATCTGAGGCAGGGAATCAGTTAAAAGTTATCAGAGGCAGGGTATCAGAGGCGGGGAATCAGAGGCGGGGTATCAGATGCGCATCATCAGAGGCGGGGAATCAGAGGCCGGGAATCAGAGCTGGGGTATCAGAGGCGGGGAAAGATATGTGGGGTAACGTAGGCCAGGAAAGTTGAGCGGAAAGGGAGGCAGGGAATCAGAGGCAGGAAATCAGAAGCAGGGAATCTGAGGCACGGAATCTGAGGTGGGGAATCAGAGGCGAGGAAACAGGCGGGTAAACAGAGGCGGGTAAACATAGACGGGGAATAAGAGGCGGGGAATCAGAGGCGGGGAATCTGAGGTGCAGAATCAGAGGCGTGGATTCAGAGGCGGGGAATCAGAGGCGGGGAATCAGATGCGGGGAATCAGAGGCGGGCAATCAGAGGTGGGGTATCTGAGGAGGGGAATCAGAGGCGGGGAATCAGAGGCGGGGAATCAGAGGCGGGGAATCAGAGGCGTGGAATCAGAGGCGGGGAATCAGAGGCGGGGAATCAGAAGTGGGGAATCAGAGGTGGGGAATCAGAGGCGGGAAATCAGATGCAGGGAATCAGAGGCGGGCAATCAGAGGTGGGGAATCAGAGGCGGGGAATCAGATGCGGGGAATCAGAGGCGTTGAATCAGAGGTGGGGAATCAGAGGCGGGGAATCAGAGACGGGGAATCAGAAGTGGGGAAGCAGAGGTGGGGATTCAGAGGCAGGGAATCAGAGGCAGGGAATCAGAGGCATGGAATCTGAGGCAGGGAATCTGAGGTGGGGAATCAGAGGCGGGAAAACAGGCGGGTAAACAGAGGCGGGTAAACATAGGCAGGGAATCAGAGGCGGGGAATCAGAGGCAGGGAATCAGAAGCGGGGAATCAGAGGCGGGGAATCAGAGGCGGGGAATCTGAGGTGGGGAATCAGATGCAGGGAATCAGAGGCGGGGAATCAGAGGTGGGGTATCAAAGGCGGGGAATCAGAGGCGGGGAATCAGAGGCGGGGAATCAGAGGCGTGGAATCAGAGGCGGGGAATCAGAGGCGGGGAATCTGAAGTGGGGAATCAGAGGTGGGAAATCAGAGGCGTTGAATCAGAGGCGGGGAATCAGAGGCGGGGAATCAGAGGCAGGGAATCAGAGGCGGCCAATCAGATGCAGGGAATCAGAGGCAGGGAATCAGAGGCAGGGAATCTGAGGCGGCGAATATGAGGTGGTGAATCAGTGGCGGGGAACAGGCGGGTAAACACAGGCGGGGAATCAGAGGCAGGGAATCAGAGGCGGGGAATCAGAGGCAGGGAATCGGATGAAGGGAATCTGATGCAGGGAATCTGAGGCAGGGAATCTGAGGCAGGGAATCTGTGGCAGGGAATCTGATGCGGGTTATCAGAAGGGGGAAATGAGATGTGGGAAACGAGATGCAGAGTAAGAGGCACGGAAATAGAGGCAGGGAAAGAGAGGCAGGGTATCAGATGTTGGTATTCAGAGGCGTGGAATCAGAGGCGGGGAATCAGAGACACAGAAAGAGAGGCGTGGAATCAGAGGTGCGGAATCAGAGCCGGTGAATCTGAGCCGGGAAATCAGAAGCAGAGCAACAGAGGCGTTGAAACATGGGTGCGGAATCGGACGCGGGGAATCAAAGGTGGGGACTCAGAGGCAGGGTATCAGAGGCGGGTAATCAGAGGCGTGGAATCAGAGGCGGGGAATCAGAGACACAGAAAGAGAGGCGTGGAATCAGAGGTGCGGAATCAGAGCCGGTGAATCTGAGCCGGGAAATCAGAAGCAGAGCAACAGAGGCGGTGAAACATGGGTGCGGAATCGGACGCGGGGAATAAGAAGTGGGGATCAGAGGCAGGGAATCAGAGGCAGGTTATCAGAGGCAGGGAATCAGAGGCGGGGAATAAGAGGCGAGGAATCAGAGGCGGGGAATCAGAGGCGGGGAATCAGAGGCGGGGAGTCAGAGGCGGAGAATCAGAGGCGGGCAATCAGATGAAGGGAATCAGAGGCAGGGAATCAGAGGCAGAGAATCAGAGGCAGGGAATCTGAGGCAGGGACTCAGAGGTGGGGATTCAGAGGCGGGGAATCAGAGGCAGGGAATAAGATGAAGGGAATCTGATGCAGGGAATCAGAGGTGGGGAATCAGAGGCGGGGAATCAGAGGCGGGGAATCTGAGGCGGGGAATCAGAGGCGGGGAATCAGATGCGGGGAATCAGAGGTGGGGAATCAGAGGCGTGGAATCAGAGGTGGGGAATCAGAGGTGGGGAATCAGAAGTGGGGAATCAGAGGTGGGGAATCAGAGGCGGGGAATCGGAGGCGTGGAATCAGAGGCGGGCAATCAGAAGTGGGGAATCAGAGTCGGGGAATCAGAGGCGGGGAATCTGAGGCGGGGAATCAGATGCAGGGAATCAGAGGCGGGGAATCAGAGGTGGGGAATCAGAGGCGGGGAATCAGAGGCGGGGAATCAGAGGCGGTGATTTCGAGGCGGGGAATCAGACGCGGGAATCAGAGGCGGGGAATCAGAAGTGGGGAATCAGAGGCAGGGAATCAGAGGCAGGGAATCTGAGGCAGGGAATCTGAGGCAGGGAATCTGAGGTGGGCAATCAGAGGCGGGAAAACAGGCGGGTAAACAGAGGCGGGTAAACATAGGTGGGGAATCAGAGGCGGGGAATCAGAGGCGGGGAATCAGAGGCTGGGAATCAGAGTCGGGGAATCAGAGGCAGGGAATCTGAGGCAGGGAATCAGATGCAGGGAAACAGAATCGGGGAATCAGAGGCGGGGTATCAGAGGCGGGGAATCAGAGGCGCGGAATCAGATGCGGGGAATCAGAGGCGTGGAATCAGAGACAGGGAATCAGAGGCGGGGCATCAGAAGTGGGGAATCAGAGGTGGTGGATCAGAGGCGGGGAATGAGAGGCGGGGAATCAGAGGCGTGGAATCAGAGGTGGGGAAAGAGATGTGGGGAAACAGGCGGGTAAACAGAAGCGGGTAAACATAGGTGCATAAATAGAGGCGGCGAAAGAGATGGGCGAAACATAGTGGTTGGAACTTGTATGTTGAAAATGAGGTACACAGAACAGATCAAACAGAGTTGTTGAAATTGAGGGAGGGAAAGAGAGGCACGGAAAGAGTGGAGGGGAAAGAGTGCAGGCAAAAGAGAGGCGTAGAGACAGAGGTGGGGATCAGTAGCGGGGAATCAGAGGCGGGGAATGAGAGGCAGGGAATCAGATGAAGGGAATCTGATGCAGGGAATCTGAGGAAGGGAATCGGATGCAGGGAATCTGAGGCAGGGAATCAGTAAAAAGTTATCAGAGGCAGGGTATCAGAGGCGGGGAATCAGAGGCGGGGTATCAGATGTGCATCATCAGAGGCGGGGAATCAGAGGCGGGGAATCAGAGGTGGGGTATCAGAGGCGGGGAAAGATATGTGGGGAAACGTAGGCCAGGAAAGTTGAGCGGAAAGGGAGGCAGGGAATCAGAGGCAGGGAATCAGAAGCAGGGAATCTGAGGCAGGGAATCTGAGCTGGGGAATCAGAGGCGGGGAAACGGGCGGGTAAACAGAGGTGGATAAACATAGACGGGGAATAAGATGCGGGGAATCAGAGGCGGGGAATCAGAGGCGGGGAATCAGAGGCGGAGAATCAGAGGCGGGGTATCTGAGGAGGGGAATCAGAGGCGGGGAATCCGAGGTGGGGAATCAGAGGCGGGGAATCAGAGGCGGGGAATCAGAAGTGGGGAATCAGAGGTGGGGAATCAGAGGCGGGAAATCAGAGGCAGGGAATCAGAGGCGGGCAATCAGAGGTGGGGAATCAGAGGCGGGGAATCAGATGCGGGGAATCAGAGGCATTGAATCAGAGGCGGGGAATCAGAGGCAGTGAATCAGAGACGGGGTATCTGAGGAGGGGAATCAGAGGCGGGGAATCAGAGGCGGGGAATCAGAGGCGGGGAATCAGAGGCGTGGAATCAGAGGCGGGGAATCAGAGGCGGGGAATCAGAAGTGGGGAATCAGAGGTGGGGAATCAGAGGCAGGAAATCAGAGGCAGGGAATCAGAGGCAGGGAATCAGAGGCGGGGAATAAGAGGCGAGGAATCAGAGGCGGGGAATCAGAGGCGGGGAATCAGAGGCGGGGAGTCAGAGGCGGAGAATCAGAGGCGGGCAATCAGATGAAGGGAATCAGAGGCAGGGAATCAGAGGCAGAGAATCAGAGGCAGGGAATCTGAGGCAGGGACTCAGAGGTGGGGATTCAGAGGCGGGGAATCAGAGGCAGGGAATAAGATGAAGGGAATCTGATGCAGGGAATCAGAGGTGGGGAATCAGAGGCGGGGAATCAGAGGCGGGGAATCTGAGGCGGGGAATCAGAGGCGGGGAATCAGATGCGGGGAATCAGAGGTGGGGAATCAGAGGCGTGGAATCAGAGGTGGGGAATCAGAGGTGGGGAATCAGAAGTGGGGAATCAGAGGTGGGGAATCAGAGGCGGGGAATCGGAGGCGTGGAATCAGAGGCGGGCAATCAGAAGTGGGGAATCAGAGTCGGGGAATCAGAGGCGGGGAATCTGAGGCGGGGAATCAGATGCAGGGAATCAGAGGCGGGGAATCAGAGGTGGGGAATCAGAGGCGGGGAATCAGAGGCGGGGAATCAGAGGCGGTGATTTCGAGGCGGGGAATCAGACGCGGGAATCAGAGGCGGGGAATCAGAAGTGGGGAATCAGAGGCAGGGAATCAGAGGCAGGGAATCTGAGGCAGGGAATCTGAGGCAGGGAATCTGAGGTGGGCAATCAGAGGCGGGAAAACAGGCGGGTAAACAGAGGCGGGTAAACATAGGTGGGGAATCAGAGGCGGGGAATCAGAGGCGGGGAATCAGAGGCTGGGAATCAGAGTCGGGGAATCAGAGGCAGGGAATCTGAGGCAGGGAATCAGATGCAGGGAAACAGAATCGGGGAATCAGAGGCGGGGTATCAGAGGCGGGGAATCAGAGGCGCGGAATCAGATGCGGGGAATCAGAGGCGTGGAATCAGAGACAGGGAATCAGAGGCGGGGCATCAGAAGTGGGGAATCAGAGGTGGTGGATCAGAGGCGGGGAATGAGAGGCGGGGAATCAGAGGCGTGGAATCAGAGGTGGGGAAAGAGATGTGGGGAAACAGGCGGGTAAACAGAAGCGGGTAAACATAGGTGCATAAATAGAGGCGGCGAAAGAGATGGGCGAAACATAGTGGTTGGAACTTGTATGTTGAAAATGAGGTACACAGAACAGATCAAACAGAGTTGTTGAAATTGAGGGAGGGAAAGAGAGGCACGGAAAGAGTGGAGGGGAAAGAGTGCAGGCAAAAGAGAGGCGTAGAGACAGAGGTGGGGATCAGTAGCGGGGAATCAGAGGCGGGGAATGAGAGGCAGGGAATCAGATGAAGGGAATCTGATGCAGGGAATCTGAGGAAGGGAATCGGATGCAGGGAATCTGAGGCAGGGAATCAGTAAAAAGTTATCAGAGGCAGGGTATCAGAGGCGGGGAATCAGAGGCGGGGTATCAGATGTGCATCATCAGAGGCGGGGAATCAGAGGCGGGGAATCAGAGGTGGGGTATCAGAGGCGGGGAAAGATATGTGGGGAAACGTAGGCCAGGAAAGTTGAGCGGAAAGGGAGGCAGGGAATCAGAGGCAGGGAATCAGAAGCAGGGAATCTGAGGCAGGGAATCTGAGCTGGGGAATCAGAGGCGGGGAAACGGGCGGGTAAACAGAGGTGGATAAACATAGACGGGGAATAAGATGCGGGGAATCAGAGGCGGGGAATCAGAGGTGGGGAATCAGAGGCGGGGATTCAGAGGCGGGGAATCAGAGGCGGGGAATCAGAGGCGGGGTATCTGAGGAGGGGAATCAGAGGCGGGGAATCCGAGGTGGGGAATCAGAGGCGGGGAATCAGAGGCGGGGAATCAGAAGTGGGGAATCAGAGGTGGGGAATCAGAGGCGGGAAATCAGAGGCAGGGAATCAGAGGCGGGCAATCAGAGGTGGGGAATCAGAGGCGGGGAATCAGATGCGGGGAATCAGAGGCATTGAATCAGAGGCGGGGAATCAGAGGCAGTGAATCAGAGACGGGGTATCTGAGGAGGGGAATCAGAGGCGGGGAATCAGAGGCGGGGAATCAGAGGCGGGGAATCAGAGGCGTGGAATCAGAGGCGGGGAATCAGAGGCGGGGAATCAGAAGTGGGGAATCAGAGGTGGGGAATCAGAGGCAGGAAATCAGAGGCAGGGAATCAGAGGTGGGCAATCAGAGGTGGGGAATCAGAGGAAGGGAATCAGATGCGGGGAATCAGAGGCGTTGAATCAGAGGCGGGGAATCAGAGGCGGGGAATCAGAGACGGGGAATCAGAAGTGGGGAAGCAGAGGTGGGGAATCTGAGGCAGGGAATCAGTTAAAAGTTATCAGAGGCAGGGTATCAGAGGCGGGGAATCAGAGGCGGGGTATCAGATGCGCATCATCAGAGGCGGGGAATCAGAGGCGGGGAATCAGAGCTGGGGTATCAGAGGCGGGGAAAGATACGTGGGGAAACGTAGGCCAGGAAAGTTGAGCGGAAAGGGAGGCAGGGAATCAGAGGCAGGGAATCAGAAGCAGGGAATCTGAGGCACGGAATCGGAGGTGGGGAATCAGAGGCGAGGAAACAGGCGGGTAAACAGAGGCGGGTAAACATAGACGGGGAATAAGAGGCGGGGAATGAGAGGCGGGGAATCAGAGGTGCGGAATCAGAGGCGTGGATTCAGAGGCGTGGAATCAGAGTCGGGGAATCAGAGGCAGGGAATCAGAGGCGGGGAATCAGAGGCAGGGAATCAGAGGCGGCCAATCAGATGCAGGGAATCAGAGGCAGGGAATCAGAGGCAGGGAATCAGAGGCAGGGAAATTGAGGCGGCGAATATGAGGTGGTGAATCAGTAGCGGGGAACAGGCGGGTAAACAGAGGCGGGGAATCAGAGGCAGGGAATCAGAGGCGGGGAATCAGAGGCAGGGAATCGGATGAAGGGAATCTGATGCAGGGAATCTGAGGCAGGGAATCTGAGGCAGGGAATCTGTGGCAGGGAACCTGATGCGGGTTATCAGAAGGGGGAAATGAATTGTGGGAAACGAGATGCAGAGAAAGAGGCACGGAAATAGAGGCAGGGAAAGAGAGGCAGGGAATCAGAGGCGGGGAATCAGAGGTGGGGAATCAGAGGCGGGGAATCAGAGGCGGGGAATCAGAGAGGGGAATCAGAGGTGGGGATTCAGAGGCAGGGAATCAGAGGCAGGGAATCAGATGAAGGGAATCTGATGCAGGGAATTTGAGGCTGGGAATCTGAGGCAGGGAATCGGAGGCAGGGAATCTGAGGCAGGGAATCAGTAAAAAGTTATCAGAGGCAGGGTATAAGAGGTGGGGAATCAGAGGCGGGGTATCAGATGCGGGTCATCAGAGGCGGGGAATCAGAGGCGGGGAATCAGAGGCGGGGAATCAGAGGCGGGGAATCAGAGGCGGGGAATCATAGGCGGGGAATCAGAGGCGGGGAATCAGAGGCAGGGAATCAGAGGCGGGCAATAAGAGGCGGCGAATCAGAAGCGTGGAATCAGAGGAGGGGAAAGAGATGTGGGGAAACGTAGGCCAGGAAGGTTGCGTGGAAAGGGAGGCGGTGAATCAGAGGCAGGGAATCAGAGGCGGGGAATGAGAGGTGGGGAATCAGAGGCGGGGAATCAGAGGCGGGGAATCAGAGGCAGGGAATCAGAGGCGTGCAATCAGAGGCGGCGAATCAGAGGCGTGGAATCAGAGGTGGGGAAAGAGATGTGGGGAAACGTAGGCCAGGAAAGTTGCGTGGAAAGGGAGGCGGTGAATCAGAGGCTGGGAATCAGAGGCGGGGAATGAGAGGCGGGGAATCAGAGGCGTGGAATCAGAGGTGGGGAAAGAGATGTGGGGAAACAGGCGGGTAAACAGAAGCGGGTAAACACAGGTGCATAAATAGAGGCGGCGAAAGAGATGGGCGAAACATAGTGGTTGGAACTTGTATGTTGAAAATGAGGTACACAGAACAGATCAAACAGAGTTGTTGAAATTGAGGGAGGGAAAGAGAGGCACGGAAAGAGTGGAGGGGAAAGAGTGCAGGCAAAAGAGAGGCGTAGAGACAGAGGTGGGGAATAAGAGGCGGGGAATCAGAGGCGGGTAATCAGAGGTGGGGAATCAGAGGCGGGGATTCAGAGGCGGGGAATCAGAGGCGGGGAATCAGAGGCGGGGTATCTGAGGAGGGGAATCAGAGGCGGGGAATCCGAGACGGGGAATCAGAGGCGGGGAATCAGAGGCGTGGAATCAGAGGCGGGGAATCAGAGGCGGGGAATCAGAAGTGGGGAATCAGAGGTGGGGAATCAGAGGCGGGAAATCAGAGGCAGGGAATCAGAGGCGGGCAATCAGAGGTGGGGAATCAGAGGCGGGGAATCAGATGCGGGGAATCAGAGGCGTTGAATCAGAGGCGGGAAATCAGAGGCAGTGAATCAGAGACGGGGTATCTGAGGAGGGGAATCAGAGGCGGGGAATCAGAGGCGGGGAATCAGAGGCGGGGAATCAGAGGCGTGGAATCAGAGGCGGGGAATCAGAGGCGGGGAATCAGAAGTGGGGAATCAGAGGTGGGGAATCAGAGGCAGGAAATCAGAGGCAGGGAATCAGAGGCGGGCAATCAGAGGTGGGGAATCAGAGGCAGGGAATCAGATGCGGGGAATCAGAGGCGTTGAATCAGAGGCGGGGAATCAGAGGCGGGGAATCAGAGACGGGGAATCAGAAGTGGGGAAGCAGAGGTGGGGAATCAGAGGCAGGGAATCAGATGAAGGGAATCTGATGCAGGGAATCTGAGGCAGGGAATCGGATGCAGGGAATCTGAGGCAGGGAATCAGTTAAAAGTTATCAGAGGCAGGGTATCAGAGGCGGGGAATCAGAGGCGGGGTATCAGATGCGCATCATCAGAGGCGGGGAATCAGAGGCCGGGAATCAGAGCTGGGGTATCAGAGGCGGGGAAAGATATGTGGGGTAACGTAGGCCAGGAAAGTTGAGCGGAAAGGGAGGCAGGGAATCAGAGGCAGGAAATCAGAAGCAGGGAATCTGAGGCACGGAATCTGAGGTGGGGAATCAGAGGCGAGGAAATAGGCGTGTAAACAGAGGCGGGTAAACATAGACGGGGAATAAGAGGCGGGGAATCAGAGGCGGGGAATCAGAGGTGCGGAATCAGAGGCGTGGATTCAGAGGCGGGGAATCAGAGGCGGGGAATCAGATGCGGGGAATCAGAGGCGGGCAATCAGAGGTGGGGTATCTGAGGAGGGGAATCAGAGGCGGGGAATCAGAGGCGTGGAATCAGAGGCGGGGAATCAGAGGCAGGGAATCAGAAGTGGGGAATCAGAGGTGGGGAATCAGAGGCAGGAAATCAGAGGCAGGGAATCAGAGGCGGGCAATCAGAGGTGGGGAATCAGAGGCAGGGAATCAGATGCGGGGAATCAGAGGCGTTGAATCAGAGGCGGGGAATCAGAGGCGGGGAATCAGAGACGGGGAATCAGAAGTGGGGAAGCAGAGGTGGGGAATCAGAGGCAGGGAATCAGATGAAGGGAATCTGATGCAGGGAATCTGAGGCAGGGAATCGGATGCAGGGAATCTGAGGCAGGGAATCAGTTAAAAGTTATCAGAGGCAGGGTATCAGAGGCGGGGAATCAGAGGCGGGGTATCAGATGCGCATCATCAGAGGCGGGGAATCAGAGGCGGGGAATCAGAGCTGGGGTATCAGAGGCGGGGAAAGATATGTGGGGAAACGTAGGCCAGGAAAGTTGAGCGGAAAGGGAGGCAGGGATTCAGAGGCAGGGAATCAGAAGCAGGGAATCTGAGGCACGGAATCTGAGGTGGGGAATCAGAGGCGAGGAAACAGGCGGGTAAACAGAGGCGGGTAAACATAGACGGGGAATAAGAGGCGGGGAATCAGAGGCGGGGAATCTGAGGTGCGGAATCAGAGGCGTGGATTCAGAGGCGGGGAATCAGAGGCGGGGAATCAGATGCGGGGAATCTGAGGCGGGCAATCAGAGGTGGGGTATCTGAGGAGGGGAATCAGAGGCAGGGAATCAGACGCGGGGAATCAGAGGCGGGGAATCAGAGGCGTGGAATCAGAGGCGGGGAATCAGAGGCGGGGAATCAGAAGTGGGGAATCAGAGGTGGGGAATCAGAGGCGGGAAATCAGATGCAGGGAATCAGAGGCGGGCAATCAGAGGTGGGGAATCAGAGGCGGGGAATCAGATGCGGGGAATCAGAGGCGTTGAATCAGAGGTGGGGAATCAGAGGCGGGGAATCAGAGACGGGGAATCAGAAGTGGGGAAGCAGAGGTGGGGAATCAGAGGCAGGGAATCAGAGGCAGGGAATCAGAGGCATGGAATCTGAGGCAGGGAATCTGAGGTGGGGAATCAGAGGCGGGAAAACAGGCGGGTAAACAGAGGCGGGTAAACATAGGCGGGGAATCAGAGGCGGGGAATCAGAGGCAGGGAATCAGAAGCGGGGAATCAGAGGCGGGGAATCAGAGGCGGGGAATCTGAGGTGGGGAATCAGATGCAGGGAATCAGAGGCGGGGAATCAGAGGTGGGGTATCAAAGGCGGGGAATCAGAGGCGGGGAATCAGAGGCGGGGAATCAGAGGCGTGGAATCAGAGGCGGGGAATCAGAGGCGGGCAATCTGAAGTGGGGAATCAGAGGTGGGAAATCAGAGGCGGGGAATCAGAGGCGGGGAATCAGAGGCGGGGAATCAGAGGCAGGGAATCAGAGGCGGCCAATCAGATGCAGGGAATCAGAGGCAGGGAATCAGAGGCAGGGAATCTGAGGCGGCGAATATGAGGTGGTGAATCAGTGGCGGGGAACAGGCGGGTAAACAGAGGCGGGGAATCAGAGGCAGGGAATCAGAGGCGGGGAATCAGAGGCAGGGAATCGGATGAAGGGAATCTGATGCAGGGAATCTGAGGCAGGGAATCTGAGGCAGGGAATCTGTGGCAGGGAATCTGATGCGGGTTATCAGAAGGGGGAAATGAGATGTGGGAAACGAGATGCAGAGTAAGAGGCACGGAAATAGAGGCAGGGAAAGAGAGGCAGGGTATCAGATGTTGGTATTCAGAGGCGTGGAATCAGAGGCGGGGAATCAGAGACACAGAAAGAGAGGCGTGGAATCAGAGGTGCGGAATCAGAGCCGGTGAATCTGAGCCGGGAAATCAGAAGCAGAGCAACAGAGGCGTTGAAACATGGGTGCGGAATCGGACGCGGGGAATCAAAGGTGGGGACTCAGAGGCAGGGTATCAGAGGCGGGTAATCAGAGGCGTGGAATCAGAGGCGGGGAATCAGAGACACAGAAAGAGAGGCGTGGAATCAGAGGTGCGGAATCAGAGCCGGTGAATCTGAGCCGGGAAATCAGAAGCAGAGCAACAGAGGCGGTGAAACATGGGTGCGGAATCGGACGCGGGGAATAAGAAGTGGGGACTCAGAGGCAGGGAATCAGAGGCAGGTTATCAGAGGCAGGGAATCAGAGGCGGGGAATAAGAGGCGAGGAATCAGAGGCGGGGAATCAGAGGCGGGGAATCAGAGGCGGGGAGTCAGAGGCGGAGAATCAGAGGCGGGCAATCAGATGAAGGGAATCAGAGGCAGGGAATCAGAGGCAGAGAATCAGAGGCAGGGAATCTGAGGCAGGGACTCAGAGGTGGGGATTCAGAGGCGGGCAATCAGAGGCAGGGAATCAGATGAAGGGAATCTGATGCAGGGAATCAGAGGTGGGGAATCAGAGGCGGGGAATCAGAGGCGGGGAATCTGAGGCGGGGAATCAGAGGCGGGGAATCAGATGCGGGGAATCAGAGGTGGGGAATCAGAGGCGTGGAATCAGAGGCGGGGAATCTGAGGCAGGGAATCTGTGGCAGGGAATCTTATGCGGGTTATCAGAAGGGGGAAATGAGATGTGGGAAACGAGTTGCAGAGAAAGAGGCACGGAAATAGAGGCAGGGAATCAGAGGCGGGGAATCAGAGGCAGGGAATCAGAGGCGGGGAATCAGAGGCGGGGAATCAGAGGCGGGGAATCAGAGGCGGGGAATCAGAGGCGGGGAATCAGAGGCAGGGAATCAGAGGCGGGCAATCAGAGGCGGCGAATCAGAGGCGTGGAATCAGAGGAGGGGAAAGAGATGTGGGGAAACGTAGGCCAGGAAGGTTGCGTGGAAAGGGAGGCGGTGAATCAGAGGCAGGGAATCAGAGGCGGGGAATCAGAGGCGGGGAATCAGAGGCGGGGAATCAGAGGCGGGGAATCAGAGGTGGGGAATCAGAGGCGGGGAATCAGAGGCGGGGAATTAGAGGCAGGGAATCAGAGGCGTGCAATCAGAGGCGGCGAATCAGAGGTGTGGAATCAGAGGTGGGGAAAGAGATGTGGGGAAACGTACGCCAGGAAAGTTGCGTGGAAAGGGAGGCGGTGAATCAGAGGCTGGGAATCAGAGGCGGGGAATGAGAGGCGGGGAATCAGAGGCGTGGAATCAGAGGTGGGGAAAGAGATGTGGGGAAACAGGCGGGTAAACAGAAGCGGGTAAACATAGGTGCATAAATAGAGGCGGCGAAAGAGATGGGCGAAACATAGTGGTTGGAACTTGTATGTTGAAAATGAGGTACACAGAACAGATCAAACAGAGTTGTTGAAATTGAGGGAGGGAAAGAGAGGCACGGAAAGAGTGGAGGGGAAAGAGTGCAGGCAAAAGAGAGGCGTAGAGACAGAGGTGGGGAATCAGAGGCTGGGAATCAGAGGCGGGGAATCAGAGGCAGGGAATCAGATGAAGGGAATCTGATGCAGGGAATTTGAGGCTGGGAATCTGAGGCAGGGAATCGGAGGCAGGGAATCTGAGGCAGGGAATCAGTAAAAAGTTATCAGAGGAAGGGTATAAGAGGAGGGGAATCAGAGGCGGGGTATCAGATGCGGGTCATCAGAGGCGGGGAATCAGAGGCGGGGAATCAGAGGCGGGGTATCAGAGGTGGGGAAAGATATGTGGGGAAACGTAGGCCAGGAAAGTTGAGCGGAAAGGGAGGCAGTGAATCAGAGGTGGGGAATCAGACGCGGGGAATCAGAGGCGGGGAATCAGAGGCAGGGAATCAGAGGCGGGGAATCAGAGGCGGGTCAACATAGGCGGGGAATCAGAGGAGGGAATCAGAGGTGGGGAATCAGAGGCGGGTAAACATAGGCGGGGAATCAGAGGAGGGAATCAGAGGCGGGGAATCAGAGGCGGGGAATCAGAGGCGGGGAATCAGAGGCGGGGAATCAGAGGCGGGGAATCAGATGTGGGGAATCAGAGGCGGGGAATCAGAGGCGGGGTATCAGAGGAGGGGAATCAGAGGTGGGGAATCAGAGGCGGGGAATCAGAAGTGGGGAATCAGAGGTGGGGAATCAGAGGCGGTGAATCACAGGCAGGTAATCAGAGGCGGGCAATCAGATGCAGGGAATCAGAGGCAGGGAATCAGAGGCAGGGAATCTGAGGCAGGGAATCTGAGGTGGGCAATCAGAGGCGGGAAAACAGGCGGGTAAACAGAGGCGTGTAAGCATAGGCGGGGAATCAGAGGCGGGGAATCAGAGGCGTGGAATCAGAGTCGGGGAATCAGAGGCAGGGAATCAGAGGCGGGGAATCAGAGGCAGGGAATCAGAGGCGGCCAATCAGATGCAGGGAATCAGAGGCAGGGAATCAGAGGCAGGGAATCAGAGGCAGGGAAATTGAGGCGGCGAATATGAGGTGGTGAATCAGTAGCGGGGAACAGGCGGGTAAACAGAGGCGGGGAATCAGAGGCAGGGAATCAGAGGCGGGGAATCAGAGGCAGGGAATCGGATGAAGGGAATCTGATGCAGGGAATCTGAGGCAGGGAATCTGAGGCAGGGAATCTGTGGCAGGGAACCTGATGCGGGTTATCAGAAGGGGGAAATGAATTGTGGGAAACGAGATGCAGAGAAAGAGGCACGGAAATAGAGGCAGGGAAAGAGAGGCAGGGAATCAGAGGCGGGGAATCGGAGGTGGGGAATCAGAGGCGGGGAATCAGAGGCGGGGAATCAGAGAGGGGAATCAGAGGTGGGGATTCAGAGGCAGGGAATCAGAGGCAGGGAATCAGATGAAGGGAATCTGATGCAGGGAATTTGAGGCTGGGAATCTGAGGCAGGGAATCGGAGGCAGGGAATCTGAGGCAGGGAATCAGTAAAAAGTTATCAGAGGCAGGGTATAAGAGGTGGGGAATCAGAGGCGGGGTATCAGATGCGGGTCATCAGAGGCGGGGAATCAGAGGCGGGGAATCAGAGGCGGGGAATCAGAGGCGGGGAATCAGAGGTGGGGAATCATAGGCGGGGAATCAGAGGCGGGGCATCAGAGGCAGGGAATCAGAGGCGGGCAATAAGAGGCGGCGAATCAGAAGCGTGGAATCAGAGGAGGGGAAAGAGATGTGGGGAAACGTAGGCCAGTAAGGTTGCGTGGAAAGGGAGGCGGTGAATCAGAGGCAGGGAATCAGAGGCGGGGAATCAGAGGCGGGGAATCAGAGGCGGGGAATCAGAGGCGGGGAATCAGAGGCAGGGAATCAGAGGCGTGCAATCAGAGGCGGCGAATCAGAGGCGTGGAATCAGAGGTGGGGAAAGAGATGTGGGGAAACGTAGGCCAGGAAAGTTGCGTGGAAAGGGAGGCGGTGAATCAGAGGCTGGGAATCAGAGGCGGGGAATGAGAGGCGGGGAATCAGAGGCGTGGAATCAGAGGTGGGGAAAGAGATGTGGGGAAACAGGCGGGTAAACAGAAGCGGGTAAACATAGGTGCATAAATAGAGGCGGCGAAAGAGATGGGCGAAACATAGTGGTTGGAACTTGTATGTTGAAAATGAGGTACACAGAACAGATCAAACAGAGTTGTTGAAATTGAGGGAGGGAAAGAGAGGCACGGAAAGAGTGGAGGGGAAAGAGTGCAGGCAAAAGAGAGGCGTAGAGACAGAGGTGGGGAATAAGAGGCGGGGAATCAGAGGCGGGGAATCAGAGGTGGGGAATCAGAGGCGGGGATTCAGAGGCGGGGAATCAGAGGCGGGGAATCAGAGGCGGGGTATCTGAGGAGGGGAATCAGAGGCGGGGAATCCGAGACGGGGAATCAGAGGCGGGGAATCAGAGGCGTGGAATCAGAGGCGGGGAATCAGAGGCGGGGAATCAGAAGTGGGGAATCAGAGGTGGGGAATCAGAGGCGGGAAATCAGAGGCAGGGAATCAGAGGCGGGCAATCAGAGGTGGGGAATCAGAGGCGGGGAATCAGATGCGGGGAATCAGAGGCGTTGAATCAGAGGCGGGAAATCAGAGGCAGTGAATCAGAGACGGGGTATCTGAGGACGGGAATCAGAGGCGGGGAATCAGAGGCGGGGAATCAGAGGCGGGGAATCAGAGGCGTGGAATCAGAGGCGGGGAATCAGAGGCGGGGAATCAGAAGTGGGGAATCAGAGGTGGGGAATCAGAGGCAGGAAATCAGAGGCAGGGAATCAGAGGCGGGCAATCAGAGGTGGGGAATCAGAGGCAGGGAATCAGATGCGGGGAATCAGAGGCGTTGAATCAGAGGCGGGGAATCAGAGGCGGGGAATCAGAGACGGGGAATCAGAAGTGGGGAAGCAGAGGTGGGGAATCAGAGGCAGGGAATCAGATGAAGGGAATCTGATGCAGGGAATCTGAGGCAGGGAATCGGATGCAGGGAATCTGAGGCAGGGAATCAGTTAAAAGTTATCAGAGGCAGGGTATCAGAGGCGGGGAATCAGAGGCGGGGTATCAGATGCGCATCATCAGAGGCGGTGAATCAGAGGCGGGGAATCAGAGCTGGGGTATCAGAGGCGGGGAAAGATATGTGGGGAAACGTAGGCCAGGAAAGTTGAGCGGAAAGGGAGGCAGGGAATCAGAGGCAGGGAATCAGAAGCAGGGAATCTGAGGCACGGAATCTGAGGTGGGGAATCAGAGGCGAGGAAACAGGCGGGTAAACAGAGGCGGGTAAACATAGACGGGGAATAAGAGGCGGGGAATCAGAGGCGGGGAATCAGAGGTGCGGAATCAGAGGCGTGGATTCAGAGGCGGGGAATCAGAGGCGGGGAATCAGATGCGGGGAATCAGAGGCGGGCAATCAGAGGTGGGGTATCTGAGGAGGGGAATCAGAGGCGGGGAATCAGAGGCGTGGAATCAGAGGCGGGGAATCAGAGGCGGGGAATCAGAAGTGGGGAATCAGAGGTGGGGAATCAGAGGCAGGAAATCAGAGGCAGGGAATCAGAGGCGGGCAATCAGAGGTGGGGAATCAGAGGCAGGGAATCAGATGCGGGGAATCAGAGGCGTTGAATCAGAGGCGGGGAATCAGAGGCGGGGAATCAGAGACGGGGAATCAGAAGTGGGGAAGCAGAGGTGGGGAATCAGAGGCAGGGAATCAGATGAAGGGAATCTGATGCAGGGAATCTGAGGCAGGGAATCGGATGCAGGGAATCTGAGGCAGGGAATCAGTTAAAAGTTATCAGAGGCAGGGTATCAGAGGCGGGGAATCAGAGGCGGGGTATCAGATGCGCATCATCAGAGGCGGGGAATCAGAGGCGGGGAATCAGAGCTGGGGTATCAGAGGCGGGGAAAGATATGTGGGGAAACGTAGGCCAGGAAAGTTGAGCGGAAAGGGAGGCAGGGATTCAGAGGCAGGGAATCAGAAGCAGGGAATCTGAGGCACGGAATCTGAGGTGGGGAATCAGAGGCGAGGAAACAGGCGGGTAAACAGAGGCGGGTAAACATAGACGGGGAATAAGAGGCGGGGAATCAGAGGCGGGGAATCTGAGGTGCGGAATCAGAGGCGTGGATTCAGAGGCGGGGAATCAGAGGCGGGGAATCAGATGCGGGGAATCAGAGGCGGGCAATCAGAGGTGGGGTATCTGAGGAGGGGAATCAGAGGCGGGGAATCAGAGGCGGGGAATCAGAGGCGGGGAATCAGAGGCGTGGAATCAGAGGCGGGGAATCAGAGGCGGGGAATCAGAAGTGGGGAATCAGAGGTGGGGAATCAGAGGCGGGAAATCAGATGCAGGGAATCAGAGGCGGGCAATCAGAGGTGGGGAATCAGAGGCGGGGAATCAGATGCGGGGAATCAGAGGCGTTGAATCAGAGGTGGGGAATCAGAGGCGGGGAATCAGAGACGGGGAATCAGAAGTGGGGAAGCAGAGGTGGGGAATCAGAGGCAGGGAATCAGAGGCAGGGAATCAGAGGCATGGAATCTGAGGCAGGGAATCTGAGGTGGGGAATCAGAGGCGGGAAAACAGGCGGGTAAACAGAGGCGGGTAAACATAGGCGGGGAATCAGAGGCGGGGATTCAGAGGCAGGGAATCAGAAGCGGGGAATCAGAGGCGGGGAATCAGAGGCGGGGAATCTGAGGTGGGGAATCAGATGCAGGGAATCAGAGGCGGGGAATCAGAGGTGGGGTATCAAAGGCGGGGAATCAGAGGCGGGGAATCAGAGGCGGGGAATCAGAGGCGTGGAATCAGAGGCGGGGAATCAGAGGCGGGGAATCTGAAGTGGGGAATCAGAGGTGGGAAATCAGAGGCGGGGAATCAGAGGCGGGGAATCAGAGGCGGGGAATCAGAGGCAGGGAATCAGAGGCGGGGAATCAGAGGTAGGGAATCGGATGAAGGGAATCTGATGCAGGGAATCTGAGGCAGGGAATCTGAGGCAGGGAATCTGTGGCAGGGAATCTGATGCGGGTTATCAGAAGGGGGAAATGAGATGTGGGAAACGAGATGCAGAGTAAGAGGCACGGAAATAGAGGCAGGGAAAGAGAGGCAGGGTATCAGATGTTGGTATTCAGAGGCGTGGAATCAGAGGCGGGGAATCAGAGACACAGAAAGAGAGGCGTGGAATCAGAGGTGCGGAATCAGAGCCGGTGAATCTGAGCCGGGAAATCAGAAGCAGAGCAACAGAGGCGTTGAAACATGGGTGCGGAATCGGACGCGGGGAATCAAAGGTGGGGACTCAGAGGCAGGGTATCAGAGTCGGGTAATCAGAGGCGTGGAATCAGAGGCGGGGAATCAGAGACACAGAAAGAGAGGCGTGGAATCAGAGGTGCGGAATCAGAGCCGGTGAATCTGAGCCGGGAAATCAGAAGCAGAGCAACAGAGGCGGTGAAACATGGGTGCGGAATCGGACGCGGGGAATAAGAAGTGGGGACTCAGAGGCAGGGAATCAGAGGCAGGTTATCAGAGGCAGGGAATCAGAGGCGGGGAATAAGAGGCGAGGAATCAGAGGCGGGGAATCAGAGGCGGGGAATCAGAGGCGGGGAGTCAGAGGCGGAGAATCAGAGGCGGGCAATCAGATGAAGGGAATCAGAGGCAGGGAATCAGAGGCAGAGAATCAGAGGCAGGGAATCTGAGGCAGGGACTCAGAGGTGGGGATTCAGAGGCGGGCAATCAGAGGCAGGGAATCAGATGAAGGGAATCTGATGCAGGGAATCAGAGGTGGGGAATCAGAGGCGGGGAATCAGAGGCGGGGAATCTGAGGCGTTGAATCAGAGGCGGGGAATCAGATGCGGGGAATCAGAGGTGGGGAATCAGAGGCGTGGAATCAGAGGCGGGGAATCAGAGGTGGGGTATCAGAAGTGGGGAATCAGAGGTGGGGAATCAGAGGCGGGGAATCGGAGGCGTGGAATCAGAGGCGGGCAATCAGAAGTGGGGAATCAGAGTCGGGGAATCAGAGGCGGGGAATCTGAGGCGGGGAATCAGATGCAGGGAATCAGAGGCGGGGAATCAGAGGCGGGGAATCAGAGGCGGGGAATCAGAGGCGGGGAATCAGAGGCGGTGATTTCGAGGCGGGGAATCAGACGCGGGAATCAGAGGCGGGGAATCAGAAGTGGGGAATCAGAGGTGGGGAATCTGAGGCGGGGAATCAGAGGCAGGTTATCAGAGGCGGGCAATCAGATGCAGGGAATCAGAGGCAGGGAATCAGAGGCAGGGAATCTGAGGCAGGGAATCAGAGTCGGGGAATCAGAGGCAGGGAATCTGAGGCAGGGAATCAGATGCAGGGAAACAGAGGCGGGGAATCAGAGGCGGGGTATCAGAGGCGGGGAATCAGAGGCGCGGAATCAGATGCGGGGAATCAGAGGCGTGGAATCAGAGACAGGGAATCAGAGGCGGGGAATCAGAAGTGGGGAATCAGAGGTGGTGGATCAGAGGCGGGGAATGAGAGGCGGGGAATCAGAGGCGTGGAATCAGAGGTGGGGAAAGAGATGTGGGGAAACAGGCGGGTAAACAGAAGCGGGTAAACATAGGTGCATAAATAGAGGCGGCGAAAGAGATGGGCGAAACATAGTGGTTGGAACTTGTATGTTGAAAATGAGGTACACAGAACAGATCAAACAGAGTTGTTGAAATTGAGGGAGGGAAAGAGAGGCACGGAAAGAGTGGAGGGGAAAGAGTGCAGGCAAAAGAGAGGCGTAGAGACAGAGGTGGGGATCAGTAGCGGGGAATCAGAGGCAGGGAATGAGAGGCAGGGAATCAGATGAAGGGAATCTGATGCAGGGAATCTGAGGAAGGGAATCGGATGCAGGGAATCTGAGGCAGGGAATCAGTAAAAAGTTATCAGAGGCAGGGTATCAGAGGCGGGGAATCAGAGGCGGGGTATCAGATGTGCATCATCAGAGGCGGGGAATCAGAGGCGGGGAATCAGAGGTGGGGTATCAGAGGCGGGGAAAGATATGTGGGGAAAAGTAGGCCAGGAAAGTTGAGCGGAAAGGGAGGCAGGGAATCAGAGGCAGGGAATCAGAAGCAGGGAATCTGAGGCAGGGAATCTGAGCTGGGGAATCAGAGGCGGGGAAACAGGCGGGTAAACAGAGGTGGATAAACATAGACGGGGAATAAGAGGCGGGGAATCAGAGGCGGGGAATCAGAGGTGGGGAATCAGAGGCGGGGATTCAGAGGCGGGGAATCAGAGGCGGGGAATCAGAGGCGGGGTATCTGAGGAGGGGAATCAGAGGTGGGGAATCCGAGGCGGGGAATCAGAGGCGGGGAATCAGAGGCGGGGAATCAGAAGTGGGGAATCAGAGGTGGGGAATCAGAGGCGGGAAATCAGAGGCAGGGAATCAGAGGCGGGCAATCAGAGGTGGGGAATCAGAGGCGGGGAATCAGATGCGGGGAATCAGAGGCGTTGAATCAGAGGCGGGGATTCAGAGGCAGTGAATCAGAGACGGGGTATCTGAGGAGGGGAATCAGAGGCGGGGAATCAGAGGCGGGGAATCAGAGGCGGGGAATCAGAGGCGTGGAATCAGAGGCGGGGAATCAGAGGCGGGGAATCAGAAGTGGGGAATCAGAGGTGGGGAATCAGAGGCAGGAAATCAGAGGCAGGGAATCAGAGGTGGGCAATCAGAGGTGGGGAATCAGAGGCAGGGAATCAGATGCGGGGAATCAGAGGCGTTGAATCAGAGGCGGGGAATCAGAGGCGGGGAATCAGAGACGGGGAATCAGAAGTGGGGAAGCAGAGGTGGGGAATCAGAGGCAGGGAATCAGATGAAGGGAATCTGATGCAGGGAATCTGAGGCAGGGAATCGGATGCAGGGAATCTGAGGCAGGGAATCAGTTAAAAGTTATCAGAGGCAGGGTATCAGAGGCGGGGAATCAGAGGCGGGGTATCAGATGCGCATCATCAGAGGCGGGGAATCAGAGGCGGGGAATCAGAGCTGGGGTATCAGAGGCGGGGAAAGATATGTGGGGAAACGTAGGCCAGGAAAGTTGAGCGGAAAGGGAGGCAGGGAATCAGAGGCAGGGAATCAGAAGCAGGGAATCTGAGGCACGGTATCGGAGGTGGGGAATCAGAGGCGAGGAAACAGGCGGGTAAACAGAGGCGGGTAAACATAGACGGGGAATAAGAGGCGGGGAATGAGAGGCGGGGAATCAGAGGTGCGGAATCAGAGGCGTGGATTCAGAGGCGGGGAATCAGAGGCGGGGAATCAGATGCGGGGAATCAGAGGCGGGCAATCAGAGGTGGGGTATCTGAGGAGGGGAATCAGAGGCGGGGAATCAGAGGCGGGGAATCAGAGGCGGGGAATCAGAGGCGTGGAATCAGAGGCGGGGAATCAGAGGCGGGGAATCAGAAGTGGGGAATCAGAGGTGGGGAATCAGAGGCGGGAAATCAGATGCAGGGAATCAGAGGCGGGCAATCAGAGGTGGGGAATCAGAGGCGGGGAATCAGATGCGGGGAATCAGAGGCGTTGAATTAGAGGCGGGGAATCAGAGGTGGGGAATCAGAGACGGGGAATCAGAAGTGGGGAAGCAGAGGTGGGGAATCAGAGGCAGGGAATCAGAGGCAGGGAATCAGAGGCATGGAATCTGAGGCAGGGAATCTGAGGTGGGGAATCAGAGGAGGGAAAACAGGCGGGTAAACAGAGGCGGGTAAACATAGGCGGGGAATCAGAGGCGGGGAATCAGAGGCGGGGAATCAGAGGCGGGGAATCAGAGGCGGGGAATCTGAGGTGGGGAATCAGATGCAGGGAATCAGAGGCGGGGAATCAGAGGTGGGGTATCAAAGGCGGGGAATCAGAGGCGGGGAATCAGAGGCGGGGAATCAGAGGCGTGGAATCAGAGGCGGGGAATCAGAGGCGGGCAATCTGAAGTGGGGAATCAGAGGTGGGAAATCAGAGGCGGGGAATCAGAGGCGGGGAATCAGAGGCGGGGAATCAGAGGCAGGGAATAAGAGGCGGCCAATCAGATGCAGGGAATCAGAGGCAGGGAATCAGAGGCAGGGAATCTGAGGCGGCGAATATGAGGTGGTGAATCAGTGGCGGGGAACAGGCGGGTAAACAGAGGCGGGGAATCAGAGGCAGGGAATCAGAGGCGGGGAATCAGAGGCAGGGAATCGGATGAAGGGAATCTGATGCAGGGAATCTGAGGCAGGGAATCTGAGGCAGGGAATCTGTGGCAGGGAATCTGATGCGGGTTATCAGAAGGGGGAAATGAGATGTGGGAAACGAGATGCAGAGTAAGAGGCACGGAAATAGAGGCAGGGAAAGAGAGGCAGGGTATCAGATGTTGGTATTCAGAGGCGTGGAATCAGAGGCGGGGAATCAGAGACACAGAAAGAGAGGCGTGGAATCAGAGGTGCGGAATCAGAGCCGGTGAATCTGAGCCGGGAAATCAGAAGCAGAGCAACAGAGGCGTTGAAACATGGGTGCGGAATCGGACGCGGGGAATCAAAGGTGGGGACTCAGAGGCAGGGTATCAGAGGCGGGTAATCAGAGGCGTGGAATCAGAGGCGGGGAATCTGAGACACAGAAAGAGAGGCGTGGAATCAGAGGTGCGGAATCAGAGCCGGTGAATCTGAGCCGGGAAATCAGAAGCAGAGCAACAGAGGCGGTGAAACATGGGTGCGGAATCGGACGCGGGGAATAAGAAGTGGGGACTCAGAGGCAGGGAATCAGAGGCAGGTTATCAGAGGCAGGGAATCAGAGGCGGGGAATAAGAGGCGAGGAATCAGAGGCGGGGAATCAGAGGCGGGGAATCAGAGGCGGGGAGTCAGAGGCGGAGAATCAGAGGCGGGCAATCAGATGCAGGGAATCAGAGGCAGGGAATCAGAGGCAGGGAATCAGAGGCAGGGAATCTGAGGCAGGGAATCTGAGGCAGGGAATCTGAGGTGGGCAATCAGAGGCGGGAAAACAGGCGGGTAAACAGAGGCGGGTAAACATATGTGGGGAATCAGAGGCGGGGAATCAGAGGCGGGGAATCAGAGGCGGGGAATCAGAGGCGGGGAATCAGAGTCGGGGAATCAGAGGCAGGGAATCTGAGGCAGGGAATCAGATGCAGGGAAACAGAGGCGGGGAATCAGAGGCGGGGTATCAGAGGCGGGGAATCAGAGGCGCGGAATCAGATGCGGGGAATCAGAGGCGTGGAATCAGAGACAGGGAATCAGAGGCGGGGAATCAGAAGTGGGGAATCAGAGGTGGTGGATCAGAGGCGGGGAATCAGAGGCGGGGAATCAGAGGCGGGGAATCAGAGGCAGGGATTCAGAGGCGGGCAATCAGATGCAGGGAATCTGAGGCAGGGAATCAGAGGCAGGGAATCAGAGGCAGGGAACCTGAGGCGGCGAATATGAGGTCTTGAATCAGAGGCGGGGAAACAGGCGGGTAAACAGAGGCGGGGAATCAGAGGCAGGGAATCAGCCGTGGGGAATCAGAGGCAGGGAATCAGATGAAGGGAATCTGATGCCGGGAATCTGAGGCAGGGTATCTGAGGCAGGGAATCTGTGGCAGGGAATCTGATGCGGGTTATCAGATGGGGGAAATGAGATATGGGATACGAGATGCAGAGAAAGAGGCACGGAAATAGAGGGAGGAAAGAGAGGCAGGGTATCAGAGGCGGGTAATCAGAGGCGTGGAATCGGAGGCGGGGAATCAGAGACACAGAAAGAGAGGCGTGGAATCAGAGGTGCGGAATCAGAGCCGGTGAATCTGAGCCGGGAAAACAGAAGCAGAGCAACAGAGGCGGTGAAACATGGGTGCGGAATCGGACTCGGGGAATCAGAGGTGGGGACTCAGAGGCAGGGAATCAGAGGCAGGGAATCAAAGGCAGGTTATCAGAGGCAGGGAATCAGAGGCGGGGAATCATAGGCGGGAATCAGAGGCGGGGAATCAGAGGCGGGGAATCAGAGGCGGGGAATCAGAGGCGGAGAATCAGAGGCGGGCAATCAGATGCAGGAAATCAGAGGCAGGGAATCAGAGGCAGGGAATCAGAGGCAGGGAATCTGAGGCAGGGAATCAGAGGTGGGGAATCAGAGGCGGGGAATCAGAGGCAGGGAATCAGATGAAGGGAATCTGATGCAGGGAATCTGAGGCAAGGAATCTGAGGCAGGGAATCTGTGGCAGGGAATCTGATGCGGGTTATCAGAAGGGGGAAATGAGATATGGGATACGAGATGCAGAGAAAGAGGCACGGAAATAGAGGGAGGAAAGAGAGGCAGGGTATCAGAGGCGGGGAATCAGAGTCGGGGAATCAGAGGCAGGGAATCTGAGGCAGGGAATCAGATGCAGGGAAACAGAGGCGGGGAATCAGAGGCGGGGTATCAGAGGCGGGGAATCAGAGGCGCGGAATCAGATGCGGGGAATCAGAGGCGTGGAATCAGAGACAGGGAATCAGAGGCGGGGAATCAGAAGTGGGGAATCAGAGGTGGTGGATCAGAGGCGGGGAATCAGAGGCGGGGAATCAGAGGCGGGGAATCAGAGGCAGGGATTCAGAGGCGGGCAATCAGATGCAGGGAATCTGAGGCAGGGAATCAGAGGCAGGGAATCAGAGGCAGGGAACCTGAGGCGGCGAATATGAGGTCTTGAATCAGAGGCGGGGAAACAGGCGGGTAAACAGAGGCGGGGAATCAGAGGCAGGGAATCAGCCGTGGGGAATCAGAGGCAGGGAATCAGATGAAGGGAATCTGATGCCGGGAATCTGAGGCAGGGTATCTGAGGCAGGGAATCTGTGGCAGGGAATCTGATGCGGGTTATCAGAAGGGGGAAATGAGATATGGGATACGAGATGCAGAGAAAGAGGCACGGAAATAGAGGGAGGAAAGAGAGGCAGGGTATCAGAGGCGGGTAATCAGAGGCGTGGAATCGGAGGCGGGGAATCAGAGACACAGAAAGAGAGGCGTGGAATCTGAGGTGCGGAATCAGAGCCGGTGAATCTGAGCCGGGAAAACAGAAGCAGAGCAACAGAGGCGGTGAAACATGGGTGCGGAATCGGACTCGGGGAATCAGAGGTGGGGACTCAGAGGCAGGGAATCAGAGGCAGGGAATCAGAGGCAGGTTATCAGAGGCAGGGAATCAGAGGCGGGGAATCATAGGCGGGAATCAGAGGCGGGGAATCAGAGGCGGGGAATCAGAGGCGGGGAATCAGAGGCGGAGAATCAGAGGCGGGCAATCAGATGCAGGAAATCAGAGGCAGGGAATCAGAGGCAGGGAATCAGAGGCAGGGAATCTGAGGCAGGGAATCAGAGGTGGGGAATCAGAGGCGGGGAATCAGAGGCAGGGAATCAGATGAAGGGAATCTGATGCAGGGAATCTGAGGCAAGGAATCTGAGGCAGGGAATCTGTGGCAGGGAATCTGATGCGGGTTATCAGAAGGGGGAAATGAGATGTGGGAAACTAGATGCAGAGAAAGAGGCACGGAAATAGAGGCAGGGAAAGAGAGGCAGGGAATCAGAGGCGGGGAATCAGAGGTGGGGAATCAGAGGCGGGGAATCAGAGGCGGGGAATCAGAGAGGGGAATCAGAGGTGGGGAATCAGAGGCAGGGAATCAGAGGCAGGGAATCAGAGGCGGGCAATCAGATGCGGCGAATCAGAGGCGTGGAATCAGAGGTGGGGAAAGAGATGTGGGGAAACGTAGGCCAGGAAAGTAGCGCGGAAAGGGAGGCGGTGAATCAGAGGCAGGGAATCAGAGGCGGGGAATGAGAGGCGGGGAATCAGAGGCGTGGAATCAGAGGTGGGGAAAGAGATGTGGGGAAACAGGCGGGTAAACAGAAGCGGGTAAACATAGGTGCATAAATAGAGGCGGCGAAAGAGATGGGCGAAACATAGTGGTTGGAACTTGTATGTTGAAAATGAGGTACACAGAACAGATCAAACAGAGTTGTTGAAATTGAGGGAGGGAAAGAGAGGCACGGAAAGAGTGGAGGGGAAAGAGTGCAGGCAAAAGAGAGGCGTAGAGACAGAGGTGGGGATCAGTAGCGGGGAATCAGTGGCGGGGAATGAGAGGCAGGGAATCAGATGAGGGGAATCTGATGCAGGGAATCTGAGGAAGGGAATCGGATGCAGGGAATCTGAGGCAGGGAATCAGTAAAAAGTTATCAGAGGCAGGGTATCAGAGGCGGGGAATCAGAGGCGGGGTATCAGATGCGCATCATCAGAGGCGGGGAATCAGAGGCGGGGAATCAGAGGTGGGGTATCAGAGGCGGGGAAAGATATGTGGGGAAACGTAGGCCAGGAAAGTTGAGCGGAAAGGGAGGCAGGGAATCAGAGGCAGGGAATCAGAAGCAGGGAATCTGAGGCAGGGAATCTGAGCTGGGGAATCAGAGGCGGGGAAACAGGCGGGTAAACAGAGGTGGATAAACATAGACGGGGAATAAGAGGCGGGGAATCAGAGGCGGGGAATCAGAGGTGGGGAATCAGAGGCGGGGATTCAGAGGCGGGGAATCAGAGGCGGGGAATCAGAGGCGGGGTATCTGAGGAGGGGAATCAGAGGCGGGGAATCCGAGGCGGGGAATCAGAGGCGGGGAATCAGAGGCGTGGAATCAGAGGCGGGGAATCAGAGGCGGGGAATCAGAAGTGGGGAATCAGAGGTGGGGAATCAGAGGCGGGAAATCAGAGGCAGGGAATCAGAGGCGGGCAATCAGAGGTGGGGAATCAGAGGCGGGGAATCAGATGCGGGGAATCAGAGGCGTTGAATCAGAGGCGGGAAATCAGAGGCAGTGAATCAGAGACGGGGTATCTGAGGAGGGGAATCAGAGGCGGGGAATCAGAGGCGGGGAATCAGAGGCGGGGAATCAGAGGCGTGGAATCAGAGGCGGGGAATCAGAGGCGGGGAATCAGAAGTGGGGAATCAGAGGTGGGGAATCAGAGGCAGGAAATCAGAGGCAGGGAATCAGAGGCGGGCAATCAGAGGTGGGGAATCAGAGGCAGGGATTCAGATGCGGGGAATCAGAGGCGTTGAATCAGAGGCGGGGAATCAGAGGCGGGGAATCAGAGACGGGGAATCAGAAGTGGGGAAGCAGAGGTGGGGAATCAGAGGCAGGGAATCAGATGAAGGGAATCTGATGCAGGGAATCTGAGGCAGGGAATCGGATGCAGGGAATCTGAGGCAGGGAATCAGTTAAAAGTTATCAGAGGCAGGGTATCAGAGGCGGGGAATCAGAGGCGGGGTATCAGATGCGCATCATCAGAGGCGGGGAATCAGAGGCGGGGAATCAGAGCTGGGGTATCAGAGGCGGGGAAAGATATGTGGGGAAACGTAGGCCAGGAAAGTTGAGCGGAAAGGGAGGCAGGGAATCAGAGGCAGGGAATCAGAAGCAGGGAATCTGAGGCACGGAATCTGAGGTGGGGAATCAGAGGCGAGGAAACAGGCGGGTAAACAGAGGCGGGTAAACATAGACGGGGAATAAGAGGCGGGGAATCAGAGGCGGGGAATCAGAGGTGTGGATTCAGAGGCGGGGAATCAGAGGCGGGGAATCAGATGCGGGGAATCAGAGGCGGGCAATCAGAGGGGGGGTATCTGAGGAGGGGAATCAGAGGCGGGGAATCAGAGGCGGGGAATCAGAGGCGGGGAATCAAGGCGTGGAATCAGAGGCGGGGAATCAGAGGTGGGGAATCAGAAGTGGGGAATCAGAGGTGGGGAATCAGAGGCGGGAAATCAGATGCAGGGAATCAGAGGCGGGCAATCAGAGGTGGGGAATCAGAGGCGGGGAATCAGATGCGGGGAATCAGAGGCGTTGAATCAGAGGCGGGGAATCAGAGGCGGGGAATCAGAGACGGGGAATCAGAAGTGGGGAAGCAGAGGTGGGGAATCAGAGGCAGGGAATCAGAGGCAGGGAATCAGAGGCATGGAATCTGAGGCAGGGAATCTGAGGTGGGGAATCAGAGGCGGGAAAACAGGCGGGTAAACAGAGGCGGGTAAACATAGGCGGGGAATCAGAGGCGGGGAATCAGAGGCGGGGAATCAGAGGCGGGGAATCAGAGGCAGGGAATCTGAGGCAGGGAATCAGATGCAGGGAAACAGAGGCGGGGAATCAGAGGCGGGGTATCAGAGGCGGGGAATCAGAGGCGCGGAATCAGATGCGGGGAATCAGAGGCGTGGAATCAGAGACAGGGAATCAGAGGCGGGGAATCAGAAGTGGGGAATCAGAGGTGGTGGATCAGAGGCGGGGAATCAGAGGCGGGGAATCAGAGGCGGGGAATCAGAGGCAGGGATTCAGAGGCGGGCAATCAGATGCAGGGAATCTGAGGCAGGGAATCAGAGGCAGGGAATCAGAGGCAGGGAACCTGAGGCGGAGAATATGAGGTCTTGAATCAGAGGCGGGGAAACAGGCGGGTAAACAGAGGCGGGGAATCAGAGGCAGGGAATCAGCCGTGGGGAATCAGAGGCAGGGAATCAGATGAAGGGAATCTGATGCCGGGAATCTGAGGCAGGGTATCTGAGGCAGGGAATCTGTGGCAGGGAATCTGATGCGGGTTATCAGAAGGGGGAAATGAGATATGGGATACGAGATGCAGAGAAAGAGGCACGGAAATAGAGGGAGGAAAGAGAGGCAGGGTATCAGAGGCGGGTAATCAGAGGCGTGGAATCGGAGGCGGGGAATCAGAGACACAGAAAGAGAGGCGTGGAATCTGAGGTGCGGAATCAGAGCCGGTGAATCTGAGCCGGGAAAACAGAAGCAGAGCAACAGAGGCGGTGAAACATGGGTGCGGAATCGGACTCGGGGAATCAGAGGTGGGGACTCAGAGGCAGGGAATCAGAGGCAGGGAATCAGAGGCAGGTTATCAGAGGCAGGGAATCAGAGGCGGGGAATCATAGGCGGGAATCAGAGGCGGGGAATCAGAGGCGGGGAATCAGAGGCGGGGAATCAGAGGCGGAGAATCAGAGGCGGGCAATCAGATGCAGGAAATCAGAGGCAGGGAATCAGAGGCAGGGAATCAGAGGCAGGGAATCTGAGGCAGGGAATCAGAGGTGGGGAATCAGAGGCGGGGAATCAGAGGCAGGGAATCAGATGAAGGGAATCTGATGCAGGGAATCTGAGGCAAGGAATCTGAGGCAGGGAATCTGTGGCAGGGAATCTGATGCGGGTTATCAGAAGGGGGAAATGAGATGTGGGAAACTAGATGCAGAGAAAGAGGCACGGAAATAGAGGCAGGGAAAGAGAGGCAGGGAATCAGAGGCGGGGAATCAGAGGTGGGGAATCAGAGGCGGGGAATCAGAGGCGGGGAATCAGAGAGGGGAATCAGAGGTGGGGAATCAGAGGCAGGGAATCAGAGGCAGGGAATCAGAGGCGGGCAATCAGATGCGGCGAATCAGAGGCGTGGAATCAGAGGTGGGGAAAGAGATGTGGGGAAACGTAGGCCAGGAAAGTAGCGCGGAAAGGGAGGCGGTGAATCAGAGGCAGGGAATCAGAGGCGGGGAATGAGAGGCGGGGAATCAGAGGCGTGGAATCAGAGGTGGGGAAAGAGATGTGGGGAAACAGGCGGGTAAACAGAAGCGGGTAAACATAGGTGCATAAATAGAGGCGGCGAAAGAGATGGGCGAAACATAGTGGTTGGAACTTGTATGTTGAAAATGAGGTACACAGAACAGATCAAACAGAGTTGTTGAAATTGAGGGAGGGAAAGAGAGGCACGGAAAGAGTGGAGGGGAAAGAGTGCAGGCAAAAGAGAGGCGTAGAGACAGAGGTGGGGATCAGTAGCGGGGAATCAGTGGCGGGGAATGAGAGGCAGGGAATCAGATGAGGGGAATCTGATGCAGGGAATCTGAGGAAGGGAATCGGATGCAGGGAATCTGAGGCAGGGAATCAGTAAAAAGTTATCAGAGGCAGGGTATCAGAGGCGGGGAATCAGAGGCGGGGTATCAGATGCGCATCATCAGAGGCGGGGAATCAGAGGCGGGGAATCAGAGGTGGGGTATCAGAGGCGGGGAAAGATATGTGGGGAAACGTAGGCCAGGAAAGTTGAGCGGAAAGGGAGGCAGGGAATCAGAGGCAGGGAATCAGAAGCAGGGAATCTGAGGCAGGGAATCTGAGCTGGGGAATCAGAGGCGGGGAAACAGGCGGGTAAACAGAGGTGGATAAACATAGACGGGGAATAAGAGGCGGGGAATCAGAGGCGGGGAATCAGAGGTGGGGAATCAGAGGCGGGGATTCAGAGGCGGGGAATCAGAGGCGGGGAATCAGAGGCGGGGTATCTGAGGAGGGGAATCAGAGGCGGGGAATCCGAGGCGGGGAATCAGAGGCGGGGAATCAGAGGCGTGGAATCAGAGGCGGGGAATCAGAGGCGGGGAATCAGAAGTGGGGAATCAGAGGTGGGGAATCAGAGGCGGGAAATCAGAGGCAGGGAATCAGAGGCGGGCAATCAGAGGTGGGGAATCAGAGGCGGGGAATCAGATGCGGGGAATCAGAGGCGTTGAATCAGAGGCGGGAAATCAGAGGCAGTGAATCAGAGACGGGGTATCTGAGGAGGGGAATCAGAGGCGGGGAATCAGAGGCGGGGAATCAGAGGCGGGGAATCAGAGGCGTGGAATCAGAGGCGGGGAATCAGAGGCGGGGAATCAGAAGTGGGGAATCAGAGGTGGGGAATCAGAGGCAGGAAATCAGAGGCAGGGAATCAGAGGCGGGCAATCAGAGGTGGGGAATCAGAGGCAGGGATTCAGATGCGGGGAATCAGAGGCGTTGAATCAGAGGCGGGGAATCAGAGGCGGGGAATCAGAGACGGGGAATCAGAAGTGGGGAAGCAGAGGTGGGGAATCAGAGGCAGGGAATCAGATGAAGGGAATCTGATGCAGGGAATCTGAGGCAGGGAATCGGATGCAGGGAATCTGAGGCAGGGAATCAGTTAAAAGTTATCAGAGGCAGGGTATCAGAGGCGGGGAATCAGAGGCGGGGTATCAGATGCGCATCATCAGAGGCGGGGAATCAGAGGCGGGGAATCAGAGCTGGGGTATCAGAGGCGGGGAAAGATATGTGGGGAAACGTAGGCCAGGAAAGTTGAGCGGAAAGGGAGGCAGGGAATCAGAGGCAGGGAATCAGAAGCAGGGAATCTGAGGCACGGAATCTGAGGTGGGGAATCAGAGGCGAGGAAACAGGCGGGTAAACAGAGGCGGGTAAACATAGACGGGGAATAAGAGGCGGGGAATCAGAGGCGGGGAATCAGAGGTGTGGATTCAGAGGCGGGGAATCAGAGGCGGGGAATCAGATGCGGGGAATCAGAGGCGGGCAATCAGAGGGGGGGTATCTGAGGAGGGGAATCAGAGGCGGGGAATCAGAGGCGGGGAATCAGAGGCGGGGAATCAAGGCGTGGAATCAGAGGCGGGGAATCAGAGGCGGGGAATCAGAAGTGGGGAATCAGAGGTGGGGAATCAGAGGCGGGAAATCAGATGCAGGGAATCAGAGGCGGGCAATCAGAGGTGGGGAATCAGAGGCGGGGAATCAGATGCGGGGAATCAGAGGCGTTGAATCAGAGGCGGGGAATCAGAGGCGGGGAATCAGAGACGGGGAATCAGAAGTGGGGAAGCAGAGGTGGGGAATCAGAGGCAGGGAATCAGAGGCAGGGAATCAGAGGCATGGAATCTGAGGCAGGGAATCTGAGGTGGGGAATCAGAGGCGGGAAAACAGGCGGGTAAACAGAGGCGGGTAAACATAGGAGGGGAATCAGAGGCGGGGAATCAGAGGCGGGGAATCAGAGGCGGGGAATCAGAGGCGGGGAATGTGAGGTGGGGAATCAGATGCAGGGAATCAGAGGCGGGGAATCAGAGGTGGGGTATCAAAGGCGGGGAATCAGAGGCGGGGAATCAGAGGCGGGGAATCAGAGGCGTGGAATCAGAGGCGTGGAATCAGAGGCGGGGAATCTGAAGTGGGGAATCAGAGGTGGGAAATCAGAGGCGGGGAATCAGAGGCGGGGAATCAGAGGCGGGGAATCAGAGGCAGGGAATCAGAGGCGGCCAATCAGATGCAGGGAATCAGAGGCAGGGAATCAGAGGCAGGGAATCTGAGGCGGCGAATATGAGGTGGTGAATCAGTGGCGGGGAACAGGCGGGTAAACAGAGGCGGGGAATCAGAGGCAGGGAATCAGAGGTGGGGAATCAGAGGCAGGGAATCGGATGAAGGGAATCTGATGCAGGGAATCTGAGGCAGGGAATCTGAGGCAGGGAATCTGTGGCAGGGAATCTGATGCGGGTTATCAGAAGGGGGAAATGAGATGTGGGAAACGAGATGCAGAGTAAGAGGCACGGAAATAGAGGCAGGGAAAGAGAGGCAGGGTATCAGATGTTGGTATTCAGAGGTGTGGAATCAGAGGCGGGGAATCAGAGACACAGAAAGAGAGGCGTGGAATCAGAGGTGCGGAATCAGAGCCGGTGAATCTGAGCCGGGAAATCAGAAGCAGAGCAACAGAGGCGGTGAAACATGGGTGCGGAATCGGACGCGGGGAATAAGAAGTGGGGACTCAGAGGCAGGGAATCAGAGGCAGGTTATCAGAGGCAGGGAATCAGAGGCGGGGAATAAGAGGCGAGAAATCAGAGGCGGGGAATCAGAGGCGGGGAGTCAGAGGCGGAGAATCAGAGGCGGGCAATCAGATGCAGGGAATCAGAGGCAGGGAATCAGAGGCAGAGAATCAGAGGCAGGGAATCTGAGGCAGGGACTCAGAGGTGGGGATTCAGAGGCGGGGAATCAGAGGCAGGGAATCAGATGAAAGGAATCTGATGCAGGGAATCTGAGGCAGGGAATCTGAGGCAGGGAATCTGTGGCAGGGAATCTGATGCGGGTTATCAGAAGGGGGAAATGAGATGTGGGAAACGAGTTGCAGAGAAAGAGGCACGGAAATAGAGGCAGGGAATCAGAGGCGGGGAATCAGAGGCAGGGAATCAGAGGCGGGGAATCAGAGGCGGGGAATCAGAGGCGGGGAATCAGAGGCGGGGAATCAGAGGCGGGGAATCAGAGGCAGGGAATCAGAGGCGGGCAATCAGAGGCGGCGAATCAGAGGCGTGGAATCAGAGGAGGGGAAAGAGATGTGGGGAAACGTAGGCCAGGAAGGTTGCGTGGAAAGGGAGGCGGTGAATCAGAGGCAGGGAATCAGAGGCGGGGAATCAGAGGCGGGGAATCATAGGCGGGGAATCAGAGGCGGGGAATCAGAGGCGGGGAATCAGAGGCGGGGAATCAGAGGCGGGGAATCAGAGGCAGGGAATCAGAGGCGTGCAATCAGAGGCGGCGAATCAGAGGCGTGGAATCAGAGGTGGGGAAAGAGATGTGGGGAAACGTAGGCCAGGAAAGTTGCGTGGAAAGGGAGGCGGTGAATCAGAGGCTGGGAATCAGAGGCGGGGAATGAGAGGCGGGGAATCAGAGGCGTGGAATCAGAGGTGGGGAAAGAGATGTGGGGAAACAGGCAGGTAAACAGAAGCGGGTAAACATAGGTGCATAAATAGAGGCGGCGAAAGAGATGGGCGAAACATAGTGGTTGGAACTTGTATGTTGAAAATGAGGTACACAGAACAGATCAAACAGAGTTGTTGAAATTGAGGGAGGGAAAGAGAGGCACGGAAAGAGTGGAGGGGAAAGAGTGCAGGCAAAAGAGAGGCGTAGAGACAGAGGTGGGGAATCAGAGGCTGGGAATCAGAGGCGGGGAATCAGAGGCAGGGAATCAGATGAAGGGAATCTGATGCAGGGAATTTGAGGCTGGGAATCTGAGGCAGGGAATCGGAGGCAGGGAATCTGAGGCAGGGAATCAGTAAAAAGTTATCAGAGGCAGGGTATAAGAGGCGGGGAATCAGAGGCGGGGTATCAGATGCGGGTCATCAGAGGCGGGGAATCAGAGGCGGGGAATCAGAGGCGGGGTATCAGAGGTGGGGAAAGATATGTGGGGAAACGTAGGCCAGGAAAGTTGAGCGGAAAGGGAGGCAGTGAATCAGAGGTGGGGAATCAGACGCGGGGAATCAGAGGCGGGGAATCAGAGGCAGGGAATCAGAGGCGGGGAATCAGAGGCGGGTAAACATAGGCGGGGAATCAGAGGAGGGAATCAGAGGTGGGGAATCAGAGGCGGGTAAACATAGGCGGGGAATCAGAGGAGGGAATCAGAGGCGGGGAATCAGAGGCGGGGAATCAGAGGCGGGGAATCAGAGGCGGGGAATCAGAGGCGGGGAATCAGATGTGGGGAATCAGAGGCGGGGAATCAGAGGCGGGGTATCAGAGGAGGGGAATCAGAGGTGGGGAATCAGAGGCGGGGAATCAGAAGTGGGGAATCAGAGGTGGGGAATCAGAGGCGGTGAATCAGAGGCAGGTAATCAGAGGCGGGCAATCAGATGCAGGGAATCAGAGGCAGGGAATCAGAGGCAGGGAATCTGAGGCAGGGAATCTGAGGTGGGCAATCAGAGGCGGGAAAACAGGCAGGTAAACAGAGGCGTGTAAACATAGGCGGGGAATCAGAGGCGGGGAATCAGAGGCGTGGAATCAGAGTCGGGGAATCAGAGGCAGGGAATCAGAGGCGGGGAATCAGAGGCAGGGAATCAGAGGTGGCCAATCAGATGCAGGGAATCAGAGGCAGGGAATCAGAGGCAGGGAATCAGAGGCAGGGAAATTGAGGCGGCGAATATGAGGTGGTGAATCAGTAGCGGGGAACAGGCGGGTAAACAGAGGCGGGGAATCAGAGGCAGGGAATCAGAGGCGGGGAATCAGAGGCAGGGAATCGGATGAAGGGAATCTGATGCAGGGAATCTGAGGCAGGGAATCTGAGGCAGGGAATCTGTGGCAGGGAACCTGATGCGGGTTATCAGAAGGGGGAAATGAGATGTGGGAAACGAGATGCAGAGAAAGAGGCACGGAAATAGAGGCAGGGAAAGAGAGGCAGGGAATCAGAGGCGGGGAATCAGAGGTGGGGAATCAGAGGCGGGGAATCAGAGGCGGGGAATCAGAGAGGGGAATCAGTGTTGGGGATTCAGAGGCAGGGAATCAGAGGCAGGGAATCAGATGAAGGGAATCTGATGCAGGGAATTTGAGGCTGGGAATCTGAGGCAGGGAATCGGAGGCAGGGAATCTGATGCAGGGAATCAGTAAAAAGTTATCAGAGGCAGGGTATAAGAGGCGGGGAATCAGAGGCGGGGTATCAGATGCGGGTCATCAGAGGCGGGGAATCAGAGGCGGGGAATCAGAGGCGGGGAATCAGAGGCGGGGAATCAGAGGCGGGGAATCATAGGCGGGGAATCAGAGGCGGGGAATCAGAGGCAGGGAATCAGAGGCGGGCAATCAGAGGCGGCGTATCAGAGGCGTGGAATCAGAGGAGGGGAAAGAGATGTGGGGAAACGTAGGCCAGGAAGGTTGCGTGGAAAGGGAGGCGGTGAATAAGAGGCAGGGAATCAGAGGCGGGGAATCAGAGGCGGGGAATCAGAGGCGGGGAATCAGAGGCGGGGAATCAGAGGCAGGGAATCAGAGGCGTGCAATCAGAGGCGGCGAATCAGAGGCGTGGAATCAGAGGTGGGGAAAGAGATGTAGGGAAACGTAGGCCAGGAAAGTTGCGTGGAAAGGGAGGCGGTGAATCAGAGGCTGGGAATCAGAGGCGGGGAATCAGAGGCGGGGAATCAGAGGCGTGGAATCAGAGGTGGGGAAAGAGATGTGGGGAAACAGGCGGGTAAACAGAAGCGGGTAAACATAGGTGCATAAATAGAGGCGGCGAAAGAGATGGGCGAAACATAGTGGTTGGAACTTGTATGTTGAAAATGAGGTACACAGAACAGATCAAACAGAGTTGTTGAAATTGAGGGAGGGAAAGAGAGGCACGGAAAGAGTGGAGGGGAAAGAGTGCAGGCAAAAGAGAGGCGTAGAGACAGAGGTGGGGAATCAGAGGCTGGGAATCAGAGGCGGGGAATCAGAGGCAGGGAATCAGATGAAGGGAATCTGATGCAGGGAATTTGAGGCTGGGAATCTGAGGCAGGGAATCGGAGGCAGGGAATCTGAGGCAGGGAATCAGTAAAAAGTTATCAGAGGCAGGGTATAAGAGGCGGGGAATCAGAGGCGGGGTATCAGATGCGGGTCATCAGAGGCGGGGAATCAGAGGCGGGGAATCAGAGGCGGGGTATCAGAGGTGGGGAAAGATATGTGGGGAAACGTAGGCCAGGAAAGTTGAGCGGAAAGGGAGGCAGTGAATCAGAGGTGGGGAATCAGACGCGGGGAATCAGAGGCGGGGAATCAGAGGCAGGGAATCAGAGGCGGGGAATCAGAGGCGGGTATACATAGGCGGGGAATCAGAGGAGGGAATCAGAGGCGGGGAATCAGAGGCGGGTAAACATAGGCGGGGAATCAGAGGAGGGAATCAGAGGCGGGGAATCAGAGGCGGGGAATCAGAGCTGGGGTATCAGAGGCGGGGAAAGATATGTGGGGAAACGTAGGCCAGGAAAGTTGAGCGGAAAGGGAGGCAGGGAATCAGAGGCAGGGAATCAGAAGCAGGGAATCTGAGGCACGGAATCTGAGGTGGGGAATCAGAGGCGAGGAAACAGGCGGGTAAACAGAGGCGGGTAAACATAGACGGGGAATAAGAGGCGGGGAATCAGAGGCGGGGAATCAGAGGTGCGGAATCAGAGGCGTGGATTCAGAGGCGGGGAATCAGAGGCGGGGAATCAGATGCGGGGAATCAGAGGCGGGGAATCAGAGGCGGGGAATCAGAGGCGTGGAATCAGAGGCGGGGAATCAGAGGCGGGGAATCAGAAGTGGGGAATCAGAGGTGGGGAATCAGAGGCGGGAAATCAGATGCAGGGAATCAGAGGCGGGCAATCAGAGGTGGGGAATCAGAGGCGGGGAATCAGATGCGGGGAATCAGAGGCGTTGAATCAGAGGCGGGGAATCAGAGGCGGGGAATCAGAGACGGGGAATCAGAAGTGGGGAAGCAGAGGTGGGGAATCAGAGGCAGGGAATCAGAGGCAGGGAATCAGAGGCATGGAATCTGAGGCAGGGAATCTGAGGTGGGGAATCAGAGGCGGGAAAACAGGCGGGTAAACAGAGGCGGGTAAACATAGGCGGGGAATCAGAGGCGGGGAATCAGAGGCGGGAATCAGAGGCGGGGAATCAGAGGCGGGGAATCAGAGGCGGGGAATCTTAGGTGGGGAATCAGATGCAGGGAATCAGAGGCGGGGAATCAGAGGTGGGGTATCAAAGGTGGGGAATCAGAGGCGGGGAATCAGAGGCGGGGAATCAGAGGCGTGGAATCAGAGGCGGGGAATCTGAAGTGGGGAATCAGAGGTGGGAAATCAGAGGCGGGGAATCAGAGGCGGGGAATCAGAGGCGGGGAATCAGAAGTGGGGAATCAGAGGTGGGGAATCAGAGGCGGGAAATCAGATGCAGGGAATCAGAGGCGGGCAATCAGAGGTGGGGAATCAGAGGCGGGGAATCAGATGCTGGGAATCAGAGGCGTTGAATCAGAGGCGGGGAATCAGAGGCGGGGAATCAGAGACGGGGAATCAGAAGTGGGGAAGCAGAGGTGGGGAATCAGAGGCAGGGAATCAGAGGCAGGGAATCAGAGGCATGGAATCTGAGGCAGGGAATCTGAGGTGGGGAATCAGAGGCGGGAAAACAGGCGGGTAAACAGAGGCGGGTAAACATAGGCGGGGAATCAGAGGCGGGGAATCAGAGGCGGGGAATCAGAGGCGGGGAATCAGAGGCGGGGAATCAGAGGCGGGGAATCTTAGGTGGGGAATCAGATGCAGGGAATCAGAGGCGGGGAATCAGAGGTGGGGTATCAAAGGTGGGGAATCAGAGGCGGGGAATCAGAGGCGGGGAATCAGAGGCGTGGAATCAGAGGCGGGGAATCTGAAGTGGGGAATCAGAGGTGGGAAATCAGAGGCGGGGAATCAGAGGCGGGGAATCAGAGGCGGGGAATCAGAGGCAGGGAATCAGAGGCGGCCAATCAGATGCAGGGAATCAGAGGAGGGAATCAGAGGCAGGGAATCTGAGGCGGCGAATATGAGGTGGTGAATCAGTGGCGGGGAACAGGTGGGTAAACAGAGGCGGGGAATCAGAGGCAGGGAATCAGAGGTGGGGAATCAGAGGCAGGGAATCGGATGAAGGGAATCTGATGCAGGGAATCTGAGGCAGGGAATCTGAGGCAGGGAATCTGTGGCAGGGAATCTGATGCGGGTTATCAGAAGGGGGAAATGAGATGTGGGAAACGAGTTGCAGAGAAAGAGGCACGGAAATAGAGGCAGGGAATCAGAGGCGGGGAATCAGAGGCAGGGAATCAGAGGCGGGGAATCAGAGGCGGGGAATCAGAGGCGGGGAATCAGAGGCGGGGAATCAGAGGCGGGGAATCAGAGGCAGGGAATCAGAGGCGGGCAATCAGAGGCGGCGAATCAGAGGCGTGGAATCAGAGGAGGGGAAAGAGATGTGGGGAAACGTAGGCCAGGAAGGTTGCGTGGAAAGGGAGGCGGTGAATCAGAGGCAGGGAATCAGAGGCGGGGAATCAGAGGCGGGGAATCAGAGGCGGGGAATCAGAGGCGGGGAATCAGAGGCGGGGAATCAGAGGCAGGGAATCAGAGGCGTGCAATCAGAGGCGGCGAATCAGAGGCGTGGAATCAGAGGTGGGGAAAGAGATGTAGGGAAACGTAGGCCAGGAAAGTTGCGTGGAAAGGGAGGCGGTGAATCAGAGGCTGGGAATCAGAGGCGGGGAATCAGAGGCGGGGAATCAGAGGCGTGGAATCAGAGGTGGGGAAAGAGATGTGGGGAAACAGGCGGGTAAACAGAAGCGGGTAAACATAGGTGCATAAATAGAGGCGGCGAAAGAGATGGGCGAAACATAGTGGTTGGAACTTGTATGTTGAAAATGAGGTACACAGAACAGATCAAACAGAGTTGTTGAAATTGAGGGAGGGAAAGAGAGGCACGGAAAGAGTGGAGGGGAAAGAGTGCAGGCAAAAGAGAGGCGTAGAGACAGAGGTGGGGAATCAGAGGCTGGGAATCAGAGGCGGGGAATCAGAGGCAGGGAATCAGATGAAGGGAATCTGATGCAGGGAATTTGAGGCTGGGAATCTGAGGCAGGGAATCGGAGGCAGGGAATCTGAGGCAGGGAATCAGTAAAAAGTTATCAGAGGCAGGGTATAAGAGGCGGGGAATCAGAGGCGGGGTATCAGATGCGGGTCATCAGAGGCGGGGAATCAGAGGCGGGGAATCAGAGGCGGGGTATCAGAGGTGGGGAAAGATATGTGGGGAAACGTAGGCCAGGAAAGTTGAGCGGAAAGGGAGGCAGTGAATCAGAGGTGGGGAATCAGACGCGGGGAATCAGAGGCGGGGAATCAGAGGCAGGGAATCAGAGGCGGGGAATCAGAGGCGGGTATACATAGGCGGGGAATCAGAGGAGGGAATCAGAGGCGGGGAATCAGAGGCGGGTAAACATAGGCGGGGAATCAGAGGAGGGAATCAGAGGCGGGGAATCAGAGGCGGGGAATCAGAGCTGGGGTATCAGAGGCGGGGAAAGATATGTGGGGAAACGTAGGCCAGGAAAGTTGAGCGGAAAGGGAGGCAGGGAATCAGAGGCAGGGAATCAGAAGCAGGGAATCTGAGGCACGGAATCTGAGGTGGGGAATCAGAGGCGAGGAAACAGGCGGGTAAACAGAGGCGGGTAAACATAGACGGGGAATAAGAGGCGGGGAATCAGAGGCGGGGAATCAGAGGTGCGGAATCAGAGGCGTGGATTCAGAGGCGGGGAATCAGAGGCGGGGAATCAGATGCGGGGAATCAGAGGCGGGGAATCAGAGGCGGGGAATCAGAGGCGTGGAATCAGAGGCGGGGAATCAGAGGCGGGGAATCAGAAGTGGGGAATCAGAGGTGGGGAATCAGAGGCGGGAAATCAGATGCAGGGAATCAGAGGCGGGCAATCAGAGGTGGGGAATCAGAGGCGGGGAATCAGATGCGGGGAATCAGAGGCGTTGAATCAGAGGCGGGGAATCAGAGGCGGGGAATCAGAGACGGGGAATCAGAAGTGGGGAAGCAGAGGTGGGGAATCAGAGGCAGGGAATCAGAGGCAGGGAATCAGAGGCATGGAATCTGAGGCAGGGAATCTGAGGTGGGGAATCAGAGGCGGGAAAACAGGCGGGTAAACAGAGGCGGGTAAACATAGGCGGGGAATCAGAGGCGGGGAATCAGAGGCGGGAATCAGAGGCGGGGAATCAGAGGCGGGGAATCAGAGGCGGGGAATCTTAGGTGGGGAATCAGATGCAGGGAATCAGAGGCGGGGAATCAGAGGTGGGGTATCAAAGGTGGGGAATCAGAGGCGGGGAATCAGAGGCGGGGAATCAGAGGCGTGGAATCAGAGGCGGGGAATCTGAAGTGGGGAATCAGAGGTGGGAAATCAGAGGCGGGGAATCAGAGGCGGGGAATCAGAGGCGGGGAATCAGAAGTGGGGAATCAGAGGTGGGGAATCAGAGGCGGGAAATCAGATGCAGGGAATCAGAGGCGGGCAATCAGAGGTGGGGAATCAGAGGCGGGGAATCAGATGCGGGGAATCAGAGGCGTTGAATCAGAGGCGGGGAATCAGAGGCGGGGAATCAGAGACGGGGAATCAGAAGTGGGGAAGCAGAGGTGGGGAATCAGAGGCAGGGAATCAGAGGCAGGGAATCAGAGGCATGGAATCTGAGGCAGGGAATCTGAGGTGGGGAATCAGAGGCGGGAAAACAGGCGGGTAAACAGAGGCGGGTAAACATAGGCGGGGAATCAGAGGCGGGGAATCAGAGGCGGGGAATCAGAGGCGGGGAATCAGAGGCGGGGAATCAGAGGCGGGGAATCTTAGGTGGGGAATCAGATGCAGGGAATCAGAGGCGGGGAATCAGAGGTGGGGTATCAAAGGTGGGGAATCAGAGGCGGGGAATCAGAGGCGGGGAATCAGAGGCGTGGAATCAGAGGCGGGGAATCTGAAGTGGGGAATCAGAGGTGGGAAATCAGAGGCGGGGAATCAGAGGCGGGGAATCAGAGGCGGGGAATCAGAGGCAGGGAATCAGAGGCGGCCAATCAGATGCAGGGAATCAGAGGAGGGAATCAGAGGCAGGGAATCTGAGGCGGCGAATATGAGGTGGTGAATCAGTGGCGGGGAACAGGTGGGTAAACAGAGGCGGGGAATCAGAGGCAGGGAATCAGAGGTGGGGAATCAGAGGCAGGGAATCGGATGAAGGGAATCTGATGCAGGGAATTTGAGGCAGGGAATCTGAGGCAGGGAATCTGTGGCAGGGAATCTGATGCGGGTTATCAGAAGGGGGAAATGAGATGTGGGAAACGAGTTGCAGAGAAAGAGGCACGGAAATAGAGGCAGGGAATCAGAGGCGGGGAATCAGAGGCAGGGAATCAGAGGCGGGGAATCAGAGGCGGGGAATCAGAGGCGGGGAATCAGAGGCGGGGAATCAGAGGCGGGGAATCAGAGGCAGGGAATCAGAGGCGGGCAATCAGAGGCGGCGAATCAGAGGCGTGGAATCAGAGGAGGGGAAAGAGATGTGGGGAAACGTAGGCCAGGAAGGTTGCGTGGAAAGGGAGGCGGTGAATCAGAGGCAGGGAATCAGAGGCGGGGAATCAGAGGCGGGGAATCAGAGGCGGGGAATCAGAGGCGGGGAATCAGAGGCGGGGAATCAGAGGCAGGGAATCAGAGGCGTGCAATCAGAGGCGGCGAATCAGAGGCGTGGAATCAGAGGTGGGGAAAGAGATGTAGGGAAACGTAGGCCAGGAAAGTTGCGTGGAAAGGGAGGCGGTGAATCAGAGGCTGGGAATCAGAGGCGGGGAATCAGAGGCGGGGAATCAGAGGCGTGGAATCAGAGGTGGGGAAAGAGATGTGGGGAAACAGGCGGGTAAACAGAAGCGGGTAAACATAGGTGCATAAATAGAGGCGGCGAAAGAGATGGGCGAAACATAGTGGTTGGAACTTGTATGTTGAAAATGAGGTACACAGAACAGATCAAACAGAGTTGTTGAAATTGAGGGAGGGAAAGAGAGGCACGGAAAGAGTGGAGGGGAAAGAGTGCAGGCAAAAGAGAGGCGTAGAGACAGAGGTGGGGAATCAGAGGCTGGGAATCAGAGGCGGGGAATCAGAGGCAGGGAATCAGATGAAGGGAATCTGATGCAGGGAATTTGAGGCTGGGAATCTGAGGCAGGGAATCGGAGGCAGGGAATCTGAGGCAGGGAATCAGTAAAAAGTTATCAGAGGCAGGGTATAAGAGGCGGGGAATCAGAGGCGGGGTATCAGATGCGGGTCATCAGAGGCGGGGAATCAGAGGCGGGGAATCAGAGGCGGGGTATCAGAGGTGGGGAAAGATATGTGGGGAAACGTAGGCCAGGAAAGTTGAGCGGAAAGGGAGGCAGTGAATCAGAGGTGGGGAATCAGACGCGGGGAATCAGAGGCGGGGAATCAGAGGCAGGGAATCAGAGGCGGGGAATCAGAGGCGGGTATACATAGGCGGGGAATCAGAGGAGGGAATCAGAGGCGGGGAATCAGAGGCGGGTAAACATAGGCGGGGAATCAGAGGAGGGAATCAGAGGCGGGGAATCAGAGGCGGGGAATCAGAGCTGGGGTATCAGAGGCGGGGAAAGATATGTGGGGAAACGTAGGCCAGGAAAGTTGAGCGGAAAGGGAGGCAGGGAATCAGAGGCAGGGAATCAGAAGCAGGGAATCTGAGGCACGGAATCTGAGGTGGGGAATCAGAGGCGAGGAAACAGGCGGGTAAACAGAGGCGGGTAAACATAGACGGGGAATAAGAGGCGGGGAATCAGAGGCGGGGAATCAGAGGTGCGGAATCAGAGGCGTGGATTCAGAGGCGGGGAATCAGAGGCGGGGAATCAGATGCGGGGAATCAGAGGCGGGGAATCAGAGGCGGGGAATCAGAGGCGTGGAATCAGAGGCGGGGAATCAGAGGCGGGGAATCAGAAGTGGGGAATCAGAGGTGGGGAATCAGAGGCGGGAAATCAGATGCAGGGAATCAGAGGCGGGCAATCAGAGGTGGGGAATCAGAGGCGGGGAATCAGATGCGGGGAATCAGAGGCGTTGAATCAGAGGCGGGGAATCAGAGGCGGGGAATCAGAGACGGGGAATCAGAAGTGGGGAAGCAGAGGTGGGGAATCAGAGGCAGGGAATCAGAGGCAGGGAATCAGAGGCATGGAATCTGAGGCAGGGAATCTGAGGTGGGGAATCAGAGGCGGGAAAACAGGCGGGTAAACAGAGGCGGGTAAACATAGGCGGGGAATCAGAGGCGGGGAATCAGAGGCGGGAATCAGAGGCGGGGAATCAGAGGCGGGGAATCAGAGGCGGGGAATCTTAGGTGGGGAATCAGATGCAGGGAATCAGAGGCGGGGAATCAGAGGTGGGGTATCAAAGGTGGGGAATCAGAGGCGGGGAATCAGAGGCGGGGAATCAGAGGCGTGGAATCAGAGGCGGGGAATCTGAAGTGGGGAATCAGAGGTGGGAAATCAGAGGCGGGGAATCAGAGGCGGGGAATCAGAGGCGGGGAATCAGAAGTGGGGAATCAGAGGTGGGGAATCAGAGGCGGGAAATCAGATGCAGGGAATCAGAGGCGGGCAATCAGAGGTGGGGAATCAGAGGCGGGGAATCAGATGCGGGGAATCAGAGGCGTTGAATCAGAGGCGGGGAATCAGAGGCGGGGAATCAGAGACGGGGAATCAGAAGTGGGGAAGCAGAGGTGGGGAATCAGAGGCAGGGAATCAGAGGCAGGGAATCAGAGGCATGGAATCTGAGGCAGGGAATCTGAGGTGGGGAATCAGAGGCGGGAAAACAGGCGGGTAAACAGAGGCGGGTAAACATAGGCGGGGAATCAGAGGCGGGGAATCAGAGGCGGGGAATCAGAGGCGGGGAATCAGAGGCGGGGAATCAGAGGCGGGGAATCTTAGGTGGGGAATCAGATGCAGGGAATCAGAGGCGGGGAATCAGAGGTGGGGTATCAAAGGTGGGGAATCAGAGGCGGGGAATCAGAGGCGGGGAATCAGAGGCGTGGAATCAGAGGCGGGGAATCTGAAGTGGGGAATCAGAGGTGGGAAATCAGAGGCGGGGAATCAGAGGCGGGGAATCAGAGGCGGGGAATCAGAGGCAGGGAATCAGAGGCGGCCAATCAGATGCAGGGAATCAGAGGAGGGAATCAGAGGCAGGGAATCTGAGGCGGCGAATATGAGGTGGTGAATCAGTGGCGGGGAACAGGTGGGTAAACAGAGGCGGGGAATCAGAGGCAGGGAATCAGAGGTGGGGAATCAGAGGCAGGGAATCGGATGAAGGGAATCTGATGCAGGGAATCTGAGGCAGGGAATCTGAGGCAGGGAATCTGTGGCAGGGAATCTGATGCGGGTTATCAGAAGGGGGAAATGAGATGTGGGAAACGAGTTGCAGAGAAAGAGGCACGGAAATAGAGGCAGGGAATCAGAGGCGGGGAATCAGAGGCAGGGAATCAGAGGCGGGGAATCAGAGGCGGGGAATCAGAGGCGGGGAATCAGAGGCGGGGAATCAGAGGCGGGGAATCAGAGGCAGGGAATCAGAGGCGGGCAATCAGAGGCGGCGAATCAGAGGCGTGGAATCAGAGGAGGGGAAAGAGATGTGGGGAAACGTAGGCCAGGAAGGTTGCGTGGAAAGGGAGGCGGTGAATCAGAGGCAGGGAATCAGAGGCGGGGAATCAGAGGCGGGGAATCAGAGGCGGGGAATCAGAGGCGGGGAATCAGAGGCGGGGAATCAGAGGCGGGGAATCAGAGGCGGGGAATCAGAGGCAGGGAATCAGAGGCGTGCAATCAGAGGCGGCGAATCAGAGGCGTGGAATCAGAGGTGGGGAAAGAGATGTGGGGTAACGTAGGCCAGGAAAGTTGCGTGGAAAGGGAGGCGGTGAATCAGAGGCTGGGAATCAGAGGCGGGGAATGAGAGGCGGGGAATCAGAGGCGTGGAATCAGAGGTGGGGAAAGAGATGTGGGGAAACAGGCGGGTAAACAGAAGCGGGTAAACATAGGTGCATAAATAGAGGCGGCGAAAGAGATGGGCGAAACATAGTGGTTGGAACTTGTATGTTGAAAATGAGGTACACAGAACAGATCAAACAGAGTTGTTGAAATTGAGGGAGGGAAAGAGAGGCACGGAAAGAGTGGAGGGGAAAGAGTGCAGGCAAAAGAGAGGCGTAGAGACAGAGGTGGGGAATCAGAGGCTGGGAATCAGAGGCGGGGAATCAGAGGCAGGGAATCAGATGAAGGGAATCTGATGCAGGGAATTTGAGGCTGGGAATCTGAGGCAGGGAATCGGAGGCAGGGAATCTGAGGCAGGGAATCAGTAAAAAGTTATCAGAGGCAGGGTATAAGAGGCGGGGAATCAGAGGCGGGGTATCAGATGCGGGTCATCAGAGGCGGGGAATCAGAGGCGGGGAATCAGAGGCGGGGTATCAGAGGTGGGGAAAGATATGTGGGGAAACGTAGGCCAGGAAAGTTGAGCGGAAAGGGAGGCAGTGAATCAGAGGTGGGGAATCAGACGCGGGGAATCAGAGGCGGGGAATCAGAGGCAGGGAATCAGAGGCGGGGTATCAGAGGCGGGTAAACATAGGCGGGGAATCAGAGGAGGGAATCCGAGGCGGGGAATCAGAGGCGGGTAAACATAGGCGGCGAATCAGAGGAGGGAATCAGAGGCGGGGAATCAGAGGCGGGGAATCAGAGGCGGGGAATCAGAGGCGGGGAATCAGAGGCGGGGAATCAGATGTGGGGAATCAGAGGCGGGGAATCAGAGGCGGGGTATCAGAGGAGGGGAATCAGAGGTGGGGAATCAGAGGCGGGGAATCAGAAGTGGGGAATCAGAGGTGGGGAATCAGAGGCGGTGAATCAGAGGCAGGTAATCAGAGGCGGGAAATCAGATGCAGGGAATCAGAGGCAGGGAATCAGAGGCAGGGAATCTGAGGCAGGGAATCTGAGGTGGGCAATCAGAGGCGGGAAAACAGGCGGGTAAACAGAGGCGTGTAAACATAGGCGGGGAATCAGAGGCGGGGAATCAGAGGCGTGGAATCAGAGTCGGGGAATCAGAGGCAGGGAATCAGAGGCGGGGAATCAGAGGCAGGGAATCAGAGGCGGCCAATCAGATGCAGGGAATCAGAGGCAGGGAATCAGAGGCAGGGAATCAGAGGCAGGGAAATTGAGGCGGCGAATATGAGGTGGTGAATCAGTAGCGGGGAACAGGCGGGTAAACAGAGGCGGGGAATCAGAGGCATGGAATCAGAGGCGGGGAATCAGAGGCAGGGAATCGGATGAAGGGAATCTGATGCAGGGAATCTGAGGCAGGGAATCTGAGGCAGGGAATCTGTGGCAGGGAACCTGATGCGGGTTATCAGAAGGGGGAAATGAGATGTGGGAAACGAGATGCAGAGAAAGAGGCACGGAAATAGAGGCAGGGAAAGAGAGGCAGGGAATCAGAGGCGGGGAATCAGAGGTGGGGAATCAGAGGCGGGGAATCAGAGGCGGGGAATCAGAGAGGGGAATCAGAGGTGGGGATTCAGAGGCAGGGAATCAGAGGCAGGGAATCAGATGAAGGGAATCTGATGCAGGGAATTTGAGGCTGGGAATCTGAGGCAGGGAATCGGAGGCAGGGAATCTGAGGCAGGGAATCAGTAAAAAGTTATCAGAGGCAGGGTATAAGAGGCGGGGAATCAGAGGCGGGGTATCAGATGCGGGTCATTAGAGGCGGGGAATCAGAGGCGGGGAATCAGAGGCGGGGAATCAGAGGCGGGGAATCAGAGGCGGGGAATCATAGGCGGGGAATCAGAGGCGGGGAATCAGAGGCAGGGAATCAGAGGCGGGCAATCAGAGGCGGCGAATCAGAGGCGTGGAATCAGAGGAGGGGAAAGAGATGTGGGGAAACGTAGGCCAGGAAGGTTGCGTGGAAAGGGAGGCGGTGAATCAGAGGCAGGGAATCAGAGGCGGGGAATCAGAGGCAGGGAATCAGAGGCGGCCAATCAGATGCAGGGAATCAGAGGAGGGAATCAGAGGCAGGGAATCTGAGGCGGCGAATATGAGGTGGTGAATCAGTGGCGGGGAACAGGTGGGTAAACAGAGGCGGGGAATCAGAGGCAGGGAATCAGAGGTGGGGAATCAGAGGCAGGGAATCGGATGAAGGGAATCTGATGCAGGGAATCTGAGGCAGGGAATCTGAGGCAGGGAATCTGTGGCAGGGAATCTGATGCGGGTTATCAGAAGGGGGAAATGAGATGTGGGAAACGAGTTGCAGAGAAAGAGGCACGGAAATAGAGGCAGGGAATCAGAGGCGGGGAATCAGAGGCAGGGAATCAGAGGCGGGGAATCAGAGGCGGGGAATCAGAGGCGGGGAATCAGAGGCGGGGAATCAGAGGCGGGGAATCAGAGGCAGGGAATCAGAGGCGGGCAATCAGAGGCGGCGAATCAGAGGCGTGGAATCAGAGGAGGGGAAAGAGATGTGGGGAAACGTAGGCCAGGAAGGTTGCGTGGAAAGGGAGGCGGTGAATCAGAGGCAGGGAATCAGAGGCGGGGAATCAGAGGCGGGGAATCAGAGGCGGGGAATCAGAGGCGGGGAATCAGAGGCGGGGAATCAGAGGCAGGGAATCAGAGGCGTGCAATCAGAGGCGGCGAATCAGAGGCGTGGAATCAGAGGTGGGGAAAGAGATGTAGGGAAACGTAGGCCAGGAAAGTTGCGTGGAAAGGGAGGCGGTGAATCAGAGGCTGGGAATCAGAGGCGGGGAATCAGAGGCGGGGAATCAGAGGCGTGGAATCAGAGGTGGGGAAAGAGATGTGGGGAAACAGGCGGGTAAACAGAAGCGGGTAAACATAGGTGCATAAATAGAGGCGGCGAAAGAGATGGGCGAAACATAGTGGTTGGAACTTGTATGTTGAAAATGAGGTACACAGAACAGATCAAACAGAGTTGTTGAAATTGAGGGAGGGAAAGAGAGGCACGGAAAGAGTGGAGGGGAAAGAGTGCAGGCAAAAGAGAGGCGTAGAGACAGAGGTGGGGAATCAGAGGCTGGGAATCAGAGGCGGGGAATCAGAGGCAGGGAATCAGATGAAGGGAATCTGATGCAGGGAATTTGAGGCTGGGAATCTGAGGCAGGGAATCGGAGGCAGGGAATCTGAGGCAGGGAATCAGTAAAAAGTTATCAGAGGCAGGGTATAAGAGGCGGGGAATCAGAGGCGGGGTATCAGATGCGGGTCATCAGAGGCGGGGAATCAGAGGCGGGGAATCAGAGGCGGGGTATCAGAGGTGGGGAAAGATATGTGGGGAAACGTAGGCCAGGAAAGTTGAGCGGAAAGGGAGGCAGTGAATCAGAGGTGGGGAATCAGACGCGGGGAATCAGAGGCGGGGAATCAGAGGCAGGGAATCAGAGGCGGGGAATCAGAGGCGGGTATACATAGGCGGGGAATCAGAGGAGGGAATCAGAGGCGGGGAATCAGAGGCGGGTAAACATAGGCGGGGAATCAGAGGAGGGAATCAGAGGCGGGGAATCAGAGGCGGGGAATCAGAGCTGGGGTATCAGAGGCGGGGAAAGATATGTGGGGAAACGTAGGCCAGGAAAGTTGAGCGGAAAGGGAGGCAGGGAATCAGAGGCAGGGAATCAGAAGCAGGGAATCTGAGGCACGGAATCTGAGGTGGGGAATCAGAGGCGAGGAAACAGGCGGGTAAACAGAGGCGGGTAAACATAGACGGGGAATAAGAGGCGGGGAATCAGAGGCGGGGAATCAGAGGTGCGGAATCAGAGGCGTGGATTCAGAGGCGGGGAATCAGAGGCGGGGAATCAGATGCGGGGAATCAGAGGCGGGGAATCAGAGGCGGGGAATCAGAGGCGTGGAATCAGAGGCGGGGAATCAGAGGCGGGGAATCAGAAGTGGGGAATCAGAGGTGGGGAATCAGAGGCGGGAAATCAGATGCAGGGAATCAGAGGCGGGCAATCAGAGGTGGGGAATCAGAGGCGGGGAATCAGATGCGGGGAATCAGAGGCGTTGAATCAGAGGCGGGGAATCAGAGGCGGGGAATCAGAGACGGGGAATCAGAAGTGGGGAAGCAGAGGTGGGGAATCAGAGGCAGGGAATCAGAGGCAGGGAATCAGAGGCATGGAATCTGAGGCAGGGAATCTGAGGTGGGGAATCAGAGGCGGGAAAACAGGCGGGTAAACAGAGGCGGGTAAACATAGGCGGGGAATCAGAGGCGGGGAATCAGAGGCGGGAATCAGAGGCGGGGAATCAGAGGCGGGGAATCAGAGGCGGGGAATCTTAGGTGGGGAATCAGATGCAGGGAATCAGAGGCGGGGAATCAGAGGTGGGGTATCAAAGGTGGGGAATCAGAGGCGGGGAATCAGAGGCGGGGAATCAGAGGCGTGGAATCAGAGGCGGGGAATCTGAAGTGGGGAATCAGAGGTGGGAAATCAGAGGCGGGGAATCAGAGGCGGGGAATCAGAGGCGGGGAATCAGAAGTGGGGAATCAGAGGTGGGGAATCAGAGGCGGGAAATCAGATGCAGGGAATCAGAGGCGGGCAATCAGAGGTGGGGAATCAGAGGCGGGGAATCAGATGCGGGGAATCAGAGGCGTTGAATCAGAGGCGGGGAATCAGAGGCGGGGAATCAGAGACGGGGAATCAGAAGTGGGGAAGCAGAGGTGGGGAATCAGAGGCAGGGAATCAGAGGCAGGGAATCAGAGGCATGGAATCTGAGGCAGGGAATCTGAGGTGGGGAATCAGAGGCGGGAAAACAGGCGGGTAAACAGAGGCGGGTAAACATAGGCGGGGAATCAGAGGCGGGGAATCAGAGGCGGGGAATCAGAGGCGGGGAATCAGAGGCGGGGAATCAGAGGCGGGGAATCTTAGGTGGGGAATCAGATGCAGGGAATCAGAGGCGGGGAATCAGAGGTGGGGTATCAAAGGTGGGGAATCAGAGGCGGGGAATCAGAGGCGGGGAATCAGAGGCGTGGAATCAGAAGCGGGGAATCTGAAGTGGGGAATCAGAGGTGGGAAATCAGAGGCGGGGAATCAGAGGCGGGGAATCAGAGGCGGGGAATCAGAGGCAGGGAATCAGAGGCGGCCAATCAGATGCAGGGAATCAGAGGAGGGAATCAGAGGCAGGGAATCTGAGGCGGCGAATATGAGGTGGTGAATCAGTGGCGGGGAACAGGTGGGTAAACAGAGGCGGGGAATCAGAGGCAGGGAATCAGAGGTGGGGAATCAGAGGCAGGGAATCGGATGAAGGGAATCTGATGCAGGGAATCTGAGGCAGGGAATCTGAGGCAGGGAATCTGTGGCAGGGAATCTGATGCGGGTTATCAGAAGGGGGAAATGAGATGTGGGAAACGAGTTGCAGAGAAAGAGGCACGGAAATAGAGGCAGGGAATCAGAGGCGGGGAATCAGAGGCAGGGAATCAGAGGCGGGGAATCAGAGGCGGGGAATCAGAGGCGGGGAATCAGAGGCGGGGAATCAGAGGCGGGGAATCAGAGGCAGGGAATCAGAGGCGGGCAATCAGAGGCGGCGAATCAGAGGCGTGGAATCAGAGGAGGGGAAAGAGATGTGGGGAAACGTAGGCCAGGAAGGTTGCGTGGAAAGGGAGGCGGTGAATCAGAGGCAGGGAATCAGAGGCGGGGAATCAGAGGCGGGGAATCAGAGGCGGGGAATCAGAGGCGGGGAATCAGAGGCGGGGAATCAGAGGCGGGCAATCAGAGGCGGGGAATCAGAGGCAGGGAATCAGAGGCGTGCAATCAGAGGCGGCGAATCAGAGGCGTGGAATCAGAGGTGGGGAAAGAGATGTGGGGTAACGTAGGCCAGGAAAGTTGCGTGGAAAGGGAGGCGGTGAATCAGAGGCTGGGAATCAGAGGCGGGGAATGAGAGGCGGGGAATCAGAGGCGTGGAATCAGAGGTGGGGAAAGAGATGTGGGGAAACAGGCGGGTAAACAGAAGCGGGTAAACATAGGTGCATAAATAGAGGCGGCGAAAGAGATGGGCGAAACATAGTGGTTGGAACTTGTATGTTGAAAATGAGGTACACAGAACAGATCAAACAGAGTTGTTGAAATTGAGGGAGGGAAAGAGAGGCACGGAAAGAGTGGAGGGGAAAGAGTGCAGGCAAAAGAGAGGCGTAGAGACAGAGGTGGGGAATCAGAGGCTGGGAATCAGAGGCGGGGAATCAGAGGCAGGGAATCAGATGAAGGGAATCTGATGCAGGGAATTTGAGGCTGGGAATCTGAGGCAGGGAATCGGAGGCAGGGAATCTGAGGCAGGGAATCAGTAAAAAGTTATCAGAGGCAGGGTATAAGAGGCGGGGAATCAGAGGCGGGGTATCAGATGCGGGTCATCAGAGGCGGGGAATCAGAGGCGGGGAATCAGAGGCGGGGTATCAGAGGTGGGGAAAGATATGTGGGGAAACGTAGGCCAGGAAAGTTGAGCGGAAAGGGAGGCAGTGAATCAGAGGTGGGGAATCAGACGCGGGGAATCAGAGGCGGGGAATCAGAGGCAGGGAATCAGAGGCGGGGTATCAGAGGCGGGTAAACATAGGCGGGGAATCAGAGGAGGGAATCCGAGGCGGGGAATCAGAGGCGGGTAAACATAGGCGGCGAATCAGAGGAGGGAATCAGAGGCGGGGAATCAGAGGCGGGGAATCAGAGGCGGGGAATCAGAGGCGGGGAATCAGAGGCGGGGAATCAGATGTGGGGAATCAGAGGCGGGGAATCAGAGGCGGGGTATCAGAGGAGGGGAATCAGAGGTGGGGAATCAGAGGCGGGGAATCAGAAGTGGGGAATCAGAGGTGGGGAATCAGAGGCGGTGAATCAGAGGCAGGTAATCAGAGGCGGGAAATCAGATGCAGGGAATCAGAGGCAGGGAATCAGAGGCAGGGAATCTGAGGCAGGGAATCTGAGGTGGGCAATCAGAGGCGGGAAAACAGGCGGGTAAACAGAGGCGTGTAAACATAGGCGGGGAATCAGAGGCGGGGAATCAGAGGCGTGGAATCAGAGTCGGGGAATCAGAGGCAGGGAATCAGAGGCGGGGAATCAGAGGCAGGGAATCAGAGGCGGCCAATCAGATGCAGGGAATCAGAGGCAGGGAATCAGAGGCAGGGAATCAGAGGCAGGGAAATTGAGGCGGCGAATATGAGGTGGTGAATCAGTAGCGGGGAACAGGCGGGTAAACAGAGGCGGGGAATCAGAGGCATGGAATCAGAGGCGGGGAATCAGAGGCAGGGAATCGGATGAAGGGAATCTGATGCAGGGAATCTGAGGCAGGGAATCTGAGGCAGGGAATCTGTGGCAGGGAACCTGATGCGGGTTATCAGAAGGGGGAAATGAGATGTGGGAAACGAGATGCAGAGAAAGAGGCACGGAAATAGAGGCAGGGAAAGAGAGGCAGGGAATCAGAGGCGGGGAATCAGAGGTGGGGAATCAGAGGCGGGGAATCAGAGGCGGGGAATCAGAGAGGGGAATCAGAGGTGGGGATTCAGAGGCAGGGAATCAGAGGCAGGGAATCAGATGAAGGGAATCTGATGCAGGGAATTTGAGGCTGGGAATCTGAGGCAGGGAATCGGAGGCAGGGAATCTGAGGCAGGGAATCAGTAAAAAGTTATCAGAGGCAGGGTATAAGAGGCGGGGAATCAGAGGCGGGGTATCAGATGCGGGTCATTAGAGGCGGGGAATCAGAGGCGGGGAATCAGAGGCGGGGAATCAGAGGCGGGGAATCAGAGGCGGGGAATCATAGGCGGGGAATCAGAGGCGGGGAATCAGAGGCAGGGAATCAGAGGCGGGCAATCAGAGGCGGCGAATCAGAGGCGTGGAATCAGAGGAGGGGAAAGAGATGTGGGGAAACGTAGGCCAGGAAGGTTGCGTGGAAAGGGAGGCGGTGAATCAGAGGCAGGGAATCAGAGGCGGGGAATCAGAGGCAGGGAATCAGAGGCGGGGAATCAGAGGCGGGGAATCAGAGGCGGGGAATCAGAGGCGGGGAATCAGAGGCGGGGAATCAGAGGCAGGGAATCAGAGGCGTGCAATCAGAGGCGGCGAATCAGAGGTGGGGAAAGAGATGTGGGGAAACGTAGGCCAGGAAAGTTGCGTGGAAAGGGAGGCGGTGAATCAGAGGCTGGGAATCAGAGGCGGGGAATGAGAGGCGGGGAATCAGAGGCGTGGAATCAGAGGTGGGGAAAGAGATGTGGGGAAACAGGCGGGTAAACAGAAGCGGGTAAACATAGGTGCATAAATAGAGGCGGCGAAAGAGATGGGCGAAACATAGTGGTTGGAACTTGTATGTTGAAAATGAGGTACACAGAACAGATCAAACAGAGTTGTTGAAATTGAGGGAGGGAAAGAGAGGCACGGAAAGAGTGGAGGGGAAAGAGTGCAGGCAAAAGAGAGGCGTAGAGACAGAGGTGGGGAATCAGAGGCTGGGAATCAGAGGCGGGGAATCAGAGGCAGGGAATCAGATGAAGGGAATCTGATGCAGAGAATTTGAGGCTGGGAATCTGAGGCAGGGAATCGGAGGCAGGGAATCTGAGGCAGGGAATCAGTAAAAAGTTATCAGAGGCAGGGTATAAGAGGCGGGGAATCAGAGGCGGGGTATCAGATGCGGGTCATCAGAGGCGGGGAATCAGAGGCGGGGAATCAGAGGCGGGGTATCAGAGGTGGGGAAAGATATGTGGGGAAACGTAGGCCAGGAAAGTTGAGCGGAAAGGGAGGCAGTGAATCAGAGGTGGGGAATCAGACGCGGGGAATCAGAGGCGGGGAATCAGAGGCAGGTAATCAGAGGCGGGAAATCAGATGCAGGGAATCAGAGGCAGGGAATCAGAGGCAGGGAATCTGAGGCAGGGAATCTGAGGTGGGCAATCAGAGGCGGGAAAACAGGCGGGTAAACAGAGGCGTGTAAACATAGGCGGGGAATCAGAGGCGGGGAATCAGAGGCGTGGAATCAGAGTCGGGGAATCAGAGGCAGGGAATCAGAGGCGGGGAATCAGAGGCAGGGAATCAGAGGCGGCCAATCAGATGCAGGGAATCAGAGGCAGGGAATCAGAGGCAGGGAATCAGAGGCAGGGAAATTGAGGCGGCGAATATGAGGTGGTGAATCAGTAGTGGGGAACAGGCGGGTAAACAGAGGCGGGGAATCAGAGGCATGGAATCAGAGGCGGGGAATCAGAGGCAGGGAATCGGATGAAGGGAATCTGATGCAGGGAATCTGAGGCAGGGAATCTGAGGCAGGGAATCTGTGGCAGGGAACCTGATGCGGGTTATCAGAAGGGGGAAATGAGATGTGGGAAACGAGATGCAGAGAAAGAGGTACGGAAATAGAGGCAGGGAAAGAGAGGCAGGGAATCAGAGGCGGGGAATCAGAGGTGGGGAATCAGAGGCGGGGAATCAGAGGCGGGGAATCAGAGAGGGGAATCAGAGGTGGGGATTCAGAGGCAGGGAATCAGAGGCAGGGAATCAGATGAAGGGAATCTGATGCAGGGAATTTGAGGCTGGGAATCTGAGGCAGGGAATCGGAGGCAGGGAATCTGAGGCAGGGAATCAGTAAAAAGTTATCAGAGGCAGGGTATAAGAGGCGGGGAATCAGAGGCGGGGTATCAGATGCGGGTCATCAGAGGCGGGGAATCAGAGGCGGGGAATCAGAGGCGGGGAATCAGAGGCGGGGAATCAGAGGCGGGGAATCATAGGCGGGGAATCAGAGGCGGGGAATCAGAGGCAGGGAATCAGAGGCGGGCAATCAGAGGCGGCGAATCAGAGGCGTGGAATCAGAGGAGGGGAAAGAGATGTGGGGAAACGTAGGCCAGGAAGGTTGCGTGGAAAGGGAGGCGGTGAATCAGAGGCAGGGAATAAGAGGCGGGGAATCAGAGGCGGGGAATCAGAGGCTGGGAATCAGAGGCGGGGAATCAGAGGCGGGGAATCAGAGGCGGGGAATCAGAGGCGGGGAATCAGAGGCAGGGAATCAGAGGCGTGCAATCAGAGGCGGCGAATCAGAGGCATGGAATCAGAGGTGGGGAAAGAGATGTGGGGAAACGTAGGCCAGGAAAGTTGCGTGGAAAGGGAGGCGGTGAATCAGAGGCTGGGAATCAGAGGCGGGGAATGAGAGGCGGGGAATCAGAGGCGTGGAATCAGAGGTGGGGAAAGAGATGTGGGGAAACAGGCGGGTAAACAGAAGCGGGTAAACATAGGTGCATAAATAGAGGCGGCGAAAGAGATGGGCGAAACATAGTGGTTGGAACTTGTATGTTGAAAATGAGGTACACAGAACAGATCAAACAGAGTTGTTGAAATTGAGGGAGGGAAAGAGAGGCACGGAAAGAGTGGAGGGGAAAGAGTGCAGGCAAAAGAGAGGCGTAGAGACAGAGGTGGGGAATCAGAGGCTGGGAATCAGAGGCGGGGAATCAGAGGCAGGGAATCAGATGAAGGGAATCTGATGCAGGGAATTTGAGGCTGGGAATCTGAGGCAGGGAATCGGAGGCAGGGAATCTGAGGCAGGGAATCAGTAAAAAGTTATCAGAGGCAGGGTATAAGAGGCGGGGAATCAGAGGCGGGGTATCAGATGTGGGTCATCAGAGGCGGGGAATCAGAGGCGGGGAATCAGAGGCGGGGTATCAGAGGTGGGGAAAGATATGTGGGGAAACGTAGGCCAGGAAAGTTGAGCGGAAAGGGAGGCAGTGAATCAGAGGTGGGGAATCAGACGCGGGGAATCAGAGGCGGGGAATCAGAGGCAGGGAATCAGAGGCGGGGAATCAGAGGCGGGTAAACATAGGCGGGGTATCAGAGGAGGGAATCAGAGGCGGGGAATCAGAGGCGGGTAAACATAGGCGGGGAATCAGAGGAGGGAATCAGAGGCGGGGAATCAGAAGCGGGGAATCAGAGGCGGGGAATCAGAGGCGGGGAATCAGAGGCGGGGAATCAGATGTGGGGAATCAGAGGCGGGGAATCAGAGGCGGGGTATCAGAGGAGGGGAATCAGAGGTGGGGAATCAGAGGCGGGGAATCAGAAGTGGGGAATCAGAGGTGGGGAATCAGAGGCGGTGAATCAGAGGCAGGTAATCAGAGGCGGGCAATCAGATGCAGGGAATCAGAGGCAGGGAATCAGAGGCAGGGAATCTGAGGCAGGGAATCTGAGGTGGGCAATCAGAGGCGGGAAAACAGGCGGGTAAACAGAGGCGTGTAAACATAGGCGGGGAATCAGAGGCGGGGAATCAGAGGCGTGGAATCAGAGTCGGGGAATCAGAGGCAGGGAATCAGAGGCGGGGAATCAGTGGCAGGGAATCAGAGGCGGCCAATCAGATGCAGGGAATCAGAGGCAGGGAATCAGAGGCAGGGAATCAGAGGCAGGGAAATTGAGGCGGCGAATATGAGGTGGTGAATCAGTAGCGGGGAACAGGCGGGTAAACAGAGGTGGGGAATCAGAGTAAGGGAATCAGAGGCGGGGAATCAGAGGCAGGGAATCGGATGAAGGGAATCTGATGCAGGGAATCTGAGGCAGGGAATCTGAGGCAGGGAATCTGTGGCAGGGAACCTGATGCGGGTTATCAGAAGGGGGAAATGAGATGTGGGAAACGAGATGCAGAGAAAGAGGCACGGAAATAGAGGCAGGGAAAGAGAGGCAGGGAATCAGAGGCGGGGAATCAGAGGTGGGGAATCAGAGGCGGGGAATCAGAGGCGGGGAATCAGAGTCGGGGAATCAGAGAGGGGAATCAGAGGTGGGGATTCAGAGGCAGGGAATCAGAGGCAGGGAATCAGATGAAGGGAATCTGATGCAGGGAATTTGAGGCTGGGAATCTGAGGCAGGGAATCGGAGGCAGGGAATCTGAGGCAGGGAATCAGTAAAAAGTTATCAGAGGCAGGGTATAAGAGGCGGGGAATCAGAGGCGGGGTATCAGATGCGGGTAAACATAGGCGGGGAATCAGAGGAGGGAATCAGAGGCGGGGAATCTGAGGCGGGGAATCAGAGGCGGGGAATCAGAGGCGGGGAATCAGAGGCGGGGAATCAGATGTGGGGAATCAGAGGCGGGGAATCAGAGGCGGGGTATCAGAGGAGGGGAATCAGAGGTGGGGAATCAGAGGCGGGGAATCAGAAGTGGGGAATCAGAGGTGGGGAATCAGAGGCGGTGAATCAGAGGCAGGTAATCAGAGGCGGGCAATCAGATGCAGGGAATCAGAGGCAGGGAATCAGAGGCAGGGAATCTGAGGCAGGGAATCTGAGATGGGCAATCAGAGGCGGGAAAACAGGCGGGTAAATGGAGGCGTGTAAACATAGGCGGGGAATCAGAGGCGGGGAATCAGAGTCGTGGAATCAGAGTCGTGGAATCAGAGGCAGGGAATCAGAGGCGGGGAATCAGAGGCAGGGAATCAGAGGCGGCCAATCAGATGCAGGGAATCAGAGGCAGGGAATCAGAGGCAGGGAATCAGAGGCAGGGAAATTGAGGCGGCGAATATGAGGTGGTGAATCAGTAGCGGGGAACAAAGGGTAAACAGAGGCGGGGAATCAGAGGCAGGGAATCAGAGGCGGGGAATCAGAGGCAGGGAATCGGATGAAGGGAATCTGATGCAGGGAATCTGAGGCAGGGAATCTGAGGCAGGGAATCTGTGGCAGGGAACCTGATGCGGGTTATCAGAAGGGGGAAATGAGATGTGGGAAACTAGATGCAGAGTAAGAGGCACGGAAATAGAGGCAGGGAAAGAGAGGCAGGGTATCAGCTGTGGGTAATCAGAGGCGTGGAATCAGAGGCGGGGAATCAGAGACACAGAAAGAGAGGCGTGGAATCAGAGGTGCGGAATCAGAGCCGGTGAATCTGAGCCGGGAAATCAGAAGCAGAGCAACAGAGGCGTTGAAACATGGGTGCGGAATCGGACGCGGGGAATCAGAGGTGGGGACTCAGAGGCAGGGTATCAGAGGCGGGTAATCAGAGGCGTGGAATCAGAGGCGGGGAATCAGAGACACAGAAAGAGAGGCGTGGAATCAGAGGTGCGGAATCAGAGCCGGTGAATCTGAGCCGGGAAATCAGAAGCAGAGCAATAGAGGCGGTGAAACATGGGTGTGGAATCGGACGCGGGGAATAAGAAGTGGGGACTCAGAGGCAGGGAATCAGAGGCGGGGAATCAGAGGCTAGGAATCAGAGGCCGGGAATCAGAGGCGGGGAATCAGAGGCGGGGACTCAGAGGCGGAGAATCAGAGGCGGGCAATCAGATGCAGGGAATCAGAGGCAGGGAATCAGAGGCAGAGAATCAGAGGCAGGGAATCTGAGGCAGGGACTCAGAGGTGGGGATTCAGAGGCTGGGAATCAGAGGCAGGGAATCAGATGAAGGGAATCTGATGCAGGGAATCTGAGGCAGGGAATCTGAGGCAGGGAATCTGTGGCAGGGAATCTGATGCGGGTTATCAGAAGGGGGAAATGAGATGTGGGAAACGAGATGCAGAGAAAGAGGCACGGAAATAGAGGCAGGGAAAGAGTGGCAGGGAATCAGAGGCGGGGAATCAGAGGCAGGGAATCAGAGGTGGGGAATCAGAGGCGGGGAATCAGAGGCGGGGAATCAGAAGCAGGGAATCAGAGGCGGGTAATCAGAGGCAGGGAATCAGAGGCGGGCAATCAGAGGCGGCGAATCAGAGGCGTGGAATCAGAGGAGGGGTAAGAGATGTGGGGAAACGCAGGCCAGGAAAGTTGCGTGGAAATGGAGGCGGTGAATCAGAGGCTGGGAATCAGAGGCGAGGAATGAGAGGCGGGGAATCAGAGGCGTGGAATCAGAGGTGGGGAAAGAGATGTGGGGAAACAGGCGGGTAAACAGAAGCGGGTAAACATAGGTGCATAAATAGAGGCGGCGAAAGAGATGGGCGAAACATAGTGGTTGGAACTTGTATGTTGAAAATGAGGTACACAGAACAGATCAAACAGAGTTGTTGAAATTGAGGGAGGGAAAGAGAGGCACGGAAAGAGTGGAGGGGAAAGAGTGCAGGCAAAAGAGAGGCGTAGAGACAGAGGTGGGGAATCAGAGGCTTGGAATCGGAGGCGGGGAATCAGAGGCAGGGAATCAGATGAAGGGAATCTGATGCAGGGAATTTGAGGCTGGGAATCTGAGGCAGGGAATCGGAGGCAGGGAATCTGAGGCAGGGAATCAGTAAAAAGTTATCAGAGGCAGGGTATCAGAGGCGGGGAATCAGAGGCGGGGTATCAGATGCGGGTCATCAGAGGCGGGGAATCAGAGGCGGGGAATCAGAGGCGGGGTATCAGAGGTGGGGAAAGATATGTGGGGAAACGTAGGCCAGGAAAGTTGAGCGGAAAGGGAGGCAGTGAATCAGAGGTGGGGAATCAGACGCGGGGAATCAGAGGCGGGGAATCAGAGGCAGGGAATCAGAGGCGGGGAATCAGAGGCGGGTAAACATAGGCGGGGAATCAGAGGAGGGAATCAGAGGCGGGGAATCAGAGGCGGGGAATCAGAGGCGGGGTATCAGAGGAGGGAAATCAGAGGCGGGGAATCAGAGGCGGGGAATCAGAGGCGGGGAATCAGAGGCGTTGGATCAGAGGCGGGGAATCAGAGCCGGTGAATCAGAAGTGGGGAATCAGATGTGGGGAATCAGAGGCGGGGAATCAGAGGCAGGGAATCAGAGGCGGGGTATCAGAGGAGGGGAATCAGAGGCGGGGAATCAGAGGCGGGGAATCAGAGGCGGGGAATCAGAGGCGTTGGATCAGAGGCGGGGAATCAGAGCCGGGTAATCAGAAGTGGGGAATCAGATGTGGGGACTCAGAGGCGGGGAATCAGAGGCAGGGAATCAGAGGCGGGCAATCAGAAGTGGGGAATCAGAGGCGGGGAATCAGAGGCGGGGAATCAGAGGCGGGGAATCAGAGGCGGGGAATCAGATGTGGGGAATCAGAGGCGGGGAATCAGAGGCGGGGTATCAGAGGAGGGGAATCAGAGGTGGGGAATCAGAGGCGGGGAATCAGAAGTGGGGAATCAGAGGTGGGGAATCAGAGGCGGTGAATCAGAGGCAGGTAATCAGAGGCGGGCAATCAGATGCAGGGAATCAGAGGCAGGGAATCAGAGGCAGGGAATCTGAGGCAGGGAATCTGAGGTGGGCAATCAGAGGCGGGAAAACAGGCGGGTAAACAGAGGCGTGTAAACATAGGCGGGGAATCAGAGGCGGGGAATCAGAGGCGTGGAATCAGAGTCGGGGAATCAGAGGCAGGGAATCAGAGGCGGGGAATCAGTGGCAGGGAATCAGAGGCGGCCAATCAGATGCAGGGAATCAGAGGCAGGGAATCAGAGGCAGGGAATCAGAGGCAGGGAAATTGAGGCGGCGAATATGAGGTGGTGAATCAGTAGCGGGGAACAGGCGGGTAAACAGAGGTGGGGAATCAGAGGAAGGGAATCAGAGGCGGGGAATCGGAGGCAGGGAATCGGATGAAGAGAATCTGATGCAGGGAATCTGAGGCAGGGAATCTGAGGCAGGGAATCTGTGGCAGGGAACCTGATGCGGGTTATCAGAAGGGGGAAATGAGATGTGGGAAACGAGATGCAGAGAAAGAGGCACGGAAATAGAGGCAGGGAAAGAGAGGCAGGGAATCAGAGGCGGGGAATCAGAGGTGGGGAATCAGAGGCGGGGAATCAGAGGCGGGGAATCAGAGTCGGGGAATCAGAGAGGGGAATCAGAGGTGGGGATTCAGAGGCAGGGAATCAGAGGCAGGGAATCAGATGAAGGGAATCTGATGCAGGGAATTTGAGGCTGGGAATCTGAGGCAGGGAATCGGAGGCAGGGAATCTGAGGCAGGGAATCAGTAAAAAGTTATCAGAGGCAGGGTATAAGAGGCGGGGAATCAGAGGCGGGGTATCAGATGCGGGTAAACATAGGCGGGGAATCAGAGGAGGGAATCAGAGGCGGGGAATCTGAGGCGGGGAATCAGAGGCGGGGAATCAGAGGCGGGGAATCAGAGGCGGGGAATCAGATGTGGGGAATCAGAGGCGGGGAATCAGAGGCGGGGTATCAGAGGAGGGGAATCAGAGGTGGGGAATCTGAGGTGGGCAATCAGAGGCGGGAAAACAGGCGGGTAAACAGAGGCGTGTAAACATAGGCGGGGAATCAGAGGCGGGGAATCAGAGGCGTGGAATCAGAGTCGGGGAATCAGAGGCAGGGAATCAGAGGCGGGGAATCAGAGGCAGGGAATCAGAGGCGGCCAATCAGATGCAGGGAATCAGAGGCAGGGAATCAGAGGCAGGGAATCAGAGGCAGGGAAATTGAGGCGGCGAATATGAGGTGGTGAATCAGTAGTGGGGAACAGGCGGGTAAACAGAGGCGGGGAATCAGAGGCATGGAATCAGAGGCGGGGAATCAGAGGCAGGGAATCGGATGAAGGGAATCTGATGCAGGGAATCTGAGGCAGGGAATCTGAGGCAGGGAATCTGTGGCAGGGAACCTGATGCGGGTTATCAGAAGGGGGAAATGAGATGTGGGAAACGAGATGCAGAGAAAGAGGTACGGAAATAGAGGCAGGGAAAGAGAGGCAGGGAATCAGAGGCGGGGAATCAGAGGTGGGGAATCAGAGGCGGGGAATCAGAGGCGGGGAATCAGAGAGGGGAATCAGAGGTGGGGATTCAGAGGCAGGGAATCAGAGGCAGGGAATCAGATGAAGGGAATCTGATGCAGGGAATTTGAGGCTGGGAATCTGAGGCAGGGAATCGGAGGCAGGGAATCTGAGGCAGGGAATCATTAAAAAGTTATCAGAGGCAGGGTATAAGAGGCGGGGAATCAGAGGCGGGGTATCAGATGCGGGTCATCAGAGGCGGGGAATCAGAGGCGGGGAATCAGAGGCGGGGAATCAGAGGCGGGGAATCAGAGGCGGGGAATCATAGGCGGGGAATCAGAGGCGGGGAATCAGAGGCAGGGAATCAGAGGCGGGCAATCAGAGGCGGCGAATCAGAGGCGTGGAATCAGAGGAGGGGAAAGAGATGTGGGGAAACGTAGGCCAGGAAGGTTGCGTGGAAAGGGAGGCGGTGAATCAGAGGCAGGGAATCAGAGGCGGGGAATCAGAGGCGGGGAATCAGAGGCTGGGAATCAGAGGCGGGGAATCAGAGGCGGGGAATCAGAGGCGGGGAATCAGAGGCGGGGAATCAGAGGCAGGGTATCAGAGGCGTGCAATCAGAGGCGGCGAATCAGAGGCATGGAATCAGAGGTGGGGAAAGAGATGTGGGGAAACGTAGGCCAGGAAAGTTGCGTGGAAAGGGAGGCGGTGAATCAGAGGCTGGGAATCAGAGGCGGGGAATGAGAGGCGGGGAATCAGAGGCGTGGAATCAGAGGTGGGGAAAGAGATGTGGGGAAACAGGCGGGTAAACAGAAGCGGGTAAACATAGGTGCATAAATAGAGGCGGCGAAAGAGATGGGCGAAACATAGTGGTTGGAACTTGTATGTTGAAAATGAGGTACACAGAACAGATCAAACAGAGTTGTTGAATTGAGGGAGGGAAAGAGAGGCACGGAAAGAGTGGAGGGGAAAGAGTGCAGGCAAAAGAGAGGCGTAGAGACAGAGGTGGGGAATCAGAGGCTGGGAATCAGAGGCGGGGAATCAGAGGCAGGGAATCAGAGGCGGGGAATCAGAGGCGGGTAAACATAGACGGGGAATCAGAGGAGGGAATCAGAGGCGGGGAATCAGAAGCGGGGAATCAGAGGCGGGGAATCAGAGGCGGGGAATCAGAGGCGGGGAATCAGATGTGGGGAATCAGAGGCGGGGAATCAGAGGCGGGGTATCAGAGGAGGGGAATCAGAGGTGGGGAATCAGAGGCGGGGAATCAGAAGTGGGGAATCAGAGGTGGGGAATCAGAGGCGGTGAATCAGAGGCAGGTAATCAGAGGCGGGCAATCAGATGCAGGGAATCAGAGGCAGGGAATCAGAGGCAGGGAATCTGAGGCAGGGAATCTGAGGTGGGCAATCAGAGGCGGGAAAACAGGCGGGTAAACAGAGGCGTGTAAACATAGGCGGGGAATCAGAGGCGGGGAATCAGAGGCGTGGAATCAGAGTCGGGGAATCAGAGGCAGGGAATCAGAGGCGGGGAATCAGTGGCAGGGAATCAGAGGCGGCCAATCAGATGCAGGGAATCAGAGGCAGGGAATCAGAGGCAGGGAATCAGAGGCAGGGAAATTGAGGCGGCGAATATGAGGTGGTGAATCAGTAGCGGGGAACAGGCGGGTAAACAGAGGTGGGGAATCAGAGTAAGGGAATCAGAGGCGGGGAATCAGAGGCAGGGAATCGGATGAAGGGAATCTGATGCAGGGAATCTGAGGCAGGGAATCTGAGGCAGGGAATCTGTGGCAGGGAACCTGATGCGGGTTATCAGAAGGGGGAAATGAGATGTGGGAAACGAGATGCAGAGAAAGAGGCACGGAAATAGAGGCAGGGAAAGAGAGGCAGGGAATCAGAGGCGGGGAATCAGAGGTGGGGAATCAGAGGCGGGGAATCAGAGGCGGGGAATCAGAGTCGGGGAATCAGAGAGGGGAATCAGAGGTGGGGATTCAGAGGCAGGGAATCAGAGGCAGGGAATCAGATGAAGGGAATCTGATGCAGGGAATTTGAGGCTGGGAATCTGAGGCAGGGAATCGGAGGCAGGGAATCTGAGGCAGGGAATCAGTAAAAAGTTATCAGAGGCAGGGTATAAGAGGCGGGGAATCAGAGGCGGGGTATCAGATGCGGGTAAACATAGGCGGGGAATCAGAGGAGGGAATCAGAGGCGGGGAATCTGAGGCGGGGAATCAGAGGCGGGGAATCAGAGGCGGGGAATCAGAGGCGGGGAATCAGATGTGGGGAATCAGAGGCGGGGAATCAGAGGCGGGGTATCAGAGGAGGGGAATCAGAGGTGGGGAATCAGAGGCGGGGAATCAGAAGTGGGGAATCAGAGGTGGGGAATCAGAGGCGGTGAATCAGAGGCAGGTAATCAGAGGCGGGCAATCAGATGCAGGGAATCAGAGGCAGGGAATCAGAGGCAGGGAATCTGAGGCAGGGAATCTGAGATGGGCAATCAGAGGCGGGAAAACAGGCGGGTAAATGGAGGCGTGTAAACATAGGCGGGGAATCAGAGGCGGGGAATCAGAGGCGTGGAATCAGAGTCGTGGAATCAGAGGCAGGGAATCAGAGGCGGGGAATCAGAGGCAGGGAATCAGAGGCGGCCAATCAGATGCAGGGAATCAGAGGCAGGGAATCAGAGGCAGGGAATCAGAGGCAGGGAAATTGAGGCGGCGAATATGAGGTGGTGAATCAGTAGCGGGGAACAAAGGGTAAACAGAGGCGGGGAATCAGAGGCAGGGAATCAGAGGCGGGGAATCAGAGGCAGGGAATCGGATGAAGGGAATCTGATGCAGGGAATCTGAGGCAGGGAATCTGAGGCAGGGAATCTGTGGCAGGGAACCTGATGCGGGTTATCAGAAGGGGGAAATGAGATGTGGGAAACTAGATGCAGAGTAAGAGGCACGGAAATAGAGGCAGGGAAAGAGAGGCAGGGTATCAGCTGTGGGTAATCAGAGGCGTGGAATCAGAGGCGGGGAATCAGAGACACAGAAAGAGAGGCGTGGAATCAGAGGTGCGGAATCAGAGCCGGTGAATCTGAGCCGGGAAATCAGAAGCAGAGCAACAGAGGCGTTGAAACATGGGTGCGGAATCGGACGCGGGGAATCAGAGGTGGGGACTCAGAGGCAGGGTATCAGAGGCGGGTAATCAGAGGCGTGGAATCAGAGGCGGGGAATCAGAGACACAGAAAGAGAGGCGTGGAATCAGAGGTGCGGAATCAGAGAAGGTGAATCTGAGCCGGGAAATCAGAAGCAGAGCAATAGAGGCGGTGAAACATGGGTGTGGAATCGGACGCGGGGAATAAGAAGTGGGGACTCAGAGGCAGGGAATCAGAGGCGGGGAATCAGAGGCTAGGAATCAGAGGCCGGGAATCAGAGGCGGGGAATCAGAGGCGGGGACTCAGAGGCGGAGAATCAGAGGCGGGCAATCAGATGCAGGGAATCAGAGGCAGGGAATCAGAGGCAGAGAATCAGAGGCAGGGAATCTGAGGCAGGGACTCAGAGGTGGGGATTCAGAGGCTGGGAATCAGAGGCAGGGAATCAGATGAAGGGAATCTGATGCAGGGAATCTGAGGCAGGGAATCTGAGGCAGGGAATCTGTGGCAGGGAATCTGATGCGGGTTATCAGAAGGGGGAAATGAGATGTGGGAAACGAGATGCAGAGAAAGAGGCACGGAAATAGAGGCAGGGAAAGAGAGGCAGGGAATCAGAGGCGGGGAATCAGAGGCAGGGAATCAGAGGTGGGGAATCAGAGGCGGGGAATCAGAGGCGGGGAATCAGAAGCAGGGAATCAGAGGCGGGTAATCAGAGGCAGGGAATCAGAGGCGGGCAATCAGAGGCGGCGAATCAGAGGCGTGGAATCAGAGGAGGGGTAAGAGATGTGGGGAAACGTAGGCCAGGAAGGTTGCGTGGAAAGGGAGGCGGTGAATCAGAGGCAGGGAATCAGAGGCGGGGAATGAGAGGCGGGGAATCAGAGGCGGGGAATCAGAGGCGGGGAATGAGAGGCGGGGAATCCGAGGCGTGGAATCAGAGGTGGGGAAAGAGATGTGGGGAAACGCAGGCCAGGAAAGTTGCGTGGAAATGGAGGCGGTGAATCAGAGGCTGGGAATCAGAGGCGAGGAATGAGAGGCGGGGAATCAGAGGCGTGGAATCAGAGGTGGGGAAAGAGATGTGGGGAAACAGGCGGGTAAACAGAAGCGGGTAAACATAGGTGCATAAATAGAGGCGGCGAAAGAGATGGGCGAAACATAGTGGTTGGAACTTGTATGTTGAAAATGAGGTACACAGAACAGATCAAACAGAGTTGTTGAAATTGAGGGAGGGAAAGAGAGGCACGGAAAGAGTGGAGGGGAAAGAGTGCAGGCAAAAGAGAGGCGTAGAGACAGAGGTGGGGAATCAGAGGCTTGGAATCGGAGGCGGGGAATCAGAGGCAGGGAATCAGATGAAGGGAATCTGATGCAGGGAATTTGAGGCTGGGAATCTGAGGCAGGGAATCGGAGGCAGGGAATCTGAGGCAGGGAATCAGTAAAAAGTTATCAGAGGCAGGGTATCAGAGGCGGGGAATCAGAGGCGGGGTATCAGATGCGGGTCATCAGAGGCGGGGAATCAGAGGCGGGGAATCAGAGGCGGGGTATCAGAGGTGGGGAAAGATATGTGGGGAAACGTAGGCCAGGAAAGTTGAGCGGAAAGGGAGGCAGTGAATCAGAGGTGGGGAATCAGACGCGGGGAATCAGAGGCGGGGAATCAGAGGCAGGGAATCAGAGGCGGGGAATCAGAGGCGGGTAAACATAGGCGGGGAATCAGAGGAGGGAATCAGAGGCGGGGAATCAGAGGCGGGGAATCAGAGGCGGGGTATCAGAGGAGGGAATTCAGAGGCGGGGAATCAGAGGCGGGGAATCAGAGGCGGGGAATCAGAGGCGTTGGATCAGAGGCGGGGAATCAGAGCCGGTGAATCAGAAGTGGGGAATCAGATGTGGGGAATCAGAGGCGGGGAATCAGAGGCAGGGAATCAGAGGCGGGGTATCAGAGGAGGGGAATCAGAGGCGGGGAATCAGAGGCGGGGAATCAGAGGCGGCGAATCAGAGGCGTTGGATCAGAGGCGGGGAATCAGAGCCGGGTAATCAGAAGTGGGGAATCAGATGTGGGGACTCAGAGGCGGGGAATCAGAGGCAGGGAATCAGAGGCGGGCAATCAGAAGTGGGGAATCAGAGGCGGGGAATCAGAGGCGGGGAATCAGAGGCGGGGAATCAGAGGCGGGGAATCAGATGTGGGGAATCAGAGGCGGGGAATCAGAGGCGGGGTATCAGAGGAGGGGAATCAGAGGTGGGGAATCAGAGGCGGGGAATCAGAAGTGGGGAATCAGAGGTGGGGAATCAGAGGCAGGGAATCTGAGGCAGGGAATCTGAGGTGGGCAATCAGAGGCGGGAAAACAGGCGGGTAAACAGAGGCGTGTAAACATAGGCGGGGAATCAGAGGCGGGGAATCAGAGGCGTGGAATCAGAGTCGGGGAATCAGAGGCAGGGAATCAGAGGCGGGGAATCAGTGGCAGGGAATCAGAGGCGGCCAATCAGATGCAGGGAATCAGAGGCAGGGAATCAGAGGCAGGGAATCAGAGGCAGGGAAATTGAGGCGGTGAATATGAGGTGGTGAATCAGTAGCGGGGAACAGGCGGGTAAACAGAGGTGGGGAATCAGAGGAAGGGAATCAGAGGCGGGGAATCAGAGGCAGGGAATCGGATGAAGGGAATCTGATGCAGGGAATCTGAGGCAGGGAATCTGAGGCAGGGAATCTGTGGCAGGGAACCTGATGCGGGTTATCAGAAGGGGGAAATGAGATGTGGGAAACGAGATGCAGAGAAAGAGGCACGGAAATAGAGGCAGGGAAAGAGAGGCAGGGAATCAGAGGCGGGGAATCAGAGGTGGGGAATCAGAGGCGGGGAATCAGAGGCGGGGAATCAGAGTCGGGGAATCAGAGAGGGGAATCAGAGGTGGGGATTCAGAGGCAGGGAATCAGAGGCAGGGAATCAGATGAAGGGAATCTGATGCAGGGAATTTGAGGCTGGGAATCTGAGGCAGGGAATCGGAGGCAGGGAATCTGAGGCAGGGAATCAGTAAAAAGTTATCAGAGGCAGGGTATAAGAGGCGGGGAATCAGAGGCGGGGTATCAGATGCGGGTAAACATAGGCGGGGAATCAGAGGAGGGAATCAGAGGCGGGGAATCTGAGGCGGGGAATCAGAGGCGGGGAATCAGAGGCGGGGAATCAGAGGCGGGGAATCAGATGTGGGGAATCAGAGGCGGGGAATCAGAGGCGGGGTATCAGAGGAGGGGAATCAGAGGTGGGGAATCAGAGGCGGGGAATCAGAAGTGGGGAATCAGAGGTGGGGAATCAGAGGCGGTGAATCAGAGGCAGGTAATCAGAGGCGGGCAATCAGATGCAGGGAATCAGAGGCAGGGAATCAGAGGCAGGGAATCTGAGGCAGGGAATCTGAGATGGGCAATCAGAGGCGGGAAAACAGGCGGGTAAATGGAGGCGTGTAAACATAGGCGGGGAATCAGAGGCGGGGAATCAGAGGCGTGGAATCAGAGTCGTGGAATCAGAGGCAGGGAATCAGAGGCGGGGAATCAGAGGCAGGGAATCAGAGGCGGCCAATCAGATGCAGGGAATCAGAGGCAGGGAATCAGAGGCAGGGAATCAGAGGCAGGGAAATTGAGGCGGCGAATATGAGGTGGTGAATCAGTAGCGGGGAACAAAGGGTAAACAGAGGCGGGGAATCAGAGGCAGGGAATCAGAGGCGGGGAATCAGAGGCAGGGAATCGGATGAAGGGAATCTGATGCAGGGAATCTGAGGCAGGGAATCTGAGGCAGGGAATCTGTGGCAGGGAACCTGATGCGGGTTATCAGAAGGGGGAAATGAGATGAGGGAAACTAGATGCAGAGTAAGAGGCACGGAAATAGAGGCAGGGAAAGAGAGGCAGGGTATCAGCTGTGGGTAATCAGAGGCGTGGAATCAGAGGCGGGGAATCAGAGACACAGAAAGAGAGGCGTGGAATCAGAGGTGCGGAATCAGAGCCGGTGAATCTGAGCCGGGAAATCAGAAGCAGAGCAACAGAGGCGTTGAAACATGGGTGCGGAATCGGACGCGGGGAATCAGAGGTGGGGACTCAGAGGCAGGGTATCAGAGGCGGGTAATCAGAGGCGTGGAATCAGAGGCGGGGAATCAGAGACACAGAAAGAGAGGCGTGGAATCAGAGGTGCGGAATCAGAGCCGGTGAATCTGAGCCGGGAAATCAGAAGCAGAGCAATAGTGGCGGTGAAACATGGGTTTGGAATCGGACGCGGGGAATAAGAAGTGGGGACTCAGAGGCAGGGAATCAGAGGCGGGGAATCAGAGGCTAGGAATCAGAGGCCGGGAATCAGAGGCGGGGAATCAGAGGCGGGGACTCAGAGGCGGAGAATCAGAGGCGGGCAATCAGATGCAGGGAATCAGAGGCAGGGAATCAGAGGCAGAGAATCAGAGGCAGGGAATCTGAGGCAGGGACTCAGAGGTGGGGATTCAGAGGCTGGGAATCAGAGGCAGGGAATCAGATGAAGGGAATCTGATGCAGGGAATCTGAGGCAGGGAATCTGAGGCAGGGAATCTGTGGCAGGGAATCTGATGCGGGTTATCAGAAGGGGGAAATGAGATGTGGGAAACGAGATGCAGAGAAAGAGGCACGGAAATAGAGGCAGGGAAAGAGAGGCAGGGAATCAGAGGCGGGGAATCAGAGGCAGGGAATCAGAGGTGGGGAATCAGAGGCGGGGAATCAGAGGCGGGGAATCAGAAGCAGGGAATCAGAGGCGGGTAATCAGAGGCAGGGAATCAGAGGCGGGCAATCAGAGGCGGCGAATCAGAGGCGTGGAATCAGAGGAGGGGTAAGAGATGTGGGGAAACGTAGGCCAGGAAGGTTGCGTGGAAAGGGAGGCGGTGAATCAGAGGCAGGGAATCAGAGGCGGGGAATGAGAGGCGGGGAATCAGAGGCGGGGAATCAGAGGCGGGGAATGAGAGGCGGGGAATCCGAGGCGTGGAATCAGAGGTGGGGAAAGAGATGTGGGGAAACGCAGGCCAGGAAAGTTGCGTGGAAATGGAGGCGGTGAATCAGAGGCTGGGAATCAGAGGCGAGGAATGAGAGGCGGGGAATCAGAGGCGTGGAATCAGAGGTGGGGAAAGAGATGTGGGGAAACAGGCGGGTAAACAGAAGCGGGTAAACATAGGTGCATAAATAGAGGCGGCGAAAGAGATGGGCGAAACATAGTGGTTGGAACTTGTATGTTGAAAATGAGGTACACAGAACAGATCAAACAGAGTTGTTGAAATTGAGGGAGGGAAAGAGAGGCACGGAAAGAGTGGAGGGGAAAGAGTGCAGGCAAAAGAGAGGCGTAGAGACAGAGGTGGGGAATCAGAGGCTTGGAATCGGAGGCGGGGAATCAGAGGCAGGGAATCAGATGAAGGGAATCTGATGCAGGGAATTTGAGGCTGGGAATCTGAGGCAGGGAATCGGAGGCAGGGAATCTGAGGCAGGGAATCAGTAAAAAGTTATCAGAGGCAGGGTATCAGAGGCGGGGAATCAGAGGCGGGGTATCAGATGCGGGTCATCAGAGGCGGGGAATCAGAGGCGGGGAATCAGAGGCGGGGTATCAGAGGTGGGGAAAGATATGTGGGGAAACGTAGGCCAGGAAAGTTGAGCGGAAAGGGAGGCAGTGAATCAGAGGTGGGGAATCAGACGCGGGGAATCAGAGGCGGGGAATCAGAGGCAGGGAATCAGAGGCGGGGAATCAGAGGCGGGTAAACATAGGCGGGGAATCAGAGGAGGGAATCAGAGGCGGGGAATCAGAGGCGGGGAATCAGAGGCGGGGTATCAGAGGAGGGAAATCAGAGGCGGGGAATCAGAGGCGGGGAATCAGAGGCGGGGAATCAGAGGCATTGGATCAGAGGCGGGGAATCAGAGCCGGTGAATCAGAAGTGGGGAATCAGATGTGGGGAATCAGAGGCGGGGAATCAGAGGCAGGGAATCAGAGGCGGGGTATCAGAGGAGGGGAATCAGAGGCGGGGAATCAGAGGCGGGGAATCAGAGGCGGGGAATCAGAGGCGTTGGATCAGAGGCGGGGAATCAGAGCCGGGTAATCAGAAGTGGGGAATCAGATGTGGGGACTCAGAGGCGGGGAATCAGAGGCAGGGAATCAGAGGCGGGCAATCAGAAGTGGGGAATCAGAGGCGGGGAATCAGAGGCGGGGAATCAGAGGCGGTGAATCAGAGGCGGGGAATAAGAGGCGGGGAATCAGAGGCGGGGAATCAGAAGTGGGGAATCAGAGGTGGGGAATCAGAGGCGGGGAATCAGAGGCGTGGAATCAGAGGCGGGCAATCAGATGCAGGGAATCAGAGGCAGGGAATCAGAGGCAGGGAATCAGAGGCAGGGAATCTGAGGCAGGGAATCTGTGTTGGGGAACTAGAGACAGTAAAACAGGCGGGTAAACAGAGGCGGGTAAACATAGGTGGGGAATCAGAGGCGGGGAATCAGAGTCGGGGAATCAGAGGCGGGGAATCAGAGCCGGGAAATCAGAGGCGGGGAATCTGAGGCGGGTAATCAGATGCAGGGAATCAGATGCGGGGAATCAGAGGCGCGGTATCAGAGGCGGGGAATGAGAGGCGGCGAATGAGAGGCGGGAAATCAGAGGCGTGGAATCAGAGGTGGGGAAAGAGATGTGGGGAAACAGGTGGGTAAACAGAAGCGGGTAAACATAGGTGGATAAATAGAGGCGGCGAAAGAGATGGGCGAAACATAGTGGTTGGAACTTGTATGTTGAAAATGAGGTACACAGAACAGATCAAACAGAGTTTTTTGAAATTGAGGGAGGGAAAGAGAGGCACGGAAAGAGGGGAGGGGAAAGAGTGCAGGCAAAAGAGAGGCGTAGAGACAGAGGTGGGGAATCAGAGGCTGGGAATCAGAGGCGGGGAATCAGAGGCAGGGAATCAGATGAAGGGAATCTGATGCAGGGAATTTGAGGCTGGGAATCTGAGGCAGGGAATCAGTAAAAAGTTATCAGAGGCAGGGTATCAGAGGCGGGGAATCAGAGGAGGGGTATCAGAGGCGGGGAAAGATATGTGGGGAAACGTAGGCCAGGAAAGTTGAGTGTAAAGGGAGGCAGTGAATCAGAGGTGGGGAATCAGATGCGGGGAATCAGAGGCGGGGAATCAGAGGCAGGTAATCAGAGGCGGGGAATCAGAGGTGGGTAAACATAGGCGGGGAATCAGAGGAGGGAATCAGAGGCGGGCAATCAGAAGTGGGGAATCAGAGGCGGGGAATCAGAGGCGGGGAATCAGAGGCGGGGAATCAGAGGCAGGGAATCAGAGGTGGGGAATCAGAGGCGGGTAAACATAGGCGGGGAATCAGAGGAAGGAATCAGAGGCGGGGAATCAGAGGCGGGGAATCAGACGCGGGGAATCAGAGGCGGGGAATCAGAGGCAGGGAATCAGAGGTGGGGAATCAGAGGCGGGGAATCAGAGGCGGGGAATCAGAGGCGGGTAAACATAGGCGGGGAATCAGAAGAGGGAATCAGAGGCGGGGAATCAGAGGCGGGGAATCAGAGGCGGGGAATCAGAGGCGGGGAATCAGAGGCGGGGAATCAGATGCGGGGAATCAGAGGCGGGGAATCAGAGGCGGGATATCAGAGGAGGGGAATCAGAGGCGGGGAATCAGACGCGGGGAATCAGAGGCGGGGAATCAGAGGCGTGGAATCAGAGGCGGGGTATCGGAGGCGGGGAATCAGAAGTGGGGAATCAGATGTGGGGAATCAGAGGCGGGGAATCAGAGGCAGGGAATCAGAGGCGGGCAATCAGAATTGGGGAATCAGAGGCGGGGAGTCAGAGGCGGGGATTCAGAGGCGGTGAATCAGAGGCGGGGAATCAGAGGCGGGGAATCAGAGGCTGGGAATCAGAAGTGGGGAATCAGAGGTGGGGAATAAGAGGCGGGGAATCGGAGGCGGGGAATCAGAGGCAGGCACTCAGATGCAGGGAATCAGAGGCAGTTAATCAGAGGCAGGGAATCAGAGGCAGGGAATCTGAGGCAGGGAATATGTGTTGGGGAACTAGAGGCGGGAAAACAGGCGGATAAACAGAGGCAGGTAAACATAGGTGGGGAATCAGAGGCAGGGAATCAGAGTCGGGGAATCAGAGGCGGGGAATCAGAGCCGTTAAATCAGAGGCGGGGAATCTGAGGCGGGGAATCAGATGCAGGGAATCAGATGCGGGGAATCAGAGGCGCGGTATCAGAGGCGTGGAATCAGAGGCGGGGAATCGGAGGCGGGGAATCAGAAGTGGGGAATCAGATGTGGGGAATCAGAGGCGGGGAATCAGAGGCAGGGAATCAGAGGCGGGCAATCAGAAGTTGGGAATCAGAGGCGGGGAATCAGAGGCGGGGATTCAGAGGCGGTGAATCAGAGGCGGGGAATCAGAGGCGGGGAATCAGAGGCTGGGAATCAGAAGTGGGGAATCAGAGGTGGGGAATCAGAGGCGGGGAATCAGAGGCGGGGAATCAGAGGCAGGCACTCAGATGCAGGGAATCAGAGGCAGTTAATCAGAGGCAGGGAATCAGAGGCAGGGAATCTGAGGCAGGGAATCTGTGTTGGGGAACTAGAGGCGGGAAAACAGGCGGGTAAACAGAGGCAGGTAAACATAGGTGGGGAATCAGAGGCAGGGAATCAGATTCGGGGAATCAGAGGCGGGGAATCAGAGCCGTTAAATCAGAGGCGGGGAATCAGATGCAGGGAATCAGATGCGGGGAATCAGAGGCGCGGTATCAGAGGCGGGGAATCAGAGGCGGGGAATCAGAGGCGGGGATTCAGAGGCAGGGAATCAGAGGCGGGAAATCAGAGGCGGCGAATCTGAGGCATGGAATCAGAGGTGGGGAAAGAGATGTGGGGAAACGTAGGCCAGGAAAGTTGCGCGGAAAGGGAGGCGGTGAATCAGAGGCGGGGAATCAGAGGCGGGGAATCAGAGGCGGGGAATCAGAGGCGTGGAATCAGAGGTGGGGAAAGAGATGTGGGGAAACAGGCGGGTAAACAGAAGCGGGTAAACATAGCTGCATAAATAGATGCAGCGAAAGAGATGGGCGAAACATAGTGGTTGGAACTTGTGTGTTGAAAATTAGGTACACAGAACAGATCAAACAGAGTTGTTGAAATTGAGGGAGGGAAAGAGAGGTACGGAAAGAGTGGAGGGGAAAGAGTGCAGGCAAAATAGAGGCATAGAGACAGAGGTGGGGAATCAGATGCGGGGAATCAGAGGCGGGGAATCAGAGGCAGGGAATCAGATGAAGAGAATCTAATGCAGGGAATCTGAGGCAGAGAATCTGAGGGAGGGAATCGGAGGCAGGGAATCTGAGGCAGGGAATCAGTAAAAAGTTATCAGAGGCAGGGTATCAGAGGCGGAGAATCAGAGGTGGGGAATCAGAAGTGGGGAATCAGAGGTGGGGAATCAGAGGCGTGGAATCAGAGGCGGGGAATCAGAGGTGGGGAATCTGAAGTGGGGAATCAGAGGTGGGGAATCAGAGGCGGGGAATCAGAGGTGTGGAATCAGAGGCGGGCAATCAGAAGTGGGGAATCAGAGGCGGGGAATCAGAGGCGGGGAATCAGAGGCGGGGAATCAGAGGCGGTGAATCAGAGGCGGGGAATCAGAGGCGGGGAATCAGAGGCGGGGAATCAGAGGCGGGGAATCAGAGGCGGGCAATCAGATGCAGGGAATCAGAGGCAGGGAATAAGAGGCAGGGAACCAGACGCAGGGAATCAAATGAAGGGAATCTGATGCAGGGAATCTGAGGCAGGGAATCTGAGGCAGGGAATCTGTGGTGGGGAATCAGAGGCGGGAAAACAGGCGGGTAAACAGGGGCGGGTAAACATAGGCGGGGAATTAGAGGCGTGGAATCAGAGGCAGGAAATCAGAGGCGGGTAAAGATATGTGGGGAAAAGTAGGCCAGGAAAGTTGAGCGGAAAGGGAGGCAGTGAATCAAAGGTGGGGAATAAGAGGCGGGGAATCAGATGCAGGGAATCAGAGGCGGGGAATCAGAGGCGGGGAATCAGAAGCGGGGAATCAGAGGTGGGGAATCAGAGGCGGGGAATCAGAGGCGGAGAGTCAGAGGAGCGGAATCAGAGGCAGGGAATCAGAGGCGGGGAATCAGAGGCAGGGAATCAGATGCGGGAAATCAGAGGTGGGGAATCAGAGGCGGGGTATCAGAGGAGGGGAATCAGAGGCGGGGAATCAGAGGCGGGGAATCAGAGGCGGGGAATCAGAGGCGTGCAATCAGAGGCGGGGAATCAGAGGCGGGCAATCAGATGCAGGGAATCAGAGGCAGGGAATCAGAGGCAGGGAATCAGAGGCAGGGAACCTGAGGTGGCGAATATGAGGTGGTGAATCAGAGGCGGGGAAACAGGCGGGTAAACAGAGGCGGGGAATCAGAGGCAGGGAATCAGCCGCGGGGAATCAGAGGCAGGGAATCAGATGAAGGGAATCTGATGCAGGGAATCTGAGGCAGGGTATCTGAGGCAGGGAATCTGTGGCAGGGAATCTGATGCGGGTTATCAGAAGGGGGAAATGAGATGTGGGAAACGAGATGCAGAGAAAGAGGCATGGAAATAGAGGCAGGGAAAGAGAGGCAGGGTATCAGAGGCGGGTAATCAGAGGCGTGGAATCAGAGGCGGGGAATCAGAGACACAGAAAGAGAGGCGTGGAATCAGAGGTGCGGAATCAGAGCCGGTGAATCTGAGCCGGGAAATCAGAAGCAGAGCAACAGAGGTGGAGAAACATGGGTGCGGAATCGGACACGGGAAATCAGAGGTGGGGACTCAGAGGCCGGGAATCAGAGGCAGGGAATCAGAGGCAGGTTATCAGAGGCAGGGAATCAGAGGTGGGGAATCAGAGGCGGGGAATCAGAGGCGGGGAATCATAGGCGGGGAATCAGAGGAGGGAATCAGAGGCGGGGAATCAGAGGCGGGGAATCAGAGGCGGGGAATCTGAGGCGGGGAATCAGAGGCGGGGAATCAGATGCGGGGAATCAGAGGTGGGGAATCAGAGGCGTGGAATCAGAGGCGGGGAATCAGAGGTGGGGAATCAGAAGTGGGGAATCAGAGGTGGGGAATCAGAGGCGGGGAATCAGAGGCGTGGAATCAGAGGCGGGCAATCAGAAGTGGGGAATCAGAGTCGGGGAATCAGAGGCGGGGAATCTGAGGCGGGGAATCAGATGCAGGGAATCAGAGGCGGGGAATCAGAGGCGGGGAATCAGAGGCGGGGAATCAGAGGCGGGCAATCAGATGCAGGAAATCAGAGGCAGGGAATCAGAGGCAGGGAATCAGAGGCAGGGAATCTGAGGCAGGGAATCAGAGGTGGGGAATCAGAGGTGGGGAATCAGAGGCAGGGAATCAGATGCAGGGAATCTGAGGCAGGGAATCTGAGGCAGGGAATCTGTGGCAGGGAATCTGATGCGGGTTATCAGAAGGGGGAAATGAGATGTGGGAAACGAGATGTAGAGAAAGAGGCACGGAAATAGAGGCAGGGAAAGAGAGGCAGGGAATCAGAGGCGGGGAATCAGAGGTGGGGAATCAGAGGCTGGGAATCAGAGGCGGGGAATCAGAGGGGGGAATCAGAGGTGCGGAATCAGAGGCAGGGAATCAGAGGCAGGTAATCAGAGGCGGGAAATCAGAGGCGGTGAATCTGATGCGTGGAATCAGAGGTGGGGAAATAGATGTGGGGAAACGTAGGCCAGGAAAGTTGCGCGGAAAGGGAGGCGGTGAATCAGAGGTGGTGAATCAGAGGCGGGAAATCAGAGGCAGGGAATCAGAGGCGTGGAATCAGAGGTGGGGAAAGAGATGTGGGGAAACTGGCGGGTAAACAGAAGCGGGTAAACATAGCTGCATAAATAGAGGCAGCGAAAGAGATGGGCGAAACATAGTGGTTGGAACTTGAGCGTTGAAAATTAGGTACACAGAACAGATCAAACAGAGTTGTTGAAATTGAGGGAGGGAAAGAGAGGCACAGAAAGAGTGGAGGGGAAAGAGTTCAGGCAAAATAGAGGCGTAGAGACACAGGTGGGGAATCAGAGGCGGGGAATCAGAGGCAGGGAATCAGAGGCAGGGAATCAGATGAAGGGAATCTGATGCAGGGCATCTGAGGCAGGGAATCTGAGGCAGGGAATCGGAGGCAGGGAATCTGAGGCAGGGAATCAGTAAAAAGTTATCAGAGGCAGGTTATCAGAGGCGTAGAATCAGATGTGGGGAATCAGAAGTGGGGAATCAGAGGTGGGGAATCAGAGGCGTGGAATCAGAGGCGGGGAATCAGAGGTGGGGAATCAGAAGTGGGGAATCAGAGGTGGGGAATCAGAGGCGGGGAATCAGAGGCGTGGAATCAGAGGCGGGCAATCAGAAGTGGGGCATCAGAGGCGGGGAATCAGAGGCAGGGAATCAGAGGTGGGGAATCAGAGGCGGGGAATCAGAGGCGGGGAATCAGAGGCGGGTAAACATAGGCGGGGAATCAGAGGAGGGAATCAGAGGCAGGGAATCAGAGGCGGGGAATCAGAGGCGGGGAATCTGAGGCGGGGAATCAGAGGCGGGGAATCAGATGCGGGGAATCTGAGGTGGGGAATCAGAGGCGTGGAATCAGAGGCGGGGAATCAGAGGTGGGGAATCAGAAGTGGGGAATCAGAGGTGGGGAATCAGAGGCGGGGAATCAGAGGCGTGGAATCAGAGGCGGGCAATCAGAAGTGGGGAATCAGAGTCGGGGAATCAGAGGCGGGGAATCTGAGGCGGGGAATCAGATGCAGGGAATCAGAGGCGGGGAATCAGAGGCGGGGTATCAGAGGCGGGGAATAAGAGGCGCGGAATCAGAGGCAGGGAATCAGAGGCGTGGAATCAGAGACGGGGAATCAGAGGCGGGGAATCAGAAGTGGGGAATCAGAGGTGGGAAATCAGAGGCTGGGAATCAGAGGCGGGGAATCAGAGGCGGGGAATCAGAGGCAGGGTATCAGAGGCGGGCAATCAGATGCAGGGAATCAGAGGCAGGGAATCAGAGGCAGGGAATCAGAGGCAGGGAACCTGAGGTGGCGAATATGAGGTGGTGAATCAGAGGCGGGGAAACAGGCGGGTAAACAGAGGCGGGGAATCAGAGGCAGGGAATCAGCCGCGGGGAATCAGAGGCAGGGAATCAGATGAAGGGAATCTGATGCAGGGAATCTGAGGCAGGGTATCTGAGGCAGGGAATCTGTGGCAGGGAATCTGATGCGGGTTTTCAGAAGGGGGAAATGAGATGTGGGAAACGAGATGCAGAGAAAGAGGCATGGAAATAGAGGCAGGGAAAGAGAGGCAGGGTATCAGAGGCGGGTAATCAGAGGCGTGGAATCAGAGGCGGGGAATCAGAGACACAGAAAGAGAGGCGTGGAATCAGAGGTGCGGAATCAGAGCCGGTGAATCTGAGCCGGGAAATCAGAAGCAGAGCAACAGAGGTGGTGAAACATGGGTGCGGAATCGGACACGGGAAATCAGAGGTGGGGACTCAGAGGCCGGGAATCAGAGGCAGGGAATCAGAGGCAGGTTATCAGAGGCAGGGAATCAGAGGTGGGGAATCAGAGGCGGGGAATCAGAGGCGGGGAATCAGAGGCGGGGAATCAGAGGCGGGGAATCAGAGGCGGAGAATCAGAGGCGGGCAATCAGATGCAGGAAATCAGAGGCAGGGAATCAGAGGCAGGGAATCAGAGGCAGGGAATCTGAGGCAGGGAATCAGAGGTGGGGAATCAGAGGCGGCGAATCAGAGGCAGGGAATCAGATGAAGGGAATCTGATGCAGGGAATCTGAGGCAGGGAATCTGAGGCAGGGAATCTGTGGCAGGGAATCTGATGCGGGTTATCAGAAGGGGGAAATGAGATGTGGGAAACGAGATGCAGAGAAAGAGGCACGGAAATAGAGGCAGGGAAAGAGAGGCAGGGAATCAGAGGCGGGGAATCAGAGGTGGGGAATCAGAGGCTGGGAATCAGAGGCGGGGAATCAGAGGGGGGAATCAGAGGTGCGGAATCAGAGGCAGGGAATCAGAGGCAGGGAATCAGAGGCGGGAAATCAGAGGCGGCGAATCTGAGGCGTGGAATCAGAGGTGGGGAAAGAGATGTGGGGAAACGTAGGCAAGGAAAGTTGCGCGGAAAGGGAGGCGGTGAATCAGAGGTGGGGAATCAGAGGCGGGGAATCAGAGGCGGGGAATCAGAGGCGTGGAATCAGAGGTGGGGAAAAAGATGTGGGGAAACTGGCGGGTAAACAGAAGCGGGTAAACATAGCTGCATAAATAGAGGCAGCGAAAGAGATGGGCGAACATAGTGGTTGGAACTTGTGCGCTGAAAATTAGGTACACAGAACAGATCAAACAGAGTTGTTGAAATTGAGGGAGGGAAAGAGAGGCACAGAAAGAGTGGAGGGGAAAGAGTTCAGGCAAAATAGAGGCGTAGAGACACAGGTGGGGAATCAGAGGCGGGGAATCAGAGGCAGGGAATCAGAGGCAGGGAATCAGATGAAGGGAATCTGATGCAGGGAATCTGAGGCAGGGAATCTGAGGCAGGGAATCGGAGGCAGGGAATCTGAGGCAGAGAATCAGCAAAAGTTATCAGAGGCAGGTTATCAGAGGCGTAGAATCAGATGTGGGGAATCAGAAGTGGGGAATCAGAGGTGGGGAATCAGAGGCGTGGAATCAGAGGCGGGGAATCAGAGGTGGGGAATCAGAAGTGGGGAATCAGAGGTGGGGAATCAGAGGCGGGGAATCAGAGGCGTGGAATCAGAGGCGGGCAATCAGAAGTGGGGCATCAGAGGCGGGGAATCAGAGGCAGGGAATCAGAGGTGGGGAATCAGAGGCGGGGAATCAGAGGCGGGGAATCAGAGGCGGGTAAACATAGGCGGGGAATCAGAGGAGGGAATCAGAGGCGGGGAATCAGAGGCGGGGAATCAGAGGCGGGGAATCTGAGGCGGGGAATCAGAGACGGGGAATCAGATGCGGGGAATCAGAGGTGGGGAATCAGAGGCGTGGAATCAGAGGCGGGGAATCAGAGGTGGGGAATCAGAAGTGGGGAATCAGAGGTGGGGAATCAGAGGCGGGGAATCAGAGGCGTGGAATCAGAGGCGGGCAATCAGAAGTGGGGAATCGGAGTCGGGGAATCAGAGGCGGGGAATCTGAGGCGGGGAATCAGATGCAGGGAATCAGAGGCGGGGAATCAGAGGCGGGGTATCAGAGGCGGGGAATCAGAGGCGCGGAATCAGAGGCGGGGAATCAGAGGCGTGGATTCAGAGACGGGGAATCAGAGGCGGGGAATCAGAAGTGGGGAATCAGAGGTGGGAAATCAGAGGCTGGGAATCAGAGGCGGGGAATCAGAGGCGGGGAATCAGAGGCAGGGTATCAGAGGCGGGCAATCAGATGCAGGGAATCAGAGGCAGGGAATCAGAGGCAGGGAATCAGAGGCAGGGAACCTGAGGTGGCGAATATGAGGTGGTGAATCAGAGGCGGGGAAACAGGCGGGTAAACAGAGGCGGGGAATCAGAGGCAGGGAATCAGCCGCGGGGAATCAGAGGCAGGGAAACATATGAAGGGAATCTGATGCAGGGAATCTGAGGCAGGGTATCTGAGGCAGGGAATCTGTGGCAGGGAATCTGATGCGGGTTATCAGAAGGGGGAAATGAGATGTGGGAAACGAGATGCAGAGAAAGAGGCATGGAAATAGAGGCAGGGAAAGAGAGGCAGGGTATCAGAGGCGGGTAATCAGAGGCGTGGAATCAGAGGCGGGGAATCAGAGACACAGAAAGAGAGGCGTGGAATCAGAGGTGCGGAATCAGAGCCGGTGAATCTGAGCCGGGAAATCAGAAGCAGAGCAACAGAGGTGGTGAAACATGGGTGCGGAATCGGACACGGGAAATCAGAGGTGGGGACTCAGAGGCCGGGAATCAGAGGCAGGGAATCAGAGGCAGGTTATCAGAGGCAGGGAATCAGAGGTGGGGAATCAGAGGCGGGGAATCAGAGGCGGGGAATCAGAGGCGGGGAATCAGAGGCGGGGAATCAGAGGCGGAGAATCAGAGGCGGGCAATCAGATGCAGGAAATCAGAGGCAGGGAATCAGAGGCAGGGAATCAGAGGCAGGGAATCTGAGGCAGGGAATCAGAGGTGGGGAATCAGAGGCGGGGAATCAGAGGCAGGGAATCAGATGAAGGGAATCTGATGCAGGGAATCTGAGGCAGGGAATCTGAGGCAGGGAATCTGTGGCAGGGAATCTGATGCGGGTTATCAGAAGGGGAAATGAGATGTGGGAAACGAGATGCAGAGAAAGAGGCACGGAAATAGAGGCAGGGAAAGAGAGGCAGGGAATCAGAGGCGGGGAATCAGAGGTGGGGAATCAGAGGCTGGGAATCAGAGGCGGGGAATCAGAGGGGGGAATCAGAGGTGCGGAATCAGAGGCAGGGAATCAGAGGCAGGGAATCAGAGGCGGGAAATCAGAGGCGGCGAATCTGAGGCGTGGAATCAGAGGTGGGGAAAGAGATGTGGGGAAACGTAGGCCAGGAAAGTTGCGCGGAAAGGGAGGCGGGGAATCAGAGGTGGGGAATCAGAGGCGGGGAATCAGAGGCGGGGAATCAGAGGCGTGGAATCAGAGGTGGGGAAAGAGATGTGGGGAAACTGGCGGGTAAACAGAAGCGGGTAAACATAGCTGCATAAATAGAGGCAGCGAAAGAGATGGGCGAAACATAGTGGTTGGAAATTGTGCGTTGAAAACTAGGTACACAGAACAGATCAAACAGAGTTGTTGAAATTGAGGGAGGGAAAGAGAGGCACAGAAAGAGTGGAGGGGAAAGAGTTCAGGCAAAATAGAGGAGTAGAGACACAGGTGGGGAATCAGAGGCGGGGAATCAGAGGCAGGGAATCAGAGGCAGGGAATCAGATGAAGGGAATCTGATGCAGGGAATCTGAGGCAGGGAATCTGAGGCAGGGAATCGGAGGCAGGGAATCTGAGGCAGGGAATCAGTAAAAAGTTATCAGAGGCAGGTTATCAGAGGCGGAGAATCAGAGGTGGGGAATCAGAAGTGGGGAATCAGAGGTGGGGAATCAGAGGCGTGGAATCAGAGGCGGGGAATCAGAGGTGGGGAATCAGAAGTGGGGAATCAGAGGTGGGGAATCAGAGGCGGGGAATCAGAGGCGTGGAATCAGAGGCGGGCAATCAGAAGTGGGGCATCAGAGGCGGGGAATCAGAGGCAGGGAATCAGAGGTGGGGAATCAGAGGCGGGGAATCAGAGGCGGGGAATCAGAGGCGGGTAAACATAGGCGGGGAATCAGAGGAGGGAATCAGAGGCGGGGAATCAGAGGCGGGGAATCAGAGGCGGGGAATCTGAGGCGGGGAATCAGAGGCGGGGAATCAGATGCGGGGAATCAGAGGTGGGGAATCAGAGGCGTGGAATCAGAGGCGGGGAATCAGAGGTGGGGAATCAGAAGTGGGGAATCAGAGGTGGGGAATCAGAGGCGGGGAATCAGAGGCGTGGAATCAGAGGCGGGCAATCAGAAGTGGGGAATCAGAGTCGGGGAATCAGAGGCGGGGAATCTGAGGCGGGGAATCAGATGCAGGGAATCAGAGGCGGGGAATCAGAGGCGGGGTATCAGAGGCGGGGAATCAGAGGCGCGGAATCAGAGGCGGGGAATCAGAGGCGTGGAATCAGAGACGGGGAATCAGAGGCGGGGAATCAGAAGTGGGGAATCAGAGGTGGGAAATCAGAGGCTGGGAATCAGAGGTGGGGAATCAGAGGCGTGGAATCAGAGGCGTGGAATCAGAGGTGGGGAATCAGAAGTGGGGAATCAGAGGTGGGGAATCAGAGGCGGGGAATCAGAGGCGTGGAATCAGAGGCGGGCAATCAGAAGTGGGGAATCAGAGTCGGGGAATCAGAGGCGGGGAATCTGAGGCGGGGAATCAGATGCAGGGAATCAGAGGCGGGGAATCAGAGGCGGGGTATCAGAGGCGGGGAATCAGAGGCGCGGAATCAGAGGCGGGGAATCAAAGGCGTGGAATCAGAGACGGGGAATCAGAGGCGGGGAATCAGAAGTGGGGAATCAGAGGTGGGAAATCAGAGGCAGGGAATCAGAGGCAGGGAATCAGAGGCAGGGAATCAGAGGCAGGGAACCTGAGGTGGCGAATATGAGGTGGTGAATCAGAGGCGGGGAAACAGGTGGGTAAACAGAGGCGGGGAATCAGAGGCAGGGAATCAGCCGCGGGGAATCAGAGGCAGGGAATCAGATGAAGGGAATCTGATGCAGGGAATCTGAGGCAGGGTATCTGAGGCAGGGAATCTGTGGCAGGGAATCTGATGCGGGTTATCAGAAGGGGGAAATGAGATGTGGGAAACGAGATGCAGAGAAAGAGGCATGGAAAGAGAGGCAGGGAAAGAGAGGCAGGGTATCAGAGGCGGGTAATCAGAGGCGTGGAATCAGAGGCGGGGAATCAGAGACACAGAAAGAGAGGCGTGGAATCAGAGGTGCGGAATCAGAGCCGGTGAATCTGAGCCAGGAAATCAGAAGCAGAGCAACAGAGGTGGTGAAACATGGGTGCGGAATCGGACACGGGAAATCAGAGGTGGGGACTCAGAGGCCGGGAATCAGAGGCAGGGAATCAAAGGCAGGTTATCAGAGGCAGGGAATCAGAGGTGGGGAATCAGAGGCGGGGAATCAGAGGCGGGGAATCAGAGGCGGGGAATCAGAGGCGGGGAATCAGAGGCGGAGAATCAGAGGCGGGCAATCAGATGCAGGAAATCAGAGGCAGGGAATCAGAGGCAGGGAATCAGAGGCAGGGAATCTGAGGCAGGGAATCAGAGGTGGGGAATCAGAGGCGGGGAATCAGAGGCAGGGAATCAGATGAAGGGAATCTGATGCAGGGAATCTGAGGCAGGGAATCTGAGCCAGGGAATCTGTGGCAGGGAATCTGATGCGGGTTATCAGAAGGGGGAAATGAGATGTGGGAAACGAGATGCAGAGAAAGAGGCACGGAAATAGAGGCAGGGAAAGAGAGGCAGGGAATCAGAGGCGGGGAATCAGAGGTGGGGAATCAGAGGCTGGGAATCAGAGGCGGGGAATCAGAGGGGGGAATCAGAGGTGCGGAATCAGTGGCAGGGAATCAGAGGCAGGGAATCAGAGGCGGGAAATCAGAGGCGGCGAATCTGAGGCGTGGAATCAGAGGTGGGGAAAGAGATGTGGGGAAACGTAGGCCAGGAAAGTTGCGCGGAAAGGGAGGCGGTGAATCAGAGGTGGGGAATCAGAGGCGGGGAATCAGAGGCGGGGAATCAGAGGCGTGGAATCAGAGGTGGGGAAAGAGATGTGGGGAAACTGGCGGGTAAACAGAAGCGGGTAAACATAGCTGCATAAATAGAGGCAGCGAAAGAGATGGGCGAACATAGTGGTTGGAACTTGTGCGTTGAAAATTAGGTACACAGAACAGATCAAACAGAGTTGTTGAAATTGAGGGAGGGAAAGAGAGGCACAGAAAGAGTGGAGGGGAAAGAGTTCAGGCAAAATAGAGGCGTAGAGACACAGGTGGGGAATCAGAGGCGGGGAATCAGAGGCAGGGAATCAGAGGCAGGGAATCAGATGAAGGGAATCTGATGCAGGGAATCTGAGGCAGGGAATCTGAGGCAGGGAATCGGAGGCAGGGAATCTGAGGCAGGGAATCAGTAAAAAGTTATCAGAGGCAGGTTATCAGAGGCGTAGAATCAGAGGTGGGGAATCAGAAGTGGGGAATCAGAGGTGGGGAATCAGAGGCGTGGAATCAGAGGCGGGGAATCAGAGGTGGGGAATCAGAAGTGGGGAATCAGAGGTGGGGAATCAGAGGCGGGGAATCAGAGGCGTGGAATCAGAGGCGGGCAATCAGAAGTGGGGCATCAGAGGCGGGGAATCAGAGGCAGGGAATCAGAGGTGGGGAATCAGAGGCGGGGAATCAGAGGCGGGGAATCAGAGGCGGGTAAACATAGGCGGGGAATCAGAGGAGGGAATCAGAGGCGGGGAATCAGAGGCGGGGAATCAGAGGCGGGGAATCTGAGGCGGGGAATCAGAGGCGGGGAATCAGATGCAGGGAATCAGAGGTGGGGAATCAGAGGCGTGGAATCAGAGGCGGGGAATCAGAGGTGGGGAATCAGAAGTGGGGAATCAGAGGTGGGGAATCAGAGGCGGGGAATCAGAGGCGTGGAATCAGAGGCGGGCAATCAGAAGTGGGGAATCAGAGTCGGGGAATCAGAGGCGGGGAATCTGAGGCGGGGAATCAGATGCAGGGAATCAGAGGCGGGGAATCAGAGGCGGGGTATCAGAGGCGGGGAATCAGAGGCGCGGAATCAGAGGCGGGGAATCAGAGGCGTGGAATCAGAGACGGGGAATCAGAGGCGGGGAATCAGAAGTGGGGAATCAGAGGTGGGAAATCAGAGGCTGGGAATCAGAGGCGGGGAATCAGAGGCGTGGAATCAGAGGCGGGGAATCAGAGGTGGGGAATCAGAAGTGGTGAATCAGAGGTGGGGAATCAGAGGCGGGGAATCAGAGGCGTGGAATCAGAGGCGGGCAATCAGAAGTGGGGAATCAGAGTCGGGGAATCAGAGGCGGGGAATCTGAGGCGGGGAATCAGATGCAGGGAATCAGAGGCGGGGAATCAGAGGCGGGGTATCAGAGGCGGGGAATCAGAGGCGCGGAATCAGAGGCGCGGAATCAGAGGCGTGGAATCAGAGACGGGGAATCAGAGGCGGGGAATCAGAAGTGGGGAATCAGAGGTGGGAAATCAGAGGCTGGGAATCAGAGGCGGGGAATCAGAGGCGGGGAATCAGAGGCAGGGTATCAGAGGCGGGCAATCAGATGCAGGGAATCAGAGGCAGGGAATCAGAGGCAGGGAATCAGAGGCAGGGAACCTGAGGTGGCGAATATGAGGTGGTGAATCAGAGGCGGGGAAACAGGCGGGTAAACAGAGGCGGGGAATCAGAGGCAGGGAATCAGCCGCGGGGAATCAGAGGCAGGGAATCAGATGAAGGGAATCTGATGCAGGGAATCTGAGGCAGGGTATCTGAGGCAGGGAATCTGTGGCAGGGAATCTGATGCGGGTTATCAGAAGGGGGAAATGAGATGTGGGAAACGAGATGCAGAGAAAGAGGCATGGAAATAGAGGCAGGGAAAGAGAGGCAGCGTATCAGAGGCGGGTAATCAGAGGCGTGGAATCAGAGGCGGGGAATCAGAGACACAGAAAGAGAGGCGTGGAATCAGAGGTGCGGAATCAGAGCCGGTGAATCTGAGCCGGGAAATCAGAAGCAGAGCAAAAGAGGTGGTGAAACATGGGTGCGGAATCGGACACGGGAAATCAGAGGTGGGGACTCAGAGGCCGGGAATCAGAGGCAGGGAATCAGAGGCAGGTTATCAGAGGCAGGGAATCAGAGGTGGGGAATCAGAGGCGGGGAATCAGAGGCGGGGAATCAGAGGCGGGGAATCAGAGGCGGGGAATCAGAGGCGGAGAATCAGAGGCGGGCAATCAGATGCAGGAAATCAGAGGCAGGGAATCAGAGGCAGGGAATCAGAGGCAGGGAATCTGAGGCAGGGAATCAGAGGTGGGGAATCAGAGGCGGGGAATCAGAGGCAGGGAATCAGATGAAGGGAATCTGATGCAGGGAATCTGAGGCAGGGAATCTGAGGCAGGGAATCTGTGGCAGGGAATCTGATGCGGGTTATCAGAAGGGGGAAATGAGATGTGGGAAACGAGATGCAGAGAAAGAGGCACGGAAATAGAGGCAGGGAAAGAGAGGCAGGGAATCAGAGGCGGGGAATCAGAGGTGGCGAATCAGAGGCTGGGAATCAGAGGCGGGGTATCAGAGGGGGGAATCAGAGGTGCGGAATCAGAGGCAGGGAATCAGAGGCAGGGAATCAGAGGCGGGAAATCAGAGGCGGCGAATCTGAGGCGTGGAATCAGAGGTGGGGAAAGAGATGTGGGGAAACGTAGGCCAGGAAAGTTGCGCGGAAAGGGAGGCGGTGAATCAGAGGTGGGGAATCAGAGGCGGGGAATCAGAGGCGGGGAATCAGAGGCGTGGAATCAGAGGTGGGGAAAGAGATGTGGGGAAACTGGCGGGTAAACAGAAGCGGGTAAACATAGCTGCATAAATAGAGGCAGCGAAAGAGATGGGCGAAACATAGTGGTTGGAACTTGTGCGTTGAAAACTAGGTACACAGAACAGATCAAACAGAGTTGTTGAAATTGAGGGAGGGAAAGAGAGGCACAGAAAGAGTGGAGGGGAAAGAGTTCAGGCAAAATAGAGGCGTAGAGACACAGGTGGGGAATCAGAGGCGGGGAATCAGAGGCAGGGAATCAGAGGCAGGGAATCAGATGAAGGGAATCTGATGCAGGGAATCTGAGGCAGGGAATCTGAGGCAGGGAATCGGAGGCAGGGAATCTGAGGCAGGGAATCAGTAAAAAGTTATCAGAGGCGGGGAATCAGAGGCGGGGAATCAGAGGCGGGGAATCAGATGCGGGGAATCAGAGGCGGGGAATCAGAGGCGGGATATCAGAGGAGGGGAATCAGAGGCGGGGAATCAGAGGCGGAGAATCAGAGGCGGGGAATCAGAGGCGTGGAATCAGAGGCGGGGAATCGGAGGCGGGGAATCAGAAGTGGGGAATCAGATGTGGGGAATCAGAGGCGGGGAATCAGAGGCAGGGAATCAGAGGCGGGCAATCAGAAGTGGGGAAACAGAGGCGGGGAATCAGAGGCGGGGATTCAGAGGCGGTTAATCAGAGGCGGGGAATCAGAGGCGGGGAATCAGAGGCTGGGTATCAGAAGTGGGGAATCAGAGGTGGGGAATCAGAGGCGGGGAATCAGAGGCGGGGAATCAGAGGCAGGCACTCAGATGCAGGGAATCAGAGGCAGTTAATCAGAGGCAGGGAATCAGAGGCAGGGAATCTGAGGCAGGGAATCTGTGTTGGGGAACTAGAGGCGGGAAAACAGGCGGGTAAACAGAGGCAGGTAAACATAGGTGGGGAATCAGAGGCAGGGAATCAGAGTCTGGGAATCAGAGGCGGGGAATCAGAGCCGTTAAATCAGAGGCGGGGAATCTGAGGCGGGGAATCAGATGCAGGGAATCAGATGCGGGGAATCAGAGGCGCGGTATCAGAGGCGGGGAATCAGAGGCGGGGAATCAGAGGCGGGGAATCAGAGGCGTGGAATCAGAGGCGGGGAATCAGAGGCGGGGAATCAGAAGTGGGGAATCAGAGGTAGGGAATCAGAGGCGGGGAATCAGAGGCGGGGATTCAGAGGCGGGGAATCAGAGGCAGGGATTCAGAGGCGGGGAAACAGAGGCAGGGAATCAGATGAAGGGAATCTGATGCAGGGAATCTGAGGCAGGGAATCTGAGGCAGGGAGTCTGTGGCAGGGATTCCGATGCGAGTTATCAGAAGGGGGAAATGAGATGTTGGAAACGAGATGCAGAGAAAGAGGCACGGAAATAGAGGCAGGGAAAGAGAGGCAGGGTATCTAGGCGGGTAATCAGAGGCGTGGAATCAGAGGCGGGGAATCAGAGACACAGAAAGAGAGGCGTGGAATCAGAGGTGCGGAATCAGAGCGGGTGAATCTGAGCCGGGAAATCAGAGGCGGTGAAACATGGGTGCGGAATCGGATGCGGGGAATCAGACGTGGGGACTCAGAGGCAGGGAATCAGAGGGAGGGAATCAGATGCAGGTTATCAGAGGCAGGGAATCAGAGGCGGGGAATCAGAGGCGAGGAATCAGAGGCGGGGAATCAGAGGCGGGGAATCAGAGGCGGGGAATCAGAGGCGGAGAATCAGAGGCGGGCAATCAGATGCAGGGAATCAGGGGCAGGGAATCAGAGGCAGAGAATCAGAGGCAGGGAATCTGAGGCAGGGACTCAGAGGTGGGGAATCAGAGGCGGGGAATCAGAGGCGGGGAATCAGAGGCGAGGAATCAGAGGAGGGGAATCACAGGCGGGGAATCAGAGGCGGGGAATCAGAGGCGGAGAATCAGAGGCGGGCAATCAGATGCAGGGAATCAGGGGCAGGGAGTCGGAGGCAGAGAATCTGAGTCAGGGAATCTGAGGCAGGGAATCTGTGGCAGGGATTCCGATGCGGGTTATCAGAAGGGGGAAATGAGATGTGGGAAACGAGATGCAGAGAAAGAGGCACGGAAATAGAGGCAGTGAAAGAGAGGCAGGGTATCTAGGCGGGTAATCAGAGGCGTGGAATCAGAGGCGGGGAATCAGAGACACAGAAAGAGAGGCGTGGAATCAGAGGTGCGGAATCAGAGCGGGTGAATCTGAGCCGGGAAATCAGAGGCGGTGAAACATGGGTGAGGAATCGGATGCGGGGAATCAGAAGTGGGGACTCAGAGGCAGGGAATCAGAGGCAGGGAATCAGAGGCAGGTTTTCAGAGGCTGGGAATCAGAGGCGGGGAATCAGAGGCGCGGAATCAGAGGCGGGAAATCAGAGACGGGGAATCAGAGGCGGGGAATCAGAGGCGGAGAATCAGAGGCGGGCAATCAGATGCAGGGAATCAGGGGCAGGGAATCAGAGGCAGAGAATCAGAGGCAGGGAATCTGAGGCAGGGACTCAGAGGTGGGGAATCAGAGGCGGGGAATCAGAGGCAGGGAATCAGATGAAGGGAATCTGATGCAGGGAATCTGAGGCAGGGAATCTGAGGCAGGGAATCTGTTGCAGGGAATCTGATGCGGGTTATCAGAAGGGGGAAATGAGATGTGGGAAACGAGATGCAGAGAAAGAGGCACGGAAATAGAGGAAGGGAAAGAGAGGCATGGAATCAGACGCGGGGAATCAGAGGCGGGGAATCAGAGGCGGGGAATCAGAGGCGGGGTATCAGAGGGGGGAATCAGAGGTGGGGAATCAGAGGCGGGGAATCAGAGGCGGGGAATCAGAGGCGGGGAATCAGAGGCGGGGAATCAGAGGCGGGGACTCAGAGGCGGAGAATCAGAGGCGGGCAATCAGATGCAGGAAATCAGAGGCAGGGAATCAGAGGCAGGGAATCAGAGGCAGGGAATCTGAGGCAGGGAATCAGAGGTGGGGAATCAGAGGCGGGGAATCAGAGGCAGGGAATCAGATGAAGGGAATCTGATGCAGGGAATCTGAGGCAGGGAATCTGAGGCAGGGAATCTGTGGCAGGGAATCTGATGCGGGTTATCAGAAGGGGGAAATGAGATGTGGGAAACGAGATGCAGAGAAAGAGGCACGGAAATAGAGGCAGGGAAAGAGAGGCAGGGAATCAGAGGCGGGGAATCAGAGGTGGGGAATCAGAGGCGGGGAATCAGAGGCGGGGAATCAGAGAGGGGAATCAGAGGTGGGGAATCAGAGGCGGGGAATCAGAGGCAGGGAATCAGAGGTGGGAAATCAGAGGCGGCGAATTTGAGGCGTGGAATCAGAGGTGGGGAAAGAGATGTGGGGAAACGTAGGCCAGGAAAGTTGCGCGGAAAGGGAGGCGGTGAATCAGAGGTGGGGAATAAGAGACGGGGAATCAGAGGCGGGGAATCAGAGGCGTGGAATCAGAGGTGGGGAAAGAGATGTGGGGAAACAGGCGGGTAAACAGAAGCGGGTAAACATAGCTGCATAAATAGATGCAGCGAAAGAGATGGGCGAAACATAATGGTTGGAACTTGTGTGTTGAAAATTAGGTACACAGAACAGATCAAACAGAGTTGTTGAAATTGAGGGAGGGAAAGAGAGGTACGGAAAGAGTGGAGGGAAAAGAGTGCAGGCAAAATAGAGGCATAGAGACAGAGGTGGGGAATCAGATGCGGGGAATCAGAGGCGGGGAATCAGAGGCAGGGAATCAGATGAAGGGAATCTAATGCAGGGAATCTGAGGCAGGGAATCTGAGGCAGGGAATCGGAGGCAAGGAATCTGAGGCAGGGAATCAGTAAAAAGTTATCAGAGGCAGGGTATCAGAGGTGGGGAATTAGAGGCGTGGAATCAGAGGCGGGGAATCAGAGGTGGGGAATCAGAAGTGGGGAATCAGAGGTGGGGAATCAGAGGCGGGGAATCAGAGGCGTGGAATCAGAGGCGGGCAATCAGAAGTGGGGAATCAGAGGCGGGGAATCAGAGGCGGGGAATCAGAGGTGGTGAATCAGAGGCGGTGAATCAGAGGCGGGGAATCAGAGGCGGGGAATCCGAAGTGGGGAATCAGAGGTGGGGAATCAGAGGCGGGGAATCAGAGGTGGGGAATCAGAGGCGGGCAATCAGATGCAGGGAATCAGAGGCAGGGAATCAGACGCAGGGAATCAAATGAAGGGAATCTGATGCAGGGAATCTGAGGCAGGGAATCTGAGGTAGGGAATCTGTGGTGGGGAATCAGAGGCGGGAAAACAGGCGGGTAAACAGAGGCGGGTAAACATAGGCGGGGAATCAGAGGCATGGAATCAGAGGCGGGAAATCAGAGGCGGGGAAAGATATGTGGGGAAAAGTAGGCCAGGAAAGTTGAGCGGAAAGGGAGGCACTGAATCAGAGGTGGGGAATCAGAGGCGGGGAATCAGAGGCAGGGAATCAGAGGCGGGGAATCAGAGGCGGGGAATCAGAAGCGGGGAATCAGAGGTGGGGAATCAGAGGCGGGGAATCAGAGGCGGAGAATCAGAGGCGGGCAATCAGATGCAGGGAATCAGAGGCAGGGAATCAGAGGCAGGGAATCAGAGGCAGGGAATCTGAGGCAGGGAATCAGAGGTGGGGAATTAGAGGCGGGGAATCAGAGGCAGGGAATCAGATGAAGGGAATCTGATGCAGGGAATCTGAGGCAGGGAATCTGAGGCAGGGAATCTGTGGCAGGGAATCTGATGCGGGTTATCAGAAGGGGGAAATGAGATGTGGGAAACGAGATGCAGAGAAAGAGGCACGGAAATGGAGGCAGGGAAAGAGAGGCAGGGAATCAGAGGCGGGGAATCAGAGGTGGGGAATCAGAGGCTGGGAATCAGAGGCGGGGAATCAGAAGTGGGGAATCAGAGGTGGGGAATCAGAGGCGGGGAATCAGAGGCGGGGAATCAGAGGCGGGCAATCAGATGCAGGGAATCAGAGGCAGGGAATCAGAGGCAGGGAACCAGACGCAGGGAATCAAATGAAGGGAATCTGATGCAGGGAATCTGAGGCAGGGAATCTGAGGCAGGGAATCTGTGGTGGGGAATCAGAGGCGGTAAAACAGGCGGGTAAACAGAGGCCGGTAAACATAGGCGGGGAATCAGAGGAGGGAATCAGAGGCGGGGAATCAGAGGCGGGGAATCAGAGGCGGGCAATCAGAAGTGGGGAATCAGAGGCGGGGAATCAGAGGCGGGGATTCAGAGGCGGTGAATCAGAGGCGGGGAATCAGAGGCGGGGAATCAGAGGCTGGGTATCAGAAGTGGGGAATCAGAGGTGGGGAATCAGAGGCGGGGAATCAGAGGCGGGGATCAGAGGCAGGCACTCAGATGCAGGGAATCAGAGGCAGTTAATCAGAGGCAGGGAATCAGAGGCGGGGAATCAGAGGCTGGGTATCAGAAGTGGGGAATCAGAGGTGGGGAATCAGAGGCGGGGAATCAGAGGCGGGGAATCAGAGGCAGGCACTCAGATGCAGGGAATCAGAGGCAGTTAATCAGAGGCAGGGAATCAGAGGCAGGGAATCTGAGGCAGGGAATCTGTGTTGGGGAACTAGAGCCGGGCAAACAGGCGGGTAAACAGAGGCAGGTAAACATAGGTGGGGAATCAGAGGCAGGGAATCGGAGTCGGGGAATCAGAGGCGGGGAATCAGAGCCGTTAAATCAGAGGTGGGGAATCTGAGGCGGGGAATCAGATGCAGAGAATCAGATGCGGGGAATCAGAGGCGCCGTATCAGAGGCGGGGAATCAGAGGCGGGGAATCAGAGGCGGGGAATCAGAGGCGTGGAATCAGAGGCGGGGAATCAGAGGCGGGGAATCAGAAGTGGGGAATCAGAGGTAGGGAATCAGAGGCGGGGAATCAGAGGCGGGGATTCAGAGGCGGGGAATCAGAGGCAGGGATTCAGAGGCGGGGAAACAGAGGCAGGGAATCAGATGAAGGGAATCTGATGCAGGGAATCTGAGGCAGGGAATCTGAGGCAGGGAGTCTGTGGCAGGGATTCCGATGCGAGTTATCAGAAGGGGGAAATGAGATGTTGGAAACGAGATGCAGAAAAAGAGGCACGGAAATAGAGGCAGGGAAAGAGAGGCAGGGTATCTAGGCAGGTAATCAGAGGCGTGGAATCAGAGGCGGGGAATCAGAGACACAGAAAGAGAGGCGTGGAATCAGAGGTGCGGAATCAGAGCGGGTGAATCTGAGACGGGAAATCAGAGGCGGTGAAACATGGGTGCGGAATCGGATGCGGGGAATCAGACGTGGGGACTCAGAGGCAGGGAATCAGAGGCAGGGAATCAGAGGCAGGTTATCAGAGGCAGGGAATCAGAGGCGGGGAATCAGAGGCGAGGAATCAGAGGCGGGGAATCAGAAGCGGGGAATCAGAGGCGGGGAATCAGAGGCGGAGAATCACAGGCGGGCAATCAGAGGCGGGGAATCCGAAGTGGGGAATCAGAGGTGGGGAATCAGAGGCGGGGAATCAGAGGTGGGGAATCAGAGGCGGGCAATCAGATGCAGGGAATCAGAGGCAGGGAATCAGACGCAGGGAATCAAATGAAGGGAATCTGATGCAGGGAATCTGAGGCAGGGAATCTGAGGTAGGGAATCTGTGGTGGGGAATCAGAGGCGGGAAAACAGGCGGGTAAACAGAGGCGGGTAAACATAGGCGGGGAATCAGAGGCATGGAATCAGAGGCGGGAAATCAGAGGCGGGGAAAGATATGTGGGGAAAAGTAGGCCAGGAAAGTTGAGCGGAAAGGGAGGCAGTGAATCAGAGGTGGGGAATCAGAGGCGGGGAATCAGAGGCGGGGAATCAGAGGCGGGGAATCAGAGGCGGGGAATCAGAAGCGGGGAATCAGAGGTGGGGAATCAGAGGCGGGGAATCAGAGGCGGAGAATCAGAGGCGGGCAATCAGATGCAGGGAATCAGAGGCAGGGAATCAGAGGCAGGGAATCAGAGGCAGGGAATCTGAGGCAGGGAATCAGAGGTGGGGAATTAGAGGCGGGGAATCAGAGGCAGGGAATCAGATGAAGGGAATCTGATGCAGGGAATCTGAGGCAGGGAATCTGAGGCAGGGAATCTGTGGCAGGGAATCTGATGCGGGTTATCAGAAGGGGGAAATGAGATGTGGGAAACGAGATGCAGAGAAAGAGGCACGGAAATGGAGGCAGGGAAAGAGAGGCAGGGAATCAGAGGCGGGGAATCAGAGGTGGGGAATCAGAGGCTGGGAATCAGAGGCGGGGAATCAGAAGTGGGGAATCAGAGGTGGGGAATCAGAGGCGGGGAATCAGAGGCGGGGAATCAGAGGCGGGCAATCAGATGCAGGGAATCAGAGGCAGGGAATCAGAGGCAGGGAACCAGACGCAGGGAATCAAATGAAGGGAATCTGATGCAGGGAATCTGAGGCAGGGAATCTGAGGCAGGGAATCTGTGGTGGGGAATCAGAGGCGGTAAAACAGGCGGGTAAACAGAGGCCGGTAAACATAGGCGGGGAATCAGAGGAGGGAATCAGAGGCGGGGAATCAGAGGCGGGGAATCAGAGGCGGGCAATCAGAAGTGGGGAATCAGAGGCGGGGAATCAGAGGCGGGGATTCAGAGGCGGTGAATCAGAGGCGGGGAATCAGAGGCGGGGAATCAGAGGCTGGGTATCAGAAGTGGGGAATCAGAGGTGGGGAATCAGAGGCGGGGAATCAGAGGCGGGGATCAGAGGCAGGCACTCAGATGCAGGGAATCAGAGGCAGTTAATCAGAGGCAGGGAATCAGAGGCGGGGAATCAGAGGCTGGGTATCAGAAGTGGGGAATCAGAGGTGGGGAATCAGAGGCGGGGAATCAGAGGCGGGGAATCAGAGGCAGGCACTCAGATGCAGGGAATCAGAGGCAGTTAATCAGAGGCAGGGAATCAGAGGCAGGGAATCTGAGGCAGGGAATCTGTGTTGGGGAACTAGAGCCGGGCAAACAGGCGGGTAAACAGAGGCAGGTAAACATAGGTGGGGAATCAGAGGCAGGGAATCGGAGTCGGGGAATCAGAGGCGGGGAATCAGAGCCGTTAAATCAGAGGTGGGGAATCTGAGGTGGGGAATCAGATGCAGAGAATCAGATGCGGGGAATCAGAGGCGCCGTATCAGAGGCGGGGAATCAGAGGCGGGGAATCAGAGGCGGGGAATCAGAGGCGTGGAATCAGAGGCGGGGAATCAGAGGCGGGGAATCAGAAGTGGGGAATCAGAGGTAGGGAATCAGAGGCGGGGAATCAGAGGCGGGGATTCAGAGGCGGGGAATCAGAGGCAGGGATTCAGAGGCGGGGAAACAGAGGCAGGGAATCAGATGAAGGGAATCTGATGCAGGGAATCTGAGGCAGGGAATCTGAGGCAGGGAGTCTGTGGCAGGGATTCCGATGCGAGTTATCAGAAGGGGGAAATGAGATGTTGGAAACGAGATGCAGAAAAAGAGGCACGGAAATAGAGGCAGGGAAAGAGAGGCAGGGTATCTAGGCAGGTAATCAGAGGCGTGGAATCAGAGGCGGGGAATCAGAGACACAGAAAGAGAGGCGTGGAATCAGAGGTGCGGAATCAGAGCGGGTGAATCTGAGCCGGGAAATCAGAGGCGGTGAAACATGGGTGCGGAATCGGATGCGGGGAATCAGACGTGGGGACTCAGAGGCAGGGAATCAGAGGCAGGGAATCAGAGGCAGGTTATCAGAGGCAGGGAATCAGAGGCGGGGAATCAGAGGCGAGGAATCAGAGGCGGGGAATCAGAAGCGGGGAATCAGAGGCGGGGAATCAGAGGCGGAGAATCAGAGGCGGGCAATCAGATGCAGGGAATCAGGGGCAGGGAATCAGAGACAGAGAATCAGAGGCAGGGAATCTGAGGCAGGGACTCAGAGGTGGGGAATCAGAGGCGGTGAATCAGAGGCGGGGAATCAGAGGCGAGGAATCAGAAGAGGGGAATCAGAGGCGGGGAATCAGAGGCGGGGAATCAGAGGCGGAGAATCAGAGGCGGGCAATCAGATGCAGGGAATCAGGGGCAGGGAATCAGAGGCAGAAAATCTGAATCAGGGAATCTGAGGCAGGGAATCTGTGGCAGGGATTCCGATGCGGGTTATCAGAAGGGGGAAATGAGATGTGGGAAACGAGATGCAGAGAAAGAGGCACGGAAATAGAGGCAGGGAAAGAGAGGCAGGGTATCTAGGCGGGTAATCAGAGGCGTGGAATCAGAGGCGGGGAATCAGAGGTGGGGAATCAGAGGCGGGGAATCAGAGGCGGGGAATCAGAGAGGGGAATCAGAGGTGGGGAATCAGAGGCGGGGAATCAGAGGCAGGGAATCAGAGGTGGGAAATCAGAGGCGGCGAATCTGAGGCGTGGAATAAGAGGTGGGGAAAGAGATGTGGGGAAACGTAGGCCAGGAAAGTTGCGCGGAAAGGGAGGCGGTGAATCAGAGGCGGGGAATCAGAGGCGGGGAATCAGAGGCGGGGAATCAGAGGCGTGGAATCAGAGGTGGGGAAAGAGATGTGGGGAAACAGGCGGGTAAACAGAAGCGGGTAAACATAGCTGCATAAATAGATGCAGCGAAAGAGATGGGCGAAACATAATGGTTGGAACTTGTGTGTTGAAAATTAGGTACACAGAACAGATCAAACAGAGTTGTTGAAATTGAGGGAGGGAAAGAGAGGTACGGAAAGAGTGGAGGGGAAAAAGTGCAGGCAAAATAGAGGCATAGAGACAGAGGTGGGGAATCAGATGCGGGGAATCAGAGGCGGGGAATCAGAGGCAGGGAATCAGATGAAGGGAATCTAATGCAGGGAATCTGAGGCAGGGAATCTGAGGCAGGAAATCGGAGGCAGGGAATCTGAGGCAGGGAATCAGTAAAAAGTTATCAGAGGCAGTTTATCAGAGGCGGAGAATCAGGGGTGGGGAATCAGAAGTGGGGAATCAGATGTGGGGAATCAGAGGCGTGGAATCAGAGGCGGGGAATCAGAGGTGGGGAATCAGAAGTGGGGAATCAGAGGTGGGGAATCAGAGGCGGGGAATCAGAGGCATGGAATCTGAGGCGGGCAATCAGAAGTGGGGAATCAGAGGCGGGGAATCAGAGGCGGGGAATCAGAGGCGGTGAATCAGAGGCGGGGAATCAGAGGCAGGGAATCAGAGGCGGGCAATCAGAAGTGGGGAATCAGAGGCGGGGAATCAGAGGCGGGGATTCAGAGGCGGTGAATCAGAGGCGGGGAATCAGAGGCGGGGAAACAGAGGCTGTGTATCAGAAGTGGGGAATCAGAGGTGGGGAATCAGAGGCGGGGAATCAGAGGCGGGGAATCAGAGGCAGGCACTCAGATGCAGGGAATCAGAGGCAGTTAATCAGAGGCAGGGAATCAGAGGCAGGGAATCTGAGGCAGGGAATCTGTGTTGGGGAACTAGAGCCGGGAAAACAGGCGGGTAAACAGAGGCAGGTAAACATAGCTGCATAAATAGATGCAGCGAAAGAGATGGGCGAAACATAATGGTTGGAACTTGTGTGTTGAAAATTAGGTACACAGAACAGATCAAACAGAGTTGTTGAAATTGAGGGAGGGAAAGAGAGGTACGGAAAGAGTGGAGGGAAAAGAGTGCAGGCAAAATAGAGGCATAGAGACAGAGGTGGGGAATCAGATGCGGGGAATCAGAGGCGGGGAATCAGAGGCAGGGAATCAGATGAAGGGAATCTAATGCAGGGAATCTGAGGCAGGGAATCTGAGGCAGGGAATCGGAGGCAAGGAATCTGAGGCAGGGAATCAGTAAAAAGTTATCAGAGGCAGGGTATCAGAGGTGGGGAATTAGAGGCGTGGAATCAGAGGCGGGGAATCAGAGGTGGGGAATCAGAAGTGGGGAATCAGAGGTGGGGAATCAGAGGCGGGGAATCAGAGGCGTGGAATCAGAGGCGGGCAATCAGAAGTGGGGAATCAGAGGCGGGGAATCAGAGGCGGGGAATCAGAGGTGGTGAATCAGAGGCGGTGAATCAGAGGCGGGGAATCAGAGGCGGGGAATCCGAAGTGGGGAATCAGAGGTGGGGAATCAGAGGCGGGGAATCAGAGGCGGGGAATCAGAGGCGGGCAATCAGATGCAGGGAATCAGAGGCAGGGAATCAGACGCAGGGAATCAAATGAAGGGAATCTGATGCAGGGAATCTGAGGCAGGGAATCTGAGGTAGGGAATCTGTGGTGGGGAATCAGAGGCGGGAAAACAGGCGGGTAAACAGAGGCGGGTAAACATAGGCGGGGAATCAGAGGCATGGAATCAGAGGCGGGAAATCAGAGGCGGGGAAAGATATGTGGGGAAAAGTAGGCCAGGAAAGTTGAGCGGAAAGGGAGGCAGTGAATCAGAGGTGGGGAATCAGAGGCGGGGAATCAGAGGCGGGGAATCAGAGGCGGGGAATCAGAGGCGGGGAATCAGAAGCGGGGAATCAGAGGTGGGGAATCAGAGGCGGGGAATCAGAGGCGGAGAATCAGAGGCGGGCAATCAGATGCAGGGAATCAGAGGCAGGGAATCAGAGGCAGGGAATCAGAGGCAGGGAATCTGAGGCAGGGAATCAGAGGTGGGGAATTAGAGGCGGGGAATCAGAGGCAGGGAATCAGATGAAGGGAATCTGATGCAGGGAATCTGAGGCAGGGAATCTGAGGCAGGGAATCTGTGGCAGGGAATCTGATGCGGGTTATCAGAAGGGGGAAATGAGATGTGGGAAACGAGATGCAGAGAAAGAGGCACGGAAATGGAGGCAGGGAAAGAGAGGCAGGGAATCAGAGGCGGGGAATCAGAGGTGGGGAATCAGAGGCTGGGAATCAGAGGCGGGGAATCAGAAGTGGGGAATCAGAGGTGGGGAATCAGAGGCGGGGAATCAGAGGCGGGGAATCAGAGGCGGGCAATCAGATGCAGGGAATCAGAGGCAGGGAATCAGAGGCAGGGAACCAGACGCAGGGAATCAAATGAAGGGAATCTGATGCAGGGAATCTGAGGCAGGGAATCTGAGGCAGGGAATCTGTGGTGGGGAATCAGAGGCGGTAAAACAGGCGGGTAAACAGAGGCCGGTAAACATAGGCGGGGAATCAGAGGAGGGAATCAGAGGCGGGGAATCAGAGGCGGGGAATCAGAGGCGGGCAATCAGAAGTGGGGAATCAGAGGCGGGGAATCAGAGGCGGGGATTCAGAGGCGGTGAATCAGAGGCGGGGAATCAGAGGCGGGGAATCAGAGGCTGGGTATCAGAAGTGGGGAATCAGAGGTGGGGAATCAGAGGCGGGGAATCAGAGGCGGGGAATCAGAGGCAGGCACTCAGATGCAGGGAATCAGAGGCAGTTAATCAGAGGCAGGGAATCAGAGGCGGGGAATCAGAGGCTGGGTATCAGAAGTGGGGAATCAGAGGTGGGGAATCAGAGGCGGGGAATCAGAGGCGGGGAATCAGAGGCAGGCACTCAGATGCAGGGAATCAGAGGCAGTTAATCAGAGGCATGGAATCAGAGGCAGGGAATCTGAGGCAGGGAATCTGTGTTGGGGAACTAGAGCCGGGCAAACAGGCGGGTAAACAGAGGCAGGTAAACATAGGTGGGGAATCAGAGGCAGGGAATCAGAGTCGGGGAATCAGAGGCGGGGAATCAGAGCCGTTAAATCAGAGGCGGGGAATCTGAGGCGGGGAATTAGATGCAGGGAATCAGATGCGGGGAATCTGAGGCGCCGTATCAGAGGCGGGGAATCAGAGGCGGGGAATCAGAGGCGGGGAATCAGAGGCGTGGAATCAGAGGCGGGGAATCAGAGGCGGGGAATCAGAAGTGGGGAATCAGAGGTAGGGAATCAGAGGCGGGGAATCAGAGGCGGGGATTCAGAGGCGGGGAATCAGAGGCAGGGATTCAGAGGCGGGGAAACAGAGGCAGGGAATCAGATGAAGGGAATCTGATGCAGGGAATCTGAGGCAGGGAATCTGAGGCAGGGAGTCTGTGGCAGGGATTCCGATGCGAGTTATCAGAAGGGGGAAATGAGATGTTGGAAACGAGATGCAGAAAAAGAGGCACGGAAATAGAGGCAGGGAAAGAGAGGCAGGGTATCTAGGCGGGTAATCAGAGGCGTGGAATCAGAGGCGGGGAATCAGAGACACAGAAAGAGAGGCGTGGAATCAGAGGTGCGGAATCAGAGCGGGTGAATCTGAGCCGGGAAATCAGAGGCGGTGAAACATGGGTGCGGAATCGGATGCGGGGAATCAGACGTGGGGACTCAGAGGCAGGGAATCAGAGGCAGGGAATCAGAGGCAGGTTATCAGAGGCAGGGAATCAGAGGCGGGGAATCAGAGGCGAGGAATCAGAGGCGTGGAATCAAAGGCGGGGAATCAGAGGCGGGGAATCAGAGGCGGAGAATCAGAGGCGGGCAATCAGATGCAGGGAATCAGGGGCAGGGAATCAGAGACAGAGAATCAGAGGCAGGGAATCTGAGGCAGGGACTCAGAGGTGGGGAATCAGAGGCGGTGAATCAGAGGCGGGGAATCAGAGGCGAGGAATCAGAGGAGGGGAATCAGAGGCGGGGAATCAGAGGCGGGGAATCAGATGCGGAGAATCAGAGGCGGGCAATCAGATGCAGGGAATCAGGGGCAGGGAATCAGAGGCAGAGAATCTGAGTCAGGGAATCTGAGGCAGGGAATCTGTGGCAGGGATTCCGATGCGGGTTATCAGAAGGGGGAAATGAGATGTGGGAAACGAGATGCAGAGAAAGAGGCACGGAAATAGAGGCAGGGAAAGAGAGGCAGGGTATCTAGGCGGGTAATCAGAGGCGTGGAATCAGAGGCGGGGAATCAGAGGTGGGGAATCAGAGGCGGGGAATCAGAGGCGGGGAATCAGAGAGGGGAATCAGAGGTGGGGAATCAGAGGCGGGGAATCAGAGGCAGGGAATCAGAGGCGGGAAATCAGAGGCGGCGAATCTGAGGCGTGGAATAAGAGGTGGGGAAAGAGATGTGGGGAAACGTAGGCCAGGAAAGTTGCGCGGAAAGGGAGGCGGGGAATCAGAGGCGGGGAATCAGAGGCGGGGAATCAGAGGCGGGGAATCAGAGGCGTGGAATCAGAGGTGGGGAAAGAGATGTGGGGAAACAGGCGGGTAAACAGAAGCGGGTAAACATAGCTCCATAAATAGATGCAGCGAAAGAGATGGGCGAAACATAATGGTTGGAACTTGTGTGTTGAAAATTAGGTACACAGAACAGATCAAACAGAGTTGTTGAAATTGAGGGAGGGAAAGAGAGGTACGGAAAGAGTGGAGGGGAAAGAGTGCAGGCAAAATAGAGGCATAGAGACAGAGGTGGGGAATCAGATGCGGGGAATCAGAGGCGGGGAATCAGAGGCAGGGAATCAGATGAAGGGAATCTAATGCAGGGAATCTGAGGCAGGGAATCTGAGGCAGGGAATCGGAGGCAGGGAATCTGAGGCAGGGAATCAGTAAAAAGTTATCAGAGGCAGTTTATCAGAGGCGGAGAATCAGAGGCGTGGAATCAGAGGCGGGGAATCAGAGGTGGGGAATCAGAAGTGGGGAATCAGAGGTGGGGAATCAGAGGCGGGGAATCAGAGGCATGGAATCAGAGGCGGGCAATCAGAAGTGGGGAATCAGAGGCGGGGAATCAGAGGCGGGGAATCAGAGGCGGTGAATCAGAGGCGGGGAATCAGAGGCAGGGAATCAGAGGCGGGCAATCAGAAGTGGGGAATCAGAGGCGGGGAATCAGAGGCGGGGATTCAGAGGCGGTGAATCAGAGGCGGGGAATCAGAGGCGGGGAATCAGAGGCTGGGTATCAGAAGTGGGGAATCAGAGGTGGGGAATCAGAGGCGGGGAATCAGAGGCGGGGAATCAGAGGCAGGCACTCAGATGCAGGGAATCAGAGGCAGTTAATCAGAGGCAGGGAATCAGAGGCAGGGAATCTGAGGCAGGGAATCTGTGTTGGGGAACTAGAGCCGGGAAAACAGGCGGGTAAACAGAGGCAGGTAAACATAGGTGGGGAATCAGAGGCGGGGAATCAGAGCCGTTAAATCAGAGGCGGGGAATCTGAGGCGGGGAATCAGATGCAGGGAATCAGATGCGGGGAATCAGAGGCGCCGTATCAGAGGCGGGGAATCAGAGGCGGGGAATCAGAGGCGGGGAATCAGAGGCGTGGAATCAGAGGCGGGGAATCAGAGGCGGGGAATCAGAAGTGGGGAATCAGAGGTAGGGAATCAGAGGCGGGGAATCAGAGGCGGGGATTCAGAGGCGGGGAATCAGAGGCAGGGATTCAGAGGCGGGGAAACAGAGGCAGGGAATCAGATGAAGGGAATCTGATGCAGGGAATCTGAGGCAGGGAATCTGAGGCAGGGAGTCTGTGGCAGGGATTCCGATGCGAGTTATCAGAAGGGGGAAATGAGATGTTGGAAACGAGATGCAGAGAAAGAGGCACGGAAATAGAGGCAGGGAAAGAGAGGCAGGGTATCTAGGCGGGTAATCAGAGGCGTGGAATCAGAGGCGGGGAATCAGAGACACAGAAAGAGAGGCGTGGAATCAGAGGTGCGGAATCAGAGCGGGTGAATCTGAGCCGGGAAATCAGAGGCGGTGAAACATGGGTGCGGAATCGGATGCGGGGAATCAGACGTGGGGACTCAGAGGCAGGGAATCAGAGGCAGGGAATCAGAGGCAGGTTATCAGAGGCAGGGAATCAGAGGCGGGGAATCAGAGGCGAGGAATCAGAGGCGGGGAATCAGAGGCGGGGAATCAGAGGCGGGGAATCAGAGGCGGAGAATCAGAGGCGGGCAATCAGATGCAGGGAATCAGGGGCAGGGAATCAGAGGCAGAGAATCAGAGGCAGGGAATCTGAGGCAGGGACTCAGAGGTGGGGAATCAGAGGTGGTGAATCAGAGGCGGGGAATCAGAGGCGAGGAATCAGAGGAGGGGAATCAGAGGCGGGGAATCAGAGGCGGGGAATCAGAGGCGGAGAATCAGAGGCGGGCAATCAGATGCAGGGAATCATGGGCAGGGAATCAGAGGCAGAGAATCTGAGTCAGGGAATCTGAGGCAGGGAATCTGTGGCAGGGATTCCGATGCGGGTTATCAGAAGGGGGAAATGAGATGTGGGAAACGAGATGCAGAGAAAGAGGCACGGAAATAGAGGCAGGGAAAGAGAGGCAGGGTATCTAGGCGGGTAATCAGAGGCGTGGAATCAGAGGCGGGGAATCAGAGGCGGAGAATCAGAGGCGGGCAATCAGATGCAGGGAATCAGGGGCAGGAAATCAGAGGCAGAGAATCTGAGTCAGGGAATCTGAGGCAGGGAATCTGTGGCAGGGATTCCGATGCGGGTTATCAGAAGGGGGAAATGAGATGTGGGAAACGAGATGCAGAGAAAGAGGCACGGAAATAGAGGCATGGAAAGAGAGGCAGGGTATCTAGGCGGGTAATCAGAGGCGTGGAATCAGAGGCGGGGAATCAGAGACACAGAAAGAGAGGCGTGGAATCAGAGGTGCGGAATCACAGCGGGTGAATCTGAGCCGGGAAATCAGAGGCGGTGAAACATGGGTGCGGAATCGGATGCGGGGAATCAGAAGTGGGGACTCAGAGGCAGGGAATCAGAGGCAGGGAATCAGAGGCAGGTTTTCAGAGGCTGGGAATCAGAGGCGGGGAATCAGAGGCGCGGAATCAGAGGCGGGGAATCAGAGACGGGGAATCAGAGGCGGGGAATCAGAGGCGGAGAATCAGAGGCGGGCAGCCAGATGCAGGGAATCAGGGGCAGGGAATCAGAGGCAGAGAATCAGAGGCAGGGAATCTGAGGCAGGGACTCAGAGGTGGGGAATCAGAGGCGGGGAATCAGAGGCAGGGAATCAGATGAAGGGAATCTGATGCAGGGAATCTGAGGCAGGGAATCTGAGGCAGGGAATCTGTTGCAGGGAATCTGATGCGGGTTATCAGAAGGGGGAAATGAGATGTGGGAAACGAGATGCAGAGAAAGAGGCACGGAAATAGAGGAAGGGAAAGAGAGGCATGGAATCAGACGCGGGGAATCAGAGGCGGGGAATCAGAGGCGGGGAATCAGAGGCGGGGTATCAGAGGGGGGAATCAGAGGTGGGGAATCAGAGGCGGGGAATCAGAGGCGGGGAATCAGAGGCAGGGAATCAGAGGCAGGGAATCAGATGAAGGGAATCTGATGCAGGGAAACTGAGGCAGGGAATCTGAGGCAGGGAAACAGGCGGGTAAACAGAGGCGGGTAAACATAGGCGGGGAATAAGATGCGGGGAATCAGAGGCGGGGAATCAGAGGCGGGGAATCAGAGGCGGGGAATCAGAGGCGGGGAATCAGATGCGGGGAATCAGATGCAGGAAATCAGAGGAGGGGAATCAGAGGCGGGGTATCAGAGGAGGGGAATCAGAGGCGGGGAATCAGAGGCGGGGAATCAGAGGCGGGGAATCAGAGGCGGGGAATCAGAGGCGTGGAATCAGAGGCGGGAAATCAGAGGCGGGGAAAGATATGTGGGGAAAAGTAGGCCAGGAAAGTTGAGCGGAAAGGGAGGCAGAGAATCAGAGGTGGGGAATCAGAGGCGGGGAATCAGAGGCGGGGAATCAGAGGCGGGGAATCAGAGGCGGGGAATCAGAAGCGGGGAATCAGAGGCGGAGAATCAGAGGCGGGCAATCAGATGCAGGGAATCAGAGGCAGGGAATCAGAGGAAGGGAATCAGAGGCAGGGAATCTGAGGCAGGGAATCTGAGGTGGGGAATCAGAGGCGGGGAAACAGGTGGGTAAACAGAGGCGGGTAAACATAGGCGGGGAATCAAAGGCGCGGAATCAGAGGCGGGGAACCAGAGGCGGGGAATCAGAGGCGGGGAATCAGATGCGGGGAATCAGATGCGGGGAATCAGAGGTGGGGAATCAGAGGTGGGGAATCAGAGGTGGGGTATCAGAGGCGTGCAATCAGAGGCGGGGAATCAGAGGCGGGGAATCAGAAGTGGGGAATCAGAGGTGGGGAATCAGAGGCGGGGAATCAGAATCAGGGAATCAGAGGCGGGCAATCAGAGGTGGGGAATCAGAGGAGGGGAATCAGAGGCGGGGAATCAGAGGCGGGGAATCAGAGGTGGGGTATCAGAGGCGTGCAATCAGAGGCGGGGAATCAGAGGCGGGGAATCAGAAGTGGGGAATCAGAGGTGGGGAATCAGAGGCGGGGAATCAGAATCAGGGAATCAGAGGCGGGCAATCAGAGGTGGGGAATCAGAGGAGGGGAATCAGAGGCGGGGAATCAGAGGCGGTGATTTCGAGGCGGGGTATCAGACGCGGGAATCAGAGGCGGGGAATCAGAAGTGGGGAATCCTAGGTGGGGAATCTGAGGCGGGGAATCAGAGGCAGATAATCAGAGGCGGGCAATCAGATGCAGGGAATCAGAGGCAGGGAATCAGAGGCAGGGAATCAGAAGCGGGGAATCAGGAGTGGGGAATCAGAGGTGGGGGATCAGAGGCGGGGAATCAGAGGCGGCGAATCAGAGGCGGGGAATCAGAGGCAGGGAATCAGAGGCGGGCAATCAGATGCAGGGAATCTGAGGCAGGGAATCAGAGGCAGGGAATCAGAGGCAGGTTATCAGAGGCAGGGAATCAGAGGCGGGGAATCAGAGGCGGGGAATCATTGGCGGGGAATCAGAGGCGGGGAATCAGAGGCGGGGAATCAGAGGCGGAGAATCAGAGGCGGGCAATCAGATGCAGGAAATCAGAGGAAGGGAATCAGAGGCAGGGAATCAGAGGCAGGGAATCTGAGGCAGGGAATCAGAGGTGGGGAATCAGAGGCGGGGAATCAGAGGCAGGGAATCAGATGAAGGGAATCTGATGCAGGGAATCTGAGGCAGGGAATCTGAGGCAGGGAATCTGTGGCAGGGAATCTGATGCGGGTTATCAGAAGGGGGAAATGAGATGTGGGAAACGAGATGCAGAGAAAGAGGCACGGAAATATAGGCAGGGAAAGAGAGGCAGGGAATCAGAGGCGGGGAATCAGAGGTGGGGAATCAGAGGCGGGGAATCAGAGGCGGGGAATCAGAGAGGGGAATCAGAGGTGGGGAATCAGAGGCGGGGAATCAGAGGCAGGGAATCAGAGGTGGGAAATCAGAGGCGGCGAATCTGAGGCGTGGAATCAGAGGTGGGGAAAGAGATGTGGGGAAACGTAGGCCAGGAAAGTTGCGCGGAAAGGGAGGCGGTGAATCAGAGGCGGGGAATCAGAGGCGGGGAATCAGAGGCGGGGAATCAGAGGCGTGGAATCAGAGGTGGGGAAAGAGATGTGGGGAAACAGGCGGGTAAACAGAAGCGGGTAAACATAGCTCCATAAATAGATGCAGCGAAAGAGATGGGCGAAACATAATGGTTGGAACTTGTGTGTTGAAAATTAGGTACACAGAACAGATCAAACAGAGTTGTTGAAATTGAGGGAGGGAAAGAGAGGTACGGAAAGAGTGGAGGGGAAAGAGTGCAGGCAAAATAGAGGCATAGAGACAGAGGTGGGGAATCAGATGCGGGGAATCAGAGGCGGGGAATCAGAGGCAGGGAATCAGATGAAGGGAATCTAATGCAGGGAATCTGAGGCAGGGAATCTGAGGCAGGGAATCGGAGGCAGGGAATCTGAGGCAGGGAATCAGTAAAAAGTTATCAGAGGCAGTTTATCAGAGGCGGAGAATCAGAGGTGGGGAATCAGAAGTGGGGAATCAGAGGTGGGGAATCAGAGGCGTGGAATCAGAGGCGGGGAATCAGAGGTAGGGAATCAGAAGTGGGGAATCAGAGGTGGGGAATCAGAGGCGGGGAATCAGAGGCATGGAATCAGAGGCGGGCAATCAGAAGTGGGGAATCAGAGGCGGGGAATCAGAGGCGGGGAATCAGAGGCGGTGAATCAGAGGCGGGGAATCAGAGGCGGGGAATCAGAGGCGGGGAATCAGAAGTGGGGAATCAGAGGTGGGGAATCAGAGGCGGGGAATCAGAGGCGGGGAATCAGAGGCGGGCAATCAGATGCAGGGAATCAGAGGCAGGGAATCAGAGGCAGGGAACCAGACGCAGGGAATCAAATGAAGGGAATCTGATGCAGGGAATCTGAGGCAGGGAATCTGAGGCAGGGAATCTGTGGTGGGGAATCAGAGGCGGGAAAACAGGCGGGTAAACAGAGGCGGGTAAACATAGGCGGGGAATCAGAGGCGTGGAATCAGAGGCAGGAAATCAGAGGCGGGGAAAGATATGTGGGGAAAAGTAGGCCAGGAAAGTTGAGCGGAAAGGGAGGCAGTGAATCAGAGGTGGGGAATCAGAGGCGGGGAATCAGATGCGGGGAATCAGAGGCGGGGAATCAGAGGCGGGGAATCAGAAGCGGGGAATCAGAGGTGGGGAATCAGAGGCGGGGAATCAGAGGCGGAGAATCAGAGGCGCGGAATCAGAGGCGGGGAATCAGAGTCAGGGAATCAGAGGCGGGGAATCAGAGGCAGGGAATCAGATGCGGGGAATCAGAGGTGGGGAATCAGAGGCGGGGTATCAGAGGAGGAGAATCAGAGGCGGGGAATCAGAGGCGGGGAATCAGAGGTGGGGTATCAGAGGCGTGCAATCAGAGGCGGGGAATCAGAGGCGGGGAATCAGAAGTGGGGAATCAGAGGTGGGGAATCAGAGGCGGGGAATCAGAATCAGCGAATCAGAGGCGGGGCAATCAGAGGTGGGAAATCAGAGGCGGGGAATCAGAGGCGGGGAATCAGAGGCGGTGAATCAGAGGCGGGGAATCAGACGCGGGGAATCAGAGGCGGGGAATCAGAAGTGGGGAATCAGAGGTGGGGAATCAGAGGCGGGGAATCAGAGGCAGGTTATCAGAGGCGGGCAATCAGATGCAGGGAATCAGAGGCAGGGAATCAGAGGCAGGGAATCTGAGGCAGGGAATCTGAGGCAGGGAATCTGAGGTGGGCAATCAGAGGCGGGAAAGCAGGCGGGTAAACAGAGGCGGGTAAACATAGCTGCATAAATAGAGGCAGCGAAAGAGATGGGCGAAACATAGTGGTTGGAACTTGTGCGTTGAAAATTAGGTACACAGAACAGATCAAACAGAGTTGTTGAAATTGAGGGAGGGAAAGAGAGGCACAGAAAGAGTGGAGGGGAAAGAGTGCAGGCAAAATAGAGGCGTAGAGACACAGGTGGGGAATCAGAGGCGGGGAATCAGAGGCAGGGAATCAGAGGCAGGGAATCAGAGGCAGGGAATCTGAGACAGGGAATCTGAGGCAGGGAATCTGAGGTGGGCAATCAGAGGCGGGAAAACAGGCGGGTAAACAGAGGCGGGTGAACATAGGCGGGGAATCAGAGGCGGGGAATCAGAGGCGGGGAATCAGAGGCGGGGAAGCAGAGTCGGGGAATCAGAGGCGGGGAATCTGAGGCAGGGAATCAGATGCAGGGAAACAGAGGCGGGGAATCAGAGGTGGGGTATCAGAGGTGGGGAATCAGAGTCGGGGAATCAGAGGCGGGGAATCTGAGGCGGGGAGTCAGATGCAGGGAATCAGAGGCGGGGAATCAGAGGCGGGGTATCAGAGGTGGGAAATCAGAGGCGCGGAATCAGAGGCGGTGAATCAGAGGCGTGGAATCAGAGACGGGGAATCAGAGGCGGGGAATCAGAAGTGGGGAATCAGAGGTGGGAAATCAGAGGCGGGGTATCATAGGCGGGGAATCAGAGGCGGGGAATCAGAGGCAGGGTATCACAGGCAGGCAATCAGATGCAGGGAATCAGAGGCAGGGAATCAGAGGCAGGGAATCAGAGGCAGGGAACCTGAGGTGGCGAATATGAGGTGGTGAATCAGAGGCGGGGAAACAGGCGGGTAAACAGAGGCGGGGAATCAGAGGCAGGGAATCAGCCGCGGGGAATCAGAGGCAGGGAATCAGATGAAGGGAATCTGATGCAGGGAATCTGAGGCAGGGTATCTGAGGCAGGGAATCTGTGGCAGGGAATCTGATGCGGATTATCAGAAGGGGGAAATGAGATGTGGGAAACGAGATGCAGAGAAAGAGGCACGGAAATAGAGGCAGGGAAAGAGAGGCAGGGTATCAGAGGCGGGTAATCAGAGGCGTGGAATCAGAGGTGGGGAATCAGAGACACAGAAAGAGAGGCGTGGAATCAGAGGTGTGGAATCAGAGCCGGTGAATCTGAGCCGGGAAATCAGAAGCAGAGCAACAGAGGTGGTAAAACATGGGAGCTGAATCGGACACGGGGAATCAGAGGTGGTGACTCAGAGGCCGGGAATCAGAGGAAGGGAATCAGAGGCAGGTTATCAGAGATGGGGAATCAGAGGTGGGGAATCAGAGGCGGGGAATCAGAGGCGGGGAATCAGAGGCGGGGAATCAGAGGCGGGGAATCAGAGGCGGAGAATCAGAGGCGGGCAATCAGATGCAGGAAATCAGAGGCAGGGAATCAGAGGCAGGGAATCTGAGGCAGAGAATCTGTGGCAGGGATTCCGATGCGGGTTATCAGAAGGGGAAAATGAGATGTGGGAAACGAGATGCAGAGAAAGAGGCACGGAAATAGAGGCAGGGAAAGAGAGGCAGGGTATCTAGGCGGGTAATCAGAGGCGTTGAATCAGATGCGGGGAATCAGAGACACAGAAAGAGAGGCGTGGAATCAGATGTGCGGAATCAGAGCTGGTGAATCTGAGCCGGGAAATCAGAGGCGGTGAAACATGGGTGCGGAATCGAATGCGGGGAATCAGAAGTGGGGACTCAGAGGCAGGGAATCAGAGGCAGGGAATCAGAGGCAGGTTATCAGAGGCAGGGAATCAGAGGCGGGGAATCAGAGGCGAGGAATCAGAGGCGGGGAATCAGAGGCGGGGAATCAGAGGCGGGGAATCAGAGGCAGAGAATCAGAGGCGGGCAATCAGATGCAGGGAATCAGGGGCAGGGAATCAGAGGCAGAGAATCAGAGGCAGGGAATCTGAGGCAGGGACTCAGAGGTGGGGAATCAGAGGCGGGGAATCAGAGGCAGGGAATCAGATGAAGGGAATCTGATGCAGGGAATCTGAGGCAGGGAATCTGAGGCAGGGAATCTGTTGCAGGGTATCTGATGCGGGTTATCAGAAGGGGGAAATGAGATGTGGGAAACGAGATGCAGAGAAAGAGGCACGGAAATAGAGGAAGGGAAAGAGAGGCATGGAATCAGACGCGGGGAATCAGAGGCGGGGAATCAGAGGCGGGGAATCAGAGGCGGGGAATCAGAGGGGGGAATCAGAGGTGGGGAATCAGAGGCGGTGAATCAGAGGCGGGGAATCAGAGGCAGGGAATCAGAGGCAGGGAATTAGATGAAGGGAATCTGATGCAGGGAATCTGAGGCAGGGAATCTGAGGCAGGGAAACAGGTGGGTAAACAGAGGCGGGTAAACATAGGCGGGGAATAAGAGGCGGGGAATCAGAGGCGGGGAATCAGAGGCGGGGAATCAGAGGCGGGGAATCAGAGGCGGGGAATCAGATGCGGGGAATCAGATGCGGGGAATCAGAGGCGGGGAATCAGAGGCGGGGTATCAGAGGAGGGGAATCAGAGGCGGGGAATCAGAGGCGGGGAATCAGAGGCGGGGAATCAGAGGCGGGGAATCAGAGGCGTGGAATCAGAGGCGGCAAATCAGAGGCGGGGAAAGATATGTGGGGAAAAGTAGGCCAGGAAAGTTGAGCGGAAAGGGAGGCAGAGAATCAGAGGTGGGGAATCAGAGGCGGGGAATCAGAGGCGGGGAATCAGAGGCGGGGAATCAGAGGTGGGGAATCAGAAGCGGGGAATCAGAGGTGGGGAATCAGAGGCGGGGAATCAGATGCGGAGAATCAGAGGCGGGCAATCAGATGCAGGGAATCAGAGGCAGGGAATCAGAGGCAGGGAATCAGAGGCAGGGAATCTGAGGCAGGGAATCTGAGGTGGGGAATCAGAGGCGGGGAAACAGGTGGGTAAACAGAGGCGGGTAAACATAGGCGGGGAATCAGAGGCGCGGAATCAGAGGCGGGGAATCAGAGGCGGGGAATCAGAGGCGGGGAATCAGAGGCGGGGAATCAGATGCGGGGAATCAGAGGTGCGGAATCAGAGGCGGGGTAACAGAGGAGGGGAATCAGAGGCGGGGAATCAGAGGCGGAAAATCAGAGGCGGGGAATCAGAGGCGTGCAATCAGAGGCGGGGAATCAGAGGCGGGGAATCAGAAGTGGGGAATCAGAGGTGGGGAATCAGAGGCGGGGAATCAGAATCAGGGAATCAGAGGCGGGCAATCAGAGGTGGGGAATCAGAGGAGGGGAATCAGAGGCAGGGAATCTGAGGCTGGGAATCTGAGGCAGGGAATCTGAGGTGGGCAATCAGAGGCGGGAAAACAGGCGGGTAAACAGAGGCGGGTGAACATAGGCGGGGAATCAGAGGCGGGGAATCAGAGGCGGGGAATCAGAGGCGGGGAATCAGAGTCGGGGAATCAGAGGCGGGGAATCTGAGGCAGGGAATCAGATGCAGGGAAACAGAGGCGTGGAATCAGAGGTGGGGTATCAGAGGCGGGGAATCAGAGGCGGGAAAACAGGCGGGTAAACAGAGGTGGGTAAACAAAGGCGGGGAATCAGAGGCGGGGAATCAGAGGCGGGGAATCAGAGGCGGGGAATCAGAGTCGGGGAATCAGAGGCGGGGAATCTGAGGCGGGGAGTCAGATGCAGGGAATCAGAGGCGGGGAATCAGAGGCGGGGTATCAGAGGCGGGAAATCAGAGGCGCGGAATCAGAGGCGGTGAATCAGAGGCGTGGAATCAGAGACGGGGAATCAGAGGCGGGGAATCAGAAGTGGGGAATCAGAGGTGGGAAATCAGAGGCGGGGTATCATAGGCGGGGAATCAGAGGCGGGGAATAAAAGGCAGGGTATCACAGGCAGGCAATCAGATGCAGGGAATCAGAGGCAGGGAATCAGAGGCAGGGAATCAGAGGCAGGGAACCTGAGGTGGCGAATATGAGGTGGTGAATCAGAGGCGGGGAAACAGGCGGGTAAACAGAGGCGGGGAATCAGAGGCAGGGAATCAGCCGCGGGGAATCAGAGGCAGGGAATCAGATGAAGGGAATCTGATGCAGGGAATCTGAGGCAGGGTATCTGAGGCAGGGAATCTGTGGCAGGGAATCTGATGCGGATTATAAGAAGGGGGAAATGAGATGTGGGAAACGAGATGCAGAGAAAGAGGCACGGAAATAGAGGCAGGGAAAGAGAGGCAGGGTATCAGAGGCGGGTAATCAGAGGCGTGGAATCAGAGGCGGGGAATCAGAGACACAGAAAGAGAGGCGTGGAATCAGAGGTGTGGAATCAGAGCCGGTGAATCTGAGCCGGGAAATCAGAAGCAGAGCAACAGAGGTGGTAAAACATGGGAGCTGAATCGGACACGGGGAATCAGAGGTGGTGACTCAGAGGCCGGGAATCAGAGGAAGGGAATCAGAGGCAGGTTATCAGAGGTGGGGAATCAGAGGTGGGGAATCAGAGGCGGGGAATCAGAGGCGGGGAATCAGAGGCGGGGAATCAGAGGCGGGGAATCAGAGGCGGAGAATCAGAGGCGGGCAATCAGATGCAGGAAATCAGAGGCAGGGAATCAGAGGCAGGGAATCTGAGGCAGAGAATCTGTGGCAGGGATTCCGATGCGGGTTATCAGAAGGGGGAAATGAGATGTGGGAAACGAGATGCAGAGAAAGAGGCACGGAAATAGAGGCAGGGAAAGAGAGGCAGGGTATCTAGGCGGGTAATCAGAGGCGTTGAATCAGATGCGGGGAATCAGAGACACAGAAAGAGAGGCGTGGAATCAGAGGTGCAGAATCAGAGCTGGTGAATCTGAGCCGGGAAATCAGAGGCGGTGAAACATGGGTGCGGAATCGGATGCGGGGAATCAGAAGTGGGGACTCAGAGGCAGGGAATCAGAGGCGGGGAATCAGAGGCGAGGAATCAGAGGCGGGGAATCAGAGGCGGGGAATCAGAGGCGGGGAATCAGAGGCAGAGAATCAGAGGCGGGCAATCAGATGCAGGGAATCAGGGGCGGGGAATCAGAGGCAGAGAATCAGAGGCAGGGAATCTGAGGCAGGGACTCAGAAGTGGGGAATCAGAGGCGGGGAATCAGAGGCAGGGAATCAGATGAAGGGAATCTGATGCAGGGAATCTGAGGCAGGGAATCTGAGGCAGGGAATCTGTTGCAGGGTATCTGATGCGGGTTATCAGAAGGGGAAAATGAGATGTGGGAAACGAGATGCAGAGAAAGAGGCACGGAAATAGAGGAAGGGAAAGAGAGGCATGGAATCAGACGCGGGGAATCAGAGGCGGGGAATCAGATGCGGGGAATCAGAGGCGGGGAATCAGAGGGGGGAATCAGAGGTGGGGAATCAGAGGCGGTGAATCAGAGGCGGGGAATCAGAGGCAGGGAATCAGAGGCAGGGAATTAGATGAAGGGAATCTGATGCAGGGAATCTGAGGCAGGGAATCTGAGGCAGGGAAACAGGTGGGTAAACAGAGGCGGGTAAACATAGGCGGGGAATAAGAGGCGGGGAATCAGAGGCGGGGAATCAGAGGCGGGGAATCAGAGGCGGGGAATCAGAGGCGGGGAATCAGATGCGGGGAATCAGATGCGGGGAATCAGAGGCGGGGAATCAGAGGCGGGGTATCAGAGGAGGGGAATCAGAGGTGGGGAATCAGAGGCGGGGAACCAGAGGCGGGGAATCACAGGCGGGGAATCAGAGGCGTGGAATCAGAGGCGGGAAATCAGAGGCGGGGAAAGATATGTGGGGAAAAGTAGGCCAGGAAAGTTGAGCGGAAAGGGAGGCAGAGAATCAGAGGTGGGGAATCAGAGGCGTGGAATCAGAGGCGGGGAATCAGAGGCGGGGAATCAGAGGTGGGGAATCAGAAGCGGGGAATCAGAGGTGGGGAATCAGAGGCGGGGAATCAGAGGCGGAGAATCAGAGGCGGGCAATCAGATGCAGGGAATCAGAGGCAGGGAATCAGAGGCAGGGAATCAGAGGCAGGGAATCTGAGGCAGGGAATCTGAGGTGGGGAATCAGAGGCGGGGAAACAGGTGGGTAAACAGAGGCGTGTAAACATAGGCGGGGAATCAGAGGCGCGGAATCAGAGGCAGGGAATCATAGGCGGGGAATCAGAGGCGGGGAATCAGAGGCGGGGAATCAGATGCGGGGAATCAGAGGTGCGGAATCAGAGGCGGGGTAACAGAGGAGGGGAATCAGAGGCGGGGAATCAGAGGCGGGGAATAAGAGGCGGGGAATCAGAGGCGTGCAATCAGAGGCGGGGAATCAGAGGCGGGGAATCAGAAGTGGGGAATCAGAGGTGGGGAATCAGAGGCGGGGAATCAGAATCAGGGAATCAGAGGCGGGCAATCAGAGGTGGGGAATCAGAGGAGGGGAATCAGAGGCGGGGAATCAGAGGCGGTGATTTCGAGGCGGGGAATCAGACGCGGGAATCAGAGGCGGGGAATCAGAAGTGGGGAATCAGAGGTGGGGAATCTGAGGCGGGGAATCAGAGGCAGGTAATCAGAGGCGGGCAATCAGATGCAGGGAATCAGAGGCAGGGAATCAGAGGCAGGGAATCTGAGGCTGGGAATCTGAGGCAGGGAATCTGAGGTGGGCAATCAGAGGTGGGAAAACAGGCGGGTAAACAAAGGCGGGTAAACATAGGCGGGGAATCAGAGGCGGGGAATCAGAGGCGGGGAATCAGAGGCGGGGAATCAGAGTCGGGGAATCAGAGGCGGGGAATCTGAGGCAGGGAATCAGATGCAGGGAAACAGAGGCGTGGAATCAGAGGCGGGGTATCAGAGGTGGGGAATCAGAGGCGCGGAATCAGATGCGGGGAATCAGAGGCGTGGAATCAGAGACGGGGAATCAGAGGCGGTGAATCAGAAGTGGGGAATCAGAGGTGGGGGATCAGAGGCGGGGAATCAGAGGCGGGGAATCAGATGCAGGGAATCTGAGGCAGGGAATCAGAGGCAGGGAATCAGAGGCAGGGAACCTGAGGTGGCGAATATGAGGTCTTGAATCAGAGGCGGGGAAACAGGCGGGTAAACAGAGGCGGGGAATCAGAGGCAGGGAATCAGCCGTGGGGAATCAGAGGCAGGGAATCAGATGAAGGGAATCTGATGCAGGGAATCTGAGGCAGGGTATCTGAGGCAGGGAATCTGTGGCAGGGAATCTGATGCGGGTTATAAGAAGGGGGAAATGAGATGTGGGAAACGAGATGCAGAGAAAGAGGCACGGAAATAGAGGCAGGGAAAGAGAGGCAGGATATCAGAGGCGGGTAATCAGAGGCGTGGAATCTGTGGTGGGGAATCAGAGGCGGGAAAACAGGCGGGTAAACAGAGGCGGGTAAACATAGGCGGGGAATCAGAGGCGTGGAATCAGAGGCGGGAAATCAGAGGCGGGGAAAGATATGTGGGGAAAAGTAGGCCTGGAAAGTTGAGCGGAAAGGGAGGCAGTGAATCAGAGGTGGGGAATCAGAGGCGGGGAATCAGAGGCGGGGAACCAGAGGCGGTGAATCAGAGGCGGGGAATCAGAAGCGGGGAATCAGAGGTGGGGAATCAGAGGTGGGGAATCAGAGGCGGGGAATCAGAGGTGGAGAATCAGAGGCGGGCAATCAGATGCAGGGAATCAGAGGCAGGGAATCAGAGGCAGGGAATCAGCGGCAGGGAATCTGAGGTGGGGAATCAGAGGCGGGGAAACAGGTGGGTAAACAGAGGCGGGTAAACATAGGCGGGGAATCAGAGGCGCGGAATCAGAGGCGGGGAATCAGAGGCGGGGAATCAGAGGCGGGGAATCAGAGGCGGGGAATCAGATGCGGGGAATCAGAGGTGCGGAATCAGAGGCGGGGTAACAGAGGAGGGGAATCAGAGGCGGGGAATCAGAGGCGGGGAATCAGAGTCGTGGAATCAGAGGCGTGCAATCAGAGGTGGGGAATCAGAGGCGGGGAATCAGAAGTGGGGAATCAGAGGTGGGGAATCAGAGGCGGGGAATCAGAATAAGGGAATCAGAGGCGGGCAATCAGAGGTGGGGAATCAGAGGAGGGGAATCAGAGGTGGGGAATCAGAGGCGGTGATTTCGAGGCGGGGAATCAGACGCGGGAATCAGAGGCGGGGAATCAGAAGTGGGGAATCAGAGGTGGGGAATCTGAGGCGGGGAATCAGAGGCAGGTAATCAGAGGCGGGCAATCAGATGCAGGGAATCAGAGGCAGGGAATCAGAGGCAGGGAATCTGAGGCTGGGAATCTGAGGCAGGGAATCTGAGGTGGGCAATCAGAGGTGGGAATACAGGCGGGTAAACAGAGGCGGGTAAACATAGGCGGGGAATCAGAGGCGGGGAATCAGAGGCGGGGAATCAGAGGCGGGGAATCAGAGTCGGGGAATCAGAGGCGGGGAATCTGAGGCAGGGAATTCAGATGCAGGGAAACAGAGGCGGGGAATCAGAGGCGGGGTATCAGAGGCGGGGAATCAGAGGCGCGGAATCAGATGCGGGGAATCAGAGGCGTGGAATCAGAGACGGGGAATCAGAGGCGGGGAATCAGAAGTGGGGAATCAGAGGTGGGGGATCAGAGGCGGGGAATCAGAGGCGGGGAATCAGATGCAGGGAATCTGAGGCAGGGAATCAGAGGCAGGGAATCAGAGGCAGGGAACCTGAGGTGGCGAATATGAGGTCTTGAATCAGAGGCGGGGAAACAGGTGGGTAAACAGAGGCGGGGCATCAGAGGCAGGGAATCAGCCGTGGGGAATCAGAGGCAGGGAATCAGATGAAGGGAATCTGATGCAGGGAATCTGAGGCAGGGTATCTGAGGCAGGGAATCTGTGGCAGGGAATATGATGCGGGTTATCAGAAGGGGGAAATGAGATGTGGGAAACGAGATGCAGAGAAAGAGGCACGGAAATAGAGGCAGGGAAAGAGAGGCAGGATATCAGAGGCGGGTAATCAGAGGCGTGGAATCTGTGGTGGGGAATCAGAGGCGGGAAAACAGGCGGGTAAACAGAGGCGGGTAAACATAGGCGGGGAATCAGAGGCGTGGAATCAGAGGCGGGAAATCAGAGGCGGGGAAAGATATGTGGGGAAAAGTAGGCCAGGAAAGTTGAGCGGAAAGGGAGGCAGTGAATCAGAGGTGGGGAATCAGAGGCGGGGAATCAGAGGCGGGGAACCAGAGGCGGTGAATCAGAGGCGGGGAATCAGAAGCGGGGAATCAGAGGTGGGGAATCAGAGGCGGGGAATCAGAGGCGGAGAATCAGAGGCGGGCAATCAGATGCAGGGAATCAGAGGCAGGGAATCAGAGGCAGGGAATCAGAGGCAGGGAATCTGAGGCAGGGAATCTGAGGTGGTGAATCAGAGGCGGGGAAACAGGTGGGTAAACAGAGGCGGGTTAACATAGGCGGGGAATCAGAGGCGCGGAATCAGAGGCAGTGAATCAGAGGCAGGGAATCAGAGGAGGGGAATCAGAGGCAGGGAATCAGAGGCAAGGAATCAGAGGCGGGGAATCAGAGGCGGGGAATCAGATGCGGGGAATCAGAGGTGGGGAATCAGAGGCGGGGTATCAGAGGAGGGGAATCAGAGGCGGGGAATCAGAGGTGGGGAATCAGAGGCGGGGAATCAGAGGCGTGCAATCAGTGGCGGGGAATCAGAGGCGGGGCAATCAGTGGTGGGGAATCAGAGGCGAGGAATCAGAGGCGGGGAAACAGAGGCGGGGAATCAGAGGCGGTGAATCAGAGGCGGGGAATGAGACGCGGGGAATCAGAGGCGGGGAATCAGAAGTGGGGAATCAGAGGTGGGGAATCAGAGGCGGGGAATCAGAGGCAGGGAATCAGAGGCAGGGAATCTGAGACAGGGAATCTGAGGCAGGGAATCTGAGGTGGGCAATCAGAGGCGGGAAAACAGGCGGGTAAACAGAGGCGGGTAAACATAGGCGGGGAATCAGAGGCGGGGAATCAGAGGCGGGGAATCAGAGGTGGGGAATCAGAGTCGGGGAATCAGAGGCGGGGAATCTGAGGCGGGGAATCAGATGCAGAGAATCAGAGGCGGGGAATCAGAGGCGGGGTATCAGAGGCGGGGAGTCAGAGGCGCGGAATCAGAGGCGGGGAATCAGAGGCGTGGAATCAGAGACGGGGAATCAGAGGCGGGGAATCAGAAGTGGGGAATCAGAGGTGGGAAATCAGAGGCGGGGAATCAGAGGCGGGAAATCAGAGGCAGGGAATCAGAGGCAGGGAATCAGAGGCAGGGAATCAGAGGCAGGGAACCTGAGGTGGCGAATATAATGTGGTGAATCAGAGGCGGGGAAACAGGCGGGTAAACAGAGGCGGGGAATCGGAGGCAGGGAATCAGCCGCGGGGAATCAGAGGCAGGGAATCAGATGAAGGGAATCTGATGCAGGGAATCTGAGGCAGGGTATCTGAGGCAGGGAATCTGTGGCAGGGAATCTGATGCGGATTATCAGAAGGGGGAAATGAGATGTGGGAAACGAGATGCAGAGAAAGAGGCACGGAAATAGAGGCAGGGAAAGAGAGGCAGGGTATCAGAGGCGGGTAATCAGAGGCGTGGAATCAGAGGCGGGGAATCAGAGACAAGGAAAGAGAGGCGTGGAATCAGAGGTGAGGAATCAGAGCCGGTGAATCTGAGCCGGGAAATCAGAAGCAGAGCAACAGAGGTGGTGAAACATGGGTGCGGAATCGGACACGGGGAATCAGAGGTGGGGACTCAGAGGCCGGGAATCAGAGGCAGGGAATCTGAGGCAGGTTATCAGAGGCAGGGAATCAGAGGTGGGGAATCAGAGGCGGGGAATCAGAGGTGGGGAATCAGAGGCGGGGAATCAGAGGCGGGGAATCAGAGGCGGAGAATCAGAGGCGGGCAATCAGATGCAGGAAATCAGAGGCAGGGAATCAGAGGCAGGGAATCTGAGGCAGGGAATCTGTGGCAGGGATTCCGATGCGGGTTATCAGAAGGGGGAAATGAGATGTGGGAAACGAGATGCAGAGAAAGAGGCACGGAAATAGAGGCAGGGAAAGAGAGGCAGGGTATCTAGGCGGGTAATCAGAGGCGTGGAATGAGAGGCGGGGAATCAGAGACACAGAAAGAGAGGCGTGGAATCAGAGGTGCGGAATCAGAGCGGGTGAATCTGAGCCGGGAAATCAGAGGCGGTGAAACATGGGTGCGGAATCGGATGCGGGGAATCAGAAGTGGGGACTCAGAGGCAGGGAATTAGAGGCAGGGAATCAGAGGCAGGTTATCAGAGGCAGGGAATCAGAGGCGGGGAATGAGAGGCGAGGAATCAGAGGCGGGGAATCAGAGGCGGGGAATCAGAGGCGGGGAATCAGAGGCGGAGAATCAGAGGCGGGCAATCAGATGCAGGGAATCAGGGGCAGGGAATCAGAGGCAGAGCATCAGAGGCAGGGAATCTGAGGCAGGGACTCAGAGGTGGGGAATCAGAGGCGGGGAATCAGAGGCAGGGAATCAGATGAAGGGAATCTGATGCAGGGAATCTGAGGCAGGGAATCTGAGGCAGGGAATCTGTTGCAGGGAATCTGATGCGGGTTATCAGAAGGGGGAAATGAGATGTCGGAAACGAGATGCAGAGAAAGAGGCACGGAAATAGAGGAAGGGAAAGAGAGGCATGGAATCAGACGCGGGAAATCAGAGGCGGGGAATCAGAGGCGGGGAATCAGAGGCGTGGAATCAGAGGGGGGAATCAGAGGTGGGGAATCAGAGGCGGGGAATCAGAGGCGGGGAATCAGAGGCAGGGAATCAGAGGCAGGGAATCAGATGAAGGGAATCTGATGCAGGGAATCTGAGGCAGGGAATCTGAGGCAGGGAAACAGGCGGGTAAACAGAGGCGGGTAAACATAGGCGGGGAATAAGAGGCGGGGAATCAGAGGCGGGTAAACAGAGGCGGGTAAACATAGGCGGGGAATAAGAGGCGGGGAATCTGAGGCGGGGAATCAGAGGTGGGGAATCAGAGGCGGGGAATCAGAGGCGGGGAATCAGATGCGGGGAATCAGAGGCGGGGAATCAGAGGCGGGGAATCAGAGCCGGGGTATCAGAGGAGGGGAATCAGAGGCGGGGAATCAGAGGCGGGGAATCAGAGGCGGGGAATCAGAGGCGGGGAATCAGAGGCGTGGAATCAGAGGCGGGAAATCAGAGGCAGGGAAAGATATGTGGGAAAAGTAGGCCAGGAAAGTTGAGCGGAAAGGGAGGCAGAGAATCAGAGGTGGGGAATCAGAGGCGGGGAATCAGAGGCGGGGAATCAGAGGCGGGGAATCAGAAGCGGGGAATCAGAGGTGGGGAATCAGAGGTGGGGAATCAGAGGCGGAGAATCAGAGGCGGGCAATCAGATGCAGGGAATCAGAGGCAGGGAATCAGAGGCAGGGAATCAGAGGCAGGGAATCTGAGGCAGGGAATCTGAGGTGGGGAATCAGAGGCGGGGAAACAGGTGGGTAAACAGAGGCGGGTAAACATAGGCGGGGAATCAGAGGCGCAGAATCAGAGGCGGGGAATCAGAGGCGGGGAATCAGAGGTGGGGAATCAGAGGCGGGGAATCAGATGCGGGGAATCAGAGGTGGGGAATCAGAGGCGGGGTAACAGAGGAGGTGAATCAAAGGCGGGGAATCAGAGGCGGGGAATGAGAGGCGGGGAAACAGAGGCGTGCAATCAGAGGCGGGGAGTCAGAGGCGGGGAATCAGAAGTGGGGAATCAGAGGTGGGGAATCAGAGGCGGGGAATCAGAATCAGGGTATCAGAGGCGGGCAATCAGAGGTGGGGAATCAGAGGAGGGGAATCAGAGGTGGGGAATCAGACGCGGGAATCAGAGGCGGGGAATCAGAAGGGGGGAATCAGAGGTGGGGAATCAGAGGCGGGGAATCAGAGGCAGGTAATCAGAGGCGGGCAATCAGATGCAGGGAATCAGAGGCATGGAATCAGAGGCAGGGAATCTGAGACAGGGAATCTGAGGCAGGGAATCTGAGGTGGGCAATCAGAGGCGGGAAAACAGGCGGGTAAACAGAGGCGGGTAAACATAGGCGGGGAATCAGAGGCGGGGAATCAGAGGCGGGGAATCAGAGGTGGGGAATCAGAGTCGGGGAATCAGAGGCGGGGAATCTGAGGCGGGGAATCAGATGCAGAGAATCAGAGGCGGGGAATCAGAGGCGGGGTATCAGAGGCGGGGAGTCAGAGGCGCAGAATCAGAGGCGGGGAATCAGAGACGTGGAATCAGAGACGGGGAATCAGAGGCGGGGAATCAGAAGTGGGGAATCAGAGGTGGGAAATCAGAGGCAGGGAATCAGAGGCGGGAAATCAGAGGCAGGGTATCAGAGGCGGGCAATCAGATGCAGGGAATCAGAGGCAGGGAATCAGAGGCAGGGAATCAGAGGCAGGGAACCTGAGGTGGCGAATATGATGTGGTGAATCAGAGGCGGGGAAACAAGCGGGTAAACAGAGGCGGGGAATCGGAGGCAGGGAATCAGCCGCGGGGAATCAGAGGCAGGGAATCAGATGAAGGGAATCTGATGCAGGGAATCTGAGGCAGGGTATCTGAGGCAGGGAATCTGTGGCAGGGAATCTGATGCGGATTATCAGAAGGGGGAAATGAGATGTGGGAAACGAGATGCAGAGAAAGAGGCACGGAAATAGAGGCAGGGAAAGAGAGGCAGGGTATCAGAGGCGGGTAATCAGAGGCGTGGAATCAGAGGCGGGGAATCAGAGGTGGGGAATCAGAAGTGGGGAATAAGAGGTGGGGAATCAGAGGCGGGGAATCAGAGGCGTGGAATCAGAGGCGGGCAATCAGAAGTGGGGAATCAGAGGCGGGGAATCAGAGGCAGGGAATCAGAGGCGGTGAATCAGATGCGGGGAATCAGAGGCAGGGAATCAGAGGCGGGGAATCAGAAGTGGGGTATCAGAGGTGGGGAATCACAGGCGGGGAATCAGAGGCGGGGAATCAGAGGCGGGCAATCAGATGCAGGGAATCAGAGGCAGGGAATCAGAGGCAGGGAACCAGACGCAGGGAATCAAATGAAGGGAATCTGATGCGGGGAATCTGAGGCAGGGAATCTGAGGCAGGGAATCTGTGGTGGGGAATCAGAGGCGGGTAAACAGGCGGTTAAACAGAGGCGGGTAAACATAGGCGGGGAATCAGAGGTGTGGTATCAGAGGCGGGAAATCAGAGGCGGGGAAAGATATGTGGGGAAAAGTAGTCCAGGAAAGTTGAGCGGAAAGGGAGGCATTGAATCAGAGGTGGGGAATCAGAGGCGGGGAATCAGAGGCGGGGAATCAGAGGCGGGGAATCAGAGGCAGGGAATCAGAAGCGGGGAATCAGAGGTGGGGAATCAGAGGCGGGGAATCAGAGGCGGAGAATCAGAGGCGGGCAATCAGATGCAGGGAATCAGAGGCAGGGAATCAGAGGCAGGGAATCAGAGGCAGGGAATCTGAGGCAGGGAATCTGAGGTGGGGAATCAGAGGCGGGGAAACAGGTGGGTAAACAGAGGCGGGTAAACATAGGCGGGGAATCAGAGGCGCGGAATCAGAGGCGGTGAATCAGAGGCAGGGAATCAGAGTCGGGGAATCAGAGGCGGGGAATCAGATGAGGGGAATCAGAGGTGGGGAATCAGAGGCGGGGTATCAGAGGAGGGGAATCAGAGGCGGGGAATCAGAGGCGGGGAATCAGAGGCGGGGAATCAGAGGCGTGCAATCAGAGGCGGGGAATCAGAGGCGGGGAATCAGAAGTGGGGAATCAGAGCTGGGGAATCAGAGGCGGGGAATCAGAATCAGCGAATCAGAGGCGGGGCAATCAGAGGTGGGGAATCAGAGGTGGGGAATCAGAGGCGGGGAATCAGAGGCGGTGAATCACAGGCAGGGAATCAGACGCGGGGAATCAGAGGCGGGGATCAGAAGTGGGGAATCAGAGGTGGGGAATCAGAGGCGGGGAATCAGAGGCAGGTAATCAGAGGCGGGCAATCAGATGCAGGGAATCAGAGGCAGGGAATCAGAGGCAGGGAATCTGAGGCAGGGAATCTGAGGCAGGGAATCTGAGGTGGGCAATCAGAGGCGGGAAAACAGGCGGGTAAACAGAGGCGGGTAAACATAGACGGGGAATCAGAGGCGGGGAATCAGAGGCGGGGAATCAGAGGCGGGGAATCAGAGTCGGGGAATCTGAGGCGGGGAATCAGATGCAGGGAATCAGAGGCGGGGAATCAGAGGCGGGGTATCAGAGGCGGGGAATCAGAGGCGCGGAATCAGAGGCGGGGAATCAGAGGCGTGGAATCAGAGACGGGGAATCAGAGGCGGGGAATCAGAAGTGGGGAATCAGAGGTGGGAAATCAGAGGCTGGGAATCAGAGGCGGTGAATCAGAGGCGGGGAATCAGAGGCAGGGTATCAGAGGCGGGCAATCAGATGCAGGGAATCAGAGGCAGGGAATCAGAGGCAGGGAATCAGAGGCAGGGAACCTGAGATGGCGAATATGAGGTGGTGAATCAGAGGCGGGGAAACAGTCGGGTAAACAGAGGCGGGGAATCAGAGGCAGGGAATCAGCCGCGGGGAATCAGAGGCAGGGAATCAGATGAAGGGAATCTGATGCAGGGAATCTGAGGCAGGGTATCTGAGGCAGGAAATCTGTGGCAGGGAATCTGATGCGGGTTATCAGAAGGTGGAAATGAGATGTGGGAAACGAGATGCAGAGAAAGAGGCACGGAAATAGAGGCAGGGAAAGAGAGGCAGGGTATCAGAGGCGGGTAATCAGAGGCAGGGAATCAGAGGCAGGGAATCAGAGGCAGGTTATCAGAGGCAGGGAATCAGAGGCGGGGAATCAGAGGCGAGGAATCAGAGGCGGGGAATCAGAGGCGGGGAATCAGAGGCGGGGAATCAGAGGCGGAGAATCAGAGGCGGGCAATCAGATGCAGGGAATCAGGGGCAGGGAATCAGAGGCAGAGCATCAGAGGCAGGGAATCTGAGGCAGGGACTCAGAGGTGGGGAATCAGAGGCGGGGAATCAGAGGCAGGGAATCAGATGAAGGGAATCTGATGCAGGGAATCTGAGGCAGGGAATCTGAGGCAGGGAATCTGTTGCAGGGAATCTGATGCGGGTTATCAGAAGGGGGAAATGAGATGTCGGAAACGAGATGCAGAGAAAGAGGCACGGAAATAGAGGAAGGGAAAGAGAGGCATGGAATCAGACGCGGGAAATCAGAGGCGGGGAATCAGAGGCGGGGAATCAGAGGCGTGGAATCAGAGGGGGGAATCAGAGGTGGGGAATCAGAGGCGGGGAATCAGAGGCGGGGAATCAGAGGCAGGGAATCAGAGGCAGGGAATCAGATGAAGGGAATCTGATGCAGGGAATCTGAGGCAGGGAATCTGAGGCAGGGAAACAGGCGGGTAAACAGAGGCGGGTAAACATAGGCGGGGAATAAGAGGCGGGGAATCAGAGGCGGGTAAACAGAGGCGGGTAAACATAGGCGGGGAATAAGAGGCGGGGAATCTGAGGCGGGGAATCAGAGGTGGGGAATCAGAGGCGGGGAATCAGAGGCGGGGAATCAGATGCGGGGAATCAGAGGCGGGGAATCAGAGGCGGGGAATCAGAGCCGGGGTATCAGAGGAGGGGAATCAGAGGCGGGGAATCAGAGGCGGGGAATCAGAGGCGGGGAATCAGAGGCGGGGAATCAGAGGCGTGGAATCAGAGGCGGGAAATCAGAGGCAGGGAAAGATATGTGGGAAAAGTAGGCCAGGAAAGTTGAGCGGAAAGGGAGGCAGAGAATCAGAGGTGGGGAATCAGAGGCGGGGAATCAGAGGCGGGGAATCAGAGGCGGGGAATCAGAAGCGGGGAATCAGAGGTGGGGAATCAGAGGTGGGGAATCAGAGGCGGAGAATCAGAGGCGGGCAATCAGATGCAGGGAATCAGAGGCAGGGAATCAGAGGCAGGGAATCAGAGGCAGGGAATCTGAGGCAGGGAATCTGAGGTGGGGAATCAGAGGCGGGGAAACAGGTGGGTAAACAGAGGCGGGTAAACATAGGCGGGGAATCAGAGGCGCAGAATCAGAGGCGGGGAATCAGAGGCGGGGAATCAGAGGTGGGGAATCAGAGGCGGGGAATCAGATGCGGGGAATCAGAGGTGGGGAATCAGAGGCGGGGTAACAGAGGAGGTGAATCAAAGGCGGGGAATCAGAGGCGGGGAATGAGAGGCGGGGAAACAGAGGCGTGCAATCAGAGGCGGGGAGTCAGAGGCGGGGAATCAGAAGTGGGGAATCAGAGGTGGGGAATCAGAGGCGGGGAATCAGAATCAGGGTATCAGAGGCGGGCAATCAGAGGTGGGGAATCAGAGGAGGGGAATCAGAGGTGGGGAATCAGACGCGGGAATCAGAGGCGGGGAATCAGAAGGGGGGAATCAGAGGTGGGGAATCAGAGGCGGGGAATCAGAGGCAGGTAATCAGAGGCGGGCAATCAGATGCAGGGAATCAGAGGCATGGAATCAGAGGCAGGGAATCTGAGACAGGGAATCTGAGGCAGGGAATCTGAGGTGGGCAATCAGAGGCGGGAAAACAGGCGGGTAAACAGAGGCGGGTAAACATAGGCGGGGAATCAGAGGCGGGGAATCAGAGGCGGGGAATCAGAGGTGGGGAATCAGAGTCGGGGAATCAGAGGCGGGGAATCTGAGGCGGGGAATCAGATGCAGAGAATCAGAGGCGGGGAATCAGAGGCGGGGTATCAGAGGCGGGGAGTCAGAGGCGCGGAATCAGAGGCGGGGAATCAGAGACGTGGAATCAGAGACGGGGAATCAGAGGCGGGGAATCAGAAGTGGGGAATCAGAGGTGGGAAATCAGAGGCAGGGAATCAGAGGCGGGAAATCAGAGGCAGGGTATCAGAGGCGGGCAATCAGATGCAGGGAATCAGAGGCAGGGAATCAGAGGCAGGGAATCAGAGGCAGGGAACCTGAGGTGGCGAATATGATGTGGTGAATCAGAGGCGGGGAAACAAGCGGGTAAACAGAGGCGGGGAATCGGAGGCAGGGAATCAGCCGCGGGGAATCAGAGGCAGGGAATCAGATGAAGGGAATCTGATGCAGGGAATCTGAGGCAGGGTATCTGAGGCAGGGAATCTGTGGCAGGGAATCTGATGCGGATTATCAGAAGGGGGAAATGAGATGTGGGAAACGAGATGCAGAGAAAGAGGCACGGAAATAGAGGCAGGGAAAGAGAGGCAGGGTATCAGAGGCGGGTAATCAGAGGCGTGGAATCAGAGGCGGGGAATCAGAGGTGGGGAATCAGAAGTGGGGAATAAGAGGTGGGGAATCAGAGGCGGGGAATCAGAGGCGTGGAATCAGAGGCGGGCAATCAGAAGTGGGGAATCAGAGGCGGGGAATCAGAGGCAGGGAATCAGAGGCGGTGAATCAGATGCGGGGAATCAGAGGCGGGGAATCAGAGGCGGGGAATCAGAAGTGGGGTATCAGAGGTGGGGAATCACAGGCGGTGAATCAGAGGCGGGGAATCAGAGGCGGGCAATCAGATGCAGGGAATCAGAGGCAGGGAATCAGAGGCAGGGAACCAGACGCAGGGAATCAAATGAAGGGAATCTGATGCGGGGAATCTGAGGCAGGGAATCTGAGGCAGGGAATCTGTGGTGGGGAATCAGAGGCGGGTAAACAGGCGGTTAAACAGAGGCGGGTAAACATAGGCGGGGAATCAGAGGTGTGGTATCAGAGGCGGGAAATCAGAGGCGGGGAAAGATATGTGGGGAAAAGTAGTCCAGGAAAGTTGAGCGGAAAGGGAGGCATTGAATCAGAGGTGGGGAATCAGAGGCGGGGAATCAGAGGCGGGGAATCAGAGGCGGGGAATCAGAGGCAGGGAATCAGAAGCGGGGAATCAGAGGTGGGGAATCAGAGGCGGGGAATCAGAGGCGGAGAATCAGAGGCGGGCAATCAGATGCAGGGAATCAGAGGCAGGGAATCAGAGGCAGGGAATCAGAGGCAGGGAATCTGAGGCAGGGAATCTGAGGTGGGGAATCAGAGGCGGGGAAACAGGTGGGTAAACAGAGGCGGGTAAACATAGGCGGGGAATCAGAGGCGCGGAATCAGAGGCGGTGAATCAGAGGCAGGGAATCAGAGTCGGGGAATCAGAGGCGGGGAATCAGATGAGGGGAATCAGAGGTGGGGAATCAGAGGCGGGGTATCAGAGGAGGGGAATCAGAGGCGGGGAATCAGAGGCGGGGAATCAGAGGCGGGGAATCAGAGGCGTGCAATCAGAGGCGGGGAATCAGAGGCGGGGAATCAGAAGTGGGGAATCAGAGCTGGGGAATCAGAGGCGGGGAATCAGAATCAGCGAATCAGAGGCGGGGCAATCAGAGGTGGGGAATCAGAGGTGGGGAATCAGAGGCGGGGAATCAGAGGCGGTGAATCACAGGCAGGGAATCAGACGCGGGGAATCAGAGGCGGGGATCAGAAGTGGGGAATCAGAGGTGGGGAATCAGAGGCGGGGAATCAGAGGCAGGTAATCAGAGGCGGGCAATCAGATGCAGGGAATCAGAGGCAGGGAATCAGAGGCAGGGAATCTGAGGCAGGGAATCTGAGGCAGGGAATCTGAGGTGGGCAATCAGAGGCGGGAAAACAGGCGGGTAAACAGAGGCGGGTAAACATAGACGGGGAATCAGAGGCGGGGAATCAGAGGCGGGGAATCAGAGGCGGGGAATCAGAGTCGGGGAATCTGAGGCGGGGAATCAGATGCAGGGAATCAGAGGCGGGGAATCAGAGGCGGGGTATCAGAGGCGGGGAATCAGAGGCGCGGAATCAGAGGCGGGGAATCAGAGGCGTGGAATCAGAGACGGGGAATCAGAGGCGGGGAATCAGAAGTGGGGAATCAGAGGTGGGAAATCAGAGGCTGGGAATCAGAGGCGGTGAATCAGAGGCGGGGAATCAGAGGCAGGGTATCAGAGGCGGGCAATCAGATGCAGGGAATCAGAGGCAGGGAATCAGAGGCAGGGAATCAGAGGCAGGGAACCTGAGATGGCGAATATGAGGTGGTGAATCAGAGGCGGGGAAACAGTCGGGTAAACAGAGGCGGGGAATCAGAGGCAGGGAATCAGCCGCGGGGAATCAGAGGCAGGGAATCAGATGAAGGGAATCTGATGCAGGGAATCTGAGGCAGGGTATCTGAGGCAGGAAATCTGTGGCAGGGAATCTGATGCGGGTTATCAGAAGGTGGAAATGAGATGTGGGAAACGAGATGCAGAGAAAGAGGCACGGAAATAGAGGCAGGGAAAGAGAGGCAGGGTATCAGAGGCGGGTAATCAGAGGCGTGGAATCAGAGGCGGGGAATCAGAGCCGGTGAATCTGAGCCGGGAAATCAGAAGCAGAGCAACAGAGGTGGTGAATCATGGGTGCGGAATCGGACGCGGGGAATCAGAGGTGGGGACTCAGAGGCAGGGAATCAGAGGCAGGGTATCAGAGGCGGGTAATCAGAGGCGTGGAATCGGAGGCGGGGAATCAGAGGCGGGGAATCAGAGGCGGGCAATCAGATGCAGGGAATCAGAGGCAGGGAATCAGAGGCAGGGAACCAGACGCAGGGAATCAAATGAAGGGAATCTGATGCGGGGAATCTGAGGCAGGGAATCTGAGGCAGGGAATCTGTGGTGGGGAATCAGAGGCGGGAAAACAGGCGGTTAAACAGAGGCGGGTAAACATAAGCGGGGAATCAGAGGCGTGGAATCAGAGACGGGGAATCAGAGGCGGGGAATCAGAAGTGGGGAATCAGAGGTGGGAAATCAGAGGCTGGGAATCAGAGGCGGTGAATCAGAGGCGGGGAATCAGAGGCAGGGTATCAGAGGCGGGCAATCAGATGCAGGGAATCAGAGGCAGGGAATCAGAGGCAGGGAATCAGAGGCAGGGAACCTGAGATGGCGAATATGAGGTGGTGAATCAGAGGCGGGGAAACAGTCGGGTAAACAGAGGCGGGGAATCAGAGGCAGGGAATCAGCCGCGGGGAATCAGAGGCAGGGAATCAGATGAAGGGAATCTGATGCAGGGAATCTGAGGCCGGGTATCTGAGGCAGGAAATCTGTGGCAGGTAATCTGATGCGGGTTATCAGAAGGTGGAAATGAGATGTGGGAAACGAGATGCAGAGAAAGAGGCACGGAAATAGAGGCAGGGAAAGAGAGGCAGGGTATCAGAGGCGGGTAATCAGAGGCGTGGAATCAGAGGCGGGGAATCAGAGCCGGTGAATCTGAGCCGGGAAATCAGAAGCAGAGCAACAGAGGTGGTGAATCATGGGTGCGGAATCGGACGCGGGGAATCAGAGGTGGGGACTCAGATGCAGGGAATCAGAGGCAGGGTATCAGAGGCGGGTAATCAGAGGCGTGGAATCGGAGGCGGGGAATCAGAGACACAGAATGAGAGGCGAGGAATCAGAGGTGCGGAATCAGAGCCGGTGAATCTGAGCCGGGAAAACAGAAGCAGAGCAACAGAGGCGGTGAAACATTGGTGCGGAATCGGACGTGGGGAATCAGAGGTGGGGACTCAGAGGCAGGGAATCAGAGGCAGGGAATCAGAGGCAGGTTATCAGAGGCAGGGAATCAGAGGCGGGGAATCAGAGGCGGGGAATCAGAGGCGGGGAATCAGAGGCGGGGAATCAGAGGCGGGGAATCAGAGGCGGAGAATTAGAGGCGGGCAATCAGATGCAGGAAATCAGAGGCAGGGAATCAGAGGCAGGGAATCAGAGGCAGGGAATCTGAGGCAGGGAATCAGAGGTGGGGAATCAGAGGCGGGGAATCAGAGGCAGGGAATCAGATGAAGGGAATCTGATGCAGGGAATCTGAGGCAGGGAATCTGAGGCAGGGAATCTGTGGCAGGGAATCTTATGCGGGTTATCAGAAGGGGGAAATGAGATGTGGGAAATGAGATGCAGAGAAAGAGGCACGGAAATAGAGGCAGGAAAAGAGAGGCAGGGAATCAGAGGCGGGGAATCAGAGGTGGGGAATCAGAGGCGGGGAATCAGAGGCGGGGAATCAGAGAGGGGAATCAGAGGTGGGGAATCAGAGGCGGGGAATCAGAGGCAGGGAATCAGAGGCAGGAAATCAGAGGCGGCGAATCTGAGGCGTGGAATCAGAGGAGGGGAAAGAGATGTGGGGAAACGTAGGCCAGGAAAGTTGCTCGGAAAGGGAGGCGGTGAATCAGAGGCGGGGAATCAGAGGCGGGGAATCAGAGGCGGGGAATCAGAGGCGTGGAATCAGAGGTGGGGAAAGAGATGTGGGGAAACAGGCGGGTAAACAGAAGCAGGTAAACATAGCTGCATTAATAGATGCAGCGAAAGAGATGGGCGAAACATAGTGGTTGGAACTTGTGTGTTGAAAATTAGGTACACAGAACAGATCAAACAGAGTTGTTGAAAATGAGGGAGGGAAAGAGAGGCACGGAAAGAGTGGAGGGGAAAGAGTGCAGGCAAAATAGAGGCATAGAGACAGAGGTGGGGAATCAGATGCGGGGAATCAGAGGCGGGGAATCAGAGGCAGGGAATCAGATGAAGGGAATCTAATGCAGGGAAACTGAGGCAGGGAATCTGAGGCAGGGAATCGGAGGCAGGGAATCTGAGGCAGGGAATCAGTAAAAAGTTATCAGAGGCAGGGTATCAGAGGCGGAGAATCAGAGGTGGGGAATCAGAAGTGGGGAATCAGAGGTGGGGAATCAGAGGCGTGGAATCAGAGGCGGGGAATCAGAGGTGGGGAATCAGAAGTGGGGAATCAGAGGTGGGGAATCAGAGGCGGGGAATCAGAGGCGTGGAATCAGAGGCGGGCAATCAGAAGTGGGGAATCAGAGGCGGGGAATCAGAGGCAGGGAATCAGAGGCGGTGAATCAGATGCGGGGAATCAGAGGCGGGGAATCAGAGGCGGGGAATCAGAAGTGGGGTATCAGAGGTGGGGAATCAGAGGCGGGGAATCAGAGGGGGGGAATCAGAGGCGGGCAATCAGATGCAGGGAATCAGAGGCAGGGAATCAGAGGCAGGGAACCAGACGCAGGGAATCAAATGAAGGGAATCTGATGCGGGGAATCTGAGGCAGGGAATCTGAGGCAGGGAATCTGTGGTGGGGAATCAGAGGCGGGAAAACAGGCGGTTAAACAGAGGCGGGTAAACATAGGCGGGGAATCAGAGGCGTGGAATCAGAGGCGGGAAATCAGAGGCGGGGAAAAATATGTGGGGAAAAGTAGGCCAGGAAAGTTGAGCGGAAAGGGAGGCATTGAATCAGAGGTGGGGAATCAGAGGCGGGGAATCAGAGGCGGGGAATCAGAGGCGGGGAATCAGAGGCAGGGAATCAGAAGCGGGGAATCAGAGGTGGGGAATCAGAGGCGGGGAATCAGAGGCGGAGAATCAGAGGCGGGCAATCAGATGCAGGGAATCAGAGGCAGGGAATCAGAGGCAGGGAATCAGAGGCAGGGAATCTGAGGCAGGGAATCTGAGGTGGGGAATCAGAGGCGGGGAAACAGGTGGGTAAACAGAGGCGGGTAAACATAGGCGGGGAATCAGAGGCGCGGAATCAGAGGCGGGGAATCAGAGGCAGGGAATCAGAGTCGGGGAATCAGAGGCGGGGAATCAGATGAGGGGAATCAGAGGTGGGGAATCAGAGGCGGGGTATCAGAGGAGGGGAATCAGAGGCGGGGAATCAGAGGCGGGGAATCAGAGGCGGGGAATCAGAGGCGTGCAATCAGAGGCGGGGAATCAGAGGCGGGGAATCAGAAGTGGGGAATCAGAGCTGGGGAATCAGAGGCGGGGAATCAGAATCAGCGAATCAGAGGCGGGGCAATCAGAGGTGGGGAATCAGAGGTGGGGAATCAGAGGCGGGGAATCAGAGGCGGTGAATCACAGGCGGGGAATCAGACGCGGGGAATCAGAGGCGGGGATCAGAAGTGGGGAATCAGAGGTGGGGAATCAGAGGCGGGGAATCAGAGGCAGGTAATCAGAGGCGGGCAATCAGATGCAGGGAATCAGAGGCAGGGAATCAGAGGCAGGGAATCTGAGGCAGGGAATCTGAGGCAGGGAATCTGAGGTGGGCAATCAGAGGCGGGAAAACAGGCGGGTAAACAGAGGCGGGTAAACATAGACGGGGAATCAGAGGCGGGGAATCAGAGGCGGGGAATCAGAGGCGGGGAATCAGAGTCGGGGAATCAGAGGCGGGGAATCTGAGGCGGGGAATCAGATGCAGGGAATCAGAGGCGGGGAATCAGAGGCGGGGTATCAGAGGCGGGGAATCAGAGGTGCGGAATCAGAGGCAGGTAATCAGAGGCGGGCAATCAGATGCAGGGAATCAGAGGCAGGGAATCAGAGGCAGGGAATCTGAGACAGGGAATCTGAGGCAGGGAATCTGAGGTGGGCAATCAGAGGCGGGAAAACAGGCGGGTAAACAGAGGCGGGTAAACATAGGCGGGGAATCAGAGGCGGGGAATCAGAGGCGGGGAATCAGAGGTGGGGAATCAGAGTCGGGGAATCAGAGGCGGGGAATCTGAGGCGGGGAATCAGATGCAGAGAATCAGAGGCGGGGAATCAGAGGCGGGGTATCAGAGGCGGGGAGTCAGAGGCGCGGAATCAGAGGCGGGGAATCAGAGGCGTGGAATCAGAGACGGGGAATCAGAGGCGGGGAATCAGAAGTGGGGAATCAGAGGTGAGAAATCAGATGCAGGGAATCAGGGGCAGGGAATCAGAGGCAGAGAATCAGAGGCAGGGAATCTGAGGCAGGGACTCAGAGGCAGGGAATCAGAGGCAGGGAATCAGAGGCAGGGAACCTGAGGTGGCGAATATGATGTGGTGAATCAGAGGCGGGGAAACAGGCGGGTAAACAGAGGCGGGGAATCGGAGGCAGGGAATCAGCCGCGGGGAATCAGAGGCAGGGAATCAGATGAAGGGAATCTGATGCAGGGAATCTGAGGCAGGGTATCTGAGGCAGGGAATCTGTGGCAGGGAATCTGATGCGGATTATCAGAAGGGGGAAATGAGATGTGGGAAACGAGATGCAGAGAAAGAGGCACGGAAATAGAGGCAGGGAAAGAGAGGCAGGGTATGAGAGGCGGGTAATCAGAGGCGTGGAATCAGAGGCGGGGAATCAGAGACAAGGAAAGAGAGGCGTGGAATCAGAGGTGAGGAATCAGAGCCGGTGAATCTGAGCCGGGAAATCAGAAGCAGAGCAACAGAGGTGGTGAAACATGGGTGCGGAATCGGACACGGGGAATCAGAGGTGGGGACTCAGAGGCCGGGAATCAGAGGCAGGGAATCAGAGGCAGGTTATCAGAGGCAGGGAATCAGAGGTGGGGAATCAGAGGCGGGCAATCAGATGCAGGAAATCAAAGGCAGGGAATCAGAGGCAGGGAATCTGAGGCAGGGAATCTGTGGCAGGGATTCCGATGCGGGTTATCAGAAGGGGGAAATGAGATGTGGGAAACGAGATGCAGAGAAAGAGGCACGGAAATAGAGGCAGGGAAAGAGAGGCAGGGTATCTAGGCGGGTAATCAGAGGCGTGGAATGAGAGGCGGGGAATCAGAGACACAGAAAGAGAGGCGTGGAATCAGAGGTGCGGAATCAGAGCGGGTGAATCTGAGCCGGGAAATCAGAGGCGGTGAAACATGGGTGCGGAATCGGATGCGGGGAATCAGAAGTGGGGACTCAGAGGCAGGGAATCAGAGGCAGGGATTCAGAGGCAGGTTATCAGAGGCAGGGAGTCAGAGGCGCGGAATCAGAGGCGGGGAATCAGAGGCGTGGAATCAGAGACGGGGAATCAGAGGCGGGGAATCAGAAGTGGGGAATCAGAGGTGGGAAATCAGAGGCGGGGAATCAGAGGCGGGAAATCAGAGGCAGGGTATCAGAGGCGGGCAATCAGATGCAGGGAATCAGAGGCAGGGAATCAGAGGCAGGGAATCAGATGCAGGGAACCTGAGGTGGCGAATATGATGTGGTGAATCAGAGGCGGGGAAACAGGCGGGTAAACAGAGGCGGGGAATCGGAGGCAGGGAATCAGCCGCGGGGAATCAGAGGCAGGGAATCAGATGAAGGGAATCTGATGCAGGGAATCTGAGGCAGGGTATCTGAGGCAGGGAATCTGTGGCAGGGAATCTGATGCGGATTATCAGAAGGGGGAAATGAGATGTGGGAAACGAGATGCAGAGAAAGAGGCACGGAAATAGAGGCAGGGAAAGAGAGGCAGGGTATCAGAGGCGGGTAATCAGAGGCGTGGAATCAGAGGCGGGGAATCAGAGACAAGGAAAGAGAGGCGTGGAATCAGAGGTGAGGAATCAGAGCCGGTGAATCTGAGCCGGGAAATCAGAAGCAGAGCAACAGAGGTGGTGAAACATGGGTGCGGAATCGGACACGGGGAATCAGAGGTGGGGACTCAGAGGCCGGGAATCAGAGGCAGGGAATCAGAGGCAGGTTATCAGAGGCAGGGAATCAGAGGTGGGGAATCAGAGGCGGGCAATCAGATGCAGGAAATCAGAGGCAGGGAATCAGAGGCAGGGAATCTGAGGCAGGGAATCTGTGGCAGGGATTCCGATGCGGGTTATCAGAAGGGGGAAATGAGATGTGGGAAACGAGATGCAGAGAAAGAGGCACGGAAATAGAGGCAGGGAAAGAGAGGCAGGGTATCTAGGCGGGTAATCAGAGGCGTGGAATGAGAGGCGGGGAATCAGAGACACAGAAAGAGAGGCGTGGAATCAGAGGTGCGGAATCAGAGCGGGTGAATCTGAGCCGGGAAATCAGAGGCGGTGAAACATGATTGCGGAATCGGATGCGGGGAATCAGAAGTGGGGACTCAGAGGCAGGGAATCAGAGGCAGGGAATCAGAGGCAGGTTATCAGAGGCAGGGAATCAGAGGCGGGGAATCATAGGCGAGGAATCAGAGGCGGGGAATCAGAGGCGGGGAATCAGAGGCGGGGAATCAGAGGCGGAGAATCAGAGGCGGGCAATCAGATGCAGGGAATCAGGGGCAGGGAATCAGAGGCAGAGAATCAGAGGCAGGGAATCTGAGGCAGGGACTCAGAGGTGGGGAATCAGAGGCGGGGAATCAGAGGCAGGGAATCAGATGAAGGGAATCTGATGCAGGGAATCTGAGGCAGGGAATCTGAGGCAGGGAATCTGTTGCAGGGAATCTGATGCGGGTTATCAAAAGGGGGAAATGAGATGTGGGAAACGAGATGCAGAGAAAGAGGCACGGAAATAGAGGAAGGGAAAGAGAGGCATGGAATCAGACGCGGGAAATCAGAGGCGGGGAATCAGAGGCGGGGAATCAGAGGCGGGGAATCAGAGGGGGGAATCAGAGGTGTGGAATCAGAGGCGGGGAATCAGAGGCGGGGAATCAGAGGCAGGAAATCAGAGGCAGGGAATCAGATGAAGGGAATCTGATGCAGGGAATCTGAGGCAGGGAATCTGAGGCAGGGAAACAGGCGGGTAAACAGAGGCGGGTAAACATAGGCGGGGAATAAGAGGCGGGGAATCAGAGGCGGGTAATCAGAGGCGGGTAAACATAGGCGGGGAATAAGAGGCGGGGAATCAGAGGCGGGGAATCAGAGGTGGGGAATCAGAGGTGGGGAATCAGAGGCGGGGAATCAGAGGCGGGGAATCAGAGCCGGGGTATCAGAGGAGGGGAATCAGAGGCGGGGAATCAGAGGCGGGGAATCAGAGGCGGGGAATCAGAGGCGGGGAATCAGAGGCGTGGAATCAGAGGCGTGAAATCAGAGGCGGGGAAAGATATGTGGGGAAAAGTAGGCCAGGAAAGTTGAGCGGAAAGGGAGGCAGAGAATCAGAGGTGGGGAATCAGAGGCGGGGAATCAGAGGCGGGGAATCAGAGGCGGGGAATCAGAAGCGGGGAATCAGAGGTGGGGAATCAGAGGTGGGGAATCAGAGGCGGAGAATCAGAGGCGGGCAATCAGATGCAGGGAATCAGAGGCAGGTTATCAGAGGCAGGGAATCAGAGGCGGGGAATCAGAGGCGAGGAATCAGAGGCGGGGAATCAGAGGCGGGGAATCAGAGGCGGGGAATCAGAGGCGGAGAATCAGAGGCGGGCAATCAGATGCAGGGAATCAGGGGCAGGGAATCAGAGGCAGAGAATCAGAGGCAGGGAATCTGAGGCAGGGACTCAGAGGTGGGGAATCAAAGGCGGGGAATCAGAGGCAGGGAATCAGATGAAGGGAATCTGATGCAGGGAATCTGAGGCAGGGAATCTGAGGCAGGGAATCTGTTGCAGGGAATCTGATGCGGGTTATCAGAAGGGGGAAATGAGATGTGGGAAACGAGATGCAGAGAAAGAGGCACGGAAATAGAGGAAGGGAAAGAGAGGCATGGAATCAGACGCGGGAAATCAGAGGCGGGGAATCAGAGGCGGGGAATCAGAGGTGGGGAATCAGGCGGGGAATCAGAGGCGGGGAATCAGAGGCAGGGAATCAGAGGCAGGGAATCAGATGAAGGGAATCTGATGCAGGGAATCTGAGGCAGGGAATCTGAGGCAGGGAAACAGGCGGGTAAACAGAGGCGGGTAAACATAGGCGGGGAATAAGAGGCGGGGAATCAGAGGCGGGTAAACAGAGGCGGGTAAACATAGGCGGGGAATAAGAGGCGGGGAATCAGAGGCGGGGAATCAGAGGTGGGGAATCAGAGGCGGGGAATCAGAGGCGGGGAATCAGATGCGGGGAATCAGAGGCGGGGAATCTGAGGCGGGGAATCAGAGCCGGGGTATCAGAGGAGGGGAATCAGAGGCGGGGAATCAGAGGCGGGGAATCAGAGGCGGGGAATCAAAGGCGGGGAATCAGAGGCGTGGAATCAGAGGCGTGAAATCAGAGGCGGGGAAAGATATGTGGGGAAAAGTAGGCCAGGAAAGTTGAGCGGAAAGAGAGGCAGAGAATCAGAGGTGGGGAATCAGAGGCGGGGAATCAGAGGCGGGGAATCAGAGGCGGGGAATCAGAAGCGGGGAATCAGAGGTGGGGAATCAGAGGTGGGGAATAGAGGCGGAGAATCAGAGGCGGGCAATCAGATGCAGGGAATCAGAGGCAGGGAATCAGAGGCAGGGAATCAGAGGCAGGGAATCTGAGGCAGGGAATCTGAGGTGGGGAATCAGAGGCGGGGAAACAGGTGGGTAAACAGAGGCGGGTAAACATAGGCGGGGAATCAGAGGCGCGGAATCAGAGGCGGGGAATCAGAGGCGGGGAATCAGAGGCGGGGAATCAGAGGCGGGGAATCAGATGCGGGGAATCAGAGGTGGGGAATCAGAGGCGGGGTAACAGAGGAGGTGAATCAGAGGCGGGGAATCAGAGGCGGGGAATCAGAGGCGGGGAAACAGAGGTGTGCAATCAGAGGCGGGGAATCAGAGGCGGGGAATCAGAAGTGGGGAATCAGAGGTGGGGAATCAGAGGCGGGGAATCAGAATCAGGGTATCAGAGGCGGGCAATCAGAGGTGGGGAATCAGAGTAGGGGAATCAGAGGTGGGGAATCAGACGCGGGAATCAGAGGCGGGGAATCAGAAGTGGGGAATCAGAGGTGGGGAATCTGAGGCGGGGAATCAGAGGCAGGTAATCAGAGGTGGGCAATAAGATGCAGGGAATCAGAGGCAGGGAATCAGAGGCAGGGAATCTGAGGCAGGGAATCTGAGGCAGGGAATCTGAGGTGGGCAATCAGAGGCGGGAAAACAGGCGGGTAAACAGAGGCAGGTAAACATAGGCGGGAAATCAGAGGCGGGGTATCAGAGGCGGGGAATCAGAGGCGGGGAATCAGAGTCGGGGAATCAGAGGCGGGGAATCTGAGGCAGGGAATCAGATGCAGGGAAACAGAGGCGGGGAATCAGAGGCGGGGTATCAGAGGCGGGGAATCAGAGGCGCGGATTCAAATGCGGGGAATCAGAGGCGTGGAATCAGAAACGGGGAATCAGAGGAGGGGAATCAGAAGTGGGGAATCAGAGGTGGGGGATCAGAGGCGGGGAATCAGAGGCGGGGAATCAGAGGCGGGGAATCAGAGGCAGGGAATCAGAGGCGGGCAATCAGATGCAGGGAATCTGAGGCAGGGAATCAGAGGCAGGGAATCAGAGGCAGGGAACCTGAGGCGGCGAATATGAGGTCTTGAATCAGAGGCGGGGAAACAGGCGGGTAAACAGAGGCGGGGAATCAGAGGCAGGGAATCAGCCGTGGGGAATCAGAGGCAGGGAATCAGATGAAGGGAATCTGATGCAGGGAATCTGAGGCAGGGTATCTGAGGCAGGGAATCTGTGGCAGGGAATCTGATGCGGGTTATCAGAAGTGGGAAATGAGATGTGGGAAACGAGATGCAGAAAAAGAGGCACGGAAATAGAGGCAGGGAAAGAGAGGCAGGGTATCAGATGCGGGTAATCAGAGGCGTGGAATCGGAGGCGGGGAATCAGAGACACAGAATGAGAGGCGTGGAATCAGAGGTGCGGAATCAGAGCCGGTGAATCTGAGCCGGGAAAACAGAAGCAGAGCAACAGAGGCGGTGAAACATTGGTGCGGAATCGGACGCGGGGAATCAGAGGTGGGGACTCAGAGGCAGGGAATCAGAGGCAGGGAATCAGAGGCAGGTTATCAGAGGCAGGGAATCAGAGGCGGGGAATCAGAGGCGGGGAATCAGAGGCGGGGAATCAGATGCGGGGAATCAGAGGCGGGGAATAAGAGGCGGAGAATTAGAGGCGGGCAATCAGATGCAGGAAATCAGAGGCAGGGAATCAGAGGCAGGGAATCAGAGGCAGGGAATCTGAGGCAGGGAATCAGAGGTGGGGAATCAGAGGCGGGGAATCAGAGGCAGGGAATCAGATGAAGGGAATCTGATGCAGGGAATCTGAGGCAGGGAATCTGAGGCAGGGAATCTGTGGCAGGGAATCTTATGCGGGTTATCAGAAGGGGGAAATGAGATGTGGGAAATGAGATGCAGAGAAAGAGGCACGGAAATAGAGGCAGGAAAAGAGAGGCAGGGAATCAGAGGCGGGGAATCAGAGGTGGGGAATCAGAGGCGGGGAATCAGAGGCGGGGAATCAGAGAGGGGAATCAGAGGTGGGGAATCAGAGGCGGGGAATCAGAGGCAGGGAATCAGAGGCAGGAAATCAGAGGCGGCGAATCTGAGGCATGGAATCAGAGGAGGGGAAAGAGATGTGGGGAAACGTAGGCCAGGAAAGTTGCTCGGAAAGGGTGGCGGTGAATCAGAGGCGGGGAATCAGAGGCGGGGAATCAGAGGCGGGGAATCAGAGGCGTGGAATCTGAGGTGGGGAAAGAGATGTGGGGAAACAGGCGGGTAAACAGAAGCAGGTAAACATAGCTGCATCAATAGATGCAGCGAAAGAGATGGGCGAAACATAGTGGTTGGAACTTGTGTGTTGAAAATTAGGTACACAGAACAGATCAAACAGAGTTGTTGAAATTGAGGGAGGGAAAGAGAGGCACGGAAAGAGTGGAGGGGAAAGAGTGCAGGCAAAATAGAGGCATAGAGACAGAGGTGGGGAATCAGAGGCGGGGAATCAGAGGCAGGGAATCAGATGAAGGGAATCTAATGCAGGGAAACTGAGGCAGGGAATCTGAGGCAGGGAATCGGAGGCAGGGAATCTGAGGCAGGGAATCAGTAAAAAGTTATCAGAGGCAGGGTATCAGAGGCGGAGAATCAGAGGTGGGGAATCAGAAGTGGGGAATCAGAGGTGGGGAATCAGAGGCGTGGAATCAGAGGCGGGGAATCAGAGGTGGGGAATCAGAAGTGGGGAATCAGAGGTGGGGAATCAGAGGCGGGGAATCAGAGGCGTGGAATCAGAGGCGGGCAATCAGAAGTGGGGAATCAGAGGCGGGGAATCAGAGGCAGGGAATCAGAGGCGGTGAATCAGATGCGGGGAATCAGAGGCGGGGAATCAGAGGCGGGGAATCAGAAGTGGGGTATCAGAGGTGGGGAATTAGAGGCGGGGAATCAGAGGCGGGGAATCAGAGGCGGGCAATCAGATGCAGGGAATCAGAGGCAGGGAATCAGAGGCAGGGAACCAGACGCAGGGAATCAAATGAAGGGAATCTGATGCGGGGAATCTGAGGCAGGGAATCTGAGGCAGGGAATCTGTGGTGGGGAATCAGAGGCGGGAAAACAGGCGGTTAAACAGAGGCGGGTAAACATAGGCGGGGAATCAGAGGAGTGGAATCAGAGGCGGGAAATCAGAGGCGGGGAAAGATATGTGGGGAAAAGTAGGCCAGGAAAGTTGAGCGGAAAGGGAGGCATTGAATCAGAGGTGGGGAATCAGAGGCGGGGAATCAGAGGCGGGGAATCAGAGGCGGGGAATCAGAGGCAGGGAATCAGAAGCGGGGAATCAGAGGTGGGGAATCAGAGGCGGGGAATCAGAGGCGGAGAATCAGAGGCGGGCAATCAGATGCAGGGAATCAGAGGCAGGGAATCAGAGGCAGGGAATCAGAGGCAGGGAATCTGAGGCAGGGAATCTGAGGTGGGGAATCAGAGGCAGGGAAACAGGTGGGTAAACAGAGGCGGGTAAACATAGGCGGGGAATCAGAGGCGCGGAATCAGAGGCGGGGAATCAGAGGCAGGGAATCAGAGTCGGGGAATCAGAGGCGGGGAATCAGATGAGGGGAATCAGAGGTGGGGAATCAGAGGCGGGGTATCAGAGGAGGGGAATCAGAGGCGGGGAATCAGAGGCGGGGAATCAGAGGCGGGGAATCAGAGGCGTGCAATCAGAGGCGGGGAATCAGAGGCGGGGAATCAGAAGTGGGGAATCAGAGCTGGGGAATCAGAGGCGGGGAATCAGAATCAGCGAATCAGAGGTGGGGCAATCAGAGGTGGGGAATCAGAGGTGGGGAATCAGAGGCGGGGAATCAGAGGCGGTGAATCACAGGCGGGGAATCAGACGCGGGGAATCAGAGGCGGGGATCAGAAGTGGGGAATCAGAGGTGGGGAATCAGAGGCGGGGAATCAGAGGCAGGTAATCAGAGGCGGGCAATCAGATGCAGGGAATCAGAGGCAGGGAATCAGAGGCAGGGAATCTGAGGCAGGGAATCTGAGGCAGGGAATCTGAGGTGGGCAATCAGAGGCGGGAAAACAGGCGGGTAAACAGAGGCGGGTAAACATAGACGGGGAATCAGAGGCGGGGAATCAGAGGCGGGGAATCAGAGGCGGGGAATCAGAGTCGGGGAATCAGAGGCGGGGAATCTGAGGCGTGGAATCAGATGCAGGGAATCAGAGGCGGGGAATCAGAGGCGGGGTATCAGAGGCGGGGAATCAGAGGCGCGGAATCAGAGGCGGGGAATCAGAGGCGTGGAATCAGAGACGGGGAATCAGAGGCGGGGAATCAGAAGTGGGGAATCAGAGGTGGGAAATCAGAGGCTGGGAATCAGAGGCGGTGAATCAGAGGCGGGGAATCAGAGGCAGGGTATCAGAGGCGGGCAATCAGATGCAGGGAATCAGAGGCAGGGAATCAGAGGCAGGGAATCAGAGGCAGGGAACCTGAGATGGCGAATATGAGGTGGTGAATCAGAGGCGGGGAAACAGTCGGGTAAACAGAGGCGGGGAATCAGAGGCAGGGAATCAGCCGCGGGGAATAAGAGGCAGGGAATCAGATGAAGGGAATCTGATGCAGGGAATCTGAGGCCGGGTATCTGAGGCAGGAAATCTGTGGCAGGGAATCTGATGCGGGTTATCAGAAGGTGGAAATGAGATGTGGGAAACGAGATGCAGAGAAAGAGGCACGGAAATAGAGGCAGGGAAAGAGAGGCAGGGTATCAGAGGCGGGTAATCAGAGGCGTGGATTCAGAGGCGGGGAATCAGAGCCGGTGAATCTGAGCCAGGAAATCAGAAGCAGAGCAACAGAGGTGGTGAATCATGGGTGCGGAATCGGACGCGGGGAATCACAGGTGGGGAATCAGAGGCAGGGAATCAGAGGCAGGGTATCAGAGGCGGGTAATCAGAGGCGTGGAATCGGAGGCGGGGAATCAGAGACACAGAATGAGAGGCGTGGAATCAGAGGTGCGGAATCAGAGCCGGTGAATCTGAGCCGGGAAAACAGAAGCAGAGCAACAGAGGCGGTGAAACATTGGTGCGGAATCGGACGCGGGGAATCAGAGGTGGGGACTCAGAGGAAGGGAATCAGAGGCAGGGAATCAGAGGCAGGTTATCAGAGGCAGGTAATCAGAGGCGGGGAATCAGAGGCGGGGAATCAGAGGCGGGGAATCAGAGGCGGGGAATCAGAGGCGGGGAATCAGAGGCGGAGAATTAGAGGCGGGCAATCAGATGCAGGAAATCAGAGGCAGGGAATCAGAGGCAGGGAATCAGAGGCAGGGAATCTGAGGCAGGGAATCAGAGGTGGGGAATCAGAGGCGGGGAATCAGAGGCAGGGAATCAGATGAAGGGAATCTGATGCAGGGAATCTGAGGCAGGGAATCTGAGGCAGGGAATCTGTGGCAGGGAATCTTATGCGGGTTATCAGAAGGTGGAAATGAGATGTGGGAAATGAGATGCAGAGAAAGAGGCACGGAAATAGAGGCAGGAAAAGAGAGGCAGGGAATCAGAGGCGGGGAATCAGAGGTGGGGAATCAGAGGCGGGGAATCAGAGGCGGGGAATCAGAGAGGGGAATCAGAGGTGGGGAATCAGAGGCGGGGAATCAGAGGCAGGGAATCAGAGGAGGGGAAAGAGATGTGGGGAAACGCAGGCCAGGAAAGTTGCTCGGAAAGGGAGGCGGTGAATCAGAGGCGGGGAATCAGAGGAAGGGAAAGAGATGTGGGGAAACGTAGGCCAGGAAAGTTGCTCGGAAAGGGAGGCGGTGAATCAGAGGCGGGGAATCAGAGGCGGGGAATCAGAGGCGGGGAATCAGAGGCGTGGAATCAGAGGTGGGGAAAGAGATGTTGGGAAACAGGCGGGTAAACAGAAGCGGGTAAACATAGCTGCATCAATAGATGCAGCGAAAGAGATGGGCGAAACATAGTGGTTGGAACTTGTGTGTTGAAAATTAGGTACACAGAACAGATCAAACAGAGTTGTTGAAATTGAGGGAGGGAAAGAGAGGCACGGAAAGAGTGGAGGGGAAAGAGTGCAGGCAAAATAGAGGCATAGAGACAGAGGTGGGGAATCAGATGCGGGGAATCAGAGGCGGGGAATCAGAGGCAGGGAATCAGATGAAGGGAATCTAATGCAGGGAAACTGAGGCAGGGAATCTGAGGCAGGGAATCGGAGGCAGGGAATCTGAGGCAGGGAATCAGTAAAAAGTTATCAGAGGCAGGGTATCAGAGGCGGAGAATCAGAGGTGGGGAATCAGAAGTGGGGAATCAGAGGTGGGGAATCAGAGGCGTGGAATCAGAGGCGGGGAATCAGAGGTGGGGAATCAGAAGTGGGGAATCAGAGGTGGGGAATCAGAGGCGGGGAATCAGAGGCGTGGAATCAGAGGCGGGCAATCAGAAGTGGGGAATCAGAGGCGGGGAATCAGAGGCAGGGAATCAGAGGCGGTGAATCAGAGGCGGGGAATCAGAGGCGGGGAATCAGAGGCGGGGAATCAGAAGTGGGGTATCAGAGGTGGGGAATCAGAGGCGGGGAATCAGAGGCGGGGAATCAGAGGCGGGCAATCAGATGCAGGGAATCAGAGGCAGGGAATCAGAGGCAGGGAACCAGACGCAGGGAATCAAATGAAGGGAATCTGATGCGGGGAATCTGAGGCAGGGAATCTGAGGCAGGGAATCTGTGGTGGGGAATCAGAGGCGGGAAAACAGGCGGTTAAACAGAGGCGGGTAAACATAGGCGGGGAATCAGAGGCGTGGAATCAGAGGCGGGAAATCAGAGGCGGGGAAAGATATGTGGGGAAAAGTAGGCCAGGAAAGTTGAGCGGAAAGGGAGGCATTGAATCAGAGGTGGGGAATCAGAGGCGGGGAATCAGAGGCGGGGAATCAGAGGCGGGGAATCAGAGGCAGGGAATCAGAGGCGGGGAATCAGAGGCGGAGAATCAGAGGCGGGCAATCAGATGCAGGGAATCAGAGGCAGGGAATCAGAGGCAGGGAATCATAGGCAGGGAATCTGAGGCAGGGAATCTGAGGTGGGGAATCAGAGGCGGGGAAACAGGTGGGTAAACAGAGGCGGGTAAACATAGGCGGGGAATCAGAGGCGCGGAATCAGAGGCGGGGAATCAGAGGCAGGGAATCAGAGTCGGGGAATCAGAGGCGGGGAATCAGATGAGGGGAATCAGAGGTGGGGAATCAGAGGCGGGGTATCAGAGGAGGGGAATCAGAGGCGGGGAATCAGAGGCGGGGAATCAGAGGCGGGGAATCAGAGGCGTGCAATCAGAGGCGGGGAATCAGAGGCGGGGAATCAGAAGTGGGGAATCAGAGCTGGGGAATCAGAGGCGGGGAATCAGAATCAGCGAATCAGAGGCGGGGCAATCAGAGGTGGGGAATCAGAGGTGGGGAATCAGAGGCGGGGAATCAGAGGCGGTGAATCACAGGCGGGGAATCAGATGCGGGGAATCAGAGGCGGGGATCAGAAGTGGGGAATCAGAGGTGGGGAATCAGAGGCGGGGAATCAGAGGCAGGTAATCAGAGGCGGGCAATCAGATGCAGGGAATCAGAGGCAGGGAATCAGAGGCAGGGAATCTGAGGCAGGGAATCTGAGGCAGGGAATCTGAGGTGGGCAATCAGAGGCGGGAAAACAGGCGGGTAAACAGAAGCGGGTAAACATAGACGGGGAATCAGAGGCGGGGAATCAGAGGCGGGGAATCAGAGGCGGGGAATCAGAGGCGGGGAATCTGAGGCGGGGAATCAGATGCAGGGAATCAGAGGCGGGGAATCAGAGGCGGGGTATCAGAGGCGGGGAATCAGAGGCGCGGAATCAGAGGCGGGGAATCAGAGGCGTGGAATCAGAGACGGGGAATCAGAGGCGGGGAATCAGAAGTGGGGAATCAGAGGAGGGAAATCAGAGGCTGGGAATCAGAGGCGGTGAATCAGAGGCGGGGAATCAGAGGCAGGGTATCATAGGCGGGCAATCAGATGCAGGGAATCAGAGGCAGGGAATCAGAGGCAGGGAATCAGAGGCAGGGAACCTGAGATGGCGAATATGAGGTGGTGAATCAGAGGCGGGGAAACAGTCGGGTAAACAGAGGCGGGGAATCAGAGGCAGGGAATCAGCCGCGGGGAATCAGAGGCAGGGAATCAGATGAAGGGAATCTGATGCAGGGAATCTGAGGCAGGGTATCTGAGGCAGGAAATCTGTGGCAGGGAATCTGATGCGGGTTATCAGAAGGTGGAAATGAGATGTGGGAAACGAGATGCAGAGAAAGAGGCACGGAAATAGAGGCAGGGAAAGAGAGGCAGTGTATCAGAGGCGGGTAATCAGAGGCGTGGAATCAGAGGCGGGGAATCAGAGACAAGGAAAGAGAGGCGTGGAATCAGAGGTGCGGAATCAGAACCGGTGAATCTGAGCCGGGAAATCAGAAGCAGAGCAACAGAGGTGGTGAAACATGGGTGCGGAATCGGACACGGGGAATCAGAGGTGGGGACTCAGAGGCCGGGAATCAGAGGCAGGGAATCAGAGGCAGGTTATCAGAGGCAGGGAATCAGAGGTGGGGAATCAGAGGCGGGGAATCAGAGGCGGGGAATCAGAGGCGGGGAATCAGAGGCGGGGAATCAGAGGCGGAGAATCAGAGGCGGGCAATCAGATGCAGGAAATCAGAGGCAGGGAATCAGAGGCAGGGAATCTGAGGCAGGGAATCTGTGGCAGGGATTCCGATGCGGGTTATCAGAAGGGGGAAATGAGATGTGGGAAACGAGATGCAGAGAAAGAGGCACGGAAATAGAGGCAGGGAAAGAGAGGCAGGGTATCTAGGCGGGTAATCAGAGGCGTGGAATCAGAGGCGGGGAATCAGAGACACAGAAAGAGAGGCGTGGAATCAGAGGTGCGGAATCAGAGCGGGTGAATCTGAGCCGGGAAATCAGAGGCGGTGAAACATGGGTGCGGAATCGGATGCTGGGAATCAGAAGTGGGGACTCAGAGGCAGGGAATCAGAGGCAGGGAATCAGAGGCAGGTTATCAGAGGCAGGGAATCAGAGGCGGGGAATCAGAGGCGAGGAATCAGAGGCGGGGAATCAGAGGCGGGGAATCAGAGGCGGGGAATCAGAGGCGGAGAATCAGAGGCGGGCAATCAGATGCAGGGAATCAGGGGCAGGGAATCAGAGGCAGAGAATCAGAAGCAGGGAATCTGATGCAGGGACTCAGAGGTGGGGAAACAGAGGCGAGGAATCAGAGGCAGGGAATCAGATGAAGGGAATCTGATGCAGGGAATCTGAGGCAGGGAATCTGTTGCAGGGAATCTGATGCGGGTTATCAGAAGGGGGAAATGAGATGTGGGAAACGAGATGCAGAGAAAGAGGCACGGAAATAGAGGAAGGGAAAGAGAGGCATGGAATCAGACGCGGGAAATCAGAGGCGGGGAATCAGAGGCGGGGAATCAGAGGCGGGGAATCAGAGGGGGGAATCAGAGGTGGGGAATCAGAGGTGGGGAATCAGAGGCGGGGAATCAGAGGCGGGCAATCAGATGCAGGGAATCTGAGGCAGGGAATCAGAGGCAGGGAATCAGAGGCAGGGAACCTAGGGCGGCGAATATGAGGTCTTGAATCAGAGGCGGGGAAACAGGCGGGTAAACAGAGGCGGGGAATCAGAGGCAGGGAATCAGCCGTGGGGAATCAGAGGCAGGGAATCAGATGAAGGGAATCTGATGCAGGGAATCTGAGGCAGGGTATCTGAGGCAGGGAATCTATGGCAGGGAATCTGATGCGGGTTATCAGAAGTGGGAAATGAGATGTGGGAAACGAGATGCAGAGAAAGAGGCACGGAAATAGAGGCAGGGAAAGAGAGGCAGGGTATCAGATGCGGGTAATCAGAGGCGTGGAATCGGAGGCGGGGAATCAGAGACACAGAAAGAGAGGCGTGGAATCAGAGGTGCGGAATCAGAGCCGGTGAATCTGAGCCGGGAAAACAGAAGCAGAGCAACAGAGGCGGTGAAACATTGGTGCGGAATCGGACGCGGGGAATCAGAGGTGGGGACTCAGAGGCAGGGAATCAGAGGCAGGGAATCAGAGGCAGGTTATCAGAGGCAGGGAATCAGAGGCGGGGAATCAGAGGCGGGGAATCAGAGGCGGGGAATCAGAGGCGGGGAATCAGAGGCGGGGAATCAGAGGCGGAGAATTAGAGGCAGGCAATCAGATGCAGGAAATCAGAGGCAGGGAATCAGAGGCAGGGAATCAGAGGCAGGGAATCTGAGGCAGGGAATCAGAGGTGGGGAATCAGAGGCGGGGAATCAGAGGCAGGGAATCAGATGAAGGGAATCTGATGCAGGGAATCTGAGGCAGGGAATCTGAGGCAGGGAATCTGTGGCAGGGAATCTTATGCGGGTTATCAGAAGGGGGAAATGAGATGTGGGAAACGAGATGCAGAGAAAGAGGCACGGAAATAGAGGCAGGAAAAGAGAGGCAGGGAATCAGAGGCGGGGAATCAGAGGTGGGGAATCAGAGGCGGGGAATCAGAGGCGGGGAATCAGAGAGGGGAATCAGAGGTGGGGAATCAGAGGCGGGGAATCAGAGGCAGGGAATCAGAGGCAGGATATCAGAGGCGGCGAATCTGAGGCGTGGAATCAGAGGTGGGGAAAGAGATGTGGGGAAACGTAGGCCAGGAAAGTTGCTCGGAAATGGAGGCGGTGAATCAGAGGCGGGGAATCAGAGGCGGGGAATCAGAGGCGGGGAATCAGAGGCGTGGAATCAGAGTTGGGGAAAGAGACGTGGGGAAACAGGCGGGTAAACAGAAGCGGGTAAACATAGCTGCATCAATAGATGCAGCGAAAGAGATGGGCGAAACATAGTGGTTGGAACTTGTGTGTTGAAAATTAGGTACACAGAACAGATCAAACAGAGTTGTTGAAATTGAGGGAGGGAAAGAGAGGCACGGAAAGAGTGGAGGGGAAAGAGTGCAGGCAAAATAGAGGCATAGAGACAGAGGTGGGGAATCAGATGCGGGGAATCAGAGGCGGGGAATCAGAGGCAGGGAATCAGATGAAGGGAATCTGATGCAGGGAATCTGAGGCAGGGAATCTGTTGCAGGGAATCTGATGCGGGTTATCAGAAGGGGGAAATGAGATGTGGGAAACGAGATGCAGAGAAAGAGGCACGGAAATAGAGGAAGGGAAAGAGAGGCATGGAATCAGACGCGGGAAATCAGAGGCGGGGAATCAGAGGCGGGGAATCAGAGGCGGGGAATCAGAGGGGGGAATCTGAGGTGGGGAATCAGAGGCAGGGAATCAGAGGCAGGGAACCTAGGGCGGCGAATATGAGGTCTTGAATCAGAGGCGGGGAAACAGGCGGGTAAACAGAGGCGGGGAATCAGAGGCAGGGAATCAGCCGTGGGGAATCAGAGGCAGGGAATCAGATGAAGGGAATCTGATGCAGGGAATCTGAGGCAGGGTATCTGAGGCAGGGAATCTATGGCAGGGAATCTGATGCGGGTTATCAGAAGTGGGAAATGAGATGTGGGAAACGAGATGCAGAGAAAGAGGCACGGAAATAGAGGCAGGGAAAGAGAGGCAGGGTATCAGATGCGGGTAATCAGAGGCGTGGAATCGGAGGCGGGGAATCAGAGACACAGAAAGAGAGGCGTGGAATCAGAGGTGCGGAATCAGAGCCGGTGAATCTGAGCCGGGAAAACAGAAGCAGAGCAACAGAGGCGGTGAAACATTGGTGCGGAATCGGACGCGGGGAATCAGAGGTGGGGACTCAGAGGCAGGGAATCAGAGGCAGGGAATCAGAGGCAGGTTATCAGAGGCAGGGAATCAGAGGCGGGGAATCAGAGGCGGGGAATCAGAGGCGGGGAATCAGAGGCGGGGAATCAGAGGCGGGGAATCAGAGGCGGAGAATTAGAGGCAGGCAATCAGATGCAGGAAATCAGAGGCAGGGAATCAGAGGCAGGGAATCAGAGGCAGGGAATCTGAGGCAGGGAATCAGAGGTGGGGAATCAGAGGCGGGGAATCAGAGGCAGGGAATCAGATGAAGGGAATCTGATGCAGGGAATCTGAGGCAGGGAATCTGAGGCAGGGAATCTGTGGCAGGGAATCTTATGCGGGTTATCAGAAGGGGGAAATGAGATGTGGGAAACGAGATGCAGAGAAAGAGGCACGGAAATAGAGGCAGGAAAAGAGAGGCAGGGAATCAGAGGCGGGGAATCAGAGGTGGGGAATCAGAGGCGGGGAATCAGAGGCGGGGAATCAGAGAGGGGAATCAGAGGTGGGGAATCAGAGGCGGGGAATCAGAGGCAGGGAATCAGAGGCAGGATATCAGAGGCGGCGAATCTGAGGCGTGGAATCAGAGGTGGGGAAAGAGATGTGGGGAAACGTAGGCCAGGAAAGTTGCTCGGAAATGGAGGCGGTGAATCAGAGGCGGGGAATCAGAGGCGGGGAATCAGAGGCGTGGAATCAGAGTTGGGGAAAGAGACGTGGGGAAACAGGCGGGTAAACAGAAGCGGGTAAACATAGCTGCATCAATAGATGCAGCGAAAGAGATGGGCGAAACATAGTGGTTGGAACTTGTGTGTTGAAAATTAGGTACACAGAACAGATCAAACAGAGTTGTTGAAATTGAGGGAGGGAAAGAGAGGCACGGAAAGAGTGGAGGGGAAAGAGTGCAGGCAAAATAGAGGCATAGAGACAGAGGTGGGGAATCAGATGCGGGGAATCAGAGGCGGGGAATCAGAGGCAGGGAATCAGATGAGGGGAATCTAATGCAGGGAAACTGAGGCAGGGAATCTGAGGCAGGGAATCGGAGGCAGGGAATCTGAGGCAGGGAATCAGTAAAAAGTAATCAGAGGTAGGGTATCAGAGGCGGAGAATCAGAGGTGGGGAATCAGAAGTGGGGAATAAGAGGTGGGGAATCTGAGGCGTGGAATCAGAGGCGGGGAATCAGAGGTGGGGAATCAGAAGTGGGGAATCAGAGGTGGGGAATCAGAGGCGGGGAATCAGAGGCGTGGAATCAGAGGCGGGCAATCAGAAGTGGGGAATCAGAGGCGGAGAATCAGAGGCAGGGAATCAGAGGCGGTGAATCAGATGCGGGGAATCAGAGGCGGGGAATCAGAGGCGGGGAATCAGAAGTGGGGTATCAGAGGTGGGGAATCAGAGGCGGGGAATCAGAGGCGGGGAATCAGAGGCGGGCAATCAGATGCAGGGAATCAGAGGCAGGGAATCAGAAGCAGGGAACCAGATGCAGGGAATCAAATGAAGGGAATCTGATGCGGGGAATCTGAGGCAGGGAATCTGAGGCAGGGAATCTGTGGTGGGGAATCAGAGGCGGGAAAACAGGCTGTTAAACAGAGGCGGGTAAACATAGGCGGGGAATCAGAGGCGTGGAATCAGAGGCGGGAATTCAGAGGCGGGGAAAGATATGTGGGGAAAAGTAGGCCATGAAAGTTGAGCGGAAAGGGAGGCATTGAATCAGAGGTGGGGAATCAGAGGCGGGGAATCAGAGGCGGGGAATCAGAGGCAGGGAATCAGAGTCGGGGAATCAGAGGCGGGGAATCAGATGAGGGGAATCAGAGGTGGGGAATCAGAGGCGGGGTATCAGAGGAGGGGAATCAGAGGCGGGGAATCAGAGGCGGGGAATCAGAGGCGGGGAATCAGAGGCGTGCAATCAGAGGCGGGTAAACATAGGCGGGGAATCAGAGGCGCGGAATCAGAGGCGGGGAATCAGAGGCAGGGAATCAGAGTCGGGGAATCAGAGGCGGGGAATCAGATGAGGGGAATCAGAGGTGGGGAATCAGAGGCGGGGTATCAGAGGAGGGGAATCAGAGGCGGGGAATCAGAGGTGGGGAATCAGAGGCGGGGAATCAGAGGCGTGCAATCAGAGGCGGGGAATCTGAGGCGGGGAATCAGAAGTGGGGAATCAGAGCTGGGGAATCAGAGGCGGGGAATCAGAATCAGCGAATCAGAGGCGGGGCAATCAGAGGTGGGGAATCAGAGGTGGGGAATCAGAGGCGGGGAATCAGAGGCGGTGAATCACAGGCGGGGAATCAGACGAGGGGAATCAGAGGCGGGGAATCAGAAGTGGGGAATCAGAGGTGGGAAATCAGAGGCGGGGAATCAGAGGCAGGTAATCAGAGGCGGGCAATCAGATGCAGGGAATCAGAGGCAGGGAATCAGAGGCAGGGAATCTGAGGCAGGGAATCTGAGCCAGGGAATCTGAGGTGGGCAATCAGAGGCGGGAAAACAGGCGGGTAAACAGAGGCGGGTAAACATAGACGGGGAATCAGAGGCGGGGAATCAGAGGCGGGGAATCAGAGGCGGGGAATCAGAGTCGGGGAATCAGAGGCGGGGAATCTGAGGCGGGGAATCAGATGCAGGGAATCAGAGGCGGGGAATCAGAGGCGGGGTATCAGAGGCGGGGAATCAGAGGCGCGGAATCAGAGGCGGGGAATCAGAGGCGTGGAATCAGAGACGGGGAATCAGAGGCGGGGAATCAGAAGTGGGGAATCAGAGGTGGGAAATCAGAGGCTGGGAATCAGAGGCGGTGAATCAGAGGCGGGGAATCAGAGGCAGGGTATCAGAGGCGGGCAATCAGATGCAGGGAATCAGAGGCAGGGAATCAGAGGCAGGGAATCAGAGGCAGGGAACCTGAGATGGCGAATATGAGGTGGTGAATCAGAGGCGGGGAAACAGTCGGGTAAACAGAGGCGGGGAATCAGAGGCAGGGAATCAGCCGCGGGGAATCAGAGGCAGGGAATCAGATGAAGGGAATCTGATGCAGGGAATCTGAGGCAGGGTATCTGAGGCAGGAAATCTGTGGCAGGGAATCTGATGCGGGTTATCAGAAGGTGGAAATGAGATGTGGGAAACGAGATGCAGAGAAAGAGGCACGGAAATAGAGGCAGGGAAAGAGAGGCAGGGTATCAGAGGCGGGTAATCAGAGGCGTGGAATCAGAGGCGGGGAATCAGAGACACAGAAAGAGAGGCGTGGAATCAGAGGTGCGGAATCAGAGCCGGTGAATCTGAGCCGGGAAATCAGAAGCAGAGCAACAGAGGTGGTGAATCATGGGTGCGGAATCGGACACGGGGAATCAGAGGTGGGGACTCAGAGGCCGGGAATCAGAGGCAGGGAATCAGAGGCAGGTTATCAGAGGCAGGGAATCAGAGGTGTGGAATCAGAGGCGGGGAATCAGAGGCGGCGAATCAGAGGCGGGGAATCAGAGGCGGGGAATCAGAGGCGGAGAATCAGAGGCGGGCAATCAGATGCAGGAAATCAGAGGCAGGGAATCAGAGGCAGGGAATCAGAGGCAGGGAATCTGAGGCAGGGAATCAGAGGTGGGGAATCAGAGGCGGGGAATCAGAGACAGGGAATCAGATGAAGGGAATCTGATGCAGGGAATCTGAGGCAGGGAATCTGAGGCAGGGAATCTGTGGCAGGGAATGTGATGCGGGTTATCAGAAGGGGGAAATGAGATGTGGGAAACGAGATGCAGAGAAAGAGGCACGGAAATAGAGGCAGGGAAAGAGTAGCAGGGAATCAGAGGCGGGGAATCAGAGGGGGGAATCAGAGGTGGGGAATCAGAGGCAGGGAATCAGAGACAGGGAATCAGAGGCGGGAAATCAGAGGCGGCGAATCTGAGGCGTGGAATCAGAGGTGGGGAAAGAGATGTGGGGAAACGTAGGCCAGGAAAGTTGCGCGGAAAGGGAGACGGTGAATCAGAGGCGGGGAATCAGAGGCGGGGAATCAGAGGCGTGGAATCAGAGGTGGGGAAAGAGATGTGGGGAAACAGGAGGGTAAACAGAAGCGCGTAAACATAGCTGCATAAATAGAGGCAGCGAAAGAGATGGGCGAAACATAGTGGTTGGAACTTGTGTGTTGAAAATTAGGTACACGGAACAGATCAAACAGAGTTGTTGAAATTGAGGGAGGGAAAGAGAGGCACAGAAAGAGTGGAGGGGAAAGAGTGCAGGCAAAATAGAGGCGTAGAGACAGAGGTGGGGAATCAGAGGTGGGGAATCAGAGGCGGGGAATCAGAGGCAGGGAATCAGATGAAGGGAATCTGATGCAGGGAATCTGAGGCAGGGAATCTGAGGCAGGGAATCGGAGGCAGGGAATCTGAGGCAGGGAATCAGTAAAAAGTTATCAGAGGCAGGGTATCAGAGGCGGAGAATCAGAGGTGGGGAATCAGAAGTGGGGAATCAGAGGTGGGGAATCAGAGGCGTGGAATCAGAGGCGGGGAATCAGAGGTGGGGAATCAGAAGTGGGGAATCAGAGGTGGGGAATCAGAGGCGGGGAATCAGAGGCATGGAATCAGAGGCGGGCAATCAGAAGTGGGGAATCAGAGGCGGGGAATCAGAGGCGGGGAATCAGAGGCGGTGAATCAGAGGCGGGGAATCAGAGGCGGGGAATCAGAGGCGGGGAATCAGAAGTGGGGAATCAGAGGTGGGGAATCAGAGGCGGGGAATCAGAGGCGGGGAATCAGAGGCGGGCAATCAGATGCAGGGAATCAGAGGCAGGGAATCAGACGCTGAGAATCAAATGAAGGGAATCTGATGCAGGGAATCTGAGGCAGGGAATCTGAGGCAGGGAATCTGTGGTGGGGAATCAGAGGCGGGAAAACAGGCGGGTAAACAGAGGCGGGTAAACATAGGCGGGGAATCAGAGGCAGGGAATCAGAGGAGGGGAAAGAGATGTGGGGAAACGTAGGCCAGGAAAGTTGCTCGGAAAGGGAGGCGGTGAATCAGAGGCGGGGAATCAGAGGAGGGGAAAGAGATGTGGGGAAACGTAGGCCAGGAAAGTTGCTCGGAAAGGGAGGCGGTGAATCAGAGGCGGGGAATCAGAGGCGGGGAATCAGAGGCGGGGAATCAGAGGCGTGGAATCAGAGGTGGGGAAAGAGATGTGGGGAAACAGGCGGGTAAACAGAAGCGGGTAAACATAGCTGCATCAATAGATGCAGCGAAAGAGATGGGCGAAACATAGTGGTTGGAACTTGTGTGTTGAAAATTAGGTACACAGAACAGATAAAACAGAGTTGTTGAAATTGAGGGAGGGAAAGAGAGGCACGGAAAGAGTGGAGGGGAAAGAGTGCAGGCAAAATAGAGGCATAGAGACAGAGGTGGGGAATCAGATGCGGGGAATCAGAGGCGGGGAATCAGAGGCAGGGAATCAGATGAAGGGAATCTAATGCAGGGAAACTGAGGCAGGGAATCTGAGGCAGGGAATCGGAGGCAGGGAATCTGAGGCAGGGAATCAGTAAAAAGTTATCAGAGGCAGGGTATCAGAGGCGGAGAATCAGAGGTGGGGAATCAGAAGTGGGGAATCAGAGGTGGGGAATCAGAGGCGTGGAATCAGAGGCGGGGAATCAGAGGTGGGGAATCAGAAGTGGGGAATCAGAGGTGGGGAATCAGAGGCGGGGAATCAGAGGCGTGGAATCAGAGGCGGGCAATCAGAAGTGGGGAATCAGAGGCGGGGAATCAGAGGCAGGGAATCAGAGGCGGTGAATCAGAGGCGGGGAATCAGAGGCGGGGAATCAGAGGCGGGGAATCAGAAGTGGGGTATCAGAGGTGGGGAATCAGAGGCGGGGAATCAGAGGCGGGGTATCAGAGGCGGGCAATCAGATGCAGGGAATCAGAGGCAGGGAATCAGAGGCAGGGAACCAGACGCAGGGAATCAAATGAAGGGAATCTGATGCGGGGAATCTGAGGCAGGGAATCTGAGGCAGGGAATCTGTGGTGGGGAATCAGAGGCGGGAAAACAGGCGGTTAAACAGAGGCGGGTAAACATAGGCGGGGAATCAGAGGCGTGGAATCAGAGGCGGGAAATCAGAGGCGGGGAAAGATATGTGGGGAAAAGTAGGCCAGGAAAGTTGAGCGGAAAGGGAGGCATTGAATCAGAGGTGGGGAATCAGAGGCGGGGAATCAGAGGCGGGGAATCAGAGGCGGGGAATCAGAGGCAGGGAATCAGAGGCGGGGAATCAGAGGCGGAGAATCAGAGGCGGGCAATCAGATGCAGGGAATCAGAGGCAGGGAATCAGAGGCAGGGAATCAGAGGCAGGGAATCTGAGGCAGGGAATCTGAGGTGGGGAATCAGAGGCGGGGAAACAGGTGGGTAAACAGAGGCGGGTAAACATAGGCGGGGAATCAGAGGCGCGGAATCAGAGGCGGGGAATCAGAGGCAGGGAATCAGAGTCGGGGAATCAGAGGCGGGGAATCAGATGAGGGGAATCAGAGGTGGGGAATCAGAGGCGGGGTATCAGAGGAGGGGAATCAGAGGCGGGGAATCAGAGGCGGGGAATCAGAGGCGGGGAATCAGAGGCGTGCAATCAGAGGCGGGGAATCAGAGGCGGGGAATCAGAAGTGGGGAATCAGAGCTGGGGAATCAGAGGCGGGGAATCAGAATCAGCGAATCAGAGGCGGGGCAATCAGAGGTGGGGAATCAGAGGTGGGGAATCAGAGGCGGGGAATCAGAGGCGGTGAATCACAGGCGGGGAATCAGACGCGGGGAATCAGAGGCGGGGATCAGAAGTGGGGAATCAGAGGTGGGGAATCAGAGGCGGGGAATCAGAGGCAGGTAATCAGAGGCGGGCAATCAGATGCAGGGAATCAGAGGCAGGGAATCAGAGGCAGGGAATCTGAGGCAGGGAATCTGAGGCAGGGAATCTGAGGTGGGCAATCAGAGGCGGGAAAACAGGCGGGTAAACAGAGGCGGGTAAACATAGACGGGGAATCAGAGGCGGGGAATCAGAGGCGGGGAATCAGAGGCGGGGAATCAGAGGCGGGGAATCTGAGGCGGGGAATCAGATGCAGGGAATCAGAGGCGGGGAATCAGAGGCGGGGTATCAGAGGCGGGGAATCAGAGGCGCGGAATCAGAGGCGGGGAATCAGAGGCGTGGAATCAGAGACGGGGAATCAGAGGCGGGGAATCAGAAGTGGGGAATCAGAGGTGGCAAATCAGAGGCTGGGAATCAGAGGCGGTGAATCAGAGGCGGGGAATCAGAGGCAGGGTATCATAGGCGGGCAATCAGATGCAGGGAATCAGAGGCAGGGAATCAGAGGCAGGGAATCAGAGGCAGGGAACCTGAGATGGCGAATATGAGGTGGTGAATCAGAGGCGGGGAAACAGTCGGGTAAACAGAGGCGGGGAATCAGAGGCAGGGAATCAGCCGCGGGGAATCAGAGGCAGGGAATCAGATGAAGGGAATCTGATGCAGGGAATCTGAGGCAGGGTATCTGAGGCAGGAAATCTGTGGCAGGGAATCTGATGCGGGTTATCAGAAGGTGGAAATGAGATGTGGGAAACGAGATGCAGAGAAAGAGGCACGGAAATAGAGGCAGGGAAAGAGAGGCAGGGTATCAGAGGCGGGTAATCAGAGGCGTGGAATCAGAGGCGGGGAATCAGAGACAAGGAAAGAGAGGCGTGGAATCAGAGGTGCGGAATCAGAGCCGGTGAATCTGAGCCGGGAAATCAGAAGCAGAGCAACAGAGGTGGTGAAACATGGGTGCGGAATCGGACACGGGGAATCAGAGGTGGGGACTCTGAGGCCGGGAATCAGAGGCAGGGAATCAGAGGCAGGTTATCAGAGGCAGGGAATCAGAGGTGGGGAATCAGAGGCGGGGAATCAGAGGCGGGGAATCAGAGGCGGGGAATCAGAGGCGGGGAATCAGAGGCGGAGAATCAGAGGCGGGCAATCAGATGCAGGAAATCAGAGGCAGGGAATCAGAGGCAGGGAATCTGAGGCAGGGAATCTGTGGCAGGGATTCCGATGCGGGTTATCAGAAGGGGGAAATGAGATGTGGGAAACGAGATGCAGAGAAAGAGGCACGGAAATAGAGGCAGGGAAAGAGAGGCAGGGTATCTAGGCGGGTAATCAGAGGCGTGGAATCAGAGGCGGGGAATCAGAGACACAGAAAGAGAGGCGTGGAATCAGAGGTGCGGAATCAGAGCGGGTGAATCTGAGCCGGGAAATCAGAGGCGGTGAAACATGGGTGCGGAATCGGATGCGGGGAATCAGAAGTGGGGACTCAGAGGCAGGGAATCAGAGGCAGGGAATCAGAGGCAGGTTATCAGAGGCAGGGAATCAGAGGCGGGGAATCAGAGGCGAGGAATCAGAGGCGGGGAATCAGAGGCGGGGAATCAGAGGCGGGGAATCAGAGGCGGAGAATCAGAGGCGGGCAATCAGATGCAGGGAATCAGGGGCAGGGAATCAGAGGCAGAGAATCAGAGGCAGGGAATCTGAGGCAGGGACTCAGAGGTGGGGAAACAGAGGCGGGGAATCAGAGGCAGGGAATCAGATGAAGGGAATCTGATGCAGGGAATCTGAGGCAGGGAATCTGTTGCAGGGAATCTGATGCGGGTTATCAGAAGGGGGAAATGAGATGTGGGAAACGAGATGCAGAGAAAGAGGCACGGAAATAGAGGAAGGGAAAGAGAGGCATGGAATCAATCGCGGGAAATCAGAGGCGGGGAATCAGAGGCGGGGAATCAGAGGCGGGGAATCAGAGGGGGAATCAGAGGTGGGGAATCAGAGGCGGGGAATCAGAGGCGGGGAATCAGAGGCGGGCAATCAGATGCAGGGAATCTGAGGCAGGGAATCAGAGGCAGGGAATCAGAGGCAGGGAACCTAGGGCGGCGAATATGAGGTCTTGAATCAGAGGCGGGGAAACAGGCGGGTAAACAGAGGCGGGGAATCAGAGGCAGGGAATCAGCCGTGGGGAATCAGAGGCAGGGAATCAGATGAAGGGAATCTGATGCAGGGAATCTGAGGCAGGGTATCTGAGGCAGGGAATCTATGGCAGGGAATCTGATGCGGGTTATCAGAAGTGGGAAATGAGATGTGGGAAACGAGATGCAGAGAAAGAGGCACGGAAATGGAGGCAGGGAAAGAGAGGCAGGGTATCAGATGCGGGTAATCAGAGGCGTGGAATCGGAGGCGGGGAATCAGAGACACAGAAAGAGAGGCGTGGAATCAGAGGTGCGGAATCAGAGCCGGTGAATCTGAGCCGGGAAAACAGAAGCAGAGCAACAGAGGCGGTGAAACATTGGTGCGGAATCGGACGCGGGGAATCAGAGGTGGGGACTCAGAGGCAGGGAATCAGAGGCAGGGAATCAGAGGCAGGTTATCAGAGGCAGGGAATCAGAGGCGGGGAATCAGAGGCGGGGAATCAGAGGCGGGGAATCAGAGGCGGGGAATCAGAGGCGGGGAATCAGAGGCGGAGAATTAGAGGCAGGCAATCAGATGCAGGAAATCAGAGGCAGGGAATCAGAGGCAGGGAATCAGAGGCAGGGAATCTGAGGCAGGGAATCAGAGGTGGGGAATCAGAGGCGGGGAATCAGAGGCAGGGAATCAGATGAAGGGAATCTGATGCAGGGAATCTGAGGCAGGGAATCTGAGGCAGGGAATCTGTGGCAGGGAATCTTATGCGGGTTATCAGAAGGGGGAAATGAGATGTGGGAAACGAGATGCAGAGAAAGAGGCACGGAAATAGAGGCAGGAAAAGAGAGGCAGGGAATCAGAGGCGGGGAATCAGAGGTGGGGAATCAGAGGCGGGGAATCAGAGGCGGGGAATCAGAGAGGGGAATCAGAGGTGGGGAATCAGAGGCGGGGAATCAGAGGCAGGGAATCAGAGGCAGGATATCAGAGGCGGCGAATCTGAGGCGTGGAATCAGAGGTGGGGAAAGAGATGTGGGGAAACGTAGGCCAGGAAAGTTGCTCGGAAATGGAGGCGGTGAATCAGAGGCGGGGAATCAGAGGCGGGGAATCAGAGGCGGGGAATCAGAGGCGTGGAATCAGAGTTGGGGAAAGAGACGTGGGGAAACAGGCGGGTAAACAGAAGCGGGTAAACATAGCTGCATCAATAGATGCAGCGAAAGAGATGGGCGAAACATAGTGGTTGGAACTTGTGTGTTGAAAATTAGGTACACAGAACAGATCAAACAGAGTTGTTGAAATTGAGGGAGGGAAAGAGAGGCACGGAAAGAGTGGAGGGGAAAGAGTGCAGGCAAAATAGAGGCATAGAGACAGAGGTGGGATATCAGATGCGGGGAATCAGAGGCGGGGAATCAGAGGCAGGGAATCAGATGAGGGGAATCTAATGCAGGGAATCTGAGGCAGGGAATCTGTTGCAGGGAATCTGATGCGGGTTATCAGAAGGGGGAAATGAGATGTGGGAAACGAGATGCAGAGAAAGAGGCACGGAAATAGAGGAAGGGAAAGAGAGGCATGGAATCAGACGCGGGAAATCAGAGGCGGGGAATCAGAGGCGGGGAATCAGAGGCGGGGAATCAGAGGGGGGAATCAGAGGTGGGGAATCAGAGGCGGGGAATCAGAGGCGGGGAATCAGAGGCGGGCAATCAGATGCAGGGAATCTGAGGCAGGGAATCAGAGGCAGGGAATCAGAGGCAGGGAACCTAGGGCGGCGAATATGAGGTCTTGAATCAGAGGCGGGGAAACAGGCGGGTAAACAGAGGCGGGGAATCAGAGGCAGGGAATCAGCCGTGGGGAATCAGAGGCAGGGAATCAGATGAAGGGAATCTGATGCAGGGAATCTGAGGCAGGGTATCTGAGGCAGGGAATCTATGGCAGGGAATCTGATGCGGGTTATCAGAAGTGGGAAATGAGATGTGGGAAACGAGATGCAGAGAGAGAGGCACGGAAATAGAGGCAGGGAAAGAGAGGCAGGGTATCAGATGCGGGTAATCAGAGGCGTGGAATCGGAGGCGGGGAATCAGAGACACAGAAAGAGAGGCGTGGAATCAGAGGTGCGGAATCAGAGCCGGTGAATCTGAGCCGGGAAAACAGAAGCAGAGCAACAGAGGCGGTGAAACATTGGTGCGGAATCGGACGCGGGGAATCAGAGGTGGGGACTCAGAGGCAGGGAATCAGAGGCAGGGATTCAGAGGCAGGTTATCAGAGGCAGGGAATCAGAGGCGGGGAATCAGAGGCGGGGAATCAGAGGCGGGGAATCAGAGGCGGGGAATCAGAGGCGGGGAATCAGAGGCGGAGAATTAGAGGCAGGCAATCAGATGCAGGAAATCAGAGGCAGGGAATCAGAGGCAGGGAATCAGAGGCAGGGAATCTGAGGCAGGGAATCAGAGGTGGGGAATCAGAGGCGGGGAATCAGAGGCAGGGAATCAGATGAAGGGAATCTGATGCAGGGAATCTGAGGCAGGGAATCTGAGGCAGGGAATCTGTGGCAGGGAATCTTATGCGGGTTATCAGAAGGGGGAAATGAGATGTGGGAAACGAGATGCAGAGAAAGAGGCACGGAAATAGAGGCAGGAAAAGAGAGGCAGGGAATCAGAGGCGGGGAATCAGAGGTGGGGAATCAGAGGCGGGGAATCAGAGGCGGGGAATCAGAGAGGGGAATCAGAGGTGGGGAATCAGAGGCGGGGAATCAGAGGCAGGGAATCAGAGGCAGGATATCAGAGGCGGCGAATCTGAGGCGTGGAATCAGAGGTGGGGAAAGAGATGTGGGGAAACGTAGTCCAGGAAAGTTGCTCGGAAATGGAGGCGGTGAATCAGAGGCGGGGAATCAGAGGCGGGGAATCAGAGGCGGGGAATCAGAGGCGTGGAATCAGAGTTGGGGAAAGAGACGTGGGGAAACAGGCGGGTAAACAGAAGCGGGTAAACATAGCTGCATCAATAGATGCAGCGAAAGAGATGGGCGAAAAATAGTGGTTGGAACTTGTGTGTTGAAAATTAGGTACACAGAACAGATCAAACAGAGTTGTTGAAATTGAGGGAGGGAAAGAGAGGCACGGAAAGAGTGGAGGGGAAAGAGTGCAGGCAAAATAGAGGCATAGAGACAGAGGTGGGGAATCAGATGCGGGGAATCAGAGGCGGGGAATCAGAGGCAGGGAATCAGATGAGGGGAATCTAATGCAGGGAAACTGAGGCAGGGAATCTGAGGCAGGGAATCGGAGGCAGGGAATCTGAGGCAGGGAATTAGTAAAAAGTAATCAGAGGTAGGGTATCAGAGGCGGAGAATCAGAGGTGGGGAATCAGAAGTGGGGAATAAGAGGTGGGGAATCTGAGGCGTGGAATCAGAGGCGGGGAATCAGAGGTGGGGAATCAGAAGTGGGGAATCAGAGGTGGGGAATCAGAGGCGGGGAATCAGAGGCGTGGAATCAGAGGCGGGCAATCAGAAGTGGGGAATCAGAGGCGGGGAATCAGAGGCAGGGAATCAGAGGCGGTGAATCAGATGCGGGGAATCAGAGGCGGGGAATCAGAGGCGGGGAATCAGAAGTGGGGTATCAGAGGTGGGGAATCAGAGGCGGGGAATCAGAGGCGGGGAATCAGAGGCGGGCAATCAGATGCAGGGAATCAGAGGCAGGGAATCAGAGGCAGGGAACCAGATGCAGGGAATCAAATGAAGGGAATCTGATGCGGGGAATCTGAGGCGGGGAATCTGAGGCAGGGAATCTGTGGTGGGGAATCAGAGGCGGGAAAACAGGCTGTTAAACAGAGGCGGGTAAACATAGGCGGGGAATCAGAGGCGTGGAATCAGAGGCGGGAAATCAGAGGCGGGGAAAGATATGTGGGGAAAAGTAGGCCAGGAAAGTTGAGCGGAAAGGGAGGCATTGAATCAGAGGTGGGGAATCAGAGGCGGGGAATCAGAGGCGGGGAATCAGAGGCGGGGAATCAGAGGCAGGGAATCAGAAGCGGGGAATCAGAGGTGGGGAATCAGAGGCGGGGATTCAGAGGCGGAGAATCAGAGGCGTGCAATCAGATGCAGGGAATCAGAGGCAGAGAATCAGAGGCAGGGAATCAGAGGCAGGGAATCTGAGGCAGGGAATCTGAGGTGGGGAATCAGAGGCGGGGAAACAGGTGGGTAAACCGAGGCGGGTAAACATAGGCGGGGAATCAGAGGCGCGGAATCAGAGGCGGGGAATCAGAGGCAGGGAATCAGAGTCGGGGAATCAGAGGCGGGGAATCAGATGAGGGGAATCAGAGGTGGGGAATCAGAGGCGGGGTATCAGAGGAGGGGAATCAGAGGCGGGGAATCAGAGGCGGGGAATTAGAGGCGGGGAATCAGAGGCGTGCAATCAGAGGCGGGGAATCTGAGGCGGGGAATCAGAAGTGGGGAATCAGAGCTGGGGAATCAGAGGCGGGGAATCAGAATCAGCGAATCAGAGGCGGGGCAATCAGAGGTGGGGAATCAGAGGTCGGGAATCAGAGGCGGGGAATCAGAGGCGGTGAATCACAGGCGGGGAATCAGACGCGGGGAATCAGAGGCGGGGAATCAGAAGTGGGGAATCAGAGGTGGGAAATCAGAGGCGGGGAATCAGAGGCAGGTAATCAGAGGCGGGCAATCAGATGCAGGGAATCAGAGGCAGGGAATCAGAGGCAGGGAATCTGAGGCAGGGAATCTGAGCCAGGGAATCTGAGGTGGGCAATCAGAGGCGGGAAAACAGGCGGGTAAACAGAGGCGGGTAAACATAGACGGGGAATCAGAGGCGGGGAATCAGAGGCGGGGAATCAGAGGCGGGGAATCAGAGTCGGGGAATCAGAGGCGGGGAATCTGAGGCGGGGAATCAGATGCAGGGAATCAGAGGCGGGGAATCAGAGGCGGGGTATCAGAGGCGGGGAATCAGAGGCGCGGAATCAGAGGCGGGGAATCAGAGGCGTGGAATCAGAGACGGGGAATCAGAGGCGGGGAATCAGAAGTGGGGAATCAGAGGTGGGAAATCAGAGGCTGGGAATCAGAGGCGGTGAATCAGAGGCGGGGAATCAGAGGCAGGGTATCAGAGGCGGGCAATCAGATGCAGGGAATCAGAGGCAGGGAATCAGAGGCAGGGAATCAGAGGCAGGGAACCTGAGATGGCGAATATGAGGTGGTGAATCAGAGGCGGGGAAACAGTCGGGTAAACAGAGGCGGGGAATCAGAGGCAGGGAATCAGCCGCGGGGAATCAGAGGCAGGGAATCAGATGAAGGGAATCTGATGCAGGGAATCTGAGGCAGGGTATCTGAGGCAGGAAATCTGTGGCAGGGAATCTGATGCGGGTTATCAGAAGGTGGAAATGAGATGTGGGAAACGAGATGCAGAGAAAGAGGCACGGAAATAGAGGCAGGGAAAGAGAGGCAGGGTATCAGAGGCGGGTAATCAGAGGCGTGGAATCAGAGGCGGGGAATCAGAGACACAGAAAGAGAGGCGTGGAATCAGAGGTGCGGAATCAGAGCCGGTGAATCTGAGCCGGGAAATCAGAAGCAGAGCAACAGTGGTGGTGAATCATGGGTGCGGAATCGGACACGGGGAATCAGAGGTGGGGACTCAGAGGCCGGGAATCAGAGGCAGGGAATCAGAGGCAGGTTATCAGAGGCAGGGAATCAGATGTGTGGAATCAGAGGCGGGGAATCAGAGGCGGCGAATCAGAGGCGGGGAATCAGAGGCGGGGAATCAGAGGCGGAGAATCAGAGGCGGGCAATCAGATGCAGGAAATCAGAGGCAGGGAATCAGAGGCAGGGAATCAGAGGCAGGGAATCTGAGGCAGGGAATCAGAGGCGGGGAATCAGAGGCGGGGAATCAGAGGCGTGGAATCAGAGTTGGGGAAAGAGATGTGGGGAAACAGGCGGGTAAACAGAAGCGGGTAAACATAGCTGCATCAATAGATGCAGCGAAAGAGATGGGCGAAAAATAGTGGTTGGAACTTGTGTGTTGAAAATTAGGTACACAGAACAGATCAAACAGAGTTGTTGAAATTGAGGGAGGGAAAGAGAGGCACGGAAAGAGTGGAGGGGAAAGAGTGCAGGCAAAATAGAGGCATAGAGACAGAGGTGGGGAATCAGATGCGGGGAATCAGAGGCGGGGAATCAGAGGCAGGGAATCAGATGAGGGGAATCTAATGCAGGGAAACTGAGGCAGGGAATCTGAGGCAGGGAATCGGAGGCAGGGAATCTGAGGCAGGGAATTAGTAAAAAGTAATCAGAGGTAGGGTATCAGAGGCGGAGAATCAGAGGTGGGGAATCAGAAGTGGGGAAAAAGAGGTGGGGAATCTGAGGCGTGGAATCAGAGGCGGGGAATCAGAGGTGGGGAATCAGAAGTGGGGAATCAGAGGTGGGGAATCAGAGGCGGGGAATCAGAGGCGTGGAATCAGAGGCGGGCAATCAGAAGTGGGGAATCAGAGGCGGGGAATCAGAGGCAGGGAATCAGAGGCGGTGAATCAGATGCGGGGAATCAGAGGCGGGGAATCAGAGGCGGGGAATCAGAAGTGGGGTATCAGAGGTGGGGAATCAGAGGCGGGGAATCAGAGGCGGGGAATCAGAGGCGGGCAATCAGATGCAGGGAATCAGAGGCAGGGAATCAGAGGCAGGGAACCAGATGCAGGGAATCAAATGAAGGGAATCTGATGCGGGGAATCTGAGGCGGGGAATCTGAGGCAGGGAATCTGTGGTGGGGAATCAGAGGCGGGAAAACAGGCTGTTAAACAGAGGCGGGTAAACATAGGCGGGGAATCAGAGGCGTGGAATCAGAGGCGGGAAATCAGAGGCGGGGAAAGATATGTGGGGAAAAGTAGGCCAGGAAAGTTGAGCGGAAAGGGAGGCATTGAATCAGAGGTGGGGAATCAGAGGCGGGGAATCAGAGGCGGGGAATCAGAGGCGGGGAATCAGAGGCAGGGAATCAGAAGCGGGGAATCAGAGGTGGGGAATCAGAGGCGGGGATTCAGAGGCGGAGAATCAGAGGCGTGCAATCAGATGCAGGGAATCAGAGGCAGAGAATCAGAGGCAGGGAATCAGAGGCAGGGAATCTGAGGCAGGGAATCTGAGGTGGGGAATCAGAGGCGGGGAAACAGGTGGGTAAACAGAGGCGGGTAAACATAGGCGGGGAATCAGAGGCGCGGAATCAGAGGCGGGGAATCAGAGGCAGGGAATCAGAGTCGGGGAATCAGAGGCGGGGAATCAGATGAGGGGAATCAGAGGTGGGGAATCAGAGGCGGGGTATCAGATGAGGGGAATCAGAGGCGGGGAATCAGAGGCGGGGAATCTGAGGCGGGGAATCAGAAGTGGGGAATCAGAGCTGGGGAATCAGAGGCGGGGAATCAGAATCAGCGAATCAGAGGCGGGGCAATCAGAGGTGGGGAATCAGAGGTGGGGAATCAGAGGCGGGGAATCAGAGGCGGTGAATCACAGGCGGGGAATCAGACGCGGGGAATCAGAGGCGGGGAATCAGAAGTGGGGAATCAGAGGTGGGAAATCAGAGGCGGGGAATCAGAGGCAGGTAATCAGAGGCGGGCAATCAGATGCAGGGAATCAGAGGCAGGGAATCAGAGGCAGGGAATCTGAGGCAGGGAATCTGAGCCAGGGAATCTGAGGTGGGCAATCAGAGGCGGGAAAACAGGCGGGTAAACAGAGGCGGGTAAACATAGACGGGGAATCAGAGGCGGGGAATCAGAGGCGGGGAATCAGAGGCGGGGAATCAGAGTCGGGGAATCAGAGGCGGGGAATCTGAGGCGGGGAATCAGATGCAGGGAATCGGAGGCGGGGAATCAGAGGCGGGGTATCAGAGGCGGGGAATCAGAGGCGCGGAATCAGAGGCGGGGAATCAGAGGCGTGGAATCAGAGACGGGGAATCAGAGGCGGGGAATCAGAAGTGGGGAATCAGAGGTGGGAAATCAGAGGCTGGGAATCAGAGGCGGTGAATCAGAGGCGGGGAATCAGAGGCAGGGTATCAGAGGCGGGCAATCAGATGCAGGGAATCAGAGGCAGGGAATCAGAGGCAGGGAATCAGAGGCAGGGAACCTGAGATGGCGAATATGAGGTGGTGAATCAGAGGCGGGGAAACAGTCGGGTAAACAGAGGCGGGGAATCAGAGGCAGGGAATCAGCCGCGGGGAATCAGAGGCAGGGAATCAGATGAAGGGAATCTGATGCAGGGAATCTGAGGCAGGGTATCTGAGGCAGGAAATCTGTGGCAGGGAATCTGATGCGGGTTATCAGAAGGTGGAAATGAGATGTGGGAAACGAGATGCAGAGAAAGAGGCACGGAAATAGAGGCAGGGAAAGAGAGGCAGGGTATCAGAGGCGGGTAATCAGAGGCGTGGAATCAGAGGCGGGGAATCAGAGACACAGAAAGAGAGGCGTGGAATCAGAGGTGCGGAATCAGAGCCGGTGAATCTGAGCCGGGAAATCAGAAGCAGAGCAACAGTGGTGGTGAATCATGGGTGCGGAATCGGACACGGGGAATCAGAGGTGGGGACTCAGAGGCCGGGAATCAGAGGCAGGGAATCAGAGGCAGGTTATCAGAGGCAGGGAATCAGATGTGTGGAATCAGAGGCGGGGAATCAGAGGCGGCGAATCAGAGGCGGGGAATCAGAGGCGGGGAATCAGAGGCGGAGAATCAGAGGCGGGCAATCAGATGCAGGAAATCAGAGGCAGGGAATCAGAGGCAGGGAATCAGAGGCAGGGAATCTGAGGCAGGGAATCAGAGGTGGGGAATCAGAGGCGGGGAATCAGAGACAGGGAATCAGATGAAGGGAATCTGATGCAGGGAATCTGAGGCAGGGAATCTGAGGCAGGGAATCTGTGGCAGGGAATGTGATGCGGGTTATCAGAAGGGGGAAATGAGATGTGGGAAACGAGATGCAGAGAAAGAGGCACGGAAATAGAGGCAGGGAAAGAGTAGCAGGGAATCAGAGGCGGGGAATCAGAGGGGGGAATCAGAGGTGGGGAATCAGAGGCAGGGAATCAGAGACAGGGAATCAGAGGCGGGAAATCAGAGGCGGCGAATCTGAGGCGTGGAATCAGAGGTGGGGAAAGAGATGTGGGGAAACGTAGGCCAGGAAAGTTGCGCGGAAAGGGAGACGGTGAATCAGAGGCGGGGAATCAGAGGCGGGGAATCAGAGGCGTGGAATCAGAGGTGGGGAAAGAGATGTGGGGAAACAGGCGGGTAAACAGAAGCGTGTAAACATAGCTGCATAAATAGAGGCAGCGAAAGAGATGGGCGAAACATAGTGGTTGGAACTTGTGTGTTGAAAATTAGGTACACGGAACAGATCAAACAGAGTTGTTGAAATTGAGGGAGGGAAAGAGAGGCACAGAAAGAGTGGAGGGGAAAGAGTGCAGGCAAAATAGAGGCGTAGAGACAGAGGTGGGGAATCAGAGGTGGGGAATCAGAGGCGGGGAATCAGAGGCAGGGAATCAGATGAAGGGAATCTGATGCAGGGAATCTGAGGCAGGGAATCTGAGGCAGGGAATCGGAGGCAGGGAATCTGAGGCAGGGAATCAGTAAAAAGTTATCAGAGGCAGGGTATCAGAGGCGGAGAATCAGAGGTGGGGAATCAGAAGTGGGGAATCAGAGGTGGGGAATCAGAGGCGTGGAATCAGAGGCGGGGAATCAGAGGTGGGGAATCAGAAGTGGGGAATCAGAGGTGGGGAATCAGAGGCGGGGAATCAGAGGCATGGAATCAGAGGCGGGCAATCAGAAGTGGGGAATCAGAGGCGGGGAATCAGAGGCGGGGAATCAGAGGCGGTGAATCAGAGGCGGGGAATCAGAGGCGGGGAATCAGAGGCGGGGAATCAGAAGTGGGGAATCAGAGGTGGGGAATCAGAGGCGGGGAATCAGAGGCGGGGAATCAGAGGCGGGCAATCAGATGCAGGGAATCAGAGGCAGGGAATCAGACGCTGAGAATCAAATGAAGGGAATCTGATGCAGGGAATCTGAGGCAGGGAATCTGAGGCAGGGAATCTGTGGTGGGGAATCAGAGGCGGGAAAACAGGCGGGTAAACAGAGGCGGGTAAACATAGGCGGGGAATCAGAGGCGTGGAATCAGAGGCGGGAAATCAGAGGCGGGGAAAGATATGTGGGGAAAAGTAGGCCAGGAAAGTTGAGCGGGAAGGGAGGCAGTGAATCAGAGGTGGGGAATCATAGGCGGGGAATCAGGGGCGGGGAATCAGAGGCGGGGAATCAGAGGCGGGGAATCAGAAGTGGGTAATCAGAGGTGGGGAATCAGAGGCGGGAAATCAGAGGCGGAGAATCAGAGGCGGGGAATCTGAGGCAGGGAATCTGAGGTGGGGAATCAGAGGCGGGGAAACAGGTGGTTAAACAGAGGTGGGTAAACATAGGCGGGGAATCAGAGGCGCGGAATCAGAGGCGGGGAATCAGAGGCAGGGAATCAGAGGCGGGGAATCAGAGGCGGGGAATCAGATGCAGGGAATCAGAGGTGGGGAATCAGAGGCGGGGTATCAGAGGAGGGGAATGAGAGGCGGGGAATCAGAGGCGAGGAATCAGAGGCGGGGAATCAGAGGCGTGGAATCAGAGGCGGGGAATCAGAGGCGGGGAATCAGAAGTGGGGAATCAGAGGTGGGGAATCAGAGGCGGGGAATCAGAATCAGCGAATCAGAGGCGGGGCAATCAGAGGTGGGGAATCAGAGGCGGGGTATCAGAGGCGGGGAAACAGAGGCGGTGAATCAGAGGTGGGGAATCAGACGCGGGGAATCAGAGGCGGGGAATCAGAAGTGGGGAATCAGAGGTGGGGAATCAGAGGCGGGGAATCAGAGGCAGGTAATCAGAGGCGGGCAATCAGATGCAGGGAATCAGAGGCAGGGAATCAGAGGCAGGGAATCTGAGGCAGGGAATCTGAGGCAGGGAATCTGAGGTGGGCAATCAGAGGCGGGAAAACAGGCGGGTAAACAGAGGCGGGTAAACATAGGCGGGGAATCAGAGGCGGGGAATCAGAGGCGGGGAATCAGAGGCGGGGAATCAGAGGCGGGGAATCAGAGTCGGGGAATCAGAGGCGGGGAATCTGAGGCGGGGAATCAGATGCAGGGAATCAGAGGCGGGGAATCAGAGGCGGGGTATCAGAGGTGGGGAATCAGAGGCGCGGAATCAGAGGCGGGGAATCAGAGGCGTGGAATCAGAGACGGGGAATCAGAGGCGGGGAATCAGAAGTGGGGAATCAGAGGTGAGAAATCAGAGGTGGGGAATCAGAGGAGGGGAATCAGAGGCGGGGAATCAGAGGCAGGGTATCAGAGGCGGGCAATCAAATGCAGGGAATCAGAGGCAGGGAATCAGAGGCAGGGAATCAGAGGCAGGGAACCTGAGGTGGCGAATATGAGGTGGTGAATCAGAGGCGGGGAAACAGGCGGGTAAACAGAGGCGGGGAATCTGATGCAGGGAATCAGCCGCAGGGAATCAGAGGCAGGGAATCAGATGAAGGGAATCTGATGCAGGGAATCTGAGACAGGGTATCTGAGGCAGGGAATCTGTGGCAGGGAATCTGATGCGGGTTATCAGAAGGGGGAAATGAGATGTGGGAAACGAGATGCAGAGAAAGAGGCACGGATATAGAGGCAGGGAAAGAGAGGCAGGGTATCAGAGGCGGGTAATCAGAGGCGTGGAATCAGAGGCGGGGAATCAGAGACACAGAAATAGAGGCGTGGAATCAGAGGTGCGGAATCAGAGCCGGTGAATCTGAGCCGGGAAATCAGAAGCAGAGCAACAGAGGTGGTGAAACATGGGTGCGGAATCGGACACGGGGAATCAGAGGTGGGGACTCAGAGGCCGGGAATCAGAGGCAGGGAATCAGAGGCAGGTTATCAGAGGCAGGGAATCAGAGGTGGGGAATCAGAGGCGGGGAATCAGAGGCGGGGAATCAGAGGCGGGGAATCAGAGGCGGAGAATCAGAGGCGGGCAATCAGATGCAGGAAATCAGAGGCAGGGAATCAGAGGCAGGGAATCAGAGGCAGGGAATCTGAGGCAGGGAATCAGAGGTGGGGAATCAGAGGCGGGGAATCAGAGGCAGGGAATCAGATGAAGGGAATCTGATGCAGGGAATCTGAGGCAGGGAATCTGAGGCAGGGATTCTGTGGCAGGGAATCTGATGCGGGTTATCAGAAGGGGGAAATGAGATGTGGGAAACGAGATGCAGAGTAAGAGGCACGGAAATAGAGGCAGGGAAAGAGAGGCAGGGAATCAGAGGCGGGGAATCAGAGGTGGGGAATCAGAGGCGGGGAATCAGAGGCGGGGAATCAATGGGGGGAATCAGAGGTGGGGAATCAGAGGCGGGGAATCAGAGGCAGGGAATCAGAGGCAGGAAATCAGAGGCGGCGAATCTGAGGCGTGGAATCAGAGGTGGGGAAAGAGATGTGGGGAAACGTAGGCCAGGAAAGTTGCGCGGAAAGGGAGGCGGTGAATCAGAGGCGGGGAATCAGAGGCGGGGAATCAGAGGCGTGGAATCAGAGGTGGGGAAAGAGATGTGGGGAAACAGGCGGGTAAACAGAAGCGGGTAAACATAGCTGCATATATAGAGGCAGCGAAAGAGATGGGCGAAACATAGTGGTTGGAACTTGTGTGTTGAAAATTAGGTACACGGAACAGATCAAACAGAGTTGTTGAAATTGAGGGAGGGAAAGAGAGGCACAGAAAGAGTGGAGGGGAAAGAGTGCAGGCAAAATAGAGGCGTAGAGACAGAGGTGGGGAATCAGAGGTGGGGAATCAGAGGCGGGGAATCAGAGGCAGGGAATCAGATGAAGGGAATCTGATGCAGGGAATCTGAGGCAGGGAATCTGAGGCAGGGAATCGGAGGCAGGGAATCTGAGGCAGGGAATCAGTAAAAAGTTATCAGAGGCAGGGTATCAGAGGCGGAGAATCAGAGGTGGGGAATCAGAAGTGGGGAATCAGAGGTGGGGAATCAGAGGCGTGGAATCAGAGGCGGGGAATCAGAGGTGGGGAATCAGAAGTGGGGAATCAGAGGTGGGGAATCAGAGGCGGGGAATCAGAGGCATGGAATCAGAGGCGGGCAATCAGAAGTGGGGAATCAGAGGCGGGGAATCAGAGGCGGGGAATCAGAGGCGGTGAATCAGAGGCGGGGAATCAGAGGCGGGGAATCAGAGGCGGGGAATCAGAAGTGGGGAATCAGAGGTGGGGAATCAGAGGCGGGGAATCAGAGGCGGGGAATCAGAGGCGGGCAATCAGATGCAGGGAATCAGAGGCAGGGAATCAGACGCTGAGAATCAAATGAAGGGAATCTGATGCAGGGAATCTGAGGCAGGGAATCTGAGGCAGGGAATCTGTGGTGGGGAATCAGAGGCGGGAAAACAGGCGGGTAAACAGAGGCGGGTAAACATAGGCGGGGAATCAGAGGCGTGGAATCAGAGGCGGGAAATTAGAGGCGGGGAAAGAAATGTGGGGAAAAGTAGGCCAGGAAAGTTGAGCGGGAATGGAGGCAGTGAATCAGAGGTGGGGAATCATAGGCGGGGAATCAGGGGCGGGGAATCAGAGGCGGGGAATCAGAGGCGGGGAATCAGAAGTGGGTAATCAGAGGTGGGGAATCAGAGGCGGGAAATCAGAGGCGGAGAATCAGGGGCGGGGAATCTGAGGCAGGGAATCTGAGGTGGGGAATCAGAGGCGGGGAAACAGGTGGGTAAACAGAGGTGGGTAAACATAGGCGGGGAATCAGAGGCGCGGAATCAGAGGCGGGGAATCAGAGGCAGCGAATCAGAGGCGGGGAATCAGAGGCGGGGAATCAGATGCAGGGAATCAGAGGTGGGGAATCAGAGGCGGGCTATCAGAGGAGGGGAATCAGAGGCGGGGAATCAGAGGCGGGGAATCAGAGTCGGGGAATCAGAGGCGTGGAATCAGAGGCGGGGAATCAGTGGCGGGGAATCAGAAGTGGGGAATCAGAGGTGGGGAATCAGAGGCGGGGAATCAGAATCAGCGAATCAGAGGCGGGGCAATCAGAGTTGGGGAATCAGAGGCGGGGAATCAGAGGCGGGGATACAGAGGCGGTGAATCAGAGGCGGGGAATCAGACGCGGGGAATCAGAGGCGGGGAATCAGAAGTGGGGAATCAGAGGTGGGGAATCAGAGGCGGGGAATCAGAGGCAGGTAATCAGAGGCGGGCAATCAGATGCAGGGAATCAGAGGCAGGGAATCAGAGGCAGGGAATCTGAGGCAGGGAATCTGAGGCAGTGAATCTGAGGTGGGCAATCAGAGGCGGGAAAACAGGCGGGTAAACAGAGGCAGGTAAACATAGGCGGGGAATCAGAGGCGGGGAATCAGAGGCGGGGAATCAGAGGCAGGGAATCAGAGGCGGGGAATCAGAGTCGGGGAATCAGAGGCGGGGAATCTGAGGCGGGGAATCAGATGCAGGGAATCAGAGGCGGGGAATCAGAGGCGGGGTATCAGAGGCGGGGAATCAGAGGCGCGGAATCAGAGGCGGGGAATCAGAGGCGTGGAATCAGAGACGGGGAATCAGAGGCGGGGAATCAGAAGTGGGGAATCAGAGGTGGGAAATCAGAGGCGGGGAATCAGAGGAGGGGAATCAGAGGCGGGGAATCAGAGGCAGGGTATCAGAGGCGGGCAATCAAATGCAGGGAATCAGAGGCAGGGAATCAGAGGCAGGGAATCAGAGGCAGGGAACCTGAGGTGGCGAATATGAGGTGGTGAATCAGAGGCGTGGAAACAGGCGGGTAAACAGAGGCGGGGAATCTGATGCAGGGAATCAGCCGCAGGGAATCAGAGGCAGGGAATCAGATGAAGGGAATCTGATGCAGGGAATCTGAGGCAGGGTATCTGAGGCAGGGAATCTGTGGCAGGGAATCTGATGCGGGTTATCAGAAGGGGGAAATGAGATGTGGGAAACGAGATGCAGAGAAAGAGGCACGGATATAGAGGCAGGGAAAGAGAGGCAGGGTATCAGAGGCGGGTAATCAGAGGCGTGGAATCAGAGGCGGGGAATCAGAGACACAGAAATAGAGGCGTGGAATCAGAGGTGCGGAATCAGAGTCGGTGAATCTGAGCCGGGAAATCAGAAGCAGAGCAACAGAGGTGGTGAAACATGGGTGCGGAATCGGACACGGGGAATCAGAGGTGGGGACTCAGAGGCCGGGAATCAGAGGCAGGGAATCAGAGGCAGGTTATCAGAGGCAGGGAATCAGAGGTGGGGAATCAGAGGCGGGGAATCAGAGGCGGGGAATCAGAGGCGGGGAATCAGAGGCGGAGAATCAGAGGTGGGCAATCAGATGCAGGAAATCAGAGGCAGGGAATCAGAGGCAGGGAATCAGAGGCAGGGAATCTGAGACAGGGAATCAGAGGTGGGGAATCAGAGGCGGGGAATCAGAGGCAGGGAATCAGATGAAGGGAATCTGATGCAGGGAATCTGAGGCAGGGAATCTGAGGCAGGGAATCTGTGGCAGGGAATCTGATGCGGGTTATCAGAAGGGGGAAATGAGATGTGGGAAACGAGATGCAGAGTAAGAGGCACGGAAATAGAGGCAGGGAAAGAGAGGCAGGGAATCAGAGGCGGGGAATCAGAGGTGGGGAATCAGAGGCGGGGAATCAGAGGCGGGGAATCAGTGGGGGGAATCAGAGGTGGGGAATCAGAGGCGGGGAATCATAGGCAGGGAATCAGAGGCAGGAAATCAGAGGCGGCGAATCTGAGGCGTGGAATCAGAGGTGGGGAAAGAGATGTGGGGAAACGTAGGCCAGGAAAGTTGCGCGGAAAGGGAGGCGGTGAATCAGAGGCGGGGAATTATAGGCGGGGAATCAGAGGCGGGGAATCAGAGGCGTGGAATCAGAGGTGGGGAAAGAGATGTGGGGAAACAGGCGGGTAAACAGAAGCGGGTAAACATAGCTGCATAAATAGTGGCAGCGAAAAAGATGGGCGAAACATAGTGGTTGGAACTTGTGTGTTGAAAATTAGGTACACAGAACAGATCAAACAGAGTTGTTGAAATTGAGGGAGGGAAAGAGAGGCACAGAAAGAGTGGAGGGGAAAGAGTGCAGGCAAAATAGAGGCGTAGAGACAGAGGTGGCGAATCAGTGGCGGGGAATCAGAGGCGGGGAATCAGAGGCAGGGAATCAGATGAAGGGAATCTGATGCAGGGAATCTGAGGCAGGGAATCTGAGGCAGGGAATCGGAGGCAGGGAATCTGATGCGGGTTATCAGAAGGGGGAAATGAGATGTTGGAAACGAGATGCAGAGAAAGAGGCACGGAAATAGAGGCAGGGAAAGAGAGGCAGGGTATCAGAGGCAGGTAATCAGAGGCGTGGAATCAGAGGCGGGGAATCAGAGACACAGAAAGAGAGGCGTGGAATCAGAGGTGCAGAATCAGAGCCGGTGAATCTGAGCCGCGAAATCTGAAGCAGAGCAACAGAGGCGGTGAAACATGGGTGCGGAATCGGACGCGGGGAATCAGAAGTGGGGACTCAGAGGCAGGGAATCAGAGGCTGGTTATCGGAGGCAGTGAATCAGAGGCGGGGAATCAGAGGCGAGGAATCAGAGGCGGTGAAACATGGGTGCGGAATCGGACGCGGGGAATCAGAAGTGGGGACTCAGAGGCAGGGAATCAGAGGCTGGTTATCAGAGGCAGAGAATCAGAGGCAGGGAATCTGAGGCAGGGACTCAGAGGTGGAGAATCAGAGGCGGGTAATCAGAGGCAGGGAATCAGATGAATGGAATCTGATGCAGGGAATCTGAGGCAGGGAATCTGAGGCAGGGAATCTGTGGCAGGGAATCTGATGCGGGTTATCAGAAGGGGGAAATGAGATGTGGGAAACGAGATGCAGAGAAAGAGGCACGGAAATAGAGGCAGGGAAAAAGAGGCAGGGAATCAGAGGCGGGGAATCAGAGGCGGGGAATCAGAGGCGGGGAATCAGAGGCGGGGAATCAGAGGCGGGGAATCAGAGGCGGGGAATCAGAGGCAGGGAATCAGAGGGGGGCAATCAGAGGCGGCGAATCAGAGGCGTGAAATCAGAGGTGGGGAAAGAGATGTGGGGAAACAGGCGGGTAAACAGAAGCGGGTAAACATAGGAGCATAAATAGAGGCGGCGAAAGAGATGGGCGAAACATAGTGGTTGGAACTTGTATGTTGAAAATGAGGTACACAGAACAGATCAAACAGAGTTGTTGAAATTGAGGGAGGGAAAGAGAGGCACGGAAAGAGTGGAGGGGAAAGAGTGCAGGCAAAACAGAGGCGTAGAGACAGAGGTGGGGAATCAGAGGCGGGGAATCAGAGGCGGGGAATCAGAGGCAGGGAATCAGAGGCGGGGAAATATATGTGGGGAAACGTAGGCCAGGAAAGTTGAGCGGAAAGGGAGGCAGTGAATCAGAGGTGGGGAATCAGAGGCGGGGAATCAGAGGCGGGGAATCAGAGGCGGGGAATTAGAGGCGGGGAATCAGAAGCGGGGAATCAGAGGTGGGGAATCAGAGGCGGGGAATCAGAGGCGGAGAATCAGAGATGGGCAATCAGATGCAGGGAATCAGAGGCAGGGAATCAGAGCAGGGAATCAGAGGCAGGGAATCTGAGGTAGGGAATCTGAGGTGGGGAATCAGAGGCGGGGAAACAGGCGGGTAAACAGAGGTGGGTAAACATAGGCGGGGAATCAGAGGCGGGGAATCAGAGGCGGGGAATCAGAGGCGGGGAATCAGAGGCGGGGAATCAGAGGCGGGGAATCAGAAGTGGGGAATCAGAGGTAGGGAATCAGAGGCGGGGAATCAGAGGCGGGGAATCAGAGGCAGGGAATCAGAAGTGGGGAATCAGAGGTGGGGAATCAGAGGCGGGGAATCAGAGGCGGAGAATCAGAGGCGGGCAATCAGATGCAGGGAATCAGAGGCAGGGAATCAGAGGCAGGGAATCAGAGGCAGGGAATCTGAGGAAGGGAATGTGAGGTGGGGAATCAGAGGCGGGGAAACAGGTGGGTAAACAGAGGCGGGTAAACATAGGCGGGGAATCAGAGGCGCGGAATCAGAGGCGGGGAATCAGAGGCAGGGAATCAGAGGCGGGGAATCAGAGGCGGGGAATCAGAGGCGGGGAATCAGAAGTGGGGAATCAGAGGTGGGGAATCAGAGGCGGGGAATCAGAATCAGCGAATCAGATGCGGGGCAATCAGAGGTGGGGAATCAGAGGCGGGGAATCAGAGGCGGGGAATCAGAGGCGGTGAATCAGAGGCGGGGAATCAGACGCGGGAAATCAGAGGCGGGGAATCAGAAGTGGGGAATCAGAGGTGGGGAATCAGAGGCGGGGAATCAGAGGCAGGTAATCAGTGGCGGGCAATCAGATGCAGGGAATCAGAGGCAGGGAATCAGAGGCAGGGAATCTGAGGCAGGGAATCTGAGGTGGGCAATCAGAGGCGGGAAAACAGGCGGGTAAACAGAGGCGGGTAAACATAGGCGGGGTATCAGAGGTGGGGAATCAGATGCGCGGAATCAGAGGCGGGGAATCAGAGGCGTGGAATCAGAGACGGGGAATCAGAGGCGGGGAATCAGAAGTGGGGAATCAGAGGTGGGAAATCAGAGGCGGGGAATCAGAGGCGGGGAATCAGAGGCGGGGAATAAGAGGCAGGGTATCAGAGGCGGGCAATCAGATGCAGGGAATCAGAGGCAGGGAATCAGAGGCAGGGAACCTGAGGTGGCGAATATGAGGTGGTGAATCAGAGGCGGGGAAACAGGCGGGTAAACAGAGGCGGGGAATCAGATGCAGTGAATCAGCCACGGGGAATCAGAGGCAGGGAATCAGATGAAGGGAATCTGATGCAGGGAATCTGAGGCAGGGTATCTGAGGCAGGGAATCTGTGGCAGGGAATCTGATGCGGGTTATCAGAAGGGGGAAATGAGATGTGGGAAACGAGATGCAGAGAAAGAGGCACGGAAATAGAGGCAGGGAAAGAGAGGCAGGGTATCAGGGGCGTGTAATCAGAGGCGTGGAATCAGAGGCGGGGATTCAGAGACACAGAAAGAGAGGCGTGGAATCAGAGGTGCGGAATCAGAGCTGGTGAATCAGAAGCAGAGCAACAGAGGTGGTGAAACATGGGTGCGGAATCGGACACGGGGAAGAAGAGGTGGGGACTCAGAGGCCAGGAATCAGAGGCAGGGAATCAGAGGCAGGTTATCAGAGGCAGGGAATCAGAGGTAGGGAATCAGAGGCGGGGAATCAGAGGCGGGGAATCAGAGGCGGGGAATCAGAGGTGGGGAATCTGAGGCGGAGAATCAGAGGTGGACAATCAGATGCAGGAAATCAGAGGCAGGGAATCAGAGGCAGGGAATCAGAGGCAGGGAATCTGAGGTGGGGAATCAGAGGCGGGGAATCAGAGGCAGGGAATCAGATGAAGGGAATCTGATGCAGGGAATCTGAGGCAGGGAATCTGAGGCAGGGAATCTGTGGCAGGGAAACTGATGCGGGTTATCAGAAGGGGGAAATGAGATGTGGGAAACGAGATGCAGAGAAAGAGGCACGGAAATATAGGCAGGGAAAGAGAGGCAGGGAATCAGAGGCGGGGAATCAGAGGTGGGGAATCAGAGGCGGGTAAACAGAGGCGGGGAATCAGAGGCAGGGAATCAGCCGCGGGGAATCAGAGGCAGGGAATCAGATGAAGGGAATCTGATGCAGGGAATCTGAGGCAGGGTATCTGAGGCAGGAAATCTGTGGCAGGGAATCTGATGCGGGTTATCAGAAGGGGGAAATGAGATGTGGGAAACGAGATGCAGAGAAAGAGGCACGGAAATAGAGGCAGGGAAAGAGAGGCAGGGTATCAGAGGCGGGTAATCAGAGGCGTGGAATCAGAGGCGGGGAATCAGAGACACAGAAAGAGAGGCGTGGATTCAGAGTTGCGGAATCAGAGCCGGTGAATCTGAGCCGGGAAATCAGAAGCAGAGCAACAGAGGTGGTGAATCATGGGTGCGGAATCGGACACGGGGAATCAGAGGTGGGGACTCAGAGGCCGGGAATCAGAGGCAGGGAATCAGAGGCAGGTTATCAGAGGCAGGGAATCAGAGGTGGGGAATCAGAGGCGGGGAATCAGAGGCGGTGAATCAGAGGCGGGGAATCAGAGGCGGGGAATCAGAGGCGGAGAATCAGAGGCGGGCAATCAGATGCAGGAAATCAGAGGCAGGGAATCAGAGGCAGGGAATCAGAGGCAGGGAATCTGAGGCAGAGAGTCAGAGGTGGGGAATCAGAGGCGGGGATTCAGAGGCAGGGAATCAGATGAAGGGAATCTGATGCAGGGAATCTGAGGCAGGGAATCTGAGGCAGGGAATCTGTGGCAGGGAATGTGATGCGGGTTATCAGAAGGGGGAAATGAGATGTGGGATACGAGATGCAGAGAAAGAGGCACGGAAATAGAGGCAGGGAAAGAGAGGCAGGGAATCAGAGGCGGGGAATCAGAGGTGGGGAATCAGAGGCTGGGAATCAGCGGCGGGGAATCAGAGGGGGGAATCAGAGGTGGGGAATCAGAGGCAGGGAATCAGAGGCAGGGAATCAGAGGCGGGAAATCAGAGGCGGCGAATCTGAGGCGTGGAATCAGAGGTGGGGAAAGAGATGTGGGGAAACGTAGGCCAGGAAAGTTGCGCGGAAAGGGAGGCGGTGAATCAGAGGCGGGGAATCAGAGGCGGGGAATCAGAGGCGGGGAATCAGAGGCGTGGAATCAGAGGTGGGGAAAGAGATGTGGGGAAACAGGCGGGTAAACAGAAGCGGGTAAACATAGCTGCATAAATAGAGGCAGCGAAAGAGATGGGCGAAACATAGTGGTTGGAACTTGTGTGTTGAAAATTAGGTACACAGAACAGATCAAACAGAGTTGTTGAAATTGAGGGAGGGAAAGAGAGGCACAGAAAGAGTGGAGGGGAAAGAGTGCAGGCAAAATAGAGGCGTAGAGACAGAGGTGGGGAATCAGAGGCGGGGAATCAGAGGCGGGGAATCAGAGGCAGGGAATCAGATGAAGGGAATCTGATGCAGGGAATCTGAGGCAGGGAATCTGAGGCAGGAAATCGGAGGCAGGGAATCTGAGGCACGGAATCAGTAAAAAGTTATCAGAGGCAGGGTATCAGAGGCGGAGAATCAGAGGTGGGGAATCAGAAGTGGGGAATCAGAGGTGGGGAATCAGAGGCGTGGAATCAGAGGCGGGGAATCAGAGGTGGGGAATCAGAAGTGGGGAATCAGAGGTGGGGAATCAGAGGCGGGGAATCAGAGGCGTGGAATCAGAGGCGGGCAATCAGAAGTGGGGAATCAGAGGCGGGGAATCAGAGGCGGGGATCAGAGGTGGTGAATCAGAGGCGGGGAATCAGAGGCGGGGAATCAGAGGCGGGGAATCAGAAGTGGGGAATCAGAGGTGGGGAATCAGAGGCAGGGAATCAGAGGCGGGCAATCAGATGCAGGGAATCAGAGGCAGGGAATCAGACGCAGGGAATCAAATGAAGGGAATCTGATGCAGGGAATCTGAGGCAGGGAATCTGAGGCAGGGAATCTGTGGTGCGGAATCAGAGGCGGGAAAACAGGCGTGTAAACAGAGGCGGGTAAACATAGGCGGGGAATCAGAGGCGTGGAATCAGAGGCGGGAAATCAGAGGCGGGGAAAGATATGTGGGGAAAAGTAGGCCAGGAAAGTTGAGCGGAAAGGGAGGCAGTGAATCAGAGGTGGGGAATCAGAGGCGGGGAATCAGAGGCGGGGAATCAGAGGCGGGGAATCAGAGGCGGGGAATCAGAAGTGGGTAATCAGAGGTGGGGAATCAGAGGCGGGGAATCAGAGGCGGAGAATCAGAGGCGGGGAATCTGAGGCCGGGAATCTGAGGTGGGGAAACAGAGGCGGGGAAACAGGTGGGTAAACAGAGGTGGGTAAACATAGGCGGGGAATCAGAGGCGCGGAATCAGAGGCGGGGAATCAGAAGCAGGGAATCAGAGGCGGGGAATCAGAGGCGGGGAATCAGATGCGGGGAATCAGAAGTGGGGAATCAGAGGCGGGGTATCAGAGGAGGGGAATGAGAGGCGGGGAATGAGAGGCGGGGAATCAGAGGCGGGGAATTAGAGGCGTGGAATCAGAGGCGGGGAATCAGAGGCGGGGAATCAGAAGTGGGGAATCAGAGGTGGGGAATCAGAGGCGGGGAATCAGAATCAGCGAATCAGAGGCGGGGCAATCAGAGGTGGGGAATCAGAGGCGGGGAATCAGAGGCGGGGAAACAGAGGCGGTGAATCAGAGGCGGGGAATCAGACGCGGGGAATCAGAGGCGGGGAATCAGAAGTAGGGAATCAGAGGTGGGGAATCAGAGGCGGGGAATCAGAGTCAGGTAATCAGAGGCGGGCAATCAGATGCAGGGAATCAGAGGCAGGGAATCAGAGGCGGGCAATCAGATGCAGGGAATCAGAGGCAGGGAATCAGAGGCAGGGAATCAGAGGCAGGGAATCTGAGGCAGGGAATCTGTGTTGGGGAACCACAGGCGGGAAAACAGGCGGGTAAACAGAGGCGGGTAAACATAGGTGGGGAATCAGAGGCGGGGAATCAGAGTCGGGGAATCAGAGGCGGAGAATCAGAGCCGGGAAATCAGAGGCGGGGAATCTGAGGCGGGGAATCAGATGCAGGGAATCAGATGCTGGGCATCAGAGGCGCGGTATCAGAGGCGGGGAATTAGAGGCGGGGAATCAGAGGCGGGGAATCAGAGGCATGGAATCAGAGGCGGGGAATCAGAGGCGGGGAATCAGAAGTGGGGAATCAGAGGTAGGGAATCAGAGGCGGGGAATCAGAGGCGGGGAATCAGAGGCAGGGAATCAGAAGTGGGGAATCAGACGTGGGGAATCAGAGGCGGGGAATCAGAGGCGGAGAATCAGAGGCGGGCAATCAGATGCAGGGAATCAGAGGCAGGGAATCAGAGGCAGGGAATCTGAGGCAGGGAATGTGAGGTGGGGAATCAGAGGCGGGGAAACAGGTGGGTAAACAGAGGCGGGTAAACATAGGCAGGGAATCTGTGGCAGGGAATGTGATGCGGGTTATCAGAAGGGGGAAATGAGATGTGGGATACGAGATGCAGAGAAAGAGGCACGGAAATAGAGGCAGGGAAAGAGAGGCAGGGAATCAGAGGCGGGGAATCAGAGGTGGGGAATCAGAGGCTGGGAATCAGCGGCGGGGAATCAGAGGGGGGAATCAGAGGTGGGGAATCAGAGGCAGGGAATCAGAGGCAGGGAATCAGAGGCGGGAAATCAGAGGCGGCGAATCTGAGGCGTGGAATCAGAGGTGGGGAAAGAGATGTGGGGAAACGTAGGCCAGGAAAGTTGCGCGGAAAGGGAGGCGGTGAATCAGAGGCGGGGAATCAGAGGCGGGGAATCAGAGGCGGGGAATCAGAGGCGTGGAATCAGAGGTGGGGAAAGAGATGTGGGGAAACAGGCGGGTAAACAGAAGCGGGTAAACATAGCTGCATAAATAGAGGCAGCGAAAGAGATGGGCGAAACATAGTGGTTGGAACTTGTGTGTTTAAAATTAGGTACACAGAACAGATCAAACAGAGTTGTTGAAATTGAGGGAGGGAAAGAGAGGCACAGAAAGAGTGGAGGGGAAAGAGTGCAGGCAAAATAGAGGCGTAGAGACAGAGGTGGGGAATCAGAGGCGGGGAATCAGAGGCGGGGAATCAGAGGCAGGGAATCAGATGAAGGGAATCTGATGCAGGGAATCTGAGGCAGGGAATCTGAGGCAGGAAATCGGAGGCAGGGAATCTGAGGCACGGAATCAGTAAAAAGTTATCAGAGGCAGGGTATCAGAGGCGGAGAATCAGAGGTGGGGAATCAGAAGTGGGGAATCAGAGGTGGGGAATCATAGGCGGGGAATCAGGGGCGGGGAATCAGAGGCGGGGAATCAGAGGCGGGGAATCAGAAGTGGGTAATCAGAGGTGGGGAATCAGAGGCGGGAAATCAGAGGCGGAGAATCAGGGGCGGGGAATCTGAGGCAGGGAATCTGAGGTGGGGAATCAGAGGCGGGGAAACAGGTGGGTAAACAGAGGTGGGTAAACATAGGCGGGGAATCAGAGGCGCGGAATCAGAGGCGGGGAATCAGAGGCAGCGAATCAGAGGCGGGGAATCAGAGGCGGGGAATCAGATGCAGGGAATCAGAGGTGGGGAATCAGAGGCGGGCTATCAGAGGAGGGGAATCAGAGGCGGGGAATCAGAGGCGGGGAATCAGAGTCGGGGAATCAGAGGCGTGGAATCAGAGGCGGGGAATCAGTGGCGGGGAATCAGAAGTGGGGAATCAGAGGTGGGGAATCAGAGGCGGGGAATCAGAATCAGCGAATCAGAGGCGGGGCAATCAGAGTTGGGGAATCAGAGGCGGGGAATCAGAGGCGGGGATACAGAGGCGGTGAATCAGAGGCGGGGAATCAGACGCGGGGAATCAGAGGCGGGGAATCAGAAGTGGGGAATCAGAGGTGGGGAATCAGAGGCGGGGAATCAGAGGCAGGTAATCAGAGGCGGGCAATCAGATGCAGGGAATCAGAGGCAGGGAATCAGAGGCAGGGAATCTGAGGCAGGGAATCTGAGGCAGTGAATCTGAGGTGGGCAATCAGAGGCGGGAAAACAGGCGGGTAAACAGAGGCAGGTAAACATAGGCGGGGAATCAGAGGCGGGGAATCAGAGGCGGGGAATCAGAGGCAGGGAATCAGAGGCGGGGAATCAGAGTCGGGGAATCAGAGGCGGGGAATCTGAGGCGGGGAATCAGATGCAGGGAATCAGAGGCGGGGAATCAGAGGCGGGGTATCAGAGGCGGGGAATCAGAGGCGCGGAATCAGAGGCGGGGAATCAGAGGCGTGGAATCAGAGACGGGGAATCAGAGGCGGGGAATCAGAAGTGGGGAATCAGAGGTGGGAAATCAGAGGCGGGGAATCAGAGGAGGGGAATCAGAGGCGGGGAATCAGAGGCAGGGTATCAGAGGCGGGCAATCAAATGCAGGGAATCAGAGGCAGGGAATCAGAGGCAGGGAATCAGAGGCAGGGAACCTGAGGTGGCGAATATGAGGTGGTGAATCAGAGGCGTGGAAACAGGCGGGTAAACAGAGGCGGGGAATCTGATGCAGGGAATCAGCCGCAGGGAATCAGAGGCAGGGAATCAGATGAAGGGAATCTGATGCAGGGAATCTGAGGCAGGGTATCTGAGGCAGGGAATCTGTGGCAGGGAATCTGATGCGGGTTATCAGAAGGGGGAAATGAGATGTGGGAAACGAGATGCAGAGAAAGAGGCACGGATATAGAGGCAGGGAAAGAGAGGCAGGGTATCAGAGGCGGGTAATCAGAGGCGTGGAATCAGAGGCGGGGAATCAGAGACACAGAAATAGAGGCGTGGAATCAGAGGTGCGGAATCAGAGTCGGTGAATCTGAGCCGGGAAATCAGAAGCAGAGCAACAGAGGTGGTGAAACATGGGTGCGGAATCGGACACGGGGAATCAGAGGTGGGGACTCAGAGGCCGGGAATCAGAGGCAGGGAATCAGAGGCAGGTTATCAGAGGCAGGGAATCAGAGGTGGGGAATCAGAGGCGGGGAATCAGAGGCGGGGAATCAGAGGCGGGGAATCAGAGGCGGAGAATCAGAGGTGGGCAATCAGATGCAGGAAATCAGAGGCAGGGAATCAGAGGCAGGGAATCAGAGGCAGGGAATCTGAGACAGGGAATCAGAGGTGGGGAATCAGAGGCGGGGAATCAGAGGCAGGGAATCAGATGAAGGGAATCTGATGCAGGGAATCTGAGGCAGGGAATCTGAGGCAGGGAATCTGTGGCAGGGAATCTGATGCGGGTTATCAGAAGGGGGAAATGAGATGTGGGAAACGAGATGCAGAGTAAGAGGCACGGAAATAGAGGCAGGGAAAGAGAGGCAGGGAATCAGAGGCGGGGAATCAGAGGTGGGGAATCAGAGGCGGGGAATCAGAGGCGGGGAATCAGTGGGGGGAATCAGAGGTGGGGAATCAGAGGCGGGGAATCATAGGCAGGGAATCAGAGGCAGGAAATCAGAGGCGGCGAATCTGAGGCGTGGAATCAGAGGTGGGGAAAGAGATGTGGGGAAACGTAGGCCAGGAAAGTTGCGCGGAAAGGGAGGCGGTGAATCAGAGGCGGGGAATTATAGGCGGGGAATCAGAGGCGGGGAATCAGAGGCGTGGAATCAGAGGTGGGGAAAGAGATGTGGGGAAACAGGCGGGTAAACAGAAGCGGGTAAACATAGCTGCATAAATAGTGGCAGCGAAAAAGATGGGCGAAACATAGTGGTTGGAACTTGTGTGTTGAAAATTAGGTACACAGAACAGATCAAACAGAGTTGTTGAAATTGAGGGAGGGAAAGAGAGGCACAGAAAGAGTGGAGGGGAAAGAGTGCAGGCAAAATAGAGGCGTAGAGACAGAGGTGGCGAATCAGTGGCGGGGAATCAGAGGCGGGGAATCAGAGGCAGGGAATCAGATGAAGGGAATCTGATGCAGGGAATCTGAGGCAGGGAATCTGAGGCAGGGAATCGGAGGCAGGGAATCTGATGCGGGTTATCAGAAGGGGGAAATGAGATGTTGGAAACGAGATGCAGAGAAAGAGGCACGGAAATAGAGGCAGGGAAAGAGAGGCAGGGTATCAGAGGCAGGTAATCAGAGGCGTGGAATCAGAGGCGGGGAATCAGAGACACAGAAAGAGAGGCGTGGAATCAGAGGTGCAGAATCAGAGCCGGTGAATCTGAGCCGCGAAATCTGAAGCAGAGCAACAGAGGCGGTGAAACATGGGTGCGGAATCGGACGCGGGGAATCAGAAGTGGGGACTCAGAGGCAGGGAATCAGAGGCTGGTTATCGGAGGCAGTGAATCAGAGGCGGGGAATCAGAGGCGAGGAATCAGAGGCGGTGAAACATGGGTGCGGAATCGGACGCGGGGAATCAGAAGTGGGGACTCAGAGGCAGGGAATCAGAGGCTGGTTATCAGAGGCAGAGAATCAGAGGCAGGGAATCTGAGGCAGGGACTCAGAGGTGGAGAATCAGAGGCGGGTAATCAGAGGCAGGGAATCAGATGAATGGAATCTGATGCAGGGAATCTGAGGCAGGGAATCTGAGGCAGGGAATCTGTGGCAGGGAATCTGATGCGGGTTATCAGAAGGGGGAAATGAGATGTGGGAAACGAGATGCAGAGAAAGAGGCACGGAAATAGAGGCAGGGAAAAAGAGGCAGGGAATCAGAGGCGGGGAATCAGAGGCGGGGAATCAGAGGCGGGGAATCAGAGGCGGGGAATCAGAGGCGGGGAATCAGAGGCGGGGAATCAGAGGCAGGGAATCAGAGGGGGGCAATCAGAGGCGGCGAATCAGAGGCGTGAAATCAGAGGTGGGGAAAGAGATGTGGGGAAACAGGCGGGTAAACAGAAGCGGGTAAACATAGGAGCATAAATAGAGGCGGCGAAAGAGATGGGCGAAACATAGTGGTTGGAACTTGTATGTTGAAAATGAGGTACACAGAACAGATCAAACAGAGTTGTTGAAATTGAGGGAGGGAAAGAGAGGCACGGAAAGAGTGGAGGGGAAAGAGTGCAGGCAAAACAGAGGCGTAGAGACAGAGGTGGGGAATCAGAGGCGGGGAATCAGAGGCGGGGAATCAGAGGCAGGGAATCAGAGGCGGGGAAATATATGTGGGGAAACGTAGGCCAGGAAAGTTGAGCGGAAAGGGAGGCAGTGAATCAGAGGTGGGGAATCAGAGGCGGGGAATCAGAGGCGGGGAATCAGAGGCGGGGAATTAGAGGCGGGGAATCAGAAGCGGGGAATCAGAGGTGGGGAATCAGAGGCGGGGAATCAGAGGCGGAGAATCAGAGATGGGCAATCAGATGCAGGGAATCAGAGGCAGGGAATCAGAGCAGGGAATCAGAGGCAGGGAATCTGAGGTAGGGAATCTGAGGTGGGGAATCAGAGGCGGGGAAACAGGCGGGTAAACAGAGGTGGGTAAACATAGGCGGGGAATCAGAGGCGGGGAATCAGAGGCGGGGAATCAGAGGCGGGGAATCAGAGGCGGGGAATCAGAGGCGGGGAATCAGAAGTGGGGAATCAGAGGTAGGGAATCAGAGGCGGGGAATCAGAGGCGGGGAATCAGAGGCAGGGAATCAGAAGTGGGGAATCAGAGGTGGGGAATCAGAGGCGGGGAATCAGAGGCGGAGAATCAGAGGCGGGCAATCAGATGCAGGGAATCAGAGGCAGGGAATCAGAGGCAGGGAATCAGAGGCAGGGAATCTGAGGAAGGGAATGTGAGGTGGGGAATCAGAGGCGGGGAAACAGGTGGGTAAACAGAGGCGGGTAAACATAGGCGGGGAATCAGAGGCGCGGAATCAGAGGCGGGGAATCAGAGGCAGGGAATCAGAGGCGGGGAATCAGAGGCGGGGAATCAGAGGCGGGGAATCAGAAGTGGGGAATCAGAGGTGGGGAATCAGAGGCGGGGAATCAGAATCAGCGAATCAGATGCGGGGCAATCAGAGGTGGGGAATCAGAGGCGGGGAATCAGAGGCGGGGAATCAGAGGCGGTGAATCAGAGGCGGGGAATCAGACGCGGGAAATCAGAGGCGGGGAATCAGAAGTGGGGAATCAGAGGTGGGGAATCAGAGGCGGGGAATCAGAGGCAGGTAATCAGTGGCGGGCAATCAGATGCAGGGAATCAGAGGCAGGGAATCAGAGGCAGGGAATCTGAGGCAGGGAATCTGAGGTGGGCAATCAGAGGCGGGAAAACAGGCGGGTAAACAGAGGCGGGTAAACATAGGCGGGGTATCAGAGGTGGGGAATCAGATGCGCGGAATCAGAGGCGGGGAATCAGAGGCGTGGAATCAGAGACGGGGAATCAGAGGCGGGGAATCAGAAGTGGGGAATCAGAGGTGGGAAATCAGAGGCGGGGAATCAGAGGCGGGGAATCAGAGGCGGGGAATAAGAGGCAGGGTATCAGAGGCGGGCAATCAGATGCAGGGAATCAGAGGCAGGGAATCAGAGGCAGGGAACCTGAGGTGGCGAATATGAGGTGGTGAATCAGAGGCGGGGAAACAGGCGGGTAAACAGAGGCGGGGAATCAGATGCAGTGAATCAGCCACGGGGAATCAGAGGCAGGGAATCAGATGAAGGGAATCTGATGCAGGGAATCTGAGGCAGGGTATCTGAGGCAGGGAATCTGTGGCAGGGAATCTGATGCGGGTTATCAGAAGGGGGAAATGAGATGTGGGAAACGAGATGCAGAGAAAGAGGCACGGAAATAGAGGCAGGGAAAGAGAGGCAGGGTATCAGGGGCGTGTAATCAGAGGCGTGGAATCAGAGGCGGGGATTCAGAGACACAGAAAGAGAGGCGTGGAATCAGAGGTGCGGAATCAGAGCTGGTGAATCAGAAGCAGAGCAACAGAGGTGGTGAAACATGGGTGCGGAATCGGACACGGGGAAGAAGAGGTGGGGACTCAGAGGCCAGGAATCAGAGGCAGGGAATCAGAGGCAGGTTATCAGAGGCAGGGAATCAGAGGTAGGGAATCAGAGGCGGGGAATCAGAGGCGGGGAATCAGAGGCGGGGAATCAGAGGTGGGGAATCTGAGGCGGAGAATCAGAGGTGGACAATCAGATGCAGGAAATCAGAGGCAGGGAATCAGAGGCAGGGAATCAGAGGCAGGGAATCTGAGGTGGGGAATCAGAGGCGGGGAATCAGAGGCAGGGAATCAGATGAAGGGAATCTGATGCAGGGAATCTGAGGCAGGGAATCTGAGGCAGGGAATCTGTGGCAGGGAAACTGATGCGGGTTATCAGAAGGGGGAAATGAGATGTGGGAAACGAGATGCAGAGAAAGAGGCACGGAAATATAGGCAGGGAAAGAGAGGCAGGGAATCAGAGGCGGGGAATCAGAGGTGGGGAATCAGAGGCGGGTAAACAGAGGCGGGGAATCAGAGGCAGGGAATCAGCCGCGGGGAATCAGAGGCAGGGAATCAGATGAAGGGAATCTGATGCAGGGAATCTGAGGCAGGGTATCTGAGGCAGGAAATCTGTGGCAGGGAATCTGATGCGGGTTATCAGAAGGGGGAAATGAGATGTGGGAAACGAGATGCAGAGAAAGAGGCACGGAAATAGAGGCAGGGAAAGAGAGGCAGGGTATCAGAGGCGGGTAATCAGAGGCGTGGAATCAGAGGCGGGGAATCAGAGACACAGAAAGAGAGGCGTGGATTCAGAGTTGCGGAATCAGAGCCGGTGAATCTGAGCCGGGAAATCAGAAGCAGAGCAACAGAGGTGGTGAATCATGGGTGCGGAATCGGACACGGGGAATCAGAGGTGGGGACTCAGAGGCCGGGAATCAGAGGCAGGGAATCAGAGGCAGGTTATCAGAGGCAGGGAATCAGAGGTGGGGAATCAGAGGCGGGGAATCAGAGGCGGTGAATCAGAGGCGGGGAATCAGAGGCGGGGAATCAGAGGCGGAGAATCAGAGGCGGGCAATCAGATGCAGGAAATCAGAGGCAGGGAATCAGAGGCAGGGAATCAGAGGCAGGGAATCTGAGGCAGAGAGTCAGAGGTGGGGAATCAGAGGCGGGGATTCAGAGGCAGGGAATCAGATGAAGGGAATCTGATGCAGGGAATCTGAGGCAGGGAATCTGAGGCAGGGAATCTGTGGCAGGGAATGTGATGCGGGTTATCAGAAGGGGGAAATGAGATGTGGGATACGAGATGCAGAGAAAGAGGCACGGAAATAGAGGCAGGGAAAGAGAGGCAGGGAATCAGAGGCGGGGAATCAGAGGTGGGGAATCAGAGGCTGGGAATCAGCGGCGGGGAATCAGAGGGGGGAATCAGAGGTGGGGAATCAGAGGCAGGGAATCAGAGGCAGGGAATCAGAGGCGGGAAATCAGAGGCGGCGAATCTGAGGCGTGGAATCAGAGGTGGGGAAAGAGATGTGGGGAAACGTAGGCCAGGAAAGTTGCGCGGAAAGGGAGGCGGTGAATCAGAGGCGGGGAATCAGAGGCGGGGAATCAGAGGCGGGGAATCAGAGGCGTGGAATCAGAGGTGGGGAAAGAGATGTGGGGAAACAGGCGGGTAAACAGAAGCGGGTAAACATAGCTGCATAAATAGAGGCAGCGAAAGAGATGGGCGAAACATAGTGGTTGGAACTTGTGTGTTGAAAATTAGGTACACAGAACAGATCAAACAGAGTTGTTGAAATTGAGGGAGGGAAAGAGAGGCACAGAAAGAGTGGAGGGGAAAGAGTGCAGGCAAAATAGAGGCGTAGAGACAGAGGTGGGGAATCAGAGGCGGGGAATCAGAGGCGGGGAATCAGAGGCAGGGAATCAGATGAAGGGAATCTGATGCAGGGAATCTGAGGCAGGGAATCTGAGGCAGGAAATCGGAGGCAGGGAATCTGAGGCACGGAATCAGTAAAAAGTTATCAGAGGCAGGGTATCAGAGGCGGAGAATCAGAGGTGGGGAATCAGAAGTGGGGAATCAGAGGTGGGGAATCAGAGGCGTGGAATCAGAGGCGGGGAATCAGAGGTGGGGAATCAGAAGTGGGGAATCAGAGGTGGGGAATCAGAGGCGGGGAATCAGAGGCGTGGAATCAGAGGCGGGCAATCAGAAGTGGGGAATCAGAGGCGGGGAATCAGAGGCGGGGATCAGAGGTGGTGAATCAGAGGCGGGGAATCAGAGGCGGGGAATCAGAGGCGGGGAATCAGAAGTGGGGAATCAGAGGTGGGGAATCAGAGGCAGGGAATCAGAGGCGGGCAATCAGATGCAGGGAATCAGAGGCAGGGAATCAGACGCAGGGAATCAAATGAAGGGAATCTGATGCAGGGAATCTGAGGCAGGGAATCTGAGGCAGGGAATCTGTGGTGCGGAATCAGAGGCGGGAAAACAGGCGTGTAAACAGAGGCGGGTAAACATAGGCGGGGAATCAGAGGCGTGGAATCAGAGGCGGGAAATCAGAGGCGGGGAAAGATATGTGGGGAAAAGTAGGCCAGGAAAGTTGAGCGGAAAGGGAGGCAGTGAATCAGAGGTGGGGAATCAGAGGCGGGGAATCAGAGGCGGGGAATCAGAGGCGGGGAATCAGAGGCGGGGAATCAGAAGTGGGTAATCAGAGGTGGGGAATCAGAGGCGGGGAATCAGAGGCGGAGAATCAGAGGCGGGGAATCTGAGGCCGGGAATCTGAGGTGGGGAAACAGAGGCGGGGAAACAGGTGGGTAAACAGAGGTGGGTAAACATAGGCGGGGAATCAGAGGCGCGGAATCAGAGGCGGGGAATCAGAAGCAGGGAATCAGAGGCGGGGAATCAGAGGCGGGGAATCAGATGCGGGGAATCAGAAGTGGGGAATCAGAGGCGGGGTATCAGAGGAGGGGAATGAGAGGCGGGGAATGAGAGGCGGGGAATCAGAGGCGGGGAATTAGAGGCGTGGAATCAGAGGCGGGGAATCAGAGGCGGGGAATCAGAAGTGGGGAATCAGAGGTGGGGAATCAGAGGCGGGGAATCAGAATCAGCGAATCAGAGGCGGGGCAATCAGAGGTGGGGAATCAGAGGCGGGGAATCAGAGGCGGGGAAACAGAGGCGGTGAATCAGAGGCGGGGAATCAGACGCGGGGAATCAGAGGCGGGGAATCAGAAGTAGGGAATCAGAGGTGGGGAATCAGAGGCGGGGAATCAGAGGCAGGTAATCAGAGGCGGGCAATCAGATGCAGGGAATCAGAGGCAGGGAATCAGAGGCGGGCAATCAGATGCAGGGAATCAGAGGCAGGGAATCAGAGGCAGGGAATCAGAGGCAGGGAATCTGAGGCAGGGAATCTGTGTTGGGGAACCACAGGCGGGAAAACAGGCGGGTAAACAGAGGCGGGTAAACATAGGTGGGGAATCAGAGGCGGGGAATCAGAGTCGGGGAATCAGAGGCGGAGAATCAGAGCCGGGAAATCAGAGGCGGGGAATCTGAGGCGGGGAATCAGATGCAGGGAATCAGATGCTGGGCATCAGAGGCGCGGTATCAGAGGCGGGGAATTAGAGGCGGGGAATCAGAGGCGGGGAATCAGAGGCATGGAATCAGAGGCGGGGAATCAGAGGCGGGGAATCAGAAGTGGGGAATCAGAGGTAGGGAATCAGAGGCGGGGAATCAGAGGCGGGGAATCAGAGGCAGGGAATCAGAAGTGGGGAATCAGACGTGGGGAATCAGAGGCGGGGAATCAGAGGCGGAGAATCAGAGGCGGGCAATCAGATGCAGGGAATCAGAGGCAGGGAATCAGAGGCAGGGAATCTGAGGCAGGGAATGTGAGGTGGGGAATCAGAGGCGGGGAAACAGGTGGGTAAACAGAGGCGGGTAAACATAGGCAGGGAATCTGTGGCAGGGAATGTGATGCGGGTTATCAGAAGGGGGAAATGAGATGTGGGATACGAGATGCAGAGAAAGAGGCACGGAAATAGAGGCAGGGAAAGAGAGGCAGGGAATCAGAGGCGGGGAATCAGAGGTGGGGAATCAGAGGCTGGGAATCAGCGGCGGGGAATCAGAGGGGGGAATCAGAGGTGGGGAATCAGAGGCAGGGAATCAGAGGCAGGGAATCAGAGGCGGGAAATCAGAGGCGGCGAATCTGAGGCGTGGAATCAGAGGTGGGGAAAGAGATGTGGGGAAACGTAGGCCAGGAAAGTTGCGCGGAAAGGGAGGCGGTGAATCAGAGGCGGGGAATCAGAGGCGGGGAATCAGAGGCGGGGAATCAGAGGCGTGGAATCAGAGGTGGGGAAAGAGATGTGGGGAAACAGGCGGGTAAACAGAAGCGGGTAAACATAGCTGCATAAATAGAGGCAGCGAAAGAGATGGGCGAAACATAGTGGTTGGAACTTGTGTGTTTAAAATTAGGTACACAGAACAGATCAAACAGAGTTGTTGAAATTGAGGGAGGGAAAGAGAGGCACAGAAAGAGTGGAGGGGAAAGAGTGCAGGCAAAATAGAGGCGTAGAGACAGAGGTGGGGAATCAGAGGCGGGGAATCAGAGGCGGGGAATCAGAGGCAGGGAATCAGATGAAGGGAATCTGATGCAGGGAATCTGAGGCAGGGAATCTGAGGCAGGAAATCGGAGGCAGGGAATCTGAGGCACGGAATCAGTAAAAAGTTATCAGAGGCAGGGTATCAGAGGCGGAGAATCAGAGGTGGGGAATCAGAAGTGGGGAATCAGAGGTGGGGAATCAGAGGCGTGGAATCAGAGGCGGGGAATCAGAGGTGGGGAATCAGAAGTGGGGAATCAGAGGTGGGGAATCAGAGGCGGGGAATCAGAGGCGTGGAATCAGAGGCGGGCAATCAGAAGTGGGGAATCAGAGGCGGGGAATCAGAGGCGGGGATCAGAGGTGATGAATCAGAGGCGGGGAATCAGAGGCGGGGAATCAGAGGCGGGGAATCAGAAGTGGGGAATCAGAGGTGGGGAATCAGAGGCAGGGAATCAGAGGCGGGCAATCAGATGCAGGGAATCAGAGGCAGGGAATCAGACGCAGGGAATCAAATGAAGGGAATCTGATGCAGGGAATCTGAGGCAGGGAATCTGAGGCAGGGAATCTGTGGTGCGGAATCAGAGGCGGGAAAACAGGCGTGTAAACAGAGGCGGGTAAACATAGGCGGGGAATCAGAGGCGTGGAATCAGAGGCGGGAAATCAGAGGCGGGGAAAGATATGTGGGGAAAAGTAGGCCAGGAAAGTTGAGCGGAAAGGGAGGCAGTGAATCAGAGGTGGGGAATCAGAGGCGGGGAATCAGAGGCGGGGAATCAGAGGCGGGGAATCAGAGGCGGGGAATCAGAAGTGGGTAATCAGAGGTGGGGAATCAGAGGCGGGGAATCAGAGGCGGAGAATCAGAGGCGGGGAATCTGAGGCCGGGAATCTGAGGTGGGGAAACAGAGGCGGGGAAACAGGTGGGTAAACAGAGGTGGGTAAACATAGGCGGGGAATCAGAGGCGCGGAATCAGAGGCGGGGAATCAGAAGCAGGGAATCAGAGGCGGGGAATCAGAGGTGGGGAATCAGATGCGGGGAATCAGAAGTGGGGAATCAGAGGCGGGGTATCAGAGGAGGGGAATGAGAGGCGGGGAATGAGAGGCGGGGAATCAGAGGCGGGGAATTAGAGGCGTGGAATCAGAGGCGGGGAATCAGAGGCGGGGAATCAGAAGTGGGGAATCAGAGGTGGGGAATCAGAGGCGGGGAATCAGAATCAGCGAATCAGAGGCGGGGCAATCAGTGGTGGGGAATCAGAGGCGGGGAATCAGAGGCGGGGAAACAGAGGCGGTGAATCAGAGGCGGGGAATCAGACGCGGGGAATCAGAGGCGGGGAATCAGAAGTGGGGAATCAGAGGTGGGGAATCAGAGGCGGGGAATCAGAGGAAGGTAATCAGAGGCGGGCAATCAGATGCAGGGAATCAGAGGCAGGGAATCAGAGGCGGGCAATCAGATGCAGGGAATCAGAGGCAGGGAATCAGAGGCAGGGAATCAGAGGCAGGGAATCTGAGGCAGGGAATCTGTGTTGGGGAACCAGAGGCGGGAAAACAGGCGGGTAAACAGAGGCGGGTAAACATAGGTGGGGAATCAGAGGCGGGGAATCAGAAGTGGGGAATCAGAGGTAGGGAATCAGAGGCGGGGAATCAGAGGCGGGGAATCAGAGGCAGGGAATCAGAAGTGGGGAATCAGACGTGGGGAATCAGAGGCGGGGAATCAGAGGCGGAGAATCAGAGGCGGGCAATCAGATGCAGGGAATCAGAGGCAGGGAATCAGAGGCAGGGAATCTGAGGCAGGGAATGTGAGGTGGGGAATCAGAGGCGGGGAAACAGGTGGGTAAACAGAGGCGGGTAAACATAGGCAGGGAATCTGTGGCAGGGAATGTGATGCGGGTTATCAGAAGGGGGAAATGAGATGTGGGATACGAGATGCAGAGAAAGAGGCACGGAAATAGAGGCAGGGAAAGAGAGGCAGGGAATCAGAGGCGGGGAATCAGAGGTGGGGAATCAGAGGCTGGGAATCAGCGGCGGGGAATCAGAGGGGGGAATCAGAGGTGGGGAATCAGAGGCAGGGAATCAGAGGCAGGGAATCAGAGGCGGGAAATCAGAGGCGGCGAATCTGAGGCGTGGAATCAGAGGTGGGGAAAGAGATGTGGGGAAACGTAGGCCAGGAAAGTTGCGCGGAAAGGGAGGCGGTGAATCAGAGGCGGGGAATCAGAGGCGGGGAATCAGAGGCGGGGAATCAGAGGCGTGGAATCAGAGGTGGGGAAAGAGATGTGGGGAAACAGGCGGGTAAACAGAAGCGGGTAAACATAGCTGCATAAATAGAGGCAGCGAAAGAGATGGGCGAAACATAGTGGTTGGAACTTGTGTGTTTAAAATTAGGTACACAGAACAGATCAAACAGAGTTGTTGAAATTGAGGGAGGGAAAGAGAGGCACAGAAAGAGTGGAGGGGAAAGAGTGCAGGCAAAATAGAGGCGTAGAGACAGAGGTGGGGAATCAGAGGCGGGGAATCAGAGGCGGGGAATCAGAGGCAGGGAATCAGATGAAGGGAATCTGATGCAGGGAATCTGAGGCAGGGAATCTGAGGCAGGAAATCGGAGGCAGGGAATCTGAGGCACGGAATCAGTAAAAAGTTATCAGAGGCAGGGTATCAGAGGCGGAGAATCAGAGGTGGGGAATCAGAAGTGGGGAATCAGAGGTGGGGAATCAGAGGCGTGGAATCAGAGGCGGGGAATCAGAGGTGGGGAATCAGAAGTGGGGAATCAGAGGTGGGGAATCAGAGGCGGGGAATCAGAGGCGTGGAATCAGAGGCGGGCAATCAGAAGTGGGGAATCAGAGGCGGGGAATCAGAGGCGGGGATCAGAGGTGATGAATCAGAGGCGGGGAATCAGAGGCGGGGAATCAGAGGCGGGGAATCAGAAGTGGGGAATCAGAGGTGGGGAATCAGAGGCAGGGAATCAGAGGCGGGCAATCAGATGCAGGGAATCAGAGGCAGGGAATCAGACGCAGGGAATCAAATGAAGGGAATCTGATGCAGGGAATCTGAGGCAGGGAATCTGAGGCAGGGAATCTGTGGTGCGGAATCAGAGGCGGGAAAACAGGCGTGTAAACAGAGGCGGGTAAACATAGGCGGGGAATCAGAGGCGTGGAATCAGAGGCGGGAAATCAGAGGCGGGGAAAGATATGTGGGGAAAAGTAGGCCAGGAAAGTTGAGCGGAAAGGGAGGCAGTGAATCAGAGGTGGGGAATCAGAGGCGGGGAATCAGAGGCGGGGAATCAGAGGCGGGGAATCAGAGGCGGGGAATCAGAAGTGGGTAATCAGAGGTGGGGAATCAGAGGCGGGGAATCAGAGGCGGAGAATCAGAGGCGGGGAATCTGAGGCCGGGAATCTGAGGTGGGGAAACAGAGGCGGGGAAACAGGTGGGTAAACAGAGGTGGGTAAACATAGGCGGGGAATCAGAGGCGCGGAATCAGAGGCGGGGAATCAGAAGCAGGGAATCAGAGGCGGGGAATCAGAGGTGGGGAATCAGATGCGGGGAATCAGAAGTGGGGAATCAGAGGCGGGGTATCAGAGGAGGGGAATGAGAGGCGGGGAATGAGAGGCGGGGAATCAGAGGCGGGGAATTAGAGGCGTGGAATCAGAGGCGGGGAATCAGAGGCGGGGAATCAGAAGTGGGGAATCAGAGGTGGGGAATCAGAGGCGGGGAATCAGAATCAGCGAATCAGAGGCGGGGCAATCAGTGGTGGGGAATCAGAGGCGGGGAATCAGAGGCGGGGAAACAGAGGCGGTGAATCAGAGGCGGGGAATCAGACGCGGGGAATCAGAGGCGGGGAATCAGAAGTGGGGAATCAGAGGTGGGGAATCAGAGGCGGGGAATCAGAGGCAGGTAATCAGAGGCGGGCAATCAGATGCAGGGAATCAGAGGCAGGGAATCAGAGGCGGGCAATCAGATGCAGGGAATCAGAGGCAGGGAATCAGAGGCAGGGAATCAGAGGCAGGGAATCTGAGGCAGGGAATCTGTGTTGGGGAACCAGAGGCGGGAAAACAGGCGGGTAAACAGAGGCGGGTAAACATAGGTGGGGAATCAGAGGCGGGGAATCAGAGTCGGGGAATCAGAGGCGGAGAATCAGAGCCGGGAAATCAGAGGCGGGGAATCTGAGGCGGGGAATCAGATGCAGGGAATCAGATGCGGGGCATCAGAGGCGCGGTATCAGAGGCGGGGAATTAGAGGCGGGGAATCAGAGGCGGGGAATCAGAGGCATGGAATCAGAGGCGGGGAATCAGAGGCGGGGAATCAGAATTGGGGAATCAGAGGTAGGGAATCAGAGGCGGGGAATCAGAGGCGGGGAATCAGAGGCAGGGAATCAGAAGTGGGGAATCAGACGTGGGGAATCAGAGGCGGGGAATCAGAGGCGGAGAATCAGAGGCGGGCAATCAGATGCAGGGAATCAGAGGCAGGGAATCAGAGGCAGGGAATCTGAGGCAGGGAATGTGAGGTGGGGAATCAGAGGCGGGGAAACAGGTGGGTAAACAGAGGCGGGTAAACATAGGCGGGGAATCAGTGGCGCGGAATCAGAGGCGGGGAATCAGAGGCAGGGAATCAGAGGCGGGGAATCAGATGCGGGGAATCAGAGGTGGGGAATCAGAGGCGGGGTATCAGAGGAGGGGAATCAGAGGCGGGGAATCAGAGGCGGGGAATCAGAGGCGGGGAATCAGAGGCGTGCAATCAGAGGTGTGGAATCAGAGGCGGGGAATCAGAAGTGGGGAATCAGAGGTGGGGAATCAGAGGCGGGGAATCAGAATAAGGGAATCAGAGGCGGGCAATCATAGGTGGGGAATCAGAGGAGGGGAATCAGAGGCGGGGAATCAGAGGCGGTGATTTCGAGGCGGGGAATCAGACGCGGGAATCAGAGGCGGGGAATCAGAAGTGGGGAATCAGAGGTGGGGAATCTGAGGCGGGGAATCAGAGGCAGGTAATCAGAGGCGGGCAATCAGATGCAGGGAATCAGAGGCAGGGAATCAGAGGCAGGGAATCTGAGGCTGGGAATCTGAGGCAGGGAATCTGAGGTGGGCAATCAGAGGTGGGAAAACAGGCGGGTAAACAGAGGCGGGTAAACATAGGCGTGGAATCAGAGGCGCGGAATCAGAGGCGGGGAATCAGAGGCGGGGAATCAGAGTCGGGGAATCAGAGGCGGGGAATCTGAGGCAGGGAATCAGATGCAGGGAATCAGAGGCAGGGAATCAGAGGCAGGGAACCTGAGATGGCGAATATGAGGTGGTGAATCAGAGGCGGGGAAACAGTCGGGTAAACAGAGGCGGGGAATCAGAGGCAGGGAATCAGCCGCGGGGAATCAGAGGCAGGGAATCAGATGAAGGGAATCTGATGCAGGGAATCTGAGGCAGGGTATCTGAGGCAGGAAATCTGTGGCAGGGAATCTGATGCGGGTTATCAGAAGGGGGAAATGAGATGTGGGAAACGAGATGCAGAGAAAGAGGCACGGAAATAGAGGCAGGGAAAGAGAGGCAGGGTATCAGAGGCGGGTAATCAGAGGCGTGGAATCAGAGGCGGGGAATCAGAGACACAGAAAGAGAGGCGTGGATTCAGAGGTGCGGAATCAGAGCCGGTGAATCTGAGCCGGGAAATCAGAAGCAGAGCAACAGAGGTGGTGAATCATGGGTGCGGAATCGGACACGGGGAATCAGAGGTGGGGACTCAGAGGCCGGGAATCAGAGGCAGGGAATCAGAGGCAGGTTATCAGAGGCAGGGAATCAGAGGTGGGGAATCAGAGGCAGGGAATCAGAGGCGGTGAATCAGAGGCGGGGAATCAGAGGCGGGGAATCAGAGGCGGAGAATCAGAGGCGGGCAATCAGATGCAGGAAATCAGAGGCAGGGAATCAGAGGCAGGGAATCAGAGGCAGGGAATCTGAGGCAGAGAGTCAGAGGTGGGGAATCAGAGGTGGGGAATCAGAGGCGGGGATTCAGAGGCAGGGAATCAGATGAAGGGAATCTGATGCAGGGAATCTGAGGCAGGGAATCTGAGGCAGGGAATCTGTGGCAGGGAATGTGATGCGGGTTATCAGAAGGGGGAAATGAGATGTGGGAAACGAGATGCAGAGAAAGAGGCACGGAAATAGAGGCAGGGAAAGAGAGGCAGGGAATCAGAGGCGGGGAATCAGAGGTGGGGAATCAGAGGCTGGGAATCAGCGGCGGGGAATCAGAGGGGGGAATCAGAGGTGGGGAATCAGAGGCAGGGAATCAGAGGCAGGGAATCAGAGGCGGGAAATCAGAGGCGGCGAATCTGAGGCGTGGAATCAGAGGTGGGGAAAGAGATGTGGGGAAACGTAGGCCAGGAAAGTTGCGCGGAAAGGGAGGCGGTGAATCAGAGGCTGGGAAACAGAGGCGGGGAATCAGAGGCGGGGAATCAGAGGCGTGGAATCAGAGGTGGGGAAAGAGATGTGGGGAAACAGGCGGGTAAACAGAAGCGGGTAAACATAGCTGCATAAATAGAGGCAGCGAAAGAGATGGGCGAAACATAGTGGTTGGAACTTGTGTGTTGAAAATTAGGTACACAGAACAGATCAAACAGAGTTGTTGAAATTGAGGGAGGGAAAGAGAGGCACAGAAAGAGTGGAGGGGAAAGAGTGCAGGCAAAATAGAGGCGTAGAGACAGAGGTGGGGAATCAGAGGCGGGGAATCAGAGGCGGGGAATCAGAGGCAGGGAATCAGATGAAGGGAATCTGATGCAGGGAATCTGAGGCAGGGAATCTGAGGCAGGAAATCGGAGGCAGGGAATCTGA